>NC_062284.1:56916934-59416934 GCF_902655055.1 Lutra lutra
TGATGACCACATATCAAAAGGAGTCAATGACGTGCAAGGCTTCACAGAGAAATTTTACATTTGACCTTACGGTCTGCCGATCAGCAAATGAAGCCATGGGTTTTGATGCTTTTTCATTTGTCTTTATTTCCCATCAGGGCTAACCAACATTTGTACTGAGCCACCCTCCCACCATCGACCACTTCTATTGTTCTGAATTCGAGGGCTGTCATTTCAGAACCACACACTCCCTTCTGGAGACACTGTAGTTGCACGCACGTGATTATAAAACACGTCTCTAGGGAGGTCCCTGCTCTCAATTCACTGGTTTTCTTAAACAGAAAAGTAAACTTTTATCCAGCATGTCAAAGTCATTCATAAACTAGGAAGCCTTATTATTATTATTTCCCATCAACATTATTAAAGGGTGACATTAGGAAAAACAGAGTATTCCATTCAGAGCGTTCTAATCATCCCAGTGTTGGAGAGAATGCGCATTCTTCAATCATCTAAAATCTTATTCTTCAGGTATTTCATCTTCCATAATAGTGTGCATTATCCAAAATGTGCAAAATTACTTATTATCAAACCCAAATGCCATTAGGTTAAACAAAATCCCCTGTACAGCAAAAGGGGTTAACCAGATTTGTATTAGTATAGAAGCCAGGCTTTTAATATTCTGCAAATGTTAACAAAGAAAGATGATAATGTTGAGTTAATATGGGTTAAGCATAAAATGAAAATAAATTTTTCTGATTGCGAGGTGTTGACACTTTTTTGGCTAGGGCCTGCAGCCTGTTCCTGAAAGCTGTGTAATTACAGAAGGCTTTTCCCCTCCTTCCCCCTCCTGCTTTGAGCCTACCCACATTAGTAATGACCCCTTCACTGCTTCAAAAACCACTAATGGTCTTCAGCACGGGCAAGAAAAATGAACAGGATAAATTGGAATCCACAGTCAGTAATTTGCATCCTATGAGCCTGCTTTGGCCACTCACACTCATTCCTGGCCATCAATCCTTGCCTGTCAGGTGCGGCCCTCTGCTGCCACGACAAATACTCCTCCTAACACTCTGGTTCATCCAAACAATGTACTGGTCCTCTATTCTCCTTTTGGTAATGGAGATAATGAATGACTGCCCAAACAAGAAGGATTGCCCATCACAGACACCCGGGTGGCTTCAAGCTGGAAAAGGCCAGGGTACAAATTTTAATGGACTGAAAACAGTGGTTGGGGGGAAAGGACCAAGAACAATCCCCAGATCCTTCTCGTCCTAGGATTTTCCTGCCAAATGCAAGGGAGGAGCACCTTTTGACTCTTCGTCCCTCTTAGATGTTTGAAGGCTTCGGTTTATTAGGTTATTGTCCCTATATGGCAATGGTGGAAGATTGAACAGAAATGTGCAAATAACAAAAAGAAAAATGAGGACTCATTGCATGAGCACATCGACATGCACTGGCAATGTCATCCAGTATGTTGTTCCTTTACGTGGTATTTTCCGTTTGGTGTGTTCAGTCTTGCTCACTGTTGGATGAATGTGCTCAAGGCAGGTCTTACAAAACATGGGTGTTGTGGGCGGGGCTGTGTGTGAAAAAGAGGGACAGAGGCAGACACACACATGCATACGCAGAAGGTTTGGATGAAATAAAGGTTTAGGATGTTAAGGAAGTAGAAGCGTAGAAATCTGATGTGAGTGGAGAGCCAATTCCTTCAAGTAGGACTGTAAATTCTGATCACATAACAAGAATTCTTTCCAGTGTTTTATTAGAAATTTAGTCAAATGACCACAAAATTACATAAACAGTACATTTTATCTTGGGAATCCCTGAGCCGTACTTTCGTTTCACAATGAGAGCAGTTGCAAATTCCATCCACAATCATTATAAAAATTGGGACCTTACCAAAATTCACCTTGCACAGATGGCTTTTTTTTTAATTAATAGGGAAGACCATAATAACTTTAACTTATTTAAATAACATTCTGTGGTTTTTGAACATTCGTGATTCTATGCCCCTTTTATACATGGAATGGACTGTTTATCGGAAAGTGTTCTGGCAGTCAGCCACTATATTTCTAAAATTAAAAAGGGGATGGAAAACAATCAGCTTTCAGAGGAACTGGAACCATGGCAATGTGTTTTGGATTAATTTACAAATATATGTATATATTTAAGGCCTAACTGTAGAACCAGAGAATTTCTACTACATGGTCTATCATACGCATTCTTCTACTTTATTAGAACAGACATCATATTGAAATAATAAACATGGGAGGCCTTCACTTCTTCTTTGATGTGTATTACTAAATGTCTGACTGGTTCAAGTTTAAAATAAACTTTGGTATGTTTGCACTTGAAAACTGGAAGTAGACCACAAGCAATAATTTGTTGTCAGTTTCCATATTCTTGGACTAAAGCTATAGTTTAGTCTCTTCACTGTTGGGGGCCAACCCACTCTGGTCCAGTGGCCCAAAGGTGGCTCAATTTACTTTTAAGAATGCACACCGTAACATAATAGCGATGATGATGATTCCCTTCATCAAGAAAGAACCAGCATAGGTCAAAGTTTTTCACATCCCAAAATAGTTCTGAAGCCACCGTTGAAATAGAAGTGAGTCACAAGGATCTCCTTACTTTGAATATCAACTGACAACTCTTCAAAAAGTTAATGAGACATGTGTGGCTCATGACCCAGTGTAGATAGAAAATATTTTTAATTGCTTTTTTTCCCCCTAAAGACTCATTTGAAAGTAAGGTATTATTTTTATTCAAGATACTAACCTTACTTAGACCTTCT
Source organism: Lutra lutra (assembly GCF_902655055.1). NCBI lineage: Eukaryota > Metazoa > Chordata > Mammalia > Carnivora > Mustelidae > Lutra > Lutra lutra. The sequence goes on from NC_062284.1 coordinate 56,919,708, forward strand.
GCCCCTCTCTCCTTTTGAGGTTAACCTAGTTTATCAAGTACATGGAAATGGATCTACAGTATCCTTAGAATACATCAGTGAAACAGTTTTTAGAAGAAACCACTTAATAATAATCTTCTTTTGTGATTAATCCCTCTCCAATAATGTCCAAACTGGAAATGATTTGTCGTGAATTTTATTCTATGTTAAAAGGATTTGTACTGATGTCTAAGAAGACTTCAAATTATATTTCTAATCATCTCATGAATTAGAAATATAGGATAAATGAAAATGGTAGTATTTGGAAGGGTGAAAAATTGGAAATAACCTATCAACTGAATCATAGTTAAATAAAATGTGAGGTTCTCATGAAAAGGTTTTTGTCATATATTGAGTGAAAAAAAGCAAATTGTAGAACATGTATTATGAATTTTTGTAAAGGAGATAAATAGATTATATATGTATATATCTGTCCCTGTCACTGCAAGAAAACATCTGGCGAAACACACACTGATAATGGTTTATGTTAAGTAGGGTACGGGGTTGAGACTTCAACTTTTTGTTTACAGATACCTATACTGTCTCTGTCTGTACTGCTTCAAACAAGGGTTTTTTTGTTTTTTGTTTTTTTTTTTAGATTTTATTTTTTTATTTGACAGAGATCACAAGTAGACAGGCAGGCAGAGAGAGAGAAAGGGAAGCAGGCTCCCCGCCGAGCAGAGAGCCTGATGCAGGACTCGATCCCAGGACCCTGAGATCATGACCTAAGCCGAAGGCAACGGCTTAACCAACTGAGCCACCCAGGCGCCCCTCAAACAAGGGTTTTAAAGACTTAATTTTTAAATTATAATTTATCATAATTGTAATGAATTCATGTACTTCATATTTTTAAATCCATAGTAATTTAACATTTTTATAAAGTTATATTCTTTCATGCTATGATAACTTTCTGACTGGATAATTTTTTTTTAAAGATTTTGTTTATTTATCTGACAGAGATGTCAAGTAGGCAGAGAGGCAGAGAGAGAGAGAGAGAGAGAGAGAGAGGGAAGCAGGCTACCTGCTGAGCAGAGAGCCCGATGCAGGGCTCGATCCCAGGACACTGGGACCACAACCTGAGCTGAAAGCAGAGGCTTAACACACTGGGCCACCGAGGCATCCCTGACTAGACAATTTTTAAAAGCAGCACATCTCTAGGACCAGCCCTGTCTTTTAAGTTTTCCTCCCTACCCAATGAGTCTGACTCACTTGCTGGCCTATGAAGCTTACTAGATGAGCTCTTTGGAACAATGTCCAGTTTCTCAAATGACTTCTGTGATGATATAATGTAACCATTAAGACAAACCGTGGAGTAATTTATTGAGCAGGGTCTTAGTTTGAGCAAACACTTGGAAACTGATCACCATGGCAACAGCTTCCCTTTCCTCAGTCCCCTCCAAGACACTATTTGCTCTTTAGAGTTCACCAAGGTGACTTAGATTTTGATGATGCCACTCATATATGGAACCCTCTAAGCAATTTTCCTGAGGTGAACAATAAAACTGCCTTGGGTAGGGCACCTGGGTGGTTCAGTTGGTTAAGCATTGCCTTCAATTCAAGTCATGATCCCGGAGTTCTGGGATGGAGTCCCAAATTGGGCTCCCTGCTCAGCAAGGAGTCTGCTTCTCTCTCTGCCTCTGCCCTTTACCCCTTCTTGTGCGTGCTCTCTCTCTCAAAATAAATAAACAAAATCTTAATAAAAATAAAAATTAAATTAAAATCCGCATTGGGTAAATATCCCTTACTACTCTAGGACTACGCTTACTGAACTGGGATACATGCAGAGGTTTTGTTAAAGACTTAACCCCTGAATAAATAAATGCATTTTCTGGAATGTCAAATTTATTCATTGGCCATTAATTTAACATCTTTTTCATATGTAAACAAAAATTCCCATGCTATGACTAGAATGTATGCAACAAATAACATTTTCACATAAAACAAAAAACAAGATATTTAAAACCCATCACATCCTCACAGTTGAAGGTAATCTCCTCTCCACTAAATTCATATTGCAATTTATTTGGTACTCATAACTTTAGCCTCTCATTGTTATATATTATTTATATATTTTGTTTTCATTAAGTATAACTTCCTGAGGGCAAAGCCTTGGGTTTTTTAAACTTTTGTAATTCTCCCCAACTTCATCTGAGTATCTCTAAATATTTGTAGGAAAAATGGAAAACAAACAAACAAAAAAAACAGACTAAGTTCTCAGTCAAGCTGTGCTGCCACCTTGAACAAGACTGTGCCTAGAATCCAGTCTCTGGAAAGTAAAATGAAGAGGTTAAGAAAGCTCTGTATGGGTTGAGAAATGTCTATAGAGATTGTAATAAAGTTTGTGATGGTTAATTGTGAATCTTAGTGATTCTCTCTCTCTCTCAAATTGTCTTGAGCTTCTGATCACTACCTCAGGATACAGTACAAACTCTTCACTCTTCCACTGCCAAACTCACTTCCTGTTTCTACCCTAAGCACTTCTATAGGAAACATGATGTATCTCTTGCTTTGTGTCACTGTTAAAAGTGTCTGCATTTCTGTGTGTCCCCTTATCTCTGTCCTGAGTTCTTGAGGTCAGAACCACAAAATAGTAGAATAAAAAGGTCTTGAGATAGAACTATGGTCTGGAATCCAACTTATGTAGATGAGAAAACAGAGACTCCTAGGCTTAAGGAACATACGCCCAGTCACAGAAACAGGAAGCAGGAAGAGAAGGGATAACCACGTGCTCTCCTGACACTTAGTGAAGGTTTTTCCCACTTTTTTTTTTTTTTAAAGATTTTATTTATTTATTTGACAGAGAGAGATCACAAGTAGACGGAGAGGCAGGCAGAGAGAGAGAGAGGGAAGCAGGCTTCTTGCTGAGCAGAGAGCCCGATGCGGGACTTGATCCCAGGACCCTGAGATCATGACCTGAGCCGAAGGCAGCGGCTTAACCCACTGAGCCACCCAGGCGCCCAGGTTTTTCCCACTTTAACGTTAACATTTCTCCCTGACATATCTTCGCCCTTTCTTTTTTGGTAATGGTACCCTGATTTTCTTTAGGAATGTGTTCAGGGGTGGCCAGCGGACCAGGCTTAGTCAATCAGTATAGTCAGTCATTCCGGCTGCATTGAGAATGAAACCCAAGTTAGGTTAATGGGAGTCAGTTGGGCTGTCCGTCAAAGGCATTTTCTTTTCACAGGGGTTACTCAGTCAGTAGAATGTGTGCCCGGAGTTGCTGATGCCATTGTTGCCACCGAAATAGAAAAGCCTGGCTGAGGACGAAGCCCATGCAGACAAAAGCAGAGCCAATGAAGAATAGATGCCTGACATTATTTCTGCACGCGGATACCTACCTAAAGCCAGCTCCTTTTACCTTTCAGTTTCTTGAGCCAATAAATTAGTCCTGACTCATATACATGGCTGGCTTAGATTACCCGCAGCCTTCTCAGTTTATTCCTTCACCCCCTCTGGCTAAAAACGATTATTTGTTATTGAAAAAAGAAAAAAGAATAGGAGGAAGGAGAAAGAAGAAGAGGAAAGAAATGAACCTTGTTGCTTTCATCTATGCCTGCAGACTCTGATCAAATATGACAAAAATATTGAGGACTGGGATTTTGAAAAAAGGCTTATCAGAGTTGTGATCCCAATAAATTTAAAAATGACCCAACTTGGGAGACAGATATTTAAGCATACAATGTCTATAAAACCCAGAATTCTTAAAAGTCTAAATAAGAAAACCAAAGTATAAGGTAGAATTCTTAGGGTATTTCTTAAAATGACTAAACAGAGTAAATTTTAGTATGTTTCTTGTGTCAAGTTGCAACTCTTAAAAGAAATGATAGAAATTTGCTAATCAAAATACCTAAGACTCGAAAACCTTACAGAAACCAAAGGCTGTGATAATGCAAAATGACACAACAGCTTTTGCAATCATCCGGTTAATTTAGGGGGATTTCATTTCAGTAAAATTCCCAGCTGCCAGAAAGAGAGTGCATTTTACAACATGCCCCTCCATTTCCATGATCCCGTCATGTCCATCATGGCCAGTCCAAACACTGGATCCAATGGAAAATCCTCTCCAGCCAGAAGTAGTCACTCTCCCTAAAAATTTCAGTGTTTTCTCCCCTCTCTTGTGTCTTTATTTGACCCACACTGTTTTTTATGTATATTGTGTACTTCTGTTATATCCTTCACTGTACTGCAAATCATTTGAGGACAGAGGTCAAGATTAAAAGCACTTAGCACAGTGTATCCCACATAATAGGTGCTCAATACATCCTTGTGTGTGATGTATTGCTTCTGAGATTTATAATGTTTCCTTCTAGAAAGGACTGATGGTGCTACGTATATGAAGCATAAATACCCAGATAAAAATGGAAAGATTGAGTCAGTCACTTAACTGTTTTACCGACACAATGTTGGATATTTGAAAACATCTACTAAATTTTTCACGTTTCATCCAGATGTTTGGTGTCATGGAAACCCAGATTTCAGAGTTAGATCACTGAGTTGTTTGGTTTGGATTTTTTTTTTTTATGCCACATGTATACTTGGGATGAAGAAAATGTGGCTATTTCAGGAGATTCATTTCCATTTGAGTTCACATGGAAGTAAATAGATTGAACTAGAATAATCACATCTTTTAAAATTCAGGAAAAGGTTTGAGAGTTTTTTTTAATAATAGCCAGATCCTAAGAGATTAACATGTTTGGTTGATATTTAGAGCCATGGTAGGAAGGCCTCATTAAAAAGGGCAAAAAGAAAAGCGCTTGCTCTCTCTCTGGTAGATAAGCTAATGGAATACTGAAGGAGCCTGATGGATTATCATCCAGAGATTTTAAGAAGAGTTATTAAATTTATTATTGTCAAGATATAGATAAAATAAAAAAATGAAGAAGGAATTTCTTATGAAACCAAAGTTAATGACTGAAAGAAAAAAAAATAAGTGTCTTGGGACAAAGAAGTAACAGTTCTCGCAAGAGGAAATGTTACATAGACATATTTTAATAGTATAGAGGGAGTTCATATGGGCAGGAATGATGAAACTGAGTGAAGGTTAGACACCCCAATACCCCGTTTACTTTTTAATATTTTTCCTTAATTTTTCTTATTTTTAAAGATTTTTATTTTTATGTTATCTCTACACCCAATCTGGAGCTTGAATTTACAGCCCCCAAATCAAGAGTTGCCTTGCTCTCCTGACTCAGCCAGCCAGGTGCCCCCTCCTCCTGCACCAGCCTTCCCCACGCCCCCTGCCCCCCGCCCGGCCCAGTCTACTTCTAAATTTCCAAAAAGATATACGAAGTATTAGAAAAACATTTCTAGATAGGGGTCAGAATTTTAAGCACAATGGATATAATTATTTTCCTATTGACTGAGACGTTAAAGCTGAGCTCAGTCTTATTTTGAAAAATAACAGAAATATATTCCTAAGGCCAGAGAAAGATAATTTTTATTTAACATTTGTTAGGACGCTCCCATGAGCTGCTTGCCCATGCGTGTTACACTGCCTACATGGCTAATGGGTAATCTTACCAAATGAGCCAAAGGCCACAAATAAGGCCTTGACTCATTTAACAATCATTTCACATTTCCACACTATGACCAAATTAATATTTTATGGGACTACTCAGTTCTATAGCCAGACCACTTTTCCAAAAAATTGAATTTTGTGCTTATTTATTTTATGGATCATTTGTTGAAATAGGTTTCAAAACAGGTTTGGGCTATTTAGATTTTTCAGTGAACTGAAAAAGAAAAACTTACAGACCCAGAGTTTTAGAACTAGGCAGGACATCAGAGTTATCTCATTCAAACTTTCTTATTTTGTGTCTAACAAAACTGAGGTCAACTGAGGAGAAAGGGACTTGCCTAAACCTTGTTGGCCTGGTCTCCTCCACATTTTTTTTTTTTTTTAAGGCATCCTTGGTTTCCCCAGCAAGAAGAAATTTCACAATTATATAATCTCAAAGAACATTTCGTATGGAATGTCTTATTTCTACCCAAGACTGGTGGATACCAATAGCCAGATTTTATCCTGTAAATTACTTAACAGCCATTTCTACATGTTCTTACATCACCTTACACTTCTCCCTCATGCCATGCCACTTCATTGCAAATACCCGCCCATTTGTCTACCTCTCCTATCTGACCCTACTTCCCTTGAGAGCAGAGACCAGAATCTAGTTCACAGCCCAGCATGCAAGGGGCATCAATAACTGCATGTTGAATTAATCAAACAAATAAATTCTTTGAAACCTAAAAATACTATTTTGAAGTGAGAGAGAAGTCAGTGGAGGCAAAGATAGCAAATGAGATGGGAGGTTTAAGGAGGGAGACATCCAAAGAGGTAAATAATACCAACATATAATGGCATCATACGTGAAACAGTGAAAACCAGCTCTTATTTAAAATACGAGTAAAATTTTATATATGGAGAGAACGGGGTAGAAATTGGCAAATTCAGATGGTGACAATGAGAAGCTATAGAAAAGAAGTAAGTGCTTGGGACTTTTCATTAGCATTTAATATCTCTTCTTGTTAAAGAGGCTAAGGGGTTTCTTTAAAACAAGGATCTGAAGTATGTGGTAGAGAGTTATATAATGTCTAGACAACAGAGATACTTGTATCTAATCTTATGACAACAATCCTACTTAACAGGTCCAGACACAGTGCCGTATGAGACTGAGTTAGAAGGAAATGAGGATTTGTGATTAGTCTACTAGATTTCTTTAATAACATGAAAAAATATGGATAAAAAAGTAAGCGAAATAAGTCAATCATAGAAAGACAATTATCGTATGATCTCTCTGATATGAGGAATTTGAGAGGAAGGGCGAGGGGTTTGGCAGGTAGGGATGGAAAAAATGAAACGAGATGGATTCGGGAGGGAGACAAAACATAAGACACTCAATCTCACAAAACAAACTGAAGGTTGCTGGAAGGTGGGAGCGTAGGGATAGGGTGACTGGGTTATGGACGCTGGAGAAGGTATGTGCTATGGTAAGTGCTGTGAAATGTGTAAGCCTGATGATTCACAGACCTGTACCCCTGGGGCGAATAATACATTATATGTTAATAAACATAATTAAAAAAATAAATAATAAAAATAAAAAAAAAGACTTAGGTGTATCTGCTTACTTTTCCTACAACAAGCAAATTCATAACATATTGAAAATATTAAATTTTAATTAGCTCTAACCATCATTTTAGGTTTAGATTACTTCTAATCTAACGTATTTATTGATAAGAATGCACACTATTTTTAAGTACTATTTTTAAACATTTTTAAATATTATTCCATGCAACTCAAAATAAAAATTGTCACTTACATCTCTGAAAAAAAAGTGGGAGTACATATTAAAGAATCATTAAGCAAGTTTACAAGCTATAAAAAACAATTCTGGTGTGTTTAGTCTAATTTTCTTTGCATGGACTACACTATAAATAATTTTGTCGAATTTACCTTAAGAATGTACTGAAAGTCCAATGTGACAAGAGAAAGCTACCATAGATTTAAAGAGGAAGTTGATGTTTAAAGAAACGGAGGGTTATCTTCTTTTTCAAAAAGGTTATTATCTCTAGAGTAAGCAATGGAACTGTTGTGGATATTATCCTCTTGCTCATCTCAGAGTACAGGATAAGAGAATGGGGTTAATGATAAGTTAAAAAGTCATAAAAATAAAAAGAAAGTAGCTCTAAAGGAATGACTTCTTATGATGGGCAGTAGTGGTTAAAGAGGGGAACCTTAGTAGCAAATGACCATTTCTTGAACTAGATTATGAAGAAGGTTTCAGTCGGGTGCCAATGAGGAATCAGACCTCCCGAACAAGAGTTAATTCTTTCATTTTACAGTGCATCAAGATAAAAACACTAATGTATAGAACAGTGGCATTAGAAATTTGGTTCAGAGGTTCCAAACTGGCTTCTTTTTGTTATACACAGCTGCTTTTTGCATATAAATGAGCACTGGATACAACTATACATGTAGATAAATACTCTGAAAAGGGGGGGGGGGCAGGCGGGCTAAAAAAAAAAACCCAAAACAACCCTGAGTTTTTTCCTGTTTAATTATAATCCCATGTTCTCTTTTTTTTTTTTTTTAAGATTTTATTTATTTATTTGACAGACAGAGATCACAGTAGTCAGAGAGGCAGGCAGAGAGAGAGGCGGGGAAGCAGGCTCCCGGCTGAGCAGAGAACCTGATGCGCCTCGATCCCAGCACCTGGGATCATGGCCTGAGCCGAAGGCAGAGGCTTAACCCACTGAGACACCCAGGAGCCCCTATAATCCCATGTTCTTAAAATGTTTTAGAATTTATATGATTTTTAAAAACATGGGAGAGAGTGCCTGTGATCTCTCTCTGTCAAATAAATAAATAAAATCTTAAAGAAAGGGGTGGGGAGAAAGATCATTATCAGTCCAGGGGATATGAAAAAGTCAAAGATATTACCCAAGTCTTTACCATAGTTATCCACTGGTACTAGTAAATAAAGCAAGCAACTCCTACCATAGCAAAAAAAACTATTAATGAGCCATCAAAAAAACAGGTCAGTTATCAGTATTTATTTTGGAATTCCCCATAGTTTTATCTTATCAAGTTGTTTTTCCTTCCCCCTTTTAAAGCAGCCTGTTTAGTGAAAGTTGACTGAATCAAGATGGGGACAGAACGAGGTACTGTCACAATGCTGATCTGTCTTTGTGCATATACTGCCCATGACTGTTTCACCTAAACACATAATTACTTTACATATAAAGTGTTTCTAAAGTAGATGAAAACAATCACTTTGTAAGTGTCCAATTTGTTTTCAGAACGTCAAGTCATCAGTAACTAGAGCACCTTTAAAATGTCTTTCAACATACTTATGAATATGTTTCTTCCAGTAAGTATAGAAGATTATCAACTATCTAATCTATGTCCTCACCAAACAAGATGAGAAAATATATATGTACATAAAAATACATGTTTTCATGACTCCGGATATTTATTGACTAAACATTTACTCATTTAAGATAAAAGTGATTAAATACTGAAATAGCAAACCATTTGATAGTATTTTGCCTTTTACCACCATAATTAAATGTTATGCTGAGTAAATCCAAATGAATTAAAAACTTGTGGACTAAAAGAAAATACAAACACACACACAAAAAGAATTTACATTACATTACCTTACAAAAGAATAAGAATATATGCTAATATATATTTATAACTTAAATATTACATGTGGCTACTTTCTTCCTAACTTGGACAGCAAATCAGAAAATATTGAGAAAAAGGACTCAATGGCCATGCATCCCAGCCAGTCAATTGTCCCCACCGCACCTCAGGCCAAGGTTTCAACAGACCTCACCAAAATGCTCTCTCAAGTGGAACACACCTTGGAAACCATGATGTTCACGTTTCACGAGTTTGCTGGGGATAAAGGCTGCTTAACAAAGGAGGATCTGAGAGTACTCATGGAAAAGGAGTTCCCTGGATTTTTGGAAAATCAAAAAGACCCTCTGGCCGTGGACAAAATAAGGAAGGACCTTGACCTGCGCCTAGATGGCAAAGTGGGCTTCCAGAGCTGCTTCTCGCTATCTCAGGGCTCACCATCACATGCACTGACTATTTTGTAATACACATGAAGCAGAAGGGAAAGACACAGGCAACAATGAGCAACACTCCCGCCCACTGAGAGTTCTCTAGAAGGGTCTCTTAAGGAATCTGTCCTACAGCTTCCCCCAGTATAAATTCCATGAGCACACTGGGACCCTCAGAAATTGTACAAGTAAAATCCAACCCCCATTTGAGAAGCAGAGAAAGAAAAGTCAGATAAGCTTTTGATTTTTATATTGCTTACATCCTCTTGCCCTCAGTAAACAAATTCCTTTTCTAGTTTCTCAAAAAAAGGAAACAAAAATTAAGAAAAGGTTACTCTTGCCGTGGGTAGCCAAGCTGACCTCAGTAGGAAGTGTTTTTCTAATTACCTTTCTACCATGTTTCATCAGCTTATCAGGTTGGATAAAACGGTGGAATAATGGGAACATATTAAAAATATGAATATGTGAAATTACTGAATTGGCTATATATTTTCTAACCTAGTAAGTGAAAAGATTTTATAGAAAGCGATAGCTACCTCTTATTCCTCCTGATTTGTATATTAGAAATTGATGACCTATCTTTACATTCTTAGAAACAAATAACCCAGGGTACCTGGGTGGCTCCATCATTAAGCATCTGCCTTTGGCTCAGGTCATGATCCCAGAGTCCTGGGATAGAGCCCTGCATCAGGCTCCCTGATCTGCGGGAAGCCTGCTTCTCCCTCTCCCACTCCCCCTGGCTTGTGTTCCCTCTCTCACTGTCTCTCTGTGTAAATAAATAAATAAAATCTTAAAAAAAAAAAAAAAGGAAAAGAAACAAATAATTCTATTTTTTGCACAAAAATATTTCTTACAAGGATTTAAGAAGCCCTGAAAATGGTTGTCTCCACAAAAACTGGACTTTAAAAGGACAACCCTTTAATGTAGCTGAATTCAACTAGTATAAACCAGTATGGCCAGCTTGTGTTCTAATTAGTTGAGCATTCTTTCTGATTGTTGACTGGTCAACAGTTTGGATATCGCTTCTGACTTTTCTACATGATGGACAAAGTCCTTTAACGTTTCTGATATATGCTTGCTAGGTTGTATCTTTGGTAGATGAACTCAAGTTTGACACATATTCCTCTAAAATATATAGAGCATAAATATTTTAATTTTTTAATTTATTTAAGAGCATAAATATTTTAGCACAAGGTGGGTTGACCATAGGCTTTCATTCGAAACTGGGTAGTTTGAGGTAAAGTCTAAAGGTATCTTCACTACTCGTGTGTTCCAGACGAAATCATATGCATTATTTAAATATCTAAAAAATTTAAATACTCTTATTTGAGTAATTGGAAATATACCCTCATAGCAACATAAGCTGAGTGGGTTTAGTTTTCTAAGAAGTTAAAACACTTAAGGATTGCCACATGGCAAGAAATAAGCCACAAATGGCCTTTAGATTCTAGCAGAAAATCATTAAGAAAATCCAAGGTTATTATTCTTATATATATACCATCAAACTGTTGATTAAACTTTATCTAAACAAGAATATTTTCTTGGGACACCTGGGTGGCTCAGTAGGTTGGGTTTCTGCCTCCGGCTCAGGTCATGATCTCAGGGTCCTGATATTGAGCCCCACATCAGGCTCTCTGCTCAGCGGGGAGCCTGACCCCCACCCCCGCCACCCCCGTCTGCTGCTCTGCCTACTTGTGATCTCTCTCTCTGTCAAATAAATAAATAAAATCTTAAAAAAACAAGAATATTTTCTTAAGAAAAGAGAGAAGAGACGGCAAGAGGTAAATAGGAGGAACCAAAAATTATCTCAAAGAGGTCAAAAGTATGAATAGAAATCACCATCCAACTAACAACCCTGCTTCCCCATGTAAGATCATGACTTGGTTTTGGCCTGGATATTGGAGAAATCTAGACTAGCAAACCCTCCACCTTTGAACAGTCCCAGCTGACAATCAGTATCCATTTAGTATCAAGTCTGACCTGGCAGAGACTAAACAAAAGAATTTTCAATTCAGCTATTTGGACATTAAAAATTTTCATTGAGTGTACACTACAAGAGAGAAATTCTGGCAGAAAAAAATGTTTATACATTTTTATACCACTGCTTTATAAGGTCTTCATCTTTTTTCGAACCTACCCAGCCAATTTTGAAATGGCCTGAAAATACTATTATAAAGAATGTGTAAACCTATGTGCAATTTTATCCAAGTGATATTTGTACCGTTCTAGAAACAATAATGGATAGCTGTCAGGTTCTGGATTAGAGATCTAAGAAGTCAGGTATCTAGAGCAATGGAGAAACAGATTGAGACTGGTATTTTGACATTTCCCAGGTTATGTTCTCTTTTCTCTTCCTTGAGCTCTTTGAATACATTCTCCCCTTTCATTTTAAGTGACTGACGTGCCGCCAATGTTACAGAACCTAGAACTACTTCCTGGAGACATTACTTTTTTTTAACTCCTTGGACATTTGGGAATACAATTTATAGCAAGTAGATATACTGTAAATTGAATTGCTAAGGGAGTTTGCTCTTTGCTTAAGTAAGTTCTTTCATAAGATGAATAATGTTCTTACAAAGCAATTAATACCACCAGTGGCGTAATGCTCCTCTAACTTTTATGAACAAATTTAGATGTTACAAGAAATACCGTATGAAAACTTCTGATGGATTTATTAATAAGAACTTGGATTTACACTTGTTTTGTTCACTGCTGTATGCCTAGCTTATAGAAAAGTACTTGGGAGAGTAATATAAGCTCAATAAATAACTGGGAAATGAATAAATGAATGAACACTTTCAAGGCCTGACCTGAGACAAAAGCACGGAGTCTCATTTCAAGTGCACAAGGGAAGCAGGAGAAATATCAGTGTTTAGGCTTTTACCTTCTCACATGAGTAGTTAGAACCACTCAGTTGGGAGGAGGCTAATGGCAAGGGGATGGGAAGTTTCTGCATGTTACAGATTTAAAAGCATACTCTCTATCAATTTGTTTACACTATTGAAAATCAAAATTGTTTTTTTCCGCAAGGAATTATATATTTTTAGGCCCATATTGACTAAGATATAAGAGGGAAAAACCCGTAGAAAGCCCCACAGAACTTCTAACAATAGTCTAGGCAGAAGTATGTGACTGTCATACTAAGGCAGTAACACTTTCCATGATTTAATACCCTAGCGGATAAACATTTATATTTAAAGTGTAGATACATTTTGGAAACACTCAACTGACTCAGGAAACACATGTGCTTTGATGCCATCGGGTCATACTTCAGGTGGAGCCCCAGGAAATTTTTTGGAAAGTACTGGGAGAAATAGGTTGGAAGGAGGGAGAGAGAGCACATAAATCCATTAGCAATTGCATTTATAGCTCTTCCCATCTGTCATTTTCAAAGCATTTTTCTTATATTAGCCACTGAAGTTGTAAGTACACATGGCTCGCATCCATTGTCTCCTCTCACTTGGTAAAGACAAAGTGAACGCAGAAAATGTTAGTGACTTATCACTCGTTCATGACCCAGGTGGAAATAAATGCAAAGACTTAAGCCACAAGTTCGTAATTTCCTTCCTTGTGCTGAAAATCTATGAGGACAACTTTTTCCCCAGGAATAACATTTTGCCTTTTAATAGCATCTTCACTCCTACTCTGCACATCAATTAGGGATATGAAAACATGGTTGGAGTTACCTATTATAATCCATTGCATTATAGATTTGATTATGTCAACTTAAGGCAAGAAAGGCCAACTTAGAGAAAAAAAGAATCATGGGACGTAAGCAAGACTTGATGAATTGTATGAGGTCTACAGCTGCCATCAAAATCACGTAACACAATGGGTTTCTATGGTCTTTGTTTTAGTTTTACCAAAGCAAAGTGATTCAGTCATTTTAACTAAAGTCATACCTCCCTATCTCCCCAGAACATAAATGATATTACATTGTCTGCTCTCAGCGGAGACAAAAAGTGGCCTGTATCGTTTAACAAAATTGTCTGAAGAAATTAATAGCTGTACGATAGTCCTAAATAGTTCTATCATTAGATCAGTCATTTTAAACTTTAAAATATGTATGTGCCTCCCACTGGAACGTACACTTGAAAAAGACAACTAGAAAACTTTAACTGAATGAGTCTTGCCCCTACTCAGGCTATATCTGCACGTGTGCAAGAGAGCGGGGAATCTGGAAGCTTCTAGTGACTAAAGTCTGCAACATGCTTCTAGAATGACCAATAGACTAACTAGTCACTCAAATAAGGAAAAGGTTTGGCAAGTCCAAGGGGAAAAGGAGCTTACAATTATTCACCCACCAAAATTTTTTTAAAAAGAAAGAAAGAAAAAAAAACTTATACAGAAATTCAGGACATATCTCACAAGGGGAAGAAGAAACTAAAAAAATTTAAGAGACAAAGCCAGCCTATATAAATTAGAATAATATATGCACAAATCTCTGGAGAAACTCTATTATATCACAATTAATGCAGAGCCTGCAATCAAGCCAGGCTAATTTCAATAGATTCCAAGTTTTGAACAGTTCCTAGACTATCCAAGTGGGAATTTGGCCAGGATGCTGGGGTTAATAATTCATTTTGAGAAAGGCTAATTCTTTGGGAAGCAGCCCACTCTGCAGGAGGAAGCATTTGGCCCATGTGAGCAAATTTGCTCTTCAAGATCACCCTTTATTAGCTCCACAAGACACCTTTCTTTCTTTCTTTCTTTCCTTTTTTTTTTTTTTTTTTTTTGAGAGGGGGTGGGAGGACAGGGGTCAGTTTACTTTCTCATACATGTAGAAATATTTATCATGTTTTCAATAAATATAGAAGACATTCAGGGAAATTCTTCAAGCATATACATTAAATGTTTGGGTTCTTAAAGAACAAATTTTACATCAACATCCAATTACTACGATCTGAGTATAGGGTTGTCAGAGGAGTAGTGGGCAAAATGCACCGCCTCTGGAATCAGACAGTCCTGGCTTTTCATCTTGGCTCCAAACTGTGAAACTCTGAAGAGGCCACTGAATCACTCTAGGATTCAGGTTCTTCACTCCTAAAATAGGAAAACTAATGGTGCCTACTTCATAGGGGTCTTAGGAGGTTTAAATAAGTCATTTGTTAATTGAACAAACAATTACTGAGTGCCAGAAACTGTTTGAGGCCCTGAGAATACAGCAGCAAACAGACGAGATAAATCCCTGAGCTCATGGAATCTGTATTCTGATAAGAGATATATGCAACAAACAACAACAACAACAACAAAACCACACACACAGTCTGCCTAGGACTAAGTTTTATAAAGAAGAACTTGATTAAGGTTATCTCTGAAAGGAGATAGAAAGTGACTAGGGATGCTGTTCTTTTATGTAGGGTAGGTCAGGGAGAACATTCTGGAAAGTAACACCTGAGCAGAGACCTGAATAAAGTCTGAGCTGGCCAGGAGGCTGGGAAGCTGGAGACCAGAGTCCTAAAGCAGGGGAGGGGGACTGTGTGCGTTGTGGAAGGATGGGGCCAGCAAAGCAGCCAATGCCAGACCATCTCAGGTCTTAATGGGTCATCTTAAAGGACTGAAGTGCTAACCTAGCATCTGGCACATAATGGAACACATTACATAACGGCGATTTATTCCCATATTGGGTAAATATAGTCACAGCTCAGAATCTTTTGTTTCCATTGCTCTGCTACGCAGTTGGAAGTATTCTCCGTTAATCCTCTCAGCCTAACATAGCTGATTCCTAACAGACACCTTCACACATTTTAAATGCTCATGAACATCACCATTGTTTCTAACCACAAACTTTTCCTTGCTGTGTGATTATTCAGCATCTTCTTTGTCTGCTAATGGGTCTTAAAAGTGATGGGTTCTTTCAAGCACTTTGGTCAAGGAGAATGGAGGTACACAAAAATAATGGGACATAGTAAGTAAGGAGATGAAGTAATACAGTATCCTTTTTGTTTTCCCCCAGGAACACCCAAGTTTGGGTGTCACTTCCTACTTAGCTGTTTTGGAAGGAAATCTTTCACTGTTCTTCATGTCTCTAAATCTGACTATAATCAAGCACCAGCAACAACCAGGAGCACCCGCAGGAGATACTGAATGAATCATTCCTACCTTTCCCAAAACTTGAATGGCTCCATGTCATCAACAACCAGAGTCTTGGGGCACCTGGGTAGCTCAGTTGGCTAAGCGTCTGACTCTTAATTTTGGCTCAGGTCCTAGTCTCAGGGTTGTGAGATTGAGCCCATATTGCCTCCATGCTAGGTGTGGAGTCTGCTTAAGATACTCTCCCTCCCTCCCTCTGTGATCCCTCCTCCCTCTCACCCCCCTAAAACAAAAACAAAAAACCCAAAACCCAAACAAACAAATAACCAGAGTCTTGGCCTGCATTTGAAGGTCTTTCACATTCTGGGCCCAACCTATCTTCCCAAACTTGCATCACACTACTCTAGAACACATACATAAAATCCTAACTGAACCATACTGGCCTCTCTGTCCATTTTATTCCTGTATTATTGCCATCAAAATATTTGCCATCTTGTAGGTAGTTGAGATGCTCTCCCTTATTTTAGGCTCTCTTCTGGTTTTTATATACGTGGAAGCCTATGTTTCGCAGCCCCTCTCTGCCTCTCTTCCCCATGAATTGGGCAGGGCCATGCTCCTAGTTCAAGACATGTGAACGTGACTAAGGGGGTACATAGGCTCTTTGGGGGCTAAAGAACTCACTTGCTGATATAAATTCCCCAGGTCCTTTCTCTTGCTGTGGTAATCGCGGTACTTGTTGAGATGAGGAGCCACCTTTACATGGAAGGACCTTTACATGCGACCTTGCATATAGAGGACAGCTACCTCAGAGAGTAGCATGAACTCTTCACGGACTTTGTGTGCCAGGAAACAAACACTTATATTAAGCCATTGAGATTCTGGTGCTCTTTGTTGAGGCAGCATAACATAGCCTATGCTGACTGGTATACCATTATTCAAGATCTCCTTTGATCACTACTTTGAAGTGATTCTTCCTCTCTTAAAAAGTCGTATGGAAATAATTTTACTGTTTTTTAGTTGCTGGTAAATTATTGCTTAGTAGGAAGAATCAACACTACTGAAAAGGCTCTTTGATACACTTGGGAGCTCAGAAATGGAGGTTAAAATGAATCCCACAGGGTTCTGAAGGGCTGACAAGCTGTGTTGAGAGCTGCCTAGAAAAAGAGATGGAGAGATGAGTAAGGTTCAGAGGGGATACTTGGAGATGACATGGGTATAAAAAGAATTTTTCAAGTGACACATGTGCTACGTGATGCAACAGTTTCCCATGTCACTGCAAAACTTTAGTAAAATTAGAAAATGCAAAAACTCCTCAGGTGGTTTGATTTCTTCAAGAAGCTGATGAAGGGGCTTAATTTTGCACCAAGATTGTGTAGGGTTAAATCAGTCATTTGAGTGGTCAAAGGAATCAGCTGATATCTGGGTCACACTTCACTTATTAATGAAGCAAATAGGAGAGATCATGTAACCATCTTGGATTATAGATATTGCGGGGCCTTGACTCCCCAGTAAGAGAGTAAGATTCTCAGCAAGAGGAACCATATTTCACACATCTCTTTATTCCTGCAGGTGCTTAACCCCAAACTTTATAGTGGAGGACCCCAGTAAAAATGGACCACGTGAACAGATGACTGCTGCAGATCAAAACTAGTCCCTTCATTTTGCTTTCTCATACCAAAATGTATAACTTACTCTTCTGTTTTACTTTTCTGCTAAAAACATTCTCAGAATATTCTATGATATTTTGTTGATTTTTAGCTTGTAAGTGGTAGCAAATATTTCCTTTCCAGTACAACCTCGCTAATTACACACTGTTCCATTTATTCTCTTAATCTGCACTCTTAGCTGCATTTAATGATCTGAATTTTGTCAGCATGAAGAGAAAGAGCTTCCACAAAGGGTGAGAATTGGGAGGAAATGTAGATAAAAATGAATTTCACTATCTCACTTCCAGTTTATCTTCTCTGCCATCAACATTAAAGTCCTGTTTTTGTCTCTTCAGAAAACCACATGACATTTGAGAATCTTCTCCTCTACTGCACAAATTTCAGAACCATCTGGAATACCTTCCTCCCTTCCTTCTCTCCACCTCCCTGATCGTCCATCCTTTTCTTCCAATACGAAAGTGTTTTTTTCCTTATTTGGCTTACTCTTCTTGTGCTTCTAAGCTCTTTAATTTTATCTTAATTCTCTGGCTACTTTGGTATCATTTAACTGAAGCCAAACTCACACGTACACAGGAGAGTTTGCAATAAATAATACTTGGAGATAAATCGTCTGTGGTATACATCAAAATCAACTTTTCTGGTTTTTAATTCTAAATATTAACGAGAAGTTAAAAGGGCAAAGACTGTCAAGCTGGTACATCCCAGTATATGAAGAAGAGCTAACATAACACATATGTAACTATTTTTAAGTATGTTTGGGCTCTCCATCAGGAAGACTTCTATATGCATAAAAATTAGTAGATTAAACTCACACCTATAATCTTTGAAGATCTTCTCATAATGAAACCAATTTCTTATGACATAATACTTGGGGAGAACATTTGTTAATTTGGCCTGTTTTTGCAAAAAAAAAAAAGTATAGATAAAAAAATGATACATGGCCCTCTCCACGTATTTCTTTTACTTGCTAGAGCTGATGAATTTAAGATTATTGGCAGAGACTATACAAATAATTTACATATATACCCAGTCAAGTTTACAAAGAATGAACTCCCGGTTAAAATCCTGGTATATAATAATGGCTTCATTTCAAAGAGGAAACACGTGTGAGTGTGTCTGTCACACACACGCATGCACACACATGCACACATGTCACACACACACACACACGCATGTGGACACATGCACACATTCTCACTGCCGTGAATTAGAGATGCTCACAATTTAACAAGTATGTATTTCAACATGCCCTTTGCTACTCAAATTAGTGGCAGCATCTGCATGACTGTCCCCAACCTAGTGCAAGGAAAGTGATTCCTTGCCCAGACAAGGGGCTTCTGACACTTGTCTTTATTACCCCATCATAAATTCATAAAGGGATGTCTGCTGTAACCAGTTGGCAAGTTCACTGCATAAACATCAACACCAATTTAATGACTTGTGTACACATCGTAAACTAGAGAATCTTTATACAAAGAAATCAGATAAATCAAACATGAGCTGAGGCTTGGGGAAAGCAATTAAAGCCTTAGTTAAGGTGGCTGGAGGAGGGCACTGTATCACATCAGAGCAGATAATAGAAAATGTGTTAACGTCACTACAGTATGTGTAATTAAATTAATTAGTAATATTAAATGTGTTTAAAGCAACATCTCATCAACATATAAGAGAAATAGACAAGAGCAGATAAATAGATAAGAAACATTTAAAAATTTAAATTTTCCCATTTTGTGTGTTCAAAGATGGGCCAACAACAACAACCAAAAAAACCCCAAAAAACAAAAACCCTGAAACTTCCTAAGAAGTTGATAAAAATAAAACAGGGAGGGGATGTAAAGTTGATCTACTTGCCTCCGGCTAGTAATGGAAAAAAGGAATAGTCAGAACATAAAAACCTCTTTGGCCCTATTTCATTTCCTATAGCATATTGAAATGTTTTGGTGCCAACCCATTTCATTCGAACACCTCAAAGGCTGATAAAAAGTATCTTTAAGGTACATTGTTTTCTGAGCAAGTATTTGCAGTCAATCCCTAAGAAATGCTTAAGCATCACCTGGTAATACAAATTTTAAAATTATTTTTAAAACATCCAAGGAGCTTTTTGCTGAACAAAAATTAGATTGCTTATATGCCAAAGCTCCTCATCAGCTGAAAGCTGGAAGCTAAATTTGGCCATAAGAAACTGGCTTGGAACTTTAGAAGTTCTGGGGCCAGATTCAGCCCTGTATTACTTGCATGGCTTGTTACATGGGGCGGGGGGGGGGCGGGGGAAGGTCTGTTCCAGTGATAGCAAGACTTGCATTTATTCATCTCAAAAGCAATAAGATCTTAGAACGGAGCCTCCATAACACAAAATGCTTTTAAGTTCTCCCTGAGGGGAATACAATATACACAATTTATGTAAAAAGAAGAAAAATGAAAGCTAAGTATTCCAGTTAAGGGTCAGCAATCAATATTTCTTTAACAGCCTAAGCAACATGCATTACTCTTAATACAAATACTTAGGAGACTTTACATTCTCCATAAAGGGGGATTTCCACCTAATTGGGGTTGAAAGTGACAGAATATGCTCTCCCAACTTAGTTTCTATTACTGAAAGATGAAAAACATATTTGGACAGCACTTCGTGGATCCTGTCATCCTTGGTTTAAACTTCTTACCTAAATGTCCTAAGCAACAGGTAACTACCTTTTAATATATCTCATTGGAATATGACAAAGACATTACAACATCAATATGAAGACCATACAGAAACAGGAAAAAAAAATCTGAACACAAAACTAATTGTACTGAGATCATGAGAATATGGCTTTCCTCGGGGAGGGGGGTGCCCAATTTTTTTCATGGTGCTGCATGATGTTGTCAAGGAGAAGTTTTTAAAAAGTAAACCTTGTATTCATTTCAGCAGCACAGAAAAGTTATGATAAGATATTGTAGGTAGATAATGGACCTAAGAAATCAAGTATAAGTAAAAGAACTGAATTTTTTTTTAAAGATTATTTATTTATTTATTTATTTGACAGAGAGAGATCACAAGTAGACAGAGAGGCAGGCAGAGAGAGAGAGAAGCAGGCTCCCTGCTGAGCAGAGAGCCCGATGTGGGACTCGATCCCAGGACCCTGAGATCATGACCTGAGCCGAAGGCAGCGGCCCAACCCACTGAGCCACCCAGGTGCCCAAGAACTGAATTTTTAAAAGCATATATACCCTGTTTAGTTTCTGAGCATTCACTTTGGCCCTCAGCCAATCTATTCTCCATACTGGAGTCAGAATCATCACTGCAAAGTACAGATTTGATCTTGTCACTCTACAGCTTGACATACTTCACTGGATTTCCATTGCTTTCAGGCTAAAGATCAAAATGCTTTTCCGGTACCTGCAAGGAACCAGATGAGCTGAGTGGGAGCCTCCAGAATCATATTGTTCTGTCATCTAGCATCTCCCCTCCATCCATACAACCCTTCCATTTCCACAACTCTAGACGCTTTCTCCTGCCACAGGACCTTTGCACATACTGTCTCTGACTTCTTCCCTTGTGACCTGTCCTTCACCCCTCTAATGCAACATCTTCTCACTTCACATCTACTATTAATTGTTACTGCCCTTTTTGATCAGGTCAATTCCCTCTTAACATATTCTTTCAAAGCTCCCTAATTTCTCCTTAGGGCACTTCCCCAACTGTCCTTTTACCAGTCTATGAGCACCACAAGGGCAACACTTGCATCTATTCTTTTTATCCACCATTATATCTTCAGTGCCTGTCACAGAGGGTGGTTCATAAAGGAAGTGCTTGATTAATACCTGTGGGATGAATGAGTGAGTGAATGAATGTCAAGGTATAATTAAGCTTCTTTAAAAAGCCCACTAAAGCAACCTCAAGGCCTTTCTAGGCAGCTTGAAATGAACTAATAATTCAGAGACTATATCAATACAGGCACTGCTCGATGGCTAGGATTGAATGATTCCATTGTGGTTGGTGAGGCCCAGCTGAAGCATTAAAGGAGGACCATCAAAGAGCCCTTCTGCTCCTCACCAGATCCTTAAAAAGTGGCACAGGGGTACACTGGCTGGATCTTTTGCTTGTGCATGGCCGTTTTCCATACTTAGCCAAGCTGACTCAGAAGTTAAACCTCTTAGAAGGATGAGTTATCCACTTACTGGTTTTTTTTTTTTTTAAGATTTTATTTATTTATTTGACAGAGATCACAAGTAGGCAGAGAGGCAGGCAGAGAGAGAGGAGGAAGCAGGCCTCCCGCTGAGCAGAGAGCCCAATGCGGGGCTCAATCCCAGGACCCCGGGATCATGACCTGAGCCGAAGGCAGAGGCTTAACCCACTGAGCCACCCAGGCGCCCCACACTTACTGGGTTTTTAAATAAAGAAGCCTATTAATTTTTCTTCACATTTGGAGTAAGTAACCAAACAGTGGTCATCTGCAAAGAACTTCTAATTTCTCCCTCCATCTGTATATGCTTTCGTGATGACTATTTTTTAAAATTCATTTATTAGTCCTGTGCCTTTTAAAAGTTTTAATTCTTCCTGTTCTTTCCTTCTCTCAGTGATGTGTTGCCATATGGCCTAAGGAGCCCCAGGGACGTTACCCGCCACCATCATTTCTCCTGGTTTCCAAATGACCTTAATTTTACTAAGGTTTAAGATTCAAGTGTATAACAACCTCTCTTTCTTTCCAAAGCAGAATTTAGAGGACTCAGTTGTAAATGATTCATACAGCAGCTTTTTCTCCCCCTGTGTATCAAAAGCATGAAGTATTCGCTGACTCCTGATTTTGAAACCAATTTCTGTTTTCGACCACTCTGTTAAAACTGCCTTTATTTGCTTAGCACCAGGAACAGGTTTCTTGGGGCACCTGGGTGGCTCAGTTGGTTCAGTGTCTGCCTTTGGCTCAGGTCTTGATCCCAGGGTCGTGGGATGGAGCCCCATGTCAGGTTCCCTGCTCAGTGGGGAGCCTGCTTCTTCCTCTCCTTCTGCCTGCTGCACCCCTTGCTTGTGCTCTCTCTGTCAAATAAATAAATAAAATCTTCACAAAAAAACAAACAAACAGGTTTCTTTGCATGGGTTATGAGTTTTCTTTAGATCTGTTAAGTATCTAGGAGATACTTAGATCTCTGTATTTGTATACCTGCTTTGTCCTTGCTAATAAACAGCAATAAAACTCTAGGAAGATGGCTTCTGTTTCCACCAAACCTGTTTGCTCATCTATAGAATAGAATAATAATACCCTACAGGTCATGAGGAGAATTGGGAGGATGAATGGAGTGATGATGATTTAAAAAGCTAAGGGGCGCCTGGGTGGCTCAGTATTTAAGAGCCTGACTCTTGATTTCAGCTCAGTTCTTGATCTCAGGGTTCTGATCTCAGAATTGTGAGGTCAAACCCTGCATCAGGCTCCAGACCGGGTGTAGAGCCTGCTTAAGATTCTCTCTTTCCCTCTCCCTCTGCCCTTCCCACCTCCCTCTCCAAAAAAAAAAAAAAAAAAAAAAGTTAAAATATCGAAGTTAAAAATGGTAACCATATTTTGAGTTAAAAAAAAAAAAACCCTAAAAACAAATGCTAATTGTTCTTTTATTCTTTTAAAAACACTGGTGTTCTATTTGAAAACTTTGTGAGATATATAAATCCACTAGTTTCTAAAACTGACTGTTTGCAGCTTATATATGATATGCCTTGTTGTCCATGACTCCCCAAAAGAATTTATAATTACATATTTCTAAACATTTAATTTAGCAATATTTTTATTATTATTTTTTAAGATTTTATTTGTTCATTTGCCAGAGAGAGAGAGAGAGCACAAGCAGAGAGAGAGGGAGCAGCAGGCTCCCCACTGAGCGAGCCCGACACAGGGCTGGATCCCAGAACCCTGAGATTATGACCTGAGCCGAAGGCAGAGGCTTAAGCAATGGAGCCACCCAGGCATCCCTTAGTTTAGCAGTGTTTTTACATCAGTTCTCTTTCTCACTGTTGTCCAAATGAGAGCATTTTTTATCTTTGCCTTTGAAGTCATTTTAACATTGTCTCATTTCCATTTCCTAGAAAGTTGGAGAATGTCACCCAAATTTCTGCTAAGGATGAACTCCTGTCTTATTTTGCATCATTAAGTGCCCATTCTTCACGATTAAAAAAAATAATAATACATCAGGGAGAATATCAAGTCTACAATGTTAAGTTTTAAAATACCAAACATCATGTTGATACAAAACAATAGATTTCAGAATTGTAAACATTTATATTTCAAGTTTTACTTGTTTTACTTGCTACGTGTTTTCTTTCTATCCAGCCACAGATGTTGGGTTCAGGAAGGTCAATGAGTCCACCTATTTTATTTGTAATATTTCTTATACTCCAAAATCAAATTATTTATATTCTGAAAATTGAGTCATTTTATGTATACCAACAGCTCAACGATTCCCTATATTTTCCTTAATTCTTAAAGCATTTCAGAGCTGTGACATGCCCTAATAACATCTAAAAATATGAAAAATAGAAACAAAAAAGGCCATTTCCCAAACAGTAGGTATTCATCATGTTGAAATAAGATCTCACCCTCTAGGTCTGACCCTCACCTCACCTCAGACTTCCTGGATTCTTAAGGCTGTGGCCTTGGCACACAAGGGTTAAACATAGCCCATAAGTTAAATTCAGGATTAAATGGACAGGGCATGAAGAACGAGGACTTCCTGGTTAAATCTCCATGCCACGTGTGGTCAAGAACAAATGGTCTTTCCGCCGTCTCTGGCCTTTCTTGCTCTTTGGGGTGAGACAGTAATGGACTGTGGTATAGTCACAACCACCAGAATTTCTCTTGGCACCTTTTGTGCGCCAATCACGGAGAAATGCTTCCTTATATTCCTGGTAAAACGTGCCCAGAAGAGAAGAGTCAGGCTCGTATTTTCCCCAAAGATTGAAATATCAAGAGATGGGAAATCCCTCCCCCCCATAGAAAGACCTTATTATCGAGACTAAGGCAAGCACCTGGGGAATTAAGAGCTGACATACCTCATTTTAAACATCTACCATATGTTCACAGAAAATACAGCCACATTACTTATCACTTTCTGTTTTTCTTTCATTGGTTTATGTTTTGCTTTGAATAAAAACTGCATGAAAACACAGTCTTACATTACCAGGTAGGCTGCTTCTCCACGGAATAGCTCAATAACATTTTTAGTGTTTTATTTATGCAAACAAAAGAGCTCCTCAAATCAGCGCGGATTGAACTGCTTGGAGAGTGCTGTCTGAATTTCAGTCAACTGAAGCTTTTTCCTAACACCGTTCAGGTGCAGACACTCCCCCCAAAGGCCTGGGATTGCTTTTTTTCCCTTCTTGTTTTTTTCTACAAAGCACATAGCAGTGTTTCAGCGCTCTTTAAATTTATTCAAAATGGAATCAGGAAATTTCTGAAGGCAAGTCGCAAGTCCATGGGTGCACAAAAAAAAAAAAAAAATGAGTTTTTTTTTTTTTTTTTTTTCCAAGTGTTCCATGCATTTACTGAACGCCTCACCGTGCGTCACGGGCTCTGCACACACGCACGTTCGTCTTCCTCCTCTCGAGACAATGCTGTGAGATTAGCATGAGCAGCTCCATCTCAGGCTGAGCTTCTGAGAGGGTAAGTTATCTGCCTAAGGTCACCCAGCTAGAAAGTGGCAGAGCTGGGAATCCAACTGCGGTTCTCTTTTTTGTTTTTTGTTTTTTAAATTTCCAACTGTTTATTGTTTTGGCTGGCTCACAACAGAGAGGATGCTCACAGGCACCGCCACGCCCAGGCTGAGTCCAAGGTGACAGGATGTTAAGAAAACAAACGTGAATGAAAGTGGGTGAGAGTGGCTTCTTCTGGACACGATCCTATCCAGGGGTATATGCTAACACATACGTGTCATCTAGAAACATTGGACCTTATATACTGTGACACACCACAGCTGATGGAGATGGAGGGCACTATGCCTCTGGGTCAAGAAACTGGCCAGAAAGCAGTAGATCAGAGGATTGAGACTCAATTGCTCCAAAGTTTTGCTGTGAGTCGTTAATTTTTATTTCTTCATCTTTTAGTATGATTAGTGGGGACATGCAATTTAATCCAGTGTTTATGGACCACCAATGATCAGCAAGCATGATGCTTGCATGGGATATAAAGAGGAGCAAAACCACGACCCCTGACCCTAAAAACTTTAACGTTCAGATGGAACTTTTAAGGAAAGGCAAGTATACAAATGACAACCCAATAATAGAATCTTAGAACCAAAATTCAGTTCAGGAAAAGGATTTTTCAAGAATCTTTCATATAGTTATTTAAACCCAGGTTGCTTATGGCATCAATATTAAAGGATTTAAATAAATCAAATCCATGAAATAGCCAGCACAACAAATGAGATATTCTGAAACACAATTTTAAAAAAGAAAAATCCCATTGATTAGAAGGAAGAGGGAAGTAGGGTAGCAAAATGTTTAAAAGCATAGATTTTGAATCAAATGGAATCTAATTCAAGCTTGTAGCTGTACTGACTACACCCATTACTTTGCCTAGGCTTGGGCTCCTCATCTATTAGAAGGAATAATAAGGAATATCCTGTATCATAGAGTTGTCATATTTAAGAAGGTAATCACTGCAATGAACAACTTACTAGCACGGTCAACTCATCATAGCAATAGACATCAACTCATAATATTAAATATCCACAAAAGCAGGATCTTTTTCTTGGGGAACTCCCTATCCCTAATTCCTGAAGGTAACATTTAGGAAAGCCTGGCTGATCTTTATCCTCTTGAGGGATTTCTAGCAATCGGGGCTTTAGTAAACACAGGCAAACCACGAAGTGCTCTCCAAATCAAAAGTCTAACCAGAGGGGACCAAGCAACCCTCATCCAACTCCACTCGCTGCTTGCTTAGCGACTACTAATGTACCAGATTCCTTGCGGAGAGGCAAGGAGGACCCACACTGCAGATGTTACTTCTCTGGCCCTCTAGGAGGGCACATGCTCTCCAAGTCCAAATTGTAACGGGGCACAAATTTTGATAAGCCACTCTCTTTGGGTAGAAGCACGCACATCCTCCCTATTTCACAAGATGATACACGACCCACAAAAACTTCTTAACAATTAAGCCACGTTTCTTCTCAGCAATACGAATCTGTTTCCGGTCTACAGGCCAATTTCCTTGGCCTTTACGACAACAACAATAGCGATGAGGATTAACCTTCAGTTAAACGCATAGTATGTGCCAGAGACGGTGTTGGGTGATTTACATATATTTCTGCTAATCCTCGGAGCGAATCTGTTTTACAGATGCAGAATCTGTTGAAGTAACACCTTCAGGAAGGAGCAGAATCTAGAATGGATGAATCCAGGCCAGTCTGGCTCAGGGATCTGGGCTCTTATCACTGTGCCACACTAGCATTCCTGTTTCGTGCACTAAAGAGTGTTGTTGTTTTCTTTTCTTTTCTTTTCTTCCCTTTTTCCCACATTCTTGTTTATTACATGGATCATTTTATTTTGGGAAACTTTAAAAAAAGTATTATTTATTACCCAAGCAGGAATGCTCATTGTAGAAAACTTTGAAAAGACAAAAAGAGGCAAAGGGAAAACAAATTAAGTCCCAAATAATTCCCGACCCAGAAAAGCCACATCTAATATTTTATGTCATAACCTCCCAAAACATTTTCCATAAGCATATATTTGAATTTATATTATTTTTACCAAAATGGGTTCATGCTGCATGTACTATATTCTATCTGCTTTTTAGAAAATGGCATGAACATCATCTCATATCAATATATGTCCCCATGATGATTTTTTTTTAAATTTTAGGTAACTTAATTGTCTTCTCTATTACAACTAACATTGTGTGAGCTGAAGTCTAGGTCTGAGCAGAAGATCTTAACAAATGTTCATGTAAGTAAAACCCTTTTGGGCCACCTGCTATTATTTTTAATGGCTGCATACCATTCCACAATCGAGTTGTATCACAATCTAATTTGTTCTTGATTACTAGATAGATTGCTTCCAATGTTACGACTAAAGTAAACAACTGTAATCAATGTCTACTTACATCCTTGCTCATTAATTCATTAACTTTTTTAGGAAAATTGCTAGAGGCGGAAATCTGGGGTCAAAAGTATACATTTTTTAAGGTGGGCTTCACCAGAAAGGCTTTATCAGTGTGGGCACTGAATGCCCAACATAATATGAAAGTGCTCCCCCCACATCCTTGCCAAAAGCGGTGCTATCAGTCTCTTTGATGCATGCTGATCTGATAGACAAAAACTGGCATCTTATTTGAATTTGTATTTCCTTGAGTACTAGATAGGATACATTTTTTCCTATGGTTACTGATCATTTGCATTTTTCACTAATGAACTACTTAGCATGGAGTTTTATCAGATGCATGTTTAATTCAACTATGTACATTCAGCCACATAATAATTTATATATAGTTACTATACAATTCTATTTTGCATACATCCTCTTTCTTACAGTCTGTTACCTTTTTAAAAATTTTTTATTTTTATTTATTTTTTTAAAGATTTTGTTTATTTACTTGAGAAGAGAAAGAGCACATAAAAGCAGCAAGAGCAGCAGGCAGAGGGAGAAGCAGGCTCCCTGATGAGCAAGGAGCCCGATTTGGGACTTGATCCCAGGACCCTGAGATCATGACCTGAGCTGAAGGCAGATGCCCAACTGACTGAGCCACCCAGGCATCCCAGTCTGTTACCTTTTAAAGAGACTTCTGTCTTTTGTCTTTTCATTTTGTTTATGGCATTGCTTGCCATACAGAAACCTTAATTTTTTTTTTAGTAGTTATATCGATAGTGTTTCCTGCCCCTGAGACCATGCACAAAGAGACATTTTTAACTTAAAATTACATAATTATCTAATTATATTCTATTCTACCAATTTTGTTGTTTTCTTACATTCAAATTTTTAATTCATCAGGAATCAAATGATAGTATCTCAAATGGGAGAAGACAGAAGAGATTATATCTTTATTTTAAAATAAATTCTTATTAAACTTAGGAATGGTTCTATACTTTCTCTTCTGTTCCACTGACAGGCATGTTCATGTCTGTGCCAGTTCAAAGCCAACTTAATTACTATAGCTTTGTAATGCACATTAACTAAAGTAGGGTAATACCCTACTTCTATTGTTCTTAAAAAAATCATAGGGTATATTAGCGTATTTATTCTTCAAAATAAAACTTTTTTTGGGGGGGGGTCAGGCTTCTCAAAAACTTAACATTTTGTTGTGTAGATTGGGGAAAACTGGTATGTTTATAATATACCTCTCCATTTAATTAAGTTTTCTTCCATGTCTTTTGGTTTTGTCATTTTTTTCAAATAGAAATAAAATATTATCTTTTAAAGTTGCCAGTTGATATATATTTTCATTGATTCTTTTTCTTAATGTTGGTAAGAAGCTAAACTATTAATATTTACAGACTGATTTTGTAACCTACTGATTTCACATTGTTTTGAATAGTTTTTCATTTCATTTGATTTTTTTTACTGTTGTTCAGGCAGGCAATACCACTTGCAAATTATTTAAGTTTTTCTCTTCCTTCCTGGTATTTATACGTTTAGTTTCTTTTTTATCTCTTGCTGCATTGATTAGAAAATCCAGAGCAACTCCCAGAAAAGCTGAGAAACACTGTTTCTTATTTATAGTGCATCTATCTGTAGAGGTTCCTATCTGATTTGATCCAAAGTATTATTTTCTGATACATATTCTGTCCAATGTTAAAAATATCCTCTTGTTCCCTCTTTATTAAGAATTTAAAAATCAGAAATGGATGTTGACTTTTCCTAACTTTTAAGCATTTAATATAATTAGCATGTGGGTTTTCTCATGATCTATTGACACAAATTTTATTAATGCATTTTCTAATGTTGGAAGATTTTTGTTTTCCTGGAAGAGATTCTACTAGATTCGACTGCATTTTGAAAACGCACTTTTGAATTTGGTTTATTAATATTCTACTTAGGACATTTGAATCTATATTTATGAGAGATCATATGCATTTTTCTTTCATGTTTTATCTTATGTCTTGTTTGATACTAGGCTGTATAAAAATCAAGAAATTATTCATCTTTTCCATATTGAGAATTATCTAAAGAGTAGAAGAATTATTACAAGAAATTGGGTAAATGCCACCATAAAACAGCCTAGATCTACCACCTTTTGGGGAGAGAGAGGGGTTTAGCTTTTAGATAATTTTTTCTTTCTTTTTTTTTTCCCCATGATGATGGGTATACTCAGGTTTCCTACTTCTTGAATCATTTTTTTGGTAAAACATGTATTTATATTTTATATATTTTTTAATTTAAAAATTTTAGATATGTAATTATATATCATAAATGAACCTTTTAAAAGTATACAATGCAGGACACCTGGGTGGCTCAGTCAGTTAAGCATCTGCCTTCAGCTCAGGTCATGGTCCCAGGGTCTTGGGATCGAGGCCTGCATAAGGCTCCCTGTTCAGTGAGGAGTCTGTTTCTCCCTCTCCATCTGCCCCCTCCCCCTGCTTGTGCGCTCTTGCTCGCTCTCTCTCTCAAGTAAATGAAATCTTTAAGAATAAAATAAAAGTGTACAACGCAATTGTTTTTTAAGATTTTATTTATTTTATTTGACAGACAGAGATTACAAGTAGGCAGAGAGGCAGGCAGAGAGAGAGAGGAGGAAGCAGGCTCCCTGCTGAACAGAGGGTCTGATGCAGGGCTCGATCCCAGGACCCTGGGATCATGACCTGAGCCAAAGGCAGAGGCTTTAACCCACTGAGCCACCCAGGTGCCCCAACGCAATTGTTTTTACTATAGTCATGAAGTTGTGCAACCATCACAACTATCAAATTCCAGAACATTGTCATCACCCCAAAAAGAAAGCCCATATCCATCAGTGGTCACTCCCCATTTTCTCCCTCCTCCAGCCCCTGGCAGCTACTAATCTACTTTTAGTCTTTATGGATGTGCCTTTTCTCCACATTTCATATAAATGGGATCATATAATGTGTGATTATTTTGTATCTGACTTCTTTCGCTTAACATCATGTTTCCAAGGCTCATCCATGTTGTAGTATAAATCAGTGCCTCGTTCGCTTTAATGGCTGAAAAACACTCCAGTGTGTGGCTACACACATTTTGTTTACCCAGGCATCAGTTCATGGACAGTTGGGTTGTTTTCCCTTTTTGGTTATTATGAATAATGGTCTATGCATATTTGTGTACATATTTTTGAGTAAACATGTCTTCAGTTCTCTTGGGCACAAAATTGGGAGTGAAGCTCCAGGATCATATCATAACTCTATGTTCACCTTTTTAAGGAACTGCTATACTGTTGTCCCAAGTGCCTACACCATCTTACATTCTCATCAGCACTGTAGGAGAGCTTAATTTCTTCACATCCTCACCAACATACAGTGTGTGTTTTTTGTTTTTTTTTTATAGCCATCATGGTGTGAAGTACACATCACTTAAAAAAAATTCAGTTCATTGAGACTTTCAAAATTACTAGAAGTTTTTTATTATTATCTCCTATTTATGTTATTTTGTCTTTCTCATTCCTAGTTTTGTTTGTAGTCATCTTTTATTCTTTTTTTTTTTAAGATTTTATTTATTTATTTGTTGAAAAGAGAGAGAGCACAAGAAGGGGGAGTGGCAGGCAGAGGGAGAAGCAGGCTTCCCACTGAGCAGGGAGCCTGAAGCAGGACTCGATCCCAGGACCCTGAGATCATGCCCTGAGCTGAAGGCAGATCCTTAACCGACTGAGCCACCCAGGTGCTCCTTCCATCTTTTATTTTTGATTTTTCAAGTATTTCTGCTAATTCTAGTTGAGAATTTGATTTTTGAAGACTAGTTCTTAAATATATTTATTACAACTTTTTTCATAATTATTTCTCTATTACTTCATCTTCTTATGGAATCCACTTATTTTTATTCACTCCAGCATAATACTTATGGAATAATTTAAATACTCCCCCAACTATAGTGCTCACTGTATCTCCTGTAGACTTATTTGTAGTGTTTTCACTATCATTTATTTTTAAATTGCCTGTAATTTCAATTTTGATTTCATTTTTTTTTTAAGATTTTATTTATTTATTTGACAGAGAGAATGAGCACAGGCAGATAGAGTGGCAGGCAGAGGCAGAGGGAGAAGCAGGCTCCCTGCTGAGCAAGGAGCCCAATGTGGGACTCGATCCCAGGAGGCTGGGATCACGACCTGAGCCGAAGGCAGCTGCCTAACCAACTGAGCCACCCAGGAGTCTCTTGATTTCATTTTTGATGATAGAGTTGTTCAAGGGAAAGTTTTAAAATTATTATTTTTTTTTTAAAGATTTTGTTTATTTATTTGTCAGAGAGAGAGAGAGAGAAAGAGTGAATGCACAGGCTGACAGAGTGGCAGAGGGAGAAGCAGGCTCCCCGCTGAGCAAGGACCCGATGTGGGACTCGATCCCAGGACGCTAGGATCATGACCTGAGCTGAAGGCAGTCCCTTAACCAACTGAGCCACCCAGGTGTCCCTAAATTATTTTTAATAACTACCATGGATATTTGCTTTGAACTTTGTATTATTAATTTCTCATTTTATTTTATTGTGTTCAAATAATGTGGCCTCCCTGATGTTTGCAATTAACAGACACTCTTTAAGTCTAAAATATATTCAATTATAAAAGTTGTTTTATGGATACTGAAAAAGAAGATCTATCTTTTTAAAAAGATTTTATTATTTACTCTAGAGAGAGAGAGAAAGAGAGCATAAGCAAGGGAAGTAGCAGAGGGAGAGAGAGAAGCAGGTTTCCTGCTGAGCAGGGAGCTTGATGTAGAACTCAATCCCAAAACCCCAGGATTATGACCTGAGCCTAAGGCAGATGCTTAACTGACTGAGCCACCCTAAATCTATTATTTTTCAGTAGCCTGTCAAAATTTGATAAAATATGCTAGTTGAATTCATTTTTGTTCTGGTGTTTTGGAAGATAAATATTATTTTAATTCTTTTCGAGTTATACTTTCAGTGTCATTTCTTAGGCCACATGTCTTTAAATCAAATAATTGAGTGAATTATATTTTACCTTTATGATATGCAAAAACAAGGAGCTTGCCACTTTGCACGTATCCACTTCTCAATATTTGCCAGTATAACTTTTTAAAGTAAGAAACAGTTTTGTTTTATTATTTCTTAAATAAAGTATCTGCTTTTCATAAATTTCTTTTGCTCTTAATTTTGTGCCATATTTTGTGACATTTAGCCATTTTCATTTTGACTGCTTTCAAAACTCCTTCTAATTTAAGAACATGACTCCCCCATTCCTATATTCTTAACTTGAATTTCTCTATTAGTTGAAATATGTTTTTATATTTTACTTTTTTTCAAGAATATGCATCATGAGTATGTGTTTTTTTTTAATTGTCTATATATCTGAAAATGATCAACAGCTTGGTTTGTATAATACAAATTGAGTTACAATATTTTCTCCTTGAGTTTTGTAGTTGTTCTATATTCTTCGGTTATTTTTGACAGGTTTAAGGCTGGTTCAACACCTATCTATTGGTAGATCTATCTTCATTTCTTTGGTAAGTGGGCACACTTATTTTTTCTACCTGTATTTTTTTCCTCTACATTTTTGTAACTCAGTATTTGTTCATGATTCTGTAAGTTCTTTCAACTGGCATACATAGTCCTTTCTTTAATTCAGGGAAGTTGTAATTTATCTTCTGTTATGTTCTTGATTACCACTTTTATTTGTGCTTAGCTGTCCTTAAGAACAATTACCCATATGTTGGTCCTCCATTCTCTTCTATCATTGGTTTCTCGCTCATTATTTTTCTGTTTGTCCTTCTCTGCTCCATCACAGGAGATGTGTTCAAATTTGCCCTCCTCCATCACACAATGATTTTCCACTGGACCAATTCTATTCTTGACTGTTCCCGACATGTTTGCTTGTTTGTTTTGCTTTTTTTAAGAGGGAGAGAGAGAGAGGGAGGGAGAGAGAATCTTAAGCAGATTCCATGCCCAGCACATGAGCCCAACTCAGAGCTTGATCCCATAACCCTGAGAGCATGACCTGAGCTGAAATCAAGAGTCAGATGTTTAACTGACAGAGCCACCCAGGCACCCCATCTCCACATGTTTTAATCTCATTCTTGTGCTTTTCAGCTTCCTTTCAACCTTCGTTCATCTTCCCATGTTCTTCATGTCATCATTCTCCTTTCCATTCCATACTTTTTCCCTTTCATAGAGGCCTTGTTTTCTTATAGGACAGTATTCTGATGATTTCTTCCGGATCTTGAATTCGAGCATCTTCATAGATATAATCTGCTTTGGTCTGAGTTGAGTACAACACTTGGAAAGCTGAAATCTACAGCCCGCAGAGCTATTATTTTTCCCCATCAATGTCCCACTTCTCACCGTGGCCTCCTCATGAGGAATACACCTATTGGACCACCCTGCACCACTGCTAACATTCCCCTAACTTTCTGTTTATTTTCTCCCTGAGAATCTCAGTATCTGTTTGTTGTAGAAAGGTGGCAGCCGAAGTGTAGGGGAAACGATCTTCTCTCAGAGCAGCTCCCAAGGGATAGACAGGGTTTCTGCTCAGGTTTCTGGCTGGCACAATTCCAGGTCCCTGGGTGGGCAGGCAGTTAGTGATGGAGCTGTAAAGCATACTCTTGCCTCTTGTCGCCCCAATTCTTTGATGCAAGAAAGAAGGGCTATGCCGGGAGTTGCAGTTCCATATGCCTTATAAAGAGGGTCTATTCTTCTGGGATTCTATCAGTCTTAGTTTCTGATTCCATCATAATTTTCACTATTTCTTGGGTTTTCCTGATATTGAGAAATTGGGAGGAATCAGGCTAGGAACCATTAGATCCATTTTGACATAGTTTCTGATGCCCCAGATTATCACATCATTGTGGAGATGGTCAAGTATTTGCTGCTCATTAGCAAAATGTAAGAATTGTTTTCTTAGGTTTCACACCTCTCCCTAGCTAACCATAATCATGTTGAACATATTAACTGAATATGATGTATTCAGCTGGAGCTTCCAAGGCAGACTTTAGTGAACTAAAAGCTCTCAGGTCTAAGTTCTCTCTTCTGTACTCAACTTTGGGATGCTGGGCTGGGATATTACAAATTACA
Source organism: Lutra lutra (assembly GCF_902655055.1). Lineage (NCBI taxonomy): Eukaryota > Metazoa > Chordata > Mammalia > Carnivora > Mustelidae > Lutra > Lutra lutra. Next base: position 56,954,133 of record NC_062284.1, read on the forward strand.
TTTCTCCTCTGTCTCCAGCCTCCTTCATCACTGCCATCAGGAAGCACTGGAAAAAGCCTGGATGACAGGAGGAGAGAAATGAACTTGTTCCTTCTTGTGCTCTTAATGTCCCACCCGCATTGTCTTTACAAGTGCACTTCAGTGCGGTGGCTACATTTGGTTCCAGTTTCCAGCTCCTTCAGCACTCCCAGAATCAACTTCACCTCTCAGAGGTGTCAGGACTAGGTTGGCATGGTCCCTTCTTAGAGATCTAAGGCCCAGCTCCTGAAGTACTGGTACCACCACTAACTGGGTGAAGCCTTTTCTTGGATGACTCAGACCCAACATCACAGGATTCTTCCTCTGACCTTCTAGGATCTGCAGACCCAAGCCTTCCTTGTTTGTCCCCACTGTCTGATAGATGATGGTAGTTGTCTAAAGTGCTAGCTCGGTATTTCTGGTGTGTTTTGTTTCACCTTTTTTCAGGTTACTAATGCCCATTTAAGCAATCTCCGTACTGAATTCTCTTTACTAAAATGACCAGAGTGATTCTTGTTTTCTTGAAGGGACCTTGACTGATACGCATTTTGTGCTTTCACAAAATGTCTGTGAATGTATGTGTGGCAAGAGGCTAGCCCAAGAAGTATGGTTGATGATGGTGAAGTGTGTGCTCCAAAAGACTTAGATGAGAAAATGGAACATTCTAGATTACACTACTGCCAGATCATTGAGTGTGGGTGGGTGTGTGAGGGAGAGAGTCCATACAAGGAAATGGGAAAGAGAGAGAAAAGAAAATTGTAGAGTCAAAGGTAAACTTTAAAAGTAAGAAATTCTACCTAAAGCAAGCCCTTCTTGGGGTGGGGAGACATTCATTGTGAACTTTCGGAAGGGAAGTCACAACTAGTTTGTGTTTCTTAAGAGTAGTAGCTCTCAGAGGCTTGAGATGAAGTTATGGTAAAACTATCTGACTCAAGGGGGCACCTGGGTGGCTCAGTGGGTTAAAGCCTCTACCTTCGGCTCAGGTCATGATCCCAGGGTCCTGGGATCGAGCCCCGCATCGGGCTCTCTGCTCAGCGGGGAGCCTGCTTCCTCCTCTCTCTCTGCCTGCCTCTCTGCCTACTTGTGATCTCTGTCAAATAAATAAATAAAATCTTTAAAAAACAACAACAACAACAAAAAACTATCTGAGTCAATGGTCACTAGAAATGAGACCAACTGCCACTGGCCACTTATTAACATGGTAAAACTTCGGTAGCAAAAAAAAGACGTATCAACTGATGCACTGAGAGTCCTTCATCTCCTTGTCTACACAGAGATCATCTTTGTCTGATCTGAAGTGAATTTCAGTTACGTCCATTTTTTTTTTTTTCCAAACACTTGATTCAGTCACCAAACTCACCACCAGTGGTATTAGATCAAGGAGGATATAACACTCTGTTTCTCTTTTGAGAATAGACTTTGCAATGAAACATCAGACCTATGGAAAGTTTTGGCTCAACTATTTTATAATTTTTTGATGGCTATAAGAGCATTTAGGACCATTCATCCATCTCACTGAAATACCATTTTAGATTCTTAAAGTTGCCAGATACTTATTATCATCCAAATGGATCACATTACATTCTCTCTCTTTTTTTTAAAGATTTTATTTATTTATTTGACAGACAGAGATCACAAGTAGGCAGAGAGGCAGGCAGAGAGAGAAGGAAGCAGGCTCCCCGCTGAGCAGAGAGACCGATGCGGGGCTCGATCCCAGGACCCTGGGATCATGACCTGAGGTGAAGGCAGAGGCTTTAACCCACTGAGCCACAAAGGCGCCCCTACATTCTCTTTTTGGATGGGAAAAACTTTATCCTTTGGGGAATGTCGAAGCAACATATGTTTTCTTTCCTAATCAATTCCCAATTGTACCGCAAATACGAATTCAGTGACAATGGTTGTAAGCAGACATTCCTGTCATTTGGCTCAGAAAACCATTTAGAAAGAGCAAAATATTGTCATGTCTAACAAGTGGCCTTTCTATACAACTCTTATGACTCTACTTATTATAATAGATAATAGTTGTGAGGAAAAGAGTTCATCTTGGCCCAGGACCGAATGCTCCAAGCCATGTTGCATAAGTCGCCTAATGGATTTGTGGAAAGACAGAAATAATATATGGAGGCAGAAATTTACAATAAATAACCATTCACTATGGAAATACCTTAAACAACCGTGAACCATTTTCCCAAATGAAGACAACTCTTTTCTGTCTCTTCAATCAGGTAGTCAAGATTTGGCAGGTCCCCAAAACAACAATTTTGTATTCATCTATGCATTTCCAAAGCATTTTAAGATTAATTCACTATCTTTCATGATATAATAATAAATTATATATTTCTGGATAATCCTGTGCCTCCTTTATGGAAGAAGACACCCAAGTAATACAGGGGAAAACCCTGTATTCAAGAAAGTGAAAGGCCCAGCCAAAAAAAAGTAGGGCCCCACTTTGTAGACTTTAGACCTCCAGTTAATGCAAAAAGAGCTAGCTCCTATAAAGACATCTTTAATTAATCCCCTCACTGTCAAACTTCAAAACACCACCTTAAAGCCATATTTCTTATCTGCAATACCCGTCATCTCCTCTGTTTACTCATTAACTATCAGAAAAAAAAAAAAAAAAAAACGCTTAACCACAAAGAATCATGCCCTTTGAGAGTCAGACAAGTCAGTATTTAATTTTAAACTAAGAGAAGAGGTGAAGTGATGAGTTAGAGATGATTAGGAAGAAGAGAACCAAACAAACTAGAGCTCACGGTTTTCAGCCCAATATCTTTTCTGCTAGCACTGCCTCTCCCCATCTACCCTTTGACTGTGCAGGTGAATCAACTCTACCATCTATAGGCTCATAACGGTATTTACCTTTGGAAATCATTATAATAGAGCTACGCTTGGTCTGGGTTCAGATGGGGAGGGGAATAATGTTTGTCTTGAGGACTTTTCCTTTTGGTTTCAATTTCTTCAGCTCCTCCAGTGCGTGGCCTTCCAGCCACCCAGGGTCAGCCCTAATGGCAACTCCCTAAGGCCCAGACATATCCTTTGCCCAAGATTCCTTGACTTCTCTCAAGCCATCCACACTCTTCCCAGAGATCTCCTAAGTGAAAATGAATGTCACCATTGGTCTCAACCCTGCCTACTTAACTACTGTTACAACTTTACTGGTGCTACTGTACTTTTACTGTTATTACTACAGGCCAACAATTCAGAGGGCTGTGTGCCAGCCACTGTACTAAGGACTTTTTATACCACACTTCATGTAACAGAATAGCTTATTCGCTGGTGATCAGCAGTTATCTGGTGGTTGCTGGGTACTTCCTGAATATTATATGGCTATTGTTTCTGTAGTGAAAGTATAATGTAGCACTATGTCTGCTTACTTGTTCGGATACCCCCAGGCTATAGGTACTTGAAGGCAAGATCCCGCATCCTCATCTTTAAACAGAGTTCTTTTTCCCCCCACATTCCCAAAGGAATGCAGTTAGATTTAAAATTTAAATCTATTGATTAAATGAGTAAGAACACTCACATTTTGTGAAATCCATAGGGAAAAATTAATTGTCTAATATCAAATCAGCCAATAGAGCCAGAGTAAAATTATAAATTTATTGATGTTAAAATAAAACGCCAATTTTTAGGGCTTGCGTTGTGAATACAATCTCTTGTTCACTTAAGTCACCTTTTTAAAGTATCTCCTTTTTGATGTATCTGGAAATGTTTTCTCTGAAATCATTACTTCGGTTTGAATTTTTACCTATCAAAGAAACTAGTCAAAGACGGATGAAAGAAGGCACTAAGTGTATCAGCTCAACTAAGGGACTATCTTACTTTCTTATTTTTTTATAGCTTTGAGATACATTTTGCATACCATACAATGCGCTCATTTAAGCTACATAATTTGATGCTTTAAGTAGATTGTACATTTTTCAAAGAAGCAAAGACTTAATGTTTTTAGTACAATACTTTAAAGTGTGAGTGCCAGAGAAGGAGGTATGCTTTTCAGGGAAAAAAAAAAAAAAATCCTGATAGTTAGTGCTATTCGACACAATTTTTTCTTGAGGAAGGATTTGAAGACCTGAAAAATCTAGGAAATGTAAATCCAGCATGTGTGAAACACAAAACTGTAGGATTTTTCCTGGAATAAATAAATGAATGTGACTTCTTTGCCTCTTAAATTTCCATGAATCAAGGGCCGCGTATAACTATTTTTCAGCGTTACCTCATGAAAGCTTTGAGCTTTCCCTTCATGTTAAAATATATTATTTAACATTTGAGTGTGTCAACACCACATTAGGCACTTTAAAAGAACAGAATTAGCCATGCTTCCTACTCAGGGGACTTGTCTACTAAGTATCAGACTAAAGCAAAATGCTATATTATTCTCTCACATCAAGCAATCCAGAGAGTGATATTTTCCCTTAATTCTTCCATAAAATCAATGTGATTTTTCTCTTTTTATACAAACTCAAAGGAGGACTCTTTGATTTAACATATACCTTTAGAAGCTCTGTTTGGGCACGTTCGTTCCACATCTTCTTTTATCATGGGACAGAATCAGTGACTAGACCTCAAATTAGACCGATTTAATGTGGTATTTGTCACAGAGCAAAAAGGATCCCATATTCACTAACTCAGCAATCACCCACTTTAGAGTATGTGGGACATTTAAACAAACATGAGAGCTTATTTCTCTCATGCACCTTCATAGTATCCCCTAAATAAACAAGGATGATAGTACAGTGCAGGAAGAAGACCTGAAGAAAAGAAATATAAAATGCTTCAGTAAGGACATGCTGTCATAGTGTAATAACTAGAAGCAAAAATTTTAATTATGTGGTATTGTAAAATACTTTGCGAGTGGTAGAAATACAATGCAAGTACCAGGCAGAAAATCTTCAGGTTATCAAGCTATATTCTTTATACGATGACTAAAGGTATACTATTAAGGCGTCCATTTTCAATCTAACTTGTTTAGTCCCTGAAGTACTAATTTGTTCACTTATTGTTTAACTAGAGACTCCTTAAACTTTTGGGTCTGCTACATTATCTCTACTTGTATAAATATACTGTAATCAATTAGATTAATTAGTCAAATTAGCTCACTATTTCTTCCTCTATACTTAGAACTTGAAAAGTTCATTATGTTCAAATTAATAATTCAGCATTGGTTCCTAGTCTGGTCTTTTTAAAAACTAAATTTAATAGTGGCAAGAGTTACAAATTCATAAATATTATAATTAAGCAAGCAGATGTACATTTTGAAACAGTGCCTCAATGGATATTAAAATGTCCTGAATAAATTCTTGCTACAGTTTGGTTTAGTGATATAAATTTTGGAAAGAAATAATGAAATAAGACAACTATAAGCATGCAGAGTTCTCTGAAAGACCACAAACCAACTTCATCTTTAAACTAATATTCACTGTATTTTATGTGTTTCTCAGAGATGTGGAGCAAAAGTACTTTCAGAACACAACTTGTTGACATCTGTCATTTACCATAAATGGTATTATCAACAGGCTGGTCGGTAGCTCCACTGGAGCATGTCTGACTCGGGGTGGCTCCCTCAAAATTCCAACCAAATCCAAGGTGGCATTTCATGGACAAAAAGGTTTTAAGATACCAGTTTTTAAACTAGGTCTCTGGATTTTCTCTACTGTAGTGCTTTCTCAGAACAAATACTCGTGAAATTAGATAATTTCATTTTGCAAACAATCTGGAAAAGATTTGGAGAACGAGGACGAGGGGGGAGAAATGGGGGATGGTGAGAGGAATCAACTCAGGTTTTCTAGCACGAATTCTGAATTGTGCCTTGAGATGTTTAGAACTGAAATAATCAAAAGGTAATCATATTACCTAACTCTGGATAGAAAATGTAAACTAATTCCAAATTTCCAGTACCTAAAATTATGAGTCTCCCTCATGACAGAACATATAATGAAAAGTTAAATAACCCTACTCGACCTTGACTCTTGCAATTTCAAATTTCTCTGTAGCTGGGGATTGTCACACAGTCAGTCACCTTATGTTCATAAACCAGCAGGAAAATGTCACTGACGAAGTGGTAGGCAGAATTATGGAAGGATGGACACACCAATAAAATAACTCAAAATCAGAGCTAAACTGTTGCTTGGATTTTCTTCCAAATAATGTGGGTGGAAACCCATAAAAGAGTTCAATTCTAGAAATTTTTCCTACTTAAATATTCAAGTTAGGCAAAACAAAACTAAACAAAACAAACAACCCAACTCATAGATTCAACTTAAATTTAAATAATTTCCATTTACTATTTAAATAATTCATATATTTTCATTTAATATTTAAATAATTCATATATTTTCATTTAAAAAAAGGATCAACCCACTTGTCCAAATCTACATGGGCATCAAAATGGGATAAAGAGCAATGTGATTCTTTATAATTCTGCCTTATTACCTGACTGATAGATGGAACCCTGAGTATATTTTCTCAAGGTAAAAAATACATGAAATGGAAGCATGTGCTTATAAAAAAAGAGAGAGAGAAAGAAAAAGAACGTAGTAGGAGTGATACAAATTTTGCAATCTGATGGTTTAAAACCTATTTTAAAGAGCATCTAAATCTTTGAGACTTAGGTTTCCTCATATTTAAATAATGAATATCACCTCCTAGATAGCTAACAGGAAGTCTTTGTATATTTTAAATATTAAAAGATAATGGCTATATATATGTGCTACACAGTCAGATGGAATAATTTGGGGTTAAGCCTTTTCAGCAATTTGAAAATTCAAACTCCAGCAACCAAATGTAACTGAACTTTCAAATGTCTTCAGGTAAACTCTGAGGACTGGATCGACAGTTTTTTTGCCCAAAGGTTATTTTCTACTGAGATTCTTAGAGAATGTCAGAATGCTTTAAATATGGTCCTAATAGAGACTGTTTAATGATGCACATCTATGTAATCGCAGACACTTTTATGAACAGAATTGAGAACGAAGTCTTCATCACCAGGATCAAAAAGACGCTCCAGCCACCTACCTCCCATAGGTATGAAGCCGAGATGATGTTCAGGGTCACAATGAAGCCAAGGTAATTTTAGATTGAATACTTTGTTTTACAAAAGGGGGAGAAAAAAAAGAGTATGTACATCTCTATTCATGATGTGTCTGTGGGTGGTACAGTTTTGAGAACTTAAGGAGAGTGGTGCTTGGTGTAACCTAGTCAGTGAGGGAAAGCATTTAAAAATACTTGTCAAGGACTCTGGCAGGAAAGACTGTATAAATATACTGTAGACTCAAACATAAGTGAGCTGGTTAAAAAAAGAAAAGAAACTGCAAATGAAAACTCCAAAACTACTACCCCCACGATGAAATACATTATATAAAGGAGGACATTACCAAGGGTTTTCATATCCACCAAATACCTAATTTCAAAAGCCCAGCTCTTAGAGAATTTTTGTTTCAAATCGGAATTCAGTATTCAGCCAATATAATTGGTAGGATAGTCTTAGCATATTTTGTGAAATCATTTATAAGGCTACCAAATGTCTTGGGAACTTTTTCCTCTAATCACTCCTGAATCCGTCCAAATTGGTTTTAAATTATTCCATTCGTAATGGTAAATTTTTATTACAAACATGTTTTTTACTCCAATTTAAGCACAGATATGTCAGTTTGAAGTTGAAATAATTAGATCCTACATGGTTTTTCAGCAGCATATTATTATATCAAAAAATCCTATCCCATCATGGAAAAGATGTGGAAGGTTTCTATAAATTCCAAGTTAATCTGTTTCATTAAATGGCTTATACTGTGCAACGTAGGTATGCATATATTTTCAAGCACAAACACACAAATACACAGAACCATGAATTACACTCCACAACGTCCCTTTTGAAGTGTTTTTCTTTTTAAAATCTTTACATGAATAATACCCAGCATCATGGACCTTGAACACTGATGATTCTGGCTAACGCTTTTATCCTTTGCTTGAAATTACAGGATCAGTCTAGCCAGAATTTATGAGAACCAGACCCCAGACCTCACATAGCTCACATATTAGACCATTAGGCATCTAACTACCTCTGAACAATTTCAATGCATTATCTCGCCTTTTCCCTGGGGCACAAACTTCACTCGTCCATACTTTTAATATATTTTGTCTGCATGAAGCAGATCGAGTTATTACATGCCAGCAGATCACGACTTACAGAAATTTCATTGCTTCACAACGATGCAACGAGCGTCTCTGTTCTCCACCCTGATGCGGATCCATAGGAAAATGGTCAATGTTGCAAATGTGTGTAAATTATCTGGGGGTTTAAGTAAAGCCTGTTTGATATTTTTACTTAAACACTTTAAACGTTCCCGTACATTCCCACCCAGAGGCAACCAAAGAAGCCCATATCTGTGGGCATATTTTAAGAAATAATACATCACTTCCAATGGACTACTAGAATACTTTAGATCAATGAAAACCACCAAATTCTACTTTCTCCAATAGGGCTTTTATATTCTTCATTGAACATCTCGTATTTATATTTAAGCTTGGATTTGCAGACTCCAGAGATCACCCCAGCCAGGAATTTATGTGCTCTTCAGAAAAGAAATTTAGCAATCAAGATTTAAAAAATTAATTGATCCTCTGAATTCCCCCAAGTCTTTCACCTGGATTACAAAAACCATTACATTCTTTTCTTTCGTTAGGGTTTTTTTTTTTTTTTCCTTCAGCAAGGCTGAACAGGAAACAAGGGTGATCCTATCCCATCCCTAGAGACCGTTCATCAGCTAGCTCAGCTTACAGCTGTTAACAAAATTAAAAAAAAAAAAAAAACTGGAGGCAAAGCAGCACTTAGAAATGTCATATTTTATCACATGGGACTATTACTATTTTCCAATAATGTAAGCAAACAAAGGAATTTTCCTCCTTAGCTATAATGCTTTTTGTTAGTATTTTTCATTATCCATTCTGAAGTTAGACTTCTGGACTAGTTAACCACTTCCTCTAGCCAGTTTTTCATTTATATATATTACATACATATTATACATATAATTTATTATTTATATCATATAAAATATGTTATATTCTATATAGAAAGAAATTATATATGTTATATATTATATATTACACACATATACATTATATATATATATATATATATATATATATATATATAATTTTTAAAAAAATAGTGCTTCATGGCTTTTCCCAATAAAATACTTGGGGAAGGAAGACCAAGCTACTGTTATCTAAAACAATTTTCTCATTTAGGTCCAAACTAAAACAAACAGCAAGGAAAGGTCATTAGTCTCACAGACTAAAATTGTTTTGATGAAGGCCAGCTTTCCATTCTGTTGACAAGCGTCTCAATTCTTTTCAACAGCTCTGGGTGTCCTCAGTGGAAGAATGCGGAGCAGTCATCAACCTCAGGGAACCAATGGCTCTTGGTGACAATTTACAGAACTACCACTGATCGAACTATTCACCCCCACCGCCCTTTTCTTTTTATCCCAAGTTAGTATATTAATAATGCAAGTGAGTTCTTAGATTTGAAAGTAAATACTGCTTGAACTTCTGCTATTATACACCATTTAGCACTAGTGGATGACCTCCCTGCCTTATTATTCATCTTTTTCAGGATGAAGTCAGGGAATTGAAAAGAACCTGAAAAACTGTACCAAAATTCCCACCAAGAAGGCAGACACCGTGTTTCATTTTTATAAGCAGAGGAAGTCTTGCGCCACCAAGTGCAATCAGTAAGTAAGAGGCATGGGGCAGATGGAAAGGGAACGAGTCTCTACAGATGACCTGACTTTCATGCCTGCTTGGGAGTGGAGGGCGGACCTGTCTTGTGATTAATGACCAAGACCTCTAAGCTGCATGATTTCAGCCCATTGTCTGCCCAGCTAAAAATAAGGATCACCATTTCTCAACCCAGAAATGGGAGTGGCCCCTCCTAACACATCTTTGCATTCAGGCCTCCCTTTACTATGTGCCCTCAGAGGTTTCATTTGCCAAGTCCTCTCACCTTCCTGAGGCTGGACAGGAGAATTGTGGGTCACTGAGAGTTGTGGGTCGCTGAAAGAAAAGCCCACCAAGGGCTGGAAGGGTGAATCCAAACAGCCTCTAGAAAGTTCAGGATAGGAAGCACTGTACAGAGATAGCCCAGGGATTTAGAAGTTGGGAAATTTAGGTTCTATTTTGAGCTATGCCTTGAGCGTGCTGCTCTCTTTATAAAAATTGCCAGATGTGAGAGGAAAGACTGCTTACTTTGTGGAGTGCTTGAAGAATTCTAATCAGAGAATGATTAAGACTAAGAAGGAAATTCAGCTAATGGTTCTTTTAAAACATAAAACACACACACACAGTGGGCTGAAAAGCTCTTTACCCTTCCCAGCTAATTTTTATTGTCTGCCTGTCAACTGAGCTATATCCCACCTTTGAGGCAAAACCAGCATTTTGCTGTATATTTACTTTGACTTTGGAAAGGTACAGGAAGTCCACAGGGCTGGAAGGCCCATGCGTTGGATACATGGTTCAGAGTCTCAGAACCCAATTCTCAATTCCTCTCTAATAAACATGCCAAGGAACCAACATACCTGTCTTTAGCATCAAGTTTAGGAAGGTGAAGCCTTCCATCTCCACAGATGATTGATTCTGCATTGAGACAGTGGGTGCCTGGGAAGTGCTGACTGAGGGCAAGCTGAAATACCCAGCCCCACACCTCCACTGATCCCCATCCCATCCAAGGTCAAGTAATACAGCAACCCTAGCTACCTTACCCCACAGCCAATCCTCCTGACTCATAAAGGCAGCTGTATTGTCCTCCTCAATGTTCTCTTCTCCAGTTCAAACGTGCCCTGATGTAACTGGCCACTCCTCATACCATGGGCCTTTGAGGCAGATCACCCCACTGGGCCACTTCATCACAATGGGCTTCAGGTTGTCAATGTCTCCCTTAAAGTGTGGAGCCCATAACTGATATATCATCATTCAAAGCCAGTCTGGTCCGTGTGGACTATACTCTGCATGGCCTCGACCATTCTGGGTATTTTGTTGTATTACTACAAGGCCTTTTTGGGGCACCTGTGTGGCTCAGTCAGTTAAGCATCCACCTTTGGCCTCGGGTCATGATCCAGGGTCCTGGGTTAGAGCCCTGCATAGGGCTCCCTGCTCTCTTTCCCTCATCCTTCTCCCTCTCCCTCTCCCCCTGGCTCATGCTCGCTTGCTCTCTCTCTCTCTTTCTCTCAAATAAATAAATAAAATCTTTTTTAAAAAATACAAGGCTTTTTTTTCTTTTTAGCAAAAATCATATTGCGCTTATTGTTAACTAAAATCTCTCCTTCTGTCCTATAGCTCCTGTCTTACATTTATGTAATTGGATTTTGGTACTTAAGCACTCTTTACATTTATCTTCTTTACAATTTCTTCTTGTTAGAGTTGGCTCATAGTCGCAACAGATCCAAAATTCTTCTTGGCAGAAGGAAATAAGCTAAGTGATTCCTAGTCTGTGTCAAGTGCACTGCTCTGAAGGCTTCCACATTGCTCCGATGTATTTCCTCCACGCAAGAGCCCTGTGAAGGAGCGAGTCCCCTTCTAACGTTGTGGATGAAAGAAAGGCTGAAAGGCTAAGTGAACTCCTGATGGTCGTGCCCCTTGTACAGGGTACAACAGAGATTCAAACCTAAGTGATCTAACTGGTCACGGATTGCACTATTTGCTGTACTATTTCTTAGGATTCTTTGGATTCTGCTCCTGCCACCTGCCATTGGACATGGTGGCTCTCTCTTCATCCAACATAAATTAGAAAGGGTCATCAATGTCCTCAATCGACTCATTATTTTTAAAATAATTGCACATAACTGAAATGAGGACAAAGTGAGTAGCGTGTGGGCACCAGTACTCTATTGGCGCTGACTCTTCTTAATCAAGCCACCTATCCAAGCTCTCAGCTACACCTGCCTGTTCAACACATTCACAAGGACATCACGGATCCATTTATTTAAGGCATGCAATGTTCCTACTATGTGCCAGGATCTGTGTCAGGCTTGAGCATATAGAGATGAACAGACATGGACATCACGACCCCTTTGTCAGAGGCCAAGACAGGTCTGGTTGAATTCACTCACAGTAATGGCTTCCTCTTCTAATGAAGGGAAAAATGCCACAGCGACACTTCATTTGCCTGCCTGGGTGAAGGAGGTTAGTATTGAGCCCAGCAAAATGTGGAAAGCAAAGAGCACACAGAGCAGTATCACCAAGTAAAGATCCTGCTGCCCTGAGAAACACAGGCCCCAGCCTATGACTAGCATTTCACCTAATTTGTGGGAATTTCCAGTTTCAAGAAAACAGGCCCAACGTTTTCATTCAGCTGGCCGCGTGACAAATATTTCCCTTTCCTTGTAACCATTAACCTACAACAAATACACTTTCCAAAATCATGCGTATACAGGATTCATTCCACAGACAGTCCGCGAAAACCTATCAAAGCAGAATCTGAGGAATAACCACGGAAAAATCATTCCATTTATTGAGCAAGTACTATGTGCTTACTTGGCACGGTATCGTGCACTTTTATTTAATTCTGTTCTTACAATAACCCTGCTGGGAATGTAATTGTTAAACCCTGTGTTTAAATTTTGAAAAACACTTTTCTACAGCTGAAAAAACAGAGCCTTGGAGAGATGGTGTCATGTGCTGGTAAGCTCGAGTTATCAGACCTAAGGCCGTCTGACTCCAAAAGCAGTTTTCTTCCTATTTTCCACATGGAGATAAAGTGAACCCTTGCTTTTTTGTCTAATAGTTCTGTATTCCAGCAAGGAAGCACCTTAAACATCAGGAGGAAAAAGAGGAGCCAAGTTGGTGTGCTATCTAAGGCAGTCACCTTATCATAACCAACAATTTCTTCCTGCCTCGGTGTCTCAAAGGATCGAATGTCATTACTAGGACCCACCTACATCCCTTATAGCAAGGCCTTGAAAATGACTGCTTGGGGGTAAAGGGGTAATTACAGAAGCAGAAGTTTAGGGTAATCTCCATTACCGGTTCGATGATACTTAAATTAATTAGAAAATAAGGTCTTTAGATCCTAATTAGGACAGAAGGCTCTTCTCCACTGTAACACAAACTTGCCAGCCTCTACTTCTGTGTAGTAGCTTACCAGCCTTCAGCTCTAGATAGCTAAGAGTTGTGGAGCTGTCTCTGTGGCCTCTGTGCCCACCTGTGCCGCTTTCCTCCACGTTCCCCACACTGAGAACTGCCAACCTTTTCATGTCTCTCAAGGGATGAACCCCCACCTAGCACACCCTCGCTACAAGAAAATGATCTCACTACATACATGAAGTAACCAAGTCCACCCAATACAAGTTTCCTCCCTTTCTCTCCTCTTCATATCATAAACTATTTATTCTCAACCATGTTGTCAATGTAACCTCTCCGTGTGTCCCGTTGATTTCTACGCTTCTTCCCTTCATTGATTTTTCCATGCATCTGCCCTCCACCACCACCCCTCAACTTCTAATCCCCTCACTTTTACCAGATCTTTTTTCTTTGCCTGCAAATACGCTTGAGCATACCCCTTCCTTAGCAAAACAAAACAAAACAAAACAAAAACCAAAACAAAATCCTTTCTCAGACCCTCCTATCCCTCAAGAGCTAGCATCCTCCCTCTATTTTCACATCATGAAAGGAGAGTCCACTTCCAGACCCCCTGACTCTGTCCTTCCCCTCTTGCAATCTGGCTCTGCCCTTGTCACTCCACTGAGACACTACAAACCTAAAGGTCACCAATGACTTCCTCACGGCCGAATGCAATGGTATTTTCTCCTTTTTGCCCCTCAAACTCTCTGGAGATCTCAACTCTGTTGATCCCGCACTTCTTTTTCATTAGTATTTACTTAGTGACTACCTTATGCCAACCAAAGAGCCACACCACAGGCTCAGGCCTACAATGCTCTTTCAAGAACCTGTGTGTTCCTGCTGCCCCTCTTAGCCCTCTGACATATTCCTGATGCTCCCTAACTCCTATCACTTCTAAATACACTTTTCCAAGGACCTATCCTCAGCCCTCTTCACTTCTCTGTATGCCTCAGTCACAATCTCACAACTTCAGCTCTTACCTCTGAGGCCGATTCTAAATCTCTTCCTATGTGGGCTCTTCAGTTCTCCATTTCAAATGCCTGAGGAAAATCTCTCAAACTCTTTATGCTCATATACTGAACTCCTACTTTCTTCTCATAAACCTACTCCTCTTTGATGTCTTTAATGGTTTTTGGCATTTTAATAGAGTCTGCCTCCAAACCTTAGCCACATCCCGGAATGATCTCTCCCGTTTCCTTGCTCATCACTGTGAATGGCCAAAATCTGCAGATCCACCCTACCAGACAATTTCTCAAACTTCTCCCTTCGTTTCCATTTCTATTACCCTAATGTAGGAACTCATGAACTTTAACTTAGTGTTTCCCAACCTTTAGCCATTCCCCTAAGACCTTCAAGGTTTGAGCAATATAGGGAGATCAAATGCACTATACCGTTCAGTATTTTTAACTTAATAGACCCACTTTTCTCCCCCCTCAGATTCATCTACCGCAATAGTCTATGGAATTCGAGGTTCGATATGCAAATTATGTTATTCTAATACATATTTAACTATGTTATTACAGTCTGAATATTACTTAAATGTATTTTACATACCACAAATCACACACCCTCCGTTCTTTGGAAAACATCTGTTTTGGTTATACAAAAGCCTTACAAACAGCATCTCCATGCTAGCCTTTCGGCATTTCGCTCCATTTGATTTAATTCTTCTAAACTAACTGCTCAGAATTACAACCCTATCAGTTTCTTGCATTAAAAACTCAGTCTCCAGCCAGTCGGTCTAAAATCCTTAACCAGTGATATCTCTAGTCTGAATGGACCTGCCTTCCCAACATCATTTCCTGTTGCTGGAGGATGCCTTTTCTCCAGCTTTAGGGAACCAATCCCTGCTAATCACTGCTGGCCCTACACTCCCTGCGGGGTCCCTGATGCCCCAGCTCCCCTCCCCCACCCCATTGCCAGCCTTCAAAGTCCTCTCTACCCCTCCCCCCATCTGCAGCCTCTTCGACACATCCACTAATTCCCTCAGCTGGGAGTAATCTTTCCTTCCTCCGACCCCCACACTTTGCTTTTGACACTTTTACCAATACTTTTACCCATACCACATTTCTCTTCTGACACTCTCCACTTGCGACTTTTAATTTTTGTTATATATCCCCACTTTATTTCTCCTACATGTGTTTAAATTCCTTGAGTGCAGGCACAGCTTCCTCCCATAACTTAGTGAAGGACTTGCTCAAAGAGAGGGGGGGAAGCCCGCCAAATATGGGTTGAATAAATGAATAGCTGAGTCAGGTAACATTCCGGTGAGAGCGAATGTTGATTAAAGTAGTTTTCTCACCAGGGAGAATTTTTTAGCGATTCGCCTGTATGTTGGTGATGGCGGGGATAAGCGAAGCCTGACAAAGTATCTTCCGTGTCACAGCTTAGTCTCCCTTAGCCTACGTTTACTTTCATTTAAACAAGGCAGATGAAAGAGATGTAAGAAGTAGTGTCACAGAGCTGTAGAAGTTGTTGTCTTGGTGACAACTGAAGTTCTGATTAAATTTGTTTTTAACGGACATACTTCTAAGAGTACTAAATGGAGGTTTTGTTTTTTTTTTTTTAAGTGTATTGGGTTGTTTTTTTTTTTTCAAAGCCTTGCTCCCAGGCCCTAACTAATATGAAAACTGAATGAAACCAGGTCTCCTAGAGGGCTCACTCTCCTCTGGAACAGATATTTCCTTGAATGGCTGACCACAGCTGGAGGAGAGCCTGGAGCTCCCTGGAGTCGGGTTTGACAACCCCAGAGGCCTCGGAGTAAACCAAGCTGCTAAGTACTAAGTAGAACAGCAAGGCCCTCTGATTATTCTGTCCCCTCAGCAGAGACCTGCCCTCCAGCCTCAAGTGAATGCTGTGTGTTCCCACTTCCCTGGGCCAGCCAGAAAGTACTTGTCAGAGAGCTGAAAGTGTTGCGTTCATCAGAAACTTTGCTTTTGCTCAGATGTAATACTAGTGATGCTTTCAGGGTGAAAACACACACACACACACACACACACACACAAAACACTTTATGCTACATTTTCTTGGAATTGCTAATAATTTTAGGTTTCATATTTTTTTTCCTTTTAAATTAATGAAAGAAGGCAGGCAGATGTAAGATACAGGCAAGAATATGTCACCTAGAGACAAGAACAACATCTCGTGTTGAACTCCGTAAGACACCGGGCTCTAGTTAACAGGTATATTTGCCACTAACATCAACAGACCTTTTCATGTATAAGAAGTGGTTGAGACTTCTGAAGCCTCTCTTTTCTGCAGAGATTGTTCCCCAGGATAAAGTGTATATGAACAATTCTCAAATGGGCCTTTGGGCCTCCAGAACTACTACATAACTTTAATTGTTGGTCACGCCTAGTAGTTTCTACCTACCATTCCAAAAGATAAAGCTAGAGAAAAATACTCACAAACAAATATATAAAGTATCCCTGTCTCTACCCAAAAGAAATGACTATTTATACCAATGCTTTAGAATGACTAAAGGCTCTCTGTTCAGAGAGTACGTGAACTCCATCACTCTCAGCTAATAAGAGCTGCCATCTTGAACATTTGTACTCTCACGATCAGAATTCTAGCAATGAGTTTCAGCTGTGATATTCAAGTGCAAAACTTAGTCTAAGCAGGTTAGGGCCACTGTTGCTCTAGGCATTACCAGACAATTCTACAGGAAAATGAAAATAATCTGCTATGATGTCAGGAAACTTTCTAGACTCAGAGAATAATAAAGCTGGCAATGGCCTCAATGGTTGATCCCCTTGGACATGTCGTCATGTCCCAGGTGTCCCACATGCTTCCATTGAGCTGTTTGCTCTTTGCACATGTCCACACCTCTGCCTCGAGGCCTGTCACTAGCACTCTTGACACTGCAGACAGAATACCCATGGAGATTCAAGAACAAGACCCAGACTCCGTCAGAAAAAGCCCAGCAAGGTCCCTTGCATGTCACCAAAGTGGGCCCTGGTAGGCCTTTAGGGACAGCAGCCAACAAAACCTTCTATGGCAGACATACACCAGTTCAAGATTATGAGGCAGAGTAAAGCCATGTTGCAGCCTCTGGCTGATTTTATTTGTGTTCTCAAAAATCCCAAGAAAGGAATATGTAAAAATCATGTGGAAATGCCTTACGTCAAAAGGTCTTTTTATTTGCCTTTTCAACATCACTGTCACATAAGCACGCAGTTAAAGAAGTCACTGTTAATTAACATAAGTCCGCACTGTGATTTTATCCAGTCAGCCCTGGGTAAGGGGGCTTAAGTTCTAAATGAAACATCAAGTTGATGTCAAAAGTCAAGGGATATTTTTAGGAGAAATAATAAAATGCTATAACATGAATGGAGAAAAGTGAACTGTGGGACTTCGGCAGGGACTCTGTGGGCGGGACTGAGAAAACAAAGGGACAAACCAGGACTCCAGGGCTTGGTGTCCTCTGCGGCGGAGCCCGCAGACTCCTGGTGTGATGGCGAGAAAACCTATTCCCCCTCTAGGGACCGGCGTGACATGATGTCCTTCTTGCTGACTCTCCACCATTCCAGGCATCATTTACTAACTGATTTGTGGCATTCTGCAAACCAGCTCCATAGGCCCCTGACCTACGATGACCTAACTTTTGAAAATGAGTTCCTAACGCTAATTTGATCCCTGTAGGAGAGGGATTTCAAAGTCTTGACAACTTATTTCTATGTATATAAGTGAACGAATCTATTACACGTCTCTCAAAGAAATGGGGGGTTCTATAAAACACTTAGAGACCCTCTGGGAGGTAAACAGCTGCATTATTGCTTTTGTTATACAATTACTTATAATCTCCCTCCCTTGTTTTGAATATTTCTTCATATGAATTTTTAAATAAATAAATCTTGCCTATTCCTAATACATATTTTATTCTCTATATTCTTATTTTGACCACTGATGTTTTCCATTTAATTTTTTCAAACACAACTTTTGATAGTGATTCAGCATCACTGCTGATGTTCATACCAAACAACTCAATCACGTCACAACAATTTTGACAGGAATAAAGATACCTATAAATAATTCTCAAATTAAGCCATGGCTTGGCAGTCTCTTTTTTTCTCAAGGACACGAAAATACCTGGTCACTGTAACCATATAAAAGAATTTCACTTTATGCAAATGGATATGATTTCTATGTCTAGAGAAATTTGAGATGCTTATCTAACACCTTTCTGGGGTATAACCCTATATCTTCTCCATCACAGCCTGATCTGTGGTTTATAAACTATGCCGCTAACTTTCATTGTTTGCAAATCCACCTCAAATCACCCCTGCATTACTCACCTTGTCCCCTTTCTCTTTCACGGATCTCCATCATGGATCTCTGATAGTAAATTGCCTCTCTTGTTCACTCGAGCTAGTGTCAATGAGATTTCACTTTCCTCAAAAATTCTCCTTCTCACAACTGATGTAGCCCACTAGAAACACAGGCTGTTAATTGTTGACCAGAGAAAAACTGACATATACTTCCTCATGGATAAGCCAATGACCTCAGATTGCAAAATCCCTGAATAACAGTAAAATCAAACTCCTGCTGGCTAGAACATTCCTAAAGCCATTTCCCTGTAGTATAGTTGAATACATGTACTCCTTCATGTACTGTTTCCAGACCACACCATTTTCTGGAAGGTACATTTTCTTTTTTAAAGGAAGAGGTTGGAGATTGCTAGGTATATATATGAAAGACGAAAATTCTGAATCTTAAAATGGAAACTGAGGCTTCAGGACTCTCTTGTCTCCTGTATGAAATGAGAGTAATAACAATGTTTAAGTCTGAGGGCAAGAAATGGAATCTCTCTTGAGAATCCTTTTAACTTGAAGGATGGGTCGATTTGTCTAAGGGCAATCCTATTTCCTTGCGCGTGTGACTAGCTTCTTGCCAACATGGAAAACAAAACAAAACAAAACAAAAACAAAGTTTGTTAGAGGCTTCTAGTGAGCCTGGAGATCCCCAAGAAGCCACTTTCAGCCAGAGATCTGAGAGGGGCAGCCCTACAGCCCAGGCAGCCATCTTACCACTAAGAAACCCAGTCTGAGGGTGGAGCCAAGACATGGACGTAGATGAGAGAACAAAGACACTCTGGGTCTCTGAAGACATCACTGTACCCTTGACTCCATTTCCCTTAAAGTTCCCTATACCACATACCTTGGAACTTTCTCATTATCATTTAAGAAACAGTTTGTAAAGTGGTTTTCTGTTGCTAGAAGACAAAAACATTCTAACAAATACAGCTTCCCAGCATCTCTTTGTGAATATACCCTTGGAAACCACTGATCTAGAAAATCCCTTGTTCTTCATTCCAGTTCCTTAAAATTTCAATTTATTAAAAAAGAAATCCAAGATTAATGTCCATAAACCTCACTGTGTTAAGAAAGATGCAACAGGTATTTTTGATAAATATCCCTGATGTTCCATCAGCACGTTAACACCCAGCACAATGTTGTCTCCAAGACACCTACACACACCTAGAAAACTACGTCTCATTACATAGCAAATCTCAATGATTTTACAAGGTAACTTTCTCCACTTCATGTAAGAAGCATATGGGTCGACTGAAACATCGCTATTTATAACTATATCTTTTATAAAATGATAAACGGAATACAGAGAATTAAACACTAGAAAGGTATTCATCTACATGTGACCACTGTCCGAAAGACAGTAAGTCAATTTATTTATTTATTTAAGATTTTATTTATTGACTTGAGAGAGAAAGAGAGAGAGAGAGCACAGAAGAAGGGGGAAAAGCAGAACCATGCTGAGCAGGGAACCCAATGGGGGCTCAAACCCAGGACCGTGGGATCATGACCCACGTCGAAGGCAGGCGCTTAACCGACTGAGCCACCCAGGCACCCCGATAGCAAGTCATTTTAAAGAATGCTTACAGTAAGAACATTTCAATTTTTCCCCCAAATTATTTTTTGGTTTTATCACTAACTGTGTAGAAATTTTATATATATATTTATATATATATATATAGAATGTGTGTGTACATATATATAAACACATTCTCTATATGTAACACATATATATATTTTACATAATCTCTAAACCAATGAACTTTGGTTTCACATTTTTTACTATTTTATAAATTAGTAATAAGATCAATCCAAGGTACATCCAATAAACAAAATATTTTTCAAATATCCTACTACCCATTTCCCACAGGTAGAAGTTCTGTATCACCTCTCAAGTTTGACAATGACCTTTGACCCATTTACATGGGTTTGTAAATGTGTGCGGGTGAGTAAAAGCCAGTAAGATAAAACACAAAATGAAATATGCAATTTGAATTCCTTCTCAAAAGAGTCACTTTTCTTTCAGAAAATTTATTCATTTAAGTCTACTTACTTCTATAATAAGTCACCTCCTCAATTTGCCTGTAATATTATAAGTACATGAAAAGTTGAGTGGGATCTTTAGATAAAGATTTCCACTCACTTTAATATACTGTCAAGAATGATTTTTAAATATTTCAAAAAGTTTTTAACTGCTAAAAGGCAAAAGTTTGCCATTTGCTAGAAAATTATCAAAACTATTTTAGCTTATTTGGAGCAGGCATTAAAGTTATTGATTTTGGGGGGGAAGAAAGCTAAAGTATTTTTAAGTGAAGCATCACGTAAGTGCTAGAACGCATTATAGGAAAAAACAGATGACATTCTGTGCTGCGCACACTTAGGTATAAAGGAGAATTTTTTAGGCTGAAAAATAAAGCAGAATGGAACCCTAAGCCAGTAAACATATCCCCTACCTCTTAAATGATTACTTTTTTCCTATTGATTGGATTCCTTAAGATAACCCATGGAAGCAGAACACCTGTAACCACAAAAATTAATTGAATACAAAATGTCAACTCAAGCACAAACCCAACATAAATTTGGCCTCACCTTCACATTAATAAATTGAGAGTTCAGGTTTGTTTTGTTTTGAGTTGAAAATATTTATTTCATCAACAAACAATTCCAGAGTGCAAACATTTATCCTGTTCAGCTGAAGCCAATGTTTATTTTAGCACTG
Source organism: Lutra lutra (assembly GCF_902655055.1). Taxonomy (NCBI): domain Eukaryota; kingdom Metazoa; phylum Chordata; class Mammalia; order Carnivora; family Mustelidae; genus Lutra; species Lutra lutra. The sequence continues at coordinate 56,975,295 of NC_062284.1, forward strand.
CTAGGATACCTAAGTGTTGTGTAAATGGGAAAATACTGGCTGGAGAAACATTTACACAAAGGCTGGGTCTATTAAGACAATGAAAGGGTTTTAAAATATTTCCTTTGGGGTGGATTTATGGCAGTGAAGGATTATGCTTTAATTATCATAAAGACATGCATTTTGGGAAAAAAGTATTCTAGAAAGTTGCTTCCTAATCATTTTGATATTTCAAAAATTATCCTAGGGAAACTCAAAGATTTCTTCTTTCTTTTTAGCCTGCTATTGACAAGGGTCTGGAGATGGAAAATGAGGGCTGGAAAAATATTAATTTGGCTATAAAAATATATGTGAACAATCACAATGTACGTGTACATATACATACATACAGAGTGGGGGATGGGTATTAAAGAGGGCACCTGTTGTAATGAACACTGGGTGTTTTATGTAAGTGCTAAGTCACTGAATTCTACTCCAGAAACCAATGTTACACTGTAAGTTAACTAAGTAAGATTAAATAATAAATACATTAAAAAAAAAAAAAGACCTACCAACAATGGAAGCAAGGGAGATGTGCAGACCACATCTAGCATGTTCTAACCCCTGTAGCTCATGGCCTAGAAAATCCTGGAAAGCACTGTTTTCAGTGACTCTCCATAGCTCTTTAAGATTAGTTGTTTAAAAAGGACCAAAAAAAGTTTCTCATTAAATGGGGAATTTATGGTTGACCTAGCTTTATCTCTTGCTCCTTTTAAACTCACACTCACATCTCTACTTCCCTCACTCTCAAAAAACATCTAATTTGAGATATAATTGCATTCAAAATGATTTAGGGAACACAGGATAAGTTTGGTCTGAGTCTGCAAATGCCATCATTCTTACCATGGCTCTCTCTCCTCTGCCTACCTCTCTGTATTTGGCTTTAGGTTTAGTCAGTTCCACAAATGAGAGAAAACAATAGTCTGTTGTTCCTTGTGAAGACTATGGGGAAACAGATTTATTGGGCTGAAATGGATCTGGAATGTCATCTAGTCTACAGACCTTTCTCCAGATGAATATATATCTGAACAGATCTACTTGTGCAAATTATATCTCTATATGTGTATTTGCAGGTTGGAGTATGTGTTGTGTCACACAGATAGATATAATTAAGTTTAGAGGCATAACTTTTTTTTTAAACGTATAATATATTATTTGCTTCAGGGGTACAGGTCTGTGAATCATCAGTCTTACATAATTCACAGCACTCACCATGGCACATGCCTTCCCGAATGTCCATCACCCAAAGTAGTTAGCGTTCATGTCTACCCACAATTCAGTCATGCAAAGCTCATGCATTTACAAGTCTGTCACCTTCAACATAGACCAATTTTAGATGCAGCAGAATTGTATCAGAGTTGCTTAGATATAAGTCCATGATACTTGAAATTTTCCAGGATAGTTCAATTATCCATGAGACATTCCAAATAGAAAAAAAGAAAATTCTCTATTAAAATATAAATTTATGTAAACACAGAGTCCAAAAGAATTTGTTTTCTTGGTTCATGAAAGTGTTTGTTACTGATAACATGGCAGATATTAAAAAGAGACATATGGGGCGCCTGGGTGGTTCAGTTGGTTAAGACACTGCCTTTGGCTTGGATCATGACCCTGGAGTCTTGGGATTGAGTCCCATATCGGGCTGCCCCTGCTCTGTGGGGAGCCTGCTTCTCCCTCTCCCTCTGCCTGCCAGTTCCACCTGTTTGTGCTCTCTCTCACTCGCTCTTTTGCTCTCTGTCAAATAAATAAATAAAATCTTAATAAATAAATAAAGATAGATTTTGAAAAAAGAAAGAAAAAGAGACATGTGCATTTTCCATAACTGTATTTGACTTAAATTCTGTGAGCAATATGGACGAGGAATAGGTGTACAGTGCAGGACCTACCAGTGGTTTTACAGTCTATAGGTCCCTATGTGAATAAAGATGGTTGTGGTTTGATTCACTGCCATGGATTTATGAATACCAGGTTTTACCTTAGGCTATTGGTTACAAGACTGTTTAGCAGATTTTATTCAAGGCGGATGAATACTCCTGACAAGAGGCTCTACTCACTGATGCAGTTTTGTGGCATCTACACAATTAACTGTCCTTCATTGCACATCAGTGGCATGTTAAGTTTTCCCTAACAACCTCTACGGATGCATATAACCTCATCACAATATATGAAGCATGTCCAATAAAAGGAACATTGATGGGTACTTTGGCTCAATATAGCAGGAAGATTTTATGGATGCCGGACCCAAAAAGGTAGAATTTGGTCACTAAAACCTCTCCCTCTTCCTCAGTCCTTTCCCCCACGGTATGGCCATCTTAGAAACCATAGACAGCTAAGAAAGATGTGAATGGACTAATGTCCAATTTGTTTGCAAAGACAGCAGGCTTATATTTTTTCTCACTAAGTGAACCACGGAATCTAATCATACATCCTCTTTGTAGGCCAGTTACAAAGTACCCCACAGGTGAAGTGTGCCCATGGCAATGCACAGCGAAGTGCACTGAGAAAATGCTATAAACCTTGACTTAGTTTGTATGGGTCTGACCTTACCATAATCTGATTGTATGTGCACGTGCAGGCATGCACGGGTGGGTATCTGGATGCCATCCTACATACGTCGATGTTACCAGTACGCCACAGAAGGTACCATCATGGGAACTTTTTTGCCAGTATGCTAACCAAAATTGCCCTCCTGTACCCTAATTCAATTATATTAAATTGTTTGTCAGAATACCTTCAAGTAACTTATGTATAAATCCCATATGGACTCGCAGACTACTGATTACATTTTCAGATGGACAGAAGAGGGGTGAGAATGCTCTTTCTTCAACCCAACTTTAAGGAGCACTTCTGGGGTACCTCTCAGTAGACATTACACTGCATACACTTCTCTACTCATCTTTCTCTAAATGTGTATTCCCATCTCAGACACCCTAAAAACCTGGCAGTATTTGGTATTCTAAAAGGCATGAGATTATGCAAGCAGGAAAAAAGAGAAAGATGTGTTCTGCAGGAGGAAGACAGACAAGAGGACATAGGTCAGAATGTCGATGATTCTTCATGAGAGCACCAAAGGTGTAGGGGGAAGGGGGAAGAAAACTGGCCTGAAAGATTTCATTGAGTCCAGAGGAGTCCTTCCAACCAGAATGCCAGGTGGCAATTTCCAGCAAAGCTCAGCCAGAATGTGAGAATAAGGCCTGAAGAAATAGGGTGATAGGATCTTGCTTCTGAGGAACAAAGATGAGCAGAAAAAAGGGAAGGGACAAAGACAGGTTTTACAAGAAACTCAACTTGATGAGTGCAGAGCTTTGTAAATGGAATAAAAAAAATCACAAAACCACCACTCCTTACAACAACTTAACGCATTAGGAGAGAGATGAGCCTCTCCATTTTACAGATGAGGAAACTGGTGCTCAAAGAGGTTAAATGATGCCCATTTGACCTGGTAAGTACTGGGTTTCTTCACTGGACTAAGCCAGGACTGAGACTCCTGACTTACTCCCCTTTTGGTATAAATAAACATGTTACCTTACAGTAGACCTGTAACAGGAGAGACAACGTACCCTAAGTCTCCCCTTAATGGATATTTTTAGGGGAGAGGACATGGGGACATGGGAAAGGACCCAGAGAAAACAATTTTTCCAGACACCAAGTGTAAAGTAAAACTCTTTTTAAATTCTCTGCATGGTGGTAGTAGAAAGTTACCAACCGGAGAACACCAGGAAGCCCATCTGAAGGTGCCTTGGGTCCATTTTGTCACATCGCCTCAAAAACTACTGTGATCTGCTTCAAAGAACTTTTTAAACCACACGGCTTTGATATATGTGTAGTGTAGACCCAGTTACAAGAGACAAAACCACAAGACCTTTATCTGCACTTCAAAGTCAGCAAAAAAAAAAAACATAAGTGTAGGTAATCTCCAAAATTGCCAACCTAATTCTCAAATCCCAAGCACTTCAAATCCTAAGTGTGGATGCAGCTCTCTATCTGAGAAAAGAGGAAAAGATAATGACGGGAAGGGGAGGGAGGCGGGGTGATATAATACCAAGATGATTTAGCCACAAATGGAAAGATGAGTTCTCTCTGAAAAAGGAAAAACGAGTGATAATTCAGTATGAAGCTTTGCTTAAAGGATGAGACAGAACATTCGAGAACATCTAAAAATAGGAGATAAAAAGGCACATATATTGTTTGGGTGTCTTCCATCATTATTCTGAACCTAATGCATCTCCATTTGAACTCAGTTTTGGAATTTTTATCATTTAGACACAAGAGATTTCAGTGGCTGATGACCCCTCTTAAGCATGCTTCCTGAACTACCCCACTGGAAGCTCTCTAAAGTTTGGAAACAGAAAGCCCAGCTGCAGAGCACAGGTTCCTTCAAGTTCTAGCCCTACCTGTCACCAGGTAACACTCAATGCCCAACAGGAGAGGGCCTTAAGGGGGCACTCCTCAATGCCTTCAGGATGGGAACAGATCACCCCCGTAGGTCTACTGAGGTCTCAGGTCCCCAGGGGTTTTGCTTCCTGATATCACACATTTTAACTATAGACCTGAACAGACTGGGGTCATAGGAAATGCAACTGTTATAAACTCTGATTCTTTGCAATCACGAAACCACCTAACATGCAAACTTCAGGGAAATAAATTCTTTTCAAGAACGAGAATTTCACTTGCAGCCTGGCCCCACCCGGGACGTGGACACAAGCCCACACTAATGTGAGTGGCTACCATCAACCGTTAGTGAGATGCCGTGCCGTGAGATGCATATAAGGTAAGTGTCAGCTTCCCAACACCAAAAGAAAAGCCACGTATCGCGGGGCTACCAAGATGAAGTAACGTGCAGCCCCAGAGGGCACAGATTTCTGCTTTATGTAAATTAGAGCCTGTCACGGCATGCATGATTCACTGCTCAGGGTGTACTCTCCTGTGACGAATGAGTCCCGCTTAATTTGGCAGTGATTATGCGGGTTGCTGGCCCTCTAAACCCCTTTGAACTTGTAATTGCTGCTGGTTTAAATAATGAACATTAAGGGGAGTTGGATTCATAAAACTGTGGATAATTACATTTTTTTTCTTCCCTCCCCCCTTTGTTTTGATGCAAGACTATATTCGCACACATGCGCGCACGTGCGCACACACACATTACACACACACGCACGCACGCACGCACACACACACACACACTCTCTTCCAAGGCCACTGATCACTGTATCATGCCAGGCTGTGATAGAAAGAAACTGCATCTCGTTCAAGGGTTGGTCAGGGAGGGCAGATTTGAGGGGGAGGGACGAGGAGGCCATAGCAGGGGAAGCATCTGTGAGCTGTGCGAGAGGGAGATCAGAAAGGCCTGGATGCTGTAGGAAAGAAGGAGCAATGGCACTTATGAATATTCATAGCGAGTCACATCTGTAGCCTGCTCGCTTTCTACCTTTCCCCCTCTGTGCAATGCAACATAGAACACTCGTGCAAACAAAAGGAGGGGATTCTGGGGCTTCCTCAAGCTCTAGATCTGCTCATGGCGGTGAAGTTTCTTTCTCTATGCTTTTTAAATTCTGCAGGTGGATTTAAATGCCTAACAGTCGATAACAGGAGACGCGTATCCCTTTTTCCTTCAATTTGAGAAAGCAAGGCACCCCAGCTCCGCAGTCATGAGTTGGAAGACATCACACAGTTTCACAACACAGAGATGACTGAGATGGTCCTTCGTGCCCCTTCTTTTCCCTACAGTTGGTTCAATCCCCAGGATCCTTCGATCCAGCAAAAGACAAATTCTGATTTTGTTTGAGAAAAATGAAATGGTACCAATGGGGGACAGAAACCAAAGTTAGTCAAGTCAGCCAGCTACTACCCTCCCTGCAACAACAAAGAATGAATGATAAATTTAGCAGCCTCGTGTTCAGCTCTCAAACGCTGCTAAGATTTATAGCGTCGCTGCTCCGGTGGCTAACTAAGCGGCTCACAGAAAGCTATCTGTTTTTGATTTCCCTCTGTTTTCTCTAGTTTTTGTTCTTTTTTCTATTTGCAGTTTTTGTTTCTTTTTTTTCTTTCTTTCTTCTTCTTTTTTTTTTTTTTTTTTTTTTTTTTTTTACTCTGCATTTTCTTTTTCCTGGTGTGAGTCGAATATCAAAGGCCAGTGCTGTTGGTAAGCCTCCAGCTTGCAAAAGCCACTCAATGGGATGTTATTAGAACCTACATCACAATGTGGTAGACAGTGATTAATAGCAACTGTATCAATGGTAGCAACTTAAAAAAAAAAAAAAAAGATGCCCCTCCAGCTGCTGAAAAAGGGGTCAGTGAAGTAAAAATAAGAAACGTCTGCAGAACCCAGGACCCATAAATATTCTTGGAGAGTACAGTACACTGGGATTGTGTTTGACAGAAGGAAAAAGAAATTCTTACCATGCATATAATAAGAACTTTTACCTTTAAGTCACTTATACTTAAAACAGCTACACATTAATTTAAAATGAAGTCTGTGTACAACTTTGGAATCATTTTATTGATGTAATGGTGTCCCCCAAAATAACTAGCAGATGGATTTCCACCCCCTCAATGAAACACTGAAACAAACTGCAGAATTGTCAAAATTTTATCGTGAAGGCACACACTCTATAAAAAGGTTGATTTTAAATGAATTGTAAATTTGCTTCATTGCACAATATTTTTCTAAAATTATAACCGGAAAGTATTCTCTGTTTAATTTTTTAGCATATCCTTTCACAAAACACATCTGCTGTGAAGTATTTCTAATTTGTGCTAACTGCTTTTTAACAAACACACAGTTGTCACTATGCCATCTAATGTTATTGGGGCAAAAAAGTACATTCTCCTTCGCTCTCTTTGTAATAAAAATCTTGAGCTGTTTCCAATAGGGCAAACCAATAGAAAATAATACAATTACCTGAACTCCAGATGCAAGTGACATATAGGAGATTAAAGACACGAGGAAAAATGGAAATGCAGTCAAACCAAATGCACTTCCATCCAATACAGGGGCTGAAGGTGGCTGAAACAGGGGAAAGATAAACATGTACAGAGAGCTTGCCAGATTGTGTCTAATTATTAGGAAGATAATAAGCAGATGAAAAGAAAAATACCACTAACTCGGGTATGTCGTAAGGTTGGCCAACCACAGAAAGGATGGATGACAGGATGTACTCTAGGCTTTGAAGAGGGAAGTTGGAAATCACCGAGTTCCCACCCGGTTTTATTTGCCATCCCCATTTATCTCTCTCTCATATCCGTCTTACAGACTTGCGGTTAGTTCTTTCAGGGAAAATAGGATTCTATGGTGTTTAAGACAAAGGTGAGCTAATGACACCAAGAATTTTGAAATTATTTCACTTTCAAAATAATTATGAAAATTTAAAAATGCATGCCCCCCTTAAAGGGCAAACGTAATGATGAGCGCTAACTTTCCCCAGTACTTAATACAGACAAGGATGCAAATGCTTCGCCCTGGCATTATCTCTTCTGCACTGTTATAACCCAGGAAAGAGGCATGATTATTATCATTCCCATTTGACAAAGGAAGAAACTGAGGCTATGAAAAAGTTGATTAAATTGCCAAAGGCAACTTAGCTAATAAGAGACACGCTTTCAATCACTGTATGACCACTGAATATTTTTTGTGTATTTATAATTTAAAAATCACACACAAAATATCTTGTATAGTCACCTTCATGAAATCAGACAGCAATGAAAACCAAAGACTACACCTAGCGTGTATCTAAATGGTAAGACAAATTAAGGAATGGAGAAGGAAATCTGTTGCCTCACTTCTAATGACCAAGAGGATTCTCGGTAAGGACTATCCCAAACGTCACCCAGCAGCAGACTAGGTCAGATGCTCAGGATCCCATATTACATCCACTGCAGCTTCAAGCTGATGGGACCATGCCCAGAGCACCCACAGCTATAATCCATATCACGGTGTGAGGGGTAGGGCAGGAAGGGGAAGACTAATTATTTGGTACCAACCTCATTCAAGGCTGTTTTATACATTTTACTTCATCGGGTCCCCCTCCCCCACCAACAATCCCATCCATTTTATGGATGAAGACTGAGCCATGTTAAAGAACTTGCCCAGGGGCGCCTGGGTGGCTCAGTGGGTTAAAGCCGCTGCCTTCGGCTCGGGTCATGTTCCCAGGGTCCTGGGATCGAGCCCCACGTCGGGCTCTCTGCTTACCAGGGAGCCTGCTTCCTCCTCTCTCTCTCTGCCTGCCTCTCTGCCTACTTGTGATCTCTGTCTGTAAAATGAATAAATAAAATCTTTAAAAAAAAAAAAAAAAGTACTTGCCCAAAGACACAGTGCTAAATAAGTGGCCTCCTGGGAGTTAAATCAAAGCCCTTCCCACAAGCCTTGTGTGTGTTACTAAGACTCTGTGCCTCCCTGTTTCACCCCTGTGCACGGATGAGCGTGAAGATGCAGGTCCTTGAGCAAGTCATTGTCAAACTTCGGTTCTTCTTCTTTTGTGTCCCCTGCCCTCCCTCTCATTCATCTTGCCCAGACTGTGTCAGTGGAGTAAGCACTGTATCTCCAGTACCCAAATGACAATTTTCTTTAAAAAAAAGAAAAAGAAAAAGAAATAAAGATTTTATTCACTTGTCAGAGAGAGAGAGCACGAGTGTACAAGCAGGGGAGAGGCAGGCAGAGGGAGAAGCAGGCTCCCTGCCCGACAGGGAGCCTGATGTAGGACTTGATCCCAGGACCCTGAGATCATGACCTGAGTAGAAGGCAGACGCTTAAGCCACTGAGCCACCCAGACATCCCACAAATGACCATTTTAAATGAGTATTCAGTAGTAGTATTTCATGACAGAAGCATCACAGTACCACTTATTCAATTAAATTGTACAGCATCCAGGAATGGAAAGGACCCTCTTGAGGACTCATGGGGATAAACTTGAGTGCTCCGAAGGGAAGACAAAAATCTCAAGTTCAAGCATGTGCCTATGGCGCTCCTGAGGGTGGGAGAGTGTACAAGGGGAGGGGTCGGGGGGAGGGTGGCGGTGGGGAGATAGCTGCACGGGCTGAAGGGCACTGCCCAATCACAGATCCCGTCTAGGTATATATACCACCAGCTTCATCCAAGGGCTCAGTGTGGATTTCAGATATAATCCAAACAGAAGTGACAAAACCCAAAACCACAGGAGCAAACACTGGCTTTCAAGTGCTGTGGGAACAGAGACATTTGTTTAAGTAACCACTGTTTTAAAATTGCATACATAGTAACACCAAAATAAACAGCTTGCGATGCTGTTTATTTTAAGATACACAATAGTAATGTAAAGTGTGGCATGCCCCAGATCTGGGGAGCCCGAACATAATTTATAGTTGTAGAGAGCCCTAGGAGGACTCCACTACACGCCGTGACTGTCTACTTCCTGATTAGATAACAGTGAAGGTCAGAACGCATTGCTTTTTGTGCGGCAAAGAGCAAACAAGCCACCACAAAGCCCCTGCTCCTCCTGCTCGCTGTGAATTATGAATCGAGTCCTGTGGAGAGCAGGGTTTGCCAAGTCTCCTCTACAAAGCGTGTATTAATCACAGGTCCTGAGGAAGGGTGAAGAACAGGGAATGAGCCTGTCTGCCAACCACTGTCCTCTAGTCCTTCCCCTCCCGGACTAAAACACCCGGGAAGGAATAGGAAGAAAAAAAAATCTTGAAAATACACAAGCTGGTTGGGGCGCCGAAACATATGTAAAACTGAACTCTAACGAAAAACAGCTAGATCAAACAAACCTTAAGCACGATCAAAATAAGAACTCTATTTGCGGTTTCTTTTGGCCAGCAGAGTTGTCATCACCAGGCCTTCTCTGCTCCTCCATCCAGGTGCTTTGGGGAAACATTTTAGGGAGCTGTGTTTTGGTTTTTGCTACTGCCATCTTCCACAGTGTCCGAGAGAGCTTTCTGAGCAAAGGGCTGCAGTCCCATTGGCATGGCCGCTGGCATTCTGTTCTTATTTTGTCTGGCCACCTCCTAAGTTAACTCACCTCTTTGCCCTCACCATTACCTGCTGTGTCACGGAACAAAATTAACTTTGATCTTTCCACAAACAGAACTTCCATAGCCTTGACTTTTTGAAACTTGAGTTTGTCCTGAAAGGTTTCCCTAAAAACTCTTTGCTTTCGATTGAATTGTGTCCCTGCAAAATTTGTAGGTTGACGCCCTCATCTTCATTGTGATGACATTTTGAAGATAGAGCCTTTAGGGAGTAATTAAGGTTAAATGAGGTCATAGGGGTGAGGTCCTAACTTCACAGGATTGGTGGACTTATAAGAGGAGGAGGAGAGAGAGATCTGCCCGACACCCACACCCACACACACACACCACTCCCCCCGCCCTCCGCCACACAGACTCTCTCTCTCTCTCTCCAAAGAAAGGCTATGTCAGGACACAGTAAGATTTCTCTATCTGCAACCCAAGGAGAAAGTGCTCACCTGATGCTGATGCTACCAGAACCTTGATCTTGGACTTTCTAGCCTCCAGTACTAGAAGAAAAGAAATTTCTGCTGTTTAAGCACCTACCCCCAAGTCTGTGGTATTTGTTATGGCCTGAACTAAGACTCTACCACTGAAGTTACCCATTTTTTCCTCTTCACCAGTCCCTCTGGTGTCTAGGAAGAGAGGCCAGATTTTTCTCTCTTGCCTTCTCTCTCATTTCCTGCTCCCAGCCCCTGATCTAAAACCTCCCCCCACCACTTTTCTCGTGAAGTCCATGGCATTTGCAGTCATTCCTCTCCATCACTCTTGCCAAAAGAATGTTGACCTCTACGCCACCTCCACTTTCCCAAATGGCTTCTGTACAAGCTAGACGGTTCCTCTCCCCCTATTGCTTGCCTCTAAGTTTGAAGGTTTCAATATATAAGACAAAGACCTTTCAAACATCTTGCCTCTCTTAATTCCAATGTCATCCATCTCTACTTCAACAGCCTGGATTTCATCACATAGAGGTACTGTACTTCCAAGACCACAGACCTTAAAATGCTCCTTCCCTGCTTCTCCATTCTCCCTCTTAATCTTTATCTGGACTTGCAACTTCTCAGCGGGCATCCTGTGTTCCCAACGTTATTAGCCTCCCTGCCCAGCATAGTTCTTTATTAGGATAAATGCACTGGTGTGTACTATAAACATAGTACACATTTAATAGAAAATTTAGAACATACAAATAAGTATAAAAAAGAAACTTAAAAATGTCACCCACAGGGCACTTGGGTAGCTCAGACAGTTAAGCATCTGCCTTTGGCTCAGGTCATGATCCCAGAGTCCTGGCTGGGATCGAGCCCCACATTGGGCTCCCTGCTCAGTGGAGAGTCTACTTCTCCCTCTGCCCCCCCATCCTTCTCTCGTGCTCTCTCTCAAAAAATATTTAAATAAATATATTATTTTTAAAAAGTCACCCACATCTCACTACCCAAAGATAATCACTGTTAACATTTCCTTTGTTTTTCTATGCACATATCCATATCTATTTTCTTTCATGACAGTGTAGCCATATCATAAGCACTGCCTTATCCACCCGGGTGGCTCAGTGGGTTAAAGCCTCTGCCTTCAACTCAGGTCATGCTCTCAGGGTCCTGGGATCGAGCTCCACATCAGGCTCCCTGCTCAGTGGTCCCTGCTCAGCAGAGAGTTTCTCCCTCTCCCTCTTCCCTCCCACCCCCACCTGTGTGCACTCTCTCAAATAAGTAAAATCTTCAAAAAATTAAAATAAATACTCTCTTATCTGTTTTATTTTACCTGATAATACACGGAGAGATTTTTCCATACCTCAAAATATTTTTGAAACTATAATTTTTAATGATTACATAGCAGCCCGTAATATTCCATTATGGTCTTCCATAGATGGAAATATAGGTGGTTTTCAATGTTTTATTGTCATAAATGATATCGTCATATATCATTTTGTATACTTTTATGTATGTTTCTTATTACACCTTTATGATAAACTCCTAGAAACTGAATTACTGGATCAAAGGATAAGAACATGATTAGTAATACATTTTAAAGTTTAAATTCCAGAAAGGCTGAGCCAATTTTTATTGTTATTATTAAGGCAGATATTTCCTTCCACTCTGGACAGAGCTGGATACTAATTGTTTTTCGTTTTTCTTAGTTTGATAGAAAAAAACCAATATTTTGTTGTTTTTTTTTAAATTGATTTGGTTATTAATTGCCTTGAACATTTTTCAAATTCCTATTGTCCATTTGTGTTTCTTCTTTTGTGAGTGGAGCTATTCATCCGTGCCTTCATTGCACTTTTTTCCTTATCGATGTGTACACATTACTAAAGAGACTAATCCTTTGTTTGTTATAGGATGTTGCCCATATTTTTGCCATTTTATTTTTATTTTTATTTTTTTAAAGATTTCTTTATTTGACAGAGAGAGATCACAAGTAGGCAGAGCAGCAGGCAGAGAGAGAGGGGGAAGCAGGCTCCCTGCTGAGCAAAGAGCCCAATGCGGGGCTTGATCCCAGGACCCTGAGATCCTGACCTCAGCCGAAGGCAGAGGCTTTAGCCCACTGAGCCACCCAGGTGCCCCTATTTTTGCCATTTTATTTATTTTTTTTAAGATTTTTATTTATTTATTTGACAGAGAGAGATCACAAGTAGGCAGAGAGGCAGGCAGAGAGAGAGGAGGAAGCAGGCTCCCTGCCGAGCAGAGAGCCTGATGCGGGACTCGATCCCAGGACCCTGAGATCATGACCCGAGCCGAAGACAGAGGCTTTAACCCATGAGCCACCCAGGCGCCCCAATTTTTGCCATTTTAATGTTTGCCTTTATGTTATGGTGTTTTCTTGACATTCAAAAGCTTTTAATTTTTATTTTTGTTTAAACCTATTACTTTTCCTTTTCTTTTTTTTCCTTTTTTTTTTTTCCTTTTCTTTTTAAGATTCATTTATTTACTTTAGGAGGGGGAGGGTCAGAGGGAGAGGGCAAGAAAATCTCAAGCAGACTCTGTGCTGAGCGTGGAGTCCAAAGCGGGGCTCGATCTCACATCCCAAAGACCATGACCTGATCCAAAACCAAGAGTCGGACACTCAGCCGACTGCACCACCCAGGTGCCCGCATTTTTCTTTATAATTCCTTTGTTTGTATGCTCTGAAAGGATTTTACTAAAAAAATAAGTTAGAAGAAATAGTTATATTCCCTTCACAAAGAACTCTTAAATGTGGAATTTACTTCAATGGAGAGAGTACTGGTTGTTTTTTCAAATATAGTTAAACCATTAACCAAAAAAAACACAAAAAAACAAACAAACAAAAAACTTATTGACTTACTTTTTCTCTTTCTCAATTGATTTAAAGTGATACCTTTAAAATTAATAACTTTCTCCACATATTTGCATTGATTCCTCCTTACCAGTCCCTCTGGTATCCAGGAAGAGAGGCCAGATTTTTCTCTCTTGCCTTCTTATATTTTTCAAATGATCATTCTGCCTATTATGTTAGCCAGCGTTGTACTGTGCAGCTTTATAATCTATTTTACTAATACTCAGGGCAAGGCCTCTCTAATTTTTCTTTTCCAAAAATATCTTTTTGTTTTTCTTTTCCAAAAACATCTTGACTTATCTTAATTGTTTCATTATTCAGATAAACTACAATATCATTTTTCAGTCATGATCCAAAAAAGGAGTATCTCATCAGAATTCTGACTTAACTAGTCAGCCATTCAAGAATTCTAACTAAAACTCTCCCTCTCACCTAGGCATAGGTTTTCCCCTGTTGTCTGCTTTCCCCCTCCTGCCCCTGGTTGCCTGAGTTCTACCTGGGGAAGGATGAAATGATGCAAAGAGGGTTCATTCCAGCCTGGACCTCTTGATCCCAGACCGCACCGCTATGCCTTCCTAATTCGCTCCCGATCACACTCTCCACATTTCCCACTCATCCACTTAGAGTAGTTCTTTTCCGAATTTCCTCAGCTTTCTTCCTATTCTCCTACCCACCTTTCTACCTGTGCTTTGACCTCCACCTTCACTGGCTTCCTCCTTTGGAACCCCGCATTATGCACTGTCATCCTCTCCACCCCTCCACACCTACAGCCTGGCTCCCTTCCCACCGCTAGCACAACACCTGATTCACCTGCTCCACCCCACTGCTAAACTCTGCCGTCCTACGCACTGTCCTCTGTTCTTCCTTTGTTCCCTTCCAGCTTTGCGTGTTCATTCCTCAGCTTGTAGAATTCAAAGGTAGACCAAGACTCCTAAATGCCAAATCCAAAGGCTTATTTTTAGTCATCATTGTCCTTGATCTTTCTGCAGAATCTACTTCCTCTGCTTTGAAACTCCTCTTTTTCACATGATCTGATTATGTTCCTACTAATCTGATTTCTTTATCTTTGCCCATTACTTTCTCTCTTCTTCCCTTTAAAAGTAGTTTTCAAAGAGACTGTCTCCACCAACCCCTTCTTTCTGTGCTCTCTTTCTTACCTTTACCCAATGCCATGATTGCAAGCATTGCTTCTGCAAAGATCAGCCTCAACTTTCAAACCACAGTATCACCATTTCTAACTTACATAGAGATTCCTCACCTGGATATCTGGGTTGTGGGGTCTAAACCTAGGGCTTCAATATACATTTCCAAGCTTTTCTCACTATTTTCCCATACATATTCTATGCTTATTCAAATACGATTCTGTGTTATGAGCTGTAGCATTCACAAATCTCTGGATGTCGAATCAAAAGTAGCCTGATTTAGCATCCAGATGGAAACTATCTTCAGGAGAAAAAGAAAATAAAATAACCTCACTAGTGTCTTGCTGACCAGAGATAATTCTATGTCTCTCCTTGGATTTAGAGACGCAAAGCTGCTCATCCTCATCAGCCTGGCCAGCATGAAAAGTGGCAGACTGGTGAACCGGTTAATTCTCAGGATAGAAGAGTTTATGGACAAAGAACGAAGATATCCAAATCCCCAAGGAGCTTGTTCCAAAGCCGTAATAGTACAAGCGGGAGTAAGTTCATTGTGAGGTTTCTTTGCTATCATTCAGCCAGTTCTTTCCCTTAAGTGTGAGTTTATGAAATTTCAAAAAATACTTTCACTCATGATGCCCTTATAAACCGTGCCACAGTTATGAATGGTCCATCAGGTCTTTGGCCCTCCTTGTACGTCTCATGCTAACTGTAGGATTTGCTCCTCATTTCAAACAGACATAGGTCAAAAGAAACAAGTACAGTCCCTCTGAAGAGCATTTCACCCATATCCAAGTTCCAGTTTCATGGAGCTAACACAGAGCAAATCAATTATTTCGGTGGATTACATGAAGACATTAATGAATATCATTTTATGCTTTCGTAGTATTCTGTCCTTTTCAAAGGGCAATTCCTAATCTCAGCCAACTCAAAACAACTCAAGACCCAGCACTCAGAAAATTAAATGACTTGCCCAAGATAATGCAGAGAGCCAAAGGCTGAGCTGAGAATAAGATATTACTCAAACAACTTCACATTGATCCTAACTGGGCTGTCGCTGGTGTGTGTATGGGTATGTGTCTATGCGTGTTCCTGGCAACAGTAGAAACGTCTTTCTCCCTGCCCTGAAATGTTTGTTTGTTTTTGCAAAGCACAAAAAATTAACAGCTTGTGCTCACTATCAAAGGTAGGCAAAGGGGTGCCTGGGTGGCTCAGTAGGTTAAGCCTCTGCCTTCAGCTCAGGTCATGATCTCAGGGTCCTGGGATCGAGCCCCGCATCGGGCTCTCTGCTCAGCAGGGAGCCTGCTTCCCCTTCTCTCTCTGCCTGCCTCTCTGCCTACTTGTGATCTTTCTCTCTGTCAAATAAATAAATAAAATCTTAAAAAAAAAAAAAGGTAGGCAAAGCACTGATTCTCTGATTCATTCTAAATATTTCCACTCTCTATCCAATCAGGTGCAACCACAGATTCAAAAGAATTTAAGCACCTCCTGTTTACTTAACTAATCACATACACATTTTAAATAAGCAGGGGTGGGGGTCATATTTGGGATAGACACTGACAAGACAATCCAAGCTTGTAAGAACCAAACAGAACCAAATCACACTTTAAACTTGCTCAGCAAAAATACATGTGTACATACTTACATACATACATACATACTTTCGAACTGTTTTTGAAAGGATGCCCAGGCCGATAACAGTGGTCATATTAAAAACGGACGCCTTTCACTTGGTCATACTTGATTATCACTTAAGCAGTTCACTAGCAAACATAAAAGCTCCAGGATGAAGCAGAAAGAAGGGTCTTCATCAAAGTGCCATCATGTAGGGATTTGCCACATAGCTCTGAACTTCTTGTTTGCTAGAAACTAATGCAAAAACTGAACTGAGCCTATAATTGACTAAATAATGATTTCATATAGCCTGTGCCCTCTTAACACTTCTTCTTCTTCTTCTTTTTTTAGAACTCATTGTGAGGCAAGGTTTAAAACAAGTGTAACCACTCATGAGCTGCCTGCAGGTGTCTTGGAACACTGAAATGGAACCTGTAACTTTTCACCATGGGGAAAAAAATCAGGCTGCTTTTATAGAGTTCCAACATGTCACCAAACCTACAGGGAATAATCCAGCATTCATCTCTTCTATTGATTAAAGCTCTTTTCTTTTTAAAAGACTGGTGTAACACCACCCCAGAATACTTGGGTTGCTTATTGTCGGCTTACGACAGGGTCACACCACGTGTTCAGGCTAAGAAATAAGCCATTTTACAACTGGAGTATGACCCGAGTCATGGGATTATCCTTACCTAAATTATTAGGTATGGAGTTGTCGGCTATTTCCAAGTCAAAATTAATTCTGGAATACTTCAGAATGTGGGGAATGATCATAAGTAAATCAATCCATCAGTCTATATTATGATGTGAAAACTGAGGTATTAAAATTAAATTAAGAGCAGCAACAAGATTTGGTGGATGATGGGTGGGTCTTCATTATCCAGCCGCGCTAGGCAAGTTGGTTACCAGTAAACTGAGAGGCAGGGTGGTTGGAGGAGGGCTGACTAGTGGCTCGCGTTAATTTTCTATAATGCTCAGAGTAACTAGAGAATAATATTTTCTTCATTTCTTGTCATCTCAGAATCCCACAATAATAATCTCTTGAGTTGTAATTTTTCTTTTTGTGGACAATCAAGTCAGAGTCTACAAACACTCGTGTTATCTATTATAACTGAGAAGTAAAACTATAGTTTAAGAAAAACTATCTGCCATTATATTGTGACTTGACAACTTATTCACTATTAGATAAAAACAACTTAAATCAGTTCTGGCAGATTTGGGACTTGGCAATTCAAAATATGAATAGCAAATGTAAAAGCATGAAAATGGCATTACTATTATGTTTTAAGAGGATAGTACACCTTTAAAGGGTGCCCGTGATTACTTTGCATACTGTAAACAATGGCTGCCAATCAGTTTAGGTACCTGGCACCTCCCCGTTAACGTGCTAAAGGCAAATTCCCTTCAACCAACCTCATGCCCCCTCCCCAAGTCACTACTTCTTAACAGGAGCTGCGGGGCAGGATATCACCTTTACACATCATAATCTGTTCCAAACTGCAAAAACAGACTACAGCAGGGAGAAGGCAGGGCGTTTTCGGGCATCATCTGAAATATGGGCAGCAACAGTCTCCAACATCAAAATGAGTCCTGCGTGTGAAGATGACTTTAATGACTCTGTCCTGCTGCAGCAAAGCTGAGGGACAGTGAGTGGTCCCACGACCCAGGCAACCTGGTCTTTATGTTCCAATAACACTGCCTCTCCACAGAATACGCTCGCAAACCGTGGTTGTGTGGAATGAAGAAATGGAACCGTTCTCTAGGTTCTGAATGAATATTCACGGGTTTTTCTAAACAGCATTTAATGGCACTCTATTCTTGGAGGTTTTAAATAGCTGAATATTCAGATATGCGCATGCCTTCTATTTTCTTTTATTCAAGGGTCCTCCATTCTCCATCTCTTTGAATTCTGTAACGTATTTTTAAACAATTATACTTAGAGTGATATTTTATGAAATTGGGTGTTAAACTTTGAGCTAATAATTATTTTAGTGTCTTTTTGATGGTAATTTAATAAGCATTTCATTCTTCAATCTTCTCACCCAGTTGCTCATTTTAAAAATGTGTCTGTCAGCTAGTCGCTCATAATCTGGGACTTAATTTTCCTAATCTATCTCAGCTGAACTTCTTTTTAAATGGGATTCTTTGATATACTTTGGAAATCTCTTGACCAAATGTTTTTGTATCAACGAGACCACACACCTCGGCACCCCCACAGAAGGCCATTGCCACCACTACTGTACTGGGGACTTGACCTCAAAGTCTTTTAGAGCGTGGACAAGGGCTGCAGAGTCCCAACACATGAGCCTTTACATGCAGAATCCCTCACACTCTGATCCCAAACACCAGACTGAGACTCCAAGGGGAAGGTTATGACACAGCAACATGCAACTTTTTCCTTTCCTCAAGGGAGACAGAGTAAATTTAGTCGCAATTTTATTTCTTCTAGAGGAGCTTCTAGGATTCAACACAACATTAAATTTTTGGCCTGTCTCTTTAATTTGAGAAATTGTAAAAACGACGACAGATGGCACACAGAACTGACTTATGTCCTCTATTCTTTACTGAAGAAGGGAGTGCATAGAAACTTTGATCAAGACAGAAGCTACAGTATGCAGGTCGCTATTAAAATTATCTGGTAGCTCTTTGAATGGCTAGGATCAGAACATTCAGGCTTTCTTTTTCAGACATTCTTTAAAACCAACCAACACTGGTGTAGGTCAACACTGAAGATCACAGCCCCGATGTTCAGAACCCTCCCTGTCCCAATAAGGCTGTGATGGATGTACCATTAGCTCTGAACCTCGGCAGCCTCTGAAATTACCAATCTTCCCACCCCCATCTCCCGCCCCCACCCCTCAAAATCATTATGAAATAGGAAGAACACTCAAGCTTACAGTTAATTGGAAACATTGCGAGAGAAGAGGAATGCTTAGGACAGCATGTCCGTGGGAAAATAAATCACCCAGCATTGTTATTTAATGCATTGTGACATCATTTCCTGAAATTAAACAGAGATGACACCAATTCAGAGGATCCCCAGTATAAGGTTCCACTCAAATAATTCACAGATGTTTTCTCCTGGCAAGCAGAAAAACAATGCAAGGGCTACAGCTAGGAGCAGCCTCAGCGCACTGTGTGTTTGTGGGAAGTCCTCTCTGTTGGTGCTTTCAGCTGTGTGTTCTGCATATGCATTTCCACAGAAGGATTTCTCTGCCCGACAGCCCTACTTGTATTCAGGGCTCATCTAGATCTCTGAGTGTGAGAGAGGCCATCTCTCACAGCCTAAGTAAGTCCAACATTTTGTATGTGGTATTCATTTGGCCTATAGCAATTGGTATTAAATAGATCAATCTCAGAATCATAAAGGCACTAATTTTCAAGTAGAAATAATGAACGTCCATGGAATGCTGATTCAGTTAACCATTAGGGCCCTTAGAAAGAGATCTCATGACAGGAATGATCGGAGCCTCCACGGATATGAATGAGTGGAAATCCTGGGGTAGAGATCTCATGAGGGACTACTACAGCTTAGGAGCTAGCAACCTGAACACGCAACCAGAAAGCCAAGATACTCAACATTTGTGTAGCAAATCCCAGTCACACACCGACTACCTCATCTGATGTAAGAACCAACCAGCTAAGGAGGGCACATATTTACTATTTTAATTTCTCGATAAGGAAATAGGTTCAGAGGCTGACTAGCTTACCCAGGATTACAGAGCTCCAACCCCGTCTTCTATGCTGTGTGTCAGGGAACCTAGACTTTAACATTCTGAAGAAGCTGGAAACTCTAGATTCTGTTCACATACTGGACCTCTTACAGCAAAAGGGAGCATTCTCTATCAATGGTAGGCCTCAGCTGAGGCATTATGAACCATTCCATAACCAGTTCCTTCTTCACTTCCCACCGTGTCCCAGAAGGCTCACCAGCATACTCTGGCTTCCCCTTAGCACCAGGACCCTCAGATGCTGTCATTCAGCATAACTGAGCTAGAAGGCACGATTTAGATGATGTTCTCTCCTGCTGAGGGCATCTGGGACCTGTCTGGCAAAACCTGATCTCCCCATCTCACACAGACCGTGCAAGCAAGTGGTTTCTTTAGCTGCCCAGCTCCACTCCTGGGCATTCAGCTAGACTAAAATAAGAATGGTATTATGTCCTTACTCTAAGAGCCAGGCATTGAACTGAATGCTCTATATTCTCTATATTAGCTCAGGCAATCCCTACAACAACCCTCCTAAGCTGGTTCTAGAATTATCCCCATTCTACAGATATGGAAGATGAGGTTAAAAAGGGCATCTGCTCAAGATCAAAAATCTGGGTAGCAGATTACAGGCTCTATATTTTGTTTTGCTTTGCTCCTGATAATGAATGACTAATAGTCATGACCCTGGTATAATTGTACACCTGGAAAGCCCCATGAAAGGACACTTAGTGCTTCCCTTCAAGTAGAACTCATCTAACCTCCCCCAGTCAGAAAGCCAGGTCCTGAGCTCTTAGCTTCAATACTGGATCATCTCATTTAAGAAAAGAAGCCATCTAGGCCTACATAAGATGAAGAGAACTAGTTAAAAAAGCAAGATAGTCTGAGTCCGTGTCTCTCTGTGTTCCTCCGTCTGTCTGTCTCTCGTGTCTATGTGTGTACCTCTGCGTGGGTAGAATAAAAACATGAGATAACTAAGTTCACTGTCCCGTGGTCTCAGTGAACTCACTGGAGAAGAGATATCTCTACAGTAACACAGAGCTGTATTTACTCACAACTTGGGTACATGGTCTCTGCAGGATGATAAACTTTATAACTCACATTTCTTACCAGAGACCCTTGCAAAATCCCATAAAACAATCTCCAATAGCCAAGGAGCCAAACAACTGAACGTGTGAATGTCAGGCTTCATCGCTCTCCCCCAGCATCAGAGGTCTAGAGCAGGACAAAGCATTTTGCCAGCAACAAAGGACACAGTTTTTAGAACCTACGGTTTCAAGAACGCTGCAGGATATAACATCACTTTAAAGTAAATTTGCTTCTGATTCTGCATGCATATCTTTGAAGGAAGTCCCACATCCCCTACATGCAAGCTTTAGGCCCGTGTTTTCAAATAAGAAAACCTTTAGTTAGAGACTGGTATGAGCAAGGGGTGTCTTTGTTTACGTCACTTCCTGTTTTCATTCCATGACCAAATATATTCTTTGCAGCACAACTAGAAAGCTCTCGAAGGTGGCAAGTGGAGGTGCCTGAGAGCCTAATTGAACACACTAAGGGCTTCTTGGCGTGGAGGAGTGTTTCACGGTTATGAATAAATTGTTAGCCCCAGTATTATTTCTTGCTGTTTCTTTCTTTAACTATCTTTGAAGTCAAATAAAAACAGTTGTAATGGCAGGCTTACTTTTATGATACCATAATCTCCATGTGTTAGTGAAAGGAATATACTTCCCTAGGATTTCCCTAAGTTCTTTTGCCATTGGGTACGTTCCAGCAAAAGCACATACATTTCCAACAGATTCTTTCTTCAATTTTCACTATTTTTCTTAGTCTGAGAGCTAGGCAGGGCCATCAACCAGTAGAAGGGTGGGGGGGCAATTGTATATAGAACATTTCCAGGAGATGAATTTCTAAATATATACACAATTTAGAGATAGATGGATAGATAGATAGATATGGGTTTATTTTTTAAGTTATTATGAGGTTTTTAAAGGGGACTTTTAAAAGACACTTTGGAAATTGGTAGTTAGAAACCAGAAATGAATTATCTAGCCTCAGATTAAATTTAAATTCAAAGTGTTTAACTCTGAATACGAAAATTCCCGAATTCGTCTAATAGTTCGTTTTGTTTAAATGCCACTTTGGGTTTAGTTTAAATATCTCCTTCAATATAATCAATCAGCTGCAAGCGTATTACCTTTTTCCCTAAAACTGGTGGTGTGCAGGAATTTGAGATGGTTTTAACTGTTACAGTTGTAGTGGAACTTGTTCTTCCAAGAAAACTGAAGGTTAATGATTTTTGTCATATTGAGACTAAGACTTAACAATTGCTACAGTTGGCCTTTGTTGAGGTGGGCTTCTTTTTTCTCTAGGCCTTTTGAGGTATTCAGAATAGGTGACAATAGCTTGCAGTTGAGAACATATGTAGAGAGACCCCTGTGGCTTATTGGAAAAAGTTGCTCCATGCTGGTTGGGTGTTTGGAAAAAAAAATACAACCAGAGTTCTTTTATGTTCTGCTAGTTAATGAATGCATGAATGTCAAAATGGGCCAATGGCCCATTCAGGGGGCAAAGCCTTAGCAGCCCCCTTCTTTAAGAACACATCCTGAGATGCAAAATACATTTGCTTAACAAATTAAAATAATGAGATAATTCAATTAGCTTCTTTTTAAAAAAAAGAAAGAGAAAAGGGTACATCGGGGATTATTGTAATACAAGAACAGGTCATACTGCACAAAAGGGAACAAACCAGTTTGAAATAATGTTAAAGAGACTAAGAATGGAGAAATGCACATTGAATCATGCGCTTGTGAGGAAATTTACATGAAATAATAATTTAGACTACATCTATTTTCAGTGAGCTAGAGCCAACATTTCACTTTGAAAGTTGAAATTAATTAAGTGACAGAAAAATATAGTGGGCATCTCTATTTCCAAGGACTTCCTCATGCCTGTTAGTGCACGTAAGAAAAGTCTAAATTAACATGTCGCTAGTGAGGGGTCTCTATTCTTGGTTTCTGAGCTCGGAATTATAGCTGAGTAAATCTTTCGGCTCATTAAAGACTGGAAAGGAAAAGTTTTACAGGACCATCCTCATCAAAGTGACTGAACCTCTTCTCTGCAGTTGGGGTGAAATCTAGATGAAGAGGGAAAATTTTTTCAAAGAGAAAGCCGAGGAGAATTTCCTTATGATACAAGGGAGGTGCAGAAAGGGCAAGGGAGGGGAGCAGAGGGAAAGACTGGGAGACAAAGCCAGTGGGAGAAAGTAATGAAAGGGGCATGTTGTGAAAGAAGGTCATGGGGAGGGGAAAAATAAAGCACTCAGCAGAGAGTGAAAAAGAAAGGGGGACAGGGAGGCAAGGATGACCAGAGGCTGGGACAGAACGGGGCTCTGGCTACGTGCTCCTGAGGCGAACCCAGCGCTATGGATGCGGGCAAGGACCCCGCAGTGTGGAGACCCTGCGTTGTGTCCCTCTCGTTTGAAAAATGGGACAACGGAAGGTCCAGAGAACTTAATGGGCTTAACTGAGGGGCAGCTGGTACAGGGGCGTGCTGACTTCAGAAGGCCGGTTTCCCGACTGGCTGGCTGAGGCTTTTTGATTTTTCTCTCCCTGCTCCAAGGGTAGGCATTAATGAAATTTTTCAGCTGGCCATAGAATTCTGCACCAAGTCTTGAGTTCCTTTAACCAGATGAAAGCACTCTCATGGTGTGTGTGTGGGGGGGGGGGGGGGGATGGTGCTGTGGTGGGTTTGTAGCCGCCGGCTCGGCAAAGCCAGAAGGGGCGCCCAGCATCACTGGCCACCCACCATTTTTCACCAGTGGCCACAGTGCATGGTGGGGTCAGCCTAGGGCACGGAGGTGGAGGATAAGGTACTGAAAGGACAAGGCAGGACGTCTAGCAAGGGCTCCGGACCCTAACATGGGAGACTCAAGGCCCAGAATGTGGCTGGTGAAGGAGAGGGTCAGCTTGAAGGGAAAGGTGCAAAGTCTTCTCTGCTCTGAGAGACCGGGGGGGGGGGGGGGGGGGGGGAGCAGGAAGCTTTAAAAACGGATACAGAAGATGGCACTTGGCCTCTCCCTATATCCCCCCTCGACGCTGAGCATACTGGTGGCAGAAGCTGTGTGAGATTTATATACTACCCGTAAAGGGGATAAGTAAGGGTTTTAGCAAAGTGACTGTAATGGGGTGGAAAAAGCACAGCGCGGGGCTCGGGAAGGGTTGGGTCCTGGTGGCAGTTTGACCTTGAGTTAATCACTTCCCTTCCTGGGTCTCAGTTTCCTCATTTGTAAACAGAGCAGCTGATTCTCTCAGGTTGGGCTGTTCTGGGATGTTGACTTTGATTACTGAGGGACTGCAAATACATGGAGACGTTTGCTTGGAAAGCCACCGTTGAAGCCTCTCTCTTTGGCTAAGAAGGGCTGAGTGTGAAGGAAGACAGAGGGAGGAAGCCAAACAGGTGAGCTGGCGGGGAGCGAGCTGGGTGCCTGCCATCCCTGTGCCCCTACCCTACCTCTCTAACTTGCTACTCTAACCAAACGAACCTTCCTTTAAAAAAAAAAAAAAAAATGAGAAGCCCCTCCCCTCACACTCACTCGACTTCCAAATTAAAAACATTTTACAGGTTAGTAAATCTCCAGCTGAGGTGATGTAGCAAAGAACAGCTGTGAAGTAATTTTGATAATGATGAGAATAATAGCCACATGGCAAGGTTCAAGGCTTTGCTGTTGCAGCTTCAGTGCTCCTGAATAGATAAAAGTGATTAAATACTCCTGATTATCCCTGACCAATATGTAATGGATTTACAGCCCTTTCAATTAGTCAGTATTTGCTTAGGACTCATTATTTTGTCTTTGGTTAAGTAATCAGCCCAGAGACCGCATGTTCGGTCTAATTCCTCTGAGCCGAGTCAGTGCAGGGCCCTGACCTTTGAAATGGCCATAGCTGCGAGGCAAGAATAACCACCACCAGGGCAGCCTCGTTGGTTCTCCTAGCTAATCCTGACACCACAGGCCAGATCGATACACCTTAGTTTGCTACTAATGTCCTTACATCAAAATGGCCGGTTTAGGAATGTGAATTTATCACTCCGCCCTCCCCGCCACCACTCCACCCTTTGCCCTTTGTAGCTCGGCGGCAAGAGCAGAGCGGCGGCCACCACCATAAATAAAACTGGAACCTTGTCCTGGACCCATGACACTGTAACTAATGTCATTCAGCGTGGCAACACACAAGTTGGATAATCAAAGAAGACCTTCAGCTTTCAGTGGGCTACTCTATTTTTAAGCATTAGCCTAAAGAGAATGGCCTGAAAACAATATCATAGCAAGCAACCACCTCTGACACCTTCACCGTTTTCCCAGAATTTCCAGACGAACAGGGAAACAGGAGCGCCTGGTTCCTCTATGAGAATGTACTGTGATTTTTTTTTTTTTTCTATCACCAGAGCCATAGAATCAACCACGGACACACAAAACCGAATACAAACAAGAGGGTAAAGATACATTGTTACTTTAAAAATGGGGCAGAGTTGATCTTTCCCCAGAAGGGAACAGGGTGAGCTTATAAGAAAATGGACTTGAACAGCTGAAAAATAATCTAATCTACACCTTACAGAGGAAGGTGCTAGAGCACCTAGAACCCTTCTGTGTGTGTCCCAGAAACACAAGCCGCGTTTGCACGTGGCTCCCGCAAGTACAGCTGAACTTGATACTATGAGCTTGGACATGCATGGGGCAAGGTGCTGCCCCCCACCCCCTTTTTTTGGCCTCCTGAAGGAGATGGCTTTCATTAAGAGTGTAATCAGCAGCGTTTACAGACTCATGAGCTCCTTCCAGCCATTTCCCTTGGTCACAGGGGTGTTATCTGAAGTCACTCTCATACCTTTTAGCATAAATAACAAATTGACTTATACATGCCGTGTAGGGCCCTAGACCAGTTTTGAATAAGGTCCATTCCGGGCCTATTAAAACAAAAACGTCCTCCTTTCTAGAGGGTGGGTAGTGACGGCAAAACCTTAACTGCTCCACTGGTCATCAGATTTCAAGAAAGGGAGAACAGTCACCTTATTACTATTTTCTTAAATCGGTTATCAACCTGTGTCCGTATGCTAGCAGCAGGCAAAGCAAAACTTTCTCTTTCATCTTGACTTACTGTGAGATGCTGGAAGAGCCATGCTCTCATGATATTTGTTGCTACTTTGGGGAAAATGCCTCTTTTCTTCTGGCGTTTTTTGTCCTTGTCTGGGTCGTCGTCATCACCTGTGCCAGGTGAAGCTACGCTGTTGTCTAAACCATCCCCTGGTCGGGAAAAAAAAAAAAAGGAAAATACATTAGAGACAACACAGAAAGGGGGCCAACGACAACGTGCAGCTGACGAGCTCAGCTAAGCTTGTTGAGAGAAATCCATTAAGCAGGTATATTCTCTTTCATTAAAGTATAATTGGAGACACAAATATGTAAAAGACAAAATTAAACCAGCCCTCTTCAAATGTTAATTTTGTGTGTCTCACACTCGCCCATATCATTAATTCCATTATAATTGTGTGCTTGACACAGGGCAGTAGCTCTTTGTCAATTACAGAATCCAATGTGGGAAAACCGCCATCAGAAAACCCATTCGGTGAAAATGCGTCCCCATCCCCATAGTGAACACATACTGTAGGGTAATCAAGTTAAATGTTCTGTAGTCTATATATTCTAGGCAGTCTGCATAGGTGACAGTAACTGTGTCACTGTTCATTGCACATAACACACTGCCTGCTCAGCCCCTCCTAGGACTGTCACCTCCGAAGCACGCACGCACGTTCACACACTCCTCCGATGACCCTGCACTCAGCATTTGCATGACAGGAAAACTTTTAGCTCTCTGCACCACTGATCGTGATCATTATCATTAAAAAAAGGAAAAAAAAAGCGGTACATGAAGGTAGGGTGCTCACTTAATCAGAAGTTTCTATCAACATCTTCGTCTTCTGTGTCTTTCTCTGGCATTAATTGTACATTAGCAAAAATCATTTACTTTTAACAGTCATAGTTATTTTTTCTTGCCCTCCAGCAAAAATGCCTTGAAAGCCTGCCTGGAGGGCATCTAAATTATGTATCTGAAAAACTCTTCTGGCAAGGCATTGCAGGACCCCTACTTTCTTAAAATTCATACGAGCACGTCTTCCTGTTTTTGGGAAGGCATCAATCAAGGGCAGCAATATATGCCATATCCCTACATTAATATTTGAACTAATAACTTTAAAAAAAGGAAAGAAACAAGATCCGACTTGTGGCATAATCAAATGCAAAATAAATGAAGAATACGGGGACAGCGCTGGGGCTTTATAGATGGCTGTGTTTTCCTTGCACATCATTAGCCTGGAGCCACACGAAAGAGGAAAACAGAGAAGTGGAGAGTTTATGCTCCCTGCTGGTGTTTAAGAAGCCGGGGTCCTGGAAGGACATCTGGGAATTGCGCTGAGATGGGGGTTTTTGTAATTTAAGAATAGACATTCATTAGCAGTAAATGCCATAAATCCCATGCTAAGTAAAAACCTTGTCCAAGAAAGCCTAAAACAATAAACTCTGTGCTCAATGTAGCCTGAGCTAGACGCTCTGCAGCTTCCGGGGGAATGCTGGAGAGCCACCAGCCCATTCCCAGACCTGCTTCCTGCTCTTGGTCAGGGTTACCCTGAGATGGCCTGCCCACTGGGCCCCTCACCTTGCAACTTCGGTGTCAACTCCGTGGGCTCCCCAATACCTGTTCTCTTCCTTTCTCACCAAAAAACTCTCAACCTTCTTTGACCAGAGAAGCAGAAAAGCCACAGCAAAGAGCTGGCAGATTAATTTTATTGACATTTCCATTTTCACTGCAATGTGATACCCTCCATCACATGGAAGAGATGACCCCCACTATTTACAGACTGACAGGCCACTTCATTACAACCACCCTGCCCCAAGGCAAAGCAGCTCCCTTCCATCTGCCCAAACACTAGAGCATGACCCCGAAGTTGCTGTTCTCTTTTTCTTTGCCGTCTGTTATGATAAAAAAAAAAAAAAAAAGAGAGAGAGAGAGTGAGTCAAAGGGACCCCAAATCGTGAAGGAACTAATCAGAGTACAGGGAAACAAAAGGCATTTGACTTTTCAGTACAGGCTCTACGGAGGCCGTCTTCATCCATCTACCCTCCCTATATACTCATGTATACGAGGGGTCCTTGCACAAGGAGACACACACACACACACTCACACACACAAGCTCGAGCAGGGACACACGTACACGCTTTCCACCATGCCAAGGAACTGCTGCAAGGCAAAATCTCACCCGCACTAATGGCTTCTGACTGCTCCCTGGCAACCCTAGCATTTTAACCTGGGTGAATGTACTCTCCAAAATACAGACACGGGCGCGATCTCATCAGCTGTTCATGTGACACAGATGGAGAGTGGCTATTAGGAGCCAGGCAGTGGGCCTTGGGGATCTGAGGTGCTGTTCTGTAGCCCAAGGCAATTTTGAAAAGCAGTACCCGGAGATGAGGAAGAAAAAAAAAAAATCCACACTGCAAGTCAAAGTTTGAAGTCGGTCAGTCTGTCTGTCTACCCACCACGGATAAAGATATCTTTGTCTCTTAATGTAAAATCTATGTGGGCTATCTGGATGTACACTGCAGATAATGTATGTATGGAATGGCTCTTCCTTCAGTGTCTTCCAAATATAAAAACACACACTGTAAACAATGCCTGTGTGTATATATTTCTTCCGAAGCACATATGGTTTCTGTGTATATGTTTAAGCTGAAATTGTCAGGATTTTGTTAAAATCTCATTTAGCTCTTTTTGATAGATTTTTGAATATACTTATTTTAAAAGGTTAATTGCTTAATTGGGGGAAGTTCAACCAAAAGAAAAGAAAAAAAGAAGAAGAAGGCATTTGCCTTTTTCTACCCAATCAATGACCTTAAAAATGAGACACTGCATTTCCACAGTGCACTTTCTCGTGCTTAAAAGCAAAGACGGCTGGTAACACCTTCAAACTATTCAGCTCAAGAAAAATATATATATACAGCTAGATGGAGTGTCCTTTGATGACTGACTTAAACTGGTGACAGTAGGAGCATTACATGAATTTTAATATAAAGCAGCATTCTATGTAAGTGTTGTAAAATATTTGAATTCGGATCCAGTGTCACAGATGATTGTAGAGAAAAATGTGCCCGTTTTTATAGTAAGTAGATATTAGACATTAGATTTTTAAATTAATATTAGTGTCTATACCTCCTTAAAGCGAGGAGTTTTCCTCTCCAAATAACACAATAAATGCCATTTTTTTTTCTTCCAGTGGACGATGAACCAGCTCCATCATGGAGGAATAACAGTAACATAAAGAAAAATTGTGAAGGAAACTGTGTAGTCTGCAACCTACAATAAAATTGTGCAGAGGATGACGGAGTTAGTAGCTCTTAAAATGGACATTGTTTTCTTGTTTTAAGGCTGTGTGCATGTAAGATGGTTGGCAACCGCTGGCACCTGTGCCAAACACGTTTCTGTGCCGAAGAGGTTTGTGTGTGTGTGTGTGCATGTGTGTGTGTGCATGTGTATCAACACAGATGCTTGTGCCGAAAGCAGGATAACATAATAGCATACATCTCAGCATCTGAAGTTAAGATTCAAAAGTGTGGACTCCTGAGAGCAAGAACTGTTTTCTGCTTTCCTTTTTATCCTGAGAGCACACCTCTGTGTCTGACCCGGAGCAGATACCCAGTGAGTCTATGTTGGGTGAGGGAATGACTGAACTCATCCAGGAGCTTATGCAAGGACCCTCCCCTCTTTCTGAGAATCCCAAATAGACTTGATCTCGCTCATTTTAGTGCCTCAGGGGCCAGGTTGCCTGTGTGCACACAGTCACTTCTAAACACACCAGGACTGGTGCTTCTCTGAAGAACCCTCTGACCGTTAGTGCCTTTTGTGGGGGCTGAACCACTGGCCATTCCACCAGCATTGCCATCTCTGATGATGAAAAACTAAAGAAAAAAATAGTTGAATGCTCCTTCTAAAAGGTTGCTCACCCCTTCTCTGAGGGTACAAGCTAAATTTGGGGCAAAGATACTCCCAAGAGCTGTGTATTACTGGAATGTACCGTGTGTGACCATGGAAAGTAGTAGTCAAAGCCTGTAGATAGACAATGCTGAAGTGGACTGAATCATCAGGGGAGACCATGAAAAACACAGGTCTCTGGACCTTAGCCCAGGTTCATCGGCTCAAAATACCCCAGAGCAGGGGTAAGGAATTTATATTTTTAACACAATCCTTGGGTTTGCGTACGCAACCAGCCTAGCACTGGTTCTCAAACTGGTTTTTGGAAGCCACTGAACTAGATGACCTTCCAATGTGGAAGAAGATGCAAGCTCTGGAACGGGTAAGGAAGTCACAAGTCTATCCTACTGACATGCATAGCGTCGGTGGTCATGGTGAGAACGGCAGTGTAGCCCTGGGCTTATTCACTGAAGAAGAAACACAGTGTTCTCCATCACATGTGCTGACCAACACAATGGAGCTTCATCCTAATCATCTGGTGATGAAGGAGACAGAGAAAGAAAGAAGCTCTAGAACACTGGCTCTCAAAATGCGGACCAGCAGCATTATCACTGATGAGGAAAGAGAAATGCAAATTCTTGGACTGTCCCAGACCTAGTGACCTTAAATCTCCAGGGTGAAACCTAATCATCGGAATGGTACTAAGTGTTCCAAGTGATTCTAATGACCACTCAGGTTTTTTGTGTTTTTTTTTTTTTTAAGATTTTGTTTATTTATTTATCAGAGAGACAGAGCACAAGCAGGGGGAGCAGTAGGCAGAGGGAGAAACAGGCTCCCTGCTGAGCAGGGAGTCCAATGCAGGACTCGATTCCAGGTCTCTGGGATCACGACCTGAGCCAAAGACAGATACTAAACCGACTGAGCCATCCAGGCATCCCACCACACAGGTTTAAGAATCAATGCTATAGAGCACAGAGAAGATCTTCTTGACTGGCTACCCTTGGCGGTTACTATCTGAAGGCCTGTATCTAATCTCTGGGTCTTCCTCCTGTTTTAAGACTCTGAGGTGCTGGGGTGCCTCAGTGGCTCAGCTGGTTAAACATCTGCCTTCAGCTCAGGTCATGATCCCGGAGACCCAGGATCTGAGCCCTGCCGTCAGGCTCCCCGCTCAGCAGGGAGTCTGCTTCTCCCTCTGATCCTCCTCCCTCTCTCACTCTCTCGCTCTCAAATAAGTAAGTAAAATCTTAAAAAAAAAAAAAAAAGAGAGAGAGAGAGAGAGAAAGAGAGAGAGACAGACTCCACAGTATTTTGAGAGAATCTGTGGCTAGATTTACACCCATGCTCTGGAGAAGCCACACATACTTTCCGTAGCTAAGCATACCATGCTCGGAGCAAGGCACTGCTCTGGGAAGCAACCCCAATCAACACCTACCTAAAAAAACACTACTGAGAGAGTTTAGTCACAGGAAGCTAAATCCTGCGATACCATGGGTATCCAGGTGTAGGTAGAATCCATACCCATAGCTATGTGGTCAGGGAATCAAGGACGGATATGGACACATTATGAGAGGATCCTCGGATAATTCTAAAGCAGAAATTTCCAGTCCAGAAAATCTACATCATAGAAACTATCTAGGCAAAAGGACATCACTTCCTTTCATTGGCATATTGCCTTATTCCATTTAGCCAAAAATCTATCTGTATTTTAGAGATCAATTTCTTGGCCTGGAATAAACCAATGATACAAACAGTGACGACGTGCTATGATGAGTCCATTGTCACGGGGATGTGGCCTTCCTGCCCTATCAGAAATACCATGCAGCAGCCTAGAGCGTCCATCTTCTTCTACCTTTCTACCTTCTCCAGCGCCCTTGAGAAACAAAACAAAACCCAGACAATTACCAGTGAGAAAAATGAGGCCAGGAGTTTAGGTTGTTGTTCAAGAGTCCACTGTTCTGCGTGGTCAGGGATAAACTAGAATCCTGGCAACTTCAAGTCCAGTCCACTGGGATGCTCACATTAATATCGTAGGTTATCTTTTACTTTTCAGAGCATTACCTCATTGGAACCCTGTTATCAGTGACAGATCTAAGCATCGTTTGATCTCACAAGTGAAGGTCTAAGCGCAGAAGAGAGATTAGATCTACGGTGGAGGAGTTGGGGCTGAGCTAGAGCTGGTCCAGACTGGTCAACTTTCAAAAGGAAATGTGCGGCTTTTCCCAAAAGAAAGCCATCGCCTGAAGGGCTTTAGTTACCTGCAGTATAGCAATAGGCTTTGAGGCTAGGGATTTTTTATAACGGGTTTATTGTCATCCAAGTGGAGATACCAGACTGACCTTCAGAGCATAGAGATGCTACAAATACTAGAGAAGCCACACCCACTGTCCATACAGTCAGGACCTTGGGAGCTCTGTGCAGTCCTATTCAACACTTCATAGCACTGTGATCAAAGCCATATATCCCCCCTGCCCCAAAGTCACTTTTTCAATGGTAGAATAAGGTTTCTGTGACATTTGGCACATCGTTAAATAACAGTCATCTAAAACTGACCTCTTGATCTGGTATGAGGATCATGTATCAAAATACAAAATACATAAGCATGTATTTTGGTTGGTGGCATTTGTATTTCTTTTGGGTAAGTCAGTGGTGCATTATTTGATCCCCACCTCCCCAAATTTTGGACCAAGTTTAAGAGTTAAATACAGTCATACAAAATATATGTTGTAAAAAAGAATGATATCTCATCTGAGAGAACATAGCTTTTTTCCCCTTCTTTTTTGCTAAACAGAAACTCACTATATGCATCATCATTTTCATTGTGTGCCATGTAAATTCACTAATTTCATACACATGCACATACATGCATCTTCTCAATAGTCTATTTCCAAGAATTAGGTATATTGACAAATACGTAGATATTTATGTACGTGATCCTAAACCTATATGCATATAAATTAAATTGTATCTTTTTCAAATCACTCACCAATTTATACACAAGTGTCCAAGTTTACTCATGGATGAACTGCATATTTTTGCCTGCTACACGCCCCGCTCCATACACAAACACATTTATAGAATACTTCAGATGTCTATATTTAATGTTAAGTACAGTAGTCTCTATTCTGCACCATTTCCCTATCTCTAGAATACAGGCCCCTCTTCTTTATCAGTACTGCCATCACTGTCATTATCTTCATTATCACAAGTAACATTCAGTGGGCTTTTGCAATGTTCCAATCCTCACAGCAAATGAATGAAATAGCTACTATTACCAATTCCATTTTACAGATAAGAAAACGTAGACTCAAAGAAAGTAAGTAACTTGTCAAAGGTCACATAGTTAGGAAGTGGCAGAATGCGCTATCCTTCAAAGCCCAGGCTCATACCCTCTCTTCTCTCCCTTAACCTGCTCAGAAGACAAGAGAATGTGAAAAGTGAAGCTAGAGGCTGGATAAGCCCTCACTACCCCAGACACAAACCCCAAGAGTGAGCTCGTATATATTTACCTCCGTGCTCCAAGGGGATAGCGGGCGACAGCACATTTAAAAGTATCAACCGAGAAACAAGAAGGTACATATTTTACACAGACAGGTATATCCATTCTCTAGAGATAGGTTCATCATTGTTCCCTGGGGACATAAATGTCAAATTAAATATGATTTTGAAACAGACGCATTTGCGGAATTTTAAAGACTTTTCTGAGACAAGGGATCATTCAAGTTTCCATGCCTTTAGTCCTTTTCCCTGGGCCTGGAATGCCCTTTCCCTTCATTTTAATTCCTCTCCTTCCCATTCTTCTTTGTCAAGGCAAACTCCTATTCAACCTCCACAACCCAGTGAAAAAGGAAACCCCTTGGCAAAGCTTTCTCCAGTTTTCATTAACAGAGTTGGGGTACTCTGTTTTCTACTTCTTCAGCAGTTTCCCCTAGCCTCTGTCATATTTACTTTTCTGTTTTACAACTTATCTGTTGACTAATTTCTCTGTCCTATTTGACTGTGAACTTTCCCAAGGCAGGGGCTATGTCATTTCTGATTCCCAAACCTTGACACCATAGTAAACATTCTAGTGTTAGTGGCATGGTAAATTGGCAGCAAGATTCCCTTAGACATATTAGTGGGACCCAATGAGAATATAACCTGCTTTGAAGAAACTGTCCATTATGGCGGCCCCTTGGATCTGGTAACCTGTTCTGGAGCCTCCAAGCCTTGGGCTCCTCTGCTCCCCTCTCCCCGCTCTATAAGCACTGGGTATCATGGTATCACGTCCAGTACTCTTTGCATATGTGTGTGGTCCTCCTCAGAGATTCTCGTTACATGTGGGAGACATGTGTCACATACTGCTGGTGAAAACAGTACTCCATCTCCAACCTGCCCTATTTCAAAGGGGAAGAGGGGCGGTGGGAGAGAGTGGGCTGCCCGTTGCCCAGGCTGCTCAGATGACTCGGAACATTTCAGTTAAAATGAAGTATTAAGTAGTCAAGGAACTGTAACACACAGTACCTTGGGAACCCATTTTCTGTCATCATTTCTTTGTTTTTTTTTTTTCTTCTGGATGTAATACTTTGAAAATGGAATTAAAATATACTAACAGTCAAAATATATGTATATTAGATACTATGAGTCAAAAGATATTTCTTTTGGGGCAGTACCTTCTAGAAGTTTAGTTTAGGACATCCCACTGAGAAACCTGCATCAAGGTTTCAAATGAGATGAAAAAAAGAAGCAGCAGCAGCAGCCTTCGCCTAGTTCTGTTCTCAACTACTGCCTTACACAACTTGCTTTCCAAGAACCATCCAAAGTAAATCTTTTTGCACATGCAATTTTTTTTTCACATCAGATCAGGTTGGGGGAGGGGGAAGCTGAAGACCCAGAAATGTGGGGAGGGTGAGGGGCCAGAGGTGGGGTGAGGGGCCAGCAGTGAGACCTGCTAATTACTGATCTCTTTTACTCTCCTGCTGTGCTTAACTGTCTGGACACGTTAAAGTGAAATTTTTCTGTGATTTTTCAAGTGACTAGTTCATGGCCCACTAGCATGGAGGGAAGCAGAAGAGATGAAATGCTTTCGTTTACATGCAACATTTACTAACTGTGTGGGTTTCCGACATTAAAGAGAGGACAGTGACCCAGGCCACCTTTTTCACACTCAAAAGAGCACTGAAAAAACAAGTCTTCATCGGCTTACCTCAGGCTTCCCTGGTCCTGAACACCCTCCCCCCGGGGTAGGAGCAGAAAGGGAAAAACAGAGGGGATTTTATGCTCCTTTCTCTTCAACTTTTCAGGCGGTATAAGCAGCATTTAGCAAATTCAGCCCCAAATGGCTCCAAATGCTCAGAGCTGCAGGGGCTCCTTCTTTGTTATCCTCCCTCTATTTACACAGGATTTACGCAAGCTCTCCACTGAAGAGACCTAAAGCACTTCCATTCTCACCGGCTCTGCCCCATTGTGGCCCCAGCCGCTTCACCCAGGCCGGCCTTGGGGAATTTCTGCAACCTGCAGAAGAAGGCAACACACGGCTCCCTAACTGGGTGATCCCTGGCCAACCTGGCTGGTGCCTGCAGTTGCAAAGTGGGGGGCTGTGAAGACGGGCTCACCTTCCAGCAGAGAACCAAAAACCCCAGCCAAGGCTGTGCAAAAGCGTGTCCAGAGACAAATAACGTGCACTTTAAAATATGCATCTATATGATATAATGCAAAGTGGTGGGTGAAAAAAAAAAAATTCAGACTGCAGCTTGGATGAAAACCACTTCACCCACTGGTTGGAAAAATAAAGTGTAAAAACAGACAGATGGACACATATGTAAATGTGGCTGTGTTTTAGGCTTGAGCTGGCAACGTGAGTGTCGTAGTATAGTTTTGCACGCCTGTATTTTCCATATCATGTTGAATCCTGTTAACTGTTGAACAGAAACATCCTCATACTGGTCCTTGACCAAATCAGTCCCCTCAATTTACCCGTCAGGAGCCATAAAATGGCTTTGTTTATTGACTGGAACCCTCTAATCCTTTTGAGCATGGGTTAACAGAAGCTTGCCGTATCCTTCGCCCGTGCTTCACTGAAGTTGGTTTCTCTCATTTGAGATACGGAACTTCACTTGAGAATTTTAAAAAATATTTCCAGAAAGGACATTTAGTCTCACTTGCCACAGAATTCTCCAAAGGATAGTGACTGAACCCAGTAGAGAGATATAGGCCTTGGCCACTATAATTCAGCAGATGGCTTAATCTCCATGGTAGAGCATAAAAGAATTATACTTTTTTACTCAGTTACCTGAGAAGCACACAGAAAAGTAGAGTCAGTTCTGAAGGTATTCACAGTACATCATAATAAAGCTCTTCTGGGCACTCTAATGATTCATTTTTAGTGATCTCTCAAATGCCCTTTTCCACAGTTAACACTCAGATTTTATTAAGGTAGAAAGCAGGGACAAATGTCCACTCAAGTCCCAGCTCTCAAATTTGACTCTACTTGGACTATACACTACCTACAGCTAAAGCTTTTTTAATGTTCTGTTCACCTCCCTGGAGTGGCATTTCAGCTAACAGAGTTCACAATCTTTCAGCCCTAAACACAGAAGGCTGCTATCTTCAAGTCATCCTAGGAATGTGCCAGATACCATCATCTCCCTCCTGCTACACAAAGAACCAGAAAGAGAGAGACCAAGAGAAGACCAAGCTGATCATGTTACCAAGAGCCCAGAATGCCCCTCTCGGAAGGTTAATCTTTGAACCAGTAAACGTTATAATTAGGAGCCTTGAAGTTGGGCTGAGGCTGGCCATTGAAAGAAAGACCCTAAAAGAGAAAGTATGAATGGAACACATTTCTTTCACCTCATGGTTGACACAAGGGTCATGATTTTTATGGGAAATGATACAAAAATGAGTTGTTATGATATAGGAGTCCCTTTCCCACAACTCCTACAAAAGACAAAGGGTGGCTGGGGAGAGATGTCTTCCCAATTTCACTTAGCTATGTTTCAGTACAAATTGTGAAAATTATGCAAATAACTATTTTGGCACCTTTGCTAGAGGAAAACATTATTAAATTATGCTCTAAGTATTTTGTCTGCTTTAGTAATTACTCTCATGTAACTGTAAATATAAATAGCTGTTATTCTGTTTAAATTTTTAATCATGCAAAATATTGTCACACAAAATGTCCTTCTGTTGCAGTCTAACTGGGATTTTCTTTTTTAAAATATCCATATTTAACTGAAGTGGACTATTTTTAGCATTGAGGAGTGTTTTAGTAAAGATAGCTGGCTAACATCTCTGAATCAACAGGTCTTTCAAGGAAAGATATGGCCTTTATATTTGCAAAAAAAAAAAAAAAAATTTCCCGCTAAGGTTTCTTCTATAAAATGCACTTTTAACATTTTACGCTAAACTACAATATAATCAGTCTGCTTCCGGGGACGTATTGACTCCATCAAGCCTATATTTTCAACATATGCTGCTAATATTCTCATTTTTATCATTAACAATAGGATTTTATATCTAATTGTCTCCTAGCATACCTTATTACAAGATGAAACATCTAAGTAACAAACCAGTAACAAAATCTGTTGGAGGAAATAACAGAAAAGCATAGTTCTATGGGGTAGAGTTATTTCATCCAGTTTTTATGATTCTTACCTCATTATCTTATTTGCTATCTAAAACAGAAAAAGGACAATACATTTTTATAATGTCAGATACTTGATCAGTTTGAATTCTTAATATACTATCTCCCTATGAATTTATAACAGCAGATAATGATTTTCAAATAGCAGGACAACAAAAACAAAAAGACTGATTATTTCTCCCACTTTCTTGATTGTTGTAAATCGAAAACAATAGACGATTTAGTAAAAGTGCAACTTTGCAACTGACGTTGTTAATGCAAAAAGAAATTCTTTAATCTTAAGACAAAAGATAGGCATGTTTATGATAACAACAGCAATAATAAAACTAACACTCTGTAAGACAACTAGATTCAGGTATCACGAACACTCCCTTTGGGATAGTTTTAGGAAGCTAATCACAGCTATGTATAGACAAAAGAATAATATTAACTATGAAGCTGATAACTGGTTTTAGGGGAATTCTTCTTAAACCAGTCACACATCAGAATTGGAGAATATTTGTTAACTATTGAAAAATGTTATTCTGGGGGCACCTGGGTGGCTCAGTGGGTTAAGCCGCTGCCTTCGGCTCAGGTTATGATTTCAGGGTCCTGGGATCGAGTCCCGCATCGGGCTCTCTGCTCAGCGGGGAGCCTGCTTCTCTCTCTCTCTCTCTCTCTCTCTCTCTCTCTCTCGGCCTGCCTCTCTGCCTACTTGTGATCTGTCCCTGTCAAATAAATAAATAAAATCTTTAAAAAAAAAAAGAAAAAAAAAAAGAAAAATGTTATTCTGTACTTTTTCAAAGACTATTTTCACACAACAGCCTCCTAATATAACTTTGGATTTTTGCTTAAGAAGCTTATAAACTAAATTATTAGCACTTAGAAAGTATTAGCTACTGTGCATTTAGGTATTTCCACTTATTTTGACTGTTTTAAATAAATCTGCAACTATGATTTGAGAAGAAGCAGGTATCTTTTTGTAATGTAATGCAAAGATCTATAACATAGATGTAAAAGCCCTAAGGGAAACAGATAATATGACTGCTCAATAAAAATAATCTAAAATATTTTTTACATAGCTTACATATTAAAGAACTACAGACACAGGGACCTTTAAAGTGTACTTTGAATGGAGAATGACTGCCGAGTACGGGGTTTCTTTAGAGGTGATGAAGATGTTCTAAAATTGGTCACAGTGATGGCTGGACTACTCTAGGAATATACTAAAAAATATCAAATTGTACACTTTAAATAGTGAATTATATCTCAATAAAGCTATTGTATATTTTTTAAAGATTTTATTCATTTATTTGACAGAGATCACAAGTAGGCAGAGAGGCAGGCAAAGAGAGAGAGGAGGAAGCAGGCTCCCGGCTGAGCAAGGAGCCCAATGCAGGGATCAATCCCAGGACCCTGAGATCATGACCAGAGCCAAGGCAGAGGCTCAACCCACTGAGCCACCCAGGCGCCCCAAAGCTATTATATTTTTTAGAAAGAACACATTTTGTCCTCCTTCTAAAAAAAAAAAAAAAAAAAAGCATGATGCTGGGAGAAAAATAAAATCCTTGTAACAGAGTTTTGAAGGTGTCCATAATCCTTTCTGAATTGCTTCAAAACAACATGTTTTCTTTTTTTAATATTTATTTATTTATCCATCTATTTATTTATTTTAGAGAAAGCACAGGGAATGGGGGAAAGGGCAGAGTAAGAGGGAGAAAAGGGGAGAGAGAAGCTAAGCAGACTTCACACTGGGCGCAGAGCCAGAGGTCGGACTTGATCCCGTGACCCTAAGATCGTGACCTGAGCCAAAACCAAGAGTTGGATGCTTAACCAACCGCACCACCCAGGCATTCTAAAACAATGTGAATTCAAGGCTGCTTGCTAATATCATCTCAGCACCTTGCATATGGACAAATGTATGTACTCAAAAACACTTGGGGTGAATTTTATACTGTTTACATTGCAAAGAATAGCTTTAATGGAAACTAGATTGATCCTAATCCTGAAATTAACCCTTCTCTACTCTCAATTCCATTGCATTATAGCAGAACCCTAGTCCAAATTATTTACATCTTTCAAGGTTTACTTTAACTACCAGAATAACTCCAGAAGACTTACTCACGCACACACCCCACTCTTACATTTCTTCTACATAAGCTTCTTCAAGTCAGGAACCATATCTTTTAGTTTTTTCATATCATTCTCAGAACTTTGTACAATGTTTGGAGTATGGTATGCACCTAACCCTTTACCAAATGAATCAATGGATGCCATTCCAATTCTTCGGAATATGCGGTATTCTTTGTAGGTCTACATCTAAAACTTAGAAACAGAAACTTCTAGAATGTTGGTCTCTAAGAGTTGGAAGCTGCCCATAAAGTTGATGTTTCATAAATTTTTTAATTTAATTTCCTCTTTTTGTTGTTTTTAAGTAATCTCTGTACCCAACATGAGGCTCAAACTCATGACCCTGAGATCACATGCTCTACAGACTGAGCCAGCCAGGTGCCCCGATGTTTCATAAATTTCACTACCTCATAAGAAATGCTGCCTGGAAGAAGCAACTTTATTGAAACAGACAATTAACAAAAGAGGTAACCTATGTTTGGAAAAGTACCATACATACCTAGTTCACCTTTCTTTTGCTAAATTTCTGACTTTATTCTGTTTCTTTGGGCAGCCATGCTATTTTGTCTATACACTGAAAGCTCACTTCTGAAACATTCCTTGTCCCACTACTCTGTCCTTCTACCCTTCCCTGTATAACTACAGAGGCACATATCCTTGGGGAAAAATAGTAATATGATGAAAGAAGCATGAGTTGTGGAATAAGAACACAGATCTTGTACTGAATTTCCAGGTCTAATTTCTTACTGGTTGAGTGCAACCTTGGTCAAGAGATTAACTTTCTGAACCTCAGTTTCCTCATCAGTGAAATGGCTAGAATTACACATACTCAACAGGTTGTGAAAATTAAGTGAAATAATCAATAGTTATTATTTATTAACTCCCTATCTTGTACTATGAGCTTTACTTTTACTCACAAACTTAGAAACTTTATACATGACATTTAGCCTCACACAGTACCTTATCTATCAAAGGAGCATCAACTCATGAACTAATAAGAAAGGGTAAACAAAGGACGCCTGGGTGGCTGAGTAGGTTAAGTCTCTGCTTTTGGCTCAGGTTATGATCTCAGGGTCCTGGGATTGAGACCCACATCGGGCTCTCTGCTCGGCGGGGAGCCTGCTTCCTCCTCTCTGTCTCTGCCTGCCTCTCTGCCTACTTGTGGTCTCTCTCTGCCAAATAAATAAATAAAATCTTAAAAAAGAAAAAAAAGAAAGAAAGAAAGGGCAAACAAAATGTGGTATATCCACACACTGAAGTACTACTCAGCATAAAAAAGAACAAACTACTGTCATATGCAACATGTTAACCACATTACAAGTCATTAAACTAAACAGAAGAATCCAAACAAAAAAAACACATACTGTTTGATTCCAAATGTATTAAGTTCTAGAAAATGCAGACTAATAGACTGAAAGCAGATCAGTGGTTGCCTGAGGACAGGTACAAAGGGAGGGCTGGACGAAAAACGAATACAAGTGAAGTTTCAGGTGGTGATGGAAATGGAGTGACTTGATTTTAACAAGTGCTGGTCTCAGTGCACACAAGTGTCAAAACTTGTTAAACTGTATACTTTAAAGGGGTGAAATTTTTTTTTTAAGATTTTATTTATTTATTTGATAGAGAGAGATCACAAGCAGGCAGAGAGGCAGTCAGAGAGAGAGGAGGAAGCAGGCTCCCTGCCGAGCAGAGAGCCCGATGCGGGGCTCGATCCCAGGACCCTGAGATCATGACCTGAGCCAAAAGCAGTGGCTTAACCCACTGAGTCACCCAGGCGCCCCAAAGGGGTGACATTTTTATATGAAAATTATACTTCAATAAAGTTGATAAAAATAATGGTAGGCAGATTATAGTTAAATCTAAAACAGGCCATAAACCTGTTATTTGGCATAGAACAGATATTAGTGGAAAGCACAGCAGAGAGGTAGGAGTGGGGATCCTCCCAGTTAATGCAATAAGACTCTGAAAGGATGAAACAATTTAGAGCAACATTTGAAAGATGCTGCTGAGAGAAGCCCAACATGGTATTTGTAAACCTGTAGATGTATACTATTTTTTTTAAACTTCATGAACATCTAAAGTGGATGGTCAGAATGCACTTTATAGATTTTATTCAAAAATATTTTTTCTCCATCGGCCAATCTCATTATGGGAAATACTGTTAAAGAACTACTCAACTTGCAAAAAAAAAAAAAAAAGTACCAGTAATAATCTAAAAGGTAATAGAAATAATTCTTAATAAGCTATTTTTAAAACCTCTTTTGGGGAATTCTGTATTAACTCATTCCTCCTCATTATAAGAAAGTCTCACACTGGAGATCTCAGTCAACCTCAGAGGAAAATGGGGACACCACACATGAAACTCTGAGGCACCACTGAGATTAAAAATGAATGGGAGGGTGGTGGGGTTATGGACATTGGGGAGGGTATGTGCTATGGTGAGTGCTGTGAAGTGTGTAAACCTGGCGATTCACAGACCTGGACCCCTGGAGCTAATAATATATTATATGTTTATTTTAAAAATTTAAAAAATTAATTTAAAAAAATTAGGCACAAAAAAAAAGAGTAGGAAATACAGAATTAATACCAACCCTTGACAGTCAGCTCCATGCCTTCAGATAATCCCTGCATCCCTCCTATGATTAGAGATGGGAACTAATATCTGTGAAACACCTAGTATGTACCAGGTACAACTCATCCACAGGTATCATACAGGTATCATCTCATCCACGGGACAATTCAAAGTTTGGTATTTTAATTATTATTTAATATTCTCTGAAAGTGATGCGACAGGTTACTGAAGTTACATGTCAGTAACAGAGCTGAATTGTCAGCTCAAATCTATGGACTACACTTTCATAGCCTCTGATTCCCATATGCAGTGGAAGTCATCTTTTTAAAAAGTAGACTGTCGCAGGAGTGGGGGCACCTGGCTGGCTCAGAGGAGTATGTGGCTCTTGATCTTGGGGTTGGGGATTCGAGCCCCATGTTGGGTACAGAGATTACTTAAATAAACTTTAAAATGAATGAATGAATGAATGAAGAATGTGGGAGAAAACAATGTCTTAGGCTTGGCCCTTGGATAAGTGGTACTTACTAATGCCTGCCCATGGCCAAGTGACTTATCTGAATTTTGAGATTTGTGATATTTGGCTCATATCAGAGAATCAATAAGAGTTAGTTTCGTTTCATTCTTACTTTTTCCTTCCTTCTTTCATTTCTTTTTAATGACTTGTTCACATGAAAGTAGAGTCACCACTGGCTGAAAAACACATTTGCTCAAGAAAAATATTTCTCCCTCAGTCTTCCAGAACTCATACTTTAAAATGACACAAAAGCAAAAGGCCCCAGTTGCCAATACATGGGCAATATTACCACACCTGATTGGCATCATCTAACCCTAGAAAGACAAGGAGCTGAAGGCCACATAACTATTAGCTTGTCACTGCACACCCCCGTGCTCTGTCATAAAGACAGACAACTCAACTCGAAGGGCAAATGTGAACTTTATTATTTTAACTGATAAAAGAGAGCGGTAAAGGTCATTGTTTAAGAGGAAAAGTTGTTCAACCATTTCCCAGGAGGAAAAGGAAAGGGTTTGCTCTCTCAGTAGGTTTATTTGTGTACCTGTGCAAGCCAGCCTATGAGAGAACTGACATCTTTGCTGTAAGATCAGATCTCAGAGCCACCAATCAAATCGCAGTCCAACCTTAATATGCTGATGCAGCGAATTTCCGGATCTTGATCACACTAGGCTAGGGAGTCATTCTTCTCAGTGATAAAGTCGGTGAATGCACTCTTGAGAAGATAACAAATTAAAAACCAGCTGACTCCACACCATTTGAGTGAGGAATTCACTGCTGACCCAGTACAACACAATTTCTATCACCAGTCAGTAATCGCTGAAGAGGTGACCAACTTCATTTCATAATTGTAAAACTACTCCTAACAGAGGGTCTTAGCACAGCTAAATGGTAACTGTCCGATTTACATCATGCAGATCTACTAAAATTGGTAATGACTTCCTGAACTATTTATATCCCGAGTCTTACTTTGTGTGAAGAGTCAAAGATTCTAAAGCAAATCAGAAATTCACCAAAGTGCTGTATTATTTAAATGACCAGAAATATGAAAAGAATTATATAACTTATAGGATTATTTCATTTTGAAAATCTATCTTACATCTATACAGCTCCTGCTTAAGTACCTAGTTTTTCTATAGGTAATGTATTATT
Source organism: Lutra lutra (assembly GCF_902655055.1). Taxonomy (NCBI): domain Eukaryota; kingdom Metazoa; phylum Chordata; class Mammalia; order Carnivora; family Mustelidae; genus Lutra; species Lutra lutra. The sequence goes on from NC_062284.1 coordinate 57,019,026, forward strand.
CTGGTAGAAAGTGAAGCTGACATCCTTTATGCATTAACCACAAAATATTTTTTATAAAAATACCTACTAGTGCTTGTGAGACTTGAGTCTTAGACTTAGAAATGTGTGGTCTTGGATAAAAGTAACTTATATTTACATTGTGATGTTTCAGCTTTCAAATAATTTCTTCTAACTTTTGATCACCACAACATAATACAAGGGGTATATACTATCACTCCCATTTCACAGATAAATCAAGTATGGTTAACAATTATGCTAATTTCTTGCCTTCCCTGAAACACTTCCCACTACTTACACTCTGTGAATATTAGGGTGAACCATCTGAAATTGCCAATATTTCGGTCATTTTTAACCTACCAAAATGGCAATTTCATAAACCAATATTCCCAACTTTACTATCAGTCATAACCCAGTTGTTTCTTTTGTTTTTCCCATTTTTCTATTTGTTTTTTTAGCAATAATGCCTTGCCTCATTCTTACAAATCCCTTCATTTATTTTCTCTTCTCATATCAAGTAGATAAGTAGGTAATGTGAAGATAAATACTAGCACTGGAAGCCCTAGCATGAGAGGCCAGTGAAGTCACTACACACTAAAACCTACCAGCAATTAGGAGATGGGAGACTTTGCTGTGCTTTTAAATAGGGATGTGACCAAAAGCTTGTTTGTACTATTCAGAAAAAGGAACTATTCTTGTCCATTCTAATTTCAAGCTTCAACAATAGTAGATAGCATTGAGAAATGATTAGAGCATATTCTATATATAGATGGTGAAGAAATTTTCCCTCAGTGTTTCCTATAATAACAACAGCAACATTAATGCAACACAATATTTATTGAGCACATACTCTCTTTCAGTCTGCTAAGCACTTCACACGAATGACCTCATTTAATTCTCCCCATCCTCTCAGGGTGGATTTGCCTCTTGCGTATGAAGAAACTAAGGTTTAGAGGTTAAACAGTTTGCCTGGGGTCATATGAGAAAAAGGGGCAGAGACAGAGCTCACACCCACGCCCTTAAAACACTACAAGAGACTGCTTCCCGTGACAGCTACCCCTGAGACTTCAGAGCCCACCTATCCAGAATATTCCATCCTCCTATAACTTCATAACATTCCCATACCTTACCAAATCACTGGGTTAGTTAAAATGTCTGTGGTCTCTCAAGCTCAGATAACAGGAAATTTACATTTTAGCATGACCGTTAAGCGTAAGGAGGACAGGCACTGTGGCCATCCTATCACCCTGTACTCCCCATGCATACAACAGGTGCCCGGCTCAGAACAGGCACCAAGGAAATATTTGTTAAAAAGGATCATCGACTGCAATGCTTCTCTGTGGTTTTTTCCACTCCCAGAGCCTTACCTTGACCTGTCTTCCTTGTGAAAAAGTAGAGAGCCCTTAAACAATCCCACTCTAAACATGACTTTGGAAACCTTCCACCACTGGCACCACCTCCCCCACCTTCAACTTTCCGCAAGTGCTAAAATTGATTCATCTCATTGACAAAAATGTGATAAAAGGACCCCAACCACAGAGGTGGAGAAACCACTCCTTCCCCTGGAACAAACGCTGCTTTTCTGATGCCCATGATTGCTTTTCTTGCCTCGCCAAGGTTCAGTAAGTACTGAAAGCTCAAGCCCAGTGAGTATGGGTCAGGTTTGTCAGGCACCAACTCCACCCCTTTTGTTACCGTGACATCAGTTCCCAATCCTGCTAGATCGACAAAAAAAAAAAAAAAAAAACAAACCAAACAAATAAAAGAATCATAATAATAAAGTAATTGGTCCCAGCGGTTATTTAGGTGCTACAGAAGTCTTAAAAACATGATTATCTCCCGTAGTGATTTGCTAGCCTTTCCATACTCCAACCAGCACATTGGGACTTCTAAATTACATACCATAATTGACATAAAATATCTGTCCCATCAGTGAATATCTTTATTAGCATCAAAATCACTCACAACTAGTGTTCCTCAATGTTATTAAACATAACTTGTTCTAGGTGTTGCTTTACTAATTAGTCAGGATGAGCCCGAGGAAGAAAATCTGGGTCATGTTAAATTAATTGGAATGAGCATGAAAATTAGCAGAGCAAACTGCATCAATTTTCTATAGAGAGTCTTTCTTCATGTTGAGAATAAAAATGGATATTATGAGGCATTAACCAAACTGCCTTCTGTGACTGCCAAGAGGTGTGTTACAGTAGCCCAAAATATCATGCTCGCAGATTTTCAGAAGTTAATGAGACATTTCCAGGAATGGTAAATACATGGTGTTAAAATGGGTGTGCCTCTGATGGGAAAATGCCAAGTCATTTCATGTTTATTCAGGCATAACAAGCTCTTCAAAATGAGCATAATTTAAGAGGTGAATAGTGCAAAGAGGGCTAACATTCAACTAATTTTCCTTCAGAAAGAAAAGATTAAATTGAACAAAAAAAATGAATTAAGAGGTTTACAAATCAACAAGTCAGCCACCAGGACGGCAGCCTCGGCTCAGCTCAGGCGCAGCAGCCCCCGCCACCGCCGCCGCCGCCGCCACCGCCACCGCCACCAAGTTTTCGAGAAATGTCCCGAAGGCAAGGAACAAAGCGAGCAGAACTGATTACTGCCCGCTCACCGCCTCGCCATCACAACTCTGTTTGGCTTCCTAATGAGCTCACTAAAAACCTAATTCATCTCCCATAACCCTCCTCAGCCCTCCTTGAAATCCACCATTATGGAAATTATAGATGAAACATTTCCAGGCTGGGTTCAAACTGGAGTGTCTTCAACAGACGGGGCCCTGACCCCCACCTGGAGCACAATGGAGCCGGGTTCGGCTCGGAACCGCTCCCGCGGCAGCTTCCAGAATAAAGAGGCCAGGCAAGGTTAAGACTCTTTCTCAGGGTGACAATGATTTCCGCCTTCATGCGCTCCCTCCCGGGAATGTGGGAATTTCGTGGGTTCCACAGTACATAAAATACAAATTGTAATGCGGGAGAGGAGAAATGAGTTGTACTCATGACAAATAGCTGAAATGGGTTAATGTGAATTCCCAGCCTGTTCATGAGGAAACTCCCCGGGTTCCTCATTACATAGACTCAAATCCTCACGGCACCTAGCCTGTAACTGGAAGATTACTGAATTGATGGATCCTTAGTTTAAAATGCAGCTGTTTTATTCTGCTTTAGTAATTAATTCTTTTTCCAATACTCTATTGATTAAGCGTAGACCCTGATAAAGTTCAAACTGAGGAGAATCTCTCGTGGCGTCCTTAGTTGCTCAGGAGAGTCAATGAAAACTTCCTACAATTCCACCTGCCTCCTCAGAGTGCTGATCCAATGAACAGAACAGTTTTTTTCTCATAAATTAGTCAGGCCATGTGGAGCTGTATTAGCTGATCGCTGCTTTTGTCTCTCTACTTGCTGACTTGCTTTTCAGTTTTGCTGGCCTTTGTGCTGTCACACACACAGTCGGAGTGCAGCTGCCATTCTGAACCCAAACCAAGGTAAAGAACAATTCCTACAAACTACATTTTTCCCCCATTTTACACAGCTGCAACTCCCTGAGCAGTACAGGGCTCAATGGGGCCTCCTGGGACCCAAATAGCTGCGAAATCAGTGTTAAAGCACGCAGACATATCGTGGAACTGGGGAGAAAAATCAAGTAAAGTAACCTATTTTCTTCAAGGCTGTGCTGGGGCTTTTTGGTCCTCCCACCCCATAGAATCCGTGCTACCCTATTTTCAGCAACACTAAGCTCCCTATTTCGTTTTCATAGAGAACATCAAGGAATGTCAGAAGACAGGGCAGAGAGAGTAATGGAGAGGCCAAGGCCTATATGCTGGGCTGTGGGTCAGGTGGCATTAGAGTTTGGGAACGCCTATTAACCCAGCGGGCGTGCAGTGTAACCATATATAAATGGCCATTATAGACACAATGGTATTTAGTAATAAGAGGAATCACCAACACGGTGCTCCCTTTCAAAGGGTCACATGTACTGGGATCAATGTTGGGGAGTAGAACAAGCGTGATAACAGAAAGTTTCTCCGATTACAGCCCCTGCACAATGGATTTTTGTTTCTACGAAGATCATTGCTACTGAGAAGGCTTTTAGAGCAATGGACTTAGTTCTCTACCTGCCCTGCACCCTCTACACCCATACCAAGGTGCACAGGCTTCATACCCTGCAGGAAGACAGGTCCAAGACACAAGTCCCAGCTCACCAGCTGCTAGAAAGAACATAGTTTGGATTTCTCAAGACACTCGCAATATCCATTTAGAAGGAAACTGCCATTGCTTGCTGTATTTAACTCTATTTCAGATGGTATGAGCAACAGTAAAGGTCTGCAACAATTTCAGGAGACTCCTTCAAGGTTTTATCATCTAATACTGAATTCAAAACTCAAACGAAGCTGGGATCCTGTGAGCAGAGTGGCCGGGGCTGTTTTCCATGTTGGCTCCCGGGGCCTGGGCTGGGAGTACATTCCCCACCTTCACAACATTCCTTCCTAGGTCAAAAGGTCATCTCTCACAGACGTCTCCAGCAGACACTCGGTTGTCAAAAGGTTGCACCATGTGATCTGGGCAGTCAGGGCTAACAAAGCTCTTTCCTCAGTGGGAAACAAACTTTGCATGTCTAAATAATTTCCAACTTAAAAGTGTGTTTTCCTCCCTCCGCCCTTGCTCTTCTCTTCAGTTTCCAAACAATGAGGACAGCAGTGGGCACCAAATTCATCAGCGAAGGTTCCACCGATCCCTTGAGTCAAAACCCCACCACTTTTACCGTGCCGTATTAGGAGGGCAGATAACTGTCAGGGGTGGTGTCGATTTCCTGCACAGAAAACAGGGGTGTCCCTTTTCCAGGGGATTTCTTGCAAAAGGAAAATCCCATTTTTAAAGCAAACACATGTATTTTGAATAAATGAGAAATAACAAATAGAAAAATGAATCTAAAAAAAATCAGCACCTCTTGTTAATTCTTATTAAAAATTAGGATGACTCATTTAACTAACCTATTCAGTTGCATTTAAAAGACCAACAACGTACATAGTGTAGGACAAGGTACAAAAACAGGACTGTGGGGGTGGGGGTGAGAAGTCTGCTCATTTGTTCAACGTTCAGAACTCATGCCTAAAGTTTGCCATCGTTATAAATAAAAGGTCCCAGTGACTGGGGAGCAGGCTTTGCATTTTTCTTTTTTCTTTTTTTTTAATTTCCTGCTGCCTCGATGAATAATATAACGATTTTCTCATTGTCACTGATTGTTACTTAGAGCAGCTTGAAGCTCTCACATGCAATCCAAAATGAGTCATTTATTTCTAGAAGGGAGTCAAACAAGTCTATCAACATTGCTTCTATTTATAAATTACATATTTAAGAGTAAAATAAAGTCATGGCTGAAATGTTACATATGGGAGATAAAGAATTAGAGATACTTCAAATTATGGGGCCTAGTCCTAAACAATAACATCTGAGGACACGGACTGTTTGTAAGACCTAAAGTAATGGGTGCACAAAGAGCTTAATTAAATACTCTCAGAAGTAGAATCCAAGCTCTTATGTGTCTCCGGATACTAAAGTCTGCAGAGAGTGTTTTCCTAAATGTACTACCTCTTTTATTGTTTTTAATTATCAAACTTTCCAAAAGCACAGTTTTTAAAACTCTTATTTGGGGCTTTTACGTGGCCCCTTTCAGGAGCCTTGGGATTAATAGGAACTGACAAAAATGCATATTCTTGAGAATGTGTGTCGTTTCACTTGGTCTAATCTACTCACTTTAAAGACCCGGGTTTTCTAAGCTTTCCTTTGGGTAGGTATTGCAGTGTTCTAAAAACAGTGTTATGGGCTGTTAAATTAAGCACATGTTCCCCATTGACATTTTCATTCCTGGAAGTTACTGTGTGCCAAATTTGCCAATTTAGGATCCGTAACCCTGGAACACGGGCTCCATGCCTTTTTCTTGGGGTGCATGGGAGTTAACAGAAGGGATATTAAACAATTACGACACAGCCTGGAACAGAAAAAAATAGATCACCCAGGAGAGGAAACTGCTATCTGAACTTTCAAAAGCCGCTTGGGTGGGATCCAATGAAACAAGGTGAGTGAAATAGACGTGTTTATGATCTTGTAATGACTTATAAGCTTATCACGCTTCGGGTACTGTGAATCTGATTCTTAGCATTTGACATCAGCCACAGAATGCAAGGATTCCATACCATTCTAATAACTCAGCAAATGGCCCTAAAAATAGGAACTTTGGGGTCAGAATCATGTTTTTATCTGCCAAAGGAATCCGGGAAGAAAAGAGGTACCTCATAATGGATGGCATAAATTTAATTATCATCTATTTTGGGAGCATCACACAGTTTGCAGTCCTATCAGTCAAGTAAGGACATTAACCAGAGAGTTAAGAATTACCTACAGAGCATATATGATGCAGTTAATAATTGTAAACAGGCACAGTTAGACTCCTGTGCATATGCAGATGATTCTCTTTGTTGGTATGACTATCCACACCTGTACTTTTCACTCCTGTTACTCCTGTACCTGAACATAGGAGTTCAGCTCCAGGCACTCCATCTCTCAAGTCAAAATAGACCTTCCTACTCAGTGTACACAAATATTTTTCAAAGTGTAACACTGAACAAGGAATCAAACAGTTGGGAGATGGGGTCCTTAAAAGAAGCGATGTTATGGAATCACAACATATTCAGACTCCCTAAGAGAAGGTCACACAAGTCCACAGTGGGAGCGTTCAAGGGTAGAGATGGCTAATTTACATCTCGCCCAGGAAACAGGGGAGTCTTTATAATCTGGAAAATTCTACATCAAATGATGACTGCACCTGCATCTGTAAACTATCTTTACATATAGGTCTTTAAGTAAAGCTACCAAAACTGCTGCATATTAGGGTTTTTGGTCTCAAAAGTACCCACACTCAAAATACATTAAGAATATGCTGGAGTGGAGGTGGGGGGGTAGGGATAGGGTGGCTGAGTGATGGACATTGGGGAGAGTATGTGCTATGGTGACTGCTGTGAATTGTGTAAGACTGATGATTCACAGACCCATACCCCTGAAACAAATAATACATTATATGTTAATTTTAAAAAGTAGAAAAAATACATTAAGAATATTTCATAAGGAGCTTATCACCAAGTCTACCTTATCAAGCCACCCATTAGAGATTCATTTCAGTATTTGCAGTTAATGTTTTAAAAAATCCTAAAGTAACCAAATCATTTCTTTGAAATAAACTATACAAGAAGGCAGCATTTCTGGGCTTTTTGGGAGATGACTGGAGAAACTAAGATTTATAGTCACCAAACCAGTTTTTCTGAAACCCTTTTCAAAAGTGTAGCATTTCCTCTTAACTTTTGAAACTTGGATCTCTCACTGTAAATAAAATAGCAGCCATAAAACATCTTAAAAGAACTTTGAAAAAAATGTTAAACTGCTTAAAAGAAGCAGGCAAGATATAAAAGAAATCAATACAATTTTGTATATTCAATTTAAGGCATTGTATTTCTCCAAGTGAATTGCTTAAGATCATTGAGGAAATTATAGCTGAGACTAGAACTTGTGGCCCCTGACATTGTAGTGTCAGGGACCTGCTCAGAAGCCTACAAAAAAAGGTTTTCACTCTACCTCAACAGCTACAAGTTGAAATTAAAGGCACAAAGAAGTTCCACAGACAGATACGCTCAGAGTAAGCCAGGGTGACCTGCTGGCTCAGAACCATGGAATCCCCAGTTCAACACATTCCGCCTGTGTCCCTAACCTGACAACTTGGTCTTCCCTTTCACTGATGCCCTTGGGCTAATGCTGATGCCCACCCCCCATAAGAATGGCAGGGATCTCAGTATCATTGCAATGTGACATATTCCAAAACTTATCTTCTTAAAGAAGAAGTAGGAATGCTCAAGCAGGCCAAAAAAATCAGTGGAGAACGTCCCTTCTTCAAAGTTAACAGTTGTAATAACGAGCAGCAGAAATCAAGCAAGAGCTTTAGCTGTAAAAATGTAAGACCGCAGAAGGGAAGGTAGACACCAAGGATGTAGTCAAAGAATCAGAAGGGGCGATTTTTCAGATGGAAGACAAACATGCAACTTTAACCTCTGCTTATTTTGTCTACGATTTTGTCCTAGGATCACAAAGATTGAACAGGTCAGTATTTAAAGTCAAAATAAATACCTGTGTTCTGCAACTACCTAGAAGAAATTCTAATCAATCAGATCCTCCACAAATTCTCCTTTTATCCTGAAAAACAACTGCTTGTTATGAAATCCACATATAAGGGCCCTTAAAGAAATTATCCAGATACACCTTCCTCCATTTAATTCTATCATGTGCTGTACTGATCTTCTATTAAACATTAGGTTTCAGTTTAATTGACCTAATCCTATGTTTATTGGAATATATGACAAATGTGGGAACCAGTGATTTTTGTACCTTCATCTATCATCCCATTCATTCAAGATAATGGCTTAAAAAACTTCGGTCACTTGACTCTTGAAATAGTATCAGAAAAAGGTTGTAGAACTCTGTGTGGCCTTCAGAAAATGTGGTAAGATGCCAACTCTAGAAACTACTATCAATAATTTTCCAAAATTATACATGGCCCTAGGAACCTACCACCAAATCAGAATTTATAGGGCAGATTTCTAGAAATGAGCTCGACCTCCAATACGATTATGCCCTATGATACAGCAAGCAACTTTAGAGAAATGTCTGGGTATATAACAGAAAATATCAAAACCCACCTGACATTTTCAGAATGGGATAAAACACCTCCAGCCCCAATTTCTGGGCTGATGACAGGTATCTGATACAATTGACACCTCTTCTTGTAGACAGGGTGTGGCCAAGTGATTAAGTGCCTGGTTTTGGAGTCAGAGAGACCTGAGTTAGAATGCTGGCCTGGACATTTTCCTAGATACTCAAGGAAAGGAAAGTTACTTTGTCACTCTAAACCTGTTTTCCCAACTGAAAAACCTCTGCAAGATAATGAGTATTACATTATACTAAGTATACATAGCACAGTATCTGGCATAAAGTAGTTGGCAAACATTAGACGATAATGATGATGATTCCGCTACTACTGCCAAATTTGGATAGATGCATCATAGGTACTTTTCCTTGGTCTAGTTCTTTCGTTGTCCAAAAATGTTAATAATCAAATAGAAGACTTGAGTCTCAGGCTACAATGAAGATTTAGTGTTACTAAACAAAGCTGGCATCGGAAAGATAATGATCAGATCCTAGACAGCTCTCTTTAAAATTCCTAAACAAGAAATAAGCTTACATATCCCATTAGTTTTTCTCTTCCCTAATAACGCATATCACATTCTAAAGAGGCTATGAAAAAGGAACTCCTATAAGGAGAAGAAACATCTTCAGCCCCTGAATGTTGTGTCGCAAGAGTGGAGTTAAAACCCTTGCTTGACTCAAAGAGTTCTTAGACTAAGACTCATCAAGATATGAAACAAAACAATTTGTTGATATCCAGTATATGAAAAAGTTGATCAAAGGGACCCCAAGGTGAGTTAGTCAATGACTTCTGAGGAGAATATTTAGTCTACAGAAGCAAAGAAGTAAGACAGTAAGGCCCAGTGATGACTTGTTATGGCATTTCAACCAAAATAAAATATTTTTTCTAAAGTTAAATCAAAAGAGGACAAAAAATGTTTCATCTGTTTCTCCATATAGTGTATCAAAATAAACCGAAGACTAGGAAATTAAAGATGATTTTGTACACATCCACTTATTCTCAGGGCTAAAAACAAACTGCCAATACAGAGGTACTATATTTAGCATGTAATGTGGATAAGAAATCTCTGTGTAATTATGTGAAAACACATCATAAATTGTAATACTGTAAATATCCACAATTATAAACAAAGAAAATCTATGTCATTTACAAAAATCTAGAAGAGACATTATAAGCCATATTAGGGATCCTCATAGTAAATGACACAATAAGACACATTTACAAAGGCAAAGTGAACTGAGAAGTTAAAACAAATTCAGGTTCATTTCTTACTGGTATGGAAAACGAAATAAAGATTTTTACTTTCATCAGTTTAAAAACTGAATAATTACTCGACTCTCAACTTAATGCTAACTGGGTAGATGCCATCGGCGTTGTCCCAGAACTTAAGCAAAAGAGGATACAGGAAATTACTTACGCATGGCAAATTTTTATTGGATTGGAGTATCAAAGGCTATTGTCTTTAAGAAATCCTGAAACTCTATAGGTTTTAAGAACGTCAGGATTAACTTCTTTTTAAACCACAAACCCAATCCAGAGTAAAAATCAACAAACAAGTACAACATTTCTAAAGAGGGAATAAATTATCTATTGTCTTCTATCATTTCTCAGGCAACCAATTCCCACTGAAATGTTGAATGCAAAGATAACTAGATATTTACAATGTACTTTTTTAGATCTTTACAAAAGCATACAGAGCTACGATGAACACAAGACACGTTCACGGGATACTACGTGATTTTGAAATTATGCTGTAATACTCTTATCCCCATGATCGCTCATAACGCAATATTGCCCAGAAGTTTTCGAGATTGGGTCAACTATCCATTAGAACCACTTCCACAGTCCCAGTTCAAAGCAGAGCCTCTCCAAGATGTGTCATGTAAGTTCCGGAAGCCCCTTGGCAGGCTGCATTCCAGGCATTTTATTTAGTGTGCTGCAGGCAATCACATGTGAGGTCATAGCACCTGGGCAGATGGCTTCATGCTTTTGACACTACTATAGGCACTGAATACATCTCTGGAGATTTGTCAGGAATATCCCTGGAACTCAAGAACTAAAGAGAGTGTCAAGACATCCTTTAGAGAAAAAATATTGCCAAGGAGAAGAGGAAGCCTTGATTGGTTCTGTTTTTACTCTTTATGTAGTGGGCAGGAAATAACTTTCTCAGAATACTGAGGATACCTGCAAGGAATTCAGAAGCTTTGAAGAATCTGAACACTACATGTGACTGACACTATGGTTTGAATATTGCAGAAGTATCTTTCAATTAAAGAGGGTGGTTTTATTTAACTGCTTTAGTATTTTCAAGCCAGATAAAAACAAGATGCTAAGCCCATTTAGAGCTAAGACAAAATCACTCTGACTCCATTTTTTTTAAAAAGCCCATCTAGTAAGCACTTCTAGTAGGTGGCAGGGGTAATTAAGTGGTGTTGGTGAGCAAATTAAAAAGGAAATTGAAATGAACAGCTTCGAGAAAGCCTTTTTATGCACACAAAAGTATCTTTTAAAAACCCACAATATGAAATATTCACTAACTCTCCAATTTTTTGATCCAGTTGAATATGTTACTAATGGAATTGGTAGATTTTCTTTGGGTGGTGGAAATCTTATTATCCCCAAAGCCAATGAATGTTTGATGCAAAGAGTAAATAGTAAAATGCAAACAAGCATTATTTACTTAGATATGAAGTTGGTGATTATGAAATAAGAGTTTTAGCAGGTCTTAAAAGAAAAGGAGTCTCATTATTTTATGGTTCAATACCTCTTGCATTCTTTGCCATTTCCAAGTACAAGGAGAAGAGGACAAAGCCTTTAGAATGTGCCAATTTAATTTCTGACCTCTCCCTTTTCTATTCAAAGAGTGACCCTCGAGATCTGACCAGCATACATGGGAGGAAAAAAAGAAAAAGATGGAAAAGAAATTACTTTTTCAAAGCATAAATCACTGATTTAAAATCTTTAACAAGTGGCATATGAGCACTCAGCTTCCCATCTAAGTTGAGGAAATAAAAATAAAATGTTGTAATAAAGAAATAATAGAAGGGTGGCAGCCCTTTGATTAGAGAGATGACATGGGGGGGTTAATGACTTTCTCAGGACAGTCAGTTGGCTTCATTAAATTTTACACCGTTTATGAACCAAGTGCCTTTTTATGCAAAACATACTTTGCAGGTAAAGAACAGTGGAAAAAAAAAATTAAATGGCCTGTCTTCGTTCTTTTGCTTTCTTTAGCTATGGTAACAGGCAAGTAATGGAACCTCTCCCAGGCCACACCACCTCATCCAGGAAACGGAAATAAACCTGAGAGATTTGGGGGAATCAAATGAAAGGTTAGGTAAGAACGGATTGACAGGGGTGCCTGGGTGGCTCAGTGGGTTGAACCTCTGCCTTGGGCTCCAGTCAGGATCTCCGGGTCCTGGGATCAAGCCCAGCATCCAGCTCTCTGCTCCATGGGGAGCCTGCTTCCCCTTCTCTCTCTCTGCCTGCCTCTCTGCCTACTTGTGATCTCTCTGTCAAATAAATAAAATCTTAAAAAAGAAAAAACAAAAGAATGGATCGACAAACAAAAAGGTAACACTAAATGTAAGGTACCACTCTGCAGATGTAATCTGGATTTTGAGTGATATTATTTAAATATTCAGAGAGCACACTAGAGCTGGAAAAGGCCCAGGAGTCCCCTAACATCCTCATCAGACAGAGATGGGAGGTGAGTCTGTGAGAGCTTAAAGAGGTAACAATATTATCAACAACCAACACCAAAACAGATGGTTATTACATGCCAGGCATACATTTTCACCTCATGCATTCCACCAAACTCTCTTCTGAGGTAAGGAGCTGGGCTGCAGGTAAGTTAGGACTAGAACCTTGCCCAGGCTCTCCCTCTCTGGATTCTGAGCCTGTAACCTCAGGGCCTCATCAAGCCACCTCATTCTGGGCTTCGAGGAGCTAACTGGAAGAGCTCCATTCAGATCCTGGGAGGCTGAACTCACCCCATTCTGGCCTTTAGGTAGACAATAATAATTTGAAAGTGCCAGAAAGGAGAGTGGGACAGTATGTGACTTATCACCAAGGCGTGGTCTACAAGAAACGAGAGAATTCTGGCCTCATGCTTCTCCTAAATTTTTACCCTTTCCTGAGGCTCCTTGGCCTGCAAACTCTGTCTCTGTAGGTCTGTGTAAGAGGACAAAGACCAGGGTAGAATAGAGAAGCAAAGTATCTGAAGCTATTATTCTCATATTTTAGAAATCACATTGTACTGTATCCTGAAGAAAGAATACACAGAAAGTGATGCCGTCTTAAAATTCAAGTTATGGAACCAAAACTAATGAAGAGTCAATGATCATATGTTCCTCCTCCTCTTTCTTCTTCTATTATTATTATTATTATTATTATTCCCATCTGGTCTATACCTAGAGCTTCAAATATATTATCTAATCTAAGTCTCACATCATTTCTATGCAGGTGTGACAATCTTCATTTTATAAATGAGGAGATCAAGTTTAGAGAAGTTGAATAAATCACCTAAGATCACACCAGGTGTGGGAGGTAGGATTCAGACCAAGGGCTAATCCCATGCTCTTACAAACAAAGTTACAAACTTTTAAAGTTTCTTTTTTTTTTTTTAAGATTTTATTCATTTGACAGAGAGAGAGAGATCACCAGTAGGCAGAGAGTCAGGCGGGGGTGGAGGTGGGGGTGGGGGGGAAGCAGGCTCCCTGCTGAGCAGAGAGCCCGATGTGGGACTCGATCCCAGGACCCCAAGATCATGACCTGAGCCGAAGGCAGCGGCTTAATCCACTGAGCCACCCAGGTGCCCCCAAAGTTATAAACTTTTGAACTCTGAGCTCTCATTTCTCTCCGGCAGGATCTCCAGGCATAACCTTGTACCTGGTTTCTTGAATCCCTACTCAATTCTGATGAATGTGTCACAGATTTGGTGACTGATGCTTTGACAAATTCAACCATTTTGGGTGCTAATAATCCTAATGAGGAATTAAACCTTAAGTCAATGTTAACAGCATCTACTAAATCACTACATACTACTAGCTACAAACCAGCTGTCAAACCAAAACAACGACTTGTTCCCACCAGTGTCTATTTTCCACCACCGATGGGTGCAGCTAGCATGAAGGCGATAGCGAGAACTCATCTACCGAGCAAGCAGTAGGTAAGCGCCCCCATAAACGAGAGTGATTTCTCAACTGTTGTTTTCCTTACCTCCTGCTATCAAGGGAACTGTTAAAAACTCAGCAAATGTGATCAGATGACAGGACGAATAAGGAGGCCAGAAAGTTTAAGCAAGTAAAAAGTTTAAAAAAATTTTTTAAAAAAGTACATTGGGGCACCTGGGTCGTTCAGTCAGTTAAGTGTCTGCCTTCAGCTCAGGTCATGATCCTGGGGTCCTGGGATCAAGACCCACATTGGGCTCCCTGCTCAGCAGGGAGTCTGCTTCTCCTTCTCCCTCCGCCTCCCCCCTCATGCTCACTCTCTCTCTCTCAAATAAACAAAATCTTTAAAAAAAAATTAAAATTTAAATTAAAAAACTAAGTATGAAAAAAAAATATATCCATGCAGATGACAAAGTTAAAACATCAGACTCTGATTACAGTCTCTAGAGTGATGCTATGTGAGGCAAGAAGATGCCCATGAACTCAGGGCTTTCACTACTCACCTATAAACCAGCAGGTTTCAAGGGTTCCCTGACAACATTCAATGGGAAGCTCCCCTGATATTTCTGTCTTAAATGTCCAGCATAGGGAGCAATGAGCAATGTGTGAGAATACCGATTTTTACAAAGTCTGACACATTACTTTTCACTGTCATTTGATTTCAGCCAGGGTCCTATTTTTTTTTTTTTCCTTTTTTTTTTTTTTTTTTTGCCAGCTGAAAGCAACTCATGCTTTATACTGGCAGAAAAGAAGCAACTAGAATTCCAAATAGAATAAGAAATATAGAGAAAATTCCATTAAGTGGCTGATAACTATGCTAGGATATATAGCTAATTTGTGTAGAAGCATCAAAATCTGGATGGATAAAGAGGAGTAAACCCCTATTTCTACTCTCAGGTTTGTAAGTTGCCTAATAATATTAAAGATCATTGGCTCTCCAAATATGTTCATATTTCTATCTATAAAATGAGGACATCCAGGACACCTGGGTGGCTCAACCAGTTAATCGTCTGCCTTCTGCTCAGGTCATGATCCCAGGCTCCTCGGATGGAGTCCCAGATCGGGCTCCCTGCTCAGTGGGGAGCCTGCTTCTGCCTCTGCCAGCCACTTATAAAATTATAAAAAAAAAACAATAAAGAGGACATCCTTTAGAGATGTTGTAATTTTCTGAGTGAATTGCTATAAACAAAATCTTGTAGAAAAACTCCTTTACAAACAAGACAAAATCGGGCTTTTTCTCACCATACTGCAATGATAGGCTTAGTTGTACTACTAGCTTCTTCTTGATCATTTCAAAAGGTGGAGAGCCAAGGGGTGCCTAACCTAATTCTTTCTCCTAAAGCCCCCAAAGGGGATGACATACTCATGTGGGTAATCGTCACAATGCTCAGGAGTAGAATGTATGAATACAAAAGGCTTTCCCCTCACTTGATGATCAAAAAGGATCAAAATTCTGGAACTTCTGAATGCCCCCAAACATGAAAGTCTCCCAGCACCCTCTAACAATAAGGAAGAGTTAGGGAAAAATTTACTTCCAGTAGATGCAACACCTGCCTAGTGGCAACCAGTTTTAACAGTCTGCTGAACTAGAAATCCCAGAACAGTGAGATGCAGACAGGTTGGGTTTGGCAGCTCTGATTCCCAAAAATTTCCCAATGGACAGTATGTTCTGTCCATAGCTCACCACGAAGCAAGTGGGGCCCAAGCCATCCACTCTCAAATGAGGAAAGATGGTTTTCTCTCCTCCTCTCTTCCCCCCTCCATGGTTTTACCATCCAGCCTCCAACTCAGTGGCCACTTTAAAAAAGAAAAAAAAAGTTTACTTTTGAGGAAGGAAAGTATGTCATATGCTAATTATCAAGCCAAGTATTAATGTAATTCATAACTGGATTCTGTTGGGATTGCCATTTATAAGTTGTTGAGAGTGTAACCATAAGTGCTTGTATTGAATCAAGCACTCAAAAGATATTCATTGGCACTTTCTTTGATTAATACAATGAAGTATAACTACAAAGATGGCTGGGTTACCAGAACATTCTGAGCAGGTCGAGCTGAACCCCATGATACTGCTGACCTTAGAGGAAATTGCCTTTTATTCAACTGAAAATTGATCCTGAGCCCATGTCGATCTACCTCTTAAATACAAGATATAGGAAGACTCTGTAGGATATTAAATCCTATCTGAAAATACTTCAATGAAAGAAGCAGTTGAGGACTATGTTCCAGAATGTGTTCCAAGTGAGATTGGTCTCCAGAGATGATACACAAAAGGGTTTCTGCTGGTAAGTGAGTCTGAGAAGATCTGAGTTCTACCTCGTGTGGACTTAAAAGGCACATTAGCCAACTAGAGGATCTGAAAATTCCCATACTAGAGTAAACCCTGCTCTACTCCTGTTTTTAATCTATCTAACTGCAAAGTCCTTTTTTTTTTCCCTTAAGTAATGTCTATTTAAATATCCTTGAAATTGTTTCTCCAAATATTGAAGGAGATATATTTACACAATCCTGTTGTTAATAATTATAACGCTAAAAAAAATTTTACAAAAATATATTCCTGTATATATTCCAGAAAGAGTTTACATACATGAGACCTTGCGAATCACAATAATTTAAGTGCTTAAATTACTTTAGAGAGAATGTTGAAGTTTTTCTTTTTTCAAAGTTATTTAAAATTTTCTTCTTCATTCAAAGAATATCCGCTTTTTCAAACAGACAGTATTACAGGCAAGTATATGGGTCTGCTATTTTGACTGTGGAAGACATGGAGAATTCATCATCGGCATTCAAAAGGAAGGCGATTATGTCACTACCCCCATTCAAAAATCTTCAATGGGTCCCTATTACCTACTAGATCAAGCACAAACCTCCAGCCAGCTGACTATTCAATGTCCTTCACAATATGGACCCAATCCTCCTTTCAAAAAATAAAATAATAACAATTATTGAAGGTCTCCTATGTTATTAGCACAATGGGGTGGGGGAGGGGAGTGGGACCTGAAGGGGAAGATGTCTAAGACAAGGAAATTGTCCACAACAATCTTCCAAACAGGAAAATAAATAAGTCAAGCCACCAATGACTACGGCAGAGAAAACCTGATTGTCAGAAGAGAGACTCAAATATGGTGCAATAGGACTTCTGAAAAAGGAATTTACTCCTAACTAGATGCATCTGCAGTTGGTAGAGGGCTTACAGCAAGTAGCTGTTCTTCCAGCTTCCTTTCCACAGCTATTACTTCCTAGATATAAATGCAGGATTTCATTTTTAGGTTCCTCGCCATGATGGCAATAGCACAGGGTCAGTGCTCAGCTTTTTAATTTATAATTATTTAATTATTTATTCCAGGAGGAAAAAAAGAATTTCCTTTAAAAGCAACCTCTAAATAAAAAATAGGTATAATGTTTTATTAACTACAAACCAAGCATGAAATTACTGTCATTCTACCTAAGTCATCATTTCATCTGTAGCCACCCCAAATCTGTGAGGTATTATTTATTATGCCCATTTCACAGATACTAAGTGGAGGATTAGAGGCTCCCCCATGACTGGTGACAGAAGTGAGGATTTAAAGGGAAGCAGGCAATGTCAGGGGCCCTGTCTTTAACCACAATGTGGTTTAACTGCCTAGAAACACTCTGCAACCCCCAAAGAATCATTATGCACCTGACATGCATCACAAATTTCTACTTCAACAACTTTATGTGTGCAAATGCAATTATTGTCCTCCTTTTGTCCCCCAGCGGATGGATGTCTGTACTTTGAAACTCACGGCAGAGAAAAAGAAGACTATCTAGATTGTGGCACCTTCATCGCAGGAGAGAGGCTGGCATGTTATTTTGGACTCTGTCGTTTTTTGTCTGTCCTACCTGTCATCTCTCCATCCATCCTCTCCCCTCCGTCTCCTACAGCCACTGCCTTAACTCGGTCCTCATCTGTCTTCTGGACTAGGAACCCTTAGTATGTATTTAGTCTTGTTTCCCTCCAATGTACTCTCTTCCTTCTATAAGAGCTTTTACAGAAACATAAATCTCCCCGCCATTCCTTTTTGCTTAAGTTACTTTAATGGGCTCCCCCACTTCCCAGAGCAAGGTTGCCCTGGGGCGTGGATTAAATATTCAGATTTCCAGGACCCCCAGTCGAGAGCCTAAATTCTGTATGGCTGAGGTCTGCCTGGGAATGCGTATTTACAGGCCCTGTAGGAGCTGCTTATCACCAGGAAAGTTTGGTAAACAGCGCTCCACCGGATTAAGTATAAGCTTCTTAGTGTGGTAAACAAGGATCTTCACTTACCGCCCCTAATGGCCTCTCCAGCCACCTTTTCCCCGTGCATTCTCTCATAGGACAGCAATGTCCGGCCATGGGTCTGAACGCACCATATTGCTTCACACTTCCAAGACTCCACCTGGCCTCCATCTGTTCCCTATAACCTCTACCTTGCTCACCTGAAACACCTGCTGAAGGCCATCAGAACCTCTCAAAACATCCCCGCTTCTGGGAAGCCTTCCTCAGGTATTTCCAACAGAATTAATTACTCCCTCTTCTAGAACGCCTTACAACTTGTATGCTACATGCACTGTTAGTAGCACGTCCATTTACCTGTTTACATTTCTGAGTACTAATGAGTATAAAGGGAAGAGGAACCACATCTTACTGGCTTGGTATCTCTGGCAGCTAGGACAGGGCTTGGCACTAATTGTATGGTCAATCAATGTCGAAGGAAGAGAATATTTTGGGGGATGCCTCCATTAGTCATCAACCTCGACTTTTAAAAAGCCAATGTTTCCTTGAGTCCTCACAACCACCCTGTTGAGTTAGTTATCATTCCCATTTTACAGGTGAAGAAGCTAACATGGAGGGAGATCACTGCTTCGAAGCGGCAGGGCAGAGATGAGCGTTCTGAGCTACCTGTCTGCTTCCAGAACTGACATTCTCTCTACACCACGCACTGTCTCCGTGCCAAGGAGCCTTCTGCCATCCACGCCCCCAAACTGACTATCTGCCTTGCCTAAGAGTTATTTATATACTGGACAGGGTGCCTCCTGCCTGGGAGATGGTCAATTATTGAAAGCAAGGATCCTTGTAAATTTCACATTTTTATTCCCAGAGTGTCTTGTTCAACAAAGAGCTTCATACAATGAATTTAAGCAGCACGTATTTAGAAAAGGTCTTGGGAGTGAGAGATTCCTGCCTCCAGACAGGTGGGTGGACCTACAGAGTAGCCCCAGTGCCCCCCCAACACTTCGTCATAAAAGGACACCAGCAAGGGAGATTGCACAGGTTTTTAATAATCTCTGACTTAGCAACTTTTCTTCATCACTCACATTTAGTACATAGAAATTTTGGAGGTTTTATTTTAGCGGATGGCATTTATTACAAATGTGAGTTGGAAGAAAAAAATATGAAATTTTACACTCTTAGTCTACTTTTGTAAATCTTCAGTCTTAAAAAAAAATGAATGTTTGGTTCTGAGGCAAGAGTAACATCTCTAACAGGCAGTGAGGGTGGGGAACCAGTATTTTGCCTCAGCAAATATTCTGAATAGAGGGTAATCAGCTACATCTTGTATAAATTACCAGTCTAAAATCATTAGAACCCAGTAAAATATACTTAACTTTAAAATGCTCCTGAAAATTATTTAGACCTTTTGGAATGATTTGGAATTCATTTCAGGAGAGGGTACGGTGTCAGCCATTGTACTGATTATCATGTAGTATTGTTGTGCTTGTGAAGTACAGAAATTCCAACAGAGGCGTTCTAATTGATTAGATAATGGAGAAGTTGCTTTGTGTTTACAAAATACACTTCATTCTTAACTGACTGTACAGTCATCTGATATTAATATATCACCACCTTAGGTATCCTACTCCTAAATTGTAACATTCTCCCATCCTCAGAAAATAAATTCTAAAGCCTAGTTATTTTCTCGATGAACTGAGAAGGAAAAAAGCTCTCCTGGTAAACAAAAGTAAGAAACAAAAATACTATCTCACTACATATTACAACTAACCTGTGAAATCAAGGAACTAAAAATACATTCCACCCCAACAAACAAATAAGCAAACAAACAAAACTCTGCAGCCTCTCCTCTCTGTTTAAAGATAAAATGCACAAATAAAAAATAAGACCCATGAATGTAAACATTAGATTCCTGGAACCTGAAGTGAGTATTGCATGATGTATAGAATTGTCCATTCACTGGGTCGTACACCTGAAACTAATGTAACATTGTGCCGTCAACTACACTTCAACAAAAAATAAAATCAAAGACTGCCTGATTCAGTCCTATTTTACAGATGAGCAAAAGTCCAAAAACAGTTAAGAGATTCATCTAAGACCACAGAGCTAATTAATGTCAGCATCAGGCAGGGGAACAGGGAGGTCAAGGAGCTAATAATCACTGTTTCCAGCCAACGTTATACTCTTGACACATGAAATCTCAGTATAATCTCAGGGACAACGCTGAGGCCAAGTAGTTTTCCCCCCACTTTGCAGATGGAGAAACTGAATCTAGCAGATATTGTAAAACCGGGATGTGAGCCCATGTCTCTCTGCCTCCGAACTCTGCCCTTTCCAGTATAACCCTGAACTTAGAGCCCAGGGCTCTTGACTCACAGTCAAAGATTCTAGACAGAACCTCAAGCAGAAGAGAAAGCGCTCCCTACCAGGTTTTTCTTGCATCCTCCAAAATAATTACACTTGCTCAAAAGCAAATTATGAAAAAAAATGGGGCGACATATGTAGAAAATCAACAAAAGCATGTGGGGTCTAAAATTCACGAATTACTTCCAGACTCTTTACCTGTCTATGAAACCAGTGACTTCCCCCAAGGTCAACCTCATCCTAAACAAGGAGTCCAAGCAAATGGACCCTGAGTTAATCATGGGAAACCATTCACCACATTAAGCAATTTCCCTTATTAGGTTTGCCATTACTTTAAGACCTATCTATACACTTTCTTTCGTAAAGATAAATAACATAATGAAAGGAAATGCCATCTCCAAATTCTGACTATATGTGTGTAATTTAAGAGAACATTAAGAGCAAATAAGACCAATCCTATTTTAAGTGTTATCGTAAAATACTACTTAGAATAAGAATCTAAAGTTTACAAATGTATGGATAACCAAAAGATTCTAAGTTTGAGTTGTGGGTCCATTGACTTACCTAAGGCAGTGTTATATATAACAAAATGTCGGTAAAAGAAAACAATTTTTACTATCTCTCAAGGATGTAACAGAGTTTGATCAAATGTATCAATATATTCAAAATAGCTCATTTATGTGCAGGTACACATCACAGAGTCAATAAGAACAAGGTTTTGATTAATGTGTCCACCTTAAAAAAAATCTGTAGATTTGTTTATTGATTCAAAAGTGGACCTACTATTTTTTTTTAAGATTTTATTTATTTATTTGACAGAGAGAGAGAAAGAGATCACAAGTAGGCAGAGAGGCAGAGAGAAGCAGATCCCCCACTGAGCAGAGAGCCTGATGTGGGGCTTGATCCCAGGACACTGGGATCATGACCTGAGCCGAAGGCAGAGGCTTTAACACACTGAGCCACCCAGGTGCCCCAAAAGTGGACCTACTATTGCTAGATGGTTGAATAAATGATAATCCCTACAAAGGAAAAGCAGAGAGAGAAAACCAGGAACCAAGTAATTGTAACATAAATGGAAACTATGAAAGATGCCATGAAGGAATTAGAAAGTGCTCGTGGGGTGCAAAGAACAGGACTGGCCCACACCTGGGCAAATCAGGCAGGCTTCAGAGAGAAGTTGATATTAGCATTGGATTTCCATCAGTAAGAATCCCCTAGGCAGAAGAGAGGCAGGAACATCCTTTCTCTATGTTTCCCTCCATTATTTCCCTTTTCAAGACCTAGCTTCTCCACCAGCTGACAGACCTTACTGCTGGATATAGAAGCAATACTAAAATGGCTTCCTTTCATTTTAATGAAGATTTTGGTGAAGTCTCAGAGTTGTTTTCCTGCCGGTCATTGGAAAGGGAGTTCAAAACTACTGAGGGATAAATTTGGTAGATGAAAAGGGTTTCTATTATTGTCTTCTGTGACATCAGAATATTTCTAAAGGCCAAAATAAAAACAAATGTCAACAGAGGAAGACGAATTCTCCCACCAGTCATGCCTCCCCCCTCCTCCATCACCCCCCCACCCCCACCTCTCCCACAAAACAAGACGCACTTCAAGAAACTCTCTGAGGGCAGAAATATATGAAAGAAAGAGGAAGGGGGGAAAGAACATGGCATCATTATAGACTCTTCTGAAGCAAAGTAAAGACAATGAGAGGAAAAATAGAACACGTGTATTACAATGTATAGCACCATACGGCTGTGTTTGATGCTCTGGAAGGCTTCAACAAGTACTGTTCAGCCAAAAATCAATTGAAAAATCAGCATGATAACAGAGCATGAGTTGCCCTATAATAGCCTTAAGACCCCCAAGGCTATACAAGTCCCTTTCATCTGCCACACTGCCCTGACTCAAGGGGAACCTCACTTCCCCTCCCTGAGTACTATGCCTAGCTGCATTTCTAACCTACTACTTTACCCTCCCTGGGAAAGGGGAGCGGACAAGGACCAATGATGACTTACAGTGGGTTTTAAGATTTTTTTTTCCTTTCTGCCTTATTCTTTATCTTTTCTTGATATTTGCACTCAAATTCAGCCGATGGTATTAGTCACAGGACTCTTTCCACAATATTAAATGGTCAGGGATAATCTCAATAACCTCGTAATAATACTGTTTTTTAAATGCCTTAACTAACTGCCCCTTAATAAAAATCAGAGTTCAGGCTTATGCAAATGTGGCATGTAAGCAATTCACAGCATTGTTATAAATATACATATACAGTTCATTCCAAGATTTCATCTCAATATTTCTTCAATCACTTCCTCACAATGTCTGGTTTGTTCAATTTATATTTCTACTTGGCATTTGGTGCAAACCCCCAAAGATAAGATACATCTGTCCCTTAGTCACAAATCTTGGCATTTTTACCTTAACTCAATCGTGAAATGATTGGTTGAATATTACCTTGCTTATTAACAGGATTTCCTCATAATAAAACACGTTATTTCCAAACTTTTGAATGTGACATGAGATGTACCAACTCAGTAGTGACATACCATGGCTTAAGAAGGACATATAAACACCCTGATCCGTGTGAGGGAAGGAAAAGCTAATTGGAAGTCAGCTTCCCTGTGATTATCAGCTTGTTTATGAGGAGGGAGGACTCCTCTGAATGGCACTGTAAATTCATCCCTGATTATGGCATTAAAACCAGAGTTCATTTCCACCAGCTCCCCACAAACCCCCTACCCAATCCATTTTGTTTAGTTACAAAGGGTTGTGCACTGTTTTCAGAGAATGACAGTTTTTCCTGCTTTGATTTTCTCCAGTTTCAAGAAAAATTAATCAGTTGCACAAGCCAGTTGTCAGATTTCACTTCCCTCATGGCAGAAAGCACACATATTCATTGTCTGCTATAAGAATAAATTTTAGTAATTTTTCCCCATGTCAATATGAATATTAGACTGACCCAATTAATATGAAATTCTTCTTTGCTGCTGGAACAGACAGTGCTGCAGAAAGAGCCATTTGCACAACCTGTTCATGATTATGGGCCATAAGGACACAAAGATGGCACACACATTTGTGGACCATCTGAATTCTTATACGGAGCAGGGAGGGGGAGGGGGAGCAGCATGACGTTAGCGTGACTGTCGTGGGTCATGTTTTTTAATCCGTAGTATTGGACATGTAACACAGCAACAAGAGCTGATCATTTTGTTTAATCACCTTCTGGATCTTTGCCAGATGGTCTCTATTGAGAGCGCTACAAACAGAGAGAGATGAACTGCGTCTAACACGCCACCAGAGCTTTCCCGTAAATGTCTGAGAACTGATTCCAACAAGAATTTAGTCTCAGAGCAGAAAGGGATACATTTAAAAACTATGTGCATTAACTATACTTTTCCCCATAGAATCCTCACTTGGCATGAATAATTTACCCACTCTTATGCTAATGGGATCATGAAAGTATCCCTGTGTCTTTAGTGCAGCTATTCTCAGCTTTCAGTAATTACCCCACCCAGTGAAAATAACATGGCTTCTGCATTGAACGGCAGACTAGTACCTGACAATTAGAAAGATCATGGCTGACAGTGGAAGGGTCCAGAACTGGACAGAGAAACCCTTGTGGCCCTCCAAGGAGTGTAGCCATAGAGTAACGCTGGCCGTAGGGGAGCCACGCACAGGGGGAAGGGTGAGAAGAAACATTTTCCATTGTGGAGCTCTGTGTTTTCTGAGTTATTACCAAGATGTTACTTGAATAAAAATATGTTCCCCTTTACATCACCAAGTGTGAAAGACTTTCATAACAAGTTCTGAAGAAAAAAAAAAATCAAAGAAGAAAAACCAGAGAGTTATCTTTATAGCACTTCTGCATTAAGTATCTATTTTATCAGAATTGTTGAAAATCTAAATAGTGGAAAATCCTCTGCGTTTTGCTTTTTGGAGGGAAAAAGGATTACTAAAAAAAAAAGAAGAAGAAGAAAGAAAGAAAGGAAAGGAAAGAAAAGAAAGTAAAAGAAAAAAGAAAATAAAGAAAAAGAGAGAGAGAAAGAAAAAAAAACTCATTTTCGACCTCTGTCCACAAAACTCCATGTTAGGTAGTTCACTGTGTAAAAATTATCAGGCTAAAACATCTGGGAAAGAAAGCTATGAAACAGCAGGGAACGTGGCTGGTTTATTGTTTATCTTTTGTTTATGAGGCAGTATTCAAGTTTAATTACTACTCTAAATTAAACTCTAACTGGCATCAGGAGACATCCCTTTACATGACTAAGTTAAAAAAAATCTAGAAATCCCAACTCTGGGTTTTTCAAGTAAGTTGATACATATAGGAAGAAATTACTCAAAATTAACAGCAATCATAGAAAGCTTTTAAGCATTTATGGGTGCTATTACATGCTCCTAGAGTGTTTATTTATTAGAAGAGTTTAATTTTATTTCTAATAGTTACTATTCTAAAAAGTCCTGAAAAAATCAACAGAAATTATTTGGATGTTTGCTGATGGCTGAAGGATGGTATTCTTTTGACTTTACTGGGGCAGGGGGAGCGGCAGAGGAAAAAAATGCAACATAAATATTCTATATACAACAACTTCTTCTGTGGGAATGTTCAATTATCAATTACATTCTCAGAGAATTTTTTTTTTATATATACAATTAGGAAGACAGTAAGAAAAGAAATGTCATTTACTTATCCTAAAAGTGAGTGACCAGTTTTGGATGAACTTAGCTCTAGGAAAAATAAAAGTTAAAAGCAACTAGCAAAAGATTATGCCAGATGGCATCTGTCATATTGTATTTAGGGTTATTTTAAAGAAATTGCCGCCACTATGAAAACATTCCATTGACGGGGTTTTCCTAGACTGAATAAGAAATCCCAGTAGAACATGTTCAGGATCCACTGTGGGTAGGCTGGAGGTTTTTCTCCCTCCTTTAAATGTATAATTGGAATATTCTGGTGGGGGAGAAATCTATTTTATACCGATAGCACGCATTATAAAGTCAAAAGTGTAATACTATTTTAGATGCTTGTTTACCTATAAACACATTCAATATAAAGGGGTATTTTTAGATTTTCACCACCATGACTGGTAAAGAACTGCATAATATATAAATAAATATCCAGCTCTAAAATAATAGTCTCATTGCCTGGATCATAGTTGGAGACATCAATGGAAGGGTTTGGTAGGCGGCAGAGTTGAGAGGAATTATGCTGGCTTGTGCAGCCCTGTGTCCTGCAAGATTAGAGACATATACATGCTAGTATGTTAATGTATTTAGGTTAAACTGGGTCTGGCAACAGTATGGTTAACGTGCGTGTGGTGTGCAGTGTGAGCTCAGCAGTTACTGGGCCAACTGTCTCGGTATTTCTGGGAATCCTGCCTATTCACAGTGCAGGGATTGTTCAATTGCTGCAAAATGTACAAAATGAATTTTACAAAAATGAATTGTAAGGAAGGCCCCATTACAACGATTTTGCAGCAAAGATGTCAACATCAATTTTTCTTTCATGCATAGCTAATGATTAAAACAGCATATTCCATTTGCCTAAGACAATTTATTTCATATTGGCACATCAAAATATTGAAATACAAAGTTATCTTTACTCTACCCTTTTTATTCATTGCTGCTGAACCCATACCATTGTTCAAACCAGGAAAAATAAAACAAACTTGGCACAAAATACTTAAAACAAAGGCTCATCAATATTCTCCAATTTGTCAACATCTCAATTACAGCACTGGAAAAAATGTAAATTTCATGTGCTCTAAACACTGAGGGGTCTATTCTCTTGCCAATTCACATGCGTAACTCCCATCAGCGTTAATGGGAGTTACACAAACCCATCAATAATAATAATACTTTGTACATATATTGTGCCTTTCATCTGAGGCTCTCAAAGTGCTCTATGAACAAGGGGGCTGCTTCCTAGTCTTTACTCTGGCAAAATACACAATGAAATACAAAGCAGCTTTTGACTCAGCAGGTACAGAATTAGGGACCCCAAGCCTTATTATCAAGCCCCATTTTACTGATGGGAAGCCAGACATAAAGAGGGCCAGTTACTGCCCCAGAGTCCCCAGCCTGCACCCTAATTCTGTCTCTGAAAAACCAGATTTCTTTCTTCATTCTAATGTAACTAACAAGACAAACCCCCTCCCTTTGGCTGCTTTTAGCAAAAGAAATCAGAGTGAATGAAAATCTGGTTCATATTTATATAGTTTACTGCTAGGCATGTGCTGTTTGAAAGACAGAGTAAAGTCAGGTTTTACATTTTACCAAGTTTGTTTCTTACAATATTTCTAAAATTTGATTTTTTTTTTCTCTATTTGGTTTGTTGCACAAACACTAGAGAGGAAAAGATGACCTTTCACCTGTGTAACTGTAGCTCTTTCACTATCAAGTCATAAAATGAGGTATTTTTAGGTTCCAAAGTAAAGACGTGTATGAATCATTTTAGTAAAGATAGTCACAAAAAATATAAAGCAACATACATGCATGTATTGTTTTATAGCATATGGCTATTAAAGTTTAATTTAAAATGTGTATGAAAACATTGTATTTAGTACAATTCATCCCTATTTTTTCTGTTTATCATAATTTGTTTTGAAACTGAGTCGTTTTACAGTTTTCCATATGCCTGTTGTGCTAATAAATTCTGAATACGCAAGAAAACTCTTTTCTAAACTACTAACTTGGTTTCCAGTGAAACATTATGATATATTTAATACGAGGAACATAAATTTCCCTCCTAGGTTTCCCATTATACAACAACCCTAAGATTTAACCTAGGATAAGCATATGTGATTTCAGTCAATATCTCTGTTGACTTTGCCCTGCAGCAGATAATTAATCTTTCCCATAGAAAGCTACTCTGGACAATTCAGTGGGCCACATTTCAGAATGCCTTAAATACATGTTTAAAAGACAAACATAGGCCTGAGTATGACAAAATACCTCCGAGCCCAGCCTTCCAAATTTAGTCTGCGGTAACAAACAGAATACCCTCAGACATGTGTTTGGGGACCACTGATGTGATAAGCCAGGTAGGAAATTCTCCATGCCAAACACTCCCTATTTTATAGGAATCATAACTTGTTTTTGCCCCTCACACTTTAATACAATAAAATGACCGACTTCCTAGTACTCGCACACATAAGCTACCATGTCCATTCTTTAATCCCACGGAGATAGGATAAAAGGAACAAAATCCTGCAGGGATCAAATCCTTCAACATGGGATAAGTGGGTGCAGCTACCCACAACATAGAGGTGTGTGGGCCTCTCTTTTACCCAGTGTATCCGTCTCAGAACTTTCCTCTTTTTCTGACCACCACCACCAAGAAAACAAAACTACCCGAAATGATAAAACTCCGTGGCTTGCCTGTTGGCGGCCAACGATTTCCAGCTCCAGACCCCAGG
Organism: Lutra lutra; assembly: GCF_902655055.1. NCBI lineage: Eukaryota > Metazoa > Chordata > Mammalia > Carnivora > Mustelidae > Lutra > Lutra lutra. The sequence goes on from NC_062284.1 coordinate 57,046,964, forward strand.
GTCTTCTCGCTCCCCCTCCCCTTCTCGCTGGTCCTTTCCTGCTATCTCCCTTGCCATAACTCAACCAACCCAACAGAACCAGTCAGTTTTAAATTTCAGTTGGGACCTTCGTGACCTGTTAATGAATCTACAGAGAGGAGAAAAACTCACAGTGTTGAGTTATGCCTGGTGTTGCGAGCTGACTTGGAGTCAGAAATGCTTGAAGCGTTAACGTAATTGCAAGAATGTGAAAAATGAAGCGCTGGGCTCCTGAGCAAAGTGAAAGGTCAAAGCGAGCCTCACACACAACAAGTCTTTGGAAGATAGCCTCATTAGACCATTAAGCCTGCTTCTCTTTTCCTCTCTCTTTTGTCCAATGTTGAGGGTGTTTTGTTTTTATTAATAGATACCTCTCACCCTTTGTGTTATAGCAGTTAGACGTGGTAAGGAAGGTGGGCTCATCCAAAACTTTCCAGATTTAAGAACCCCGAGAAGTCCATCGCCATGCCGGGGAACCGCAATTAAGCCATGGCTGTGCAGATCCACGGGATTGGGGTCCACGCCATCCCCAAAATGCCTTCCACTTTGGTTTTCTTAGGTACAGCCTAACTGGTCTCATAAAGACAGTAGATAAACCTCAATACATCCAATTCACAAGTTCTTCCACAATTTACCATCCAACAGTTTTCACATCTGTATCAGTTGCAAATAATCCGGATTCTAGTTTGGACTTAATCACTGTCAATGGCATCCTAGAAGAGAAGTTTCTTTCTATACTCTTCCAGGATAATTGTAATCCAAAACCCGTGGTCAGAAACTCGGAGTCAAGGCACTCACCCTACATCAACCACCCTCTTTTGAATGGCATAGACGGCTACAGCTCAAGCTGTCAAACTGTCCTCCACATGGAAGACTGTCTAATGCTTAAATATTGTGGCCATAAACACAGTCATAATAGAGATGAAATAGACCTAGGAGATCAGACACCATCTAACGTAAAATATTAAAAAGTAAAATCTATACACTTTCCTGGCCCACATTCAGTAATGTATCTTCCTTTAAATTATGATTTAACTATAGAAGAGTCATCCCTACCAATGTGTAATTGCTCTCTGTGCAATAGGTGAGTTTTAAATGGTAAAATTTATTCTAAATTACCCTAGGCTTCCTTGTCATCTGCAGTTGACGTCCTTCTTGCCCTCGGATTATTCTAATTTTTAGGGCTTGTGACAAAAGTCACCATGTCAGCCAAAAAGAAATGGGGACAAATAATCTAGGAACTTCAAAATCCATCTTCCCAAGATAAAATCCCACATAAAATTCACACAGTACTTCTAGAGCTCGTAAGAAAAGACTTGGGTATTTTATGTGCTTATAGAGGCATCCTTGCTTGATGACAGACAATTCCAACGGTTGATACTACCAACAGAATATCCCGCTTATAGAATCATTCAAACTAGTGCATGATAGAAGCAAAGTAAGCCTGTCATTCTATTTACTCACACGCAGAAGTAAAGTGTAGATAACCAAATTTGTAAAAGAATTGGCAGAACTAATCAATTGTTATTGTAATGTCTACTTAAAGATTAGACGTCTCACTTCAACTTTTTTTTTAAAGTAATGTTAAGTTCAGAGGAAATACATCAAATACATCACAGCTCTCTAACCCGCCACTCTCCTGTTTACAGGGAGATAGATGTACTGAGATCATAAAATACTGAAGTTATTTTAGTTGTGTCTACTTTGTACAAGGAAAATGCTTGACCCTTTACCTTGTTCACTGCTGTTGTCTCCACTCTGCGAAGCATGGCCCCCACTGGAGGGCCCCGGGGTGCCTGCTGAGTGGGTAGAGGTTGCGTCATCATGATCTCGCCAAGAAGCAGGATTCTGATGTCAGGGTGCCAAGAGATTTTTCCACAGTTACCATTTCAGCCGTAAGTGAGGAGCCAAGACGAAAGGTGCAGAGGGAGACAAAAAATGTATACATGTGAGTATTTGTGGAAGGAGGCATCTTTAGATTCCATACTATGGAATGTTGTCTTGTCAGCAATAGGTACCAAAAGTAAGAACTTTTAGAATCTTGATGAGGTGATGATTAGTTACATCACTGTGTACATGTGTTTAAACTCATTGAAACACACGCTTCAAAGGGGAGCATTTCATTATACACGAATTATACCTCAATAAAGTTAATCTTTAAAGTTAGGAAAACACAAATCTAGAAGTCATTTCTACTCTTGGTGTCCTAACTGGGGCACTCTCTTCCAAGAATGAGGCCAATACTCCTGGAGGCTAATTACAGAACATCTCCAAAACTCAACTGACTCCCTTAAAAAAAAAAAAAAAAAAAAAACGAAAACAAAAACCCACAGATCCAAGAAAGTACAGGGCAACCCTTTGGATCTTTCAGATGCATTGAACTAAACCAACCTGAATGATCTCTGAAAATTACCAACTGATTATACCACCAACAGACACAGTGATATTACCCAACAAAATGAAACAACTATGAATTGTCAGCCAGCTGGATGTAAACTTCCACGTGAGCTCCACGGAAGCTTTAAATTCACAGGGCAGTGCTTCTTTCCTGGAAGTATGACTTGTTCCAGAGGGTATGCGAGGCAAACGGAGAAATTATAGCTCATGCTACTTTGCTGAGTGTATTCTTCTCCTGTTCCTCCTCCCCTTTCCTGATCATTCCCAATCCCCTGCTGTTGCTTAAAGGAAAACAGGAATTCTAATGTACAGGAAGGACTTTATCAGCACCACATGAAGGCAGGCAAGAGATGGAATTTCCTCTGGCAGAAACGGAGGGTAAGAACAGCACACTAAGCAGGCCAGCCTTAAGGCCAGAGGCGTGCACTTGTCACTTGCATGTGATGACTTCAACTAAAGCCCGAAGATCTCCTGGCAAGCAAATTCTTATTGGGGGGCAGGGAGATTCTTTGGGGGCAGAATAAAACAACATCAATCTCTCAAAGTCCTCAATTTCTTCTCACAAGAATTGGTAAATAAGGATTCAGACATTCCTATGGGCAGCATGCAAACATCTTGACCATCTGAAAGCAATCTTGCCATGTTGTCATTGTATATAGTATATCCAGAAAAAAAAAAATCAGTCTATCATTTTCTTCTACATCAACTAACGTATATATAGAATATAAAATTTTATCAAAATTGAATCAAGAAACCATGGTGAGACAAAATAAGGGACTATTCTTATTTGGAACAACAGCAACAACAAAACACCTTTTTTTTTTCCCCCTCTGCAGACCCACTACAAACTGACTACAAATTAATAGTTAGCATTTTTGAGAGATGATGAAATGACCCAAGGCTCTATAGATCAGGAATAACTATATCAAATCATGCTACTGGCACAGCCATCAGGCTAGCAACAGATTTCCAAGTGAACACCTGAAGCACAAATAATCTCTAGAGGTTATGTTTTAGAAAGGAGATTAGGGAACGGAGTCGAATAAAATGAAAATCAAGGTTCTGTGCCGCCTGTATTAAGACAAAGTCATGCCTGTGATTTCTCTTTTTATCAAAGTTAGAAACCACTCCAAGAGTTTCAAGCTAAAGGCAAACAGAATACAGGGGCTCTTCAAGCTTTGCAGTCTCCTCGGGTCAGCTGTTTGCCGGATGGTAATCAGATAAAGAGCTAGAAGAATTACGCGGAAAAAAGAGAAAAAGAAAGAAAGAAAGAAAGAAAGAAAGAAAGAAAGAAAGAAAGAAAGAAAGAAAGAAAGGAAGGAAGGAAGGAAGGAAGAAAAGAAAGAAAGAAAGAAAGAAAGAAACAAACAAACAAACAATAGCATGGCATGAGTTTAGTCCTACAACAACACTGGCTAGAGACTTCTTTTAGAAAATGAAATAACTGAACCACATTCACCTAGTTAAACTTTTCCATGTATATAGCGAGTGATGTTAATTTTATGCACTGCAGACTTTTTATTAAGCAGGCTGCTATAAAAGCTCCTTACCCCTCATGAAAATTACAATAATTAACCACTAACATCTCAACTATGTTTTAAGATAAATGTCATCCAACAACTATTATATCATCATTCAAATGAAGCAAGTCTTTCTGTTTGGGCCCTAGAGTGACTTGGAGTGACTGCTCGAAAGGACTTCCCCTACTGAAAATACTGGTTGGCCCCCCTCAGTCAAACCTGTGCTGCATTTTTAAAAGACAGACCTCATTCATTTACAATTCAGTGTACTTCTTCCTGTGGTTTTCTGGAGGGGGTGTTTTCTAAAGTAAAGGGATGGGAAACAAGCCACATAAGCCAATTTTACTTTAAAAGCAGATGATTCCTCTAAGTGAGTTGGATCTTCGGTTTTCAGCCCAGTCCTACAACTTGTTCATGGTCACAATTTAACATGCCATGCCCCCATCTCCTCTCTTTTCTCCTCAACATCCTCAAAAATACTAGCCCCAACAAGTGTCATGAGATGTTTATTTCCGTAGAGTGTCTCAAGTATTATGACCTTGTTGGAGAGACTGACACAGACTAAGGAGAAACCATGGCATTCCTCTGACTCGAAAGAAGGAAAGTAGGAAAAACAGATGGATCTCTCTGGGCCGTCAGGGCTGTGAGGTTATCCCAAAGTTACCCCAAAGTTCCTATCCAGCTACACCATGGTGACAAACGTTGATAATCTGGTCAATAAGGAATTGCTACCTTTGTGGTCATAAAAAATTACAACCTACACAGATAGATAAAATATAATCCTTTACTCATAACACTGTTGTTTATTTTTTTCCTGAGACTGAAATATTTCTTTGTATCACAACCTCTTTCTTTTTTTCCCCCTCCCTAGATAGTTTCCAAGTTTACATCCTTCAAGAACAACTGCCTGGCTTTCTGCCAAATCATATGCAGAAGTTCAGAGAATCTTGAAACCAAAGTGGCATATGAAAGCATGTACAACACATGATGTAAGTAGAAAATAAAGAGAATGCTCTCTGAGTGCACGTGTGTGTGCGAGCGCTCAGGTAGACCCATTGCACTCTACGTGTCCTGTGCTTCAACCCAAGTATCCTGAAGACACCCGAGGGCAAGGAAGGAACATGTTTCTATTCCCAGCGGCTTTAATAATTGGGAGTCAAATATGGTACTCTTCTTGCTCTTACGTAATTGCGTTAAAGAGCAGTGTTAGCAGGAGAAAAGCAGTGAATGCTGAGTGGAACACAATAGAAGGAGATGGAAAATAGATACAAGAAGCTAGGTCTCCAGGGGCAGTATTTTCTATTTGCTGGGCTACAGACTCACAGCTGATAATGCAAGTTGTAATTAATATAAAAGCATGAGACAAGATGGGGAGAGCTTGTAGTAGCGAGGCCACAGGAGATCATTCTGTTACTCTCCTCTGTTTCTCATTTACACAGAGCTTTCCCTAGAAAACACAATTCTGCCTGTGTTTTCTCCCTTGGAAAAAAAAAAAAAAAAAGATTTAGCACCATCACTGAATTTTGCTAAATCTGGGAAAGAGCACAGATAGGACAGGAGTCACTGGGCATAGGAAGCAAAACATATGCAGGCCTCTTTTTTTGAGGTTGCAGATATGGTGAAAATTGTAATATTTTACACCCTTATGGCATTTCTGTGGGGACCTGCTCACAGGAAAATACTTAGTAAGTCCTGGTAAATTGGTGGTATTGCCCTGTTTAAGTGATTCCACAAAGCTCATGGTTCTCCCATTGCAAAAAGACAATGGAGTATAATGTAGGAGCGTTTCTAAATAAATGCAAAACTGAGAAGGGAAGTGAAATGTATTAGGATTCAAGGTGGAAAGCAAAAGCCATACTACACACCAGTGCTATCTAAAATGATCTGAGACTCATCTTAGACCCCGAGTGAAAATGGATGTGGGATAGGAGAGAGAGCATTAGGTTCGAATTAAGACACAAGGGTGCCACCCCTAACAGATCATTTGTCCTTGAGCAAGTGATGCACTTCATTTCCCTGGGACTTGCTTCCTCCATCTCTTTAAAATTAAGAACTTAGGCAAGATAATCCCTAAGGACACTTCTACTTCTTTTTTCTATAATTAAAAAAAGAAAAACTTTAAAATAAGTATTTGATTTTCTAGAAACGACACAACTAACATGTAATATATAACACAAAGTCAAAATTTTTATATGAACTTAAACAATACAGTAGACTAATTCAGACCCTGTGCTTGCAGGTAGAAAGCTATAGTAAACATATATAAAGATATCTCAACCAGCAAATGAAGCATATAAGATTAATTTGACTCAATATGCTTAAACAACAAAGGTAAGATATGCTTGCATCACTACACATAATTAATGTGCAACATATTTCCTATGACCGTATGATGTTTTAGTTCCCAATTAACATTGTGCAGAAAATATTTTTTAAATAAGATGAGGACACCTATCATGAGGTATTCAAGCCTACAAAAGTTAAAAATGTTAATAGTACGGTTTGAAAACAATGTTGGCATTTCAACTTCATTATTCTAAAGTTGACATAAGAACTCAGGAGAACCATGCATGCTTCCAGAACACGGACTCACTCTTTAAAAACGTAAATAGAGGGCGCCTGGGTGGCTCAGTGGGTTAAGCCACTGCCTTCGGCTCAGGTCATGATCTCAGGGTCCTGGGATCAAGTCCCGCATCGGGCTCTCTGCTCAGCAAGAAGCCTGCTTCCCTCTCTCTCTCTCTCTGCCTGCCTCTCTGCCTACTTGTGATCTCTCTCTGTCAAATAAATAAATAAAATCTTTTAAAAAAAAAATGTAAATAGAGCTGGGGTCTTTCCCTCATCTCCCTGCTTCCACCCTCTGTTGTGCTTTGGGAATTAATATGTGAGTAACTCTCAAAGAAGTGGCAAGTACTCTTTGCAAATTCTAAAAATGAATACCAAAATTTAAAAAAAAAATGGATTGCTCTACTTAGCTTTTAGAAAAAATAGAAATTTCTTGTTTTGTTGGTATACCATCACATTAGAAAATGTCTCCTATAACTCGGAATTGTGTTGGGATATTCATAAAACATTCAGTCTAAAAAAAAATGGGAAATTCATTTTTAAAGTATCAAAATTCTAATCTGATAGTGAATGTCAGTGGTGGTCAAGTGTGTGTTTGACTTCATCTCATCACAGTTACACTGAAAACATACTTCAACCGCACACCCAAAGTGATTTAAATAATATAATTATTTTGAGTGGGAAATTGACAGCGGAGCTATCAACTTCCAGAAGCTACACAACAATAACGACAGAATACGCATGACCCCCACCATGCTGAATTGGTGGAAAGAACTCAGAGGCAGAACTTTCCTGGAATGGAGACACTGGATAAGACACCGCAAGGTCTAGAACTTAAGAAACTATCTGATAAAATAAATCATTTGTATTATTAATATTATTATCAAATCCCATTATTTCCCCCTTGATATCCTATAGGATATCACTTAAACCTATCCCTCTCCTTGTTGCCTAATCCCTGCTGACTTTCCAGGTACTAATAGATTTTACCTCTAGACACTTGCCTGTATTCTGTCAGGGACAAGGTTCTTAACCCATTTTTAGAAGCTGTACACAGGTAAATAAACTTGACATTTCAGAGATGGAAAAGAAAACAACAGTGTATCTTCAGCTAAATTACAGCTTTCAACATAGAAATTAGAATATTTTTTTCTTTTATTAATCATATTATCAGAGCCAGTCAATTTTAAGTCACCTGTCATTAACTATTAACAGATAAAGTTGTATTTTCTTCCTTATACTTAATTCATCCAAAAAATTAATAAATGAGTTCCTTATGAACATTAATTAGAAATAATAATATAACTGTATGCACTTCAGGCAAATAGAGCTTGGCTCAGAGAATGTCTTTCAAACAGATATATTTCATTTATCTAACATTGATCTAAAGATATGTGATATCTTCATATGTAAAGATATATTTTATTTTTTTCTGTACTAGACCTGAAATTATGTAAAGTAGCAAGTGTGGATATCACCTATCATTTAGAAATACTACAGACTAGGAAAAGCATGAATATTCCACAATAGTTTTCAAATTGAAAGTTTTTTTTTAAAGAATTGGTTTCTTGACATGTTTATTTTAAACATAATAAATTTGAATGTCTGAGAAACTTAACATGAATTGCAGCTGGAAAATAGAGCTCTATTTCCTTTCACCATCTTATTTTCTTCTTCCCAATATCCCAAAGAATACTGTAATAGTTGTTTCCTACCTACAACAATTACTCTCATGTTTAATAAGAATATAAAAGAAACTGTATTATAATACAAAAATGTAAGCATTCATTATGAATTTACTAAAAACAACAAAATAGGGGCCAGTGTTGCACATTTTATTTTCTATTTAATTGCAAACTTCCTTTTATCATCATACCCATCATGTAAATGTCGATAATAAATGAACTAGTTTAGTATCTTGAATGAATGTAACGTACAAAAGGTTAGGACACCCTGGTTGTATTTTAACAGTGTTACATCAGATTATTTACATAAAATTACAGAATGTGAAATCAGCGTGACAACAGCCTGATTTACTGTGTAGTAGTATATAAAACTCATTCTTAAAAGCCTGCCAAAAGGGGTGCCTGGGTGGCTCAGTGGGTTAAGCCGCTGCCTTTGGCTCAGGTCATGATCCCAGGTCCTGGGTTCGAGCCCCACATCGGGCTTTCTGCTCAGCAGGGAGCCTGCTTCCTCCTCTCTCTCTGCCTGCCTCTCTGCTTACTTGTGATTTCTCTCTGTCAAATAAATAAATAAAATCTTTAAAAAAAAAAAAAAGCCTGCCAAAAATACTTGCTTTCAAGATATTTGTAGCCATTACTTTCATTCAGTTTTATTTTCAAATTTTTCAATAAGAAAATAGAAGTCTATTTTGGCACCTAATATTTTGCTCCTGATGCTTTTCTCCTGCTTTCTACCATGCAAAATTACACTTACTCTTTCTTTTCTCTCTTTCACTCTCTCTGCCCTTGCCCAAGCCTTCCTTAAACACACACACTCACACACACTCACACACACACACACACACACACACACACACAGTGCAGCTTGATACCACTTAATAAGTATAGAGGTGTATGTGTTTTGGGGGTGTCAAACAGCTGTCACAAACTGTCACCTCCACAAGAGAAACCTTGGCACACAACAAATTAAACTACACTTCTTTTTTAGCTGTCATTATTCATAGCCAATAAGTTGAAATGCTCTCGGCATTTCATGTGCAAATAAAACCATGAGGAAGCGCAGTAGATCAGAATAGTGGGCCAACAGATAAAACAGAGAAAACAACACGCTGTCTCAGGCCTTCTGAAGTGGCTCATCATCACCCCTGCACCAGCGTGCACCAAATGAGATCCAGCCTGGGGCAATGTATTAAATATGCATATCAAAGCAAATGAAAAAATAAACCTGGAGATTCAAATTGGACACATTTACATGCTGAAAATGTCCCACTCATACCACTTCGCAGGTAGTAGTTCTGGGGTATTTTCCCCTTTTTTGGTGGGGGGGCGGGGTAGGAATGGAGGGTGGACTTGCAGAAGAGGCAGACACGAGAGAATTCGCTTTGTAGGGGGATGCTTGGAAAGGAATATAACCAATGCACCTATGATACAGAAATAGCAAAAATGGTGAAAACTCTGCAAGGTTTTCTCTCTCCTCCTGCATAAAATTCAAGTCTGAAGCAAATCTCGCCATTTCCCACTCGGTGTGCTGGTGGAACAAATTATTGCTTCCTTTCAAAACAAATAGCAGGGGGCTAAAGTAAAAATGTTATAGTTCAGAACTCTAGGAAATAAAAAGCTTTAAATTATGATGCCCAATGAGGTGGCAAGCCCTCATGGGTTCAAAATAAATCGTTGTCATCTTTACTTGATTGGGGGCCTGAAAGAGGAGCAACAAATGTTACAGTTGACTCTTTTATCCAAAGATGATGATTGTTCAATTATTAAAGCGCTATCCTCTTAGGTACCACTTCCTTTTTGAGTATAATTTAAATATTACAATAGTTTCATAAATGGGCACTATCGGCCAATACTCACAGCCTAGTTTATCTTATCTCTTCCCTGCAAACACAGGCATGTTCTAGTTCCATACATCCACTTGAAAAACAGTTGCCAAGAAACTATTCTAGAAAACCAAGTAGTCGAGACCCCTGGAAATGTCATGAGAAACGTTTTTGGCTGCAGATAACTGTGAACCTCTCATCCTACAAACCGTGGAACTAGATTCCTTCTCATCCCCCCCAACGTTGCAGGTTGCATTTGAATTGAGAAACAGGAAGCAGTGAAAATAAACAAATAAATTACAACAACAACAACAATTTCTAAGGGAGTGTCATGCCTTGTGGACCACCACCACGCATCATATAGCCACATATCAGCAAGTAAACTTTCCATAGCTGCTTTCTGCATCCTTATGATTTTAGTTAACACACTCAAATACAAAAGAGCCCCTCAAAGTTCACCCCATCATGACGGAAAAAGCCAAGAGTAAAGATAGCGGTAGGAGCTTTCAATGCTATAGTATTTATTCTGTCTCAGAACTAGACAACCAGGAGGACTGACGTTTTCTTTCTTTCTTTCTTTCTTTTTTTTTTTTTTTAAACTTTTGTTCTCAGGCTAGCATTCCATACAGTACAAAGGCTCATATTTAAAATGTATGACTGGATATTTTCAAAACGTTTTTTTTTTATTTTTGGAGGGTGGAGAAAGATAACCTCACAGAAGGTTTATTCTCAAGACATCTCAACCCATTCCTCTTAACACTCAGGAATGGGGGGGGGGGTACAGGTTGCCTTCCAGCCTCAAAGCCTGTTTAACTCCACGAAATGTTAAGTTAATCTTTCAGCCAGCAAGTTATTAGACTATAGCCTATATCACTTAAGTTGTAAGCTCAACTGAATATAATCTATGTCCCCCACCCCCGGCTTGAGTTCCTATAAATAAACTGCTGTTCACACCCACTCTTTAACCTTGCCACTCCTGCCTTTCCTACCAGCTGCAATCTTTCTTCTCTTTGCTTCTTTTTCAAATTTTCAGTCTCACTACATATGCTTTTTTTTCTCTTTCTTTTCTTTTTTTTTTAAACATCAGACTCCCTAACTCGGTTCCAAAATAGGATTAAAAACAGAGAATAGAAAGAAATCTCCCATCCTGGCCTGACATACACAGTCACTCCTTACTATACTGTGTCTCCATTCACCAACTGTTTAAGTGTTAAAATTCAACCACGAACCTATGGTTACTCAATCGCAATTCCCTTCAGCTTTCTGTAATACATTGTTAATAATTGTTTCATCAAAGTTACTGTCTTTTATTATGAAGATGCTTCAGGCACTTGGCAATAAGTCCATATACTGACAATAAGTTTCTATAGAGCAAGAGCTCGGAGAATTGTAATGTGTTCACTCCTTCTGTTATTTCTAATGCAATGCAAGATTGCCAATAATTCTCCGGACTGTCATCTCTGTGAGAGACTGGGAAATAGGCCCTCCTCCCGGTTCCTCTTGTCCTTCAGTTGTCTCTCTCCCCCACCCTGTCCTGCTAGCTGACTTGCCTCTCTGTCCCGGCTGCACTGATTACACAGAGTTGAGGAAGCAGAAAAGGCAGCAGTCACCATATCAAACAGACAATTTGCTAACACTCCAGCCACCAAATCCAGGAAACTTTACACATTAAGAGCACAAATCACTCTATCAACTCCCTGGTTACTTTGGTTCTCCACATAAATAAGCAAAGGGGCCAGGAAAGGGCAAACGAAGATGAAGGGTAAGGCAGAGGTAGTGAGAAAGGGAGAAAAGAGTCCCAAAGAGACCAGATCATTTAAAAGAAAACTAAGTTTAAGCTTAGCTAAATGTTACAAGTTTTTTTTTTTTTTTTTTAAATGCTTTACCCAGTGGTCTCAAAAGAATGTGAAAGGGCTCTCAGACTTACATGGTCAGCGAGATTTGTAGAGGAGCCTGAAAGTTCTTCGTGATCTGACTTGGAGCTGCCGTCTCTTTCATCAATGACAAGGTCGATGGGCATTTTCCCCTTTAAACAGCTAATGTACCGATGGCAGAAGTTATCACACAGTTCGTGGACCTAAAAGGAGGGTCATGGTGGAGGGTTCAGCTCATATTGTTGTTGTTATTGTTTTGTTTCATTTTTAAAGGGGAAAAAAAATCAGGTTGCAAGGTTACATTTGGAAAGAGCAACAGTGCAATGTCTTCCAAACTAACTCTAATTAATGGGTGTAATACTTGAAGGCAAGGAAACAATAGAGCAATTGTTGCAGCAGATATTATTCTCCAGAGACTTCCCTGAGCAACAAGTTACAATAAAGAGAGAAGAAACAGGACTGGAAATAACTGGGCTCAGACTGGGAGTCCAAGGGGGAAAATCCGATTTGATGATAACATCACAATGTTAGAACGCTGGAACTGGGAATAGCGTTGGCATTTGCGATTCAATAAGCTAAGAGTTTTGCACGTTTCCGGGGGACAGTGATTGAGCTGCAGAGCAATGTGAAGTCACCCCAGCGAGGAAGATCCCTCTGCCTGCACCTAACACTTGCTCTGGTCTGAGGGTGAGCTAAGCTAATAGAGACGCAAGCAGGCTGAATGTCCAGTAATACAAATGGTTTGCTGCATTTCAGAATAATCCTGAATGCCTAGGGGGAAAGGCGGGAGGGGGTGAGGTAGGGGAGCAGGAAGGGCTGTCCTGATTCACCCATCCTCTGAGCCCTTGGGTCGAGCAGCAATTTGAAGGAAGGACACGGTAACAAGTTGCTCATAACCTCCAGGGGTTCAATCCCTCAGACTGGAGGTTTGTTAAAGACATCCCTACTCAACTAAGAAAGGAAAGCGGCTAAATCAAAATGAGGAGTGTCACTCTCTGCTTACCTTTTCTAACTCCAAAAGATGAAACCTTAGTACTTGTATTGCTTGTATCATCTGAAAGAAAAGTTTAGAGTGTGGAGTTAAGGCTCTGTGACTCAGAAGTCCTGAGTTGGGGGGGTGGTGAGGGAATTGAGCTGGGGGCGGGGGGAAGCAGACAAGTGGCCAGGCGAAACCCACACATCAAGAAATCGTCAGAAAAACCAAGTGATTACTGCTCATCTCTGCCTCATTGGCCACGGGGTAGGAATCTGACTCAACCTGAGCCGAAGCATCTAATATCTTTGCCCGCTGTGTTCACTGAGCTATTCGTGAGGACTGCTTTCCTAGGTCCAGGCCTTCTTTCTCCGCCTGAGTCTTTAACCGTCCCCTCTCTCGACCTCAAACCAAATTAAAAAAAAAAAAAAAAAAAAAAAAAAATCCGCTTCTTCCGAGAGAAAGCTTTTTAGAACCGCACACCCTGCGAAATCCGTCCTTACTGAAGAAGGAAATACTCCAGATGAATGGTGAAGCAAGGCCTTTGAAAGCGGATTTAAGTACTTTTAATATTGAAATTGTGCAAATTAGCAAAAGAATCGCACCTAAAAGTGGCCTGCGCCCGCGCGCCCCATACCTCCCCCCCCCCCCCCCGCGTTTCCCCGCCCGCCCTCAGCCGCTGCGCCAGCGGTTACTTCCTTCGGCTGAGCTGCCGGGGGCTCGGCTGCCTACCCAGGCAAACAGAGGAAATAACTCACTTCTCGCAGCCTCGCTCCCTCGGCCGAGACCAGGGACTCATCCCCTGCACACTCTGGGCGCTGTGTCCCCGCCTGCTGCTCCCTGGCCTCCACTTTCCCTGACGTCCATCCCACCCCTCACGGTCCATCGCCCTTGCGGGGGCTCTAAGTTGTTCCCTCTTCCTCCCTGTCGTTCGTGAGCTTCAAAAGAAGCTCTGCTCCAACTCCCCGGAGCTCCGGGAGGAAAGTGGGTGCTTCTAGGCAAGGTGGGGTGGGCAGGAGGAGCACGCTGGGGAAAGGCAAGAAACGGTATGCCTTACCAAATTGTCCAGCTCTGGATTTGAGGAAAAAAGTGGCTTTTCAGCACGAACCTGTAAGAAGCAGGGACAGTCCACATGAATGACCACCTCACCTTAAAAGAAAAACGCTATCACGGACTAAACCGTGTGAGTGGGTATGGTGGAAGGGCAGTGGCAGAGAAGAGGAGAGGGGCTTTGATAAAATACATGAAACAAACTAGTGCCTTAAATTAGTGGGTTCGGCTGAAAAAGTGCTGGGGCCTTCTACTCCTGGCCCCATTAAGGGCCACCTGGAACTGCTAAACTGTTGCTGGGAATTCAGGGCCGTTCTCTGGGACCGAGTCCCCCCTCAACCAGCCGTCTAAGGGGCTGTGACTCTCAGCCTCCCACACCTTAGTGCCCTGCGTAGACTGACCCAAGAGGCGCCCAGCTTCCTTCCCTCCCGGGCACTCTCGGGTGCCTCACAGCCCCTGTCCCCAATACTTGTTCAAGTAGCTGCAGGCGGGAGAAAAGGCCAAGCCCCAGATTAGGAGTAGGTCAACTTTAATTCGAGGGTCGAGCCCCTGTATTCCTGGCTGGGGGGAAAAACAAACACCCATATTTATCTCTGCTTCCAATTCGCCTCCAGGCTCAGGGATGGGGAGGAGGCGAAGAGGACGGACTGGGCCAGAGGAACAGATCGGGTGTCCCTGCCTTTTCCTCCTCTTTCATGTAAAGCTCTGAGGAAAGGGGAGGGGGAGTGAGGGTCTGCAGGAGGGTGAGTGGGTCAAGAAGGTTGGACCTGCTTGGCGAAGACCGCGATGTCCTCATTGAAGGAGTCGGAGGAGCAGACGTCCCCGCCGGCCACTCCGGGTTCCCGGGGAGTGCAGGTCGCCAGCTCGCACTTCTCAAAGACCAGAGCTAACAGAGGAAACAACGGGTGCCTAACGGGCAGCGCCACGCAGAAACACACACACGGAGACGGGGTGCAGAGGGGAAGGAGCAAGAACTGTAATCAACAAGTTTGGAGGGTTCGGATTCCTTCTTTAATAAAACAGGCACGCATCACACTTTACAACCCTTCCTTAGCCAGCCGAGCCTGGGTCAGAAATAGAAAGGAAAAACGGCCTGGCCCTTTCCCTCAGCTCAGGAGTCCCTCAGATCTAGTCGGAGAAGCCCCTGGCCACTTCAGCCCGCCAAGTAAGAAAAGCCTCAGTTGGAAGTAATGAAACAGCCAAGCAGCTCAGGCAGTCTGGAGCTGGGAGTTGATCCAGACCCAATCCCCACACTACAGAGGCCGCGGAACCAGCCCCCTGATACCCAGCCCTGACCTCTCAAGAAAGGAACGGTCTGTGAAATTTAAAAAAAAAAGAAAAAGAAAAAGAAAGAAAGAAAGAAAGAAAGAAAGAAAGAAAGAAAGAAAGAAAAAAGCTTTACACTCCATATTAAGGGTTACTTTGAAGGAGGCCGAAGGCTTCACCTATATATACACCCAAAGTGGTATTTCTTACACCTAAATCGGAGAGCGTGCTCTTCCAACCTTTTCACCCCCTCGCCTTATAAACTTGTTTGCTCGACTTCTAGTAAAGCCCGCGTGCGGGGGCCAAAATAATAGGAATGCTAACCGCCCAAGAGCTTCCTTCCAAAGACCACATTTCTCCAGCAGGCAAAAATAAATAAATCGAGTGTTAAAACTTGGAAGTGTGCGTGCGCGTCTGCCCTTTGTGTTCCTCCCGGCGGCTTAGCTGCACTTCGGGATGCTTGCGGCCTCTGGCTTCAGGCTCAGTTGCCGTTTACCAACCGTCCCCTCCCCTCGGCAAACCGCCGCCTTCTCCACCTCCTCTCAACTGGGAGAGCACCAGCGGTACACTTTGGGACCATGCACCTCCATCCCTCTCCGAGTTCCCTCAGAATATAAAATATGTGATTTCCAGCCATCTCTCCCTCACTCCTCCTAAGAGCAGCTCTGTGCAAGCAGCAGTCCCTTCCAGCCCGCTGCACTTCAAGGTCTACCCCTTTATTTACAGAGAATTAAGAAGTGGGTGATTAGGACTTCCTGGCCGACAGAAACAGCCCTGATTCCAGCTCAAGCTGCATTTAGTGACTCCCAGACTCTCGGTAGGAAACAAGAGGGGGAAAAAAAAACAAAACAAAAACAAAACAAACAAACAAAAAAACCCCCAAAGTTGCTCCTCATCTGCAGGAAACTTTCTCCTTCGTCAAGGCCTCTGTTAGGGGGCCTGGAAGGACCAATTCTGCGTCCTTTGGCCCGGAATCCCGTCCTTGGGGAGAAGGCCCTGGCAAGATTCTCAGGACTCAGTCACACTGGGCTGTGGGGTCCGGAGTGACGGGGCCGTGGGGGTGGAGGAGGCTTTATCTTTCGGGGACTTACACTTAAGGCGAAGAAGAGCAGGCCCCCTTCTCTGTCCTTTCTGAAGGCAAGCGGTTCCCACCCCCCTCCCCCGCAGAAATAACTCCCCACTTAGTCGACCATCCCCTCAACCCCCACAGAGACGAACACACACTCGCACTCACAACAGTATGCTGGGTCGGGAGGAGGGGGGTTGGTTTACCCATAGATCGCGTCCTTGTCCCGCTTCAAGGCGTCGTTGACAGCGGATCCCATGCTGGCTGGCATGACATTGGGGTGCGGGGCGTGCGCGCCGTAGTGCTGCGTGGCGTGGAGCGGCGGCCCGTGGTTCAGGTGGTGAACCGGAGGGATCGGCCGCGGCGCATGAGGGTCTCCGTACATGGAAGCAGGCACCCCTACTCCGTCCATCCCGCCGTAATGGGGCAGCTCATCGTACTGTCGGAACCCGGCAAGGGGGAGGGGGGCGCGGGAGGTGAGGGAGAGCCGAGGGGGAATAGAAAAAGAAGATGGGAGAAGAAAGCAAGGAGAGAAGTGGGAAAGGAATAGAGGTGGTGGGGGGGCAGGGGAGAAAGACGAAGGGAAGAGGGGGCAGGCAGGGGAGAGAGAGAGGGGGAGAAATAAAAACAAAGTCAGAAAGGAGAAAAGTACCGAGCACGAGTTGAACACACAGAAACCAAACCAGCCGAAACAACGAGTTGAAAGTTGCGGGGGGAAATGTTTTTAAATTTTAAAATGAAAAAGTATGAACCAAGAGCAGCGTTTACAGTAGGGAGAGGGGGCAGTGAGGCCAGGGACTGAGGGGGCGCCGGGAGGTCCCGCTCGGGCCGGAGGCAGCAGAATCGTAGCGAGCCAACCGAGGGAGAAGTGGAGTTAGTGTGAGGAGGAAGCCCCGGATCCCACCCCTCACCCCCCTTCGCCTCCTCCCGAAGATCCAATAAATCAAAAGGCGAAATGAAACAAAATAAAGAGAAGAAAAACGCTAATAATCAGGAGGAGAACGCCGAGGAAGAGGGAAGACTGGGGCCAGTGCCTCCCCGGGGGCAGGGAGCGGAGGGGAGGGGGGAATAACGTGAAAGTTACCAGAAACATTATTTAGCAGCGGATTCCCTGCGTCCTTGTCAATTTCAGAGACAAAACAAGCAGCCCAGGCTAGTCTAGGCGGCGGCGCAGCGGCTGCGGCAGCGCGGCCCCAGCGGCGGCCCCGGCGGCGGCGGCGGCTCCTACGCAGCCCGTGCCCGCCCCGAGCCGCGGGAGCAGCGGCGGCAGCGGCGCAGCAGCGGCAGCGGCGGCAGCAGGAGAACCGGGGGAATCGCGCTGCTGGGGTAAAAGCTGGAGCGAGGCGAAAGCGTGTAACAATTGCACACGCACACACACCACTCACACGCACTCGCCGCCCGCCCGCTCGCACAGCGCTGGAACACGCGCGCCCAGACACGCACACACGCACGCACACACACACTCGCACACACGCAGAGGCACGGGGGGGAAAAGCCGATGAATAATTTTGCTGCTATTTTTTTTAAATACTGGCCGCCATCATCAAGCAGCGAGCAGCAGCAGCGTTGAAGGGAGAGGAGGCATCGGGACAGGCCCCTCTTAGGAGAGGATTTATATCTAGGTAAGTGTTGGAGATTTAAACCTACCCTTTGCGCCATCAGTCTGCGCTCCAATAAACTCCTGGATGTGTCGTATATTTAATATCCCAGTCCGGATAAGAAAGTGATCTAGGCTGAAGATTCCTTTTTTTTTTTTTTTTCCAAACCAAAAAGACTTCTCCCAATTCTCCAATATGTTATTTTTAGGGGGGAAAAAAAAGCCCAGGCAAGACAACGAAGAGTTTTTTTTTTTCTGTGATATTTCTTCTTTTTCTCTTTTTTCCTCTTCTTCCTCCTCCTCCTGATCTTCCTCCTCCTCCTCCACCTCCTCCTCCTCCCCCCTCCCCTCCTCCTCCTTTTCGGTCCTCCTTTCCCCCTCTTTCTCTTCTCTTCCCCTCAGTTGGAAAAAAAAAAAAAAAAGAAAGAAAAGAAAAAGAAGAAACAGAAGAAAAAAAATTGTCAAGCCCCCGAACTGAAGGTTACGAGCGGCCCGTCAGCAGCCCACATGTAACCGAACTGTCGTGTTTCATGGCTTTTTGCCACTCCAGCTGTCAATCAAAGCCCGGAATGTCAAGGTAGTGAATGAATGATGGTTGATGATGATGAAGAGGAGGAATCTTTCAGACCCGTTTTTTTTCTTCCAGTAAAACTCCGCGAGGGGTTTCTGCTTCTTGAATTTTTTCCTCCCCCCTCCCCCCTCTTTTAGCTTGGCCCCCGCGGTATCTATAATATGATCCTCTCTCTTTAAAGTATCGTTCAAAGAAAGCAGAGGGGAAAAATCAAGAAAAAAAAATGAATAGTTTGCAAAAATTGGACTTCCTCCCCCCCTTTCCTGGTAGGTATTTTGTCTCTCCCTCTCTCTCTTTCTCGCTCGCTCGCTCTCACTCGCGCTCGCTCTCTCGCGCTCGCTCTCTCGCGCTCTCTTTCTCTCTCTGGGAGATGAGTGAGTGTCAGTAGGTGTTGGCAGGTTGGCTGCTGCCTGGCTTATAGAAGAGCCTCAGTTTGGCGGCGCGGGTCGGCGGCGGGAGAACGAAATGACGGAACCCGGAAGTCGTGGTGGCCATAGCCCGTCGTACGGCGGAGACACATCCCGGGAGTGGGGAGCGGGAGCGAGGAGGAGCGCGCCGCGCGGAGCCTCTGATATGCAGCGAGTGCGATCGGACGGCCCCGGCTGGGGGGGGGGGGCGGGGGAAGCGGGGGGGGGGGGGGAGGGGGAGGGGTGGTAGGAGCTTGGCAGACCAGAGCAAATCAGCGAGCCTGCTCCTCCGCGGGGACGGCCGGGGAGGGGGACGGCCGGGGAGGGGGACGGCGGCGGGAGGGGGGGACGGAGAGGGGGAGCCGGAGGAAGAGGACTCTGTGTGTGTGTGTGTGTGTGTGTGTGTGTGTGTATTCGCGCGCGCGTGGCCGAGGGCGCGCGCATGAGGGCGGGCGCGCGAGAGAGAGGAAAGAGAGAGAGAATGAAGAAGACAGGGAGAGCGCAGAGAGGAAAACTGCAGAAAACCACAGGGAAAGTACGGTACAGCCTCAGCTCTTATGATTTTTTTTTTTTTTTCAAACTTACTTCTAGTTCATTTTCCCATTACACCGGGCTCAAGCCTAATGGGGTCGTTTCGGGGACATTTGGCATGGCGCTCTTGCTTTTGTTCCTTTTAATTTCGCGGGCCCCCACTCCTCTGCCAGCCGATTACTGCGCTCCTGAGGGCTTTCTGCTAACATCCAGGGGCAGCAGGCTCTGCAAACTGTACTACTGCGGAACTATAGTTTTTTTTGTTTTCTTTTTTTTTTTTTTTTCAAGTGGTACTTTCTTTCCTGTGCACATCCAGCACCCTTGTTGTCAACATTTAATTTTTCCAGGACAAGAAGAGATCAACTTAACTCAGACAGGACTCTCTCCTAGCGGTGTGGACAACGGCCACCCTGGAGAGTCTCTGGGTGCAGCGGTGGAATTGGGAGGGAGGAAGTGGGGAGGAGTCGTTTGGGTGTTTGATGTTGTCTGATGTCGCCAAAAGGGTGTGTGTGTGTGTGTGTGTGTGTGTGCGCGTGCTCGCGCGCGCGCCTCTGTGTGCGCGCCTCTAGTGTGCGCCTCTGAAGTGGCTCTCACTTAGAGCTGGGAAGCACGGGAGACAGAGGGAGGGAGAGAGATAAGATGCCTTGCAGGGAGAATTGGCCGGTATACCCTGCCCAGCTTTGTTGTGGTCGCCCAGGGTGCAGAGGCCGGAGCATGGTAACGCCAGCTGATGGTTGTGTTAATTGTACCGGGCAATTCCTCTACGTGGGGAAGACGGACCGACTCCGTAAGAACTTTTCCAAAAAGGAAAAGAAGAGGGGTCGGGGGAGGGAAGGAAGGTAAATATCCCACTTGGTTTGTGTAGAAAGTAGTTCTGGCCGGTGTCTCACCCAACCCCTGGCTGGAGCTGCACCCAGCCTCACCTCCACGCCGAGGGTTTCCCGGTGGCCCTGCGTCAATCACTTCGAGCCTGGAGCTGGGGGCGGAGTTATCGTCACCGAGAGCGCGCTGCGCAGCTGCCCCCTCCGCACCCCCCTCCCCCGGCTCCCGCCTGCCCAGAACTCCGGCCCTGTGTGCTCCGAGAGCACCCTCTCTCCCTCGCTCCTCGCTCTTGCCCGGTTCATGGTCCCTGACCCAGAGACTCGAAAACAGACTGTTCCTCAACAGCCGATTCCCTCTCCAACTTTGAATTCATTCTGGAGAGTAGAAAGTAGGGTATTTTCCGCGCGCGACTTTGACCCGACTTCCCGGGGGATGGGAAGCACAGGGAAAATAAAAGGTGTGTGTGTGTGTGTGTGTGTGTGTGTGTGTGTGTGTGTGTGTGAGGGGGGGGCGCAGATGAGCTTGGGGCGTGCGGGGGGGGGGGAGCGCTTTCCATCTTCTCTGCTTCACTGTAAGCTTTCAGGCAACACTCAACTGAGCTTACATCGCAGCCTGCTGAGACACCAAGCTAAGTCTGAGAAATTTGGCCCCGTTTTAATAGGAGTGGGGAATGAGCTCCGGAGGTCAGTAAAGCCCTCCAAAAATAATGAATGATTGAGCACCTGTGATGATGATAGTGATTACCAGAGCAATTAAACAGTTTGATTAAATGAGCCATCATAACAATGATGTCTGCGGGAAATCGGCCCTCACATATAAAGATAGCGCGGAGGGGCTGGCAGAGGCGAGGGTAGTGCGACGCCAGGGAGCGGGGCTGCGGAGTGCGAGGTATTTGCCCAGTTGACCAGAGCAGGGGCGGCCGGGCACTCGGAGCTTCGGAGAGGAGAGTCTAGACCAGACTGCCAGCACTTTTACGCCGGGCTTCAAGCCTGTGTGATCCAATGGGTATGAAACCTACAGGTTGTGGGGAGGGTCCGTCTCCATCCTCAGATTTTTTTTCCCTAGAAGAACTCCAAGATTAAAAGCATCCTCCCTATTTGTTGCTGAGTTGCTCGTCGACGTATAAAAAAAGGTGAGTAGAAAAGGAAAGAAGACACAAAAGAAAAAAGTTGTCTTGCAGAATTTTGTTTCAAGCGCAATTACGTGAATTCAGTTTAGCCGGGGTGGGAAGGATGAGAGAAAAATAACAATCTGGTCTCGCCTGCGGAGCGTTTTCTACTAGAGATCTTGAAATTGCTGGATCCGAGTTCCCCGTGCAGCGCCGCTAGCTGAGAAGTTTATAGTGATTTTTGGTTTTTATTCTAACACTTGTTCATATTTTCAATATTGCGTATGTATTGTCGCCAAAAGGGTTATTGTTGTTTTAAATAGCCTGTATAGTGAGTGCCAATTACTTCTCTTTTTAAAAAGAAACTCAATTTCTTTGATAAATGCTCCTTTTGTAGAAGATCAACTTGGAAACAAACCTCTACATTGCAGAGTTTAAACATTCAGCGTTGCTACCTTCTGCTGCTTTTACCATCGCTTTTTTTCATAGTGGTTCTGTGAAGTGAGTTAGCATCCCCCACAGCCTTTATTTAGAAAAACTTCATGATTAAAAAAAAATACATAAATTTCTTACGTGGCAGTGTATCCGAGTAAAAACAATTCAAAGCGATTGATGATTTCTGTATTTTCAAACAGTTGTTAAACTAATGATGGGTTGATAATTCCATGATAATCTTGGGTTTTACCAAAGGGGAAAAAAAAAGCTTAAACTTGATTTTCATGTGTTTTAATCTTTTCCGCGATGAGAAATCATTTTAATCTGAACTCCTTTCTTCCTTACTTTCTAATATTCTGTAATTTCTTTTGTATTATACTGAATACATTAAAGCAAAATACAGGGACAATCTGGTTGATGTAAGAGGGAGAGAGAATTAGGACATTTTATGATAGACTCAAAGAAAAAAAAAAAAAAAACAAACACCGCATCATCTTTAACTCCAAAGACTTCTGTTAAGAAGTGTGAGAGTGTTAAAAATGAAGCCCTAATGGAGGAAAATCTGCATCATTTAAAAATTCACCAATTGCCTAAGGGGAGAACCCCAAATTTCACACGACTAAAGAGATTTCACTTACCTAGTTGCATGTCATTTATGGAACTGTATGCATAAAATAGCGTCCCAGTGCAATAGATTACACACAAGATCAAGTTGGAGGTGTATCAGGGTTTCGGTTCTTGGCCAATCTGATGAATTCAAAGATTATTACTTTTAATCACCAGCTTGCTGATGTTTTATTAACAGAGCTGAAAAACATTTATGAACTTCCTGATCTCCCCCTACCTTCTCCAATTTTGCCAGTCCAATAAGACTCAATTCCAGAGCAGTGGGGGAAACACACTTTCTGATTTCTAGCCTGATATTACGTTCCTGATGCTCCAGGCTCAGCCTCTGCACCCCCATCCAGGCTGTGAGGCTCATCTGTTCTTCCACGTTTGGGGTGAAGGAAAAGTAGGTGGGGCAGGCCCAGGAGACAGGCACAGAGATGGGGGTTGCAGGAGGCGGCACACACCTCCGTCAACAGTCAGCTCCTTTTGCCCAGGCTGGAAATGGTTTTAACAGGCGGTAAAATTTCATCTTGCGGTGTCAAATTGGGGTCATTTTGGGGTTAGAGTTCTCAGTGTCCGAGAGGAGCTGTCCAGCTGCGTGGGGACTCATTAACTGCAAAAGATCTGTTTCAGTAAAAACAATTCAAAGACAATCAGAAGGCTAAAGACCCTCTACAAATCGCATTTTACAAGTGCCCCAGAACAAATATGGATGCTGAAACCTATTTCTTCAGAATCCCAAATCTGCTACTTAGCTCTGGAGTGGGGGTGGGGCACTGCATTTTAAAAAAAGAGGTGAAAGGGAGGGGACCTGATCGGGTAGGGTGAATAGGAGGGGGGGATGGGGCCTCTCAAATTTAAGAGTCTAGTCTGTTTTTAATCACTTCTTTCTTATTGAAGCATCCCTAAGACTTCTAAGAACTGCTCCTTTTCTATTTTTCCTTTTCTTTTTTGTTTCAACATGGAATGCTATTATAGGTTACATTGAAAATTTAAAAAGAATTAATGAATCCCACTACAGTCACCCAATTTAAAGTGCATTGGCTTTATGGAGAGTACTTAATTTGAAATGAGCATTTAAGAACCGAGGCTCTATTTTAGGTAAATTTGCCCACCTTCCTTAAAAAAGCCTGTGTGCCTATCTTTTTTTTTTTTTCCTGGAAAGTTATAGGTCCTCAGCACAGATAACTCCAAATTCCTCAGAACTGTGAGGTCTGAAGTGTTAATCTGTGTATTAAAATCGCCGGGTTTAAATCCTTTTTGTCTTCTTACAATAGTTAGAATAATTGACGGCTTGCTAGAGGAGCAAATAAATCCAACCTTAATCTTATTTGTAACTTTAGTTAATGTTTTGAATTGGAGTATTTTGGGTTAAGCAGATTCCCCCCCCCCCCCCCGTAAGGTTAGTTTTTATTTATGGAGGTTCTGTTGCTGGTTTGAAAGATATTATTACCCTGATTTAAAAAATGTTTCAGGTAAAAGGAAAGTGCAATTTTAAATGAGAAGCTAGATGTGTGAGATGCTAGAGTTTATAGAATAAAACCAAATCAATACTTTGAAGTATTATTTGAAAGAAGTTTTCTTTCTTGCATTCTTGACCTGAGCAAGTAAAGAGGATCAGAATGTTTTATTCTTCCTGCCTTTCTTTGGGCCCCACCCCTGCCACTATACTCTTCTCTCTCCATCTGTTTCACTGTACTTTGGGTTCTGAATGCAACAGTGAATTTTTGTAGTCTAGCTCTTTTCTCCAAGTTTCCCAGAGTATGTATAAATTGTTATTCAAGGAGTTTGACTGCAGCCCTTCGGAAAGAGCCTTGAGCCCAGCATCCCTGGGACAAAGGCAGAGGGACTCTCTTCTGCTCCAGACCTGCTGGCTGACAGTTGGAATTTTTGATATATATTTTATTTGGCGGTTCCAATAATGTGTTTGCTTCTCCCTTCCCCATTCCCTTGCAGCCATCTATTACTTTAAAAATATCTCTTCTCTATAAACCTCAGCTCATCCTTGTGAACTGTTCTTGACCTTCCTAGCCATGTACCAGCAGCTCTGAAAGTTGGAGTAGGAAGAATTACACTTCCTTTCTTACCTGTTAACTTTGCTCACTCTCTTCCTAGGTGGGTTCAAGAGATAGAAGGGGGCCTTTGTTTGTTTGTTTGTTTATTTTTTGGTCCTTTCTTTACTTAGGTTTTCTACCATGTATTTCTCCCCACTCCCGCCCCCATTAATAACATGAAAGCACCCCACAATTTATTCTCTTAACTAAGATGCGGTAGAATCATTGTACTTTCTTTCCTTTTACTCTCTCTTACGTCTTATTTCTCCCAATTTTAGCTGTTTCACTATCTTGCAGGAGGAAAAGTATTTCAATAAATAGCCCTCTAGCGCTATCTGGCGGGGCTCCAAACGCGACGTGCGCTTGCTCTCACAGTCGCTGGCTCCTTCCCGCACTCCCTTCCTTCCTCCCTTCCTTCCTCTCTCCTCTTTCTCTAGTTTCTTCTGTCTGCTATCTTGATCCCGTCCCTCTTCTTTCCTCCTGCTGCCCCTCTTCTAGCTCCCACTCCAACTCCCAGCACAGATGGCTTTGGAACGACTCAGTCAGAGACTGATACCCTGGGAACTAGGTGATGCTCTGGTGAAGGAGAACTTCGAGGGCTCCCACCTTCAACCAACGTGGGTCACTCGCCACCTATGTCTTTGATTAGCATCTTAATGTTGTTTAACATGTTGCTAAAGTGCCAGCATCTCAGCTGGCGGTGGTTTGGAAGGGATTAAAACTGCATTTGCGAAGTTTGGAGGAAAGAAATCAGACACTGGAATCCCGACTAGTGGAGACCAGCTAAGTTTTAGGTCAGGAGCCCGAGGCTCAGTGCAAGTTTAAGAAAGGGTCGGAGCTTCACGGGGTGGGAGCAGCAGCTGGCGCCTGGCCTTTGGGAGAGAACTGGGCGCCTGCTCTCCACCCCCAACCCCAACACCGTCTCTTGCCTGCGGGATCCTACATCACAATGCCCTGCTCCAGGTCATATCCTGGGCCTGTCTAGGATTTCTTTTTCAAAATGAGCTAGCTTTATCCTCCCCTCAGCCCCCACTACCACACCAAATTTGGAGAAGAGTGGGAAAGAAAAGTGGGAGTGAGCGAATGCACTGAAGAGCCCACCGGGCAGAGAGGAGAAAGCTAACACTTAGAAACTGCGGGAAGGCAGGCTTGAGGATGCAGTAGTCACCAACGTTTCTGTACGAGATTTGTCTTCTCCCTTACTGTGGCTTTTTGTTGTTTGTTTGCTTTTAAACAGTAGCCTATAAACCCTCAGCAGGGTGTGGAGAGCAGTCCTAGGCAACTGGGGAGGAAGCAGAGAGTCAACTTCAACTGGGTGCTTTAGATACTCTCTTAAAATTCTTAACTCTCTCTCCAACCCCCCAGAAATACACCGCAATCTGAGCCTTAGAAAAATCTTCAGTTCTCCCTTTGAGCAAATCTCTTCCATCTACTCCTTGAAACAGAAGAAAGAATATGGGGCCTGGGGGAGATTTAGAGTCACTCAACTTTCTGATTGCATTTTCTGTTTTCCGAAATTTAGTTTTGACCTGGCAAAGTAAAAGTGAGAACCCTATTACAATACAGACCTGGTGGCTACTGAGATGAGGCGACCTCAGCTTGCAGCGTCTGTGATCACCAAAGACGCCTTCCTAATTCAGAAATTCGACTTCCTCCCCATAATCTCAAAAATGGAATAGAAAGAGGGGGGGTGACACAATCATAGGTTTTGTTCCTCAATAACTTCCTCCTCCCCAACCCCCCAACACCAAAGGAAGAAAGAACAGTATGGGTGTAATTAATTGAGGACTGTTATTAGGTCATCATTAGCCAAGGTGCAAATAATTGCAGCCCATTTTTACTTAAAATTGACCAGCCCCAGAGTGATAGATCGATTGGGAGTATAAAAATGATGTATCAAAACATCAATGTCGATTATTTGAAATATTGTAGTCGAATTTTTTTTATTGCTTCATCGGTTAAGTGTCTGAAAGTGCAGTGTTCAAACATATATTTATGTTGTCAATACTGTCAGAACTGTCAGTTTTACTATACTGGATTTGTACTACATTTCCAATTTACTCATTTACATAAAATGCCCACCCTAGGATTCCCCCACCCCCACCCCATCTCTCTCTTTCCTCCCATCTCTGGAAAATCCGTGTCAGTTTCTTCAAAGGACTCAGCAATCTTTGCCTAAGCTAAAGTGTGCACTGCCTCTTTTACTCAATTTTCCACATCGGATTACATGTCTTTTTCACCATTTCTAACTTTCAAAGGGAGCCTTCCTCCTTTTCTTCCCAACTCTGCCTACTTTAGCCTTTTCTCCAAAATAGTATTGTAGTATTTGGAAAGCTTCAGTTTTAAATACCCACATCTCAGCTCCAAATAAACCAGTTAGGTAGAAAAATGGAAAAACTGGACTTCAATGCACCTCCTTAACGCTCTCGTGTAAACCGGGCTGAAGCCGGGCAGGCGTTCTCCCACGTGTCAGAGTCCATCATCAAATTACCTGGAAGACTGAAATCTTCCAGGAAAAATGAATTTGAAAATATAAATACGTTTTCTTTCTTTTACTTAGAAGCTGTGATAGGAGAGAAAGAAATAATACATATAAATGATCGGCACGTTTTACCTTTAAAAGCTTTTGAACTCAATCAAAAGACACAAGTTGGAGAGAGAATTGACAGTTTTAATTCTACCCATTTTCACCTGGCACGTCAGATCAGAGGCAATCATTTATTTTATGGGGGGTGGGGTGGAGGTGGTGGTGGTGGATGGGAAAGCCAGATAGAAAGCGTGAACCACGGAAGTCTCTAGTCTAAAAATCATAGAGAAATTAAACATTCCATTTGAAACGGAAACATTCCATTGCTCCACACTCATTCTAAACTAGGGGGAATTTATAAATTCACGTTTTCCCTAATTTTATGCTATTTTATTTTTTATTTTCTAGGATTCCCTCCAAGTCTGATAGGAAAGACAGGGCCATTTCTGGATGAGCTGTAAGGATGCATTTTCATTTCCATAACACTGAAGCACTTTTTATAAACCTTATGTTGTATTTAAATAAATCTGTATGGACATTAAGAGAAGCAACTCATACTAAAATAGCTTGGCCTTGAGCCCTCAATCCCAACATTGGCGGGGGGGGGGGGGGGATCCAGAATCCACCTGAGAAGCTTTTCTTACTCATCTTTTCTTCAAAACAAACTTAAAAAAAAAAAAGGGCAAAAGAAAGTTTGCTGTATACATCTGTGTGTCTTCATGTGCGCGTTTATAAACATCTCCCAGTCCGTGTTTGCGTATTACCTCCCTCCTGCCACACACTCGAAGGCAGAGGCATCGAGGGATCGCCCCCAGAGAATTGTGTTTACTTAGGTTTTTTTAATCTCTCCGCCATGTATGACAAGTGTTACTTCAAGAAATTCATCAGCCTTCTACAGATACTTCCAGTTTTGCTGTAATGATCTGCAGAAGAGAACTGCCATCACTTTCTCACATCCCAAGGTGTTGCAGGAACTCAGAGAAAGGAGAGCGGCTGAAACGCTTAATTATGGTGGGGGAGGGAGGAGCGTGAGGCGCAGACCGAGGGAGGAGGGAAAGGAGGAAGGTCCTTCACCTGGCCTGTACCTGGACAAAGCTCCCAGTCCTCTGGGCGAAAATTTGGGAAAGGTACTGTTGCCTTTTTTTCTTTAATGCCTTCGGGGAGAAGTGATACCCTTGTGTAACAATTAGCTTAAACAATAAAAATAATTGGAAAATCAGTTGGAATTTCTGAGTTTTTAATTACGTTTAATTTTGTGCTAAGCCGTAAAATTACGAATGCCCCTCAATTAAACACTCTCCTCTTGTAAAGCGTTTAACAACAATTATTCCTTAATCAGTCTGAATGTGAGTCACAAATGATGCTTTTCCACATCAAAGGGACGTCCTTCGAAGTTACCTTTTAGTCATAAGTAAGAGGATTAATTCCTATAATTAGAGGGATAAATATGTGCATAAATACATCTCTCTCTCTCCTTAAACACACACACACGCGCACTCTCTTTCCCTGTGGGTGAGACGTGGCCGGCTCTGGTAGGGTAAAGGTTTTTAATTGTCCGTCTTTGGTCTTTGCCCGACATCCCTTCGCTGGCCCGCGAAAGCGACCGAGGAGAGCCCGGCGCGAAGCACAGACCTCCACGGGGACGCAGGCATGCACACACATTCACAGAAACGGCACACACAGGTCAGGCAGGAGGTACAAAGCTAGCGCGTCCCCAGACCTCCGCCAATTCCAACGGGATCCTTCCAACACAATAACCCACTCCCCACCCGCGCCCCTGCCCAGCTCTGCGAGAGTTCTCTTTCTGTGGGTCCACTCGTCCAGAAGACCGGGGTCCCTGCCCTAAGCCGCGCGCCAGGTTGATTCTTCAGCTACAAATAAAAATTGAGCATGACCTTTTAAAACTCCTGTGTGAATATCTCATTTACCTAATGACTTTATGTCACCTAAGAAGAAGGTCAATTTCCTCTTAACCTTTCCCCTGCTGCTGCAGTAAGCATTCTTCCCTAATCAATGGTGGCTGGAATAATCAATTCCCATTTTATGATCGCTGACAAACTCAATCTCTGGGCAGGGTGTGAGCGCTCGGGCCGGGACAGAGGTCTCTCTGGGTACGCCCAGCTCCGACCGGCGCCCAGGGAAGCTGCTCTCTCTTCCGTGGAGTTCAGAGACCTTGGCAAACTTCCCTCCCCCAGCCGCCTGCGTGACTTCTGAGTTGTCACTAATCGGAACCTGATATTCACCAGAGCTCCCTCGGTCACCGACAACACCCCCCGCTGCCGCTGGGCCTCCCACCTACCCCGCCTCAGCGTGTTTTCATTTCAAAGTCTGCAGGCTGGGATTGCCCAGGTCCAAACGTGTGTGTGTTTCATTTACATTTGAAAAATTATTTTTGCCTTCTTCAGTGTGGATCTCTCAGCCCTTCACTCTGTCTTAGCCCCGCTAACTTTGCATAAACAAAGCAACAACAGAAGCTCAGAGTGGGTGGAATCGTGTGGAAATGAAGTCAACTGGCAGAATGCTCTCTCTTTCTTTCTTACTTCCTTTCCGTTTTCCCTTCCTTCTCTCACTTTTGCTCTGTCGCCTCTTACCTTGTTCCTTCTCCATCACCCCCACAACATTCATTTATCCTAAAAGATAGGTTTATGAGATGCCACTTTACGCATATTTCTGTTTCCCCAGTCTGGGGAAGTTACCAGGAAATTTGCTAAATCAAAGTTAATTTAAAAGGGAATTTAAGGTAAGTTCACAGTTGTTTATCTTTGGAAGGCCTACATATGAGCCCATTTCACCTCCCAATCTCTCAAGTAGAAGTTGACTTTTCTATACTCAGTTCTTATTTGAAAAGAGGGAACTCTTAGTCCTGCCTGGTTCAGCAGGGCTCATTGGAATCTCTTTCCCCTCATTCTGTCCTAACCCCATTTTCACTCACTACCAGATCCTGAAGAAGCTGCTGCTGATTATCTAACAATCTAAAAACTTGCACAGCTAGGGTTCAAGTGGCAGGAAAATTACTTTACTTCCCTTTTTTTTTTGAAGATTTTATTTATTTGAGAGAGAGAATGAAACACACACACACACACACACACAGAGGGGGAGAGAGAGAAAGAAAGAGAGAGAGAGAGAGAGAGAGGGGGGGGGGGGACTCCAGGATTATAACCTGAGCTGAAGGCAGTCGATCAACCCACTAAGCCACCCAGGTGTTCCAGGAAAATTACTTTTCTTGGAAAGGATGTCCTATATCCAGGGTTTTTTTTGTTTTGTTTTTGTTTTTTTTTTTTTTTTTTTTTTTTGAGATTTCTTATGACTAACCAGCTGGTTAAAACAAAGTCCTAAACTGAACTTTTTTTCCCTAAGAGTATTCTCTCAAGGCCATGGTGATGGCTTTTGAAAAGTAACTAAAACTCCCCTTTTCTTCATTCTCAGCACCTCATTACTTGTGGGCAGACGGTCTCCTAAAATTGGGAAGTTTGTCAAGTGATCAAAACAAAAATGTAACCCTTCTACTTTAACAGGTGAAATAAAGGATAGATCACCTACTCTGGTGTCAAAATAAATAAATAAATACATAAATACATAAATACATAATATATGTATATATATAAAAGTTAAAAGACATTTGAATTCAAGGCGAGGCAAATCTAGGCCAGAACACTCACTGTTCACCCACAGCAGCCTTCTCAAGCCCTGTTAGTAAGAGACAGCAGACCAATCTACCACTCCAGCCTGTGTGAAACTCAAACTTCCATTCTTGCTTTGGGCTTAAATTGCTGGAGTTGTGACCTCTGAGAGGCACTGAGAACAGGCCAGGTACAGGACTTGACCTGGGATAGGGCCAGGCCAAGTTCCCAGTATTGTCATTTGCCTTCTTGCTTCATACCAGGAAGTACATTTGCAATGCTAGTTGAATTGGATTCTGGGTTTAAATGGGCGTTGAGGACTGGTCAAGCCCTGAGTCACACTTTATAACATCCTGGCTTCTAGAAGATTTGTTTCATATTCCCAACAAATGAATTACTGACTTTCTGGGACAATAACCTGTTTGTAGGTCAGGAAATGCTTGTGCAGGAAGAGTTCCCCAGGACTAAGAGTCCTGAGTGGAACTTTTATCTCTATTTGACAAGGGAGCAGACAGATTGGGGATGGGCCCCTTGACCTCAGATAATTACTATAGTCTTTGCTCTTAAGCAAATTTAATTCTCATGCAAGGAATAACTAACAATCTGACTAATCACTGTACAAGAACTTCCTTTCCTTTTCTTATCTTAAGGGCCTTCACAGGGATATTGAAGAATATGCTTAATCCTAGTTTTTGGTTTCACTTCATTTAAAAATCTTCCATTCTGCTCACTGTTTCCACAGTCTTCTCGAACACTTGGCATAGTCTTGGGCTGTGTTCTAATTCCAGCATAAGAAATAGGAAAATCCAATCATCAATTTATTCCCCTCTCCATTCCCTACACTATACACTCCATTACTCTTTGGAAAAGGAAGATCCTTTAATTATGCTTGATTTTGACAGCATGTCAGAAGGAAGAAATTTTTTCATATATATAATAAAAAAGTCAATCCTTTGTCTAACAACGTTGTCCCTACCAGAGTTCTAAATCAAAATTACACATCAGAGTATAACAATAAGTATAGGAATAGGAAGGAACTAGCTTTTCATAGGTGACTTGAGGTCTCTGCAAGGCTCAAATCCTAAATGGAAAGACTTCTCATTCAAGCATCTTTAAGGGAGATGGTTGAATGAGATCACTTCTGAGGCTGTTTCTAACTCTGGAAGTGTAAAAAAGGACTCCTGGGCTGAGAAACAGTCAGGACCCCAGGCTCTGGAGTCTGACAGGCAGAGGCCAAGTCTTGGTCCTGTTCTGTGTCAATTGTTTAACTGTAAGTGAGTCACTAACTTCTTTGACCCTTGGTAATCTCATGTATAAATCAGACTAAATATACTGAATATTAGTGGATATCTTCTGTTGGTCCCTCCAGATCTACTTTTCACTTTCTCCAACCCACTCTGCGGTCCTGGAAGCAGGTATGGGCAGTTTTAGGGGGCTACCTGTTGGGTCTGCCCAGAATGGGTAGAGTGATGTCTGAGTGTTGACTCCAGGGTCTCGGTTGTGCTCAGCCTTCTCCACAGAGCTCTCTGGGTTCAGGTAGTCACTTCTCTCTCCGTTGCTAGCCTTGGGCACTGCATCATCCCTTGTGGTTTCCAAACTCCCTGCTCACACCTTTTTAATACAGTTCCTTTATGAAGCACTCCTCAAATTACTCAATTTGATATGGACCATCTGCTTCCTGCTGGACCTTGACTGATACACCTTATAAACTTGTTTCAAGGTTTAAAATTAAATGAGATAATGTATGTAAAGCACAAAGCATGGTTCTTTGCATATGGTAAAACCTTAATAAAAACTTCTGGTTATTTTTATTATTCTTTTTTTTTTTTTTTTTACAACTATCATCTGTTGCAACCCCCTCGTTTTATATATGAGGAAATGGAGGCCCAAAGCAGTTAAGGTACAAATTCAAAGTCTAATTAACTCAAGATAGCAACAACCCTGGAGCCAAGTCTCTGGACTGGTAGTTCTCAGTTCACTGCTTTTTCTACCGCAGCTTGTTGAGCAAAACAGACGGAGGAGGAGGGAGATCCTTTTGTCATAGATGTTGGAAAAAGGGCTAGATGAGCGAGAGGCAGAGTGCAGGAGATAATAAGCATCTTTCCATGTAGCACTGGATTTGCCTCTGCTAAATTATTGCTGAAATAAAGCATGCTGTTGTGATTTGGAATCCAGTGATTTCACTAAGAATAGAATAGGTATAATACAGGAGGAGCGATGCATGCTTGACAGGTTAAAAACAAATTTATGAACACATAATTGGAAGTTTTACCAGGAGGCATCGTAATGTTTCTAAGACATCTAGGCTATACCAGAATTAATTTTCAAATACAAGGCTGACTTTTGGATTAGCAGTGCAGATTAAGTCAAAACTTCGTAATTCCTTAGAATATAGTACTATGCTATGGACTTATGTAGAACCAGAACAACAAATTTTCGCCCACATGCATTCTGTAATTCGGTAATACTGACAACATGATGGAAATAATTCAATCATTAATTCCTATTTTCATTCAACCATTCAAACAAATATTTATTGGGCTTATAATACTCTTCAGGAATGGGGTGCATGGGTGGCTTAGTTGGTTAAGTGTCTGCCCTTGCCTTTGGTTCAGGTCAGGATCTCGGGGTCCTGGGATAGAGCCCCACACTGTGCTCGCTGCTCAGCAGGGAGCCTGCTTCTCCCTTTCTCCCTCTGCCTCTTCCCTCTGCTCTCTCTCTCTCTCAAATGAATAAATAAATCTTTAAAAAAAATTCTCCAGGAATTTTTATGGGTACTAACATACAAAAATTAACTAAATATATTTTCTGCTTCAATGGGTTCACAGAATGACAAAGAGACAGGTGTATCAACAGATATTGGTATGAACAGAGGAGAAATAAGCCTAGGCTACTACAGATCCTTGAAGAGGCTGGGTTGGTCAGGGAGCACCGAGAGGAGAGGCTTTCCTGAGTCAAAACTGAGCCTTAGCAAAGAGAAGTCTGTCTCAATCCAATTACATTCCAGTCTTCCAGATCCTTCCAAAGTATTGATGATATCAATTTATTAAAATATCTCTTACTAATATAAATATTAGTAGTAAAACAAAAAGCACACATGTAATAATGTATTACACTTTGCTGTGGCAGGTTGGTTGAGGTATATGTGGAAATTTGGAAAAATTTAAATAATGTTTCTCTCAGTGACTAGAGTGTATGACAGGAAAAGTGAGATACATTTAAAAGATATTTTACACAGACTCCTTGGAAAATGTTACCTTCAAAGAAGTTTGCTTAATGTGCTTTACCAATGAGGCCTTATTTTGAGTTAGACCAGGCTTATTTGAGATATAAACATATACTTTGAAAAATGAGTTGGAATCTGTACATGGAGGAAAAAAAAACATAAAAGCAGGGCCATTCATTTCAGAATCCAGGATGCGTTCATATACAACTGGACCTATTAATAAATATAATACAACCAAACCTGGAGATTCATTAGCCTGGGGCTAATAATACATTATATGTTAATAAAAAAATTTAAAAAACTAAAAAAAAAATAAACATAACACAACCTAAAGAGGTTATTTCTACATATTCATCACAAAATGAATTTGTGGTGGTCATTTGCATCTCAATTGTAACTGTTAAATGTGGCATCCAAGTATATCATTTACTTTGCCATGGTAATGCTGCTAAATATTTGTGTCTCTCTTTTGAAGTCCAAACTGAAGAGCTTTTTTTTTTTTTTTTAAGATTTTATTTATTTATTTGACAGACAGAGATCACAAGTAGGCAGAGAGGCAGACAGATAGAGAGAGAGGTGGAAGTAGGCTCCCTGCAGAGCACAGAGCCCAACGTGGGGCTCAATCCCAGGACACTGGGACCATGACCTGAGCCGAAGGCAGAGGCTTTAACCCACTGAGCCACTCAGGTGCCCCCAAACTGAAGAGCTTTATAACTCTGGCTTACTCATTCAAGTTGCTCTTGTCCAGTCCCTGACCCTGATCATCCTCACTTGGTTCACTCTCTTTTACCTCACATCAAAATCCATCCCTATTTATACTGCATGTGTCTGTATGTGTGTGTGTTTATGTGTATGTATGTGCGTATCTCCATTTTAGCCATCCACAATTACAACTATACTTGGAACTTAAAATTACTTTCAAGATTTCAAATGTAGAGGGTTTTTTTAATTTTTTGTTTTAATCTACCACTTTGTTATCCTCTTATCCTCTATTAAAACAAATTACTTACTGTCCTCATTATGACCATCATTGTGACTTCTGCTTTGTTGATCACTTTCCGCCAGTCCATTAGTCACATCATCATTTATTTGATATTCCACCCAGTTTAAAAGCATTAAGAAATATATCTTTTACATTTATTTTCTGTTTTGAAAGTAATAAATAATATACTCATTAAAGACAATAGGACAACGTTGGAAAAGTAAACAAATGAAAAAAAATCACACACAAAGTATCTAAAAACAGTTGTTGTCAACATTTTAGGGTTTCTTTGCATTTTTTCTATGCATAGTGTCTTTTATGTAGTTATGATTGTACTTTGTATAAAATTTGCACCGAAGTTACGCATGTAAATTCTTTATGACCATCCATCTATATATCATCAATTACATTAAGTATCATAATTCACTTTTCCATTATACTATTATTGGGCACTAATTTATTTTTCCTTTTTTATATACAATTCTGTAATGAGCATTTTTGTGCATAAATGTTTTTCAAAACTCAGGATTATTTTCTCAGATTGGATTCCTGGACCTAGACTGAAGGATATGAATTTATTTAAGTCAACATCCAAAGCCTCTCTTGCTTTTTGAATTTTTATTTTTTTTAATTAAAAAAATTTTTAAAGATTTTATTTACTTATTTGAGAGAGAGAGTGAGTGAGAGAGAGAACACAAGTGGGAAGGGGCAGAGGGAAGGGAGAAGCAGACTCCCCGCTGAGCAGGGCACCTGACGTGGGGTTTGATCTTAGAACTCCAGGATCATGACCTGAGCCAAAGGCAGACAGTTAACTGATTGAGCCACCCAGCCATCCTACTTTTTGAACTTTAAAAAAAAAAGTTTATTTATATTTTGGTTTGAGCCTGGCATCAAGCTCCCTGCTCGGCAGAGAGTTTACTTCTCCCTCTGGCCCTCAGCCCATTCTCTCCCTCTCTCACACTCTCTCAAATAAATACAATCTTTTTTTTTTTTTAAGGTATATTTTAAGTAATCTCTACACATAACATGGGGCTTGAACTCACAACCCCAAGATCAAGAGTCCCACGCTCTCCCAACTGAGCTGGTGAAGCATCCCACTTTTTGAATTTTTGTGACGACCTCTATGATAATCTTTATCTTAATCCTCAATCATTTTCTGTTCCTCTGGCTGAGTAGTCAGCTTTCGAGGGGGAAGTCTTGAATACATACACTTTGTATTTATGTTCTGAACTTTAATTGGCCTCCTGAAGCAAAGGTTCCTCTTCTATCCATTTTCTGTGGTTACTCCTTCCTTGAGCAGTAACTCTCTCCTCTAATCCTCTATCCCTTTCTCTTTCCTTCCTTTTTCTTTCCTTTCCTCCTTTTCTCCTTTCTCTATAAACCATCCAGAAGCCCCTCTCTACTCTCACCCATCTCATTTTCAGATAACTTCACTTTCTCCTTCACTGAAACCAAGGATTCTTTGCATGAACTCTCTAATATTCTCTTTTTTCTGTTATTTCCTTCTCTCAGTCATAACATTTCTCTGTTTTTAAGAATGGCCACTTATCTTATTAGTTTTATGTTTAGTAAAATATTTCTTACATACAAAAGCATATATGTAACTCATCGGGCTGTTACAAAGCATAATAATAAAAGAAACATTCGTGAATGTGCCACCCAACTTAAGAAACAGACCATCAGAGGGGGGCGCCTGGGTGGCTCAGTTGGTTGAGCACCTGCCTTCAGCTCAGGTCATGACCCTGGAGTTCCCAGATGGAGTCCCGCATCAGGCTCCCTGCTCAGCAGGGGGTCTGCTTCTCCCTCTACCACTACCTCTGCTCATGTTCTCTCTCTCTCAAATAAATAAATAAAATCTTTAACAGAAAAAGAAAGAAAGAGACCATCACATACAATCATGTGGTTCTTTCCTTTTTACCCTTCTGCTATTTCTTCTAGGGGTAACTACCAACCGGAATTTTTAAAAATAGTTTTTATATGCATGTATTTCTGAACTATATACATATGTATGTATAAACTATATAAACCATATATAACACACAACCTATATTATTAATACGTATTAATATATGTCATCTTAACCTTTATCTACAAACTCTATACTTATATGTACATATATTCTTAAATAATACACTGTTTCATTTCCCTTTTTTTTTTTAAATAAAAATGATATTACACTCAATATAGTCTTTCTGGATTCTTTTTTCATTCAACATTGCATCTTTTTTTTTTTTTTTCCCCAGAGAAAGGTAAGAGGGGAGGGGCAAGGGAGAAGGTGAGAGAGAACCATGAAGCAGGCTACATGCCCAGCACTGAGCTTGATGTAGGGCTTGATCTCACAACCCTGAGAACTTGAGCTGAGCCAAAATCAAAAGTTGGATACTCAACTGACTGAGTCACTCAGGTGCTCCCAACATTGCATTTTTAAAATTAATATTTTTGCGTATAGCAATAGTTCATTCCTTTTTACTTCTGCTTGATATTCCATTGTGAATATAACACTATTTATCTTTTCCTTTTTGAGTGGGTACCATATTTGTTGTTGTTACTATTATAAGGAGTTCTGCCATAAGTATTCTGATATGTGTCTCTTGATCTTTATGTGCGAAGAATTTTCTAGATTTAGAGTATAAATCTAGGAGTAAATTGTCAAATTTTTGGTATTCAAATGTTCAACACTCCAAGATAACACGAATTACCTTTAATGACGGTTTTAATTTATACTCCTGCTAGTTGTATATAAAGTATCCTATTGATTCACATCCTTTCTAACAATTGGCAATTTTGTCATTGTCTTTCTTCTTCTTCCTCTTCCTTCTCTTCCTCCCCCCTCCTCTTCCTCCTCCCCTCCTCTTTCTCTTCTTCTTTTTCCTCCTCTCCTTCCTCTCCTCCTCCTCTCCCTCTTCCCCTTCTTCTCAACGCCCCCTTCTCCTTCTTTCCAATCTGATGAACATAAAAAGAGATCTCACTATATATTTTTTTAAGATTTTATTTATTTATTTGACAGAGAGAGAGATCACAAGTAGGCAGAGAGGCAGGATAAGAGAGGGGAAAGCAGGCTCCCCACCAAGCAGAGAGCCCGATGCGGGGCTTCATCTGAGGACCCTGGGACAATGACCTGAGCCGAAGGCAGAGGCTTAACCCACTGAGCCACCGAGGCACCCCTCACTATAGTTTTTAACATACATTTTCTGAATCACTAATGAGGCTGAGCATCTTATATGCTTATTCTTGACTCACATTTCCACTTCTGTGAAATACCTGTTTGTGTATGTCCCCCACTTTTCTATTGAGGTTTTTTGCCTTTTTTTATTGATTTTATGAGTTCTGTATTGCAAATATCTTCTTCCAATTTGTGGCTTGTTTTTCCATTTTACTTGAGAACTGTTTTGATGAACATAAGTTTTAAATTTTATTGTGGTTTAATGTATCAATATTTTCTTTTATGGCTTGTGCTTTTTGTGTCTGGCATAAAAGATTCTTTCATATCCTAAAGTTATAAAGCTGTTTTTCTGTAGAATTATTTAATAAATTTGATTGTTTTTTCTTCTCTTACTTTTCTTTAAACTACAGGGAATTGATTTTTGTGTGTAGGAGTGAGGTAAGAATCCATTTTCATTTTCTCTGTATGGATAACTTTCATCCCAACCCAACTGCTTCCCCAGTGATCTTCAGTCCATCTTTCTCATATATCAATTGTCTATAAATTCTTTGGGCTTTCAATGTGGATAATAATATAGTCTTCAGAAAATCACACTTTTATTTCTTCCTTTCCAGTCCTATAACTTAAATTCTTTCTTTTCTCTCTCTCTCCCTTCCTCCCTCCCTTCTCTTTTCCTCCACCTCCTCCACTTCTTTTTTTGGTCCTACTCCCTTTTCTTGAACTAGATCTTCAGTACCATTTTGAAAAGAAGCATTCTTAAATAGTGGTCATTATTATCTCATTCCTAATTTAAACCAGTGTTTCTAGCATTTCTCCATTAAGAGTGCTGTTTACTGTGGTGAACTGATAATAATCTTCATTAGACTAAAGAAGTTTCGCTACACCCATGCCTAGTCTTTTATAGCTATTTTTTCTTTAAATAAATAACTGTTAAATTTTGTTAAATGATTTTTTTAAAGTTTATTAAGCAATCTTTACACCCAACATCAGGCTCGAACTCACAACCCTGAGATCAAAAGTTGCATGCTCTTCTGATTGAGCCAGCCAGGTGCCCCAAAATGATGTTTTTGTACGTAATAAAATGATCATTTCCCCCTCTTTACTCTGATACTTACAGAAATTTCATGAATAGTTTTTCTAACATTAAGCTACTCTTGTATTTCTGGATTACATTCAAGTTGATCATGATACTCTATTGTACTCAGTTAGGTTTAGATTAATAATTTTCCTTAGGACTTTTGAATTTCTATTGATGCAAAAGAATGGCCAGTCATTTCCCCTTTTTATTTTTTCCTAAGGTTTATCATCTTTGCATATTCTTGGTAACCAGGTTATACTGGCTTCATAAAATGAATTAAAATTAGGTAGGGTTTCCTCATTTTTATTCTCTACACAAATTGGTATATGACTGAAATTTTCTGTTTATTTATTTATAATATTTTACTTATTTATCTGACAGAGAGAGAGAGAGCTTGAGCACAAACAGAGTGGCAGGCAGAGGGAGAGGGAGAAGCGGGCTCCCCACTGAGCAGAGAGCCTAATGTGGGGCTCAAGCCCAGAACCCTGGGATCATGACCTGAGCTGAAGGCAGACACTTAACCACCTGGGCCACCCAGGTTCCCCCAAATTTTCTGTTTTTAAAAAAAACTGAGAGTTTACTCTATAAACTGATTATGTTTCTTTAAAAACTATTATGCAATAATTCAAATCCACTCCTGAGTCAGATTTGTTTTTATAATTTCCCATGAATTCATCTACATCATTTAACTTTTCAAACTCTACACACGTTCACTTTTTTATTGCTAATATTTCATGACTATTAGAGTTCTGCTGTGCTTTTCCACATTTCTTAAATTGGATGCTTGGATGGTTCTGATGACGGTAAGTAGAGAAGAGAAGTCATTATGGAAAAGTTACTTGGATACAATCTCATCCTGTTGTTTTCTTATTGATCACTAATCTCAGGGATTCTAGATGTTGATTAATTTGTGATTGATTTCTGGGTGATTTTGAAATATTTCTAAAAAAAAAGAAATCGAATAATTCTCTTTAGAGATTCCATTTTAACTTTGAATTAAACAAAAGCTTTTAAACTAGGGACACTTACCCACAGCAAAAAGATCAAGATTTTTACTTTGAATCACTTGATTTCTAAAAACCATTTTAAAAACTGTGCATGTGTGTAATTATTTTGTCACAATGATTTATGAAATTCCCATATGTATATAAGATCAAAAATGAATCTATGAAAGCACGTGTTTTATAGTTTTGTTAGTTCTTGCAGCAGTATTTGCAAATATATGACCAATATAATTAATCTTACTTCAGAATTAATAAAATGGAGTCTTTGAAAAATAATTTTTAAGGTACCTCAACAAATTAAGGTAAGAAACTGAATGAATTTACAGATGTGTTCCTAATCTAGAGTTTTGAAATCTTCTATAAAAACTTCCGATGTTTATAATTAGCCAGGATGTCTCCACGTCACTTTCTAAGATTGATATTTGTCACATGGACAAAGGAGCTTTTCACCGAGGGCTACATATATATTCCACGTGACGAGTGGAAAGTGCATAGTCACAATGGCCAATGTCAGCTGATCAAGTCCCATCACAGGAGTGCCAATAAAAAAACCACATTTAAATACATATATCTCTAGTGACTTGTAGGGAAGATGGCAGAGTCAAAGGATCCTAAACTCACCTTCTCCCACAGATACAACTGAATAATACCCACACTAGTGTAAATAACTCAGAAAATGACTTGAAGGCTGGCAGAATAGATTCTCCTTAACTAAACATGGAGAAGAGACCACATCAAGAATAGTAGGAAAGGCAGAGACACAGGCAGGAACCAAGCTAACATGTGAGGCCATCTGAGGAAGGGAGGGTCACTGAAAGCATGGAGAAGACCCCACACCAGGCACTCCAGGTGGGGAACCCATAGGGAAGATGAATCCCCACAACCTTTGGCTTTGAAAACCAGGGAGGCTTACTTTCTTGAGTTCTTACAATTAGTGGACTTTAACACCTGGATAAAAATTAGTGGCTTTGCTCTGAAAGAGGGTGAGAGAAAACTGAGTACCTGCCCTTAAGGAGAGAGCACAGCAAATAGTCCTGCTGAGATACGGGTTAGAAGCAGCAGTTTGAAAAATGCCTGGTATTCAGGAAAGAGATTTGTTCACTATTCACAGAAGGTGTACTGGAGGGGCAGGGATCTTTGGGAGACTTCTCCAAGAACAAAAGAGCTTGTGGATGTCATTTCTCTCTCTCAACTCCCAACCTAGATACATGGACACCGCAGCAACCAGCACAGTGTGGCTCCTCTCCCCCTAGCTTGCTAATATTGTGCCATGCCCCCATGTTCTTGTCAACTTGCCCCCTCCATCCCTGCCTCAACAGGAGTATAGCAAAGTGGCGCTACAAGCATGGTATTATTCAAGAAGCCCTGCCAGGGGCCAGCACCACTCCAAAGTGACTCCTGCCCCACAGAGAGGGAAAGATAACCACACATACCAGTTCAAATATAGCTCCAGCCATGGGCTGGGGGCAGACATCTAGTCTGACTGCACGCCCTGACCACCAATGAATGAAAGCCTCCTAGGAGACAACACAGGAAGAGTGCCCTCCAGCTTGGTTCAATGGCAGCTCTGGCAAAAGCCTGGTCTGACCCAATTCAACCCCAAGGTGGCCCCAGACTGGCCCATTAATGACACAGGGACCAAATCTTGCCACAACAGGCAAAGGGAGCCATTGCAGATGACTAAAGTGAAGGCAAATATGGTTCAGCCACAACAGCAGGGTGCATACAACACACATTGGAGATATCCCTTAAATGCCAGGTTCTGGTAAACAGGGAGTATTACACTACAGTATACCACAGGACCTCTTCTTCATAAGGCAACCACTTGCAAGAGCAGAAGATGTAGCTGAATCTCCTAGCTCATAGAAATAGACACAGAGTTAGATGAAATGAGCAGCTGAATATGCCCCAAGTGAAAGAACAGGACAAAATCACAAGAGAGCTCAATGAAATGGAGGTAATTAATATGCCTGATGGAGAATTTAACATAATGGTCATAAAAATACTCACTGGACCTGAGAAAAGAGTGCAGGACCTCAGTGAGACCCTCAACAAAAGAGCCAATCAAAGATGAAGAACTCAATAACTAAAATTAATACATGAGAGGGAATGATAGTAGACAACAGGAAGCAGGAGAATGGATCAGCAACCTGAAGGACAGAGTAATGGAAAGCAATCAAGCTGAACAATGAGAGAAAAACACAATAACACAAAATGAAAATAGACTTAGGGAACTCATCAACACCATCAAGTGTAATAACCTTTGCATTATAGGGATCCCAGAAGGAGAAGCAAGAGAAAAGGGGGCAGAAAATTTATTTGAAGAAATAACAGCTGAAAGCTTCCCTAACCTGGGAAAGGAAATAGAAATCCAGATCCAGAAGTCCTGAAGGCCCCTAACAAAATCAACCCAAGGAGGTCCACACCAAGACACATAGTAACTACAATGGCAAAAAGCAGTGATAAAGTGAGAATTTTAAAAGCAACAAGAGAAATAAAAATGGGGGTGAGAGATAGGGTGGCTGGGTTATGGACATTGGGGAGGGTATGTGCTATAGTGAGTGCAGTGAATTGTGTAAGACTGATGATTCACAGACCTGTACCCCTGACACAAATAATATATTATATGTTAATAAAAATAATAAAAAAAATTTTTTTAAAGAAATGACAACAGTTATATACGAGGGAAACTCCATATGGCTATTAGCTGATTTTTCATCATAAACTTCGTAGGCCAGAAGGGAATGGAAGATATATTCAAAGTGCTGAAAGAAAAAAAAACA
Source organism: Lutra lutra (assembly GCF_902655055.1). Taxonomy (NCBI): domain Eukaryota; kingdom Metazoa; phylum Chordata; class Mammalia; order Carnivora; family Mustelidae; genus Lutra; species Lutra lutra. Next base: position 57,089,712 of record NC_062284.1, read on the forward strand.
AAACAAAACAAAAAAAATCCCTGCAACAAGAAGTCTATCCAGTAAGAGTATTATTCTATCCAGTAAGAGTATCATTCAGAATAGAAGGGGAGATAAAAAGCTTCCTAGAGAGGGACACCTGGGTTGCTCAGTTGGTTAAGCGGCTGCCTTCGGCTCGGGTCATGATCCCAGGGTCCTGGGATCGAGTCCCACATCAGGCTCCTTGCTCAGCAGGGAGCCTGCTTCTCCCTCTGCCTCTGCCTGTGCTCACTCTCTCTGACAAATAAATAAATAAAATCTTAAAAAAAAGCTTCCTAGAGAAACAGAAGTTAAAGGAATTCATGACCACTAAACCATACCTACATAAATATTAAAGGAGACTCTGAGTGGACAGGAAAGACCAGAAATAGGAGAAAGAAAAGTAGGAAGCCCAGAAGCAGTAAACATTAAGTATATCTATAAAAATAAGTCAAAGTATTCACAAAAGTATGACATTATATACCAAAAACATGGGTGAGAAAGGAGTAAAAATTCAGTGTTTTTAGAATGAGTTCAAATTTAAGTGACCATGAACTTAATATAGACTGTTATATGCACAAGATGTTATATATAAACCTAATGGTAGTCATAAAAAAGAAAACTTGTAATAGGTAAGCAAAAAAAATAACGAGAAAGAAATCTAAATATATCACTAAAGAAAGCCAGCAAACTAAGAGAAGAGAGCAAGAGAAGAAAGGAATAGAGAAGAACTGTAAGAACAACCATAAAACAAGAAACAAAATGGCAGTAAGTACATACCTATCAATAACTACTTTTTGAATGTAAATGGACTAAATGCTCCAATCAAAAGACAAAGGGTGACAGAATGGATAAAAAAGTGAGACTGATCTATATACTGTTTACAAGGGATTCACTTCAGACCTAAAGACACATGTAGATTGAATATGAAGTGATGAAAACAAAATAGACTTCAAAGCAAAAGCTGTAACGAGACAAAGAAGGACACTACATAACATAAAGGGAACAATGCAACAAGAAGATATAACAATAGTAAGTATTTATGTACTCAACAGGGAACACCCAACTATATAAAGTCCCTATTAATAAACAAAAGAAATAATTGATAATAATACAATAATAGTAGGGGATTTTTATTTGAGAGAGAGAGAGAGAGAGATCATAAGCAGGCAGGTAGGGTAGAAGGAGAAGCAGACTCCCCACTGAGCAGGGAGCCTGACACAGGACTCAATCCCAGGACCCTGGGATCATGACTTGAGCCAAAGGCAGATGTTTAACAGACTGAGCCACCTAGATGCCTCAACAGTAGAGGATTTTAGTACCTCATTTACATCAATGGAGAGATCATCCAAACAGATAAACAACAAAGAAACAGTGGACCAGATGGATCTAACAGATATATTCAAAACATTTCATCCTAAAACAGCAGAATACACATTTTTTTCAAGCACACATGGAACATTCTCTAGAACAGATCCCATGTTAAGCCACAAAACAAGTCTCTACAGATTAAAAAGGTTGAAATCATACCAAGCATTTTTTCCAACCATAACACTATGAAACTAGAAATCAACCACAAGACAAAAATCTGCAAGGATCGAAAACACATGGAGCTTAAATAACATACTACTAAACATGAATGGGTCAACCAAGAAATCAAGAGGAAATCAAAATCACATGGAGATAAATGAAAATGAAGACACAATGGTCTAAAATCTTTGGGATGAGGGATACCCTCATCTCAGGTTCCTGGGATCAAGCCCCACATTGGGCTCCCTACTCAGCAGGGAGCCTGTTTCTCCTTCTCCCTCTGCCCCTCCCCCCACTTGTACACACTCTCTCTCAAATAAATAAAAATAAAATAAAATAAAATCTTAAGATGAGGCAAAAGCTGTTCTAAGAGGGAAGTTTATAGCAATAGGCCTAAAGAAAGTAGAAAAAGAAGAACAAACAAAACCAGTAGAAGGAAGGAAATAATAAAGATTAGAACAGAAATAAATGAAATAGGATCTAAAAGAACAATAGAAAAAGATCAATGAAACTAGGAACTGGTTTTTTGAAAAGATCAACAAAATTGATAAACCATTAGCCAGAATCATTTAAAAAAAAAAAAAGAAAGAAAAAAAAGAAAAAGAAAAGGAGAGAAAGAAAGAGGGAGTATTAAAATAAACAAAATCAGAAATAAGAGGAGAAATAACAATAGACACCTTAGAAATACAAAGGATTATAAGAAAATATTATGAAAAGTTTTATATCAAAAAATTGAACAACCTAGAAGAAATGAATAATTTCTCAGAACATACAGCCTTCCAAAACTGAATCAGGAAGAAATAGAAAATTTGAACAGAGTGATTACACACAATGAAATTGAATCAGTAATTAAAAAATTCCCAACAAACAAAATTCTAGCACCTGATGGTTTCACAGCTGAATTCTACCATACATTTAAAGCAGAGTTAATACTTATTCTTCTCAAAGTATTTTTTAAAATATTTTATTTATTTATTTGAGAGAGAGACAGTGAGAGAGAGCATGAGTGAGGAGAAGGTCAGAGGGAGAAGCAGACTCCCTGTGGAGCTGAGAGCCTGATGTGGGACTCGATCCCGGGACTCCAGGATCATGACCTGAGCCGAAGGCAGTCACTTAACCAACTGAGCCACCCAGGCACCCCTCTTCTCAAAGTATTAAAAAAATAGAAGAATGAGGAAATCTTCCAAATTCTTTCTATGAGGTCAGCATCACCCTAGTACTAAACCCAGATAAAGACACTACAAAAGAAAGAGAACTACAGACCAATATCTCTGATGAACATAGATGCAAAATTCCTCAACAAAAAATCCAAACCAAGTCCAACAATATATTTAAAAAATCATTCACCACTATGAAGTGGTATTTTATTCCTGGGATGCAAGTATGTTTCAATATTCACAAATCAATCAATATGATACATCATATCAACAAAAGAAATGATTAAAAAACATGTGATCATTTCAATAGATGCAGAAGTAGCATTTGACAAAGCACAACATCCATTCATGATTAAAACTTTTAACAGAGAGCTTTAGAGGGAATATATCTCAACATAATAAAGACCATATGTGGAAAACCCACAGCTAACATCATACTCCATGATGAAAAATGGAAAAATTTTCACCTAAGATCAGGAATAAGATAAAGATGTCCTCTCTCACTGGAAGTCCTGGCCATAGCAATTAGACCAGAAAAAGAAATAAAAGGCTCCTAATCAGTAAGGAAGAAGTAAAACTTTGACTATTTGCAGTTGACATGATGCTACATATAGAAAACCTCAGGGGCACCTGGGTGGCTCAGTGGGTGAAGCGTCTGCCTTCAGCTCAGGTCATGATCCCAGGGTCCTGGGATCAAGCTCCTGCTCAGCAAGGAGCCTGCTTCTCCCTCTCTCTCTGCCTGCCTCTCTCCTACTTGCGATTCTGTCAAATAAATAAGTAAAATCTTTAAAAAAAAAAAAAAGAAAGAAAGAAGGAAAGAAAGAAAGAAAGAAAACCTCAATGACTCCATCAAAAAACTATTAAAACTGATAAGTGAATTAAGTAATATCACAGGATACAAAGTCAATATACAGAAATTGGTTGTATTTCTACAAATTATGAAGCAGCACAAAGAGAAATCAAGAAAACAATCCCATTTACAACTGCACCAAAAATAATAAAATACCCAGCAATAAATTTAGCCAAGGAGATGAAAGACCTATAGTCAGAAAATGTAAAACACTGTTGAAAGAAATTGAAGATGACACAAACAAATGGAAAGATATTCCATGCTCATGGATTGGGAGAACAAATATTGTCACACTGTCCAGTCTATTCAAAACAATCTAAATTTGATAATAGTTTTATAATAATCTAATAATCTAGATTTAATTCAATCCCTATTAAAATACTAATATTATTTTCCATATAACTAGTAACAAATGATCCTAAAATTTGTATGGAACCAAAAAAAAAAACCTCCAAATAGCCAAAGCAATCTTGAAAAAGAACAAAACTGGAGGTGTCACAATGCCATTTCAAGATAGACTACAAAGTTGTAATAGCCAAAACAGTATGGTACTGGAACAAAAACAGATACACACATCAATGGAACAGGACAGGAAGCCCAGAAATAAACCCATGATTATATGGTCAATTAATCTACAACAAAGGAAGCAAGAATATGCAATGGGAAAAAGATAGTCTCTTCAACATATGGTATTGGGAAAACTGGACAGCTACATGCAAAAGAACAAAACTGGACCATTTTCTTATGCCATATACAAAAATAAACTCAAATGGATTAAAAACCCATATGTGAGACCTGAAATCATAAAAATCCTGGAAAAGAACATAGGCAGTAATGTTTCTGACATCAGCTGTAGCAACATTTTTCTAGATATGTCTCCTGAGGCAAGGGAAACAAAAGCAAAAATAAACTATTGGGACTATATCAAAATAAAAGCTTCTGTGCAGCAAAGGAAACAATGAACAAAACTAAAAGGTAATGTACTGAATGGGACATGATACTTGCAAATGATACATCTGATAAGGGGTTAGTATGCACAATATATAAAGAACTTATACAACTGAACACTAACCACCCCTCACCCAAAATCCAATTTAAAAATGGGCAGAAGCAGTGCCTGGGTGGCTCAGTAGTTTAAGCATTTGCCTCTTGGTTTCAACTCAGGTCATGATCTCATGGGTTGTGAGATTAAGCCCTGCATCAGTGGAGAGTCTACTCGAAGATTTTCTCCTCTGCCCCTCACCCTACTCTCATGCTCTCTGTCTCCCTCCCTCTCAAATAAATAAATATTTTTTTTAAAAATGGGCAGAAGACATGAACAGACAAACATAGAGATGGCCAACAGACACATAAAAAGATTCTCAACATCATTCATCATAGAAATGCAAATCAAAACCACAACGAGATACTACCTCACACCTGTCAGAACGGCTAAAATAAAAAACATAAGAACAAGTATTGGTGAGGATGTGGAGAAAAAGGAACTCTTGTGCACTGTTGGTGGGAATGCAGACCGGTGTTACCACATGGAAAAAATTAAAAATAGAACTACCATATGTTTCAGTAATTCCAGTACTGGGTATTTACCCAAAGAATACAAAAACATGAATTTGAAAAGATATATATACCCCTGTGTTTATTGCAGCATTATTTACAACAGCCAAATTATAGAAGCAGCCCAGTGTCCACTGATAAATGAATGGATAAAGAAGAGGTGGCATATATATCTACACAGACACACACACAGACATACACACATATACACACACACACACACAATGGAATATTAGCCATAAAAAAAGAACGACATCTTGCCATTTGCAACAAGATGGATGGAACTAGAGTGTATAATGCTAAGTGAAATAAGTCAGTAAGGGAAAGACAAATAGCACATGATTTCACTCACATGTGGAATTTTAAAAATAAGACAAATGATCAAAGGAAAAAGACAAACTAAGAAACAGACTCTTAGCTATAGAGAAAAAACTGGTGGTTGCCAGAGGGGAGGTGGGGGGGGGGGATGGGTGAAACAGGTGAAGAGGATTAAGAGTACACTTACTATGATCAGCACTGAGTACAGTATAGAATTATTGAATCACTATATTGTACAACTGAAACTAACATAACACTGTTAATTATACTGGAATTAAAAGAAATAAGTTTTAAAAATGTATCTTTACTACTTCTAGTTTTCAGGGATACAAGAAAGGACATTTTCCTATATGCTATCAAGAAACCTACAACAAGGTAGGCCAGTGACTTGACTTTCTGTTTCTTAAAATATAAAAAGTAATATTTTTAAATAACCATAAAGCTAGGCTATACTTAGATCTCATGGAGCTAAATTAAGCAACAAAGGGCTGCCCCAAGATTAAAATGAGTAGTGTATTCACTCATACATCTTTCAAAAGCCACTTTATATGAGAGGCATAGTGGGGTGGATGGAAATGATGCTGACCTAAGAGTCAAAAGACCTGCTTCCGGCATTGTGACCCTTGGCATATCTCTGGCATTATCTGTGGCTGGCCCTTCAGATAATATCTAAGGATGTCTCCAGATCTATGGTTCTGTATAATCTAGGGTAACAGAGAATTACCTGACCTCCCCTCTTACTACCTATTCAAAGGGGTACTGGAACTATAATCCTGAGAGCTCCTGATAAGATTAAATCATGGGTAGCTTGGGGCAGATAGGATGGGGAGGGCGTAGAGAAAGACTAAACTGATTTGGTACCATAAATAGTTCATTGTTTGATTTTTAGTTGGGTATTACTTGTTTTGATCAGACAACTCACAATCTAGTTTTCTTGGAACTCAAGAAAACTGGAAGTACTCTTGTGATGAAGATGCAAGTTGAGGCATAAAGGCATTAATTTATTTTTAGGTCACATATACCAGGTTAAGTTGGTCAGCTTGGAATAGGAACATAAAACAATATAACAAAGCATAATTCTCATTCAAGCTCCACGCCATTGGATGCCTGTGATGCCATTCTACCACGGGCTGTGATTTCCTAGAATGCAAACAATGTAAAATTCAAAGAACATTTCTGAGCACTAAAATTGTGCAAGCTATGGTTCTGAGATGGGGTTATAGCAGCAAGCCAAAGGTAGCACTCTTGCCTCAAATTCTATTCCTCTCAAAGCAAAAAGAGCATTTCATGGGTTCTGCTGGTTATTTAGGAGACCGGAAAAATCTTGGAAGATTCACTCTGAATCTCTTTTCTGTTTTCAGAGAGACAGACACATTGTGGAGATGTGGCTGGGACACTGACTTAGAAAAGGCAGGAGCAATTACAACATGTTTATATGCCTGTGTAAACTCGGGCACTGGACCGCTCTGCTCCTGTGAATGAGTGTTGTGCTATGAGTTAATATGTAAAAAACATTGTTTTTGGCTGCCTCTCTGAATCAGTTAGAATGTTTTTGGCTGCAAGTAACAGAAAACCTAATTCAGACTGGCTTAAGCAATAAGGGAATAAAGCTATGCCATTGGCAAGAGGTGGGGCATCTCTCTTTCCCTTCAATTTTCTTGGCTCTGCCCTCTTCTGTGCATCGTCTTTATCCTCAGGCTGGTAGCCAGATGTCCTCAGCAGTTCTGGGCCTCCTATCTTCCCATAACAACACAGAGCAAGAGAGCCTGTTTCTCTTTCTTTGGATATTGTTGTGGGAAGACATGTGCAAAAAATAATTTGAGAAGGCTCCAGCACACTTCCCCTCACATCCCATTTGTATGTCTTTGCAGAAGGCTTAACCAGGAGTCCTGAAATAGCCACTGGTTAAAAGAGGACACAATCCTAGAGTTAGGAGCAAACACTCTGACTGTGTTACTGATACAAAATAGGGGAAACATGGGATAGATGAGAATACAACCTTTTCTCAGTTTAAAATACAACTGACTGGAAACTGGGTTCAACTTCTGGCAAACACCGGTCTTCAGAAATAGCTGTTCCATAATGAGCAGTGACAGGGGTGCTGAACATTGCATTCAAATACTCTCATTTAATCCTCAGAACCACCTAAAGTAGGTACTTATTGCCCTCCTTTCCCAGATGATGAGATTAAGCCTTTCGGAGATTAGGCAACTTGCTCTAATCTACACAGTTGGTAGTATAATCAAGGAGTATGATGCTAGAAACCTTGTTAACAATTTTCTATATCCCAGACTTTGCCTAGAGCAAAGTCCTGGGATTCATGGGTCAGAGATCAGGATATAATAAACCACTTTGTTATATGGACAACAATAGCATCCTGTTGAGGGGTTTCCTTGGTAGACAGCTTTGGGTAGCATACTAATTGGGCCCAGTGAATTTGTGATGTTTGGTTTTCCGAATGGAGGGAATAATAATGATGTCAGTATCCCCATAAATTAAATGATAAATTTGGGAAAACATTATCAACTCTTTTAGACAAAGGCCATTTGCTTCAACACACATAAGCAACAAAATATCATGGCTGCAGAAACTTTTCTCAGTGATTAAAAAATTGATTTCTAAGTGGGAAAAAAAAGACTACAAAAGAGATTAGTTATATCAATTTAGTAGTTTTTGGAAGGAGATCATATTACCTGAGGGAATATGTACAACTGAGGGACAATAAGAAGTTTGTAAAAAGGAAAATGTGCTGCTGGCTAGGTGGGATGCACTGACAAATATATCCATCCTTCCTACAGAATCATTTAATGAATGTAGCAGCAACCTGATTCTGTGATGGAAGGCAAGAGGTGACCAATGATTTTTTTTTTTTAGCTTAAAAAGTAGTTTAAAAATTGAACAAGATGCAATTAAGAAAACATGCAGCTACTGCACTGTAAATGTTATTAACTATTTTTCTATTTTAGCTCCTGGCATGAAAACATAAATATTTGGGAATGTTTTCCTTTTTTTTCTTTGGCAAAGTAGGGCATTTAATTGTTTGGATGGTCTTAGAAATCACAGTTGAGTCCAGAAATCAATTACAAAAGAGATGTTCTTTACTCCACTTTTTTTCATGTGACATATTTCATTTGTCCCTGAACAGGTTTTATAAGCAGAAAGTCTACCCATTCTGTAGGCAGGTGGCTCCTTGCTGTGCTGTTGTGGACCTTCAATCACTCGTGACATGCCTATAGTCCACAAAGTCTTGGGTGTCCTCTTTTAGCTATCATCCTCTGAAAGACATCTAAAAGGGTTTTTTAGTGCTTGAGAGAATTAGGTTTCATTTCTTGCATTCCACACTGTAAGTGGAAAAGTTGATCCACACTGACGTGAAGGGCTCAATTCTGTATGAACTACTTGTTCTTCTATCAGAAATAATCCTTCCCTTCTTCATTCCTTCCTTCTTTCCTTTATCCTTCCTTCCTTCTTCTTCTTCTTTTTTTTTAAGATTTATTTATTTAGGGGCGCCTGGGTGGCTCAGTGGGTTAAGCCGCTGCCTTCGGCTCAGGTCATGATCTCAGGGTCCTGGGATCGAGTCCCGCATCGGGCTCTCTGCTCAGCAAGAAGCCTGCTTCCCTCTCTCTCTCTGCCTGCCTCTCTGTCTACTTGTGATCTCTCTCTGTCAAATAAATAAATAAAATCTTAAAAAAAAAAAGATTTATTTATTTATTTGAGAGAGAGAGAAAGGGCTGAGGGAAAGGGAAAGAAAGAATTCCAAGGAGACTGTACACTGAGGGCAGAGTCTGAAATGGGGCTCTATCCCACCACCTTGAGATCATGAGCCAAGCCAAAACCAAGAGTCAGATGCCTAACCAACTGAGCTACCCAGGTACACCACCTGCCTTCCTTTCTTTCTGATAAGGCTCAAGTTCACCTAAAAACTGTTGACTCTTGGGGTGCCTGGGTGGCTCAGTCAGTTAAGCATCTGCATTCAGTTCAGGTCATGATCCCAGGGCCCTGGGATTGATCCCCGTGTTGGGCTCCCTGCTCAGTGGGAAGCCTGCTTCTCCCTCTCCCACTCCTCCTGCTCATGCTCCCTCTCTCACTGTCTCTCTGTCAAATAAATAAATAAAATCTTTTAAAAAAATTGTTGACTTTTTTCCAGAGATACATAATCCAATAAAACTAAACCCATCTCACTGAAAATGGTATCAACCAGCAAAAGCATGGTTCTTTTAATACTAGAGACACATTTGCAGAATGACTAAACTTGCTAAGTAGCAAAATGTGGAGACAGTGTACTGAGATCAAGAAGAGTCAATCATCAACCACTCTGTTGTTTTTAAATGGACTTACTAGGCTTTTAAAGAAGTATTATTTCAATAAAACAATCCACAAATAAATACAAAACAAAACAAAAGGGCAAATATAGAGACATATTGCAAGTAAGCTTGCATACCAAAAAGGTAAGTGTAAATTAGATTTGAATATTCATGAGTCACAAATCATTGACAGTTTGAAATAATGCAAAACAGCTTTATAAATGAGGTTAAGGCAAGGGACATCAAAGAAATGCATTGCAAAATCAATAGCAATTTGATTGTGCATATATACTTGTAAATTGTGGTTACAGTTTTTGTGACATGGGAGAAAAAATACTGTGTATCTGATGAAGGAGGAAGACACATAAATATTCCTTTTGTATGTTATATTTTCCTAATTCATCATCTACTTGGATACCAGCCAGGTAGAGAGTGGATGGACATCCTATTTCCCCCTAAGACAAAGTTTCCTTTTCAGAGACAGAGTTTTAGGGTATGTCTGAAGTGTCCTTGCTTGTTCTGCTAAAGAGAATTCAATAGACAACAATTCCTTTACAGTTGCTTTCAAAATAAAGGTTTTCATCTAGCATACAAGACTAGAGAATGACTCAACTCTTAAATTCCTTTGTGACAAAATGACTTCCATTGGTGAACAAATAGTTTAAATGAATACTCCTCTATTTAGAAAGAGGCAGATGAATTCAAAGTATAAGAACAATTTGTAGGAATACTTTGAAATAATTTGAGATATTAAATACAGGCAACCTTGTAATGCAAATAAAATGTTTTCGTTTTGCCCAGCAAGTAACTAGTCATTAATTTGTTGTTGGTTCTTTTGTACCAGTGGCTTTTGGTGAGGGCGTGTAAGCACACATGTGTGTATGTATGGAGAGATATCTGAAATGGTAGGACTTAAAATTTAAAGACTTGTTTAGGGACTTAAAGCAGAAATGTTTCCAATTAATTTTTTTTCAGAAGTGTCTCTTTTGGTTACTATCTGTAAGTTATGAAGTATTTCTTCAAGATGTTCTCCTCTGCCATCCTCCTTATTGTGTTCAGTCTGCTTTCTAGGATGATTGATGAACTTAGTGACATCACGTGAAAGTTGTGGCACACAATAGCCCTAATTTTGGAAGAGGCTGTGGGATTATGGTCTGTTTAAAAAACTAATCTATATCTATTCTCTGAGCCATGCTTTAAGGAAGACATTTAGTGTTGGGAGGTGAAATCCAGATGTGGTATAATCAGAATGAGAGGATTTTGCATTGTCTCCAATTCCCTGCTCTGCTAGGAAAGAAACTAAGATGACTTTTGTGTTGTTAATAATCAAGAATATCCATAACTTCCAAAAGCAATGGCCTTGGTAATTTTTAAGGTTTCTGTGTGAAGTCTGCTGTTATAATTTGTCAGTATTGATTCAGTTCAAGTTTAGCATTGCATTTGTAACCATATTTTGTTATTTTGGTTCTATAGCTAGAAGTTTCTTGACTCTCAAGTGTTATTAACTCGTTTGATCTTAATAAGCAAGTTTTTTCTGTTACTCCTTTCAGCAAACATTTTGTCATGATATAGGATGAGACTATTTAAATGATCTAATTTCATTTAAATTGTTTAGCTATAATATTTGATTTAATGATTGCCAGTAGCAGCTGTCTACATACACAAATGCCATTTTTCCTCTATTGTAGCTCTATTTATTTTGTTCCTCTATTTAGTTCCAACATTATTTTAGTTCCATTTGGTCATAGTTACTAAACTTTCTTGACAGGGAGGATAATTTACAACATTTACATATTTGATTATTTTGATTAAGTCCTTCTTCAATATATGTGTGTATATATAGCTTTAAAAATTGCTTAATCTCTAAATTAAAACACAATATGTTGGACCAGCCAAACAACTCAGACATTTTGTTCTCCTTCCTTGCAATCTGAGGTGAGAGGAAAAACATTTGAGTTTTTTTCCTGCCTTTTTATTTATTTTATTATTTTTTTTTAAGATTTATTTATTTATTTGACAGAGATCACAAGTAGGCAGAGAGGCAGGCAGAGAGGGAGGGGGAAGCAGGATCCTCGCTGAGTGGAGAGTCCGATGCGGGGCTCAATCCCAGGACCCTAGGACCACGACCTGAGCCGAAGGCAGAGGCTTTAACCCACTGAGCCACCCAGGCGCCCCTCTCCTGCTTTTTTAAACTGGGGGAGATAATACCTTGAGTTTTGAGTTTTGATTTCTACAGCACAAAAGTGTCTGACTAGCCAATGCCACCACCGAGATGAATTCCTTTAACCATCTCCCTTGTCTAGGATCAAGAAGCTAGAGGACCTGGTGGCTGTCATTTCTGGTAAATCAGTTTCAAAATAAAGGAAAGATAGAATAAAATAACAGACTTAGCATTGATTCTGAGTTACTTAACACTGACTTACTGAATTCCAATGAAGTCTTGTCTCATCGTGAAAAAGAAACAGTCTCTCTCTATCCCAAATGTCACTTTGGGAGACCTTTGGACCTCATGCTCCTTTTGCTATGTAAATAGAATTAATTTTATCTTGAAAGAGTGGCAGCTAAGGGATTTTCTGTTTCCTATTCTGCCACTAAGTGCTGCTATGAACTTATACAAAGTACTTCAAATTCTGTGGATCTTTGCTTCCTCAATTATAAAAGAAGAGGTGCGTCTAGAAGCAATAGTTTTCAAACAGTGCTTCTAAATCCATAGGGCCAAGAGCAAGTCTTGATGGAGGAGGAGGAAAGACTAGCCAGTCGAAATCAGGGTAAAGACTATCACTTTTTTTCTTGTTTGCATTCTGATCTTAGCAAAATACAATTTGAGGAAAGGGACTTAAAAGCTTGGAGACATCAAATTTAAAAGATAATGATTGCTAAGAGCTCTTATTTTTGCTAGTTCTAATCTGCAATTTATTTTGCTCTAAAACTATTCCAGTGAATATAGTGGTAGCAAGAATGGTCATGTTCTTGATTTCTCCTTTAAAATAGAGGTTGTAAAAAAAATTCTTAAAACCTCATGGAAGGGAGGTCTAGAAAAGACAAAATGGAAGGTGAAATGTTAGTAAAATTTTAACTGAGTTTACACATGATGTCCTGACAATTACTTAATATGGCATTCATACCTCTTGGCTGGTTCTGCTCTTTCCCTGGGCCACGTTGCTGCTCCAAGACATTGTAGTTTCTGGGAGCACCAATACATTGCAGTTTAACTGAAAGATGCCCTTGAAGTTGAGTAATGCACTACCTACATGGCTGTTCCAGGCTTGGCTTCTTAATCATCTGTCCAATCGTTGCTTCTTTTTTAAGGTCGACTTCAAAGATCTTAAAATGGTCCACACTCTGTTACCATCTCCTGTCTTCAAGAATTAATTGCTCTGTGATTTCAGGTCATTTTTTTCCCCCCTAACCTTTTCTGGGATATTTATAGCATTGCATTATATTTAGTTGTATTTGGGTGTCCATCTTCTTTGTTAGGTCTTAGAATTTTTAGAGGTCAGGAGTTGGATATTAATTGTATTTAAATTCTCAATCCAGCACTAGTCTTGGGATTTTGAAATACTCAAAATGAATGTACTTGGAAAATATAAAGAGTAGTAAACTTATAACAAATTACTCATACAATTACAATCAAGTAATTTTCTTTCAAGGCCTTCATAAAAGATGATAGTGGCTCTCTTTTTGCTTTATATATTCAACCATTCAATTCAATTTCAACATATACTGTGCTGATTGTGTGGTATTCCACATTTAAAGAGGTGTCATGCATAAACCTCATCCAGGGAGAAGGGGGTTTAATAAGACCTATTTCCCTTCATAATTAAAATATGAGCACATGATTAATGTTATATAATGAGCATGATCGAAGTGCTTCAGAAGCTCTAAGGATTTGGGATTAATTGAAGGATTGTACATAGAATCATTACTTGGGTTTGGGAGAGCAGTAGGATTTCCGACAAAAACAAGAAAACGGGAGAAAGGCAAGGTAGAGCATTGTAGGTGAAGGGGATTTCATGGTATGCAAAAAAGATTACATATTAGATACAGAAGTTATACAGATTTTGTAGTACTTGAGGAGAAGGCTGGAAAATTAAGAAGAAGGCTTACCTTTTTTTTTTTTTTTTTTTTAAGAGAGTGAGAGCATTGGAGCAAATGGGGAGGGGGAAAGGGAGAAACAGAATCTACAGCAGATTCTGCCCAGGAGCAGACTCTGCACTGAGCGTGGAGAGGGATACAGGGCTCAATCTCACAACCCTGAGATCATGACCTGAGCTAAAACCAAGAATCAGACGGTTAACCTGCTGCCACCAAGGTGTCCCAGTAAAAGACTTACTTAAATACCATACTAAGGAATCTGAAATGATTTCCACAGAAAATTGGAACTAGTCAAAAGAGAACAAAAGCAGAAAAACTGGTTTACAAAGCTTAGTCTGGATAGCGCCATGTAAAATGATTTGAAGGGCAAACTCTGAAGACACAGTTCAAGCAAAAGGGAGCCTGAGGACTTTTTAAGGTGGCTGTGGAGAAAAAAAAAAAAAAAAGGAGGGATGAATGTGATAGTAAGATAAACTAAAGGATAAGAAAGTTAAAATAATTTTGAAATATTCTGAATAGATATATATGTGGTATTATGACAAAGATGACACAAACCTTCAATCTACTATTAGTTTTCAACATCTTTGATGCCTTCACAATTATTTAAAATATTAAAGAAATTAATCATTACTAATATTTGTGTTTATTTTTTACTGAGGTGGTAATGCTATTCCTCAATCTGTTGTCACACTTGTCACACTTGCCATTAAGTAATCAATCTATCAAGGGTCTTACTCACAATTCTAACAACCGATGCCTTAAATGTCTCATCTTCCTATTTTAGAGTTCAGGCCTAAAGCACTTCTTAATAACTTTAAACAGAATTCAACAATACCCATGCTGATAACATACACAAATTTAGGAAACTCTAACTTTAGTACAACATTACGTTCTGATCTAATGTTTTCTTTAAAATAGTAATAAACTGTGCCTTATTAGTGAACTTTGACTTAGACTCTCCTAAATGCTAAATGGATGTTCCATCTGAAGCTGTAAAAAGGTAACTCAAGGGTCAGCGGCATTGATATGAGGTCCATAGACAGGACACATCTGTGTACCTGGGGAAGATGATCTGGGGAAGGAAAAAGAAGCAGTATATACTTGGAGTTACTGTGCTGCTGAGTAACAATTGGTTTCTGCTATATATTGGTTGTAAATTGGGTATGGAGCCCACTTTGGAATGCAGGAGAAAAACAAGATGACAGGCCAGAATGCCTCAGGGATCCTCTGGTCTCATCCTCTCTGTTATTTTCCAGTCCCTTCTCACAGAAGATCTAGGGACACATCCTCCACTCTCCCTCTAGGACTTGCTCATCTTTAGATCTCCAGACAGGGATTGTGCCATAGCCAGGTTTTCTGAGGAATCTTTTCCTTAATAATATACTCAGGCATTCAGTAATCAGTCTATCTAGACCCTGATCTTATCTTTGGGTATGGAAATCATTTAAACCCAATGGGTTAAAACAATTTTCTTAAAGGATATATAACACATTTCCTTAGGAAATCCTTTCTGGAATCCAGTCTTTTACTATATGATTTGAAAGCAACACTTATTTTATTTATTTGAAAGCATCATTTATTAGGTGTAATATATGTGCAGAGCACTGTATAGCATTTGTTATATATGCAGGTAAAAGCATTCTTACATTTATAAAATTTTGATATTTTGTAATAGAATCCAAATAATACAGGCCATGTTGATTGAATAAACATTTTTAACTGATCAAAACTGCTTATATGCATCAACTTTCTCAAACTTTTTTTGCATTCTTCTAAAAAAATAGTCAGTAGTCAAATCCCCATTTATATTATTTTTAAAAAGAGATAGAAAAACAAGGGGCTGAGTAACACAAAATTCAAGATGATGTGATCAATAGGAAAAGAGAGGGAAAGAAAGGGGTTGGGAGAGGCTCAAGGTTACACACATACTGGTACATTTCATTTCCTAAGTTGGGTACAGAATATACATGTCCATCTTATTTACTTATGTGTATGCTATAAATATTATTTTGAATTCACTTAATATATGTTAAAATTATTTAAAGGAGAGAATTAAAAGACATGGTTCAAATAATGGTAAGGAATTCATCATTTTTTAAAATGTTACAGCTGTGGAATTAAGTAATGGACTGGGTTTTTTGGGTTTTTTTTTTTTGAGATTTTATTTATTTGAGAGAGAGAGAGCGCGAGCGAGAGCACAAGTAGGAGAGGGGCAGAGGGAGAAGGAGAGGGAGTGGGAGAGGGAAAGAACCTCAGGCAGACTCTGCCCTGAGCACAGAACTGACGTGAGGCTTGATCCTGAAATCAGGACCTGAGACAAAACCAAGAGCCGGAGGCTTAATGGATTGTATCACCCTAGCGCGCCAAGCAATGGACTGTTTCTCAAAGTGTCCTAAGTTTTCTGTTCCAATCTATTAAGTAAATAGGGTATTAAGTGCTATGGAGAAAAGGGAAGAATAAAAACCAGAAAAAGACTAAAGTCTGGCGCTAAGGAATTCCAATTCTCCTACAGACTTCCTGCCTGAGTGCTACTGGCTGTGCAAACTGGCTGTGTGAAACACTGACTCCTGTTTCACACAGGAAAAGACAACCAGCAACCGGTAGCAGTGTGGGTTTTGCATAGCTCTTCCTGGAGTTCAAATCAAAGCATAGTAATTTGCCCACATGGTATCAACGAGTTGTCCTCATTTTCAATAATTAATTACCATGGCGTCACTTCCGTTCAAAATTCTAGAGTAATATTTAAATTGATCAAAACTAGTATAAGACTGAGAGCTGTAGAAAGGTGACACCACTCTTGAAAATGCTCAGCAGAGACACCAGTGGGGTCCATTTTCTCAGGAATTCACCTTAGTCGTTACTTTGTGTTTTTTTTCTATTCTTCCTGTTCAAATTTTGTTTTTCTTTTGGCAACCATATTTGCTCTGAATCGCTGAAAAAAATGCCCTAGGCTTTGTTATAAAGTGGGATCCGAATTCAGACTGAATTGAAAGTAAACTGCACTCTTGGCCTGGGTACATACAGGATTTAGATCTCCTCCTCCTGAAATGAAGCTGAATCAGTAGCCTAAAGGTGAAAGGCTTTAAATCCTTTTATTACTCAAAGCCTATAATCTCTTTGTTTTAACCAAGTATACAGGAGAATGGTAGGACTTCCCAGTTAACACTTCAAGAAATCTCTACCTCAGATAACAATCAGAGCTCTTTGGGTTTACTCTCCACACAAAATATTTAACACCCAAAGAGACTGTTTTGGATGTTGTTTATTTTGATGACCAGATAGCTTCCTTTGTTTTGTAAAAGCCACATGCCCATTTTGCCTTCTTAGGAAATTTTCGTTCTAGCACCCTATTATTATTTGCTACCAAACTTCATATCTTTTGTTTGAAGCATCTAAAAATAAAAGTAGTTGTTTAACTAATTTTCTCTTGAGCTTAATTTGGCAATTATCAAATCACATTTGTCAATACAACAACTGAATCAGATGTGACCCAGGCGTCAACATTTTAAAAAGCCTCTGCAGCCTTTCCTATTATTTCAAGTTATAGTAGCTACAAGCAAAATCTTGCTTTGATCAATAAGAAACAAAAATGTACTCTCCTCTGTCATTTCAAAGTCATCTATTAAAACAACTCAAATATAAAATTCAACTGCGTTGGAATACAAATAGAACAGCATAATGAGGCTTATGTTTAGAAATGCAAAGAGCATTTTGGAAGTATTTTAGGAAGAATTAATATAAATTCTAACTATTAATAATCTTCCATCATTTGATTTTCATTCTTGTACATTTGGATGTCATAGAAATGCTATTTTTACCATTTATAATTGTTTCTGTCTCTTCCTTTCCTTTCTTTCTCTCTCTCTCATTCCAGGGCTGATATCTCTTGCTACATAGTGAAGCACTTTGGAGAACTAAATTTTTTTTTCTCAGACATAGGAGGCTGATGGGAATATCAAAATGATATAGAGGACCAAGGAAGAATAACTCTTGAAATCATAATAGTTTACGTGAACTCATATTTAATTAGATTCTTGGTAACTGTGCAGTATATTATTAATGACTGCTTATTTACTCAGCAACCGTGTTTGTTTTTGGCAAATTAATTTTATGCTGTGATGTGGAATAATACTTAGCTTTCTATAACTGTTGAAAATGCACTAGCGATACTGTGTCACGTGCTGTGCTTAATGGCCATTGCTAAAACCAGACAGAAATATGGTAAGACAGTTAATTAATAGCATTCATTTTGCCTTTACAATTCCTTAAGTTTTCTAACACTAGAAAATACCAATGAAGGCTTAAAAAATTGTTGCATATAGCTGGAACTCAAAGTTATTTTTTTATATCATTGTAGGGAATACTGTGCATCTTATATATCTTGATATCCTATGTACAGAAAGTGACATCTACTGGAGAAAGCAGAACTGAATATTTACTTTCCAAACTCTTTTTCTGGTAAACTTCCAGGCTAGTTGTACTATCCTCAAGATTATCCCAAACTTCTAGAACAAAGAAAGATTTTATTTAGCTTAGTATGATATAAAGGCTGGCTTGTTTTGGCTATCATTCTGTCAAAGATGCCTTCTGGGAGAAAGTGGTTAAGAGGGCTACACAAATGATCTTGTAAGAAACACTGCTGAAGACTTCTGGAAAACACAACTCTAGCACATTTCCTTAAGGGTGAAATTGGGGTTCTAAATCACACAAACCAGCAAGTGATTTGTACTCTGTTGTAACAAACCGTCCAGAGATGTGTTTGGAAAATGTGTCACCTCTTCAAATGGTCTGGAATAGGAGTTATCAAGTTATAAAACAAAGGATGGTATTCGAATATATAACTTCTCTCTGACTTAAAGGCATCCCAATGCTACTTTAAAGCTTAATCATTTCTGTTCACTCATGCTAAAAAATGTGTCTAACTCCGTGATCTAATCAAACCCCTGTTCATAGGGCATTAGGGGACACCACCAAGGTGTTTTTCACTCATGGTCAAAACGAAGAAGTGACCTGGAGCTCTGAAAGACAGAACAGACATCAGTACTTAATATTATCAGTACCAATACCTAAGTAATCACTCTTTCCTAAGGAAAACAAAAGCCTTTCTTATCTGACTAGAAGCTACTATGAGAGCCATTTTCAAGACCGAAAAGAGTGAGGCACAGCTACATTCAGTGAGTTCACAAATATCTCAACACTATGACAGTGACTAACAGGCCCTTCTCTTCGGTTCTAGTGTATTAACTATGTGGTCTTACCAAGACTGCTTCTCTATTTAGATCTTGCTATATAATCTTCTGTAGTTTAATATCAGATTTTCTTCTTCTAATTATCATGTTCATTTTTAAAATTTTTTATTTTGTTTTTGTAACAATGCTCTTGCACTCCCTCTGCTGGCCTTGCTAATTAACAAAACCAGGGCTGAAGGAGTTCCGGTGTGTATCTGTGATGCCCACGGATGGGCTGATAAAACCAACACTGTTTTGTGTTGGAACCCAAAAAGAAAGTCATGTTGATTGGCCTTCAAAAAGAAAATCCTGTGAAACAAAGGGGCTAAAAGAAAGTTTGTTTGTAGAAAAGGAAAACAAGGGACGCCTGGGTGGCTCAGTTGGTTAAGCAGCTGCCTTCGGCTCAGGTCATGATCCCAGCGTCCTGGGATCGAGTCCCACATCGGGCTCCTTGCTTGGCAGCGAGCCTGCTTCTCCCTCTGCCTCTGCCTGCCACTCTGTCTGCCTGTGCTCACTCTCGCTTCTCTCTCTATGACAAATAAATAAATAAAATCTTAAAAAAAAAAAAAAAAAAAAAAAGAAAAAAGAAAAGGAAAACAAAATGTTTATTTTTATACCTTTAAGAAAGAATCTAACAAAATGGATAAATTTACAAATCTTAAAAATGTGTCAACCTTTTCAAATTAAAAAAAGTTATATCCTTATTCTATTAAAATGTACATGTATTTAGTACAAGGCATATTTTACTACAAGATATATCAAATTTGTATCTCTGTGTTTACATACCGGACAATTAAATGAAAGGTTGCCTGGCTCTGTTGGTAGGACTCTGAACCCTGGCTAGACACATAGCTCTTCAATGGATCTACTTCCCACATCCTAGAGTTCCATTATGGAGTTACAAAGAGGATGACAGCACTTGGCAAGTCCCAGGCCTAATCATAGCATAGAGAAGTGACTTTTGGAAGGTACATTACCAAGCAATTAGGACCCATTTAATAAATTACCCCTTATGGAACACTTTGAACCCTAGTGGTCTGAAGAGGTTAATGCACCTCTCACAACTGAGTGTTACTCACTTTCCAGGGGTAACTTCAAGGCCACAGTTAATCCAAACCTTCTTCTCATCAATGGCCTCTTACTCTTGAGCCACTACTATAGTCTGGCATCACTAAGCCCATAGACTTGCATTGCCCTCTGTGCATTTCACATGCTTCATTTTCTTACAGCTGAATCCATTGGGCTGGGTGTTCATGAGGCCAAATGACTTTGTACTGTGCATTAACTTCCTTTGCTTCTCATGTCTCTTATTTGAAGTCTTTCTGTTTTTCTTATTTATAGAGAGTTTTAACTTCTGGGTTTAGTTTAAATGTTACGTCTGATGTAATTTACTTTCCTCCAAAATTGTTGAGTAGCAACCACATTTTAAATGAATCCAATACACAAAATTAGGTTTCAGGATATTATTAAATGCGGAAAAACCCCGCAGTAGATATGTATTTGTAAACTGGAATCTTAACTATGGCTAGACACTAAAAACACTAAAGAACACTTAAAATATAACTGCAAGGGAGAAAAGGCTTTGATGCTAGAATATAATTAGACTTTTAAAGTTTTTATTTTAATTTTTAAAAATACATTCAACTTGAGATTTTAGAATGAAAATGCTGATGAAACACAAAACACATTTATTTAAAAAGATAGCCAAGGAATGGAAATGGAATATAAAAATGTTACTGTGCATTCATAATGGCCAACATTGCTATAAAATGTCATTGGTCTGCTGTGACATTCCTGTAAATCATGACCAAACTCATCATGATTTCCAGCACATTTATTGAATGTTTCTTCTATCCAAGGCTCTCCTGAGACCTACGCGAGATGAATAAGACATGGCCTATGACTTCAAGAAGCTTATAATCATATTGTAGAGCTCAGATACAGGCAGGTGAAAAAAGAACCACAATGATTAGAAGATTATGGTAAATACCGTTTGGGTCCAAACAGAACTTGCTAAGGGAATTCAGAGAAAGAAGAGGTATCTCTGTTCAGAAAGGACTGATGAAGAAAATAAAATCTGCTCAAACTTTTTGTTTAGAATTTTGGCAGAAAAGCTGAAAATTAGAAAATTAAAGAAAATGCTCCAATGTAGAGAAGGGATTAAAGTTGTCTTTAGTTGTGTCTGTGAACATATTTTGTGGGATATGTTTAAGAGGCAGCTTTTCAACATGAAAGTGGATGTAAATTTTTTGGGATGTTCTACTTTGCTTTACCTTTATTATATACAGAAAAACACATTTTTAGTCAAATAAGGTAACATAATCTGGAAAGTACTGATTGTTGCCATCCTGATGATCAGGATATGTTTTAAGGTTTTTGGATGTTGTTGTTTTTTTAGATAATTCAACTATAAAATGACAAAATAACCTTTTCCAGGATTTTCAGTGATTCACTGAGTCATAGCTTTTAAAATCTCTGCTCCTTTCATTGTAACTTGGAAAAATTTTCCGTATTATAAACTGTGTTTTCTTACATCCCTGTAAGAAACAGACTATGTTTAGAAATCCACCTTCCACTTGAACTACAGTATTATTGCAATGTGGGTTTATATGGTCTGAAAACTTCTGTATTTGTGCTGTATGATTTCATTCTTATCCAAATTTTTAAAAATGTCCAGGCCAGAAATGTGACAAATTCTTTACTATGTCATAGTTTCAAAGGTCTGTAAAAAGAACTGAGGATTGTGTAGCTCACTAGATATGGTATGCCATGGGGTTTCAGTTCCCTGGTTGTATCTTGAAAGCAACATCTATTTCCACAACAGAGCTATAAATCAAAGTCAACTACTATTTTTAAAATATTTTATTTATTTATTGGGGGGGTGAGAGTTTGAGCAGGGGAAGGGCAGAGGGTGAGGGAGAGAGAGAAACTCAAGCAGACTTCGAGCTGGACATGAGACTCCCTCTCAGGACCCTGAGATCATGACCTGAGCTGAAACCAAAAGTCAGACACTTAACCAACTGAGCCATCCAGGTGCCCCCTGAACTACCATTTTTTGTTTATTGGTAAGTAAACATTTTTAAGTATGGTGGTGAGATTATATTGCTCTTCAGTCACACCTAGAAGCACTTTAATCTGATTGTTTATTCCATAAGAGAAGTATTACCACATGCAATATTCCCTCTTGTTTTTGCCTCTTGCATTATTCACAGTAGTGCCAGAGCAGATTTATTAATACCAGTCTGCAAATGGCATTATTACACATATTCAGAATTTACATCCTGGGATACACAACATAGAGTGATAAAAGTAGCACAAATAGAAGGAAATCACTTTGTCTAGGCATTTTTCCTTCTAGGATTTCTAAATGCATCTGAACCGCTCAACAGCAAACCTTTACTCAATGACCACTGCATTTGGGCACTGCATCCCGGAGTTAGAGAACTCTACAGTTCTTCAAAGAACCTAGTAACTGGCTGGGAAAGGACTGCCACATAGGAGACACCAGCACACATAATGGCATATTAAATAGGATGGTACAAACTTTTCATACTATATACATATGAGATCCAATATGGCAGGTATTAGACACATGTGGCTATCAGGTACTTGAAATGTGGTTATTGTGAATTGAAAATTCTATGAAAGCAAAATATACCCTGGATTTTGAATACATCATATGACAAAGAGAATGTAAAATATCTCATTAATAATTTTAGGATATTGATTACATGTTGAAATACTATTTTGGATATGTTGGATAAGGTAAAAATTTCACTATTATTTTTTAAATTTCTTTTTTTTTAAATTTTATTTATTCATTTGACAGAGAGACACAGCGAGAGAGGGAACACAAGCAGGGGGAGTGGGAGAGGGAGAACCAGGCTTCCTGCCGAGCAGTGAGCCCGATGTGGGGCTCAATCCCAGGACCCCAGATCACGACCTGAGCCAAAGGCAGATGCTTAGTGAATGAGCCACCGAGGTACCCAACTAAAAATACTATCAAAATTAATTCTAACTGATTTTAATTCTTTTTAGTTTTTTTAGTCTAGCTATACAAAACTTAAATTTGCAGATGTGGCCCACATTATATTGCTATTGGACAGTGCCACCATAATCTTCAAAGAACAGTTTCAGCAGCAAGTAGCTGAAAAAGCTGAAGAATTGGAAAGAACAGGTGAGATCTCAGTTGGATCTGGAAAGATATATTGGCTTTCAATTAGAAAATGAGAAGAGGACAAGCATGTTCTTGAATAGGGAATAAATAAATAGATGTAGAATGACAGATATTAGAAACGTAAGGTTTACTTTAGGTAATAGCACAGAGTGGTTATTTTGTAAGGGGTGATAAATTCTGAACATTTAATCCAATAAATAGCTATCCATTATTGAGTTAGTCATAGCTACCAATTGTTGAGTTCTTAGAATATGGAATTTATATACATAAATTTTCATTTAAACATATTAGTCTAATAAGGCAAGTTTTAACATATCCATTTCCAGATGAGGACACTGAGGCTTAGATTGGCTCAGGGACTTGGTGAATGCCACCCAACTAGAAAGGGATTAAAACCTTGGTGTGTCTGACCCCAAATCTTGTTCTTTTCACCACTGCACTGGAGGCAGATTCACCATGAAGTTAATGCTGAAGATTATACTTCCACATCCTACACACATGTGTACCCCTTCCATGGAAGGTGCTCAAGTGGTATGTTCCCATGGTCATATGCTTTTGGAAAAACGGCCAAATTAAATGATTTTATTCATAATCAGTTACAACTGCTCTCTGTTTCCATTCTGATTCCCCCCCATCACACCTTCCTTCATGTCAGGTGGTCTTGGATTGGCATTTTGGTGGATCTAGCTAAAAAGAAATTTTAGATGGTTATACACTTGGTTTCAGTTTAGTTAGCTATTTTGTATTTCAATGTTGCTTTTACATATAGTTTTTTTATTTTATTTTTTTTCCCTTCTAGCTATCTGAGGGTTAGAATGACTATTGAGTATTCTTACTTTCACTCCACCAGCTCACCTGGGATTTTGAACAAGTCAGCGGTCAAATTCTAATACCAACTTGTCCTTTAGTATTAGGGGGATGTAGGTCATGGAAAAAAAAAAGTAAAGCTTTAAATGTAAAGAGCCAGAACTAGTTTATGGGATATTCTCCCAGTCCTCATATGTGTAAAATAGTAAGTAGAGAATTCAACTCTTATTGAAATTTGGTCAAAAAAGAATATACTTGATTAAGCAGCTTATACAACTATAAAATAATGCATATTTGTTTTCTATGTTGATGTGAATCATGCAAAAGAGAATTTAAGAATTCCTACATTTGGGGTGCCTGGGTGGCTCAGTGTCTGCCTTTGGCTCGGGTCATGGTCTCGGAGTCCTGGGATGGAGCCCCGCATCAGGCTTTCTGCTGGGTGGTGAGTCTGCTTCTCCTTCTGTCTCTGTGATAGCTCTCCCTCTGTGATTGCTTCCACTCTTTCTAAAATAAATAATATCTTAAAAAAAAAAAAAAAGAGGGACGCCTGGGTGGCTCAGTTGGTTAAGCAGCTGCCTTCGGCTCAGGTCATGATCCCAGCCTCTGCCTCTGCCTGCCATTCTGTCTGCCTGTGCTCGCTCTCTCTCCCTCTCTCTCTGACAAATAAATAAAATCTTAAAAAAAAAAAAAAGACACAGAGCTGTCCCCCTGAAACAAATTTACATTATATTGCAATACAAAAAATTTTAAAAAATTTTAAAAAATTAAATTAAAAATTTTTAAATAAAGAAATAAAAATATATTAATAAAAAAGAATTCCTGTGTTTATAGACATAAGCGTGTAAAAAGACTGAATAATGAATACGACCATGGGAAATCACCTGTTTTTGCATTCTAATGTATGGGGTTTTATTTTAGCCCATTCAACATGCCTTGTTCTGG
Organism: Lutra lutra; assembly: GCF_902655055.1. Taxonomy (NCBI): domain Eukaryota; kingdom Metazoa; phylum Chordata; class Mammalia; order Carnivora; family Mustelidae; genus Lutra; species Lutra lutra. The sequence continues at coordinate 57,114,671 of NC_062284.1, forward strand.
TGGAGTCCAGCAGTTCCAGATGATGCAACACATCAAAGATGCCACAGAAAGAGCAAAATGGCCCCAAATTTTTCTGAACTATTAATTAAAAACAATTTTTGATAACCATGCTATATGAAAGAATGGATTCTCTTTTTCTTCCATTATAAAATTATTGTCACACAATGAAGTCTACAGCCAAAAAGTAGTACTTTAAAGGAGGTGTCAGACAGTTAATAAATAGAAACATTTTATTATTTTTCTGGATTTTGTGTTTGTGGTACTTGTCATCCTTTAAGCTTTGTACTTTGCCATGATTTCTTTCTTATCCTATAGAAATATTCATTGTTGGACCCAAGTTAGCACTGGCAAGTTTTTCTTGCGTACAGCTTCTCAAATTGTATATGCGTCAGGTATTCTGAGATGTGGACTCACCCTTGAGCTGTACTGTATACCTTCATAGGCTTCATTGTGGATTCCGGGGAAGCATATATTTATTTAATACATGAAATATTTAAAGGTCACAAAGCCCTAATGTATATGTAGAGGAAATCCTTGTTATTGTGCTATTGATTCTTGTAGCTTCCCTTTGCAAACAGTGGATCAGACAATGAGCAACTAGAGAAAGTAGAGCCTAGACAGATACTACACTATCTATCCCAAATTTTACAACTGAGGCTGACGATCAGGTTCACTGCCATCGCCAAGGGATTAGACTGCCTCCTACAGTGTAGTGATGCAGAAAAAGATGATGGCGAAGGAGAGAGAAAGACTGAGTGAAGGAGGGTGGGAAGAGGTGATGGAAATAAATGAGCATTTTATTGAGGGCCTGACTCTGTGTCAGGTCTTGTGTTATTCACTCTCACATGATTATCTTAGTTAATGAATCTTCAAATGTCTGTAATATATAAAGAAATATCTGTGATGCATTACATTCTTATTACCTGATTTTATGACTTCCTCAGATCTGTCTAGGCTGTTCATAATCCAACAGAGAATGAGGGTAAAGAAAGAGGGCTTTGGAGTCTCACTAAGAAAGTTCAGATAGCTGGATCGTGGAAAAAAAAAATCACCTATTACATTGAATGACACTGTAGAGGTATTCTTCTTGAGCGTATAAATACTTTTTTTACTCTGGGGAGAGATTGCCCACCAAGCCCAAGACCTGTAGTCAGCCATTACATTGTAAGATGCATGATCAGGTCTGCAAAAAGCAATTATTTTCTATTTATTTAAGAAAACCACTTGACTTAGATCAATAAATATGTTTCCCACTAATCATAACATTGTGAAGCAATAGTTCTGGTTCATGTTTCTTGAATTTTTTTTCATGTGTTCCTAAATTTAATATTGAACACTGGGAACGACAAAATGATTTTTTAAAACTGCCAACCAGATTTTTTAGGATTCAAGAAAACATGTCCTCCAGAGAGTGTCCATCATTATTCAATTTATACACTGGATCAGTACTATTTTGGGGGGACCTTTACATCCAGTGAGTGACAGGGCTATATAGATCTATCTGTTCAGTAGCATCTTGAGTGTGAAGGAGCTCCCAACAAAAACTTTGAGGAGATATACCGATTCTGTAAGTGTCTCTTCCATGTGTTTTTATTTTGTATCCATGCAGTATAACTGTATGTAACAGTTTGCATAACAGGAGATATGAATTATGTCACCCCCCTACCCATACTCCATGCCACTCTTCCTACTGTGGCTTTCTTTGGAACATCTTGAAATTGTGTTTTTCATATTGCTGGTTAGTTACTTTCAAATATTGTTTGATGACCTCATTATAACCTTCTCTTTCTTTTTGGAAATTAGCTTCAACTATTATCAAAGGCTCTCAGGCCATACCATATTCTATATGATACCATACGTATCTTATAAGTGATATGTATGTAAATAGAACCATATGTGAGCCCCACAATGCAAGTCATTTTGAATTGAACTTTCAAACTGGTGAGAAAAGTTTAAATATGAGGGGTCTATAATCCACAGATATTTGGATCTGGTCATTTTTGTTTCTTTGGAGGCTTCTGTTGCCTCCAGTGTAAGGAGGTTGTTGTACATGGTTTGAAGATACAATGCAGGCTGGACAATGATGTGCTTGCTTCGACCAGGGGTGCCACCCTTATAGCATTCTCTCAGGTCATGCCTGACACAGAACTGGCAGCTGATGTTTATTACCTCCAGATACATTAAGTGTCCCCAAAATCAAGCAAATAGCCACGTCATAATATTTACTTGAAATCAATGTCATCTTTCAACAGCAGGGTATATTTCTGACATTACAGTGGAATTTAGAGAAGAAAGTAGTTTTTAGAAACCTACTATATAAGAACATTTTCTGCAAGACCCTCTTTTTCCAACTGAGGGGGTACCTCCACAAAATTATAATGGGTTTAATAAACTTCTAATTTTCTGGATGGAAAGGTTTAGTCCAGACATTCACACAGTTTGATAGCCAGAGGCATTATCCAGGAGTGATTATCAAAGACAACTGAGGTACCAAGAGTCTGGGCCAAAGTGGATCCGGGAATTTTGTCCAAGAGTCCAGTCTCAATTCAGTAAACTGAAGACATCCTAAACAATGTCACTATAGCACCATACTCAACTTCTTAAAATTAAAGTCATTTTTTACCCAGGAAAATTTTGAGAAATTGGATGATAGCATACTTGTTCACTGACATCAGAAAGAAGGCCGGCATTGGAGAGTGAACAATGAATGAACAGTTATTAAATTACTAATAATAAATTAATAATAATAAATAATTATTAGTTATTAAATTAAACATCAGTATCTAGTTTTTCATTAAAATTTCAAATGATATGGGGCGCCAGGGTGGCTCAGTCGGTTAAACGTCTGACTGTTGGTTTAGGCTCAGGTCGTCATCTCAGGGTTTTGAGATCAAGCCCAGTGTCAGGCTCCACACTTAGCAAGGAATCTGTTTAGGATTCTCTCTCTCCTTCTCCCTCTGCTCTTTCCCATGCTTTTTCTCTCTCTAAAATAAATAAATAAATACAAACTCTTTTAAAAAATTAAAAAATTCAAATAATACATTTCAACCCCAGTACTTTTTTGGCTTTGAACACTGGAAAAAAAAAAAAAAAAGAAGTATTTATCACTAACTTACATGAGTGCATTATGTATTGTAAATACTGACTTTTTTTCATTATCTAAATTTTGTACCAAGAGTGAAAACTTTAAAGAAGTACAGCTAGAAATTGCTATGTCTTGTTCCACAACAGCTCATTCTACGGATTATTCACTGATTAAAGCTCTCTGCCCTATAGCGCTGATCCCCCTTGTGCATGCATCAGAATCTCTCACTGCAGTCTTGGCATCGAGACATGGCTCTTCTCTATTCTGGGGAGTTTCATACTCAGTCACACAATTGTAGTACTTGATATATTTTTATTTAATGCATAGAAAGAAGAGAAAGTCTTAAAAACCTGTTGGTATACATGGTCATGTTTACTATATAATAAAATAACCCGAAATTTGGCAAGTGGATCATTTTTAAGAATATAGTGATTTAATTTATAAGTTTACTGCTGGTATTAGCTACTGTTCTGTTTTCATGTTTGTGACCCTGGGCAGAAACGCTGGGCAGAAACCGAGGCCATGCTGGCATATGATCAGCAAATGACCCTATGTGCAAGGAGGAAAGAAATGGGTTTGTTGGTACATGTTTTTATGGCATGCTCCTAAAATTTCATTTTCATTTTTTCTAAAATTGCAAAATAATCAGATTAAATTTTCTTGATTTTGACTTGGCTATAATTATTGAGCATTTTTTTTTGGTGAACTGTCAGTATTGTAATTTTTTTAAAACGATGCCAACTGCTTCCAAGTTTACAATCTTTCATTTGCCATTTATTTGCTACGAGAGCTGAAGCCAGACTCCGCCCTCTTAATACCTGTTTATGGCTCTTTGCTTTCTGTTTTGAAGTGGAGGAATTTAAGTGTGATTGGTCTGTTTGGATTTTTGGAAGAGTTGATCTTATCAATGTTTAGGATTATTTGTTTCGGAATTCCAGACATCAAGTAAAGGTGGAACTACTGATTAGATGATTTGAAGTCATGGATATGGACACCCAGGTAGTAATTTATTTATCAAACTGGTGAGCATAAAACAAACAATAGTTTGGAACTAAAACTTATAATTCCTTTAAAACTAGTAAAATTCTTAAGACATGGTTTTAACTTAAAATATTTCCCTAATGATTTGTTCATTCTTAGTTCTCAGAAATATTAACCATTGCACGCAATCCTTTCTCTACTTTACTGTTCTTTTAGAAGAATTTTGCTTGTTATTACTCAGATAGGAATTATTTTCCCATTAGCAACTTATTATATATTTATCTAAATTAAATCTCATTCCACTTAAATTTTTCCTCCTAAGATCTTCCATTGTGCTTGCAGTTGTTTCTATTTTGGTATGCTCATAGCTATTTACTTTTTCCATCAGGGCATTAATTTGGATATCTCATTTAGCACTGGTCCCAACCCAATCCCTACAGAACCCCACTGTCCCCAAGTTAATGATGCATTACTAATAGTAGCTTCTTATTTATAGTCCATCAGTCAATATGAGAATAATCCTAATGTGACAGAATCTTACCAATGTCTCTATTCATTTTTATTTGGTTCCAACAGAAATCCTGGGAACTTGAAGGGGCTGCTTCTAGCAATCTATTAAATGGTCTTCATGGTATGTTTTGGAAAGAAGATGGCACATTTTTCCATTTTAATGTGCTTAATGTAAACTTACACTACTTGGAATGAAGCCTTCAAGATAAGGAACAGCTGGTGCAAAGAGGGAAGGCTTGGGGCATTGTATTTTGCAGAACCCGGTGCCATCTTTATTACTTTAAACGTTTTCTTGCCTTAGTTGCCTCCAGGCCACCTCACCTCTTATCTAACTTTGTAGAAGTTGGGGGAAAAGAGTAACCCAACTCTATGACATAGTGAGGATAAAAAGAAATAACATATAAATGAGTTTGGAAAATGAAAACCATTTACTGTAGTTCTTTTACAGAAAAAGGATTTTGCTAATTCACTCTTTGAAAAAATTGTGTTATGGGTGGCACAGATACTTTTATACTATTTTCCCTACTTCTTGCAATGTTAATGACACATATGTATGTGGAGTACGTGGAATATGCATATTTCATTTGTAAAATAAAATACCTGAAATAAATATTTTAATATAAAATTCACTGCTATAAGATAATACCTTAAGCTTCAGAATGCAGCATTCCAAGAAATCTTAGAGAAAGTTACTGGAGCAAAAGGTAGGCTCTTCCAGAAAGGAGTGCAGGGTCCCTCATTTAACCTATGGCTGTTTGGTGACTTCAGTTCCCCCTCTTTCTCTGTCTCAATTCCCATGAAAGTCCAACAAATAAAGGCTTTCCCTACCTTGATAAAGTGGTGACTTAACTCTTCTATTTGCAACATTTAAAATTCTGAGTATTTGATTTGGAACCACTGTTACTCATTTTTTTTTTCTGCAATCTTTTATCTGTTTTCTAGTTTTTACCCTTCTTACAAAATAGCTCTCATATAAATCCCTTTTAGCCTTTGTAGATGGAGTGTGAGGAGATAAATATGATGGAATTGGGAACCTTTGAAAAGCCACCTGGAATGGTATGCTCTTTTAGAATTGGGCTGTCGGTACTAAGGGTTGGTTTTCTTGGGGGGACAGTAAGGTATGTGCAGCTGCTGGAAAAGACACCAGAGGCCACAAAATCTCCAGAGCCTGAAATTATCCAAAGTAAGTCCAGTTTATAGATCCATACATTCATATACAGAAAACTGTTAAGGCCCTGAGTTGAGATATACACTTCCTGATAAAAGCCAAAAATGTCACCAGGGTCTGAGATTCAGCTTCCTGGACTGCTTTCCCTCTAAATTCTAAGATCTGGTCTTGGAGTAGGAGGTTTAAGACTCTAAGACGAAGATCGAGGAAATCACAGTGACCCTTAGGCTATGTGAATTTACACTGCCACTGTCTTTCTATTCCTAGTGTAATAGAGGTTATTCCCTATCCCCCACTCTGTGTGAATGAGAAAAATACCAAGTAAGAGCTTTAAATTACTCAACATGCAAACAATTCACTATACAGCCTTTGCCACAAAAAAAAAGCAGTTTCCCTTGAAATTTGTGAGAAAGTGAGAAAGGGGTTGAGAAAATGTAAATCTTTCTTAAAAGAAAAAGTCTAAGTACTACGGATACTTCCACAGTGTGATTCTCAGAAAGGGTAACAAGGATGGTTAAGGAAACAGGAAATTTTACATCTTATGGAAGATGGCCAGAAAAACAACAACAACAACAACAACAACAACAAAACCCCAGAGAAATAGAATGTAGCTTTTTGGAAATCTTTAGCTTTTTGAAGGCTACGGTGAAATCTGCCAACTAATAGGCGAATAGGAGGTCACACTGTGAAATTAATAACCAGTAAATTTAGAACAAATAAAGCAGAAATGCTTTTGCACAGCATTTAAGCAGCCTGTGGCACTGACAACTGCAGGAGGTCAGGGAGTTAAATGCTGCCGCACCAGAATTAAAGAAGTGCAGACTAACATTGTCATTCTTACCATCGTCATTTGCAGTTAGTTGGATGATGATTCGGGTGACTTCATCTTTTGCTTTAGAATTTAATTATGACTGCACTTTGTGGAAAGCTAATAAGGATGCAAGACGAACAGCACGAGTGGAAGTAGATAAGGGCCCCTCTCTGTGAGCCCACAAACACATTGAACAACAACAAAAAAAAACCATCAGATGATACAAACAGCCACCAAGTTTCAAAATCTTGCAGATACCCGGGTAGTCTGAATCTGGAGAAGTTTTCATTCAAACTTGCCATCTTCAGGCATGACAACATACAATAACTCTTGGGAAATTAAAATTCCTTTCCATTTCCATGACCTACCTGAAGAAGAGTTTTTATTTTCCCACTTCTGCAAATTCAGTGTTTAGTAAAGCCCTTTGTCCTGCTCTTTTAATCCCAGCTGGAACCCCACAAACAATGGCTGTTTGGTGAAGACTGGGCTTGATACTGCCACTGCTGGTCAACCAGACCTCGTGGTTTTTCATAGCCCAGGTGCGGCAGCATCTCCGGTGGACAAAAGACACTCCACCTAAGATCATCAGGACATGAAGCACTGCGGCAGCCAGGCCAAGGCCCAGTGCTAAAAATAGGCTATTTTACAAAATGAGTCTTCAGTGTGATTTTTAATTTTATCGCTAACTATAATTAATGCTTAGCCACTGATCATCACCATTCTTTTCGTGCAGAGAAGGGTCTAGGGGTTCCCTTCCTTACTTTTTCACCCTAGTATATTACTGTCAGCTTGAGTTAATGTTCAACTAGGAATTACTTAGTGTGATGGGGAGGCAAAAAGATAAGGACATTTACTTTTTCATTCATCTCTTCCTTGCCATAATTAGCAAAGGTGTAAATATTAACACCCTGATCTAGAGAGGAGCTGAACTGTTATACATAAACCCGTTGCTACAGAGGCCGTGTTCTTCAAAAACAACGACACCTGACCATTTCACCCAGTATCTTAATTTGTTCATATTTTGGCTGCTAAGCATTCCACTTCTGGGCTACTGTAATATAAACAACTGAGCTCCATTAGTTTGTATTATTTTTCATTAACTTTAGAATCGCCAGGCTGAAACTGAACAATGCGTTGTTTGGTTTTATTTTCTAACTTTTTTTTTTTCCTTTTTAAATGCAGTTGGCCTTTTTTTCCCTCCCTTAAATAAATAATTTTGTTTATTTCAGTATTTTCATTGTAATTATGGCCATAATTGACAGCTTTATAATACCAGGGGGCACAGTTGAGGTCTCTTTCTCTTTTCAAACACTTCCCTCCATCCACAGCAAGGGCTGTTTTTCTTTGTTTCTTTGCTGTCTGAGAAGAGGCAGAAGATCAGAGAGCGTTTCTGGCGGTGGTAGAATATTACATTCCATTGTAACTAGTAGTTTACATAGACTGTGCAACTAAATATTCTGTGAAAACAATTGAAAATGACTTTTCCTTCTCCTGTGCAAATCCAATGTTTTCATAAATCTAGAGGAAAACCTTATGGTTTTGAAACCTGAAATATTTGTATCCACTTTTTAATTGTTGATGTGCTGATGTCAAACCACCACGCTGGGTATTTTTAGTACCTATCCCCATGACTGATAGTGTGTGTAGAAATCAGAAGTAAGGGTATCACTCCTGGCAGAATTGGAGTGAATTAGAAATTCTGTTTTCAAGACATTTTAAAATATTCACTTTTTAACCTCCTTTTAAAGCTACTCCTTGCTGTATTTTGCAAGGGTGGGGATTTAATGCATGATGCCTACACATGTGTACATAATATTCTCTACCTTTTGTCTTTAATATTCCTTGGTTTTTAATTATTAAAGATAAGTATTTGAATTATAAATATTCTAGTTATACAGGAATAGGCAAAGCAGGCATATACCCTCAGGCAAAATTCTTCCATTATCCATAATCCTTCTGCCTCCTGCCTCCATTTCTCTGCTTCCTATCTTTATGTCGCCTCAAAAAACACAGAGGCATTCTTTTAAACCCACCTTCTCCTCCCCACTTAAACCATAGAAATCCCTTCTCAATATGTATAGGGGCCTCTTCCTTGAAGTGGGATGTCATACTTGTCCTAAATATAATAAAGTGCTATCTTCAAGGCATTTCTGCATCCAAAACACTCCCCAGAAGCTGCCGAACCTTCCCATCTAACCAGTCTGAATGTCACAAATCATAGCCCAGAAACTGCTTTATAGTGAATCATTAACATTGTCAGGAATGACTTGGCAGAGAAAAAAAGCTTTCCATTAGAGAACTGAGGGAGAATATACAAATGACAGCATTGTCATTCCACTCCTATTGTTTTATAAAGCTCTGAACTGATTAGTAAGAGTTTATTACAGGGAAATACAACTGTGGATTTCAGGCGTTGTGCTAGGTATTTTCTTATCTTCCTCTTACATTTTAGAGCTTCATGGTTTATTTTAGATGTTTTGTTTTTAAAATTCTGCTTGAAGTTTCATAGGATGAACAAAGGTGCTAAGAAATAAATATGTAAATATGTTAGCAAAATAGCTGACCTGATTATTTATTTGTTAGTGAAAAGCCATTTTTGTGGCCACTTGTCTGGGATCTCAGTCTTCCTGACTCTTTTGCCCAGCAGGGACGTGACTAAAAAGGACCAGGATGCTGCATCAAGGATGGACAAGAGTGAGTTTGGATGAGCGTTCTCTGTCTCTGGTAGTGGGTCTTGTATCACTTTCTGAAGTTGGAGACGAGTAGGGTTTAGAATCCTCCATTCCTCTGTATTTATCTGAGTTTACATGCTGCGCATTAGAACAGCTAACCAAGAGCTGATTACCTAATACTCCTCTGCCTCTTTTACCCCTGCCACATGTAGCGGATGCATTTGGACCTACCAAGTCTTTACGGAGATGGAAGCACTCATTCTCCAGGAGCCAGAGTGTTCCTTGCCATTATTTACAGTCAAGAACTTCCCTAGAAATAACCCTTGGCCAGAAGAGGCTGTCTTCCCCAAAGTTTCAATCCTCCCCAGGTCCAGCCTGAATCCAATGACTAAATCATGTCTCTGTTGGAGAGATTTCTGATGGATCATCTCAGCTTCAGGGCACCCAATGACTGAGTCTGAGGCTGAGGCCTCTGTTGTGCCTACATCACAGTTCAACATCTCTCAACAAGTCTTTTTCACCTCTCCCTTACATATACCATATCTGAGAGCATTCCCCAGTGAACCACCTATATGCAAATCTCAGGCTTAGAGTTTCTTCTTACAGGAAATCTAACGCATGCCGGTTGATACTGGGGATGATCCTAGGAGGCAGGCTCTAAAATGGGATTTTGGAGTTGGATTATCTACTGGCCAGCTGGTAATTAGGACTCCATCACTGGTGACAGAAATGGCATCAATAGTTCTGGGATCTAGCACTGGTGCAACTGTTAAAACTTCCCCTGATGTTGAATTGTGATGGCATATTCATGGAAGAGAAGGCATTGCAAAGTGTAATCTCTTAGGTGCTTCAGTGTTTCAGAGTAAATAGTAATTAAAGGATTACAGAATTGGATAGCTTTTGCTGCAAGCTCTCCATGCACTGGAGAAGACCTGAAAGGCTGAGGGTGATTAATCACCAAATTAAGGTGAAGTATAAAAGCCAGAGGGCCCACTTGGTAGCATACAAAGAGAGTCCCATCTCCTGCAGCTGGAAAGTGAAAAAGTTGAGGATCTGACTCAGGACTTAATAATATTAATAGATTATCTCCAGAGATGGTTGAATTTTTAACTCTGAGTTGTCTCTACCAAGGTTTGGAACCTGATTGGGAAGGACTGGGACCGTGGGTCAATACGCTTCAAAATATCAAAAACCCCAATCTCCCTGACCCTCTGAACCTGCAGACATGGTCAACTTTTCCCCGTCAAAAGCTAATGTTCCTCCCTTCTTTAAAGAAGTGCAGAGGCCCCTGACCAGTAAGAGAGCATGTGCCCCTTCCCTTGGAAGTTATTTTCACTTCCTCTCCTGGTTACCAAGACAATAACAAGGATTAGAGCACAGCACATTTCAGCTGGAGAAGTGTGAGACCAGAGGTGCTGCAAGATCCAGCCAGTATGTAGCTATGAGATTCAGGAGAGTATGTTTGGAAACTGGATCCCAAAGATGCTGAATTAAGGGGGCAGAACATAAAGTTGGAAAGGGCAATTTATTGATAAGAGAACACTATTCTGTGAAAAAGATGTAAACCTCCGTCAAAGACTCCAAGAGAAGAACCTAATATGCTACCATAATGGCACTTTGAAGTTTAAAGAAAGTAATGGCTCACATCAAGTGAACCTGAAAGTGCTATGGATGATGGTAGAAGGGACTGGAAAGATCCAGAGAAGTGGGAATCTTATAGTAGATATAAGTAAGGCCAAAACCTACAACATGAATGTGTTCCATGGGAGGGCCTAAATGAAACTGTTTACCGAAATAGGGTGTGAATTTATGAAAGGGAAGAGAGTATCATTGAAATCCTCAGTGGCTATCCACTTTTTGCCAGGGTTCATCACAGGAGATTCTCTTATAGACACTGTTTCCATGATAATAATAGGGATGATAAAATACAGATATAGTAGAGGCCAAAGAATGGCATTTTATCATCAGCAAGGTATGTACAATGTCATAAAGAATGACAAGTTTGGAATGGCAGCCAGGGAGTCCTCGCTGGCAGAAAGCTACAGAGAAAATAATAGAATCCAGATCACTAAGGGCAAGATAGTTGGGTGGTTGATGAGGAAATTGCTCAATCTATAAAACCAGGAGAATACAGTTATGGATAACCACAATGAGAGCAACTCCTCCAATAGTATATTATGATCTCTTGCCCAGTTTCTGAGCCAGTTGTTAGACCCCAGATTCTTAACAGAGGACCCTGCAGCACCATAAAAAATGCATACGGTAATGATTCTTTTAGTCCTTCCCAAAGAGACTTCAGGGTAACTTCTATGAGTAGCTACTCACCATAGAAGGCTACTACCCATGTATTTAGAGGGTTGTTGACCCAGACCCAAAGCATCATTTATGGCCCATTAGCATGAGGGTATCTAAGACCAGGAAGTAAAATTTTGGCTCAGATGTGAGCTCAAAATTGGTTACTGGGTCCAATTTTCCCATATACACTTGGAATAGACATATCTTTGTATTTGGTAGAATTCTCACATCTATTCCTTGGTCTGTGGGATTAGACCCATCAGAGTAGGAAATGTCAAGTGGAAGCTTTTGAAACTGCTTTTCCTCCTAGACAATATAACAAATAAAACAATTATATACCAGATTGAATGGTAGAAACTAGTTGCCACCACTGAAGACCCAAGGGACAAGGAGTAGTGGGCCCTATTATACCCTGATTTAATTCATCATTCTGACCCTTACAAATACCAGACTGATTCTGGAGGATGATGTTGGACTACTGGAAACTCAACCAAGTAGAAGCAATTGTAATGTTGTAGTAATTGTGGTATCTTTGCTAGATCAGATTTACCTGCCCTCAAGTACAGGGTATGTATCTGTTAATTTGGAGAGTGTGTTTCAATTCCTATCTGAAAGATGCAATAGAGCAGTTGGATTCATGTGGGCTGGACAACGATGTACACTTACAATCTTTCCCAAGAGCCAGGTCAGTTCTTCAGTCCTAAGTCATACTATAGTCCAAAGGGAACTGGACTGTCAGAAAATGATGCAGAGCAGCACACTGGCCCACTATATCAATGACATTATATTAATCAAACCAGATAAGCAAGAAATGGCAAGTATGTTGAAAGACTTGAAAAGATGCCTGCGTTCCAGAAAGTAGGAGATAGGCACTTTCTGAAGATTTAGGGTCCACCATATCAGAAAAGATTTTAGGAGTTCAATGGTCTGAAGATGTCAGAATGTTTCCTTCAAAGCAAATGGAGAATTATATCTTCCATATCTTACAATCCCTACTAGGTCCCTTTGGGTTCTGGAGACAGCATGTTCCATACATGTGAGTATTGCTCTAACCCACAAACCAAATTACACTGAGGATGTCCGGTTATGAATAGGATCCTGAGCAGGAACAGGCTCCATAGCAGGTCTTGGCTGCAGTGCAATCAGCCCTTCTCTTTGGGTCGTATGACCTGGTATTAGAATTATCAGTGGTGGGAAAAAATGCTGTGCAGAGTTTATGGCAAATCACAATAGGAAATCACAACATCAAACTCATGAGTTCTGAGGAAGGACTATATGCTCTGCAGCAGAAAATATCACACCATTTGAAAATTGCTTCTGGCATTCTACTAGGCCTGACGCTGACCCTAGGACACCCCATGACCAAGTGGACAGAAATGCCTGTCCATCGTGATCTGAGCCCAAAACAATCTACTGTGAGATGGAAGTACTACATTTTTGGCTAAGAACTGGCAGGGCCAGAGGATCATCAAGTGTTGAGCAGATGGACCATATTCCCATGAATCCACCTACCGCTATTACACCAGTGTCTCATTTTTTAGCTCACATGGAAGTCTACATCGAATGGCACTTCTGATTAGCTGATAAAGAAGAAAGAGCTGCGTCTGGTTCATAGCTCAATATATGAGTGCATGCTAAATCCAGACTGCTGCAGTATAAAGCAATTGCCCTAATCAATGGTCATTTTATGGTGCAAGGCTATATACCCAAAAGGTAGAATACACAGGCCTGGAAACCAAGCAGAGTAGTAGGAGTGGGCGACCTCCCCCCCCCCCCCCCCGCAGTGACTCACTTGCAAATATGTGCTTCCTGTTCCCAAAACTCTGCAAGCCTTGAGGCCCTGGTTCACCAAGGGGGACACTTCTACCAAGGTAAATGGTTAAGAGAGTAAACTTTAAGCTATGATTGCTACCTCACACACCCTGGCACTGGAAATTTCTGAAATTTCATTATAGGAAACATATATTCAGTACTCCTTTTTTTTTTTTTATAGATTTTATTTATTCATTTGACAGAGAGAGATCACAAGCAGGCAGAGTGGCAGGCAGAGAGAGAGGAGGAAGCAAGCTCCCTGCGGAGCAGAGAGCCCGATATGGGGCTCGATCCCACGACCCTGAGATCATGACCTGAGGTGAAGGCAGAGGCTTTAACCCACTGAGCCACCCAGGCGCCCCTCAGTACTCCTTTTGGTACTCTTCTCTCTGATGTTGATAGTAAATGGACAAGTGTTTCATCAGCTGAGAAAGGGTATAGTGATCAGGGGCTCAAAGATGGGGATCTGCCAGAAAAGAAAACACAAATTCAAAAAGATGTTTGCACCCCCCTCCTCTTTAACCCCCCTAAGGTTACCCTATCCTATCACTGCAGATGGCAGGACTTCCTCATTTTTATGACAATAATATTCCATTGTGTGTACATACCACAACTTATTTAGCCATTGTCAATGGATTCTTAGGCTGACTTCCATGGTTTGGTTATGGGGGAAAAATGTTTTTCCTCCCCCCCCCTTTTTATTGTATCTATATAAGATGATTGATATTAACTTAACTTATTATGGTCATCATCTCACAATACAGATAAGTCAAAGTTTTGTGCTATATACTGAAACTCATAATGGTGAATGTCAATTTTTTCTCAATAAAATCTGAAAAAATTAAGTAAGCATTCATATGTTAATAAATATTCACAAATGACAATCATGAGAAGGAGATAATTTACAGCAAGAACTGTAATAAATTCCACCCACAAGTTTTCCTGTTTTCCACCCTGCCCCCTTGACAAATGGAGATCTGACCTGGGTCACTCTCTCCCTCATTTTCCCAATGGTAAACTAGTGACCAGTAGGGATGATAACTATGGGTGAGGCAAGCCTAGAATGGATTACAGAGGAGGGAGATGGTGAGTTTTAATCATGGCCATGAGACCAGCTGTAGAGTAGGCTGTAGCTCATCTCACGAAACTTCCTCTTTAGAGTTTCTTTAGGAGAAAAGATGAACTAGAATCCTAGAGGAGCTACTCCCATATGTGGTGAACTTATTGTCTGAAGCAAGTGAATCTGAGTGGTAAAAGAGGTTGACTGTGGTGGATGCTGGAGTGTGCCAACCAGATTCCTCCTTTAGGACAAAAGAGACTCATTCCCTAGCTTCCAGGTGTGTTGTCTGATGACTCAGCTGATTTCAATCCAGGCCTGTTTCCTGCAGAAGCCACCTTGCTCCAGGCACACTCTCTACCTGGAGGCAGCTCCCAGCCAACGACTGGTCAATGCAGGGGTAAGGAGGCTTGGCCCTTCTGATTTAAGTTGAGATATCTTCAAAGGGCTAACCCAGATTCAGCGCTCTAGTGGACCTGTCTAACCACAATTCACACCTCCCTCTTCTTACTGGACTCCCTTGCATGTTTGTACTGGAAAGGAATAGAGGTCTGCTTCTGAAGAACATGACCAGAAGAATCATGGGACTCCCAGGGTGACAATTTTTTATAGAATGGACTGGATGGCTTAATAAAATCAAATGTCTGACCATTCACTTCTCATCATTGATTTGACTGGCTGATGTTCTGGGAGGACACATTTGGGCATAAACTCCTCAAAAAGAATACTGTCATAAGTTACTGAAGATATTTTCAGGACCATTCTAAAACTCAGAGTATTTATTAAATGTTTTTCTTTCATTGTGTTTGATTGAGACAACATACGTTAATATTAAGAAATGTTACATTCTCTCTACATCTTAAGTATAATAAAGGATGCTGGTTTGATCAATTTTTTTTTTTTTTACAAACATGGATATTGCATATATGCTGTAAATTTACCACCTCCATAAAAGGCAGTTGCACTGAATTTTGCCTATTTAGCTGTCTGGGAAGATAAAAATGTATTGAACCACAAGTGGTTAAACACAATAAAAGAATGCCATCCTCTGTAACACTCAGCTAGGCCAAAGGAGACAGAACTAATCTGATTTGACACCACCGAGCCCTGCTTCACCATCTTGCTCTTGGCAGAATTCCCACTGAAGTTCATATGTGCTTTGCTAGAGCAAGGACCATAGGATGGAGTTCATGGACTTCCTCCAGTGGAAATGTGAAAGTCAGACTTTATTCCTCAAGCTTTCTTCACGTTCTACTATAAGATTTTCATATGAAATTTTAGTTAAATGTAGGCAGAGGAAGGAAGAAAATGAAAGAGGATGGAAAGTATCACAAGGACATCATTCTCTGCTGGTCATCAATCAGATTGCATCACCACATTCTTGACATGGTTCTCCAACGTTATACAGAGACAGACTATGCAGAAAATGACCACGCGGATTCACTCAACCTAAAAAACGTTAGTCAGAGAACTGTTTCTGTAACATTTTGATTTCTTGGTGGAAAACAAAATGAAGTGATTCACTCCTCCTAATATTTCTAAAAATATTTCAATTTGGTCCCTATAGTTAGAATCAAAACATTCCTGCATAACTACAAAAAAAGTTAAGTGTTCATCATTCTTACATCTTAGAGCAAGGCCAGCTTTTTATTTGAATACAAAGCCACTTGCAGGATATTTCATCTTTTTTTTAAAGGTTTTATTTCCAACTATAAAAATTATATATGTTTGTGGTGTAGATAATTAGGAAAATACAATGCAGCCACTAAGTGCATTTTATGATCTCTGAATTATGTTGGAAAATGCTTGTATTGTAATATTAACTGGAAAAAGGGGATAGAAAATTGTATATATTACATATACAGCTCATACTGTAATTTGCCTATTTCCCTACTGTGCAACATATATGTGCTTTCTAATTATTCATGAATTAAAATACTACTGTGATGAACATTTTTGTGCATGACATTTTCCCACATTTTGGATTATGTTTGAAGGATGTGGTGAATAATTAGGTGAAAGGCATGGGCACTTTAGTGTTTTGCCATTTTGATAATTGTTGTTTCCCATATTGTTTCTAACAGTGTATGAAAAGTATTCATTTCATTTTATGCTTGTAACTGAGAATCTGAGGGATAAAATATATATGAATTTTGCTTTATTGTTATTGATCAAAATGTTTTTCTGAAATAGCAAACTTATACTCAAGAGAACACATCTCAAAACTACCTTTTTTAAAGAAAATCTTTTTTTAAATTAATATATAATGCACTAAGTTAAAATGTACAATGTATTAATTTGATATGTTTATATACTGCAGTATGATTACCACCATAGTTTAGCTAACACCTCTATCATGTCATATAATTATTATTTCTTTTTTTGGTGAGAACAATTAAGATCTACTATCTTAGCAACTTTGAAGTTTATACTACATTATTGTTAACTATAATTACTATGCTGTGGATTAGATCTCTAGAACTTATTTCTCTACTAGTTGCCAAGTTGATATCCTTAAACAACATCTCCCCAGTTCCTCCCCCACCCTCCAGCCCCTGTTAATCACCATTCTATTCTCTGTTTTAATAAGTTCAACCTTTTTAGGGGCACCTGGGAAGCTCAGTGGGTTAAAGACTCTGCCTTTGGCTCAGGTCATGGTCTCATGGTCCTGGGATCAAGCCCCACATCGGGCTTTCTGCTCAGCGGGGAGCCTGCTTCCCTCTCTATCACTCTGCTTGCCTCTCTGCCTACTTGTGATCTCTCTCTGTCAAATAAATAAATAAAATCTTTAAAAAAACAAAAAACAAGTTCAATCTTTCTAGACTCCACATATTACCTTTGTCTGTCTGACTTATCTCACTTAGCATAAAATTCTCAAGTTCCATCCATGTTTTACAAATGGCAGGATTTCCTTCTTTCTCATGGCTGAATAATATTCCATTGTATGTATACTATAATTTCTTTATCCATTCAGCTGTTGATGGGCATTTAAGATATTCCCATTTATTGGCTACTGTAAATAATGATGCAATACACATGGAAGTGCAGATGGCTCCCTTTTTATCAGCAGAAATCTTAGTTTTATCGCATATACTATATATATTTTATACCAGTTTGGGAAGACAATGCTTTGTATTGCAAATTTTGAAATATAATCTATTAAAAAGAATAAAATGAATAAAAAATAAGGTCTCAAAAAAATCAGTTTGGTTACAAAATCTCCAATGATTTCTACAAACTATTTCCCTTCACTCTAATCCATCAACATGTACTTTATTTCTAGTGAAGGTAAGGTAAGGGGGGTGGGAGAGAGAAGATAAGATAGAAGTTATGTTTTTTAGTTGGTTCTTCAATATAATGGGGGAAAAAATAAAGGGAGGCAGAGGAATAGAAAAATACAGTTCTTTTAGAACTGGGCAAAAGATCCGTGTTCTCTCTGCTTTACCATACACAAGAATAATTCCTTTCTCCTTTTGATCCCCCTGCACAATATCCTGCTATTCTCTAGATCTGAAAAGTCTTTCTCTTATGGAGTCTATATCAAGGGACCAAATCATCTTGCAAACAAGGACGCACATTTTTACATCTACAGAAAGGAATTTATAAGGTCTTCCTCAATGATAAACTCCATCTGAACTACCAAACCTCAAGCAATCCAGCACTTTACTCTACCTTGGATGTGCTTTTAGCAGACTGTTGTGTTTACATATATTTGATCTGATAATGTATTTGTGTGTATAATGATCTGATAATCTGTATAATGATCTGATAATTCCAACATTTAAATAATAACATCTTGGAATGAAGTGAATACAGAAATTTCTAATTCTACAGGTCTGATCCTGGTGCAGCATGCATTGTGTCATAGATACCCTGCAAATATTTCTGATGAAGAATTATATTAGTAAGATCCTAGGTAAAACTAAACAAGAGGTCAACTCTTTTTGGCCCCCATATACATGCACAAAGTGCTAATCACAGCTCATTTTCAGTTTTTATTCAGTCATTCACTTTTTTCTTATAGGTGACCATATCATCTGAACTAGAGAACATTTCTGGGAGTGAAGGGAAGACGCCAATAAATCACTATCCCAGACAACAGGCAACAACTATGATTGCCCAGACCAAATGGGGGCATACTGTTACCCTAGTGGTTGGGCACAAGAGGGATTATAACCATGGTTGGCTATGTAGTTTGTGGGGCCCAGTGCAAAATGAAAATGCAAGATTCCTTGTTCAAAAATTAATAATTTCAAATGGTGACAGCAGAGCATTAAGCCAAGCATGGGCCTGAGTATGGGATCTTGTGTGACTGCCCAGGTCATGTGCCTATGAAACTGGCTCTGATTATCACCAAGAACTAAAATACTCAGGTTACAGAACTTTTCTCTCCTAACCAATAAATGTCAACACATAGTTTTGTCTATTCTTTTTTAAATTAAAGGAATCTATGATCACTTGGCTAATTTAAAGATTATGATGTATAAAGTAAAATGCAGTGATCTCGGGCTCTCCATTCTGACATGACCTTGAAGAGTGGGGGGCTAAGGAAGAATGAAATTCAAGGAAGTTTACATTTAAGGGACTGAAGATGTTTTAGTTTTTTTGGTTCCTAACTAGCAAGTGTTAAACATTACTGATGTAATCTTTTATCCTAAATATTTAAGAGAATCCTCTGTACATGGGGAAAAGGTGTCAGTTTAAGAAACATAAACTTCTGATTTAAATACCAATGAGGAAAAAACACAGTAAAGGATGTTGCACCAGCATCTGTCAAATGCATAGAAAATCACAATCAATGTGGACAGAAAGGGAGAGAGTGAAAGGAATGAAATAAACCTTGTATTTATCAAGAGGTAGCCATACTCCTGGAATTTTGATAAAGCAGCCGAGTGACAAGTGGCCATCATCAGGAGCTACTGCTTGTGACAATGGTCACAGAAATTAGGAGAAATCCCCCAGCAGTTAAAACCCTGTCTATAAATCGTGTCTCCAAATGGGGCACCCAAACTAAAGTAAATGACTCCTCCTCTCTCCTAAAAGGAATTTGTATTTATAAACTAGCTTTAAAACAGACAGACACGGGGCACCTGGGTGGCTCAGTGGGTTAAAGCCTCTGCCTTCGGCTCAGGTCATGATCCCAGCATCCTGGGATTGAGTCCCGCATCAGGCTCTCTACTCAGCAGGGAGTCTGCTTCCTTCTCTCTCTGCCTACTTGCGATCTCTGTCAAACAAATAAATTAAAACAAACAAACAAACAAAAAAAACAGATAGACACGAAGCCTAGGGAGCATGGCTGAGGGAAAACAGAATAATGGCATCTATGATATGTTCTCACTAATGAACATGGCTCTTATCTCTTAGATTTATTATTGATTTTCACACGAGGTAACTGTTTACAGTGCTACATGCTGAAGAAAAGCTTTATTCAGTGATACACAGATTACCATCCTCATGAAGTATGGTTTCTGTGATAATGGATAAGCTTATCAACACCTAAAATTTTAATTCACCTGTTAGCTGAAATCTGGAATTCTGCAGTAAAACTAATTTCTTTAGAGTCCCAGGTTCTAGAGTTGCAGGTACTGTAGAATTAATAACCAATTCAAGGAAAGGAAACATCGGTCTTGTTTATCCTTTCTATCAGTCTGATTAAAATGGAGTTTTTTTACTTCCAGAATTATAGCTGATTCTTTTTCTAATTCCAGATGGTTGGACAGAGATGAATTATGGATAAAGCTATGCACCCTCGAGGCCTGGCAAGAAAGAAAAAAGAGGATCCCGATCAAAGGAGGATGACCACTTTTCTACCACCACAAGCAGATTTTGGAGAAAGGAAGAGGAGGATTGTCATTCTACAAGTCCTCAAAAAGATGGATCCTGGGGTGCCTGGGTGGCTCAGTGGGTTAAGCCTCTGCCTTCAGCTCAGGTCATGATCTCAGGGTCCTGGGATCAAGCCCCACACTGGGCTCTCTGCTCAGCAGGGAGCCTGCTTCCCCCTCTCTCTCTGCCTGCCACTCTGCCTACTCGTGATCTCTCTGTCAAATAAATAAGTAAAATCTTAAAAAAAAAAAAGATGGACCATTTTTCGCTAGGCTGGAGAAAGGAGAGCATTTCCTTCAGTGGGTCAAAGCAGATCAACAGGATGCTACAAAGTGGGTGTGAGTCCTATTTCCATGGAGCCTCCTTTCTACAGAATGGCCACATGTGCAAAGGCCAGCAACCTGATCATAACAGTCCACTGGAATATATCAAAGATTAGTCAGGGGTTTGGGAACAGAGCCAAAAATAACTGTGCAAACCTTAAAAATATATTGCTAATATCTAAACACACATACATATTCCTTTTTTTCTTTTTAAGATTTTCTTCTTATTTATTTTTAGAGAGAGAGAACATAAGAGAGGGGAGAGGTAAAGGGAAAGAGAGTATCTCAAGCAGACTCCCCACTGGGCATGGAGCCCCAGGGAGGGGTAGGAGTAGGTAGGGTTCAATTCCATGACCCCAGAATGCTCAACTGACTTGAGCCACCCTGGTGCTCCTCGCACTCATATTTCAAATATTGTTTTGGTACCTACATTCAAACTGCTATATATAATCAAGTTGTGCCAACCACCTGTATCTACAGACTGCAGACTTTAAACACTTTATGGAGCAGTCTGATACCAAAAAAATTGGGGAGACATAATGATATTTGCTTAGCCCTAGATTCAAGAAAGGGAAACTTCTGTGGATTGAATTTGACACTTGACTAGTGTAAATCCTTTATGCTGCTTCATTTCTGACTTGATCGTAGGAGCTCCCTGGAGAAGGTGGGATTGCACAGAGAAAACCAAGAAGAGAAATCCATGAATGTGACCAGGTGCCTTGCAGACCTATGCAGACAAAACCTGTGTAGATTTCTAAGCTGTTGAGGCTGGAAATTGTGCCATAATTTTTTTTTTAACTTTTATAAAATATTTTGCACAGTTTTAAATTGTTTTAATCTCAATAATAAAACTCTGTTTTTAAACATACTCCTGCAAGTTATACCCTCCTTGCTCTTCTAAGGATTCTGTCCCTAATAGAAACATATTGACAAACATATTGTCAATAAAGATGAAATAATTCACTGATTAAAGGATAAAGTTAAACCTTACACTAGTTGTTACCACTGTTTCTTCTTATCTTTTTGAGTAGTGAGATATTTCAACTTCAATTCTGGTATTCTTTCAACACAAAAATCAAATAAAAACCAAAGGGATGTTAAATAATTTTAAAGAGGAACCTACCAGAATAAATGTCACATGTTATTATTCTAGCATATTATGGCTACAAGGTAAATCTTTAGTTAGTAGAATGCTAAGTATTTGAACATCACTTAGAAATACACTTCATAGGGATGCCTGGGTGGCTCAGTTGGTTAAGCAGTTGCCTTCGGCTCAGGTCATGATCCCAGCGTCCTGGGATCGAGTCCCACATCGGGCTCCTTGTTTGGCGGGGAGCCTGCTTCTCCCTCTGCCTTCCATTCTGTCTGCCTGTGCTCGCTCGCTCTCCTCTCTCTCTGACAAATAAATAAAATCTTTAAAAAAAAAAAAAAAGAAATACACTTCATAGACTTAAAACTAAAACCCAAATATAATTTCAAATTGGAATTATTTTTACATACTGAAATATTCATAATAGTAGGTAGGGTGACCTGCTTAAAGAACAAGAATTTTTTTTTCTTTTTTGACAGAAGGTCCTTCTAAAAAGTTTTATTTATCATAAATTTTCAAGGAAACTAAGAAACTCGTATTTGTTAGCAGGAAGGCACTGTCCTTTAGATTTTTACTATAGCCCATATAACACTTTAGGTGTTTTTTTGCTTATTTTGTCAGAGGCATTTGGACTTGTAAAAAAATACATTATCCTATATCTAAAAAGTAAACACACATTCTGAGCATGTTGGGGCAAGCCACTAACCACCCATTTAAAACAAATCTTCCCATTTGATTTTCAGTGCAAAAATGGAAACTGTCTGTTTTGATTTAAATCTGTCCCAGAGCAGTTTCCATGAGTTAAGAGAGCTGAATTGTAAACCTAGGAACAAATAAACAAATGAATACCCAAGTGGCTTTGAACAATTGAACCACTGCTTGGTTTCCAGTGGGTGCATCCTTCTTCTCAAGCCTGCATTATAATTAAGAGGTTACAATTGAAAGAAACCTGGGACAAAGGCATGGGGAGAAAATGCTAAAATCCTAATGAGAGGAAAAACCCAGGACAATCTGTTTAATAACCTCACGGCCATTGTTCACATCAGAGTGACAAACAGTGTAATATGGCAGAGCTCTTGTGTCCTCTGGCTGTTGAACACTGCCTCCACCCTTCTTTACTGTGCCAGAACTACTTAGCTTCTTGTTACAGCCCTCACACACATTTAGTCGACAAGGGACGGAGAAAGCCTGCCATGGCAGCATAGGAAAAAGAGGAGAGAGATAAGGAACTGGGTCAGACTGGTCAGGGGGATAAAGATACATCCTGATTGGCTAGATAAGACATTTGAAAACATAAAACCGGGTATTTCCGTGTTTAGCTCTAAGTATCAGCAATAATCAATGTCCTTAATTCTCACTGTCCCTCTAACCCATGTCCTGGGTTTCAGGCTATAATTATTATGTTTTTATTCTCCTAATTGAACTCGAAAGCTTATTACAACAGTAAGGGCAGTTGAATCAAGAGAAATATAATGAAAATAAATTTTGCTAGAAAAGTCATTTCAACAGATTTTAGAATACAATTTTTGGTGGGTATGAAAGTAATGATCTTGAAATGTCCAAAGGGTGGAGTGCTTGGCACTTCCTTACGGAGAGATACATCATTCCAACTCAGTACTCATTCACTGCATGACTCAAAAAGACCTGGGATCAACAACCTAAGTTCTTATAGGGTACAGGGATAACACATAAATGTATCCTTTTGGCCAGGTATCAAATGAAAGGAAATGGCAGAGATTTTTGCTTGTGTCCATGACAGACTAGCCCTTTCACAGAACAAATGTAAAGGGTTAATTTAAAAACAACATAATTATACATACACACACAAACAAGACAACCATTTGAAGGCATTAGAGCAACCAAAGCAACCAGAAGAAAGGGAAACACCCCTAGGTAAGCCATATCTTATCTGCTTTTATTCTATTTGTCAGGATTAGTGTTAAAGTTGTTTAGGGTTAGAGAATGTGGACTCCAAGAATGGTGCATAAAGACTGAACCGAAAGCATTAGTTTAGAGCTTACATCAGTTTCAGCAGGTGGGGCAGCCAGAAGTTGGAGTTTAGGGTTACCAGGAAAACCAGGATTTAAGGGATCAAGATCCTAGATAATGGGAACTGCAAAGACATAAGCCCAATGCACTACACGGAATTTCCCCTTGAGACACCGTACTGGGTGAAGCCAAAGGCATGAGACCAGGAAACTAAGTAAGAAGCCACTGCTAACATCTAAAGCACCAAGCAAAGATCTGGCAGTCTCAGGATTCTGGAGAGACACGATCTTGTTTCAAGCCCACTATGGAGTACTGGCTCTGACACTCTCAGGGCTTCGGTTGATACCTCCTGCCCTAGGGGTGAGAGCAAACAGAAACTATTATATACAGCCTTGAGTGGGTGAGAGTAATCTTCCCATACGTATCTGCCAGAAGAAAATTAATTTTTGTAGAAGATAATCTCACCCGGATCGTTCGTATCTTTTCCCAATGTTTGATATTTGATCAGAATTGTCAGACATCCTAGGAAATAAGGCCAAATGACCAAAAATCAAAAATAAAGTCATTCAAAAGAACCAGAGCAATAGACTATCAAGAAATTGGAGTTATCAGATTGACATTAATGTAACTATGGTTAATATGTTCAAGAAAATAAAAGATGGAAAGTTTACCAGAGAACTGGAATTAAAAGAAAAAAGAATCAAGAGGAAATTCTAGAATTGAAAAATACAATAATTAAAATTAGAAATTTAATCCTTGGGTTTAATAGCAGATTGCAAGGAGGAAAGAGCAAAATTCAAAAGTAGAAAATACCCAGACTGAAGCATGGCATGTAACAAGAATTAAAAAAAAAAAATTAGAGACTTATGAGACATAGTGAAGAAAGTCCAAATGCATATGTAATTGGAATCTCAAAATGGAGCAAGATATTTGAAGATATACTTGAAGAAGTGCTGGATCTATTGAGCTATAGATTTAAGAAGTTCTGCAAACCCCCAACAAGATAATACAAAAAATGTTATACCTAATACATGATAATAAAAATGCTGAAAACTAGAGACAGAAATCAATTTAAAGGCAGGCCCCTCTTCCCAAAGACTCATAGCCTTCAAAGGAGCAACAGTTGACTTTTGAGGAGAAATTAAGAAAACCAGAAAAGATGATATCTTCAAGGTGATGAAAGAAAATAATTATCAATCTCAAATGCTATATCCAGAGAAAATATTCTTTTTTATTGTTTAGAGAGGGGAGGGGCAGAGGGAGAGAGAGAGAGAGAATCCCAAGCAGACTTTCTGTTGAACATGGAGCCCAGTGTGGGTCTTGATCTGATCATGACCTGAGCCAAAATCAAGAATCAGACGCTTAACTGACTGAGTCACCCAGGTGCCCCCAGAGAAAATATTCTTCAAATTAAAGCAAAATAAAGGGGCTCCTGGGTGGCTCAGTTGGTTAAGTGTGGGCCTTCAGCTGAGGTCATGATCCCAGCATCCTGGGATCAAGCCCCATGTTGGGTTCCCTGCTCAGCATGGAGCCTGCTTCTCCCTCACCCCCTGCCAGCCATTCCCCCTGCTTGTGCTCTCATTCTTTCTCCCTCTCTCAAGTAAATAAACAAAATCTTAAAAAAAAAAAAAAAGGCAAAATAAAGATATTTTCACACACACAAGAATGGAAAGAATTCATAGCTAGGAGGTCCAAGCTTAAAAGACATGTGAAAGAGAGCTTCGTAGGTAGAGGGAAAAGGGTAACAGATAGATGAATAGAAATGCAAGAAGGAATGAAGAGCACCAGAAAAGATAAATAACTAACTATATGTATATTGACTTATATAAGCAATAATAATGATGTCTTTAAAAATTTAGGTAGAATTATAGGAGTGGCTGGGTGTCTCATTCAGTTAAGCTTCTGCCTTTGGTTCAGGTCATGATCCCAGGGTCCTGGGCTCCCTGTTCAGCTTCTCCCTCTCACTCTCCCTCTGTTCTCTCTCTCTCAAATGAATAAATAAAATCTAAAAAAAAAAAAAAAACCACTTAGGTAGTATTAATGATAAGACATCACAATAATATAAAAAGGGCAGAGAGTCAATAGAGTTACAGTGTTAATTTAGAAAAGTAAAAGCATTTGAATAATCCAGAAGAGAGTAAGAAAGAAAGAAAAGATGATGATGAAATAAAAAGAAAATGGGTTGGTAATCGATGGATGAATACATAAAGAAGATGTGCTGTACACACACACACACACACACACACACACACACACACAGGAATATTACTCAGCCATCAAAAAGAATGAAATCTTGCCATTTGCAATGACGTGGATGGAACTAGAGGTTATTATGCTAAGTGAAGTAAGTCAGAGAAAGACTAATATCCTTTAATTTCACTCACATGTGGAATTTAAGAAACAAAACAGATGAGGATGTGGAAGGGAAAGAAAAATAAAAACAGAGAGGGAGGCAAACTATAAGACTCCTTATTATAGGGAACAAACTAAGGGTTGCTGGAGGGGAGGCATGGATGGGATAACTGGGTGATGGGCATTGAGGAGGGGCACTTGATGTAATGAGCACTGGTGTTGTATGCAACTGATGAATCACTAAATTCTACCCTTGAAACTAATTAAAGAAAGAAAGAAAGAAAGAAAATGTGTTGGTAATTTAATACCAGTAATCACATTAAAAAGAAACAGATTACATACTTTTAATTAGACTGCATTAGCTTACAAAAAACTTTGATTGCCAGGCTGGATTAAACAAACAAAAAACAACTACAGCCTGCTACAAAAGGCATATTGTAAGCATAAAATTATAGAAAGGTTTAGAGTAGAAGGATGAAATAGACTTACCATACTAGTACTAATCAAAACAAAGTTGATAAAATTCTTCCACTAAGTTCAGATAAAGTAGACATAGTTAAATTTGTTATTAATATTCAATTTATTGCATTCAGAAAACACATAGTATGTAATTTCAATCCTTTGAAATTTCTTGAGAATTGCTTTATGATCCAGTATATGTTTACTATGTGTTTGATAATCTTGCCATTTGACTCTTTTTTCTTTACAAAGAGATCTATTAAAATTTCCTGCTCTCACTCTGGATCTTCTGGTTCTCCTTTTGGTTCTATCACATTTTGCTTTATATATTTTGAAGCTATATTCTAAGCTGCATATACATTTAGGGTCATTATATCTTCCACTTGAACTGTTTTACATTATAAAATGTTCTTTACTTCTGGTAAATATGCATGCATTCCAGAGACAATTATAAATTATTACTGGGAGAAATTTTAAAACAACTAAGTAAATAGATCCATAGGTTGGAAAACTACTGAAAAGTTGTTAATCCTTTCCAGTGTGGGTGTGTGCTTGTGTGTTTGTATATTTAAAAAAATTCAATCCCAATAAAAATTCTAGCAGGTGTGTGTGTACGTGTGTGTTTGCAAATAAAAAGGCTGAAGTTAAAATTTAGATAGAAATGCAAAGGCTCAATGAGAATAGGTAATATTTGAAAAAGAAGATCAAAATTGTTAAACTTATCTACACATATAATTATTTGATTAATGACAAAGATACTTCTCTAACACATTAGAAAAAGAGTGTCTTTGCCATTAATGATACTAGGTCAATTGGATGTGCATATCTAAAAAATGATTCTTCCCTTATTTCATATCAAACACACAAAAAATTCCAGACAGGTTAATTGTGAATGCAATTGCTCAAGGTTAAAAAATAAAACTTCTAGAGGATAATATAGAATAGGGATCAGCAAATCAAGCTTGCCACTTTATTTTTATAAATAAAGTTTTAAAGTTTGTAAATAAAGTTTTATTGGAATACAGGCACCCCCATTCATTTATATATTGTCTCTGACTGCTTTTGTGCTACAACGACAGATTTGAATGGTTGTGAGACAGTTGATGCTTTTAAAGCGGAAATATTACTATTTGGTCCTTTACAGAAATAGTGCCAGTTCTTGACATAGAAGAATACCATCATGTTCTTATAAAATTTCTTAAATTAAATATAAAAGGTACAAATCATAAATAAAAACTTGTTAAATTGTACTTCCTTATTATTAAGAATTTCTGTTTATTGGAAGACATTATTAAGCAAGAGTGGAACATCTTTGTAACACACCTCCAACTGTGGGAAACTGTATTATTTGTTCACTGTTCTCATCTCTGGTTTCCCTGGTCCTCTTTATCCTCCCTTCTAGGGAGAAGGTAGTTCCCTACTCCAGTGACTTTGGGCTTGATCTTGTGACTTGTTTTGGCCAATGGTATGTAAATGGACATGATGTTTCCTATGACTGATAGGTATGCTCCCTCCCTCTCTCTCTCTCCATATATATATATATATATGTATTTTAAAGGTTATAAAATACATATATGCATATTTTAAAGGTCTATTTATTTGAGAGAGAGAAAAAGTGAGAGAGCTCACTAGTGGGGGAGGGACAGAGGAACAGGGAGAGAATCTCAAGCGGACTCCCTGCTGAGTGTAGAGCCCTCTGTGGGGCTTGATCCCATGACCCTGAGATCATGATCTGAGCCAAACCCAAGAGTGGGGTGCTCAACCTACAGAGCCACCCAGGCACCCTCCAAATAGTTGCTTTTAGAGGAGTTAATAGTTTCTGCTAAGCCCCACCTTTTGTTCTAACTTTCAATCATGCGAACAGGATACCTCAGATAGTGAGTCCAATTACCACTCATTTTTTAAGAATGAGAAGATAAATGAAGCCAAGCAAGCCAAGCCAAGCCGAGCCCAGCTTAGTCTAGCAGGGTCTAGAAGTACTGAACAGATCTGCAAACAGCAGGTAAAGTGAGTATGAAATATATATTCAATGTTCTAAGCCACTGAAAATTTTTAAAATTTATTTTTTATTAACATATAATGTATTATTAGCCCCAGGGGTACAGGTCTGTGAATCGCCAGGTTTATACACTTCATAGCACTCACCATAGCACATACCTTCCCCAATGTCCATAACCCAGCCACCCTCTCCCTATCCCCCTCTCCCTGGCAACCCTCAGTTTGTTTTGTGAGATTGAGAGTCTCTTATGGTTTGTCTCCCTGCCGATCCCATCTTGTTTCATTCTTTCCTTCCTTAACCCCCAAAACCCCACTTTGCCTCTCAACTTCCTCATATCAGGGAGATCATATGATAATTGTCTTTCTCTGATTGACTTATTTCGCTAAGCATAATACCCTCTAGTCCCATCCATGTTGTTGCAAATGGCAAGATTTCATTTCTTTTGATGGCTGCAGAGTATTCCATTGTATATATATACCACATCTTCTTTATCCATTCATCTGTTGAGGGACATCTAGGTTCTTTCCATAGTTTGGCTATTGTGGACTTTGTTGCTATAAACATTTGGGTGCACATGCCTCTTTAGATCCTTACATTTGTATCTTTAGGGTAAATACCCACTAGTGCGATTGCTGGGTCATAGGGTAGCTCTATTTTCAACTTTTTGAGGAACCTCCATGTTGTTTTCCAGAGTGGCTGCAACAGCTTGCATTCCCACCAACAGTGTAGGAGGGTTCCCCTTTCTCCACATCCTCACCAGGATCTGTCGTTTCCTGACTTGTTGATTTTAGCCATTCTGACTGGTGTGAGGTGGTATCTCATTGTGGTTTTGATTTGTATTTCCCTGATACCGCGTGATGTGGAGCACTTTTTCATGTGTCTGTTAGCCATTTGGATGTCTTCTTTGCTGAAATGTCTGTTCATGTCTTCTGCCCATTTCTTGACTGGATTATTTGTATTTTGGGTGTTGAGTTTGGTAAGTTCTTTATAGATTTTGGATACTAGCCCTTTATCTGATATGTCATTTGCAAATATCTTCTCCCTTTCTGTCAGTTGTCTTTTGGTTTTGTTGACTGTTTGCTTTGCTGTGCAAAAGCTTTTGATCTTGATGAATAAGCCACTGAAATTTTGAGAATGTTTACTGAGTGATATAACCTCATGAAAGCTAATACATTGACAAAGGATATGTACCCCCCAAAAAAAATCCTGCAAATCAATGAGAAAAATAAAAATCCAAGTAGAAATGTGCAAGGATGATAACCAAAATGGCCAATAAGCATATAACAAGTTGCTCAAAATGCAACAAATTCAAATTAAAACTCAGAGGAGATATCAGTACATTCCCTCCAGAATGCCTAAAATCAAAGGAAAAAAAAAAAAAAAACAACCCCACAATATTAGATGTTGACAATGATGTGGAATAACTCATATGATGTTGGTTGGAAAGTAAATTGGCATAATCACTTTTAAAAATAACTTGGTAGTATTTACATGAATATATGCATAACCCTACAATCCAAAAATCTACTCCTGGGAATACACCCAAAAGAAATGAGTACAGGTGTGTGATAAAAAATGTAAGAATATTAATTATTTGTAGCATTATTTGTAATAACCCCAAATCAGCATCTACAGCATACTGGATAGGGGTGCCTGGGTGGCTCAGCTGGTTAAGTGTCTACTTTGGCTCAACTCATGATCTCAAGGGCCTGGGATCCAGCCCTGGGTCCGGTTCCCTGCTCCAATGGGAGTCTGCTTCTCCTTTCCCTCTATCTGATGCTCCCCCTGCTTGTGCTCTCTCTCTCTGTCAAATAAATAAATAAATAAAATATTTTTTAAAATTTACAGTAGGGATTCCTGGGTGGCTCAGTGGGTTAAAGCTTCTGCCTTCAACTCAGGTCATGGTCCCGGGGTCCTGGGATCGAGCCCTGCATCCGGCTTTTTGCTCAATGGGGAGCCTGCTTACCCCTGCCCACCCCCCTCCTGCCTCTCCACTTACTTGTGATCTCTGTGAGGTAAATGGATAAAATCTTAAAAAAAAAAATCTACAGTATACTGGATATACAAACTGTTGTTTATTCAAGGAAATAGTACATTGCAATAAAAAAGAAGAGACCACTGTCAAGCACATCAACATAGATGGATCTCATAGGTGTAACTGTGAACAAGACAAGTCAGACACAAATAAGCATATCGTGTATTTCACATTCTATAAATTGCAACAATAGGCAAATTGAGTTTTGGGAACATAATTCAGATTAGTTGTTACCTTTGAGGGTAGTAAGCACTGGGAGGGAACATAAAAGAGTTTTTCTAGGGTGCTTGTAAAATTCTCTCTCTTAATCTAGATGATGGTTACATGGACATGTTTACCTTGCAAAAATTCACTCAGCTGTACATTAAATATTTGTGCATGTCATGCTATACTTGGATAAAACATCTACTAAAAAGGAATAGTACGGCCTGTTAACTGAAAGTTAATGCTCACATTATGCTCACATAACGTTCACACACACACACACACACACACACATACCGTTTGAAAGAATTCAATGAAACAAAACAAACATATTTTTGAGTGATAAAGTCAGCTTACACATCTTCTGTTTAAGGACTTTTATTTCATTCTGTACCAACTAAAAATTGATAATGATTTTTTTCTTCATGTAAAAATTATATGAGGCATAAAAGTAAGATAATATATAAATAATTTATAATGCCTTCTATTTTACTTTCAGATCTAACAGTCTAAGAAAAATATTCCATAGTAATAGGTCCCTGGTGATACAACAATTGAATGTGAACAATTATTCTACAACAGTATTTCTATTAAATGCAGAGTTCAATGAGAGAATCCACTCAAGTATGTAGGGCTAAAATATAAGATTCTGGAGGGCAGGTATTTCATGTTTGGACACTAATCTATACCACATTCCTAAAAAATCTTCCTTGTTTGTGGTAAGAGTCAATAAATACTTATTGAATTAACATAAAATCAGGTAATTCCTGTATTCAACATGAATAATCTAAATACTTTGGTCTCACTGTGTTTTTATATCGCTTTATTGAGGGCTCTGGTTCAAGATGGCTACCTAAAAGGATTCTAATCTCACCTCCTCCCACAAATTTGGGGAATCCACAGCTACGTATGGAAAATTCCATCTGAAAAAAACCTAAAAACTGGCCCTACAAAGGAAGGCCCGCAAGGAAGCAGCTAGGTGAGGCTGGGACATGGTTTCATCACGAACCTGGGCACAGTGACCCACACTCGAGACCGAACCCAAAACCCAGAGCTCTTCTCTGAGGAGCAAAGGTTTCGAACCCGACACCACAACTTTTAAGACCTGCACCTCAGGAGCAAGCCCCCAAAACGTGTAGCTTTGAATGGGGCTCGCTTCCACAAGGCCCACCAGCTCCGAGGATCTGAGAAACAGCTCTTGAAGGGCTCTCGCCCTTGGACTTACCCGCCTCAGGGTCCAGCACAGAGGCAGCCGATGGAAGGACGCCGGACTGTGCCTGGGAAAGGCTCGCTCGCTTTTTGCTTGTCACGGAGCCTTGGGCAGAGGGGCAGGTGTGCTTTGAAACGCCTATGTGGCCCCGTCCCCGCTCTCGCCCCACGCTGGAGGCTGGCGGGCGCCATCTTCGTCTGCTCACTCTCCCTCCAGGCGCCATCTTCACCTGTTCACTCTCCCTCAGCCTCGCGCCTGAGCACCAGGAGGCCGTGAAGGGAAGATTTTACACGCGTCTGGTGCCCGGGTCTTTGCAGCCGTGGCCCAGAGGATGCCCGTGACCTCCTGGCTCTGGCGATCGGGGGGCTTGTGTTCCTGGGTCCCACGGGACTGTTGTAACAACAGGAGAACTAGTTTTCCGCAGGCTGCCAGCGCCAGGGCCCGCACAGACAGCAGGCTGGCCCGGCGCAGCGTTTCTGCCTAAAACGCCTCTTTGCTTGTCCCAGAGCTTACGCCGAGGCTTCAGGTTTGGCTCCCCTTTTGGGCCTAACGATGAAAGAGCTCTGGAGCTCTCATTGCTTTCGGGGCAAGCCGGCCAGTGCTCAACCATCTCGGCACTTTTCCCCGCGACAGCTCAGTCGTGTCTCACAGTAACTTACACACTCATCTGGATCCCTATTTGCCGCCTCGTGATCACCTGGCACATGTGGCCATGGCATTTACTCTATACCATATTATTACAGACTCTCTTTTACTCACTGTCTGGTAAAGGCAGTGAATGCTGAGGTCAGGCCAGAGAACAAAGTCAAACAATGTTTTTGATTTCTTCATCAAAGAAAAGTTGACCTAGAGATGAGCCTTGATTAACTAGTAAAATCTGGACAATCATAGAAAAGGGGCAAGGAGACTGGTTTTATGCAGCAATGTCAGACAGCATGTGGGGACAGTACAAAATGGATAAGACTACCAGGATTCGGTTTGCTGATATCAGAGGCACAGTGACTATTAGAGGAAAAATGAAACAAGCAAAAAGGCACCAGCTATGAGTGCTCTAGCCTGCGCTTTTCACAGTACCCAGTGCATATGAACCATCTTGTTGAAAAGTGGATTGTGATTTCGCAGGCTTGGTTGGGGCCCAAGATACTGCATTTCGAAAAAGCTCCTGGGTGACACTAATGATGCTGGTCTGCAGGTACACTTTGAGTAGCAAAAGTCTAGAATGCATAAAAAAGATTTCAAATTTGATAGGATGGAAAACTTGGAACCAGAGAGGGGAAAATACAGGTAGATTATGGTACTAATGAAAACAACAATAATAACCACTTACTGAATTTTTATATAAATTATCTCTAATTCTTATACTAGTCAGTTACAGAAGCAACCACAAAGGAGTCAAGAATATCAATGTAAAAAACAGGGATGAAGAGGGAGACAAGGACTTTATTAAGGCAAGATAAGGCAGAGAGGACCCAGAAAGTAATGAAGACTCAATACACAGTGGCATGCTTTGGGGTTTTCTTTGGAATCCCATATCAATATTAAAGTGTGGATGACACAGGGTTGCCTAGATGGTCTGGAATGGCTTTGAAGCAATCAAGAGACCTCTATCTGAGCTTGCAGTGTCTTCCTTTATATTCATTAAAAAAAAAAAAAAAAGAGCAAAAACAGGTTGGCTTCATATAGAAAAGTGCTGAGACTATGCTCTTCCCTTTAGGTAGTTTGCCTGCCTTAACCTCCCTCCCCCAGTAAGTCATTTGCTGCTGGTTTGTAATTACCTGCTGTAACAGTCTGAGTTCACATTAGGGACCAGAGACTGTAAAGAATATCATGGGATATACATTAGTTACCTGTAGATTGAACACTGAAATTTCAGGCTCTCTCCTTAGGAGGCAGAATACTTTGGGGTTTATAAATAGAATGAGAATCGTGTAGAAATTTGAATATAAAAATAAGGAAAACCTCTCCTATGTCTGGTTGCGATGAGTAGCTTGGCAGTTCCCTAGAACGTTAAGAGGGTGGAGCTGGCCAACCTACTCTTGTAGGAAGTCCAGGGAAGTGCTGGTAGGAGGCCATGTTAGGATAGATGAACGACCTGTCCTGTCAACACTATTTGGAGGTCAGTGTCCTCAGGGAAGAGGATCTAAGGCCAGATGTCTGTAGAATATGCTCTCTGCCCTGCTTAACTTTCTATTGCCAACATATGAATTTTCAGTATGTGTTTATACAGCTGCTAAAGTCAAGCTTTGTGCTGGAAAATAGAAACTATAGGCAGGAAATATCCCTTTTCAAAATTAGGAAAGATATCTAAAAGTTAGCTAAAGCATATATGTTCTACTCATCTTAAAACATTGTCAGTGTCAGGTGCATAAAACTTTCAGATAAAGAGGTATGCAGGACAATGAGAAATGTATTTATCTTTTTACTTGTGCTTAAACAACTACAAATAATTTTTACTCATTTTTATCACAAAGTAATACAATAATCGCTATAGAAACTGTAAAATACCGGTAAGTAGAAGAGAAAGTAACCACCCATAGTACCACAACTTAGTTGACACTTTGGTGTGTGTTTTTCCAATCTCTTTTCCTTGCATATTTTATTTGCTACTTGACATAGTTGTCAGTGCCCATATTAATTTGAATCCTGCTTTTGAAAGTTAACATACCAATTCTCAGCATAACAGATGAAGCCTTCCGGTGGTGTTTCTTATGTTGAAATTATCAAGCATTTCATCCTTAGAAGGTTAAGAAGATTAATATGAATGGATAGTTCTATTAAATAGAATGCACAGCCCAGAAGTCACGGCCTTTTCTTTAGTGTTAAGACTTTGTAAGTGTAGTTTAAAAACTTCATAGCATTAGTCTCTACTTCTACCAGACCTTTAACAGGAGATTGTATTGTGAGGAAGTAAGATATTTTTTTTCTTGCTGAATATCTGAATTTCTTGTGTAGGAATCCATCTATAAAATACCAGTTAATAAAGTTAAGCCCAGGGTTTGGTGTGGATTAAAGGAACTGGGATGATTTCTTTCACCTCACTGACTACCACCATGACCTTAAGTTTTCTTTTTTAGTTTGAAATATACATTATTAAGGAGAACTTTACATGAAAATAAAATGCACTCATTTTTATACATAGAGCCTGATGAATTTTGACAGAATTTCTAAGACTCATATAACCACTACTAAAATTAAGATTTAGAATAATACTATCACTCCGCAAAGAACTCTTGGGCTGCTTTCCACCCCTTCTTTTCCCACTCCCAGCCTTGGGCAATCCCCAATCTATTTGCTAGTCCATAGATTAGCTTTGCCTGTTCTAGGATTTTATATAAAGGGAAACATATAGTAAATGTTCCAATGCATTTTATTTCTTTTGCTCAGTGAAATATTTTTGAGGTTCATTTGTGTTGTTGTATGTATCAATTTGTTCCCTTTTATTTCTAAGTAGGTTCCCTTGTATATGGGGGTTTCCCAGTTTGTGTATCCAATCAGGCTATAGGGGCATTTAGATTGTTACCAGAAATTTTCACGTATAGCTTTTTTTAAGAATACAAGCTTCTATTTCTCTCAAATAAATACTTTAGGAAAAGAACCACTGTGTTTATATTAAGTAGGTTTAACTTTGTAGGAAATTTCCAAACTGCTTTCCAGAGTGGCTATATTATTTTTTATGTATCAGAGTTCCAGTTGTTCTCAATCTTCACCACCACTCAGTGTTGTCAAACACCTTGGGGGTGTGAAGTGACATCTCAATGTAGTTTTAACTTGCATTTCCCTAATGGCTAATGAGGCTGAGCATCTTTTCATGAACGTCTTTTGTTTGACCATTTATATACTTTCATTGAGGAAGTGTCTGTTCAAATATTTTGTTCATTTTTAAAAGCTAGGCTGTTTGCTTGATAGAGTTTCTTAAAAACAGCTTTATTGAGGTATAATTGATACGAATAACTGCAGGTATTTAAGGGTACAATTGGTAAGTTTTGAAATGTATATACATATGAAGTTATCACTGCACTCAAAATAGTGAACATATCCATGGTTTTTTTGCCTTAACGCCAACCCAAGCCCTTGACCCCGTAACCACTGGCATCCCCAAGCAACCACTGATACGTTTTTAAATCTAAAGAACTCTTCCTTTTGTTATTTTAGTGGTTTCTTTTGTTTATAACATGTTTCTTTAACTTATCACAGCTTACCTTCAAGTGGTATTACACCATACGGAGTAGATAAACTTTTTAATAGTGTATTTCTATTTCTTCCCTCCCTTGACTTTATGCTCTTACACGTTTTACATGTATGAGAAGTTATAAACTCCACAATATAGTGTTATTATTTTTGCCTAAAAATCAATTATATTTTATTTATACCCCTTTGAATTTTCAGTGGGTCTTAAATATTCATCTTTAATAACAGTCTACCTTCAAATAATATTAACTTATTTCCTGTGTAGTATAAGAAACTTGCAACTGCATACTCTAAATTCCTCTCTCCTATCTTCTGTTCTAATTTTTTTTTATCTTTCATACTTTTGATTTGATGTGTTTTATCATTTTTGAAAAATTCTTGGCCATTGTGTGTTCAAATATATCTTCAGCCTAATTCTTTCTTTCCTCTTCTCTAATATTCAATTTTACAAATTTTAGACTCTGATAATTCTTGGGTGCTCTTTCTGTTGTGTTTTGATTTCATTCCTTTTTGTCTTTGTGCTTTGATTTATGAAATTTCTATTGTCCTATTTTCTAGTTTACTGATTCTTTCCTTAGTTGTGTTGAGTCTACCTACAAGCCTGTCAAAGATATTCATCTTGTTACCATGCTTATTTCTAGTATTTCCATTAGATTTTTCCATCTGTTGGCTGAACCTCTCTTAATACATTTTGTCCATCTTTTTAAATTTTATTTTATTTATTTATTTTGACAGAGAGAGATCACAAGTAGGCAAAGAGGCAGGCAGAGAGAGAAGAGGAAGCAGGCTCCCCACTGAGCAGAGACCCCGATGTGGGGCTGGATCCCAGGACCCTGAGACCATGACCTGAGCTGAAGGCAGAGGCTTAACCCACTGAGCCACCCAGGCACCCCGACATTTTGTCCATCTTTTAAACTTGAGCTACTGACATATTTTTAAAATGTTTTTATTAACATATACTGTATTATTAGTTTCAGAGGTAGAATTTAGTGATTCATCAGTTGCATATAACACCCAGTGCTCATTATATCAGGCGTACACCTTAATGCCCATCAACCCAGTTACCCCATCCCCACCTACATCCCTTCCAGTAACCCTCAGTTTGTTTCCTAGAGTTAAGGGTTTCTTATGATTTGTCTCTCTGTTTTCATCTTATTTTATTTTTCCCTCCCTTCCCCTATGTTAATCTGTTTTGTTTCTTAAATTCTCATATGAGTGAAATAATACAGTATTTGTCCTTCTCTGATGACTAAGAGCCACTGACATATTAAGAGCACTTATTTTTTTTTAAGATTTTATTTATTTATTTGACAGAGAGAGATCACAAGTAGGCAAAGAGGCAGGCAGAGAGAGAAGAGGAAGCAGGCTCCCCGCTGAGCAGAGAGCCTGATGTGGGGCTGGATCCCAGGACCCTGAGACCAAGACCTGAGCCGAAGGCAGAGGCTTTAACCGACTGAGCCGCCCAGGCACCCCAAGAGCACTTATTTTTAACTCCATGTCTAATAGTTTCAATATCTGGTTCATCTTCGGTCTGGTTAGGCTTATTGCCTAGTCTCTTCATAAGAGATTTTCTTTTTCTTCAGAATGCTCATATTTACATAGAGCAGTAAAGACCAAAGTAAACAGAATTTATGTCTAGAAATGGGCAAGGCTTTTCTTCTAGGTCATTAGTGTTTGAGTTTGTCTAAGTACCGAGGAGTGAGTTGTTTTATATTTGTATATTGTTGCTATGATTACCTTCTGTGCACAACCAACTGCAAAACTTTCTGGCATTATCTTATATATGGTATGGGTTACTAAAGAGTTATGTTTCTTTTCCATCTTCTACTTTTATCCTTCTTTGTGCTTATGCTTAAGAGTGGGGTTTTTTTCTCCATCCACTTGACTTTCTTATAATGGAAAACCGTGAGTGCTTGCTACTCAGTGTTTGGCCTAGAGGTGAAGCAAAGGTGATTCTGTGTATCCTAGTTCAGCCTTCGTTTTAGGCATATGTGGCAGCCAAATTTTGCCATGGTGGGTCTCATGTGTGAGAGTTTTCAGCCCCTCTTCAGCAATAGGAGACTATTCATGGTCCGGGTTTTCCATCCCTTCTCCAGGGATACAAGAACTTTTTCTTTTACCCTTATTTCAGATTCAAAGGGGCTTTATCTGTGCCCTAGAAGCACAGGTTTTCTGCCCTTTGCCCACTGGGCTAAGACTTCAATCCCACAAGGGAGAAGGATCTGGTGGAGCTTTGGGATTTTTCCATAGCAGTGGTTGCTTCCCTTCCCAGGTTTATAGTACTGAGAAAGGATTTGTCTGGTCTCTTGCCCTGCCTTTTTCTTTTTTCCTTGGTGCCCAGTAAATGTCAGTAGAAAAGAACCTGCAAGTGGACCATCCTTTGGTCAGCAGTTCTCAGAGATTGTATATGCTCTTGTTAGCTCACAATGAGCCCTTAGAAATTTGTTAAAAATTTTAGAGGAAATCTTACTTATGTGGAGTATCTCTCCCTCACATATTCTGCTACAATTTAGCCAGAGCTCACTTCCTTTCTATTTGGAAGGGCCTGTGTTTTCATAGATTTCAGGTTACTTGGTTGCTTTGTGGTGTCAGTTCTCTGCTGGATACAAGAAAAGTTATTATTTTTTTGTTTATGTGAATTTTTATTATTGCTAGGTGTGAATGACACTTTCAAAACCCTTTTAATATACTCCCATAGATAAAATGTCTTTAAAGCATTAATAAAATATTTTGTGTTTGGGATATACTTGATATGTTTTTCCTTTTTCTTTAGAGATAAAATATTTGATATGCATAGCCCCCTGGTTCTATTCCCTGAGCTGCTCTGAAGCTTTTTTTTTTTTTTAAAGAAGTCTATGGCATTCTATAATATTTACTGAATGAATGACTTGGGATGGTGGAAATGAGACTTTCACTACCTTGTATTCAACTAGCTATGGCAAGCTGGAAACATCTGGGAAATTACCAGAAGAGTAATTTATAGGCACAGAAACAATAGACTTTTGGGCATGCTCGTATTTTTTTGCCCACAAAAGTCTAAGCATCGAAATCCTGCTTCAAAATATAATATATATTGTGTCATTGGGAATGAGGTGGCAATGTTACCTACATATACATTAAGCTAACCTTGAAAACAAGTAAAGATATTTACTGATGACTTGAATGAGGGAGATCCTATGTAAAGAGTTCAAGCAATTAAATTATTATCATAAATGATTTATTCTCAAAGAGTGACCATGGTTGAAACACCATATGTTAACCCTTCAGTGAGTGATTGCTCTGAACAGTTTAAACTTGTTAGTTCACCGATGGTGGATATGCTTGGAAAAATAATTTTCTCTAATATTAGCAACTTCTTATGTTATATAAGAAGTATTTTTATTATTTTTAACTACAATAACCCAACAGGCTGTTGTATAAATTATTTAATAAAATTATCTGGA
This sequence comes from Lutra lutra, assembly GCF_902655055.1. Classification (NCBI taxonomy): domain Eukaryota; kingdom Metazoa; phylum Chordata; class Mammalia; order Carnivora; family Mustelidae; genus Lutra; species Lutra lutra. The sequence goes on from NC_062284.1 coordinate 57,154,177, forward strand.
AAATTATTAGTATAATATGACCAACGTGCATGTATTCTACCTTCACAAAAAATAATGGGTTAATTAGTTTTGACAGTTTGATGCTTCGTGACGTTTTGAAGATGAAGCACGAAATACAACATTATTTAAGTCCTTTTCTGGAAGTCTATCATTGATGTAGAATAATGCAAGATGAGGCAAATCACAGGGGAAATAAGATATGCATTAATATATGTGTGATGAAAATATTAACTTCCAGGTATTGAAAGAGAATCCTTATTGGCATGAGAACTCCTTATTTCTCCATTTTGTGATTTCTTAAACTGTGAGGAAGTGATAGTAAGGGAATTACTCTTTTGACAGTACACTGAGTCCCTTTGAGGAAAAACCACTACACTCTCGTAGTGTCATATTTTTTATTTTTTTGGAAAAAAAAAAAAGAACTTTTCCCCTCTTCTTTCCTTCTCAGTCCCTAAGTATGCTAGTAGACACTCATGGTTTAGAGTTGTTCAAGCCAAATAAGGCAATAATTGAAGTTTTTAAAATTGATTTCTAGATTTTATTAATTTTGCTCTTTTTGAGGCTGCCATTAATTATTTTTAAATATTTGAATTAATTGTATTTATCATAAATTAGAATCAAGGCTTACTTATGCATTCTCATAGAGGACTCAAATAAAAATGTGAAAAGAAACAAAAACAACAGCTAGCACTCCTGCGAACTCAGCTTGCTTAATTTTTCAAAGTCCTGTTAATAAAATCAACATGACTAATTTGCATTTCTGAGTGGATAAATAGATATTAGAAAAAGAAAAATGTTCTTTGTGATCAGATCAAAGTGAAATAAAAAAGCAAAATTTCTTCTACAAATGTAAAAAAATTATTTCCACTTAGGGCATTTCTGCAGAGTTCAGAGTCTATATTAGAACTCTGTCTATAGCCAGGATTATTATCTAGGACTGGATTGTGTTATCATTAAATAGGCAAACTGTTTATAGAATGACAAAAATAAAGTTATCTCCTGTGTATCAAATGCCAGCAGTATCCCTCAATCACTGTGATAACTAAAACAAGCCAACAAACAAGAAAACAAAAACATTCTACAAATTTCCAGTGTACCCCTTGGGAGCAATACTGCTCCTTTGAGATCCATAGGCTTTCCATCAAAAGGCCAAAGAACTGGTGAGGACCAACGGCCTCACCATTGTGAACTGGAAAAGCAGATATACTTGACATACTGACTTAGCAAAACCTGAAAAGCTGATTTGAAGCTGGGAGTCAGGAAAACTGATAATTAAATAAACCATGAATAAAGAGACTCAAGAATTTGTGACCATATGTATCTCCAGAAGTGGGGGTAAATGTAGGGCTAAAAGCAAAATTGTACAGAAATCTGTTTTGGCAGAGCCTAGGTGGGGCTTGATCTCAGAACCCAGAGATCATGACCTGAGCTAAAATCAGGAGTTGGATGCTTAGCCAACTAATCCACCCACGCGCCCTGGTATGAAAATCTGTTTTAAGTCTGGAGGCTCTGACTGAAAAACCACTAAGTGAATATCTCCACCTGAATGAGATATTTCCATTTCTAATCCTTGGTTCCACTTGGCTTCCAGAAGCCTGACAGCCAGTATTGGCCCCTCTGGTCAGTGTCTCGCAGACTTCTTCTCAGGGACTCTCAATAGCCTAAGAAGAGCTAAAGCAAATGATTTCAGTGTTACCTGATAAAACAAGTCAGTCAGATAACCATATAGTGAAACTCCTGGTTCACTTTTACCAGTAAGCCCGTCCTGGAGCTGAGATCATCAAGTCAATTTATACAGCCCCATGATTACAGATGAGTGGGAAATCAGACATCACTTTGTGCCAATGCTGGAGACTCAAATAAACAAAGAAATGCAACCCAGGGGGAAGAATCTAGACTGGGCTAAGAAGCCTCCAAAAAATGAGCACTTGTAACCCTATCAAAGAAAAATACTACATCCCTCAAGTACATAACAGATTGCTACAAAAAGAAAGACCATAGACAAAAAGAGTTAATGAAAAGTAATAAAGTAAGAAGTTAAAAAAAAATCAGAAGATGAAATGAGGAAATTGCCAAGAAAGTAGACCTAAAATGCAAAGAGAAAAACAATCTACTTGAAAAGACGAGAGACTTTGATCTTCTCAGCAGTTCCAGGAAGTAAGAATGAAATAGGCAAAAACAGTCCAGTAAGCCATTCAAGAAGACCAGACAGAAAAGTCTTTCCTGGGTTACATCTGGTGCTTTTCCAGGGGATAGATAGATAGATAAAGGTCCCCTCAGGGCACCTTTAGTCCAGTGATACTGCCGAGGACAAATTAGAGGTCAGTACAGCTCTTAGTCCCCATTTACTGGAGAGTTTGAAACAAAAAAGATTGTCCTTCTGAAGCCTGAATGACTAACCCAGAAGACTTGAAGTCATTCTGATGTGCTCAGAATGAAGCATGGTGTATAACAAAGGTGTGATGGGACAGTTGGTAAATGGTCACTGACTTGATCTATTCCATGCTAACCCATCCTATACTGTGCCTGACTGGGAGTGGGTCTCAAGTGACTGTTGCCTCTGGATACTCCTTTCTGGGACCGTATCTTAAACAGAAAGAGATTTAGATTTAAAATCATTTTAACATGGTAATAGCATTTTTTCTAAATAGAAAAAAGGAATTCTACTTGCAGATAATTTTTTTCTGAACTGTAAATTTATTTTATGAAAAGTTTTACAAAGGCATACAAATTAAGTGACATTTAATTTGTTAAAAAGAATAAAATTATATGGAATTGGATATGCTCCAGAAATTCTAGGGTACCTGCAGTAGCCTTAGGTTATAAATGCAAATATATTTCATTACAATTTTGTTCTACAATCAATGCAGCGTACATAAATAAACTGAATAAAGCTAGATTGTTTGATAAACATCACTTTCAAACAATGGCAGCTCAAGTCCTATATTGTATTGGAATCTTTTAGATGGTTGAACTTTTTAGAGATGGCTTCATTACTTGGCACCCATCTGTGGAGATTTAGGTCGTTAAGTATAACCTCTCATGACATTGGATGAGACACACTGAGACAGGACAATCTATAATTGTATATAATAGGGAAAATGATTTCTTTTGGGGAAAATATGAAAATTAAATACTTGTAAGACTACTGCTCACAATAAAAGGTTTTATTTTTGCAATTAAATGATAAAAATGTGAATAAATCAGATAACTACAAGGCCACAATACGTCAATTTAGACCCCTCTGCCAGGACTATGTCCTAATTGTTTTCTGTCTTTCCTTTTTCTATTTGAATGTATGCATCACTATTTATCAGCGTGGCTCTTTCCTCACATTTATTTTATGTGATAATGATTATTTATCCTCTAGAATATGAGCTAGACTTGGAAAATTGAATCTAGTTTGGGCCATGGAGCCAAGCAGACCATATCTATCTTTACATTTTTTAGATTGTAGCTTTTACCATTTCAGATAATTTTGTAGCTCAGAGCACTTGGATATTTTCCATCCATATGGCATCTTCAAGCTTTGGAAAGGAATCAGTTGTTAGTATTTTCCCAATGAAATAGGATTTACTCTGTTCTTCCTCTTCTACTCGTAGGTATAACTATAGTAGTCAGCCATGACAGCACCATTGTGCAGAATTTGGTACACAGTTTTTTTTGTTGTTTTTTTTTTTTGCACAGTTAGAACAAGGAGTATTTTATTGCCATTCAGGTAGATTGAAGCTTCTTATCCTTTAAGGTCACCCAAACTTCTGGCCTGTCATCACTTTCAAATCTCTCTACTTGTGCTTCCTGTTTTGCCCTTTCATTTTAGATTCATTCTGTATTTCCTTGGTGCTTGAGGCATCCTCTAACAATGGCAGCACCAACTGCTGAAGAGTAAAACATTCAATCTAAACACTGGGATTTTATTTTGTTTAATGCTAAATTACTTATTCAGTATGGTGTGATAAACGAAATGTAGTAAAGCTAAGAGAAACTACCCCTATCTTTGCTAATAAACACAACTCACATTTAAAATTCGTTCTAAAACAGGTCTTTCTTCTGCAATCTTCTACTGGCTGGCATTCTCTGAAGAGAATCTAATCATCCAATATGATATATTTCCCTGATTTCTGTGTTAAGTAAACACATTTTATTTAAAATGCTACCTAATGTTTCTTATCCACTTAAAATGCCATTTTTCCTTTACTTCTCCTCCTGACTATTTTCAGGACCTTACTATATGCAAAGAACTAACTGGCACAAATTTTATCCTTGAGGAACTTACAAGGGAGTATGGGAAACAGAGGAGTGGAAATAACTGTATGACAATACAAATTGTTAACATGTAAGGAGATCTTACTATGTCCTGGACATCGTATGACAGACGTTGTATGATGATCACAGGGAATTTCATTTAATCCTCAGAATAGCACTGTAGGATAGGTTAATGTGCTTTCACCATAACAGATGAGTATATGCGTCCAGGGACTTTGGATTTCTGGCCTAGGTTGAAGAAACTAAAATTTCTGACTTCAGAGCAGAGGGATTTTTACATGATGACTCACAATCTCTCCAAAGGCAGAAATGTGGGCAGAAGATAATACATATCCTAAAAGTGATGCAGATCAAATCCACTGGGAATGCAGAGAAGGAGTACGGGTAGGTGGGGAAGGTAGGATCAGGAATGGATTTGTGGAGTAGTTGGTAATTAAATGGAGTCTTGCATGACAACAGGGTGTTAAGATAGTGTGTGTGTGTATATGTCTTGATCTATAATTGGCCTTCCTTAAAAATGGAAGCACATAATCAGTGTGTGACTAACATTGCCGAAGAAAGTATTAACAACCAAATATTTCAGTATGAGAAACAATTCAGTATATTTTAGAAAAAAAAAACACAAGACTTGGAAAAGAGGTCCTTTGAGGTAATAATGAAAGAGAGAAGAGTAGGAGTATTTACCTTGGTGAATAAAAGGTTGAGATTTGTTAACGTGTCAAGTTTAGATTGTCATTGTAATGGGAAAAGACAGTCCACTTCTACTTTTAGCTCTGTACATGTTCAGTAATAAGTATAAAAATGCATACTGGAGTTCAGAAGTTGATGTTAGCAAAAATCAATTTCATTCACTTTATACATTTGAAAAATCCAAAAACTTTGGGAAAAAAAATCGAGTTTATTAAGTCTGTAAGGCTTCATAGAGCTTGGGTTTATTTTGATTTTCAGAGAAGAAAAGTGATAGTATCTGGTTATATATACAATATATAAAAATATAAATATAAAGTATTAATTCTAATAATATAATATAAAATATATATGAAAATTCATTTAATGATATACTATAGAAAATAATAAAAAGAGGTTAATTTTATTAACTATGATATTTGCTTTAATTAACTCATTAGTGTTAATTGTCTAATGATTTAAAAAGATAGGTACAACATAATAGTTGAAAAACAGTGAATGATTTATAGGTAATTTGGAAGCAGATGAATAAGAACTTGAGCAGTAGCCAGCTATCTCTTTTACTGGAAGAGTAACTTGTGGTTCACATAAAATAATTTATTAAAATTTTTAGTGTTGTATATTACCAGCATACACAAAATAAAATAGAATAATGAATCATATGTTCCCATTACCTAGAGTCAGTAATTACTAACCTTGTTGCCAAACTTGCTCCATTTATCCTCATCCCTTACATTTTTATATATGCTAGAATCTTTTAAAAGAAATTTCAGACATCATGCCATTTGACTCTAAATACTTCACTACATGTTGCTAACAACTGAGATTTTAAAATGTAGTTACAATACCATTATTACATTTTACAAAGTCAGTAACATTTTATCATCCAGTTCCTAGTTCATATTCAAACTTCTTCAACTGTTCTAAAAAATGCTTTTTTACAGTTGGTTTACTCGGTAAAAGATCTAAACAAGGCCCAAGCAGTACACTTTATTTGGTTGTCTAAGTCTGTAACAGGTCCTCCTCATTTCTTTAGAAGAAATACTATCATTTGTCCTTTGGAATATTCCATATTTTGGGTTTGGCTGTTTTATTTCCTTGTTGTATCAAATAACTTGTTTCTTTACCCTCTACTTTCCATAATGGTGGTAATATGTAGATGTTTGGTTATATTCAGGATAAGATGACTCATTTTAAAATTTCTTAGAAATGCTCGCAAAGGACAATTGTCAGTATGTTATAGAATTATTTATTATTTCAGATGAGTCTATAATTTTACATACAGTATAAATGAGGTATGTTTTACATATAATAAAATGAACGGTTCTCAAGTATTCAATTTGAAGAGTTTTTACAATTCTATACTCCCACATACCCACTATCCAAAACTAGACATGGCACATTTTCATCACCTGAGAAAGTTCCTTTATGCCCCTATCCAGTCAGTCTTCCCTTCCAGAGGCAACCATTCTCTGATTCCATTCAGCACACACTCTTTTACCAGTTCTTGGATTTTATATAAATGGCTTCTTTTTCTCAAGAAAACATTTTTAGGAATCATCCTTATTGTTGCATGAATCAGTAGTTCTTAACCTTTTTACTGCTGAGTAGCATTTTGTTGTATAACTATGCCTCAATTTGTTTATCAGTTCTGCTGAGGAATATCTGGATTGTGTCCAGTTTTTGACTGCTCTGAATATAGCTTCTCTAAACATTCTTTTCTTTCGACTTTATGGAAGTATAATTAACACATGAGATTGTAGTATGTTCAAAGTATACAAATGTGATGATTTGATATTTGAAAGAATTCTCACTAACCAGTTCATTAACACAAATGTCACCTTATTCATTCATCCACTCATCCATTCATTCATTCAGGGAGAACAGTTAAGTTCTACTCTTTTTGCAAATTTTAAAAAATATATATTTTATTTATTTATTTGACAGAGAGAATGAGAGAGCACAAGCAGGGGGAGTGGCAGAGGGAGAGGGAGAAGCAGGCCGAGGAGAAGGCCCAACACGGGCCCCCAATCCCTGGGACCCTAGACCCAAGCCAAAGGTAGACACTCAACTGACTGATCCACCTGGGTGCCCCTCTTTTAGCAACTTTTAATTATACAGGGGGTGCCTGGGTGGCTCACTTGGTTGGGTATCAGACTCTTGGTTTCAGCTCAGGTCATGATCTCATGAGCTCAGGGTCATGAGATCAAGCCCCGCCCCCACAACCCCAATGGGCTCCACAGTCAGTTCAGAATCTACTTGAGATTCTTTCTCCCTCCCCTCTGCTTCTCACACCCCAACCCCGCTCATACATGCTCTCTTTCTCAAATAGTCTTTAATTTTTTTTTAAAAAATTATACAATATAGTACACATTCTTTTTTGGAAATATACTTTCCTCTCTCTTGGGTAAAAACCAAGGTATGATCTCTAAGATACCCTTCCGGAACTTAAGAACATTTGCCTATTTCAAATGTTTCAAAGACCTTCTGGAAGATTTAAAGTTCTAGCTTTTACGTTTAGGTCTGTAATCCACTTTGAATTAATTTTTGGTTATGGTGTGAAGGGTCTTTTTTCATCCAGGCATTTGAACAGTTTTTCCAGCACCATTCTTTCCCCACAAATCTTGTGCCTTTGTTGTAAATCAATTGCTTGTTTACACGTAGACCTATTTATATCTCCTTATTCCAGTAATAAACTGTCCTGATTATTTTAGCTTTAGAGCAAGTCTTGAATTCAGAAGGTGGAAATTCTTCAACTTTGTCTTTTCAAGGTTGTTTTGACTATAGTTTGCATTTCCAAATAAATTTTAGAATCACTGTGTCAATTCCTTCAAAAAAATGTTGCTACTTTGTTAGTTTGTGAGATCTATAGATAAATTTGGGGCTAATGAATACTTAGTAATGTAAAGTCTTTGAATCAAGAACATGGTATCTCTTTTCGCTTATTAAGATTTTTAAATTTCTTAGCAATGTTTTATAGTTTTCAAGACAGATATAACACACAACTTTTATAAATTTATTCCTAGGTATTTCATTTTTTTAATGCTTTTATAAATCTTTCTTTTTTAATTCAGTTTTCATTTCTTTGGTTAGTATAAGAAATAAAACTGATTTTTGTATTTCAACCTTATATCTTGCAATGCATTAAATTTACTCATTAGTTGTAATAGTTTTTCCCCCAGTGAATTTCTCAGAGTTTTCTATGTATTTAATCATATCATTTTGGGGAAAAAAATGGTTTCTTGTTATCTTCCTAATAGCTAATGCCTTTTGATTATTCTTCTTGCCTTATTGCGATGACTACAACTTCCACTAAGTACAATTTTAAAATAGTGAGAATAGACATTCTTATACCTCTTGGGGAGAAAGTGGTCAATATTTTGCCATTAAATTTGTTGATAACTGTTTTTAATAGATGCCCTTTATTAGATTGAGAAAATACTCTTATTTTTAGTTGCTGAGAATTTTATCATAAATCAGCCTTAAAGTTTGTTAAATACTTTTATGCATTTATTTTCATATTTCCCCTTTTATTATGTTAATGTGATGAATTACGATTTTTGATTATTACATTAATTTTGCATTCCTTGTATATATGCCATTAATTATGGATGATATAATCCATTATATATGTATCACTGTGCTTGATTTATTAATGTTTTGTTGAGGATTTTTGTGTATATTCGTAAGTGATTTTTACCTGTAATTTTATTTCCTTTAAACATTTTTTGGCAATATCCTTGTCAAATTGGTAATTTGAGTTATTGTGGCCCCATAAATGAGTTGAGAAATGTTTATTTTCTTCTCCTCTATTTTGGAAGAAGTTTTGTGTAAGCCTGGTATTATTTCTTCTGAAATGCTTAGTAGAATTCACCAGTTAAGCCATATGGATTTCAAATTTGTGTATCTCCGTGTGTGCCTGTAAATTTTAATTCGAATTATTTCTCCTGTTATACATAGGGCTTTTCAGATTTTCAATTTTTTGTGTGTTTCAGTTTTGGTAAGTTTTATTTCTCAAGGAATTTCCATTTCATCTATAGTCAACTTATTGGCATATAACTGTTTAAGAATCCTCTTATTTTTCTTTTAATAACTATAGGACTTGCAGCACTATTACATCTTTCATTCTGGACACCAGCAATTTTGTGTTTTTTCTCCTTTTTTCTTGGCCAATCTTGCTAGGATTTAATAAAATGTATTAATCTTTTCAAAGAACTAACATTTAAGTTGTTTAGTTGGTGTGTTGTTTTATGCTTTCTATTTCATCAATTATGCTTTCTGTTTTTTTTTTTAAATAGAGGTAAGAAAATAAAGTTAAAAGCAGAAATGATGAAATAGAAAGCAAAAAAAAAAAAACATAGCTACTAAACAACTTAAATTTTTGTCCAAATTAATTTCCTCTACTTTGCCTAACTTTCTGAAATAAAAGTTAAGATCATTTATCTTAACCATTTCTTCTCTAATCAGGAGTTCAAATCAGCAAATTTCTCTTAAGCACTGCCTTAGCTTCATCTTACAAATTCATGTCTATTTTATCTTCATCATGACTCAGTTTGAAGTATTTTAAAAATTTTCCTAGTGGTTTATTCTTTGTCTCATGGGTTATTTAGATGTGTGTAGGATATTTTCTAAATAATTTGAGGTTTTCTACATATGAGTTCTAATTTAATACTGTTATAGTCAGAGAAATATTCTGTGTGATTTCATTTTCTTGACAGTTTTTAGACCTTTTTAATGACCCAGCATATGATTTGTTTTGGTTATCTCATATGCATTTCAAAAGAATTTGTATCTCGGAGTTGTTGGATAGAATGTTCTATAAATATTAATTTGTTCATTTTGGTTGGTAGTATTGTTCAGTTTCTGTATCTTTACTTTTACTGTTGTTAGTTCTTTGATCTAGCAATTAAAATCTCTATCGTTGCAAATTTTTCCATTTATCCAGAGGGGTGTTAAAATCTCTATCATTATGAATTTGTCTACTTATCCTTTTTGGTTGTGTTGAATGTTTGATGTATTTTGAAGCTCTGTCATTAAGTGCATATATGTTTAAAATTCTTAAAGCTTTCTTATGAATTGGCCTTTTTATCATTTGAAAATATCTCTTTCTGTTCAGTCTATTTTTTCTGAAAGCTACAACAGCTTTTTCCACTTTATTTCAGTGTATATCTGCGTCTTTATTTCCTCATTATATTTAAAGAGTGTATCTTAAAGACAACACAAAGTTGGGTTTAACTTTCTAAATCCATTCTGAAAATCTCCGCCTTTTTATGGAGTACATTTATATCTAATGTAATTATTTAAATTATTGTGTTTAATTCCATCATTGTGGCATTTATTTTCTATCGGTACCATCTGATTTTCCTGTTTCTCTTTTTTTGTCTTCTTTTAAGTTAATCAAATATTTTTAAGAATTATACTTTATTTCCTTAATGGGTTATTTTTACTACTTTTTAGTGTATGTTCTAGAGAGTATGATATTCATCTTTAACTTATCATTGTCCACCTTCAAATATTACTGTTCAAACAATGTAGAAAATTGCAACAGCTTAATTCTATTTAATCTCCCTCCTATTCTTTGTGATTTTATATGTATTTTACTTTCTTATATCTTGTTGTCTTAAATACGTTATTATTTTTGCTTTACATTGTCAATTGTCCTAAATTAAATATAAATATGTATGCAAATGTATATATTATGTTTAAGTATACTATATATTATAAATGTAAGAGAATTTCATATATAAAGTATATTTAAATATTAAATGTATAAATTATACACTGTACTATGAAATATAATGCATATTTATTTAATATCTAATATAATAATGGATATAATTACAGATAATAAATCAGTAGAGTATTAATAGTTAAGAATAGGTATAATAATATAATATTACTCTCCCCTTCTACTTGTAATATATAATACATGTTTTATTATATATAATAATTAATAGATTATATATTTACATATGTATGTAAAAATCTCTTATATTTATCCATATAGTTACCTTTTCTGGTGATTTTTATTTTTTCCTTGTAAATACAGGCATGTATCTTGTATTTTTTTAATACTAAAAATTTTCCATTAGCATTTTGCGTAGATTGCATTTATTGATTTAAAACCTCTTTGTCTACTTGAAATGTCTATTTTGCTTTTATTTCTGAGGGATATATTTGCTATAGACAGCATTCTGTTTCTGCTTTCAGTACTTTAAAAATGTTATTTCATTGCCTTCTGGCTTCTCCTTTTTTTTTCCTGATGAGTGTTAAACCATTATTGTTATTATTCTGTTCTCTTGCATGTAAATTGTCTTTTTATCTAGCTGTCCTTAGGATTTTCTTATTTATTTATTTTTGTGTGTCTAGTAGTTTGACTATGTTACGCCAAGAATGTATGGGTTGATATATTTCATAAATTTTGAAAAATTAGCAGCAATTATCTTTTCAAAATAATTCTCTGCCCCATTGTCTCTCTTTCTCTCTCTCTCTGGAACTCAAATTATACATATGCTAGATGATTTGAAATCATTCAGTAAGTCTTGGATTCCCTGTTCAGTTTAGATTTTTTTCTCTTTGTATTTCTGTTTTATTTCTATTGTTTTTCCAGTTCAGTGATCTTTTCTTCTGCTGTGTCCAGTATGCTCTTGTGTCCAATGAATGAATTTTATACTTCTTATATTGTTCTAGCATTTCTACTTAGCTTTTAAAAATAATTTTATATATCTTCTGAAATTTTCAATCTCTTCCTTCATCAGCTTTCACTAGATTCTGTAACACATTTACCAGAATTATTTTAAAGTTCAGGTTAGCTAAATTCAGTATCTGGGTTAACTGTCAGGTTGTTTCTGTCTCTTCCTTATTGGTCATATTTTTCTACTTCTTCATATGTTTTATAATTTTTATTCTATGGCAGTCTTTTGTGTCAATAACATTAGAAACTACCAGCAAAGGGCTTTCCCCTTCCTCTGTCAGGTCGCTAGGATCAGTGCTGAGTCAGTCCAATCTGTAGTTGAGCTGAATTTAGGATTTGTGATAGATTTAGTTAGATCCAATTTGTCACTGGCTTCAAATACTTTGAAGTCAGGATCAGCACTTTATTTTCAGTAGAGCTTGAGATATGAGCACCAGTAATTGTCTAGACATACTTCCGTGTTTAAGAACTCAATTCCTAACTTTTTGAGTTACTGGGAGTTCTTTTTGCTCTCCAGACTTCTCCTGACTTTCCGTATTTGAGGACATCTCTGTCTATGCAGGTTCTCTAACCCACTGATGCACCCCAGGGGATTGCTCAGTTTTCCTACACCCACCAAACCTTCAGTGCCCCCAAGTCAGTGAAAGACCCAGTAAATATCCTACATAACTCAGGAAGAATCACTGTTCTACTCTTTCCCTCCTTGCAGCCTGCAGCATTTAGTGCCTTCTGTCGTGTGTTTGGGTGAAAGTTCTGTGTGCCTGGGGAAGATGTCTCTCCGTTCTCTTTTCTTGTTTCCAGACTTCAGCATTGCCTCTGTATACTTACTGATGGCCTCTTGGAAGAGAGGTGGAGAGTAGGTACGGTTTCACTCTGTGACTAGGGCTCTTTGGGACTGTAATCTGTCATACTAACCACATGTAGCTATCCATAGTTAAAGCTTGAGCTGGTTTCTCCTTACCTCCATCTATGAAAGAATAGTTTCTTCATTTTTCTACTATTAGCATTAAAAGCAACTATAGGATTCTCTCTTAGGAAAGACTTGTCCACTTAAAAATGTAATTTCCTTAGTTTCTTTTGTTATCATTAGCTCTCTAATACATTTAGAAACTCTAATTTTGTAGTTTTACCTGTTTTGTTTTGGTTTTTAGGGTAGAGATGATGGTTGTATTAGTTTCCTATTGTTGCTGTAACCAATCACCACAAATTTGGTGTCTTACACAATGCAAATTTATTATAGGCATACTTCAAAGATATTGCAGCCTTGCTTCTAGACCACTGCAACACAGTAAATATCACAATAAAATGAGTCAAATGAATATTTTGGTTGTCTCGCACATATGAAATTTATGTTTAGAATATCCTGTAATCTATTTAGTATGCAATAGCATTACGTCCACAATGATGTACACACCTTAATTTAAAAAATGCTTTATTGCTAAAACATTCTAACCATCATCTGAACTTTCAGTGACTTGTAATCATTTTGCTAGTAGAGCATCTTGCCTTGCTGTTGATGGCTGTTGACTGGTCAGGGTAATGGTTGTTGAGGTTGGGGTGGCTGTGGCAATTTCTTAAAATAAGACAATAATGAATTTTGCTGCATCAATCGACTCCTCCTTTTGTAAATGATTTCTCTGTGATGCTGCTGATAGCATTTTATCTTCAGCAGAACGTCTTTCAAAATTCAAGTCAGTCCTTTCAAAACTTGCCGCCGCTTTATCAATTAAATTTATATAACTTTTTAAAACTTTTGTTATCATTTTAACAATCTTCACAGCATCTCCACCAGCAACAGATTCTATCTCAAGAAACTACCTTCACTCATCATCTATAAGAAGGAACTCCTCAACCATTACAGTTTTATGAGATTGAAGCAATTCAGTAGCATCTTCTGGCTCCACTTCCACTTCTTGTTCTTTTGCTTTCTCCACCACCTCTATACTTATTTCCTCCACTGAGGTCTTAAACCCTCAAAGTCATCCAAGAGGATTGGAATCAACTCCTCAACTCTTATTCATGTTGATATTTTGCCCTCTCCTCATGAATCATAAATGTTCTTAACAGCATCTAGAATGGTCAGTTCTTTCCAGAAGGTTTTCAACTCACTTTGCTCAGATCCATCAGAGGAATCACTATCTATGGTGGCTATAGTCTCATGAAATGTATTTCTTAAGTAACAAGACTTGAAAATCAAAATTACTCCTTGATCCAAGGGCTACAGAATGGATATTGTGTTAGCAAGCATGAAAACAACATTAATCTCATTGTACATATCCCTCAGAGGTCTTGAGTGACCAGGTGCATTGTCAATGATCAGTCATATTTTGAAAGCAATCTTGTTTCTCTGAGCAATTGTTCTCAACTGTGGGCTTACAATATTCAGTAAACCATGTTGTAAACAGATGTGCTGTCATCCAGACTTTATTGTTGCTTTTCTAGAGAATAGGCAGAAATAGATCTAACACAATCCTCAAGGACCTTAGGAGTTTTGGAATGGTAAATGAGCACTGGCTTTAACTTCAAGTCACCAGCTGCATTAGCCCCTAAAGAGAGTCAATCTGTCCTTTGATGCTTCGAGGCCAACATAAGGTTGTTTTACCTGCATTGAAAATCTGATGTTTAGCATAGTCACCTCCATTAATGGTTTAGTGAGCTCTTCTACATAACTTGCTGCAGCCTCTACATCAGAACTGGCTGCTTCACCTTGTACTCTATGTTACAGAGATGTCTAACTTTCCTTAACCTCATGAGCCAACCTCATGAACCAACCTTCCGACTTTTATTCTGCAGCTTCTTTACCTCTCTCAGTGTTCATCAAATTGAAGAGAGGTCTTGCCCTGGATTAGCCTTTGGGCTAAAGGAATATAGTATCTGGTTTGACCTCTTATCCAGACCACTAGAAATTTCTCCATATCTGCAATAAGGCTGTTTCACTTTCTTATCATTCATGTGTTCACTGGAGTAGCACATTTAATTTCCCCCAAGAACTTTTATTTTACATTCACAACTTGGGAAGCCATGTGGTTCAAGAGGGCCCAGCTTTCAGCCTAGCTCAGCTTTCAACATGTCTTCTTCACTAGACTTAGTCATTTCTAGGTTTTGAATTAAAACGAGAGACATGTGACTCTCCTGTCACTTGAACACTTAGAGGCCATTGTAGGGTTATTAATTGACCTAATTTCAAATTGTTGTATCTCAGGGGATAGAAAGGCTAAAGGAGAGGGAGAGAAAAGAGGGGCTGGCTGGTTGGTGGTAGAGCATTCAGAACATATACAACATTTATCCATTAAGTTTGCCATTTTATATGGGCATGGTTTTCAGTGCTCCATTACAATAGTAACACCAAAGATTACTAATCACAGATCACCATAACAAATATAATAATAATGAAAAAATTTGAAATATTGCAACCATTACCAAAATGTGACTCAGAGACACGAAGTGACAAAATGGTGTGGAAAATGGCCCGACAGACTCACTCAGTGTTGTCACGAACCTTCAATTTGTAAAAAAGTAAATAAATAAAAATGTAGTACCTGTGAAGCACAATAAAGCAAAGCACAGTAATATGAGGTGTGCCTTTATTTTATACTTCTGAATGTAAAAAATGTGAAATGAGTTTTACAGAGCTCAAAAGAAAGTGTCAACAGGGCTGTATTCCTTCTAGAGGCTCTAGGGGATAATTCATTTCCTAGCCTTTCCAGTTTCTAGAGGCCACTGTCGTCCTCGGCTCCTGCCTCCTTCTTCTATCATTATTTTATTTTATTTTACTTTAAGATTTTATTTATTTATTTGAGTTTGTGTGTGAGAGAGAGAGGCAGGCAGAGGGAGAAGCAAGCTCCCCACTGAGCAAAAAGCCCTATTAGGACTTGCTCCTGGGGCCCGGGGATCGTTACCTGCACCCAAGGCAGATGCTTAACCACAGAGCCACACAGGTGTCCCTCCTTCTTCTATCTTTAAAGAGCATCCCTCCTCCTCTTGCTTTTTTTTTTTTTTTTAAGATTTTATTTATTTGACAGACAGAGATCAGAAGTAGGCAGAGAGGCAGGCAGAAAGAGAGGAGGAAGCAGGCTCCCCGCTGAGCAGAGAGCCCGATGCGGGACTCAATCCCAAGACCCTGGGATCATGACCTGAGCCGAAAGCAGAGGCTTTAACCCACTGAGCCACCCAGGTGCCCCTCCTCCTGCTTCTTTTAGCACATCTCCTACTTCCTTGCTCTGATTCTTTTCCTTCCCTCTAATCACGAGGACCCTTGTGATTACATTGGACCCACCTGTATAAAATGGTCTAATTTCCACATTTCAACATCCTTAATTTGATCACGTATGCAATTTCTCTCTGCTGTATGTAAGGTCACATGTTCATGGATGTCAGAGATTAGGACACGGACATCTTTGGGGACTATTATTCAGTCTGCCACAGGGATCTACTGCAACTTCCTATCATTCCTAACAAAATTGGAGATCAGGATATCACTTAAAATAATAAGTTTATTTCTAATCTTCACAAAGAAAATTCTTATACACAAATATTTCCTCACGGTTTACCTCTAAGTGTTTCTTCTTTTTCAGAGTAAGCAGAGGAAAATCTAACTGTCTGGAGTACTCAGGCCTGCTACCAGCCTGTACCGTTAACTTACCTTCTTTACTTTCTGATGGCTCAAATGGGGATTGTTATCCTTCACGGATCTGTGGTGATTACTGTGTTCAATGCAATGGGAGAAAGTCCTGATTAGAGTAACATGGAAGGAACTCAATAAATAAATGTTCATTTCAACTTCATTTTCTCTTTTCTTCAATGTATCAAATTAGAAGAATACAACAGAAATTAGAACCATAAACATGCAGCGGCAACAGGGTCAAAGTAGAGAGTTTCCTTTTGAAATACTTGCCAACTATTGACTTTGGCCTTTACATTGGTGGAATTGAGGTTTCTCTTATAGATATTCAACCATGTAAAAGTTCAGAGTTATATGCCATATGATTGGCATCCTGTTATTTTGTCTACTCTCTTGAGAACTCTTGAGACCCCGTATTCCTACGTGGTGGAAATATGTCTAATGCTACATTCCTCTAACCCTTACTTATTTCCATGGTAATTGGCTGCAGAAGAAATAAAATCTTGTGTTGTCATCAGAGTAACTTGGCAATGGCTGACAGAGTGATATCAGAACTCCATATACAAATCTTCCTTTGTGGGCAGTTTTACCCCTAATGAGTATCTACTCAGTACAATTAGTCATTTCAGTACCCTATATTTTAGAACTATTCATATGTAGGTTTATAAATAGCTGGCATAGAAAAAGTGGTTTTGGTTTAATAATGCCCTCTATTTTAGATGACATTAAGTACCCTGTGATTCCTAGGAAAATAAATAATAATATACCTCTTACAAAATGCTAATCCCAGTCCATTATTATTAGTTCATCCTATGGGATAGGGTTGAGACAAAGTGACATTTAAGTAAAAGCATGAGTGGTAATTATACTTTAAGATGTCCCGTAATTAAAATAAAACCTTTATAAAAGAGAACAATTTCCATAGTTAGTTTATAACATCTCTTGCAAGTTTTCACTATGTCCATTTTTACATTTCAAGTAATAAAAGCTATGTGACAGTATTGTGTATCATCAATGTCTAAGCATAATTGCAACTGACACGTTGCTTTTACTTTCCTTCTTTGCAAAACAAAGTCCACGTACAGGAGCACAGCACTTCCAGCTATTGATACATCATGATGGGCAGGCGACAGAACACCTGGCAATCGGCTTGGCTGACTTCTGCTACACACTGGGAATCATGCAATAGGTCCCAGCAGGCTGAGAGCTGTGCACCCACGTACTGCAGAGTGCCCTGATTACAGCAGGTAGGTGGCTTGGGTAAGGGAGAACTTGAGAGAGGTAGGAGTCCAACATAATGTGATGTGTGATTTACTGGAGTTTGTGGGGACACATGCTATAATTATATGGTTGGTACAATGTCTGATTGTTGTGTCTTTCATACCCTCTGGAGGTCAGCCCCCCATGTAAGTGATAACCCACTGGAGCTTTTGTTGTGAGTGCAATCGAAACATATGAAATGAATAGCAACTGATTAATTGAAGTCGGTTACATTTTTGGAAAACAAATCAAAGTGATTTGCATGAATCACAGTTTGTTACATAATATATTTTGAGAGCACAAATTACCTTTTTAAAGCCTAAGATACATATATACACAGTGGCACAAACAGAAATATAATAAACTGGGCTATAACTACATAATTCACATTGAATACTGGATGCCAAAACTGATGTGAAACAAATGATTTTCCAATAAACTACTCAGGCAGAGCCATATCTGTTCTAAAATTTCAATTGAATATTATTTATAAGGCCAATAATTCTTCACAATTGTTAACCATGGGATGATGGAACAATTTGTTTTACATATTAGTTTGGGGGGTTTGTGTATTCCCAGGTTGGGAACTGATTTGTAGTCATGTCCCAGAAGATACGGTAAATAAATAGTAAGTCTGAGAAAAGTACTTATGTGGAGGAAAACTTCCAGGGTGAAATCATTATTGCCTTTTTCTAGTTTTGAATAAAAACTGTAGTAAAAATAGTGGTGTCAGCATTAAAGGCAAATATCATCATGCTATATTTCCCTGAATTTAATATCTGTAGTAGATTTTAAGTACAGTTTTTTAAAAAATATTTTTCTTGAACTTATTATGTGTCATTCTTATTGTTAAAAACAGCACTATACAAATATTAACACAATTAAAAAACTGGATTTCAACCCTTATTAATAACTACTTTTAGTATTAACTGTTTTTCCTTTTTGGTTTGGTCTTAGGCATATGGTGTGTATATATATACATGGACATCTACATACACACATATATGAAATATTCTTAGGAAAATATATAAAATACACAAAAATGTCTATGAAATAGGATTGTACCTATATGTCACTTTATAATCTGCTCTTTTTATATAACATTTTTCTGTCAATAAATATGTATCTCTGTCATCATTGAATATCATTTATTTAACCAAACACTTAACATCATAAATTTATTTTACTATAATAAACAAAATAGCAAAGAATAACATCCAGATATATAACTCTAAACACCTTGTTTAAAAAATAAATAAATAAATAAATAAATAAATAAACACCTTGTTTGATGACGTTGGTAACATGAATTCTTTCATGTAGAACTACTGAGTCAAAATGTTATGCAGATTTTGAACACTTTGGCTCATATTATAAAATCATCTCTCTCTCTCTCTCTCTCACCATATATATATATATATATATATATATATATATATATTCCATATATACATATATATAATATAATATATATATATTCCATACATACATATATACATATATGGAATCTATAATGGAATACTACTCAGCCATAAAAAGGGATGAACTCTTGCCATGTACAATGACATGGATAGAGCTAGAGTATATTATGCTAAGCAAAATAAGTCAGTCAGAGAGAGACAAATACCATATCATTTCACTCATACATGGAAATTAAGAAAGAAAACAGATGAACATCAGGGGAAAAAAGAGAGAGCAAACCATAAAATACACTCTTAACTACAGAGAACAAACTAAGGGTTACAGAGGGGAGAAGAGCAGGGGGATGGGTTAAATGGTTGAGGGGTATTAAGGAGGACACTTGGGATGAGCGCTATGTGTTGTATGTAAGTGAAGAATCACTAAGTCCCACATCTTGAAGCTAGTATTAAACTGTATGTTAACTAACCAGAATATAAATGAAAACTGGGAAGAAAAAAAAAAAATGACTCTTCAGTTTTCTTGTCTCATGACTCCTAACTACAAATGTAAGTATTCTTTGATAGTATGTTGGGTCCCTTTCTTGCTTTCTTTTCTTCTCCCTCTTGTTTTCCTTTATTTCTATATTTCTTTAGATAAATACAGAGCAAAGCATCTTTTTATTTTTTCTTAAGTGCAAAAATCTTCCTGAACAGAAATTTGCTTAAGTTAATGATAAATGTAAATAATTTCTAAACTTTGCATTAATTCACTCCAGGAGAAAGGACCACTCACCTTTGGAACTTTGGGATTCCATGTTGTCATTTCTATGCCTGCCATCTTGCTCCTGTTAAAGTGTCCATTAAGAACATTTTCCTAGGGAAAACAATTGTATAGACTTTAAATGATATTTCATTTCTTTCAGAAGGAAATGCATATACTGTAAACCTCCTAAATCTAGTTTATGATTACTAAATGTCCAGGGAGGCCACCAATCATTAGTAAGTTGAGAGTAGAATGATCCATAGTCCTGTTCTCAATTCACTGGTTCTTGTGAACTAGAAGTTCATCACCAAAAAAATGTCATGTATTCCAACAGATGTTTGTTTGACCTTCCCTGAAACTTTTAATCTCTAATTTTTTATATGCGTATTATCCTTTCTTGACAAAGATATGTATTTTTTTTAATTTACAGAATTAAGGGATTTGAAAGAAAACCCAAACATTTAGACAAAATTATTTTTCCTAAGTATAAGTTAGAATTTGGGGGGGGGTGGTTTCTGGCTAATAAAAATATTAGAAAGTCAGGGATTTATTTCCCCTCAAAAGTGGCTACAGGGGTGCCAAGGTGGCTCAGTCAGTTAAATGTCTGACTCTTGATACCAGCTCAGGTCTTGATCTCAGGCCTGTGAGTTCCAGCCTCATTTTGGGCTCCATGATGGATGTGGAGCCTACTTAAAAAATAAAAGTGGCTACATAATATGAGCTAGAAAAAATCACATTGATAAGTTCCTGTTTTTTTCCTTCTTTCTCTTATTTTTAATTTTACTTTTTGTTATTTAGCATACAGTATTATATTAATTTTAGGTGTATAATGTAATGATTTAACAATTTCATACATCACCACAAGTCCACTCTTTAATTCCCTTCATGTATTTCACCCATCCCCCCACCCACCTCCCTTCCGGTAACCATTAGTTTTTCCCGTATAATTAAGCGTGTATTTCTTGGTTTCTTTTTTCCCTTTTCTCATTTAAAAAAAAAATTCCTCATATGAGTGATAGCATATGGTATTTTTTCTCTCTCTGACTGACTTGTTTTGCTTCATATTATACTCTAGTTTCAACTGTGTCGTTGTAAATGGCAAGATTTCATTCTTTTTATGGCTGAATAATATTCCATTATAATATAAATAACTATATACTTATAATATTATATATTAAATATATATCCATTCAGCAATGGATAGACATCTGGGCTGCTTCCATAATTTGGCTATTGTAAATAATGCTGATATAATATATAGGGATGCATATATCCCTTTGAATTAGTATTTTTGTATTTTCCTTAGTTATTTTAATATCATGATAATAGTGATAAGCACAGTGTGGTGATGTATGAAATTGTATGGAATTTTTAGCATTGATGCTTTTTAAAGGTTTTTATGCATATCATTTTAATGTACAATCTTATCATTGGTATTATTTTTTCTAGCCAAATGCATTTATAATTTAATGGTGTAAACACATTAGAGAAATAAGTTTCACTTAATTAGGGTGGCCTAAGATAAAATTGTGAACTAAGTGGGATTTATCCTAGGTATTTTCTTAATTCCAGTGTTCTCATTTGAAAAACTATTGGACATATGTAACATTCCAATCATTATGATAGGAGTAAAAGAATCAGGCAATTTCTCTAATCTTAAAAAGTTCTCAGTTAGCCAGGAAGAGTGATGGAGAAGTGGCATGGGTTAAAGAGACTTCTGTAAGGACAGAGCTTGTGCAGAGATGGAATGCAAAGAAGAGCATGACTTGTAGGATTATCCTCTTCACTGAATCTACTAACACCAAGGTTAAAACTGGAGGTTAAACCATCCATAAAGTTTTCCCTTTCACAATGGACTAGGACCAGGATCTTTCTGTTTT
Source organism: Lutra lutra (assembly GCF_902655055.1). Lineage (NCBI taxonomy): Eukaryota > Metazoa > Chordata > Mammalia > Carnivora > Mustelidae > Lutra > Lutra lutra. The sequence goes on from NC_062284.1 coordinate 57,175,748, forward strand.
CTCCCTCTTCATAAAAATTCTCTCCATTATAGCTATTTGTGGGAGGACACTAGCACCTCTGTGTGAATATCTGCCATTGACTTATAAGATACCATCTACACATTATTTTTCCTATCCCCAAAGAGGGGCAGTGCCCAACGGAACAAACCTTTAATGGTGGAATTTCTGGCAACAGCAGCAAGAACTTCTGGAGATATTTTCACACTGTTCATCACAGATAGCCATTTATCTGGCCACGAATAAGCCAGATTTCATTTCTAAATGAAATCATCTTAATAGAAAGCTCTTCTGAAGAAAAATAAATTATATCCAATTGTGAGTGATATCTATGCCATGTACAAGAATTTATCCTAATGTCATTTGGATATCTCAGTACAACTATTGCCCTCCACTGCTGTTTACTTTGCTAAGTACAGATAACAACCACTGACTTTGGTGATTCTCTAGGTAATACATATCCTGAGACACACTTGTAATAGTCAAGACAATAGAATAATGGCTGGAGTGGTTTAAGGCTGAGGTTCCTGTCCCATGAAAACACTGTGGGGTGGTGGGATGTGTCTTTCTCGTAACACACCTGTGAGTTAAGATGCTTCCTATTGTAGGTCATAGGGTCTGGTGCCAAGAGATCTCCTGATTCTGGCTTAGGCTTGTTTTACACATTATTGGGAATTAAACTTGTTAGTGCCAGTTCCATCTTTTCCATTAGATGCTCATTAATAAAAACCTAGATACCCATTATTCATCACATCATAACATACTGGATGACAGTTAATTCACCTAAAGTTTTCGCATTTGATAACTTCTTCATTCGTGCTAATTGGGTTACTTGGAATTTTCCATCAATCATGGCATCTCAGGTCCTGGCTCTTCTGAAAGAATCCATTTGTGAGACATATATTATACACTAGACGTACACAAGCAAAATTAAGTGTAGGATCTAATTTCAACTATGATTCATGTCTGCTTTGATTGAGTGGAGGGCACAACTTGGGCCCTCAATAGCTTCTTTCTCCAAAGAGGAAAATAAGGCTGAGAGGCACTACCTTTACCTCAGCTCACTTTACTCAAAACTCCACTGATTCATAGTGGCCTGGGAAAAGATTTACATTCAAGGGGACTTTGAAGGAACATTTACTGCAGGGAGCAGTGTGGGACACAAACATGGAGGGTTCTGAGCATTTGGGGAAACTGAGTTCTGCTCTGGTACTTTAGGAAGCATTACGATTTTGTTCCTTATGTCGCTCCTATGTAAGCCCCAACAGGTAGAACTGATGTTCTCGTTGGATCATTCCAGCTCTTCAATGTGATCAAAGTTCATGGGAGGGAATTCTTGAGGTTTGAGGAAACCTTGTGTTGATTTTCTCTACTTTGCTACAAATATTTCCTGTGTCCATTCACCTATAGTCTCCCTTTCAAAACAACACTTTGCTCTTTTAATTAAAGCAACTGATTTCTCATTTTAACTATAATCCAAAATTCATGCTCTGTTTCTCTTCTTATTGTGACATAATTTAAAAAAAAACACAGCAGACTTGAAAAAAGTGAGAACGGTGATGGTGTACATTTTGCTTTCCTTCTGCTATTATCAACAATGCTTACAGCTTCGATACAGCATATTCCAATAAAGGAGGAACTCAGCAGGGGACAGAGGCTCAGGCTGCCTTTGTCCATGACACATGGTGAGTCATCTTAGCACAATGTGATTGGCCTATAACTACAGCAGTGTCTGCCCACTGGGCCGAATCAGCAGTCATCCGACTGGTTCGTGTATCTTCAAGGTCAAGTAAATAAGCCATTCCTATAGCCCCAAATTTCTCCTTATGCCAACATGCTGCCAGGAGACTAAGTAGGTCACAATAGGACCACATAATAATTTATTTCAGGTTTCCAGGTTGCTAAGAGCCCCAACAGTTTTCCTATGTATGGCCCACATTCTCCTCAATCTTGCTCAGCTATTTCCCTTCTGAGGTCTTGCTCTCAGATCTGCATATATTTACATGTTTTAGCCTGTAAGCTTTTTAGCTACAAATTATATAAAATAGAGGTCAGCCCTCTGCCAATATAATTTTCTTTTTTTCCCCCCATTTGCTTACTCTCAAAAATAAATAAAAACATGAATGGGAAGAATAAAAAAGTGAAGTCTTTCTATAGAGGTCTTTTAACTCTGACAGTCAAGACAACTGTTGTTTTTTAACACTACTCTTCAGGGTGCTGCATTTTATCTTCAACTTCCAAGGTGCTTTGCTCCAAGCCGGTGTTTTCCCTACTGTACATAGAGGGGAAATGGTGTTCCTCAAAAGGTTAAAAGACTTATGATATCTCCCAGTGAGGTTGGATCTCAAGACAATTTATAGACATGGAAAATTTTTTGGACACTCTTAATTAAATCTTAATTAAATAATAGTATGCTCTGGGATTTTGGCCATTCTTAGTTCAGTTTTGTTAGTATAGTTGTGATTAATGAAAAATCATTGGGTCAGGCCTTTCTGCTTTCAAGGTTGTTGTGGTTCTTAGCTCTGTAATCATATTTTTAGAATGATTTTTTTTCTTTTGAACTTTAGTTTCATATTTTAATCTGTTTTGTGTTATTGCTGTTTAAATAATTTTCAATTTCAGTCTCCTTTAACATCTCTCAAACTTTCCAAGCATTTCTGGTCTTGTTTCCATTTTAAAGCATACTATCAAAACATTGTTCATAGGTTTTGGAATAAAGAAGAAATACTACTAATTTATAAATTCAGTAATATTCCATCTTTTATGCTTATGTGCTGCTGGCCTATGTGGCACATTTGTGTACAGTAGAAGCTCTTCTTTCCTTAAGATATTTTCCTATCTGCTAGAATATTAGTCCTGATAAATAAAGAAATCTACAGTGCCTATGAATGATTCTTCCTGGAGTTGGTCAGTGCACAATCTGTACCACTGTACACTGTCCCACTGTATGCAGGAGACATGAAGAATCTTTAGCTTTATCTAAACATTGTTGCTCTAATCATAGTCCTATACTTTCACAAAAGGAACACCATCTTTATAGATTGACTCTGATTGCTGAAACTTGAAACTGAACTTGAAGTTCCATGGGAGATAGTGTTGCACCAATGATTAAAATGGTTTTTAGCTAAGGATAAGAAAAACAGCTCCTTTTCTTAGGATTGTAACGTAAAGCTCCTTTACCCAGGGAAAAACAGCAGAGGCATGAAGCCAATCATTTCTGAAGAAATCACCTCCAGAAAAAAACAAGACTCTGAAGTTAAATAGGGAAGTCTGTAACATAAATCATTCACTATAGTGCATGATTATTGGGCACATTATAATCTGCGTATGTACAGTACTTTAAAATACATCTGATGATTAATAAATCATCCATGTGTAATGACATATGGGTATCAGAAAAATGGTTCTCTGAGTACTGTTAAAATCTGCAGAGTATAATATTGGCATGTTTCCAAGACTTGATTCACATGCTCTTTCCAAAATCTAAACAACAACGGATCAAATGTTTACCTGAATTAATGATTTAAGTTAATTATTCTATTGATTCTCAGAAGACCATAATGTAAGTCAAAGGTTATGATCTAGATTTAATGCCATTTTAGTTGTATCCTATTAAATGTTCTCCTTTTACTTTCTGAACAAAGTACAAAAATGGAACTCCATTGCCTAGACTAGAGGATAAAAGTCCAAACTCTCTGGCAAGGCATACAACAAAACTTCCTGGTCAAGTTTGCTGTCTAGGCTTTTGTTAGTATAAGTGGATGGGTGAGGGGATTGGACTCTTTCTTGAGTAGGGAGCCTTCAGAATCTGTCCCACGATCATGGGTAAAAGCACAAAGGGAAGCTCATATTTTTGTCCCAGATAAAAGTATACTCAGGGATAAACACACTGCTTTAGAACTGAATCTGATGGTAAAAGTCTGCCACGGAGATGAGATTAAATGAGGAGTGTGGTGCCCGAGGTAGCACCTGAAGAAATTTCTAAAGAATGAAACACTCTGTGGGCAGAGCGCATTCACATTTTCAGACACTTAACTATTCAGCTCATTCTTCAGTAATTCAAGCATTCACTATATTCCATTTATACCAATGATTACTTTTCCCTATGCTTTGAACATTTTCCCCATACCTTCCACCTTTTGAACATGTTCTTTAAGAACCAACTCAAGCCTCTACCTCTTATTCTTTCTCTGAACCTTATACAAACTTTGTTTGTAGCATTTATCCTAACGCATTCTTATTATTTATTTGAAGCTCATCTCCTCTTATAGACTATTAGCTCACTGAGGTCAGGGCAATTTTTCATTAATTGTTCTATACCCCATGGATGGAAACTAAGGTATTTTCAGAAGAGTTTGTGGAATAAATAAATCAAAGTGATTACTGAGATCTATATCCTGCCCTTGCACATTCAAAATAGTTCTTGTCATAGCAAGCCCCAAATATTTATGGGTATTTTCCAGGTGCCACAGACTTATACTTGCAGGTGTTTTGGGGGAATGCAATGGCTTGTGTATGAGATACAGACTTTATCACTGATGAGTTTACAATGCAATTTGAGAAGCAAGATATATAGTTAGGAAATCAGTTGGAAAAGTACAAGGTAGTGTGTAATATATGCTGGCTTACTTGTTACAGACCAAGTTCATAGTGAGTAAATACCTCAAGTGAGGAACATTTGGTTTGAAATAACTGCTTCCAGAAACTCCCTTCCTATTAAAGCTTTCTCAGAGTAGACAAAAAAAAAAGGAAAGAACAGCATACTATTAACCCTGGAATGAGAGTTTGAGTACTTGATAAGATGAAAGGTGAAGTCATTTGCAGCCTTGAGGTTTCTCATAACTATGAGGCAATAACCCTGTTGGGCTGAATGGTGAGTGTTGCTCCAAGAAGAAGGAGAACTTGATAATATCCTCTGTCCAAGAGTATGTTTCAGTCCTCAGGACCTGGGTCTCCCAAAGTGCAAGCTAGTGGACATTTGCACTGGCTTCTGATCTCCTCTCCTTTCATTTTGAGACAATACTGTTACAAAATTTTCAAACTACGATGGTTTTTCCAAACATAAGCTTTTCTCCTTAATGTTCAAAAATAGCCTTGGGGCTCATTTCATTTTTCTTCTTTTCAAATGGATTGTGTAAACAAACATTCTACTAGTTCTTCCCAGTAAGGCTAATTTGCTAACCAGAAACCCCACAGCCTTCAGTGCGCCGTTGCTAAACATCATCACTAGGATGGAGCACTTTAGTCATTATTTTGTAGCTAATGTAAAGCCATATGAAAATAAATTTGTTTCTGTAACCACCTAAAGATAGGCTAACTCAATCGACTAGTGGGTTTTTATTTTGTTTTGTTCATAGATAATTACTTTCCAACAAGGTTAGCTTAGAAAAGAAAAAAAAAAGAGCATTTTGCAGTCATAGCATTGGGACTTCTATCATTTTTTAACTTCTATTTCACAGAGACAAGGGTTGAGAAAGCCAACACATGACGAAAGAGCACTTTCTAAGAAAAACATTTTAGTTCAGCATATATGGCATCACTCAAATCCAATGCCATTTGCTGAAATGGTGTGTGTACTTACAGTTCCTCCTAAGTGTGGTAATTAAAGAGGGGGAAGAACCACTTATTTCTTTCCTTTGATTTTTAAAGCTGAATTAACTTTTGTGTGAATAGAAGAATGAGAAAACATATGAACAAAATTGGTTTTTTCCTTTTTCCCATTTATACTCTCTAGTATTAAGCCCAGCCATTTGCTTCATTTTCAGATTATCAGCATATATAAACCCATTAAGGAAGTATGCCTGAAGCAAATAGATACTGTATAGACTTATACAAAGATGCAAATGCAGTTTAGAGACTTCATCAGCTAATAAATTACAAACCATTTGGCAAAGAAATTTATAGTTCTGTTAAAATACCCCTATATATATCCTCATATACACTCCGAGTCTTATTGATGGCTATTTCTGTAGAATGTCATTTTCCCTCAAAGCTCTCTTTAGCCAGTAATTATTGCTGACAACAATCTAGGCCCTGGCACTGTTTGCGGTCACCTCTGGCTGCTAAGAGGAGCAATCTAGACCCCAGCACACTACAGTTAAATTAAATTATCATAGAGATGCAATATACACTGCTACACTACCCTCGCCGAGCACCCAGAATTGAAAAAAGATTGATAGACTACAGGAATGAATCAACAAATAACTATGTGGGTGGTACCAGAAGATACTTACTTTCTACAAATATTGATGTAGATAAATGGAATGTGGCTTAAAAATTGTATTTTCCCGAAAAGGAAAGGGTAGTTTGTTTGTTTTCCACTATAACAATCAGCTATCAAGTGATAATGACAATGTTTTCATGTTTCCCATATGTGGGCCCACAGATATTTGGTGTAAGAGTTGCCTCCATGTAACTAACATTAAATCATATATAACATTATATGTCAACAATCCTTCAAAAATAACTAAAAAATCATCATAGGATAAGGTCACAAGCTCTGTGTGCTTGAGATGGACTATGTCTCACTCTGGGAAAATGCTGTAGAAATGACCTACTGGAAGGTGACCAAAATAATACAAGCGTTTTGCTTAACCCCAGAATATGGACTGGCATCTATGCCAAAGAAGGGACACAGCTGTAAAATACGCCAGGATGTGTCTATAATTATAGCCACCATTTAATGTAATGAATTTTAAGAAGTAATTCCATGATGACACTGATAACTTTTGTGTTGGCTAGATAAAACATAAAAGTAAATTTAGTTTGGAAGATCAAATGAAAGCATTTTAATAAAACCAAATTAAAGGAGCTGCTTAGCTATTTAACATTTAACTCTTCACATGCAATATGTAGTTTCCATGCAAGACTCTAAAGAGCAAAGGAGTGTATTAGACACAATCATTTCTTTTTTTTTTTTTTTTTTTTTTTTTTAAAGATTTTATTTATTTATTTGTCAGAGAGAGAGAGAGGGAGAGAGAGTGAGCACAGGCAGACAGAGTGGCAGGCAGAGGCAGAGGGAGAAGCAGGCTCCCTGCTGAGCAAGGAGCCCGATGTGGGACTCGATCCCAGGACGCCGGGATCATGACCTGAGCCGAAGGCAGCTGCTTAACCAACTGAGCCACCCAGGCGTCCCGACACAATCATTTCTTTTAAGATCTAGAAGGTAAGCCTGAAAAGTGAAGCAATCAGAGAAAAATACAAAATAGGAAACTTTAGCCATCTAAGTCTTTGAAATATATGGACAACTATTTTGTGTTTATAGTTGAGATTGTTACAAAGTGCCCAGGCAATATGGGTATTTTGAGACACAGTTGAGTATGATATACATACTGCTTTCATTAGTTTTTAAGAAATTCATCCAGATGGTAAAAGATGATAGGTAATGATAATCATAAAACTGGAGAGCAAAAAGTTATTATAAGCTTGGATTAGATGAGTTAAATCATATCATCTTGAAATAGGTTATGTGTCATGCAGAACCAGTAAAAGAATAGAGCATAGGATCTGATATAATGATAAATTACAAAATGCAAGGTATCCCTGCCTCATCTCTATTTACATGCTTATTGGCTTATACACATTTTGCTAAGGCCAAATAAATCAAACACTAATAGCAGATGTGCGTCAAAGCAGCTTTAAAGTGTGCTGGTATCTTTCGCTAATAAAAATAGCCACAGTTAATATTACGTCCAAAAGATATGACATCATCATGCTCAACAATATTGCTTATTAATTGCCTTTATTATTAGAAAAGAAAATCTTTTCAAGTGGAGAAATAAATGGAATAAAGGAGATTCAATATGAGCGCCCTAATTACTGGTGACCAACTCATATACTTCATATGATTGAACTAAAGAGGGCTTAGCCATAATCGAACCTGATTTCTCCATTTTACAGTTAAGAAAAATGAAGTGTATTCATTTATTCAAGAAATATTTATTGAGTGCCCACTAAGCTGGTCATGTTGTAGGTGTTGGGAATGGAGCTGAGAATGAAACGCATGAGGGCTTTCTCTATGGAGTTTGCCTGGTTGATTGGAAAGTCTTCTTTGAGGAGATGGTATTTAAGCTGATAGATGAATGATAAGAAGGAACTAGTTGGCAAAGATGGAGAGAAGGGCATTCTAGGCAGAAGTACCAATTAAGGGGAAAGGTGGTAATGTATGAATAAGCCATAAACAAATAACAGGGGAAGGAAAAATCGGACTGTGGCTTGAGCATAATGAAAAGAGGACCATGAAAGAAGAAAGATAAGCAGGGATAGGAAATAATGTAATAACATTAGCTTTATGAGCCAGGGTAGAAAATTTAGATTTTTGTTTTTCTGATGAGAACTATTAGAAGGTTCTACGCACAAGAGTGACATTGTATGGTTCTACAGTGAAAGGATAGGATGACTGCTGTGTGGAGAATGTATCAAAGAAGAAAAGAACAGAAGCAAAGTCATGGGTTAGAGTGTTATGACATGAGTCGAAGGCAGACATGGCGGTTTAGCCTATGCTTCTAATAGTGAAGAAAGAACTGTTTCAATGTGAAATTTGCTTTGGGGTAGAATCATCAAGCCTAGATGAAAAACTGGATGCTGAATGTGAAGAAAATAGAGACATCAAGGATAATTCCTAGAATTTTAGCTGGAGTTGCTGGAGAGATGGTGGTGCTATTTATTGAATTGGGAAAGGAAGAAGGAAGAGCAGACTTGGGGGAACCTTTGGTTTTGTTTTCCACTAGGGGACATGTGTTTGGCATGACTAATAAACACCCATGTGGAAATGTCAGGTAGGGAGTTAGGTATTAAAAGTCTGACTTATGGGTGATATTTAAAGCCATGTGACTGAATTGAAAGAGAAGAAAGCATGTGTATGCACAGAAGAAATGAGGGCCTAGGTATGTAGAGGATGAAGAGAGAGCAAGGTGGTCTGAAAAGGAGAATTAGCATCCCATTGAGAAAAGCAGGAGATCATGATATCATGGCAGCCAGAAAAAAAATGTCTCAAGAAGATGGAAATCGTTACTATGGTATGCCACTGAGATAATCTGGTAACACAGGACCAGGAAAGTAACCACTGTCTTTGGCTACATAAAAATCCTTGTTGGTTTGTCCAAGAACACCCAGACAAAAACTACACAACATTATTTGCAATTTTCTGTCCCCATGCACAAAAAACAGAAGTCTGTGTCTTGACATTTGAGGACTTCTACACATTAGTTGCATATTAAGACTGCCCCCATATCATCAGAATATTAAATGATAAGGTTTTATATTAGCTTACCTCTGATACTTCTATCATTTGAAGTTTTATTTGCATGCTCTCTCATTATTCAATATGTGTTTCCTTCAAAGTATGAAAAGAACAGAATGAGCACATCTCCCTTAAAGATGGCAAAAATTAGCCCTCTGGGAAATAGAAATCAAAACCACAATGAGATACACCCTTATACCAGTTAGAATCGTAAAAATTAACAAAACTAGAAACAACAAATGTTGGCCAAGGATGTAGAGAAAGGGGAACCCTCTTACAGTTTCGGTGAGAATGCTAGAATGCTGGTAGAGCCACTCTGAAAACAGTATGGAGGTTCCTCAAGATGGTAAAAATAGAGCTACCCTATGACCCAGAAATTGCACTACTAGGTATTTACCCCAAAGATAAAGATGCAGTGAAAAGATGGGGCACATGCACCCAAATGTTCATAACAGCAATGTCCACAATAGCCAAAGTGTGGAAAGAGCAGAGATGCCCTTTAACAGATGAATGGATAGAAGATATGGCACATATATACAATGGAATATTCCTCAGCCATAAGAAAGGCTGAATACCCACCATTTGTATCAACATGGATGGAACTGGAGGTGATTATGCTAAGTGAAGTAAGTCAAGCAGAGAAAGACAATTATCAGATGGTTTCACTCATATGTGGAACATAAGCAATAGCGCAGAGGACCATAGAGGAAGGGAGGGAAAAACTGAAGGGGGGAGAAATAAAAGAGGGAGACAAACCATGAGAGACTATGGACCCTCAGAAAGAAACCAAGGTTACTGAAAGGATTGGGCTGGGGGGATGGGGTAACAGGGTGATGGGTATTAAGGAGGGCATGGGTCGTGATGAGCACCTAATACCTAGAAGAGCTACTGCATATGGTTTAGGCTCAAAGACCTTAATCTTAGTTAATCTGAATTATGATGCATTTAGTTTTCTTGCAAAGATTTCAAATTACTTAAAAGATTGCATTAGTTGCAGGTATACAACATAGTATTCAATAATCACACATTAAAAAGAGCTTACCAGGGGCACCTGGGTGGCTCAGTGGTTAAGCCTGTGCCTTCGGATCAGGTCATGATCTCAGGATCCTGGGATCGAACCTCGCATTGGGCTCTCTGCTCAGCAGGGAGCCTGCTTCCCCCCCTCTCTCTCTCTGCCTGCTTCTCTGCCTACTTGTGATCTCTGTCAAATAAATAAATAAATAAATAAAATCTTAAAAAAAAAAAAAAAGAGCTTACCACAAGAAGTGTTTTAGAACCAGATAGATCTAAGCAGCGCTGGGTCCCTGTGGAAGTTTCCCTAAACTGTCTTCATGACTTCATCCTTAAAATGGTTTCTAATACTTCGAATGGATTTTGATGAGTGTATATACGTAAAGGTCTCCCAACATCTGGCATATAGTAAATGTTCAATAAATGGTAACTGTTATTTTTAAACTTTTTATATTCCTATGGGAAGGCAGTCTCACTCAAGGTACATTTCACATCATGAGAGCAGAACGAGGGCAAACACAGATGGCCATTACATCTAGATGTTGAGGAAAGGAAATCATGCACAAGGTGGTTGGTTTCTAAATCCCCTCATTCAAATGGACATTGATGTTATGACATTGTCCTCTTACCAGTGTTGTTGCTACTACCCTGTGAACTTGGGGAGAACACAGAAAATTGAAGGCATTGTTTTAAAACAATCTGTGAATCTTCCTCAGTCAACAAAGCGTGGGTCTGAAAACAGGAACAAAGTAACTGGTCCCCTGTGCAGTGTCATTATCTCTGTACTCATGAAAGTCACTCGATATTTATTTTCTTCTATGTGTTTTCAAACTTCTCTTCCTGGGACATCCCTCTGTGATTACGATCCAGGTACCAGATGTTTGAATTGGTGTTTGCTCCTTCTTCTGTCTCCATTTCACATCTGGAGAGAGAGTGCAGTGAGTCCATGGGCTGACCCAGAAGGAGAAGGGCAAATGAGGGAAAGGGGGAGATACAGTAAGAATTGGAAGAGAACAAAGTGAAGTGAGGGCAAACTCACAAAATAAGCTATATCCAGAATTAGAATTAGCATGCCCAGAGCTCTGGTTCTTTAGCTCCAAGCTACGCAGGGTACTTTATACATTTTAATGCACTAATTTATTTTTCTCAAATTTAATTTACACTTTCATGGCATTTAATGGGCAACTAGTATCAAATAACCATTCAACTGTACAAGCCCATATAACTCATTCCTACATATACTGAGGTAAAATTTCAAAGTTTTGAATAATACAAAGGATTTCCTCGAGGTTTCCATAAGGAGGAGAGAATAACAGACACACAGAACTAGCTTCCACCTTGCAGGAAAGCAGCAATTCTAACGGAGTTATTAGTGGCAAAATTGTAGCCTCCTGGAGGCATACTATGTTAAAACAATCAGTTCTCATGGCCCTCGGTTTTAGAAGCCCTCTTGGTGCTGATGAATCAATACATACGTGACAGAGAACACGAAGCCCAGTGATGGGGGGAAAAGGGTGCTAATTTTTTCATATTTGTTTTGCAAGAGATAAAATGAAAGCCCAGAAAATGAGGGATTTGTGATCACTGAAGGCTAAAGTTGTTTGTTATCCTGAGATTAGACAGACATTTAAATATTAGCTTTCATACTCAGTATACCCAGATCCTTGAACTGGAAACCCTGGTTATGTTTAGAGGGGGAGGGGTAATTTTCTCTGCATCTTTCACTGAATTGTTTGGAACAATAACAGAATGAACCCCACCTTTGCCAGGTAGCTGACTATCTGGCCTTGTGTGCTGATCAAACAGCCTTGTGTGATTTCTAGAATACCAGCAGCCATCACACCAACAATGTAGACTTACTTGGACTATGCACCAACCAGATTCTTTCTGGAAGGAATTTGGGGCAAATCTAATAAAACATCTATGATTTGGGGTCCAAAGCCTTTTAGGTTTTTTCCTCTTCCTTTTCGTCTTTGAGACAAGATTGACACACAGGCTGCATGAAAACAAAGAGATACAAAGCAGGATTGAAAGTCAGGATCGAAAGGATGAACTCTATGGCACTAACTGGCAATAATGCATTATGCAAAATTGAAAAAATATATAGATAATTTAAGCCAAACATGTGTGGTCAAAAATCTCATTGCTTGATAAAAACAGACTTTTCCCTGAAGTAATGAGTCTAGAGGATGTATTTACAGGGCTATCAAAACAATCAGAAACATCATAAGGCATAACATTTGTTTGCCTTCTCAGGAAAGTAACTGTGCAGGCTTATGGATCATCTAAATTAGACTTTACTATTTTGATGTCCTTGCCATTTGTTCTTTTAAATTTCCAGCCTAAGGGGTATATTCTCCTATCAATGTGCATGTGTAAGTCCCATTAAGGCTAATAGGAATTTGGTGCCTGAATCCAGAGAAAAATCTACCCCTGGGATGGCATTTTGCACATGTAACACATGAGAAAAATAACTTTAAAAAAATCCATTTCTCTTTATCCAAAGTGCACAAACAATTATATTAATTATAAGTACAAGATAAAGTACTTGCTTGTAGAATTTTAAACCCATTTAATAAATTTGCAGTTTTATGCATTTCTCTCACTCAAAACTGCTTTCCTCACACATGCTTTAGGTTGTTGTCTCTGGCTTTGAAGAACCTTGTGACGGATAGAAACCAAGAGATATAGGAGAGGTGGGAGTACATTTCTCAACACGGTCTTCATTTATTTATATGCTGCGGCACACGCACTCACGATGTTTCAAACTTATTTCCACCAGATTCAAAATAAAACCTGGAACACAAAACAGCTTGCCCATATTTTCTTGTTTAACGCTCTATCTCCTGAGCTTTCCTTTGTATCTCCATTTCTAACCACATAAGAAATTTTCAGGCAAGAGGAGCTATTCAAATGAGATGTTAATTTAAAAAAAATTGTTACATCCTTCTGTTTATTTTGGTCAAAAGGAAATATTGGTTCTCGGAGTTGCATTAAAATGCAGATAAAAAAACAGTTTTTATCTTTATACATCTTTCGGGAAAGAAAATCTACCTCAAGAAATTTCTTTAACAAAGAGAACATTATTTCAGACTCTAACATTTCTGTCTGCCGATTATCATTAGTCATAAGCTAAGCCCTGCACTAAATGTCTAGTGAGCACAGATAATGTTCATTTTGTCTGGAAGACAGGTTGCCGCCTGTCAAGGAGCGATGGAATAAATGACAGGTTTTGACTCTGTGCCTTGCAGGCATATTAGGCTAAGAAATCGCCAACATGATGAAAAATTATTTTGTCAAAAATTTGTAGGTCACCCATCATTGTCTAATGTATTCTGTGATTAATTGCTAGCATAGATCAGCATTATGTCTTTCCAGTGAATCGCTTAATTGTTGCCTGCTTCATGCTCTTAATGTAATGATGAGGCATCTGCTCCTTTCACATGTGCTTTTAAATGCCAGCTTTTGCATCCAGGTTACAGGGCTGGTAATACTCAACTTAAAGAACTAGTTCAAATTAAAACTTCGGGACCTCCATCTCTTCTTGCTTTTCATAGGAACGTGCGCGAAAGGCTGAGTGTTAGTGTTAATGTATGTAGATTTTATTTCTGATGAGTGATTATTTGACTGCTCATTTTACGAAGATTTATGGTGTGCTTTCTATCTCCTGACTGCAGTGCTACTCTTATCTTTAATAAAGGAGATGAGGACATTAATCAGCCATTGTCAGGGCTCCTGACGAAGACATTAAATGTACTGTATGGGATAGGTAAACACGCTCCAGATCCTTCTCTACTCCACTAGATCAGGCAAAAAAACACTCATTATATTTATCATAATTTCACATCTGCTGTTTTTGAAGCAATGTACCATGAGGCCATAAACTGTATTACAACTGTGCATAAATTCAACTGATTTGTGGCTGGAGTAACTAATTCCTAAAGTACATTTTAGAAAAACAAGCAGTGAGCCCTGAAATTGCAATTCCATAAAGGCACTAAATTACTGACTGCAGAATCAAAAATTTGCTTGATGTGATTCTGCAGTGACCATTTTATAAAAAGTGACAGTACGCCTGTGATTGAGTCAATAAAATAAGGACGAGTGAGCTGTACACTCAAACAAGATTAAAGAGAAAGGGAATGACAGAGGACAGACTCGTGGTGTACAAATAGGGAAAGCAGAACATTTCCCCCAAAATGGCTTGCGGATGCAACTATTAATAGCAACAATATTGATTTGTCAGTAATCTTTTCCTTATTTTGGAGGTGAAAGAAAAAAAATTAATTTCTCCCTTTTATTCATTTCACAGCATAATTGAGGACATTCATAATATTTGATGAAATGGATTTTGAAATAATTTTTTAATTGTGGCATTAGTTATTGATTTAAGCTTGCCATAATATTTTCTAAAATTACAATGGGTAAATATTTATGGTTTATTTATTGGTTTTAAGGGTTATTGTTATTGGTTTTCAGGAGTGCATATCTAAGCAATCTCTTTGTTAGGGCATCTTGCCATGTTTGGGTAGCAAATGTATGTGTGTGTGAATGTGTGTTTATGGGAGGGGGAATGGGATGTATATTTCTATGTCTGTTTTTGCCTCTGTGGGTGTGCTCAACTTCATTTTTTTTACAAACTTGATCAGTACCTGAACTTGCTATAGTGTCTTCTCCAAAAGAGGAAGGAGAGTAGGGACTAATCTTTCCTACAGGACAGGAAAAACTAGAAACACCGTTGTTTTTGAAGACGGAATGCACTTGACATTTGTTAAGATGAAAACTAAAGGCAGACCTGACACTTGGAATCCTGAATAGAGGTGTGAGCCCACAGATGAATCCTGCTAAGGGCGGCAACCATGTATGTTGTCCTGGAAGTAGGCTCTGATTATGTGATTATTTATTGACTGGAAAAAGCAATTTAAGAGAAAAATAAATGGAACTGGGCTTTCATTGCTTGGGTTTCTTAAGATATCCATCGCCTTTCACCAATTATTTCATGCATTTCTGCTGTTGAGGCTTTAAGTGCCATTGAGGTGTTTTGTTTCATTTGACTATGATACATATGCATTCTTTGTTTAATATTCTGCATTTGAGAGCTCCTTCTCATCGATTGTGGGCAATTACTTGCTACCCAGGGCAAATTGTGTAGGGCATTTATACAGAACGTATTTTAGGGTAATATAATCCTCCTTGATTTTACTTACAGAAGAATATATTTGCCATATTTTGTCCCTTTCCCTGACCACTCTTCTGGTCAACTTTCATAACTGCAAATCTGAAGCTGGCACATCGAATATTGCTCTATTCTTTACTCATAATATCAAGTCAAAAATGGTTGTGTTCATAAGGCATCGCATAGTTTCTATCTAATGGTATCAATCTGTGCATCACAGAGCGTTTCTTTTCCTGACATTATTACTTTACTGAAATTAAGCTTGAAACAATCTGATGTCAGATACTGTATATCTACTTTTATTGCCAGCCTTTCTGAGCCCACCATATTGCCAGGACTGCATCTCATTTTAGATGGGTTTAACCAGATATATATTCTCAAGTTTATTGAGAGTTGGATAGATTACATTTCCCATTCTCAAAGAGCAGGCTGGTCCTTTCAGTGCATTTTATAGAACAAATGTAAATTCCCATGCTGCAGTTGACAAAAATTCATGGTTCTTTTCTTAGTGTCAAAAATAAATCCAGCATAGCATTGGAGATGAGTAAGTGTGGTAGAGTGGAGCGGGCTTCAGTTCACCCTTTCTGATTTAGCAGCAGTTCTGATGTACTTGAGAAATCTGTAAAAGTTCAATTATTATGGCCTAGGCAAAGAGATTTGTTCACACAACAGAGCTACTGTACTTGAGAATGAATTGTAAGGACTCAATGAAATTCAGAGCACTTTCTGAGCACAGTAAACCCCCTTACCTCCCATTCCTAATCCTGCCTTGCCTTCCCCATTTACTTCTATCTCTTACACGAAGGTTCTCCGAAGGCTCTTGCTGTAGTTAAAACACAGGCATAAAGAATTGCCAGATCACTCCATTAAAATGCAATAAAAATTAGTCTGTTATTACTTTTGGGAATTTAGATATTTAGGAGGTTCAGGATAAGCAACGGATAGCTATCAAGTAAATTTATTAGCAGCTTGGCTTGATCAGTTTGTCAAGATTGCTTACATATGTATGTCTGAGAAGGAAAGGCAGATTTGTATGAAAAGGTGTTTTATAGCTAAGGGTAAACCAAACATACTGAATCATGGGAAAAAAATGCTCTCTCAAATTCCATGTACTTTATCAACCCAACACACAGCTCAGATTGCAGACTGTCTGCTTAAATGCCAAGAGTATGTCCTTATAAACAAACAGCATTTCTTTCTATGTTTACATACATTGATTCAATTTTTTTTTTTTTCTGATCAAAGCTAGGAGTTGCCTTGAACTATCCATCAAAAATTGGTGTTGCTTTTAGGAAAAACTGGAAAAAAAAAATCAAGAGTATTCTGAGGAAAGAATGTAGCCTGACTACTACAAGAGTCAGTCCAGGTATGTCTGCCGGTAACATTTTTCTTTTGTTGTGTCATTTTGCTGCTCCAAGGCTTGAGCAATTAGGGGATTGTCACAACTGGGAGGAGTTAAGACCTACATAATTCCCAGCAGGGGGGATGTAACCGGTCTTCCTTACAGAGGAAGGTCTAATTCCTTATAGTCCCATTTACTCTCATGTATTTTCCTAATGAGCAGATCATAAATAAGGTGGGATCTTGTGCAACCACAGATTAAGTTCCTCTGCCAGGTGTCAGTGAGGTAAGGACAGCCTTTGGTCACCAGGGGAACACACATTTGGATGTATACAGACACACATGGTACACATAAAACATACTACACAAATATGACGCATTGATATTACTTTACAATCATCCATCTATCATGTTTACAGTGTGATTGTAAAATGAATTAAGAATATAAAAGAAGTAATTATTTCAAGTTCGTGAATTTGAATGAGAGGTAACCTTCACTGTAGTGCAAAATAAAATTACAGAGCCTATTCACAAGAAATCGTGCCTTGCGAAAATTAATCATCAGTGAACATAATATTTACCCTAACTGAGGACTATATCTTACATTATCAGGGAAATTCATATGATAAATATTTTTGGAATATTCTCTACATATCAGGCACAATCTAAAGCACTATGAGCTTGTCAAATCCTACCAGTGATCACTGCCCAAGGTGAAAATAAAATCCAGGGTGAAATGTTCTGTTTTAAAGGAGAGAAACAATCATGACAGCACAATCAATGGAACTCTAAATTATATGAGGGTGGAAAGAAGCTATGAAATTGGTAGCAATACTTAAATATGCTATAGCTACATCCATTGGCTTATTCACTTACTCATTTAACAAATACGTGTGAAATACCTATTATGGGCATCACAGGGTTAGGCTCTGAAACGGCAATAGTGACCTAGACTAAATCCATGCCCCTCTGCTGCTCATAAGGAAGCTGGAATAAATAAATATATGGTGGGATGGCAATTTATGAGAGCAATTCAGCTGGGCTTGATGACGCAGAGAAAGCCTCCTAGAGGAAGTGACTCCCATCATAGACTAAGAACAAGCAGTTGGCTAGGTGGGGGCGCCTGGGTGGTTCAGTGGGTTGGGCCTCTGCCTTTGGCTCAGGTCATGATTCCAGGGTCCTGGGAACGAGCCCCACATCAGTCTCCCTGCTCAGCGGGGAGCCTGCTTCTCCCTCTCCCACTCCTCCTACTTGTATTCCCTCTCTCGCTGCTTCTCTCTTTGTCAGATAAATAAATAGAATCTTAAAAAAAAAAAAAAGCAGTTGGCTAGGTGGAGAGTGGGGAGGGCCCCAGGGAGAGAGAGTGGTCTCTGAAAGAGTATTACCAGTTGAGGGAATAGGGTATGAAGGCCATGGTTCTACCCTAGGAACTGAGAGTATAGTCTCACTGAAATGTAGGTTGAAGTAGGGAGGAGAGGTCAACCGGGTCATGTAGGGTCACAAGGGCCGAGAATTTGGATATATTCTGTAGGACAATCAGAAACTATCAAAAGGCTTTAAATTAGCAAGGAGATAATCAAACATTTATTTTAGAAAAATTACTTTGATTGTAGCTGAGAGGAGTAGTCTCCAAATTCTTTCATCCTCCACCACATCAGTAAGGCTTTCTGGAGATCTTCTTTCTAATATATGAATTTTTCTTTCTTTATAAATAATATACTGTTCCCACTATACCATTATGTTTATTTTTAAAACATACACAAAACTGAAGATTTAATGGAATGACCTGATTTTGAGGTACATTTTGAAAAATTAAAAAACGGTATTTCATTTTTTAATCACACAGTGCCTCTGCTTTAAAGCTGTAGACATTTGTTTTCATGCAGTAGGTGTTTAGTTTTGATATGTGCCACTGGTCATCACTGCAAGATTTTTTATCACATATCATCTCAGTAAGACCTTCCTGATAATCTTATTCAAAATCGTAAACCCTTCCTTGGCATTCCCCGTCTCTTTTCCCTGTTTCATTTTTCTCACATTACCTTTGAATACTCTATATAATTTACTTGTTTAGGTTATCATACACCTTCCCCCTCTTCCAATGAGTGCAAAGATTTGTCTTTTTGTTCACTGCCATCAGCTGGGCCTAGAACAGTGCTTGGCCCACTACAGGTACTCAGGAAATATTTGTCACGTGAATAGGGTGAAGGTCATTATTAGTAGTTGTGGACATAAATCTGTATTTCAAATACTCGACCTGATAATTTAACAAATTTTTACCTGAATTAAAAAATTAGACCAACTTAGGCCATCATTAGTTTTTAATTTGTAGTACAAATGAGGAAGCACTCAGTTAGGAAGAAGAATTACTTGCATGTGTTTGCATGACCAGTTTTTCTACAGGAATCTTTCCAAGTCACATGGCCATCCTGTGAGGATTAGTTTGGTGAAAACTAGACAACATGATCTGCAGGTCTGTCTAACTGGGTAGATGCAAATGATACGTACTGGAATGGGCTGGAGCAAGTAATGCAACCAGGGCCCTTCCCTGACCTTGTGGCATTGTCACTTCCCTCCACCCACTCTCCTGCCATGACATGTATCTGAAGGAGGTTGTCAATATCAAACTCTATATCGTTTTGGTAATAATGAATTTTATTTTTATTTATTTATTTTTAATTTTCTCATTTTTAGATAAGCAACAATATAAGTAGAATTTCTTATGTGTTCTCTCAGCTCAGTGGCTCACCCTGAACACTTGGAAGACCTCGGAAGAGGGAATGAATTCTGGAAGGCCTGGCTGAGCATTGCAGAGCGGCTAGGAAGGGGATCCTGGCTTCCTTCCATTCACCTAGTTTCACGTGAGGGAGTCCCTGTGGGCAGACTCCCAGGTTTTCAGCTTGGAAAGAGTCAGCTGTTTTGGGGGAAATATATTTTCTGGTATGCCAATTTGTTTTTTAAAAAAATTGTCCAAACAGAAGCCACCTCCCCTCTCCCACCCATGTTTACCACTATTGTCAATGTGTGAAACACCAAGATATGATATGATAGTGATATGATATGATAGAGATAATAGTGATCATTATCAGGATTGCCTGTTGTTAACTGTCTCTGCTTAATTGAAAACAGAGCCCAAATAAATGGCCTGGAGCTATAGTTAAGGCCTCAGTTATGTGTTTGGCGATTTGCTGATAGTTAGGATTATCTAAGGTTAGAATGTGTTTTTATTAATTCCCATTCCTATATTTGGGGTTTATGAGAATGATATGGGGGTGTGTGTCCTGCTTAGCACAACATTTCTTTGGGTCCCTTTAAAATTCAGTGAGGGAGAAATTGATTTTGTCTTAATAAATATTATATAGAGACTAGTGTCTTAATTCACTTTAACTGCTTGAAGTACAGTTGATATTCTAAAGTAGTTAGGCAAAGCACTTCCTACTTTTTAAACGGCTTGTATTGCTTATTTTATTTTTTTTAAAGATTTTTATTATTTTATTATTTATTTGACAGAGAGAGATCACAAGTAGGCAGAGAGGCAGGCAGAGAGAGAGGAGGAAGCAGGCTCCCCGCCGAGCAGAGAGCCCGATGCGGGGCTCGATCCCGGGACCCCGAGATCATGACCTGAGCTGAAGGCAGCGGCTTTAACCCACGGAGCCACCCAGGCGCCCCTTATTTTATTTTTTTAAACTGCAATTCTTGCTGCTGTTGGAAAGCAGATCCTGTACCACTCATTCCAGGTAAAGAGTAAACAGCTGACTGTATCTGCCTCAGTTCAGCTGTTGTGGACCATGCTCAACAGAAAGGACAGGGCAAGGAAGGAATATTTTTAAAGAAATATTTTTTAAATTGTGATGTAATATTAAAATGTTTAATATTTTAAAAATTCAGCAGGAGTTGGGCAATTTGAAATTTACCTCTTGGGTTGCATATGGAAGCCAGCGTTTACTGGCCCCACATTTCTTGAAATAATATCCTTGCCTCCTTATAGACTGATGCCAGGTCCATGAAGAGACATGCTGTTGGTTCCTTAATCCAGCTCCGCACAGAGGGATAGTTTTAATGACTTGTTAAAGTCCCTTGTCGCCTTGAGACTCAATTACTCAAATTCAGGGACCATAATCTAATTGAATCATTTCAATAAGAAATCATGATTTTCATCTAAATTTTAATTTAATCCACTCCAATGAATTATACTGAGGTTATTATAGTATCCTTTCAACTTCACCAATAAAGGCATCTCTGCATTCACAAAGCAGGGCGAAATCCTTATATGTGGCTAGGTTCTTTCAAAGTCGAAGGCACTCTCTTGCCTTGTCTTCTCTCTCTCGGCGCCCTTCTATGCTATGTTTGTCCAGTGTGCATGTTAATAGTGTACATCTATGCATGAAATGGGACCAGTACACTGAGCTTCATACGAAGTGAATACGAGGTGTTGTCTCAAGTACGTGGTAAGGGATCTGAGCAGCACGGAGCCAAAGCGTCCGTTCTGGCCATCTTGGCCATCAATACTGTATGCTGAACTCTGGGGTCTGTGTTATTCACAAGGGTGGCCAACGTGAAGAACAAAATGCCTCAGGATTCCATTTATATCATTCCAATGGGCACAACCTTGGTCAACATTTAACAGGAACTCTGTTCTGAAAAACTCCAGTAGAGTGTTATAAATCACAAATTCAAAGGGCAAGGGTGACAGGAACCAGGAAATAAAAACTTTAGTCCCTAATTTCCAAAACAAGGTCTACGTGATTATATTCACGTATGGTTTTGTGATTTCTAACATCTTCCTCTTGTGCTAAGAGCTACCTTTAGAACTTGCACCTAAATTTCACAAAGAAAAAAATCCATTAATCAGATGGTAATTAGCACATATCATTAAATGTTCTAGAGTGACACAGGAAGCCCACCTCTTTATAAATGGCTCATTCCGTTTTTCCTCTACGTCAGATATTTGGCTATTTCTCTCTCACTCTGATTCAGTTCTTTGCTGTGCGGACTGCAAAATATAATAACTTCTAAGCAGTGTGTAAAACAAAGTGCTCAATTCACTTTATTAAAATATCCAATAATAATTGATTTAAAGGCAATAAAATGTGTTCATTAGAGGGTTTATATTCAAGAAATATTGAAAGTATACCTAAAACTGTCACTTTTATTGTGAATGAACAGGATAATATAATTTGAAAAGAGTGTGATCATACTAAAGATTTGTCCTGCAGCATTATCTGATAGCTCGTAAAGTGCTGAAATTTAATATGATGCTTTCAGTCAGTTTAATTGAAATTTAATTGCCACTTTGGGCAGAAGGTTTAGATCTGATCAATAAAATATTAAAGATTTTGTGCTTTCGCTTGGAACAGCTCCTTTAGCGATGCATCAAGGGGACCCTATATTTTCAGAAATATTTGTTTGTTATAGTTCACACAGTACTCAATATCACTTTCTAATCTGAAAGTTTTAATGTGCTGTGCAGACAAATAGTGGAAATAATAAAGCAATAGTTGATCCATTTAATTACAACACGATGAAAGAAATAACGGTCACCTTCAGATTCATGAGAAAGGCATTAATGTGAAAGAGCAATAAATATTTTGAAATGTCAAACCTCAGAAAGACAGAGTCCAACTTGAGCTGGGTTGTAATCAGACTGAGGGAAGGACCTTGAAAAAAAGATGGTTCTTTGGTATTTTAGAAATAATTACTAATACAAAAAGGGTAATGATGAAACTATAAATTACATTAAAAAGGGCCATTAGAGGAGGATTAGTTTATAAAGCTGAGAGATGGTTCTTAAAATTGTCCTGCTGGTTATTTCTACTTTTCATTTTATTCAGGAACCCCCTGCTCAATTATCTGATTATTAATAAACTAATTGATCACTACTTTGCAGTTTAAATACTGAAGTTAACTTTCTCCCTTTTGGGGACTCTCATGGGACTTCCACATTACTTATATTTTAAGAAGGGGGAGTTGGAGATTTCTTAAGCTATATGAACAGAAAACTAGAGACAAACTTTAACCTAATATTCCTATAAATATGTCTTAAAATGATAAGTTCTTTCAGATCGTTATATCCCAAAGGTGACTCCGATATTTGTGTCATTATAATCTGTTCCTGATGATCCTTTTTTACCTACAGAATGCTTCAAAAATCCCATGTTCAAGCACATGAACTTCTTTACTCATCAGTCTCCTATGAGAGTCAAAGTTTAGTATCACGGCACTTTGTTTTATTAGGCTCAGTACATCACTAAAGAAATAAGTATATTTTCTGTTTACAACCATATTCAAACAAGACTAATCATCTGCAAAGACCATAACCACTCTTTTTCTTCTCTGGTCATCTCTGTTCCAGATTTCCCTTGGTTAACCACATGCTATCCTCATAGTTTTTAGACTTACCATCTTATTGAAATAGGCCACTTATTTTCTTTTGAAGTAGACACAGTATTTTTTCCCTGTGATCAGTCAAAATTTTTTTATTTTGTGACATCTAGATGCTAGACACTATTCTTTGGCCTGGGAACATAGCAATGCCTAAGGAAAACATTCCTAGCTTCAAGGAACTTAGGTAGGGGAGAAAGACAATAAACATAGACAAAGAAATTAATTTCAAATCCTGGCAAATACTATGAGGATGATAAAATAGTTCATGTGGGGAAGGTAAGTGGTGTGTGTGTGCGTGTGTGTGCACACGCATGTGGGTACATGAGCAGCTTTAGCTCCTCCTCTGAGGAAGTGACATCTAGGTTAGTACATGATGATAAGGACTCCGCCTTTTAAAGGTTTAGTGGAACACCTTCCAGGCAAAGGAAAGACAGGCAAGAGCCTTATTTCAGGGTATATAAAGAATACCAGCGGGGCGCCTGGGTGGCTCAGTGGGTTAAGCCGCTGCCTTCGGCTCAGGTCATGATCTCAGGGTCCTGGGATCGAGCCCCGCGTCGGGCTCTCTGCTCAGCGGGGAGCCTGCTTCCTCCTCTCTCTCTGCCTGCCTCTCTGCCTACTTGTGATTTCTCTCTGTCAGATAAATAAATAAAAATCTTAAAAAAAAAAAAAAAAAGAATACCAGCATGGTACTCATGCAGTAACCAAGGGGAAGTTTAGAAGAAAATCAGAGAGGCAGGCAGGGACCTGGTCATGCGGATCATGTAGTCTTGTAGGTCATAGTGATAAGTTTTGTTTTTTACTTCAGTGTAATATAAAGGCATGGGAAGGGTTTAAGCAGAGGCAAGCAGGTGGTGATGGAGTATGTCTATGTGTGTAGGGGCAGGATTTGAGTGACATGAAATGACTATGCTTTGAAAGCTCACTCACTGCTTTGCGGAGGCTGGATAAAATTATACGCCATCGCAGCACCCAGGTACGGTAGATTGGACTAGTTGTAATGATCCATATGTTGAGAACTGGTCAAATTTTAGCTGAATATTAGAAGGTAGGACAAATGACATCCTGATAGATTGAATGTAAGTGTGCTGAGGATAAGAAAGAAGTCAAGACTGACTTCCAGGTTTTCAGCCTGAGCAACTGAGTTGATGGCTGAGTGCTGCTGTAGAGAGGACCCAGGAGAGTAGGAACTACATTTTTGGGAAAACCCAATAGTTCCATTTGGGCTTTGCTAAGTTTGAGGCATCTATTGGAGAACAGAATGAGATGTCAACTAGGTAGTTGGATTAGGTAGAGCTCCAGGAAAAGTTTTGAGATGGGATATAAATTGAGTTTTATTAGCATATAGATGGTATTTGAACTGGATGGATCATCTGAGAGATCACAGAGAAGAGAGAAGCAGAGATAGAATTTTGATACTCTTATCATGACAAATTTGGTAGAACAGGGGACGCTAGCAAAGAAGACTGGGAAGGAGTGATCAGTGGAGGTGGAGGAAAATAAGCCATTTGTGACGTCACTAAATCCTAGATAAGGTAGTATTTGAAAAAGGTTACTGCTGACCATTGAAAATCAGATTCTTTCAGTGGAGTGATAGGAAAGATTTGGTACCTTTATGAGACAATGGGAAGTTGAAAACTGGAGTTAGGGAATACAGACAAAAAAAAAAATTATTTATTTATTTATTTATTTATTTATTTATTTATTTTTGTTGTTGCAATGGGGAGCAGAGAAATGGAGCAAGTTCTGGAGAAACAAATGGGCTCCAGAAAGAGCTTTCCTTTTTGTAAAAAGGAAGTTGATATTAAAGAATATTTGTATGTCTGTAGGAGTGATCAGTTAGAGAGGGAAAAATGAATGATGCGGAAGAGGAGAGTAATGGATAGGAAGTGAAAGGAAAGGAGCTTGGACGCAGAGTACAAGTGGAACAGTTGGCCTCAGATAAGAGTGGAGACCTTACTTATCTCTGTGCAGAAGAGAAGCTAGACTATGTGATTCTAGGTGCAGGGAGGTTACTAGAATTTGTTATGGAAATATACAGTAAACCTGGTTGCATTTATCTAGTCCATAAAACATATAGCAAAAGCATCATCTAAGAGTGAGAGAATAGAGGAAAAGTAATTGAGGGTTTGAGGAGAGTGAAAGTGTGAAATAGATATTTGGAAGTGGGGAAAGTTGAATTTTATAGGCAAAGAAGCTAGCATCCTGTATTTTTGAGTGCCAGATTGAGATTCGTAATCATAAATTTGAAAGAAATCCAGCAAGAATGCATACATGATTTTCTCCAGGAATGCTCAACCGTTTGTTTGCTAGGTTAGCTTAACCCTTTCTCACCTGCTTCTTAAGTCAAGCCAGCCAGGAAAAATGACAACCACAAATCAAATCAAGTTTAGCAATGGATGGCCATCAGATTCACAGCTTTGTGGTAGCCATTAAGACACAGACCAATATAGGTTGGTAGGAGAGATGACCCCAATAATAAGAAGTCAACTGTTGGAAGCACAACGTCTTTCTGCCCACTTTCTAGGGGGCACGCTGGACTTCTGCAGTTTGAATTTGAAGCTCTTCAATAGGTACGTTTTCTTGAGAGTGTAATCAACGGTGTCCCATTATACATTTCCTTTTTATGGATTCTGTTGCTTTTTAAGGATAAAAAATACAAAAGATATACTATTGTTAAATAGATATTGGGGGGCGCCTGAGTGGCTCACTGGGTTAAGCCTCTGCCTTCGGCTCAGGTCATGGTCTCAGGGTCCTGGGATCAAGCCCCACATTGGGCTCTCTGCTCAGCAGGGAGCCTGCTTCCCCCTCTCTCTCTGCCTACTTGTAATCTCTCTGTCAAATAAATAAATAAAATCTTTAAAAAAATAGATATTGGAAAACATAGGAAACTAGATAGAAGAAGAAACGGTTTCTGATTATACCACAGAAAAACAGTCACCACTAATATTTTTATGTCTTTTTCCATTTTCATTGCTTTGGGGTGTGTGTGTGTTTATTCATGGGCATTTTAGTAATTATTTTTCTTTGTTTCAGTTGTACTCTGCGTACTGTACTAATTGCTGCATCACTGTAAATCTGTTCATTGTGTGGTGAAATGGTGAGTGGCTAAGAATGCCCATGCTGGGGTGAGAGTGCCCTTTTCAGTTCTGGCTTCTCATCTTGCTTAGTGTGTTTGGTCTTGCTCAAGTTTTTCAGCCATTCTATGGCTCAGTTTTGTCATTTGTAAAATGGGGATAATACTGCCCACCTCATTGAGCTATAAACATTAAATAAGTTATTGCATATAAAATACACAGAACAATGCCTGGCGCATAAAAAATGCACAGTAAGTTTTAGCTGTTATTAATTAGAAGTGTTTCTGAATATCTGAAAGGATATTTTCCTGAAAGTTTTTATGTTTAAATTTTTATTACAAAAGTCACATAGGTTCTTGTTAAAATATAGAAATAAAGAAGAGAAATAAAATGCAGAAATAAAGAAAACCAATAATTACGACTGGGCAGTGGAAACGCCCAGGGACAAATGTTATTAATATTTTCATATATATCTCTCTGAAAGGATATTTTACACATGTGTCTGCATATTTTTAAATTTTTTTAAGGTTTTATTTTTTTTAATTCATTTTAAAGAGAGAGAGAGAGAATGAGTAAAAGGGGCTGAGAGAGAGGGAGAAAGAGAATCCTAAAGAGACTCCACACTGACATGGAACCCAACATGGGGCTCCACTCGGGGCTCAGTCTCACCACCCTGAGATCATGACCTGAGCTGAAACCAAGAGTCAGATGTTTAACTGTACCACACAGGCACCCCATGCATGTATCTGCATATAATATGGAACCCTGGGCATGGCTCAGCTAATAGATATAACTATCCTGGGTCTACAATTAATACGCTTTATTCTACTGGGGATAGCTAGTGAATCAGACAGGTTACCAGTCACTTAGGCATACTCAATTCCAGTTAACAATTTTAACATGTTAGTGACAATTTTAGGGTTAAAACCAACTGGCTATCCAGTTTAGAGTTTAGTTTAGAGCCACCCAGGTGCCCCTAAAGTGTACTGATAAATACCAACAACTAAGTTTTCTCAGGCAGTAAACATCTTCATGATGCTTTTTTGTGTATTTTCTTTAAAAATTATATACTCAACACAGTATTCATTGAGTATACATTGTGTACTAGGAATTCTGGGACTGGGAACATAGTTCTCTGATCTTATAAAATAATAATGTATTTTGGTACTCAGCAAATATCCCTTTTGGGGCATCATGTTGCGGCCTGCATCATATTTTGGAAATACATTAATGAATATACACATTTGGTTAGTTTTGGGGGATTCTGGTCTGCATTTGGGCAACACCAGCCCATGGAATTGCAGCAATAAGCTTTCCAACTTCTTTTGAAAAATATGCTAAAATGGAATTTACAACCTGGGACTTTCCTTCAACTTTTCACCAGAAGAGTCTACATGGTGTTAGCCAAACGCAGAAGAACCATCTCGTGTAGAAAATGATATGTTTTGGATTTTATAGACCTGGGTTTAAAACCAAACTCTACCATTTACTGTGTGGAGTTGGGCACATTATTTAGTTCTTTGTGCCTTTTTTTTTTTTTCATGTGTATGATAATGATGATAATACTTAGCTTGGGAGGTTTTCCATGATAATTCTATAAGACAGTGCATATTATGAAGCTTGCCCTTACATCGTGGTTCTTGCTGTTTTGGCAAAGCAGGACGGCCTCTGGGAGCCCCTGACAGGATGGCAAAACCATCCAGGAGCTTGGTTACTGTCATGGCTCTGAGAACACCAGCAAGCTCTTCAGTTTGCAGTGGGAGACATGTTGGTTTGAGGCCACCTGGCCTCAGTCGGCCGAGAGAGGGGGAGGAATCACTCTTTTCTGATGTGAACAATGTGAGGCATGGCTAAATTTAAAATGACTGGTTTTTAGCATCAGGATGATTTCAGCTTGAATTTTACTTTTGATAACTGCTGGCAAGAAATAAATATCTTCCAGTCTTTTCAACTCTTCCTTGACTCATGAGACAACAGCTTACTCTTTCTTGTCTATCACTTTATTGACTGAATTAGTCCATTTCCTCAGCCATCTCTATCAATGCCCTCTTCCTCAGACACTGCAGACTGACACTATCACTAAAGCCCAAAAGGCAGCTCTTCTTTTATATAGATTTGGTCAAAGAGAAGGCTACAGCCTTTTTTCAGAGCCTGAAAAACTTAAATGACTCAATTCTAAATTTAGAAAGACGAGGGGTACTAGTGAATCAGGGTAAGCAGTGGAAACTTCCCCGCCTTCTGCTGATTTGATTCAAGACTAAACCTTAGTTTCCCCAAGTGTAAGACAAAGATATTTTTCCACCTTGTTATCTCTGAGGAATGTGAAGAATCTGAATGGTGAATGGTTTGATCTTAGTGGCAAGAAAAGAATAAACTGCTCACTTAATAAATGGCCAGGCCACTTGGGTACTATTTAGTAGATTACCTTTTCCAGAGCGCTAAATGATAGTAAATGGAAATGGCAGTAACTGGAAGAGTTAATGTGGCTTTGATCTCTTGAACTGAAAGACTCTGTAGTTTCCTTAGAATGAAGTGGAATTATTTCTTCCCTTTTATCTGTGGCTCAGTAAACCTTTGAAAAGAGAAGACGTCATTACTTTTCCTCATTTTGCATGGCCATTAAGTAAAAGGGATGGCGTAGCTCTACACACATATGTATATACACCGAAAGTGGCCATTACGATCTTGAAAAGAATTCTTTAAAAGTATCATTTATCCTTCCACTAATTAAAAGTACTTACTGAGTACTGACTATGTGCAAGGGTTTGTGCAAGATGCCATGAGGAGCACATGTGAATGACAGAGCCTCTGCCTCTTAGGCGCTCAAAATGGGGAGAAAATATTTTCTCAAGGCTCTTAATCTCACATTCCTTTCAAAAGGGCCGACACTGACTATGGCAGTTTGCATTCGGAAACCCACTGCTCGTGCCATAGATGGTGGTTCATACGGACCACAGCAGAGTGCCAGAACCTAGGACGAGTCACAATATTTTAAATTGTGACTTCTCCAGTCAGGGACTGATTATGACCAGGAACAATATAGAAGGTATCTGTTTTACTTGCTGGAATCTTCGAACAGTGCTCTCTTGTGTGGCAGAACTGTTCCTAGGAGCAAGCACAAGGCACAGGGCAAACCATCTTGTGTGAATTCCAGCAAAGCGTATTCAGTGACGTTATTAGTACTATGCTGGTGCCCTCGCCACGGCCAAGTGGCAGATGGAGTCTGGAAGGAGACAGTGCACTTCCTAGGACAAGACTGTGGCTCTTTACCAGGGTTCCTAAAAAGACTATTTCCACAGATTCTGTGAGAGAGTCTCAAGTTGTCGTTGTTAGAGAGAAACAAATTTTAGGAAGTAGCAAGACAGGTGGGCCAACAGGAGAGGGAACACCCTGATTTCCACTTAATTCTAGTAGGTAGTCTTAAAGACTGTGTGATGCTTCCACTAGGCCGAACAAATGGAAACCCCAACATATACACACAAATACACACGTAATTAAAAAAAAATCTAAAACCTAGTTCTACTACCCAGAGATAACTGCTCTTAACATTTGGCATATTTTTCCTTTGTATTTTCTAAATTGGAATCATATTGTATATTCAATTTTGCAGCCTGCTTTTATTCATTTAGGAACATATTGAACACATTTTCTCATGTAATTAAATATTCTTTGAAAACATCATTTTAAATTACTGCTCAGTTCCCCTCTTATTGGGCATTAAGGTTGTTTCCCAGTCTCCCTCTACATAAATAAGACTTCAATGAATATTCTTATTTGTAATATCATTTGCCTATTATTTCTTTAGATTCCTAGAAATGACATTACTTGTTCAAAGGGTGTAATTTTTCAAGGCTTTTGATAGAGTTTGTCAAATTGTATTCTGAAAAGATTGTACCATTTTATACTCCAATCCATCCACAGTCCTTTCAGGGTGCTGACATTGGGTTCAAGACCCCTGGGCCCAGAAAAAAAAAATCCCACAATTCACTCTACCCTTGAGTTGTTTGGGTTTTTAGCAGAGACAGAGCTCTTTCCCTTCTCAGAATGAGTTGGACTTTACAGTGTTGTGTAGAACAGAGTTTAAATATATGGACAATTATACATTTTGTACTTCTCCTACCAGTTAGAAGTGATGAAAATGTAAAATGTCACACACACACACACACACACACACACACACACACACACTTATAAGAAGAAAAGTTTTATATCTAAAGCTACATTTTTTGCATGTTTTCCTTAGTCTGAATGGGTTAAAAATACCTTCCACACATCCACACTCACTACTTATGTGTGTATTTGCTGATATATCAAAAATTGGTATAAAACTCATCCATATTATACACCAGTATTATCACACTGTGCTAGTATTTTGTACCTGGTTTCAACTCAACATATTAAGAATGTTTTTCTAATTTTGACAAGTCCTTATTTAACTAATTTTTAATGACTGCATAGTATGTTTGCTTGAGGTTATGCCAAAATCTATTCAAATAACCGCCAGTGTTGAACATTTAATCTAGTCTCAATTTTAGTCTACTATAAACACACTTATAAATAATCATCCCATACACCTTTAATTGTTTTATTAGATTCCCAGAAGTGCAATTGCTAGATCTAAGGTCAAAGACCATTTATGATTTTGTGTTTGAGAACTACTGAAAGACAACCAGAAACAAAAAGAAAGTTTGTACCAAAATATCTTTCTGTGAGCAATGATAAGCATACATGGAACAATTTGTAATATATCATTTTAAAATGTATTTCTGGTTTTATCTTTTTATAGCTTGTCTCTATTAGTTTTCTCTCACCACTCTAACAAATTACCATAAATTTAAGGGCTTTAGACAACTCACATTTTTATCTTACAGTTTTGTATGGATGGTTTTACAGAAGTCTCATGTGGGTCTCACTGAGCTAAAAATCAAGGTGTCTGCAGGCTATATTCTTTTCTGAGGACTCCTGGTAGGATAAACTTCCTTGCCCTTTTCAGCTTCTGGAGGTCACCTGCATTCCTTGGCTTGTGGCCCCTTTCCTCTATCCCCAAAGCTCGCAAAGGCAAGTCAAGTTCTTACACTGCAACATTCTGACCTCTTCTGTCTCCCTCTTTAAGGACCCTTGTGATTACATTGGACTCACCCAGGTAATCAGGAGACTTTCCCCAGCTCAACATGTGTAACTTTATCACATCTACAAAGTCCCTTTTGCCATGTAAAGTAACAAATTCCCACTTGGGGGCATTAAGCCGTGGACATTTTGGGGAACCATTACCATGTTAACCACATTGTTCCTGTCCTCTTATTGGACATATGTGTCTTTTATTATAATTGAACTTCAACTTTTTCCCCATGTATCTTCTAGTGTGGATCCAAATATAGACATCTTATTTCAGATATTAGTATTTATTAATTTAGATATCGACACTTAACGTGGTTCTCCCTTGATCATTTGCTAAGCAGTATGGTATCTCAAGATTGACAAAGACCATTATTTTATTTGTTCCTTAACTTCCAAGTTTCTTCCCTCCAAGGGTACATTTTTCATTTCAAAGCCACAGACACTGGTGTCACTTTCTCTCTGTACTGATAACACAGGATTAAAATTGTTGCACCAAATAGTCTTTTATTTTTCCCTCTCCTCCTAATTTATCACAAGCAGATAGTCTACCAGAAGTTGGGAAAAAAATATTTCCAGCTGATGGGCAGCACCTCTACCTTGTGGAAGATTCATTGCTCTGCACATTTTGAATCTGCTGACAAGAAACTTGGAGCAGAAGTAATCAGAGCCCTTGCAAGATTGATTTTTGTCCCCTGCTGGCATATGGCATAGAGGGTGGAAAGGCGCTCATCTCTCAAACCAATCTTAACTATTTAGAAACCATTATTGCAGGATTACAAATCATCAGAATACCCCCTTTTTTTCTAACAACGTTATTTATTAGCAAGACCTTCAAATTAGTCTTGTGTCTTGGCTTTGCACTATTCTTAAAATCAACCCTGATATAAGTTTTGTCTAAAAAGCATTGCAGTTAGCACTATCACTTTAATTGCACAAACGTTAAACCAAATTCCATTTCCAGTTCACATTTTAAAAATAATTCAAACCAAAATGCAAATTGATTCTTGTCTTCAGTTTGTAAGAAATGCTTAAAGTCAACTTGTCATGAAGGAGAAATTGAATCTATTACCTGTACTCTTCCAGGAAAGAAGATGTATGGAAAGGAGAATAGCGAGATTTATCTGATGTTTGGCTGATATATGGGTATATAAAATCTTAAGTAATACTGATAATGTCACACAATATTGCAACATATATTTTCAGTTGAACATTATAAGACAATAAGGCATAAATGGAAATTAAAGGGAAAAATCTGAATGGTTGTCAGGGAACACTTTTTCATTCAGAGAATCATAAACATATGGAATGGTGTGTCAGGCAAAGTTTCCAAGATGAGAATATTAGAGTAATTACAAAATGGATTTATATTCTGAGGATTGAAGTGCACACAATGAGGAAGAGCTTTGAGTCAAATGATTTTTAGCAACAACTCCCCAAAAAAGCACCTTATGAAAATGCATTTCACAAGTATTATCTAAAACTATGAGGTCTCAGAAATACAGAAGAATTTAATGCTTTAAGAAATATTTATTTCAAAAAAAAATAAAAGAAAAAGGAGGTTAAGAAAAAAAGAAAGGAGAGATAAAACAAAGATTGGAAGGGGAAGAACCAAGCTGGTATAAGAGAAGAATTAATGGAAAACTATTTAAATGAAATGATGTATTAATTCAATTTCATAAGCCTTGATTAAAGGTTGAAAACTTGGTCAAGTTGACTTAAAGATATTTTGAGATTTGGTGGGCGATATTTTTAGTATAGTAACCTTAATCTGCTTCACAAGTCTCATCCAAGACTTTATATCTGAATTCAGTCTGCCTTGTATCCCCATCTTGCACCTCTTTCTTTACAACAATTATTGCTATGATCACATCAAAACTGTAGACATTCCTAAACATTGCATGTAATGCTCCTCTTGAATTCATTGATATGGAACCACTAAGCAGAGATTCTGTATTTAAAATTGTAGCTAGGGGGCGCCTGGGTGGCTCAGTGGGTTAAGCCGCTGCCTTCGGCTCAGGTCATGATCTCAGGGTCCTGGGATCGAGTCCCGCATCGGGCTCTCTGCTCGGCGGAGAGCCTGCTTCCTCCTCTCTCTCTCTCTCTCTCTCTGTCTCTCTCTGCCTGCCTCTCTGCCTACTTGTGATCTCTCTCTGTGAAATAAATAAATAAAATCTTTAAAAAAAAAATTAAAAAAAAATTGTAGCTAGGAGCTCTAGCAGTTTGGTTGGATGGTTGGATGAAACAGAGGTGGCTCAGAGTGAGGGAGCTGAAAATGTCCATCTGCCAGGGTTTACCATAGAGGAAAGAATTTAAAAAACTTAGGGAGATTGGAAACTTAGAAAGGATTTGTCACTTAAGACCAACTTACCCACTCTGGGGGAGAACAGAAGACACACCTTTTACCACTATGGGGAGAAAAGAATTTGGGAGGAGAGGACCTTATTCAGTATCCTTAGAGAGCTCTGTGGTCATCCTTGTCCAGAGGCCAGACGGTACAATGGGAACTGGGAAGCCTCGGTGCAGAGAGAGTAACTGCAGCCACTATTGGAACTGTGATGGCACTGCTTGTGCAAGGTAACATCTGTTACAATTGCTGGCAATTGCTTTACCCCCAATTCCTGTTAGCACAGACCACCAGAAGCTGTTTGCTTTCAGCTGGCAAGGCCAGAAATACCCTTTCACTGTCCTACCTTCCAGCCCTATGTCATAGTTTAGTCCATGGGCCTTTTGATCACCTCTCCCTTCTGTGAGACATCACACCGGTCCATTCTATTGATGACATTATGCCTATTAGCCCTAGTGAGCCGGAAGTAGCAACTACTCTAGACTTGTAAGACATTTGTGTGTCAGAGGGTGAGAAATCAATCCAACAAGAATTCAGGGGTCTTCTGGGTTCCAGAGTCTACCATGATGTGTACTTTAAATATCTTATAATTTTCTCAAATATGCCTCAATAAAGATGAAAACAACAAAAACAAACCTCAGAGGCCCTCAGACTGAATTTCTAGAGTGAAATTTCTTGAGGTCCAGTGGTGTGGGGTATGCTGAGATATCCCTTATAAGGTGAAGCATAAATTGTTGCATTTGGCTCCTACTACAAACAAAGAAGAGACACAATGCCTGCTAGGCCCGTCTGGACTTTGGAGGAAACATATTCTTCATCAGGGTGTGTTACTCTGGACCATTTATTACGTGATAGGAAAAACTGCTTGTGTTGAGTAGAGTCAAGAGCAAGAGAAGCCTCTGCACCAGGTCTCAGGTCTAGGCTGTTGTGTAAGCTGTTCTTCCACTTGTGTCCTACGGTCTAGCAGATCCAATGGTGCTTCAGGGTCAGTGGCAGATAAGAAGAGGGGGGCCTCTATAAGTGCAGGCTCTTAGGATTTTGAAGCAAAGCTCTGAGACACTTTGCAGATAATTATTCTCCTTTTGAGAAACAAAATGCTTAACCATGGACACCAAGTTACCATGCAACTTAAGCTGCCCATCATGACCTATCTGATCCACCAAGTCATAAACTTGGGCAGCACTCCATCGTCAAATATAAGTGGTAGATAGAACACTGGGCCTGAGCAGGTCCTAAAGATCCAGGTCACTTACATGATGTGGCCTAAATGTCTATGGTCCCCGCTTCAGCCACATGACTTTCTTTCTCCTGGTATGCACCAATGGCCTCACGGAGAGTTCCCTATGACAACTGTCAGAGAGAGAGGAGACTCAGGCCTCATTTTTGGATGGTTTTGCACGATGAAAGTAAACAGCTGCAGCACTACAGCTACTTTCTGGGACATTCCTGAAGGACAGTGGTGAAGGGCAGTCCTCCCAGTGGGAAGAACTTCAAACAATGCCTCTAGTTATTCACTTTGTTTGGAGGGGGAAATGGCCAGATATGCAACTATATACTAATGCATAGGCTATGGCCAATGGTTTGGCTGGATGATCAGGGACTTAACAGGAACATGATCGTAAAGTTGGTGACATGGAACCTGGGTAAGAGGTATGTGGAGAAACTTCTCTGAACTGGAGAGAAAAAAATTGAAGATACATGTGTCCCACGTGAATGCCAAACAAAGGGTGAGCTTCTGAATAATGAAATGGATGGAATGACAGATGTGGATAGCAGTCAGGCTCTTTCCCTGGTCACCCTTATCATCACCCAGTAGACACATAAACAAAGTGGCCACAGTGGCACAGATGGAATTAGACATGGACTTGCACTCACTTAGGCTGACCTGACTATAGCTACTGCTGCACTCCCAATCTGCCTGCAGCTCCAGACTAACATGGAGCCCCCAATATGGCACCATTCTCTAGGGTGATCGGCAAGCAACCTGTGACAGACTGATTATATTGGATTGCTTCCATCATGGAAGAGGCAGAATTTTGTTCTTACTGGAACAGACATTCTGGTTATAGTCGTTTCTTCCCAGCATGCAATACTTCTGCCATCTGTGGATTTACTAAATGCCTTAACCACCACCACAGTATTCCACACAGGATTGCTTCTGATCAAGTAATTTACTTCATAGCAAAGGAAGTACATGCATAAGCCTATGGTCATGGAATTCACTTGTTTTTCCATGTTTCCCAATGCTGAAGCACCTGGATTGATAGAGTGGTGGAAGTGCCTTTTGAAGACTGCCAGGTGCAGTTCCTGGAAGTAGCTTGCAGGGCAGAGGTAAGGTCCTCCAGAAGGCTGTATATGTTCTTAACTGGCAACCAATAGCCAGGATTCAAGGGACAGTGGCAGCACTCATAAATATCCCTGGTGATCCACTGGCAGTGTTTTTGCTTCGTATACTTGCAACCTTATACTTTGTTGGTTTAGATGAAGGAAGAAATGTTTCCACTAGAAAACATAACAGTGATTCCATTGAACTGGAAGTTAAGATGGTGATCTATTATGGACCCCTCATACCTCTGGATCTACAAGCAAGTCAGGGAGCTATGGTGTTGAGTGATCACCAGTGATTGATGATTGATCCTGACTACCAATGGAAAATTGGACTGGAACTCCACAATGGAGGTAAGGAATAAGATATTTAGCATATAGGTGATCCCATAGTGCATTTCTTAGTATTACCATGCCCTGTGATGGAAAGTCAATAGAAAACTATAACAACCCAGTTCAGGCAGGAGAACTAAAGAGACCCTTCGGAATAGAGATTTGGCTCACCTCAATAGGTAGAAAGAAAAGACATACCATTTGAGTTCTTGCTTAAGGCAAAGGTAATACGGAATGGATAGTGAAAGATAGTTACGAACACCAGTTATAACCATATGACTAATTACAGAAATGAGGACTGTAATTGTCATGAGTATTTCCTCCCTATTTTGTTATGAATGTTTATGTTGGGTGTGTGTATAATATATTTTTTCCCCTTTCTTATCCCTTTATCATGTAACATAAGACATATTTTCTTTATATCATAGAATTTAAGAATTGTTAACCTTACATCATGGTATTTAAATTAAAAGACACCAAGGAGAAGAATAAATATCAATTCAAAATTTTGCATCCTCTTTTGGAGAAAAGGTTAGTGTATTTTCAGTTGTATATAGAATAGTTGTACCATTTTAGACAGAATTATGACCTCATTATTCTCTTTATCAGGAGATTAAGTATGGTTTAAAAAAATCTGTATGGGTGCCAGATTGATAAGGGGTACGCTTGTGATGGTTAATTTTATGTGTCAAATGGGAGAGTATTTTTGGATGAGATTAACATTTAAATTGGTTTTCTCCATAATGTGGGTGAACTCATTCAATTAGCTGAAGTTCTGAATAGAACGAAAGGACTGACCTCCATGAACAAGAGGCACCATTCCAGTAGACTACCTTTGGACTTCATCTACACTACTGAAAAGTGAATGGGTTACCTTACATAGCAAAAGAGATTTTCATATGTGATTAGGAAACTTGAAAAGATTATCTTGAATTATCTAGTGAATCTAATGCAATCAAAAGGGATCTTACAAAAAGAAGGAAATAAGTCAGTCTCCAGCCTACTGGACTTCAGATGGGACCATCACATCAACTTTCCTGGGTTTCTAGCTGGCTAGCCCAGACTGCAGATTTTGGATTTGCCAGCCTCTGTAATAACATGAATCAACTCCTTATAATAAAATTCTTTCTATGTAAGTACACACCCATTGGTTTTATTTCTCTGGAGAATCCTGACTAATATATACTCTAATATTTTACTTCATTTTTGGTTTGGGTACTTATAATAAAAATAATTGTCTTCTGACACAATGGCTTCGTTTTATATTCATTATATTTTAAAAAATTAGATGAAAATGCTTAAGGAATTCCTGTAGAATTAAAACATTACCTTCAAGAAATTATGTTACTTTGTGATTGATCGAATGAAGATATTTACATAATCTCTAGGATGGAGAATTTCTATTAGAAGTCTTTTTTTTTTTTAAATGTTGAATGGAAATATGTAAAGATAAATTCAAGCCCATTTGGGAAACTTACATGATAGAAATAGTTTCATGACAAACAGCAAAATCAGACCGATAGGGATGCCCGGGTGGCTCAGTGGGTTAAAGCCTCTGCCTTCAGCTCTGGTCATGATCCCAGGGTCCTGGGATTGAGCCCCGAATCAGGCTCTCTGCTCAGCAGGGAGCCTGCTTTCTCCTCCTCTCTCTTCTCTCTGCCTGCCTCTCTGCCTACTTGTGATCTCTGTCTGTCCAAAAAAAAAAAACAAAAAAAAACAACCAGACCCATAAATACAGAGAACAAGCTGATGGTTGCCAGAAGGGAGAGGGTGGGGGAATGGGAAAATGGGTTAAGGGAGTAGGGGATACAGGCTACCAGTTATGGAATGAATAAGTCATGGGAATAAAAGGTACAGCGTAAGTTGTATAGTCAAAAATGCTGTAGTACTGTTGTACGGTGACAGATGGTGGCTACACTTGCGATGAACATAGCATCATGTATAAACTTGTTGCTTCTCTGTGATGTACACCTGAAACTAAAGTAACATTTTGTGTCAACTCATATTTTGAAAAATGATAATTAATTAAAGATAGTTTTATGGGGGCACCGGGGTGGCTCAGTGGGTTAAGCCTTCAGCTCAGGTCATGATCTCAGGGTCTTGGGATCGAGCCCTGGATCGGGCTCTCTGCCTGCCTCTCTACCTCCTTGTGATCTCTCTCTCTCTCTGTCAAATAAATAAATGGAATCTTTAAAAAAAAAAAAGATAGTTTTATGAACCAGGAGAACAGTTGTTTACCTTTAAAGGGTGAATATTTTAGAACACTCTGTTTTTTGTACTGTATTAATCATATTATAATAATTATATATTATATATATTGATTAATATATTAATATATTAATAAAATAACTAGGTGTGAGTTTAGCAGTTCTACCAACAAGATTATAAGCTTCGGAGAAGTAAAGAAGTTGGCATATTTTTTTCTGTCCTCATAGCAACTGAAATAGCGAAAAATACAACAAATAAAAATGCATAGCATTGACTATGTAGTATAATACATTAATACAGCAAATGCCCAGTACACACTCTACTGTGGCTTTACTATTGACCACTATATCTTGCCTTCCAGATCAGCCAGTCACCTGGATAAACTGAATCAACCAAAGTAAGATTAAAAATAAAATAAACAGTAAAGAAAATGAACCTATAGAAAGGAATTATTGTTACAGATAATAGAGATTAATAACAGAAATATAAATTGTATTCATTTTCTATAGTTGCTGTAACAAATTACCACATATTAGTGGTTTAAGACGACATCAGTGGGGGCGCCTGGGTGGCTCAGTGGGTTAAAGCCTCTGCCTTCGGCTCAGGTCATGATCTCAGGGTCCTGGGATCGAGCCCCACATCGGGCTCTCTGCTCAGCAGGGAGCCTGCTTCCCCCTCTCCCTCTGCCTGCCTCTCTGCCTACTTGTGATCTGTCTCTGTCAAAGAAATAAATAAAAAATCTAAAAAAAAAAAAAAAGACATCAGTGATCCTATTCTACAGGTCAGAATTCTGAAAACGTGTCTACAGAGCTAAAATCAAGGTATTGAGAGGGCTGTGCTCCTTCTGGAGCCTGTAGGGGAACATCCCTCCATTGTCTTTTCCAGCTCCTGCTGCCTGCCTGCACTCCTTGGCTAGTGGCTTCTTTCCAGCAATGGCATTTTTCTCACCTCTGCTTCCAGTGTTACATCTACATCTCGGACAGATTTTCCTGTATCCCTCTTTTAAGGACCCCTTTGGTTACCTTAGAGTCACTGAGATCATTTGGGATAATCTTCCCACTTAAGATCCTTAACTTACTCCCATATGAAAAGTCTCTTTTGCCATGTAAGGTAACACACTCACATTTTTAGAGATTAGAACATCAACATCGCCAGCAACACTAAAAGAGTTTGGCATTTGTTTCCCTTAATATTAGGAAATATGTATGTCTTTCCATTTTTCCAAATAAACTTAAGATCTAAGAAATCTGGATTAAGTATGTGTGGAGGATTCCACAATGAAATGTGTTTTGATGTTTCAACAGCAGATGTATCACCCAGGGACACTCTCCTTAGGAAACAGCAGGAACCTCCTGAATACTCTCTCTTCTAGTTTGAAATTCATCTCTTTGCCAGCTGCCAACTTTAAACTGCAGTGAGCCTCTCAGTTTATGGTCCTTTCAAGCTAAAATCTGTTACACTAGTAAAGAAATTGTAATACTTACATAAATCAATGATTGCAACGTATGTGATACCATAAATTCATAGCTTGCCCAGAGCGTTATTACCTATAACATTTGTGCTTAGCATGTTTAACCGATCAAATAACATAGGCAATTGAGCTCATTTACATATCTACCTAGGTATAGCTTCACTTTTCTAATTTGTTTTTTGTAAATATGCAATTTTTGATTCAGGAATTTTTTTTTACCTTAGGAGAATTCTATGTTCAAATAATCCAAATTACATTGTAAATATTCTGGGAGATTCTTCAGGTTTTCAACATGGTAACATTTTTGAGGAAGGCTGAAGAGCTCTTACTGGAACCTCCTCCCTTCCTCATTACAGATATAAATAACAATTCTAATTAGAAACTAGAAGTACATTCAGTGGTGTTGGCTCCAGCTGGACCTAGATTCTAGATGTAGAAATTTTATTTTCTCTCTTAATTTTAGTGACAGTTTCCATATAAGTTTTAAGTGACCTCTACACCCAACGTGGGGTTCAAACTTTCAACCGCAAGATCAAGAGTCAAGTGCTTTACCGACTGAGCCAGCCAGGCACCTCTATGTTAGTTTTAAAAGTTAATCATACTAATGTTTTCTTTCTACACCTTCTAAAATTTTCATGAGAATAGTCATTCATTTACTCATCAAGTAATTTTTAAGCACCTGTCCACTTGGGCCTGTGTGTAAAACTAGAGATTCATGGTGATTGAGAGAGACATGATA
Organism: Lutra lutra; assembly: GCF_902655055.1. NCBI lineage: Eukaryota > Metazoa > Chordata > Mammalia > Carnivora > Mustelidae > Lutra > Lutra lutra. The sequence continues at coordinate 57,216,510 of NC_062284.1, forward strand.
TCTGTTCCTGCTAAACCTATAGTCTAGTGGAGGAGTGGTCATCAACAATCATACAAATAATACACCAATATGAATACAATTAAGTGCTACTGAGGGAAAGTACAGATAGAACATTTAGCAATAGATTTAACTTAAGTCAGGGGAGTGAGAAAAGAATGCCTCAAGGAAGTACTTTTAGGCTGAAGGGGGACAACCAAATCCTATTTCAGGATACTCTCTACAGTTAGTCATTTTTTTCTTATACTATAGGCTATATGATTAAACTTGGATCTTCTTTCCATTTTATCTTTTTGGAGAAATATAATTTTCTATGGCTTTAATGAAACAAAGACCTGTTGCCACTCCCTGACTTCAAGAAAGTTCTGTAGTGTTCATTGTTTCTCTAGGCTTTGTTCTTCTTGGCCTTGGAAGTGCAGCTAAAGCTTGATGAGATATTTGTATTTAGACAATTTATTATAATTTGACAATTTACCTTATTTTCATTTATTCTTCTTGAATAAACTTGAGCTAGGTTTCATATGCTTGATTTTTGAAGAAGGTTTAATTGTAGCTCAAATTTTAGTCAAATAACAGATTTTGTGGCAGTGCATCCTGACCTGGGTGCTACCTGCGCTCTTCCATTGGAAGATCCATTTCCAGGAGGCAGGGAGGAGAACCAACCCAACATATTTTCATGCTTAAATGTGGCTTTACTCCCTTCACTGAGATTATCTTGCTCAAGTTACTGATCAGAACTTGATAATCCTACTTACAGTGTTATGCATAAATCTCTCAAGACTTATTTCTTAAAGATTCTTTCTTTCTTTATTTATTTGATAGACAGAGGCCACAAGTAGGCAGAGAGGCAGGCAGAGAGAGAGGAGGAAGCAGGCTCCCCCCTGAGCCGAGAGCCCGACGCGGGGCCGATCCCAGGACCCTGGGATCATAACCTGAGCCAAAGGCAGCGGCTTTAACCCACTGAGCCACCCAGGCGCCCCTCAAGACTTATTTCAAGTGACTATATGCATCTCCTCATAATCTAAATTGGTGAGCATTTCACTAGAAACTGCTGTGATATGTGCTGCCATTGTATAAAGATTTAAATGGATGGACTCATGATCAATTTTGGTATGTTTCATGTAAGTCCCCAGAAAAAGTGACTTTTGCTATACTTGGGTATATTTGTGACATGATAGAAGAGAAAGCTTCATCCTTCATTGTGCAAGGGCATCCACCTCTCTTAATGTTGGGAGACACTTTTATTGCCTTGACATACTCTAGAGCACTCCTGACTCAATTTCCCAATCATCTGAAGAGGCATTATGCTTACTGCTTCAGACCTGAATCCTGGCCCTGCCTATAACAGCAGTAACATTGGCAAAACCGCTCAACCACTCTAAGGTTCTGTTTTCTCATGTGAGGAAATGATGATCTACATTTGGATTTGTTGTGGGGAATGAATTAGATAATGCATTGCACTGTGTTTGGTACATTGTAAAAGACTTAGTGCTGACCATTGTTAATAGTACTGAACTTTGTACTATATGCTAAGTAGTGTTATAGATATGAGTTTGCACAATTAGGGAGATGATGGTGCTGGAGGAGTGATATATAGTACCAACAAATGATACCCATTATATGGGGCAGGGGAGAGGTTGGAAGTGACAAAATCTTCCTAGGATGAGAAGGTGAGTATAAGGGGTAGATTTTAGCTATGCTTTTCAGATCAAATGACTTGTGTGAAAATTCTCTAGAACAAAAAGAGTGAAACGTATTTTTCCTGTGGAACAGAAGGGGAAGAGTTTTGGAGGCAGGGTGATTATCAAAAAAAAATGTAGAAATCACCATTAACAGGGAATGGTAAGGAGCATAATGGACTTTTGCATTGAGGACAGAATGGGGAAAGATACTGCAAAGGTAAGTTGGGGACAAGGTATATATATGGTGAAAACTTTGTTCAGCCCTCAAATCCAATCACATGAAATATTGCCGTGAAGGGATCTGAGCTAGTTCAAGCAGTGCAGTGACAGCATATATCACAAGGGCTAAGTCTATATATTACCACTTGTCAGAGCCATCAAACTATCAAAATATTCTCATTCCTAGCTATCGTAGTTTACATACATTATTCAGTGTACCAAGGTGCAATTTTTACATGTTTTCTGAGGGTCTTAGACCATGCATATTCTCCCAAATGTGCAACCTTCAAACTGAAAGTCATCTCAGTATATGCTGCCAAAATCATGCGAAATACTATCCCATTTTGCCAGCCGTAACAAAATTGTGAAGAAGGTCAAACGTGTCTTTCATCTTCTCATTCCTTATCAATTCATCTCAATTTACATACCTATCTTTAAAATATATCTTGAATCTTATCATTTCTCACCACTTCCATAGCTATCACTCTAATCAAAATCACTAGGAGAATGAGAATATATTTTGAACTTAATGAAAATGAATCACAGCATATGAAAATTTGTGGGATAGAGTTAAGTCAGTGTTCATAAGAAAAATCAAAGCAGTAAATGCTTATACTAAAAAAGAAGGACTGTATCTTACTGGCATAAAAACAGACAGATAAATCAAGAAATAGAAGAGAGTCCAGAAATAAACTGATACATATATGGTCAATTAATTTGCTACAAAGGAGGCAAGAACAGACAATGGAGAAAGGACAATCTCTTCAAAAGGTGCAGGGAAAACTGGACAGCCACATGCAAAAGAGTAAAACTGGACCACTTTCTTCCAACACACACAAAAATGAACTTGCAAAGGAATTAAAGACTTGAATGTAAGACCTGAAACCATAAAACTTTTAGGAGGAAATAGGTGGTAAGTTCCTCAACATTGGTCTTAGCGAAGTTTTGGAATTTATTTTATTAATGATTATTATTTTTGATCTGACTCCAAAGGTAAGGACAACAAAAGCAAAAATGAACACATGATACTTCATCAAACAAAAAAGCTTACACAGTGAAGGAAACCACCAAAAAAACCAAAAAGGCCACCTATGGAATGGGAGGAGATATTTGCAAATCATACATTTGATAAGAGGTTAATATATAATATACACAGAGAACTCATATAACTCAACAACAACAGCAAAAAACTCCAAACAGGGTGCCTGGGTGGCTTAGTCCTTAAGTGTCTGCCTTTGGTTCAGGTCATGATCCCAGGGTCCTGTGATCGAGTTCCACATCGGGCTCCCTGTTCAGTGGGGAGCTTGCTTCTCCCTCTGCCTCTGCCTCTCTCTCTGTCTCTCATGAATAAACAAATAAATTCTTTTAAAAATAAAAATAAATAAGGAGTTTTACTTTACTGAGTCAATCTTTGAGAACATGTCCTATTCCGGGTGCACACTAACAAACCACGTGAGGCCACTGGACTTCATGAAATCTAAGTGAGAAACAGTCATGGGGATCTTACCTAATTTGAGAGTATTGCGGGGAGCCTGCTTCTCCCTCTCCCACTCCCCCTGCTTATGTTCCCTCTCTCACTGTGTCTCTCTCTGTCGAATAAATAAATGCATTTTATTTATTTGACAATAACAATAACTACAAACAATCTGACTGAAAAAAAGGAGAGAGAATCTGAACGGACATTTTTGCAGAAGCCATACATATGGCTAACAGATACATGAAAAGATGTTCTGCATCACTAATCATCAGGAAAATGCAAATCAAAACCACAGTAAGATACCACCTCACACCTGTTATAATGGCTATTATAAAAAAGACAATACAAGTGTTGGTGAGGATGTGGAGAAAAGGGGAATCTCATGCATTATTGGTGGGAATATATATTGGTGTAGCCACTGTGGAAAACAGTACGGAGGTTTCTCCAAAAATTAAAAATAGAACTACCATATGATCCAACAATTCTACTCCAGGCTATCTATTGAAAGAAAATGAGAATACTAATTCAAAAAGATATATGCACCTTTATGTTCACTGCAGCATTATTTGCAATAGCTAAGATATGGAAACAACCTAAATTCCATCCAGAGATGAATGGATAAGGAAGATGTGGTATGTGTGTGTGTGCGTATGTGTGTGCATGTATGTGTGTGTGTGTGTGTATATATATATATATATATATATATATATATATATAAAATACAATAATGCATGAGGTTCCCCTTTTCTCCACATCCTCACCAACACTTGTATTGTCTTTTTTATAATAGCCATTATAACAGGTGTGAGGTGGTATCTTACTTCTATTCCAGAGAAGAATGTAATGTCTATGTGTTTGGAATGGATGAGGGTAGTTAAGAGATACAAACTTCCAGTTATAAAATAAATAAGTCATGAGGGTGTAATGTACAGCATGGGGAATGATATTGCACAGTAAAAAATATAGTAAATAATATTGTGTTAACTATGTATAGTGAGAGATGGTAACTAGACTCATTGTGGTAATCAATTTGCAATGTGTATAAATGTTCAATCACTATGTGAAAAAAATGAAATTAATAGAATAGTATATGTGAATTATAATTCATTAAAAAAGGAAGGTCTTAAGTCAATGAGTTAGAACTATAAAAAACTAGAAAAAAAACACTGAATTAAATACAAAATAAGTAGGAAGAAGGAAATAATTAAAAGCAAAAATCAATTAAACAGAAAACAAAAATAAGAGAGATCATTGAAACAAATCCGTTTCTTTGAAAAGATCAATAGAATTGATAAATGTCTAGTGGATTGATCAGGATAAAAGAAAAAAGACACAACTTGTCAAAGATCAGGAATGAGAAAAAAGGGGTATCATTGTGGACGCTTCAAGCATAAGTATAATGAGTATATTATGAATAACTTTATGTCAACAAATTGAACAATGTATGTGAAATGAGCAAATCCTTGAAAGATATAAGCTACCAAAGCTCACTTAAGAAGAGTTAAGTTACCTGAGCTTAGTTGACCTTACCTTACTCACTTAAGACCTTACCTTACTCACTTAAGAAGAGTTAAGTTACCTGAGCTAACTTACCTTACCTTACTAAGTTGCTTAGTTACCTGAGCAATCTGGGATCTATTTAAAAAATTGCTTTGTAGTTAAAATTTCCCCACAAAGAAAACTCCAGACTCAAGTAACTTCATTGGTAGATTCTAACTAACATTTAAAGAAGAAATTGTACAAAGACTCCTCCAAAAAACAGAAAAAGGAAAAGAAAAACTTTTCAACACTCTATGACTAGCATTACCCTGACAAAGATGTTAAAAGAAAACCAGAGATCAGAATTCAGCATGAACATAGATGAAAAAACAGTTAAAAAATATTAGCAAATCAAATCCAGAAATATATAAAAGGATGATTAATAATGCCAAAGTGGAGTTTATCCTAGGAATGCAGTTTGCTTAATGTTCAAAAATGAATCAATGTAATTCACTGTATTAATAGATTAAAAAAAGGAACCCATATGATCATCTCCACAGATGGAAAAGATGTATTTAATAAGATCCACAATCCATTTTTTATAAAGACTCTGAAGCCTATTAGGAAGCACAGGGAATATTCTCAATCTGGTTAAAGGCATCCGTGAAAAAAAAAAAAAAATCTATAGCTACCACTATACTTCATGGTAAAATACTAAATTCCTTATTCCTAGGATAGGGAACAAAGCAAAGATGTCTTTTCTCACCAATTTTATTCATTTTACTGGAATTCCTAGCCAGTGTTATAAGGAAGTTTAAAAAAAAAAAGGTGCTTACAGACTGGAAAGGCAAAGAACAAAATGGCCTTTATTTAGAGATCATATGGTCATATGTATAGAAGTCATAAAGAATCTACAGAAGTCTGAAGTTAACAGGGTCACATAGATAGATACAAGGTCACATGATACAAAATCATTTTTTCTCTATAAGCAACAGAGAGTTGAAAGTCAAAAGGAAATGAACTACACTATTTAAAGTACTATCTTAATATTACAAATATTAAATATTTGGGGACAAACTTAACAAAATATATGCAAGCCACATACACTGAAAACTACACAATAAAAAGACCAAAACAAATAAACTAGACGATGTCACACTATTAAGAAGTCAGTTCCCCTCAACTTGATCAATAAATTTAGCTTGATTCCAATCAAATCCCAGCAGACTTTTTGTACATGTTAAAAGTTGATTCTTTTTTTTTTCTTTAAAGTTGATTCCAAAATTTTCCTATATAATTAAAGAACCTAGATTGGCTAAAAAAAATTTTGAAAAAGTAGAACAAAGTACAAGATTTATACTGCCTGATTTCAAGATCTAATATCGAGACCCAGCATTGCAGACAGGTGGACTGGCATAAAGATAGAAATATAGATCAGTGGAAAGAATAGAGGTCCATAAATTGATTTTTCAAGCTGGGGGCCAAGACCATTTAATAGGAAAATTATTACCTTAACAACAGATGGTATTGGAACAACTGGGTATCCATGTACTGTGGTGGGGGTGGGGGAGAGAGAGTATCTCAACCATTACTTCAAAGTATATTCACAAATGAACCTGAAGTAGATCATAAATTTAACCAGAAGAGCTAAATCTGTAAAACTGTAAGTGTAAGAATATGGAACAATTAGAATTCTCATACATTGTTGGTGGGAATACACCATAATAGCACAGATGCTTTCAAAAACAGTTTGACAGTTTCTCATAAAGTTAAACATATTCTTACCACATGACCCAGCAATTCCATTCTTAGGCGATAACTGAAAAGAAATGACATTTATTTGTGTATAAATACTTGTGTCTGAATGTTCATACCGACTTTATTTATAAAAGCCCCAAACTGGAAACAACCCAAATGTCCATCAAGTCGTACATGTACAAACAGTTCATGGTATATTCATAAAACGGAAGGCCATCCGCCACAAAAAGAATAAACTACTGATAAACATAATATATGGATGATTGTCAAAAGTATTATTTATGCTAAATAAAAAAAAATAGCCCACGGAGAGCAGATTAGTGTTTGCTAGGGGCTTCAGGGATGGACAGGAAAGCTTTTTGGCATGATGGTAATGTTCTATATTGTGATTGCAGTAGTAATCATCTGAATATATATATTGTCAAAACTCATTGAATTAAAACTGATACTTAAAATTGACACTGTTTATGGCATGCAAATTATACTTAATAAGGCTGACAAAAATAGTAAGAAAGAAAAAAAGCCAAAATAAAAAGTCAATATAAGGACATAGTCAAGAAACTTAACAAAAGAAACTAAATTAGCTTAGGGAGAGTAACCTGGGATTCAAAGGCTGTATCTCTAGGTTACCATAAGCGTGTTTGAACATACCCATTATTGCTTTTCTTTCGTCATTATCTTACTTATTAACCTAGCACCTAGGATACCATAGTGCTTCAACAACATTTATTCAGTAAATGTTAGGTGACTAAAGAACCACAGAACTATTAGAGAAAGTACCTTTACTCCTGAATGAAAATTCAAAAATGAAAGAGATTGTTGAGATTTTGTTCTGTTCACTTTTAGCTCTCATTCATCTGGCAGTTTTGCTTTTTGTGTAAGCAAATAAACCAATCAAAATGATTCGTTCCTGTTACCAGTTTCGTTTATATGAACAAACATTTAAATTAGTTGTTGTGGGGCAGCAAGACAAATGGGTGGGCTGCATCCTGATACTGTCCCAGATTTTGTTAAATGCTCAATCTTACCAGGCTTTCCCAGAGCCATAACTTAGGCATAGCTGACTCTATTGTTTTTGACAGCATAAAGTGTGTATAAATTGAGAGTTCATGAAGAAATATGGACTCTGGAACCTGTTTTGTTATTGAGGTTTTTTTACTATTAACTTTTTAGGAAATATATATTCTTTTTCTTGTGTACTACAAATAAATGAAGCATCAGAAAGGGTGTCTTAAAAGATTCTAAAAACTTTTTTAGCTACTAAATTCATGAAGTTGCATTCTTATTATTTTTCATATTCTGGAAAGTTTCTTTTCTAGACTAAGGCTTGCATTTTCAGAATGTCATAATTTTAAGGTTATTTTCATCAATTAAAGTTAAAGAACAGAAGAAGGCTAAAGTATTTATTCTCTGGGATATGGTGAGTTTTTACACAGAAAAGTATTTATTATACAAAGTTAAAATGAAATTCATACACTCCAACAGTAGGCATCTGTACTGGATATTTGCTACTCCCATCTGCCCAGTAGTGATACCCTCTTTCTCTGGTAGTAGTACCCTCATTCACTTTGGGCAACTACACTTTCTCCTTATCTGCATTCTTAGTGTCAATAAAGGCTCCCTACCCTTTACTAGCCAAGATGCACATGACTGGAAGTAGGCTAGTTTGATTCTTTTTTCCTGGTAATTTTGAGTTTTGAGGAAGGATGAAATGTGGGGGTTCGTTACTTCTTAAGTGGACTTTTCTCCCAAAAAAGACTATCAGTTCCAAGAATCCTAGAGCCATTCTGGTTTTCATTCTTCCAGAAGAAAATATCTTCATTTTTCCTATAGAGCTATAAACTCTTCCATACATCTTTATGTTACATTCCTCCTTTTGCTAATATTACCAGGGTTAACTGAATCAGTTAACTTACCAGGTTGTTGCTTGCAACTAAAGAACCTGGGCATTAAAATCTCATGATTATTCTGAGTGACTTACTGTCTGAGTGAAAGCTGATCTAATACACTGTCTGTCAGACCCATGACCTCCACAACTCCAAGGACCTCTGTCTCTACTCCACCTCAGCAGCCTACTTCCTGGCATGCCTGGATCTTAGCATTACCAGAGTTTCCTTTCACTCCAGAATTATTAATTCAAGTATGCTGTTTTCTCTGATCACATTTTTCTCTGCTTCCAGTTTACTTGTTCTACTACATCTACCGTCTCCTCTTTTAGGATGTAGAATTTCCCTATTTTTAGAATGACACCCCACTCAGCCCTGAGATATGACTACTATCATCAACTCCAGATGAATTCTAGTTCTAGAATCTCTAGTCTTCTGCTGGAGTCAACATATATTTTTGCAAGAGAATCTGGGGGACCTACCTAATCTCTATAATCTTCTATTTAGGTTTTTACAATTTAAGCCTCACCATGCACTACCTTAAGAGGTACTCAGAACCTCAAATTCCCCAGCCTTCCAAAGGTCTAGAGTGGGAATTGACTTATTTTTTGTTTTCCTCCTTTCCCCATCCCTGACTTGTAAATTTAGTCTTCCAAGCCAAGTACAGCAGTTACCACGAACTAGTCTTCAATATTTTACCACCTCTACTATCATAATTTCTCCCTTTTTAATTTTAAATTCACATTTTAAAAACATTTTATTGTAATTTTAATGGAATTTCAAGAGAGAGAAGAGATAAGTAAGTATATAACTTGCTATGTTTAACAAATCTGTTATCCCTTTATAGACTTTCCAAGTTAGAAAACATCTTAGTGCTATCTAGTCAGCACCTATAATTCCTTCTTTGGTCCATCCATCTGTAAAATGAATATAATATTTATCTTGTTTACTACACAGGATTGTTTGAATATTAAAAAGGTGAAGTATTTGAAGTATTGTGGAAAAATAAAATATTTTACTATTAACTTCATGCAAATAAGGCCTTATGCAAATATGAAATATTATTTTTAGTTATTATTTATCATTTATCATTTCAGCCCTAAATTGTTATTAAGCATCTAATAATAACATAAACAATAGCTTATAGGTATTTAGCTCCTACCATCCGCTAGATACTGTGCTAGAAGCCAGGAGTTTGAAAATAAAGAATAAAAAAATATTTCCAAAGGCAAGGAAAACAAAAGCAAAAATGAACTACTGGGAAAAAAAAAGAACTACTGGGACTTCACCAAGATAAAAAGGTTTTGCACGATAAAAGAAACAATCAACAAAACTAAAAGGCAACCTACAGAATGGGAGAAGAATTTGCAAATGATATATCAGATAAAGGACTAATATCCAAAATCTATAAAGAATTTATCAAACTCAATGCCCCCAAACCAAAAAATACAGTCAAGAAATGGGGAAAAGACATGAACAGACATTTCTCCAATGAAGACATACAAATGGCTAACAGACACATGAAAAAATGCTCAACATTACTCAGCATTAAGGAAATACAAATCAAAACCACAATGAGATACTACCTCACACTTGTCAGAATGGCTAAAATTAACAAGTCAGGAAATGACAGATTTTTGACAAGGATGCAGAGAAAGGAGAACCCTCTTACACTGTTGGTGGGAATGCAAACTGGTGTAGCCTCTCTGTAAAGCAGTATGGAGGTTCTTTAAAAAGTTAAAAATGGGGGCACCTGGGTGGCTCAGTGGGTTAAAGCCTCTGCCTTTGGCTCGGGTCATGATCTCGGGGTCCTGGGATCGAGCCCCATGTTGGGCTCTCTGCTCAGTGGGGAGCCTGCTTCCTCCCCTCTCTCTCTGCCTGCCTCTCTGCCTACTTGTGATCTCTCTTAAATAAATAAAATCTTTAAAAAAAAAAAAGTGAAAAATGGAACTACCTTATGATCCAGCAATTGCAGACTAGGCATTTATCCAAAGGATACAAGCATTGTGATTCAAAGAGGCACATGTATCACAACGTTTATAGCAGCAATGTCCACAATGGCCAAAATATGGAAAGAGCCCAGATGTCTATCAACAGATGAGTGGATAAAGAAGGTGTGATATATACATGATGGGCTATTACTCAGCCATCAAAAAGAATGGGATCTTGCCATTTGCAATGATATAGATGGAACTACAGGGTATTATGCTAAGTGAAATAAGTCAGTCAGAGAAAGACAAATACCATATGATTACACTTATATGTGGAATTTAAGAAACAAAACAGATGAACATAGGGGAAGGGAAGGAAAATAAAATAAGATAAAAACAGAGAGGGAGGCAAACCATAAGAGCCTCTTAACTCTAGGAAAAAAACAGAGTTGCTGGAGGGGAGTGGGTAGGGGGCTGGGATAATTGGGTGATGGGCATTAAGGAGGGTTCTTGATGTAATGAGCACTGGGTGTTATATGCAACTGATGAATCACTGAATTCTACCCCTGAAACTAATAATACACTATACATTAACTTAATTAAGTTAAATTTAAATTTAAAAATTTAAAAATAGAATAAAAAATGGACTCTATACTCAAGTATATCACATCAAGGTAAAGAAATAAGCACATAACAAAAGACATTATTTATATTTACTATAATGTTTATTATACTTTACTAGTTTATGATATATAATATATAATAATAAAAATGATCATATAATATATGTAACGATAGTATCATGTTATGTACATTCTAATAGACCTAATTTAGAAAAGAATAACGTGCACAAAAGGAAAAGAAAGTGGAGTCAGAGAGAGGGTCTCAGAAAGCTGGTCATATTTGAATTATGTCTTAAAAGATAAGTGGAAATTTCATGGGAAAAGTGAGCAACTAGGCAAAAGTTTGTGCAAATACTCAGAAGCATAAAAATTATGCATAACTGGAAAACTTACATATCTACTCTATTGCTCAGATTTCCCAGAGAAAAAGAACAAATAGGATATATACATAAAAATACATATATAAAGAAATTTATTATAAAAGATTGGTTTACATGATTATAGAGGCTGAGAAATCTTACAACCTGCCATCAGCAAGCTGAAGGCCCAGGAAAGCCGGTGGTGTAGTTATAGTCCAAACCTGAAAATCTGAGAACCAGGGAAGTCAGTGATGTGAATCTGAGTGTAAATACCTGAGAACCAGGAATTTGGATGTTTGAAGGCAAGAGAAGATAGATGCCCCAGCTTCAAGCAGAGAGAGAAAATTAGTTCTTTCTTCACCTTTTTGTTCTATTTGAGCCCTCACTAGATTGGATGATGCCCACTCACACTGGCTATCTTCAGTCTACTGATTCAGATGCTAATTTCTTCCAGGAATAGTCTCACAGACACAGCCAGAAATAATGCTTTACCAGCCATCTGGACATCCCCTAACCCAGTCAAGTTTATTTATAAAATGAACGATCCCAGCTACACTGTAGATTGTGTGAGAAAGGGGGCAGGGAGTGAAGATCCAAAGAATGAGTGCAATAGCCCACATTGTGAAGGGCCTATATAATGTCTGCAACAGATAAGAGGCAACCTTGTTTTATAAAATACTCTAAGAATTTCAGATTTGTTTTACATTTAGTGACTCATTAGAAACTTACTTCCTACATGTAACATGAGATTATTGGAAGTAGTTCTAAGTTCAACATTTATTCTATCTTTAGAGGATGGTTGGTCCTTGGCCTCCATTTAGCACAGAAAGCAAGAAAGGACACTTCTACAATACCAAAATATAGCTTATATATTATTAGAGGAAAATAAGTCAGTGTTCCCCTTGTTTTTCTGCTGAAGGCTTCAATACTTTTCTGTTACTCTCAATGTGAACTATGATTGCCAATATCCTCTGAAGCTTCCTAATGCTCCTCCTAGATTCCCTTTGCTGGAGGGAATCTAGAGATTCATAAAGACTGATGGTCCTTGGTTGAAGAACATTATTAGAACATTATTAGAACAACAAATTAGAACGTTATTAGAACGACAAATATGGAACTAAATAGATACTTTCTGGCCACAATCAAAATAATATGGAGAGTGTTGGGAAATGCGTTAGTCTTTGGGTTATAGTTTTTTCAAGATGTACTAAATGAATTCTTAGGTGTTTATCAGCTATAACATGCTGGAATATGATATGTACGATGCTATTTAAAATCTGCAGATAGAGGGAAGGAGTTACGATGGTAGAGCAGTAGGGGGACCCTAAGTTTGTCTCATTCCTCAAATACAACTAGATGGTTATCCAATCTTTCTGAACACCCGAGAAATCAACGGGAGGTCTGAGAAAACAAACACTGCAAGTCTACAAGCAGAAAAGCAACCACCTTTGGGAAGGTAGAGGTGTGGCTACTTGGATCCTATGTGATATAGATGAGGATATGGTGGCAGGAGGTTAAGGAGGCTGCTGAAAAGCATTATAAGAAGTGGAGTTCAAAACTGGAACTTCAAGAAGTCTGCTGCAGTGGGGGACTTGCCTGGCTTAAAAGTGCTTGGGTGGCAAGTAGGGCAGAATCCCAGGTGTGACACTGTGATCTGAGGATCCCCTGGGTCACAAGAAGAGTGGTTGGTACCCAAGTGCTACACTATTTCCAGGTAGAGGAGCATGGAAGCTGTCTGAGAACAGAGAGTCTTCGTGCCAGCTTTCTGCTCTCTGTTGCCATAAACTACAAAGCACTGTGAGGTCATGTGACCTCTTTTTTTGGGACGGGTCCAGCAAAAGGCAGAAGTGTGATGAGACCCTCCCCAAGAGGAATAGTGTGGGTCTGGCCATGGGAGTCCCTAAAATTTGGAGTTTTGAAACTCAGTCTCATGCCTAAGATAAAAAAGCTCATATACAGGCAGGGTGAACACAGAGTTCTGACGGAAACTGGGGAGATAAGAGTGATTGGTTGCTCTTCTGTGAGTGCTCACTGAATAGTGGGAGGCACGAATTTTCAGCTCTGGGGCTAGAGAGTGGGGTGCCGCCATATTAATCCCCCATCAGTGCTGAAAGATTTCAGGGAACAAAACAGCACCACCTAGTGCAGTCCAGAGCCACTTAAAGTGAGCCCTGCCTCCCCACACACTGGAGGCGCATTTCCACTAGGGCAAGTCCACCTGAGAATCAGCACAACACGCCCCTCCTCCAGAAGGCCAGCACAAACAACTCTTTCCCACCAAGTTTACTGATCATAGAGGGCTGCCAAGCTTCAGCTTTAGGGGAAAATAGTATCTAGCATCCTTTGTACTTTCATGCTTTAATTTTTTTATTATAATTTTCAGTTATTTTCTATTTTCTATTTTTTCAATTCCTTTTTATTCTTTTTTAATTTTAATGTTTATGTATACTATATATAATTTTTTGTTTCCTTTCATTGTTTTTTATTTCATATGCATATATATGTGTGTGTGTGTATATATATATATATAGAGAGAGAGAGAGAGTCTTTCTTCTTTCTTTCTTTCTTCCTTCCTTCCTTCCTTCCTTCCTTCCTTACTTACTTACTTTCTTATTCTGGACTCTAGTTTCTTTAACAAGCAAACTGAAACACAATCAGGATCTAGTTTTTTGTGGTTGCTGTTTTGTGTTGTTGCTGTTAATGTTGTTATTATTGCTTTTTCTTTTTCTTTCTTCTTTTCTTTTCTGGACAAAATTCACCCAAAATGAGAGACTAGGAGGTAGTACTCACTGCCAGGGATTTAATCAATATGGATAAAGATGTCTGAACTAGAATTTAAAACAATGATTATGAAGATGCTAGCTGGTCTTGAACAAAGGATAGAAGACACTAGGGAATCCTTTACTGTAGAGATAAAAGAACTAAAATGTAGTCTGGCCAAAATTAAAAATGCTATAACTGAGATGTAGTCCCAATTGGAGGTCATAAAAATGACGATGAATGAAACAGAAGAGCAAATCATGAAACAGAAGATAAAATTATGGAAAATAAGGAAGCTGAAAAGAAGAGGGAAAGGAAACTATTACATTATGAAGGTAGACTTAGAAAACTCAGCAATTACAGAAAGTGAAGTAATACAGGAGTCCCAGAAGAATGGGGAAAAGGGACAGAAGGTTTATTTGAACAAATTATAGCTGAGAATTTCCCTAATCTGGGGAAGCAAACAGGCATTCAAGTTCAAGAGGCACAGAGAAATCTCCTCAAAATAAACAGAAATAGGTCAACACCATGGCATATTATACTGAAACTTGCAAATTACAAAGATAAAGAGAAAATCCTGAAAGCAGCTTGGGACAAGAGGTCCTTAACCTACAAGGGTAGACACATAAGGCTGCCAGCAGACCTGTCCACAGAGATCTGGCAGCCCAGAAAGGACTGGCATGATATAGTCAATGTGCTAATGGGAAAAATATGCAGCCAAGAATACTTTATCCAGCAAAGCTGTCATTCAGAATAGAAGGAGAGGTAAAGAGTTTCCAAGACAAACATAAACTAAAGGAATTTGTGAACACTAAACCAGCCCTGCAAGAAATATGAAAGGGGACTCTTTGAGTGGAAAGAGTCCACAAGTAACAAGGACTAGAAAAGAACAGAGACAATCTCCAGGAACAATGACTTCACAGGTAATACAATAGCACTAAATTCATATCTTTCTATAATTATTCTGAATGTAATGGACTAAATGCTCCAATCAAAAGACACAGGGTGTCAGAATGGATTTAAAAAAAAAAAACAATTGATATTATGCTTACAAGAGACTCATTTTAGATCCAAAGACACCTCCAGAATGAAAGTGAGGAGATGGAGAATCCCTCATGTTAACAGACATCAAAAGAAAGTTGGAGTAGCCATCCTTATATCAGACAAACTAGATTTTTAAGCAAAGACTGTAATAAGAGATGAAGAAGGACACCGAATCACGATAAAGTGTTCTATCCAACAAGAAGATCTAATAATTGTAAATATGTATGCCCCTAACGTGGGAGCAGGCAAATATATAAATCAATTAATAACAAGCTTAAAGAAACACAATGGTAATAATACAATAATAGTAGTGGACTTTAATGACTCACTCACAGCAATGGACAGATCATTTAAGCAGAAAATCAACAAGAGAACAAAGGCTTTGAATGACACACTGGACCAGATGGACTTAACACATGTATTTATTGGTTTCCTCCTAAAGCAATAATTTTTTTTTTTTTTCTCACAGGAGTTCACAGAAGTGAATGCAGTGTCCAATTATCTGCCGATAATCATAGTCACAATCATCGTGGTAGAAATAGTATAAAAAGCTCCAATACAAATCATGACAAAATGACAAACATCCCAAGTTTAAAAGCACAGACGTCATTAGCAAGTAATTCACAAATGAAGGATTAAATTAGCTAATATATACCAGTTTTTGCTTATGAAACTGGCCCAGTTTCTAAAACTCGATAAACTCTTTTCAAGAGCACATGGAACATTCTCCTGAATGGATCAGACACTGGGTCACAATCAGGGCTCAACCAGTACAAAAAGACTGAGATCATTCAATGCCTATTTTTAGACCCTAATGCTTGTGAAACTTGAAGTCAACCACAAGAAACAATTTGAAAGACCACAATTTAAATTAAAAAATTAAAAGAAAAGAAAACAAATTAAGAAAAAAATGATAAAATCTGCAGATAACTACTGAATGGGAGAAGATACTAACAAATGATAGATCCAAGAAAGGATTAATACCCAAAATATATAAAAAACTTATACAACTCAACCATAACAATAAAATCAGACAATCCAATTAAAAAATAGAGGACCTGCATAGATATTTTTCCAAAGAAATACAGATGGCAAACTAACACATGAAAAGATGATCAACACCACTCATCATCAGGGAAATGTGAATCAAAACTGCAATAAGATATCACCTCACACTAGTCTGAATGGCTAGTATTAAGAGGATAAGAAATAACAAGTGTTCACAAGGATGTGGAGAAAAGGAATCCTTGTGCACTGTTGGCAATGCAAGCTGGTGCAGCCACTATGGAAAACAGTATGGAGGTTCCTCAAAAAATTGAAAACAGAAATACCATGCGATCCAGTAATTCTACTAATACATATTTACCCAAAGAAAACAAAAATATAATTTGAAAGGATATATGCACCTCTATGTTTATTGCAGCATTATTTACAATAGCCAAGATATGGAAGCAATCCAAGTATCTACTGATACATGAATAGATAATGAAGACGTGAAAAGATATATAATATATATGAATTTTATATTATATAATTTCATATAATTCATTCTATAGAATTCCATATACTGTAATATTACACAGTCATAAAAAAGGAGGGAATTTTGCCATTTGTAACAATATGGATGAACCTAGAGGATATTACCCTGAGTGAAATAAATCAGAGAAAGACAATAGCACATGATTTCACTTACATGTGTAATCTAAAACACAAAACAAATGAATAAATAAATAAACAAAAGCAGAAACAGACCCATAAATACAGAGAACAGATGGTTACCAGAGGAGAAGAGTGTGGGGTGGGGGAGACAAAATGAGTGACAGGGAGTGGGAGGTACAGGATTGCAGTTATGGAATGAATAAGTCATCGGGATAAAAGGTACAATATAGGGAATATGCGCAATGGTATTATAATAGCGTTTTCTGGTGGCAGATGGTAGCTATACTTGTGAGCACAGCATAATGTATTGAGTTGTTGAATCACTGTGTTATACAGCTGAAACTAATGTAACATTGTGAGTCAACTATACTTCAATTAAAAAAAAACCCTTCAGATAACTAGTGGGTGAATTATTTAATTCCACCAAAACAGAACTATGTTATCTAGGGAGCAGTGTTTGCAATTAACACATTCATATTTTCATAAGGAGGGATTTAAGTGAAGAATAAAAGATTTCGCCAGTGTACCCTGAGAAAACACAGAACATAAAATGTTAATAATGAATATTTATCTACCATGAGTTTAACGGTTTTCCCTGCAGATTTTTAATTAGCTATAGTAGTTCATAGGTTAGTATGCCATTTCTTCTAAAGTACATTAGGACTTTGTGATTATAATGGCTTCCATCATATTAGGTCACTTCCTCTGAGGCCCTGTAAAGAGCCAGACGTTCTCCTTTTCACCTGATGACTGTGTTCTTGTGTGTAAGTTCTCTGGAACCGATACACAGCCATCAACATAAAATGTTATTATCTGGATTTCTCTCACTAGTCTATGACAAATATAGGCCATTTGGAAATGCTGTTACAACATCACATCTCAGGAGCATGCTACATGCCAAATTAAAAGGAAAATCTTTTGTTCCACTATAAAGATAGACCACACTTAATTTTGCTAGAATTTGATAGCTATTGTTTACATGGAATTTACTCTGAGCTGCTGTATCAAGTGTTTTTCCTACTAGACAAGATATGGTGATACTGACAAATACTATATTTGATATTCTATTTTGCAATGACAAAAAAGATGCATTTGGAATATTTTGATGTGTCAGTAATGATTTGTAGTCAAATCCCAGTATCCAAATGAAATAATTAAATATACCCATTCTATGCAATTGATGTTATATAGGACTTGATCATTTCATATCAAAAGTATATTTTAGTAATAGTCTTAAGCAATACACGTATTACAGGTATTATTCCTCACACAGTAAATTCTTATAATAATACTCTGTTTTGGCTATTTCTATTACCAAAAGAATCAGGGTCCTGAGGCATAGGTGAATGGCCATTCTTCACAATAAATGACAAGTGATCTTGTGATATTTTTAATATAAATATAAAGGTCTACTTTTTAAAGAATTGGGAGCTTGAACTCAATGATACCACTAATTTGTTTCTTTCAGAAGATGGAGGAAGACAATGGGTTACTTATGCTTCCAGAGCATGAAAGATAACCAACAGTTGTTGATATGGAGATCTCCTGGCTAATAATCAATAGAGTAGTGAGTTGATTTGACATTAAAAGTATAGACTGGGGTCCCTGGGTGGCTCAGTTGGTTTAGCGGCTGCCTTTGGCTCTGGTCATGATCCCAGAGTCCTGGGATCAAGCCCCGCATCAGGCTCCTGCTCAGCAGGAAGCCTGCTTCTCCCTCTCCCACTCCCCCTGCTTGTGTTCCCTCTCTCACCGTGTCTCTCTGTCAAAAAACATAAAATCTTATATAAAAAAAAAAAAGCATAGACTAACCTTTATTAATATTTAACATGAGGCATATCTGGCCTAAGAAGAATAAGATCTTACTTAGTAAACTTATTCCCAGAGTGTTTATAACAACAAAACTCCTAATCTTAATCCACATTCTTTACAAAAAATTCAAATTTTAAATAAGAAATCAGAAAGACAGTTTATAAATCACTGAGTCCAATTCTCCTCTCTTATTAGGCTTCTCCACCTACTTCAGTAAACTAGGTGAGGAATTTACAGTTGAGAATGCAGAGAGAATAAATGACTTGCTTAACTAAGAGAGAATGGTTTGTGGCAAAGAATACGGCTGACTGGATTCAAATCCTATTTCATCACTGTTAGCTATGCAACCTTGAATCAATCACCTAACGTTTTAGTGCCCCAGGTAGCTCATCTGAAAAAAATGGGAATAATAGTAGCACCTACACATAAAATTGTTTTTAGATGTTTTAAATTTGCTAACCTGTATAATGCATTTAGCATAGTGCTTGGCATACAATAAGTGCTCAATAAGTTTTATTCTAAATTCTACCTTTGCCATGAATTAGTTGTGTGCCCTTAGACAACTTATTCTAAGCATTTTGTGACATTTACCACGATTTGTATTACACAGTTGTTTATCATTTATAATCTATTTTCTCTACTGGATATAATAATCCAGGATTGCAGGAAATAGATCTGTTTTAATAAATATGATTAATTAGTAATCAATTAATCCATTAGTCAATAATGATTAATATGTGATGTCTGGCATTTATCTTAGGTGCTAAGAATGTTTTTTTCTTATAACAGAGTGTGGGAGGTATTATAATTACAGTTCCTGATACAATTTTGAAAAGGATTAGATAAGAGAATGCAAGTAACGTACTTAGTATCATGTTGTGAACTGAACACAGCAAGTACTTCAGTGTTTGTCTGTTATTGTTGCTATCACCATAAGACTAAAAACTAGACAGTAGCAGAATTGCAACTGAACTAAGGTTTCCTAGCTCCCTACTGAGTATCTTGCCAATGATACCAATTAAATATATGTAAGGCAGAAAAACTCATCCTTAATATTAGAAAGTCTATTTCACAAGCTTCTTCTGCAGCTGAAGATATTGCCTGGCAACGAAATGTGAGGAAGAGAATTTAAACAGAGAGATCAAGAGCTGATCAAATCCTTCCCACATACACTTTGCTTGGTTTGGACAGCATTGTAATAACAACAAAAACAAATAGACTAGGTGACCAACATTTTAAAGTAAGGAGATTTCACAAAAGATACTCAAATTTTTTAAAAAGTAGAGGACACAGGCACACGAGGTTGGACCTCCCCCTTCCCCGCCCACCGGTACTGACGCAGTGGGAACACAAAGGTGGCCCTTCTTTTCTATGGCAAACTTGTCCTTTAATTTACACGTGGCCTCTAGAGAGGCTGGAGTTTGGAATTCTGATTTGGGATTAAGGTGATTTAAGGCATCTGGATATCTTTGTAGTAATCGTTTTTTTGACCTACATAAGCAATACCTTCTTTTCTTTTGCAGGAGAGACATTTCTGTTACCTTTTTCATCATTCCTCACCTTGTTCATGTTTTATACAGCATCTGATAGTGAGTGTCAAGAGAAATTTAAAATTATAGTTCATTTACTCTGGTTAAACATAAGGAAGGAAAAGCAATTACCAGAGTAAAATGATGGAATTAAAGATTCTTCTTGCAACCTAGTTAGGTATTTAGTGTTTGATGAGTGCTGGAAAAGATAAATACATTTTTTGAGGAGGACTGTATCAATCTGCAATCATGAATGAAAGACTCTGAACATGATTTAGATATCAAACATATGGTTTGCAAACAAAATCAATCTTTCTCTAGGCGGTAAGAGTTAATTGACAATATACTGTACCTCTTTTTTGTTTCTAAATTAGAAAATGCTTTTTTAGTGGTGAATAAATTTCCTGTACCGACAACAGATTTTTTTTTTTTTGCTAAGGAATATGCTACAAGATAGATTGTGCTTTAGAAGAGGACCACGCAGATGGTCTATAGAAAATCTTATAAATATAATCCCATACAAACAGTGTAAATGCTTTCTTCACATGAGGATAAAATGTTAATTAGTTTAGCTTAATTACAGATTTGCTACATGCTGGAAGTGTAAATTTAATGGATTGGTGATCCAGTTTGATAGATCATAGAAAATAACTATGAGCACGTTACTGGCTGTTTTGCTGACTAATATAACATGGATGCCCTATGCATCTTTAATTCAACTCTGGTTAAAAATTTTCCTCATTCATAGGGGAGTCCCTCAAATGATCAAACATATCCAATTCATGCTAACATAGGCTATGTATATCAATCTTTCTTCAAAACTAATCATATGGCTATTTCATAATATACCTATAGGAAGTAGTTTCAGAGTAAAAGAGGGTTCTCTCTGCAGCAATGTAAACTTTAGGAATGTAGCTGTAATTTTGTCCTCAAAAAATTGAAGGGATATGATTTTAGGAGTGGAGTGGAGTTCTGCATTCCTGGTGAAGGCAGAACAACAGGGAGAAGATACCCATCACTTCAGAAAGAGACTGAAGAGGAAACTTCTGTATCAAGAACATTTTATGGTATTGAAATATGTTATCTAGTACACTGTAGAATCTCTTCCTACGATTATGGTTTGGGATGATTAAGTGTCATTTTGCTGCAAGGCTGGAGATTAGAGCAGACTAGCTTTAGGATTATATTTCAAAAGTTCTCTCTAGACCACTGAGTTTTCATGGTTGGAATTCACACTAATTAATGCTATCACTTCCTCCTGGTCTACTTACTTCTCTCCAGTTCTAACAAGTATGCATAACAATTCCACATCAACAAAGATTTCAGCAAATATAAAAACAAATAGAAAAGTGAGTAAGTTCAGTGCTGATACAAATTACTTGTGTTACTTTATTTGGTCAAGTCCTATTTTCATGGTTAGTCACTGATAGTTTTATGAAATTCTGTTATTAAATTATCTTATGAAAGATAACTAAAAGGTTATGACCAAAAAAATGTAACATCAGCTTAGATAGAAATAAGTAAATTTTTCATCTGAATTAACTGAGAAACACAAGACAAAAATAGATCAAAACTATTTCCAAAAGCAAAGCTAAGAAAATCTGATGGACTCACTTCTATTTTTATCAAAGCTCCTACCAGTGTGTGTCTTTGAACTACAAAAGGGATTTATGTTTATTATTGGTGACTAATTGGAAATGATTTATAACATTTTAAGTAAATTTAAATTTTAGTTGCCATTGAAGCATGTTATATTCATAAAAACATTATAAGAAAAGAAGCCCCCAACCCTGTTGCCCTATATTCTTCTTTTACTTAAAGTAGACCATTTTTATAAGATTACTTAATTTTATTAGTCTGCTGATGAGATAATTGGGTTCCCCTCCTCTTACTTGTGGAACTTCATTCATATCTTGTTAAAATATCATTAAAATTTTTTCTAAGCATTACTGACATTTTATTTGTGCAGGTATATTTTGTTTTTTTTTTGTTGTTGTTTTTTTTTTTTTTTTTTTTTTGTGCAGGTATATTTTGAAAAAGACTTAAGAATGTACCTGTTCATTACAGAGTAATTTTAAAATTTGCTTTCAATACAAAAATCTAAGGAGGTTGTGTCTGTAGTCTTCATTTACAACAGAAAATATTAGATATTTCCAATGATTGAAAAGCTAATAATAATAAAAATCAAGTAAAAATAATAATCACAAGGGCGCCTGGGTGGCTCAGTGGGTTAAGCCGCTGCCTTCGGCTCAGGTCATGATCTCAGGGTCCTGAGATCGAGTCCCACATTGGGCTCTCTGCTCAGCAGGGAGCCTGCTTCCCTCTCTCTCTCTCTCTCTCTCTGCCTGCCTCTCTGTCTACTTGTGATCTCTCTCTGTCAAATAAATAAATAAAATCTTTAAAAAATAATAATAATAATCACAAAATCCATCCTTCTCGCATTTAACAGAAGTACCTAGTAAATTTAGTCAAGTTAGAATGATATATTTTAAATATTTTCTCATAAATAATTCTCTAGGAGGTATATATGCAAGTAAGTATATCAGTCATCTAGCAGAGTAGAATAGGGGATGCATAAAATTTTTTAGAGATAAACTAAACACCAATGCAAAAGCATCTGAGAATAGTGCCTTTTCTATTCAAAGCCTGAAAGAAAGGAGGCAGATATAAATATGAACTACTAGGTATAAAAGAATTTTGTTAAGGAAGACAAACATGGGTGCCAGATGCTTAACTTACATTATTCATTTCCTCATCACAACAATCTGATGAAGAAGGTATTATGTTACACATTTTTAAAAATTGAGGTATAATTGACATACAACGTTGTATTAGTTTCAGGTGTGCAATCTAATGATTCGACATTTGTATATACAGCAAAATGATCACCGCGATAATCTAGTCACCATCCATCACCATAAATAGTTACAAAAATTTTTTTCTTGTAATGAGAACTTCTAAGACCTACTCTTCCAGCAAATATGCACTACAACACCATCGACTGCAGTCACCATGATGCATACATATCTTCATGGCCTATTCAATTCATAAGTGGAAGTTTGTATCTCCTGACCCCTTTCACCCATTTCTCCTATCTCAGCTCCATCTTTGCTCACAACCAACACTCTGTTCTCCCTGTCCTTGAGTTTTGTTTTGTTTATTTGTTTGGCTTTTTAAGTTCCACATGTAAGTGAGATCATATGATATTTATCTTTCTCTGACTTATTTCACTTATCACAAGACCCTCAAGATCTATCCATTGTTGTCACAAATGGCAAGATTTTATTCCTTTTTATGTATAAGTAGTATTCTGTTGTATATACATACCACATCTTCTTTATCCATTTATCCATTACTGGACACTTCAGTTGTTTCTGTATCTTGGCTATTGTAAATAAAGCTGCAATGAACATAGAGGTGCATATACTTTTCAATTAGGGTTTTTATTTTCCTCAGATAAATACCCAGTAGTGGACTTACTGGATCAGGTGGGAGTTCTACTTTTCATTTTTTAAGGAAACTCTATACTGTTTTCTACAATGGCTGCACCATTTTACATTCCTACCAGCAGTTCATGAGGGTGCTCTTTCCTCCACATCCCACCAACACTTATTATTTCTTGTCTTTTTGATACTAGCCATTCTGACAGGGGTAAGGTGGTATTACACTGTGGTTTTGATTTTCCTTCTCCTGATGATTAGTGATGTTGAGTATCTTTTCATGTGCCTGTTTTGCTATCTGTTTGTCTTCTGGGAAAATGATCCTCTGCCATTTTTTTTTTTAATTTATTTATTTGACAGAGATCACAAGCAGGCAGAGAGGCAGGCAGAGAGAGAGACGGGGAAGCAGGCTCCCTGCCGAACAGAGAGCCCGATGCGGGGCTTGATCCCAGGACCCTGAGATCATGACCTGAGCCGAAGGCAGAGGCCTAACCACTGAGCCACCCAGGTGCCCCTCCTCTGCCATTTTTTTAAATCAGATTGCTTGCTTATTGGTTATTGAATTGTATGAGTTCTTTATAGATGATGGACATTAACCTCTTATTGGATATATGATTTACAAATATTTTCTCCCATTTGGTAGGTTGCTTTTTCATTTTTTCTTTTTTTTAATTAATTAGTTAATGGTTAAAATTTTAATTCCAGTATAGTTAACATAGAGTGTTATATTAGTTTTGGGTTATAAAGTCTCCTCATTTCCTACACTTTTTGCTTATATTCAGGTATTTGGGGACTGGTGTAGTTCAAAAGCTTATGCAGCTAGATTATTTATTTATTCATGGATTCTCTGTATTTTTTTCTCTCCCTCAGTAAATTCTTACCTTTTCGACCAACAAGGAGATAGGTTGATTTCCTGACCTAGGGGATTTCTCTACAGGTCCAGGATGAGAGGGGTTTCTGGGTCTCTGGAAGTCTCTGGAAGTCTCTGGAAGCCCAGTGAGACTGGGAAGCACAAGACTGACTATAGGAACTGGCTGAGAGATCACAAGTTGGAACAGTTGTCACCTTTGATCTGAAAGAAGGCTCTTATGCCCCTCATTCCACTGTCTTGAATTCAGAAAAATCCATACACCCAAGCACCATTTTAGGAGGGTTTACAGAGGGGGAGAGGTAAAGGGGACACAGAATAAAATTTTTTTTTATTGCTTCCATAACATGTTAATAAATTCAGCAATTTAAAATAACACAAATGTGTTATCTCGTGGCTCTGAAGCGAAAAGTCTAGCACAAGGCTCACTGGACTTGAACCAAGGTTGTCAGAGCTGTGTTCCTTTTTGGAGGCTCTAGGGGAACATCTGTTTTCTTGCTCATTCAAGTTACAAGCAGAATTCAGTGCTTTGCATTTGTAGGACTGAGGTATCTATTTCCTTTCTGGTTATAAGCTGTTATAACTTATATATATATATTATATTTATATATATATGTAATATATATATAAATAAGAGTTATTCCAGTATTCTGGATGCTGCAAACATTCCATGGCTCTTGGGCCTTTCCTCCATCTCCAAAGCTTCAATGGTGGGTTGGGTCTCTCTCATGTTTTAGATTTCCTGCCCTTTCTTCATCATATATTTCTGACAGATTTTTGTGTCTGTCTCTTCTTACTTACTTACAAGGACCTCCTTTTAAAGGCCCATATCATTTTGAGTTGAGTCATCTGGATATTAGAATTTAATCTCCCTATTTTAAGATCTGTAACCTTAATTTTGTCTGGAATGATCCTTTTATCATATAATATAATATACTTGCAGGTTCCAGGGATTAGGGCCTGGACATCTTTGAGGAGGACTTACCACCAGGGTATTTTATCTTAAAATAGCTTAAATTATTGCATAGGACTACGGTTATTATATTCTACTAAGCTTGCTTTTTCCATATGTTGGGGGGATGGTGGCCATGAAGAAAATTAATTATCTATGAAAAATACAAAGTGATAAAGCCCACTTTCTCTGTGTATTTGAATGTACATCTAAATTGTGATTCCAGGGGCGCCTGGGTGGCTCAGTGGGTTAAAGTCTCTGCCTTCCGCTCAGGTCATGGTCCCAGGGTCCTGGAATCGAGCCCCACGTTGGCCTCTCTGCTCAGCAGGAAGACTGCTTCCTCCTCTCTCTCTCTCTCTCTCTCTTCCTGCCTCTCTGCCTACTTGTAATCTCCCAAATAAGTTTTTTAAAAAGTTAAAAAAATAAATTGTGATTCCATTACTTAAAACAGAGAAATAGTTTTCAAACAGATTTATCTTGAGCATTATGGGCCTCCTAATTCTGTGCTCTATTTACTGCTGCTGAAAAACAATTCTAATTTGAAAAGGGCATGTTGACTTTTTTTTTTAAAGATTTAATTATTTATTTGCTAGAGAGAGACATAGCAAGAGAGAGAACACAGGCAGGGGGAGTGGGAGAGGGAGGAGGAGGCTTCCCGCTGAATGGGGAGCCCCATGTGGGCTCGATCTCAGGACCCTGGGATCATGACCTGAGCCAAAGGCAGACGCTTAACGACTGAGCCACCCAGGTGCCCCGGGAATGTTGACTTTAAAAATAAGTATAAAATAGAAATGATTATTTCTCACTGTACCATAAATACAGGCATTACTGTACTATAAGTCTTACTGCAATGAGACCAACCCAGGCACCTCCAACCTTAAGCAAGATAGGGCCTTTCAGAGGTCCTGGACAATGTTTTGAGAAAATACTGTAGACTGATACATAACACAGCAAATCCTAAAGGGACACATTCCACTTTGATGGTTGTCCAAAGCTGGATGAGGCTTTAGAGTTGTTCTGTTTGTTGATCAACTGCCAGAAGAGTAGCTGGCTCCATAGAATTCTTCATGACCCTGACATTTTATATTATTTGTCAGTATTCTGTCATTCAGACATCTGTTTGAACATCTCAAATAATGCAATTCCCAGACTAAGGGACCCTCTCTTCAGATCCTTTAGTGAAATCCAAGAGTATTGTCATATCTTACTAAGACTGGATCATAATATCCCATTTCAAATTCCAAGCAGTGGAACTGGACTAAAAGAGATAAGTCCCTTCGTGATATGATGGAGATAATTTCAATGATAAGTATCCAATAGGCTCAATAGGCTCAGGAACTGGGACCTTGTCTGAGCATCCACCCAATAACCAGGGGTTAATGGGAAAGTGAGACTGGTGGAGGGCTGGGGGATCCTAGTCAGTGGAGATTTTTAGACCTTGGCATCATGGCTTAGCCCTTGTGTGCACTTCTGCTTTTGGCTCTTCATCTCTTTATTTCACTTTTCTTATTGTTGTTTAATAACTGGGTATTCTCTAGGAAACTGGTCAGAATTTATAGGTATTACTGAACATTTTATCCATTTTTTCTATTTTTTTGAAGTTTTTATTTCAATTCTAGTTAGTTAACATACAGTGTAGTATTAATTTCAGGTGTACAATATAGTGATTTAACACTTCCATACAATACCTGGTGCTCATCACAGCAAATATACTCCTTAATCCCCTTCACCTATTTCACCCATCCCCCACCCTCCTCCCCTCTGACAAACATCAGTTTGTTCTCTTTACTTAAGAATCTCTTTCTTGGTTCCCTTCTCTTTCTCTCTTTTTTTCCCTTTGCTCATTTGCTTTGTTTCTTAAATTCCACAGTGAAATCAGATAGTATTTGTCTTTCTCTGACTAACTTATTTTGCATATTATAATACTCTCTAGATCCATCCATGTCATTGCAAAAGGAAACACTTCATTCTTTTTTATGGCTCAGTAATATTCCATTGTATACATATGTCACATCTTCTTTATCCAGTCATCAGTTGATGGACATGTGGGTTGTTCCATAATTTGGCTATTGTAAATAATGTTACTGTAAGCATGGGGGCACTTGTATCTCTTTGAATTAGGATTTTGGTATTCTTGGGATAAATAGTAGTGTAATTGCTAGATTATAAGGTAATTCTATTTTTAATTTTGAGGAACATCCACACTGTTTTCCAGAGTGGCTGTACCAGTTTGTATTTCCACTAACAGCACAAGTGGGTTCCCCTTTCTCCATATCCTTGCCAACACCTGTTGTTTCTTATGGTGTTGATTTTAGCCATTCTGACAGGTATGAGATAATATCTCATTGTACTTTTGGTTGGCATTTCCCTGATGTTGAGCATCTTTTCACATGCCTGTTGCCCATCTATATGTCTTCTTTTGAAAGATGTCTATTCATGCCTTCTGTCCATTTTTTAATTGGATTATTTATTTTTTATAAGTTCTCTATATATTTTGGATACTAACCCTGTATCAGATATGCCATTTGCAAATATCTCCTTCTATCCCATAGGCTGTCTTTTAGATTTGTTGATTGTTTGTCTCCTTCACTGTGCAGAAGACTTTTATTTAATGAAGTCCCAAAAGTTTATTTTGCTTTATTTTCCTTGACTCAGGAGACATATCTAAAAAAAAGTGTCTACAGCTGGTGTCAAAGAGGTTACTGCTTGAGTTCTCCTCTAGGATTTGGTATGCAGCAAAAGTGGTCCTAAAAGGGAAGTATATAGCAATATAGGCCTAAGAAGCAAGAAAAAAATTTCAAATAAGTAACCTAAACTTACATCTAAAGGGACGTAGGGAAAAAAAAAACAAAAAAATGAAGCCGAAAGCCAGCAGAAGGAAATAATAAAGATTAGGGCAGAAATAAGTGATATAGAAACTAAAAAAAAAAACCCCAAACAAAAATAAAACAATAGAACAGATCAAAGAAACCAGGAGCTGGTTCTTTGGAAAAAAAAATCCATAGAATTGATAAACTTCTAGCCAGACATCAAAAAGAAAAGAGAAAGGATCCAAATAAATAAAACAAGAGAGAAGAAATAACAACCAACACCACAGAAATACAATTTAAGAGAATATTATGAAAAACTATATGCCAACATTGGATAACCTGGAAGAGATGAATAAATTCCTACAAACATATAAATGACCAAAACTGAAACAGCAAGAAACAGAACTTGAACAGACCAGTAACCAGCAAAGAAATTGAATCAATAATCAAAAAACTCCCCCAAAACAAAAGTCCAGAGTCAGATGTCTTCGCAGGTGAATTCCAGCAAACATTTAAAGAAGAGTTAATAACTATTCTTCTCAATCTATTCCAAAAAATAGAAAAGGAAGGAAAACCTCCAAATTCATTCTATGAGACCAGCATTACCCTGGTATCAAAACCAGACAAAGACACTACTAAAAAAGAGAATTGCAGGCCAATATCCCTGACTAACATGAATGCAAAAACTCTTCATAAAATATCAGCAAACCAAATCCAACAATACATTAAAAAAAATCATTCACTATGATCAAGTGGGATTTATTCCTGGCTTGCAGAGATGGCTCAATATTTGCAAATTGATCAATGTGATATATAGCACATTAACAAATGTGCTATATATCATACGATTCCCTCAATAGATACAGAAAAAGCATTTGACAGAGTACAACATCCATTCATGATAAAAACCCTTAACAAAGTGGGTTTAGAGGGAAGATACCTCAGCATATAAAGGCCATATATGAAAAACTAACAGCTAACATCATCCACAATGGAGAAAAACCGAGAGTTTCTCCTCTACGGTCAGGAACAAGTCAAGTCAGGAACAAGTCAGAGACTCTCACCACTGTTACATTTTATATGCTTTTATGTATCAGAATCATATTTAAATTTCTGTGCAAAGAAAATAGATTGAACTCAGTTAAGAGAAGAGAGTAAAGTAGGAGGAAGGATTGGGGGGGAAATAGCACACAATAATCAAAACTCCAGATGCTCTAATTACAAGCATTTTGAGCACAATGGAACCGAAACCATGAACTTAAGCCCAACTCTGTGTTATGTAAACGAGGGGCATGACCCAGTGAGTGGAAGTAAAAGTGAGGCAAAGGGGGAGTGGTGGTGGCTAAGAAGTGGGAGAAACCCTCTCACCTCAATCAAATAGCTCCAAGTTCAGAGATTTTCTTCACCCTGACAATACAGCTCTCAGAATGGGAAACACTGCCTTAATTCACAATTTCAATAACACAGGAAGTCATTATACAAATTTTCCCGTAGGGTCAATACCTCAGAGGTTGACTTCGAACTATAAAGCATTTTAAACTCCTTTTGCAGGCTTAAAGTGCTCTATGCGTACATATGTTATGCCATATATACTTGACTACACAGGTACAATTTGTACATAATTCCATTCCCAGAAGGCATGGAGGAGGCAATGCATCTTATACTCAATTGCCACCAAAGAGCACAAAGACGAATGTTTAAGTCCAGACACATCCCCCTAAACTTTCAAAGCCTGGCTTGCGGTCTCAGCCCCCTGACTCCCATTCTCTGTAATGGAAGTCAGGTGGCAAAACCCTAATGCAAACTCTTCAGAAATCCAAAAGACAGTATAATGATGTTCTTTGTTTTTGCTATGGAAACATTTATATGGGACACAGGTTCAACTGTCCATGAAATGATGCACTAATCTCCAGAGTTCACAATGTAATTTGGAGTATATTTTCTTCTCCATGTGCATGCAATTGTGAAGGTAATTGCCACCCTGAAGGTAAAGAATGCTGAGTGTCCCCCACATAACACACAGCTACATTCTGAACTATCTCAGAGCAAGATATTCCTTTCCTGCCTCCAAAGAAAAAGTCCAGGGAACTAGTTTGCACCTTCACGTTTTGTATGCGATCTTCCTAGAGAATACCTGCTCTTTTCTTGACAAGGTTTGTTGGTTTGCATAAACTAGTTTGTCATAAACAAACAATTCCATTTCTGGCCAGAAGAATATCATTGATTTAATGTGATAAACCAAGAAAGAGGTCTCTTGCCTCTCAAATTTATACATTCTATATGGATGCCACAGATACTGAAAATCTGAAAATTAAACCATCTTAAGAATAAACAGGTGAACTCTAGATGTATTAGGGATTTATCAAATATAGCATTAGCCCCGCAACAGTTCTTAGATTAAACCGAGACCACAAGTCAAAGGGCCCTACATTATATTCAGGAAGTAAAAGCACTATCTTAATTTGTGCCAACTATTTTTAGAAATAAAAATTATTTAATTTGGGGTAATGTAATGGGTAAAAAAGGGGGGGGTCTACCTATATTTTCAATGACTCCATCATATGATTACATTACTTAATTGCAAAAAACCCCTCACAATAATTTTTAAAAATGATTGTACCTATTTACCACAAGAGATCCACTAACTTAACTGTTTTGCACAACCCTGCACTTAGGGACACATAGTTTTTTGAGTATTTCATGTTGTAAAGTATCACTCTTTTTCTCTTCTGAACTTGAATGGGCCCTCCTCAAGGGATATAAAAGTAGTACAAGGCATAGTTCACTTCCCTTATAGCGTCTAGCACACAGTAGAGTTCATTACAGGAGCTCAATGAATGCTTGTACATGTATTGATTGATTGCCAGCATTCTGTTTTGTGATTCCTTTTAATATTTCAGATGCTGAAAGGTCATTATCATAATCATCATAAACATCATTTATCTGTTCACGACACTGTTCTGGGTGTTACTTAAAATTTAACAGCGAGTTCTAAAAGTATAAGAATAACTGAATGGACATTGACTGACATACTCATCAGGAAAGATGGCACATGGAGTTGAAGGATTTACTTAGACATTTTAAATTAAATTTATTGAGTTTATATGTAACTCAGTTCTTGCCAAAAATAACTGAAGCTTTTTTATGGCAAAAGAATGAGAAGATTATAATGTAAAAATAAGATATCTGAACAATGTAAGAAATGCTAGAATGATGGGAGAGTGGGAGTTTGGCTGTGAGTTTCTCTGTAGCCCTGGCAAGGAAAGAGCTACCCTAGACCAGCCATTTTTTCAACCTCATTTTGACATTCTGGACTGAACAATATTATGATGTAGAGGGTTGTCCTATGAATTGCTGGATGCTTCTAACCACTAGAGGCCTGTGGTAGCTCCCTCCCTCCCCTCCTGTTGACCGCCAAAAATGTCTCTAAATATTGCCTCCCATTTGAGAATCACTACCCTGGGTGACTTAGCTTTCTCTGTGAGGATGGAAGAGTCATGATGCAGTTCTTTGGAGGTTGGGGTATAAGGGAGAGACACGACTATTTCCTGACAATAATTCCTAAAACAAATTTTAATAAAACGTGAGCGATTTGATCTATAGTGTTCTCAATAAAAATAGCTAATACTGTGACGTTACTATGAGCCAGCTGTTGAAATAAACACCATATGCACATGACCTCAGTTACTCCTATGAGATCCATAGTATTGTGATCCTCACTTTATAGCTAAATAAACAGGTTCGGAGAGATGAAGCAATTCACCCATGGCCATACAGTAAGTGGCAGAGTTAGGATTCAAACCCAAGTAGTTGTCTTAGCGGAGAGCCACCCCTCCAAGTTATCAATGACAGTCTTATAAAAAGATGAAGCAATGTCACATTGCTGATTTTTGCCTAGATTTGCTGTAAAAGTAGAGGACATGAAATCAAAGCATAAACTAGAGAAAAGCAATTAACGACTTTTCCAGAGGCTATCTGAAGCACCCATGGTCTGCAGAAGCAGCTGAATGATAGCTGTCCATATTGTATACTGGTCACAATTGCTGATGATGCTGAATTAACAGCAAGGTTGCTACATGAACTTTCACACGCTGTATTCATTTGATTGTAAAAATCTGAGTGATGGGACTTCTTATTTGAATACGCTGGCACTTAATTTTCCTCTCTTCAGAGATTTCACTAATATGTTGTATCAGACAGTGGAATAAGAGGGAGGCTGGAAGACTCAGAATTATACTAATCCAGGGTGGAAGGTAGTACTGAAACCTACAGCTGAGTCACTTTGAACAACTAGTTAACCTCCCCAATCCTTATTTGAAAATGGGTAAATGAGTATTATACATATCACATATATAATATAAATGTACAACACTTACTTATTTGTAGGTATGTAATGAGAAATACACATTTAGGTAATTACAAAATATTTATTAAAATGTTAAGTTGTGACAATGCTTACAATACTAACATTCTTTTTTATAAATGTTACTTGCTATATTTTTTCTGGGAAACTTCTGGAACTTAATGTAATGAGACAGAAGCATTAGTAATACTGGAGAATTCCAGTGCCATATTTTCCTCCAAGAAAACATATATTGCCCAATACTCTATTTCCTCGGGTAGAAATAAGCTTTTGAGTTTTGTTGACTTATTAATTATCATTCCCGGTAGCATTTCCCTTGGCACTACTTTATCAGAATATGGACTCTTCCCCTCCCCTATCGGTCCACAAGATGCACTTTCTTTTTGTTCTTAATTATTAGGCTCTTGAACAGAATCAAATTATTACTCAATGAGTAGAAAGATTTATACTGTCTTGCAGAATACCAAATACATGTCCAATTTTTGATGGATTGGTAATTAGTTCTTTTCCTTAGCAATTAATTTTTTGTAAGTTAGTGGATTATGAAATCCATCCAAAGGTTCTTACTAAGCCATCAGTTCTAAACTGAGCCAAGCATAAACTTACATATTTTGGAGCATATGTTAAAAATACATATTTCTAATGTCACAAAGGTTGAGTATTTAACCAACTCAGTAAGTATTTTTTAGTACCTATATAAGCAATGTAGGAAATGTAAGATATACATAAAACTCAGTTTAGCTCAACAAGTTTACCATTGTTTGTATAGACAAGATACATGTGACAGGCTTGGAACATGCCATAGGAATTCAGAGAAAGGGGAGCAAGAAGAAGCTGGAAACATTGTGAAAGGTAGAGTTGGTAATACATACCCCTTTTAAAAAATTTTAAGCAATACACACACACACACACGCATGCTCACAATCATGCAATATTTTTACCACATACACCTAACACATGTACACTCAATTTGTATACATTTTTGTTCTTTGTTTCACAAAAAATGAAATTATTTTATAAATTTATTTTTCATGGGAATAGTTTTATACCAGTGTATGTAGATCTTTTTCATCATTTAAAAAATGTAAAATGTAAATAATATTACATAATATGGACATGCCATAATTTAAATATTCTCCATTGATGGTCATTGAAGTGGGTTTTCAAATTTTTCCTATGAAGAAGGCTGCAAAGAACATTCTTGCTTTCCTATGCAAGCAATTCTGTAGGACACAGTTCTAAAGTGGAATCCTGGGGTCAAATGGTATGCGTATTTAAAAGACATTACTGTATTTACCATATTCATCTCTGGTAAGCTGCTCTTTTTTACAGTCCTATGGAGATGGAGCTCTTTCCCCCATACTTGCATTATATTAGTATTTAAAATTTTTTTTTGCCAATCTAATAGGTGAAAAATAGTATCTATTCTTTTTTTTTTTTTTTTTAATAGTATCTATTCTTTAAAGAATGAAATTTTTAAGCTTTGAATGACAGGTAAGAAACTAAAGCCAGAAAAATTCCTTTAGGAAACTCTTATTCTAATATGACAAAGTTAATCAAGATAGTGAGGAGTTAGACTATTTTGAAGCAGAGCATTCAAAATAGACTTGCTACATGTTAGGACTAGGTGTGAGAAAATGAGATGCCCATGAAAATAAAGCAAAAACTTGCCAATATTTGAACAGAAAAGCACTCGCAAAAATTAATCTCCCTGAAAAAGGGACTCATAGGTCTTTTGTCTCATTTTGTTCTCCTCCTCAGGGATTTTCCTATTCTAACTCCTGCTTTTACCACCATACTTTTTCTCTAGGGTGATACTTTGTACTTTTGCTCAAAGATATACCCAAGTAGAATTAGTATCTGTTGGTCAAGTTAGGACGGAATAGGAACAATTCATTTGAGAGGAAATGCAGATCTGAGATCTAAGTTAGGGGAGTAGTAGGGGGAATAAAGAGGAGGGGAGGGATACTAGAAGCTTCTGAGGACTGAGGACATGTAATAAAAATGACTTGTTGGCTATTGAGCATGCTAGGAATGTCTTAGCGAAGGCTGTTAGAAGAAGTGGACAGAACGGTCTTATTGAGATGAAAAATACAATAGGAAGAGGATGTCTTTAAAGGAAGATAATTCAATTTGAGGCATGTTCGGTTTGAGATGCTGCTGGTTCTGGAACATCCACAAGGTGATATTTTGGAAATTCAGGTCTACATTTCAGGAAATCAGTTACACTGAGGTAATGTCTGAAGTTATTTACCTGAATGTAGACATCAAGAGCAAGAGAGCATGACTAAGGGCAAAACATTTGGAAATGTCTCCCATTAATGGGTAGGAAGAGAAGTAAGAGCATAGTGAAAGAGATAGCAGGTGGTGGGAGTCCCAAGGAGAACTGGGAAGATGAATTCTTTTGTTGCTGTTGTTGTTTCAGCTTTACTGAGATATAATTGACAAATAAAAATTATTTCTATTCAGGTGTATAACTTAATGTTTTTTAATTGAAATATAGTTGATATACAATATTAGGTGTATAGCAAGGTGACTCAACAATATATATATTATGAAATGCTCATCACAGTATAATACTTAATGTTTTGAAATGATCACTATAATCAAGCTAATTAATATATTCATTATCTCACATAGTTAGTATTTTGTTCTTTCTTTCTTTTGCATGTTTGTGTATGGTGAATCTTTACATTCCCACTAGCAAGGTATGAGGGTTTTCTTCCCATCTCTCATGTTACAAAAATATGTTTCTATAATTTATAGCTCTATAATTTTAATTTTCACATTAGGCCTTTATTCTATCTGAACTATGCCTTATGGGTAGTATAAGTTGTATATCCACCATTATCTTCTCCATGTGGTAAGGTAGTTATCAAACAATCCATTCTTTTATCACTGGGAGATATGACCACTCTTATTCAAGTTTCTAATCAAAAGCTGGGTAAATTTAGAAAGTTGTGTTGAACTCAAATAATAGAGCACAGATTTTTTAGGACAAGATAGATAAACTCTTACAATGCTGTTCACTGAGAAAGTTTTCTTATAAAGGGTGCTTAGCTAAGAGAAATGGTTTAGATCAAAGTCTGTTTGGACATTGGCATTCTTTTTCCTGAATTACCAAGCGATACTATAATGATTGAAGTAATTCCAATTTTATTGAAGGTATCTTTCAAAGCCCATAGTTCATGGCCTTTAAAGGAGCATAGAATAGTCCCAGGCCTTTTGTTTTCTTTTGCTACAAATTTCCACTGCTATGCACTAGACAGACCATACTGATGTCACACACATACCCATCGAGGTAACTGTAATCCACAAAGGGAAGTTAAAAGTACATCCATGTGTCTTTAATGTTGTCTCTGAAGCCATTATAGTCTAACTTATTAAGTAACTAAAGAATTTTAAGATAACATATTATGGTCTATTAGATGATATCTGTAGATCTGGTTTAATCTTCTGGACATTAATGATAATTCTTCAAAATAAAAACTGTAACAAAAATGCAATCTTGAAATCCTTAAAATTTAGCAATAAGAAATACTTTCAAGTGACAACCAATTTTGATAGCAAAATATTTTTTGTATCTACATGTAATTGTTGCAAGTGTAGATGAAATAGCATCTTTAAACAACTGAGTTAAAAGGAGACAGAATTAAATTGGTTAGGTTGCTAAATTTACAAGACAAGAAAAACTTTCCAGAAATGTGTAAAAAGTAGGGTCATAAGTAGATTTTGCTTAAGAAAAAATGTGCTAGTTCCCTAATCTTCCAGTTTAATGACTCTAAGGTGAATTCTAACATAAAACTTTTTTTTTCCAAAGATTTTATTTATTTGTCAGAAAGAGAGAAAGAGTACACAAGCAGGCAGAGAGGCAGGCAGAGGCAGAGAGAAAAGCAGGCTCCCTGACAAGCAAGGAGCCCGATGCGGGACTCAGTCCCAGGACGCTGGGATCATGACCTGAGCCGAAGGCAGTGGCTTAACCCACTGAGCCACCCAGGCATCCCTAACATAAAACTTTTTATTAGGATAACAAAACAGCCAGCATGTTTCAACTTTTAGAGGCTTATTCATGTGAATTTTCCCTTCAAGAATCCAAAATTGTATAAGACTTTCCAATATACAGAACATCACTTATATTTTTTCTCCTTGTATCTCTCAGATAGTTCCTTTGGAATAAGTGTGTACTTTCATTTACTATTTTTGACTGACATCAGTTTTTAATACTGAAGAGTCAGACCAATGAGAATATGCTGCAGGAGATTTAAGTGGATGATGATATATTTATGAATGAAATGAATTCTATGAACCTTACAAACTGATAGAAAAAGGGCAGATGGATGGGCTTTGAGCTTATAAACTCAAGCAATATGTATAAAATAAAGGAGTCTTCATAATGAGCCATCATGAACAATTCCCAAATATACATATCCCAATGTTATCTATGGCCAAAGGGCCAAAATACTTTGCCTCTCTATAAGAAACTCATTAAAGACAAAAATAAAAACTTTTGTTATAGCCATACATTTTTATCACCTTGAATTTGGTGTGAGTTTAAGGTGAATCAAGAAAAAATAATTAGCATCAGGAAGAAAGGTTAAAATAAATGATGGATATGAATGTAAAAACATTAGGAGTCTTCATCTTAAAAAGCAAAAGTTAATTATCATCTGATTGAAATTTATAAAGTATGAATATTATTAGTAAAACTCATGGACATATTTGCCAAATTTCATAGAATTAAGAATGCTTCTTGAAGCTTGAGTTAGAAAACCTTAAGACAAGTTTCAGAAGAACTACTTACACAGAAGAAATAGAGATATGAGCCTCAGTACTCCAAGGATCCATATAGTTAGTTAAGTCTATGTTTAAGAAAATAATTAAACATAGTTTAAAGATGTTAGAGAAGATACCAGTGAGAGTAAAGTAATCTAGACTTTGGTATTTTTGTGTGATGCTAACAGAAAGATCCTCAGACATAAAATACTTGGTAAGTAAATGACCCTGTACTCTTCTTCAAATACTAATCCAAGAGACATTTCAAATGACTGAGGAATATTTCAAGGTGCAAAACTCAGTAATGGGAAAACTGCACTGTTCAAAAGAGAAAAAAAAACTGTCAATGATTATTAAAATATTAAAATGGTGAAACAATAGAATTTAGGCTAAACTCATAAGATGATTATAAAACAGAATGGAAGTCCTGATTATTTAAAGAGAAGAACTATGAAGTAAGCAGATAATAAGGAACCACATAAAATAAATCCTGGATAATGCCAAAAATCACCACAGGATGAGAAGGTGGGAGGAAAAACCAGATTATATCAATATTGTTAATGTCTTTAATGGTCAAGAGAGAGCTAACATATTGCCCAATTCTTTAAATTAACGATTCGAACAAAATAGCTTAAAGTGTGGCTTAGAAAATAAAAAGATTTGGAGGATATTATGCTGAGTGAAGTAAGTCAATCAGAGAAAGACAATTATTATATGATCTCCCTGATATGAGGAATTTTGAATTGAAAATGAGAGGCAGGGTGAGGGGTTTGGGGGGTAGGGAAGGATAAAACGAAACAAATTGAGATTGGGAGGGAGACAAACCATAAGAGACTCTCAATCTCACAAAACAAACTGAGGGTTGCTGGGCGGAGGGGCGCAAGGAGAGGGTGGCTGGGTTATGGCCATTGGGGAGGGTATGTGCTATGGTGAGTGCTGTGAAATGTGTAAGCCTGATGATTCACAGACCTGTACCCCTGGGTCAAATAATACATTATATGTTAATAAAAATAATTAAAAAAAGATTTGGAAGATAAAATAAAACAAAAACAATTTATATGGTGCATGATAAAAAATAAAAGAAGCATTTTTATAACATCAGAAAAAGTTATGACAAAAACAAGATGAATATAGTTACTGCAGTAAAATAAAGAGGTTATAAGCTATCTCAAAAAGTTCAACTGTGTATGTCCTGTAAGAAGTTTCCTTTAAACAAAATGATTAAAGAAACCAACAAAAAGGAAGCACTTGTTGTAATATCAAAAAAGGGAAATTCAAGACAGGAAGTAATGGGAAAGAGAGTCAATATTTAATGATAGAGGGTGATACACATAATGTATGTGATGAATCATTATGTGCAAAATAAATGTATTAACATTTTTTAGAACTATGTAAAGATAAAAAACAAATGTAATGCATTAGAAAACAATACAAATACTTTCATTGAGAGGTGATTCTCCTGAATGATATAATTTAATTTAACAAACGTCTAGAACAATGTTTTTTGAATGGTACTTTGAAAAAATAAAGAGTCTCTTGTCAAATAAGTTTTGCAAATGCTACATCTAGATGTAAATCAACATGTTAAAGAAACCTGGTAGTTAAATCCTTCTCTAATTTGCTCAATTCTCCATTTCACCCCTTTCTGACCATAGATCTTTTCCCTATTTTTTTTTAACATCTGACTTATTAATATTGCATGGAATCTACTTTGGGAAATAATTCTTCACATAACATAAACAAGTGTGGGGGGGACATATAAATAAAGATTAGAAATAAAAAAATATAGTTGTTGCTGAAATTTAAAAAATGTTATTCTTTGAAATAATATGTATGAGTTAGTCTCAAAACCTGCTGCACATACAGTTGAAAATCATGATGAAATGAACTATTTAAAGAAAGCAAACAGTATTCGAACTGATTAATGGAAAAAGTCTTGTGAAGTTGCAAGTCATCATGGAAGAAAATGAACATATGTTCAGAAAATATTAACTCCAAGTCCAGTTTCAAAAGGGAATTCATTTAAACTGTCAAGGAACAGATATTCCTATGCCAAATAAAATATTCCCTACAATAGACAAAGTGAAACAAAGGGGGAAAAAATAGTGTTGACTTATTTTTTTTAAAAAACCAATTTAACCCTGATAACAAAGTCTGAAAAAATATTCTAGACCAGCCACTCTCATGTGAATATGGATTCAGAAATTTAAATTACAACAACATTTTTCAAAACAACACACTACTTATGGGATACTAATAACAGTTCCATGAAAGAATTTTCAGATCTTAAAAGATCTAGAAACACTAGATTAGAGACTAACTTACAGTAATGTAATAAAATGCCAAAATTCACTGTGAACCTTAGAGTGCAGAATGTGGTTTGCATTGTTTATAACTCTATTTATCTGTGTAATTTTTCTGGATAGATACACTGTAGGACCAATGATTGATGAAATATCAGTTTTGGAGGTGCCGCTCTAGAGGCATTACCATTAATGATGAAACGGAGATAAGAATACCTATGAACAATACTTACAAAAAATATTTTAGGAGTGAAGCAGTTGGTTAGACAACAAGCTCTTGGTTTTGGCTCAGGTCCTGATCTCAGGGTTGTGAGATCAGATTCTGCCTTGTGCTCTCCGCTTGGGACTCTCTCTCCCTCTCCATCTATCCCCCCCTGCCTCTCTCTCTCAAATAAATAATAAATAAATCTTTAAGCAAATATATATTAGCTTCCTAAATCCAAGAAAAAAGGAGGATCGAGCCCCACATCAGGCTCTCTGCTCAGCGGAGCCTGCTTCCTCCTCTCTCTCTCTCTCTGCCTGCCTCTCCGCCTACTTGTGATCTCTCCCTCTGTCAAATAAATAAATAAAATCTTAAAAAAAAAAGAATATAACAAAGTTGAATAAATCCACAATGAGACAGAATACTGTATAGATGTCAATGTATCCCAAATTAATATATCCATTTAATGCTTCCCCAATGCCTCCCCAGTGTCACACTGGAATTAATTTTGCAAGTTGACAAAGAAGAGTTTTAAATTGTGAAAAAATAACATAGTACTATAAGTCCTAGCCAGAGCAATTAGGTAAGAAAAAGAAATCAAAGACATCCAAATCAGAAAAGATGAAGTAAAACTGCCTCTACTTGCAGATGATACATTATATATAGAAAACCCTCAAGACTCCACAAAAAAAACCTGTTAAAACTAACAGATGAATTCCATAAAGTTGTACGGTACAAAATCGATAAACAAAAATCAGTTGCATTTCCATACACCAGCAAAGACCTATCAGAAGCAGAAATTTTTTAATATCCCACTTATAATTGCACCAAAAAGAATAAAATACTTAGGAATAAATTTAACAAGGAGGTGAAATATTTGTACACTGAAAAATGTAAGATACTGATGAATGAAACTGAAGACACAAATAAATGGAAATATATTCTGTGTTCATGGATTGGAAGAATTAATATTTTTTTTAAATGACTGTACTATCCAAAGTGATCTACTGATTCAATGTAATATCTATCAAAATTCTAATGGCATTTTTCACAGAAATGGGAAAAACAGTCTTAAAATTTGTGTGGAAGGAACAACAAAAGATCACAATTAGCCAAAGCAATCGCTTTCATTTTAAGTTTTGTTTATTTATTTAGAGAGAGAAAGAGAGTACAAGTGTGAGTTCAGGGAGGGGCAGAGTGAGCAGGGGAGTGAGAGAATCTCAAGCAGACTCATGCTGAGTGTGGACAATGCGGGGCTCTATCCCATTACTCTGAGATCATGACTTGAACTGAAATCAAGAGTCGCCCACATAACTAACTGAGCCACCCAGGCAATCCTTGCCAAAGCAATCCTGAGAAAGAAGAATAAAGCTGGAAGCATTTCAAACTATATTACAAACATGTAGTAATGAAACAGTACACTAAATCAGTGGGACAGAATCAAGACCCAGAATAAACCCATGCAAGTATGGTCAATTAATCTAAGAGAAAAGAACCAAGAATTTATGATGGGAACAGCATAGTCTCTTTGATAAATGGTATTGGAAAAACTGGACAGTCTCATGCAAAAGAATGATGCCCTTCAAGAGATGAATAGGTAAAGAAGATGTGGTCCATATATACAAAGGAATATTACTCAGCCATCAGAAAGGATGAATACCCAACTTTTGCATCAACATGGAGGGTACTGGAGGTGACTATGCTGAGTGAAATAAGTGAAGCAGAGAAAGTCGGTTATCGTATGGTTTCGCTTACTTGTGGAGCATAAGTAATAGCATGGAGGACATTAGGAGAAGGAAGGGAAAAATGAAGGAGTGGGGGAATCAGAAGGGAAGATGAACCATGAGAGACTGTGGACTCTGAGAAACAAACTGAGGGATGGGTATTAAGGAGGGTATGTATTGCATGGAGCACTGGGTGTTATATGTAAATAATGAATCTTGGAACACTACATCAAAACTAATGACATACTGTATGGTGACTAACATAACATAATAAAAAATAGTAACAAAAAAAGGATTAATATGCAAAATGTCTAAGAAACTCATACAACTCAACAGCAAAAAGAAAAAACAAAAACAAAACCCCAACCAAATAAAAAACCCAAATGACTTAATTTAAAAATGGGTAAAGGACCTGAATAGAGATTTTCCCAAAGAAAACAAATAGCTAACAGGTACATGAAAAGATGCTCAACATCACTAATCATCAGGAAAATGCAAATCAAAACTACACAGCGATATCACCTCAGATCTATTACCAAACAAGGCAAGAGTTAATTACTCATGAGGATTTGGAGAAAAGGAAAGCCTTGTACACTTTTTAAAAAAGATTTATTTATTTTAGAGAGAGAGAGAATACGTGGGTGTGTGTGAGTTGCAGGAGGGACAGTGGGAGAGAATCTTCAAGCAGACTCCCTGCTGAGTGTGGACCTCCGTACCCCTCCCCCATCCCCAGTGATGGGCTAGATTTCAGGACCCATGAGATCATGATCTGAGTCAAAACCAAGAGTCAGACACTTAACTGATTGAGCCACCCAATCCAGGTGCCCCAACCCTTGTACACGATTGATCTGAATGTAAACTGATATAGCAACTATAGAAAATAATAGAAAGGTTCCTCAAAAAAATTATAAATATGATCCATAAGATCCAGCAATCCTACTTTAGGGTATATATCCAAAGGAAACAAACCATTGTCTAGAAGAGATATCTGCACCCCCATGTTCATTGCAGCATTATTCACAACAGGCAAAGTATGGGAACAACTAAGGGTCCATGGATGGCTGAATGGATATAGAGAATGTGGTATGTGTATGCAGTGGAATATCATTCAACTTAAACAAGAAGGGAATCCTATCATTTGTGTCAAAATACATGAACCTGGAGGGCATTATGCTAAGTGAAATATGACAAAGACAAATATCACATGGTATCACTTATACATGGTATCTAAGAAAAAGTTAAACTCATAGAAACAGAGAGTAATGGGGTGCCTGGGTGGCTCAGTGGGTTAAGCCGCTGCCTTCGGCTCAGGTCATGATCTCAGGGTCCTGGGATCGAGTCCCGCATCGGGCTCTCTGCTCAGCAGGGAGCCTGCTTCCCTTCCCCTCTCTCTGCCTGCCTCTCTGTCTACTTGTGATCTCTCTCTCTGTCAAATAAATAAATAAAATCTTTAAAAAAAAAAAAAAAGAAACAGAGAGTAAAAATGTGGTTTC
Source organism: Lutra lutra (assembly GCF_902655055.1). NCBI lineage: Eukaryota > Metazoa > Chordata > Mammalia > Carnivora > Mustelidae > Lutra > Lutra lutra. Next base: position 57,259,650 of record NC_062284.1, read on the forward strand.
CAGGGGCTAGGGAGTGGGGTAAGTAGGAACAGGGACTGGCGCTTAAAGGGTACAGACTTTCAACTATACAATGAATGAGATCTGAAGATCTGATGTATAACATGGCGACTATAATTGATAACACTGTTTTGTATAGCTCATCTGCTACACTTAAATGCTCTCACAGAAAGAGATAAATATGTGAGGGGATGGCTATATAGTAATTAACTCGATGGGGGAGAATCCTTTCACCATGTTGTATACTTTACATATCATACAGCTTTGGCAATTATACCTTAATAAAGCTGAAAAAGAGAAAAAAACATGCAGATGGCAAATAGGGATATGAAGAGATGCTCAGCGTCACTGGTCATTAAAGAAATGCTTATTAAGGCAATTAAATGCCACAATACATCTATTGGAATGGTTAAAATCCAACAGGATGCAACAGAAAGAAACAACAATGTGACAACACCCATGGCTGGTAAAGAGGTGGAGCAAGAGAAACTAATCCCTAGTGAACATGCAACATGGCACAGCCACTTCGGAAGGCCAATCAGCTGTTTATGATGAAGCTAAATCTAGTCTTATTATATGACTCAACAATCGCACTCCTAGGTATTACTCAATTGATGTGCAAACTTATATTCACATGAAAACCTGCATATACAAGTTTATAGCAGCTTTATTCATAAGTGCCCCAAACTGGAAGCAACGGAGATGGCTTTTTAATAGAGAGGTTGGGTAAACAAAGTGTGGCACATCCATACAGTGGGATACTATTCGGTGATAAAAAGGTATGAACTATCAAGCTCCACAAAAACACTTACGAATCTTAAATGCTAAAAGGAAGCCAGTCTGAAAATCTAAATACTATTGGGCTCTATTTATATGACATTCTCGAGAAGACAAAACTGTAAAGAGAGTAACCTAATCAGTAGTTGTACAAGGTTTAGGGAAGGGGGAATATTGAATAGGTAAAGCACAGATTTTTTTTTTAGGGTGGTGAAATTATTTTGTATAATATTATAATGATGGACACATAACTATGCATTTGTTGAAGCTCACAGAACTTTGTGGTACAAAGTAAACTTTATAGTTCAAAGTATGTGATTTTTTTAAAAATGTTGAAGACATCAGAAGACCCCAGAACAAAATGTAGAATGTAATAAAAGAATCTAACTTTGGGGTGCTGGGGTGGGCTCAGTCGGGTAAGGGTCTGCATTGGCTCAGGTCATGATCCCAGGGTCCTGGGCTACAGTCCTGCTTTGTTGGGCTCCCTGCTCAGTGGGGAGCCTACTGCTTCCTCTCTCTCTGTGTGTCTCAAATAAATGAAATCTTAAAAAAAAAAAAAAAAAAAGAAAAAGAACCTGTTTCACAAATATATGGAATAATCTCAGTGAGTGGAATGGGGGAAAAGGTACTGATTTGTATCTATAGCTTATAACAGATCTTGAGTTAATGAAGTTTTATTAAAATTAACAAGCTTTCATTGATCAATAATAAAACACAAATGACTGCATTTTTAAAAATCAGACTACATAAATACCTGTCCAATAAGAAAAACAAACTGCTAATTAACTTGCTTAAAGAAATTCAAAATTGCATATTAAAAAAAAAAGAGAAGTAAAAGTTAACACTAACATGTACCATCCACCTTCCCCTTTCAAACAGACAGTGAGACTGTTCAGGACTCCAACTGAACGCCCATCTTAAAACAGTTTTGTAACCATTTTTTTCTGTACTGTTACTCCAACTAGGACCAAGTAATTCAGTACACTTAAAAGAGGGCATTTTATCTTAACTTGTTGCTTAGCATCAGCCAGAAAGGTAATGCTATCCACAGCATGCAGAAGGGAGTTGAGAAGCAAATGCAAAGCTAACCTCTTTCCTGTCTGCTAAATTATGTACAGTGTAGGTTCATTTCTTTATTTGGGTGGTTCTGAATGTTCAAAAAATCAGACATCCAGGGGTGCCTGGGTGGCTCAGTGGGTTAAGCCGCTGCCTTCGGCTCGGGTCGTGATCTCAGGGTCCTGGGATCGAGCCCCGCATCGGGCTCTCTGCTCAGCAGGGAGCCTGCTTCCTCCTCTCTCTCTGCCTGCCTCTCTGCCTGCTTGTGATCTCTCTCTGTCAAATAAATAAATAAAATCTTTAAAAAAAAAATCAGACATCCATATTTAAATACAAGTTCTAAATTACATCCCCTAAACAAATATAATAATGTTTAAAGTATCTTTTCATTTTTTCCTCTGTAAGTCTCCATCAGGATAAATAATCCTGCGTAGAACTAATGTATCTTTTAACTAGGTTGAAGTTGTAAAAGGACTCTAAATGTATTTTCATTTTTTTTTCTTAGAAGAAAGAAAAAGATGATGACCTTTTAGTCAAAGATATAAAAGTGCAATGATCTGAGAGAAAACTAGGATAGATTTTTCTCATTAATATTAGCAGAAAGGGAAAAAAAAAACCCTACCAGTATAACACATTACACTCTGAACTAGGCTTCTCAAGGGCATGACTAATTGTCCTTCAGGGCAATAAAAATAAGAGTAGAGAAAATTCAAAGAGGAGGAGTGTTTTGGAAGTAAAACAAAATGAAACAAGATACAACACCATGCAGATCTATCTAAATTGGTCCAGTGGGAAAGGAGAATCTGGAAGAAACTCTTAAATAATTATCATTATTTACCTACCTGGTTCAATAAGTAAAACTTAGACAAAGAACCAGACATTTGTCGTCGGCATGCTTCTATTCTTGTACATATTTACTAGCTCTTAGAAACAAAACATTATTTTATGTGCTCTCAAGTGCTATAATTTCTATCCTGTTTACCACTTTATTCTATTATGTTCCATGAGACTCACCTGACATCTTACTCCATATAGATCAATGGTGGATATGAAACCTGGGTATTAATGAATTCCCTGGAATATCTTAGTTTGGAGAAGTAACTTGCAAATACTTATGAAATCAAGAGGAAAACTGGAGAATCCACCTATGTTTTAAGTCAGATTAAACACACTTTTATTGGATGCTGCTTATTATAGTTTTTAAAAATTGATTTTGTAAGTGCTCTCAAGACTATATCAAGTCACATAAGAACTTTTACATGGAATATCATGTAAGAATAATTTTAAAACCAATTTATAAAGACATTATCAACTCACAATACTAAAGTGGAAAAGCCCAGATCTTCATTTCTTCCAGCGTTATTTCATTTAGATTACAAAATAGAATAATGAAATAATCGACCTAAATATGCAGACACATAATAGTGTTCCCCTCAAAATCATGGTTATTAAAGTCTTACGCTGCTCACTAGAGGGTTATAACTTAGCAACTGCACACAAATTAGGCCTGTGGGACTCTACATCCAGGATGTGACTAGATTCTTTGAGACAAATATCCACGATGACCCCCAATTCCCTGTCCTCACGTAGCTTTCATTCTAGTGGTAGGATACCAAGTCAGTCAACTATTAAAATACATAACACATCAGAGAAGGATAAGTTCAGGAGAAAAATGAACCAAGGATAAGGGATAGTAATCCTTAATCTACAATCACTTCCAACACTAAGCAATTTCCTTCTATATAACTCAGTCCAGAATGTAAAAGTCTTTCCTATTTTTGATTAACTCGACAGCTTTTCCCAGACACTATGTTTAGAAATGAATGTGTAATACCATTTACCAAGCACAAATTCCTCTTGTATAACATCAAAGAGCATCAACATGTGATAAAGTATATTTTTGCAAGTGATGGGAAGACAGATCAAATTAATCACTGTGAAGTTCTCTCGCTATTGTTTAGCCATTAGGAGTGAAGGGCTTGGGGGATGACTTGGTGAAGAAGAGGTCAGCAAAATGTCTCACCCACCTGGTTTATCCTTCTAGGAGAATAGAAAATAAAGGAAGATTGTTTTCTCATTTAGCAATCAGTGCTCTGAGATCACTGATGATGTTATAAATTCTAATTACTACCTAATTTCTACTCTGCACTAATTATGTCATTCAAATGAAAATATTTCTGTGTATATCACGAGTGGTGTAGAAGATAAAGACTTTGGTCTCAGCTTGACTTCATGTTTCCATATAGACCCACCACGAACTTCTGCAGTTGTTCACAATATTTTAAAAAAATCCCCATAGTCCCACAATATATATAAATCTTCAGATGGAAAAATTAGTGTCTTATCTAACAGATGCTTCTCTTTCTAGCCAATGTGACAAAGCAAAACAAACCCCGTACGATTCACATATGTTATGGGTTTGAAATATATACAGATTCTACACTACACTATAACTTATCTCTCCCTTTCTTAGAGTAAAAATAATAAATAAACCAAATAACCTTACGAAATGGCCACTTTTAGTTTCTATGATTTTGTCATTTCATATACCCTTTTCTCATTGGATGAAATGAGTAAGTGGAATCAATCCTTCCTTTGTACATTTGTGGCTCTCCCATTTTGCTCACAGAGTTTGAGTTCTTCTTAATTATATTTGAGTTACAGCTAAACCCTCTTGGCTGAAAATTCCCTTTAAACCGTGTCCTTCATTTCCTTCCAATCTCTGCACAAGTGAGATAGCATTTGAAAAATACCATTTGGGGGGTCACGAGGCCCTTTTCTCTAACACCTAGAAAGGCTCTTGGAATACAAGGTCTGTCTAAGACTCTTGCCCTGCCTGCCCAAACTTTGCTACCACAGTCACGTAAAAGGGGCATGTATTCCAGGCAGGGTAGTTAGCACCCTATGCAATAATCATGCCGCTCTCACTTATAGCTATGTGAATTTGCTTAAGATGTTCGCAGTACTTGGAATACCTTCTCTTTATCTTCAGTCTCTCCAATTCCTAACCATATTTCAAGACCTCAGATTTCATTCATTGTATCACATGCAGGTAATGCAGGGACAACCAAACCTATTGTCAGTTGAACCTCTAAAAAGAATCCCACTGAACCAATACAGAAACATTTCCAATGGCAAAATGGTTTTACAGGGTCCTGGATGAAGAGGAAGTAGAAATTCCCAAGAGAACTCCCTTTTATGCCATTTGTAATTTGTTCCATGTAAGTATAGGGAAGTTAATTGTCTAGAAATAAGTATGTCATTCTTATTCCACGGGGTAGATTAGAGTCAGTCATTTTCAGATAATTCTTTGGTTTTTCTTCCTAAAACCATCAACTGAAGAACCCTCCTGGGTGTCTTTCTAGATAAATACCTGGATTCTATGGATTTTACCTGACTACCAAACTAAGATTCAGGTGTCCAGTGGGTAAACAGTAATACCAGTACAGTGCTGCATTGAAAGGATGAATTTCTGAGTGGGTTTACTACATATGAAAATTGAACACAATATTGATGGCCTCTGAGCAAATGAGCACTGGTACTCAACTGCATTATTACCCAGAAAAAGTAACAGAAGGGAAGCAATCTTTCTCCCTCTCTTCCTCCTTCCCTCTCGCTCTTGCTCTCGCCACCTCTCACTTTGATGTGCATTTCCACCCCGTGTTTTACAAGCACTATTTTAGATCTGTGGAAGACAACTCATAATATCATATTATTTCATTATAGTAATATTGTGGCACTCCACATACATCACACTAATAAAATGAATACAAAAAACATGAAATTTGACTTGAAATTCATGACACAATGGAATAGCTTGGGAGCAATTCAAAACAATGACAGTAACTTCTTTCTTCTTTCCCTATATGCTATTATTTTTGGTAAGTGGAATCCATATTCCCACACAAACTAGAATTGCTAAACTCTTAATAGCATCCCCATGGTTTTGCTTCTTACTACGATGCCTTCACTGATTTCATCATAGTTCAAGCATAATAAGGAATCATCATTTGTCCTCAGGAGCATGAACTGATTGAGACTATTTCTACATTCACAGCAGCCCGGTTCTGAAATAACTCTTCTGTCAATCTACCTACCAGCTTTCTGCCAGCAGCATAAGTGCTGTATATAAACTCTCCCTATGCTGGATAATTACCACAAAGCATCCAATTCTTTTCCTAATAAACTTGCAGTTCCATAATTCTATTAATTTGTGACTCAAAAAAGGCTGCTTTCTGCTTCTAAAACACACTTAGCTTTGGGTAATATTTTGTAGATGATTTTAGGTGCTGCTCACTTATAATCCATGAATTTTTTTTTCTGATTTAATAAAGTACTATAGATCTGTATGAATTTGTGCTTTTTTCAGTTACCTATACTAGAAAACTCCAAATAATTAAGGCTGAAACCAAAGGACTTATTCTCTGCATAAAATAAATCAAGAGATAGGTAGGCCAGAGGTGCGATGACGACATTTTTATCCGTCACTGTTAGCACAGGTTTGTACACTAAAGTTTACCCTATGGATCAGGATGGCCGGCTACTGGAGAATTTCAGGCAGCAAGCTAAAGGAATAATGGGCCTGAAGAAGTATATCTTCCATCTAGGAGCCTTCCTGGCATTTCTATAAATACGTTCCCTTGCTTCCCACTGGCAAGGGACAGGGGAAGGGTAGTCTTTGGGTTGTGTGCATTGCTGTTCTGAAAATAATGAGGGGTCTGTTACCAAAAAAGAGAACAGATACAGAATAGGTAACCATTAATTTCTCTAATAACATTTTTACCTTTTTAACTTCCTGCCAGTTGAATCTGTATATTTTAATGCAAAAATCAGGATCTTTGGAGTCAGCAGACCTTGTTCAAGTCTTGGATCTGCCCCTTACAGGGTGTATCACCTTTGGCATGTCACTATCTCTGAACGTCTTATCCTTAAAATGGAGATTCCAACATTGATTTCCCAAGATGAACATGAAAGAGAAGATGATATGTATGATGGTGCTTTACAGATAGTTCCCTTTTATGTGAGTTATAATGATGTTACTAATTTTTATGGATGAGTTTGTAAGTATTTGTTTTAGCTAAGAGGACTATGAAAGGAAAAAAGAATCAATAAAATTATTCTATAATCCTGTGGTCTCTTAGGTTGTTTATGCTTATCTCAGAGAATGCAGGAAGAACGTATGAAGGCTTTGATCCCCATTAAATGAAAATAGAGACTTATCTAAAGTAGTGAGTCACAGAAAAATGTGTTAGTTTAGCAGAGTTGCATGGAGTCTTAGGGCCAGAATGCAAACTTTTTCTACTTCACAAACAGGAAACCGGTGCTAATGGATAGGCAGTTTCATGTATCACTCTTAGAGCAGAAACAGCTGATTGGCTACCCAATATTAATCTCCTTTATTCATCTTCCCAAAAACCTTGACTTGATTCCAGTATTGTCTTCTGTCCCTACAACTGAATGACAGTACCATTACAACAATATGGAAACTTATTAGTATTTCCCATTAATTGGTTACATTTCCCAAATATTTTCTTCATCTTCTTTCTCTAAAAAAAGGCACATGGTTAAGGACGTTTTCTAGTATAATTAGTATGATAAAATGATAAATAGCCAAATAGTGGTGTATCTTCCCAAGAGGAAATACTAAAAATTAATGTCTGTGCGTATAATTCATTTGATTTAATTTGTAGGACCACGAAGTTCAGAGAACTATTTACTTTTGAAATGGAAAGAAATGTTATTTTCTTGAAAATTGTCCTTCAGGATCTTCCTTTTGAGTTTGTTATATAGGTGCCCATATTATATTGACTTAAGTGACCTGCTATATCTCTTTCCTAAAATACCTTCTGTCACAGACAAAATGCTAATACCTTTAATATATAAAGCTTACAGAAATCAATAATATAAATAGCAAAGACCTAAATAGATAAAAAGATGAAGAAGACAGATGCATAATTCTCTGGCATAGATAAAAAGTGTTTCAAAAAAAGAGAGTAGCCAATATATTTCAAATTTTGCTGAGAAGTCAAGTAAGATGTGGCATGAAAAATAGCTGTTGAAACTAGAAGCACAGAGATTGTTACTCTCTTGGATGAGCATGATTTTGGTGGATATATGAGGCAGTAGCTGCCTGAGACAGACTAAGGACCCAGTGGTAGCAGAGGAAATGCAGACTAGGAAAATAGACAATGCTTGTAAAAAAAGTCTGTGAAGATGACAGAAGAGAAGCATCATGTTGGCTCTAGGTAGGAGATTTGCTGGGATATAGTAGAGAGAGGGAGCATAATCCGTTATGCAAGTCTCTGAGGTGCTGACAGGAAATGGCGTCTGGAGTACAGGTGCAGAGTTGTACCTTATAGAATGGGATGGATATTTCAAAAAATTAATAGTAGTGATGTAGGAGGAACGGCTGCAGATCCTTGTACATTTTTATGTTGGGCAGTAGGAAGCTGAGATTGTTTCCAACTGATGTGAAGAAAAAAATCCAGTTTAGGGATTGTGAAAGAACAGTGAAGAGGAGAAATCATTGAGTACTGAAAATACCAGTTTTTAGGAAACCAAGGAAAATACTTAAATATTCTGACATTCTCAATATGATTAAAGAATATTTATTCCCTATAAAACAGAAACAGAACATCATAAGGAGAAAAGAATCTGATATACAAAGCAAAAAAATAAAACAAGAAGTGAGAAAAGTGAAAAGACCTAAGTAGGAAAAAACATCCAATAGAAAAATTTAAGTCTATTCTACAGTTACTAAAGAGCAAACTAGAATATTGCTGTGGAAGCCCAATTCAGCAATGTGGGGAAAAAAAGAAAAAAGAAAACCCTGAGATTCTTTCCCAAATTGCAGAAGAAAAGAACAAAGACATGAAAATAGTAAGGAAGAAGACAATGCGAGTGAGAGATAGGCAAAGGGGAGTTCAGTGCTCAGGTGTTCCAGAAGAGGAAACAAAACAATGAGAGTAACAACAATAATCAAAGATAATACTGAAGAAAATTTCCATAGTTAAATATTTAAATACATTACTTTTATAGTCATATATAAACAACTCATGTCCCAGAAATAATTGATGTAGTAATATCCACATTTAAATATATTTTAGTAAATATATTTATCTATAATATATTAATAAAATAATATAATGAAAATAATAATTAATAAATGTATTTATTGAACACAGAGATTTTTTTAAAAATCCCGGCAAGTCTATAGGCAGAATAAATAAATTTTCTACCAAAATATAAAAATCTGACCAGTATCTGATTTCTACTCTGCAAAGTAAAGCTACAGATTTGAGTGGGAAATGTTATATGTCAAGGATTTTACCCAACCAGATTCTCCTTTTATGTATGCTGGTATATAGAAAGAACATGCTCAAATACATGAACCTAAGAAAACATAGTGTCTCTTCATACTCTTGGGGGAAAAGCAGTAACTCATAAAGGAATAAGAATCAAACTACCACCAGACTTCTCATGAGCAACACTAAATTGCAGAAGATAATTCAGCATTGCATTCCAAACTCTGAAGGAAAATGATTTTATACCTCGAATTCCATATTCAGGTGAACTATCAATCAAATATGAGGGCAAGGACTCAGAAAACGGACTTCAATTTTCTTGTGAAAAAAGCAATGTAAAAAGGAGAGGAACTAACACAGGTAACTCAGGGGTAACCAAATTCCAGTTTAAAAAAGCAATTAATTGATGTGAAAATAAGCAAAAGTGTAGATTAGATTTCCATGGAGAATCAGTACAGAAGAATTTCCAGAAAAGGATAGAAGAATTTCCAGAAAGCCAACAAAAAGACTTCAGGGAGAGCCATTAAAATACTAATTTCAAAAAAAATTTTTTTTTTATTTGATGTAATGTCCCACGCTTTCATTATTTGCATATAACAGCCAGGGCTCAAAAAAAAAAAAAAAAAAAAAAAAGAATACTAATTTTTTTTAAGATTTTTTTTATTTATTTGACAGACAGAGATCACAAGTAGGCAGAGAGGCAGGCAGAGAGAGAGAGGAAGGGAAGCAGGTTCCCCGCTGAGCAGAGAGCCCAATGTGGGGCTTGATCCCAGAACCCTGGGATCCCACCTGAGCTGAGGGTAGAGGCTTTAATCCACTGAGCCACCCTACTAATTTTTTAAATGCCCTTTAAGTTTTTCATTCAGAAATTTGTTGGTTATTTTATATTTTGGTATCTTGAACAATACATGTCAGTGGGGGGGAAAGGCTGTACATGTTACAAATATGTCTTGTATGTAAATCCAAAAATTTGTTCACCAATCTCTATGATCCCTTCGCACTGAAAAAAAAAAAAAAGTTATAATGGGATTTACTTATTACTAAAGGACCTGTTTGCTTTCTGAAATAATTCAACTAACTTACCTAAAAATAACAGTATCTCTAAGTTCTGATTTCTTGAAATTTCAATTTCAAATGCCTTAAAATTATGCTCCCTCAGTGTGGCAAACACATATAAAAAAATGCTCCTAATAAAAGGGTGTTTGGTTTCAACTTTCCAAGTGGCCAAATTTAGCACCTTCTTTGTATACTTTCAGAAATCAGAAGCACAGAAAGGCCCGGATGGTGGGGAGCAGAAGACTCATTAAAACTTTGAGATTATAGGGGCGCCTGGGTGGCTCAGTGGGTTGAGCCTCTGCCTTCGGCTCAGGTCATGATCTCAGGGTCCTGGGATCAAGCCCTGCATCGGGCTCTCTGCTCAACAGGGAGCCTGCTTCCCCCCTCTCTCTCTGCCTGCCTTTCTGCCTACTTGTGATCTCTCTCTCTCTGTGTCAAATAAATAAATAAAATATTAAAAAAAACTTTGAGATTATTAATATTTTACCTTCTGATTTGTGGATGATATATCTATAGCTAACATCGCCAAAAGTAGTGTTTCTGAGCAAGTGTCCTGTGGCATCTATTAGCTACAGACAGAGTGATCCTTCCACATAAAGACAGTAGTCGCAATAATTGGCCAGGAGGAAAACAACACTCTAGAATCTGAACATGTGCATACATATGTATACACAGGCACACATATATATGTACACAAAAAACCAATGCTGCTTCGTATCTCAGCCAACTCTTCCTGATAATATTAGAACTTATCAATCAAATTAAAAAATCCATAACCTAATGTATCTTTCTTTTCAGCAACAAATCAAGTGGCCTTTTTCATAATGACTTTATTTTCCGATTTGCTAGGTCATATAGGTTATTTGGAAAAAGCACCATCAAAAAAATTGAACACCACATGACTGAATCTTCTTTGGAAATCTTGTGTGGCTAAAATGGAAATGATGTTTCAAGAAGGAAGTATGAGAAGATAAGTAAAAAAGCAGAAAACAAGTATGATATTTAGTTATCCCTCGACTGCTAAGACTTTGCTGTTTAGGCAGTTCGTTTGAAATACTTCATACAAAGAAAGTAATTCCACGACTTTAATTACCCTCTGATAATTGGCTATTGGCTATCTTGTAAATAGAGTTTGTAAGGCAGATCCATAAATAAAGCTTCTTTTCTCTACCCCCTACCTTTCACTTTTCTGTTTTTTACCAGAGCACCCACTTCATATTAGCGCACACGCGTGTGCGCGCGCGCGCACACACACACACACACACAGAAGAATCAAAAGCAGTACAACCCAAATGCTTCCGTATCCATCCCAATCGGGTCAGATTCTAACTTCATTAAATTGCTGTCATATGGTGGCTGCTGATATACATCAGGCTTGGAGAGCTTCACTCATCAGGTATTCTCTAAGATTGTTAATAAGAACAGCAACTCTCATTAGGGGTTCCCCAAAAGCAGCTAATTAAGGGACAAAGGTTGCTCAGATTGTGACAATTACACCTGTAAGGTCCCTGTAGAAACACCCAAATCTCTAACAAACCTATGTTTGGTTGCTTGGTACAAGAAATAAAGAGCTTATCCATTAAAAAAAAAAAAATGAGAGGCAGAAACTGTCAACCATTTGAAAAGCTTTACGAAAATGATCATCCAATTAGTGGCTATGATCAAATCAGGCATGAACTCTCTCTGGATGGCTCCATAATTTTCCTTCTTGCATGGTGTAATTTCATATAGCTCAAATGAACTCGTGAGAGGTAATTCAGTTCCAAACAGTTTTCTCATCACTGCTAATTATACTAATACATTGAAATGCCTCCTACAAAATGCATGAGCCCTTTAAGCCACCTCATTAATGTGATATAATTTTTGCCAGAATATATATCAAACCTATTATCACCACAGGTTTTCTTCAGCATTTTTTTTTTAAATGTCTATCAAAAGCTTAAAAAGTAGACTTCTTTGGGCTGGTCGTCTCATAATTAACTGTTTCTTTGAACTACTGTTGTCTATTGTAGTATTTTTTTAATGGTGCTAACAATCTTCAATATGATATCTCCCAGACCCACGAGTTTCTTTTTCCTCTCGGAGTATTTGATTCCTTAAATCTTTTCCCCGTTGTAGCTGATTCTTTAAATGGCAAATGGTGCATGCAATAATGTGCAAAAATGAGTTATACAAACTGAAAGCAGGGGTGTAAAAAGAAGCATCATCTGAAACTAAAATAAAGACAGATTTTATGGTATTTATGTCAGTTAATTTAACTGCTGGTAGGGGCTTTTGTTGAAACATGAGTTAGTTCCAGTGTTTAACCTTGCAGTATTAATTTATGCTTTATGGCCTTAGTACTTTATCATTCCCTCCTTGGGAAGACAGTTATCTCATTAGCCAGAATTTAATGAAATGCAAGGATACACTTCTTAATTTCAAAGATTACTATAACACAAATCAGGTGTAAATCTCAGACTGACTGCCCCTTCCCTTGCCTGTTTAAAAAGAGAGAGAGAGAGAGAGGTTCATTTTGCAATCGTATCACAGAAATTCATCTGGTGGAATACATTTCATCATAGCCATTCTAAAGGCATCTCTCATCTGTAAAAGTTGGTTTAACTTTGCATCCGGCAATATTGATGGTCCTTTAGCTACTATAAAGTTTGCAGGGTTGACAATTCATTATTCATCATCACAATTAAAAAATAAAATGTTGATATGATTACCAATTCCCTAGACTTATTCAAGCATGGGCATGAACTCTTAACCACCTTTGGACTAAACTCAATTTCATGGATAGTACCAATACATTTTGTTACAACTGGTTTTTCAAAGTGAGCAGACATTTTCATGAAGAAGGTAAACATGCTCTAAGATTTAGAATTATTAAATAAATGGACACATATCAGTTTAAAATACAAGATGTATTATCTTCCCTGAAGAAGCAAAAATACTCAGGTTATAAAACTGTTTGCAATGCCCTTTGCTTTCTAAGAGTTCTAAGACATCTCAACATTTAAATAATCTACCACCTAGTTGCTGATTCCTTTACAGACTCCCTCCCCCCTCGTGTTTCTGGGCTCTTCTTCCTGCTGTCTCCTTTGCTGAGATGCCTCTTATGATCTGCTAGGTCCTCCCATAACACAATCCCAGATCTGTAACATCACCTGAATCTCCTATGATGATGTTTAAATTTGAGAACGTTGCATGGTATTTAGGTTCATTTGGAAACAGAAGAATGAATGGGTGGTGTACGGGTACAGTGAATTTGTATTGATTTTGAATATATCTGGCTTAAACAATGAGAGAATAAGGAGCTTATATACTGTTTGACTATACCAATAATATAAAGTAAGCAGAACCTGGCAAATAAGTGACTCTCTCTGGTTTGCTATGTGAATTGGGGGAAAAAAATAATTTCCAGGAATTAATAATAACTTAAAAATCATGCATTTAGCTAGCTATTTATTCTCTTGTGCACATGTGTATGTGCGTATTCTCTGTAGGACGTGGAGGTGTGTGCACTTATGTTTAAATACCTGCTGAAAACACATATTTATTATCACAGATATAGGCTTTCTTTTAAGGAAATGGCCAGTAAGCTTTAGAGATGCATGACATTTGGCTAACTAGTTACAGGAATTCTTTTTCTAATGTTTTTATATAGTTCCTAGTACTAAAAATCTGAAAATAATAAAACATGGTATAAAGTATTGTAAATGATGCTTCCATGATCCAAAACTGGATTCCTTGGAGAGGCGGCATGGTACTTCGGTCAGAGTGTGGGATTTGGATTTAGGCAGATGTAGGTTCAAATTAATGGCGTATTATCCATGTAATGTTAGAGAAATTACTTAAATTTTCCTCATTTGTAAAACAAGATTAATAAAACCTATAGTTTTTAGAAAAAAATTTATATTTTAGAACAATTTTTTACTTACAAGGAAATTACAAAGGCAGTGTGGAGTTCTCTTATAATCTAAACCTAATTTCCCCTATTAGTAACATCTTATGTTAGTACAGTATATTGTCACAATTAATGAACTAATACTGGTATGTTATTATTAACTAGAGTCCACTCTTTATTCAGATTTCCTTAGTCTGAATCCAGTGTGTCCCAGAATCACATCCAGGACACCCCACTACTTATAGTCCTCGTGTTTCCTTAGGTTCCTTTTGACTGTGACAGTTTCTCAGACATTTCTTGTTTGTTATGACCTTGACAGTTTTGAGGTATACTGGTCAGATATTTCATAGGAGGCCCCGCTACTGAAATTTATCTGCTGGCCTTCTTAGAACTGTGGGTGTTTTTTGTTTGTTTTATTCTGTTTTTAGAAAGAGGACGACAGTGGTAAAGAGCCAACCTCATCCCATCATTTCAAGGGTACATGTTACCGACAAGACTTAACCACTGTTGATGTTAACTTTGATTACCTGGCTGAGAAATTCACATTTTAAATAGGATTATGGCAAGTAATACATGTGAAAACAAACCCACACCATGTCCAGAGCATAGGAGGGACTCAATGATCCTTGATTTCCTCTTTTCTCTTCCATCTCAGCACTTGCACAAGTTGCTACGATTTTTTTGTTCAGTTAATATATTTTGACTTTGCTACAACAAAGTACATTACAATGAACTTTTCAGGATGAACTGGGCCTCCACTTAAAGTAGAGTGCTTATGTGTTGGCTAATTGAATTTAAATTAAAAAAATAAAAATAAACCCATATGATATACTGTAAAAAAAGAGTGCTTAATTTAAATGAAGTACTAAATAGACATTGTTAGAAGAGAGTCTTACTTATTACAAGAGCAGTTCAAGGGCACTGACTCTGAATATTACAACAATGCTCCAATATAATGTGGTTAACTATCTACTCGGAAAGTAGACAGCACCCATGAGCTACATTACAAACAGATACCTCCTTCTTTATTTCCACTCACCAGGTTACCAAATTTGCAGAACCCACAACCTATTGGATAAAAATATCAAGCAACAAATTTAAATTTCTGGGTTCTCAATTCTTTCAATATGTTTCTGCTTGGATTAAAAACAAAATATGTTTTTCTCTTGACCTAGGCTTATCATTTATTTATTCATCTGCATTTGAGTAGCTACCATAGCTGATTTTCACTTTTCTTGAGCTTGTTCCCTGGCCCCATGGACTGGACTTATGTACTCTGGCCTTTCTTTCCATAACCATCATCATGCCTATTACTATTTGTGTGCTCAGCTAGACCATGAGTTCCTTAGAAGGAGGGATCAACACTTGTTTATGATGTAGCCCCAGCACCCAGCACATGGCTGGCACACATTAGTACTCTAATAGTTTTTGGACAGATAAATGAATTAATTTTACTAATTCACTAATAATTAAAATTACTTTCATATTTATTTTTCATTTAATTTCTCAGAGCTCTAAGATGGGTAAGTAGGCTCATGGAGGTAAAATGATTTTCCCAAAGTTATACCTGTATGGCTTGGTGCTAGGACATGATGTGGTCACTTTTGATTTTGTGTCCAGTGTCTTTCACCAGAAAACGAGGCTTCTAATCAAGGCATTAAGCCAGGCAATGTGAGGTGTATAAAGATATATAACCAAAACTACTTCCCGTGGGTCAAAGGATGAATTAATGTATTTTGAAAATATTATTTTAAAAAAGGTGTTATGGAAGCATAAGGTATATTAATACTGAGTGCTGGAAAGGCACTATTGATTTAAAAGAATTAAATATATATATATTTTTAAAGTCTTCAACTGACTTGTCTCACAGCATATTATACTTAATGTATGTAAAGTGCTTAGAGATTTACAGTCAGAAGCCAGGCCTGGTTTGTGAGCTGGGAACTGACTGCCTTTCTGTGTAGCTCTATTGGGTGAGTTCCTCTGATGTCCCTCCAAGCCCGATGCAGCTGGCTTTGAAAAAATTCCAGGAATCTTGTACTAAAGCAATAGGAAGTTGGACAGTTCACTATGATTTATTTCATTTGGAGGACTTTAATTATTTTTAAATTTTTAAGTGAGTGTTTGGGATAACATGGGCTGATGCTCACAGGTTATTAAATAGGCATGAATTACTTACCTAAAAAATAATACAACCTTGATTCTACATTGTTCCCTTTTTAATTCTGACAACTCTCATGCTTTCTCTTCTCAAGGGCATTATTCCATGGATACCCCAAAAACTGGGCTAGTGGTTCCAACTGCTTCTTTCCTCAAGTTGGGTTTATCCTGGGCTGAGGAGAGAGACTGGGTCTGGCTCTTCAGATTGCACTAAATGCAAAATTACCCCATCAGCTGCGTTTGCAGACATCCCTGTTTTCTCCCTTCAGTTATCTCTCAATTCACTGTAGTTCTTCAGCTACCTTTGATCTGGCCACTCCGGTAACATGGGATGTTTGGTAATGGCAGTAAGCACTTTAGCTATTGATGCCTAAGTAGGATTTGGGACTCGATGTATTAACTGGTTGTTAAGGAAGGCCTGTGTTTTGTTTTTGAGAGGCTTCTTTAAAATTGGTAGTAGGCTGTTTGCTATCCATTTATTAAATTCATAAGTTTAGGAATGGACTTAAGGATAAAAATGAGAATGGACAGGGGCGCCTGGGTGGCTCAGTGGGTTGGGCCGCTGCCTTCGGCTCGGGTCATGATCTCAGGGTCCTGGGATCGAGCCCCGCATCGGGCTCTCTGCTCAGCAGGGAGACTGCTTCCCTTCCTCTCTCTCTGCCTGCCTCTCTGCCTGCTTGTGATCTCTCTCTGTCAAATAAATAAATTTAAAAAAAAAATGAGAATGGACAATAAGAGACCAGTTTTCATTCTATCTGAATGCATGATTGGTAGGTTGGGTTATCTATACGGATCATTTATCTGTTGGAAGATCGAAAAAGAATGACAAAAGCGTTGTTAGGAAACACTTTGCAAAGAGACATAAAAATATGTTAGTTTTTTTTTTTTTTTTTTTTTTTTTTTTTTTTTTTTAATTCAGAAGCATCTTTTGGCATCTGGGAAGGTAGTAGTTTGGTTCCAATTATGGTGACTTAACTTCGAAAAGCCATTTCTTGTGAAACTCGAGCGGCCATTTATCATAGAAACAATACTTATGAAGCAGTTACCTTTCTGGAACTCTGTGCTGCATTGTTATCTATATGCACTTCACTTCAGGAAGCAGACAAACATTTATTATCCTAGATAAAAATCCCAACAGATAAATAATTTAGCTGTTTGCCTCTACTAAACAGTTTTAATTCAATCAATGGGTTATGTGAGTTTGCCAAGTAATTAGAAAACCTCTTGATTTTCGTTATATGCTTTGGCAAGTATTGCAATAGATGTTGAACTTGCTCTTCTGACTTCAATTTCTCTTACGTATTTCCAATTATAAATACTTTATTTAACTGATATGCTATGACTTCATATGGATCATTTTTGAAGTAGAGATTGTGAAGTTTAAACAGAGAAGAGATGTGGGAGTATGATGGTCCCTTTTACGAGGAGCAGAAAGACTGCCCATAAAGGTCCAATCTTGACACTAATTCTGCATCACACAATTTGACCATTAGCTGTAAAAGATCTCCCTCTATATAAACTAGATGGAATTTATTTCACATAATCTCACCCCTAGTTGCATTAAGTTTAAAATGTTGATTTCCTTGGTTGGGCTACTGACAAGTGTAGACCGAGCTGACCATAAAACTATATTTAGATCTAATTCTTTGAGGGGTCAAAGGGTGACAATTTATCCACTTAGTCTTGTAGGAATTAATTTTTCGATTTGACTATTCATAGCATCATTAATGAAGAAAAGCTGCAAGAGAAAACAGACCATTTTCAGGAATGTGATTCAGAACATTAACACCTTAATTTACATAAAATTAGTTACATACTGCTGCAGTAATTTAATTTGTTTGACCAGTACTTTGCAACTGTGAAAAATAGATTCAGAAAGGCCAGACAACGAGTTCTACATATTTTCTCCAAATGACTAGTCTCAGAATCATATGAAATAGAGAGAATTAATTATAAGACAATTCAGAATACCATAGTGGCAGCTTTGAAACGCATGGATTAGAAATACATTCTTCTTTTTTTTCCCCTCCTTCAAAAATCTTCATAAAATGCCTGCTTCATGCCTGAAATAGCTTCCATATTTTCCCCAGGTTTCATTATAGTTGCATAAGTAAAAATAATAAAACTAAAATTGTATGATATGCATGGTTGCCAGATAAAAACCTGAATCAATCTGGGTTTACCAACAGTAATGTTACTCAGTATCACCACAGGCATATAAAGTCCCAAACAGATACACTAATCTCATAGGTGTTAACCTGTTAACAACCAGAACTTAACCATTCTTACTTCTTTCAGAAGCCAAGTATAATTAATTTCAACTTTAAATAATTAGATGATTGCCCTTAAAATTAGTCATGTGTGAACCTAACAGTCTTTCGTTTTCCTATGTTTGTGTTTTTCCTACTTCCTTGCATAGCAAATATATTTTTGTACTTTAAGATATCTCCTTATGGGGCGCCTGGGTGGCTCAGCGGGTTAAAGCCTCTGCCTTCAGCTCAGGTCAGGATCCCAGGGTCCTGGGATCGAGCCCTGCATCGGGCTCTCTGCTCAGCGGGGAGCCTGCTTCCCCCCTCTCTCTCTGCCTGCCTCTCTGCCTACTTCTGATCTCTGTCTGTCAAAAAAATAAATTAATTTTTAAAAAATTTTAAAAATGGTCTCTCCTTATAATTCAAAACTTTTTAACTATCGTTTTCAGCAAAGGCTGTGCTCAACACTCCTTCTCCTGCATATCTTACACACAGGTCCTCCTCATGATTCTGCAAGCAGACTTTTCTTAAACTCCTGCTTCATCTTCGGGATCTACTTGCAGCCAGGTTTCATGAACTGGGGCAATCTTTTTTTTTTTTTTTTTTTCCGTATTTTCCCCCCACCAGCTTCTGGGTTCGAAGATAAATGATTTAGTTTCAGCTCTGCTTTCCATTTTCTCTGTAATTAGGAAAATAATTTGTTCCTTTGGTCTCTCGCATGCCTGGTCTGTCCAGGGATAACACTGTTAGGGTCAAATGCAGCTGTGGCTAAAGCAGAACGTAATCGCTATTCAAAGTTTTAGTCTCACAAAAGTTCTTTCTTTTTTAGAATATATTTTTTAGAATATATTTTTAGAATATATTGTGAACTGACTAATTGATTTATTAAATAGATAGGACAATTCTTAGAATATTATTGATACTCTCTTTGTCAGACAGCTTATAAATCATTTGCAATGCAAGGAAGGAAACTGAGTCTTGTCATTCACCCGTCTCTTGTGAGAGAATGGTGAGGATTAAGCAGAAAAGAAGTGTAAAATTTTACAACTACTTTTCTATTCCAATACATCTTTTTCTAAATTCTAACTGGATCCAGATTGTAAACCAAAGACCGTCTTTTAAGTAACCCTCTAGTCTTATTGTCACACAGCTATCTCTTCCTGGTGACTTTCCAAAATGGAGTGGAACCTGGTAAAGAGCTAGATTTGATTTTGATTTTGCTATTAGTCAGCTCGGTGACATTGTGTAAACTCATTAATAATTTCTGCATCCTGGTTTCCTCATGGGTGAAATGAGGGTTTTAGACTTGATGGTCTGTAGGATCTCTTCTGGTTCACTAAATTCAGCAGTTGATACAGTACTTTTATTTTTTTTTTTTTAAGATTTTATTTATTTATTTGACAGACAGAGATTACAAGTAAGCAGAGAGACTGGAAGAGAGAGAGGAGGAAGCAGACATTCTGCTGAGCGGAAAGCCTGATGCAGGGCTTGATCCCAGGACCCCGGGATCATGACCTGAGTCCAAGGCAGAGGCTTTAACCCACTGAGTCACCCAGGCATCCCATACGGTACTTTTATTTGTCTATTTATTTGGTATATCTAATTTTTCCTAAAGGATGCCAAAGCTGAATATAGACACGATTATGGATATGTCTGAGGTGGAAAGGCAATAGCACTAAAAAAGGTAAGTTCCAAAAAGCGAGGTAGAGTCACAAATGAACGTGAAGACAAACTGTCAGTTGCCTTTGCCCTATTTTTTCCAATTAATTTTTGACTTTGGTCTTCTTTCCAGTGGAATCCGAAGATAAGAAGAGGGCTGGCTATGGAATACTGCTATTTAGTGCCAAAATCCACTTTATCTAGACCATGTTTTGCTAGTGTAAACTTTCCCCAAGATTATAGGGCCAAGGCAAATCACGTGCTGTCTTTTGAATTCAGTGGCTTAATAATATTACGCATTCCTCTAAAGTAGTAGTAATAATAATAATAATAATAGCCACAATCATCATAAAACACTGGATTCCTAAAATGTAGATATGATGGCTGTTCCTTTTAATGTATTTATATCATCACATTATTTTTACTACTTAAAAGGTTCCTTTCCAGAAACAGCATATACTCCCCAATAAAGTTTGCTTCAAAATAAACCAAATTTCAAGAGAATCAGAATCAATGACGATAATTTAAAAAGTAGAAGATAGTTTCTACAAATCAGCTCTCGGTCCAGTCTGCAGTATTCCACAAGCCTTGGAAAGCTTCCTAATCTAGTCATTTGTCAGACCGTAGGTCAAATGATTTGCTGAATCTAACTTTCATCGATCAGATGCCATTTTAGGGAGCATGCGCTGAACACTCCTGATAAAATGATAACCTCTACTTGAATAATACATAGTTTCTACCCCAAGCTGTAACACATGCACGCACTCCCTCTCTCTGAAAGCTTGTCAGACCTATAATGGAATAGATAATCGAATGAAAGAGCAAACTTCCATCGTCGCAGAAGATAGTAACATGGAGAAACTAAACTGTTAAATCAAATCCGTGAAATTCATTTTCTTTGTACAACATTAAAATATATTCCATAAAATGGCAGAGCAATCCAATAAAAGAACAGGCTCTGAAAAGAGTAATTTGTGTGCAACAAGGTTATACATTTAATAGAGTTCTCCTGTAGTTGTGATCACATTTAGAATTCTATTGCTTTTTGTTAAATTTTCTCAGATTTTTTTCAAACTTTTCATCGTTTCTTTGAAATATATGAACCTTTTAATGTATAGATAATTTATTCAGCACCTACATTTAAATGCTCCGTAGGCGTAATTTTTCTATTAAGTTTCCCTCTACGGCAGCTTTCACTTTGTCTCAAATAGATTACTCATTGTCAACAAATTATAACAGGACTAATCTGTTAGAGTATCAATTCTTAGGTTCATTTCAATATTTTAACTATTTGCATAATAATTTTGCAGGAAGTGAAGCTTCTGTGACTCATTGTTTCAGGAAAATTGTTGGAATACGTTTATTATTAATTGTTGCATCTACAATAAAGCAGAAAATAATTTCTTATAATATGACCTTATGAATATGAACATGAGGCTGTTTATGCTCCCGTATTGTTATTTTTCAGAGAAAATATTTAAGCAAACTAAGGGTAATTAAGTATGAGTGAAGATAGTTATTTTATTTTTCAAAATGAAACAGACTTCCAAGTTGCTCTAAAAACACAAGCAACTTTATTTTTCCAATCCTTTTTCTATCTTTACTAATATTAGCAATTATGAGGATTTATTTCACCTGAAATCATATTCTGTTTACAAAAATCCATAAATATGTTTAATACTATGTTAGAAAATATAATTTTATGTTAATATGAACTACATGAAAAGTTGTTCTTCTTTAAGCCTAAAGTAAATTGTTATTTGATAAAAAACCATATTTATTTACATAAGGATATAGGCCAATAACAGGAAGAAGTGGGTTCTTTTTAAGCATGCTAATTTGGCTGAAAACTATAAAGAGAGAGAATATTTTCTGCATGCTTTTTCCTCTTTTCAGTGTATATTGGGCTGTTTCCAATTAAATTAAAATGTGGCATGGAAGTTATCAATCAAATGTAATTATTTTGTGCAAAACAATACCACACATGAAATTAACATGTGCAACAGGGGAAGGTGTCAGAACATATCAGTTATTCCTCGGATAGCTCATCTCTTATTGAAGCAATCAAATTCTGAAAACATTGCTTTGGGCTTCCCGGTATCATTCACCGTGGCCCTATTTCCTTAGGTTTCCTTACCTCAGTGGCAGCTTTTCTGTGCTTTCTACACAGGATGCAGAAATGCAATCAGAACAAAACTGCCTATCATGTCAACTGTACCTTTCTGGTAGTATCAGCAATATTTAATTTCATTTTAGGTGGCACGGACTTGTTTTCTATGTGTACAACTTTGGCAGAGGGTGATGCAGAGAGCAAAGCATGATTTTTAAAATTTCCTGTAAACCATTTCCTCAGCCCTCATCCTTCTCAACCTTACACACCCCATGTGTGCTAGGACTCTGGCTGCCAAGTCTTCCGCCGTGACACCCAGTGGAGATCTGGGTTTTCCCCTGGCAGCATCCTATTCACACAAATCCACCCTTTCATTCTTTGAAAGCCTTTTCTCTGGCAGAATTTAACTATGTAAGTAAAATTTTTTAAAAAAGGCACAAATAAAAATAAAAAACCAAAAACAACAAAAAAGAGAAACAAAAAACTGTTCAGAATATAACTGTGACTAAAGCCTACAACTTCACCCATTCAGGGATAACAGTGTCACATGCCAGACTAAACAGTAAGTTTAACAGAGATGGCAGAGACGGCAAATCCGTGGTCCTTTCCATCCCTACCCATCTAAACATGGGAGCTGATCTGACTGTTCCTTTTATTAAGTTTGCATGAGGCTCCAGATGCCTTCCTGAAATAACATTCCAAGAAGCTACTTCCAAATTATTTGAATTGACTCGCAAATTGAAAACAATTTTTCTGAGTTAATGTTTATCACAGCCACGTGTTACGTTTACACTTTAACAAGAGGCTTCTGATGGCAACAATTAAATCCAAATGAATGGATAGGAATGTTAAGCATGAAGACAAAATGATGTTCCCACAAGAAAACTTTATGGAGAGTTTCTTAGTCAAGTTATGCCAATCATATGAAATCCTAAAATAGTTCTTTTGTGTAAGATTTTATAAGCAATTGATGTAAATAATACAGGTATTCCTTCTACTATGCTCTTATGCAATGTGCACTCCCCTGGGATACCATTTGTTACACAGTGTTAGAGCTACCTGTTCTCATCTTTTTTTCTTTTTCCTCCATGGATTCCGGGCAACTTGGAAATAGACTCCATGGGTCATCACCTTGTAATACCCATCTTAGTATCCTCAGCACAGGCCTTGGCACATGATAGTTGATCACAGAAGGTTGAATTTAGTTGAATAAAGTAATCTTATGGAATGTAGTGGCTGGAAGGGATCTCACATCCGTCCAACCTCTCGATCTCACTTTACTGATGACAGGAACTAGAAGGCCACAAAATTGGATTTATGTCCATGTCTTCCAATGATCTGAATGTAAACTTTTCAACAAGGACTTCATGATTTGATTCTGTCTAGCTCTTCAGCGTTACTTACCTCTCATCCCACTCCCACCCCACTCACCTTGACCCTGGTCACACTGGCCTTATCTCTGTTTCTAATACATGTTTAGCTATTTCCCAGTCCCAAGTCTTTGGTGTCTTCCTAGAAGGCTCTTCCGTCACTCTTCACCTATGTCAATCCTACTGGTCCCTTAGGATTCAGCTTAATATTCATTTCCTCCAAGTGGTCTTCACCTGAAGCCTCAGGCCAAATTTGGTTTCTCAACGAATCCCTCAACCCAGTCTTTCTTTAAAACACCCTGTGCTAGGGATTGCTGGATGGCTCAGTCGTTAAGTATCTGCCTTCAACTCAGGTCGTGACACCAGAGTCCTGGGATGGAGCCCTGCATCTGGCTCCCTGCTCAGCGGGGAGCCTGCTTCTCCCTCTCCCTCAGCCTGCTGCTCCCCCTGCTTGTTCTCTCTCTCTCTGCCAAATAAAATCTTAAGAAAAAAAAAATCCTGTTCTTGTTCTTCACAATTCTCATTTTTCAAGTATATATGTAACGTCTATTGCCATGGTTAGATTATATGCTACACAAAGTCAAGGATATTTCTTTTCTACCATTGTATCCCCAACATTTATGTTTAATAGGTACTCATTAAATTTTGCTGAAAAATTAGAATAGTAAGTCAATGTCAGAACTATGGCTTAAAACTAAGATATCTATTCTTACCCGTTCTTACCCCATTAAGGATGGCCTTCTATGAAAATCTATAAATGTAAGTTGTGTTAGAGTTTCATCATGAAGGAATGGTTGTTCTAAACGTCACCACCCAGTAGAGTACAGTTTTTTTTTTTCCAGATTTTTAATCTTTGATTTAATAACTAAAATAGTCCTTTTTGATAAGCCCCTGGAAGTTCATTTTATAAGAATTTGTTTCAGGAGTTAAGTTTGGGCAAGTACTAATCTTAAGTTTCTCTAACCCAAATAGTATGAAAAATCCTCCATGCTACAACAGTAGTAAGCTCACACTGTACACAGCATGACAGCATGTTCTAAAGTTAATAGAGAAGTTAACTCTCAGCTTCATTACTTCCTTGCCTTCTGATGCTGGATAAGTTTCTTAAATACTTCTGAGGCTCAATTTTTTTTTTATCTGTAGAATAGAGGCTATTGATACTTCTTAACCCTTACTTAGCTCCTGTCTGTTCCATTCATCGCTCTATCCTACCTGAAACCAGAATAAGATCTGTCTCGCTAAGCATGTTTTTTTTTTAATTGTTTGTTTCTTTATTTATTTATTTGACACACAGAGAGAGAGAGAGACAGTGAGAGAGGTAGGTGGAGTGGGAGAGGGAGAAGCAGGCTTCCCGCAGAGCAGGGATCCTGATGCAGGGCTCCATCCCAGGACCCTGGGATCATGACCTGAGTGGAAGGCAGACACTTAACGACTGAGCCACCCAGGCGCCCCTCACTAAGCATGTATTAATGAATAAATAACTTAGCACGGTGCATATGAAATAGGAAATGCCCAATGAATTCTGCCTGCTATTTCTATTAACATTGTTTTGAACCTCTGTATCACCTACATATCATACTGATCGCAGTGTCTGATACAAAGTGGGCCCCCATGAGATGGTGGTATGATGCACTGAATGCTTTTGCCAATTCAAATGCCCCATAAAATTTCAATGCATTTTCTCTAAGAAACACAGCTCCACAGTGAATACAACTGGATGTCCCAACTATGGAGGCTGGCTCTGACAAAGTGTATTTGAAGACTTTTGGTAATTATTCTCTTTTATTTTCTTAATTCTACTCTAATTCGGTATTATAAGAAACAAAACAGATGAATACAGCAGTGGGGAGAGAGAGGCAAACTGAGAAACAGACTCTTAACTATAGAGAACAAACGGAGGGTTGCTGGAGAGAGATGGGCAGGGGGATGGTTTAAATAGGTGATGGGGATTAAGGAGGACATTTGTGATGGGCACTGGGTGTTGTATGTAAGTGAAGAATCACTACATTCTACAGAAACTAATATTACACTGCATGTAATAGACTAACAGGCATTTAAATAAAAACTTGAAGAAAAAAAAATAAAACAAATAGAAGGAACTTTGCATTAAAGATTTTCTGAAAAAAAATTAAAAACAATCTGATTCATATATCATCATCGCATAGTCCAGTGCTGATGGGGTTCAGGGCAGGCCACCCCAAAATATGCCACTTTGGCATATCAATTATTTTAAATTAAAGTTACTTAAGAAACAGCTGGTACAAGAGGAACACTCTGACCTTCCTCTGTCTGCCTGAAATTAGGAAATAAATTCCGTATTTGAAGGGTGCCCTCCCTGCACCAGGAGGGTAGAAGGTATCCAGGGCCAGAAGCCGCATAAAGTAACTTTGTTACCTAATTATTTTGCTACACCAAGCTCAAACTTTCTTGTCTTGTCAACCCTTAACAAATTTTTCCTTTGTCTAAAAGGTATAAAAACTGCCTGCTTTGGTTAGTTCTTTGAATTTTACATCTCTATGAGCATATACAAAAAGTAAAATTTGTTTTTTTCTGCTGTTAAAAAAATAAAAATAAAAACAATAGGATATGATCAATAAACCTCTTTCACAGTTTTTTTTTTAAATATGGACAAATACACGTATACTTTAATAAATAAGAACTGTATGAATATGTGTTGGTCATATATACACATATGAGAAATAGAACAAATAAGAAATACACAAATAAGAAACACAAATAAGAAAAGTTGGGAATTTTTAAACACTATACATGTAACTAACAAAAAGAGACCATTTTGTAGTTTGCAAGATGTTTTCAAACGATTTCCCCATCCCTGGCATCCTATTTTTTATCAGTCTGGAGGAATCTTTTTTGTGATTTTGTTGCTTTTTTATTTCAAGACTTATTACAGCATCGTGGTAGAGGATTTGTTTTGATTTCATCAAGGTACTGACATACTAGTTCCTATGTGTAAGTACTGTCATATTCCAAAGTTATCTATAAATTATAAAATCTTAAAGCTATTAAATATTAAACATCATGTATTTTGGTTGTCATTATCAAAAGATCATAATTATATTTTATATGGTAGAAGCCATATGATGTTCATTCCTGTTATGTAAACATCACGAATCTGAAAAAAACATGAAGGTGGCATAAACACGTCAATTTCACAGAGGTTAAGGTGGTGTTACCGTGTGGTTAAGAGCACAGGCATTGACATCAAAACTCTGTCTCCTCATCTGCAAAATGGAGATCATTAATAGTAACTATTTGACAGAATTGATGTGAAGATTCAATGAAATAATGCATATAAAGCATTCAGCATATTGCCTGGCTTATTTTAACACAAAGTAAATGTTAACTTCACAATCCTGCATGGGGAAGCGAGGGGGTGTGAAATACATTTCGTGGTGTAAAGTATAATGAGTGCTGCAAAATCCAAAAGCAGAGACATGAGGAGGGGCCATCACTTCTTTCCAAACCCATCTGTGAATATTTGTGGAAGAGAGAAGATTCCCAGGTAATGGAATGGGTTTGGCCAACTAGAAAGGTCAGGAGGCTCGAAACCTGGCAGAAGGTTGGAATGGGGATTGGGAGGAAAGACGGCGCATTCTAAAAAATATGCCATGGGATTTGATGCTTGTGAAGTGAAAATACTCCCTTGTTATAAGTTATCAGTGGCTGCTGTTGATTTGAAATTTAGTGACAAGCCAAGATGTTGCTACAGTCAGATGTTGATCTACAGAGGCAATGGGTCCAACATCCGCAGAACGTTTTTTTTTTTTTTCCTCTCTGGCAGTAATTTAAGCAGTGTGAAAACCTGTGCAAATGCTCTTTTGGGTCATTATACTTCTGTGCATCATTGATAATATATTTGGAGCTGGTAACACATTAGCCCTGTTAAATTTATTTGTTTTTCACAAATCATTTTTGAATATGTCCACACTTTACCAAGGCGGCTCCTTAAATCTAACATATTTATCATATGGAATTTTATTTATTAAATTTTATTTGCTGTCATGAGAGGCAGACATGAATACAATGTTTAAAAAGATGTCTATTGATGTGAGAAAAAAAAAAAAAAAAGTAAGTCCTAAGGTGGAAGCTCAGTGAGTTGGAGAAATGTAAGCGTCCCCCACATTTAATCTTCACATGACAAAATGCATTATGGTCAAAACAGGATCGTCTCTAAATCAAAGCTTTCTAACATTCTAAAACCTGCATCGTATAAGCCTATGCTTTCAGTTAGGCTTTTTTTTTTTTTTTTTTCCTCCCTTCCCGTGAGCAACCATTTTGTCATAAATGCTACTAGGTCATTGTAAGCCTCTTCTTTCTTACAACACTCTTTTATACGTGGTTATTTCAGATACATTAAAGCCAATTATAATTACCTTGGCTATCTAAAACAACACCTCCTTATGCAAGGAGGATGTGATATACAGGGTGCAACATATACTGGTGTCAAAAGCAAGTTATTTTCATCAGACAATTATAGTTGTCTTTGACATCAGGCCTACATTTCCCACCAATTAGTACAAACTGCAGGGTGCAACGCTAGAATTCTGTAGTGCTAGCAGCTAGTGGTACTGAGTGGAATTTAGGACATTTAAATACTGTAAGTCCCGATAAATATTCTGCTTTAACTTCAGTTGGTTCAAATCAATAGTCTGTGTTGTCTGCGCATCATTTTTCCTCGGTGAGAAAGTCTGTATGGATTTTATTTTTTGTTGGGGTATTAATTCTTCTTGTCAATAAAGTGCTTAATTTTCATTTTCACTCTGTGTCTCTCACTGAACTATTTATCAGGCCACGCTCACCACTGTTGGTGGGGATAGTGGTGGAGGTCAGTGGAGGACTTGTGTAGCAAAGAAGTGCTCAGGAGCAAATAAATAAACCGGCTGCTCCTTCTTCCCCTTCATTTTCCTCCCCTCCTTCCTCTCCTTCTTCTTCTTTTGGCATCCTGATTAATTGTACAATTATTTGCTATTCTTTAAAATTATTCAATTGCTGCAGCAAAACAGTGTAAATAAACTAAAACGGGTGATGGTAGAATTTTTAAGGATTTTATTTCTCTTTTGAGAAATATATCAATGAAAATATATGTGACTCTATGATGTCAGGGTCAAGGGATTAAAAAGTGGATGTATAGAAGGCCAATCCGTTATTTTTCCTACCTGGCACCTAGAAGCTTATGAAATGGACTAAACTGATCAGCCATTTTTGTGGCCTCTAAAATAATATTTGTGCTCCATCAGTTCCCAGCCCAATGTTAGATATTATAACAGGAACAGTTTGTGACAGATCTCTGCCTTCTAGTGGCTTAACCTCAAATGCAGTAGTCTCGGTTTATGTCACTTATGAAACTTAAGAATTTTTTCAACTTCCAGGATTTTAAGTATTACATAGTCAGCTATTTTATTTTAGATTTTGTTTCTAGAGTTCAAGTATTGTAAATTAAGCTCAGTCTCTTGGGACTTCTGTAAGAAAAGTATGCAGAAGAAAGGGATAAAGCCATTTGCCTCTTTTCTATTGGGATCTAATTCCCCTTCCCAAATACTGAGCCTATGGGGCTCTCCAAAATTATTCCTTCGAAAAAATAAATGTAATTTTAAAACTCAATAGGAGAGAATACCATTAGGTGGCATCTTAATGCGCAAACAGTGAAATCTGTTGCAGTCATCAAAAATCATAGGTGGGGCACAGAGATCCCATGCCGAGTGAGGGAGAAAGGTTCTGCCAAAGCTGTCCAACCGGTAAGAGTCCAATGCAAACTGAGACAGTTTATCTCCCCTTCTCAAAGATTCAGAGATCATCCGCATTCCTCTTGAGCTCCTGCTGCCCTTTTTCTCAAAGAACTTCATATGTATTCTGGAAAGAACGCCATATCAATAGAGCATAGGGCATGCGCTAAAAATGAGAGATGGGAAGATACAGTGGGCCACAGATGGGGCACTAGTGATTTGTTCATGGATTCATTCAACACTTATTGAGAAGCTACTGTGAGTTTGACAAAGTATGGGTGGATCAGAAATGGATCTTGACCTCAAGACTTTGTGGTTTAGGGCATCTGAGACAAGCATATAGATAATAGCTCTACCGTGTGTGATTAGAGTTACAAGAAAGGCACAGAGGAAACACTATAAAAGTACTTGAACGAAGGGTCATATAATTAGCAATTCGATTCCTTCTCTGAGTGACTTTTGACCCAGTCCCTTGGTGTTTCAGTTTTTCTCAACTGCAAAATTGCAGAAAGATACCCATTTTAAATACGAAATACTACACATGAGTAACTATGAGTTTCTCTGCATTGGAGTGTTAAGGTATTGTATTTCTAGCAAATGGACTGCTTTCAGCGGCTGCAAAATAGAACTATCTTCGGGGAATGCGGTTATAACTGGACAGTCATAGTTCTTATTAGCCCACTTCCGGTGAAGTCAACCCAGGCTGGAGGATGTCATTCCTCTCATTTGTCATGTAAAGCATCATGAAAACAACTAGCAGACCAACCTCAGAGACAAAAGCCCAATCCCCATCTTGGTCAAGCAAGCCAGACGAACAGTCTGTCTCCTGGATGCTGGTGTCGGGTTAGCCAGGTCTAGTGTGGTCAGCTATTTTTTTCTCCCTAGTGTAAGAGGAAGCAGATGCTATCATGTGATTCAGACTTGACTTGTTATAATTATTTCCAGCATTGCTCAGTTCCCCAAACCTCCCTGAGCACCTAACCAAGCATTGCACTTAAGAATTAAAAGCATCATAAAAGGCAGCTTATGTGTCTGACGATTATAGCCACACTTCACCATGACCCAGAGTCAAAAGGATCTCTCTCGGTGACAGTTGTCTTAGATGCAGCAGTCCTTTGGAGTAGAGGAAGGCAGCATCTTCATGAGGCAAACTATAACTGCAACTTTACTACCATTTTAGCTCTTTCTCAAGTTTTCCTTCCCCCGAATACTCCTAGAGAATTTCATCAGTGCAACAGCTTCTTTTCAAGTGGCGCTGAGTGTATCTCTGCAATGGTGCATGGAGGATATAGGCTCATAACACCCATTAGCATTAATGGGAGTTATCCGCGTAAATCCCCTCACATCGATTAGAGAATAGGCCCCTTTTGATTTTAGAAATCTTTCTTGTGAGGATTTCCCCTGTGTCTAGTATGGGCATATAAATGGCCATTTTATTGTATTAAATATGTATCACATCCATCATTTTTAATGCTGTGCTGTGATGAAGGCTTCTCAGTTCTGGGATCAGTTCAGAAAATATTTAAACTTGGCAAGCTAAACAAGCCTCAGCTAAGAAAGCCTAAGGGGTCCATTCAGACGAACATTATCTACCATTTATGCTTGATTTAAAAACAACAACAACAACAACAACAACTGAAATTACTCAGGAAAAAAGTGTGGACAACATTGTTTTTGACTAAATTACAGGCTTTTAATATTCATTAGCGGTGACTTCTCCATTATTCAACCAAGTAGATCAGTACACAAACCAAAAGAGAGAAAGAAATTCACAGACTGCCGGTGTTTAACAACAACAAAATAGTAACAACTGCAAGCGGTCAACTTAGACTGTGACCTAAGGTTGCTGGGTTGAGTGGCCTCCACACAATCATCTCTTTCCCTGATCATGATGTTCATGAAGAGATGCAGGGTAGAAAATAAATGAAATCCATATTTTTCCCCATTGGTGTTACAGGGGTTGTAACTTTGCCACCAGAGAGCGGCGATTTGCAAGACTCCTACAGCAGAGGGAGTAAAACCTGTCTGTGTTGTAGACGGCAGGCAGAACTGACCCACAGAAGTGTTTTATTTAGCCCTTAGATGACACGCTGTCCTAAGTAACCTCGCTCCCTATCACTCCCTATTGTTTATGCATTCTTCACACATTGCTCTAATTTGCATGGGATGTAGCTTCAGAGTCTGACCATGTGGGCTTGATCCTAGTACTATCCAGGCAACGTTTGACCCTATGTGTGCTACTTAGACTCTCTGAACCTCAATTCTATTTCCTACAAAATGGGAAAATAATACGTGTTGAAAGACTATGGGTGGGTTCAAGTGAGATAATGTTAATGAAGCCCTCATTTACATTCTGGCACAGAGTGGTTGTCCAGTATATGGTGACCATGAGATTGTTAGGAAAAGCGTGTGTGAACAAGCTTGAGACTCTGTGCCGTCCCCAAGTCAGGCAATGCTATGGGTGGGATTCCTGGCCCTATTGCCTTCTACGCAGAGGACACACACAAAACACCACAGGTGTTCATGGAATGAAGCCCATCTCCCAGGTTTGCCAGTGCACATTCACATTTCGCACGGTACAGAAAGGAAGAGAAATACCATTTCTCTAGTATGTAGATACATTAGCATGGATCTCTGACCACATCCTCTTTAAAGTAGTATGTCCTTATTTTGTACGTTCTCACAAATACAGCTGCTGTATCCTTGAAGGTGTGCCAATGGGAGAAATACAATCTTGGTTCTGCACGAAGCAAGAAGAGCTCTGGAATGCAGATATGCATGTCTGGCTCTAGCTTCCTCTGTGGGGGAGACACCCAGTATGGCCAACAACGGCTGCGTACATTTACTAGGTAACACTTCATACGCTAAATAACACTTTGGCTGGACACCGGCGTATTCACTGAAGAGATTCCTGGGTGATTTTATATATTTGAAGGTTGTGTTTCTTGAAGAGGTCTTAGCTTGTTCATCTTTTCTTTTCCATCCATTTATTTTCTTCATGCTCAGACTTCCCTTGGGTGTTTGAGAGAAAATTGACCCACTGATTCTTCTTCCAGACCCTTCCTATAGTATCTGAACCCTTGCTGAATTAATTGACTCCCTTTTTAATCAGCTGGTCAAGAAGGTATCTTCTTCATTTTTCCTTTCTCTTTCTTTTCTTTCCTCTCTTTTTTTTTTCAGAGAAGTATATTCAGTTCACACTTAAACATATTTCACGCTCGAGCATCATCGTGTACTTAAAAATCTCCCTTGCCCTTTTCAGACCTTTATTCCCTTCAAGGCTTTTACAATGAAAGGAAACTTCCCACCATGTCCAGCAAGTCATACCAGACAGCATTACGTAGTGGAAATTGGTGACATTTACAGAAGAGGAATATTAAGAGGACACTCATGGGCTTATTTGTTAAGATTAATGGGATAGGATTATTAAAGATCTGGTTCTTCACATGTATACATGTAGGTATGTAAAGATAGGGGGTGTGGGTGGAGGGAGAGAGGTGGGATTTAAGAAGACAAAGGCCTAAGGCAATTTATGTTAGGGTTTACAATGGTTTTGCTGCAAGCATGCAGAACTAACTGGGTTTAGATTAAGGCAGTCTAATTAGTGTCATGTCAAACTGGCAGTGATCATAAGACAAGAGAGAGGTCACTCTTGTCATCTTCTTGGTCTTTTGCCCTTAAATATAGAGCTGCATAAAGTACAATCTCCTTCTTGTTAATGGAAGCAGAATATGTATAATCTGCACATGAAATGAAAAGAAAATGTGTAAGGAAATTTCTTTTTCCCATTTCCTCGTCAGGAGCTGTGAATTTTAGTGCGAATTAAAGTAAGGCTAATTCTGCAGTCATCTTCTGACCTGTCAGGGTAGCTGTCACCCTCACGTCTCTCAATGCGGGTCTTTAGCTTCTTCTTGCTGAGTGCAGTCTTTGCCGACTGACAGAAAAATACCGACCATGACAAGAAAAAAGAACATAATGTCCTTTTCACCCATCACTACTCAAAATTGCTCAATCTTTACTGACATATTATTATACATTGTTTCTCTGAAAAAGCACTTGCTTTCTTTTCTCTATAAGAAGTACAAAACTTTCAAGAGACAAGAAACTGTTCTTTAGAAAAGATTAAAGCCTGTAATTATTTTAAATTGTCTATTAATATGCAATATGTTGCCCTTTAATATGAATAAGGTGTAGTGAGGCGCCTGAGTCATTAATAGGGCGCCCACTTGTGCTTCTGTAGTTAAGGATCTGTCGCTTCTTTTATTATGGACCAAAAGGCGCCATGGTGGGATCGGCTGCTGTGTTTTGAGACCACTGTCCCAAGCTTGGGAAAATCTTTAAAAATTTATTGAAGACTAGGTGGAAAACCTCCCAGTTTCTAATAAATCAAGTCAATAGAAAGGGGGCTTGAAGTAATACTTGAAGATTTCCCTCGATCCTTTATTTCTCCCTTCTAATGGAATAAAAGGAGGGCACTCCATTCTAAAATTTGCTGTTGGCATCTGTGAAAAGCACAATAAAAAATACTACATCTAGAGTGAGAGGAAATTAAAGCATCAAGGGGGCTGCGGATCTATCAGAAGGGATGTCCACATACACGGCAGCGATGAGTCCACCAAATGCAGATTAAAAAAATATCTGTGTGCCGGCTCCTACCCCATTAATGACAACAAGGCTCTGTGCCACCCGGGCTGCAGGTGCCTCAAACAGCGGACAAGTTTGGAGATGCTCTATCTAGGTGCAGTGGAGGTCAGTTTAAGTTGGGGTTTCTGTTGTGGTTGTCAATTCCTTTTCTTTTGATGAGTCCTGGATTCACAATAATTCTGGACAATTACCTTAGGTCCTGGTAGATTCTTGTTTGGAGAACAATAGAGAGACTAAGTACTTACTATAAATAATTAACCGATAGACACAGGAAACACTTAGAAACACCGGTGTTTATTTCAAGAGGCATAAATCTGAGCTACATAAATACACGTAGCAGTTGGGTACTCATTTTCCTAATTCGCAACATTTTTTTGGATTATTATCACTATTATTTTTATTTTCTCTAGCTGAGGAAGTATGTATTATTTCATCACATGACATTTCTTTGAAAAATCTTTCTTGTCTAGATGTGGACCTTAATGCATTATGCAAAACCCAGGGATTTAGATTTTTGACATTGCATACACTCACAATATATTCTAAGGGGAGACATTATATGCTAACTTCTTGTGAAATCCTGTAGCAGCTGCTTGGTTAATATAATATGTTGAAAAATATTTATGTAGTTTGTTTTCTATTCTGTCAACCTTGGTATCTTATGAAATTTTTTTTCAAATGGCCAGTAGCTAAAGTAGTGACTTTAGTTCGACTTAATATTATGCCACATTGACAGATGAAAACTCCTTCTAAAAATGTCATTTGAGTGCTCGACTAATTTGCATTTAGCTCGAAAGCTTTTAGTGCTTTGCACATTCACATTATAAACATTTGGGTGAACATTAATACCCCCGCTAAACAAAAATGCTATTCACTCCAACCATTTCTTCCACTACATAAAAACTATAAACGATTCTCTTACCAAAAAAAAAAAAAAAAAAAAAAAAAAATGAATGCTACCCGAAAATCAATTATAGTAACTATTTAGAAATGTAAAGGAAAGGCAGTAAAAAAGTGACAAAAAAATCTTTAATTGTAGGGAAAATGTGCATCTTTTTTCCCCCAACATGTGAATAAAATGCATTTCCTTCTTTAACAATCACAGTTACAATAGATCCATGCATCTCACAGGAAAAAATTGACAATTTGATTATGACTTGTACTTTTTGCCGGGGCCATGAAAGTGGTTTATGTTTGAAATGTATCAGCTGGAAAGTACTTATTACTCATAAACGCTCTGCTATTTCACTTTCTGCAAAGTGAGCTGTTAACAGATACAATTTGAGCAGAATAGCCAGAGGAGGCCTTTTGATATGCAGAGGAGCTGACCCGCGTGCTGAGCCTTTAATTGGGTTTTTAATTTTCCAGGCCATCTGACAATATCAAACATGATCCCAGTGCTTGAAATGTTGATTGGAGGCTAAGAAGGATGTACTACAACATGGCATTATGGAGAGAAAAAGGGAAGAACGCAGGTAGAGAGGAAGACACTGAGAGCCAAATCATCCGCCTTGTGATTTTTGCTGGTTTTAGGGAATATTTTCCAACAGTTTGGCATTTCATTTTAAATGACGAACATCTGATTATTTTGTAGTTACGGTGAAGATGTTTGAAAATATTTCTAAATCATACGTCTTAAGCTACTTAGCTAAACGGATCTGCTCAAGTGAATCGGAATCGGAAGAAAGCGTTTTGCAATTTAGCATGTTTTCTTAGGCAAACCTACCAAAACTAAGAAAGTGTTTGGAAAAATATTTAATTAATTTGCTAACATTAGACATTTTCTTTGAAAAGTGCCTGAACCATGACACTTCTTTTCCAATTATAAAGTTTGCATTTTTATAAAAATTTATAATGCTAAAATGGTCGTTTTATTCAATGTCAAGTAGATGCTCATTTATAGCTATCAAAATGCTTGAGAAAGAGAAGCACAAGATTTATTTTGGCTTTGGACAGCTTATTCAGTAAACATTTTTTTATTTGCTCATTTGTAAGGATAAGGCGAAGAATAAAATCTAATTTATTATTTTATTGGAAGTCGGTATCAGGGTGATGCAGGACTGTGGATTTAAGAAATCTGTAAATCTCTTTAATAAAGGCCTGGGGAATTATTAGTAAGGACAAATGTAAAATGCCTGACAGTTACATTTCTAAAAGAAAAACACAATAATCTCATTAAAGAAATTACTGACAGCGGCTCACAGATGTTAATGGTTGAAGTAACAAAGGACATACAATATCAGAGAGTAGATTATCTTTTTCCTTTTTTAGAATTTTTCAATCGATATAACTTATTAAGTATATCAAAATAACAAGGTGCAGTTTTCCAATCAACAATCCTCTTTTGGAGTACTGTTAGGAAATTTAGAATAAAAAATATTTTTATTTAATTAGAATTCAAATACAAAGAACTGTTAAACCCATTAAAGGAAGGGGTTTATATGAAAATATTACTGAATTCTGTAACCCAAGATCAATGAGGAAGATTGCCCTGAAGCCAACCAAATAATAGTTACAGTCTGGGAGATATAAATATATACATACATAGCATTTTTATATGTTTATATTTAAAATATTTTGCCTCTTGAAGGCTATATAGGAAGTTGTTTACATATAGGTAGTAAATTTACAGTCTCAAAAATTAGAATTTTATTTATTTTTTCATGCTCACTTCCTCTTATTATCTTTAACAAGGAATGAGTGAATTATTGAAGGTCAAGAACAGTCCAATAAACAAGAAGGAGGGTTCTGTTTTAAAGGAAAGGAAGGCAGTTACAAAATACTACCTACACTATCTCCCTAATAATCTTACATGCCAACAGAGTAGGCGACTGGGTTCAATTTAGGTCTAGCTAGCGCTTTTTGAGATACTCTATTCAACATGACAAGTTATGCCATGTAACCTGCCATATTACATCACACGGAATATTCCCCGTTTAGATAAAAATTAATAAAGAAGGTTGGTACGCTTAATTCTTTAATCTTTCACCTGAGATTCTTAAATGTTTCAGTGGTCCAAAAGCTGCACACTTCTCTAAGATGTAGTAAATATTCAGTTATGTCCATTTTGTACTTGAGAAAATGAAGGCACTTACAGACTACTGATCAGAATAATGTTTTCAAATGTGTTAATGCAGCTAAGGAATCTTAAATCCTGGGCCGAGACTCACTGGGCACACTGCCCGACAAAGACCTCAGCGGTGAGAATCCGAATCCCAGCACACTGGGAATTTAGACAAGCCTCGGGTTAGCATTCTCCCTGCATTTCTCTACATCAAAACCCAAGAAGAAATAGTTTAAATTTTGGGTGCAACTTCTCTGATGGAGGAAAATAAAGAGAAACTCGGGAACACCTTTCCTGGTTTAGGGAGAGACATCTTATGCCTTAATGTTATAATAACTTAAAATACAAGACGCAGATAAAATACTACTCCGCATCACAAATCCAGAGGTATTTTAGATAGTGGTGAAGCCAGAAAGTGAATTTTGCCTAGGATTTTTACTTGCCAAAATAAAATTTTACTTAAAGATCTATTTGGTTTATACATTTAAATCTGTCATATAACTAGGGAAAACAATAAGATTTTAATATTTCATGCCTTCTCCTATATTTTAAAAACTCAAGTCTTTATTTAATCTTTGAGTTGTGAGTTGTTGATGCAATAAAAGAGAGACTGTAGAGGGAAAGAAGAAGAAACACTTTTCTAAAGAACCAAGCCAGGAAAAAAAAGAAAGAAAGGAAAAGAGAAGAAAAAGAAAAGAAAAGGAAAGAGTCTTTCTTTTTCAGGCATATGAAGACATTTGGACAGTTTGTGCTTGTATTTATATTGTTGGTGAAAAAAATTTCTTAGAAACATATCTTGTTCTTAATTTTAAAATACTTTTAATGTTTCAGAGTTTATTACAAGGAGCCAAAATGAATTTACTAAGGAAGTTACCAATACATTGAATTGGTTTAAGGGTTTGTAAGGCTATTAGGAAGGATCTGGACCAAAAGAACTCTAATAGGTTCCAACAAAAATTATACTACATATGGCAGAAACTATGTCATAGACATAATTAAAATAACATTAAAGTAGTATAAGCATTCTTACCCCTGATAACTTACACATGAAAACATGGGGATAGCTCATATTTTCCCCAGAATCTTCTGATGGATTAAGAAGGGGAAAGGATATAGGAGGATATAGATAATGGCTTGTCCATGTATCCACAGTATCCAGAAAAGACGAGGTAACTCATACGGAGTGAGCACCAACTATGAGCTTCTATGTATGTTTACTCATTTAATTAAAAAAAAAATAGACTTTATTTTTAGAACAGCTATAGACTCACAGAAGAATTGAGAAATAGTACAAAGAATCCCCATGTACTCTGAACCCAGTTTCTCCCATTATTATTAACATCTACATTACTATGGTACATCTGTTATAATTATTGAATCCATATTGACCCATTGTTATTAGCTAAAGTCCCTACTTTATTCAGATTGCTTTAGTTTTTACTTAACGCCCATTTTCAGTTCCAGATTCCCATCTAGGCTAACACATTTACATTTACTTGTCATTTTTCCTTAGGTTTCTCTTGGCTATGACAGTTTCTCAGTCTTTCCTTGTTTTGGATGACCTTGACAGTTTTGGGGAACATACAGATCAGGTGTTTCGTAGAATTCTCCTCTACTGGAATTTTTGTGAGGTTTTTCTATTGATTAGACTGGAGTGTGTCACTGGTTTTAATCACAGGGCTATTGGGTTGATATTTCGCAAATGAAGAAACTGAGGGAAGAGAGTTAAAGTAAATTAACCACAGCTCCACAGTATTAAGATAGCTGTGCGATACCCATGCCTGTCTGTGCTCAGTGATACCGTATTGTTTCTCTGGATATTCTATTCTTATGTTTAGCTCATGTTCTATATATGTTTATTTCATTTATTTCTCTAGGGCTTAATTTGTTTTCCTATGTGAGAGGGGTCTAATTGCCTATTTCGCCAAAGGAAAAATGAACAAACAGGTAAATAAATGCATAGAGGAATACAAAATCAGTCAGGATGCTTAAATAAAGAAAACAGCTGGGTTCAGGATTCTTTGGATGTTTAAATAGTATCCTTCAGATCCACCATAGTGTTTTTTAGGGTCAAGTAAAAGACCTACAACTATTTTACCATTTTCCCTTCTTTTGTACCCACTTCAAAGGCAGACAAAGCCCCAGGGAAACCATTATAGATAAAAAGCCGTTTTAGAACCAGGTTGTTCCCTTAGGCATCACAATTGGTTCGGAGTTCTTGGGTGAGCCAACAATTTCTAGTTGCTTCAAACCAACCAAGCAACCCAGGTGTGTGGTTGTAGTAAGGTCTGCTTCATTTTGGGTACTAAATTTGGGTACTAAATTTGGGTACTAAATCTCCTCCTGTCCTCAAATATCTAGTGACATGGCTACTGACCAGACGATGAGTTA
Source organism: Lutra lutra (assembly GCF_902655055.1). Lineage (NCBI taxonomy): Eukaryota > Metazoa > Chordata > Mammalia > Carnivora > Mustelidae > Lutra > Lutra lutra. Next base: position 57,299,123 of record NC_062284.1, read on the forward strand.
CAAAAGGAAATAAAAGATAAACCAAATCTGCCCTCCAAGAGACCTCTTCTAGGTCATTGCTTCTATGTAGATACAGCGCTGGGGAAGTGACTTGCCCAGGGAAGGACAATTGCTAGTTACCTTATGACAACAGAGGTGTTTGAAAAACTTAACTTGGAAACTGTTAAAATTCACAGATACCTAGGCTTCGCTCTCGGCTAATTCAGTCAGAGTTGCTGGGAATATGGCCTTCACCTCAATCTTTCTGGATTGAGAGCTACTGACTTACATCCATCAGAAAAGAAAATTCCAAATTATACACTTGGCCAAAAAATCTCTTCTCCATGCATATTTAACTAATGGAGGACATCCCAGTTTCGATGTGTTCAAAAACGAGTAATAAAAAGTACCTGCTGTCAAGAACATAATAGTCTAGTAGGAATGGAAGACAGAGCAGTAATCGAACAACAATGTGAAGGAGGGATAATCAAGGCAGTTACAAGATGCCATGGGAATGCTCTTAAACGAAAGCTCCCCAAAGCATGAGGGAAGCCAACAGCCAGCTGAACTGCTGGTACCATCTTGCGGTAAAATGTGGGGAATATACATGTCTTCTTTGAACTTGGTGTTTCATTGAAAAATAAAAAGCTGAGGCGCCTGGGTGGCTCAGTGGGTTAAAGCCTCTGCCTTCGGTTCAGGTCATGATCCCAGGGTCCTGGGATTGAGCCCCACATCCGGCTCTCTGCTCAGTGGGGAGCCTGCTTCCCCTCCCCTCTCTCTGCTTGCCTCTCTGCCTACTTGTGATCTCTGTCAAATAAATAAATAAAGTCTAAAAAAAAAAAAAAGCTTAAACTACCTTATATCTAAGGTTTATTAAAGATGTATTTGTAGGAAAATGTTACTGTGCTCTTTTAGAGCACTATCAGATACATAGTTAAATTTTCAAGCTGGACAAAATTTGGAACCTATGTAATCAACCACACTTTCTAATAAGGGAAACATTTCATACACACAGATGCACACAAATTGGTCACTTTTTTCCCCAAAAACTATTACTGCACAACTGACTACCACAAAACTCAGTGGATTAAAACCATAATATTGATTTTGATCACAACTATAATTCGGGCCAGGATGGGTGGCAACATCCTGCTTCTCTCTGTTTCATTCATTATTAGATGGGGCAGGGAGCTAGAGGCTGGGGTCATCTAAGATTCATTCATTCATTCATTCATTCATTCTTAATCAGGTGGTTAATGCAGGGACTCAAACAGCTGAGAGGCTAGAACAAACTGGGACTCCTTGGGCACCTTCTGTCTCTAGGTGGTCTTTCCACATGGTCTTCAGCATGGAGGTCCAGGGCTCAAGATAAGTGTGTGTCCTAAGAGAGTCAGGCTAACTATTTAACTTCTCATTCTCAGTCTCAGAAGTAATGCAGTATCTTTGCCACCACATTACACCGGCAGACATGAGTCACTATGGCAAACCTCCACTCAGGAGCGAAATTAGACTCTGCTTTTATTGGGAAAAGTAAAAATATTTGTAGACCACCATGATCACCGAACAGTAGAACTTTCTACATGATACCATTGAGTTTTGGACACAGGGTTTCTTTTGACCCTTTAGGCTATGTAATCAACCATTTATAGTAGATGCAGATGTCAGTCAATACATAATTAATATTAAGGACTATTCAAAAGAAATAATAGCTGCTTTCCTATGATGGTAATTCATAGAAAAGTTAAAAGCCAGCCAAGTATCACTAATAGTATTTACCCAGTATCTATCTACATACATTACCATATAGCCACTAACACATTTTATATACTTTATCTCATTTAATCCCTCAGGGTTTATAAGGTAAGTATTTGTACTCTTCCCATAATAGATGCTCATATTGGTGAAGAAATTTTCCTAAGTTCAAAAACCTAGCAAAAGAAAGACCAGAGGTTTTCATCAACTAGTTCTAACTCCAGAGACCTAAGTCTTAATAGTCAAACTAACCTATAAAAAAATCACAGTTGCAGGGGCACCTGGGTGGCTCAGTGGGTTAAAGCTTCTGCCTTCAGCTCAGGTCATGATCCCAGGGTCCTGGGATCGAGCCCCGCATCAGGCTCTCTGCTTGGCAGGGAGCCTGTTTACCTTCCTCTCTCTGCCTGCCTCTCTGCCTGCTTGTGGTCTCTCTGTCAAATAAATAAATAAAATCTTAAAAAAAAAAAATCAAAGTTGCCTAGATTCTGGATGGTCAGCTTGCTCACATTATTTGTAAACCTTTTTCTTTCCAAAGCATATGGAATTTAAAACAAACTTACTCTTGTTTTCCCTCTCAAAATTATGTTCATATTTTGGATTGTGACCCATTGTTCATTTGCAAATTTAGGGGCTTGGCATAAACAGAATCAAGCAAACCTTACACTCAACCTTGATTTTCAAGCTTAAAAATCAGTAACATATTACTAGTGCTCTCTCTAAAACGCCTAATAAACTTAGCTCATCATGGATTCCTTGTATCTTCTGACTGTTGGAAACCAATGCACCTTGTTTGCTACGCACGATTCATACTTGTCCTCTGAGTGGATAATGGGAGATCTGCAAAAAACACATGGAACCTGGTTTGAAAAGTGTATATTTCCCTTTAAATATATTCTTTTTTCTACTCTGTGTGGTGCTTTGTCAAAAATGCCAGACACATTTTGATCTCATTTTTGCATATCCTTGTTTGTCTGATGAAAGTAAATATGATGTAAGCAACGAAGAAGGAAAAACTTTCCAGGAAATGCACTCCCCTGTGCCCTATATTCCCACCTCCCAACATATTATTAATCATGTTGCAACAAAATGCCTTTCCGTCCAGTACTGCTGCAGTCTCCATCCAGGGGAAGGAACTGGGTGTTTCCAGACACCCCTACTGTGAGGCAGAGGCAGCCGCAGTGCTGTGCACTCAGCTGCCTAATTAGGTCATGGGACAGCGTAGGCAAGGAAGAAATAAGGTGTCAGGTGAGGTAGAGATAAGGTAATCAGTCTGAGGCAGGGGACGAGGAGGGCAGCGGAGATGTGAATAAAGGGGGCAACAAGGTGGGGGGTAGAGAAGCAGAGTTCTAGAAATGAAAACCGTTTGAATAATCGAACATAAGAAGCCATGTCTTCTTTCTATCTCTTCACATACAGCCTTTCTAGGTTCAAAATTTAAATTCAGAAATATATTTTGGCCCAAACTATATCCTTGCCATGTCATTTTAGAGACTAGAAAACCAGTGGGTTAGACATCTTCTTTACTTACTATGCCTTTGCATTACAGAATCAAAAAATCTATGATTATTAATGATGTAGAAACGCGATACTTTCATTCCGTAAACTATATGAGGTCTTTAAAACATGTAAGGTTAGAAGGACATGAAGATGGTTACAATTTAGCTTTTGGTTTCTAGGGGTGACAAATATATAAAATGTTAGTACAATGTGATGAATGTTATGATAGATGCACACACAATAACAGAAGGGACAGTTGCACAAGGGTGCTCTTCAGAAGTGAACTGAGTTATGGAGGGTTGAGCAAGTGTTCTCTAGGAGAAAAGGATTCCATGAGAGAAGGCTCAACTTGTGGAATGGTCTAGAGAACAGAGTGCATCAGGGTGAATAGTTTCTGGAGTTAAAGGTCTGTGGCTTGGGAAGCAGGGTGGTAGGGGTATCCAAGCTAAGGATCTTGCATGCTTTGGAGTATTTGTTTAGCTAGGGTTAGTATTTGCTAGTAGTCATTGTTTATGATAATGCAGGAGAGACCCTGCATCATCTGAAACCTTTCAATTACTCAGTGTTCTCATCTGCAAAAGAGGGATCATCATTCTGATTTTCACTCCTACTGTTAATACCTAATTCGTAATATCATTGTTGCTTATCTACACTATTACAATGATCTTCAGACTTGCCTCCCTGACTTCAATCTCTAAAGCTCATTCTTGTGCAATTACTAGATTACAAACAGAAACAGAAAAAAGAATAACAAAAGATAATACATTATCATCCACCTTCAAAGTTCCCCATTGCCCAGAAAAGATGGGCAAACTTCTAGAAAAGGCAGTTAAGACTTTACACCACCTGACTCCAGCCTGATTTTATTTTATATCCTAATACATCCCATTCTCTTATTGGGTGTGTGTGTGTGTGTGTGTGTGTGTGTGTGTGTGTGTGTGTGTGTGTTTTGGGCTGTGTGAAGTACTACATTCTTTCTTTGACATGGTCCCTCCAGCTGGGTCATTCTCCTTTCTGCCAACATCTTTTTCTTTAAATAGCTTTCAAGACCCAGCAAAATGTCACTTACTGTAGTCAGAAATACTATCTTCAGCTTCTGAGTTCTTAAATAGCCATCATATACTCAAAAGACCTTGGCCAGAACCCTCGCTCTACTATTGCCAGTTGTGAGATTTTAGCGAGACACTAACTTCTCTAAGTCCCAGTTTTCTCAACCATAAAATAGGTAAAATACGAATCATAACATCTACTTCACAGGGTAGTTGCATCAGTTAAATGAGAAAAAAACATGAAAAAAAACCTCTGCAATCATATGCTAATATGAGCAACAGCATGGGATTTTCAAAAGTGCCACGAGACGCAAAAACTACACTGCAAACTCGGCAGAAGTCCCCACGAAGCCCAGACCCAGTGTGCACTCTGAATGGAACCACCATGGGTGTTATCTAGGACTGGAGTAACATTAATAATCTCTACGCTGCAGAATTGTGAGATGGTTCAATGAGATAATATATGTGAAAGCAATATGAAAAGCAGAATATCCTATGACTATACAGAAGTTGGTTAATATTTGTTTCTCAAGCACCATGACCAATCTCTATCTGACATAGAATTATGTACATGTGCTTCTTACAACACATATGATATCATAAGACACTTGAGAGTAAGATGAGGTTCTGATCGTGTTTCTTCTCCCACAGAATAAATAAGTGAAGGTTCTAAGATCAATGCATTTTTTTTATCAGAGCAACACTGGTCAGGTCTGGGGGAGAGCAGACTGCCCTGTCCAGGCTGGGTTTCCTAGTCACAGTGTGCCTTTTCTGCCTGGGCATTGTGAGCTACATGGTAGAGAGGGTGAAAGACTGGCTTATCTCTTACAAATATTTTAGTCTCAAACATCTGAATCATTAGGAGAAAATTCCTCTGCCCTTACTCATCCTTATCAGTGCAGTTCTCTGATTTTTAGAATCACAGTTTCCCACGTTGCTATAGTTGCAGCTCTCATCTTCACGCGATGTTCCTCCTCCACTGCCCTGCAATGTGCCAGCATTTCCTTTTACATTAGAGCTTACTGGAAAAATTCAATTTTCACATCTGTCTGGTGGGTTTTGACTGATACTCTGCTCTTCCTATGTCGATATTACTGGGAATTCCATGCATGGGAAGCTGAATAGTGCAGAATGAAAACCTGAACTTTAACCTTAAACTTTAGCTCTATCTAACACAAGGAGCTTCTTTTTGATTGCACAATTGTTTTGGGAAGCAATTTCTATCACTCAATTTTTAAAAATTTTTTGCATAGACAATGAACAATTATTGCTTATATGAAGGTACTTCTGGGTCATCTTTAATTAATGCTATATATTGAGTGGACAATTAGGTTTAGTTAGGTTCCCCCCCCCCCCCGTCAAAGGTATTTATCTAAGATTTACAAATTAAAGACAAAGCTGGCATTGAGTCTCATCTGAACACTTTTTTTTTCAACCAGAAAAATACAAATTATGTAAATGCCAAGAAAAAAACTGTAATGAGCTTTTTGAACACAACTAGTATCATTACAACTTATAGCCTTGCAAAAGTCTGTTGGTAATTTATTTTATGAAAGTCATAATAAATATTCGGAGCCATAACTTTGCACCTCTTGTCCTAGCAGAGGTGAGGTACTTAGAAATAGGCTTTTGCAAGTTGATAAAATTTTGGTGACTTTTTTTTTTAAACAAGGAAAATCAATTGCTTTTGAACACTCAAGTAATTGTTATTGTTTATCATTATAATTGCCTACCGAATACTCAGCTGAAGAAAGCTCTTATCTGACAAAGTCCACAAAGCCTGGTGAGTGGAATGCTGAACATTTGAGTATAGATTTCAATCAGAGCAAGAGCATAGGGAGAAATGAACACCAACTGTGTATCTACTATGTGCTGAGTACTCTGCACAGGGATCCTCTCCCGTGAATTCGGTGAAAAGCCCTGTGACGTAGATCATATTATTTCTACTTTACTGATAAGTACATTGAGACTCAGACTTCACACTTGTCAGATTCCAAAGCTCAAGCTCTTTTTACTTCACAAAATGGACAAAGCTGATGAATTTTTTTCCTACATAACTTTGAATCAGAGAACCCTACTTGTTTTGTAGGATTTTCCTACAAAACAAGCTTTATGTAGTCTTGACAATATTTCCAGTCTTGACCACACATACTAATAATATTGGGGCGCCTGAGTGGCTCAGTGGGTGAAGCGACTGCCCCATGTCGGACTCCCTGCTCAGTGGGGAGTCTGCCTCTCCCTCTCTCTCTGGCCCCTACTCATGCTTGTTCTCTCTCTCTAGGGTTCTCTCACTCTCTCTCACATAAATAAAATCTTTTTTTTTTTAAAGATTTTATTTATTTATTTGACAGACAGAGATCACAAGTAGGCAGAGAGGCAGGCAGAGAGAGAGAGGAAGGGAAGCAGGCTCCCTGCTGAGCAGAGAGCCCGATGCGGGGCTCGATCCCAGGACCCTGGGATCATGACCTGAGCCGAAGGCAGCGGCTTAACCCACTGAGCCACCCAGGCGCTCCACATAAATAAAATCTTTAAAAAATAATAATATCTGGAACTTCGAAATAAAAAATCTCTCCAATTAGTAACATTGTAATATACAGACGTGGTGTGTTAAGAAGAATATTAACCCAGTGTTCTGATTTTTTTAAAAAAGTCATTAGATTAATAATGTCATTATTCCCAAGAAAAATTGGATTCCCATTATACCAAATGCATGCTGACAAGTGACATTCATAAAACAAGTATTAAATGAGGGCCTGTGGTAGAGAGAGTATTGAGAAGATGGTAACAGATAGGATATGGACATGGGAGGTTGGGAATGGGGGCTATTAGAAGGACACATCACAAGAAAAAAATAGGAAAATGAACAAGGACCCTATATTATTACTTCCACCAGCTAGTTTGCAGATAAACATATTAAGCCCAGACGTTTGTAGCTCAATCACTTCTCATAGTAGGCTGGCTTCAGGGTTGGGTTTGGAAATTGAACTCCTATTCTTCAGGAAGAAATAACTGACATCTGCTGTTTGAAATACCCTATGACGTCACACCAGCATAGTTCTATTGTGCAGCTGTCTGTGGGTTTAAGGCCAGAATAGGATGTTCGGGGTTTGAAGTTATTATGAAGACCAAGTGGACTACATTAGACAAAGTCCACATGGAGAGTCTCGTTTCTGTGGGCACTGAAACTGATACTACTACTACTACTATTTCTTATAGGTAATACACAGTTCTTTGGGATTTATAATCTTTAATATAATTTGATCTTCATAATAGCCTTGTGTAGTATTAGGAAAAGAGAAGACCATCCAGAAAATGTATTTGTTTTATTGAAATATCAAGTTGAGGTCTTTGCTTCTCAATTTTCTATCTTTTTCAGTACTTTAAGGTCATGTCACAATATTCTTATCTACATAGTGAAGATGCTAATCCCTTCCATCTCCAGGGCCACTGGAGAAATCAAATGAAACACTATTGTGAAAATGCTCAGGAAGCTGCAAAGCTCTATTTTCTTACTGTTGTTAGTTAGGGCGCCCTTATTTCATAGAAGCCCTCTGTAGGAGAATGTGATGTCATTCTTGTCTGTCTTGAGAGGGGGCATGATATAGTGATTAGAACAGAGAGTCCAGACTGCATCAGATGAGTTCTCACTCTGCCAGTTACTAGCTGTGTGGCCTTGGGCAAATTACTTAACCTCTCTGTATTTTAGTTTACTCAGCTGCAAATTAAAAATCATAGAATTGATGCAAAGATTAAATGTTTAATACACATGAAATGTTCTGAATAGTTATTTTTTTTTAAGATTTTATTTATTTATTTGACAGACAGAGATCACAAGTAGGCAGAGAGGCCGGCAGAGAGAGAGAGGAGGAAGCAGGCTCCCTGCTGAGCAGAGAGCCCATGCAGGGCTCGATCCCAGGACCCTGAGATCATGACCTGAGCTGAAGGTAGAGGCTTAACCCACTGAGCCACCCAGATGCCCCTTGCATGTATTTTAATGTAATTATTACAATGAATGATGATGCACATCATACATCACTCTAATGGAAGGAGAAGAAAACTTGATAATTGGGTTCGGTGGCTCAAAGTAATTGGAAATATGTGGACACAGGAATCCAGTTTTTCTGAATAAGGTGCATTTTCTAGCACTCTTGACTCCACTCAAAGCTGAGTCTTTACCTGTTAGACATGGCACTGTGATACCACAATACTGAAATCATTTGTCTTTCTGTTCAAATTGTAATCTTCTCCATAACCTACTAACCAAGAAAAAGAGTGGTGGGAAGTGGGATTCGGAAAAGAACAAGCATTGTGTGAGTACTCAGTTAGGATCAGGCACCTGGAATGGCATCCCATTTACTTCCCCTCCCCCCGGTTGTACTGAGGTATAACTGACAAATAAAACTATATATTGAAGGTGTACAACATGATGATTTGATATATGTATACACTGTGAAATGATTACCACAAGCAAGTTCATTAAAACATCCATCACCATACATAGTTAACATTTTTGTGTGTGTGGTGAGAACACAAGATTTAGTCTCTTCACCAATTTCAAGTATACAGTATTATTAGCTATAATTAGTATGTTGCACATTAGAACCTCAGATAATTATTCATCTTTAACTGAAATGCTACACCCTTTGGCTAACATCTCCCCATTTTTTCACCCCACTTCCCAGCAGCAATCATCATGCTGTTTCTATGAGTTTGACTCTTTGACTCCACATATAAGCGATACTGTACAGTATCTTTCTCTTTTGGCTTATTTATTTTAGCATAATGCCCTCCAGGTTTATCCATGTTGTTGCAAATGGCACAATTTCTTTTTTTATGGGTGAGTAATATTCTGTTATATATATCGCATGTATTATTCATTGTGTATGTGTGTATGTATTGATGGACACTTGGATTGTTTCCATATTTTGGCTATTGTGAATAATACTGCGATGAACATAAGACAAAGATCTCTCTTAGAGATCCTGAGTTCAATTCTTTTGGATATATGCCCAGAAGTGGGATTGCTGGATCATGTGGTAGTTCTATTATTAATTTTTTTGAGGAACTTCCATACTGTTTTCCATAGCAGCTGTACCAATTTACATTTCCACTAACAGTTAACAGTGTACAAGCTTCCCCTTGCCCCACATTCTTATCAACATTTGCTTTCTCCCATCTTTTTGCTAACAGCCATTCTAACAGGCATAAGGTGATATCTCATTGTAATTTTGATGTGCACTTCTCTGATGATTAGTGATGTTGAGTACATTTTCATACACCAGTTGGCCATTTGTATGTCATCTTTGGAATTCTTTGCCCATTTTTAATTAGGGTTTATTTATTATTTATTTATTTTTGCTATTGAATTATGTGAATTCCTTATGTGTTTTGGATATTATCAGATATAAGGTTTACAGATTTTTCTCCCATTCCATAGATTGCTTCTTCATTTTGTTGATGGCTTCCTTTGCTGTACAAAAGCATTTTTGTTTGATGTAGTTACATTTGTTTACTTTTGCTTCTGTTGCCTGTGCTCTTGATGTCATATAGAAAAATTTATTGTCAAGATTGACATCAAGGAGCTTTACCTGGAGTTTTATGGTTTCAGGTCTTATGTTTAAGTCTTTAACCCATTTTGAGTTCATTTTTGTGTATGGTGTAAGATAAGAACCAACTTAAGTCTTCTGCATGTAGGTATCCAGTCTTCCTGGCACCATTTATTAAGCAGACTATTATTTCTCCATTGCATATTCTTGGTTTCATTGTCAAATATTAGTTGGCCATGTATGTGCAGGTTTATTCTGGGCTCTAGATTCAGTTCCATTGGTCTATGTATCTATTTTTATGCCAAAAACATACTGCTTTGATTATTATAGCTTTGGAGAGTTTGAAATCACGAAGTATGAACCTCCAACTTTGTTCTTCCTTTTCAAGATTGCTTTGCTATTTGGAGTCTTCTGTGGTTCCCTAAGAATTTTAGGAGTGTTTCTTCTATCTCTTTAAAAAATGCCATTGGAATTTTGATAGGGATTGCACTGAATAGTAGACAGCTTTGGGCAGTATGGACATTTTAACAATATTAATTCTTCTAACCAATAAAAATGGGATATATTTCCATTTATTGATGTCCTTAATTTCTTTCATCAATCATATAGTTTTCAGTGTACAGAACTTTCATCTCCTTGGTTAAATTAATTCTTAAAAATGTTATTGTTTTGATGTTTTGTACATGGGGTTTTCTTAATTTCATTTTCAGATAGTTTGTTGTTAGTGTGTAGAAAGACAACTGCTTTTTGTATGTTGATCTTATATTCTATGACTTTATTGAGTTCCTTTATTAGTTCTAATAGCTTTTTTGGTAGAGTCTTCACAGTCTTACTCTTTACTAGGAAACTATAGATCAGGTAAATCAGGTAAATCAGTTGAGTTAGCCAAGATTGCACAGCTGGCAGGTGGCTGAGAAGAATCTATAGTGTGATGTAATTCCAAAGCCAGGTTCTTTCCATCTCACAGGGGAACTGTCTCATGTTAGCCTATCTCTACAGTGAGAGTTGCCATGAGCTCTGTGTGAAACACTTACGGCACGACCCTCAGAGAAACTTGAGCACTCAGGGATTACTGACCTTTTAGCAAAGCTGACTGCCTTCGCCAGGATAGTGCCAGACCTGGCATCTTATGCTTTAGTTAAGGGTTTCTCAAAATGTGGAATGTGAGCTACCTATTCTTCTTATGAAAATTCTAATAGTTGCATATTTATTTTAATGTTTTCAATAACATAATGAATTGTTATAGCAGGAAAAAGAGAAATTTTTCTCTATAAACAGTTCATTGAGTAAAACACTTATTGGTTATTTTAAAGAGAACATGTAAATAAAAATATAGGTGGGGGCACCTGGGTGGCTCAGTGGGTTAGGCCACTGCCTTCGGCTCAGGTCATGATCTCGGGGTCCTGGGATCAGGCCCCGAATCGGGCTCTCCACTCAGCAGGGAGTCTGCTTCCCTCTGCCTCTCTGCCTACTTGTGATCTCTCTCTCTCTGTCAAATAAATGAATAAAATCTTAAAAAAAAAAAAAACTTCTGAAATTTCCTTTAAAAAAAAATATAGGTGGTATGTGGTCATTGCAAAAAAATCATGCAAGAAAATAATGGGAGGAAACCAATTATATTAAAGTACAGTTATCAAAACATTAGAAAAACCAAATTATGATATAGTAATACATGTGTTTCTTAAAGACAATAAATAGCCCGTTTTAGAGGCAGCTCTAATAACGATTGCCATTTTGAAATAGTGATGAGCATAAATGCTCTTTTTGAGAAATCTGCAGTAACTGTTGTAAGACAGAAAAATATCTGAGCTTTTTCTTGGTGTCAAAGTCACTGGTAGTCTCCTAACACTACTGTGCTTTATTGCTTGCATTCATAACTGAAAGAAACAATACATCTCAGTTAGAACTTGGTGAAATTCAGATATGATTCCTCCTCTTTAAATGTTCTTTGAATTAAGAACATTTGGTCAGGTGTTCAAATGAGTGGGTTTAAATCCCACTGTTCAGATGTAACAGCTTTATTACCTTAGCAAGAGACAGAGGTTCTTTAAGTTCTTAAAGGGGTAGAAGAACAATGAGAAATGAGGATTATGGAGTATATGTGTTGGTAGTGTCAGCATTATGCACATTAAGTACTTGGTATAGTGCTTGGCACAGGGTAGAAACTCACTAAATGTTATAAACTTGCTCCTACTGTTCCAATGACAGAGGGAGGGGGCGATCATTCAGCCAGCAAGGTCCACATTCTAGGCACAGCCCACTTATCAGAGACTTACTTGATTCCTTAATTTCCCCAAAGGGCTCAAAAGAAAAGCTTCCATTTTTCTGCAGGAAATGCATGATCACACTAAATGAGTTTGCTTTCATTTAGACTGGCCTATAATGACTAAGGAAAAATTATTCCATTAAGGCATACATGTAGAATAGTGGATGAAAATATGGATACTAAATACTCCTACTAGAGTTTTTAGGGTATACAATAATGGGGAAAGAAAATACATAGAGTGATACTATCTAAAACAGTAAGCATTTAAAGTGATGACATTACAAAAGGGAACAGAATTTACCAAGGTATTTTGTGAGTAGAGAAAGGATCAGGATTTTCTCTAATGTACTCTACTGTACTATTGTATAGGCTGGATCCACTCTGTGAAATAGTTCCCTATTATGGGTTAGAGACATGCAAACTCCCTCATGATCTGCTCCACTTTAATGCTTTTAAAGTGAGTGAGTTTAATATTAAAAATGAAAAATGTGCAGGCAGATTTTACCTAATGGGAATTTGTCCACTTTGCTTCTTGGTAAAAACCCTGCATCAGGAATGAGATTTGGGAAGAGTTGAGATAAAAGAGTTTGAAAATAGTTATTGATGAGATGTGATACTTAGTGTTAAGTAGAAACCACGAAAGATCATTCCCAGTTCACGCGAATGGGAAGTTAACAGTGCACATTGCTCTTGTAATGGGGCTGATATGCAAGTCTTTGGAGAGGATGATATATGTGAAGAGACGTCCATGGAGAGGACATTATGATATCAAGACAATGACAAAACAAATTTCAATGCAAATCTATAGAGACCATATTACAATGTCAAGGCAATGGCAAAATGTAACTCTAGAGAGACCATTTTACAATGTCAAGACAATGGTAAAACAATGTCACTAAAAGATTATTGAGACCACATTGCCATGGTAAATTACAATGTCAAAACATTATCATTGCAAGTCTTTAGAGATCATGTACCTTTTAAAAGATAACAGCAAAACAATGGGCCTTGAAATAGCAAACAATGAAACAAAGGAATTTTCTGTAAGTCCCTGTTACTATCAAGAGAAGGTGTTAAAAATGTAGAGGCAAGTCAAAAGGTTTTTAAAGAAACATAAACAATGACAAGCTATAAGATTGTGAAGTGCATACAGTTAGCATTCAACTTTATTCTTGCTTTCAAGAGAGTACAGTGTCTCCAGTAGTGATGCTCCAGACTTGCTCAGAGTGGCAAACAAGCACACCCAAAGGCCGACAGAAAGTCGGGATGAAAGACAATGAGGCTATTAGATCCACGTAAACACTTGATGGAGAGAACTACAGCCTCACTGTTTCCTAAATAAATGGTTTATTGTTCTAATTATTCAGGTGAGTTGTCTTCATGGCATGAATTTCACAAATCCTTGGTTTCTGTGTCCCGTTTAGTCTGTGACCCTTGTCTGGGATGTGGCATCTGCTGCTCACTATTTAACTTAGATTCAGCTCACAGTTACTGCTACATGTCAATTACTGAGCTCAGCGTTGGGTGTCGAGTGCATCTTCCCTCCCTTATGCAGCTGGGAAGAATAAGGAAACCACCCACACAAGGTGGTACTAACAAATGAGGTGTGGAAAGAGGGCTTTCTAATGGCAGCCCTGCTGCCCACCCCTCTGCTTTGTGGATTTGGGCACCATCTGACCGAGCTATGTTCAGGGTTCTCTGTCGATGAAACAGGGAGAATACACATGTGGTAGTACTTACGTTCGAGAAACTGGACTGGAAATAGAAGGCTTGCACCTTTGAGCAAGTTGCTCAGCTTCTCTGGGTTTATTCATCTGCACAATGAGCGTGTTGATTGTGATCACAACGCCCTTCTCCAGTTCTACGTTTGGTGTTTCCAATTAACTAAAATGTTTATGGTAGTTATGAACGATTAACTGTTAAAACTATCATCATAACCCTTTCCACCACACACTCAAAACAGATGCCATTCTTAATGGATTTAATCGAGATTAAGATTTTTACAAGTGAAGTTGCTGCAGACTTTTACATTAAAACGATGGCTCTGAACACTTACGGACATGATCACGTGTACATGTATCCAGCTGCCATTTTGACCTCCCCTTCTTCACAGGCTCACCCTTTCTCGGGTGTAATTATCAGTCTTCTCTCAAAGCCTCCAATGTCTAATATTCAACAGACCCTGCAAGTCTCTGCTCACTCCAGTCCTTTAATATTATCCCATTGTTTCTTATTAAGGTTAATTCTTTACCCAACTCCATGCTTCAGCTCTAATCTGTTCTTCCTGTGAAAGCTTGAATGAAATTCCTAAAATAAGTCTACGGCCATACCATCCTGAACGCGCCTGATCTCGTCTGATCTTGAAGCTAAGCAGGGGCGGGCCTGGTTAGTACTTGGATGGGAAATTTCTAAAATAAAAATATGGCAGTTCTTTCTTTAAAATCCTCTGATGGCTCCTCCTTGTCTACAGCACCATTCATGCACACACACACACGCACACACAGGCACACGCACCTAAAATGATACCTGTTCATGGCATGGAAACCCTCTGGATCACTCTCTTGTAGAGCACTTCGCTCTCATCTACCTCTTCTGTACCTAATTCCAGTTTTCTAGCCATTCTGAACTGTTACTGGTCTTGCTCTTTTTAACTTCTTTAGTTCTATAACAAAATGTCTCCTCTGTACCTTATTATAAAATTTATCACAAGATTTTAATTTACATTTATTTTGTTTCTTTATTTGTATGAAACTGAATATGATAAAATCAAATTTAAAAATGAATCTATAATAAATTAATGTTTGTTTTTTTTTAAGATTTTATTTATTTATTCGACAGAGAGAGAATCACAAGTAGGCAGAGAGGCAGGCAGAGAGAGAGAGGAGGAAGCAGGCTCCCCACCAAGGAGAGAGCCCGATGCGGGGCTTGATCTCAGGACCCGGGGATCATGACTTGAGCCGAAGGCAGAGGCTTTAACCCTCTGAGCCACCCAGGCGCCCCTATAATAAATTAATGTTGAAGAAATTATAATTCATCTTACAAAGAAGCATGGAACCCAGAAAGTTCTGTGGTTGCAATAATGAATAGCTCTGACCTCTCTTATATACCTTTTTGTCCTTTTCTCCTATTATCTTTCCTTCCATATCATTTTTTATGTTATTTTGGAAGTAAGGCCCATGATTGAAAGGATTACATCAGGATTAGTACTAGTGACACGAGTTCCTCAATAATCATTGATTTACTGGTGCATCCTAGAGAATTTAATACACCTCTACCACAAGCACATGCATTTGGAAATATGCTATTTCAAAATACTAAAAACTACACCTACGTTCCTGACAACAGTCTCATTCTCACGCATAAAGGAATTATTTTTATTTTCTTTAAGGCAGCAATTACTTTGCTTTTCCAATTTGGTTGGCTTCCTTTCCCTCAGTTTACTCGTCTGTAAAATGGGGATTAAAAAATACCTATTTCTTGTGTTATTTGGGGATTAAATGAATTAATGCCTAAAAGCTCTGGGTACAATGCCTGATATTGAGTAAAAACTTACTAACAATGGAATGATTACTGTTCTTCTCTCACCTAATTAGATGAGAAATCAGAATTTCTAGAGAAAAAAATATTTCAAGCAGGAGATAATATACCTTATGTTGAGGCTCTCTTTCCTATCACGGTCAGCTTTGGAAATCGGATTTGTTATTCATTAGTCATTTATTCACTGATATGATCTACTAACATTGTTGTATCTCTTTCTGATTTCACGATAATTCTGAAATGAGAATCTCATTCCCTAATGAAGCCATTCAATTATCAGCAATCATAGCAGAAAGGTTTTGGAAAGAAGAAGCCTCTTGGACAACTTAAGAAAACGCTTTACTCCATTACCACAGAAGGATCCTGTGGCTACTGTAACCCAACTTGTTTCCCACCCACTGGTACCTGCTGAGAAAACTTTATATTATTCTCCGTCCCATAAATTTGTATTTCTTATATTGAGATTGGAGAACGAAGAAAAGACATATGGGACTGTGTTCTCTCTCCCCCTTTGCCCAGTCTATATATATCCCAGTTTAATGTCTTGGGAATATACAAAATACCAAGTTTAGAAACTACTTCTGCTATGAGGTTTTCCCAGCAGGTGTCAAGAAATAGTCATTGGATGAACCACTGTTCTCACTGCAAGACTGAAGGAGTTATCCTGTAAGAGCATAAATCTGACATAAATCAAGGGAGTATTATTCATTAAATGACTGATTGATTCTATCTCCAATCTGTCTCCTGAAGTACCAAGAAATAAATGTTCTATGAGGTAAAAGTTCTAACTTTTGCCTTTTCTCAAGAATTTTTGCTTGCAAGTTTAAGACTCCTTACTTGCTTGTTACAATGGTAACCGGAACAGGAAACTGGGGGTTTTTCCTTTGAAGGAGTTTGTACTCTGCTTGAAAAGAAATTTTCTACTCCCTTGAAATATCTTATTTCTTACTGTTCATATTAGTAGAAACTTGTGAATGAATAAAGAGCAAGAGATAAAACCATAAATTGAATTTGGGACATTCAAATCCAAATAAGGATTTAGTCAGAAGGACTAAGTTATTCTGATACAACTACAGAGTAAAATAAAAAGTGATGGATGGATTTTCTACAACTCATTTTAAAAGCAACACAGATGTTTTCAGTCAGATCTTATAGAAGTAAAGTTCATTTTCCTCCATAACATTCATATTTTCCATTTTCAATTCTCTAACTCTAGGAACTATTTTACTTGGATAATTCTCTTTTTAAACTTTATTTTAAAATAATTTTGTATGTACAGAAAAGTTGCAAAAAGAGTATAGAGACTTTTGATGTACCTTTCATCCAGCTTCCCCTATTGTCCTATATAACCATAGTACAAGTATCAAAACCAGGAACTTTATGTCAGTATAACACTATTAATTAAACTAGAGACTTAATTTGAACTTCACTAATTGTTCCACTAAGGTTCTTTTCCAGGTTCAGAGTTTAGTCCAGGAGTTTACATTGCATTTAGTTGTCATGTCTCTTTGGTCTCCTCCAGTCTGTGATAGTTCCTCAGCCATTCTTTGTCTTCCATGGTCTTGAGAGTTTTGAAGAGTCTGGAAATTTCTGTGGTAAAATGTTTCTCAATATGGATTTGTCTGCTGTTGTCTCATAATCATGTCTGCTGTTGTCTCATTGAAGCTATATATTTTTGGCAGGAATGCCAGCCACAATGATACAGTGCTCTTATCAATGCACTGTAGGAGGGTACTTCATGTCAATATGTCTTATTACTGATAATGCTAATCTTGATCACTTGGTTAGGTGGTACTTGCCAGGTTTCCCTATTATAAAGTTATAATTTTTTTTGCTGTAATTAACAAATACCTTGGTGCAGATACTTTGAGACTATTTAAATACACTGTTCCTCCTCATTTCTTGTCTATTGATGTTAGCATCCATTGATTGGTCTTGTCTACAATGATTATTTCCGTGGTGTCTACTGATGGTGGTTTTCTCATTTCCTTCATTCCACTCACAGGTATTAATTAGCATTCTTCTTCACAGATGAGCTGTCTCTTCTCATTTATTTATTTATAAAATTATTTAATTATATCAGTATAGACTCATAGATGTTTATTTTATTCTATAGCTTATAACCCAATACTATCATTACCTCACATTTTTCTAGCTTTGGCCATTGGGAGTTGCTTCGTTTTGGCCCCTGTGTTACTTTGACATACTTCCATCCATTTTTAAGTACTTCTTTACCTTCTATTGCCAAAGCCATTCCAGGATACTCCTGTACTTCTCTGTTCAGTGCACTTCTCTAAGGAGACTGGTTTCCCTTTATTGAAGAATGGTGTTTAGAAACCAAGATTTGGGTGTTAGGTATGCTTGTTGGTCATGGGTGTCATTGCTTCTAGGAACTCCCAGAGGACAGAGCCTGTATACATATATATAAGTTTGCATACACATCTATATTTATTTCTGTACTTTCTGTGCACATATAATAAAAGCATGAGTTCATACTTATATCTCTATCTTACACCCCAAACCACAAACTTCATTGTAGTTGTCGTCTTTCCTTATCTGTAACTTTTTCTCTACCTAAGAGAAACCTTTCATTATCTATAAAATATTTACTTATTTATTTTTAGCATACACATGAGGCAGTTTCAGAATCGCTAACCCATATACCTGTAAGAAACACATCTAGTAATATGAGTACAGTGTTTGTGTACAGTTGTTTTGGTCTTTATTCTTCAACTGTTCAAATAAGACACTGCTTCCTCAGTGATGTAGGTTAGTTCTTTTCTTCCACTTCAGTGTGATTATGTTACTTATTTGAAATACAGTTATATTTATTTGCTATAGTTTGCATTCTGCTTTGGGTTCCCCCACATCCTGATCAATTTTAATTATCTTTTTGGAATGTGAACAGACGATATGGTTCTAAAAGTCAGAGCTATACAAAGTGGTATACTCAGAGAGGTATCAGACCCTCCCCAACTCTACTCATTCCTTTTCCACCTTTCTTCTCCCACTTTTCCACTTCCCCTTCAACAGAACCAATCTTTTTAATTTTGGTTCATCTTTCTCTCTTTTCCAAAAATGTATAGATATGTGCATAGTTTCTTATAATCCCAATACTCTTTATATTTTTTTTTTTAGTTTCACATTTTTATAGTAAACAGTGTAAGATTATTTATTTATTTATTTTTAGTTTCACATTTTTATTATGAATATTGGACTATTAGTTTTGGGTATAGAATTTAGCGTTTCATCATTTACGTACAATACCCAGGGCTCATCACAAGTGCCCCTATCTTTGATACAGGTTCTTTTCCTAAGATTCGAAAATCCTCTGAAAATTTTATAAACTATCTTCCAGATCATTACCATCAGAACTTGGTAATGTTCTGATGGTTATGATCATCAGAACCTGTCAGATAACGTCTCATTATTTCAGATAATGATTTTTGCTAGCCTTAACTTTACTAAAGCTTTGTTGTTATTATTATTTATTTATGAGGGCTTTGTGTCCACTGTGCGCATTTGATTTCATTTTCAGAGCCTGTTTACCACCCTTGAAAAACAGATCACAAAAAAGATTGTCTTCCTAAAACAATTAGAAATACCAGGCTTCGTTCAGCTTCAGAATTCATCTTCTTGAAAGGAGGCAGGTAGCACATGTGTTTTCTGTCCTTGACCACGTCTAATCTAGTCCTTAACTTCCATGGCAGGCAGCCTCTCCACTTTTACAAGGCTATGGGAATGGATTCTCCACAAAGAAAGCAGCAGGCACACCATCAAATGACATTTCATTCTTTCTTTAATGATCCATTTCTTTGCTCTTGGAACAAGTCTGTAAAGATTACAAGTGTGTCTCAGGGGAAAAAAAAATAAAAGTGTAGTAGAGCCAAAACTTGAGCAAGTTCACAAAGAATCATAAGGGGGTGGACGAGGTATTAGAATATAAATAGAAAGTACAGTATTAGCTCCAAACAAACGCTTTCAAAGTCTTTGTGTGCACTGACAGCTTCAGATATTTGATGTAAATGAATTTTTCCCTAGAAACAATGGAATCTGTAGCTTGTGGTGGCAGTGTTTCTTTTTTCAACCTTGCTTTTCTTTTCTTTTTTTTCCTTTTTTTTTCCTCTTTTTTGTTCCTGAGGTGAAAGCAGAGCTAACTTAGGTATGTATTTGCATCAGAAAGACTCCCCAGCAGCATCTATACCAGTCAGTGATCATTTTTTCATTATTTTAGGTACCTACTTGTTTGCAGTTTTTCTTTTTAAACCCCCTGTTCTCCTCTCCACAAAGCACAAACACAGTCACTGTCACACACAGACACATAGACACAACTCAAATGATGACGGCGATTGGCATTGCTCTTTTCGTCAAATATTACAAGGTGAAGCCTATATCCACACTATCTGTGTTTTATGCTGGTTGAAATCCCACCAGTTTGTGAAAATCTGCTCATCTCCATTAATGGCACTTCCATTTACCTAGGTCCTTGTGCCAGAAATGTGAAAGCGATTCTTGGCACCCTCTCTGTCCCACAGAACCCCTATCCCAATCAATCTGTCATTAATTATTCTGGAATCTCCTTAGAAAATGTATCTTGAATCTGTCCTCTTTTCTTTACTTGTTGCTGCCATTCTAGTCCAGGCTTTCTCTTGCCTGCATATCTGACTTCCCCTGCCCCAGCCTCTGCTGTAATTTTACTTCCTGGAGAACTAGAATGAGTTCCTGAAATTTAAATATCATGCCATTGTGCTAAGTAAATGGCCCCTGCCCATCCCCCACTGCCCATGGCTTTTTCAGGGTACTAGGATAGACTCTGAAATCTTTACAATACACATGGGAGGTTGCACGCATTGCCCACTGCTTGCCCAACAACGTCCTTTCACTCTGCTTTTCTCCAGCTCTCTGGGTTATGGCCACTCTGCCCTCCTTGTCAGTTCCTAGACAAATAACCATGCTTTTTTCACACTCAGCACTTGAAAAGTTCTTGCTTCCCTCTCTTCATGTAATTCTGACTAATCCTCCAGGATACTTCCTCAAAGATGTTCTAACTCCCAAACCAAATCTCAGTTCCCTAGTATTTTTCTCTCCTATCATCCTGTATCTTCCTTTAGAACAATCATCACAACTTCAAATTATTTAGGTGCTTGGATTTGTATCTTCTTGTTCATCGTATATTCCAGAGCTGGCACAGTGCCCAGCATATGGTAAATGCTCAATAAATATTTGTCAAATAAATTATGTTAATTGTATGCACAACCTCAGACCATTAGCAGCACTGTTCAGGAAAATCATAAAAACTGGTGATTTGTATATCACTTTCTCCCAAAGTGTTTTGCATATACCCTGGTTTTCAAATGAATGACTAACAGCCTACCCTCATTACCATCATCATGAAGCACCCCTACTGGAAATGGCCCACCTACTTGGCTCTTCCAGCTTGACCCCTTGTGAATAAGCAGTGGCAGTGCCCACTTCAGTAGGGTGATTTGAAGGATGCCTGGAAATATGGCCAATTTCACTTCCACAAGCAGTAATACCATGAGGTCTTCAATTTTTAGCTTATTGCATTAAAAACTCCCTACAACAAAACTGTTATTTGGAGGAATAATATGTTTGCTATTATTGGTGACTGTTGTCATACCCCAAGACAGAATGGTCAGCTAGTCGGAGACCAAGATGTTCAAGGGAAAGAGATATAATATGGGAACCTTTTGATTGATGAAGAACTGTAAATGCCAAGAAGCGTTAAGATATTCTCTGGAGGTGGGAGTAATGAGGAAATTGGGCAGCATTACTTCACACAGAACCTCAGAGGTGGGTTGCTAGGTGCCTATCAAGGAAGCTGGGTCAACCAAGGGATGCTGAAAACAGTGGAGTTGGACATTTATGGGGACAGGAGTTTAGAAGAAGCATCATCAAATCATACTTCTCTCTCTAGCTTGGCTTTGCCTGACAAACTGCATCCTCACACAGAATGTTAAGCATTTGTTTTTCTTGAGGAAACCAACAGATGGGACCATAAAGATATAATAACAGTAAGCAAGCAGTTACAGTTCCTCAGGCTGCTTGTGCTGGATGGTGAGCGCAAACTTTCACATCTCTCTGCTTCAATCACTGCCCCTGAACTCAGTGCTTCTGAACTGGCCCACCTTCCTCAGTTCCAGACCTGAGATGACCTCATTTGTCCTGGGCATGGACTTAAGTTTCTGCTTTCCCAGCTTGCTTTGCTCACTCTAACTTTGGATCGAATACTTTCTGCCTGGGCTTGCTTTCAGCATTCCACTAACCAGGACTCTATGTAGACTTCTGAGAGTTTCCCAGTAGAATGAGTCTGATCTCTTTCCTAGTAACCTTGCCTTTACAAAATGCTTTCAAAACTATTTTCTCATCTGATCATTATAGCAATCTTGCGAAATAGAACTACGTTTTATAGATGAGGAAACTGGTTCCCTTTTCAGATTAGGTTGATTTGCTCTTTTCTCTTTGCTTGGACTTAATTATTGCTAATAGAATACTACCTGATTCTGATGAAGCAGGTAATGACCCCTTCGGCCATCTGAGAATGACTCAAGTGGAAAATAACTAAAACAAGAATGGAATGTTGGAGAATACTTGCAAACCACAAATCCATAGTCTTCAAAGCCACAGAAACCTGGCCCATGTTGAGAGGGATTTAGCAAGGTATTATGACTGTGGAATAAAAGATGGAAAGGGCACTCAGGGGATATTGAGGGTTTCTTTTCTAGAGCACTCAGACTAGGGATGTGTCTTCAGTTGGCATTCTGGTCAAAGAGAATCTGGATTCAGTGAGCCATCGTCTAAAGCTGAAATTAGCTTCTGTTATTTACCAGGGTTTTAAATTCAGTCCAGCGAGTGACTCCAGGATGTTTTGGCAAACATTACAAACTTGCCACTCTTCCTTCATTGGGCACAGGGAAGGAAGCATATGTGAAGGCTGCCAACATTTCTCTATCTGCTAGTTTTAGTATAAATGGGGAATGGGGCAATGATACAGAAAAAGGCCAGTCATATAAACCCTGATCAAATATGGTACACTTGAAAAACTTTGTAGGAATTTTCATGGTGATTTCATTTCTGAATCTAATTAGGTTCCCTTTAGGCTTTCAGGCAAACATAGCATTTTCTAAAATTACTCCCAAGTTGCCATATTCACCAGTATTCTTTTCAAAGTAAGTTGTATATATATCATATATATACAAAATTATTCTACATAGTGAAAACCCACATGTAATCATGTTTGCTGGTCAAGATTCTCCATGTGCACTTTTGAGAATCCTTTTATACATATGCAATATCTTCCTTTTAATATTTGCCTGCAATTGTAGGGGGGGGGACTGACTTTTTTTTTTTTTTTTTAAGGAAACATAATGTTGGGATTTCCCTATACTTATGCATCCTCTGCATCTGAAGAGCACTTAGTATCTTTCAGATTGTAATATATTTACATTGTTCTTAGCATTGCCATCCATTTGCTGGTTTAAGTCACAGAGGTCAAATTCATCTGAATTCCTTTGTTATAAAATGGGATAATTAAAATTCAGAAAAATTAGGTGCTCTGAAGCATAATGAATCAGCAGCAGAGAAAAGAGGAAGAGAATCCATTTATTTAGGGCTTGCCATATACTAGATATAAGGGCTCTTTTCATTAACTGATTCAGTCCTTACCATAGCCCTGTGAGATAGGTATTATTCTTGCTTAACAGACAAGGGAACTGAGGCTCAAAGGGATTAAGTGATTTACCCAAGATCACACAATTAAGTGGCAGAGCTGAATTATAACCGAAATCTGTCTGAGAGTCCTTGTTTCTTCCATTATACACATGGTCCCTTAGATATGAACCGGGACTCTACCAGAATCAAGTATCATCTTCTGTTCTTTGGAATACACAATCCTTTAAGGCAACTCACACAAATGATGTTCAATAGAGGGGCGCCTGGGTGGCTCAGTGGGTTGAAGCCTCTGCCTTCAGCTCAGGTCATGATCCCAGGGTCCTGGGATCGAGCCCCGAATTGAGTTCTCTGCTCAGCAGGGAGCCTGCTTCCCCATCTCTCTGCCTGCCTCTCTGCCTACTTGTGATCTCTTTCTGTCAAATAAATAAATAAAATCTTAAAAAAAAAAATGATGTTCATGTCTGTTCCCTAGTGGTGTGTGCTGTCTAGCTCTAATCTGGTTTTCCAAGTTGTATGTTTCTGGTTTTTCTCTAGATTTACTCCAGAAATTGTGTAGAGGGGGCAATGGGAGCTGTGTTTGCTAAGCCATGAATGTCAAATCAGTGAGAGGTACTCTGATTTGTAGCCGAGGTTCTAAGTGCTCTCCTAGAAATACACAGCTTTAGACTCCAGAGCTAGCTGTGATCTCTCTGGCAGGTAGAGGAGGTAGTGCTTTCTGTTCCTTAACCCTTTCCATGTGATTAACCTAAAGAGATAACAGCCCCACAGGGTAATTGAGTAATGCAATCTGGGTAGTGATACAAAGGAGAGCAGTAAACCAGAAGTTTGTTTTGTTCACTTCAAGTTGGACAGGTTTTTAATCTGTGTTTCCCAAAAACAGCCACAACTGTTTCTCCCAGCTCCCACAACTCTTATGATGTGATTTTTAACATTTCTCCCATTGGGAGGTGGGCTCTCCAGTTGCTCCCTTGAATCTGGACTGACTTGTGACTATGGCAGAAAGATGCTCTGTGACTTGAAAAACCTAGATTAGTCAAAGTGATACAGCTTCTGCCAGGTTCTCATGCAATGCCCATTCTTTGAAACTAGTCCCTGTGTTGCAAGAAGTCCAAGCTCCTTGTGGAGAGGCCCACATGGAGATATTCATGTGCAGAAGAACTAAGACCCCCACTTCCTCAGCTCTGGCTGAACTTCCAGCTGACAGCTAATGTCAACTTCCAGTTAGGTGAGTGAGCCAACTTGGAAGCATATCCTACACCCCCTAGCTGAGTCAGTCAGCACCTCTGTATGGGGAAATACAAGCCTTCCCACAGCACCCTGACCAACTTACAGATGAGTGAGTTAAATAAATGTTTTCATTGTAAGCCACTAGATTCTGAGGTAGTTTGCAACTTGAACAGAGAGCAAGGCATAGACATAAAAAATAATTAACTGAAAAATCACTGAAAAGTAGCTTATGTATATAAATAGCTTAGATAGGTAAAGACATACTCAGATTTCATAAATTCCTACAGATAAACCCAGAAGGAATTTTTAGTTAGTTCTTTGCCTTTAAAGATGAAATTTATATAGTTGTGTATTTGGTACAAAATGTCTGGTAAGCATATCTAGTCAGAGAGTTAATCCTCGCTCATTCCTTTGAAAAGTGGAACATATACTGAGCAGGCCATGGACTCCAGAGAAGAGAATTCAAAGAAGATAGAAGAAAAGGAAAACATTGATACTATGGCATGAAATCTGCAAGTTCAGAAATGCAACAGTAAGATGCTATTCATTTGGGGACTATACCACCCTGTCTTCTTAAAAATTCAAAGATATTACACAAGTTTTTTTGTACAGCAACATTACAGACTAATTTTTTTTTTTTTAATTGAGTTGCCAGCACCCTGTAGTAGCTTTTCACAGTTAGGCAACTGTTTCTCTAAAACGTTGTTCTATTTTTGCCCATTCCTTTTTGCCTTTCCTCAACCAGGTCCTATCACTTCTACTTCTCCATCTTTCTTGGTTTCCAAGACTCTAGTCAATTTCCAACCTGAAACATTACAGCTAAAGTAATTCACAGGTCATTCTAACCATTATGTTGATATTATTCATTGACTTCCTGTGAATTATCCTCACCATTTCCCACATTTATGTTTATAATAATACACATTTTTTGAAGGCATACTATGTCCCAGGTACTTGAGATTGTCTTCAAGGTTCTCATTCCTCCCTGGTTCTCTGTTTTTATCACTAAACTTCAATTCCTTGTTTTGAAACCTAAATTCTTCTCTTGCAACCAGTCTTCTCTTCATGTCACCTGATGGTTTTCCTTTTAATCTCACTCCCAAATTTATTTAAAAATGTTGTTTTAGGGGTGCCTGTGTGGCTCAGTCAGTTAAATGTCTGCCTTTGGCTCAGGTAATGATCCCAGGGTCCGGGGATCAAGCCCCATATTGGGCTCCTTGTTCAGTGGAGATGCTGCTTCACCCTCTGCCTCTCCCCCATCCCCTGCTCATGCCCTCCCTCCCTCTCTCTCTTTCCCTCTCTCTCACACTCTCTAAAATAAATAAAATCTTCTTAAAAAAATGTTGTTTTAATTTGAGTCCTATTTTGCTGGGGCTTAGAACCCTCCCAGATAGCCATCTCAGACTTCTTATCCTCCTTTCCTCAACTAGCACAGTTCTTTCTGTTTGTTTCTCTCCTACTTACTCTGGCAATTACTGGAGTCACACAGTAATTTATCTTGTTCGTCTTGTCTCTCCCAGAAGAATTTAAATTTAAATTATATTTCTTCAAAAAGAGCCTATTGGTTTGAACTCTTCTCATTTGTTCTATAATGTGGTCAATGACAAAAGCAAGTGACAAATCCTTAACAAAATGGAAAAACAAATGTCTTCATGATTAATCTGCTGAATTTGCAAATGAGGGCTACTCTACATACAAGAAGATAGATTATGGATATTAGAAATGGGTGGGAGGTAAATGTATTCATTTTAACACATCTTATTTCTTATTAACATATTTAAGTGTGGGTTGTTTTAAACTGCAATATTATAGGTATATGGAGAAGAAGGGATCTATAAAAACACAATATTTTAAAAGGTAGATCAATAGAAGATATAGTACCTAATTTTTAAATGTTTGAATTCTAGAATTGTTACCAACCTCTTTAGATTTATTTGTTCATCAATAAAATACTCAGATTTACATGAATAAGTTAAATGTTTTGGAAATTAACAGTAATAAGATATTGCACAACTATGAGCTCATGGAGGTTATAAACTGGTTATTTTCCATCACTTATAGATGTGGCTCACATAATTACCCTTCCTCACTTTTCACCTTATGTATTCTCATATATTTGTGGGCTTCCCAACAATCTTCCTGTTTCTTCTCATTACATAGTGTTGCTTTTCAGTGTTGTTGAAAATGGTGTTGAAAAGAGGACAAGCACTGTCAGCTGGTGATGTTAATTGCTGGCCACAGCTGGAGAAAGGAGGCAGAGATGGGTGCTCAGCATATGCTTAATTCTAGACCCCTCCCCCTTCGTCTAAATGGGTTACCACATTCCTGCTAATGGTCTACACCCCAACTTGGAAAACCATCTGAGTCAAAACACATCTACTGCTTGTTATCTAGTGAAAGAGGTATCTTGAGAGCAGAATCAAAAGTAAAGTCTGTTGAACTACCTGTGTAGTTTAATTTCTTGTATAACTGAGACAACAGGTTGCTTTTGTTGTGGCACAACACGAAGCCCAGATTTCCCTGCAGCTTTTCTTAGGAGAGCCCCCCTCTGCTGTGAGGGTAGAGAACTGTGTGAGCCCGAGGTCAGGGCTTTCATCAGGTGGCTTTCCCTTGTGCCCAGAGCAACACCGTTGTAGCTCACGGAGTATCTCATCTGGGGGTAGAGGCAAGAGATTCCAAGTCCATGTAATCTGCCCTGGACCAGGCATTTCAGTATTGGGTATGATCTTCAGGGGAGGACTGGATGTAATAGAGTCTGACAGACAAGTCGTCCTTATGCCACATCAAAATTCATGTCGTTTGGCTAGTTCTGTTGGGTACCTAAGTGTAATCATTTAGAACTGCACTGTCCAGTATGATAGCTACGAGCCAGCTGTGGGTATTGAGAATTAGAAATGTGGCAAGTCTAAAGTGAGATGTGCTATAAGCAATGACTTGGTTCAAAGAAAAGAATGTGACATAATAATTTTCTATAATGAATGAATGTTGCAATAATAATATTTTAGATATACTGAAATAAATAAAGTGTATCATTACAATCAAATATTCACCTGTTTTTTGCACTTTTTTAAAGTGTGGCTATCAGACAAATTAAAATAACATATGTAGTTCACATGTTTTTTAATTGGCCAATGCTAGTTTGGAGATTTCTAGTAAGGCAGAGCTTGCTTTCAGTCCTGGTTTTAATCCCCTGAAGTCCTTGAATTCTCTAAGTCTCTGATTCCTTCTTGCATAATAATAGTACTCACCATCCTGTTTTCATGAGGATTAGTTGAGATAGTGTTGGTAAAGCAAATTAACTGGTACAGAATAAAGACTTAATAAATGTTTAAATAAGAGCCTAAGACTAATATTCCAGAAATCTAGATTCTCTTGTGATTTACTAACCATTCCTGTGTCACTGAAGGAGTCATTTATTCTCTCTGGCTCTCTGTTTACTTAGGTATAAAATTACAAGTTTGTATAAAATCTTTTAAATGAATTCATTCAAAATATTTTGTCTCATGGTTCCAAGAACTAAGTGAACCAGTGTGTTGGTAAGGTGTGTGTTACTTAAGGGAAGACATGATAAAACAATGCGTAAGATACTGGAGTAGAAATCCAGTTACATCTGCTCAGTTTGCTCTGTTCCCCTTTCTGGAGACTTCCTTCTCTACCATGCCCTTACAATTAGAGCGCCTGTTACTATGATGTGTCTGTCCCCTAGCCACAGTTGATTGATGGGGAGGTGGGCACTTTTCTTTCCTGGGAACTAACTGTATTTGAGAGAAGGAGATCCCAAATCAATGCGGCTTATTCTTTAGTGGAGGTGATATTAACTGGAGAGTTACCAGTAATGTCCATTTCCAACTCTGTGAACTGGGAAATAGAGAAAGCTAGTTTATGGTAAGCAAAGAATGATGCAGACACACAAAGAAGCAGGAGCCAGAGGGAAAAAGAGAGGACTTCTTGGCTTCTTGTAATGCTTCAGTCCTGCACTCAGCCCATTCCTGAAAATGGGCTGCGTCCTTTCCTTATCTTATGGTGGCTATCCCCAGGTTCTTGAAACAAAACAAAACTAAACAAATTCTCTGTTGTTAGTTCAAATAGATTTCCTTTACTTGCAACCTAAAATGTTTTAACTCACTTGGACATGGTCCTTATATCCAAGCTCATGGTCTGATAGGGGAAAGAGAGTCACAGACCAGTCACTTAAAATGCTGCAAGATTATTATAAGGAACCACAGCAAGAGAACCAGCAGCAAGAGACTGCTTGATGCAGTTGGGGAAGGCATCACCCCAAAAGTAACATTTGAGGTGGGTCTTAGGAGAATAAAGGGGCTTTTCCAGAAGGGACATTTCCAGGCAAAGGTAAATACAAGCACGAAGTGTGAAAAAGAGTGTCCCATCAAGGAATTAACAAGTGCATGCATTACTAGATAAAAGGATCTATTGGGATCTTTCAAGGTCTCAATTTACTTTTAACTCCAAGCTTCCTTAGGAATCAATAGGACCAAATGGTAGGGGGACAAACAGTGTCCTTGGAATAAGGAGACTTGGCTCTTGTCCAGGCCCTGACATGGATTAACTGTATCCCTTTGGGTAATTTGTATCAGTTCTTTGGGAACTGGTTTTGTCATTTAGAAAAGAAGATGCATACATTATCTCTATGGTCCCTTTCAGCTCAAAATTCTGTGATTCTGTAACAAATCAAATACAAAACTTTGTCACTGCTGACAAAGCATTTCTACTAGATTTGACTGGGGCAATGATTTAATTTAGATATGTTTCCTTTCCTGTCAGAAAAGTGTGATACGATATAACTACAACAAGGAAGTCTTGGCCCAAAGACTTATTTCATAAACTAGGGAATTATGAAAGGAATTTCAATAACTGGCATCATCCCTGAACCCAACATCATTAGTCTTCAATGCTTTACTTTGTTCACCTGTGCAATGGGCCCGAAGAAATTTATCATACATCTGGGTATTGCAAAGAAAATGAATGGTTGAGTTCCTTGGAGGAAAAAAAAATGTGATTCCTGTTTGACTAGGAAAAACAAAAAGTATTTCCCATGAGGATGTCTTTAAGAATGCTTTTATAAAAATTGTAGCTATTTAAAAATATCTACATATTTTTATAGAAGGCGGTAATAGGAATGGCAAATTTGCAAAAAATCACATGCTTCCAAAAGTGTATTTCAGGTGTATCTTTTATATTCCCTTCTAACTTGTCTTTTGGTAACAGAAAGGGGGATTCTTACTCTATTTCACTACACACTTGTGCTTATCTTTTGACAGCCTGGTCTTTGAAGTTCTCTCTGTTTATATCCAAGGAAAAATATTCCATGGGAACAAGTGACACACATGTTCTTTGCTGGACACAATTGTTACCAGACATGGGTGTAATTGCTCTGTGGAATGGGTTCCTAGCCAAGAGAATGGAGATTATAGGCATAGGTGGGGTTGAAAAATAACCAATTACAATCACGATGAGTAAGAGGATGACAGGAAAAGAAAGCAGCACATTTCTATGATTATTGTGTCAAGCTTTATGTTTATTATGTTCTTCCCTCTCTCAAAATATATAGATGCTTATATTTGCGTTTCACTGTTGGTAAAGTACTATTTTTTTTGACGATTATAACCAAGAAATTGACTAATATCCTATGGTTTTTAGTGAAATTGCCTCATACACAAATCCTATTCTTACCAGCAATGTCCCTTTCAAAGGTGATTGTCCACATAAAGTGTTTAACCCTCAGATAACTGAAATGTTAAGTTTGCCACAATGTCCTGTCTCCACTATGCCAGGTAATTAAACTGCAAATGTGAAAGCATCATAGTCTGTCATACTTAAAGTTTTTTCATATTTGTACGTTATTATTATTAAAATTATTATTTTTATCAGAGTGAATCTTACCAAGCTAATCTTTTGGTTAGTGTGAATAGAGTAGAGATGATCTGTAAGTATAACTAGCTTTGATAATATGGACAAAAACTGACACAATAGAATTAGAAGAAGGAAGTTGATAATTTAAGAGATTAAAGTTAGACCAAATAAATAGAAGTATGACAAGTCAGTAAGTGGCAAACTTTATAAATGTGGTTTCTACCAGAGTTGTCAAAGTATGGAAAGATACAAA
The DNA here is from genome assembly GCF_902655055.1 of Lutra lutra. NCBI lineage: Eukaryota > Metazoa > Chordata > Mammalia > Carnivora > Mustelidae > Lutra > Lutra lutra. The sequence continues at coordinate 57,329,792 of NC_062284.1, forward strand.
ATCTAACAGAGTTTAGATAAACAATGGGTAATATTCAGAGAAGAGAACAATTCTAGGAGTATTAGAAGTAAATACAAGGTCTGATTCAAGAAAACAATTTTTAGGCTTACATTTGTGTTATGATATAATCTGTAGGTAACAAACACTCTTATCCACCTGTGCTTGATTGGAACAAACTGCACTTTAAAAAACTGTATGAGAGTTTTAGAGATTTGTTTTATATGGTTTTGTTTGGTTTTAGTTTCCTAATGCTGAACTGCTGATATTATAAGTTTGGAAAGGTTTCTGGGAAGATGTTAAAAGTGATAATCCTACAATTGGGAAAGAAGGAGATCTATACTGTGCCAGATATTACACGCTGCACATTTTCATATACATTAGTTTAAGTTCAGATAGTTTAAGTTGCCAACGATACCCAGTCAGTAAGCAATAGGATCATAATCATAAATCTAAATCCACCTAGATTTTCTTACACTTGGGAGGGGATAACAATTCTTATTGAAGGACTTCTGAATCAGTATCCTAGCTATTCTACTATATCATAATGAATTTTAAAATCTGCCTTTTAATGTTGGTGATATATACATTTATAAATTTCTAATAGCTCTACTCCCCCATCTCCCACCTTCCTAATACTCTACCCAAAATCAGCAGGGTTCTCAAAGCCTGGGATAGGAGCCAATCAATGTTCATCATCCATTTCATGCAGACAAGGGCACACAGAAAAAACAAAGTGTAGACAACAGAACCAGGACAGCAAGTAAGTTCATTCTAAGGAGAAATTTTTGAAAAAAAAAAAAAAAAAAACCTCAAAGAACTCTAACAATTGTTGGCACATGAGGTATCATATTCTTTTTACTGTAAGGAAATTGTCAAGAAAACAAAAGAAGGGACTCCTGTATTGGTAGAAGTTTGACTTAATGTTTACTTGCCATAAGACCCTTGTCAACTCAGTGAATTAAGGAAAGAGATTAATCACTATGAGAGATTATAAGAGCACAACACTTTCCAGTTTTGAGCTTCCTCCTCCACTATTTTCCCTACTGGCCACCTTACTGCCCACCCAAAGTCATCAGTGCACAACTGCTGAGCAGCATTGAACTTAAGACGGGAGAGGTCTGCAGATCATAGGTCACTGCTGATATTTCCTTATATTGCAAACAATATCCAAGTTCAACAAGCTGTAGTCACAATAATTATGATGCCTCAGGCATTGACATGAATCCTGGATGAAATAAAAATGAGCCTTCCAGGGTTCATGATCCAGTAAGCAAGACAGACATGAATAACCAGTGGAAAGATAGCATGTTTTCATAGGGTTTAAATGGGCAAGGCACTAAAATCTGAATTCTCATCTTATACCTACAAAACTCCTTCACACCAGGAATGCCAATGGTGCCAAGGCTCGGTTTTTTCCTCTATGTAATGCTCATGGTGATGGTGACTTCCTTTGTCAAATTACTTGGGTAACATAACTATACCCACGTTAGTCAGTATAGTGCTTTCTGTGATCTTTATCAAGAGAAAAGAATTTGGTCTCAGGTGAAAAAATGGAAGAGAAGGAAACCACCAAAAATAGCTTTAGAAATAATCGTTCAAATATTTCCTGAATAGCTTTTCAATATTCAAGTGAAAATTTAAAGTCTTAATGGATATTATAGAATTGCCAGTATATTTGTCAAACCTCTTTGTTGCACAGATGATAAAACTGAAACCCAGAAAAATCAAGAGAATTGCTAAAGACCACCCAGATAATGAGTGGCTGATGCAGGCTTGGTTTGATTCAGACTTTCTGATGTTTGCCACAGTTTCCAGATGTCTAATTTCTTGTCTCAGGGTACTGGGATTGGCTTGCTTTGTGAGATTCAAAGTGGAAAAATGAGTATGGCAACAAATGTTTACATTGGTATTTTTGTGTCCTCTTGGCTTCATTTTAAAGTTCATTTTTGTTCATGTAACACATTGACAACAGATAATGTGTGATGTAGCTAGAAAATAATCATTAAGTGCTATTATATTTAAACACATCTCTATAGAATTTTGTTAGTGAATGTGTAATCATGTACCTACTAACAGTTGTTAGCAAAATAGGGAAAAAAAGATTAATTTAATCCTATATTGTAGATACAATTCTCTGAGGTTATCCAGACTTATTTCTATCACTATAAATATATTCATATAGATGATCATGTATTCATAAACTGGATTTCTTAGTCTTTGCAGGTGGAAGTCAATAAAGGAGTAATTTGAAATCTAAATCATGACATCTCTAGACAACATAGCATAATGAATAAAATAATGAATAAATATACATATAACATGTCCTAACTTTATCCCTTATTTTAATTGGTTGGTTCTTGATCATACCTGAATGAATTTGCTGGTTGCCCAAATCCAAGTGGAAAATTTCTTATTTTGGGTCTATTTTCTTTGATCAGCTGTGGTAAACCTTTCTCCTGAAGCACAAAACACACATAAGACAACATAAATGTTAGTGATCTACTCCCAGTAAGCAAATCTCCCAATGTTTAGGTGAAACTCCACCCCTACTTTCTCACATTCAAGGAAGCATATCTGCATGAAAGTTGTATTTTTAAGTAGTAAATTAAACTCTATCAGCTATCTATTGATTGATCAATTGATCTATTGTTAAATTCAGAACAAATGGAGACCAACCTTGAACATTTCCTCAATAGACAAAACCAGTTTAATCATTTAAAACAAAGCTCGATTTACCTTATTTTGCAAGACTAACGACCTGAGTCATTTCTTGCTTTTGCTTCCGAAAATCACAAGCAAAACTTAAACTGTTTCCCAAGGTTGATATGAGGCAAACACTGATGAATTCCCTATCATTTAAAAAAATTCTGATATAATGACCAGTCACTGTAAAGAATAAGCAGTCATTGGTTCCTTGCTATGTGAATGACTTTGTAACAATACGCCCCTGAACCTCCTATCATTTTTTTTTTGTCTCTGTGTATTTTAAAATCTGTATGTGTAGACTGATGTTCAAAACGTTTTAGGGTAACCTTTCTATTGATTAATATGAATGTGTGTGTGTGCTAGGGGTAATGACAAATATCATCACTTCATTTTATTTTCTTGTTGATTCAAAGACTCGAGTCCCTGGGAACGCTGCAGACACCCCTGTACATAGTTAGCAGGATGGCTTTGTCATTAGACTGAGTGGGGGTTCCAACAGGGTCACCTCCCAGCAGTATGACCCCAGCCAGATCATCCCTTTGGTATCTACTTCCTTATTAGGAAAATGAGGATGATTATTATGAGGACTGAATGAAATAATGTATATGAAGTACTTCCCAAATCCCTGGCACACGGTACACACTATATGACAACAACAACAACAACAGTAATATAATTCTAGTAACTCAAACCAAGATGTAATCAGCAAGAGAGCCAAACAATTATTTCAGATTTTTTCCTATTTTAGTCTCCACAAAAGATGAGAAGTTCAAAGTTCAGGGTGTCACAGGCCTCACGCCTGACTTTATAAAGCGATTGTTATGTAAATTCCAAAAGAAATTCCAAAGGATGTTCTTTCAAAAGCAAACCAACTTCTGTGAGTCACATCTGAGGAAGTCAGGGACAAACAAAATTCCCCTTTCTATAATACGGCTTTGCTATATTGATTGCTTTTTACTAACTTAACCTTTTTGACTCTGTTACTCTTTCATAAATGTTGTTAGTGTTTGGTGTACTAGATGTTAAATGGATAGTACAGTATATTGATTCCTCATCTAATTTTGGTTTCCAGGGTATTGAGGATAACTGTATCTGGCATTTAGAGCATTCTGAAACTGGATGAGAGTATTTTTCTCTGAAAAAAGACATTATAAGCACATTTTAAGAGTTCCTTGTAAAAATTAAGTCTATGCAATTTTTTGTTATTGAAGATATCATCAGGCATCATTGAAGAACTAAATTTATTCCAATAATCATTACAATGATGAAAAAATTCCTTGCTTCAATAATTGATTTATGCTTCATTTAAATGGACAGAGTAGTTCCAATATAATTTCTTATTAACTCTAATGACGAATTTTAAAGTAGCATGACTCTGAAATAAAGATGAAAATTCTCCATACAACTTATTGCATTTAAATGGATTTAATATTTAATATTTAAAAAATCATTTGATGTAAATAGCCATCATGAATCACTGCAAGTATACTAAGATGTAATTAAATGCTTTTTTCTTTTTAAACACATCTACTTGCTTCATAATAAATTATTTTTGTACTCTTTCTTCTTTTACGCTGTGGTATTGCTTTTGAAATTATTTTTAATTATGAAATCACATCAATGCTAAAATTTAGTAAATTTCTAAAAATACACCCTCTTAGGCAAACTCAAAATAATTGAATTATTGCCTACCATTTGCTTTTAACGTGAAATTGTTTAAACCATGTTAGTGAACACTCGAATTTCTGAGACAGAAATTTGTCATTTCCTCTTTGGAAAGGGGCAAGATTCTGTACTTACAAAGCTTCCACTGGATAACTTGTACAGAAAACTATCCTGTGACCTTGCTCTGTACTTGAAATTTTCTGGTGTGACAATACATGTCATCAACTGGAAGTACAGACAAGATTAATACAGTTCCCACTGGCTACATCCAGAAATCAGGCACTTAGAGGAGTTCAGTGGTTGGAGCAGCTAGGAGTTCTGGGGTCTGTCCCGAGGCACCGTGAAATTGGGAGGTCATATGGTGTTATTTCAGGTGTGGTCCCCATTAGAAGTGTGGGCAGTGTGGGCTGTTAACAGATTCCCACTGGCCCTTAACAATGTGACAAATACACACACACACACACACACACACACACACACACACACACACACACACACCAACAACTAAGAACAGATTAGAATCCCAAGACATTCTCTAATCCATACTCCATAAAGAATAAATGTATTTTGAATATACTACAAGTCATCAGGAGAGCAGCATTTCTGCCTGAGTTCAGGCAGTTCCTGAAGCACCCAGGACTAGGCTCTGTGAACTTCGTAGGCAGCAAGTAGTCTTGAAAAAGGAACCAAAGACCGAGTTTAGGTTCAGTGATTCACTTGCAAGTGAGTTATGTATTGAGACTTCAGTTTTCTCATCTGTTACGTAAGAATGCTTTCAAAGTGGTGCCTGGGGGGCTTGGTGGGTTAAGTGTCCCTGACTCCAGGTTTTGGCTCAGGTCACAATGTCGGGGTCTTGGGATTGAGCCCTCTGATGGGTTTCCTATTGGGCTGGGAGTCTGCTTGTCTCCCTCTTCCTCTGCCCCCTCCCACCCTGCTTGCCCTCTCTCTCTCTCTTTCTCTCAATACACAAATAAATCTTTAAAAAAAAAAATGCTTTCATAGAAAGGCCAAATAAATTAAAAGTTAAAATTAGAATAGCTATATTATTTTATCATCTAAACTAGGATACTTTGATCCTGAAGGAGGGGTGTGCTGATAAATATATGGGGCAATTATGTGTAAATCAGGACTGTCTTGGCACACAGGCATATTTCACTCAAGGTATAGCACTTTTAAAACTAGAAAGCACTGTCTTGGTGCCTGGGTGGCTCAGTTGTTTGAGCCTCTGACTTTTGATTTCTGCTCAGGTCATGATCTCCAGGTCATGGGAGTCTGCTTGAGATTCTCTCTCTCCTCTTTCTGTCCCTCCCCAGCCCAGCTTATGTACACGATCTCTAAAATAAATAAATTAACTTAAAAAAAAAAAAAAACAGAAAAACTAGGAGGCACTGTTCAACTGTAAGATATGTTAACGGTACTAGCGATGGGATCTGAAGCCTAGCTTCCAAATCCAATTTGACAAGGTACAGCGAGCTTTTCTGTGACATCATGAGAGGGAAAGGCAGCCTGTACCACCTGTGAAATTTACAATGGTTGAGGATGGAATACATGTATTCACAAAGTGGGTACTTCTGGAAAAGAATTTCTGGACTACATTTTAAAAAAAATTTGAAATAACCTTATGTCTCAAAGTCTTATTAAAGATTAATCTATACTCTTTTGAAAGTAATAATAAGCAAAGTTCCTTTCTCAATTTTTCCCTTCTTTAAACCGGCCTTTCAAATAATGTAATCAGAAATGATGGATGAGGATATCTTTGTATTTTCCCAGTTTAATAGAGCTCATAGAGAAAAAAAGGTTGTATGCTATTTTTCAAGGTTATTATCATAGTTCTTATTAATTTTGGCCAAGAAAATGAATCTATTGAGTTGTATAATCTTGATGTTTACTTAGAGAAAATAATTTTTCATTACCAAACTATCTTTCTTCTACATCCCTGTTGTGCTCGGAGAAAAGAGAATAAAGAGGATAAAAATGTTATTTTTTGAAATTGTTTGATATAATTCCAGAAACAAATTTTTTTATATAGTTCCAGAAATGAAAAACATTATATACTGAAGTTTGTAATATTTAATCAACATTGTGCAATGTGAAAAAATTCAGATCAGCTATGGTAAATTTGGCTTTTTTTTTTTTTTCCCCAGCAAAGCTATTATAAAAGATGTATTCTTTTACAGCATTTTAGTATTGAACTAAAATATTATAATCAGTGCTGTCAGGAAACTTTTCTAAATAATGGGCTAACTGGCTTTAGGGCCTTTATTCCTAAGAATCCTAAGCTTAAGATTATCTGTTTGACATAAGGAATATACTAGTTTCTTATCACATACATTTGGATGATGTCAACAGCAACAAATGCCTTACCACGTTCTGAAAGACTAATAAGAACAAATTAAATTACCAAATACAAGAGAGATGACATTTGCCTTCTGGATCCCCAAAACGCAGAAATTTAATAGCAGTTTTGGTATTACAGACTTCTTTTTGCTATAAACATTAAAAATCATTTAAAATAATATATAATGGAAAGGTTAAGTTTAAAATTCAAGAAACTCTTTCTGCTAATTTCTAGGATTTAATTTTTCTTTTGATGCACATGTATAAAAATCCTCCCTTGGCTATATCTAAAAACAAGGCTACAAGTATCAAGAGCTATCACCTGAATCCTATAAACACCAGTATTGGTCAATCTAGAAAAAGGCATCATTCATGGACATTTGAAATTGGATCGGAAATTCAACACTTTAAAAAAAAGGAGGTGGTTATAGTAACCATACATTTCAAAAGTAGGTACCATTTTGTAATGGGTACATTGGGTGACTAAAAATGGCTCATACTTTTTGAAACGTGTTCTCCGAAATAGGACTTATCATCTCATATTGTTTCTGAAAGCATAAAACATCTGTATATTAAAGTATGTTTAAGTTAAAAAGGACATAGTATACAGGGCAGAGTTTTGTGACTTCAGCAACCCTTGCGATTTTGTTTATGTCAGAGGTAATCATAATAAAGGAGGATTTTACAATTTTTTCCTGACTTCGGCTTCATTATACCATCAGTTCGTATAAGCAATCAGTGACATATATCTTCTAACTTTTTCACATAACTAGAAATTTTGATGCAGAAACACAGCACATATTTAGAATAGGTTTTATTCGCAGGTTATACTTTTTGTGTTTTCTGCTCTTAATTTTTTCTGCTCTTGTAAAAGCTTGAAGCTTCAACATCCCATAGTCTGAATAGTAGTAACACCAAGATTGTATTAAATTTGCTTTTTATGTGTAGTCCTTTGACTTTTAAAAAACGATCTTAAAGTCGTGAGGAAAAACCAGAAATTGCTGGACAGTAGGGACTACAGATCCACAGTCTTCCGCACCCCCAGCGACACACCAGCTAGCATTTATCAAGTACTTACTGATCGCGGGCACTGCGTTCACTGCTCCCTCAGCGAGGATCCAGCTGATTCTCATCCAACTTTATAAGGTTGATCCAAATATTATTCTCTAACAGATGAAGTCACTAAGACTCAAAAGGTTAAATCACTTGTTCAAGCTGCATGGGTATTAAATGTTGGAGCTTGTACTGAGACCCAGACAGTCTGATTCTACTGCCTGAGCATTTGAGAACAGTAGAAGCCATCCTATGGGATCCAATTAGGGTCAGGAATGGATCACTTAAAAAAAAAAAAAAACCCTTTAGAAGAAATTATGACTGAAGTTACAGACCTATATGCATAAATTCCTCTAACCCATACTGTATTCTTCACAACTTTGAGTTTCATTAGGTAAGATAATTTTGAGTATCTTTAAGTAGCACAAAAACATGTGTAAAGAAATAAATAAATTTCCTTTTTTTAAGGCTTTTATTTATTTGTCAGAGAGAGAGAGAGAGTGTGCACAAGCAGGGGAAGTGGCAGGCAGAGGGAGAAGCAGGCTCCCTGCTAATCAGGGAGTCCAATGTGGAACTCGATCCCAGGACCCTGGGATCATGACCTGAGCTGAAAGCAGGCGCTTCACCAACTGAGCCACCCAGGCATCCCAAGAAATATAAATAAATTTCTATTCTAGACTCTTACACATTTCGTTTCTAATGTTTTATATTTGTCTCATCCACACTTAAATGCACAGCAATTACTTTTTGTAAAAAGCAATTTGTCTTTATCCAGTTTAACACATTCATCATTTTGATTTTAAGAACAACTTTCTTTACATACTTGTATTTAATTATTTCATGTATTTAATTAAGTTATGAAATTACAATAACTACTATGGCATAAATAGGATTAGAAATGAAAATAATATGCCATAGGAATTATACAACCCAGCTGGCATTCAACATATCCTGGGGACATTAGTTTGTATGTTTTAAAGAAATAACGAAGACCGTCCATTCTCTTTCCGGCTGCGGGTAGGCTGTGGGAGCCCTTGTTCTTCGTGTACTATTCTTAGACTATCTCTGAATGAGAGAAGTTGTATAAATGCAAAGTAGGAAAAAGGCAATCTAAAGATTACAAGCTGCCCCAGCGTGATAATACATAACCCAAGTACTATGATTATGAATAACATATGCTTATTAAAATTTATGTACATATAAGTATATCTACATATACATGTGTCTCTGAGTATATATCTGTATTTTCAGGCTTAAATCTTAAATATTTTGGGTAATTTCTATGTGCTTTTATATTTTCCTAAAAGCCTTCTATTCAAGCATAAAAAGCATGTTGCAAAAGCATTAAGGTTTAAAAAATATAACCAAATAAATTGTTTCTTCATCCTAACCATGATATTCTTGAACATAAAATGTTTAGCAGCCCATCACAGAGCATCTTTGCCATATACTGCAATAAAATGACATGATAGTTAAAACATATTTTAACGAAGGTATATATTTTTGACTTGATAAAATAATTTGAAATATGTCAACTCAAAACACATAATCCTGATTATTTTAGTAAACTAAAACAGAGGCACTTTTATTTTAATAAGAAAATGCCAGGCCTGAAGTCACACCTTCCCGTGCATCTAACAGTATTCTCATTTTATCATATTTTAAAAATCCACACCTCATATTTTCTGTTACCTTATATGGATGGTGCTAATGACACACGTAGTAAACCTTCTCTTAGCTTTGTAGCTGAATAGGATTTGTTTAATTTCAGCTGACAAATAATGTGAAAAAAAAGGCCCACATTCTGGTAACCCGAGGAGTTAAAATATGTTAGAACTATGAAAGTAAATGTTTCACAAACAACAATAATTTATTGATCACATTCTCTTCCAGCACAAAATTAAAAGTGCAGAATATGCTGATTTGGGAAGCGCGATGACTACACTTTCTGAGTGGTTTAAAACAAAACTTTTAAAAAGATTCTTTTTAAAGTAGGTAAAGGGAACTGAAAGATTGGGAATAGTGCCTACATTTCTTCCTATGTATGAATAAGAGTCATTCCCTACAATGTTTCACAAAATATTTTCTCAGTAATTTAAATTACAATGGAAATCTCTATTTTCATCATTAAAGCAACAGAGATGGGAATAAAGTAAAATACTCTCCCTTGTCCTTTCTTTTTAATCTCATCCCCTCGATTATAATGTGCAAATGATTTGCTGTGCTTATCAACTGATGATGGTTCCAAGTTTTGTCCTTCACTGGAAACTCCCTCACCTGAGTTTGCATGTCCTCGCAGGATTTGGCTGATATAAGGATACAAATTCCCTCTTGCCCCAATTTTAGCCAACTCTGAAAGTTTCCTGGGAGCACAAGGATTTTCCCATGAGTTGGGTGAGGCCTTCACTGTGACTTCCTTTTGGTCCGCTTGTCAGCCTGCGCACTGCCGCCTCCCTCACCTCCTCAGGAGTGTATCCCAGACAAGTATCTCCCAAGAGCTCACCTCAACGGATGCTCCACTTGCAACACCCTGTCTTCAGAGAACTTGATCTAAAACAGTGTTAATGTTTATGTAAATGCATATGTTAATAAATACAGAGGAAAAGATACCAAAGAAGATACAGAGCAAAGTATTTATACTATATACTCAAGGGTACGTATGATCAGAAGAGTCTGGCAGAATGTGTACCAAACTGCTGGTGACAGCAGCTACCTCTAGGGCATGGATCTGGACCAAGGTGAGAGGAAGAGTTTCATTATTTACTCTCTACATTTTAAAAGAAAGAGAAAGTAACGATGGCGCTGTAAGTGATTTTTGTATTCTATTTTTGGCTTTTCTGTGTTTTTCAAGTTTTCCATAATGGACATGTATTAATTATATTTCATAACCAGAAGGCAACATTTAAGCCTCTCAGGAGTCCATCACTAAATGGAGATGTTTTCAAGGTTTCCTTAAAGTGTAAGTGCATTTTTCTGCTTGCAGACTGTTAAACACATCTACAGACCGCAGAAAATGTTGGCATAGGGTGCAAGAGAACACTAACTTCTACCTTAGACTTGGTTTGCAGGAAAGGAGCCAGCAACAAATGTTTTCTCTGAGTCAGGCTCTCCCTTATTGGGAGATATATAAATATTAATAAATATATAAATATATAAAATATATAAATATAAAATATGTATAAATATAAAATATAAATATAAAATACATTTATATTTTTAATCCATCTAAAATTTATACTGGTCATGGTTTGAGGTAGATATCTAACTTAATTTTCTTCTTTCAACTTAAGTTTACTGAAATATAATTTATGTACAATAAAATTTACAATAGGATGAGTTTGACAAATATACACTGTGTCAAAACTACCACCAAAAAAAAAAAAAAAAAAGAATATTTAGCTCACTCAAAAAGTTCCCCCATGATCTTTATGGTTAATTCCCTCCCTTACACTCTTAGCCCTTTACAACAACTGATCTGCTATCTGTCCCTATAGCTTTACCTTTTTCAGAAAGTCATTCAAATGGGATGATACCTTGACTTTGAGTCGCCTTTTGAGTCTTGTTTCTTTCACTTTGCATAATTCTTTTGAGATTGATCTACATTGTTATATCAATAATTTGTTCCTTCAAATTGTTGAGTAGTTTTCCATTGTACAGATGTCTCTGATTTATTTATCCATTCACCAATTGAAGGACATTGAGTAGTTCCCAGTTTTTGGCATTATAAAAACAAAATATTGTAAGAAATATTTGCATGCAGAGCTTTTGTGGAAATACGTTTTCATTCTCTCAGGCAAGTATCTAGGAGTAAAAGTGCCATTTCCTTTAATGAATAATCAGGTATCACAACACGATTTTTTAGATAATCCATTTTTTTCCTACTGATTAGCATGTTATCTTAATCAAATATTAACTTCCTCTCTTATTATTCTTTTCTAAGATTTCTTGGCAAATTTTACACATTTTTTCTTTCATTTGAACTTTTATACAATTGAATTATGTTCAAAAAGCAAACCAACAAACAAATCCTGTTGTAATTCTGATAGTAATATATAAAACTTGGAATATATATTAATTTTTTTGTTGTTTAAAGATTTTATTTATTTATTTATTTAAGAGAGCCCATGTGAGAGAGGGAGAGAGAGAGCACAAATTGGGGGGAGGAGCAGAGGGAGAGGGTAAAGAAAACTCTCTACTGAGTAGGGAGCCCCAGGGAGGGCTCCATCCCAGAACCTTGGGCTTATGACCTGAGCTGAAATCAAGATTTGGACACTTGACTGATTGAACCACACAGTCACCCCCATATACTAATTTTATAGTATACAAGTCTTCCCATTCAAGAGCATAGTATGTCTCTCTATTCACTCACGTTTTATGTTTTTTTTTTTAAGATTTTATTTATTTATTTGACAAAGAGAGATCACAAGTAGGCAGAGAGGTAGGAAGGGGGCGGGGAGGGGAAGCAGGCTCCCTGCTGAGTAGAGAGCCCGATCTGGGACTTGGTCCCACGACCCTAAGATCATAACCTGAGCCGAAGGCAGAGGCTTAACCCACTGAGCCATCCAGGTACCCAAGTTTTATGTTTCTTAATTGAGTTTCATGATTTTCTTCTTAGAGATTTTGTACCATCGTTGTTAAAGTATTCTTTGGTACTTTATACATATTTTTGTTCTTATCATTAATTGCATATTTCTCTATTTTTATTTCAAACTAGGACTGATGTTTATTCATTCATTTATATATTCAGCAAATATTTACTGAACCTATACTTTTTATCAGGTACAGTTCTGGGCAATAAAATAGTAGGTAAGACAGAGAAATTTCTACAATTGTGCAGGTTACATTCAAGTGGGAAGAAACAGAAAATAATACATGCACATGTACCAGATGGTTACAACTGCTATGCCAGTAATTAATTAATTAATTACTGGGGAGGAGTAGGGGGAGAGAGAGAGAGAAAATCTGAAGCAGACTCTGTGCTCAGTGCAGAGCCTGTTGTGGGGCTCCATCTTAGAATCCTGAGATCACGACCTGAGCTGAAATGAAGATTTGGACACTTAACCGATTAAGCCACCCTGCACCCCACCAATAATTTATTTTAAACTGATTTCCTCATGAGACCACCTAGGGAACAGTATATCACTATATATTAGGACTTAATTCCTGAGTCTTGAAGCACCCCAACAGTGGGAGTCAGGACAAATAACAGGCTATTAGCACAGACAAATACGTAGTGACCAGTGAGCTAGGAGGGAAATTAACATGTTTAGTGTGATTAAAGCTAAGGAAAGAGAGTGTTTCCAGGAAAAAGGAACAGTCAGCTTTGTCTAATGCTACTGAGAAGTCAAATAAGATGGTAACAGAAAACTGAATATTTGAATATTAAATATGTAGAATAGACTGCTGGTGGCTTTGACAAGTATTGTTTCAGTAGCCTAATAGAAAGGAAATTCTGATTTGAGAACCATCTATCTATCTATCTATCTATCTATCTATCTATCTATCTATACACACATACAGTCAACTATGAAATACATTCTGATTTGAATATATATTATACGGTAACCGTTATAATAGCAACAATAAGAACAATAGACAATATGCATAGAGCCAGGCATTCTAAGCATCAAACACTTATTGACTCATTTAACCCTCACAATAACCCAGTGAGTTAAATATTCTTGCTTCCCCATTTTCCAGATGAGAGCAGAAGCAAAGAAAGTTTAGGGAACTAGCACAAGTTTAAATGATTCAGTGACAGGCAGTCAAGTAAATTTTATTACTATTTCAAAGCATTTCAGTTGATTCTCTAAGACTTTCTAAAAATATGATTATATAATCTATAAACAGTGGTAATGCTTTTGCTTTTAGGATGCTTCTATAGTATGTATATCATACTACATTTGATTGTACCTCAAAAACAATACTAGTCGTGACAGTAAGCCTCCTTGCCTTGTTACTAAAGATAAATAAAAAGCTACTAACATTCCTTCATTTTATTTGATGCTTATTCTTGCCTTTTGGTAAATACTATTTAACTTACATAGCAATGTTTCTTCAAATTCTTAACTCTGTTTTTTTTTTTAAATCAGTTACAGCAAACTGAATTTTGTCAAACATCTTGTCAGCATATAGCAATGTAATCTTTTTTTCTCTTTTAAATGACTTATGTTAATAAGCTTTATATTGTTAAACCATGTTTGCATTCTCAGAGTAAATCTACTTGGCAGAAATGATTATTTACAATGATATACCAGGAAGGAAGTGGGAGGGGTTGGTGAAATAGGTGATGGGGATTAAGTTGTGGACTTGTGATGAGACCCAGGTGATGTATAAATTACTGAATCACCACATTGCACACCTGAAACTAATATAACACTGTATATTAACTAACTGGAATTAAAAAAAAAAAAACTTTAAAAAAGGATATTCCTGCATTTGTTTTGCTAATACTTAAACATTCTGCTCTTAGATTTTGGATCTAGCATAGTACTATGTAATCACATTAGTATTTCTGCAAAAAAAAAAAAAAAAGTGTGCATATTCATACTAAGTGCTGTAAGATTTAAGACGTCAGATTTTCCTACCAAAAAAATTTTTTAAAAAAGCTTTTGCTGTTGAATATGAGAACTGTGGATAGAAGATACTGCACGTGCCAAAGATTTAAATGCTCCTTTTTTAAAAAATTTTTATTATTTGATGCAACCTATTTTCTTTTTTGTTATTATGTTAGGTTAATCACTATACAGTACATCATTAGTTTTCGATGTAGTGTTCCAAGATTCATTGTTTATGTATAACACCCCGTGCTCCATGCAATATGTGCCCTCCTTAATACCCACCACCGTATGCTCCTTTAAAGTTACATCTTCATCTGATCCTCCCTGTCTTTTCAAATAGTGAGACTCTATAGTTATTGATATGTTTAAAAATTCTATTCTTCTTGGGTCAACATTTAGCACTTACATTTTATTGGGAATGTATCCATTTTCCTATTCTCAAATTTGTTGCAAAAAAGAGTATAGAGATGAGGAATTAGTCAAGCCCTGGAACTTGAAAGATGTTTAGGATCCCGAATGAGAAAGAATATCAAGGTAGGAATCAGAAAAGGAATAGACAAAAAGCTGCAAGGAAATTTTTGTTATTATGCAATCATACGTAGAAAATTTTGCAAGGGGTAAAGGAAAGAAAATTTCACAATGAATTCTTCTGGTTCTAGACACTAATTTAAATAAAGGTTTGCATCTACTTCATCCGGGGTTCAAACTGGACTTTGCGTACTTTGGGTTCCTTGTAGATATAGATATCTTATCAGTTATAGAGACTCCTATTTCCCAATTAATCTTACCAGTATCCTAGAGGGTATAGTCACCTGCAGTCAGTGTGTGCTACTAAAGACATTCAGAGGAGCAAAGGGACTTATGAGAGTTCAGGAGTTACAGGGAATAACCTCTGATTTAGAAAAAAATCAAGCAAATCCTATAATGCTTTCCCCATTTTAATATTCTTGGGGTTTCCATTAATCCTCCTGAGTCAACACTCTGAATGTCAGTGGATCCAAAATGGGAGGATTCAGATCCAATCTGATCAGCTACATTGTTATTTCACTTTCAAGATGAAGGCTGGAAGATTTTGAGGTTTTGCATGTTTCTTAAGAACAATCTTGAGAAACTCAGTGAGATGTCATGTTTAGAGCCTTTGGAAACGGTAAAGCACAATTGACTTGTTGGTGGAATTTATAATAACGTCCTTTGCATATATTTAACTTAATGTTTAAGTTCATATCCTCTTAATTATCTTTTTCAGACCAGTTATTTACTAAGAAAAATCAGAGGAAGGAAAGCATCTAATAGCTTAAATCTCCCAGTGATCAGCAAATTGTAAAATGTTTGACTAATGACCTTGAAGCTTTTAAATTTATAATTTGGTGGGAAGGATTACATAAAATGCTGTATGTTGTACTCTTTATTGAGAGAGTTATATTTGACCTCTTATCTCTTTCTACTAATCTTCTAAGCCATGTACAATATTTTGAACAAGATGTATTTCCATGATTCTGTATTAATGTTTCTATAGTTATTTCAAAATCTAATTTATTTGGATTTACTTTTAATTTGGGTAACTCTCCTTCTAACCCCCAGTTTAGACTGGATTGTTTTTAGCTGGTAGGTTTTTTTTGTTTTTTTTTTTCCTCTTGCTGACCATGAACCAGATCAATACGGATTGACTTTAAGTAAAGTTTACATAAACTTTTGGTTCCAGAAAAACAAAGGGGTCTTTGTAGTTGAAATAAAGATATGTTTACATTTCCTTCTGTTAATCTGCCTATCAGAACACATCCACTATACAGATGTTTCTAGGCAAAAAGCATCAGTTAGTGGTATTTACCACTTCATTCAAAGGCTTCACAAAAAGAACATTTTTCAATCAAAGACTGCTCTTTTCCTTGGCAATCACATCTAGCCGAAGTTTAAAGACTGTGTTAGAAGATCACTCAGTGATCTTTAATTTGTAATCAACTGTACCCTCTTTTTAAAAAAAGTCTGTACCAGTCAAAATGCAATGTCAGTAGAAGAAATCTGATGAGGCTGAGTCTTTGTTTGTATTTTGTTTCAGTCTGTCTCAGTTACCATTCCCCTCTATGTCACTAGTCGCTTCAAATGTAGTAGTTGACTGAATGAGATTCCCGACTGCATAAAACATGGAAACACTTTGAATTTCATGGCAAAATTCCTGGTATTTGGCAGATCATTGAGACGACATTTGGGACAACAAACTTTCAGAAAGAGACAGGGAATATAATCAAGAATAAATGAAAGAAACACTCGGAAACAACATGGGAAAAGTGATTTGGGGGTAAAATAGAGAATGTTTACAATGTGTAAAATGAAATGGCCCTTTTGGAAGTGTCTATGAATTTTATATTTCATTACAGAGTAATTCCCTTTGTAAATTTCAGAACTTTTTCTTTTTTTCCCTCATTGATCATTAATTCCATTTTTATTCATTTATTTTTTTGAGATACTACATAATTTTAATTTAGAATGAGTTTAGGATATTTGGACAGCCTCAAAGTAATGGCTATGAAGATCTTCATAAGAAAAACTCTCTTCCTTGGCTTTGTTCCCTTGATGCATTTCTTTTTTTTTTTTTTTTTTAAGATTTTATTTATTTATTTGAGAGAGAGGCAGTGAGAGAGAGCATGAGCAAGGAGAAGGTCAGAGGGAGAAGCAGATTCCCTGTGGAGCTGGGAGCCCGATGCGGGACTCCATCCCGGGACTCCGGGATCATGACCTGAGCCGAAGGCAGTTGTCCAACCAACTGAGCCACCCAGGCGTCCCTTGATGCATTTCTTAATCACCTCAATTAGAATTGATCCGGCCCATACTGTCTTAGAAAAATTGTTTAAACAACCCACCTGCATATGTGTTTCTAAACAATCTATGGTATTTATATGCATACCTTGTCCTCCTTATCTGACTCCAATGAGGTACCAAGCAACTTGGGATCAGTCCCATTTCAAAAAGGCAGGTGATAAACAAGCATCTGTTTTTGACTCAGATCATGATCTCACCATCCTGGGATTGAGCCCTCTCTTCCCCCACCCTCTTGTCAGGCTCCCAGCTCAGCAGGGAGTCTGCTTCTCCCTCTCTCTATTTCTCTATTTACCCCCTGCCCCCCTCATGCTCTCTCTCTCAAATAAAGAAATAAAATCTTTAAAACTTTTTTGTAATATAATTGTTTCCTTGACTATTTCTCCTGGTGGAGTACAGAATTTTTTTTTTTTAAGATTTTATTCATTAATTTGACAAAGACAGAGATCACAAGTAGGCAGAGAGGCAGGCAGAGAGAGAGAGGAGGAAGCAGGCTCCCTGCTGAGCAGAGAGCCCGATGCAGGGCTCGATCTCAGAACCCTGAGATCATGATCTGAGCCAAAGGCAGAGGCTTAACCCACTGAGCCACCCAGGCTCCCTAGAGTACAGAATTCTTGAAGATTATATGTAGGCTTGTGCTTGGCAAAGTATACTCACATAATAGGTTCTTAATAAATAAATACTATCTTTTGCATAAATCAAAACACAAAAAATAGAAGATTTAAAAAAATCAATGTACACTCAGGAAAAAAAACACAGATAAATGTACGTGGAATGCCTATAAACAGATGATTATAATAATCAGCCTAATTGAATAAATCATGAGGGTGGAGCCCTCATGAACGAGATTAGCACCCTTATCAAAGAGGCTCGAAAGCCTCCTTGCTCCCTCTGCCCTTTAAGGGCACAGTGACCCTGGATGAACCAGGAAGCTGGACCTCAGCAGATGCCAAATTTGCCAGCTCCTTGATCTTGGACTTCCCCGATTTCAGAATTGCAAGCAACAGATTTCTGTTGTTTATAAACCACCCAATCTATGTTAAACTGTTACAGCAGCCCAAAGGGACTAAGATACCCTGACTGCCTTTATCTCTTTGAACCTCTCCTGTAAACAGCCTATTTTGTCAAGCTGGTTAGCCCATGAATAAAGTACTTAAGAATTGTTTAGCTGTTGATTGTTCATATAAAAATGGGAAATAAGTACTATTTAGATTGTCAAATTGTTAATATTAAAATTGAAAAATAAGATGTCATTTTTAGCAAGAGCAGATGTTTGTGGCACATTTTTTCCAGTGCATCTGTTTATTAATGAAGGGTTAGCTGGAGCTTTGTGAACATGCGGCTTTATTTATTTAAAAAAATATTCCATTGGCTTTCAATTTACATCATAACAAAAGTGTGTATAATGTGGCAGAACTGTTTTATGTGATTAAGAACTGTTTATTCTGGATTTGTAATTAATTTAATTGTAACATCGAGAGGACTGCAATTTTGAAAAACTTTCAATCCTGATTGCCTATTATTCACATGACAACACTGAAATAAAGTGACACTATGATAAATGGAAGCATAACAGGCAGTTGTCCTGATTTAATAACACTTTGAAAGAAAAATCTGTAAAATTTTTCTATAAATCATATATACATAAAATATGTAAAAAGAAAATCCTGTTTTGCTTTCAAATTTTGCATCAGAGTTTGAAAGTTCGCAATTTAACAAACATCTTCCAAATGCACTTTCATCATTTAAGCCAGCTTGAGATATTTCATATCTTGATAAAAATAGAGTAAGGAAAAGAACTAATTCAGTTGCTCCATCAAATGATTTCCTTAAACCCAGAGCCCATTTGAGGTCAGTGACGCACCTTCATTTGTTTGAACTATGGTTTTTACCAAATTCAATCAAACATTAAAAGGAAGTACTTAATTAGTTATGCTGCACTAACAAAGAAAAATTATTACACCTTACTAATCTATGTTATGGCAAAACCCTGACCCCACAAAAATGATTGGTGCTATTAAGGAGATTGATTGAAACACATAGGAATTATAACTCAAAGAATCAGTGAAGAGAAAGTCATCAAATTCAGACTGCATTATTTTTCTATTCAGATGCTACACTAAGATTCCACATAAACTTTTTTCCAAAGCTGAACTGCATTGTGGAAGATGTTAATAAAATGGATATGGAATAAATGTGTGATTTCCACTTTCATTTAGCTAAATTCATTTCAAATAAATTATTAGCTAATATAGTCATTTTAAATTCAAACGTTGGAAAGATAAAATCTTTGCCACCTGAAATATTCAGATACAAATATTTTTGAAACAAAAATCTGTTTGTTCATTAAAAAGAGAAGATTCTGCTTGATTAATTCCCATCAAATATCCCAATCACAAATTTTAGTGTAATTTCTCTCAGATTATTGTAGGAAAATTTGAAAATAGGGAAAAGTGGAAAAGGAGAAAAAAACACCCATAAGTAACTATTATTCACATTCTTATATTTTCTTCCTATCATTCTGTATGAAAATGAGTTTTATTATTATTGCTCTCAAAAAGGTATTGTTATGTGTCTTTGAATAAAACATTTCAAGGGATTTGGTCTTTGTTACATAAAAACACAGCTGAGATCCCAGTATTTGTATATTAGCTCATAATTACAGAAATTGGAAATTTCCTTCAAAATGAGCAATATATCTATTTTTTACTCATACATCTATTTTTGACTCATTCTTCACTTCTCTCTAAACTCAACGATAGCCTTACCAATAAATTCCAGTGACTAAGTGACTATTCCTTATATTAGAGATCCCTGTCCAGTGCCAGACAATTCAGAGAAGGACAGAAAAAAAGGAATAGAATATGTTGTTTTTTTCACCTGGGATAAATGGTAAAAATATTACTAAGGCTTAAATAGATTTTGAACATGTAGGTCTAAATATTATATAGGAAGTTTATGAATTAAACACATAGCATACACTGAAAATCAGCTCAAACAAACCTAATATGTAAGGTAAACAACAAACCTATGTATTATGCACTGATGGGGGAAAGGAAGTTTCCAAGAGAGCTAACATTATAAAACACTTAAATTATGCCAGTCTTTTAGACATCCATATTTGATGATACATTTCCAGGATTTCATACATGTTTATAAACATTGATCTTTTCTATTACAATTGAAATCAACTGGCTCAAGTCAAGTGAAAATATAAATGAGGCTAAAGACTTCTGGTTTTCAGCCTACTGGTGGCTTCATATTTTGACTGATCAATTTTCATCTTATGAGGCCTTTCTTCTAAGTAGGATGTAGTCTTAGCATTTCTATGATTTAGTTGCAATTAACAATGGCAGAATGCATTACAATATTCAAATGATTATATAAATTCTGCTGCTTAAAAGTGGCAACAAATCATTTGATAAGGCAAGCATTTCCCTATGAGAAGTCAAAATATCCACTTACTGAATTTTCAAAAATATAAATTGTGTGTCTGCTTTAGAGATGCCATATGAAATGCATGGAATTCTGATCTGTTCAAAATCGATCATATGAATCAAAGTATGACATCGGGATCTCAAAAGCAATCGTATGAAACTCAGGGGCCTTTGCATTGGTAGAAGTGTATTGCTGGGAGGGAGAAAGGATACCTTGACAATTCAGTGTGGATTCAGCAGTTTCCTGTTTGGGATTAAATGTTGCTATTCCACTTTAAGACCATGTGAACCTGGGCAAGTGACACAAGGGAAGAACTTAGAACAGTGCTAAGCAATAGTAAGTACTAGCTTATTATTATAAATGATGAAAATATCATTAGTCTTTTCAAATCCAGACATTTTTTTCAACTACTAATTTGTTATGTAGCCTATGTTGCTTCAAATTATTCTTTGTTCTGGGGCGCCTGGGTGGTACAGTGGGTTAAGCCTCTGCCTTCGGCTCAGGTCATGGTCTCAGGGTCCTGGGATCGAGCCCCACGTCGGGCTCTCTGCTCAGCGGAGAGCTTGCTTCCCTTCCTCTCTCTCTCTGCCTGCCTCTCTGCCTACTTGTGATCTCTGTCTGTCAAATAACTAAATAAAATCTTAAAAAAAAAATTATTCTTTGTTCTATGTATAAATGCCTGATTTCATATATATATACCCACATAAACTGTCTACATATGTGTGTGTATATAAAATAAATTCCATGAGAAGAGAGATACGACATTTACTCATTTTACCCATTTCTGTCCTTAATACTGTCACCTATTAAGCATATAAGCATTTTTGCTGATTATTATGGTGACATATTCAAGTTAGTATTTTTCCCCGGGGAAATCTCAGAAAATATCCATCTTGCAATAGAAAAATCAAGATGAATTCCATCTCTAGGAAAAAAAAAAAAGTCACGTTTAACCTTTGTAAGGGCTTCCTAAATGTAGATATATCATAACAATAATTAGGAAAGTATTTTAAAAATAGAAGCAAATATGGATCATTTCCCTTTAAAATTACTAAAATTCTTGTTGACAAAATGTTACTTTAAGCTTCTTGCTACTAGGGAAGCCTATTTACTTACTGTCCCATTTACTCCCTTTACTCACATAAAATTTACGTAAGAGACATTTAATAGGTGCTTAATAATTAAAAGTCATCCTGAAGCCCACATTGCCTTCAATGAAAAGTGATGCAAATAATTCAGTCTTTCTTTACCCTGAAAAATAAAGGTTATGGATGATTTTCTTTGAGAATTTTCTGCAATTCCTATACTGCTCATTGGAATTAAGTTTGCAAAGGACCACAAGCCCATCAATGCTTACCTTCCTGCTAAAATATGTAAACTGATATCTGTAGCATCTAACCTTTACCAAAGTGTTCATCTTGCAGTAATTTGGACATGTAGTGCTCCATAGAGAGTCACTCATAGTCCAGGACGGTGGCGGACGATGTATATTTTGTAGTTAATGGAGTTGAATAGATGCTCACATTTCACAGCTCAGTGAGTGTGTACTCCATTTCCTGGCTTCTGCTGCTAGGCTGGGATTTTTTTTTTTTTTCTTTCTTCTTCTTCTTCTTTTTCTTTTTTTTAAAGAAAGCAGTTCTAAACATTAAAGATAAATTTGTGACTTTTGAGAAGCCAGTAAAATCTGCTTAGAAATGATAAGAGCAGACTGGAAAGGTACAATTAGGATCATATAATTATTTATGCTAATGTAACCATTGGACCAGATTCCTTGACATTTTGAATCATTTCATTAGTTTTTACTTAGAAATGGTATGAGAAGTGAGACTCTACTGTGTGCAACTATGCTTGCTATAAGGAATCTTGAATCACTAAAGATGCATGGCAATGATAAGAGTGTTCTAAGAAGTCAAAGATGCCCTCAGCAGCCATACAACCTAAGTTGAACATGTGTTTTGCCCTCTGTGATTTGATCACAGTTGAAAAACTCACCAGAGATGTTATGATTTTTCATTATATTTAAATTTCCCATTTCCAAGACCAATAGTTTAAGAACTGTGAATAATCCCACAGATTGAATGACCACCAAAATAATCCTATGTTTGCTTTGCACAGCACTTTATAAGTGATAAAAGCTTTTCACAAAGAGATAGAAAGGGCATATTATCATCTCCACAAATAAGAAAACCAAAACTAAGCACTCATGAGAATAATAAAAGATAAAAATACTTGAAGTGCATGGAATTAGAATCACATTTGTCTCAGATCTGAAAGTCTAATGGCAACATGACTGGAAGTAACATTGGAAAAGAAGATCCAAGGATTGGCAATCTTTGACCCAAAATTCAACCCTCCACCTGTTTTTGTAAATAATGTTTTATTGGAATACAGTCATGTCCATCTCTATACATACCTGTCTTCATTCTACAATGGCAAAATTGAGTAGCTGCAACAGACACTGTATAGTTCACAAAGCTGGAAATATTTACTATCTATTCCTTTATAGAAAGAGCTTGCTGTCCTGTTCTAAATAAAAGAGATTGTCTATGCCATGAAAGTTACCTGGGGAAGAATCTAGAAACCATGAGAAAGCTGTGAACATCAAATAAATGAATAGAACCATGTTGAGATGGATGTATGACTGACTGGCCACGATATCTTTCAGTGAACAATAATTTAAAAGTATTTTCAATCAGAGGCATAGAGGGAATCTAGAAGTGGGGAGGAAAAAATATCAAATAAATTCACAATATCTATATCAATGTTTAATAAAAATTTTTGAGTTTTTCATAAGTATGAAGCATTCCGCTCAGCATTAATCTATGAATGACCCTCTTAACTAGATATTTTAAAGAACTTCCAAGTACAGGTATTTTGGGGGGGGGGGGTGATAATGAAGTGAACAACCTAGTATTTCTCAGACCAAAGGAGGAAAGCTACAGCATGGATGTCAAAAACCCTCTTCAATCTATAATTAGCATCTTTGCTTCCTTTGATAAATAACCTCACTTTTCCTTCTTTCTTATCAGGCCAGAAATTCTTTCAGGCAAAGGAAAAAGTCAAACACAGTTGCTTTGCAAAATGGCTGCTGAGTTCCTATACCTGTATTTCAAAGAAACCACTGCCCCAAACTAAGTCTCAGGAGAGAGTAAGAAAAAGTGACTTAACATATTAGATAATTTATATATTTTCTTAGCCAGATCTTAACTTTATGACAGACCTAAAAGAAAAATAAATAGCTAGCAGATTGGAAGTACTATAATAATTCCAGAAATGTATACACGTTTGTTCATTCTTTCATTACAAATTTTTGTTTTTAACACCTACCCTATTCATGGTCCTTATTTGGCATTATGGAGAAAGAGAAATTCATGCCCTCAAGAATCAAAAAACATAAGAGAGAAGAGAGATACCTATATGAATAACTGTAGTGGGGCACCTGGGTTGCTCAGTGGGTTAAGCTTCTGCCTTCGGCTCAGGTCATGATCTCAGGGTCCTGGGATTGAGTCTCATATTGGGCTCTCTGCTCAGCAGGGAGCCTGCTTCCCCCTCTCTCTCTGCCTGCCTCTCTGCCTACTTGCGATCTCTGTCTCTCTGCCAAATAATAAATAAAATCTTAAAAAAATTCTGAATAACTGTATTATAACATAATCATTTGTATTACCACTAAAAATTATGAATGCACTGAACATAAAGGCAGAAGAAACAAATCATCATAACCTATATGTGTAACTGACACTGTCTGCATTCAAGACACCATGTCCAAATGGCAGGATATAGAAATTATTGGTGTAGGATAGCCAGTGTGAGGACAGAGCATTTTGGAAATATATCTAACACAGCTCAATGAAGAATGTTCAGTCCAAAGATTCAACTTTAATTAGTGAAACGGTAATATTAGAACCATTGAAATCAAAGAAGGACTCATGCATAATTGTTTTGGAACCCCAAATTAGAGTCTCTGGTTTCTTTCTCTGTTCTTCCACCCCAGGGTTTTGCATTAAATTATATTCCCTTCATTGATTTACATCAGATAAAAATTCTATCCCCTTTTTGAGGGCAGCAGCTGAAGCAGCAACTCAAGGAGCCGAGTTTTTGTGTGTCCTCTACCAGGCTTAACTGTGGGGGCACAGTGGTTAGGGCTGAAGTCTTGCTCTCAGACATGAATCTATTAATATGTGAAAAGTCATCTTTATGTTCTTCACTAGTACTAGTACACATAATGAAATGTGTATAATATATATAAAAGACTATTTTAAAAGCACCTACCTCATTACAATTTTCTTCTTTTGGATTTATATTGGTTATCCTGGCCTCAGTTTTTTGGTAAGATAATTAATTTGGACAAGGTGTCCTGCCTACAAATACGTGCTACTATATAATGTCCCTAAACAAACAAGTCTCCATTGAATTTAACTGTCACCTAATTGACTGCTTCACAAGTCACAGTTTCCTATCCCAGAGGGGTAGTGACCCTGCTCATATAAATGGGTAGTTTTCTTTTATTAATTCATTTCATTTATGTTAATTTTATGTCCAATATTATTTGATGATGATGATTGTGACAGTTGGCCAAGGAGGATCTAATATCTAAAACAACTTGGAAATTCTTCCACTTGCTATTTCCTGAAATGGCAATATTTTCCTAGCTTTCCTTAATGGAGTATGTTAAAGTACTAAGGAAATAGTGTTATCTAAAATGTGATATCTTTAAGAGAAATATGATCTGCCTGTCCCCTGATGATCATTAATTAATTTAAATCAATTTCTTTTGATAGTGATATTGGAGTTAACTGTTAGACTCAAAATATATGTTTAATCAATGCAGTTAAAAAATTATCTGAAATTTCATTTTAGAGGAACAGAAAACTTCACAATGTCTATCATACATTTCATAGCCTTCAGTAAATCAGACCACTGACATCAGTGTCATGGCAAGTTCACTTAGGAAATAAAAACGTGCTGAGCACTGTACAGCACTCCATTAGCTTTCATAGAAACAATGCACCAGTGTTTACTTACCCAGGTAAACTGAGGCAAGGGTTTTTTGAGAAGAGGGCCCAGGCTAGCTTTTAAATCAGCGGGGCTCAAATTATTAATTCTTTTGTTGAACCCAAATGAGTCTTCATCAAAAAGTGTAATGTATCAAAATACTTTGCAAATTTAATTTTTCTCTCATCAACACACAGAGCATTTACAAACTGAATAACTTGCATTTTTAAATAGATGGAAATGAATTAGTGTAAAAAAAATAGAAAAAGCTCAGCTGCTAAAATATATACTATATGTTCATTTTCATAATCTCTTAACAAAATGAACATTTTAAATGTACCTTTTGTCTTTGACTGGGAAAAAGAGAAAGACAAGGAAATTAATATTTTTGTAATATAGATGTCATCTTATATTTCATGCCTGACTCATTTGAAAATGTAGATTAATTTGCAAACAATTTAGAAAGCTGAACTATTGAATTGGGTCCTCTAAGATTTAGGATTTGTCATCTTTTAAAGTTGACACCCAGCGAGAGCTTGTCAATTACAAAGAAGTGAAATGAAGTGAAAATAAGTCTCATCTTCATCTTCTTGTTATATGCTTGGTTGGTTATAGAGAGACACCATTTACAAGCTCAAAATAATTATTCACAAAGTTACGCTTCACTTTAAAACCAAATTTAAGCAAGAGAAAAGTGCCATTGTGTGATGGTTATTTTATTCATTGGGTAGGGAGACTGGGTGGAGAGTGGGAAATGCTATATGGCCTCTGAAGGCCAGTGGTTAGAATGTCTCTCTCCTGTCTACTTCTTCTCATGTTGGTAATAGAGATGACTTCAGATTATTTCTTTAAAAACAAACAAATCTACTTGCTATGCTACTCTCTTACTGTTCAATGAAAATGAGAATTTGGGAGAAATAATTATAATGTTATTTACACATTTTATCAATATGTGAACTGAAACACCCATGACAGTTCTATACCCTCCCTGACCTTATCTTTTAAATTTTTATTTTATCTATAAAAACAAGAGGCACAAGGTTTAAATCTTGTTAGATTCAAATGAAAATGTATTATTTGTTGTAGTCAAATAAATTTAGAAAGGCATACTTCTGGGGTGCCTCGGTGGCTCAGTCAGTTAATTGTCCAACCCTTGAGCTCAGCCTGGGTCTTCATCTCAGGGTTGTGAGTTCAAGCTGTCATTGGTCTCCATTCTGGGCATGGAATCTACTTTAAAAAAAAAAAGTTACTTCAGTGAAACTATGAGCCATCTAAATCTTGGCTTTGATCTCAAGATTTACTGTTAATGACCAAGTTCACTTACTCCAAGAAAAGGAACAGTATTCAATAAATGTAGTACCCCAATAAATTCATTCCCAATTTGTGCTCATCCCAGAGATGCTATGCAGACTTTGAATACCCACTTCAGAGAATGACTGGTAGAGATTAATAGAATCCAAAATCATGTAAAGTCAGGCAGCAGAAAGAGCATATTATACCAGTATTTTCTTCCTCCTGCACCCGCATGTACCACTTAATTCTACATGCTTTTTACTCCCAGAGGAGAGGAGAGGAGAGGAGAAGCCAAACAGAAGAGGTATGTGATAAAATTTAAATCTTTAAAGTGAAGCACTGAGACATCTTTTCTCTTCTACTACTTCATCTAAAGCCCCAAGGCCAACTCTATCTCCATCACAGTGAGAGAGAGGGCAAAATTCCGAAGTGAATTATTTGATATGTAAACACCATCTCCTTCTTTTTTTTTTTTTTAAAGATTTTATTTATTTATTTGACAGAGATCACAAGTAGGCAGAGAGGCAGGCAGAGAGAGAGAGGAGGAAGCAGGCTACCCGCTAAGCAGAGAGCCCGATGCGGGGCTCGATCCCAGGACCCTGAGATCACGACCGGAGCTGAAGGCAGAGGCTTAACCCACTGAGCCACCCAGGTGCCCCCATCTCCTTCTTTTTAAAAAAATGACAGATGACATCACTTTACAGACCTGATTTGGCAAAATTAGCGTTCTATCTAAATTCTGTTCATTTTTCAAGGCCATGCTAATGTTCCTTGTATGAAACCATCCCTTATGACTGTGACTACAATAATCATTTGTTACCTTGTCTCAAAGTCTATGGTACTTTTGGTCAACTTTGGGACTTCTGGTCAACTCTTCTGTACTGATTATTATCTTTAAAAAGTTAATTATAAAAGTAACAAAATATCATTAAAGTACTTGGACAATAGAGAAGACATCATAATTCAATAACCTGGCAACTGATCAATATGTATATTCTTCTAATTTTCACAAGCCTATACATTTTCAAAAATATTGTTTATATAGGTTTTTCACTGAACTCTTATTGAATATAAAGTCGTAAATTCATCTCCACATCACAATAGCCCATAAAAACTACTGGTTAATATTCCATTAAATGGATATATAAAGATTTATTTAACTGTACACTATTGCAATGCCAGTTAAATGATTTACAATGTTGTTGTTATACTCCATGCCCTTTCAAATATCTATATGATTATGGCTTTTTAAATATTTAGGTTATTTTTAAAACAAATTCTCAGAAGGGAAATTTACTGGCTCTAAAAGTGTGAACATTAGTCATGTAATTGCAAGATAATACCACCTACTATGCAGCATTTTGGGAAAGATTAAGAATAATATGTTAAAATGGTACAAAGTAAAGCTTAATAAATAGCGGCCACTATTATTTGTCTTTCCAAAAGTATTAAATCAATTTAGAATGCTTTTAGCTATATATAAGAATACCAGATTTTTCATAGACTTGTTATATTTAGATATTGTGTTTGATCAAACTGGCCAAGACACAAAATGATAACATATTGTTTTAATTTGTATGCATGCATTTGATCGATAGATTCTACACTTAACAGTGAGTTCTCTTTTTGAATCGCACACTGATGACTCTTACTTATTTGGATTCAAAGTTTTATCTTTTTAGATCTTTGTAACTTCTTCATAAGTTTTTGTGATAATCCTCTAGATACCTCTATTTTTAATATAACTGTGTGTATGTATATATATATACATACACACATTACAAATATACTGATTTGAGATCCGGTACAATGTCATTTGCTTTTTTTTCATCATCCAAAATAACTTACATAGTAACTTGCTTGTAATGGGTGCACAAAAATGTATGTATTAAATAGATATCAGATGTCACTCTGTTTTTCGAAGATTATATGAACTTGGCTACATATATCCAATGAGCTTCCCAAGATCACAGAAATTTTAAGAACCTAAGTTGTCATGGCAATTTCACTTCATATGTTCTTGTTTCCACTTAATTCTAGATCTCATTGCCATATTCTCTGACATGTTCAGGCTTTTTCCTCTATTCCACGTCCACCAAATGTCAGAATCACTTCCTTTTCCACTCAAGACATTCATGTTTAGAAGGTACTTTGGTGAATGTTTGCAAGTTTTATATTTCAGTAATAATTTAACATTGAATATTAGCAGTCCCTGATCCAGCAAGACATTGTATTACTATGATACTATTTTCTGATAGGAGAGAAACATCCATCTTTCAAGATTTTCTGTTTCTCAATTCTAGTACTTTATTATGCAGAAATATATGGCTCAGGCATATATACATATACATTAGAAATACATATATACATACATTAGAAATATATATGATATATATAATGCTTTTAGCTATATATAAGAATACGAAAGTACCTATTATGTTTCATTAAATCTAAAATTTAATCAATTGTATATTCCACCATTATTTTATATACACTCTGAAAGGAATAAAAAGTTGCCACTTTAACATTTTTATTGTAAGAATGAAGTTCATGAATATTTATAAGAATATGAATAACCAGCATGCAAGAAGGTAAAATTCACAATGTCTGGCATCTAAAGACTGCCAGGCATGCAAAAAATCAGGATACTATAACCCATAATGAGAACAAAAAATGAACTAATGGAAACAGACCTAGAACTTTTACAGAGTTGGCAGACAAGGACATATTCCAAACTGTAAGTAGGTTTGGACAAACAAACAAAACTCAAATGGACCATAGAACTAAACCTACAAAACCCTTAAGAGAAAGGAAGGAGTAAATCTTCATGACCTTAGTTAGGCAATGATTTCTAACATAGAACACCAAAAGCAGAGCAATAAAGGAAAACATTGAAGAACCTGATTGTCATCACAATTTAAAACTTTGGCACTTCAAAAGATACCATCATAAAAATGAAAAGATAAGCCAAAGATTTGAAGACTATATTTCAATTCACACATCCAATAAGAAGCTTGTATCCAGAATATATAAAGTATTCTTACAAATCAAAATAATAAAAAGGCAAATAATCCAATTAAAAATGAGCAAAAGATCTGAATAGATGTTTCACCAAAGATATACAAAAAGCCAATAAGCACATTAAAAATTCCCATCATTAGTTATTAGAGAAAAGCAAGTTAAAATCATGTGATACCACTTCACATTCACAAGAATGGTTACAATTAAAAAAAAATCAATGATATACAGAGAAAATGAAAGCTGTATACACTGCTGGCTGAAACGTACAATGGTGCAACCACTCTGAAGATTCATTAGGTAGTTTCTTAAAATGTAAATTACAGAATTACCTTATAACTCAGCAATTCCAATCTAGGTAACTAACCAAGAGAGATAAAAATATATGCCTACACAATAACTTGTACTAAAAAAAATTGAATTGTACACTTAAATCAAGTGCATCTTACTGTGGGTAAATTATACCTCAATAAAGTGCTTCTTAAAACAAAATAGACACAAGGAAGATATAAAAAAGACCCAAACACACTGCATATAACTAAGGACAGATTAGACATCAAAGATAAAAAAAAACTAGCAAACTTGAAGACATAGCAGGAAAAACTACCCAAAATAAATTAAACAGAGGGGAAATAATTTTTAAAATAAAGTTAACATCAATGGGCTATGGGGACAACTTAAAGCAAACCTACTATATATAACTGAAATCGCCAAAGGAGAACTGTGTCAGGAGGGCTGGGAAGGGGGGGTCAGAAAATACATTTGTAATGATGGATGAAAACTTCTGAAACTTCAAGAAAATTATAAACTCAGAGATGGGGGGGGCGCCTGGGTGGCTCAGTGGGTTAAGCCGCTGCCTTCGGCTCAGGTCATGATCCAGGTCCTGGGTTCGAGCCCCACATCGGGCTTTCTGCTCAGCGGGAAGCCTGCTTCCTCCTCTCTCTCTCTGCCTGCCTCTCTGCCTACTTGTGATTTCTCTCTGTCAAATAAATAAATAAAATCTTTAAAAAAAAAAATAAAAAAAAAAAAACTCAGAGATGGAAGAAGTTCAAAGAACCCCAAGCACAAGAAACATGAAGAAAACTAGACCAACGCATATAATAATCAAATTATCCAAAATGAGTGATAAAGAGAAAATCTTACAAGCAACTAGAGGATATAAGTCACATTACATAAAGAAGAAGAAAGATAATGTTGACAACATCAGCTTCTCATCAGACAATTTAAGAGAGAAGGCAGTGCCTTGAATTCTATATCCAGGAAAAATATGATTCAAAAGCAAAGACTTTTTCAAACATGCAAAGGTGAAGAAAAGCACCATCAGCCAACCTACCTCATAAATGAAGGCCTTCAGGAAGACGGAAATTAAATAGAGTGGGAATATGAATCTATACAAGGAATGGTGAGCACCAGAAATGGTAACTAAGGGGATAAATACATCATATTTTTGTACAGCTTAAATTCTTAAAAAGATAATTGACCATTTAAACAAATAGGCAAAAAAATCAAAATGTGTTTGAGGTTCATAATGAGTAAATAAGTAGAATATATGGGGAAAAATAATATAAAAGCTGGGGGGGGCAAAATACAAGTATACTCTTGGAAGTTTCTTATTCTACACGCATGAAGAGATAGAATATCACTTGAAGATAGACTGTGATAAGTTAAAAAGCAAATACTAAAATAAAAATTTATAACTAATGAGCCAATAAAAGAGATAAAACTGAGAAATAAAAATAGCTCAATTAATCAAAGCCAGTTCAGTAGAAAAGGAAAAAGGACACAGAAAAAAATATTAAAATAAGAGACTTAGACATAACCATATCAATAATTACAATAAATGTAAATTGTCTAATATTTAATTATAAGTCATTGTCAGGATAACAAAGGAAGAACCAATTATATGTTATGTACTAGAAACTCAGTTTACTTACAGAGACAGAAATGGGTTAAAACTAAAAGAAAAAGAAAACCTTGCTAATACTGGCCAACAGTAATAAAGAGAGGCTGAACTGGCTGTATTAATATGACATAATGTATATAAAACATTCAGAGCGAAGAATACAACCAGGGATAAAGAAGGCCATTTTATAATAATAAAGAAGCTAATTTATCAAAAGGACATATGATCTTAATGTTTACTGATAAACTGATCATGATAATACATAAAACAAAAACTAAGGTACTACAGCAATAGGCAAATTCACAATTAAAGCTTCCAATAACCCTCTCTCAGTAACTGTTTTGAATCATGAATAGAATAATTGATAAAACATTAATACAAAATATTTAAACAACCACTTTCACCTAATTGACATTTATCGAACACTCCAATCAACCACAGCAAAATAAACATTATTTTCAGGTGCACATTAAAATTTACCAAGATACACCATATTACAAGGCCACAAAATGAGTCTTAGTATTTAGAGGGATTTAAGTAGTACAAAGACTGTTTATGACCACAATGGGGTGAAATTAGGAACCAATTACAGAAATACTCATAAAAACCTCCCAATTATTTGGAAACCAAAGAGCATGAGTTCTCAATAATCTCTAGATTAAAAAAAAATATGGCAAAATTAAAAATTATTTTAAGTTGATGGTAAGAAAATACAACATATCAAGACTTGTGGAATGTCTCTAAAGTAATACTTAGAGAAAAACTTATAGCAATAGATATCTATACTGCAAAAGAAAAGAGATCTTGAATAAACATGTCAGCTTCTGTCTTAAAAATGTGAAAGAACCCATTAAACTCAAACCAAGCAGAAGAAAAGAAATAATAGTGAACAGAGTAGAAGTCAGTGGAACAGAAAATCGGTAGAGGAAATCAGTGAAACCAAACTGTGCTTCTTTGAAAATACTGACATGATCAATAAGTCTCTAGCCAGACTAATCAGGAAAAAAAAAAAAAAAAAAGAGAGAAAGAGAGAGAGAAGACTCAAATTGGCAACATCAGGAATGAGAGTTGATATCACTACAGATTTTACAAATATTGAAAGGGAAATTAGAGAATGTTATAAACAATCTTATGGCACTAAATTTGACAACATACATGAAACGGACATTTCTTCAAAGACAAATTACCAAAGCTTACTCAAGAACAAATGTGTCTAACCTGCAAAGTCACACATCAATTAAAGCAAAATTTCTCAAAGTTGGCTCTACTGATATTTTGGACTAGCTAATTTTTTGCCATGGGAGCTGTCCTACACATTGTAGGATGTTAGGAACATTCTTGGCCTGTACTCACTAGATTCCCTTAGCACTGTCTCTTTCCCCAGCTGTGATAACCAAAAAAAAGTGTCTTATAGATATTGCAATAATCTCCTTTCAAGGAGGGAGAGGATTAAAACTGCCCCAGTTTGGACATATTATGTTATTATTATTATTCATTCTCCTTCTCCTTCTTTCTCCTTCTCCTTCTTTCTCCTTCTCCTGCTTCTTCTGCTTCTGCTTCTTCTTCTACTTCTTCTTCTGCTTCTTCATTGGTTTCAAGTTTCTACTTAAATTCTAGTTAGTTAACCTATAGTTATAGTTATAGTTATAGTTATAGTTATAGTTAACCTATAACCCAATGTAATATTGGGTATTGGGTTCAGGAGTAGAATTTAGTGATTAATCGCTTACATATAACACTTAGTGCTCATCACAAGTGCCCTCCTTAATACCCATCACTCATCTAGCCCATCCCCCAATTCCACATCTAAGTGAAATCATATGGTATTTGTCTTTTTCTGACTAATTTTTCTTAACATAATACTCTCTAGCTCCATCCACATTGTTACAAATGGCAAGATTTCATTCTTTTTGATAGCTGATATATAAGTATGTGCCATAAATAGATAGACAGATACATACATACATACATACATACATATGTGCCACATCACATCTACTTTAGCCATTCATCGGTCAATAGACATTTGGGCTCTTCCCATACTTTGGTTATTGTTGATAATGCTGCTATAAACATTGGAGTGTATATGCTCCTTTGATTCAGTATTTTTGAATCCTTTGGGTAAATACCTAGTAGTGCAATTGTTGGGTCATAAGGTAGCTCTATTTGTAACTATTTGAAGAACCTCCATACTGCTTCCCACAGTGGATGCACCAGTTTGCAATACCACCAACAGTGTGAGAGGGTTTCCCTTTCTCCACATTGGCACCAACATCTATTGTTTCCTGTGTTACTAATTTTAACCATTCTAACAGTTGTGAGGTGGTATCTTATAATAGTTTTGATTTGTATTCCCCTGATCACGAGTGATATTGAGCATCTTTAACGTGTGTGTTAGCCATCTGGATGTCTTCTTTGAAAAACTGTCTATTCATGTCTTCTGTCCACTTCTTAATTAGATTATTTGTTTTTTGGGGGGCTGTTAAGTTTGATAAGTTCTTTATAGATTTTGGATACTAACCTGTACCACATGTCATTTGCAAATATATTCTCCTATTCAGTAGATCATCTTTTAGTTTTGTTGATTGTTTCCTTCGTTGTGCAGAAGCTTTTTATCTTGATGAAGTTTAATAATTTATTTTTGCTTTTGTTTCCCTTGCCTCCAGATACATGTCTAGTAAGAAGCTGTTACAGCTGATTGACAAATTATATTAAAGAACATGAAATTATAGGTAAAAACCTTCTAACAAAGAAAGCTCTAGGTCCAGATGGTTTTACTGGTGACTTCTACCAAACATTCAAGGAAAAAATCACACCAGTTCTACAAAAACTCTTTCAGAAAACCAAAAAAGAGGTTTTCTTTTTTATTTTATTTATTTATTTTTCAGAGAGAGAGAGAGAAAGCAAAAGCAGGGGGAGTTGTAGGCAGAGGGAAAAGCAGACTCCCAGCTGAGCAAGGAGCCCATTGTGGGACTCAATCCCAGTACCCTGGGATCCTGAGCTGAGCTGAAGGCAGATGCTTAACTGATTGAGCTACCCAGCTGTTCCCCAAAAGTGGTTTTCAACTAATTCAATTAATTCTTTGAGGCCAACATTATCCTGATAGCCAAAATGATAAAAAGACATTACAAGAAATGAACACTGTAGACCAATATCTCTCATGAGCATACATACAAAAATTCTAAACAAAATTTTTGCAAATTGAATCCAATGACATGTAAAAGAAATAATATCATAATCACATGGAGTTAATTTGAAGAATGCAAGGTTGGTGTAACATTTGAAAATCAGTGAATGTAATTCACCATGTTAACAAACTCAAAAAAAAAGAGAAAAATTGTATGATAATCTCAATCTCAGAAAAGCACTGTATAAAATCTAACATCTATAACCAGTAAAATAACTCAGAAAACTAGGAATAAAATGGAACTTCCTCAACCTCATAAACTGCTTCTATGAAAAATGTATAGCTAGCAGCGCACTTAATGGTAAAAGAGTGAATAATTTCCCCTAAGATCAAAAACAAGGCAAATATGTCAGCTATCACTACATCTATTCACCTTTATACTAAAATTTCTAACCAATGCATTAAGGCAAGAAAAAAGAAATTGAATAGTATCCATATTGAAAAGAAAGAGGTAATATTCTCTTTATTCACGGATGGTATCACATTTATGTAGAAAATCTGATAGAATCTACAAAAAAGTTACTAGGACTAATGAATATGTTTCATAAGGAGACAGATATAAAATGAGTGTACAAAAATTGGTTGTATTTCAGGGGCGCCTCGGTGGCTCAGTGGGTTAAAGCCCCTGCCTTCGGCTCAGTCATGATTCCAGGGTCCTGGGATGGAGCCCCACATCGGGCTCTCTGCTCAGCAGGGAGCCTGCTTCCTCCTCTCTCTCTGCCTGCCTCTCTGCCTACTTGTAATTTCTGTCTATCAAATAAATAAATAAAATCTTTAAAAAAAATGTGATTTGTTTAAAAAAAATTGGTTGTTTTTCTATTTGTTAATAAAGACCAGCTGAAAAATGAGATTTAAAAATATCAATATTAGAAGTATGAAATACATTATTATACTTATAAATATTAAAGCTGATAGAAGATATAAAAGTAAACTCTACACACAAATGACAGATAATACACTGCTCAGAGAAATTTTAAAAACTGTAATATATGGAGATATATACCTTATTTATGGGTTGGAACACTCCATAGTGTTAAAATGTTGATTCGACCCACCTACCAAATGATCTAGCCATTATATTCCTAGGTATTTTATCCAAGAAAAAAATATATAAATCCCTATAGAAATGCAAATGAATATTCATAGTAACCTTATTTGTAATGGCCCCAAACTGGAAATAACTTAAATATCCATGAATAAATGAATGCATAAACAAATGGTAGTATATCCATGCAGTTGAATCCTGCTCAGCAATAAAAAATGTAGTAAGTTATTTTTAAATTTTTTTTAAGATTTTTATTTATTTATTTGAGAGAGAGAAGAGAGAGGAAGAGAGCTCACGAGTAGGAGGGGCAGGGAGAAGGATAGAGAATCTCAAGCAGACTCCAGAGTGTGGAGACTGACACAGGGCTGGATCTCAGGACCCTGAGATCATGATCTGAGCTGAAACCAAGAGTTGGGCACTTCATCGACTGAGATAGCCAGGTGACCCCAAAATGTAATAAACTATTGATATACAGAACAAAATAGAGTAGTGAAGGAAGTCAGATAAAAATAATGTATACTCTATATTTCTTAATATTAATTTTTAGTTCTGAAAATATTATTTTTTATAGATTCCAGTTCTCTAACAAATATGTCCAATCTTATCTATATTCTTGAGTACACTAACACAGTTAGCGTACTCATAGTTTCATAGCTATAGCGTAGAATCACCTATTGGTCTGTTTCTATTTTCTGATTTTTCTTTAGTTCCAGTTTTCTGCGGGTTTCCTAATTTTGATGTGAAGGTCAGCTATTTGGTATGGAAAACTGTAGAGGACCTGGATGATACCTTCAATCTCAAGGGATGCTGGTATGTTGCAAGAATAGAGGCAAATTATCTTAATCCAGTAACACTTAGACTTTAGGATGAGTTTAAGACATGGTAAAGCTCTACTTCTGGTTCTTCCTCAATTTCGGGTGTATCTCTTCAGGAGGCTCATTAAGGGCCTCGGATATTTACCAGAGCACCTTCTTCTTCCTTCTTCTTGATGCATCTTTAATTTTCATGTCTTCACAACTATGAGACTGTCAAAAGCTCTCTTGAGATATTCAGCTTCTTTCTGCACAGCTTAATAATTGGCTAATATCTCAAAGTGAGAACTGCTACTTAGCATTAGATTCAATTCCTTGTGTTTCCCTTCTTTGTGGAATCTTGGCCTCTCAATCCCTGGTTACTTTGGGAGGCCCAAACTTCAATATTTATGTCTTCTAATCCTATGAGATTTCTAAAAGTTCTGTCTCTGCTTCTCCACCTCTTACAGTCTGCATTCTGACCAGCTTCTGAATATATCACCCCATAAGGCTGAAGACCTACTAAATACCTCACATGGAAAGAGGAACTCAGAATGTTGGACTCACCTCTATCAGTTTCTCCTCAAAGGGGGTATAGCTCAGTGGAAGAGCATTTGACTGCAGTTTCTCCTCAAGTGTATAACATATCCAAAGAAACCATCCATACTCTAGAGGGGTTCATAATGGTATCTCGTAACAGATGCCATGTGTTAAATAAATATGGCATCCAATAAACGTTCTAACAGTAAGTACAAGAAAAGTTAATAGGAATTTTCAAAATTAGAATGGGTTTTTGCTTCTTGCAACAAAAATGATCTTAACCAGAATTAGACATTAAGAAATACTAGGTAAGACTAGTACCTATTGCTTGTGTGGAAAGAGGAAAAGTGGTTGAAAAGGAGGCCAGATTCTCAAGCTTTTGTCATCGCTAGAAAGGGAACTATCCAGAGTAGGCAGGAAGAATCCAGGTGCAGTTTTTTGTTTGTTTGTTTGTTTTTTAACCATATTAGGTTTCATAAATGGCAGTCCGCTCTCTAGGGAAGATTGTGTTGCCTATCAGTTTGCCATACAAAATACATGAACTGGGTGGTTTAAATAAGAGATATTTATTTTCCCAAAGTTCTAGAGGCTAGAAGTCTGTGATCAAGGGGCTAACTCAGTTCTCTAGGAGGGCTCTCTTTCTGGCTTGCAAATATTCACTTTCTCACTGTGACCTCAAATGGCCTTTTGTCTGTGTGCATAAAGAGAAAGAGAAATCTCTGGGGTCTCTTACTCTTCTTACAAAGACATCATGGATGAGGGCTCTACCCTTATGGCATCTCTTAACCATTATTACCTCCTTATAAGCCCCACAAAATAGTCACATTAGGGTTAGGGCTTCAATATATGAATTTTGGTGGAGGGCAAAACTCAGTCCCATAACAGAGACCCACCAATTCTCTTATACTTAGAGTTATACTAGATGTGATTCATGTAAACAGAACTAAATTGTGGAATTTGCCATTCTACAAAGGTGCTACTTCGTAATTTTGGCAGTGCTGAGTACTCTTCCTATAATCCAGAAGTACTCTTCCTATATAGTCCCTTCTCCATTTTAGAAGGTAGTTCCCCTTGATACTAGTGTTCTTGTCAAAATCTCCCAAGAGTCTGGGATTTTCCACAATTAATGGCTTTACTATTGTAGTCCTGTCCTCCATATCTCTCAATTAATTCCTGAAAATTTGAGTTATAATCCACTTAATAGGAAGATGTTCCTTCTGTGTTGGAGTCTAGTTGGGGAGAGGATGGGGAAAAAATTTTCTTCTTTTGGCTATCCTGCTCTCATCCCAAGCTAAAAAAAACAAAGGATCAGGTATAACAAAGGCAGTATAGGTATAAGTCAATTTCACAACTAAGATGTTAACCTAGCTCAAGGGACAATAGAAGGCATTTAAAAATACAAGATTCACAAAGTCAGGGTAATGCAAATGCTTCTCCCCTTCTAACCAGGCTCACCTCCCTCAGATTCTTAGGCAGGTCTGCAGCAATCTCTTTTTCCAAGCCCCTCACTCTGAATGTTGAACCCCCAACATAGGGCAATTTTTATCCTCTGTCTCAAAAAAATATTTCATTTCTTGGATCCTCTTCATCTATGTGGGAAGTATTCTCGGTGATTTTCTTTTAATACTTGACTTTTGAAGGTAATTGTATTTCAAATGTAAAAAAGAAATTCAGAAACAGCATAGTCAAAACTAATATTAAAGAAAAAGTGATTTTACCCATTACCAAATAGGCATCATTGCTCTTCGAGTCAATGGATCCCTATTATCTTCTGAGGATCATTTGGTTTCTTTCTTGCTTACAACATGAAAAACAAAAGCTGTTCTTACTTGTAATGGCTACTTTCTCTGTCATCTTTGGGATTGTGGCAATCATGATTCTCAAATTCTTTATATTTACTCTCTTCTCCATCCCCACTCCATGAAAGGGGTTGGTGGTTGCCAATTTTTCCTACTACATTTCTACCATAGTACCTTTTCTATTACATTACATACCTAATTGCATTGTATTCACCAACTCAGAATTTCACAACAGAAGGATTTAACTGGAAGTCTGGAAAGAGACCTGCATGTGCCTGAATCTCTGTGGACTCAAGCATACCGGCATGCAACCTTTCTACGTGGGATCCTAGCACCTTCAGTTTCTCCTAACCACGTATCAGCAGGGGCCCCTCAATCCTCCACTCCTCCAGGCACTCTCCTATTTCTCTTGAAATCCCTCTATATGTTGCACAGGACTGTACCCTACTAGTATGCTGGGGTGCTATTTTTGGATTTCAACTGCCTTCTTTCTGAGGTCACAGACCTAATACCTACCATTATTCTAAATTCATTCTAAGCAAGGTCATCTCCCTTCTCCAGCAGTTTTTTTTTTCTTTCTTTCTTTTTGGAAAGCCATCAACTGCTCTTCTGTGAGCTTCAGGAGGGTTCCTCCGAACCTGAGATCTCTGGCTATGTTCCTCCTGCCATCTTATGCTCTGTTTGCTGTTGGTATTGTTCCAGGGTCTGCCTAAGTATTTGAAAGTAAATATAAATGTGTTCTTAACCCTATCACTTTAATAAAAGGGAGCACACAATACACAAAGTCTAAACCTTGTTTTTTTCATCTAAGAGGATTTTGAAGACGGAAGTGCGGCTTTTGGTTTGGAAAATGAATTGGGGAAAAAAAAATCTCTGTTTGTGTAGAGCAATCGCTCCTGTGAATACTGTGAAATACTGTTCCCATTTACTTTACTTTCAATCACCATGTGCCTCCTATAATTTGAGTTATAATTATTTTACATTAAATTTGAAAAAACTTTTAACTGATTTAAACAAAATATAACAAAGTTTAAAAACAGAAATACCAAGTCAGTACTGTTAAAATGAGAAGAGGTTCAAGGGAATTTCAAATTAAATCTCCCTCTTCTACTGCTACTGAAAATTAAAATCTAAAATTTAAAATCTTAATTTGCTAGGCTTTCTTTTCTTCTTCTTCTTCTTCTTCTTCTTTTTTTTTTTTGCAGAAGTAATCAGTTTGCTAGAATAGAAATGTTCTAATTTGCTTGTTGAGAAATTTTTTTTAAAGAGAAAAGCAATGTGGTTTGGAATACAAGGCACTTGTTTTTATTAGATATGTATACCAGTTATAAATTGGAAATATTAGTCCATTCTTTCCCTTGGGAAATCTTGATATTAGTTTGTTTTTCTGATCAGAAAAATTTGTTTCCCACTAACCTTATAATAACAAAATTCTTTGTCCAAGTAGGAAACTAGTATAAGTAAGTTCATGTTAACCTATTAAAATTCTTACAAATGTGCATCACAAAAGATAATAAAATATGTAAAGTTAATATCAACAACTTTCATATATTCTTCACTTACCAAAGAATACTAAAGTATTCAATTTATGTTTTCATTTGGAATCTCATGCTTGTTATAAGCATATCAGAAACTTCTTTCCCCTTGATTTTAACAAAATACCTGAAAATGCTCTACTGGAAATAAAATGCCTGCTAAAAGAGTTGGTTTATTTTGTTTCCCTTGCCTTTCTGATTTCATGACATGACACTATTATCCCTTGCCTCAGGAACCTATCTGGTCCCAGACACAAAAGTCCCATAATTGTTGGAAAGCCTTGGAAAACTGTATTTTAACATGTGAGATATAACTGAGTAGTTATTTCCCAGAACTCCTTTATACACAATCTGAGGCTATGTGGTTTTAACACAGTGCATAGCACCTTGTTGCTAAAGCACTGGCCATTGCTCTACTGACACACAGGCCCCAGACCTTTTCTCCTGACAGAATCAGACTCTGGGTCTCCTAGCCTGTTAGCTCTCATAGGCTTCTATGACAACAGACAACAACAACAACAAAATTTATACTTCCTCTGCTTTCTTCCCTATTAGAATAAAGCAGGAAACAAAAGACAAATTCAAATTAACGAGGATTGGGGGCAATAAAAGTCTCAGTGGAGAAGGTATTACTATATATAATCTATGTACAAAACATGTTCCTCCATTTTACCTTGCATGAAGTAGTGAAGTTCATTGTCTTTCAAATGTTTCAAGCAATTCAAAAGAATAGCATTACAAATGCACAATCATCTGTGAATACTGTGTCTGTATTTGAGCACAATAGAGAATTATGAATCATTTCTGCTCAGTGTTGTAAATTTCATTTTCAAAAATATTATAAAATGAAGTAACTACTATTATAAAGATGTTTTTAGATGACATTTAATTATAATGCAAGGTAATTTATTTTACCAGCTAGAGTATCTTAGGCTAATTGCATTTATTTATGTTTTATGCTTGTGCCATCATAACAACCCACCTATCCTATCCTATATGTTCATTTTACCATTTTATTTTTCAATCTTAAGACATATTTTGGATTTTCTCTAAATTTTGGTAATGCTTCTTAATTGTAAGGGGAATATTTCTTTGCCCTTACACCTCCTGTGTGGAAGAATGCTTTGATCTCTCTAGAAGTTTAATTGCATTTCATGGAGTGGTTCCTCTTTGCAATTAGATCTAGGCTTGGATGCTGAGTGTGTTTTCTTTCATGTTTCTATTCAGTCATTTCTGTGGTAAATTTTCTATCTCACCAATGTGTGCTTTCATTCCAGCCTCTGGTAACAGTAACTTCTGAGTAGCCACATTTTTTCATCTGCTAAAGATAGGCTCTCTGATCACCCTTGAAGTGTTTTGGCAAGTTTGCCTTTGAGAATTTTAATTATTCTTCCCTTTTACAGATAGTTATTGGATAGTGCTAGTTAAGATATTGTCATATCTCTTATTGGATTTACTCTACTAGGAAGTCAGTTGTTATCGATAGGGTAAATACAATATTAAGTTCTTCTACTCATTGAATGAAATGTATTATTTAAATTTAGTGGAATTACTTGTGCTCCCTTCTCTGAAAAAAGACAGTAAATACTTTAGCATAGTAAGTGGCAGTGATCTGTCCAGACTTCTGTCCAAAGACTGAATAGTAAAGTTCTATCCTAATGACAACTTGCTTCTTGGTTCTCGTTCTCCAATTTTTGTTTTGTAGTCCTCAAAGGACTCAGTTAATATTAATATCATAGTTCTCCAATTCGAAGATAGCAAAGAACCATATATCTTTGATAAGAAAGAAAGAAGCAAGCAGCCAAATAAAAAGAGTGCTATATACTGTTTTGTTCTCTTACACAAGCAAATTGATTCTATTCAGAAGT
This sequence comes from Lutra lutra, assembly GCF_902655055.1. Lineage (NCBI taxonomy): Eukaryota > Metazoa > Chordata > Mammalia > Carnivora > Mustelidae > Lutra > Lutra lutra. Next base: position 57,372,336 of record NC_062284.1, read on the forward strand.
GTGGCCTGATGGCTGCAGGTGAGCCAAAAGTTTCATTAACAATTCTGAATAAAGATTTAATGGTCCTAGACAGAGAATAACCGTAATGTTGGGCAATCCATCTGTATCTCAGTTTCTCCATCTCTAAAAACAAAAACAAAAACAAAAAACAAAAATGCAAAAATAAATAAATAAATAAAAGAAAGGAAGAAAGAAAGAAACCCAACAATATAAATTGGACAAGGGCTCAGACATATGTATAAAAAGGACCTTACAACTGAAATGAGTAAGTTTTTAAACCAAATATATGCTCAACTAGTAAAGTATTCAGCTGCAGCAAATTTATTCAGTTAGTCTTCTATTTGTCTACTCATCTATTAAAAACAATATTTATTGCATACAATCTAAGTGCCAGAAATTGTACAAGGTATTGTCAATACAGCAATGGACAAGAGTTTGTGCTACGGTGTCAGAAAAAACTTTCAAAAGGTAGTTGATGATGGCGGGTGGTTCTCTCTAAAGTAAGTGGTCTGGAAAGTTGTCTCTGAGAGGGTAATGTTTGGGTTCAGATGAAGTAACAAAGAGTTGTCCAGGCAGAAGAAGATTAAGTACATGTTCATGGGGGAGGGAAAAAAAATTATTCAGTTAAAATACAAAAAGATCAAGGTGGTTCAAACATAGCAAGTGTAATAGATCATGGTATGAGATGACATTTAGAAGTAGAAAGGGATGCATCATGTGCATATTAGAGAACGCAGTAAAGACTTCAAAATTATTCTAAATACAATTTTGGAAAGTTCAGCAGGGACATATCATGATCTGATTTTGTTCTGGTTGTATAGACAATGAATTATAAAAACTTAAATTGAAAGCAAAGAGAACAGGTAGAAGATTCCTGAAGTTATTCAATGGGCAGTGATGGCAGCAGTAGAATTGGTAACATGTGGTGGATTTGGAGTATATTTGAGAAAAAGCTTGAAAGTCTTATAATGGTTCAGTTTGGGGCACAGGTGCAAGACAGAGGAATCAAGATGATTTCTGGGTTTTTCTGGCTTGAATAGCTGATAGTAGTTGGTGGCATTTACTCAGAGAGTGAAGATACAGCTAGGAAGAGGAATATGGCAGTGCATTGAGTTCAGTTTTAACTCTGTTAATTGAAAGTTGTCTCTTAGACATCTAACTGTTGATGTTAATAGACAGTTCTATATGTCAATGTGGTATTCAGGCCATGGCTAGAAATAGAAATGTAGCTGTAATAACTATACAGGTTAAATAGAAAGTGCAGAAGTGGTCAAGCAATAGGGAAGAAGAGATTGCCCAGAGTTCTGAGACTTTTCAACACTTAGAGGTTAAGCATAAAAAAGTAAGGAAACAACCTAGGAGACTCAAAATGAGAATACCGTGATACAGAAGTAAAGAGAATAAAGTTTTAAGAGGGAGGAACTGGAAAACGATTTTGAATGCTTCTGAGGGATGAAAAAGATGAAAATTTTCCAAGATGGACATTATTACTGGTCTCTATGGAGCAGGTTCAGAGGTAGGAATGGGGATGAAAATCTAAGGAGATAATGAGGAGGAGCTAAAAGAAACAAGAACATGTAGGCCAAGGGGGAAAAGGCAGGGGCACATTTTATGCAGCTGTATCTCCATATATCATCATTAAAGCTAATAATCAGTTTAAGGAATAATGTGTAGACTTAGGATTTTTATTTAATTTGTTTTTGAAGGTTTTTATTTATCAAATATTTACTCAGCTCTTCTTCATGTGCAGACACTGATCAAGAGTTCTGGAATTTTTATTAGTGAACAAGGCAACCAAAGACCCTTACCTTCACGTAGCTTAGTTTCTAGTGAGGGAGAAAAAAAAACATACAATAGAAATAGTAAATACCACGTAGTAGGCTAAAGGGTGATAAGTCCTTTGGAAAAAGAGTACAGTAACAGGGACCCAAAGTATTGGGGTTACAGTTTAGATGGGGTGATCAGAGTAGGCATCTTTTAGATGAAAACTTCTGTGCAAAAAATTGAAGGTGAGAGTTTAGTTAGCTGGTTATCTGGAGGAAGAACATTCTGGGCAGAGAGAACCACTAGTGCAAAGGCCCTGAGGCAGAGAAAAAGCAGGGAGGAAAGTGACTCCAGAGTGAAGTGAATAAGCAAATCAATGAAGGAAAGGAGGTAAAGGCAGGGGTCCTTTAGCAATGTTTTCTTTATTCTGAATGAAAGAGAGAGCAATGAATTTCAGAATTCTGAGAAGGGAGTGATGTGATCTGTCTCACCTGACAGTAATTCAGCTAGGAGATGATATCTTAGATCAGGGTAGGAGCAGAAGTGATGAGAAACAATGGAGTTCTAGAGTTCTAGAACTACAGGACTCCTTAATGCCTTAGGTGTTGGGTACAAGAGAAAGGAGTCAAGGATAACTACAAGGTTATTGAACTAAATTTTGAGAAGCTATAGCTGCTAACAGCTGTGATGGATAAAGTGGCAGGTGAAATGGGTTTAGGGATAAGCGTTCATGCTGTGTGAGATGAGACCTTCAAGTAAAGATGTCAAGTAGGCGGTTGGATAGACAAGCCTGGCATTTGGTACCTTACACAGTGACTGTTAAGAGCTTTCAGAACCATGATAAATCCATTGATGCTACTCACATCTCCACTTACAGCCTATTCAACTAAGTCCCACAAGCATAGGGTCAAGTCCTGTGGGGATGTTAGAACAGACAAAAGAGTAAACCCTAACAAATCTGTTTATAGACCAGAACACAACATGAGTGAGGTAGATGACAATGCAGGCTAACCAGATATATTTTATAATTTCATTTACCCGTGCTAAATGCTATAGAACTTTATCTTTTTTTTAAAAAAGACTTTATTTATTTATTTGAGAGAGAGAGAGAGAATGAGCAGGGAGGAGGTCAGAGGGAGGAGACTCCCTGCGGAGCTGGGAGCCTGAAGCAGGACTAATCCCTGGACTCTAGGATCATGACCTGAGCTGAAGGCAGTGGCTTAACCAACTGAGCCACCCAAGGTGCTCTGTTATAGATCTTTAAACCTCACTTTGGATCCAAAGTGTGGGCAACACTCAATTGAAAGTTTTTTCTCTGTAATCCCTACAATTATGCTCAACATATTAAGTAAAATGGAAGCAAAAGAGAGGGTTATCAACAAATAATAACACACGGTTAAACACTGGACACTGTATAACATAACTTTGCAATCCAAAGAAAGATGCCCTTGACCCAGTTTATCTTTGGCAAATGTCTCTGTGTATATGTGTTTTTTATAAAATATGACAAGGGCAAAGAGATAACAGTCACAGTCAATCCCTCAGAAAACTGCAAGTTTTACAAAACAAAAAGGAAAATGGCAATGACTATGCCTTTGATTTGAAAAACCCAATGCAATTAATGATTGCCATTACATGTTCCCTATTAGCCTGACTTGCATAAGCACAAGGAAAAGTTCAGGGTCTTAGAGCTAATCAGGAAAAATATCACTAAGCTTTGGGCCAGTTAATTAACAGTAAAGTCATATTTTTCACAGAGTAAGTCAGGCTCTTCCTTTTGACCTCATTTAATTGCTGCTTTTAAAGACCACTGGAATAATACTCTCACATACAAAAATGCATGAAATTCAGCAACCTCTTAAGGTGTGATCAGACCAAAAATTAAAAATACAGGAGTGTAAGTTTAAATTGGCATACTCTTTGTAGAGAGCAATAGCTTTTGTGTACTGTGAAGATATATATATATTATTGTGTAACAATATATATGTTACAATATATATTAAGTGGCAGAGAAACATTGATATTTTTGGCATACTCATAAGTCATAAGGGTTTTCCTACAGATATGTGGATAATGATAAACCTATACAGGTATTCATCACAGCATTAATTATAACAGTAAAAACTTGGGGCCCTAATAAGGGATGAATCACTAAATTCTACTCCTGAAACCAACACTACACTATATGTTAACTAACTTGAATTTAAACAATAAAAAAAGAAATATTAGGATTTTTAGAAAGCAAAATATCAGTGTAAATAGTAGGAGGAAAAGTTTTTGGGCGGTAGAGTTGTGAATGAGAGCATCCAAAGCAATATAGGTTCTGGGAGAAATGTGGAAGAGAGAAAAAGGACGTAGGAATAATGTACCTGGGGGTTAGAAATGAGATCCTCTGGGGGTGCCTGGCTGGTTCAGTTGGTGTAGCATGCAACTCTTGATCTTGGGGTTGTTGTGAATTCAAGCCCTACACTGGGCCTAGAGCTCACTTAAAAAATAAAAACTCTAGAGGCGCCTGGGTGGCTCAGTTGGTTAAGAGGCCACCTCTTGATATCTACTGAGGTCATGATCTCAGGGTCATGAGATTGAGCCCCGCCCAGAGTGGGTCCTGCTTAAGATTCTCTCCCACCCTCTCCCTCTGTCCCTTTCTGCCCTGTTCTCTCTCACACGTGTTCTCCCTCTCTCAAAATTTAAAAATATAAAAATAAAAGAAATAAAAACTCCAAAACAATTAAACATTTACAAAAAAAGAAATGAGATCCTCTGTAAATATTTTTGAGCAATGCAAATTAAAGCTCAGAATTTCATTTCATTTTTTTAATCATTCATAGCTGTTTAGATGGTACTTTTTTGAATGCAGTGTCCTTATAGAGAAAAGACCCAATGAGTTAGGATTTATAGTTTATTGTTTTTTGTAATAAATATATAGACTCTAGTTCACAAACTGAAGGGAAAAAAAAAAAACCATCAGCACCGCCACCACCAACAAAAAACTTGGGGCCCTAAATGTCTCCAATTAAAGTATTCAAATCAATTACAACAATTCTTTGGCATATTATATAACATTAAAATGTTAAAATACAACAATGGATGACATAAGACAATTTAGAATGGATTTAGAGCTCAGATTTATTAAAACAACATAAAATGTTATATCTGTATCATATGAAAATACGTGTGCATACTTTTTATATATACAGAAATGAAATCCTTTAACAGTAACTATCTACGCATTGTAGACTATGAATTCTGGTTAATTTTTTCTCTTTATCTTTTCTTGGCTTTTCTTGTTTGTTTGTTTTAATAATCAGCATGTAATTCTTTATAATCAGAAAAATAATTCAACCTGTTCTTAGAAAATAAAGTTTTAAGCCCTTTGGCTTAATTTTCTACATATTCAATTTTGGGTCCCTTTAGAGAAACTTAATAAACATGGTCGTAATTTCTGTTTTCTTACTAACCTACTACTCATGAAGAAAAATAAGTTTGGTTCTTATGAATACTTTTGATGGTAATTTTTTTTTTTTCCCTTTCCAAGTTTTTATTTACATTCCAGTTAGTTAACATATACTTGGTAGGTCTAGGGCTTAGTTACAGATACTTGGTATTTCTAGGGCTAGATGTTGTTACACCTTATGGTCCATTCCAGGCAGTGATTTCAGATACTAAGAATTGTTAATCCTTTGTTCTAAACTTCTTGGGAAAATAGAGATTTTCCCATTTTTACCATATGATAGTATGAAATAAGTACCCTTAACTACTCATGTTGAATAAAATATTTAATTTGGGGGACGCCTGGGTGGCTCAGTTGGTTAAGCAGCTGCCTTCAGCTCAGGTCGTGATCCCAGCGTCCTGGGATCGAGTCCCACATCGGGCTCCTTGCTCATCAGGGAGCCTGCTTCTCCCTCTGCCTCTGCCTGCCATTCTGTCTGCCTGTGCTTACTCTCTCTCCCTCTCTCTCTCTGACAAATAAATAAATAAAATCTTAAAAAAAAAAAAACTGTGACTAGATGAATTTTAAAAAAATATTTAATTTGGTATATAATATTTTGTGTATTTAGCATATAATATAACTTGTATACAAGTGCATTTTAATTTTCCTTACTTTTTATGAGAGCAAGAAGGATCATAATTTCCTATAATAGAGAGATGAAGAATTTCTCTTTTTGGTGTCAATACTCAGTCATTACAATTCTTGTCTCCACCATGCCACCAAACATGGTGACTAAAAGGCTAATAAAACTTAAATATTGAAGTAAACGAAGGCACATCCAAGTTCAGCTATGACACTTTAAAATATAATCTGCTTCTCAGTTTTGCTCAGAGGAACAGGATCAAATTATCAGAGTCTGTCACCAATGCTGCCTAGAAGCCAATGCTTAAAACTACCTGTTGACAGATGGAGCTGGGCTGATAAAAATCTATCACACAGATATTACTGCATAATATATTTGAAGATAAAAGATGTTGCCATTTTTAGTAGCAAAAAGGACAATTTTTCATTTCAAACAATAAGACCATTTCTTTAATAATGTAAATTAAGGAATACCTTAGCAAAAACAAAACAGACTCCTTCTTAGAGGACTACTTTATATTTAGAAAAAGTATCTATATTCATTTCTACTTTTCATAGTTAGCACTTTAAAAGAGACAAGTATTTTTAATGACCAATGACTATAATGTTTTTATATTAAACATTTCCATTCCTCTTTCTAAAATGCAAATTATTTATTGATTTTTTTAAGGTGCTGAATGCCTGAGTTAGGCAGTACAGTATTTTAAAATATTAAAAGCATCAGTTAATCAAATCCTGCCTGTACAAGGAACTAACACTTATTAACTGATTTGACCTTAAGCTTATCAGCATTGCTAACAATAATTAATCCATCTGTAAAGGTAGCAATCCCTACACCTCTATAGGTAATTCTGATTGATGTTCATCCAGATGGAGACATATCTCTCTAAGTGTGATCTTCAAGACCACCTGAGAGAGTCTGAATGCGTTCAGATCCCTGGGTTCCACATCATACCTACTGAATTTGAATCTCTGGGAAGTCAATATATATCATGCACCCCAGGTGATATTTATACACATTAAATTGAGCAAAAGATAGTGGATCAATATTTGGATATAGCTTTCAAAGATAAATAAACTAATTTTTAAATGATGGTGAATTATTTTACATATTTTATAATTCAGTGTATATATAATACATACATAATAAACATGTATTTATAGTGAATCACTTCTAGTGGTTATATATAAAAGTGCAAAAAAAATGGCTCAGTTGGCTAAGTATCCAACTCTTGATCAGCTCAGGTCATGATCTCAAGATCATGAGATCAACACCCCCTCCCCCCACCCACACTCCATGCTGGGTATAGAGACTGCTTAAGATTTTCTCTCTCTCTTTGCCCCTCCCCCTTCTAAAAAATAATTAAAAATAATAAAATATATGTGGGGTGCCTGGTTGGCTTATTCAGTCAAGTGTCTGACTCTTTTTTTTTTTAAAGATTTTATTTATTTATTTGACAGACAGAGATCACAAGTAGGCAGAGAGGAAGGCAGAGAGAGAGGAGGAAGCAGGCTCCCCACTGAGCAGAGAGCCCGATGTGGGACTCGATCCCAGGACCCTGGGATCATGACCTGAGCTGAAGGCAGAGGCTTTAACCCGCTGAGCCACCCAGGCGCCCCAACAAGTGTCTGACTCTTAATATCAGTTCTGGTCATGATCTCAGGGTTGTCTGACTCTTAATATCAGTTCTGGTCGTGATCTCAGGTCGTGATGTCAAGCCCCATGTTGAGCACCATGCTGGGTGTGGAGCCTATTTAAAGAAAAGTATGTGTAACATATATACTTTTATTTTGACTAATTCTAAAATCTATAGACAAAATATTTTATTGATCTATTAATACGTTTTCACATGCCTTAAAATATAGGAACACAGTATTACCCCCTTCACGGGCAGATGCATCCTCAAAAGTAAGTGGGCTGGAGACAAATAAGATGTTCTTGGTGGTTCTGAGATCACCTACCAATGAACTCCTAGACCATAGACTCAGCCTGGCAGTGCAGAGAATATTTTTTCTGTATAATCTCTCATCTGTGTCTCAAGTGTCATATACATTAAAGCTACAGGATATTAGATATTAGAAGAATGAAGGCCTAAAGAAACATAAGGATACATTTCCTTTTGCATAGAAATGAAAGATTTCTGGGGTATGCAGTCTCCCAACTCAGTTTTCTATTCCCTTAAGATTATGCCAAATTGAATAAACAAAAGTAAATGGAGAGAAAAGCTGCCCCAAAGGATGCAAAATTAAGAAAGAAAATAATTTTGTGGATGGTAAGGGAAGCAAGCATTATACAAAATCCATAAATCTGTATATTTGCATTCCTATGGCCTATTTTAATTTAAAAGATCCAAGATGGCAGGGGCAATCCTCATTGGTATGGTGTTCAATTCTAACTACCCAAAGGCAGGCATTTAATAAATATCTTTCAGACAAGAATACCACAAAGGACTATTTCTTACTATGACTTAACATTTCTTATAGCTCAAAATCACTATTTTTCTATAGGAACTTGGGAAATAGCACATCTCTACATTCATAAAGTACATAACTGGTTTCTTCTTGCCCCCACTCTTCAATTTTCCTTTGGAAAATCTGATGCCCATATTTCCACACAAGCATTATTTACTTTTTGATTGAAAACACAAAGTCATTTCTATTTATGAACACTTTCTTGTAATAAAACCTGGCATTTCTCATCACTACTATTTGCAGTCTACTTTTATAAAATTTAATGCATGTCAAAAATGTGCATGGTCTGGAAAATAAAGAGACAAAGAAGAAACCTTCTGTGTATCAGTAAATGTCATGACATGGGCTTATCAAGGAAAGAATTCTCATGATCTAGACCTGGTCTGTCAAATATGGTAGCCGTTAGACACACGTGGCTATTGAGTACTTGAAAGATCCAGAGTCTGATGCACTATAAAATACATATTAGATTTTGAAGATGTGCAAAAAAATACAAAATATCACACTAATATTGTTTTATATTGATTACATGTTGAAATGATAATGATTTGGATATAGTGGGTTAAATAAAATATGTTAAAGTCAATTTCACTTTTTAAAAAAAATTTGACAGATAGAGATCGCAAATAGGCAGAGAGGCAGGCAAAGAGAGAGGAGGAAGCAGGCTCCCTGCTGAGCAGAGAGCCTGATGTGGGGCTTGATACCAGAACCCTGGGATCATGACCTAAGCCGAAGGCAGAGGCTTTAACCCACTGAGCCACTCAGGCGCCCCCAATTTCACTTTTTTTTTAAAACTTTCTTGTGATGCGGCTACTAGAAAATTTAAAATTACATATGTGGCCCACAAAATATTTCTATTGGACAGCAATGATCTAAATTAAGAAATGCACTGTCATTGTTAATGTAGCAATTAAATTTGGCAATATTGGAACATATTTTCATACTGTAACAAGTAGTGGGAGGGTTTTAATAGAAACTCTTCTATCCACTGGTTTTAGGTGGATTAACTGGCCTAATTAGATCTAAACTGTTAAAAATTCCCCAGAGGAGGGAGGAGGAAGGAAATGTGGACTCAAACAAGCTTTCCAAGTCCTCAAGTCACACACTCCTGGTTGACTGGTTTGCTTAGCCAAGCTGAAACTGGTCTTATTGTCATGTTGGGCGCATTAATTGGAGAGCAGACTAATTTGCAAGAATGCGTTAGTGCCCTTTAAAAGGTGATTTAAAATTCAAAATGATGGAAATGGCATAAAAGCATGCTTGTCTGATCACTCCTCAGAATCTATCTTGAAATCCCTACCATTTTTCCATTTTCATTGTTAGAATTCAAGTACACAGAAAATATTTAAGATTTCTAAACATCACACTCTACACCCTGGCACAAATAATTATCTTTCTGCTAAAGACAGACGGGAGTTCCTATCACCAGACAGGGGGATTATAAGTACAAATATAGTCTGTAGGTTTAATCAGGATTCCACATATAGGAATGAAACATAAATATCATATCAACATCACCACTCATATTTGTGACTGAATGGAGGAAATTTTGCCTTTAATCCACTAAAAGATTACAAGGAATTTGAGGAAGCACCTCCACTTTTAATATAGCTGCTAAAAGACTAATAATAACCCATATTTATACCCACTTTATAGTTATGAATAATTTTACATCCATTATCACATTTAATCCTCACAAACAAGAATGACATTATCGCCTCCATTTTGAAGACAAGCAAGCAAACGCTTAGAAAAGTGTAATGAGCTATCCAGACCCTTGACGTCAAATTTTTTGACTTCCTTTTCACTATATTGCAGGTAGGAAATAAAAACTGTATTGCCAGCTCAAAGACCAAACCTGGGGCTTTTAATCAAGCATGGTAGACTCTTGGTCACCATGAAGGAAAAAAGGGAGCATGACAAGTGCTATTGGAAACAGTGAATTCAAAGAACATGACCTTAATTTCAGAATTTGCAGAATGTAAATCTGAGGAGTTGTCCATTTTCTTATGTGTGCATAGACTTTCCATTACACAGCATAACAAAAAAATTACTATTTTTGATAAAGGAATCTGTGTCAGTGTTAATTCAATAACAGGCTTGTGGTCCACAGCTGGTCATAATGTGAGAGCAAGAGCTCCAAATGGCCACTTTCTCAATAACTAATTTTATAGGCGTTCTCACACAAAATATACTCAATAGCACAATCTTAGAAAGAGTTTGATAATCCTGAGTAAAAAGGGATTTTCAGGACTAAAACAAATACTTTTTTAATAATTTTAAAATTTTTTTAATAAACATATAATGTATTATTGGCCCCAGGGGTGCAGGTCTGTGAATCGCCAGGTTTACACACTTCACAGCACTCACCATAGCACATACCCTCCCCAATGTCCATAACCCCACTACCCTCCCCCTGGAAACCCTCAGTTTGTTTTTTGAGATTAAGAGTCTCTTATGGTTTGTCTCCCTCCTGATCCCAACTTGTTTAATTTATTCTTTTCCTACCCCCCAAACCTCCCACGTTGCATCTCCTCTTCCTCATATCAGGGAGATCATACGATATTTGTCTTTCTCCAATTGACTTATTTTGCTAAGCATAATACCCTCTAGTTCTATCCATGTTGTTGCAAATGGCAAGATTTCATTTCTTTTGATGGCTGCATAGCATTCCATTGTATATATATATACATATATACCACATCTTCTTTATCCATTCATCTGTTGATAGACATCTAGGTTCCTTCCACACTTTCGCTATTGTGGACATTGCTGCTATAAACATTCGGGTGCACACGCCCCTTTGGATCACTACGTTTGTATCTTTAGGGTAAATACCCAGTAGTGCAATTGCTGGGTCATGGGGTAGCTCTATTTTCAACTTTTTGAGGAACCTCCATGCTGTTTTCCAGAGTGGTTGCACCAGCTTGCATTCCCACCAACAGTGTAGGAGGGTTCCCCTTTCTCCGCAACCTTGCCAACATCTGTCATTTCCTGACTTGTTAATTTTAGCCATTCTGACTGGTGTGAGGTGGTATCTCATTGTGGTTTTGATTTGTATTTCCCTGATGCTAAGTGATATGGAGCACTTTTTCATGTGTCTGTTGGCCATCTGGATGTCTTCTTTGCAGAAATGTCGTTCATGTCTTCTGCCCATTTCTTGATTGGATTACTTGTTCTTTGGGTGTTGAGTTTGATAAGCTCTTTATAGATTTTGGATACTAGCCCTTTATCTGATATGTCATCTGCAAATATCTTCTCCCATTCTGTCAGTTGTCTTTTGGTTTTGTTAACTGTTTCCTTTGCTGTGCAAATGCTTCTGATTTTGATGAAGTCCCAATAGTTCATTTTTAGGGCTAAAACAAATACTTAACTATAGAATTCGTTTTGTGAGAAGATTTAGGTTACTTACAGATATACGGAGTTCTATGAAGACATGGGAAAGAAAAAGACTCTAGTAATAAGTGGGAGTTTCATAAAAATAAAAGTTGGCCATAGGTTTCAATTGATCAATATTAACCAATACCTCCCTGGAAACCTATTCTTACCATAGCTTTAAGAAATCAAATTAAGCACCACCTCATATACATTGTGTTTAATAAAAACAAAAATTTGAAAATCAATCAAAGTCAAGGTATAAATAACTCAGATCAAGTCTACACACTCAAAATATGTGCTGGCCTGAACACACTGGATTCATATCCAACAAGAATGGCTATGTCTTTGGTCACCACAGTGTTAATATATTCTGTAAAATGGTGGATATTCAGTTAAAGCTTATTGAATGAATGACTGAAAAGTATACTAGTGGAACCCTTTACCTGAATTTGTTTTTCCAGATGACACCAATGGTTGCTGGGCTCCAGCCACATATTTGCACTGAGTCTTCTGTGCAAATAGCTACTGGCACTCATAAAGTGGTACAGAATGGGCTTTTCTCTGTGACAAAGTACACTGTCATATCAAAGTTGAGACTCAATTTTGGCATCACTAGTACCTTTGGTCAAAGCAAGCAGGAATACCCATCTCCCACAGTGGAAAACCATCAACTTCAGGGAGGAAATGGACACTCAAAATCCAAAGAAATAACATTGGTCTAAATATGGGTTCATCCCTCTAGCCTTATGTTTAGCTAACATGCTTTCTTGCCAGTTTGTTGGACATATTACCATAATGCAGTGGCCTTGGACTTGTACATACCTGATAATATAACTCAAAAGCCGAGAAATACAGCTAGTTCAATTTTATATATATTTAATATTTTTATTAAATATTGAATATATACCAGAAATATCCATAAACTATATATAATAGTTTATAAAACTCAGACTTGGGCATGCTAGATGATGAAGACAAAGTAAAAATGTTCTCCCTCTTCTGGAGCCATGAGGTAAAAGGATTAAACCAGAATGAAAGGACACAGCTGCTAAAGCTATGGTTGACCAACAGGCCTGGAGAATTCTGGGTCAATTTTTGGCTCAGTTTCACTGAACATAGGAGAAAGAGTGAATTGAAACAGAAAGTACCTCTAATGTTATGAAGAGTAAGGTCTAGGTCACACAATTTAGAATGCTGACTGCCATCATTCTTCCTTACCTGTTTCATTCAACATGTGGATTCTAGGCTTGTTGCTTCAGGGCACTGGTCAATAGTATGTAGGGAGAGTGGCACAGACTCCCCCAGTATGTGACTTGCATATTTTTTCCTACAGAATCTGAATTATTAATAGTTTCCTACTTCAGAGGACTTCAGACTAACAGTATGTTTCCTCAAGTTTCATTTATGGATAAGTTTTCACTTCTAGAAAATAAATAAACAACTTTTAAACAAAATTGATGGCTTCATGCCTTTATTTATCATGCATATTAAAAGCACTCAATGCTTACTAGCCTTTGGGCACATTAACACATATCCTAGAAAGAAAGACAGACTCTGCCATCATAGTTCACACTTTGGGAGTCAATACAAAAACAAATCACAATCATAGACCTCTCCTAGGAATATTGCTTATTTCTTTCTGCCCATTGTTATGTGAATTTCTACACCATTACTTCTATAATATTAACAGCAAACTGTGGTTCCCTGAGAAGAATGGCCCTATTGTTCCTCCAGGTAGAGAAGAAGAGAAAAGTTCTTTCTCAGGAATGTAAATCCAAAAGAGGAGGCTGTGGCTCTAGGATTTAGGACCCAGACCGCCTAGCCCTGGATGATGTACACTACATTTAAAAACACATACAAGTTTAGCCAGTCTTGCTGTTGCGGGTCAACTTTTGGGCAAAATGTACCTCCTGAGAGAAGACTTTCTTGACTCTATATAATAAATTCTTAAAGTAAAGATACCATCAGTTATAAAATGCGCTGCTAAAGTAAAAATAGACAAAAGACAAATTTCTTAAATATTAAAAACTCTAAGTCCAAGTTTTGGAATTGGGTATCTGGTCCTTAACTCAATAATTTTATATATTGTTACCTTTTAGTATTTCTGAGATTTACTGACTCAAATGCTCATTAAAGATGATCTATATCAATCTAAATAAGTTTCATGTTACTTCCAACATTAGACAGGGCAAAAGAATTTCATCTCTTGAAAATACTTCAAAAATGCTGCCTGCTTTAAAACAACAAAGAACATTCAGTCAACAACCTGTGTGTGTGTGTGTGTGTGTGTGTGTGTGTGTGTGTGAGAGAGAGAGAGAGAGAGAGAGAGAGATTATGGTGGGTACTGAAGGAGAAACTTTTACATAACACTTAAAAACACATTAGAGGAAAAAAATGGCAGAGACTAGATTACTAGACAGTGGCAGTTGCCTGGTTATTCTTTCTCATATTCTTCCTCTTTTGTGACTGGATATACCCCAAAGGTTCAGAGGTTCCTTCATTGCAATGAGTCCTGTCTTAGGGGAGTCAAGGCTCTACTTCTGTTCTCAAGGAATTCGTTTCAAGCCAACTTACTGATTGATGGTCCTTGGCTTTTATCTCACAGCTTTATTAATTGCATTTTTGCCTTCTTATTAATAACTCTTTTGACAATGTCTCAGTCTTTAATAGTATATATGGAGTAGTTCACTTGTCCAACCTTGGGAGCCAGCTTTTCCCCTGGCCTATTTTCCCATGGACTAGAGATCTTCAACCCAAGCCATCTGACTGTAGTCCTCTTCTGCTATATTCCCAATTCAGGGTTTATTCAAACATTACCGCCCATGAGACTCCTCCCTCGATTCCTCTGGGCAAAACCATGGATTCCCATAGAAATCTGTATTCCCTACCGCCCCCCACCCACCCCCCCAGCTGAACACCTGTTCCAAGAATCCTCGTCCACCTCTCAGACTCGAGTTGCCAAGCTGGCACTAGCTAACAGCAAGCCCTTTTATGGAGCCTCTGCCTTAATATTCTGTATGTGGTAGCCATGATCTGCCTCCAGGAATTTGAAGGGCAATTGCAAGTTTGTTTTCCATGTGATTAAGGGATATTGTGACTGTAATGTTAATAGGTTTGTTTCCTCACAGGATTATTAGGAAGCCAATGAACAGAGTGGTTAAGCAGATGACCTCTGAACTGTTGGGATTCAACCGCTGACTCCAAACCTTGCCAGGTCAGACAAGTCACATAATCATTACAAGCTTCATTTTCTTCATCTGAAAATTGATAATAATTGTACTGATTTCATGTGATTTGTAAAAAGCTTGAGTGGAATAAAGCATGTAAACTGTTTAGTAGAGTCTGACTCAGAAGAATCAATAAGGTTTATTGCATTACTATTATTTTTATTCTAATTAGTTTTTGTCTCCCTAATGGAGAAACTATGTCTTTCTATATTTGTATCCCTAGGCTATATTTAACTGCTGGGCATCCCCAAATCTCAACACTCAGAGCCCCAATTTTAAATTAGCCTGGCATCTTGATTTTTCGGTAAGTGTTCTCCTCCATTTCCGAGAATCCAGTAAATGTCATATGTATAACATGATTGTCCCTACCCAGCTGTGGCTCCTGAGAAAGGACTATCATCTCCTTAGAGACCCTGGCAAGAAGGGGGATGGCTGAAGGTGTGTATGGGGAGAGGGTAGGTATTTCAGATGTAATTTAAAGCCCCTGCCTGAGGCTCCAAGGTCCTCTGCTGTAGCTTACAATGACGGTGGTACCTTCAGACTGTCATTCTCTATTTGCTGACCTCCTTGGAATAACCACATTCCTTTGGACGGGCAACTTCTGAGTCTGCTTCTTTTAAGGTCAGCTCTTTCAGAGGAGGATTCTAGAACAGAATGGTTTAGAAGAGCCTGTTCTTGTGTGTGTGTTTTATGAGCGTGCCATTTTGCTTTATCCCTCTAGTATAGCCATTATTCTTATTTTTATGCTCTCCCCCCCTTTTTTCCATTAACTCTATTTCTTCTAGTCCAAGCATTTGTATTTATTGATCCTATTGTCTAGTTTTTGAACTCTTGGTTTTTCGCAGTATTGGCAATTCTTGATTGTGTGTCCATCCTTGAGACTATGACGTCCTGTGAAACAATGTCTGTATGAATCTAGGCCTACTAAGTGCAAGGATGGGAGAGACTGCTGAGAAGCTATTCTGGCCCTTTCTGTCTGAGCTCTAAGGAGGAGTGGGACATGCTTCCTGATGCTAGACCTGAGCAACTTGTCTTCTGGGTACAGAGACGATTTCCATTTCTCCCATGCATTGCCAGCACCCTGGGTGTGGCCATGTCTCTGGGACCCAAGCTCACACACCCCTGCAACTAGTTGGAACAAGCAATCCCTGTCATATCTGCTTGGTCCAAACTGTGACACTGTCAATTCACCTGGCTGCCCTTGCTGAGGTATCCCAAGCAGCTTTCCCATTTTTTCTCCTAGGCTCACCTCCACTTCTAGTATTGAACAAATCCTATCTGTTTGCCATCTTCTGGGAGTCCTAAGAGTTACCTATTTGTATATTCCCTTTTCCCATTTTTGAACACATAACTATCTGTCTAAATCCCAACATCTGCCATTTTTTTTAAGAAATTTTATGTGGAAGGGGACAACCTGGCTCACGATTAGCTTGCTGTGTTGATGAGGAGGGTATCTGTTAGAGACGCAAAGAGAGATATTTGTAGGCACAGTGTCTATGCTGATCTGAGGACTGGGGCAAGGAGCTCCAGGCTGGAGGTTTCCCTGTTTAGATGAGGGAGCCAGCAGCCCCAACAGAGTATTGAAGCTGTGAGGCTAGGTGAATCACTGATGAAAGGAGTGTCTCTAGAAAAAAGAAGGCCTAGAAGTGAGAGAGCACAGAAGCATTAAAAACTCAGGTACATATTGACACATATTGACTTACGTCTCTGTTAGTCAAGTGAAGCAGTAATGTAAACAGGAGAGTTCTTGAATTAGGGATAACTAGAAAAATGAGACTGTCCTCCTAAACAGTTTTCCTAACTCGATCTATTGGAGGCAGGGGATTCTACCCAGCATTTTGCCTATTGTTTGAGGACCTAGTATCTGAAGTTCTGCTCTCTCCCTGGCACCATGACAACAACATACATGAAGACATGAGAGGTTCATTTTCCTTAGGATCAACAAACAACAAATCCTGACCTGCTGGTAATATTTATGAGATTCTCTGGCCCCACAAACCAGCAGTGTTTCCTATGCTAACCATCTTGGAGAGAAACTACCTGAGAAAGAAAATTAGACATTTGCCTGCACTGTGTTTGGGGAAGGGTGTTGTGGCTCTCCCATGATTTTAAATACTGAACTTATTTTTGCTCCAGGCAACCTGAACTTCCCTTTCCCACAGCTTCAAATATGCTCTGTCTCACTTTTATATGGTTTACCTATTCACAAAAACTGCTTACCACAGCAACCCTTGTCTGCATGACAGGCAGTTATAATTTGCTTGGAAAAACTGCAACATGTCATTTTTAATACTTTTTATAGGAAAATATTTTCCTTTTCAAAGACTTCCAGGGACTTTGTTGTGGTCAACATGGCCCCTGACAAAAGATCATTTAGCGGTAAAAACATTATTAAAGAAACTCATACATGCTCGATAGTGATGGGTGGTATTGGGGTTGTTACAGCCTCTCAAAATAGGAAAATAATTTTCTTTCTATCTACCTCTCTGGTGCTATAAATGCAGTATTCAATTAACACTTGCCTGAACCAGGAAGTTCTACATTTGATAAAAACATGCTTTAGACTGAGGTGCTGTGAGGTATGAGGAGAATAGGCAGAGGACCAAAAATAAATGTAACCCAGTTGGAGCCCTTCTCTATCCCCCTGAGTATGTGTCCCACTCAGAAAAATTCAAAGGTATTTCTAAAACTGCTGGTATAGCATTGCGTGCTTGGTGCTAACAACAGCAGTCAAGGGATTTTGTGTGATCATGAACAATTATTCACATGAATACATTCACAGATTCACTGAACTGCCTGCCAAAAGGCAGGAACTGTTGGACAATACTGCCATGTCTTAAATTCAAATACTGGTATCTCCATGATATTTATTTCTGCAGCACAAACATATTTGGATTAATATGCTCCTTGTCGCTGGATGTGGAATTCAAGCACCCCAAAAGCAGTAACAACTGCAACTTCACAAAACAGTTGTTCACCACTCTCCAAATCAGATTATTAATCTACACTTTGCATCCAGTGAGTGCTAAATATATTATGCAAATGAGCTTGGTGCTCCAGGTATTTGTGCTCCAGCACAAGCTTGGTGCTCCAGGTATTTGTGCTCCAGCACAAACGGTATTCATTTTAGGCTCCAGAGGAATATGGCCATGAGCAAGTGATGGGAGAATATATGACCCAGAGGATTAATCATTCTCACAGTTCATGGTAGATGCTTCTTTCAGATGCCCATCTTCAGCTTCACACCTCTATGTAAGAGGGACTGGTGAAACCATCTTTTAAAGAGATGATGGAAAAGTAAGCTTTTTAATATCGTTTGTCTTTTACATTTTGGTAAATTGGAGGTTTTCTTTGCTGCCTTTTGTTTTTTTGTTGTTGTTGTTGTTTTGTTTTGTTTTGTTTTAAGCTCCAGGCATCATTTTAGTAACTTTGAAAGACTGATGTAAATTAAGATGATTAATTCTTAGTATATTAGGCATCATATAGCAATTTTGTTACTTGTAAGTTTTGACAAAACCTTAAAATGGCACAGATGCACAGATGCAAATGTTGGGTGGCCCTTCTAAACATATGTTTTCTGGGCAAAAATATCTGTAAGCTTACTTTATGGAAATTTTGCATATCCTGTGTCCCAGAACAAAAACTAATTCAGTGTGGATCTGAGAGCCAGGAAGTTCGTATCACTCTGACATATATAAAGGGATACATTTTTGAAAAGACCCAAAGAGTAGCTGGGAACTAAATGCTTTGAAATCCAAACATGTCAGGAATAATGTTTTCACTGCTTACAAGTTAGGTCCAATTCAGAACCCATGAGCAAAAATGAGTTTCGGTGGATTAAAAAAATGGTAAATAGGACTAGCTAAGTCAGTGAATACTGTAGACAAAGAAATGGGGTAAATGTCCACACTGGGGCATTCTTCTTTAAGGATGGTGAAAAACAAAACAGAATAAAACCGGGGGGTATGGTTGGACAAAGCCAAAAAGAAAAAGGGTAGGGCTGGTTAAGAACACAGAGCAGATTCAGGATGAACTAAATCAATAACAGACGGTATGTCTGAAGAATTGCTATGGCAATTTAAACCTCTTTGAGGCAGGACAGGACCCAAGAAGGTAGTTGTAACCAATGAAGGAATCAAGTTAATGAATTAAGTTGTAATGGATGAGATGGAGGAATTATAGAGCTGGATTCCATTTTTGTAGGAAGAGCTTAGTCAGAGTTGTTAATTGGGCTGTCTTCAGGTGCTAGGTGTAACAAAAGTGGAAGTTCCACCTCACCAAGCTGCCTCAGACTTGATTGTTCTTGCATGGAGTATAGAGAAGTGGAGTTAAAATCAAAAAGCACTTTGGGGGCGCCTGGGTGGCTCAGTGGGTTAAGCCGCTGCCTTCGGCTCAGGTCATGATCTCAGGGTCCTGGGATCAAGTCCCACATCGGGCTCTCTGCTCAGCAAGAAGCCTGCTTCCCTCTCTCTCTCTCTGCCTTCCTCTCCGTCTACTTGTGATATCTCTCTGTCAAATAAATAAATAAAATCTTTAAAAAAAAATAAAATAAAAAAAAGCACTTTGAATGCATGTGGTATCTTTCTGTTAGAGCCACCCAACATTTGCATCTGTGCAAACTATCGCTGTTGTGCCAGTATTTAAAAGGAGTAAATAACTATGTTGAATATTGCTGACAGGTCGAATATGATAAGGACAGAAGGTATCCTAGGGCATCTGGCATCTTGCTCAAAAGTTGTTTTTATTGAGGAGCAGACACCACACTGAGTTAGAATGACAGGAAAACAAACAAGAGAAAGTGGAGAAATCAAGAAGAGTAGTTTGCAGTGAAGGGGAACAGAAAAATAGTCTGGTAGATGGGAGACGATAAGGGGTTCCGCGGAGGTTTGTCTGCATGGTTTGGAGATGAGAAATGCACAGGAGGTTGAAAGTAACGGGGTGGTCCATTTCGGAGGAAGAAGAGAGAGAGAACACTGATTCAGCTGAGAGGAGCCCGACTAAGCAGGGAACGATGATGAATCCAACACACTTGCGGAAAGACTTTTCTTGAAAGGAAGAGAAATTCTTGCTTAGCTGTATTAGGGCAAAAAAGATTTATAAATGTTTGCAGATTTGGTGTGGGTAGATAAGCAAGTGCTACTGTATCTGTTTCTTTATCTTCTTCCTTTTTTTTTTTTTAAGGCAAGAATGAAGTTGATTGTGAGTGAAATGCTGATGTGGAACATTGAAGAGAGGAGAAATGATGAAATCTCCATCATGGAAAGCAAGGCATGAAGCTTATTATACAAAAGCTGTAACAATCCTGGAGAGAGAGAGCCCATCTGAGGTTTGAGATGATAAATTTAAAGTGAATGGCACCTGGGTGGCTCAGTTGGTTAAGCATCTGCTTCGACTCAGGTCACAATCCCAGGGTCCTGGACCCAGCACCTCAAGGGGCTCCCTGCTCAAAGAAAGTCAGCTTCTCCCTCTCCTTACTTGTGTTCTCTCTCTCTCTCTCTCTCTCAAATGAATAAATAAAATCTTTAAAAAAATAAACTTAAAGTGAAATCAATCTGCTGTACTGGGTCATTTTTCTTTAGGTACCAACCTCAAGAGATGGGGTTGAATTTATTCAAGATGGCGGGCTCACATCTGCACATCTTGTAAGCTTATACCTTGTTTCTATCCTGGATCCAAATTCTGACTCCTCCATTTAAATCTATCAGCCCTTAGAAAGAGTCACTTCATTTGTCAGTATCTCAGTTTCCCCATCTATATAATGGAGATCACAATAGTATCTATCTTATTGGATTATTAGGAGGATTCAATCATTCAAGACACAGAATGCTTAGAATAGTATCTGGTAACCTAAGTGCTCGATTAACATTAGGTAATAATTCTCATTATATAAAGTAAGTGATGTTCTCAAGCTTTACAAGTTATGGTGATTTTAACCCATTAAAAACAAAACAAGTAGGGGTGCCTGGGTGGCTTAGTGGGTTAAAGCTTCTGCCTTCGGCTCCGGTCATGATCCCAGGGTCCTGGGATCGAGCCCAGCTTCGGGCTCTCTGCTTGGCGGGGAGCCTGCTTCCCCCTCTCTCTCTGCCTGCCTCTCTGCCTGCTTGTGATCTCTGTCTGTCAGGTAGATAAATAAAATCTTTAAAAAACAAAACAAAACAAGTAGAATTTGGAAAGTTATAAACCATGATTATATGTAAGTAACTTTCTTGTTGAAAAAGACAGTTTTGGAGCACCTGGGTGGCTCAGTCATTTAAGGTCTGCATTTAACTCAAGTCATGATCTTGGGGTTCTGTGATGGAGCCCCATGTCACGTTTCCCTGCTCAGCAAGGACTCTTCTTCTCCCTCTCCCTCTGACCCTCCCCTTGCTTGTGCTCCCTCTCAAATAAATAAATAAACAAATAATCTTTTAAGAAAATAAAAATAAAAAAGACGTGGTTTTTTGGGGGTTATTATTTTTAAGAAAGCCATTTAGAGCTGTAAAATTCTCCAGTTTCTGAAAACTCAACTTACACAGATTTTCTAAAATCAATCATAATTTGCACAGATTGAAGCTAAGTGATAAATTCCGTTTGGAAATGAGAATTCATTTATGAACAGTCTCCCTCAAATTTTAGAGTCTGAAAGATTTTGGTTCTGTAATTCTATTCATTTGTATTTTCTGTGAAGAATTTTCTTGGTCTAATAATGTCACTTAAGTGTGCAACACTTTGAAATCACTTAAGTTAAAAGAACAAACTGATATTACTGATTCTTTGTGTAACTTTTCAAAATGCTTCCACTTTAAATTCACCAATAAACACTTGGTGTTTTCTCTCATGCAAAACACCATGAGGTACACCAAATAGGAAAGGCAGAACTGCTGGCTCTCCAATGGTTTGTCAGTTATTAAATTTGATTTACAACATTGCCAAGAAATAAAATAAGTATGTTTCACTAATTTTGCAAACAAGGAGACAAAGGATTTTAAAGCAGAAATACATAGTTTGTGGAAGAGATTATGACTCTCAACCGATCACAATCAGATTATTTCAATCTTTTCACAGAGCTAATACAAAAGGCCAGCTGTGCAGATTACCTAGGCTCAGGAACTTAGAAATACAAATAAAAGCATCATTACTATCATCTTATCACCACTCTTAACTACTGCTACTGCTACATATTATTACACCAAAACTGCTGCTATTACTCAGAGTAACATTTTCACCATGGACCTTGCAAGTCCTCCACTTAAGTCCAAGTGCACCCAACATATATGGAGGAATTCAAAGTTAACTGTTTCAATCCTAAAAAATATTTCCAAATTATATAAGGAAACCAAAAGTCATCTGGAAACCATATAATGTTGCATTATATCACATATATAAAATCACAACTGCTCTTATAGTAAGAAAGCTTTGAATTTTTGTCCTTCTTTCCCTCTTTTAAAATAATTTTCTCTTTTATTTGTTTTTAAAATAAGAAAATTCAGGGATTAACTCTGATCATGAAATGTTGCTTGAGAAGTTATGATCCAAATAGGCCTAAAGATCTGAGTTTTTTGAGGATTTTCTCTTCCTTTCTTCCCAAGTTGTACTGAGGTATATATAATTGGTACACCAAAAATTGCACATATTTAATGTACACAATTTTTGGGTTTGGACATATGCATACACCTGTGATACCATCACCACAATCAAGGTAAACATATCCAACACCAGCAAAGGTTTCCTTGTCTCCCCCACCTATTTTTGATAAGGATACTTAACAAATCTACTCTCTTAATTTTATTTTATGGTACCATATTGTTAACTATAGGCACTGTGTTTGTACAGATCTCCAGAACTTAATCTTCTATAATGTTATACCCCCTAGGAAAAGACTCTGGTTTCTCTCTCCCTATATCCCTTGTCAACCATCATTCTATTTTCTGTTTCTGTAAGTTTGGCTGTTTAAGATATCTCACATAAGTGGGCTGATGCAGCACTACTTTCCTTCTGTGACTGGCTTACTTCACTCATCATAATTGTCTTCCAGGTCCATTCATACTGTTGCAAATGGCAGATTTCCTTTTTCTTTAAGGCTAAGTAATATTTCATTGCATGCATATACCATACATCTTTAAAATCTGTTCATCTATTGATGGACATTTGCTTTGTTTCCATATTCTTAGCTATTTGAATAATACTGAAATGAACTTCAGAGTGCAAATATCTGTTCAAGATCCTGATTTCAATTTTTTTTTTTTTTTTTAGATTGCTGGATCAGTTGCTGGTAGTTCTAATTTCAGTTTTTTCAGGAACCTTTATTATTTTCCACAGAGGCGACACCATTTTGTATTCACCAATCATATGCAAGGGTTCCAATTTCTCCATTTCCTTGCCAACACTTATCTTTTGTTAGC
The DNA here is from genome assembly GCF_902655055.1 of Lutra lutra. Lineage (NCBI taxonomy): Eukaryota > Metazoa > Chordata > Mammalia > Carnivora > Mustelidae > Lutra > Lutra lutra. The sequence goes on from NC_062284.1 coordinate 57,395,630, forward strand.
TTTCCTTTATATGAAAGAAAACTTTTAAAATAGGGGACACCTGGGTGGCTCAGTTGGCTGGGCAGCTGCTTTCAGCTCGGGTCATGATCCCAGTGGCCTGGGATCGAGTTCCACATCGGGTTCCTTGCTTGGCTTATGCTTGCTTCTCCCTCTGCCTCTGCCTGCCATTCTGCCTGCCTGTGCTCTCTCTCTCTCTCTCTGACAAATAAATAAATAAATAAAATCTTGAAAAAAAAATAGGACCTATTAGATAGGGAACATGATGGTCTTCTGGATTTGTTTGGTTAAGATGGGATAAAAGTTTTTAAGTGTTCTCAGCCAAAAGTGTTGTTGTAAATTTCTGTCTTAGTTGAAAGTTAACAGATTTAGGCTAGAAAGAATAAAAGTAGCTTAAGTGAAGATAGTTTAATAGATTTATTTATCTGCTAACAATGAAAGGTGATGTCAACATTTGCTTGGTTAGCCCAGAAATACCAACTTCATTGCAAAGGGCTTTTTTGGTGAGAAATAAATCACATTGTAGGACTCCGTTTAAGAAAAGTAAAAGAGGGGCGCATGGGTGACTCAGTGGGTTAAAGTCTCTGCCTTCGGCTCAGGTCATGATCTCAGGGTCCTGGGATAGAGCCCCACATTGGGCTCTCTGCTCACCAGTGAGCCTGCTTCCCTTCCTCTCTCTCTGCCTGCCTCTCTGCCTACTTGTGATCTCTCTGTCAAATAAATAAAATCTTAAAAAAAAAAAAGTAAAGTAAAAGAATTATAGCTAAATACAGTTACTCACTGTTTTCTATTTCATATCATAAGGCTAGGAATGATGCTAATTCTATGACTGTTTTTGTTTGATTTTAGATCTTAGCCATCACAGCTACAGTTTACAGGTCTCTGAATTTCTCTTTCTTTTTTTAAGGGAAGGCCTAATTTTTTAATTTAAATTCAATTAATTAACATAGTGTATTATTAGTTTCAGAGGCAGAGTTCAGTGATTCATCATCTTGTATAATACCAGTGCTTATTACATCATGTGCCCTCCTTAATGTCTATCATCCAGTTACCCCATTTCCCCACACCCTTCCCCTCCTGCAACCCTCAGTTTGTTTCCTATGATTAAGTATCTCTTATGGTTTGTCTCCCCTTTCTGATTTCATCTTGTTTTAATTTTTCCTCCCTTCCCCTATGATGCTGCTTTGTTTCTTAAATTCCACTGATAAGAACAATAAGAATTTTCTGTTTTAAAAGAAACATGTTTCAGAATTTTTCATTGATTTATCCAAGTGCCTCTAATTTCAAAAATGTTACATCTATTTTTAGCACATTCATCTAGGGAAGATTCCTTACTATTACTTTTCCAAACTGATATTGCATAAAACAAATGATTAATTGAAATAAATGGCCCAGTTTTTAGCCACTCCAGTCAACACTGTTACCTAAGTAATAGCAAATTGCAAGCTGATTGATGAGGTTTCAAAGCAATTGAGCTATGGGATCCCACCGGGCCTTAAGAAAAGTATTCTTTTTCAATAAATATATTTGATAATGTTAAAAAAAAAAAAAAAAACAGAATTAAGGGCGCCTGGGTGGCTCAGTGGGTTAAGTCTCTGCTTTCGGCTCAGATCATGATCCCAGGGTCCTGGTATTGAGCCCCACATCAGGCTTTCTGCTCAGCAGGGGGCCTGCTTCCCCCCCCCCCTTCCCCTCTGCCTGCTTCTCTGACTACTTGTGATCTCTCTCTCTCTGTCAAATAAATAAATAAAATCTTTAAAAAAAAAAACAGAATTAAAAGAAAATTAACCTCACCTTCCTTACATATGCAATGGGAAATTCAACCATGATCACTATCTAATATATGAGTTACAAATAGCTACAATTTAAAACTTAGTAGTAAGATTTGGGGGAATTAAGTTTGTTTTTTTCTTCTTTCCTATTGAGATTCAGAGAGCACAGAGAGAGACTCAGGAGCTCCCATTTAGAAGGCGGCTACTTCCAAACTAATAAAGGGGGAGGATGTTTAACACATACTCAGGGAAACTGCTAATCACTACTACCATTGATGTGGTCAGGAATGGTTTGTTGGCACTTGATGCTGACACCTGCTTGAAAGATAATGATAGCATTTTAAATTAAGGGCACAATCATAAATGCTTTATTAGTATTTATTGAATGATTCTAAGATGCAGTCATATCCTCTAATAACTTTTTATAATGCATGTTATAAAATGCATTGGTAACATATTCTTAATAAATGATGCCATAATAAGCTCCTATAATGTTGCTATAGTACAGCTGTTGTTAATTAAAACAATGTATGCATCTGCTTCATCCATTAATTTTGCTTATTAGAATAGAAAGCATTTTTAAATGACCAATATAACTTGAAAAATAATCATTATTTAGATGAACCTTTAGCTACAATGACTTTTCTTCACTTTCACAGACACCTGTAGTGTGCCTTGAAAACAAAATAAGAGAGAAAACTAGGTCACCAAATGTTTGGAGGTGTATCTAATAATGGATACACATTCGTTGATTTTTCGCTCTGTGTGCTATATCTGCTTCCTGAAAATAGTTTAGAAGGACTTAGAAATTATTTTATTTTCATGATTTTGGTCTTCATCTGCTTTCCTAAGATCCAATGAATTGAAGGTCCAAAAATTGAACATCCAAACATTTTCTTTCCTTCCTTCCTTTCTTTTTAATTTCCTTGACTAATCTCTATGCCCAACATGGGGCTTGAACTCATGACCCTGAGATCAAGAGTCATATGCGATACTGACTGAGCCAACAAAGGGCCCTAATATTTTCCTGATCTCACAGACCATTATGCCATTTTAACATACATCTTCTCTCAAAAGACTATCCCCTTGATCAATCTAAAATGGAAGTAGCAGTAATAGGACAATTAAGGTGCTGTCCCTTGTCCATATAATGCCATTTATTTTTTGGAACCTATCACATAGTAAATGATAAAGTCTGCAGAAGGGAAAGCTTTACATTGTGGAAATTTCAACTTTGATCTTACAAAACTCTTTCCTCTCGTCTTCATTCATTCCCATCATCATAGCCATAGTAATGTTACCAGTGGCATAAAAGCATAACAAGAACTGAATGACACGCTATGATATAGCATGGAAAACAGAAATTTTTCTAATAAAGTATTAAAAATAATTGTTTGTTAATTAGTAAGTATATTAGTTTGCCAGGGCTGCCATAACAAATTACCACAGACTGTATGACTTAAACAACAGAAATTATTTTCTCATAGTTCTAGAGGCTGGGAAGTTCAAGACCGAGTCTGGCAAATTTAGGTGTCTTGTTTTTTTTTAAGATTTTATTTTTTTATCTGACAGAGAGACTGACCACGCAAGCAGGAGGAGTAGCAGAGGGACAGGTAGGGAGAAGCAGGCGAGCTGCTCAGGGATGCGGATGCAGGGCTTGATCTCAGGACCCTGGGATCATGACCCAAATCAAAGGCAGACACTTAACTAACAGAGCCACCCAGGAGTCCCACAAGTTTAGTTTCTGATTGGAGCACTCCTTCTGGCTTGCAGGTAGCCATTCTGTCCTTTAACAATGTGGAAAGAGTAAGTTCTCCAGTGTTTTTTCTTATAAGGACACTAATCCATCTGATTAGGGGGTCCCACCCTTATGACCTCATTTAACTAAATTACCTCTTAAAAGTCCTATCACCAGGGGTCCTGGATGGCTCAGTGGGTTAAACCTCTGCCTTCTGTTCATAATCTCAGGGTCTTGGGATTGAGGCCCTCATTGGCTCTCTGCTCAGCGGGGAGCCTGCTTCCCCCTCTCTCTCTGCCTGCCTCTCTGCCTACTTGCCTATCTCTCTCTCTCTGTCAAATAAATAAATAAAATCTTTAAAAAAAAAAAGTCCTGTCACCAAATGTAGACACTTTAGGGATCAGGGCTTCAATGTATGAATATGGAGGGGAGGAGCACACAGTTCAGCTTGTAGCAGGATAGTTATAATACAGAAGCAAATAAGGCACATGAATATTTTCTTACTCCAAACATTTTCACATGGACATTTTTACTTAAAGGGATTTTTAAAGTTCATATCCTGAAAAATGAATATAATATTTTCCTAAATTCTATGAATAAGTCCCAAATTCATAAAAAATTATACCCTGCTGATAACTGATTTCACAGGTCATCACAGACAGATTTAGGTGGCGAGAATAAAATGATGAATAAGACAGAAAGGTTCCTGCTTTCATGGAGCTTACATCATAGAATGGAGAGATGGTAAATTAACATATAATCACCTCAGTAAGAGAACATCTGACAGTGATAACTGGTATGCAGAAAAGATGATACAGTAATAGGAACAGTGCCATGGGGCTACTGCAGATAGAGTGGTGTGGGGCACCGGAGGAGGTCACAATGTGACAAAGAGGAGGAGACTGTGTGAAGAGCATCTCAAGCACTAATAATAGCAAATAAATGGGAAAAAATGAGCAGTTTCTTTCATTTATTATTACATTAAAAGGATAATTCACAAATAAGAAAACCTATGTTAAGCATCAACACACTAGTGTGTAGAATCAGCAATTCAGAAATTTCTCATGATTATCTGTCACCAATGACCCTAAAAATAAATTCTTACTTGAAAGAACTTTAATTAAGCAGTCTTTCTTGCCCACCACTGCATCTTGTAGCTGGATCAAGAAGAGAATTAGTTCTTCTCCCCAATGTACCTGGATTGACATGTGTATAATTAGCATGCCTAGTACAGGTATCTATAACTATAGAAATTTGGGGACTGTTTAGAAAAGGGTTTAATGCTCAGAGTCATTAAAACAGAGAACATCCATATTCTACAATTTGCCTCCCTCTAAACAAACATGAGACTTCGCTCTTGACTCCATCTCACACATTTCTCCTGTTGGAAGTCTTCATTAGTGCTTGGCCATTTTCATTTAATCATTTTGCTTAAAATGTCTAGTAGGGAAATTAAATTTCAGGATGGGTTTGTGACAGCAAGTAGGAAATAGAAAACCTTAATAATCAAATCTGGACTTGATTTGTAAGTTAAAACGACTGAATCTTGCATTCCCTTTGGTGAGTGCCTGAGGAGAGCAGAAATCTTGAAAAGGCTCTCCAGATGCCCTGGGCTAAGAACAACCAGGTGATTATGAGTTACACATGTTTCACATTTGCTAATAAAAAGGTGAAAATCACCCTAGTTGGCATTATTCTTATTTGAGGCATTTAAAACACCAAGGAAGGATTAAAATTAAGCCATGAGTAAATAAAAAAGACAAGAATTAGAAACATGCCTTATGTTAAAGTGAGTACACTTGCACATTATAGTGTAAAGAGACACAAAATATTCAGTGTAGTCACAGAACACTCACATTAGGAAATACATGTAATTAAAATGGCCAGATTAGGGGTGCCTGGCTGATTTAGTTAGTGGAATATGAGACTTGTGATCTCAGGGGTGTGAGTTTGAGCCCTACATTGGGGTACACATTACTTAAAAAAAATCTTTTAAAAAATGGTTTAAAAAATGGCCATGACATGGGGCACCTGGGTGGCTCAGTGGGTTAAAGTCTCTGCCTTCGGCTCAGGTCATGATCCCAGGATTCTGGGATGGAGCGGCATCAGTCTCTCTGCTCAGCAGGGAGCCTGCTTCCCCGCCCCCCCCCCCACCCCTCTGCCTCTCTGCCTACTTGTGATCTCTGTCAGTCAAATAAATAAATACAAAATCTTAGAAAAAAAAATGGCCGTGTCAGTATTGAGGCAAAGGAATCCAGATGATCAACTTGTTTGCCTTTCAAAGACAATAAAAATAAGAACAGATTAATTATTTCTAACCCTTTGTTATTTATATTCTCTGATATCTCCTTACTCAAGCTCTGTGAGTCTTCAGAATCTTCATAAAACAGGTGAAGTAAAGGCTAGACGACCATCCTCCTTCAAGCAGAACTGCTAATTCAGAAAGACAAAAAGTTTCTACATAGCACCTGCACAGTTACTGTTTCTAGAATTCTATTTCCCGAATTAAATCCTCACAATCATGGTAAGAGATCATGATTTCAGAATAGCATGGCTGAGATAGCTTTCTCTACGATCTCCCAAAGGAAAATGTTTTTGCATGTTATCATTCTCCCCAGTAAGTATTTCAGATAAAATGACCTTCTCACACATTTGCTTCATAACACAAGTCTGGAGCAGGGAGTATATTTCAAAGAGTGAGCTGGAGTATTGACATCCAAGATCAAAATTCACTCAAAAACTCAAAAATATAAATCTAGGTGAGATTTGTTTAAAATTTTTCTTAAGCATTATTTTGAAGTGAATAGAATCACTTGCTATTTCTTAACCTATTGATAGTAATTTTCATCTTGAAATCACTATGTCTTAAACAATTTTTCATAAAATCTCATTTCCTACAAAATGAAGTTGCAACTCATTAGCACTTCTTGTTAATTTTGCCTCACAAAATTTTCTAGATTCATCTGCCCCTTGAATCTCAATGGCCTTTTTTCTTTCCTCATCTCTCAGTATGGTGCTACTTGAATTTTTCCAACCATATGTTTTCATACCAATATACCTTTACTCATGTTGCCTTCCTTGCCTGTAATGTTCTTTCTTTTCTCTGCCCTATCCTCCAAAGTCCTTCTCTGACTAAAATTTAAACATTCTTTGTCTTCTAGAACCAGATAAAACATTTCCTCTTCTATGATATATTGCTGATTCTCCTAATAATAAGTAGCCATTTCTATCACATACCGTTATTACGGCACAGTCTGATTTACACTAGAGTTATCTGTGTACGTTTTCCTCCTCCCTTGATAAACTACGTATTTATCTATGTAACCTCATAGAATCAATGACTGTACTTGGCATGCAGTAGGAAGCTGATATTCATTGAATTGAACTGGCCTAGACAATGTTAAGGATTACTTTTGACATCTATCTTGATCAAAAAAGCAATGGTTACCACACAGTAGAGACTCAATAGCACTGTTGAAAGGAAATGTAGACACCTGCCATTCATATTTTTTGTGATTAAACACAGATTAGAACATTCTTGGATGGAGAATCAAAATAGGGCAGGTTGAGCTTGGAGAGCTTGAAAATAAACTCTGAAGATAGAATACGACCACAATGAAAGGGTCCATCTATAGGAAAAGCAAGACTGCTTTGCTCAGTCATTAATCAACTACCACAGCTACTTGTTAATTAATGAAACCAAGTTTCTTCCCTGATGACAACAACGCTTGGTTACATTTGTGAAAGGAGAATTGATTTTGATCGACTCAGATCCTCTGCTGTGTCACAAACACGTAGTTGGATAACTAACTGAATGACTAGCTTCTCAGTGGAAAGCTCTGGACCCTTCACCTCAGCTATTTCATTAGTCAAGTGCCCCTATGAGAAGACAATCTTGCTCCAAACTGATACAGTTGTAGCTATATTATAATGCAGCACAGTCTAGTAAAAGAACACTGGTCAGAAAGGTAGGAGGTTGGATTCTAGTCCTAGATCAGCCCAGGGTTAATTTGGGACTTCTAAAAACAGTTTATAATAAACTTTGTCTTCAGACACACTTCTTAGGTTCTGACTCAGCTACTTACTAGCTCTCAGACCTCCTGCAGAAATCATTTAGCTTTGTGAGTCTCATTGTCTTTATTTGTAAGATATGGACAATGAAAATCCTTTGGGAATCAAGGTTTAATTGAGAAGCTGTCAGGAAAAAGTATGACATAGTAGTGCCTAGGACAGCAGCACTGAAAGCTGATCTTAGCAAATGTTCAATAAATGTTTACTTCCACACTTACCTACCCCAATCTTTTCAGTTTTCTCACTCATTCATGTTGTAATAGTACACTGTCTCTCTCAGTGAACAAGGCTGAACCAGTGGGACTTATGCTAGATAGTTGCATCTTCTTTAGATGATTCCTTAAATATCATTGGGTTAAAAATTCAGGGTACTGGCAAAAAGGCCCAGGCGTTGACCTGGTCATTTAGGCAGAGGAGCAAATTGTTGAAGCATAAAGTGACCCAAAAGTGGTTCCCAGTAGGCTTATTAGAAGATTAAGAACAGCTTACATAGCAGTGAAGGATTTATATGACAATTTTCCTTACTTTTCCACATCCTCAAGAATCCATATTTGTTAAGATTGCATCAAGCTCAGTGAGCTAAAATAGTCCATGTAATTCAGTGAGTGATGAACAGAGCTTTCCTCACACCAAAGAAATCTACTATAAATGTCACTGATCACCTCATCCAAAAAGTGGGAATCACTGCTTAATAGAGTCTTGCCCCCCATGGCTGTTATAGTGATTACTATAAATTTTGCAAATGCATTAAAAAGTGTTTACAAACTCTCCAGATTTTTATTTTAAAGGCTTTGATTCAGTTTCCCAACGACTTCCAAATTCCCACATGTGGCTGACATTTGTTAAATAAACCCCATTACAGATAGAAAGAAATTACTGTATTAAATTCAAAACTGAAAGTTCATCTGCAACTGTCTTGCCAATTAGTATCTATATTAAGCCTCTCTGATTACAAACCAGTTAGTTTTATATGAAAAGGGAGCTTTGATTCATGAATTCATGTTCCGGAGGTGACAGTATCTAAAGTTCTGGATGAGTTTTATTTTGGGGAAGACATAGGCTTCAAACAGAAGCCCTGTGGAAGTCTGTAGTTTTAGCAAAAATATTGAGTATTCATGCAATTCTCCACATCCTTTTTTCACAAAACACGCAATTTTGCTAACATACACTGTTTTCAGTAATTGTATACTGTGAAAGAATATCATTCTATATCCAGTGTATCATGTCTCTTAATCACTATCTTGGATTAGTTTCTGTATTTAAATACTTTGGGAAAAAATTCTTTGGAGGGGAACTGAAACTACCAACCACTGGTTCCATTATCAACTGATGGCTTGTAATCACCAATAGCATAGCTATTTAAATTAGCCTCCTGTGGATGATTAGACAATGTAGCCGATGAACCAGTGTGGAGCACCTGTGTAAAATGGGCAGTAAAAGCCATGGAAAGGCTCACTCCCAATTAATAAATGAACCAACAAACCAATCACAATCTCATTAGTACTTTGGATGACTGATTTCTCCTTATTGCCAGTGATTAGTTTCCCTTTGGAACAGCTAGTCCTATTTCTCATTGTGGAGAGTGATTGGACAAGGAAGGATCACTAGATTTGTCCATTTCCCCATGTCCATGCATTGCTTGTAGGAAGAAAAAAATCATTTCAAGGAGCCAATGTGTTCTTGCACTGTTTTTCAAATTAAAATCTGTCACCCATTAAGTGAAATGTGAAATCTATTTTACTATAGTCTGAATTCGTATGGTTAGATCCTAACCCCCAAAGATGATAGTATTAGGAGGTTGGAACCCTTATGAGTGGGATTAGTGCCTTATAAAAAGGCTCCAGAAGAGATTTCTAGCCCCTTCTACCACTTGAAGACACAGCGAAAACTCCCAGCTATGAACTAGGAAGAGGGCCTTGACTCAACCATGCTGATGGTTTGCTTTGAACTTTCCAGCATTCAGGACTCTAAGATATGAATTTCTGTTTTTTATAAGTTACCCAGTCGTCTGCGGTATTTTCTTTTAGCAGTTCAGATGGACCAAAACAATGGGTCATAACAAGCATATAACATGTATTTCTGCTTGAGTTGCAATTAAAAATTCTGAAAGCCATGGAGTTATTTACATGTTGGATTAAATATTAGGATTCAGGGTGTTCTTTTTGGCCAGGCAAATTTCCATCATGCCAGATTATTACAAGATGATTCAGAATCAATAGATCATCTCTTATCCTCTACTATATTAAAAAAAAAAAAGTATATCCACTTGTAATACCTCCTGAAATGATCAGTTACCCTCTGAGGCAGGCTGATCCCAACCTACTGGCATCTAGCATTCAGCACATTCCTAATTATAAAATGGATGATGTAATTTCCTATTTGGGGGGGAAAAAAGGATAAGTAGGGGTAGAATCCAGGTTTTGTGAAACTAAAACTTTTTACAATTTTGGGTACTCTCTTGGGATGCCTGGGTAGCTCAGTCAGTTAAGCAGCTGCCTTCAGCTCAGGTCATGATCCCAAGGTCCTGGGATTGAGTCCCACATCTGCTCCTTGCTCAGCAGGGAGCCTGCTTCTCCCTCTCCCTCTGCCACTTCCCCTGCTTGTGTGCTCAATCTCTCTCTCTCTCTCTCTGCCTGCCACTCTGCCTGCTTGTGCACTCTCTCTCTCTGACAAATAAAATAAAAATTTTGGATACTCTAAGGAAAAGATGATTAAACTATAAATAACAAAAGTAGATATAAAAGGGAATATTTATATAGAATAAGGAAAGAAATTATAACAAATGCCTAGGACCATGGAGTTTTAGGTCTCTTTCTTTTGAGATCTATGGACAAATGCTTCTTGATTGTAAATGAGTTTCTCTCCTTCTGGAACACTCTTACAACCCCCAGCAATTCCCAAGACTCCCAGGGACACTGAAACTCACAGCTTCATGTACATCATGTTAAAAATTTCTCTAACATAATTAAGAAATGAATGTGAAGGAGTGACCAGTGACTCAAAGACGACAGCAGCTCATAGGTGGGGCTATAGAATAATTCAGTGCTTAGAGTAAAATAGACTTTGGATATTGATATACTGGGATGGGGCTTGGTTCTGCCACTCACCAACCTGCAAGTTACTTAATCTCTGTATACCTCAGTTTCCTCATCTGCAAAATGGAGGTATTATTACCTGCCTTAACAAGCTATACATGGGATTATACATGTAAAACTTCTAGAACAATGCTGGACACATAGTATGTGCTCAGTGGATGCTTATGATTGTTTTATAGCAAGATATAGTCAGGATCAGAGACAGATGATTTGGATTCCAGGCCCAACTCGATATTTCTGTCTTTTTTTTTTTTTTTTAAATGTATGACAAAATAGGATCTACTCCCCAGGCAGTAAAGATAAGTGAAGGAAATACTTAAAGCTCCTTCGAAGGAAGGGGTGTGTGTGAATGTATGCTACTGAATGTAGTGGATGAACACAGGTAAAATAACAGCAATATTGGCAACCACGAAATAGAGCATATTAATAAGAATACCTGTTACACCATAACTAAATAACCAGTTACATAATTTCATGTATAGTAGAACTGCACTCACTGGGAAAAAATAGAATGACACAGGATAGTAGGGCACTCTAAATAGTAAATAGTCTATGCTAAGTAGTCCTTGGAATAAAAGTTGTTTTTTTTTTTTAAAGTAAGTTTTATTACATGCAAGAAAATAAATGATTACTTGCAATTACCATATTGAATACCTGTAAACAAATTAACACTGAGTGGTTTAAGTACCTCATCAAATTCCCTAAATGGGATAAATGCCTTCCCTGTGAAACACATTTTCAATGATGACTTTGCTTAGAGAATATTTTTTAATAGATAAAGCAAAGGCAAATCTCGTAAGCCATTTCAAGACCATGAGACACTGCAAATAATAATAGCAGAAATGATAATATTCACTGCATTTAATAAAAGATTTTAAAAATATAAACTTTCAATATATCAAATCCAGCTACTGCAGTGGTACTCAATCTCTCCTTGGAAACATGGTTATGTAGAGTCTTCACACATTTGTACATTTTATAATGTTATTAGGCCAACATGAGGATTTCTAGCACTCTAGTATTCTGTGAAAATAAGAGAGAAAAAGAGAGAGAGAGATTGAGAGAAAGGAAAAGAAAGACAGGGGAGAAGAGAGATTTATATACTGGATGGAAAGAAAAAGTATACCTTCATTTATTCTAGTTCTTCAACCTTGTGTTTTTCTTACTCTATTAATCAACAATAACTCTCCAATCCCTCTTTTGAATTAAAAAAGCATCTAAATTAAAATAAGAAAATATCTGTCCTTCATATTTGACTTATTGAGAAAATATATACTCACATAGAAATTGAAAAACACATTTTTATGACTACTAGGCAACACTGAAATTAACAGTTAATTTTTTGACATATTTCTTCTAAGATACTCTTTTCCTAAACTTTGGAAAAAAACAATTAAAATTTCTTCAGGATAAATATGGTTAACTAAATTCAAATATATTCCTTTAGAGGCTCTTCCCTATAGAAAGAAATATGCTTATCTTTGCAGATCCTTACCAACTCCTCTTGGACCCAGAAGGCCCCCATAGGCAACATCTATGCTGATGAAGGCCAAGCTCAATTGGAAGAGATTGTGGAAGTCTTTCCTCCCAGGATTCTGTTCCTCTAACTGGATCTGATTTTAAAATTTCCATTTACAAGGGAGAAAACCTATATTCTAATTGCAATGTCTGCTGTTGTAAATGATGCTTGAAATTAGTATTCTTAGAATGTCTGAGAGGTACCTTTTATATTTCCGATGAGAAAAAGAGAACCAGAAAACCACGGACTCACCCACACTTCATGGCAGAGTGGTCCATCTATAGTCATGACTTGGTCCTGCGGTACTTCACATCATTTTACTGGCTTTCTACCTATTAGACTTGGATTTACTTCTGGGAAAGGACTTTCCAATAAAATTCTCCTTTATTGCCCAAGTAATTGATTAATTGAAGGCAATATTAACATTCAGAAATTTGACAGTAAAGGACAACAGAAATCAAAGTACAATGTATGCATGCATACCATTCAAATAAAACACGACTTGTGGATATGAAATAGTTCAACAGCAAATCCCCTATTGCTGCCCCTGGGCAGAGGAGACTAACTTGAAGCCACACAGAAAATAAACAGCACCTCTAATGTGGCACTGAGACTTGAATTTACCTTATCCTCAGCCAACATTTACAGAAATATATGGTAACCTGTCAACATTTATACTGTAAGTTTCTTGGGCATAGGCCTTGGACTCCATTTAACCCTATTCCTTGAGCCTCACAAAATCACTAGCACAGATTTGATTTGTGTGGATTGAGGGCAGGAGGAAAAAACTATTATTTGTTTACATGCTTACTTATTTTTACTGAAGGAAGCCCACCATTTAACTATGGCTAGACACATCTCTATGGAGACAGAAAATCACCATTTTGCAATCTTTTTTAATTTTAGGAAGGATTATGTGGCAAGACAATCCCGCAAATTCAAAGCAGTAGATAGCTATTACCCCAGGAGGAAAGGTAAACAATCTTTGTGACCCAAAGGTCACTTGAAAAGGAAAGAGTTAGGAATATTTGCATAGGACCCAAGAAAACTTCTGTGAGGGAAATTTATCTGGCTTATTTGTTTTCATGGTTCAAATTCTATAATGGACTGAAATATTCCCAATGTTTTATTTTGCAAAATAAATCCCAAGAATAGGTCCCTCCTCTGACGACAGGAAAGTAATGACTGGAGAAGCAGAAGCACTTAGGTATTACCCTTCCTCTCCCAAACTAAGAACAGAGACAGAGCACATTCTGGGAGTAAAAGAAATTTAGGAAACCAACTTATGCAGTATTCATGGGTATTTAATTAATTTATTATTGTTATTGTTATTATTACTATTCGTTTAGCAAGCTTAAAAAGTGACTGGAGTCAGGTATGGATGAGGAGGAAGTGTAGCTGTTTAAAGGCACATGAGAAACTCACAATGTAAAAAAAATATTTCCACTGTGACTCAAGGTAAATCTGAGAAAATTTGCTTTAAGCAGATTAAAATTAAAATTTAACAGACCCAAATAGTAAACAGTATATGTTCCCAATTTACTTTATGATTGTATTCTGTCTAATGGGCAAACATGGGGTACAAATAAAATTAACCATAAACTCCAATATTCTTAAGGTTTGATAAGACTTTGATGGGCATTTTTATTTTCATATTAATTTGCTGGCCAAAGTGATAATGATTAAAAAGAATTTATTATTGCTTTAAATTAAAATAGTATTCATGGGAGGACATATAATCTTCATCAATCTGTGATTCATACTTTTCTAGCAGTAACTGGATTGCCTTTAGAGTCTCCCTTGTGCTTTCCCAACAAGAAAGCTGTCTTGGTTTACTTCATACCAATACAATTTATTCCTTTCTTTTCTTTCATCATTCAGTACCCCAAGTTTCAAATTCTTCACCAAGTGAGATGTCATTTAAATTAAGAGAGCTCTCAAGTTCCTTTTCCAAAGCTATAATAATGATACCTGCTTTCAGTTTAGGAATAAAGGGAAGTATTAGAATTAATCTATGACTATTTTGTCCTTGTCTTAGAATATGAAATCTTTGACAGCCATGGCTATTGCAAGGTTTGAATTAAATGCAGAATCTTAATATAAGAATGTTTAAATGCTATTTAGATTTTAATTACATGTAGAGAATGAATATTGTAAGAACATCTTTGAGAAGTGTAAGACCTGGAAATTTCCTTTAAGGAGGTTCTTTTTTAAAATTTTGATTTGCTAAACAAGTACTCTTTAGCAACTTACATAAAGTTATACAAATAATTATAAAGTCACATAAAATTTTTAAAAAATTATAAAGGGATAAACACTATTCAAAATAAATTGTGAATAGTTGTGACTGTTGGGAAAAGACAAAGAAACAAGGGAAAATGCTATTCTAAATAGAAATGGAGGCCAAAATTTTACCTTTTATGATTTTATTTATAAAATATGAATGAAAAATAATTCTTTAAAGGGACAACAAACTAGATGATCTCCTACCTGACTCAATGAATTTAGTGAATAATGAAGTTACATAGTAACTGAAATTAATACATGGTTAACAGCATTCTGCTGCCTGTGCTCTGAGATTGTGCCAATCTTTCATGCTTAATAAATATCGATGATTTACTGAAAACAAACTTAGCAAGTACTTCAAGTTTCATTTCATTATGTTTACTAATCTTGCGTGAACTTGGACTCCCTTATCAGAATTTACAATAATGCAGTATCAGGATCAAACCTGGCTGCCTACCCCAATCTCATTTGAACTCATAATCTCTCCTCACATCTGTGGGGTGTCTAGATGATCATATAGACACTCATTTTAATAAAGAAGTTCAATTAAAATATTTATTAGCAAGGACCCCATGGGAGAAGACACATTGTTGAAAGACTTGGCTGAGAGGGGTAAAGAAATTAAGCCAAACTCATTAGCCCTAAAAACTAACACAATATTCTGCAAAACCATCAGAAATCAGCAGGAACAAAGACTTAGTAGACAATGCCACATGTTGGGTCAATTTTCTAAATACTCAAAGCATTTGTATCAGGAATTTTGCTACACATATGCTTAGATTCTACATGTTACTGATATGACATGCCGATATATTTTCAAGTGCCTAAAATATGGGTGGTATTAGTTCAGCTTTAAACGTGGTAACAACAGCTTTGTAATTTATCCTATTTGGGGGTAGAAAATCAAATTCATATTAAAGAGTTAGAAAATGACATAAAGCAGTAATGTTCCTCACCCTATTACAGTTTGGTAGGAGGAAGTATGGTTTAGTAGTGTGAATTAAAATCCCAACTGGGGTGCCTGGGTGGCTCAGTGGGTTAAAGCCTCTGCCTTCACTCAGGTCATGATCCTAGCATACTGGGATCGAGCCCTGCATCAGGCTCTCTGCTCAGCAGGCAGCCTGTTTCCTCCTCTCTCTCTCTGCCTACTTGTGATCTCTGTCAAATAAATAAAATCTTTTAAAAAAATAAAAATTAAAATTAAAAAAATAAAATCCCAACTTCACCAATCACTAATTGTTTGACCTTGGGATAAAAGCTCATAAGCCTCAATTTTCCTTATCTATAAAATGACTTTAATAGTGGTGTTTAAGAATAAAATGTGGAAGACAATATTAAGCATTAAGTAAATTACCTAGCTTAAACTTTCAACAAAAATATTTGGTCATAATAATGTTATTAATAACATACCTAAACAGATTTCTTCTCTTGCTACAAACACATACAAAATGACAGGGATGAAATACATTGACGAGAAGCTGACTTTTACTTCCAGTTGAGATGTAATAGGTCAATATTTATGTCCATAACAATTAGAAAAGTTGATAATATTACAAGAAAAAAATTCTTTAAAACATTAGAGAATTATGGAAGCAATAAGAACTAGAAGGACAAACTTTCCAGAGAGGGGCAAAAAGTAAGGTAGCTGATTTTCCCCCATAGTATCTGCTGATTCTAGGTACAGGTTAGAGGTTTAGAACTAAGGTGTGGTATAACTATAGAGCCGCTGATGGCACACAGGCTACCGTGACAAAATTAGACCTCTGGGGCCTTAAACAGAAGATGATTTCCTTCTATACAAGGCGTTTTTTAAATTCTGAGGTTCAGTGGAATGCAATGGAGCAAAACTGAAATCTGTAGAAAGAGTGAAATATCCTCTAGTTTCATGGGACTAGAAAACAAAGACTAATCAGGAGGATGAGACCCAATTTAAAAAAGAAGGAGGAAAAAAAGCAAATAAGAGGGAAAAATCCCAGGAGTTGTGAATTGATGATACTAAGTTTAAGGAACTACAGGTATTTTTCCCCTAAGGATACATCAATGTTGAGGGTAGCTGGGGCTGAGAATCCAGGCCTGGACCTGGAAGAAGGTTATGCTGAGATACAGAAAAAGCAACTGATATGGTGGCATTTGTGGGCTAAAATGACAAAATTGGAGACTCAAAGTTATCAAATTCAAGGTAGGTTTCCCTCTCAAGAGCAAATTTTGAAGTTCTATGAACTGTGGGATTAAAGAGGTGAGGTTCAACCTGTTGGATAGATATAATTCCTGTAGTTCTTCAGAACTGAAGAGACAAAGATGCATCAGACTCTCAGTTGAAATCTGTTGTGGTCATGCTCAAGGAATCAGGATGACCCACGCATGGATTTAGTGTTACCAAAATTGAAACCCACCCTTAACACAACCTAATCCCTGACTGTATTGAAATGATAAACCTTCCAACCCTACCATATGTTACATTATATATTCCTGACAGAGGAAACATTTAATCCCTTCTGTTGGGAAAAAAATAATCTAGAGGATGTATGAATTTTTTTTTAAAGATTTTATTTATTTATTTGACAGAGATCACAAGTAGGCAGAGAGGCAGGCAGAGAGAGAGAGGAAGGGAAGCAGGCTCCCTGCTGGGCAGAGAGCCCGATGCGGGGCTCGATCCCAGGACCCTGGGATCATGACCTGAGCCAAAGGCAGCGGCTTTAACCCACTGAGCCACCCAGGTGCCCCTAGAGGATGTATGAATTTTAAATATACAATGTTTGGCATATAATAAAATCACAAGCAAAGTAGACCTATAAATGATCCACATTTTGAAGTAACCAAGACATACTTTAAAATAACCACCATTAATATGTCTAAAAAATAGGTGAAAAAATAAAAATAAGCAAAAAGATGAGAAACAAAATAATTGAAGACTGGAACCTATATAAAACAATCAAATAGGTATTCTGGAAATGAAAATACAATATCTGAATTAAGAATACAATCAAAGATTTAGTAGACTAGACATAAATGAGGACAGAATTAGTGAACTGGAAGACAAATTAATAGAAAACACTGAAGTTAAAGTACAAAAGTAGTACAGAAGAAAGGAAAGGAGAAAAGAAAGAAAAGAAAAGAAGGAAGGAAGAAAGAAGGAAAAGGGAAATGTAGAACATGGTCTAAGTTTCCATTATGTGTGAACATGGAGCTCCAGAAAAGCAGTATAGAAAAAAATGGGGCAAATCAATATACAAAGAAAGAAAGCAGAAGAATTTTCCAGACCGGTGGGAGAGATTAATTATCAGATTCATGAAATCTAATCAAGCAGAATAATACAAAAAAAAAAAAAAAGAGAGAGAGAGAGAAAGAAAAGAAAGAAAGAAAAAACCCACATTTATCTAGGCATGTCACAATATAATTGCTAAATATCTAAGACAATACTCAAAGGCCAGCCAGAGGAAAGAAGACTTTAGGACAATCAGATTGTCAGCTGATTTCTTAACAGAAACAATATATGCCAGAAGACAATGGGAAGAAATCTTTAAGATGCTGAAAAAAAATAATCACCAACCTAAAATTTTATATCAAACAATAACATTTTTCACCAATGAGGATAAAATAAAGATGTCATCAACCAATGGAAAACTAGAGCAACTGGTTTGCAAAAGGCCTATAATAATATAACCAAAGAGTTCTTCAAGCCAAAGAAAAGTGATCCAAAATGTAAGCAGTGAAATGTAGGAGGAAAAAGAATACTGAAAAATATAAATATGTGAGTAAAAAAATACACTAACTATAAAAGCCATTAACAGTAATATATTTTTAAGTTTAAAAAAAAATAGCTAAAATGCATGACAACAATAATGTAAAAGATCAGAGGATGATAAATGAAAATTATATATTCTAGGTTTCTACATTATTTTAAAAGAATTGAAAGTAATAATATATATTTCAATAACTCAAACATACATTTTTTAATATCTAGGGTGTCCACTAAAAGAAGTGTAAAAGTTGTATAATTAACAAATTAACTCAAGGAGAATATGGAACAATAAAATACAATGAAAAAAATTAAAATAATAGCACATGAAAGAAAAGGAAATTTTTAGGGGTGGAAAGAAAAAAAGAAAGAAAGCTAGAACAGTAAACTTGTGAATGGAAAACTATAGTCCCAGAATGATTGACAGACTGGTGTAAAACCTGATGGGTAGGCTCTTGAGTTTTTAATATCCACCCAGATTGAGGAAGAGGACACACACACACACACACACACACACACACACACACACACAAGAAAACAAGGGAAAAAAAAAAAAGAAGTTGAACCTAAAGGAAGAGACAGGATGCAAGAAGCAATGGGGAATAGAGAAACTTGAAAATATCTATAAAAATATACATAAGCATTTACTTTTACATTTAAATAAATTAACAATATTAATGACTAAGTTTACTCTTAACTGGTAATTTTCATCTTCTTTCTCTACGTTATAACCATAGAAAATATTTCAAAGAATTCTTTAAATGAACTTATACTTTAAACACCTGTTTAGGTTCTTTAAAAATCATTTTTTTTTTATTTAAAAAAAGTGGATTTTTTTCTTACCTAGCCAAGAAGAAAGCTCAAGAAATCAATTCCTTTTCTCTCATATAAACGAAAGGTGATTTTTTATTCTAATTTTTGACGTAGATATATAATTTAAATTTGTCACAATTATCAAATATATATTTTAATACAGAAACTAGATATAGGTAGATACAGATATAGAACGATATAGAGAGATACATACATAACACATATGCAGTTATAATTTTAATCTTAAAAAAGATTATTTTTCTACACACATTCACACATTCAAATTTATTTAGCAACTCAAAGATTTTGATAGAAGGTCAGTCCTCTGTTGTTTAGTGTACAGTCTTTTATTTCTAAAAATTTTGGTTTCTCTTAATTTTTTTTTCAGAACCTAATAAACCTGTTTCAGTTGATGTGGTCCTTAATCATTCATTTTATTGATGTTGCTAAGCATATGAAGGGAAAGTATTATAATAGCATGTGCATTCACACTGGTTTAGTTCACTTATACTGATTCTAGGTCACCCAAAATGTAATATAAAATCCACATGTGCTACAAATTGGTAATTTGATCTTAGGCTATACTATATACTATTGCAAACTGACTAGGGATGTTAGAAAATAATAAAATTGAGAAGCTCAAATCTCTTGCTTTTTTTTTTTTAACTTGTCTTCAAATTGGATGTACTAATGGGCATAATTGTAAACAAAAGTTTAGCAATGACTAAAAAAATAGCAATAGCCAAAGATATGACTAATCCTCAAACTCAATAGTTGTCATTAATTAAAAACTGATGTTTTTTAAAACAGGTTTTGAAGAATGCTGAAGCAGTGCATTTTTAAAGTTGTAAGATGTTTTGAAAAAACTAAATCTTACAAGTTGGTTTTTGGGTGTCATATTTTTTAGTGTCACATGTTAAAGAAAACCTTACAATTTGTCAAATTCTCAAAACCATGTGACTTACCAATATGCAATAATTTGGAAGAGCTGGCTTAAGCTTCCTCTCAATTCCAATGTGAAATCAATCATCTTAAAAAAAAAAAGTCAAAACCTTCCTGTTGTTGTTGTTGTATATTACGTTATATATTGTAATATTAATGTATTACATGTTATATTATAACATATGATGCACAATATATTTCTGTATTATAATGGAACATAGAATATGGTTGACCCTGAATAACACAGGTTTTTGAACTGTGGGGGTCCACTTATGTGGGTTTTTTTTTTTTTATGTTATCCTTTTAAAGACCATTTAAAAAGGTCTTCTAACTTTTGTCTGTACAGAGTTATCTCAAACATTCCAACAACCACTAAATTTTGGATGGCAAAATATTCCTTCAATTTCTGTAGTTTATGTAAAAGTAATCCTCAAACACATACAGGCTTTCCTGAATTAGGGAAATATTGGAATTGAATATTGAAATTAAAAAAATACATTCAGAAATTATCAGAGATGTCCACATCTTTTGAAAATTTCAAAATTCATAATCCATATGGTTGAATCACACTGTATCAATGCCTTCTGTACTATAACTCTAAAATGAAAAAAGTGAACTACTAAGCACAGAAGGAGTTAATTCTGACTGAAGTATCTTTAGGAAGGTATATTTTTATTATCCCAGGCTGAGTTCTTAGTAGAAGGTGATACATTTACTCAACCAGTCCCAGATATGAAAGGAAAGAGAGAGAGGCCACTATTATAACTTGACATTCAATATTATGAGAACTTAGGTTCTCCTAAGTATTGTATTTAAGACAATACAAATAATGAAATCTAACGTAATTTTTTTTTTGTCCTTGCAGTCCAGGCCCACATTAAGGAATGTTGCATAGCAAAGATACATATTATTAACACATTATGCCTATCTGTCTACTTATATGAATGAAATACAGTCACCCTGGCCATATTTCCTTATTTTAAATAAACTCCAAGCCCAAGTGGGGCTTCAGCTCACAGTCCTGAGATCAAGAGTCTCATGCTCTACCAACTGGCCAGATTTCCTTATGCATTAAGCAAGTTATTTTCCTTAGATATCTGTGTCTGTTAGATCTCAGTTTCTATTGTACTCCTCAGTTCACATTTCTACTTTTATTCATTTCTATTTCAGAAAACAAGTTAATTTCTTGTCATCACATTGATATAAGTATTTGCCTTCAAATAGGGGTTATTTATGTTATATCCTAGCACTTCTTTTGTATAAATAATCATGAATGGGCAGTACTGACCAGAAAGATATTCAGATGAGTTAAGATATATCCAAGAGAAACTGTAAAGTAAGCAAGAAATTATGGAGAGATGGACAAAGCAGTGGGAAGAGGCAAACGAAACTGTGGAAGGCAAAGAATTTTTTTTTAATTGCTAACGTGAAGTCAGCCAAGAACATAGTAGGAGCTTTATCAAGTAGAATTAAAGTTTCAGTGAAGATTGAACTGCTCAAGAATGTTTTCATGCCACCCTAAGGGGTATCCATTTGTGATAATGACATTTTAACAAGGAAAATCACATGCAAATGAGATAAATAGTAATTATAAGCAGAGTCACATGTGGTCTACAAAACACCAACTTGAAGGAAGGTCTGGGGAATAGTTGGAGGAAGTAGAAGAGTCAGAGGGGTGGTATGCAACAGTACTGCTGTTATACCACAGATGTAACAGTGGTGAAGGTGTTACACCACAGAAGAAATCAGTATAGAAATTTTAAAAAATGAATTATTGTGTAAAAGAGCCAACTTGAATCTATGTACTTGAAAGATCCTGACTTTAACACATACATATTTTCTTCTCCCACTAATATTGGTTAAAGTGAGTATAGATCAGTTGTTCTCAACTCAGGGTAATTGTATCCCTAGAGGACATATGGTAATGTCTGGAGACACTTTTGGTTGTCATAACAGGTAAGGGAGTGAGGGCCTTTGCTAGCTAATGGATAAAGCCCGGGGATGCTGCTAAATATTCTACAATGCATAGGACAATTCCCCACAACAAAGTTATCCAATCCAAAATATCAATGATTTTCACAGTGCCAAAGTTGAGAAACTCTGTTGTAGATAATAAATGACATGTTGCCTACTAACATTCTCACTTCTCTATTTCTCAAAATTGTTGACAGAACTTAGCCTAATAATTGTAAAAACTGAACCTTCTAGTAATCTGAGTAAGCCAAATCAGAATTGCATAGAAAAAGGGAAAAGACATTATGAGACATTCACCAATGTTCAACATCACCAACCATCAAGGAAATGCAAATTAAAATCATGACGAGATATCCCTAAACATCTACTAGTAAAGCTGCAATAACAATAGTGACAACAACAAAGACCGAAAAGGCTGTACAGAAACCACATCTCTCATACTTGCTAGTAAGAAAATAGATGGTAAAACCACCACTTTGGAAAAAAGTTTGGCACTTCCTTCAATGAAAAACTAAACAGTAAGATTTTTACTTCTGTGAAGATAAGTAAAAATCCTGAACATGATATATAAAACAAACATCAAGTCTCTAAAAGGTAGAGAGGAAAAGACTGGAGTGCTAGAGACCTTAGGATGTAAAGAAACAATATGGTGGGGAATTCTCTGGCTTTTATTTTTTGCTTCATATATACCAGATTTGTTGCAGAAGAAGCAGGCAATACCAGAAATACCAATGGGCACTAATATAAAAAGAACCAACAATGCCTAACTCTCCCTAGCCAAAGGATCAGAAAAACATAGCCCTGCAAGAGTGAACATTTTTAGAAAATAATTGCTCTAGAGTTTTTTTTTCTGTAGCCCCATCCTCACCCACCCTAGGAAAGGCTAAGTGGGGATCCTAGACTGCCAAACTAGCTAAGCTGTAATGAGTTATTCAAATCCTCATGCTACGGTATTGTGAGAGAATCTAAGTAGGGCATCACAACTTCCATCCTTGCCACATAGCAATGAGACACCACTGCCCTTTCCCAGTGTCAGTGGAGAGACCACATAGTAGGAATCTTTGGACATCCACCCTTTATCACCACAGTGATGGGGTGCCCCTCCCCAATCTCTGCTTGGATGATGTCAGAGAAGGTCTAATGGGGAACTAAGACTTTCACCACAGCCCAGTGCTAGTGAGGCCACCCACTTCATGATATGTGTGAAAGCCACCCGGGGAAAAAGAAGGAGATATTCCTAACACTCTGAGCCATGGAAGCCAATAGAAGCATTGTAAGGAGCCAGAATTCTCACCTTCACCCAGGAATAATAAAAAGCCCTCATCTTGGGTATCGATAGAGGCTGAGCAGGGAACATGAACCTCTGCCTCAATCTGGAAGTAAGAAGGCAGTGCTTCTCCTTTCCCTGACATAGCAGTATCAGAAGAAGCTACCTAAAACAGACATTTAAATAAGATTCAGGGTTTCATAACATAATATCCAAAATGCCAAGATTTCAACTGAAAATCATTTGTCATACCCAAAACCAGAAAGATTTCAAACTGAATGGGGTGGGGGGAGAGCAATAGATGACATCAAGAAAACAATATTAGCATTACCTGACAAAGATTTTTAAAGTAATCATCATAAAAGTGCTTCATGAACAATTCTGAGCACACTTGAAACAAATGAGAGAATAGTCACACCAAAAAGATAGAAAATAAAAAAAGAATCCAAACAAATTTTAGAACTGAAAAATATAATACAACTAAAAAACTCAATGGTTGAACTCTATAGCAGAATGGAGGGGGCAACAGAAAGAATCAGTGAATGTGAAGATGGAACAACAAAAATTATTCATTCTAAACAGAAAGAAAATAGATTGAAAAACCAAAATAAAACAAAACAAAGAATAAATCCTCAGGGATCTGTGTGATTGTAATAAAAGATCTAATATCCATGAAGTTAGTGTCTCTGAAGGAATGGAAAAAGAAAGCAATGCTGAAAAAATACTCAAAGAAATAATGGCTGACAACTTTCTAAATTTAGCAAAAAACATAAACATATATCCCAGAATCTGGATGACTTCTAAATAGGATATATCCACAGGAATCCACACCAAAACACATGACAGTCAAACTTGTGAAAACTTAAACCAGAAGAAAATATCCTGAAGCAATGAGAGAAAAAAGATACTTTATCCTTCCTATAAAGGAGAAATAATTAGAATAGTTTCTCATTCTATATTTTTGGCCTATATAAAAGGCCAAAAGAAAATGGCAAACATGTTTCAACATGTTTCAAGTACTTTAAAAGAAGAAAAAATTATCAACACATAATCCTTTACCAGTAAGAAAATCCTTCAGGAATGAAAGGGAAATCAAGATATTCTCATGTAAAAGAAAACTAAGAGAATTTGAGGACAGCAGACCTACCCTAAAAAGATGGATAAAGGAGTTCCTGAAATAGCACTTGAAATTGCCAGAAGAATAAATAGAGCAAGCAAAAATATGAGTAAATATAATAGATTTTCCTTCTCTTGAGAATTCTAAACTGTGTTTGACAGCTTCAGCAAAAGTTGTAACAATGTCTGATGTAGTTCTAAATGCAGACAGATGAAATATTTAAGACTATAATGTTATAAATGGTGGAAAATAAAGTGATATAAAAAGAGAAAGTTCTCTACATTTCATTCAAACTGAGAAAATGACAGCACCAGTATACTGAGATCTAGCTATCTATCATTTATCTATATCTATACATCTACATCTATATTTACATATAATTTAATATCAAAGTAACTACTATAAAAACTATAGAGACACATTCAAAAACACTATAAATTGATGAAAATTTAATTATAAAATATATTCAAGTAATTTATAGAAAGGCAGGAAAAATAAAACAAAAAACAATGAAAGCAAACATATAACAAAAAAGGCAGATGTTTAATCCCATGAAACAAATGATGTAACTACAACCATTAAAATAGAGATTGGCAGAATGAGTTAAAAAACATGACCAGCTAGGATTGCCTGGGTGGCTCACTCAGTTAAGTGTCTGACTCTTGATTTTGGCTCAGGTCATGATCTCAGTGCTGTGGGATCAAGCCCCATATGAGGCTCTGCAGTGGGCATGGAGGCTGCTTAAAATTCTCTCTCTCCCTCTCCCTCCATTCCTTACCCCTCTCAATAATAATAATAATAATAATAATAATAATAATACAACTAATTTACTAAGAAGACACAGCAATTCTAAAAGTGTATATATATATATATATATATATATATATATATATATATATTTAACAGGAGAGCTAGAAAATATGTGAAGGAAAAACTGATAGAACTAAAAGGAGGGATAAATCCAAAATTTTAGTGAGAAACATAAATACTCTTAATAACTGATACACTAGAGACACCTGTGTGGCTCAGTTGATTCCCTGTCTGCCTTTGGCTCAGGTTGTGATCCCAGGGTCCTGGGATCAAGTTCCATATCAGGCTCCCTGCTCAGCAGGAAGTCTGCTTCTCTCTCTGCCTGCTGTTCCCCCTGCTTGTGTTCACTCTCTCTGTCTCTCTCAATCTAATAAATAAATAAAATCTTTAAAAAATAAATAAATTGATAAAACTACTTGGCAGAAATGACCAAGGATATAGAAGAACTCAACACCATCATCAACTAGTAAGATCTAATCAACATTTGTAGAACATTCTACCCCATGACAGCAGAATACACATCCTTCTCAAGTGTCCACAGAATGTATACCAAGACAGACCACATGCTGGTCTATAAACAAACCTCAAAAATAGAAAATAAGTGAAATAATATAATGTTCTCTGACCACAATGGAACCAAAGTAGAAATTAATAACAAAGACAACAAAATCTTCAAGCAGTTGGAAACTAAACAACACATTTTAAAATAACCTATAGGTCAAAGAAGAAGTTTCAGGAAATAAAAATACACTGAATTAAGTAAAACTAAGATAACATAGCAAAATTTGTGGGACACTATTTAAGCAATACTGATAGGAAATTCATAGCACTAAGTGCATACATTTTAAAAAGGGGGATCTCAATAACCTTAGTTCCTACCTCAAGAACTAGAAAAGTAAGAGTAAAATAAACACAAAAAAAGCAGAAGGAAGGATATAATAATGATAAAAGCATAAATCAACAAACCTGAGTATAGAAAAACAATAGAGAAAACCAATAAAATAATAAACTGGTTCTTTGAAAGTATTAAGAATAGCCTAATAGCTGGTATGGAAATAGAATTTTTATTTTAAAAACTCCCCCAAAAAGGAACACTTAGACCAAGATCATTTTACTGAAGATTTCTAACAAACATTTAAAGCACTGCAATCACTTCTACACAGTCTTTTCCAGAAAAACAGAAGAGGAGGAAACACTTCCCAATTTATTCTACCCTGAGATAAAAATAAGGCAAAGACAGTACAAAAGAGGAAAACTAGAGAATGATATTTCCCATGAATATTGACATATCATACTTAACAAAATATTAGCAAATAAAATTTAGCAATGTATAAAAATAATTGTAATAATAACAGATAGAGAATATTGCAGGGGTGCAAGGGTGGTTCAACATTGAAACATCAATCTATGTAATTACCATATTAACAAGCTAAGGGAAAAGATACATACAGGATCAAATCAACTGATGCAGAAAAAATAATCCGACAAATTCAACCCCTACTCAGAATTTTTAAATCTTAAAAAAATAAGGTGGAGTTCCTCAGTATGATAAAGATCACTTACATACAACCTATACCTGACATTTTTAATGGTGAAAGAGTTAACACTTTCTCCCTAAAATTAGGAACAGGGCAAAAAATTTACTCTTACCACTCTGACTCAACAGAGTGCTGGAAGTTCTGGCTAGCAATATGGGAAGACAAATAAAAGACATACAAATCACAAAGGAAAAAATAAAACCCTCCTTTTCATATGAGATGATTTGATACATAGGAAACCCCAAGGAATCTAAAAAACAAAAATAAAAACACCTAGTACTCATAAGTCAGATAGTCAATATCATAGGATATAAGATGAATGTACAAAATGTCAGTTGTACTCTATGTAGTAGCAATGAACACATGGGCACAGAAATTAATAATACAATACCATGTACATTGATTGGAAAACCCAACATAGAAAAAAATGTCAATTCTCCCAAACTGATATATTGGCTTAATGTAATTCCTAGTAAATTTACAGCAAGATCTTTTTGCACTACAGACAAAATTTTTCTGAAATTTAAATGCAAAGGCAAAGAAACTAGAGTAGCTAATACAATCTTACCAAAGAATGATAAGGTGGGAAGAATCCGTCTACTCAATTCCAAGATTTGTTGTACAGATATAGTAATCAAGACACAGATTTATGGAACAGAATATAAAATCTAGAAATATAGCCATAGAATTATTCCCAACAGATTTTCAACAGAAGTGCAAATGCAATTTAATGGAAAGAAGACAGCCTTTTCAACAAATAGCATTGGGGCAACTGGACACTCAAAGGCCATAGAATGAACAATCTAAGTCTCATACCTGATTAAAAAAAATTAACTGAAAAAGGGTCATGGACTTAAATTCAAAATGTAAAGCTGTAAAACTCTCTCTCTCTGTCTCTCTCTCTCTCTCACACACACACACACACACACACACACACACACACACACACACACACACACACAGAATTGTCAGGATCTAGGGCTGGGCCAGGAGTTGACACCAAAACTACAATCTATAAGTAGAAAATTTAATATATTGAACTTCATCAAAATTAAAAACTTTTGCTTGACAAGAAACACTGAAGCATGAAAAGACAAGATAGAGACTGGGAATAAATATTTGCAAACCACATATCCTACCAAGGACTGGTATCTAGAATTAAGAGAACTCTCACAACTCTACAGTAAACAAACAAGCAATCTATTTAAGAAATTGGCAAAAGCCAAAAAATATTTCACCAAAGAAGAGACACAGATGGCACATAAGCAAATGAAATGTTGTTCAACATCCTTTGCCATTAGGGAAACACAAAAACAGTTCCTTTCTTCCAGTTTATCCATTCCTGTTTCCATACATCAGCACTTACATCATTTCAGGAACATTAGTTACCAAAACTAAATCCGAAAATAAGGTAAGATTCTATATAGATGCTAAATGTCTAATCCCATCTGGATTAAACAATATCCTAGCAATACTAAAATTTTTCAATTATGCCTTAATCTTTAAAAGAAAATTTATTCCTTGCATACATCTGAAAGGCATGGAAAAGGAAATCAGCTTCCCAGACTTTAAATACAGGTTTTTCCTTCATTTGTTATGTAAAAATCAGCCAAAAGAGAGATGTTAAGTGACTGAATAAAAATTCCTCCATCAATGTCATATTGCTCTCAATAGTTTATAAAGATTCTTTGCCTACTAAAACACTCAGAAACAACATGAAATATTTTTCTCACATTTACATATAGCTTAAATTTTGGACATATTATTTATGTTTGACAGTCCAGACTAATACCAACCATGTCTTTGGTTTGCAACAAGCTCTAAAACTCTCCTAAAATTATAGAATAAAAATCTAAAAAACACAAAATCAAAACTGTAACAAATATTTTAGGCATAAAGATAACAGTGAATAGGTAGTGGTGACCTCTAGTTTTATGTATATAAACCTGAATATATATCATATTCCCAATATTGTTTTATTAAATTAATTTGGGCTTGACAGCAGATTTAAAAATCTTGGTTGTATTTGGATTTGCCTTTATTATTAGTCTTATTTTAGGTAATTAGGGAAGACAGAGTTTTATCCTGGTGTATCTCATCTTTGACTAGCAGATCCTTCAACCTTTTTTTTTTTTGCCATCAGTTGTTTTTTTCCAAAAAACCAAACAGCTTTATTGAGATATAACTTACATATCGTAACTTTCACCCAAATACTTTCATCCAAAGTATGCAATTCAATGTGTTTCAGTGTATTTACAGAACTGTGCAATCATCACCACAGTCTAATTTCAAAACAATTTCATCATCCCTAAAAGAAACCTTATACCTAATAGCAGTCACTTCCCATTCCCTCCTCACTTTTCTATAGCCCTACACAGTCACTAATATATTTCCTGTCCATACAGATTTGCTTATTCTGGACACTTCATATTGATATAATTATTTAATATGGGATGTTTATGGCTGCCTTTTCACCTACATATCATTTATGAGGTTCATACATATCAGTGTATGTATTAGAATTTCATTCCTTTATTCCCAAATAATATTCCATTGTATGGATATAACATATTTTGCTATCCATTCACCAGGTGATGGATATTTGAGTTGTTTATATAGGAGTGAAATTGCTCAGTTACCTAGTAGCTCTATACTTAACTACTGAGGAAGTCCCAAATGGTTTTCCCAAGGGGCTTTACCATCTAACATTCCCACCAGCAATGTAGGAGATTCCCAATTCCTCCATATTCTTTTTTTTTTTTAAGATTTTATTTGTTTTTGAAAGAGGGACAGAGAGAGAGAGAGAGCATGAGTGGAAGGAAAGGAAGATGGAGAGGGAGAAGGAGACTCCCCACTGAGCATGGAGACCTATGTAACTCAGGGCTGGATCCCAGGACCCTAGGATCATGACCTGAGCTAAAGGCAGATGCTTAACTGACTGAGTCACCCAGGTGCCCCAATTCTTCTATATTCTTGCTAACCTTTTTAGTGTGTGTGTTTTTAATTACAGCCATCCTAGTAGATGTGATATCTCATTATATTTTCAATTTGCATTTCTGTAATGACTAATGATGTTGAGTATCTTTGCATGTGATTATTAGCTATTCGTATACCTTCTTTGGAGAAATACACATTCAAATCTCTTGCCCATTTATAAAGTGGGATATTTTTATTATTGAATAGAAAGTGTTCTTTATTTTTTCTGGATACAAACCCCACATCAAATATATAATTTGCAAATATTTTCTCCCATTCTGTGGGTTATATTTGTACTTGGTTCACAGTGTTGTTTGCAGCATAAGAACTTTTAATTCTGACAATGTCCAATTTATCTACTTTTTTTCTTTTATTGCTATGCTTTTGGTATTGTAGTTAAGAAACCATTGTCTAACCCCAAAGCATTATTGAATCCTACATTTTCTTCTAAGGATATCAGAGTTTTAGCTTTTACATTTAGATGTGTAATCTATTTCAAGTTCATTGTTGTTTATGGTGTAAGTAAGTGGTCTAACTTTGTTCTTTTGCTTGTGGGTATCTAATGGTTCCAACACCATTTGTTGTAAAGACTATTCTTTCTCCCATTGAGTTGTTCTGGGCAACTGGTCAAAAATTAATTGACCATAAATGTGAAGGTTTATTTTTGGACTCTTGATTCTATCTCATTGGTCTGCATTTCTATCTTTATGGCAGTAGCACACCACCTTGAGACTCTTTCAACTTTTAATAACCCCTTTTCTCACAAGAGAAATGTGTGAGTGCATGTGAGAGATAGAACAAGAGAAGCATCTTATTAAAGCCTTTACAACAACACACATTAGCTTAATAAAAGGTCTGAGAAGTGTTTGGCTCCATTTAGTCAAAGATTCCTAAATTTACTTGGTCAAGAAAAATTTTGCTTTCTTTTTTTATAGATAACATGTAATAATATCCCATAAACAAACTTGACAAAATCTGACATAACTCATGCAGAGTGAGGATATAGTAAAGCAAAGGCAGAATGAAGGCCTTTCCCCTCTAGGGGGTGGAACTTAATGAGTTATTTAATGGCACAGACTTGGATGTGAACACTGAAGAAATGATTCCTGCATGGATTTTTCAGTAGCAGACATTATGGAAATTGTCTTTGCTTCTTTCTCTTCTATTGTTATCTCCAAATCTTTTCCAGAAAACTCTTCTTTACGAAGCCCAACTTACTAGGAATCTATTTCCCTGAGTACCTACTATGTACTAGGTTTGATACTTTATGTATCTACTCTTTACAAAAACCCAGTGATGTATGTGTTATCTCTGTTTTACAAATGAGGACATGGAGACTCCAACTAAATTCCCCGAGTTGAACAGTAAGAATTTGTTGGACTTAGTTTTTTCAGATTCCAAAGTCTACATTAAGAAAAACAGCAAAAAGGAACTAGTTTATTTAGACAGTAGAAGAGCAGTTGGCTTTCTATCATCACAGAGCACCCAGAACACTCTCCTTAAACTCAGAAACAAGGGGGAAAGTATTATTGCTCTTACTACCAAGGGAATACAGGGATGAGTTAATTCCAGGGACAACATCACTCACTCTGCCACCCTCAATCTACAACTGTTACCAACATAAACAGCTTCCACTTTCCTCTCTCTCCCCCTATCCAGAGCCTGCAGTAATTCCTGTGATGATTCCCTCAAGGATATCTTTCCTGACCTCTGAGTACCCTACACTTACCCTTTACCTTATCATGATTGTAATTCAATTATTAATTATATCCTATATATCCTCAACTGTAATATTACCTCTTCAATATTTCTTGTTCACTGCTGTGACCTCAGCACAGGGTACTCACTGCCTCAAGAGAGGTTGAAATATACTGTAGCTATGTGTGGTGATGGATGTATTAACTTACCTCATTGTGGTAACCATACTGTAGTATACACATATATCAAATCATTGCATCATATATCTTAAACTTATATGGGGTTATATGCCAATACTATCCAATGAAGCTGGGAGGGAAAAAAAAGGGAAGTTGAACTATTTTTTGTTGGATGAATGGAGGTATTCATTTGAATTACACCATCTGCTATAATGTAGAGTTTTATTTATAGCCCTTTTAGATTCACTATATTTGTAGTAGAAAGTACACATAATCTTAAAAGGCAATAATTATTTGAGTGTATTCATAGTTTTATCAAATGTGACTGCAGATCTGTATCTCCCACCTTTCTCTGATCCCCTCCCTCTTTCTCTTTTTCTACTTTATCTCTCTCCATCTCTCTGCCTACTATTACTCCATATAGTTCAGTTCTATTACTGAAAACTTGAAAGCTTGCTGGCAAAGGAAAAGAGGGAATGCCAATTTAATTCTAAAAGCAGATTAATCCATTCGGTAAACAGTTGAGCCATAAATGTGTACTATATGTTCAAAATTCAGAGCTCACTGAAAATTTGCTCTAGTCTAAGCCGTCATAATAAAGATATATTTTGTGTATTTGTAGATAATACAGGAAAATGTCTCATCTGCACTCTACCTCTGGCCCCCCTTTTGAGTCTCCACTCTAGGCAGGAGAGAAGAAAAGACAGATAGAGGCAATAGGACCTGATATCATGTCACTGTTGTGCATAAAAGTGCGTCTGAGTATAAGGTATGGGTTTTATTGTCCACAAAGTCTCAACTTGGGTTTTGAGGTTGAGTTCTGTATATTTGAACATGCCATGTATGGATGAGTATGACTTCTTTCCCAGACCAGCTCCCCATCGCTTAATGTGAACCTTAAATCAAGTCTTGTGGTTCAGGTTGGTTATTTGCAGTATATTACAGACTTGCATTGATTAATTTCATATCTAGGGCTCAGAGTCGACCAGTTCAATCTTACAAACACTGTATAACATGACGACTGTAGCCAGACTTAAAACATGCAATCTTCTTTTCAATTCTAATTTTAATATTTTGTAATAGGCTATATGCATCTCATTTGTATTTATAAATGAGATCCGTGTGAGTTGGAAATGAAACTGCAAGCACATGTTAATCATATAAGCAGGACTCCAGCATTGGGCATAAATACATACCCACCTATGTCTGTAAGCCAAAAAGGAAAAAAAAGGAAGGAAATGGAGGGTCAGAGGTTCAGGCTACTCTCCTTTTTAATGATTGGAAATGAGATTAAATACACTTAGGATAATTTACAGTAGTAGGTGGCTTCTAAAATTTAAATCACATAAGCAAGTTTTAACATTGGTAAATAAATTATTTTTAACCCAGGGACAAGTGTATTTTTATTTAAAAAAAAAGGAAGATTGCAAATTGTTTCAACTTAACAGGCAAATATATACTCCCTCTTTGGGCTCCTAGGTCACAAAAGGTGGTTATCCTGTCACTACGGCTGATTTCTGAAAAGTGTGACATGCATTTAGTTGTCAGTTCCTATCACCAGCATTCAGGAATCAACATTACATCAGCAGCAAGACACACCATTTTATGCTCTTTTTGAAGATAATTAGAGTTCCCTTTTGTTGCAAATAAGATGTAAAACAGCTATAACTGCTGGAGAACGTGATTAAAGTAACCTCTATAGAACCCCATTATTCTAGACAGATTCCTTCAGATGCATAATTTTCCCATTTTAAGAAAACATAATGCATGCATATAAAATTCAAATTGTCGAGACACCTCTAACAAAAATTAGTACTCTATTAAGGCATTCTTAGTAGCTGGTTAACATGTAAAACTCTTTAAGAGTATTTTAACATAATCATGAAATAATAGTATGTGTCACAGAAGGTAAACATTTTACAGTGAGAGGATTCTTCAGACAAGATCCATGGATTTAACTTTTTTCTACTTACAAAACTTTTGACAGATAATATGTGAGAACTCATGTCCCAAACAACCCAAAGCCCTTGAAATATGCATGCAGACTTCCATCATCATGTGCTTCAACTCTGAAGATAGGGGGTTGTACACACACACACACACACACACATGCAAACACATGTACACAAACATGCTCACGCGTGCACGCGCGCACACACACTATTTGTTTAGGCATTCAGGTGTCATTTATTTGAAGCACTAACACTCCACGTATCGTTTTTAGCAGGCACTCTATAAAAGCCAAATATACTTAATTGAAATAAAATAGCAGATGTGCAACATCATATGTATCACAGGTTTTTTCTTAATAATTGCATTTAAAAATACATAATTTTCCAGACTGTGTAGTGAAACGTAGTTTTAAAATCGATGTTTAAAATAACTCTCATCTCTACTGCCCGTCTTCCCTTTCCAAATACAGCCTGGGATGGACACAGCCACCTGGACCTGGTGTCCTGCAAAATAACTCAGTGCCCACTTGTCCACAGGGTGTATCATTTACTTAACAAAATATAAACGCTGCTTGAAGAAGATGCACAGAGTGGTGATTAGTAAATTCCACTAAGATTGCCTATACACTGACCATAACTTTTGCAGAATGGTTATAATTATAAAATCAAATTCTTGGGTGACTCTGCTGGGAAACTCAACATCTAACGAAAATGTTATTAAAGAAACATACAAATGAATAATCATTCTCAACAACTCACAGCAGCCTTCACAGCATGAAAGTGGGAAAAATGGAGAAAGTTTTAAGGTGGGGGACTGATTAGGATGACAACAATTTCAGTCAAGAGAATGTATTTTGCAAGGAGAAAAAAATTTTCACCTGAAAAGAGACAGCATTATGAACACTATAGAACTGTGGGTTGTAGGACACTGATCTTATTAAGAACTAATGCTAATTTGCACACTGTCTCCTGCTGACCTGGAAGCAAGTTTACCACTGGGTTTGTTAATTTACCCAGGACACCATTATCTTTGGTTGGACTTAATGTATCAGAGTAGAGGTCATTAACTGCTGGGCTCATGATTATCCAGCATGAATTACCGACAGGATAACCAAAATAGATTTGTACTCCAACTTCATTTCTCTGGACGCATTTCTTCAGCTGTTATTTAATTTCTATTTTGAAGCACTAATTATTATATTATAGGTAGGTATATGCGTATATTCATACGCTCTTTGTGGAGAACAGAATACAAGCACAATGTTCACAATGGAGATTGCCATTTTGATTCGGTTTCCTAGCATTTCAGAATAGGAAGGCAATTACTATGTAAAGGATCCAGCTTTCTCTGGCTGAGGTTACTAATAAAGAAAGGTATAGTCATGTGGGAATTTTGAATCATGATAAAAATATGTAATTATTATGGGTGTTTTCCAATGTCCATTAGAATTTACGTTGACTTAGACTGTTAAATACTCAGAGTGAAGTTGCCCCGAATCTGCTCTCTGTGCTCTTGCAGACATTTTATTTCAACCACCTATCAATCATAGCTCTAAAACTTATATGTTCTATCCCAACTAAACACTTTGATGAAGAAAAAAATCTAAAAAATCCCCCTGGTACATTTAGTTCACCTTACAGGTCAATAAAATCACTATGAACATTCATAAAAAGAAATCTTGGAATTAAAAGTTAAAGAGGAAAGTGCGTTTTAAAAAATATTTGTGGTTTCTGGTTAAATAAACACATTTTCATAAAGCTGCATGTTCAATCTATTTTATATAAATGGAACAAATCAACCAAAAATTCATTTACAATTTTTATAGTCTGTACGAGCCCATTTCTAATAGCAGGGAACACTTTTGTGTCTCTGCATGATATCTGTAAAAAGAGGTGAATTTTCATTTATTTAATGCAAATATTCATACAAGGTAAACTCTTCAGGCACATATGAAGCACGCTTCATGGCAGCTTTGTGGCAACAGGAAAATAACATGACATAATTGTACAATAAATGGAGTGCTGCCTCCTCAAAATTACCTCCAGCACAGTTTCGTGAATAAAGAGAAGAATACAAGAAGTCTGAGGTGTTTTTTGCTGGTTTCTAAGCTACTTTGCTTACAAATGATTTAATTCTGATCTTATATAGCTGGACATTTATGACAATCTCATCTTTAGAACTGCAAAATTATTAAGGAGATTTTTTTAAAGCTTTGAATAATGAAAAGTGCATTGTTAGTTGATGTGCTAAAGCTTTCAACTGTACAATACACATTTAGCTAACAAAGTAAGAAGGTAAGAGGGGTAAAAGATGTTAGTTTCAGACTTACTGCATATTAAGGGTTGAGCTTTTATATCTGTTGCCTGAGGAGGCATTATCCAGACTCATACTTTAATCACATTATTTTTCAGGTAAATTTGAGCACCAACCTTTAAAGGAGAAGTATGATTTTATAGTTTCCATTGAAAATTAGTGTTGACACAATGACCCAGAAGTCACTCAACAAACGATGATGTATTCTGTCACCTGTCATTAAAAAAGGTTTTAAAATACCTTTTGATGATGGGTTTTTCAACCTAACAGGGTTTTCTCTATTGCAGGAATGGATGTTAAGCAGTTTTACTAATTGAGTATATACAAATATTTATGAGAAAATTCTGTTTTCAAGTTAGTGGAATGATATGTTTTTATTTTAATCTGGGGCTTATTCTATTTACACATATGCACAGTGGTGGCTGAGAGCCCCAAGTTTAAACTGGCTTTTATACTCCTTTTCAAACCCAGCTTTTGATATTTTCTAACAGATTCAATTTGGGGCTTCATTGGACAGGAATCTATTCTAAATTTAGGCAATATCGTATTTAGAATAATGTGGAAATATGGTGCCCAAACCACAATTAAACCAACTTCTATAATGCACTTCTGGATACTCTCGTGTATTAGCAAGAAAAACAAAGTTTGGAATTATTAATTAAAAACAGCTACATGTGTTACACTAACTAATGGGGAAATCACTGAGAACCAGATTATAAAGCTCTAATCATTCTCCTAAATTGGATGCATTATTGCTATTATTTACATACAATTTTTATAACTTATTGATTAAAAACTTTATTGGAATAATGTTATTAATTTTTCCTTATCATAATATTCTAAAACCCAAGTATAATGTTCTTAAAAATCAAATTTCAATTGAGTATTTTAACAAAAAAAGAATATTGTGTTACATATGTATTGGTAAGACTATAATCAATGAGTCACATCCTGATGGAATAAAACTTCAGAAATAGGACTAATCTCTCATTCTCCACCCCATCTCACCCCTACTCTCTCTTTCCCCCTCACCACATACATCATTACTAAGAGTGCCTTAGTTTAGATGTTCAGATACCAATCACTTCTCAACATGACAATATCCTCCTAACTGATCTTTGTTGTCTTTAATCTAAACTTTAAACTGATGCCAGAGTAATTATTTTATTTTATTTTATTTATTTTTTTTAAAGACTGTATTTATTCATTTGACAGACAGAGATCACAAGTAGGCAGAGAGGCAGGCAGAGAGAGAGGGGGAAGCAGGCTCCCTGCCGAGCAGAGAGCCCAATGCGGGGCTCGATCTCAGGACCTCGGGATCATGACCTGAGCCAAAGGCAGAGGCTTTAACCCACTGAGCCACGCAGGTGCCCCCAGAGTAATTATTTTAAAGCACAAATTTGATCGCTTGTTTCAAAATAAAGTTATAACTTCAGAGTTCAACACAGAGACACATGACCACATGGCCCCTGCCAACCTTGTTAACCTCATGTTTTGCTACTCCAAGTGGTCCCCTGAAACTGCATGTTATTTCATATTTCTGACTTTCATAATAGTGCTTTCATTTGACCAAATTTTACTTGTACTCAAAACCCCAGTGATATTGCCACCATCTGTTTAAGTATATTTTTCACCCTACTAGATATAAACCTCTAAAGGGCAGTAACCCTGAATTCCATGCCTAGGATAGAGCATAGAACATACCATATGGTCAAAATTTATTTGTTGAATAAACAAGTGAATGAATAGTATACAAATACTCTCTACTCCCTCAAGGACAACATACCAAATACAAGAGGTCTTTTTATCTTACAAAACCACAATCAGGGCTCTACAGCTAAAAAGAAATGTCAGTTCATCTAGAGCCACACACACACACACACACACACACAATAATGCAGTCTTCATGGCTGCCAGCTGGAATTGAATTTAATGACAATTGTGCATTAATTGTGCATTAATCTCAGGTAAGAATCCAGGTTGAAAAACTGTTTGCTTCTCAACCCTTTACACTTGTTTTGCCCTCAATATTTTGATAGTAATTTTTTAGTGACTGGTTTTGTTGAGTCTTCAAAGTAGAAACAACAGCTCTCTTCTCTTAGTTCATCAGTTTACATAATATTTAATTAAATTATGTAATTACAAAAACAAGCACAATTGACATAATCAGATTTGGGAGCAAACACAACTGGCTCTTGGCAAACATACAACTCAACCAGTGCGAGAAGAACTGTGTCAACATGTTTGCCACAAGAGTTCAGAAGTGGAGGACATCAGTCAGTGAGTTGTGCAAAAGATTGTGAAGAGAAGCAGTCTAGACGTGATTATGTGGACTTAGATAAGGGAGCTTCCTCTTTAATAGAATTTTTGGTTACTTATTTTCAGATCCTGTAGAGTTTTGAAGTCAATATTTTGAACATGAATCCTCAGTGCACAGAAGCAAAGATCTAGATGTATGCAGGCACAGGAGACTGAGGTGAATTGATTTTGACTCCAGAATATAGTCTCTCCTTTTTAATATCTGGTATTTACTAATTCTTTCCACCAACTAGCAGAATACAGGCAAAATAAAGAACTTAGTTTCTGGCAGAGTTTTTGCTCTATTTTCTCCATAGACCCTTCAATTTGAATAGACTATAATGATGAAGATTAGTATTCTAGAACTAACTCAGTTTTGTATTCGAGAACTAACTCAGTTTTTTACTTCCACAGAAAAGCAGAAAGAAAACAAAAGGACTCGTGCAGTAATGTTGTTTTCATTTGGGACAAAAAGGGACCGATTGCCTTTTAAAATCTTTATGTTAATCTGAACCATTTTTAACTAGGATGACCCAAGTACAGTGCTCAAAATAGGACTGATGCGGAAGTCAGTTGTGAAACACTGAGAACATCTTATAGGTAGGAAACATAAGGAGAGGGGTTGGTGTGAGGGATTAGAGGGGCCCAGTGTTCTCTCTAGCAGATGAAACAGGTAAAGGGAACAGGTGTGTGGCAGCCAGATGTTTCTAGCAATTTCAACAACACTAGGTAAGCAGTTCCTTAAGTAATCTGTACAGATTGATTTTTTAAAAAAAAATTGGTGGACTCCTTTTGAAATAATAAGCCTATCTCTTATTACCGTCACTCAATCTCAAAGTGGTGGAGTCTTAGAAAGTTTCTTCTTTTATTGCTGAGCATTCTCTGTGCACGAGTAATAGCTCTTCTGAACCTACTAATTTGGAGATTCATGAAGGGTAAGCTTTGTTTTTGTTTATTTTTCCATAATGCATCTAAATGTGCATATTAGAGAATATGAATATACATTAACATATCACATCTACTATAATATCTTTCATATCAGAAAGTATAATTATCCTAAAGTTCAATAGCTTATCAAGGTACCATCAATATTCTCAAATTAGTTGGAGTTCCTACTTCGCCAATACCATCAAACAAATTTATTCTGTTGCTCTCTGCTTTGGAATTTGTCACCCATGGCTTAGTATTCTCTTTTTTCATGATTCCAAGAAACTACTAAATTGGGACTCACTTGCTTCTTAAAACAAATGCTTTCAAATTTTCCTTTTGCCTTTGTCACTCTCTGATGAAGATTACTGTCCTCTCAATGAAGAAAGTGTCTTGTTTACACATTAAACTCTACAATTACATTTACACAGCTGGCAAAGAATGGCTCTTAGTTTATTTCTCTACTGCATGCAGGGCATTGAGGCTGGGTATTTTTACGTAGTTGCTGGCATGTTGAGCACAGTTTTTTCCAAACCTCAGCAAGAGAGGGTATCTGGAGGGAAAGCAATCTTTCTTGACATCATCATTATTGGTTTCAGCAAGTGTCTCACCCACAGTGTGCTGAGGGACCATGGACATTGTTATAAATAGAGGCATCCCACTACTATCCTCTTTGTCTAAAGATTGTGGTTTCATCAAACCCCACTTTTGACTCAAAGGCTCACATTTTGACCCCTCACTGTTTCCCCTTACCCATCATGTTATTCTCAGTCTTAGAGTGGGAAACACCTGGCAGACATTAGTATGGCTGCTAACAATAGACTGGCAGGTCAAGAGCCAATTCCAGATGAGGTCAGAAACCAGAGTCTGGAGGAAAAAAGAGTGTGCAGAGGCCAAAAGAAGATATAGGAGGAAGGAAGGGAAACATCTGAACAGTACTGCTCTGTACCCTCCCCTCTCCAAACTTCCCCATTTGGTCCCTCCCAAATGCCTCTTTCACCTCACCTCACCCCCCTCCACATAGCACCCCCCACCACTCTCCATCTCCAGCCTATAGGGCTTTCCAGAGAGGATGTGGACTCATAGTCTCTCAAGCCAGCTCCCCTGACAGCTTGCTTCAAGGATGGACACTTGGCATCAGAAACAATAGTGACCACAACCACTAGGATGGACTAAACACCATGTGCATTCCAAGAAATGCATCTCCTCTCCAGTTACTCACCACAGAAGCAGCTGCACTGGGTAGAGAAAGTGGGAGAAACATGGTGCCAGCCAGGCAAAGTCCTCAAACCACAGGCCAAGAAGCTAAAATAGACTTCCTATACCACAAACACAGGGATGCATTTGCCACACAGAAGAGAACTCCAGCAACGAGTCTGTCAAGGTTGGATTCCAATCTCTCTGTGGTCACTGGCAGGCAAGGCATCAACCCGAGCGTGCTGTCATTTCTTATGAGCTGCCAATCTGCCGAGTTGTATCTGGCTTTGAGTCACTGACCTGATAAGAATTGGAACTGCTAACTTGACTCACCTTGCTTTCAAAAAGTGAGGTACCTGGGATGTGTGTGTACAGAATGACCAGAAAAAGGGATACTTTGGGAACTTAAACCAAAGTAAACACATGAACTAGAACTTTGAGAGAGCTGGGGATTAAGGAGAGAGGTATTATGATGAAAACCTGTACCAAGTTGGGTAGCTACTCTAGGAGCCTCCTGCTCTGTCTGCGATTTGGCACTAAAAGAGACAGAAACCTTGCCGCTGCCCATCACGGACAAACATCAGAACTCCAGCCAAGCAGCACATCCGTTGGTTGCTGGATGCGCCAGTGACGGCACCCCCTCTTGCAGAAGGTGTACACTACCTGCAGAGGAAGCCCAGCAGCTCGGCAGGATGTTTGTCCAGGAGGACAACAGAAGGAGGGCTGGGGCTATGCCAGAGCTGGGGAAGGTGAACACAAAGGAAATCAAATCAACCTTGCCCCCAATACACACATACAAACAGACTTTTTATCTCCTACTTGGTTTTTTTTCCTGTTGAACGGTTCAATCTCCTCCTCTCCCTCTCCCCACCTTCCACCACCCCCGCCCCCCGGAGAAATTCCAGTGTACACAAACAAGGAGATATTAAACAAACGAATTGGCTCCAGACACCGTCACTAAATTGGGTATAAGTACCCACTTTTCTGACCCCATTCTGCATTTACATAAGGAAGAACAGGCTTAATTACCCCAACCCCATGGTCATGTTG
This sequence comes from Lutra lutra, assembly GCF_902655055.1. Classification (NCBI taxonomy): domain Eukaryota; kingdom Metazoa; phylum Chordata; class Mammalia; order Carnivora; family Mustelidae; genus Lutra; species Lutra lutra. The sequence continues at coordinate 57,436,899 of NC_062284.1, forward strand.
ACATATTTCCAAATGATTACATAACTTCCCCACATCCTTCGCTGGGAAGCAGTGTTTATCAAAAGCGTGGAAGCTGACAGGATGGCATTATTAGCACGGCTCTGAGTCGATCGCATTGCCGATTTGTTGAGGATGATTTTAACTCTAGTCACTTACAGACGGGATGCTTCCTGACACATTGCCCTCACGAAGGCAGACTACGTAATAAAAGCATGCAAATGCAATGATGGAGGGATTACAGACAGGAACTATCATGGGAGAGTGGGGACACATTCTGAAATTATTGTAGGGCTAACGATGAAAACATAATTTGGGGTTCACCTCCATTTGGAATTGTCTATTTATTTAAGACTTATGTGTGAAAATAGTGCACCAGGAGATTGAATCCTAAGGACATTTCACCTGGAGGCAGGAAAACTATTACAGTGTACCTAAACAGGTGTGGGGGAGGGAGAGACAGGTTTTCTGTGATTGCCAATCCTGACAGTCAACAAGTTCAAAGCCCTAGCAGAACCTGTATCCGTTATAAACACAGAGGCACAAAGCATTTGTACCCATCTGCACTATTATAGCCTGCATCGCAGCCCAAACATTCCAGTAATGTTGGATCAATGTAAATAGACATAATCAGAAATGGCTCTCAAAAAAGAGCACTAATAAAATGTTCAGGTGAGATGGGACCACATAGAACACTGTCTTATTTGGCACATGAAACATCAGTGTTTCTTTTATTGCCTTCTTAATTACCAATTTGGGCAAATCGAAGGCACTTCTTCCTGGCCCCAAACAATGCTTTGGCTGGGGGATTGAGGGTCTGGGGCCAGCACTGCAGAGTGGAGATGCATTTGAGGCCATATTTTCTCCCCAACCAGATCAACAGATGTACCATGTCGGTGGTGGCAGGTAGCTTGGTTAAGGGATCAGTGCCTGAAAACCAAGACAATTCCCTGCCGCTCATTCTCAATTATATGGGCTGCAAATAGGCTGGTCTGAATCCACTACAATTATCTAAAGAAGATTCTACAAATCCCACAGCAGTGTTGGCATTGGGCTAGTGCTTTCCACCACAGAGTCCAAGCCAGCTTCCCTGCAGGACTGCAACTGTTCCCATTTTCTGTGTTTACTTCTCTTCTGTGTCATCTCCAGCTGCTAAATACACTAAAAAGTGTATTTATTGCCCATTTCTTCCTTGCTCCATCCTCCCACTCATTCTATTCCATTTTTACCTCTTTAGGAGAAAAAGAAGCAAAAGAGAAAGATTTCCAGACTCTTAAAGAATAAGCTCCTGAAGACAAAGGTTGTGTTGCTCTGTAATCCACAGGCATGGGAGCTTAGAAAAGTGTTGGAGGTCTCCAGGCTATGTAAGGAACATGCCAGGTCCAAATGGCAATGGTTCTGTTGTTGGCTCAATCGTCTTTCACCATATATTCCTAACTGCTCTTTCAGTTTCAGATTTGCATTAAGATTTCTTTCTGAAGAACCTAAAGCACCTTTTAAAATTTTTTTCTAAGATTTTTTCTTAATTATCACAACTTTAAAAACCATAGAATTGTCAAATAACATGAATAGGCAGTTATAAAAAGAGATATAAATAGCTCATAAACATAGGATGCTTTAGCTTTCACCATAAATTAAAGATATGCAAATTAAAACAGTAATGAGATACTATTTTCACATATTGGAATGGTAAATATATATAGCAAAATTAACAGTAAACAGAGGTGGTGTGAGTGTGGGAAAACTAACACTCCCATACAACATTAAGGGAAGAAAAAATTGGTATAATTTATTGGAGGTCAATGTGGCAATACAGATCAGTATTTTAGTGCATATCCCTCTCTCAATTAATAAACTTTATTTTTAGAGTATTTCTAAGTTCACAGCAAAACTGAACAGAAAGTGCAGAGTTCCCACATACCTCCTGCCCCCACACGTGCACAGACTCCCTCACTAACAATACCCTGTACCACAGTGGTACATTTGATACAATTCATGAACCTACATTGACACATCACTGCCACCAAAGTCCACAGTTTACATTAGGGTTCGCTCTTGATGTTGTACATTCTATGGATTTTTAAATGTATACAATAACATGTATTCACCATTGCAGTATTTTGAAGAATGTTTCATTGCCCCCCAAATTCTCCATTCTCTGCGTATTCCTGCCTCCCCCACTAACCCCTGGCAAGTAGGGATCTTTTTACTGCTTTGATAGTTTTGCGTTTTCCAGGTCATATAGTAGAAATCTGACCATATGCAACCTTTCATATTGGTTCCTTTCACTTGCATATTCTCTCAGTGATATATATTTAAGTCACCTCCATGTCTTTTCGTGGCTTGATAGCTCCTTTTTTTTTTTAAGCACTGAATAATATTCCATTGTTTAGATATACCACAGTTTATTTACTCATTCACCTACTGAAGGACATCTTGGTTACCTCCAACTTTTGATAATTATAAATAAAGCTGCTATAAATATCCCTGTGCAGACTTTTTTGTGGACATGTTTTCAATTCATTTGAGTAAATACCATGCTGCATTATATGGTAAGTGTATGTTTAGTCTTGTAAGAAACTGTCTTCCAGAATGGTTATACCATCTTACATTCCTATCAGCAATGGATGAGAGCTCCTCTTGCTCCACATCCTGACCATTTGTCCAAGATTTGGGTTTTGACCATTTTAGTAGGTGTGTAGTAATACCTCATTGTTGTGTTAATTTGTGATTCATTTGCAATTGAACTAAAGCACTTTTTATATACATTCATTAGTGAAGTAATACCTTTGAATGAAAAATTAACTCTGGAAAAAGATGACCTAAAATGGACACATTTTGAAATAAACCATCTCTCATTGGAAATAAAGACACTGTTAAAATATCCCAAAGAACATGTCATATACTCATCCTGGTGATGTTTTTTTCAGTACCACCCAAATCAGTTTGATCAGTTTCAAATGATCAGTTGATCAGTTTCAAACAGTTTGATCATTACCTGTAATAAGGAAAGCATATTATTTTTTTGGGTAAACACATACATATATTTTGGATATACACACACACCTACCACACACACAACCAAAACAAAAGCTTCAGAAACCAATATTTATCCTTCCTATACATGCTGCACTCAGTTTTACATTTCAATATTAAGCCAAGTTAATAAATCCCTACTTATTCTGTTTTATTTTTTAAAAATGGTGATTATTACCATCTAAATTGTTTCATGGCTCATTAATAATGGTTTGTCACCCAAATGAAAAAAACATAATCAAATCCAAAGAATCATATCTTTAAAGGTATTAGTTAATAATTCATAGGAAACTTATCTTTAAGGTTGATTACGAGAGTAGAGTAATCAAAGCACTTGGGGCTAAACTTTCAAAAAAGCTCTTGATCAAGATTTCCCTTTTGAACAATTAAGACATGAAGCCAAAGCTCAGGATGTAATTAGTTTCAAATTATTTATTTTTATTTTAAACAGTGACTGAGATGTCTGCCCATAGTCTTCTATATCCACATCTTCACTAGACTTAAGAAGAAAAATCCAGGGGTGCCTGGGTGGCTCAGTGGGTTAAGCCTTCAGCTCAGGTGGTGATTCCAGGGTCCTGGGATCGAGCCCCGCATCAAGCTCTCTGCTCAGTGGGGAGCCTGCTTCCCCTTTCTCTCTCTGCCTGCCTCTCTGCCTCCCTGTGATCTCTCTCTCTCTGTCAAATAAATAAATAAAATCTTAAAAAATAACAAACATCCTTACTATTTTATCACTTTAATAGTATTACCATTTCCATATGTTAAACTTAATTTCAAAGTGTCTAAAACAAGGTCCCATCTGAAACTTCCTGTTTTTACTGTTTTCTCAAAACAAACATATATTTTCTTCTTTCTACCCCATTCTTTGCCAAATTGCTTATTTCTTTTTCTTCTTTCCTTTTCTTTCTTTCTTCCTCCTTCCCTTCCCATTTCTCTTGCTTCTTTCTTTCCTTCCATCTGCTCCTTTTCCTTTCTCCCTTCTGCTTTCCTCTTTGTCTTTCTTTTCTCCTTCTCTGGCTCTCTGTACATCTCTCTCTCTCTTCTTCCTTCTTTCACCCTCTCTCTCCATATCCATACCTTACCTACAGTGTCCGTGACTAGTATTTTTCTTCCAATTCACTCCTAAAATTTTTATTCTCTTTTAAAGACTATGTATGTATGTATGTATTTTTAGAGAAAGAGACAGAGAGTACACATGCAAGTGGGGCGGGGGAAGATAGACAAACCGACCCAAACAGGCTCTATGCCTAGTGGAGAGCCCTGATGTGGGGTTTGATCACATGATCCTGAGATCATGACCTGAGCAGAAAACTAGAGTCAGGTGCTTAACTGACTGAGCCACCCAGGCATCCGCATTCTCTTTTAAACATCTCTTTATCATTCAAGTCTGCCTTTCGACTTACATTCCCATGCCCAGATTTGCAAGTGAGGTTCTATTCCTATGTTTACACTGTTGGAGAGGACAACATAAATCTACCTAATTTAAAGTTTGTGTGAGAGTGTGTGTGAAACATAACCTGAATTTTCAGAATATCAGAGAATGAAAAAAATATATATGTATGTGTGTGTGTGTGTATGTGTATATAGATAGATCGATCGATAGATCGATCTATCGATCAATCTATCTATATCTATATCTATATCTATATCTATATCTATATATATATATATATATATATATATATATATCAGAGTGCTACCAATTTACATCCTGAAGTTCAATTTTGACAGGAAGAAAGAGATGCATGCATAGGGCAATAAAAGGAAAGAGGCCCCAACTTCAAAGAAAAGGAAAAGCGAGGGTACTATTTCATTTGGGTCTAGCTCAGAGGAGTCATGTATCCTTTTTATGAAGCACAGCCTCCTTATCTGACACAGCCACCACAGGGGCAATGGTACCTAAGAGAAAAGAATAGAGACGGGATCACAAGCTGACTCCACAGGGCCAGTTTCCTTTGTACATCTCCCTGGAAAACCTCTGTAGCCCAGCTAGAACCAAGGGTCCTGATTTCCTAGAACCTAAAGATTTCTGAAACAGATTCCAGCAGGATTCCTGCTTTCTATTTGAAGTACAGTCTCTGTCTACTGTGGTTCCACTGTGAGGTAGAAGAGACGTTTGTCTTGTGGTGATAACATCACCTCCAAATTGGAGTAAGTCATTTAACCTTTCTCTTTTGTAAATTATTCAATATACCACCTCATCCAACTAGCACTTGGGCAAGTTGGAGGGTTAAAAGGCAAATGTGAAATGCTCTTATTTTTTAATTTTTTTTTTAAGATTTTATTTATTTATTTGACAGAGAGAGATCACAAGTAGATGGAGAGGCAGGCAGAGAGAGAGAGAGGAAAGCAGGATCTCCGCCAAGCAGAGAACCCGATGCAGGACTCGACCCCAGGACCCTGAGATCATGACCTGAGCCGAAGGCAGCGGCTTAACCCACTGAGCCACCCAGGCACCCTGTGAAATGCTTTTAAAAAGTTAACACAGCTTGGGGCACCTGGGTGACTCAGTCAGTTCTAACTCTTGGTTTCAGCTCAGGTCATGATCTGAGGTCATGAGATTGAGCACCATGTCAGCGTCCATGCTGAGCATGGAGCCTGCTTAAGATTCTCTCTCTCCCTCTGCCCTTCCTCCTTCCTTCTCTCTCTCTCTTATATAAAAAAATAAATCTTTAAAAAGTTAACAGCTTTATAAATACACAATTTTATAAACTGATGAAAATACCCATTCTGGAAATATAATCATATTCTACCACCATGGTGTGTTACCCAGCAACAAAGTGGGTATGTAAAAACTTAGATACTTGAAATATTTCATATGTGAGATCAAAACCTCCAAGTTTTCTGCCTACCACCTGTATCCTACAACACCCACAGAAGAGAGCACTTAGAAAGGAAGGGAAAACATTATCATTTTAAATTAATTTAGCACCATGAAGGTGCTAAGTGCTGTTCAGAATAATATATTCAAAATAACACATGGAAATAATAAAATCCTCTCTTGCTTATTCCTCCCTGAGGCAAAAGTTTGATTTGTTTTTTTTTTTCTTCTTCAGAGTCTGTGTGCCCTGTTGTTTACCAGGTATTTGCAGTGTGTGAAGAACAGACAACTTTTTTCCATCTTTCAAAATTATAAAACATTGACACCAAAACTTTTTTTTAAGGTGATTTTATTTCCCTTTCTGGAGTCAGGGATGTGATGCTGTTTTGTTGGCCAACTGGAGACAAGCTAAAATAGCTCACCAAAGGGAGAGGAAATCATAGGACCGAGGGAGTGGATTCTCAGGCAGCAAAACCCAGCAAAAACCTCTCCATAAGATAAACACTTGGGGCCGGCAGGGGCGGAGGTGGCGGGGAGATAATGTGATTCCCTGTCATAGCTGTATCAGTTACAACACAACTTCTTTTCCATCACAGAAGTAGTGACACTTCCCCAAGTTCAATCAAGTCTCTGGTTTACTTTTAGATTTCAAAACTTAAATCAAAGTTATTAACCAATAAACAAACCAAATATATAAGAAGAAAAGGCTCTGAATTCAGCCCTGCAGTAGAACACTGGAAATCAGTCTTAAGATGAGGCATATATTATTTATAAAGGAGGTTACTGGCTGGAGGATACATGTTACATTTGTATACTATATGCAAGGGTGTATAGCGGTCACTCATTTCTCTAGTCCACCTTTCCCCCAAATACAAATCTACAAAATCAGTCTGAAAAATCACACCTAGAAACTACCTTTAAAGAATACAAGTTCTTCCTGAACCAAAAATATGGATTTCCTTCCTTTTCTCAACCTCCTACTCCTTGCCCTACTCCCCAGTTTCCCAACACGTCAAAAAGAGACCAGATTTATCTCCAAGAGATTTTAACGAACTCCAACAAAAAGTAGTACCTTACCAAGGCACTTAGAGCTTCCCTGACATATATAATTTTTAGCTTAAAATATATCTTTACATTTTTCCACAAAAGAGAAATATTTTTAGATAGAAGCCTTAAGCAGCCACATGCATCATGACCATGTATGTCCTTCTTTCCCCGTGAATGAAATACCAGCTCCAGTGAGCCATTCTATTCTCAACACCTTGAAAACTTGTCTGTAAAGGTAATGAGTTACATTAAAAGGGACCTGTCAAGCTGTATATTGATAATGAAATTCTGAATGCATCACCTTTGTAATTATAGCCAACAGATACCTACTTGTATCTGTAGCTTTATTTTCTTGATCATGAGTGTGTGTGTGATTGTGTGTACATGTGTAATATTTTTGTTTTGAGTATAATTGCTATAAGAATCCCAGATGCCTGGGGTGCCTGGGTGGCTCAGTGGGTTAAGCCTCTGCCTTCAGCTCAGGTCATGACTCAGGGTCCTGGGATCAAGTCCCGCATCGGACTCTCTGCTCTCTGCTTCCCCCTCTCTCTCTCTGCCTGCCTCTCTGCCTACTTGTGATCTCTGTCTGTCAAATAAATAAATAAAATCTTAAAAAAAAAAAAAGAATCCCAGATGCCTTATTCACATTGGAAGTCTTTGCTATAGTTACATATTGTGTACAAGAGTGATGGGAAGATGGGGTTAGAGGAATAGGAAATAAAATCCGAATTCTAAACTGTTGCTTTGCAACTGGCTTCTTGGCACCAAAGGTTTGGGTGTTCTGTCAAGCCTGGGTTGTTTGCTGCCAGTCTCCAATAGCTCTTACAGCAGCGATTTCATAAATTGTGGAATTCTTTGTTGACAGACAGGTACATGCTGCTATTAGACATTGTGTCGGAGGGTTTGTTTTTTGTTTTTTTTCCCTATAGAAAAGTAAAGAAAATACATGAGGAGCACACACAGCTCCTGTACCAAACTAACACCACTTTGGATAATGATACTTGTCATTGGTTTAAAGTAACAACGAGTAATTCAGTTCCTCTCTTGTTTATATAAAATTTCTCCTATCACGGACTGTTTCCCTGCCCGAGTTCATTTAACTTCACAAAACGCAGCTACTTCCAACTGGCAGATCTCGAAAACAGCCCCACAACTAATCAAACAAAAACAGTGAACTTCACAGGAAGGTGGAGGTTATGTCTATAGACACACATAAATGGACAGGTACATGTTAATATTTAACTTATTTCTGATGCATGGTGTCAAATAACAAAGGGGCTATAATTTCAGGTTATGCTTTCACCCACTCTGCATGTCCCATTCTCCTGTTTAACTTGCAAAGGTCAATTCAAGGAGGCTGAAGTGTTTCCTCAGCATTAACAGAGCTTCTGTGAAGGGCTTAGGCCACAGGGCAGTGTGTACGAAGCCCCAAAGCCAGGTGGAGCTCATTCTAAGAGGACCACAGCACATGAAATAGTGGCTGGATTTCCCTTGTATTTATGAAATATCTCCCTGCTCCAGAAGAAAAAAAGGAAACAATTGTTTCCCCCAACTTCCTGCCTTCCTGTTAGGTCTTTGAGTTGATTTTCTTGGGCATATTTTTTGGCAAAGAGCTCCTGTTCTGCTACTTTGACCAAATGATTGACTTGTCCTTATAAAATAGCATTTCTGGATTTTAGGATTTTTCCTTTTCTTTGTTAAAGCCCCATCACTTCCTCTCTTTCCTCTAGATAAATGTAATAGAATATTGGATATGAAAAGGGCTCACAGACCATCTAAGGACTTTCACTTCTTTATTTTGCAAATAGGGAAACTGAGTTGGAGACAAGGAAGTGATGAGCTTCCTTGAATCCCAGAGTTAATTCCTGAAAGGATAACAAGGATGACAGTGAGGTCTCCTGACTCCAAAGTCTGGATTGGATTTTCCGAATGCTGCCTCTGGAGAGGGGGCCCCCACACAGATCAATCACACAATTACTTTGATTCTCTGGTTCTTTCATGATTTTTTAAGGGCAAACCCATCTTTCATTTTGATATCATATGTATATTGAACAGGGATATATACACCTAGCAGGTATTTTCTAAATGTTTGATGAAATGAAAAAGTGTCTATTATCCTCTGCATTTTTCATTAATATTTTTTCATATGATGAAAAAACAATTCAAGGAAAGTAGAAAACCTGTCTTCTGTAAAGTAACCGTTGCTCCAAGCCCTGACACTGTGAACTGATGGTTGGTCTTTCTAGCTTCTTTGCTTACCCTCTGAGCTAGATATCCTTTCTCTCCACTTAACTCCAGGGTATAAAATTTCAGCCTCTCATTGGCAGAGATGGAGGCATGAAGAATAAACAGTGTTTTCTACACTGCAAGTGGGTCTCTGTGACCATCGCGAGTGTGGCGAGACGATGCCTCTTCACTCCCTGGACACACAGCCGCTGCAGCTTTACAAACATCTGCAGGACCGCGGGGTGTTGCTTTTCCTTCATTTACCAATGTTTGATGCAACTGCAAAGCGCTTCTAATCCCGCTGCTTTTGTGTGAAACTGTGGAGAAAGATTGCCTGGTATGTGTGGAATATAAGACAGATTTTTTTAATACAGCATGGCAGTCAGAAGTGCTCATTTTGTTTAGTCTGTGTGGCATTTGGGGGGACATTCCTATCAGGGAGACTGTTTAAGTGCAGATTACAACGCAGTGTATTTCCTTGAATTAGGAGCAAATGTTCATCCTACAAAACCATAGGGCAAAGAACTCTAGAGGCTTACTTTTAAGGTTTTTATTTAAGATACATCAACTGGGGAAAATACTATGTAAATAATCAGAGTCTAAGTGCAATTATTTTATTAACATGACAGAAGATATTTTCCTAGGCAAATATTTCCATAAAAGCTAAGGCAGTATTTGAGAATTACGACAATTTTATAATCTCCATATAGTTAGAATGTTTTATTGTCTGTACTTTTTTTTAAACACCATTTTTTTTTCTCTTTCCTTTTAAGAAATCCCAGTTATTACCAACTAAGAGATGCAAGGGCACTTAATGACAGACATTTTAACTTCAAAGCCAAAAAGTAGACCAAAATAGAAAATAAATTGGGTTTCAATGAATCATTTCACCCACTAATATAAGCTCTGCTGAGGATGCGTCAGGACCTGGCTTGATAAAGGAAAACTTTGAAATAATCAATGTGACTGACACTCAAGGGTAAGAAACCCTTCATTTTTGATATAATTGAGAATTTTTTGATTGTCAAAAGAACACACTTCATGCATTTCTAAAAATAACCATAGTACCTTAACTTAACATCCAAGAAGCTTATTTCATTTTTATAAGCGGTATGTTATTAATTATATTATTAATATTAAAATTGCAATAAAACACTAATCAAGGCTCCATTCCCAACAAGTCGTAATTAAATAAATGCCACATTCCTGATTGTGCTAAGGCCAATTAAATCTAATTTCTCTTCTGTTTCCATACATAGGCTGCAGCTGTATGTGCTATCCAGGGGTAATTAATTGCCACCAACTGCCTTCCTCTAAAAGGGGGAGGTCTGAAATTGGTAGCACAACATGAGCCCCAGAGACCAAACATAGCCTTATGCTGTTTAGGATGTTCATGGTTCTTTAATGACCCAGAGTAAATTTTTCCTCTCCACAAACCACCGTCCATTTTGTCTGTCTCATGTGCAGAGAAGTATTCAGGGTTCTTGGCATCATAAACAAATTGAGATGCATAGACAGCTACAGGCAACATAGGAAGGGTTACCCCTCCCACCGCCCGCATCCCGGCAAAAACTGACCCCTGCCTTTCAGTGGATATCAGCTCCAGCAGTAGCAATTGCGCCTCAGGAAATCTATACCAGGACATAATATTCCAAAGGGGTTGAGTGTAAATGCATAAATTTCAACTTTATTAGTGCAGCACCCAGCGTTTGGAAAAGGTATTTGGGAAAGGAGAGTTAGAGTTTCTATTGTTTAGAATTAAACTTCAAAAGAAGCTCCAGTTTGGCCAGATAATTGTTAATGTACACTCTCAATGGAAATGTCAGAAACTGTACAGGGATAGAGACTCAGTCGTGCATACATGCACAGATTTTCTTTTTTTTTTTTTCTTTAATTTTTGTGTGTGTGTTCCAAAATTCATTGTTTAGGGGCACCTGGGTGGCTCAGTGGGTTAAGCCACTGCCTTCGGCTCAGGTCATGATCTCAGGGTCCTGGGATCGAGCCCTACATCAGGCTCTCTGCACAGCGGGGAGCCTACTTCCCCCTGCCTCTCTGCCTACTTGTGATCTCTCTCTCTTTCTCTCTCTCTGTCAAATAAATAAATAAAATCTTTTAAAAAAAACAAAAAAACAACAAAAAACCCCAAAATTCATTGTTTAGGCACCACACCCAGTGTTCCATGCAATATGTGCCCTCCTTAATACCCTCCATCAGGCTCATGCACAGATTCTTAAAGCAAGAAGGAACCACGTGAGGGCTAAAACCCAGCCTCCTCTTAAGGACAGGCTGCTTCTAGCCTATTCCTAATAAATAGAGATCTCATCTATTTTTTAAATCTCTGCAACAGAGTACACCTCTTTTGCTACCTAACAATCCCATTATTTAAAAAAACAAAACCAAACCAAAAACGCATTTAATCGCAATTCATCCTGCTGGACCAGTTCACTGGGGAAGAAGGAAAACAGTTTGTTTCCCATCTCTACATAAGAAACCATTAGAGATAAGATTGTTATTCAGCCTCACCATTCTGTTATGCAAGCTAACATCCCTCAACCCCTTAACCTTTCCATCCAGGTTCTCCACACCACTCTTCCTTTGCAGAAGCTAGACTGCAAACAACTCAAACTAAGCAGGACAGAATGCAATTGTTTTCTATTCCCTGAGCCAGACTATTTTATTTTTTTTAATGAGCCAGACTATTTTAATAATTGCAGTATTTCACCTGATTTTTAGATCCTCATTCTGTTTTGCCATCAACTGGCTTATTATCCACAAAGAAAGCTTTTTGCCATGCTGGCAGAGATTCTGACATCCCCCATCTCCACTGTGCGAGCTTAGCTTTCTTACTTAAGAGGACCTCCCCTTTCCGAATCCTCTTCTGCTCACTTCTGACCACACCTCCCAAATTGCAAAAGTTACCCTTAATTTGGATGCTAGCTTTCAGGGTCCTCTTCAAACTTGGGGTGAGTTTCTCTCCAGTCCATCATTTTGTATATTTATGAAAGTCATAGAAAATAAAGGCCGATGAGTGGCCCCTAAAGAACTCCCCTAGCATGAAGCTGATGTACTAACAACCACTCTTTAAACAGATTCTACATTTAACCTCTTCATGCTGGTATTTTCTATTTCATCTGAATTTTTCACATTACATGAACCTATACCCTCGGTGAAACCCTAGGAGGATGCATTCATTACAAAATACCTATGTGTATGTTTCTCTGTGGGAATATATAGTAAATTAAGATGTCCTTCTGAGATCAGTAAAGCTGTGGCCTGGAATGCTATAGCATTTAACCACAGGTTTGATCCTACTTCCTTTGTAAATCACCTTGGGCATGTGCTTTCTGAAATATGTACGTGAATTATTGCCTTATTTTCATACTGTGGGTATTGTTTATTATGAAAGGGCCATTAACCCTGTAAGATGCAGATAATCTTCCACTTGCTTGTCTACAGCAGAAGATCATTTACTGTCACACTGATTAAATATATTATGACAGCCAAGCTAGTAATGCGCAAGGTATGAGCAGGGGAAGAACATGCTTCATGCACTTTCTCTGCTGGCTCTCTGCAGAACAGTTTCTGTATCTAATTTGATACTTTTCAAATAAAGAACATCACATTACTAGGAGCCATTTTACCCTCCTATGCTCACAGACATTGGTCTCCAGAGAAAACCCAGATAACAGATTTCTATAAAAATTGTACTTACAAAGTAACACTCCTGATTAAGTTTATTATTAGTGCCCAGAGTATGTGTACTCTTGATGCCTCAAACACTGAACTCAAGGTTTCTCCTTTAGTGCAAGCAATAAAGCAAACCTCCGGCTGACCTTCCCCAAGACAAGCACTAAAATAATGGTATTCCCTAACTTACTTTTAAACCTAAGCCTACAATGAAGGCTTGAACGTGATACACAAGGATACACAAGGACGCATCTCACATACACATGTACATAAAGATACATTATAAATTACATTTCCTACATCCTGTCTCTATACAGACACAGAAGCTGCTATAATTTAGTTATTTACTATGTACTACTAGTGGTGTAAAATGTCATTTTCTAAGAATACATCCGAGGCTTAAGTCAGCATTTTTATGATATCATCTGCACTGGGAAAACATTAAAGGCTCAATATTTAATAAACATAATAAACATCCCCATGAAACAAATTGTTCATAAACTACCTGTTTAATTTTTCAGGGTTCCTGAACCACATATTTTCTTATTAGTTGTGAGCCTGCTGGGTTGGAGGATAGATAGGGCCTGTCAGGGATAGAATATAATGTAGCGGTTTTATGAATTATTTCTGTGAGGAAAAGCCTATTACAGCTGACAAGAGGGTGATGATATTAGCCCATCATCATTCAGATGGCACCACCCTTCCCCCTTTCATCCGTCAGGCCTCGTGTATGGGGGCTGTAAGCCACACCGCCTTTGCACAGCCAACACAAAGACAAATTCTACTCTTTTTCTGAGTCCATGAAACATTTAGTATTTCATTTTGAATCATGGCAGATGACAGAAACAAATGGCCTAATGAATCTCGCTTACTGTCCCTTGCAAATCTGAAGATGAGCTAAAAGTAAAATCTCTGTTTCTTTTCTTCCTTTCTTCTTTTTTCTTCTTCTTTGAGCATTTCTTCTCCCTGAGAAGATGGCTCCTGCATTCTAAATAGATGCTGAGATTACAGAATTATTTTCATAAACAGGTCGTTCTGGTTTGGCAATCAACTGCACGGTTCCTAGACAGCCCCTTTCTCCACCATCTCTCCACAAGCAACCTTTGGGACAATGTGCATTTTCACCCATTTTCTTGCTTTATAAAACACAAATACAACAGGAGGCAGGAGAAGAAGGAAAAATAAGTAAGTACTTAATGTCTTGGGGGTAACTGGCAACTATTTACCAAACAGCAATAAGAATTACATAGCTTTTTGTTTTATTTAAAGGAAAATTGATTAAGTCTGCCCAAATGCTCTGCCACACCTATTTACAAGTTGTTTGGCTGAACTTTTATAAAGCTTTCACGGTTACCTTCTCTAGACCTATTTACTCTAAACAAGACCTCTAGGTTTATAAGGGATTTGTTGGGTGGAGCTGCTCTGGAAAAGAACAGAAAAGACTCAGAAATGACTCCACTGGCCAAAGGCATAATTCTCTTATTTGCCATTTGAAGGTTCTGGGCAGAGCAGAAGAGGAAGCAGTACTGCTCTCGTGGCCTGACAAACACCCCCTATTAGGAGATTTCCTTCATGTTCTTTGCTGTGCTGTTTAAAGCAAAGTCTCGTCCCGTTGTTGGCTACATCAGACTGCACTGATTGCCATGTGTTCCCAGTGGCCCACAGCTCCAAGGCCATGTGCCTGTATCATATATGCATGCTTTCAACAGAACACAAAGGCAGAGGCACTGAGAAACATGCTTTAACTCTGTAAAAAATGACTAGGAAAAAAAATGCAGCTGGGACTAAAAATAGGGAGAATGGTAGGAGTTAGTTAAAAAAAAAAAAGAAAGAAAGAAAGAAAGAAAAATTCTTCCTCTGGTTCTTTGGTGTGCCTTGGCATTTTTTCTGTCTTTTCTCTGTGACTCTGTAATGGCTTTTTCGCAGCCATTAAACTTGTCAAGTAAATTTTTCTTAGTTCTAATATGTACAGTTGATCCTGATAGATGTTAATAGCCCCCAAACTAAGGCAGAGTCTGCAGTCAACGTACAAGAATAACAATTCTGCGCTTAAAAAGAAAGTTTGACAAGTGATGCCATAATATAGGCCGCAGGCACTCCAGGACAAACCTCCTTAATGTCTGAAGTAAAATTTCATCAGTGAGTCTCCTAAGTCATACAATAGTAATTATATTGTGACTTTCTTTGTTAAGATTTGGGTTTCAGTAATTTCATAATAACTTTATTTTCCAGAAATATAAATTTGGCAAGCCACTTTTGAAAAAATGAAATTTAAATATCTTGGTTTTCTTTGATCTTACAATTTTTTTTCAGAAAGAAAGCACTACATGCAAGTTTGATTTTAATATTAGTGTTGCCAGTTTTTCTAAGTACATTTTTTGCTAGTTGTCAAGACTGTGACATTAGGTTATAACATGACAATATACTTCTATCATTTTTATTATGCTCTTGAGTTACTGATTTCAAAAACAGTATTTGCTTTTTTACAAAGTAAAGCATTTTATAGCTAATGACAACTTATTCCATAAATATCTGAACAATAAGAAATTTACAATCCAAATATGCCAGAAATTGAATCAAGTGAAGAAACTCAGTCATACAAATAGAAAATTTGAAAATGTGTGGGTCTTACAGTTTTTTGCTGTCCCCTTCTTCATCACTTATATTTTGGAAGGACTTCTCCTTGTTAGTCTCTGAGCCCAGCCTAAAGTATCAGGTAAAATTAGAATTTTTCTAACTGAAAGAATCAATGACTATGTTATACTTCTTTTTACCTCCTGCATGTTATCAAGCTAAGAAAAAAGATGGATAATTAAAGAAAATGTCTCTCAGTTTACTTCCAAACACATAACAAACCAGTTCTAAAATAAGAGAAGTAAAGACAAGTAGAAGAAATAGATTTACTCCCACAGACCTGCCTGTTTCTTAAAAGACTACACATAAAAAGCAATGCTCAGTGGTATCACGGTGGAAGGACTCTCCCAAGATCTAAGGCAATATCTTATCTTCTGGTTTCCATCAAGGCAAACATGTTGGCTTCTGCCTTTGGTGTACTTTCTAGGTTATCAGTTCAAATCAATTTTCTAATGTTAGTAAAGGGCATCCCTTTAAACTTCATAGAAACACTAATGTGTTCAGGAAAATGCTGAAATACTTTTGTTAAAAATCGATATAATATTGCAAAATTACCCAGCAGCTGAAGTTGTATTGAAGAAAATGAAAAGTGAGACATACTATTTGTGCATACTTATTAAAGAGGAAAGGAACCTTGGCCAGGTAACATTTGGTGGAAACATAGAAAACTACTGTTTTTGTAGGCCAGAAATGATTGAATATCCATGATTTTATATGGTTCAACCTAATTAGATACAGTATTTTTAACAAGCTTAAGTTGCACATTTCTTTTAGGAAAGAAAAGTACATAAAATTGCTCAATGATATCTTGGAGTCTGATGAGGGGTAGTTATTACTTCCAAAGTCAACATAAAATTTCATTAAAAGAATTAAATACCAAGAGTTCCAGGGAAACCTCCAGGAGTTTATTATATTTCTGGCAGCATTATTTCATCTGCTCTATTCCTTAGAGGAAGAACCCTTCTTTCTCTGCCTGTATTTCCCACCCTACCCCCCAACCTCATCAAAGTATATAGAGTTCTTTTCTTCCTGTCTTACATTCATGAGTCCACAGAAATTGTCAAAAAAAAAAAAAAAAAGAAAGAAAGAAAAAGCTCAAAAACAACAGTATGGCAACACTAAACCACAATGGGCCTCACTCCTAACACATGGGACTGTGACCAGTGCAAACGCACAGAGCTCCCTCCTCTTAGGGTTTAATGCTTTGCAGTTGCTGCCTTCAAATTAGTAACAATTTTAAATATTTAAATATTTTTAAATAATTTTATCATATATTGTAAGTGAAATCTGATGGGCTGATAGAGAATTCACTGAGAGCTTAGAGATTCAGCTCAGGTGCAACTCCTGCCTCCTGCCATCTCCTGGGACCAATCTGTCCTGCTCCCCCTCTTCAACTTCTCCAGGCCAGAGACTACATCTTTCCTTCATCCCTGGCTACAACCTGGGTGCATATGCAGTAAGGGCTGGCTGAGTTGGGTGTACACACCCATGCACCTCACATCCTAGGACAGGGTCTGCATTTATTTGTGAGTACAGCTGGGCTGAGGAAGCATGACATTAAATAACAGCAAAACAAAAAAAGCAAACCAAAACCCAAACCTAAACCAAAAACCCAACATGACAGGTCCAGAGAGACCACAGTAGAAAGGAAAAGACTTTTTCTTTTCTTGCATGTGAAACAAGGGGTTTCATATTTTCATTTTCCACTGCACACTGCAAATGATGCAGCCAGTTCTTTTTAAATGCATTTGTAACACACATGTGAGGAAGTAGAATGCCAGGGAACTTCAAGAAGATGATTTGGAATCTGGTAAGTGTGTGTGTGTGTGTGTGTGTGTGTGTGTGTGTGTGTGTGTGTGTTGAGGGTAAAGGAAGAAGGAAAAAGGAAGAAGAATGAGCAAGGAATCTATTCGAGAGAGAGCTGTTCAAATTATAGAGAACAGAACTTACTCTTCTTACTCAGAGTAGATGCATTCAAATACTATATCAGAAAGGAAACAAAAAGGAGGAAGGTGTTAATATTATATTAATGCTCAGTTTCCTCTCTTTTCCACTAAGATATGAGTCTGAATGCAGATCATTCCAGCACAACCTAGCTAAGAATGTGTCAGTGGTAGTAGAAGAATCTATAGGTCCCCCAAAAGTTTGGAAAACCTGGAAAAGGCTGAAAAGGCAGAAGGGGACCCTGGAATCTGGAACAAAAATTCTGTACCATTTTAGATTCTTTAAATGGGAAGAAGGACACACTCAGAAGATTGGGTTTTTGCCAATGTTGGAAGATTCCATTCAATATGCAGGTATTGCTAGAATACTTTCTCATGTTATATTCTGCTAAACACTTGTTTTCCCAAAATCACGTAGCAAGAATGATAATTAGGCATTCCAAACATACTTCACATGGCAGATATTTTTCCCATCCAAGTACTAACCAGGCCCGACCCTGCTTAGCTTCCGAGATCAGACGAGATCGGGCGCATTCAGGGTGGTATAGCTGTAGACTCACATGGCAAGTATTTCTAGGAGTGAGGAAGAATGAATATGCAAGTATAGGTAACTTGGGATTCTTGTTGGAAGGGTGTTTCTGACAAGTGAGTCCAGTGTTTATTTTGTGCTAAGGTGAAATTCAGCTATCTTTGTACATCTAATACCTGAATGTACTTCTTAATTTCAAATACATACTGTCTTTAATTTTAGATTTATATTTATGTGCCTTTATTTCATCCCTTGAACTTCTAAATCCTTTGAGGATATAATCTCTTAAGCACAATGATTTGCTCATAGTAGGCACTCCACCAAGCAAAGCACTTTTTTTTTTTTTTTTTAAGGATGTATATATTTATTTTAGAGAGAGAGAGCACAAATAGGGTAGGAGCAAGGGAGAGGGAGACAGAGAAAAGTAGGGAATGCTCTGAGCAGGAGAAAGTCTGATGCAGTGCTTGATCTCACAACCTTGAGATCTTGACTTGAGCAGAAATCAAGAGTCTGAAGCTTAAGCGACTGAGTGCCCCCAGGCACCCTTCCATCAAGCTATTAATAGATAATTAACTAAGATTAAAGTCAATATCCAAGAACTCTTTATGATCTAATTTTTAATCTCTAAACAGTCATTATGACATTTTTGTTTGTGACCTGTTCCATTTATTTACGATATTCTATCTTTCTGTCCACTTCAAATCCTTCCAGTTGCTAAGACCCAGATCAAATAAACTTCCTACATGATGCTTTTCCCAATTCCCGAACCCTGGAAATTCACCAGCCTCTTTGTGTTCTTCCAGCAGATTGAGCTTCTGTTAGAGCAGCAATTCCACTCTGTCACATTTTGTCCTGGTAAACCCAACACTAAAGAAAGCCAGTTATTCAAGCCCTAAACCCGACTAAAATGCTCTTTTTCTCTTGCTCTCTTTGTATCCTTCTTAAATTACAAACTACTTCATTTTCCAGTATAGAAACAACAGTTTTTATTTCCCAGAAGTCAGCACTATAAATTGGATGGATAAGATTTACAGCACAGGGGCATTGTTTCAGATATGCTCATTTGTGAACCACTTAAGATTACTATTCCCAGTGTAGTTAATTATTGTTTCTGTAGGAAACCAGGAAGAATTTACCTAAATTCCATAATTAAAATAAACTGAGCAATAGGTGACAATGTCTAGAAAGCAAATTCTAGGAATGAGAATAACAAGCAGAATTATAACAATAGCTTGTCAGAGCTGAGAAAAGCAGTATTATCTTCCTTAAGACAGTCAGACTTCAGATAGACTTTAGAAAATCCAAAATTTTGAAATAATACTTTGTCCACAACTTCTTCTTTATATATATTGTTCCCTGTATCTAAAATGATAAATACTGGTACTCAAACTTCATGAGCCACTTCATTAGTTCCTTTTATATAACACTGCTTTTTATGCTATAATTATTCACATGCTGATCTTCTTCACTGAATTGCTAGATCCCCAAGAGCAGGGCTGCTATTCTTTTTTATTTTTGCCTTTCTAATAGTGGGTATGGTACCGCACACAGAGTGGATGGTCAGTACAATGTTGATGGGCAGCTAATTTTTAAAAAGGTTTTAAAATAAAGATTAAAGCTATTATGAGCCAATTTTTATGTTTTGAACTATACAGATATGAGATGGGCTAATATAAATGAGAAATTAAAGAAAAATCAAGCTAAAATAAAAAGAAAAATCAAGCTAAACGGTACATAGTCTAATCAATGAGAAATTTAGAAGGTAAAAAAGAACTGAATGTGTATTTTATAAAGTGTATCAGAAATTCAAAAGGCCTAACAAGCATTATAATATACACTAATATACCAAGCATGAGAAATGAAACATTATATATATGGCTGAATAGCTCCCTGTAACTTTACATATATCCCATTCATCTCTCCCTTGGCCTCTTAAGAAATCACTATGTTAAATTTGGTTAATATTTCCATTCATGTCTTTATATATTTGCTACTTTTACATCCATAAATGATGATTTTTGTGGCAAAATTTAAAAATATTTTCCATCTTTGCTGATATGTAATTGACATATAACATTATGTAAGTTTAAGGTATAAAATGTGATGACTTGATACACACATATATTGTGAAGTGATAATAAGGTTAGTTACTATATCCATCCCTTCATAGAATTACCTTTTTGTGTAGTGATAAAATTTAACTTCATTTAGGGACTTTTAAGCGAATAATATAGTATTATTAACTATAGCCACCATGATGTTTATTAGAGCCCTAGAACTTACTCATCTTTTAACTACAAGTCTGTGCACTTTGACCAACATGTTTCCATTTTCTCCAACCCCTGGAAATCACTGTTCTACTCTCTTTTTCTATGAATTCAGCTTTTTTAGATTCCACATACAGTATTTTTCTTTGATTGACTTATTACATTTAGATTAATGCCTTTAAGATCCCTCCATGTTGTCACAAATGACAAGATTTCCTTCTATCCAATGGCTGAATGATATTCATATATATGTACATACATACATATGTATATATACAGATATATATAATTTTTCACATTTTCTTTATGAATTCATCTTTTGATAGACACTTAGGTTATTTCTATGTCTTAGCTATTGTAAGTAATGCTGCAATGAAGATGGGAGTGCAGATATCTCTTTAAGATAGTGATTTCATTTATTTCACTATATATCCAGAAGTGAGATTGTTGGGTCATAGTTTCATTTTTTATTTTTTTTATGAAACATGACTGTTTTCCATAGTGGTTTCAATAATTTACATTCCCACCAATAGTGCACAGGGATTTCCTTTTCACATCCTTCCAAAGATTTATTTTATCATTTTTGATGATAGCCATTCCAACAGGTATAATAAGGTGATATCTCATTGTGGTTTTGATTTGAATTCCCCTGACGATATGAGATGTTGAGCATCTTTTCACATAACTCTTGACCACCTATAGTTCTTCTTTGGAAGAATATTTATTCAGGTCCTCTGTTTTTTAATCAAACTGTTTTGCTATTGAATTGCATGTGTTTATTTCTTTTTCTTGCCTAACTGCTCTGGCTAGAACTTCCAGGTCTATGTTGAATAGGAGTAGTGAGAGTGGACACCCTTATCTTCTTCCTGATCATAGAGGAAAAACCTTCAATCTTTCACCATTGGCTATGATGTTATCTATGGGCTTGACATGTATGGCCTTTATTTCATGAGCTACGTTTCTTCTACACCCAATTAGATGAGAGTCTGTAATCGTAAAAGCAGTGTTGTACTTTAAGTGTTTTTTCTCCATCTATTGAGATGACCATATATATTTCTTTATCTTTTATAAAAGGTTATAAATCATCCTTGCATCCCAGGGATAAATTTCACTTATCATGTATGAACCTTTTATGAATTGCTAAATTTGGTTTGCTTGTATTTTATTGAGAATTTCTGCATGTATGTTCATCAGAGATACTGACCTGTAGACTTTTTTTTTCCTCTGTAGTAGCTTTGATATCAGAGGAATGTTAGCCTTATAAAATGAGTTTGAGAGTGTTCCCCTCTCTCAATTTCTTTTTCCTTTGGAAGACTATAAGAAGAATTGATGTAATTCTTTAAATGTTTGGTAGAATCAACCAGTGAAACTACCTGGTTCTGAGTCTGGGGAGATTTTTTTTCAGTGTTCCAAGAGTCATTGATTATGCACCATACCCATTGCTCCATGCAATACATGCCCTCCTTAATACCCACCACCAGCCTCACCCATCCCTTTAACCCCCCTAAACCCTCAGTTTATTTCTCAGAGTCCACAGTCTCTCATGCTTCATCTCCCTCCCCAATTTCCCCCAATTCACTTTTCCTTTTCTTCTCCTAATGTCTTCCATGTTATTCCTTATGTTCCACAAGTAAGTGAAACCATATGATAACTGACTTTCTTTGCTTGACTTATTTCACTCAGTATAATCTCCTCCAGTCCCATCCATGTTGATACAAAAGTTAGGTATTCATCCTTTCTGATGGCTGTGTAATATTCCATTGTATATATGGGCCATATCTTCTTTATCCATTCGTCTGTTGAAGGGCATCTTGGCTCTTTCCACAGTTTGGCGACTGTGGCCATTGCTGTTATGAACTTTGGGGTACAGATGGCCTTTCTTTTCACTACATCTGTATTTTTAGGGTAAATACCCAGTAGTGCAATTGCAGGCTCATAGGGTAGCTCTATTTTTAATTTCTTGAGGAATCTCCACACTGTTTTCCAAAGTGGCTGTACCAACTTGCATTCCCACCAACAGTGTAGGAGGGTTCCCCTTTTTTCACATCCTCTCCAACACATGTTGTTTACTGTCTTGTTAATTTTGGCCATTCTACCTGGTGTAAGGTGGTATCTCAATGTGGTTTTGATTTGAATCTCCCTGATGGCTAATGATGATTAATATTTTTTCATGTGTCTGTTAGCCATTTGTATGTCCTCTTTGGAGAAGTGTCTGTTCATGTCTTCTCCCCATTTTTTGACATCATTATCTGTTTTATGGGTGTTGAGTTTGAGGAGTTCTTTATAGATCTTAGATATCAGCCCTTTGTCTGTAGTGTCATTTGTGAATATCTTCTCCCATTCCATGGGTTGCCTCTTTGCTTTGTTGACTGTTTCTTGTGCTGTGCAGAAGCTTTTTATCTTGATGAAGTTCAGACCAATATCCCTGATGAATATGGTTGCCAAGATTCTCAACAAGATTCTAGCTAATAGGATCCAACAGTACATTAAAAAGATTATGCATCATGACCAGGTGGGTCTTATTCCTGGGATACATGGTGGTTCAACATTCACAAATCAATTAATGTGATAAAACAAATCAATGAGAGAAGAGAGAAGAACCACATGGTCCTCTCAATTGATGCAGAAAAAGCATTTGACAAAATACAGCATCTGTTCCTAATTAAAACTCTTCAAAGTATAGGGACAGAGGAAATGTTCCTCAACTTCATAAAATCTATCTATGAAAAACCTACAGCAAATACATTCTCAATAGGGAAAAACTGACAGCCTTCCCACTGAGATCAGGAACATGAAATGGATGCCCATTCTTGCCACTGTTGTTCAATATAGTACTAGAAGTCCTAGCAACAGCAATCAGACAACAAAAAGAAATAAAAAGTATTCAAATTGGCAAAGAAGTCAAACTCTCTCTACTCACAGATGACAGCATACTGTATATGGAAAACCCAAAAGACTCCACCCCCAAACTACTAACTCATACAGCAATTCAGTAATGTGGCAGGATACAAAATCAATGCACAGAAATCAGTTGCTTTCTTATAAACTAACAATGAAAATATAGAAAGGGAAATTAGTGGGGCACCTGAGTGGCTCAGTGGGTTAAGCCTCTGCCTTCAGCTCAGGTCATGATCCCAGGGTCCGGGGATCGAGCCCCACGTCAGGCTCTCTGGCTTTCCTCACTCTCTCTCTGCCTGCCTCTCTGTCTACTTGTGATCTCTGTGTGTCAAATTAAAATAAATTAAAAAAAAAAAGAAAGGGAAATTAGATAATTGATTCCATTTACTACTGCACCAAGAACCATAAGATACGTTAGAATAAACCTAACCAAAGAGGTAAAGGATCTGTACTAAAGGAACTACAGAACACTCATGAAAGAAATTGAAGAAGATGCAAAACGATGTAAAAACATTCCATGCTCATGGATTGGAAGAATAAACATTGTTTAAATGTCTATACTGAGAAGTATAGAGTAATCTATACTTTATATACTGTATATTGCTCTATAGAGCAGTCTATACTTTCAATGTCATCCTGATCAAAAATCCACTGGTAGTTTTCAAAGTGCTGGAACAAACAATCCTAAAATTTGTATGGAACCAGAAAAGACCCTGAATTGCCAAGGAAATGTTGAAAAAGAAAAACAAAGCTGGGGGCATCACATTGCCTGATTTGAAGTTTTACTACAAGCTGTGATCACCAAGACAGCATGGTACTGGGACAAAAACAAACAGAGAGACCCATGGAACAGAATAGAGAGCCCTGATATAGACCCTCAACTCTATGGTCAACTAATCTTTGACAAAGCAGGAAAAAATATCCAGTAGAAACAAGACAGTCTCTTTAATAAATGGTGCTGGGAAAATTGGACAGCTGTGTATGGAAAAATTAAACTCAACCATTCTCTTATACCATATGCATAGATGAATTTAAAATGGATGAAAGACCTCAACGTGAGGCAGGAATCTATCAAAATCCTAGAGGAGAACACAGGCAGTAACTTCTTTGACATTGGCCACAGCAACTTGTTTCAAGACATGTCTCTAAAGGCAAGGGAAATAAAAGTGAAAATTGTGGGGAGATTTTTGACTACTGATTCAATCTTCTTACTTATTATTGTTTTGTATAAATTTTCTATTTTTATTACTCAGTCTTCATATGTTGTATGTTTCTAGGAATTTATCCATTTATTTAGGTTGTTTCATTTGTTTGCAGTAATCTCTTACGAATATTATTTATGTGGTATCAGATGCAACGCCTCCTGTTTCATTTCTAATTTTATTTTAGTCTTTTTTTTCTTAGTCTAGCTAAAGATTTGTAAATTTTGTTTATCTTTTTAAAAAACCAGCATTTTATTTATCTTTACTATTGTTTTACTGATCTCTATTTCATTTATTGCTGCTCTGAAATTTGTTATTTTCTTCCTTCAGCTATCTTTCATCTTAGATTATTCTTTTCCCAATTCTTTGAGGTGGGAGGTTGGGTTATTTATTTGAGGTCTTTCTTAATGTAGGTATTCATCACTAAGCATTCCCTCTTAAAACTGTTTTTACTGCATTCCATAAGTTTTAGTACTTAGTGTGTCCATTTTCATCTGTCTTGAGATATTTTTTTAATTTCCCTTTTGCTTCTTCTTTGATGTACTGGTTGTTCAGGAGTGTGTGGTTTAATTCCCACGTATTTCTAACTTTTCCAGTTCTCTTATTATAATTAAGTTCCAGTTTCATATTATTGTGGTCAGAAAAGATGCTCAATTTGACTTTACTTTTAAATTTACAAAGGCTTTTTCTGTTTCCTAACATACGATCTATCCTTAAGAATGACCTGTGTACACTTGAAAATAATGTGTATTCCATTGCTGCTGAATGGAATGTTCTACACACAAACACACACAAACACACACACACACACACACACCTGTTAGGTCCGTTTGTTCTAAAATAGAGTTTGAGTCCAATGTTTTCTTCTTGGATGGTCTTATCCATTATTGAAAATGGATATTGAAGCTTCCTACAATTATTGTATTTCTATTTATTCAATTCTATTGTATCTCTATTGCATTTAATTATTGTATATCTATTTCTTCCTTCACATCTGTAAATATTTGCATAATGTACTTAGAGGATCTCACATTGGATGCATATTTATTTACAACTGTTATATCCTCTCAGTGAATGGATCCCTTTACATTAGATGATGACTTTCTTTGCCTCTTGTTATAGGTCTGACTTAAAATCTATTTTGTTTGATATACTATTAGTTACCCCTCTTTCCTTTAGGTTTCCTTTTGCACAGCATTTCTTTTTGTATCTCTTCACTTCGAGCCTGTGTGTGCATTTAAAGCTGAAGTCTTGGGTAAGCAGTATATAGTTGGGTCTTTTTTTTTTTTTTTTTTTTTTTAATACATTTGACCACTCCATGCCTTTTGATTGGGGAATTTAATCAATTCTGGTAATACATTTAATGCATTTTAGTAGTTATTTATAAGCAATGTCGTACTGATGCCATCTTATTAGTTGCTTTCTGGCTATTTTGTAGTTCCCCCATTCCTTTCTTCCTTTCTTGCTATTTTCCTTTGTGAATTGATGATTTTCCATGGTAAGAGGCTTTGACTCCCTTCTTTTTATCTTCTGTGTATCTACTGCAGGTTTTTGCTTTGTGGTTACCATGAGGCTTACATATTACAGCTTATAAATATAATAGTCTATTTTAAACTGATAACAAATTACCTTCAATCACACACAAAAACTCTACTCTTTTATTCTACTACACTTACATTTTGTTTTTGATGTATAATTTACATTTATTTTATGTTGTGCATTAATTAATAAATTATTATAGTTGTAGTTATTTTTTAACACTTCTGTCCTTTAACCTTTATAACAGAGATAAGTGACTAATACCCCATGGTATTCCAGTATTAGAATATTCTAAATTTAACTATATACTTAACCCTTATCAGTGTGTTTTATATTTTCATATGTTTTCATGTTGTTAATTGGGATCTTTTCACTTCATTTTGAAAAACCCCTTGCAGCATTTCTTGTAATGGTAATGAACTCTTTACTTCACTTTCATTTCTGAGGGACATTTCCAGATAATATGTTCTTTTGGAGCAGTTGGTTGTTTTTTTGTTTTTTGTTTTTTTTTCCTTTCAGTATTTTGAATATATCATTCCACTATCTCCTGGACTGCAAGCTTTCTGCTGAAAAATCTACCACAAGCATTTTGAGAGGCTCCCTTGTATGTGGGGAGTATTTTTTCTCTTGCTGATTTTAAAATTCTCTTTCTGTCTTAAATTTTAGTTTTATTATGATGTGTCTCAGAGAAGATCTTTTTGGGTAAAAATTGTTTAGGGACTTAGGAGTTTCATGAACATGGATGTCCAAACAGTCACCTGCATTTGGGATGTTCCCAGCCATTATTTCTTCAAGTGAGCTTTCTTCCCCTCTCTCCCTCTCTTCTTCTTCTGGAGCTCCAATTATGCCAAAATTGTTTCTTTTAATAATATCCCAGAGTCTCTATAGGATTTCTTCACTTTTTTTCATTTTTTTTTTCTTTGCTTCCTCTGGTTGGATAATTTCACATGACTGGTCTTCTTCTTCCCAGAGTCTTTCTTCTGCTTGACCAAGCCTGATATGGATGCTCTCTACTGCACTTTTTATTTCAATCATTGTATTCTTCAGCTTGGCTTGGTACTGTTTGGTACTTCTCAGGATTTCTATTTTTTTCTGTTAAACTTCTCATTTTGTTTATGTATTTTTTTCCTTCTTTTTCTGTATTTTCTTCCTGTGTTCTCCTGCAGCTGTATTTTCTTCCTGTGTACTCCTGCAGCTGAGTTTCCTTAAAACAACTATTTTGAATTTTTTATTGGGCAAATTGCAGATTTCCATTTCTTTGGGGTTAGTTAGAAGAAAACTATTATGTTCCTTTGGTCGTGTTGTGTTTTCTTGTTTATCCTGTTCCTGAGAGCTTGCGTTGTTATCTTTACATCTGAAGAAGAAATTAACTGTTTTCAGTCTTCAGTGACTAATTTTGGGAGAGAAATACCTTCCATTTCCCCTGTTAGGGATTCTGAGGATTTCTAAGGCTTTTTGAAATGGGTATCATTGCTCCACATGTCTAGTTCCCTCTTAAGGGGGAATTTTTATGATTGTATGCCTTCTCTTGATCCTACAAAGCCAGTGTCCCATTTGCTCTTCCTATATGGTACTGAATTTTCAAGTGTGTGCGTGCTTTCTCCCAATCGAGCAGAGTTGAGCCTGCTTCCTGTGAAGCAGCTTCCTCACCAGCCTGCTTCCTCACCAGCCATCTGTAAAGGTTCACTCTTGTCACCTTCGGGGATGTGCACAAGAAGCTGGCCACTCTCTTTGCCAGTGGGTGTTGTGTGGGTGAGGTACACAGAGCATTGGGGGTGCCTGAGGGCCAGTAGGTGTATCTATAAGGAAGATGTCCCCAACAACTCATGGATGGTTTTCCTGATACAGCCTCCTAAGAGGTGGGTGGACCCTGCCTCCCCCTGATGTTCTCTGAGAGCTCAGGCTATGTTCCCCCAGCCACTCCCTGCCTGCTAGTTACACAACAAATCTCAGTATTCTGGATATGGCAGAAAAGAAGTGGGTCTCTGGCAGCATCCCACACAGCTGAGGAAGCTAAATGTTCACTAACATACTATTACTTTCACCAGTAGGAGAAATCATAGGCTGAGAAGATCTCTCTTGGCACTGAGTTTTGATGTCTTGTGGAAGGGGTGGCACAGGTAAAGTGTAATTGTTCCTCTCACCTACTTCAAAGTTTCCAATCTCAGATTTTTTTTTTCTCCAAAAGTGTGCTGAAACTGTTCTGATAGACTCTCAGACTTCCACAAAGGCACTCTTATGGACTGATGATTGCCAAACTCACTGTACTGTGTGTGTCTATGTTGGGGTGGTGGGGTGGTGGGGGGGTGGGGGAGGAAGGAAGATAGTAAAAAATTCTTATTCTTCCATTTTTATGCCATTCTTCCTTTGCAAAATTTTAAGGTTAAATTATACTTCTCTACCTCATTTCTTTTTCAATCAGCATTATATTTGTGAGGGTTGTTTATGATATGTGTAGCACTAGTTCACTCAAACTGCTGTATCGTGTTTCATTTTTAATTTACTACTTTATTTTGAAAAACATTTGGCTATTGCTTTTTGGGTTTTGATTTTTCTTATTTTAATCAATGTTGCTTTGAATATTCTTGCATTTATGTTTGTGTATAAGAGTTTTTATTCTGTATGTCCCTAAAATTCTTTATTTTAATGTCATCAAATATATTATTTTTTTTTTCTGTATAGAAAAAATTTTTTAAAGGTTGATTTATTAAAGGAAGAGAGAAAGAAAGAGCAGAGGGAGGGGCAGGAGGATAGGGAAAAAGAATCTCAAGCAGATTCACCACTGAGCATGGAGCCTGACATGGGCTGGATCCCAAGACCTTGAGATCATGACCTGAGCTGAAACCAAGAGTCTGGTGCTTAACCAACTGAGCCATCCAGGTGCCCCAAAGCTCCATATAATTTTTGAAATTTACTAGGACAATTCTTGTCTGATGCTTCTTCTTTAAAATGCCTTAGCAATTGTTAGCCTTTTATTCTCCCATATGAGTTTTAGAATGAGTTTGGTATTTAGATCAGTAAATAATCTTATTAGGATTTGAAATGAGATTGTTTTGAATTAATGGATCAGTTTTGGGAGAATTGATTTTTTAATGAATATTGAATATTCTATTAAGGAGCATAGTATAAATCCTCATTTTTATCTGTTAGGTGTTATATAGTTTTCTCCCTAAGAGTTTTGCCACATTCTTTTTTAGACTTCTTTTTAGATAGATTATATTCTTAGTCATTTAAATGGCATTGATTCAAGAGTACACTTTTCTAATGTGTTATTGCTTGCATATGAAAATGTAATTGACTTTTGTATATTGAACTTATATCTAGCAACTTTTGAATAACTTTTCAAATTGCAAATGAATGAAGGGTATTCAGGTTCTGGCAATATGGCTAAATTGAAGCTGACTAAGGGATCTAAACAACTAAAGTCTGTGAAGTCATACTATTTGAGACATCTCTGACTCACAAGTGGCATAAGTGATCTTCAAGATTTCTTCTATTCCAAAGCAATAAATAACAAAAACAGAAAAGAAAGCAAACAAAAATGTCAAAGCTAACAAAAATTGAGAATGCATTACAATATTGGTGAAGATATAGAGCAGTGGGAATTCTCATACATTGCCACTTGGAGGGCAAGCTGCTAATTTAAATGCCCAAATCACTGTGCAAAAATAGACACTTTCTTTCAAAGCTGATCCAATGAATATCCTACAACTCAGGAATTCCATTTCTGTGGTAATAGCTGTGATAAAGTTTTATGCATATGCATCAGGAGACATACATGAATGTTGATAACAGCATTCTACAGAAGAGTAAAAAACTGGTAAAAATAAAAATTTTTCATCAAGCTAATATAGACACACAATTGATTGTTATATAGTAGCATGTGGAAGATACACGTGTAGCAGTAGCAATAAATCTTGAAAGCATAGTGAGTAAAAAAAAAAAAAAAAGCAAGTCTAAGAAGATAACTTATAATGTAATGCCATTTTATAGACCCCCAAAACAGTAAAACTAAACAAGATATTCTTAAATATTCAATATTTATGACAAAACCCCATATTAGAAAAAGCACAAACACAAAATTTAGGATAGTGTTGTCTCTGAGGAAAGAATCATAGGGATAAGACAAGGGAAAAACATATAGGTAGATGCAAATTATTGGTAATTCCTATCTTTTGGGCTGAGTGTTAGGTTTATGAATGTTCACTGTATCATTATGCTTTATTAATAACATTTGCATAACATATAAATCTTCTCTATGTGCTGAAACATATTAATATAATAAAAATAAAATGAATAAAGATAGGAAAGAATATGAAACATTTACCCATTCATTTCAGAAATAATTATTAAACACCTACTAGTACTAGATACCACTCTATGTACCAGGGATTAAATAATACCAAGTACCAGTATTAATCAAAACAGAAAAAACAGTTCTTATTTTTATGGAGCATGCATGCTACTAGATTCAACTAAACTAACTTTATGAAACAGGACTTATCAAAATTAAAATACTTATGAAATTATCTGAATGGAAAATAGAAAGAAATTCATGTTTTTACTTTAAACAGTAAAGTATTTTTAAATCACCAACAACTTGGACAAAGGAAAAATAACTAAAATCTACTAAGGAATCTAATCCCTCCAACATATTTATCTTATGTCATCCTTTCTGAGAACAGGTTCAGAGATGGCTAAAGGGTTTAATTTCAAAACTGAGCAAATTATTGTTTTAGCTGCTTGAATAATCTATTTAATGATTCACACAATGTGAAGACAAATTGAATTTTTCTCCCCTAAATGTCCAATACCCATGTTCTAAAGATTTGAAATAATTGTCTTTCAAATTCAGGTACAGATATGAGCTAACAGTATCCTTGTTATAAATACTGAAACTTTACCTATCCCTCCAGAAATCTATGTGAGCCTCCAACCAAATAATCACTTGTTAATATTCATTAGTAGACTACCCCACAGTAGTAGAGTATCTAGAGATCATCACACTCAGGGTGTTAATGAAGAAGCACTCTGTCAGCTAAGACTGCAGATAGTTTTCCTACCAGTCACAAAAATTACTAATGTGGCTACAAATGTTCTACTCCAAGTTTGCATTACTAATGAAAATTTCTAGGTAACCAGGCTGCTCTTACTTTTTTTAAAATTTTTTTTAAATTTTAAGATTTTATTTATTTATTTGACAGAGAAAGAGACATAGAGAGAGAACACAAGCAGGGGTAGTGGGAGAGGGAGAGGCAGGCTTCCCGCCGAGAGTCTGACGCAGGGCTCCATCCCAGGACTCTGGGATCATGACCTGAGTCGAAGGCAGACACTTAAAAACTGAGCCACCCAGGAACCCCCAGGCTGTCCTTTTCTTACATAAAGAGGAGTGGTCAGAGGGGAAAAGGAAAAAAACATATCATTTATTATAAAAACTGTGAGTGATCCTTGAGCTTTGAATGTGAAAACAAACAAAAAATTAATATTTACTGCCATCTGAGTGAAGATTTATAATTTAACCCTGGGCTGAATTTCAGCATTTATTAAGCTAGAGTAAGAAGTTTGGAGTACTAATTCAGGACAGGCTGTTTTGCACTAGATTTTCTTTTTTTTTTTTTTTTTTAAGATTTTATTTATTTATTTGACAGAGAGAGATCACAAGTAGATGGAGAGGCAGGCAGAGAGAGAGAGAGGGAAGCAGGCTCCCCGCTGAGCAGAGAGCCCGACGTGGGCCTCGATCCCAGGACCCTGAGATCATGACCTGAGCCGAAGGCAGCGGCTTAACCCACTGAGCCACCCAGGCGCCCTGCACTAGATTTTCTAAGGTATGATTAAAAAACATTAGACTTCCTCTAAAACCAGAAGACACCTTGGAAATGGCAAAATGAACTTTTCAAAATCAGTGGATATGTTATCTTAATTAGTACGGCTCAAGTTTAATAACATTCAATTGTTTTTACCTGAATTAATATGCAGAATTATTCTTCTCTGGGAAGAATCTAAGCAGATTTCTGAAAATAACTGATCCTAGATAGATTGAGATCAAGATCTTCTGACCAACAGAGAACACATTTTTTTGCATTCATAAAGGTTGATGAAGAAGGAGAATGTACTGAAAGAAATTGTACTAAAATATATCAAAAAATTAAAGAACATTGTTGTTTTGACCAAAAACTCTCAAACTGTAAAACCTCAGGTGTAGACCATGGCAAAGCCAGTTAGTCATAATGGTAATTAGATCAAAACTGGATGGTTACAAAGAGTAAAGGAACAAATACGGCACGTGAGGCTAGAATTGAATAAAATATCGTATGCCAAGCATACTGCTTGGTACTCAGTAATCACTCAATAAATGGATTTGGTATAGAAGTAGCAGTGTGCTACTATTACTAAATAAGCTAGAATTGATAATCTTTTAGGTTACTGGCATTCTTTCTGGATACTTCTCAAATCACCAAACAGTATGTAGATGATATTTGACCAATAGGGCCTGACTTGTTGCAGTGAGTTCAGAGCTGATTAATTTGAATAACATAAAAAGATGATATAAATGAAACCTACATTTGCATGTCATTGTCAAATGAATATGTAAATGAGGAAAAATATGTTTTGGTAATACCCTCAGAAAGCCCCTTTCTGAGGGAAAAATTAAGGGTCAAAGACATGGCAAAGTTTTCTAAAAGTAGTCTATCTTTTTTAACAAACCCTCTTCAGATACCTAAGAAATCCCATCTTACTCCCATATGTTAATAACTTCTTTGAATATAAAATCCAAATTAAAAACTAATTCTTAATAGAAAGCTTTTGTTAAAAGCAACATTTTGAAATGCTGTCAGTAACTATCATAAATATTTGAGAAGTTAATATTTTAATCTTCAACTATAGCACAGAAAACACTTTTAGTGACAGACAGTGCTTCATTAATGGAGTTCTGTGTGTCTAATTGCTTTAGGCACAGTGAGCTGCATTATTTTGACACATGACATGCAATTAGTACATGGTCACACGGCTAACAGGAGATTTTACACCTTTTTTCCTTCTACATTCAGTGAATAATTAGCATATTTTTTCTGCTTAGAATAATAATCAGAGCCTTAGATCCAGAAATTGCCTAATGAGGTAAAATTCCAGTTGTTGACATTAATACATACGACACATTTTTTTAGTTGTTAAAGTAAACCTTGTGCTACCACTTCATTTACCCTTTCCAAAGTGCCCTTACGAGTCAGGAGTTATGTTGTTCTTAGCATAAAATTGTTGAGAAGAAAGACCTCAATAGATGTTCTATGCCATGATTTCTGCCGCTCACATAGTAGGTAGCAAATCAATATTGCTGACAAATTTTAAAAGGATACCTTTCGCTATCCCCTGCTGTCATTAATACTTATCAGCATTCAAAGATGAAATAAACTATGAAGCCACTGTCTATTATCTTGTACAGTTCTCAGAATAAAAAAGTGAGTTATTTTATAATACACAATTAGATCCAAACTGTTGAAGTTTTATCAAAATGCTCTTAATTTTATTTCAAAACATTTAACTGTAATGAAAAAGGCATCCAGTATTTCCCTAGACCAGAGGCAGATTTTATGTGAAGTTATTAAAGATTAAGTTGCAGGGTCAGTCAATAAAATGGCCTCATCCAAGGAAATCTTTTTACTCCTAACAATTTTATCTTCATAATTTTGTGCTCCTTTCCTTAAAGAATCTTCCACCCTGGTTGTATATGTTTCTGGTCCCACAAAACCTGGATCTGCCCCTGGTAAAAATCATCAGGCCACATAAGTATAAGCTCTTAAATCCCTCAAAGAGAATTATTTTCTCCCTGGAAAATACTGTCCTCTTCGTTTCTTTTTGTGAAAATCACAGTGACTTTGAGAAGTGCTATCAACAACACTATTAATTATTTAAAGTGCCAGACTTTAAGACTTTAAAGTCCTTACCCCTACAAAATACAAAAAAATTAAACTTTATTTGTCCCCTTTATTTATTAGTTAACATGACTCTGTAAAATTATTAAGCATTCACAAATTAAACTCAATGATCAAAGTATTAACTTGATATTATGCAATGTGATAGGTATTGTTACAAAGAAGAAGTAATACTGAATATAAATACTATAACAGAGAGAATGCCATCAATAGGATAGAAGAAAGAACTAAGGAAGCACTGATCAGACTTTAGTATCTTTTTTAAAGCAAAGTTGTGAAAAAAAAAATTAAATAAAAAAGTTTTGTAGGCCTAAATGTTCTCAAGACACATTTTAAGGAAATTGAAGAGAATTTCACTATTGACTATCAATTGATATCAGTTCTAAGAGTCTTGGTTAACCAAGAAAATTTATAATTTTTAAGTGTTAACTATTAATACATGAGCAAATACATGAAGTCACTAATCCTAAGGTTATTATGATTATGGCCTATAGTGAATGGCTTATTATTATTCTTGTTATTCTATATGCATGAAAACACCAGGCAACAATACCATAATACAATCTACAAATTGTGACTACTCTTATTTGCTTCCTGATTATTTGTGAAATGTGAAAAGATACACACCTGTCATATCATTATGATTCTAAAGCCAAACTAATGAAATGATGGTTAAGGTGAATTTTCAGTTTGTAAAGTAGTCATATCAGTGTTTAATTTTATCCACGTAATAGCCCTGTAGTATCTACTCTTTTCCTACCAAAATGAAAATATTATGTCAGAGGGAGAAACAGGTATAAGAATTGACCCAATGTTGGGAAGTTACATAAGAAATAATGTAGCTGGTGTGAGTTGACATTAAGTAAAGCAAATTTTTAAGGAAGGTAGCACAGAGTGTATGGTTCACTGGTAAAAGTAAACGAAAGCAGCAAGACACAAACACTCAGTATTAGGACATCTATTGGTATGATCCGTATTAGTAATGGACATCACTAACTGAGCATATATTATATTCATATACTTTACATGATTTAGCTCTACCATTCATGACACCAAGCTAGATGCATATTATTAGTCCTGTTTTATAGGT
Organism: Lutra lutra; assembly: GCF_902655055.1. Classification (NCBI taxonomy): domain Eukaryota; kingdom Metazoa; phylum Chordata; class Mammalia; order Carnivora; family Mustelidae; genus Lutra; species Lutra lutra. The sequence continues at coordinate 57,471,743 of NC_062284.1, forward strand.
AAGTGAATGTTTTTGTATTGCTGTATTTTGTATTGTTTTGACGTAGCGAACTAGGGCTACATTTCCCAGAATTTCCTCCCCTGTATGGTTCCAGGTTAGATATGGCCAGAGGAGTAGCTTGTATGATATTTGGAAGACGAAAGTGAAGCAGCAGCCCCTGGGCTCAGAGTTTGGTACAGGGCACCAGGTGCCCCTGTGTCTGACACAGGGAGCTGCTGACTGGCTGCTTTATTTTGCGGGTCCTCCAGTTCCCACATTTCATCCTTTGGCTTCTCGGAGTCCTGGCCAGCCATGTGTGTCTTGGGACAAAGGACACTCACTTTCCCTGCGGGCCACCCACATCATCGAAGTAGGAGGTTAAGAGAAACAGATGTAGGTCCCAGTTTGTACTCAGAGGTTCCAGGTTATCTCTGCTTCCCCTTGCTCCACATCCTACTTTTTTTTCTCCACTCTCAAGAGTGGAGACCTGCGGACCTACAACAGCTTCAGACACTGCCTTTAATGCGGAGGGTTCTTTGTTAGCTCTCACAACTGCTTCAACTCTATGACAAATCTTATATTCCATATACTCCTGGTAGCTGATCAAACCGTTACTAACCCAGAAACCTCGCTTCAGAGAGAGAAGCAGGACCCTCTGCTTTCAAATCTTAAGATTAGGCTACATAATATAGCTTGTTTATACACTGATTAGGAAAAACAAAACAAAAAGAGATTTGATGAATGATTACATGCCCAGCGATACTACAAACAGGCATAAAATAATATATCCTAAGTAAAAATATCTATTTTAACCTGTCATGAAATACTAAAGATAATTTATAAAAAGTGGGATAAAAACTGGAGAAAACTTTAATCACTGCCTTTAATTATTATTGTCCCAATAGCACCAGTCATTGCAAGTAGAAATGAGGGTTATAAATCTTGATAATGAAGAAAAAAAATAACTACTTATATGACCTTATTGTATAATCAGAAAGTCTGTAAGAACCAACTGAAAAAAAAAACAGATTTCGTTTTTCTGGTTAAGTGGCAAAAAAAAAAAAAAAAAATTCTAGTAAGTGATAGAAGAAACTCCAAATAAGTTCTATCCACTCTATAACACACTACTAACACTAGAATAATTTTGGCAACATAAGTGTATGTGGCTTATAAAAAGAAAATTGAACACATTTTGTATATGCTTAAAAGATAATGTAAAGAGATACAGACAGAGATCACATTACTCCATAATGGGAAAGGTAAAAATCAAATTCCTAAAAATATCAGTCTTCTAATAACAATGAAGTTCATTGTATTATCAATAAAATAATATGGAGCTTTTGAAACCTGAAAATTGACTTTAATACTCATTTAAGAAAACTTAGGGGCAAAGTATCAAAGATACTTTATAAAAAATAGCAATGTTATGTTACTAGCTCTACCAGATGTTAAAATACTTCATTAAACTATAATTAAAGCAGTATGGTTTGGATTAACTATATATACATATATATAAGCAGATCAAAAATAATCTAGATATAAACCCTATCATTTTTTTTTCTTAATAAAAGGAAAAGGAACAGTAGAGTAGGGAAATTTTTTTTAGTAAATATGAGGATAAATGACCAGGAGCATTAAAGAAAAAAATGAATTTGGACTTCGCCTTACTTCAAATACCAAAACAAATTAAACCACAAATTAAATCACTTATATAGCTATAAACATATGCAGATAATCAAACTATAAGAAAATAACAAAAATAGAATAGAATATTTATAAAAACCCTTGCTAAGCTTAAAAACAACGGAAGAAATTGCAAAGAAAAAGAGTAAAAGATTTTATATTATAAAACATATTCTTTACATTTTATTTGTTAGAAAAAAGAGAGTAAAAGGCATATTATAGGGGCGCCTGGGTGGCTCAGTGGGTTAAAGCCTCTGCCTTCGGCTCAGGTCATGATCTCAGGGTCCTGGGATTGAGCCCCACATCGGGCTCTCTACTCTGCAGGGAGCCTGCTTCCCCCTCTCTCTCTGCCTGCCTCTCTGCCTACTTGTGATCTCTGTCTGTCAAATAAATAAATAAAATCTTTAAAAAAAAAGGCACTATATAGATTAGTGCAAATATTTACAGCAAATATAGCAATAGGGTTGCTTTTAATACATAAATCACCCAAATAAATTTATAAGACAATCAAGAGCACATAATTAAATGAACAAAGAATATGATCAGATAATTCACAAAAAAGAATTACAATTAGTAAATAAACATGACACAAATATTAACATTTACTAGCAACTCCATACCTGCCAATTTAAACAATAATGATACCATATTCCCACTTATCAAATTAGTTGTATGTGCAGCTGTGTATTTTAATATTTAGATCAAACAATACTAATTCTAGAAATATGTCATTACTAAAACCCCAAATAGTGAACTCTCTGTATACATTCATCTCAGCAATATTTATGATAGCGAAATAAATAAACCTGAATATTCATTAATCATGATACACTTGGTGTATTAGATATACTTTTTAAAATAGTATATAGTTACTGAAAAGGGAAGCTATGAAGATTATAACATTGCACGAAAAGTACTTTTAACCATGTTAATTTCAAACAGCAATATAAAACCTATTATATATAGTATGATTATAACTGCAATATAGCTTTTTTTAATTAAAAAAATAGCATGGGAAGTAAAGGCTAGAGAGAAATATATCACAATACCAACAGGGAGGAATGAAAAAAATGACAATTAGTAAGTGCATTCTAAAAATCTTTTTGTCTTTTATGTATCGCGTATATTCTGGACATTTCAGGAATGTTACAATCCCTTATCAAAATTCTGTTCAGGCTTAGAATTTGAGGAGATTAATCTAGCATTTCTCATGGATATGCCATTCCCTTTTGTGAGTATTTTGTGGACCACTAAGTTCTACATGTTTTAATGTTTGACACATGCTTAACAAATTATTCCTCATTGTGTAGCTAGCCAGCAGCTTGCTTTCTTTTCTTTTCAAGCATTCCATTTTTTATTCTTAGGTTATAATCAAGAACTTGTTCAAAAATTAATATATATCCAAGATCATATTTTGAATTTAATTCACATTTTATTATTTCAGCTATTCCTTTTCAGTATAAAATATTAGAAATTGGTTGGAATAGACACATAATCAGAAAATTTTTTAAAAACTGTTTAATATCTACAAATAAAAAATTATTTCTACCTCCTCCCTGAACCATGTTCTACAAAAACAGGTATCCTTAATTTAGTAGCTTTCAGGTCTGGTTTCTTATCTTCTTTGCTTACATTACTTGAGATAAATCATCTCACCTAATTTAAACATTTGAAATAGCATAATTTCAAAGATTTTTTCATATTTTAAAAAATTTCATTCATAATGTAAATCTTTAAAACAATTATCTGAAAGTGTGGATTCTACACATAATTTTCACTACATCAGGATCAACAATGGCCACATTTATAAATTTAGACTGGATCAGTCTTTTCAGAATATAAAGATTGCTGAATCTCATCATTTATAAACTTATTTTTAATATCGTTCTGATTTCTATTTCTGTTATTCAAAGATGTGACCCAAAAAGTAGACAGTTCTCATATTAAGCCATGTCATTAAGCATATAATTTTCATTGTTTTGAATATCTTCCAGGAAAGGAAAAAAGCTAAAGTTTTAGTTTTTATTCAATGCTCTATTACTTTTGCACTAACATTCTCAGATTATAAGGAGGACTTACTTCTGAATATTCACCCAAAGAAAGGGGGTCATAAAATAATGTTTCACGCATTTCAGACTATCTCCACTCTATAAACATCATGCCTCCAAATCACCTGCTTTGTGAACCCAGTCAAACCCCAGGCTCATAAAAAAAAGAGCTTTTAGTGTGTAAATACATTGAGCACTCTACCAGGGTCTCTTAGTTTATCAATTCTGTCTCCTTGAAGATGTAATTTCACTTTTTCAACAAATTTTGAGTGACCATATACCAGTCTCTGTTTTCTTTCTGAATGGAATTCTGCTGGATAGGTTCCAGACACTATTAATAGCCTTTAAATATTTTCTCCCCTTCATCTTTAATTATTTTTCAATTTTTTTAATTGTAAAATAAACAACATAAAATTTATTATATCAACCAATTTTAAGTGTACAGTTCAGTGATACTATATGTATTCATATTGTTGTGTAACCATCACCACCATCCATTTCCAGAACCCTTTTTATCTTCCACAAAGAAAACTTTGTACCCATTAAGTGACTCCTCATTTTCCTCTAACCTCAGCCCCTGGCAAGCACCACTCTTTCTGTCTCTGATTTTGACTATCCAAGTACCTCATATAAGAGGAGTCATATAGTATTTATCTTTTTGTGATTGGTTTATTTCACTTAGCATAATGTCCTCAAGTCTCATCTATGTTGAGATATGTAAGAATTTCCCTCTTTTTAAAGTTGAGTAATATTCCATTAGTGTATATATCACATGCACATTTGTCTGTCAATAGACACTTGGATTGCCTCCACATTTTAGTTGTGATTAGTGCTGTTATGAACATGGTGTATGAATATCTCCTCAAGATTCTGCATTCAATTGTTTCAAGTATACACCCAGAAGTGGAACTGCTAGATCATATGGTTTTACTTCTTCAGGAATAATATTAGGGGAACAATTAAAACATTTCATTGTCTATCCTACTTCTTTTGTTTCATGCACAAAGCTAGTACAAAGTGCTTCTGATGGACTTGTTTTATATTTTTACCTTTTGTCAGTCATGACCTCTGTTGGTATCTAAGACACCTTGTTGTGTATGTTGTTTTGTTTTGTTTCTTGGACTCAGTTTCCTTTCAGTATTCTTTGTTGTTGTTTTTTCCTCTGCTCAATCTCTAAATATATGAGCATTTTTAAAGTTCTATCCTGAGTTCCCTTCTCTTCTTACTTGCTTATTTTCATAGATACACTCATCTCTTTAAATGGCTACAGGCTAATGACTCCCTAATCCATATTTCCTCCCCTAAACATGCACCAGAATGTCACACTCACTTATACAACTTCATTCACAATGTTTTCACATAGCTGGCATTAGGAATCTTAACATGGTAAAATTTACATGACCTGTAAAAAGAGCTCTTTGGAATCTAGCTCTCCAAAATACTGGATCCTTCCTCAAAAATCCCCCTTTCAGTTAGATATTAGCTATGTCCACCCAACTGCTTTAATAAGTAATCTAGGAGGCATTGATTTTACTCTTTAAAATATGCGACCTCCTTGCCCATCTCCCATCCATCAACAAATATAGCTTACATAGTCTATTCTATATTTGCTGCCAACACCATGATGCTTCACCTGAACTACACGGCCATCACCTGCTAACTCACCTCAATGCCTCTATAACTGGCCCTCATATTCCAGTTCCTAAACAGTAGGTATTTATTACTTCAGAACTCAAAATTGATCATTTTACTCCTGTGCTTAAAATTTTCCACTTACTTCCCACTGCACTTAAAATAAAATCCATCTTCTTACACCGGATGGTGAAGCCCTATATAATAGACACTCTGTTTATTTCATCTTTGCCTTGTTCCAATTTCAATGGCAAACTCCCCCCCCCCTTTTTTTTTTTTTTAGCACTTTAGACTTTTTCCCATCCTAGGATCTTTGCAAACGTTGATTCTTCTACCCAGATTGCTCTTCACCATGTCTGGCTCTTTCTTGTCATTCAGATCTTCCCTTAAAAACATCGTATCAGAGGGGCACCTGGGTGGCTCAGTGGATTAAGCTGCTGCCTTCCGCTCAGGTCATGATCTCAGGGTCCTGGGATTGAGCCCCGCATCTGCCTCAGCATCCCTGCTGAGCAGAGAGCCTGCTTCCCCCTCTCTGCCTACTTGTGATCTCTCTCTCTCTGTCAAATAAATAAATAAAATCTTTTAAAAAAAACAAACAACAACAACAAAAAACACCATATCAGAGAGATTTCCTCTTACTAATCACACAATCTAAAGTGGTCAACTGATTTCTACAATGTTATATGATTTTCTGAAAAGAATTTATCACTAACTGACCCTCTTCTTGTTTATTTGTTTATCTCTAACCAGCAGGAGGATATAATCTCTATTAAGACATTATCTTATGATATGATGAGCACATAGTAAATATTTAAGAAATAACTGAATAAACAAGTTGAATTCTTCCAAAAAGAATTCCTTTGAAATCCCTACATTTGGTTGATATTGTTGAGTCTACCACTGGCCTCTTTTACGACCTTCCTTCAAGATGCAATGCAAAGTTGTTTAAAAAGATGGTCCTGGCAAAGTTACATTACCAATATCAAACACGTGGGGAAAAAAACAAAAACAAAAACAACAAATAACTAGAATCCAAATAGTATAATTTGGCCAGAAAGAACTGACCTCAAAAAATTATCAAAGTTATAAATCACATTACTCTCTTATTAAAGAAGAATCAATGTTTTTAAAAATATGAATATTAGTTTCTCAGTAAATAGAACTGTTAGTGGCAAGAAGAGCCAGCTAAGGAAAACAGAGAACTATTCTAGCCCAATATCTTACTTGCTATGTAAACTTTATTTTGGTTCTTCATCTTATCTAATTTCTAAATCATTAAAATGTGACAAAATAGTTCCATAAAGAGATGATTGCACTTAATACATTAAATAAAACTATTAACACATTAGACATAATGAGATAATTTTTGTAAACTTAATTAAATGTCTTAGAACTAAGAAGCCTTACAAAATATTGTTCAATTGTGAGAAATCTACAAGCAAAGGATATTAAATAAGACTCTTGCTCTTACATCAGAGTTTCAAGAAAGACCCAGAGGCCAAAATAATTAGTGTTAAATAGCCCCCATCCTACAGGGAGGAGTAACCATCAATCTAATACTTGGAAATACATGGCTCGAATAATTCTCCCAGCATCAGTTCATCATTAACCTTCAAACTTTAAGGAGAATTCATGAAAGTAAAAACTGGAGGACAAGGTAATCAGTACAACCTTTCCTTTAAGGACAAATAGAAAAGAAAAACAAAGTATGAAAAAACAAAATCTATTTGAAAGTATCAAAGAATAACAAGATACTGAAGAATTACCAAGTGTGGTTCTAGGCAAGGCTAAAGCTGAGAGAAGAAAGTTTCTTAAGACAACTTTATCAATTTGTATTACTCAATATCGTTGCTGATTCTTGAAAATGTCCCTAAATGACTGAAAGCCTAAGCCCAACTTTTGATGACTTCCATGGACTAGGAAAAAAAAAAAACAAAAAAAACTGAGATTTTAAGTTCCACAAGGGAGGTAGATCTAGTAATCCAGAAGTAAATAGGGTAAACTATAAAAAGAAAGACAATTACAGGAACTGAAGATCAATTGAATCATCTCAATTACTGAACGTGGATTATGGTAATCCCATACTAGTTGTGCTACCAGGAACCTGAAAAACAAACAAAATTCATCTCTATAGAAAGGGAAGCTTTAAATTATTTCTGCAAACAATTTTAGAACAGAAGGTCTAGCACACTGAAACAAACAACGAAACAGACCCACAAGGCAACTCAAATGAATAAAGCCAGCAAAAACAATAGACAATAGAAACATATCCAAATGGAATACAAAATCGGAGTTAATTTACATAAAATTTGTAACAGTTCAACAATATAAAAGAAAAGATTGAGAATTGCCTCAGCTACTTCAAAATATATAAAAGAATGAAATGAGAATTCTCTAACTGTAAAATACAAAACTGCAATAACCAAAGTAAGAACTCAGTAAATGGGTTAACACCAGATAAGATACAGCTAACAAAACACTTAGGCTACTGGAGCATGGGTTGGAAGAAAACTTACAGAATAAAAAAGAAGTGACAAAAGAATGGAAAATATAAAACATAGTATGTAGGACATAGATGATACCATGGAAAGAACTAACTTACTGAATTCAAGAATGAGTGAAGAAGGTGAGAATAGGAAAGAAACAATAGCTGAAAAGATTATAGCTGAGAAATTTCTAATACTGATTAAAGGACTTCCAACCAAAGATATGGGGAGTTTTATAGGATGAAAAAGAAACTAGGTGTATTATAGTAAAGCTATTTTTGACAGCTAATACCATGAAAAGAAATAAAGGAAGTATGATCTGGTATTCTTTAGCAAATGGTTAATCACCCTAGGTGGAAGCTGGGAGATCCAACGAGAAACATGAAAAGCTTAACCACATGAATTAATCTAAATTAATATTGAGGGTTAGGACAAAAAGTAATTACATATATGTAATATATGTAATAATTATATGTAAATTATATATATATATAATTAGAATATAAGATAATAATGTCATGCAAGTCAAGAGAGGAAATTTAGCTGAGGTATTCAAAAATTCGAAGTCTTTACACTGTCCTCTCAGATGATAAAAGTGCCAATTAATATTAGATTTTCTAAGTCAGTAATTCATGCTGTAACATCCAGAGAAACCACTAGTAAAATATTAAACATGCATATAATTTCAAGCAAATATAAGGAAAAATGGGTTTAAAAAAAAACCCTCAAATAATCCAAAGAGAAACCGAGGTAATGTAGGGAAAATAGAAAACATTTATGGTCATAGAGCAAAAGTTAAATATGTTGGTACATATGCTACATGTAAATATACTAAGGTCCAATTAAGAGCCAAAGACTCTCACCAATATCCTTGATGAACATGGATGCAAAAATTCTCAACAAAATACTAGCCAATAGGATCCAACAGTACTTAAAAGCATTAGTCACCACGACCACGTGGGAGTTATTCCTGGGCTGCAAAGGTGGTTCAACACCTGCAAATCAATCAATATGATAAAATACATTAATAAAAGAAAGAACAAGAACCATATGATTCTGTCAATAGATGGAGAAAAAGCATTTGACAAAGTAAAGCATTTGACAAAGTACAGCATCCTTTCTTGATCAAAACTTTTCTGGTGTAGGGATAGAGGGTACATATCTCAATATCATAAAAGCCTCTATGAAAAACCCACAACAAATATCATTCTCAATGGGGAAAAACTGACAGCTTTTCCCCAAAGGACAGGAACACATCAGGGATGTCCACTATCACCACTGCTATTCAACACTGTATTAGAAGTCCTAGCCTCAGCAATAAGACAACAAAAAAAGGATAAAAGGCTTCCAAATCACCAAAGAAGTCAAACTCTCACTTTTTGCAGATGATATGATACTTCATGTGAAAAACCCAAAAGACTCCACCCCAACACTGTTAGAACTCATATAGGAATTCAGTACAATGTCAGGCTATAAAATCAATGCACAGAAAAAATCAGTCGCATTTCCATACACCAACAACAAGACAAAAAGAGAAATTAAGGAGTCGATTCCATATATAGTTGCGCCCCAAACCATAGGATACCTAGGAATAAATCTCACCAAAGATACAAAGAATCTGTACTCAGAAAACTATAGAATACTCATGAAGAAATTGAGGAAGACACAAAGAAATGGACAAGTGTTCTGTGCTCATGGATTGGAAGAACAAATTTTGTGAAAATGTCTATGTTACCTAGAGCAATCTACACATTTAATGCAATCCCTATCAAAATATCATCACCTTTTTTCAGAGAAATGGAACAAATAATCCTAAAATTTGTATGGAACCGAAAAGACCTCAAATAGCTAGAGGAAAAAGAAAACCAAAGCTGGTGGCATCATAATTCCGGACTTCAAGCTCTACTACAAAGCTGCAATCATTGAGACAGTATGGTACCAGCACAAAAACAGACACAAAGATCAATGGAACAGAATAGAGAGCCCAGAAACGGACCCGCAACTCTATGGTCAACTAATCTTTGACAAAGCAGGAAAGAATGTCCAATGGAAAAAAGACAGTCTCTTCGACAAATGGTGTTGGGAAAATTGGACAGCCACATGCAGAAGAATGAAACTAGACCATTTCCTTACACTACACACAAAAATAGATTCAAAATGGTTAAAAGTCCTCAATGTGAGACAGGAATCCATCAAAATCCTTGAGAACACAAGCAGCAACCTCTTTGACCTCAGCCGTAGCAACTTCTTCCTAGAAACATCTCCAAAGGCAAGGGAAGCAAAGGCAAAAATGAACTATTGGGACTTCATCAAGATCAAAAGCTTTTGCACAGCAAAGGAAAACATAAACAAAACTAAAAGACAACTGACAGAATGGGAGAAGATATTTGCAAATGACATGTCAGATAATGTGCTAGTATCCAAAATCTATAAAGAACTTACCAAACTCAAGACCCAAAGAACAAATAATCCAATCAAGAAATGGGCAGAACTCATGAACAGACATTTCAGCAAAGAAGACATCCAAATGGCCAACAGACACATGAAAAAGTGCTCCACATCACTCGGCATCAGGAAATACAAATCAAAACCACAATGAGATACCATCTCACACCAGTCAGAATGGCTAAAATTAACAAGTCAGGAAACGACAGATGTTGGTGAGGATGTGGAGAAAGGGGAACCCTCCTATACTGTTGGTGAGAATGCAAGCTGGTGCAGCCACTCTGGAAAACAGTATGGAGGTTCCTTGAAAAGTTGAAAGTACAGCTATCCTATGATCCAGCAATTGTACTACTAGGTATCTACCCCAAAGATACAAATGTAGTGATCTGAAAGGGCAACTGCATCCCGATGTTCATAGCAGCAGTGTCCACAATAGCCAAACTATGGAAAGAGCCCAGATGTCCATCAACAGATGAATGGATAAAGAAGATGTGGTGTATATATACAATGAAACATTATGCAGCCATCAAAAAACCCAAAATCTTGCCATTTGCAATGACGTGGATGGAACTAGAGGCTATTACGCTAAGCAAAATAAATAAATCAGAGAAAGACAATTACCATATGATCTCACTGATATGAGGAATTTGAGAAACAAGACAGAGGAGCACAGGGGAAAGGAGGGAAAAATGAAGTAAGATGAAACCAGAGAGTGAGAGAAACCATAACCATCTTAATCTCAGGAAACAATCTGAGGGTTGCTGGAGTGGAGGGGCATGGGAGGGATGGGGTGGCTAGGTGATGGACATTAGGGAAGGTATGTGCAATGGTGAGAACTGTGAATTGTGTAAGACTGATGAATCACAGACCTGTACCCCTGAAACAAATAATAATACATTATATGCTAATTTAAAAAAATAAGAGACAAAGAATCTCAAATTTAAATTAACTGTATGGATAAATAAGACACATATTTAAAATAAAATATAAAAAAATGTGATTGTTCTACTGGTTAATAGAGAGTTTTGTTAAAGTCTCCCACTATAATTATGAATTTGTCTATTTCATCCTATAATTCTGTTGATTTTTGCTTTATATAATTTAATGTGTTATTAGATGCATACAAATTTGGAATTTTTAATCTTTATGGTATAGTACTCTTTCTATCTCTAATGATGTTTTCCCTTTAAATCTAGCTCATTTAACCTTACTAGTATAAATAAATCTTACATTTTTAAATTAGAGAATAAATAGTGATTATTTTAAAATTCAAAGAATAGGTGTTTATAATGTAAATCCAAGTTCAAAACATTTTGCTGTACTCCTTTGGTTAGGTTCCATACATGTGTAGTGTGACATTAGTATTTGTGTCATTTCAAATAGAAAATTACGGATGCCCTCTTCTAGCTTTTTCCTGCCAGGGTTTTCTACCATACATTCCAGTTCTCAGGAGCTGGAGAACTTCACCCTTCAGCCAGAAAGACTGGATTCTATCAAAGTTTTAGCCTTGTGCCTTTTTGTACAGTTCCGAGCAACTGTAGCACAGTGACAAGGGAAGAGGAAAAGAAAACAATCATGGGATTCCTCCCATATTCTTCTATGACAGGAACCCCCTTTCCCACATTCTCTATCCAAGATCTACTTTAGAATCTTAGATGTCTATACTCTTGTCCATTTGGAGCTGGTTTGGGGGCCAGGCAAGGAGAATAAAAAGAAAACAAAAATAAGAATTATATAGGAGGATGTCTCACACAGGGAATGTATCAGAAGTCCGCAAGGTGTGAATCAATTTTACATTGATTGCCCAACACTGGCAATTTATATTCAGGAATAAATGGAATCAGTTCAAATTTCTGGTGGCCCTCAATAGTGCATGGGCTCCCATTCTGTCTCCATAAATAGTCATCTTCTACTATATTCTTAGCATGAACCAATGATAATGAAAAGGAGAAAAAAATTAAAAGATGAAGTCTTCAACAAGAACAGAATAGCAACTTTGATTATATATGTTTAGTCTAGGTAGATATGTAGAAATAATATGACACTGAGATGCACAAAAATGCTGGTGGAGCTCCTATTTAGTTCTGACATTATTCTTTGTAGTTTAGAGATAGAGCCTAGCAACACTTTTCAGAAGATAGTTATGAGTTATAAGAAAAGCCCACCAAAAATAAAATAACAGGGCGCCTGGGTGGCTCAGTGGGTTAAGCCGCTGCCTTCGGCTCAGGTCATGATCTCAGGGTCCTGGGATCGAGTCCCGCATCAGGTTCTCTGCTCGGCAGAGATCCTGCTTCCCTCTCTCTCTCTCTCTGCCTGCCTCTCCATCTACTTGTGATCTCTCTCTGTCAAATAAATAAAATCTTTAAAAAAAAAAAATAAAAAATAAAAAATAAATAAAATAACATTTTATTTCTGTTTATTAAGAAGATATCATAGTTACATGAGTCAAAGGATCTTTAGCTCAAATTCATCCAAGATATACTGATCACCTCCAATAGATTGGAAATTTGTCCATAATAAATGTAGGTTCATGAGAATAATAGAATTACATTTTCATTTTATAGGTCTATCATTATAGGGTGAGTTTTCCTTAAAGAGAACTTCATTATTTCTATCACCTTCCTTATTAGAATCAAAGTATTTTAAGTTTTCAAGAGACCTCAGTGGTCTTTTAAATATTTGAGAGCTAAGCATAGATTTCTTTTGATTATCAAAACTTCATCTGGGATCCCTGGATCAAATTCGTCTATTACTATTGGTAAGATAAGGTGATTCTGAGCTATTGCACCCTGAAGAACATAATGAAATGTCTGTAATATTTTCAGTCGCATATCCCTGTCAGTGTATTTTGGAATTACATGAGTCTATTCTTGGAAAATGTGAAAGTTCTGATAAGCAATAGCTTTTCTTGATAAATTTATAGTTACAATGAGGTTATGATATTGAAATCTGACAGCAAGATACAGTTCTTTAAGCCAACTCAATAGATTACAAATATACACCGATTATATTATGATGGCTGAATCTATCACCACATCATTCAACTGTATCAGGAAGGAAAACACTTAAAAATACTTTAAAAATTAAAAGAAGAAATTTAATCATACAACCTTGAATATCATAAAATAAGAGAATATTTATTGTCATTATTCACTTAGTGGGCTTTTTGGCAGGTGACAATTTTTGCTAGAATCAGAAAGCCATGACTAAATTTCCTAAAGCCAGAAATGGGGTTTCAATGTTCTAAAGCTCAGTTATCTAACTGCGCGTGGCTTTTAAACCCTTGAAAAGTGACTAATACAAATTAAGAAGTTAAAATATATACCAGATCTCAAAGGCATAACTTGAAATAAAAAATATAAAACATATCATTAATAACTTTTAAACTGATTACATATTAAAATGATAATATTTCAGACACATTGGGTCAAATAAACTATGCTATTAAAATTAATTTCATTTCTTTTCACATGTTTAAATGTGACTACTAGAAAATTTAAAAATACTTGTGCAGCTCACATTTGTGGCTCACATTCTATTTCCATTGGACAGTGATGTTTTAAGTCATACGTCATAACATTATTATTGTTGAGTAGAAAATTGTACTTATTATACTAGAACTCCTCTCCTCATGAAATATTCTAGCATAGTGTGTCCAGCAACCGCTTAGCAATCATGCGTGGTCCCCTTGGTTTAGTGATAAATTTTTCATTCTTACTTTCTTAGAGTATAAGCCTAATTATATCTGCTATACATGTGTGGGTGCTGCAACTTCTTATCTTCATGTCTGTTTCTCTTATTATTCTGTGAGCTTCTTCAGGAGAAAGACCTATCAGCACATAGTATATTGCCAATAAAATTTAAAGAATAAATTTTAAAAGAGAAAGAAATTGACAAATTTATTTATACCATTTCTAGGAAGATTCTACCTTTTTAAAAAAAGTTTAATATAAATTCAATTTAATTAATATATAACATATTATTAGTTTCAGAGGTTAGCATTTAGTGATTAATCAGTTGCATACAACACACAGTGCTCATTACCCAGTGCCCCATCCCCCACTCCTGCAACCCTCAGTTTGTTCCCTATAGTTAAGAGTCTCTTACGGTTTGTTTTCCTCTCTGATTTCATCTTATTTTATTTTTCCTTTCTTTTCCCTATGTTCATTTGTTTTGTTTTTTAAATTCCACATATAAGTGAAATCATATGGTGTCTTTCTCTGACTGACCTATTTCACTTAGCATAATACTCTCTATTTCATCCATATCATTGCAAATGGCAAGATTTCCCTCTTTTTGATGGCTGAATAATAAATTTACCATCTCTTCCTTATCCATTCATCTGTTGATGAACATCTAGGTTCTTTCCATAGTTTGGCTATTGTGGACACTGTTGCTATAAACATTCGGGTGCGCATGCCCCTTCGGATCCTTACATTTATATCTTTAGGGTAAATACCCAGTAGCGCGATTGTAGGGTAGCTCTATTTTCAACTTTTTGAGGAACCTCTTCCAGAGTAGCTGCAACAGCTTGCATTCCCACCAACAGTGTAGGAGGGTTCCCCTTTCTCCACATCCTCACCAGCATCTGTCGTTTCCTGACTTGTTAATTTTAGCCATTCTGACTGGTGTGAGGTGGTATCTCATTATGGTTCTGATTTGTATTTCCCTGATGCCGAGTGATATGGAGCATTTTTTCACATGTCTGGTTAGTCATTTGTATGTCTTCGGAAGCTTCTACCTTCATGGACACTAAATGATGTTGCCTGGCTTATTTGAATAACTGAGTTAGTTAGGACACTGTTAAACTAATCAGAGTTAAATAGGGCCTCCCCATTCAGTCAGGAAATTCTTTTACAGAATCTCTTCTAAATCAACCAGAGGGAAAATACAGATAGTACCACTGTACTTAAAATAACAGAAATACATTATTTCAGGATTTATTATATAATCAATATATGTTCACTTAGGTCCTGTTAGGTGTCTAACATGGGGATACAAAGATTAATAATCATTATTCTTATATTTATGTAGTTCACAGACTAGATGAGGAGAGTTATTCAATGTATTCTGAACTATGACTGAAGAATGTGCAGGTTTTAAGGATGGAAAAAGTTATCAGTTCTTCCTGGCTTTCTAGCAGGATTCAGGATTTAGCTGAAGCTATGAAAGGCGAGTAGGTGTTTGCATATACAGGTCAGGTGAAGGTGGGAGAGCATTCTAGGGTAATCCACAAAGAGAAGGAAATAAAAATGACAGCATTGAGACATAAAGGATAGTAATTCTATATTTTAGAGTTAGGGGATGTAATTTAGAAGTGGTAATAGGGTTAATTCATATACTCAATCTATTCAATAATTTGAGTATTATTTCTTGAGGAAATTCAGTGAATGTCTTAGGAACTCTAGCTCTAGATTAAAATTTCCTGAGTTAAAATTCTCTACTACAACCTAAAAATGTGATCTTAGGTAAATTTTTTAAAAAACATCTGTAAGCCTCAGTTTGCTTACATGTATACTAAGAAAGATAATGATAACAGTAATTACAATTTATAGAGTTGTTACAGGGATTAAATAAAATATTCCACTTAAAATGTTTACCAATCACCAATGCTCTCCAGTCAAAGATCATTAGGAACATACTTGTAGTTGAAAAAGCTCAATTAGCTACTCATTACAGACAAACGGAACAAATAACAATTTGTAAGATGCCTTAGAGAGAAACTGTTCTAAAGTTTGGACTTTGGTTGTGTGATTTGGAGAAAATCCAAATAAGCAGGAGTTTGCTCTAGATTAGGTGTTGTCAGAAAATGGCGGCAATTCTCTGATTGGGTGTTTCAGTAAATTGTATCCTTTGAGAAAGCTGACTAGAGCAAGGCTTAAGGTTCTAATTGGTAAAGAAGTGTTCTTATTAGCCAGGAGAAAGGAGTGTTTGCTATTTTGGACAGTAATCTTGCCTCTGCTGACATTAAGTTATGAAATGGTCTTGTTTTGTCTCACAGTTTCAGAGTGACCCCATCTGATGTTAGTGAGATAATTTATATACAAGAGGAGAATAACATGATCTAGCTGTGTCAGACTAGTTCCTAGATGTCAGGGGCTGCTTTTTTTTTTTTTTTTTTAAATCTCTCAGCACAGTTCCTAATACATAATGAGCACTCAATAAATACTTGAAGTTGCTTTCAGATGCCAAGTGGAGATGCAAGTAAATGGAGAGTTTAGCACTATGTTCTGAGAAACTCTTACCATTTAATGTCCAGTGGAGAAAGAGGTTACAACAGAAAATAAAAACAACCAGAGAGATGGAAGGAAAATAAGGAGGGTATGACGTCACAGAAGCTGAAGGAGGGGAATTTTTAGTATATGTGCTGCCAAAGCAAGCACAGGAAGGGAATTTTTCAAAGAAGAAAAAAGTGGTGCAGAGCTAGCCGATATTTCTAAGTTAAGGGAGTTGAGTTCTGAACACTGGAATTAGCAACAGGGAAGTCAGTGGCAACAATGATGGGAGAAATTTCAGTGGAGTAATGGCAGAGAAAGTCAGGTTTGGTAGGGTGAGAAATGAGCAGGAGCCAGACAGCTGCTTACAAAGGGGGAACTAAAATTAGACTTGCTGAAGAGTCATGGTGGGTCAAGGAGGATTTAAAGTCCTTTTTAATATGGAAATTATTTTTCATATTTAAATGTTGGTCAAATGATTGCAGGCAAGCAGAAGAGACCAAATCTACAAGAAAGGGAAAAATTGATAATGAAAGACAACAGATAATGAAAGGTTCTAGAACAAGCTGGCAGGAATAGATTCTAAAACAAATGTTAATAATCATAGGGTCCATTGTGGGGTGTTTTGTTGCTGTTGTCTTTGTTTTTTTGTTTGTTTGCTTGCTGTCAAAGTATTAGCCATAATCATCTAAATAAGGTTAAGTCACTGAAATGTTCTAAACTGATAAATAACATAATTGTATTTGTATCTCAGAAAAATAATGGCATAAAATAGAAGCTGGATTCAAGGATTTTAAACTGGAGACACAGACGACATTTAGGAGGCTAGTCCAATCATCCTGAAAAAAAAGGCATGGACTTAAATGACAGCAGTAAGAGCTGGAATAGAGAAGACAGGAAAACTCAAGTTCTCAGGGAGGGGAAGTGACATGCTATAGGGATCAGTTACAGCTGATGCCATGAGGGTTACCGGGGTAACTGACCTGGCATGTAGTGGGTACTCCTACATTTTAGACTTGAGCAACCAGGAAAAAACATGGTGCCATTCACTTTGTAAGAAATGCAAGAGGAAAAGCAGATCTGGACAGGACTGTCAGGGCATGGAAAATATTATGAACTTTTTTTTTTTTTTTTAGTGTCATCTCATTTTATTATTACTAATTTAAGGATTTGATGCCAAAGAAACTAAGGTAATTTTACAAACTCAGAATGTTCGCAAGTACATGAAATTTCCATTTTATTGTAGTCTTCTAGCACACTAGCTCAAATACATTTCTCTACAACTGCTCCAACACAACTCCTCTGGAATTATTTCAGTCATCCTTAACATGTGACTCTGCCAAATACTTTGAATCTAAAATAAACATAAAATTTTAATTATTTTTAGATGAATGGGTTAAGAAAGTCATCAGGTGATGGTTAGGACTGTTAATTTCCAAAAAATTGTGTTGAAGTGTTTCTTCTGATACAGTAGTTATACATTAGAATTTTCAAAAAACAAGGGCAGAACAAAAATATAAAAGAAACTCCTGCAGCTTAAGCCTCCCATGGTCCTAAACCTCTGAGAGAAGCAAAGCAAAGCACCTTTCCTGCAATTTAAGTGGGTTTCCAGTATTTCCATGTAGCTGAGCTTTCTGAGATAGACACTCAACGATGTATCATTAATATATGTATCATCTTGGCTCTGGCTGTATTAATTATGCCTGAAGAGTTTAATACCCATCCAAGTCCAAAGGTGGAAGAACACATAAACAGGTATGGTAATGGGCAGGAGCAGACTGTAAAAGCACAGGCTGGCTGTGCTAGTGCAGCCCTGTGGGAAGTTTTCTTCCACGGAGGCTGAGTAGAACAGTCCCGCTAGAGAGACCAACGGTATAAGAACAGTCAACGTAGGAAGAGACAGAAACATTCTTCTCCCCCACTTACTACCTGCCACTCTGACTTTTAAAAAGGTAAGTGGTATTAAGAAAGTTTAGCTGTGCTGCTTTTTAAAAAATTATGATCTAGTGCTGCTCCATTTCTTCTTGCTTCTTACTTTGATGTGTCATCCTAGCTGCCTGCGGTATCATATTAGGGATCCCATCAATAATTGGATAGGCTATTCCCAACTCTTCATTAATCAATTCGTTCGTCGATGCTTCGTATCTGAGCGGCTTCTTGGAGAGCGGGCACACCAGGAACTCGAGCAGCGCCGGGTCGAAGGCGCGGGGCGGGTCCCCGGTCCTCTCGCTCTTGTCCGCGGACCGCCGTGACCCCGACGCGTGAAGGCACCTACGGGCGACCGCGAACGGCGGCACGCGTGGACCCCGCAGCGCTGAGGCGAGCCAGCCGCACGCTCCGCTCAGCATGGTGCAGCAGGCCGCCGCCGCCACACTGCACCGCACGGCGCCCTCCGCCAGCCCAGGCCCCTTCAGCCGGAGCCCGCGCCGCCAGTCCCACCGCCGGCCAGCCTCCGCCCCCGGTGCTGCCATGAACTTTCTTTAAAGTCATGTATTCACTCATCCATTAAACACATTTCTTAAAAGTTACTTTATGTCAGGAATTATACTAAATTCTGAGGAACAAAAGAGCTATATTTCCTGCTCTATTGTACTTACTTTCGGGTAATTTTGTGGGTGGTTATTGTTTTGAGTTTGAGATGCTTTTATGATTTCTAAGTACATATGTTAAATAAATAAATAATTGGATAAACTAATGTAGGGTTCAGAAGAAAGGCTGAAATGTGTGTGTTTAGGTAAAATGTACAAATATAAAAATACATATGTATATTGTGAGTGTGTGTGTGTGTGTGTGTGTGTGTGTGTATATACACACACACTCACACAGCTGGAAGGAAGGAAGGAAAGGAAGGATATTGACATTGATCACATTCCCCTTAATGTAAGTGTCCTCCACCCCCAGCCAGCTGGAGCAAAGCAAAGAACAATTAAAGAAGGTATACTTCTTAAAAGTGGCCTAGATCATGGCTATTTTTATGGTCAGATCATGTTAACTATCATTCTGACTTTTTTGTTTTGTTTTGTTTTGTTTTTGTTTTTGTTTTTTGTTTTTGTTTTTTGACAGAGAGATCACAAGTAGGTAGAGAGGCAGGCAGAGAGAGAGGGGGAAGCAGGCTCCCCGCCAAGCAGAGAGCCCGATGCAGGGCTCGATCCCAGGACCCTGAGATCATGACCTGAGCCGAAGGCAGAGGCTTAACCCACTGAGCCACCCAGGTGCCCCTCATTCTGACTTTTATATGCAAATATACAACTTTATATTTAGCCACATGTAATGACTGATTTATCTTTGAGGTCAGACAGAGCTGGGTTTCAGTTCTAGCTCTGCCCATCCAGGTGTAAGAACAAATATCATCCAACATTTATTGAGAACCTACTATGTACTAGCCCAGTGTAAGGTACTGAAGAGCATGGTTACTAATCCATTGTCCTTGCCCTGGAGATGCTTCTATATTCATGAAGCAGGTTAATTTTCATTTCAGCCAACATGAGGAAAAAAATCTTTCTCACAGAGTTGTGGGAAATAAGTGGGGCAAGTATGCAGAATGCTTTATGGATGACACCTATTTCTCTGGATCATGCTATGAAGTCAGCCAAATAGTAACATCATCTTTTAGGGTCACAATGTCACCAAAAGTACATTCTTCCAAAAATTACTCAATACTTCTATTTCCAGTGTTGTTAAGTGTTGCCAGTAGAGTGTTATATATATTATATATAACAAGTGTTATATTTATTCCCTAAAACAAGGGAATCTTAACAAGCGTTATACTTTCATGGGATGATTTTACAAGCTAGAGGCAACACTTTCTTGGTAGGATATAGTTATATCAAAGCATCCATCTGGTGTAAATAATAAATGGCACATCCATCCTGAACTTCATGTTCCACTGAGTCTTGATGAATTAGCTTTTTACCAAATTTCTGTTTCTCGGTATTATTCAATGTCTTCTTTAAAAGCACCAGGATGACTTAGGGAAGAGCTAATTAAGGAAAGAATTCAAAAGGAAGAGAATCATAAAAAGGGGGAATATGCCATACATTTTCACTAGTGTTTGACAGTGAATCAAAGTATTAAAAAGTTTTGTACATCAATACTTTTCGTCAACTGCCTATAGATTTTCAGCCCTTTTTAAAGATTTTTTATTTATTTATTTATTTACCAGAGAGAGAGATCACAAGTAGGCAGAGAGGCAGGCAGAGACAGAGGGAGAAGCAGGCTCCCTGCCGAGCAAGGAACCCGATATGGGACTCGATCCCAGGACGCTGGGACCATGACCTGAGCCGAAGGCAGCCGCTTAACCAACTGAGCCACCCAGGCGTCCCTCAGCCCTTTTTTAAAAAAACATTTATTTATTTGAGAGAGAGTGAGCATGAGCAGGGGAAAGGCCAGAAGGAGAGCTGAACAGGGAGTCTGATGCAGGGCTAGATCCTAGGACCCCGAGATCATGACCTGAGCCAAAGTCAGATGCTTAACCAACTGAGCCACCCAGGTATCCCAAATTCTTAGCCCTTTAAATTCACGTGTTGAAAAGCAGAAGATCCTTTACTTGTCAAATAGTACCTTAGGGACTATGACCCAAGTCTTTGTTGACTTTCTGGAATCCACAAGCTACCACAAAAGTCCTAAGAAGTGTTCACTTTCTGGTTCTAGTAACAGCTCTCTTTGTACACTCATGGGTATGCTGCCTGCAAATCCTCCATGCAATATTGTATGCAATGCAATATTGTATGGAATAATAAAAGTAATTATTAACCAGGAGTATGTGCAAATCTTCTGGGAGAGCGGATTTCTACAAAAGGTGATTCTCACAAGGAAGATTTTTTTCCCTAAAATGAGCAATGTCTAAGACACCTAACTATACCTCTTGTAAGATAAATATATAGATAAAAGAGAGGAGGGCGGGGGTGGTGCTGTAACTCACATGTCCTAGTAAACTTAGTTTTCTTTAGAAGAAAGACATTCTCAAACTTCAATGTGCATTAACAAAGTGATTGACCCTAGGGAATATTCTAGAAGTATTTAGAGCTTTTTATGTTCACATGGAACAATGGAGAAAATCACATTAAACTGCAATAAAGCATACAGGTATTTTAACCCTTTTTCCATCAATCTTCCCCCACATCTCTGGAAGTAGTATAATCTATTACCACATCAATGGTGCAATGAAACACACACATCTCTTTAGCATCAGGCTTTCTTTCTGGTTATAGATTTAAATCCTTTTAATACCAAATCCCAAGGCTGTCAAGAAATTTCTATGAGTGAGATTTGACTATACATTAGTCATTTGGCTCAGTAGACTTTCATATGGGCTCTGTCAACTTTACCTAATCCATGTGATTTTTCAATATAGTAAATAAAAGGAAAAAAACCCACAAACTTTAGAATTAGACTTAATTCATATAAGTCCTCTGTATTATTTAGGGTTCTCCACAGAAACAGAACCAATAGGATATATAGATACATATAAAAGGAGATTTATTATGAGAATTGGCTCATGCAATTATTGAGGCTCAGAAGTCCCACAATATGCCATTTGCAAGTTAGTAAGCTAGGAAAGCCAGTGGTTTAATTCAGTCTGAGTCCAAAGGTCTGAGAACCAAGGGACTGGATGGCAGTGATGGTGTACATTTCAGAGACTGAAGGCTTGAGAATCAGGAGCTCTAATATCCAAGGGCAGCAAAAGATGTCCCAGCTGAACAAGAGAGAGAAAATTTGTCCTTTCTTTTGCCTTTTGTTCTATTCGTTCCCTAATGGATTGAATGATGCCAGCTCGTACTTGGGAGGGTGGACCTTCTTTACTCAGCCTATTTGATCAAATGCTAATCTCTTCCAAGAACATCCTCATACACAGAGATAAATGTTTTACCAGTTACTGGGGAATCCCTTGGCCCAGGAGAGTTGACACATAAAATTAACCCTCATATCCTCTATCCCTACAATCTTTGTGATGCTCAGAAAATAATGTATAATATTGATCTTTGGTTTTCTCACCTGTAAAACAGTAATAACAATGCATTTATAGAGTTATAAATTAAAAAAAAACTCTAGGATTAAAAAGTATTTATATGCCTAATACATAGTAGATGTTCAAAACATTATAGCTATTATTTTTAATTATAAATATGGATTATTATCAACAAAGGCAAACTCTGAGATGCGATGCTGGTAGGAAACAGCAGCATTTTGAGTATACTTCACATTGAAAAAGGAGTCTTGAAATCAGCCCTTCCTCTATGTTCTGAACAAAGAAACAGTGCAATAAAATTTCTGCAGGACAGAAAACGATGCCTACCGGTTATATTGTGTTTTCTTTTTTTTTTAAGATTTTATTTATTTATTTGAGAGAGAGAGACAGAGAGCAGGAGTGGAGAGGGGAGGGTGAAGCAGGCTCCCCACTGAGCAGGGAACCCGACGTAGGGCTCCATCCCAGGACCTTGGGATCATAACCTGAGCCAAACACAGACACTTAACCAACTGAGCCACCCAGGCATCCCCTGGTTATGCTGATTTTAACCCTCTCTCCTCAATGTGCAGTTTCCTAAACTATCTGAAATATACATTTTAGGATGCAGAATTTTAAGACGGCCCCAGGATTTTCACCCCCATGTTATTCCCATGATTCAGTTTCCTTATATGGCAAGAGGTAAGGGATTTTATAGTAGTAAAAAAAGTCCCAGATCTGTTGGCTAAATTAATCAAAAGGGAGAGTGTATGGGTGGGCCTGGCTTAATCAGGTGAAGACTTTAAAAAGCAAGCTTAGACCTGCTGGGAGGTTAGAGAGATTCCCCTGCTGGCATTGAAATGTAGCTTCCATATTGTGAGAGATATGTAGGAGAGTCATATGACAAGGAACTGGGAGTGACCACTATGACCTGAGAGTGGCCCTTAGTTGCAGCCAGCAAGAAAAAGGGAACCTAAATTCTATAGCTACAAGAAGAGAATTCTGCCAAAAATAATGTGCACCTAAAAGAGACCGCTAAACTCTAGAAGGGGTCTGACCCTGGCTGATTTCTTGGTTGTAGCCCATGAGACTCCTGAAATATAGACACAGTGAGATAATAAATGCATATTTTCTTAACCTGCTAAATTAGTGACTATTCGTTATACAACAGGAAAGAACAAATAAAAAAATTCACCTTTCTCTAATCCTCTAACAGGCTATTTACATGATGGTTCAGGAAAAGATACTGTCCAGTGATTTGAGAGTCAGAAAAGAATGTGACTGGAATAAAGTGATTTCAGCAAGCAAGACATTTGAACAGGCTTAAAATTTTCAAACATTTAGGCAAAGTTAGTTAGAATGCAATATCAGGGCAGGAAAATAGTTTTTTAAAAGAAGAAGAAACTTCACTTCCAATTCCATTAACAAACTACTCACCATTAGCAATAACTAAACCAATCCAAATTGTAGTGGTTCTTAATTAAAGACACAATAACTTGACCACTATCCTAATAAAGTAGTCAAAGTGTTAGCAGACAATTTAATTGGAAGAAATGACTCTCTTTACCAGCATAAATAATGTAAATAACCTCACAGAACTAATTATGAGTGACTGGAAACCATTAGAAGGGTTAATAATAGATTTAAATGTGAATCCTTGAGTTTGGTTAGCTATTTTGATATTACGTGACTTACACTGTCATATATGCCCTAGATATTTATGAGTTCCAAATATGATCTAATAACTTAATATCTAAATAGAAAGAAGTTTCAAGCTTTGGAAAAGAGGAAAATGAGCTTGAGAATCACCATAATGACTTCTTGATTTGAAACCTGCATATACTGAAACAAAATAAGTAAAATTGGTACATAATTATACATGTTTTAGGTGTGAGCCCATGAGAAAGAATAGGGAATCTGTATTTCTTTTTCATAAAGAAAGTTAAAACCATCAAACAGCAAAACAAAGTTGTAGTGCATTAAATCTGTTATGAAGAAATACACTGGACTTGAAGAAATACACTGGGCTCACCTATGAATAAAGGTGCCTTAAAGACACAGAGGTAATAATGACTTCTGGAAAACTGGCAGGAAATGAGAAAGTACCAATGAGCCACACACTTTATTTCTTGTGAGCTGCAAACAGATTAGTCATTTTAGAGAACTTATGTAAATAGATTTCATTCATGAGGATTTGAAAATTTAAATCTGAATGTGTGTGTCTGTGTGTGTGTGAGTGTGTGAATGTGTATTTGACAATTTGCATGTGTATGTGTGCAAATATGAATGGAAAGGCAGAAAGGACATATAAGGAAATTCACCCAAGATTCTTTGCCCCTTACCTAAATGGATTTAGAAGCAATTGTCACAATTGTCAACCATATTCTTACGAGCACAAAGAAAAACTGATTTGTAGTTGTATATTAGTAGGTCATTTAGTGTGAAGGTTGTATTTCAAAGTCTCCTAACTATTTTACTTTATTCCCAATCCGGGTAAACTTTTCAAACACACACACACACACACACACACACACACACACACACACCCTTAGCCAGGAAAAATGTGAGTGTAACAGAAAACAAGTGAGCTCCATTTTCTGACTCTATCCAAAGTTTGAGCATTGGTCCCATCCATGCACAGTGTTAATGGGGCAGTGTGGATATCTTTGATAGCTACTACTCATGAGCCTGTCCTCATTCTAAACTTTTGTATTTAGAGGGACATAAAAAAGTAAAAAAAAAAAAAAAAAGTAATATCCATTGATGTTGAGCAAATGACATGCTTGGCTTCCCTGGTGATCAAATGAATGTTAAACTTCAATGAAAGCTCTTCCCTAGGGTAATATCGAGATTTCCTAATGTAAGGGGATAGTTTGGGGGTATAAACAAGGGATTAGCACTGGTTTCACCACCACATTTTTCTATGCAACAATAACCAGTTTCATTTAAAATTATTTCGCTATGCAAGAATTCATGTTCCTTGTAGAAAAATTAGAATGTACAGAACGTGAAAAGAACATAATTAAAAGCCTCCACAGACTTCTAGCAATTTTAGTAGGATATTCTTCCCTTTTATCTAACCAAAATATATATCTGCATGTATATGCATAGCCTTTAAAAATACAATAGCTAACATAAAACTTAAATGAAAAATCCCCTGGGTAGCTAAACCACTCTGGGTTTTACAGCAACAAAAGTTGGAGGGTGCAGCCGAGAGTCCCCATGGGTCCTCTGAATTGCAAGGGGAAGTCCATGATATAGAGTAGGATATGGTGATATTTATCAACAATGTCTATATTTTCATAGATCCTAGCAATTAACATAATACTTGTCACATATTTAATAGGTTAAAATTGTATTATAATATATTGATACGATACATAGATACAAGCCTTGCTTCAGGGTGTAACTGCACTGAATACCAGGCTAATAAAAACTGTAGCAAGAAACAGTTTTATGACCCTCCATTGACTTGTGTTTTACATTATGTTATCTTATTGCAGATATCTGAATTAAAGGTTAACAAACACTATTTAATGGTGTCTGAACGAATGAATGTACAGTGCATGAATACATACCTCTTGGAATTTTTTTTTTTATCAGTTTTGATACTGCACATGCTTTGTGATTTGGGTTAAGACATGACTGTAAGTGGGTGATGGCTCTTGACTAACTCTTTTAAGGAATATGAAATAGCACATTTTGTTAGGCTTCCTCCAATTAAGTGCATATCCACCATTAAAGCAATCTGTCATTATTTTAACAATGTCATTAACATCTACAATATAATTCACAGGGTCTTTGTTCTTCTTTCAAAATTAGTAGCACATAGGTTTATATAGAAAGCTTGAAATACAAAAACAAATTTAAGCAGCTTTCAACTCTAAGCTACACAAATATTTTTAAATGGGTTACATAGAACATATGACTTTACAAAGAAAGAAAAGCCCACAGAAATTATATGTCCATTAAAATGGATTAATAATATAAAAGATAAATTACTTTTTTTTCCAATATAACAAATCAAGAAACATGGCTTAGTGTACTACTAAACATACTGGGCCTAATGAAAATAATTTAAATTATTGGGCTACTGACAGTAATAATTAGCATATAAATTTATGATTTTTATATACAAATGATTATTATCAGTCTTTAGAAATATTTTGGAAAAAATTTTATGCATAAAAATAATATATTAAGTGCCTAATAAAAAAGATAAAATTTTATTAGCAAATTTAGATGATAATATTCAACTTTAAATTGCTAAAATACATCTTATTTATTACTGTGGCTTCAGTAAATAGAGTAAGATTCAATTAAAAATAAATGCAAGGAGACAGTTGAAATTTACAAAACAGAGTAGAGGTTCTGTTCCAAGAAGAGTATATTTTTCTACATTAAGAATATATATAGAAATATATATATAGTCTATATATTTGTATAGGTACATAAGTACATACTATTGTATAAATATGAATTATAAATTGATACATACTTATTTTCTGTTACCTTAAGTTGTCAATATGTATAAAAGCTCTATTAGTTTAACAAAATTTTCATCACCGACAGTGAGGTTACAAACAAGATGTCAAATGAAACTTAACTAGAAGCATACAGATACTATACTCATTTTACAGATCATAGAAACCTCTGGACTTGACTTGCTCTCTCTTGCAATGGCTCTTGGAAATCTACTACATATTATAGATGGTTGGAGTTATGTCTTTTCTCCCTTCATATAGTAAAAATTCTTTAAAGATTAATATTCTGTAGGAATTCTTTAAAGATTAACATTCAGCAGGAATCTATCAAAATCCTAAAGGAAAACATGGGCAATAACCTCTTCGACATCAGCCACAGTAACTTCTTTCAAGACATGTCTCCAAAGGCAAAGGAAACAAAAGCGAAAATGAACTTTTGGGACTTCATCAAGATCAAAAGCTTCTGCACAGCAAAGGAAACAGTCAACAAAAACAAAGAGGCAACCCACAGAATGGGATATTCCAAATGACACTATAGACAAAGGGCTGATATCTAAGATCTAAAAAGAACTCCTCAAACTCAACAGTCAAAAAAAAGATAATCACGTCAAAAAAATGGGCAGAAGACAGATAATTCTCCACAGAGGACATACAAATGGCTAACAGACACATGAAAAAATGTTCATCATCATTAGTCATCAGGGAGATTCGAATCAAAACCACATTGAGATACCACCTTACACCAGTTAGAATGGCCAAAATTAACAAGACTGTAAACAACAAGTGTTGGAGAGGATGTAGAGAAAGGGGAACGCTCTTACACTGTTGGTGGGAATGCAAATTGGTGCAGCCACGTTGGAAAACAGTGTGGAGATTCCTCAAGAAATTAAAAATAGAGTTGGAGTGCTTAGGTGGCCAGTGGGTTAAAAAGCCTCTGCCTTTGGCTCAGGTCATGATCTCAGGGTCCTGGGATTGAGTCCCACATCAGGCTCTCTGCTCAGAAGGGAGCCTGCTTCCCCCTCTCTCTGCCTGCCTCTCTGCCTACTTGTGATCTCTGTCTGTCAAATAAATAAATAAAATCTTAAAAAAAAAAAATAGAGCTACCCTATGAGCCTGCAATTGCACTACTGGGTATTTACCCCAAAGACGTAGTGAAAAGAAGGGCCACCTGTACCCCAATGTTCATAGCAGCAATGGCCACAGTCGCCAAACTGTGGAAAGAACCAAGATGCCCTTCAACAGACAAATGGATAAAGAAGATGTGGTCCATATATACAATGGAGTATTATGCCTCCATCAGAAAGGATGAATACCCAGCTTTTGTATATGGGCGGGACTGGAGGAGATTATGCTGAGTGGAATAAGATAAGCAGAGAGTCAGTTATCATATGGTTTCACTTACTTGTGGAGCATAAGGAATAACATGGAGGACATCGGGAGAAAGAGAGGAGGAGTGAGTTGGGGGAAATCGGAGGGGGAGATGAAGCATGAGAGACTGTGGACTCTGAGAAACAGAGGGTTTTGGAAGGGAGGGGGATGGGGAGTTGGATGATCCTGGTGGTGGGTATTAAGGAGGGCACATATTGCATGGAGCACTGGGTGTGGTGCATAAACAATGAATCTTGGAATGCTAAAAAATTAAATTAAATTAAAATAAAAAGAAAAAAATATTGTCTTTCCTTTATTCTCACAGACTTTTAGCCCAGCACCTTGCATATTACAAACACTAACTTAATAAATGTCCTATAATTATCTTAAATATAACATGTCCAAAAATAATGCACTACCTCGACCTCAAGAGCTCTTTCTTCCCAAGATTCCTCATCTCAGTAAAGTTTCCAACCACCTACCTTCCCAAGCAAAAAAACAGGTAGTCATCCATAGTTCTTTCTCTATAGTCTCAAATTCATTCAAAATCCTGTTTCAAATCTCAATATTTCTCAAATCTGTCTTCTTTTTTCTGTCCTCACTGACCCATTTCTTGCTAAGCCCTCTTTTTCTTAGCATCCGTCCTAACAGTTTAGTTGTTCAATACCTTTCTGATGCTAAAACTTGCAATATAGCAGCAACTGGATGGCTCAGTCGGGTAAGTGTCTGCCTTCAGCTCAGGTCCTGATCCTGGAGTCCCAGGATCAAGCCCTCTGTCAGCTCCCGGCTCAGCGGGGAGCCTGCTTCTCCCTCTCCCTCTGCTCCTCCCTCACCATTCTCTCTCTCTCTCATTCACTCTCTCTCTCAAATAAATAAATAAAATCTTAAAAAAAAAAAAAAAGACTTGCGGGTTATTTGAGTTCTATTTCCTGGGTCCAAAAACATAATACTCAGTGGTACTGAAATAAGTTTGATTCCAGTGAGAATTTGTGGGTACTTCCCAAATATGCTCCACAGTAACCATACTGCAACCTCCTTCATTTCTCATTTCTTCTCAGTTTTTTGCCTTTTTCATAATTTTCCCCATCGGGGTGACTCACCATTTGTTTGGAGTAGAACCAAAATTCTTAATGTGGCTTAAAGGATCAACCCAAGACATTAAACATATACCGTATGAAATAAGGCCAACAAGAATTTAAATTTGGAAATAAAATGCTGCGTAGACAGACAGGGATAATCCATTTTAGGTGTAAAGGATTATCAACAAAGATCAGGTCTGTGGCTTTTCTTCAGTGAGAGCTTTTAAGACACAGTGATGAATTTCTGGAAAACCTTTTCTCTAAAAGGTTAGTGGTCCTCAACTCAAGTGAACTCAATTATTTCACTTCGCCTTTATACAAAATCTTTTCCCCCTAAAATAACCACCTTAACAAACAAAAAAAATATCACAATGGTGAATTATTATACTGTACCACACTGAGTTAATGGCTACTGAGGCTCCTTCATGCTAATCCACATAATCAAAAGGAGAAGTAATTGCCTCTTCTTTTCAAAAAAATTTTTATCCTACAAATTTTATCCTACAAATCTAATGATAAACAAATTCCCAGTTTATTTGTTCATCCAATATACATTTCCTAAGCCCTTACTGGTGCAAACCAATGGACCAGACCAGGCTAAGTGCTCACTCTTGATTCTCCATGCCTCATCTGGGTACCTAATCAGGTTTTCAAACGAGAATAATGGCAATCAACATATGGCATACAGTGACCATTCTGACATTACACAGAATTCATGTGGAGATTCTGAGATAACAAGATAGCTATAATGGCAATATTATACCAGTTGGGATCAGAAGACCGCAATCTAAACCATATGTTAGATTCATACTATCTATTTTAACTCTTTAAAGTCATCTAAACTCTCTGACCTTAAATTTTTTCATTGAGCAAGCACTAAGCATTTTATTGAGCAAGCATTAAGTAAGATAATAGACAGGTATTTGGTACCTGCATGATGTTCTGCATGATTGTTGCATTAGTCTTCACAACAGCTTTATAAGGCAGACACTGTATGGATGGGGAATCAGAGCACAGCGAGGAGAGGGAGGCACCAAGGTCAATAGTGAGGAAGCAGGAGAATCTCAATGTAAACCAAGGTGGTTTGACTTTAGAGTTAACACAGATTACTGCATAATGTAATACCTTCTTCAGTACATCATTGTGAGGAGTAAAAAAGATAAATAAAAAACACATCTTACAAAGCCTAACGTAGCATGTAACTTAATGAAAATTGCCTACTGCTATATTAGTCTACTACTAATCTGTTTTTCAAAGATTGCCACAAACTTCCCTGTATTAGCAAACCCGAGAAGTGGGAAAGTTCCTCTTGTTTCCCTCTTGGTTAAATGAAGAAAGAGCAGGAAGAAAGGAAAATACTGTTACCATTCTCAGGCACTTTCACACAATATCTCATTGAAGCCCCAGACAATAGTCCGGCTATATAGATAAGGAATCTGAGATCCAGAAAAACATACAGGTTCTTTCTACCATATCACACTTCCTCATGAGATAGCAGATGAGGTATCTCCACTATATCTAAGGTAAAAACCCAGCTTAGTATGTCCACTATTTACTATAAATAAATGTTCAATGCATATATACACTTGCTTAACAAAGAAGATGTCCTCATTTGAAGTTAAATTATGGTTCTCCTCTTTATTTATAGCTTCTAGGAAACAACAGAATTGTGTGCCCCATTGGAATAATCAAATACAAGTCTAATACCTTTTTCAAATAGCTAAAGCAAAAATTATGATGAGAATTCATTTATAAATCTATTGGAAGGCTATACACAAAGGAGACCATATAACTGCATGAGATACTTTGCTGACTTAAGATTAGTAGTTTTCTTCAGACTGAAGTTTACATGTAGAAATTAGCTCCATTCACAGTTTTTAAGTTCTTTCTATTGAATTAAGAGAATGAGAAATTTGAGTAGACATATTTTTTCAGTTACAAAATATACGTATTTTTTACTGTTTCTTATATAGTTTTATTTGATTGTTTTGTTAATTCACTGATGTTGAACACAAACCTGTAGGTTTTAAAAAAATTAACTTTTAATTGCATAAGCATTTGTTCATTCATTTACTTAATCATTCAAAAATCATTTTTGGACATCTGATAGGGACTGGCCCCTCCAAGAGATTTTTCAGAGATGCAAAGGGATGCAGCAGACCTGACCCCTGCCTTCCAAAGCTCACTGTCTAGTCTTAGGAGTTGAGAAGGGAGAAGAGAATAATCCAAGTAATACAAACATCATGAAATGAATATTTTCATCGGAAAAGGTACTGGTTGCTATGTGAGTACTTAATCGGATACCTAACTTAGTCTAAGGAGGTCAAGTAAACTTTCTGGATGTTGGGGCATAACATCTTAGAGTTCAAAATGAATAAGCAAGGCCAATGGGGTCAGGGGAAATGATGTGGAGTTGGTGGTACTCCAAAGAGAAGAACCAAATTGCACAGGGTCAGGTTTCCCACAGTGGCCTTGACAGATACCACTCATTAGGCCCTATTTCTTAAAGAATAATCTTTAACTTCAGAAAAAGTATTTTAGTAGAATTACTATAGTAAATATAGAAGTCATGCTTGAACAGCATCCTGAACTACGGTTCTACAATATATGGTCTTAAACTGGGAATGAGCATAACTGTCCACACTAAGTGATTTATTATCACCTTTAGATAATCAGGCATTATGTTCTATTAATTGGCATGCCAAGTACTTGATAACACCAGATATTACAGTTAATGCAAATGATTATTTTTCCTGTGAGTTTAATTAAGGGTCTCCATATTGATGTAATTAAAACTGCAGTGGCATCTGAAATGCATCACCTAAATAAAGTACCAAAAGATTTACTCTATTAAGATTTGTAAGTGACCTAATTGCAATTGGCATTATTTTATCCCACATACATTATTTCTCTGAAGAAATCAGTCTTTGCTTATATGTATGGCCATATTATCATCAATTATTTCATTATTTTCGTGGATATAATTGTTCACTAGTAGCACACCAATATCACATGTAGGAGCAAATGTTTGCTCAATACTTAAATTTAGGAGTTCTCATTACCATTATCTATCTATTAAGAATTACAAGTTCCAGTTTAACGGAGAATTCCATGTTAATCGCATGCTTTATCATGAGATCGTTTGTTATCCCTAGCCTTCAACACACTGGTTAAACCCTTCCATATACTCACCAAGCTGGTATTTTTACCTACTGTCTTCACCTCTGGTACAGTGTAGTTTTTAAAAAGCAAATTGAAGAAAAGTATTGTTTATTGTTAACTTTGTTCTATACATATTCTCTGTGCTTAAAACTCTCTGACATGTACAAGTAGCCCACCAAGGAGAAAGAAAACATTAGCCCTAACAAAGGAGTCATTTGTATCTCTGTAATCCAAATAAGATTCTGCCGCCATTTACCCTAGAATACATGTACACATATGGAAAATTACCAACTCAGTAAAAGGTAATCTCCATTCTATTTAGGAAACTGAGGCTTAAAATCATTAAATAATGGTGGTATACAATTTAAGCCCAAACAAATGATCCAAAGTCTGCAATAATAATCTACATACTACTCCTTCTCAGGTGTTAAAAAGAAAAGAGTTTCTCTAATGTGAGTTATTTGACTTTTTAAAACAGGTAACAAAAATAAATACATAAAACAAGTTAATTCCCCCAAAATACTATCTTGAGTTCCCTAAGTTCTGATCTGCTCCCACCCATATTTCCAGAGAGCAAAAGAAAAAGAGATCCAAATAGTAACTTTGAAACATTGCATTTTACCTCTGCTTCCTAAAACTCCAACAGTAAAGAAATATTTGCAACATAATACTATGGAAATATAGTAAACTCATCATAGGGTCATTTTACTGAAGGAGCAGTTTTTTCAAAGTAAACAGAGATGAAAGAACAGATGTATAATAAAATGAAACCACACACTTTATTTGTTCTTATTCTGATTGCCCACATGGTCTGCTACAAGAATATGTATCTACTCTGTCCTGGTTACCTCTGAGCATGTCACTAAACAAAATGATTATATCCAGTGGCTATTTTTAATGTAGAGAATGAATCTGTTATTCAGAGAGAGCAGCTGAAGATTTCAGCCCTGAACTTGTAGTTTTTTTTTTTCCTTGTGCAGTATCTATGATGACTCAAAAGCTCAATCACAGTTTCTACCATACACTTCCAAATCTTTTTGACATCTATGAACTAAGTTTATCTTCATGCCTCTGGGAAGTAATTAAAATTATTCCTACTTTACAGACAGGGAAGCAGAGGCACAGGTCGATGTAACTTACTTAAGTGAAGAGACTTGCAGACAAAATAGTACCTTAAAAATGATAAACAGCCCTCTTTTCAAAATTGTCATTGAAATGGATACACGTATATAAAATACAGAGCCTATATTAGCATTGGATACTGCCCATGGGAACATCACACATCAGAATTCCCGAGTGGTCTGCTACTGCAGACATTACTAGAATGAAGAAGGGTCAACTCAACCCATAACCACTAAGGAGCATCGAAAAAAGGAGTGGATGGAATCCCAGCAGAAATTCATAAACACCTTCTAATGTGATTGGGTGAAGATAACTAGAGACCACCATGAGTCGGGATCACGTGACAAGGCTTTTTCTTCTTCTGTGCCTACCCAAGAATGAAAGAACTGTCATGGCTGGCTCCATGACAGTTTGGCATAGCCTCCAAATCATTTTGCAACTGCTCTGTTTAAATGATGACATATATTTTAACCCTTCATATTGATCTACTTTTCAAAATATCAGCATATTTTCACATGCCAAGAGATGTGTGGGTTTTTTTGGTTTGTTTGTTTTGTTTTGTTTTGTTTTTTTACTTGCTTGAATTGGGGTGGGGGTGTCTCTATGTTAATATTTAGATATTGGGTAGGTTTTGTCTGAAAAATGTGATTCCATGTTTAACTCTGCCTTTTAGGTTCCAGATGAAGGGATAAGGAGAAAGTTAATAGTTAGCTATAGTTTTACTTTGTCAAGTTGGAAATTCAATAGCCTAAATGGGAACATTGTAGAATTGGGCTTGAGTACTGCCCCCATGGCGAGGGGTGGGGGAGGTTGTTGTTGTTGTTGTTGTTGTTGTTGTTGTTGTTGTTGTTGTTGTTGTTACAGTTACCTTCTGCAGGTAAGGAATATAAAAAACAGATAAAACACACATACACACCCCAAAGCAAAAATAGGAATTTCTAAATTTAAGAGAAATAGAGAGCAAATAAAGGAGAAAACAAGGAGGAGGACAAAGAAAAATTTTCTGAAGAAAGATAAACCTGGGGATTGAAAGATGCCAAATATATACAAATTACCAATACCAAATATTTGAGATTTGGATGGGAGCAATCCCAAATGATCACAAAGAAGAGAGAAGAATTAGGTAATGAGAAGTGAAACTATCAGTTGGTTAATAAGGCTGATTTGAGGACCCAGCTTAAAGCTTAGCCCACAACAGCATTCCCAATGGGTTAATCCTGAATCAAACAGATCTACTAGAATGGCTGTGTGACTGCAGGTCACCATCATAAGGGTTTGCACTTACCACAGGGGTCAGAGAACACCGGACACGTATTCTCCGTGCAGGCAGTAAGCACTAAGAAAGAGAAAGAGAGAGAGAAATGTTCAGAAGGATCTGACCATCATTTGCCAAACTCACAAGTCAAACAAGTAACTCCTTCCAGGGAATGCAGAAAATGGGAAGAATGTTTGTTCAAGGGGACCAAGGGTGCTACCAAAGATTCCTCATGGACCCTTGAGGCTAGGAAATAGCACTTCATCCTCCCATATGTACACATTCTAGGCAAAACAGAATGAAAAGATCTGCTGGATCTACTTTCTTGGAATCACATATAGGAAGAAATTCATACATCCATTCCAGCAGAAAACAAAACAAACAAAAAACACATTATCTCTAAAAGGAAAAAATAATTAAGTTGTCCTCTTTTTTTTTTTTTCTCTCTCTCTTCAACATGAACTTTCCAGGACAAAATGGAGCATTAGCTATAGAATCTTGAGAAAAATGTATGACTATAAGCCAAGAAGGAACAGAAAGACATTGCCAAGCATATTATAAGAACGATAGAAATACATTGTCAAGGACACAGAGTTCAGATACCTGCCACCTAATTATATTCCTCAAAAATTGCTCAAGGCCATTCTCCAGCTGATGGAGAGGTGGATCTAACACACTTAAAAACATGAGGTACTATATTATAAAGAGGCATTGCTAATAACCAAAAATATTAGTAGATCACAGTGGTGCTTGACTATTTCTTATAAATACAACCATCAGATTTCATGCATATGTCATAATACTAAATACTGAAAGGGAAAAATATATCCTAAAAGTGAACAATAACCTGAATTTTGAAATCCAGTATTATGCTATAATAAGCCAGAAATTTCAATATGGGGTGGGGAAAACAACTAAAGTAAGTGTATGTACCTTAATTTACCATTTTCTTGGAATCACTAGAAATTGATTCATTTTTGAAAAATGAAAATAATTTGAAAAATGAAAACAATTTGAAAATGTTTTTAATATCTTAATGGACATATTTCAAAGCACCAACAAAATAAGAAATATTAAAATATCTGAATATTAAAATAAAAAGAAAACACATTATTGAGCCATAAGTTGAAAAAGAAATCAAAGCTTAAGTGATGGGCTATACATAATAGAAATTTAAAAGGTTATATATAAATCAGCTAATTTAGACAAAGATATACTGACCATATACATTTAAGTCTTTTTAATAAAAAAGAAAAGAAAAAATAATTGACTAAAAAGTTAAAGAGGAACAGGTATTAAATAGCAAAGAACAAAAAAATGTAAACCATAAAAGTTTCTTACAAAAATAGTAAAATAAAAAAATAAAATAAATCTAAAGAATATAGGGAACAGAAAAATCAGGAATAAGTTTAAATTGTAAAAGAATACTATCTGCAAAATCACATATTTCTTTTGAATAAAAAATCAATTAGAATGTTAATTTTCTGGGAAAATATAAATTACCAAAATTGATTCATTAAAGAAGTAGATAATGCTCTGATAAGAAATTTTTATAAGTTATCAAGGCATAAATATTCAACTATGACTTTATACATTGATAAATTTGTAGATTAGGCTTTCTGGAATTTTAAAGAATAAATTATTCTCATAACATATAAAAAATTCGAAAAGCTTGAAATAAAGTAAAATATTCATAATTCACTTTTACATAGCTAGCATAATGAAAATGTGGCAAAGACTATATGTATATTCACAAAACAAAGGCTAGGAGTGCCTGGGTGGCTCAGTCAGTTAAGTTCTGCCTTCAGCTCAGGTTATGATCTTGGAGTCCTGGGATGGAACCCCAAGTTGGGCTCCCTGCTCAGTGGGGAGCCTGCTTCTACCTCTCCTTCTGCCCCTTCCCTACTCATGTTCTTTCTCTCTCTCTCTCAAATAAATAAATAAAATATTTAAAAACAAACAAACAAAAAAAACACAAATGCTGAGATCTAAGAGCTCTCAAGTCTTTTTTCTAATTTGTTGGTTTACTTTATTTGTTTGTTCTAAACAAGTATAATACTCACAGAATGTATTACTAAAAAATTTCTACTAGAGCTTTGATAAGGCTTCCAATGAATTTATTAATTATTGGTATAAATATTAATATTTTTACATGTCAAGTTGTCCCATCCAAGAATATGGACTACCTTTGCATTCTCTGAGTTTTTAGCATCCTTTAATATAGCTTTAGTTATTCCCCACAGAAATCTCAGGACTGCTGTTTAAATATAAAGTACCTTACAGTTTTTGCTGATGATGATAACTAGCATCTTACATTTTGTTAAATTTTCAGGGTGCTTTTTACTGTTGATTTTTTAATTAATTTTTGTCATAAGTCAATCTTATATCTGGAGCTAGCCTTAATAATGATTATGAATTGGGGTGCCCGGGTGGCTCAGCTGGTTAAGCTGCTGCCTTCGGCTGGGGTCATGATTCCAGGGTCCTAGGATCGAGCCCCACATCGGGCTCCCTGCTCGGCAGAGAGCCTGCTTCTCTCTCTCCCCCTCTCCCTGCCGCTCTGCTTGCTTGTGCTGTCTCTCTAGCTCTCTGTCAAATAAGTAAATAAAATATTTTTAATAAAATAATGATTATGAATCTATGATCAGACAAATTATACTAGGCTATGAAAATAAAATAGACATTTACCAGTTATAGACTGACAAATACTCTGAATTATTATTAAAATATGTAATTCTAAAGGAAGAAGAAGGATTCAGGACTAAACAGCAATAATGAACAAAAACTTTAAAAAAAAATCTATTATCAAGTCTAGGGGCACCTGGGTAGTGCAGTTAAGTGTCTGACTCTGGATTTAGCTAAGATCATGATCTCAGGGTTGAGAGACAGAGTCCCATGTCAGGCTCTGCACTTTCTGCTTAAAATTCTCTCTCCCTCTGCCCCTCCTGCTCACGCTTTTTCTCTCTCTAAAATATATAAATAAATCTGTTTTTAAAAATCACATATCTTTTAAAAAGGAAAAATAGAAAATTCATTACTAAGTCTACATAAGTAGGTATTTAAAGTTTATTATTAATAATCTGAAAAAAAAATTACAGATGACATCAACATGGGAAGTCAGGGTTGGAGGCACAGATGAAAGCAAAAGTATGCTACCGTCCTTGACTTATTTAAAGAGAATATGCATAATGATTAGAAAAGATAGAAAAATACAAGCTCAAATATGTTTATTAAAAATCTGAAAGTCCCTTTCTCCTTTTCTCTTCCCTGGCAGAGGCAAAGGAGTGAGCCAGCTGTATTGATATATTCAACATGGCTGGAACCAACGAAGCAACTGCATGGTCAGGATTTTGGCTGCATATGGGGAGTTTGAGTGAATAAATAAATATAATGGGGGTACAGGGAACAATATTCCTCTTTGTCAAAGAAGAAAGTTATAAATATGAAAAAGGAGAGGACTAGAATAAGTCCTGTGATGTTGGTTTGGTATTGGGAGTATTAACATGAACACATGGTTTTTTATATAGAAAGAAAATTATAGAAATAAGTATAGAAGTATATGTGGATATACATATTCCCTACATCTGTCCTAAAAGCCATGACACCTCAGTAAAAATGAACACACTGAGCATCCAAATCTTAGCTTCTACATACCCCTCCTCGTTAAAAAGAATTAGGGACTCTTGTTGAAATGGCTGTGTCAGAAAGTAAGAACTGCTCAAAGAATGAAGGGGACAGATAAAAGAACACAAAAGTAATCTAGAAGGGCCACATCTCAGATAATCTAAGTATTAACATAAAAAATAATACTAATGGATTATAACTCGCTGAATAAAATGACATTCCATATTATATTTTTAATATAAAAAATAGCAATGCTGGGGGAAACCAGAATACTCTATCTTACAACAGGATGCAAAGTAATAAATCTGGAAA
Source organism: Lutra lutra (assembly GCF_902655055.1). Taxonomy (NCBI): domain Eukaryota; kingdom Metazoa; phylum Chordata; class Mammalia; order Carnivora; family Mustelidae; genus Lutra; species Lutra lutra. The sequence goes on from NC_062284.1 coordinate 57,510,578, forward strand.
AGATGGAATTGATAAACCCCTTTGATAATCATCATAACAAGTATTTCAGGCAAATATCATAATGGATGCTAAAAATGGTAGGTAAAATTTTGATGAAAAAACATGATATTTACAAAATATCTCTCTAAACAAAGGCATAGTCTAATTCTAATCTAGAAGAAACATCAAAAAAATCCAAATTGAGGGACATCATACAAAGAAACTGGCCTATACTTTAAAGAAATACATAAATGTCATGAAATTTCTAAGAAAAGAATAAGAGATCCTTCCATATTGAAAGAGACTGTAGATCCATGATGCCTAAAATATAATTTAGATTGGATTCAGAACTGAAATTAAAAAAGTAGAGGACATTATTGAAACAGCAATATATTTTAATGGTGATACTGTATCAATGTTGATTTCCTGATACTGAGGGTTATAATGTGTTATGCACAAGAGTATCCTTGTTTGAAGAAGTACACACTAAAATATTAAGGGGTAATGGAGCATTTACTCTCAAGTACATCAGCCAAAAGTCCGTGTATATGTGACTAATGTAGTTTAAAAAAAAAAATGTCATTTTAAATGACCAGAATCTGGGTGAAGAGTTCATGAGAGTTCTTTGCACAATTATTACAACTTTTCCCTAATGTGAAATTATTTAAAAACAAGTTAAAATATTTAAGGGTAGTTAACGTAGAAACATAATGAGTTGAGTAACTTACAAATCAAGAGTGGGGGAAAAAAGGCAGAAAAATGAAAGAAGAAAAAGCAAGTCTAGAAAGTAAAAATACCAAAAAAAGAAAAGATGAAAAAATTAAACCCAAACATAACAGTAGTTAGCATGAATGTTAATGATTCAACCTCACTTTTTAAAAAGAGAGACTTTTATAAAAGCAAACTGCTATTATTTGCTGTTTATAGGAGAACACCTAAAACAAAATGGTATGGAGAAATCATAAACGCATAAATAGAAAAGTATATACTTTTATAACTTAAAAAGTCAATGTAGCAATATTAATCTCATACAACATAATTTTTTAAAGATTTTATTTATTTGATAGAGAATGAGAGCACGTGCACATAAGTGGGGGAAGAGAGGCAGAGGGAGAGGGACAAACAGACTCTCCTCTGAACAGGGAGCCAAACACGGGGCTCAATTCCAGGACCCTGAGATCATGACCTGAGCCAAAGGCAAATGCTTAACCAACGGAGTCACTCTGGCACTTCTTCATTCAACATAAATTTAAAGCAAATGCATTAAAAGAGACTGGAAGTTCGTGGTGCCTGGGTGGCTCAATTGTTGGGTGTCTGCCTTCAGCTCAGGTCATGATCCCAAGATCCTGGGATCAAGCTCCAAGTGGGGCTCCCTGCTCACCAGGAAGCCTGATTCTCCCTCTTCCTCTCTCCCGGCTTGGGTTCTATCTGTCGCTCTCTTTCTCTATCAAATAAATAAAATCTTTAAAAATAAAAAATGTAAAAAAATTTTAAAAAGAGACTAGAAGTTTACATTTACAGAAGAAATAATAAATTCAGAAGATACAATATCCATAAACCTTTTGTAGAAGATACAATATCCATAAACCTTTTGTACTTAAAACATACCTTCAATTGGTTTTGTGATGGGGGGAAGGGGTTGGGAGAGGGGGGTGGGGTTATGGATATTGAGGAGGGTATGTGCTATGGTGAGTGCTGTGAAGTGTGTAAACCTGGCGATTCGCAGACCTGTACCCCTGGGGATAAAAATATATGTTTATAAAGCTGTAAAAAAAAAAAAAAGAAAAGAAAAGAAAAAAGAAAGGATGAATACCCAAGTTTTGTAGCAACATGGACGGGACTGGAAGAGATTATGCTGAGTGAAATAAGTCAAGCAGAGAGAGTCAATTATCATATGGTTTCACTTATTTGTGGAGCATAACAAATAGCATGGAGGACAAGGGGAGATGGAGAGGAGAAGGGAGTTGAGGGAAATTGGAAGGGGAGATGAACCATGAGAGACTATGGACTCTGAAAAACGATCTGAGAATTTTGAAGGGGTGGGGGGTGGGAGGTTGGGGGCACCAGGTGGTGGGTATTGTAGAGGGCACGGATTGCATGGAGCGCTGGGTGTGGTGCAAAAATAATGAATACTGTTATGCTGAAAAAATAAAAAAAAATTAAAAAAAAAACATACCTTCAAATATGCAAAGCATATTTGCCTAGGATGGTATAACAAGGGGAAATACATTAACAAATACATAATGTTGGTGGGAGACTTCAGCAAAGTTTTCTTTGGAATCAGCATAAGAAGAAAAAAAAAACTATATAGAAATTTGAAAAATATTCAACACAGTCTTTAAGAAACATTTAAAACATGGGGCGCCTGGGTGGCTCAGTGGGTCAAGCCTCTGCCTTCAGCTCAGGTCATGATCTCAGCGTCCTGGGATTGAGACCCGCAGTGGGCTCTCTGCTCGGTGGGGAGTCTGCTTCCCCACCCCACCCCCCGCCTGCCTCTTTGCCTACTTGAGATCTCTCTCTGTGAAATAAATAAATAAAACCTTAAAAAAAAAAAAGTTTGAAACATATGCAAAAACTGACCAAATTCCAGACAATATACAAGATGAATCCTGTAGTTTAATGACTACATCATAACTAAAAAGTATTTATTGGTGGAATGCAAGAAAATTTTAAAAATGTGAATTATATATGTAATTCATTATGGAATAAAATTATATAATGCCTTACTTTAAACTGAAAAGAATTTGATAAATGTTAACATTCATTTATAATTGTAAATATGGCACTTGGTAAGCTAGAAACCAAGAGGAATGCTCTTGACTTAATGAAAGGTAGGAACTAAAACCCATGGCAATTACTCTGCTTAATGGGAAAATATTATGTCTTCCAATTAAAATCAGCAATGAAATTAGGATGCTGTCAATCAAGAATACTCTTATTGAATTACTATTTATATAAAACTAGATGTTCTAGTCCATAAGTATGTTAAGAAAAAGAAATTAGACAAAAATATTAGAAAGGAAGAGATAAGGTGACTGTTACATGTAGAACGTGCAATTACCTACCTAGGAAACTAAAGAGAATCAATGATGAGCTACTAAAACTAATATTTAGCAAGGTGACTGTTTACAAGATTAACATATAAAAAAACAAATGGCTTGGGCAACTGGGTGCCTCAGTAGGTTAAACCTCTGCCTTCAGGTCAGGTCATGATCTCTGGGTTCTGGGCTCAAGTCCCACATCGGGCTCTCTGCTCAGCAGGGAGCCTGCTTCCCCCTCTCTCTCTGCCTATCTCTCTGCCTACTTGAGATCTCTCTCTGTCAAATAAATAAATAAAATCTTTTAAAAACAAAAAACAAAAACAAATGGCTTGCCTATATTCCAGGGAGGAAGAAAAAAGGTAACCAAACAAATCAAAACCAAAGCAAAATATATTTTGATGGTAGTGGTGGTAAGTATGAGATTTCAAAAACCACATTATTAAATTCCATAACAATAGGAAGAAAAAAATGACATGTCTCCCAAGACTATAATAACAAAGTGAGACTGTAACTTTTTTAGGAAAAATTTATCCTTAAGAAACCTCAATTAGGGGCACCTGGGTGGCTCAGTGGATTAAGCTGCTGCCTTCGGCTCAGGTCATGATCTCAGTGTCCTGGGATCGAGCCCCGCATTGGGCTCTTTGCTCAGCAGGGAGCCTGCTTCTCTCTCTCTGCCTGACTCTCTGCCTACTTGTGATCTCTCTCTCTGTCAAATAAATAAATAAAATCTTTAAAAAAAAAAAAAAAGAAACCTCAATTAACTCACTATGGAATCATTAACATTAGTTAATGCCCTTCTTTACCACTATCAATTTTCACAATAATACATTTATCTACAAATGTCTTGTAGTTTTTAAATGACTAAGCCACATAAACAATATTATGTGAAAAACAGGAGTTACTAACAATATATTAAAGAATAAGAGAATTTGTCTCTTCTATTGCTATCTAAAACTTGAAGAAAAATGGATGTTTTTGAGATGTTATTTGGCCCTTTCAAACTGAGCTGGAAGTTGATATCTATTTCTAGAGAAAAAAAAAAATGCCTTTTTTCCAATCTTAAATTGTTTTTATTAATGTAGAGCAGAATGTTCCACCAAAATTCTTGTGCTGAAATCCTAACCCCAAGGTGATGGTATTTGAAGGTCGGGCCTTTGGGAAGTGATCTGTTCATGAGAGTACAGACCTCATGATGGGATTAGTGCCCTTATGAAAGAGACCCCAGAGAGCTCTCTTGCTTTTTCTGTTCTGTGAGAACACAGTAAGAAGATGGCTGTCATCTATAAACCAGGAAGCAGGCAGGTCCTCACTAGATAGCAAACCTGACTATGGCTTGATCTAAGATAGATTTGTGAGAAATAAATGTTTGTTGTTGAGCCCCCTACCCAGTCTATGATATTTTTTTTTAAGCAGTGTGAACTAAGACATTTTCCATATCTTTTTTCCCAACCAGCAATAATCGGTTTGAATATATGATACAAATTTCACTCTTAAGAGTAACAAAAATCATAATGTACCTGGGAATAATATTAAAACTTTTATACAGAAAACTATACATTTTTACTGAAGGACATAAAAGAAGACTGACTGCAAATAGAAATACCATTTCAACTGAGGTGATGATCTTATACTGCAAACATGTCAGTTTTTTTCTCCAATTCAATCTATAAATTTGATACATTTCAAAATAGTGTGTGTGTGTGTGTGTGTGTGTGTGTTACATAGAAAAAATGATAAGTGGGTAGGGATTGGAATTAAATATGGTAATTCAGGTGGACTTTAACCTTACTCTTAGTAATTTGTTTTACACAGAGAGGAGGTGTTCAGGTATTAAGCATGTAATTAACAACTAATTTAAAAGTGACTTGAAAGATATTTTCTCCATTTTAATAATATTGCTCTCTGAGCATTTTTATTGTCCAATTTTCTTTTTATTCATCTCTTTTTTCATATTTCTTATAAAAAACGTAGTACTTTTATGATTAGAACAACATATGCAATTGATTGCATATATATATATATATAATTGATAATGATATCACATTATCAAAAGAGAAATGTCACCTGACTTTTAGTTCAGAACTCTACATATTACATAATCTATATTTATTCCACCAAAAGGATATACACAAGGTTTTTGTTGGTTTTTTTTTTTCCCCCAACATCTCAATTCTAGGCCTTCAAAGGGGAAACATGAGTTTAGTGGACTAAAAATCTATAGTCAGGCCCAATGCCGATAGGTATCATCTTTTCATGAGGTCCTGTGTCATTATTTTGTCAGGGACTCATGGGTGATACCAGGAGGCATTTAAGGATTGTAAGGAGCTATGGCTTTACATTCCTGAGAGCAGTATAGTCTACAAATTCACTGAGAAGTCAGCATGTGTTTACAGAAACTCAGGCTTTAATTAGCCAATGCCCTGAGGTCACTAAGGACAATAATAAACAATTTTTATCATCACTTTAGCACAGTTCGCAGAGGTGCATAAGAAACAGAGCAGCCAAACCAACACAGGCAATGAATATGGAGATTAGGATCGTATAGACATACTCGCCACATAGAGGCCAGTAAGGAATACTGACTATATCAGATATATCCAGTCATAAATCTTCCATTACAATGCCAAAACAGTAATTAACAGATCAAAATCAAAATGAAATCTCCAAGATGGTAAATCTTTAATAGTCTTAGTGCATACTTACCCTAGATATACTTTCTTTAAAAGCATATTTTTGAGTCATTTGAAAAATTACCATGACAGTATTTCAATGAATCTAATAAGGAAATTATGTTCAGGCTATATCAAACATGAAAAATACTAATTCTAAGAAGTTTTACTTGGACCTTTAAAAATACTGAGAAAAAGCTTGAAATGATTAAAAATAAGAAGTCCTCTTTATAAAATTCAACTTCTGAAGTATTTGACAGTTCAAGAAAAATGAAGTCCTACTTTAATGATGGAGTGGAGGGGTGTCTAGGTGGCTCAGTCAGTTGAAGAGCTGCCTTCAGCACAGGTCATGATTCCAGGGTCCTGGAATAGAGCCCCATGTCAGGCTTCCTGCTCAGTGGGGAGTCTGCTTCTCTTTCTCCCTCTCCCCTCTCCTCTTCTCTTTCTTCCTCTCCACCTTCAACCCCTCCCCACCATGTATTCTCTGTTTCTCAAATAAATAAACAATCTAAAAATCGAATCAACTCTAAAAAGTAATAAATAAAATAAAATGTTCCTTCAAATACTTATTTCAGAATTATGGGCATTGATCAGGCTTCCCGAAGAGATTCATATAGGAAATCTTGTGTAGCCATAATAGCAAAAGTGCAATAAATAAATGTAGAGAGAACTGGCTTGCCTCTAAACAAAATTAGCATATTTTAATCTACTGAAAGAAAAAGGCAAAATTGCCATGTTAACACTCACAATATGTGAAGTTTCCAAGAGCACCTACTTTGTCAAATGAGGTGTTTTTTTTGTTTGTTTTTTTAAGAAAAATCAAGGACAGTGATGGAACCTGAGAGAATAATCCCTGGTAATATTCTATTGGACAACATGACATGTTGAATTACTGGTGTCTATCAAAATCTTGTCTAGTAATGTAAGTTTTTTGAAATTATTTTCTTCTGTTAGCTATAAAACCAGTGAGTCAAATGTATTTAAAATCTGGAATGGAACACTACTGCAAAACTCTACTTAAGATATGACGTTTGTTGTAAAGAAAAAACAATGCTTAATAGAAATGCAAAGTAAAACTACGTTTCTACAGTTGCTAGTAGTCCTTGAGGCAGACATTCAAACAACTTCCCACCAGAACGTGTATGAAAACAAAACAATAAACTGCAGACCAGGACCCAAATGAAAGAAGGAGAAATTATTGTTAACTTACAGAGGAAATTTACCCCAAAGATAGGACTGACAAAATAAGGGAAGCCCACCTGTGGAAAAAGAAAATGTAGGAAAGCTTCCTTCATCAGTATGTTTAGGCTCAGATAATCTCTAACTTCCAGAATTACTGGTCTTCTATCACTTTTGCTATAGACAAAGCAGATTTTCATCTCCCCAGTCCCAATCCCAGTCCCCCAGTGAAGTATAGAGAAAGCAGTTTGTGATTGTTGAGCAACTGAATTAATTAATCTTTCCATATTCATTCAGACATAGAAACTCATAGACGTTGAACAAGCATCAGTTTTGGCAAAATGTTTCAGTGAGGTTTATCCCTGACCAAAAGAGCTTCAGAGCTAGAAGACAGGAGCAGAGAGGACCTGGTACAGGTGAATATTACAGAAATGGAATGGGCATCGATCAGGGAGTATCCTCCTGTATTGGTCCAGAACCATACCAGAGAAGTATACACCAGACACTGGACACACGGAACTGTGCACTGAGCTCCTAAAATATTCTACCTGTACCCAAGTGGAGAGTGAGTAGAGCCAAAGAACAGCCCTATACCTTGGGTGTTGACAAATAATGGAAATAGAAGAGTTTTTCCTTTCCTAAGGATAAGAAAAAAAGAAAACCAACACCATAGAGCTTATGAAAAATATAAACAGGGAAAAGAAAATGTCATGCTGAAGACCCAGAGTTTCACCCCCCCTGAACATAATCTGGTGTAAGAACCAGCACAAACTTGGGAAAAAGGCAACTAACATCTACAAGAGCGTACCCAAGTACATGATACAGGAACAGAGACCCATGAAGAAATAATGAGCTGAGACAAAAGAACAGGATGAGATGTAAAAATGATAAATTAGATGACAAGGAAATGAACTGCTACAACAGAATTATAAGCCACAGTGGTTGTGAATGAGAGATTGGATCAAGACGGTAAGCTCTGATCATATGACACTCTTCCCTCTTGTCTCAAATGCTGTGAAATAACATACATATACAGAGACTGTTTTCAGATGATTGATAGCAGTGCAGGAAAAGATGTAAGATAGAAAGGAAACATTATTAGATTTATAAAAAATTAAAGCTAAAGAAAATTATGACTCTAAAAATAATATACAGAAAAAGTTATGGAGTGACAGTTGTAACTAATTTAGTAAGAAGGGAATGTTCTCTGAAAAAACTTTTAAGGGAGGAAGGAAGTAGAAAAGAAAAAAGGAAGAAGTCACATAAGAATGTGAGTTCAACTCATACAGGAATTCAGTAAAGTGTCAGAATATAAAATCAATGCACAGAAATCAGTTGCATTTCCATACACCAACAACAAGACAAGAAAGAGAAATTAAGGAGTCAATCCCATTTACAGTTGCACTCAAAACCATAGGATACCTAGGAATAAGTCTAACCAAAGACACAAAGAATCTGTACTCAGAAAACTATAGAATACTCATGAAGAAATTGAGGAAGACACAAAGAAATGGAAACATGTTCTGTGCTCATGGATTGGAAGAATAAATTTTGTGAATACGTCCATGCTATCTAGAGCAATCTATACATTTAATGCAATCCCTATCAAAATACCATCACCTTTTTTTCAGAGAAATGGAACAAATAATCCTAAAATTTGTATGGAACCGAAAAGACCTCAAATAGCTAGAGGAATGTTGAAAAAGAAAACCAAAGCTGGTGGCATCACAATTCCAGACTTCAAGCTCTACTACAAAGCTGCAATCATCGAGACAACACAGTACTGGCACAAAAACAGACACATAAATCAATGGAACACAATAAGGAGCCCAGAAACAGACCCTCAACTCTATGGTCAACTAATCTTTGACAAAGCAGGAAAGAATATCCAGTGAGAAAAAGACAGTCTCTTCAACAAATGGGTATTGGGAAAATTGGACAGCCACATGCAGAAGAATGAAACTGGACCATCTTCTTACACCACACACAAAAATAGACTCAAAATGGATGAAAGCCCTCAATGTGAGACAGGAATCCATCAAAATCCTTGAAGAGAACATAGGCAGAAACCTCTTTGACCTCAGCCATAGCAACTTCTTCCTAGAAACATTTCCAAAGGCAAGGGAAGCAAGAGCAAAAATGAACTATTGGGACTTCATCAAGATCAAAAGCTTTTGCACAGCAAAGGAAAATGTCAACAAAACTAAAAGACAACTGACAGAATGGGAGAAGATATTTGCAAATGACATGTCAGATAAAGGGCTAGTATCCAAAATCTATAAAGAACTTATCAAACTCAAGACCCAAAGAACAAATAATCCAATCAAGAAATGGGCAGAACTCATGAACAGACATTTCAGCAAAGACATCCAAATGGCCAACAGACACATGAAAAAGTGCTCCACATCACTTGGCATCAGGAAATACAAATCAAAACCACAGTGAGATACCACCTCACACCAGTCCAAATGGCTAAAATTAACAAGTCAGGAAATGACAGGTGTTGGTGAGGATGCGGAGAAAGGGGAACCCTCCTACACTGTTGGTGGAAATGCAAGCTGGTGCAGCCACTCTGGAAAATAGTATGGAGGTTACTCAAAAAGTTGAAAATAGAGCTATCTTATGATCAAGCAACTGCCTACTAGGTATTTACCCCAACACAAATGTAGAGATCTGAAGGGGCACACTCACCCCAATGTTTATAGCAGCATTGTCCACAATAGCCAAACTATGGAAAGAGCCCAGATGTCCATCAACATATGAATGGATAAAGAAAATGTGGTATATATATATATATATATATATATATATATATATATATATATATAATGAAATATTATGCAGCCATCCAAAAACTAAAATCTTGCCATTTGCAGTGACGTGGATGGAACTAGAGGCTATTATCCTAACAAAATAAGGAACTCAGGGGCGCCTGGGTGGCTCAGTGGGTTAAGCCTCTGCCTTAAGCTCAGGTCATGATCTCAGGGTCTTGGGATCGAGACCACATCGGACTCTCTGCTCAGCAGGGAGCCTGCTTCCTCCTCTCTCTCTGCCTGCCTCTCTGCCTTCTTGTGATCTCTATCAAATAAATAAATAAAATCTTTTAAAAAAAAGGAAATCAGAGAAAGATAGTTATCATAAGATCTCACTGATATGAGAACTTTGAGAAACAAGACAGAGGATCATAGGGCAAGGGAGGAAAAAATGAAACAAGACTAAACCAGAGAGGGAAACAAACCATAAGAGACTCTTAACCTCAGGAAACAAACTGAGGGTCGTGGAAGGGGAGGGGGGTAATAAGGATGGGGTGACTGGGTGATGGACATGGGGGAGGTATGTGCTATGGTGAGTGCTGTGAATTGTGTAAGACTGATGATTCACAGACCTGTAACCCTGAAACAAAAAACACATTATATGTTAATTTAAAAAAAAAAAGAATGTGAGGTCAAATGATGTCTAGCCTCATTCTGTTTCATCGAACACCCTGTAACAAACTGCACCAGACAGTCTGTCTCATCTTGACTTGGGCTTTTATATCACCACATTAGTAGCCATTGGCTACTGGCTGCTTGCCAAACGAAGCAGCTACAAGTGCCGAAGGAAAGTTCTCCAATGGTTTTGGGTGTGAATCATCAGCATCAATTCAGCCAGCAGCTGAAGAATGTATGCAAGAAACCAGTCAAAGTGGTACTTGGAATATGGGTGGAACATCCTCAGCAGAAGCCTCTGACAGAAAGTATAATCAAAAAGTCAAGTGAAATAGAGAATAGAGAACTTTCAATATCGTCTAATAGAAGTCACTGAAGAAAAAGGGGAAAATAAACAATGAAATTATAAAAGACATTTTCCCCAAATAAAGGTGAAATTTTTCAGATTGGAAAGACCCACCAATTGCCAACAGAATGAATGTAAAAAATATGCATAACAGGACATTTCTTTTCTGAAATTTTAGAATAACACAAAGAGGAAATTCTAAGAGTGTCCAGAGGGAAACAGTCTAACTACCACAGTACATATTAATTTTATGATTAATGCTCATCTAAGACACCAAAAAGGATAGTCATCCAAAGGCATGAATAAACAAAATAAATTATAGATTTACTAGTATGTATCTTTTTGAGTTATATGTGTGTTACTGAACTCAATATATTGAGTGATATTAAGCTATATATCACTACATCTCACCCACAAGGAAAGGATGACAGCTATCAGATTTTTGGTTGATTCCTTAGGTTTTCACACATGATGAAGACTCACTCCTTATAGGACACTTTGTCTAAGGCCTGCTGGCTAGTGCATCCCAGCAGTACTGACAGCAATCAGAGCAGCTGCTCTAAGCAACTGCTGGTTGCTCCTATCTTTTCTGTGCTGTGCTGCTCTAACTCTTTATCCGTATCTTGAAGCTATATCAACTTTGCACATGACAATGATTCTAGTATGAATTCTTATTATGAGCATGCAGTCCATTAACCAGACTAGACCTGAACTCTTACATCTACAAAGAAAGAAAAACCATATCAAAGTCAGACAACTTATTTATAATATTAGATGTTAAATACAATGGAGCAGTGACTTCAAAATCATAAAGGGAAATGATTTAAATTCTAATTTTTATGTGACAAACCATCATTCAAGAGTGCAGTCTAAGTAAAAGTAATTTCAAAGTATGCAAAATTCAAAAAGGGAAGATGTGACATACAGAGAACAGTGGGGAATATCATAGTTAAGACTCAATAAATATTCATTCACACAGTTAAAATGCAATAACATTTTAATCCCAGGTGACCTTAATAAGGGAGGAAGTTATAGAGAAGTTGGGGAAGAGAAAAGGAGACACATGGAAGTATCAATGGTTTCTCTCTTGGTTTGTGGAGAGCTGTATATATTAGTTCAATTTCAACTTTAATAGAAAAACATAAACTTACATGTATGTTTTAAGATGTAAGAGTAACCATTACAGGAGTAGAAAAATGTATGACTGTCAATTAATGGGAAGAAAGACATAACAAATTCAATCAACCCAAAAGAAAAAAAAAAAACAAGAAGAAGAAGAAGAAGAACAGGAAAGCAAAACAGGGAATAAAAAAGTAGAACAAATAGAAAACACAATATAAATTGTCAGAGATAAGTACAAACATATAATTATCCAAGATAAATAGGATTACTAAATACCCATAGTAAAACAGACAGCATCAAAAAAATAGGTATTAGATGAAAACTTGGAAACATACCAGAGCTATTTTACATTGATAAAATATACACTTTAACAAGAACAATCTAAATAGTGTTCAAGTGTATAAAAGGCAAAAGAGTTTGAGATTCTTTGGCAAACCCACAGCATTGTGGGAAGAATATTTGGCAAATATATGGCAAACCCACAGCATTGTGGGAAGTATGCATCATCAGTAATCAAGAAATGAAGTAGACTGAAAGTTGTCAAGCAGCAAAGGGTGAAGATTTCCTGCCCCTCATTCTATTTTTTGCTTCTCTTCTCCTCTGCCTTCAAGTTCTTGGAGAAAGTCCTTAATTTGCTATAAAGATATTGCTACAGAAAAAGATTTACAGAAAGAGACAATATATACATAAAAGATCTTATTAGTATAACAATGCATTGGAATTATGTTGTGACAACTAGTCAATTTTATTAAGAAAAATATTTCTTCGGATTATAGATATTTAATTCTAAAGTCTATGCTAAGTATGATTTGAAGGTATGGCAACTCCTCTGTACTCTCCAAATGGTACTTAAATTTTGGGGAATGGATTAGAAAAATATTGAGGAAATTATGAAGAAGGAAATAGAAAGTAGGATCCAAAAGAAATGAAATCCTAGTTGTCATCACATAGATTCTTACAAAGGATGGGTTTACCTGGGCCAGTATGGACATGCAGGAAAAACTAATGATTAATTGCAAATTAGAAGCCTTCTCATTAGAGCCAGATATAAGTGCAAAGAATTCTGCTATAACTACCTCTATCTAATATCATTCTTACAGTTGCAACCAATAACAAATATAAATAATAGATATAGAAAAGGAAGGAAAAAATAAATAATCATCTTTGGTAAATGGTCGAATAGCTAAAAGAATAACTTGCACAACTTCTATAACTAGCAAGCCTAGAGTCAGTACACTGGAAGAATAAAATGTTACCATACACAAATCAATAGTTCCATTTAGAACAATAATCACTCAGGAAATGTAATAGAAAATATAAAACCCAATTCACAGAATAGAAAACAACAATACCTCCCATATTAACCTAACAAGAAATAATCAAGACCTACATAAAGAAAACTATACAACTTGATGGAATAACCTAAAAGAAGGTACAAATAGATGAAAAGATGCACCATGTTTCTGGATGGGAAGAGCTAATTTTATAAATATGTGAATTCTTCCCTCAAATGAATTCAATGCTTTTACAATTGAAATCCTGATCATGTGTTTTAGAAGATTTATTAAATTGATTCCAGGATTTACATATAGAGAAATATTTAAAAATTGCCAAGCCTTTGAAAAAGAACAATACATTCATTTAAAAATTTTTATTAAATGTTCCCTATTTTCCGGACATTGTTCTGGATAATGGAGATACAGCTGTAAATAAAAATTATGATGGGGGCGCCTGGGTGGCTCAGTGGGTTAAGCCACTGCCTTCGGCTCAGGTCATGATCTCAGGGTCCTGGGATCGAGCCCCGTATCGGGCTCTCTGCTCAGCAACGAGCCTGCTTCCTCCTCTCTCTCTGCCTCTCTGCCTGCTTGTGATCTCTCTCTGTCAAATAAATAAATAAATAAATAATCTTAAAAAAAAATTATGATGTAATTTTATGTCAAAACATAGCAAAATCAGGAGGAGGAGTCAAGATGGCGGAGAAGTAGCAGGCTGAGACTACTTCGGGTAGCGGGAGATCAGCTAAATAGCTTATCTAACGATTGCAAACACCTACAAATCCAACGGGAGATTGAAGAGAAGAAGAACAGCAATTCTAGAAACAGAAAATCAACCACTATCTGAAAGGTAGGACTGGCGGAGAGGTGAATCCAAAGCGACGGGAGGATAGACCGCGGGGGGGGGGAGGGGCCGGCTCCCCGCGGAGCAACAGAGCAAAATCGGGACTTTTAAAAGTCTGTTCCGCTGAGGGACATCGCTCCAGAGGCTTAACTGGGATGAAGCCCAGGCGGGGTCAGCGCGGCCTCAGGTCCCGCAGGGTCGCAGAAGGATCGGGGGTGTCTGAGTGTCGCAGAGCTTACCGGTATTAGAGCGGGGAAGCCGGCTACAGAGACAGAGCCGAGGAGTGACTCTCAGCTCGGGGTTGCCTTGAACCGGTCGCAGGCTCAGTCAGCTCGGAGCGCGGCCAGAGGCCAGGGTGACGGGAGTCATTGGGCGCTGTTCTCTGAGGGCGCACTGAGGAGTGGGGCCCCGGGCTCTCGGCTCCTCCGGGCCGGACACCGGGAGGCCGCCATCTTCATTCCCGTCCTCCGGACTCTACGGAAAGCGCTCAGGGAACAAAAGCTCCCGAAAGCGAACCCGAGCGGATGACTCAGCCCGGCCCGGGTAAGGGCGGTGCAACTCCGCCTGGGGCAAAGACGCTTGAGAATCACTACAACAGGCCCCTCCCCCAGAAGATCAACAGGAAACCCAGCCAGGACCAAGTTCACCTACCGAGGAGTGCTGTTTCAATACCAAGGAGAGCGGGAGAATTCCAGAGGAGAAGAAAGCAAAGCACGTAACTCATGGCTTTCTCCCCATGATTTTTTAGCCTTGCAGTTAATTTAATTTTTTTTCTCTTTTTCAATTTTTTTTTCTTTTTCTCTTCTTCTGCTAAATTTTTTTTTAACTTTTACCGTTTTTTAACGTTTTTTAAATAGTTTATCTAATATATATATATTTTTTCCTCTTTTTATATTTTTTCTTTATCGGCTTTCTTTTTTTAAATAGTTTCTTTTTTTTTTTTTTCTTTTTGAACCCCTTTTTATCCCCTTTCTCCCCCCTCACGATTTGGGATCTCTTCTGATTTGGCTAAAGCATATTTTCCTGGGGTTGTTGCCACCCTTTTAGTATTTTACTTGCTCCTTCATAAACTCTTATCTGGACAAAATGACAAGGCGGAAAAATTCACAACAAAAAAAAGAACAAGAGGCAGTACCAAAGGCTAGGGACCTAATCAATACAGACATTGGTAATATGTCAGATATAGAGTTCAGAATGACGATTCTCAAGGTTCTAGCCGGGCTTGAAAAAGGCATGGAAGATATTAAAGCAACCCTCTCGGGAGATATAAAAGCCCTTTCTGGAGAAATAAAAGAACTAAAATCTAACCAATTTGAAATCAAAAAAGCTATTAATGAGGTGCAATCAAAAATGGAGGCTCTCACTGCTAGGATAAATGAGGCAAAAGAAAGAATTAGCGATATAGAAGACCAAATGACAGAGAATAAAGAAGCTGAGCAAAAGAGGGACAAACAGCTACTGGACCACGAGGGGAGAATTCGAAAGAGAAGTGACACCATAAGACGAAACAACATTAGAATAATTGGGATTCCAGAAGAAGAGGAAATGGAGAGGGGAGCAGAAGGTATATTGGAGAGAATTATTGGAGAGAATTTCCCCAATATGGCAAAGGGAACAAGCATCAAAATTCAAGAGGTTCAGAGAACCCCCCTCAAAATCAATAAGAATAGGTCCACACCCCGTCACCTAATAGTAAAATTGACAAGTCTTAGTGACAAAGAAAAGATCCTAAAAGCAGCCCGGGAAAAGAAGTCTGTAACGTACAATGGTAAAAATATTAGATTGGCAGCAGACTTATCCACAGAGACCTGGCAGGCCAGAAAGAGCTGGCATGATATATTCAGAGTACTAAATGAGAAAAACATGCAGCCAAGAATACTATATCCAGCTAGGCTATCATTGAAAATAGAAGGAGAGATTAAAAGCTTCCAGGACAAACAAAAACTGAAAGAATTTGCAAATACCAAACCAGCTCTATGGGAAATATTGAAAGGGGTCCTCTAAGCAAAGAGAGACCCTAAAAGAAGTAGATCAGAAAGAAACAGAGACAATATACAAAAACAGTCACCTTACAGGCAATACAATGGCAATAAATTCATATCTCTCAATACTTACCCTGAATGTTAATGGGCTAAATGCCCCAATCAAAAGACACAGGGTATCAGAATGGATAAAAAAACAAAACCCATCTATATGTTGCCTACAAGAAACTCATCTTAAACCCGAAGACACCTCCTGGTTTAAAGTGAGGGGGTGGAAAAGAATTTACCATGCTAATGGACATCAGAAGAAAGCAGGAGTGGCAATCCTTATATCAGATCAATTAGATTTTAAGCCAAAGACTATAATAAGAGATGAGGAAGGACACTATATCATACTCAAAGGAACTGTCCAACAAGAAGATCTAACAATTTTAAATATCTATGCCCCTAACGTGGGAGCAGCCAACTATATAAACCAATTAATAACAAAATCAAAGAAACACATCGACAAGAATACAATAATAGTAGGGGATTTTAACACTCCCCTCACTGAAATGGACAGATCATCCAAGCAAAAGATCAACAAGGAAATCAAGGCCTTAAATGACACACTGGACCAGATGGACATCACAGATATATTCAGAACATTTCATCCCAAAGCAACAGAATACACATTCTTCTCTAGTGCACATGGAACATTCTCCAGAATAGATCACATTCTTGGTCCTAAATCAAGTCTCAACCGGTATCAAAAGATTGGGATCATTCCCTGCATATTTTCAGACCACAATGCTCTAAAGCTAGAACTCAATCACAAGAGGAAATTTGGAAAGAACCCAAATCCATGGAGACTAAACAGCATCCTTCTAAATAATGAATGGGTCAACCAGGAAATTAAAGAAGAATTGAAAAAATTCATGGAAACAAATGATAATGAAAACACAACGGTTCAGAATCTGTGGGACACAACAAAGGCAGTCCTGAGAGGAAAATATATAGCGGTACAAGCCTTTCTCAAGAAACAAGAAAGGTCTCAGGTACACAACCTAACCCTACACCTAAAGGAGCTGGAGAAAGAACAAGAAAGAAACCCTAAGCCCAGCAGGAGAAGAGAAATCATAAAGATTAGAGCAGAAATCAATGAAATAGAAACCAAAAAAACAATAGAACAAATCAACGAAACTAGGAGCTGGTTCTTTGAAAGAATTAATAAGATTGATAAACCCCTGGCCAGACTTATCAAAAAGAAAAGAGAAAGGACCCAAATAAATAAAATCCTGAATGAAAGAGGAGAGATCACAACGAACACCAAAGAAATACAGACAGTTATAAGAACATACTATGAGCAACTCTATGCCAACAAATTTGACAATCTGGAAGAAATGGATGCATTCCTAGAGACATATAAACTACCAAAACTGAACCAGGAAGAAATAGAAAGCCTGAATAGACCCATAACCAGTAAGGAGATTGAAACAGTCATCAAAAATCTCCAAACAAACAAAAGCCCAGGGCCAGACGGCTTCCCGGGGGAATTCTACCAAACATTTAAAGAAGAACTAATTCCTATTCTCCTGAAACTGTTCCAAAAAATAGAAATAGAAGGAAAACTTCCAAACTCATTTTATGAGGCCAGCATCACCTTGATCCCAAAACCAGACAAGGATCCCAACAAAAAAGAGAACTACAGACCAATATCCTTGATGAACACAGATGCAAAAATTCTCGCCAAAATACTAGCCAATAGGATTCAACAGTACATTAAAAGGATTATTCACCACGACCAAGTGGGATTTATTCCAGGGCTGCAAGGTTGGTTCAACATCCGCAAATCAATCAATGTGATACAACACATTAATAAAAGAAAGAACAAGAACCATATGATACTCTCCATAGATGCTGAAAAAGCATTTGACAAAGTACAGCATCCCTTCCTGATCAAAACTCTTCAAAGTGTAGGGATAGACGGCACATACCTCAATATTATCAAAGCCATCTATGAAAAACCCACCGCAAATATCATTCTCAATGGAGAAAAACTGAAAGCTTTTCCGCTAAGGTCAGGAACACGGCAGGGATGTCCGTTATCACCACTGCTATTCAACATAGTACTAGAAGTCCTAGCCTCAGCAATCAGACAACAAAAGGAAATTAAAGGCATCCAAATCGGCAAAGAAGAAGTCAAACTATCACTCTTTGCAGATGATATGATACTATATGTGGAAAACCCAAAAGACTCCACTCCAAAACTGCTAGAACTTGTACCGGAATTCAGTAAAGTGTGAGGATATAAAATCAATGCACAGAAATCAGTTGCATTTCTCTACACCAACAACAAGACAGAAGAAAGAGAAATTAAGGAGTCCATCCCATTTACAATTGCACCCAAAACTATAAGATACCTAGGAATAATCCTAACCAAAGAGACTAAGAATCTATACTCAGAAAACTATAAAGTACTCATGAAAGAAATTGAGGAAGACACAAAGAAATGGAAAAATGTTCCATGCTCCTGGATTGGAAGAATAAATATTGTGAAAATGTCTATGCTACCTAAAGCAATCTACACATTTAATGCAATTCCTATCAAAGTACCATCCATTTTTTTCAAAGAAATGGAACAAATAATCCTAAAATTTATATGGAACCAGAAAAGGCCTCGAATAGCCAAAGCAACATTGAAAAAGAAAGCCAAAGTTGGTGGCATCACAATTCCGGACTTCAAGCTCTATTACAAAGCTGTCATCATCAAGACAGCATGGTACTGGCACAAAAACAGACACATAGATCAATGGAACAGAATAGAGAGCCCAGAAATGGACCCTCAACTCTATGGTCAACTCATCTTCGACAAAGCAGGAAAGAATGTCCAATGGAAAAAAGACAGCCTCTTCAACAAATGGTGTTGGGAAAATTGGACAGCCACATGCAGAAAAATGAAATTGGATCATTTCCTTACACCACACACGAAAATAGACTCAAAATGGATGAAGGATCTCAATGTGAGAAAGGAATCCATCAAAATCCTCGAGGAGAACACAGGCAGCAACCTCTTCGACCTCAGCCGCAGCAACATCTTCCTAGGAACATCACCAAAGGCAAGGGAAGCAAGGGCAAAAATGAACTTTTGGGATTTTATCAAGATCAAAAGCTTTTGCACAGCAAAGGAAACAGTGAACAAAACCAAAAGACAACTGACAGAATGGGAGAAGATATTTGCAAATGACATATCAGATAAAGGGCTAGTGTCCAAAATCTATAAAGAACTTAGCAAACTCAACACCCAAAGAACAAATAATCCAATCAAGAAATGGGCAGAGGACATGAACAGACATTTCTGCAAAGAAGACATCCAGATGGCCAACAGACACATGAAAAAGTGCTCCATATCACTCGGCATCAGGGAAATACAAATCAAAACCACCATGAGATATCACCTCACACCAGTCCGAATGGCTAAAATTAACAAGTCAGGAAATGACAGATGCTGGCGAGGATGCGGAGAAAGGGGAACCCTCCTACACTGTTGGTGGGAATGCCAAGCTGGTGTAACCACTCTGGAAAACAGCATGGAGGTTCCTCAAAATGTTGAAAATAGAACTACCCTATGACCCTGCAATTGCACTGCTGGGTATTTACCCTAAAGATACAAACGTATTGATCCGAAGGGGCACATGCACCCGAATGTTTATAGCAGCCATGTCTACAATAGCCAAACTATGGAAAGAACCTAGATGTCCATCAACAGACGAATGGATAAAGAAGATGTGGTATATATACACAATGGAATACTATGCAGCCATCAAAAGAAATGAAATCTTGTCATTTGCGACGACGTGGATGGAACTAGAGGGTATCATGCTTAGCGAAATAAGTCAATCGGAGAAAGACAACTATCATATGATCTCCCTGATATGAGGGAGAGGAGATGCAACATGGGGGGTTGAGGGGGTAGGAGAAGAGTAAATGAAACAAGATGGGATTGGGAGGGAGACAAACCATAAGTGACTCTTAATCTCACAAAACAAACTGAGGGTTGATGGGGGGAGCGGGTTGGGAGAGGGGGGTGGGGTTATGGATATTGGAGAGGGTATGTGCTATGGTGAGTGCTGTGAAGTGTGTAAACCTGGCGATTCGCAGACCTGTACCCCTGGGGATAAAAATATATGTTTATAAAGCTGTAAAAAAAAAAAAAAAGAAAAAGAAAAAAGAAAGGATGAATACCCAAGTTTTGTAGCAACATGGATGGGACTGGAAGAGATTATGCTGAGTCAAGCAGAGAGAGTCAATTATCATATGTTTTCACTTATTTGTGGAGCATAACAAATAGCATGGAGGACAAGGGGAGATGGAGAGGAGAAGGGAGTTGAGGGAAATTGGAAGGGGAGGTGAACCATGAGAGACTATGGACTCTGAAATACTATCTGAGAATTTTGAAGGGGTGGGGGGGTGGGAGGTTGGGGGCACCAGGTGGTGGGTATTGTGGAGGGCACGGATTGCATGGAGCACTGGGTGTGGTGCAAAAATAATGAATACTGTTATGCTGAAAAAATAAAGAATTAATAAAAAAAATTAAAAAAAAAACAATAGTTAAAACTGTAAAAAAAAAACATAGCAAAATCAGTTACATAGATTCAAAAAGATAAGAAAAGTGTTCATGTCTTCTGCACATTTTTTGCCTTGATTATTTTTTGGGTGTTGAGTTTGAGAAGTTCTTTTTTTTTTTAATTTTTATTTATTTATTTGACAGACAGAGATCACAAGTAAGCAGAGAGGCAGGCAGGCAGAGAGAAAGAGGAGGAAACAGGCTTCCCACAGAGCTGAGAGCCTGATGCGGGGCTCGATCTCAGGACCCTGAGATCATGACCTGAGCTGAAAGCAGAGGCTTAACCTACTGAGCCACCCAGGTGCCCCGAGAAGTTCTTCATAGATCTTGGATACCAGCCCTTTATCAGTAGTGACATTTGCATATATCTTCTCCCATTCCATGGGTTGCCTCTTAGTTTTGTTGACTGTTTCCTTTGCTGTGCAGAAGCTTTTTATCTTGATGAAGTCCCAAAAGTTCATTTTCACTTTTGTTTTCCATGCCTTTGGAGAGGTGTCTTGAAAAGAAGTTGCTGAGGCCAATGCTGAAGAAGTTACTGCCTATGTTCTTCTTTAGGATTTTGATGGATTTCTGTCTCACATTGAGGTCTTTCAATCATTTAGAATTTACCTTTGTGTTGGTGTAAGAGAATGGTTGAGTTTCATTCTTCTGTACATAGCTCTCCAATCTTCCCAGCACCATTTATTGAAAAGACTGTCTTTTTTCCATTGGATATTTTTTCCTGTTTTGCTGAAGATTAGTTGATCATGGAGTTGAGGGTCTGTATCTGAGCTCTCTGTTCCGTTCCATTGATCTATGTGTCTATCTTTGTGCCAATACCATGCCATCTTGGTGATCACAGCTTTGTAATATAGCTTGAAATCAGACAATGTGATGCCCCCAGCATTGTTTTTCTTTTTCAACATTTCCTTGGTGATACAGGGTCTTTTCTGGTTCCATACAAATTTTAAGACTGTTTGTTCCAGCACTTTGAAAAATGCCATTGTTATTTTGATTGGGATGGCATTGAAAGCATAGATTGCTCTGAGTAACATAGACATTTTAACAATGTTTATTCCTCCAATCCAGGAGCATGGAATGTTTTTCCATCTTTTTGTGTCTTCCAATTTCCTTCATAAGTGTTCTGTAGTTTCTAGAGTATAGATCCTTTACCCCTTTGGTTAGGGTTATTCCAAGATAAATCAAGGTTTCTGGTACCATTGTAAATGGAATTGATTCCCTAATTTCTCTTTCTATAGTTAAATTGTTAACTATGTATAGGAAAACAACTGATTTCTGTGCACTGATTTTTTATCTTGCCACATTACTGAATTGCTATACAAGTTCTAGTAATTTGGGGTTGGCGTCTTTTGGGTTTTCTACATAAAGTATCATGTCATCTGCAAAGAGAGAGAGTTTGACTTCTTCTTTGCCAATATGAATACCTTTTATTTCTTCTTTGTTGTCTGATTGCTGTTCCTAGGTCTTCCAGTACAATGCTGAACAACAGTGGCGAGAGTGGGCATCCTTGTTGTGTTCCTGATCTTAAGGGAAAGGCTCTCAGCTCTTCCCCATTGAGATTGATATTCATTGAATACAGTTCAAATTTTTCCTATTGATTTTGAAGAGCTAATTTATATTAACTGGCATGGAAAAAATGGATGCAGGTAATAAAAACCCAATTCATATAAGACTAGTAATATTTAATACATATTGAGCACTTACCACATCAGACACCAAGTTATGAATATTAATGCTTTTCTCTTAATCCTCATATCAATTCTATAAAATAGAGGCTGATGTAAATTATCACCATTTACATTTGAGGAAACTGAGTTTTAGACATGAACTTCAGCTCTGCCCAAGTAAGTGATGAGGTCTGGATTTGAACTAAAATTCATCTATTTTTAGAGCCTAAGAATTTTATCAGTATGTTCTACAAAACCATAATGATAGCATAATATAGCAGTGTTTTGAAATGTTCCACTTAACTACTAACTAAAGAAATGATTACTGAGGGTGCCTGGGTGGTTTAGTAGGTTAACCATCTGCCTTTGGCTCAGGTATTGAATGGAGTCCCACATTGGGTTTCCTGCTCCACAGGGAGTCTGCTTCTCCCTCCTCCCCCCTTCCTACTCATTCCCTTAATCTCTCTCTCTCTCAAATAATAAAATCTTAAAAAAAAATTCAAACTTGATCAGGATACAGTGTGGACATGTAAATTCTGCAGCCTTTCAGGAAAGCTTCTCACAAAAGATTGTAAGAATCTTTGATACAGTGTTTTCAACCCTAGGAATTTCTGTGGATGAAGTAATCAGCAAAAATTCTGAACTCATTTAATGGTGAAAAACATTACAGCATCTTCTTAAGATGAATGACAGTATTAAAAAAACAAGTTTAAAAAGAGTATTTAATCAAACTGGATGTGATAATTATATAATTTTAAGTAGTGAGAGCTGGATACAAAACAATGTTTAAAATATGAGCTTACTGCCAAATTTTACATGAAAAATACATTTATGTAAAGCTCAGTATATAAATAAAATATTTATGTGTAAAAACAATATTTATAAACAGGAATTCTATAAAAGAATTATTATTTATATATTTTTAAATACCAAAATAATAGGGATTATGAGATTAGTGAAATAATTTTAGGGGAGAGGTATTTAATGTACTGGTTTTAGTCTTGAAACTTTTCTGTATTTCCTTAATTTTCTACAAATGAATATGCATTATTTGGCTAATAAAAATACATAGATATAACCAAATGAGAAATAAAACTGGGTTAGAGTAATACCATTGTTTGTCACATAGAATCCAATTAAAACTTCTAACTATACTCAAGCAGTGTTGGTAAGACTACATCTGCCTTTCCTAATAGTGGGAAAATGCTAATTAATTTATAGGTAATATTTAAAGTTTATTTTATGTAACATGTCAGCAGACGCAGTTAAAAGAGAAAAGTGTGTTTTATAGTCCTATGGAAGGTAATAAATGTCAGACATATGTAGATACAGTTATAAGTTTATGAACACCCAGGGTAATGCACACAAGGAAAACCTTATACGAACACCAAATGAAAAGACATGTTTTCTAAGCACAGTCAGGGGACTGTTTTTAACTCCATGTGTAATATAGGTTAGATAGAGGGTTAAAGACTGCAGTGCAGTGGTCTGACAATAAACCCCCTGCAAGTGTGTGGTTTGATGGGGTGTTAATTGAGTAGCAGGTGAACATAAATAGAAAGCACCAAGGGTG
Source organism: Lutra lutra (assembly GCF_902655055.1). Lineage (NCBI taxonomy): Eukaryota > Metazoa > Chordata > Mammalia > Carnivora > Mustelidae > Lutra > Lutra lutra. The sequence continues at coordinate 57,534,288 of NC_062284.1, forward strand.
TGTAGGGGGGAGTCTTTTTGTTGATGAGGGAACATAAAAATGCTGAGCTCTATAATAAGAAATAAAGACAATCTGGGGTTTATTTCTCTGACTTCTTTCTACCCTCCATAGTATGGGCCTCTCTAGTTTAAAATGCTTGCTAGGGAATAATAACATGGCTTTTAAAATGGGTGGGTGATTAGAGAATAAGTCAGATAGTCCTGAAGGTTATAAAAACCTAGGAGTTTGTTTCGTTTTTGTTTGTTTATAGTTAGATGTGAGGTTTAGTATGGTTGTTACTGCTGCTTCCTGGCATTACTGGTTCAGAGTATCTCAAGGCATATACAGGGGCTGGGTCATTCAGCAGCTAATGTAAAATATCATCATGACTGCATTAGCATAGAAACACCAAAAAATATAAAAGTGGCTGAAACATGAAGAAAGACTCAAGCTCTCTAAAGTTCAAGAGAATTTTTTTTAAGAAAGGGGATTTTTTAAGAAAGGGGATTTTTCCTGGGACTCCTAGGTGGCTCAGTCGGTTAAATGTCTGATTCTTGGTTTCAGTTCTGGACACAATCTTATGGGTGGTAAGGCTAAGCCCCACCCTGGGCTCTGAGGTTAGTGGGAGTCTGCTAAAGATTCTCTCCCTCTGCCCTTCCTCTCACTTGCATACATATGCTCCATTTCCTCTCTCAAATAGGTGAATAATTCTTAAAAAAAAAAAAAGAAAAAGAAAAAGAAAGGAAATTTTTCAGCATAATTCACCCAGACGGGTTATATGAAAATACACAAGTAAATCCCTGAGTAAAATGTAGTTTAAGTTCTAATGTTAGTATTTAACTTTTCCCAAGAAACCACCATTTCAAAAACGTATTCAATGCAGATTTACCTTTCTCTGAAAAATATCTTTAGATTCTTGTACAGTAGCATATTTTCCAAGAATGTTGCCAATTTGAAAAGAATGAGGTCCCTGTACCCTATATTGTTTTATCCAACAAGGCATTAAACACATCAAAGATGTGTATAAGACACTGTTAAGCTATTAAGTTTTAATAATGATAGCTAGTATTTATATTTCCTGTGTACCAGGAACTGTGCCAACTGCTTCACAAATACTGTCTGATTTGAACCTTAGGACATCTTAAGAGGTAAGAACTCCTAATTCACATTTACAAATGATGATACCCTATAGAAAGATGAAGTATCTGCCCTCTTGTGACATAACTAATTAGTTATGAAGCCAGATTTAAACCTAAATAAATTAACTCCAGACAAAGTACAAATCCTAAATTCCTACACTATACTTTTTCCTTACACTCAAGTTCCTATAGAATATTGACTAAATAAATGCTTTATTATAATAAAGAATCTTGCTCTTTCAAGAGAGTTAAGATAAAATCACAGAAAGTTCACTTCCCAACATTGTCTAGAGCAGTGATTCTCAAACTTTAATGTTCAGATAAATCACTTCAGGATCTTGTAAAATGCAGATACTGATTCTGTAGGTTTGAGATGGAACCCGAACGTCTTCATTTCTAACAAGCTCCTGGGTGATGTTGCTGCTGCTGCAGACCACCCTTTTAATAGCAAGTAGATAGTATTTTCTTTCAGATGGGTTGAAAGGATAGGAGTAAAGCACTAGGTGTTTTTTCTGTGCCCTTCTTTTCATTCCCTAATTTCAGTAAAACCACAATCTTGTCCAGAACAACCATCCCAACTTCATGCCCTTTTATACTCATTCTTCTCTCATCTCAAAGAAGAAAACTAGAATGCTAATAATATAATTATAAATGCTGTAGTCAAATTCTGGCAAACAAATAGCCAGTTCAGATGTGTATTAAGGAAAAACAATTCTGTCTCCCCTTTGTATTATTTTACAGATTATTGAAAAGTATCAGAACAAGTCAGCAACAATAAGAGCCACAAGAAGTGGAATGAGTATTACCTTAGGAGCCTAGATATTTGTTGTCCAGAAACCTGATTTATCTTGGGCTTCCCTCTCACCCAACCCTGTTACTCCATATGCAGTCATTAACCATACCCTACAGATTTAACCTCACAAATAGTATCTCTGTACCATCTGTCACTGCCTTGGGTTAGCTCATCATCACTTCTCACTTTACACAGTCAGCTAATATGGGAAAGGAAAAAGGTTCCAGTCTGCCTTCTGGACTACAAGACCATTCTCCATAGAGCTGCCAGAGAAACCTTTCTGAATTATTAATCTAATACCACTTCCTTGCTTTACATCCTTCAATAGCTCCCTATAACTTAATGTTCTGACTTCCCAGGTTAGCACACATGGCTCCTTGTGATCAAGCTCCATCTGTCTTGGTGGTTCATACCTTCCATTACCTCACACAAACCCCTTACTAGGAGCATACTGAACACAGACCACAGCTTTGCTATTGCATCATGGTGTTTTATACCTTCATCCCACACATTATTTTTATTTGGAAGTTCTTCTCTTTTTGCCTGCTCTCTCCTTTCCAGCCATCTCTCCTACACACCTAGTCTACTTGCCAATATCCAGTTCAAGGAGTGTTCTGGAAGATCCAGTGACTCTCTGAATCATCCCACTAAAGCAGTCAGAGCAATAAGTAGGAAAAAGAAGAACCCATAGACTTTATCTGCAGTAACAAAAGGTCACAAAATACACACACAAACCCAAAGTATGATTGGGAGAGGCTAAATCACCAAAATCTAGGAGACCCATTTAGTATCAAAAACTATATAGAGAGAAATTGGAGGAAAGCAAAGGGACTAGTGAAAATTCTATGAGCTAGAAACTCCCAACTTTCAGATACTCACTGGAAAACACAGTGGACCTTTCTGAGAGCAGCAAGAGAAAACAGGATAGGATTTTGAAAGTTCCAAATTAAAGATGAGTACAAGGGGTCCAAAGTATGACCTGATAGTCCTAATGAGTTCTGGAGTCTGGGACCTATAAACTCACAAAACTAACAATCAAAACAACGCTTACATCACAGAGCTTAGCACTAAGGAGATTGTAAACCAATGTGAGCCCAATAGACTATGTGGACAAAGAAAAGAGAAGAGAAGGTAAAATTGGGAAAACTAGCATAGGAAGAATGTCTAAGAAAATTTAAGGACATTTCTTTCCTTCATTGAAGGAGCAAGATTCATAGCTATTCTGATCTAAACTTCTAAAAGTACAGGAAAAGCCATTTTGCTTTAGAATGGATAGCAACAAAAGATTACTACATAATCCCACATAAAGTAAGTATAAAAAAGAGAGCATAAAGAGTAAAATAAATCCCTCAGATAATGGGAACATATAAAAAATGCCCCAAAACAGATAAAGAACCTATTTACTAAAATACAAACTTTAAAAATAAAAATAAAAGTATAAAAATGATCTATTTAATAAGTAGGATGCATAACTACACAGAAAAGAACTAGTTCAAGTGATTTTTTTAAAAAGATTTTATTTATTTATTTGACAGACAGAGATCACAAGTAGGCAGAGAGGAAGGCAGAAAGAGAGGGAGAAGCAAGCTCCCCACTGAGCAGAGATCCCGATGCGGGGCTCAATCCCAGGACCCTAGGATCATGACTGGAGCCGAAGGCAGAGGCTTTAACCCACTGAGCCACCCAGGCGCCCAAGTTCAAGTGACTTTTAAATAGTAATTTGACTGTACATTCCTGGTGGGATACGCACTAAGGATTTAAAAAGTATAGCAAAGAACAATGACAAAACAAAAACAACAAAAAAAGTGAAAACAAAACAACAACAACAAGTTAAACTCTTCTGGAAATCATATGGTTAGTAGACATGTTGGTATTGTTTAACTAAGATTGCTGTGTTATAAGTATGGGATAAACGAATGAGAATTATTACGTTGGTATTATTTAAAGCAGGGATTTTTCACAGCTAGAGAGGAGATACTACTTTATATAACATGGATAAGGTTAAGAAAAACCCCATTGTCTTGAATTTGAATTGGAAGTGTCAATTTACCAACTTATGACTTGGTTTTAAATATGTATGTTTCCTAACTCTATCCTCCAAAATGTCTAGAAACAAAGCCTCACCAGAATGAGTGCCTCTAGCCTTCAGAATGTGGGTCCTAAATAGGTGACCTCACTAAAAAGATCTAAGAATCATTGAAGAAACAGTTGATTCTAGGTCTGGGATGGGACATGTTCAAGATGAACCTTGAACCCCTCATGAATTAATGAACTAACTGGAGCAGTTCTCAAAAAGTGATCACTGGGCCAGCAGTGCCTGGGAACTTGTTTGGAATGCAAATTCTAAGCCTCACCTCAGACCTACTGAATTAAAAACTCTGGGACTGGGCTCAGAAGTCAGGATTTGAACAAGCCTCCAAGTGATGTTGATGAACATGAAGTTTGAGAACCACTAATCTAGGATCATGATTATCATAACTCTTAATATCAAAAATGAGATGCAGCCAGACATTGCATTCCTTCTGACAATTACCTGTTGCCACCTCCAAAGTTGTCTTCCCCCACCAAAAACATAAAAATTAAAACTGAACATGCCTCAGATTAAGCTCTAATTTTAACTATCAAGTTATAGAAAATAGGAACATGTTAAACAATAATATAAGATGCAATCAACAAAATCTAGACTTTGGACAATTCTCTAGGTCAAATAACCTGGTTTTTCCAACAAAGAAATTGTAAGGGGAGAATACATATATATATTATATAAGGAGGGAGATATATGTATATATAAAGGGGGAGTATATATATATTATAATGGGGAAAACATGTGTGTGTGTGTATATATATATAGTATAATATATAATATATATACTATAATGGAGAAACATGTTTGTGTGTGTATTTATATGTGTGTGTGTGTGTGTGGAGAGAGAGAGAGAGAGAGAGAGAGAGAATCTGCAATTGGAAGAGACCAGTATTATGAACCTTATTTGATCCAAATTCAAATAAATAAACTGGAAATAAAAGAACATTCCTAGTTTAATTAGAGAATTTTGAATACTTTTTGATGATACTGAGGTGTTGATTTTTTTTTTTTTTTTTGAGGATGATGATACTGTGCTTGTGTTTTGGAGATAACATGCTAAAATATTTAGAGATGAAATTATATATTGTCCAGAAATTATGTCAAAATAATTCTGGGGAGGGGGTAAGGGGGTAGATGAAGTTGGCCATTAGTTGATAGAATTGATGATGCTTGAAACTGAGTGATTTACTTAGAAGTTAATTACAATATTTATTTCTATTTTTATATATATTTGAATTTTTCTATAATCGGTTTCACATCAAGGATAATCTCTTCTAAAAAATTCTTCCTTTAGCACCACTCCCAGCTTGGTTAGATTACCTTTTTCTGTGCTTTGCCATCAGTCTGTGCATAACTCCATCTTAACTGTGATGATTTCCTTGAGGGGATGTCTGGCTTTTGTTTGCCTTACAACCCCAGTGGCTTATCACAGTGCCTATACACAGCATCTTTTTTCAGTTCAGGGTTCTCCCAGAAAACAGAAAGTACACTCAAACACCGTAATTGAAAAAAGAGTTCAACAAAATAATTACTTACAAGAATGTAATCAGGTGAAGAGAAATGATACAGGATGGCCTAGGCAGTTGCGTCTGGCAGCAGCAGGAGGCCATTACCTCCTCTTGTCCAGTGTGCAGGGGGAAGGGAGATCTACCTGCAACCTAGTGAGAATTGTAGGTTTAGGAACGGGCTCCTGAGAAGAACTACAGCCTTTGTTAGAGGAACAAACCTAGAGCCCTCCAGGGAGGTTGCTGGGGAAATACATATCTCAAAGTCACTCCAGTACCCTGTTGGTCCCTTCCACTGGTGGAATCCAAACAGAAGCAAGAGAGCCTATTAATGCAGGCAATAGAGAGAAGGGTGGAAAGTGGATCTTGAGGATGAGATGCAAAATCACAGAGGCATGAGGCTTCTGATCATCCTTACAGATTCCGGTCTCCAAATCATGAGTTTCAAACGGTTTGATGTGTGTGCACACATACATGTGTGTGCATGTGTATGCGTGTGTGAGAGAGAGAAGAGAGGGGCATGTGATTATACCTTTCTCAGATGGCTTCTCTTCCTTTCAGTCCACAGAGCATAGATTTAGGAAGAATCAGATCGTTGTGGCAGATTATCAAAATAGCCACAAATATCTCTTTGATCATTATAAAGAAACGTTCTTTGTCTTTCCTGCCAGTTTTTCCTCTCTAATAAAGAAAATTTGGACTCATACTGTATTACCTCCAGTAGTATTTCTAAGCAACAAGCTAATATCAGAATATCAGTGTAAATACACCTGCAATTGTCAGTTAACCTCATGCTATTATTTTTAGACTGCCTGCGGCAGATTATCAGTACTGTCAGAAGGAAAAAAAAATAACACAGAATAAGGCATTTTCAGTCTTTTCACAAGCCAAATCACGAAATGGGCTCATTATCAACATGTGGTTGCCTAAAGTTCAATATGAATATATCTTCAGCTCTCTGATAACTGCTGTAGAGTTGTGTAATTCAACAAAATGTAAACACATGTTCCCCAGAAATGATACACTGCCAGACAAATGTGATCATGTCCCCCAGCCTTCCCTTGAAAAAAACTAATCAAGCCCGAGGATTTCAGGATATATTCTGAATCTGAAGATCACAATCCTGCTTCTTCCCCATCAGTTCAAGCCAATGGCCTTACTAAATACATGAGGCCTAAAACATTTATCTCACAGGGGACTGTTTTTTTTCTTGTCCTAGAGTCTCATAATACCTTTACCAACATCTATGATAACTTTAAAAAAAATTACCTTATTTTGGAAAATATAAAACTCTATGCTTTGGATGATATTTGGAACCATATCTCAAAGTGTCTACACTTAACCTTGTAACAGCAACTTAAATCATGGGTATTGAGGCTATAATACTACTTTTACAAATCCAAATACTGGAGCAATAGTAAGTATCATAATAAAATAATAAAAATATACCATCCTTTATATGCAAAGATGGTTTAACCCTCTATCAATAAGATGGAGATATACATTCTTGTTCCAGTAATGGTGATAGATTCATACCATACACACAAACACCTTGTTCTCCTTGAAACTAAACAGCACTCCAGGGGCGCCTGGGTGGCTCAGTGGGTTAAGCCGCTGCCTTCGGCTCAGGTCATGATCTCGGAGTCCTGGGATCGAGCCCCGCATCGGGCTCTCTGCTTTCTCGGGGAGCCTGCTTCCTCCCCTCTCTCTGCCTGCCTCTCTGCCTGCTTGTGATCTCTCTGTCAAATAAAAAAAAAAAAAAAAAAAAAAAAAAAATCTTAAACAGCACTCCAGTGGGTTGTGATTGACTGCGGCTTTCACTCTAAGTAGCTACTGAGATACACAAAAATCGAAACTATAACTTCTGCCTAAAGGCTACAAAACTCTAACCAACTGGATTCCATACTGTATCAGAATCATTTGAAATGACTGTAAAGTAAGGTGGTATGGTTAGTAGAACACACAACCTGCAGCCAGAAACTTGTGGTTTGGGTTTTGTCTGCCACTTACAAGCTTTTGAATGTAGGCAAACTATTACACATATTTGAATCTTAGGTTTTTTATTAATTTTTAAATTATTTATAATCATTTCTGCCCTACAGAGCTGTTGTGAGAATCAAATAGTCTAAAGCATGAAAAAAGAACTCTATAATGTGCTGAGTACTAATAAAAGGTAGTTCTTTGATTCTGATTTAATTCTTTTATTTGATCACTGAACTATAATTGAGATATGCCAACACAGACTTTTAGTTCTAATTCTGTTTTCATTTCCTTCTGCCTTTCCATTTATCCTCCCTTTCTAGTCTTTGCATTGTCTTTCTTGAACACTACATCAAAAACTAGTGATATACTACTATATGTCATCTAATTGAACATAAAAAATATTAATTCTCAATAAAAACTTCAAATCAAAGATTACAGAGAAATATTTAGCAAAGTTTACTGTCTCTCATTACCCTTAAAACTGAATTTATTTCTAGCCCCACTTTAGAGACTGAAGCCAGAGATACCACATACATAAAGCCAAACAGACAACCTCAGGATTGGGAACTCCCAAGAGGCTGATGAGGCAACACCCCCACCCAGAATAGCCCAAGCACAGGTATTGCCTCAAAGAGATGAGAGCTCCCAGCATTGGGGGCCGAGACTCCAACACTCTATGCAAAGATATGCCAGAAAGAAGAAAGCAAAGAATGTTTTGGTTCAGGGCTCCTCGTGGCTCAGTCAGTTGAGTATCCCACTCTTGGTTTCGGCTCAGGTCATGATCTCAGAGTCATGAGATTGAGCCCCAGGTCAGGCTCCCTGCTCAGTGGGGAGTCTGCTAGAGATTCTCTTACTCTCCCTCCCTCCCCCCTACTTACACTCTCTCATCCTCTCTCTCTCTCTCTCCCCACCGCCCCTGTAAAAATAAATAAATAAATCTTAAAAAAAAAAAAAAAAGAATGTTTTAGTTCACTAGTGATGTCTCTGGCCCCAAGGAGTTTGTAAAGAAATGAGTTAGGCTACATGCTTTATCATGAAAACAAATTGACTAAGAATGAGGGTCCACTTTGTTTTATCCCAAATTAGTTCCATAATCAATTTGAGCAAGTCATTTGACCTACCTGGACATCATGTTCTTCAACTATAAAAATCTTTATTATTTCTACATTCTCATCAAGCTCTAAAGTGTTACAGTAAACATAAGTAATTCATTTCTATTCTCACTATGAAAACAAGGTCTACTGGCCAGAAATAAATTAATTAAATTAAAGAAATAAAAAACAGCTACAATCCCCCAAATTTGTAGTGACATGGTTTTGAGGTTTTCCCATTCATTTGGGAAAATCCAAGGCCTCTGTATAAGAGGATTCAGCAAGAGTCAAATTATTATCATTTTTACCTACCTCTTTGAGAGGACCCCTTACCAGGAATTCTAACAAACAACAGTTTCTGTCTGTAGCAACCAATCAAATGTATTATGGATGGAACATTTCCATGTAATCTCATTATCAACAAGTCTTTTGCATGTGGCATTCTTAACTTCCACAAATAAAGAAAATCATAATCCTTGGAAACAGGAAAAACTGTAATTAGAAACTCCAACTGTACCATAGCCCAGTATGGCTGGTTTTGCCACATTAGCCAGAGGAGACAAAAGTACCAGTCTACTATATAAGTGTCCTTCACTTCACATACACTCCAGACTTGGTCTTAAACCTTCTCTGGAGAGGAAAGCTCTCTTTCCAACACTAACTCTTTTCATCTTCCTTCCTCTTTCTTGTACCTACAAAAAATTACTGTCATAGTTTTTATATTTATAAACCATTGAAGAGATTATGTCAGATAAGAACTTTATTTCCATGTTGCTGTTGTTTTGATTCAGAAAAACAGTGAGCTGAGTTAGTAAAATGAGGAAAAGAATGAATCGAACTCTGTGAAGAGGAGGAAGATGTTTAACAAATGATTTGTCAAGCAGAGGGGGAGTTAATAAATACTTCATGTTGATAAAATTAGGAGCAGGTGAGCTAATACATATATGAATGATTTTATTTAGCGATAAAATTCTACATAAATACATTATTGTTATCATTATTTTAGGCAGAGGGAAAAATAATGGAAAGGAGACTGAAAGATTACTAAAGAAAGAGATTGTTGCTAGTACTGGTGCTGCCCCTCACCAAATACGTGTTTTAGGGCTAGATGTCAGTCCTGGAGTTTCCTGTCTCCACATGATGCTGTAATTCTTGCTTCCTTTTGAGTTTCTTCATCTTCCCTTCTTTTACCCACATTGGATTCGTGCCTAGATAATACCAGTCTCAGTTACATACTCAAGTTCAATTTTCGGATCCACAATTCACAGACAGATCCTTATAAACTCCCTGAAAGAAGTTCACATTTAATAAGATGCAAGCAGTCATTGAGAGGCACGTTCTTTCAGCAATTGTTAGTAAATGGTGTTTTCAGCTCAGCATCTCGGGAGCTCTGTCAGAAAGCACAGACTTGAGACTCTCAAGTTCCAGTTCCTAGTGTTCTCAGAGGTTAAGGTGGCAAATGTTAAGCCTGGCGGCTTCTCTCTGACCCTTGGCTTCAGACTGTCCCACAGAAGTGTTCATCTCTCTTTTGTGTATCCTTGGTCTCCAAGGACATGACTGAGAGGAAGGTAGGGAAAATTCAACATCCCACTCAATAAAATATAGAAAATTTAAAAAAAAAAATCCCTAGAGAGAAGAATAATCACCTCCTGATACGCAGAACTATTTATGCTCTCTCAACATAAGACAGCAAAATCTCTCTCTGTGCTGGTGCTTTGTCACTCATACTATTTCTGGTGTTACTATTATTAATACAAAAAATAAAAATGTTGAATGGTGGTCCCAGAAAAGCTTTTTTTTTTTTAAAGATTTTATTTATTTATTTGACAGGCAAAGATCACAAGTAGGCAGAGAGGCAGGCACAGAGAGAGAGAGGAGGAAGCAGGCTCCTTGCTGAGCAGAGAGCCCGATGTGGGGCTCGATCCCAGGACCCTGGGACCATGACCTGAGCCGAAGGCAGAGGCTTTAACCCACTGAGCCACCCAGGCGCCCCCCCCCCCCCAGAAAAGCTTTTAAGAATTGTCCTGCTCTGCAACTTGCCTTCCTGCCATATCTGCAAACAAAGTACTAAACTGAATCACAGAGCTCCAGAAAGCCCTTCCTAGCTGTCATGGCCCATCTTTAAATGTTAAGAGCTGTTGGATCTCTTTCTGCAGAACTTGATGCTACAGAAACATAGATGTATTAGTCTCAAAGCCCAGGGAGAACACAGGCCTGCTGTTGCAGATATTTGCTGATTTTCCCCAGTTAGAGGACTGTGGGGATCAGGGGACATGGTGAGACAAAGAAAAGGAAACCTCTGAGTCACAACAACAAATGTGTGCCCTTGGAGGAGAGACTGTGCCAATTGCCTGATTCACTGCTAGGTTCTGAATAGAATTACCTGCATGTCAGTCAGTCAAGGTAGTTTAAAATACCTGTGCTCCTAAAGCCAGGATGTCATTATGGATTTAGCACTACTAGCAGTGTTCTCTTTGTCACACAATGAAGCAATATGGCTAATTAACGCTCACTAGGGAGCCTGAAATAATGATGCCTCTCTCTTCCTAGAGCCAATTACCCCAAATATTCAGATTACCTACCTACTATTTCACTGAAAGAAGTGTCTGGATTTTTTTTTTTAATTTAATTCAGGCATTATGTATCAGGTAACGTCACATTATGTGATGTTGTGTCACAGTCTGACAGCTTACAACGAGGGATATACTGAATATATTGGGTAGTTAATACCTGCCTGAATTAACAAGACAACCAACTTTCCAAAGGAAGAAAGTGAGAATTACCTGCTATACCTTCTGGGATATCTGGAGGGAGTACATGTCTGATTTACTCGACCAACCACTGTGTGTCACTGTTGCTTCTCATAAAGACACATGAAAGAGTATTTGTCCGCAGAGATGGCACACGCATCTACATGTAAACTATAGATGGGTTTGTAGAGAATCCTTAATGGATACTCATTCATTAAGATTCACTTGAGCACTGTTTAAATGATCTCAGCCATTTAGGAATTAAGTATTGAGAAGTAAGGTAACATAATGAAAAGGATTTGGGATAGAGCAAACCAGTTGAGAACGTGATTCATGACCTTTCTTCATTTACCCATCTATTTATTCAACAAATATTTATTACATACCTACTCTCTACAGGTATTCAGTTAAAGGAAGACGGGATATTCTCCTGCTCCATTTTTATTGCTGTTCCTAAACAAGCAGAGCTTGCCCCGCCTTGGGCCTGTACACTAGCTGATAGCATTGCCTAGGATGCGCCTTTCCAAGACATCTTTATGACCTACTTCCTTACCATCATTAGTTTCCCAAATTAGTTTTCTCTGGCCAACATCTTAAAATGAGGCCTTCCCTGGTGAACATACTTTAAATCCCATTCCCCCTTTCCCTCCAGCACTCCTGTTCCTATTTTTCTCCCACGGAAGAAGAAATGTAGACAGCAATGTCAGAGAAATTCTCTTTGAAGAGACAGTTTAGATAAAGAAAGACAAATGATGAGGCGCCTGGGTGGCTCAGTGGGTTAAGCCGCTGCCTTCGGCTCAGGTCATGATCTCAGGGTCCTGGGATCGAGCCCCGCATCGGGCTCTCTGCTCAGCAGGGAGCCTGCTTCCTCCTCTCTCTCTGCCTGCCTCTCTGCCTGCTTGTGATCTCTCTCTGTCAAATAAATAAAATCTTTAAAAAAAAAAAAAAAGAAAGACAAATGATGAGAGACAGTCAGCTCTTAGAGGAATGGAAAAAAGAGATGGCTCACTTTCCTCCTCAGTAAACCAAGGATAAATACCACCTATTTGGTAAGGAGAAAATTAAATGAGATGATATATGTAAGTTCCCAGAATGTACTTTCTAAATATTATAATTATCCATTTAGCTAATCGAAAACTTCAGTGCCTTCCTATTTTCTTCTGAAAAGAATTCAAGATCTTGGATCAATACAATATGTACTATTACCCTATTTCCAAGCCAAAGGTTTTACTTCAAGCCTCTTCCTTTCATCACCAACTTCCACAACTTCTACCAACACATACACACTCTCTTTTATCAAAACATATTTATTTAACTCTTCATAAAACCCAAGTACAATGTCCTCTTTTGGTGCTCCGGTGGTTGCCCCTACCTGGAATAGGCAGTCTCCCCTAAATGAGCCTTCCCTTAACATTCCACTATCCTATGTGTCCCAAGCACCCTCTGCCTTCTGCCATTATGGTACCTATTATATAATATTAAAATTGGTACTGTGAGAGTCCCTGGGTGGCTCAGTCAATTAAGCGGCTGACTCTTGACTTTGGCTAAGGTCACGATCCCAGAGTCCTGGGATTGAGCCCTGCATCGGGCTCCATACTCAGTGGGGAGTCTGCTTCAGGATTTTTCTTTCCTTCTGCTCCTCCCCCTGCTCACTTGCTCTCTCTCGCTCTTTCTCTCTAAAATAAATAAGTAAATCTTTTTAAAAAATTGGTACTTTTATTGCTCTTCTTTCTAACTATGCTGTAAGATTAATGAGGGTAGAACTGTATCTTATCCACCTTTCTAGCTCTCATTACAGAGCCTGGGACATAGTAGACCCACAATACCTACATCTGCATCAGCAACTGAATCCATCCAATAGGTCAGCAGTAGATCAATGCTAGGCAAATAGTTTGTTTATAATAAATGTTGACACTCTCACCACCCTCAGTTCACTTAGTTAAGTATCAATGTGAATATTCAATTTGAATCCCTTAGTTTATATTGGTTACATAAAGCTATATTTATATCAAATTACATATTAGTTAATAAAATATTTTAATGATACAACAAACATACTTTAAGATTTATATAAGGAAAGGCTGATATTACATGGGCAAGAAGTAGGCATAAGGTCTTAGATGAGAAATGCCTGTTTACTGCCTTCAATAAGCTTATAATCTACTAAGGAAGATAGACCTGTGTAAACAATTAATGAGCTATAGTTCAAGACAAAATGCATAATCATATAGTTCAAGACAAAATGCATAATGCATAATCAAGACAAAATGCACATAAGAAAAAAGTTGACAGGATTGCCTCAGAAATGGAAAATAAGAAATGGAAAAGATAAACCTTTAAGGGAATGTTACAGGAGTGAAGCTCTAATGGTAGGTACATTCAATGGATTCAGCATCTGGATGCATGGAACCATACACGTAAAAAGGTAAATGAGGGGTTGGCTGTGGAATGAGGAATGGTAGAGCTCACTGACATATTTATTCCAATATCCCAGTGCTAAGGAGTTTGGAGTCTATTTTGCAGGCACATAGAGTTTAGAATCAGTGTAGTGACTGGGATCTAAGAACTTGTGGTAACATGTAGACAGTTGAAATTGAGGTTGGAAAGGGGGGCATAGAGAGGCTTGGAATCCTGAAGGCTGGGAGTCAGTTTAGGAGATTATTGTAAAAGGGTGGAAAAAAAATACAGAGAAGCAGCAAACTAGAACACTAAGGGGATACATGGAAATAAGTTAGCATTGTAGAACAGATCTGAGTCCATTTGGCCAGTGACTAGTGGCTAGGAGCAGCGGGCAGTGGCATATTCACTACTGATTATTCATTCTTAAACATGATTGGCTAGACTATTAGGGGACATTAGGTACCCAGAGGACATTCAGATAAAGGTCAGATGCTGTAGTTAAGATTTAATTAAAAGTATTATGTTTTCATTAACATAATAAATAAATCTACAAGAAACATTTAAATGAATATAGGGTTTTTTTCTCTTGTTTTTTGAGATATTTCCTTACGACAAATTTCCACAAACATACCACATGTCTATTACAAGGACCTCTCCCAATCCTCGTATCCTTTCACTTCAAGCCAGAAAAATCTATCTACTTCAGTGCTTCCTTAGAAACCTTGACATTTGTTTTGCTTTCAGTTTTGTTCCAACATCCCAATATGCCACATTCTTTATGACAGTCCTCAGTAATTTACAGTAATCACTTTCATAATTTTATGACACGTTCTCAAGACAAAAATCTCAGTGGTTCAGCCAGTACTTTGAGAATAGTTTCTAAGGCACTGTGATAATCTTGTTCCCAAAACCTCATTAACGTAAGCCAACTCTGTCCAAGAGCTGCAAGAGTGAAACATAATGAAACACTTGATTTGTTGGACTAAATCCACAACACTACTATGCTATTAACATATAAAGATGTAAATTACTAAGAATCGAGCTTAGATGTGGGATTTGCAAGTTTGCATATTTCTGCTGACAGTATAAGTGTAGAAGCCATAAATAGTATCTTTGCCTTTCACAAATTTTGGTAAATCCAACAAACATATCTCTATGTCTTCCCTAGTTACTGTAAATGTAGCCTCTCAGAGTCTAAAGGGGTAATCAGTAAGTATAGGAAGCAATTTCTATTTTCATTGGCTACACTGAAAATCTGGGACAGATATATCCATCCTTGGTGTTGACTCTGATAGAGGTTTCAGTTTTAAACATGGATTCAATAAAAATCTCAAGCAAATTATGTTAAATACTTCACCTCTGCATGTTAAATCAATCTCTTTAGAAATTATACTTCATACCTTTCACGTTTTTTATTCTTGGTTCATCAAAATTATATTTCACATTTTTTTTAAATGTCTGGTAAAATTTGGCTTTTGCAAAGCTTTTAAAAAGACTAAATATTTTTTCCCAATTTTTTTTTCCAAGAGTAAATGAAAAGATTCACTTTAGTTCAAAATTCCAAATCGAAAACATTTGAGAGATTTCAAACTGGCATAGCATGTTCTATTTGGCCTTATAGGAACAAGATGATCCAGGGAGGGAAACAGCTCAGCTCAGATATTACCCTCAGCATCTGTTGACCGAGGAAGGTAATATATAAAATCAGCCTGCCTTACCCCAACAAACTTCCTGAGCCTTTTTGTCATTTCTTGTCTTGCCTACCTACACGTGAGAGTCATTTGAGAGTTTGCCCAGCATATGATAGCTGCCATGCTCACTACAGAAAATATGAAATTAAGACACAGGCTATTTCATCAAAGGTTAATAGAATATTTTCCCCATTGTGCCAGCCCATGTTTTATTGTCAACCAACTTCTTGTCTTCCACCAATACCTCCTCTAAGTCACCTCCACATGAAGGCTTCTGTAATACTTCTTCTCTCTGCCCAAGAGAAGTAGCATCTTCTGCTTAACTCTTCCGTGACTCTATCAATACTTGGATTAACTTATTCTGCTGAATTTTAACATATACTTATCTTTATAAAAATTATGTCTTATTTATTAGAGTGACATTTATTGGTGACAGGACAAGAGACAACACCCCCTACAGCATAGCAATGGAAAACTCAGACCATAGTGTCAGAACTGCTTGGGTTCAAATCTATTCTTTGCAAGTTACTATCTATGTAACATTGATTTAGACCTAAATAAGTTACTTAATTTCTATCCCTCATTCTCTGATTCATAAAATGGGGAATATGGCAATCCTGACCTCATGGACGTGTTAATGAAACCAAGGGAGATGCATGGTTTAATTATTTTTCTCTATTTTATGAAAGTAATCATTAATAAAGGTTTCTGCACATGGGAAAATAAGTATGGTTTTTCTAAAATTTTTTGTGAACTATAGATATACCTTTCACAGCATAATAGAAACTTTTTTACTTCTTACAAAGAAACAAATTGTACTGACATATTATTTTAAATGACTTTTATGACTATAAAATCCAAGTTGCCAATTGGGTGTATACACATAAAATACAGGAAAATAAGAAGAAAACAAAAATTGCCTATAATTCTTTAACCAAACAATTCTTCAAAAACCATTATTAAAATTTTATGACTTTCATTCTGGTCATATTTTGGTTCATAAGTCAATTTTATTGGATAGATTTTCATGTAACATTACTTAATGAAACATTTTCCAAGATATTAAGTGTTATTTGAAAAGACAATTATCAAGTAGGGAGGAGCAAGATGGCAGAGGAGTAGGAGACTGAAATATCATCAGGTCCCAGGAGTTCAGCTAGATAGTTATCAAAAAATTCTGAACACCTATAAACTCAAAAGAAAAGAGAAGAAGAGCAGCAATTCTAGGAACAGAAAATTAACCACTTTCCGGAAGGTAAGACTTGAGGAGAAGTGAATCCGAAGCGAGACCATGGCATTAGCAGCCAGCTCCTAGGAAGTGAGAGACCAGTGGAGCACAAAACTGGAACTTTTAGAAGTCTGATCCACTGAGGGAAATCACTCCAGAGGCTAAGCGGAGGGTGGAGACCTCACGGGGACATAAAAAGACCAGGGGTGTCTGAGGGTGGCAGAGCTCCCAGGAATCAGAGCAGGAAAGCTCTGTCTACAGAGACAGAACCAAGGAGTGGGCTCTCAGCTTGGGATTACCTTAAACCATGATCCAAGGCACAGCTGGGCCACTGCTCTTTAAGCAGGGACTCCATAAATGGTAGATCTGAAGAGACCTCATCCTTCCTCCTCTGGGAGGAGTGGCATGGGAGCATGCTGCAGGAATTGGTTGGGTTTGGAGACTCCACAAGGGGCCGTGTGCCAGAAATAAAAATGCTGGGTCACAGGCTGGGTGAGTGCAGAGTGCAGCCGGAGACCAGGAAGATGGGAGGGACTGACTGCTTTTCTCTGAGGGCACAGTGAGGAGTGGGGCCTTGAGCTCTCGGCTCCTACAGGGCCAGAGATTGGGAGGCTGCCACTTTCATTCCTGTCTTCAAAAGCTGTATGGACAGCATTCAGAGAACAAAAGCTCCCAAGAGCAAAACAAAGCAGATCACTTAGCCTGGCCCCTGGCAAGGGTGATGCAATTCCGTCTCAGGGAAAAGACATTTGAGAATCACTGCAACAGGCCCCTCCCCTAGATGATAAGCAAGAACATCCAGACAAGACCAAGTTCACTGATGAATGAGAACAATGGAACTCCAGAGCTAGGGGAAAGCAGCACATAGAATTCATGGCTTTTTCCCATGATTCTTTAGTCTTTCAAAGTTAAATTTTTCTTTTTTTTTTTTTTTTAAGATTTTATTTATTTATTTGACAGAGAGAGATCACAAGTAGACGGAGAGGCAGGCAGAGAGAGAGAGAGAGGGAAGCAGGCTTCTGGCTGAGCAGAGAGCCCGATGTGGGACTCGATCCCAGGACCCTGAGATCATGACCTGAGCCGAAGGCAGCGGCTTAACCCACTGAGCCACCCAGGCGCCCCAAAGTTAAATTTTTCTAATATTATTTTTTTCTCATTCTATTTTTTGAATTTTCCCTCCTTCCTATTTTAACATTTTTAAACTATTTTATCTTATCAATACCTTTTTAAAAATCTTTTTAATTTTCATTGTTACAGTTATATTTTATCCCTTCATCGTATTTAACTTTATTTTTTTGTATACATACAGGTTTTTTCTTCTTTAAAATTTGGAGATACTGTGACACCTGGGTGGCTCAGTCGATTAAGTTGCTGCCTTCGGCTCAGGTCATGATCCCAGGGTCCTGGGATCAAGTCCCGCATCAGGCTCCTTGTCCAGCACAGAGCCTGCTTCTCTCTCTCCTCTGCCTGCCACTCTGCCTGCTTGTGCTCTCTCTCTGACAAATAAATAAACAAAATCTTAAAAAAAAATTGGGGGATACAATTTCATCTAATAGATCAAAATATACCCTAAATCTAACACATGACTTTGTTCTAGTATCCAGCCTGAACACATTCTTTCCTTTTTTTTTTCTTTTTCAACCAATTTATCTTATCAACTCCTTTTTTAGAATCTTTTTAAATTTTTATCTCTACCATTACATTCCATCCCTTCATCATGTTTAACCTTATTTTTCTGTATATATATAAGTTTTTCTTTCCTTAAAATTTTGGGAAGTAGATTCTTCTAACCCAAAATCAAGTGTGTGGCCCTGTTCTATTCACTGGTCTAATACACACACACACACACACACACACACACATTATATACACATCATATATATATATATATATATATATATATATATATATATGTATTCTTCTTCTTCTGTTTTTCCCTCTTTCTTATCCCCCTAGTTTCAGGTCTCTCTTCTGATTTGGTTAGTGTGTTTTTCTGAGGTCTTTGCAACCCTTGTAGTATTTTGTTCTCTCATTCATCTATTCTTATTTGGATAAAATGACAAGCCAGAAAAATTCACAACAAAAACAAAACAAAACAAATGAATAAGAGGCAGTACCAACAGCTAGGGACCTAATCAATATGGACATTAGTAATATGTTAGAACTAGACTTCAGAATGATGATTATCAAGGTGTTAGTTGGGCTCGAAAAAAGTATGGAAGATATTAGAGAATCCCTTTCTGGAGAAACAAAACCCCTTTCTAGAGAAATAAAACAACTAAAATCTAACCAAGTTGAAATTTAAAAAGCTGTTAATGAAGTACAATAAAAAATGGAGCTTCTTACTGCTTGGATAAATGAGGCAGAAGAGAGAATTCATGATATAGAAGACCAAATTATGGAGAATGAAGAAGCTGAGCAAAAGAGAGACAAACAACTACCGGACCATGAGGAAAGAATTTGAGAGATAAGTGATACCTTGAGATGAAACAATATTAGAATAATTGGGATCCCAGAAGAAGAAAGAGAGAGGGGGCAGAAGGTATATTGGAACAAATTATGGTAGAGAATTCCCTTAATTTGGCAAAGGGAATAAGCATCAAAATCCAGGAGGCACAGAGAAACCTCCCTCAAAATCAATAAAAATAGGTCCACACTCCGTCATCTAATAGTAAAACTTACATGTCTTAGTGACAGAGAAAAATCCTGAAAGCAGCTCGGGACAAGAGGTCTGTAACATACAATGGTAGAAATATTAGATTGGCAGCAGACCTATTCACAGAGACCTGGCAGGCTAGAAAGGACTGGCATGATATATTCAGAGCACTAAACAGGAAAAATATGCAGCCAAGAATACTATATCCAGCTAGGCTGCCACTGAAAATAGATAAAAAGCCTCCAGGAAAAAAATAAAAGAAAAGAATTTGTAAACACCAAACCAGTCCACAGGAAATATTGAAAAGGGTCCTTTAAGCAAAGAGAGAGCCTAAAAGTAACATACCAGAAAGGAACAGAGACAATACACAGTAACAGTCACCTTACAGGCAATACAATGGCACTAAATTCATATCTTTCAAAGTTACCATGAATGTAAAAGGGCTAAATGTCACAATAAAAAGACACAGGGAATCACAATGGATAAAAACCAAGACACATCGACATGCTGTCCACAAGAAACTCATTTCAGACCCAAAGACACCTCCAGATTTAAAGTGAGGGAGTTGGGTTGCCTGGGTGGCTCAGTCATTAAGCGTTTGCCTTTAGCTCAGGCCATGATCCCAGGGTCCTGGGATCAAGCCACGCATTGGGCTCCCTGCAGGAAGCCTACTTCTCCCTCTTCCACTCCCCCTGCTTATGTTCCCTATCTCACTGTGCCTCTCTCTGTGTCAAATAAATAAAATCTTTTAAAAATAAATAAATAAAGTGAGGGGGTGGAAAACCATTTACCATGCTAATGGACATCAAAAGAAAGCTGGGGTGGCAATTCTTATATCAGATAAATTAGATTTTAAGCCAAAGACTACAATAAGAGATGAAAAAGGACACTATATCACACTTAAAGGGTCTGACCAACAAGATCCAACAATTTTAAATATCTATGCCCCTAACATGAGAGCAGCCAATTATATAAACCAATTAATAACAAAATCAAAGAAACACATAGACAATAATACAATAATAGTAGGGGACTTTAACATCTCCTTTTACAGAAGTGGACAGATCATCTAAGCAAAAGATCAACAAGGAAATAAAGACTTTAAATGACACACTGGACCAGATGGATATCACAGATATATTTAGAACATTCCATCCCAAAACCACAGAATACACATTCTTCTCTAGTGCACATGGAACATTCTTCAGAAGAGATCACATCCTGGGTCACAAATCAGGTCTCAACCAGTACCAAAAGAATGGGATCATTCCCTGCATATTTTCAGACCACAATGCTCTGAAGCTAGAATTCAATCACAAAAGGAAAGTTGGAAAGAACTCAAATACTGAGGCTAAAGAGCATCCTACTAAACAATGAATGAGTCAACCAGGAAATTAAAGAAGAATTTAAAAACTTCATGGAAACAAATGAAAATGAAAACACATCTGTTCAAAATCTTTGGGACACAGCAAAGGCCGTCCTGAGAAGAAAGTATATAGCAATACAAGTCTTTCTAAAGAAACAAGAAAGGTCTTGAGTACACAACCTAACCCTACACCTAAAGGAGCTGGAGAAGAACAGCAAAGAAAGCCTAAACCCAGCAGAAAAGAAATAATAAAGATCAAAGCACAAATTAATGAAATAGAAACCAAAAGAACAGTAGAAAAAAATCAATGAAACTAGGAGATGGTTCTTTGAAAGAATTAATAAACCCCTGGCCAGACTTATCCAAAAGAAAAGAGAAAGGACCCAAATTAGTAAAATCATGAATGAAAGAGAAGAGATCACGACCAACACCAAGGAAATACAAACAATTATAGGTACATAGTATGAGCAAGTATACACTAGCAAATTTGACAATCTGGAAGAAATGGATGCTTTCCTAGAGACATATAAACTACCAAAACTGAACCAGGAAGAAATAGAAAACCTGAACAGACCCATAACCAGTAAGGAGATTGAAGTAGTTATCAAAAATCTCCCTTGGGCGCCTGGGTGGCTCAGTGGGTTGGGCCGCTGCCTTCGGCTCGGGTCATGATCTCGGAGTCCTGGGATCGAGTCCCGCATCGGGCTCTCTGCTCGGCAAGGAGCCTGCTTCCTCCTGTCTCTCTGCCTGCCTCTCTGCCTGCTTGTGATCTCTCTCTGTCAAATAAATAAATAAAATCTTTAAAAAAAAAAAAATCTCCCAAAAAACAAGAGCCCAGGGCCAGACGGCTTCCCAGGGGAATTCTACCAAACATTTAAAGAAGAATTAATACCTATTCTCCTGAAACTGTTCCAAAAAACAGAAATGGAAGGAAAAATTCCAAACTCATTTTATGAGGCCAGCATTACCTTGATCCCAAAACCTCATCAAAAAGGAGAATTACAGACCAATATTATCCTTGATGAACACGGATGCAAAAATTCTCACCAAAATACTAGTCAAAAGGATCCAACGGTACGTTAAAAGGATTATTCACCAAGACCAAGTGGGATTTATTCCTGGGCTGCAGGGTTGGTTCAATATCTGCAAATCAATCAATGTGATTCAATACATTAATAAAAGAAAGAACAAGAACCATATGATCCTCTCAATAGATGCTGAAAAAGCATTTGACAAAGTACAGCATCCTTTCTTGATCAAAACTCTTCAAAGTGTAGGGATAGAGGGTACATACCTTAATATCAGCAAAGCCATCTGTGAAAAAAATCACAGTGAATATCATTCTCAATGGGGAAAAACTGAGAGCTTTTCCCCTAAGGTCAGAAATGCAGCAGGGATGTCCACTATCACCAGTTATTCAACATAGTACTAGAAGTCCTAGCCTCAGCAATCAGACAACAAAAAGAAATAAAAGGCATCTGAATTGGCGAAGAAGTCAAACTCTCACTCCTTGCAGATGATATGATACTTTATGTGGAAAACCCAAAAGACTCCACTCCAAAACTGCTAGAACTCATACAGGAATTCAGTAAAGTGTCAGGATATAAAATCAATGCACAGAAATCAGTTACATTTCTATACACCAACAGCAAGAAAGAAGAAAGAGAAATTAAGAAGTTGATCCCATTTACAATTGTACCCCAAACCATAAGATACCTAGGAATAAACCTAACCAAGGAGTCAAAGAATCTCTACTCAGAAAACTATAAAGTACTCATTAAAGAAACTGAGGAAGACACATGGAAGAGGAAAACCGTTCCATGTTCATGGACTGGAAAAAAATATATTGTGGAAATGTCTATGCTACCTAAAGCAATCTGCACATTTAACACAATCCCCATCAAAATACCTCAACTTTTTTCAAAGAAATGGAACAAATAATCCTAAAATTTCTATGCAATCAGAAAAGATCCCGAATAGCCAGAGGAATGTTGAAAAGAAAGCCAAAGTTGGTGGCAAGACAATTCCAGACTTCAAGCTCTATTATAAAGCTATAATCATCAAGACGGTATGGTACTGGCACAAAAACAGACACATAGATCAATGCAACAGAATAAGGAGCCCAGAAATGGACCCTCAACTCTATGGTCAACTAATCTTTGACAAAGCAGGAAAGAATGTCCAATGAGGAAACAACAGTCTCTTCAACAAACAGGTATTGGGAAAATTGGACAGCCACATGCAGAAAGATGAACCATTTCCTTATACCATACAGAAAAATAGACTCAAAATGGAAGAAAGCCCTCAATGTGAGACAGGAATCCATCAAAATCCTTGAGGAGAACACAGGCAACAACCTCTTCCACCTCTGCAGCAGCAACTTCTTCCTAGAAACATCACCAAAGGCAAGGGAAGCAAGGGCAAAAATGAACTATTGGGACTTCAACAAGATCAAAAGCTTTTGCACAGCAAAGGAAATAGTCAACAAAACCAAAAGATAATTGACAGAATGGGAGGAGATAATTGCAAATGACATATCAGATAAAGGGCTAGTATCCAAAATCTATAAAGAACTTATCAAACTCAAGACCCAAAGAACAAATAATCCAATCAAGAAATGGGCAGAAGACATGAAAAGACATTTCAGCAAAGACATCCAAATGGCCAACAGACACATGAGAAAGTGTTCAACGTCACTCAGCATTGGGGAAATACAAATAAAAACCACAATGAGATACCACCTCACACCAGGCAGAATGGCTAAAATTAATAAGACAGTAAACAACAGATGGTGGTGAGCATGTGGAGAAAGGGGAATCCTCCTACACTGTTGGTGGGAATGCAAGCTGGTGCACCCACTCTAGAAAACAGTATGGAGGTTCCTCAAAAAGTTGAAAATAGGGCTACCCTATGACCCAACAATCGCAATACTTAGGGCATTTACTCTAAAGATACAAATGTAGGCACCTGAAGGGGCACGTGCACCCCAGTGTTTATAGCAGCAATGTCCACAATAGCCAAACTATGGAAAGACCCTTGATGTCCATGAATAGATGAATGGATAAAGAAGATGTGGTACACACACACACACACACACACACACACACACACACACACACACAATGGAATACTGTGTGGCCTTCAAAAGAAATGAAATCTTGCCATTTGCAATGACGTGGATGGAACTAGAAGGTATTATGCTGAGCGAAATAAGTCAATCAGAGAAAGATAATTATCATATGATCTCTCTGATATGAGGAATTTGAGAGGCAGGGTGGGGGGGCCATAGAGGGTAGGGAGGGAAAAAATGAAACAAGAGGGATCAGTAGGGAGACAAACCATAAGAGATTCTTAATTTCACGAAACAAACTGAGGGTTGCTGGAGGGTAGGGGAGTAAGGATGGGGGACTGGGTTATGGACATTGGGGAGGGTATGTGTTATGGTGATGTTATGAAATATGTAAGCCTGATGTTTCAGAGACCTGTACCCCTGGGGCAAATAATACATTATGTGTTAGTTTAAAAAAAAAAAAAAAAAGAAAGAAAACAATTATCTTTCTATATTTATTTAATTATTTCCCCCATTGGATATTTAGACAATAACATTTTGACAAGCATCTTTGTACACATGTATTTCCATATTTTATGTAATATATTTTATAGCATTTTCATATCTTAAACTCACAATAATCCTTAGAAATTGGCCAAATGTTATAATCTTTATAGAAGAAGAAACAAGGGTTTATGTGTTAAGTGATTTTCTTATAAAGTGTATGGTGAAATCAAGACCATAAGCTAAGGCTTCTGACTCAGTTTAGTTTCCTTTCCACTATGGCACTTCATATGGAAAAATGAAGTCACAAACCTATAATCATTATGAAATGACCATTGGGATGCATGTGTGTTTAATGGGAATGTGCTAATCTACTCATATCCTCTTTCATGATTCCTTTGGTGGTCAACAGCAAAAATATGTTAAATGTGCCTAGGGAACCAGAACCCCCATCTTGTGCTCTAATCATCCCTGGGCTCTTATCCACTGAGCTAATCCAAAAATTTTTGCATGTAGAAATTAAATATATATTGGCAGCATTAAAGCCCCACTGATAAGTGGAGAAGGGAAATTTCTACTGGAACAGAAATTTGACAGGCATATCAGGCACTTTGCCTGGAAAAAGATATGACCAGAGGTAGGGATCTTTACTGATTTCTGGTCTGCGGCTGACAATTTGCCTGGATGATCGAGGACTAGAAGGAACAAGATTAGAGCACTGATGATAAACACAATAAGGCCAGCATTTGCTCACAGCTATATCCCATATGTTAAGAATAGCTTAACACACATCACATACTCTCAAGAAAGTATTTGTTGAATGAAGACATCTAGGAGACATATAAGGATGTACCTCCTAGAATTGGCCCAGAATTTGAGAATATTTGTGTCCCTCTGGATGAACTGTCATCCAAAGACAGCCACTGCAAAGCAGCAGATATCCTTTAGTAAGAATTTATCAAAACTGTCCCTCAATCAGCTTTATCCCATAACTATTCAAGGGTTTGTTCAAAACACCCATGAACAAACTGGCCATGGTGGCAGGGCATAATGTTAGGTACACATTCAACCATAAGAATTTACTCTCCTCAAACCTGTTCTGTAAACAAATGGTTACCCTGTCTTCCAATAGCAGATATCAATGCTTAGCCTCCAATATGGCCTCAGTTCCTACTCACTGACAACACTGGACTCATCCCCTAAAAAGGGGATGGAGAGTACTTTTCACTGAAAGAGAACAGAAAGGATTTGCCTTTTCTGCCTGACCTACATCTCCAAGCCCAGAATCCATGGTCTCACTTTATACCATATTCATCATCACAATATTATTTCACTAAAATAAAAAAGTCATTATACAGGAAAAGAAAGTAATGCAATGTGTTGGCACTGTGGGATGAACTGGTCTCTCCATTTACCTCATCATTCAGAAGAATCTGGACTTACAGAATTGTGGAAGGTAAAGGAGAGGTAAAGGGGGTAAAGAAAGGTTTGTAATTTCTCTATTATATCAAATAACCCACTTGTAAAATTTTTGCTCCCCATCACTGCAACTTTGGGCACTGCTGATTCAGAGGCAGTAGCTTCTAAGGGAAGAAGGCTTCCACCAAGAAAGATATATGAAAATGAACTGGATGATGAGACTGTCATTTTCATTTTCTTTTGTCAGTGAACAAACAGACCAAAAAGTAGATTAATATATTGACTGGGAGGTTATTTGACCTTAATCAATAAGGAGAAATAGAATAAACAATGTGGCAAGGATGCCTGTGTCTATATATAAGGGATTTGGGGGGGTCCCCTAATACTTTTATGTCCAGTAATAAAATTGGTTGGAAGCCTGAAGCAATACTGGCATGACAACCAAGGACTCATAGTATCTCAGGGATAAAAGGCTGAGTTATCCTTCATTCAGTAAAGAACTCCACTAGCTCAAGTCTTGAGGGAAAATTGATTACCTGAGGTACAGTGGAGGAAGAAAGTTCTAAATATAAGTTATGGTCTTATAACTAGTTCCAGTAATGGACTTTATTAGCTAACTTCTTTCTTTCCCTCTTTTATGTATATTTACATATATTAACCTATTTATATTTCCCCTTTCCACACTTCTGCTTTTTTATGTCATAAATATAAATTTATACTTTATTCCTTAGTTTACAGAATAACAAGTTAGGATTGTGGTTGAACAAAAAGGAAAATAGCCATCACTCAGAGATGGAGTCATAATTAATGGAAAAACAGTCTCCTTTTGGATGAGAAGTTAAGTGCTTTTTAACTTGTCCAATGGATAGTTACTCTGAGTAGCCAAGGGGGATGATGATGCTTGATATTGTGAATTCAATGAACCCAGCATCCATTCCAACATTCTTCAGTATATCTCCCTCTACCTTAGACTCTAGAAAGCTGAAATTATATTTCAAAGACTTCTCTAAAGCTAGAGATCCATTAATGACGTATGCTTTAATGAGCTTTGGAATGTAGAAGTTAAAAAACAAGAACTTTGCAGGGTTCCTGAGTGGCTCAGTTGGTTAAGCATCTAACTTAGGCTCCGGTCATGATCCCAAGGTCCTAGGATCAAGTCCCTCATTGGGGTCCCCGCTCAGCTGACGATCTGCTTCTCGCACTACCCTTCACTCATGCTCATGATCTCTCTCTCACTCTCTCTCTCTCTCTCTCAAATAAATAAAATCCTTAACAACAGCAACAACTTGGTTGATATTTGGTTGTTGCTCCTAAGCAAGTTCATAAAGATGCTGGCTGTAAATTACAGAAGTGTTCTGATGTCTGGTACCTTGGGAGGACTGAACCACATTAGTAGTGGCACTCATCTGTGATCACTGAACCACAGCTTCGGCAGTGGATTCCTGAATACAATTCCCATGATTTCCCCTTGATTCTCAGTACCATGACTGACAGTAGAGGTAGTGGCTCTCCGGGCATGTTATTTCAGCAGTGTTATTCCAGACTTGGATGCTCAACATAAATCTGCTTCTCTAGTACTTCCAGTAATTCCAGTAATTCCTCTAAATATGTTTTTGCTTAAACTACCTGGAGCAGGTTTGGGTTGTTACAGCTAAATCTTAATGGAACCCAATCTACAACCAGCAGAAGGAAACTCTGTCTTATATCCAGTGTTTACTTTGAAAACAACACACACATGGTCTTTCAGGTTATCTTCTTCCAAACCTGACTTCTAATTCTACTCCAATAATTTCCAACAGTGGCACCATCATTATTATAGTCAAAAACTTAATTTCTTGGCATCACCCTTGACTCCTTCCTCCCTTCATCTAAATCAGTCAATATATCCTGTTGAATTTCCTCTGAAAACATCTTTCACCATTACTACCCTAGTCCAAATCCTCTTCACTTCACATATTATTCCTACAATCACCTTCTAACTAGTTGCCTTGTCTCCCGTATTCCCAAACTAATAAAACAAAGGCAAAAGCAGACGGAAACCCCTGGTTAATGCTGGAAAATACAACTCTCGCATTTTCCTTCAATCCCTTTTCACATCCCCCTCACACACATACACACACAAAAAGAAAAAGGGATTTTTTTAAATTTTTTTTTTAAGATTTCATTTATTTATTTGACAGAGAAAGATCACAAGTAGACAGAGAGGCAGGCAGAGAGAGAGAGAGGGAAGCAGGCTCCCTGCTGAGCAGAGAGCCCGATACGGGACTCGATTCCAGGACCCTGAGATCATGACCTGGGCCTAAGGCAGCGGCTTAACCCACTGAGCCACCCAGGCGCCCAAGAACAAAGGGATTTTTAAGACCTAACCCCCAAAATCAAAGATACTGGGTTAAAACACAATAGGAATAAAATGTTGAAAGCTAGAAAGGGAATAGAGGAGTGGTAAATGAAAAAGAAGACATAAAAAAGCTGAATTCTTAGCCAGAAACATGGAAAACACTTATAGGCAATATCCTTAGCACTGCAGAACTCTGAAAATACTTAGAATTCCTTTATACAAGGTCCCTCTAAAAGTCTGTTGAAAGTGGTGTAAAAAATGGGAGAACCGATCAAAACTTTGGCTAAGAAAATACAAGGTTTCCAGATCTCCTCCATCGCTGTGGAGCTGCACCTCTGCCCTCTGTAATCCTGGAAGAGGACTAAAGGTTTATTTCTTGGAGAGATTAACTGATTATCTCCAACCAGGAACTTCAGGTGCTGAAATTGGGAAGATTAAGACAGTACATATCCTGAAGTTTAGGCTCCCACCTTTCTCAGGTATGAGAATGTGGTCAGCCATCCTCACCACTCATGAAGCAGGAGATTGAAGGAGGTTTCTAAAGCCTAAGAGGAAAGACCTAAAGAATCTCAGGTCAGGTGTTACTAATAAAGCAGCCTAGTCAGATGATCCTAAAGTGAAGATCCAGAAGATAAGCCTCTCCTATGAGCTCAGGCTTCCCAGTGAAATTCTGTATTTCTCCTTAAATCTGAATTAACTGTATCTTTGGGGTAAATACCCAGTAGTGCAATTGCAGGGTCATAGGGAAGCTCTATTTTTGATTTCTTGAGGAACCTCCACACTGTTCTCCAAAGTGGCTGCACCAACTTGCATTCCCACCAACAGTGTAAGAGGGTTCCCCTTTCTCCACATCCTCTCCAACACATGTTGTTTCCTATCTTGCTAATTTTGGCCATTCTAACTGGTGTAAGGTGGTATCTCAATGTGGTTTTAATTTGAATCTCCCTGATGGCTAGTGATGATGAACATTTTTTCATGTGTCTGATAGCCATTTGTATGTCTTCATTGGAGAAGTGTCTGTTCATATCTTCTGCCCATTTTTTTTTTATATGATTGTCTGTTTTGCGTGTGTTGAGTTTGAGGAGTTCTTTATAGATCCTGGATATCAACCTTTTGTCTGTACTGTCATTTGCTCCAAAGATACAGATGTAGTGAAAAGAAGGGCCATCTCTACCCCAATGTTTATAGCAGCAATGGCCACGGTCGCCAAACTGTGGAAAGAACCAAGATGCCCTTCAACGGACGAATGGATAAGGAAGATGGGGTCCATATACACTATGGAGTATTATGCCTCCATCAGAAAGCATGAATACCCAACTTTTGTAGCAACATGGACGGGACTGGAAGAGATTATGCTGAGTGAAATAAGTCAAGCAGAGAGAGTCAATTATCATATGGTTTCACTTATTTGTGGAGCATAACAAATAACATGGAGGACAAGGGGAGATGGAGAGAAGGGAGTTGAGGGAAATTGGAAGGGGAGGTGAACCATGAGAGACTATGGACTCTGACAAACAACCTGAGGGTTTTGAAGGGGCAGGGGGTGGGAGGTTGGGGGCACCAGGTGGTGGGTATTGTAGAGGGCACGGATTGCATGGAGCACTGGGTGTGGTGCAAAAATAATGAATACTATTACGCTGAAAAGAAATAAAAAATGTTTTTAAAAATCTGAATTGACTGCTAAGACATTTAAGAAAAGCCTCTAATGGGAAATCTGGAGACCAAGACAAAGAAAAGGATCCTATGAAAAGATCATAGGTACCAGAAACATGGAGGAAAAGAGAACCTCAGAACTATAGTTAATAACCTTCAGGTGGGTAAGGAAAGATTTTACAGCTACAAAACAAGAAAAGGATGTTATCTAAGGGGAAGTTTAAGAGAAAAGGGTTTTAGAAATTAAAAGCAAGAGAGCAGAAACAAACAAACAAGAAGAATTATAAGGATAAAACATAAAGCCACAGGAATCTCCTAGAAAGAAGGACAAAATACATAAAATAGGCGTGAAAATTAAGAAAATCAGAGGAATATTAAAAAGAACAAAAAGATGCAAGGAGAGGAAAATAGGAGTAAGTTATCAAATACATAATTGCAACATTTTTTTCCAGAACTGAGGTATGTTGGATTCCAAGCATAAATGCTCTAATGAGGGCCCAGCACAGTGAATGAAAATAGGCCCACATTAGAGCATATCTCTGTGAAAATTCAAAACAGAGAAACGCTTAGAGAAAAAAAAAATGGTTTCAAACAACTACACTAGAAGGATAGGAAGGATAGGAAGACAGGAAGTGGGTGTCTGGAAAATAAGGACATAGCAATATAAGCACATTATTTAGAGGTAGGTAAATAAAAAGAATCTGCAAGTGTGAATATGTGGTTTTTTCTAAGAAGGAGACAAGAAGAAGGCTAGAAAATTATTGTTTTTCATAAAAAGCCTTGCAGAATATTTGTCACTTTAAACTATGTCCATGTAGAATTTTGATGAAATTAAAAGCTAAATTAGGGAAGGGAGAGAGAGAGAGAAAGAGTGCCAAAAGCTAAATATTCTTGCACTTTATCCAGCATAATGCTTTTGTTAAAATTCCATTTTCAGCATTTTGTCCCTTATTTTCCAGCTTCCCAGAACTCCCATTTAAAATTCTTTTGCTAACTTTTAAAGTTACTGAAAATATGCTTCAGTAGCTTCTTTTCTTCAAATTAAATCTTCTGTTCTAGTTAAACTGGTCTTCTTATTAATACTTAAATATAAGAAGGTGTGCACCTTTCATTCTTTTCTCACTGCAAGATGGATAAACCTCTCATTTTTCTCTTACTGACATCCAATATACATTGTTAGCACTCTTCTTTGAATTCCTCTGAATTTATAATTTGTTATATTACTACCTAAATCTCATATGTAGGGACACCTGGGTGGTTCAGTTGGTTAAGCATCTGCCTTCAGCTCAGGTCATTATCCCAAGGTCCTGGGATGGAGTTCCACATCTGGCTCCTTGCTTAGCGGGGAGCCTGCTTCTCCTTCTGCCTGCCACTCCCCCTGGCTTGTGCACAGGCTCTTTTTCTCTGACAAATAAATAATATCTTTAAAAAACAATAATAAATAAATAAATCTTGTATGTATTACTTCTGCTATGACAGCCAAGTGGATGTGTACTCTTGTGTACCCAAACAGGATTTGAAACCATACAAACTATAAATTCCAAAGCATTGTTCATAAATCAGGAATGAATGAGTGAATGAATGAATGAATGAATACACACATATATGTAAGAAGCTAACAAACAGTAAATAAATGTTCAACTTAAATTTGAACTTAAAAAAACATAATATACCTTTTCAGTTTTAAGATTTTTTTTAACATTTATTTATTTGACAGACAGAGATCACAAGTAGGCAGAGGCAGGCAGAGAGAGAAGAGGAAGCAGGTTTCCCACTAAGCAGAGAGCCCGATGCGGGGCTCGATCCTAGAACCCTGGATCATGACCTGAGCTGAAGACGGAGGCTTTAACCCACTGAGCCACCCCTACCTTTTCAGTTTTAAAGAAAGAATATTTTGCCCCCAAACTGCTTCTTTCCAGATATGGTTCTTTGAATTAAGAAGACATTATTAAGGATTTCTAAGCACACTTTAAGGAGTATATAGGCTTAGGAAATGAGAAATCAGCATTCAGTTGAAACTTCTAGAATCACCTTAGTCCATAATAATGAACCACAAAAATCTTTTGAATTTTATGATCATGGGTAACTTTCACAACATTTTCTAAATTTTCTTGGAATAAAATTTACAGTTCAGAAATAATTTCAAATGCCATAACAAGACTCTTTCTAGCTGAGAAAGAAAAATAGAAGCACCCACTATTATAAGTGAAAAAAGAGATTGGTAACACCTAGTCAATAGATTGCACACAAAAGTGTCTTCTGGAGGGGTCACTTGCCACAGTGAATAGCTCACTTAGGCTTGGAGACAATCTGGTATCCTTTCCTCCATTAGTCTCTTCCTTAGCCAAACCACAAACATCCAGATTCCATTATATCTGTAGTCTTAGCCAAAGATCATACTCCTCCACCCACAACACACATACAAAGAAGCTAAAATATCATCCCTTCCTGTACTCTGAAATTAAATAAAACTCTCATCTGTATTTTTCTGTCATCCCTCATTTGCTTTATTTAAATATGAGGGTAAAAATATGAGGCCCTTGTATTTTAACTGACAAAACTTCCTTCAAATAAAACTCAAAGAGATATCTTTTTAAACAAGGATGGTAGATTACGAACCATCAAAATTGATAGGAGCTAGGGTCAACAGATGTGCAGGATGCACAAAAATAACTAGAAGAAATTGGTAAGACTGTATAGCAAGATGAGGCAGAAAACATGTCTGAGTCACCTACCTTTGGGCTTGGAAAGTTATGTCTAGCATACACCTCGGATTCTTGGTCCTTTGTCAACCACTGTATCACTCTGGAGTCACTTGTGAAAGTCATGCAAACCCAAGACTCAGTTTCTTTACTAAAAATATAAATGGGATTATTTGAGAAGTAATAAGTCATCTCATTTACGTTGTCTACTTCTGTTTACTAAGAACTTTTCTTTATTTTTTTAAAGATTTTATTTATTTATTTGACAGACAGAGATCACAAGTAGGCAGAGAGGCAGACAGAGAAGGGGAAGCAGGCTCCCTGCTGAGCAGAGAGCCCGATGAGGGGTTCAATCCCAGGACCCTGAGATCATGACCTGAGCGTAAGGCAGAGGCATAACCCACTAAGTCACCCAGCTGCCCCAAGAACTTTTCTCAGTGATGACTATTTTATCTTGTCTAATGCTTTCAGCAAAACCTGTAAGATTATTCCACTTTGCAAATAGTAAAATGAGGCTCAGAAAAATTCAGCTACTTCCCCAAATTTATATAGATATTAAGTGGAAGAATCAGGAATTCTATTGTGTTTCCTTTAATACCACTGTATGTTATAAATATAGATAGAAAAATGTGGTTTAAGAAGACTTTTAATACAATCTTGTACTTTGTTTTCAAAACTACAAAACAACTTTTGGAATGGGATCAGCAGAATTTTCATATCCATTTCACTAATACCTGAAAGAGATTGTGATTCACCCAAAGGCAACCGATAACTAAACTAAGATGATAGTTCACATATTTTAATTACAGTTAAAAGTCAATGCATCGAGTGACACAAACGAGTGCAAAGATATTCCATTCTCACAGATTATGAGAACAAATATAGTGTGTCCATACTACCCAAAGCAACCTGTAGGTTTAATGCAATCCCTATCAAAAGACCAACAGCATTTTTCACAGAACTAGAAAAAAAAAACTTGAAAGTTTGTATGGAACCACAAAAGACCCAAAATAGCCAAAGCAACCTTGAAAAAGAAAAACAAAATTGGAGGTATCACAATCCCAGATTCCAAGATTTACTATAAAACTGTAGTAATCAAAACAACATGGTAGTGGCACAAAAGTAGACAAGGAGAGCAATACAACACAACAGAGAGCTCAGAAATAAGCCCACAATTATATGGTCAACTAATTTTCAACAGAGGAAGCAAGAATATGCAATGGGGGAAAAGATAGTCTCTTCAACAAATGGTGTTGGGAAAACTGAACAGCTACATGCAAAGGAAATGAAACTAGACCACTTTCTTACACCATATATAAAAACAAACTCACCATGAGTTAAGAAACTGTGAGACCAGAAACCATAAAAATCCTTGAAGAGAGAGCAGGTAGCAATTTCTCTGACATCAGCTGTAGCAACATTTTTCTAGAGCTGTCTCCAGAGGCAAGGGAAACAAAAGCAGAAATAAACTACGGGGACTACATTAAACTAAAAACTTTTGCATCAAAGAAACTATCAACAAAACTAAAAGATAACCTATGGAATAGGAGCAGATATTTGCAAATGACATGTCCAATAAAGGGTTAGTATGCAAAATATATAAAGAACTTATAAAACTCTACACCCAAAAAACAAATAATCAAGTTAAGAAATGGGCAGAAGACATCAATAGACATTTTTCCAAAGAAGATATCCAGAGGGCTAATAAACACTTGAAAAGATGTTCAACATCACTCATCGTAAGAGAAATA
Source organism: Lutra lutra (assembly GCF_902655055.1). NCBI lineage: Eukaryota > Metazoa > Chordata > Mammalia > Carnivora > Mustelidae > Lutra > Lutra lutra. The sequence continues at coordinate 57,568,371 of NC_062284.1, forward strand.
CAAATCAAAACCAGGATAAGATACCACCTCACACCTTTCAGAATGGTTAAAATTAACAACACAAGAAACAACAGGTGTTAGCAAGGATGCAGAGAAAGGCAAACCCTCTAACACTTTTGGTGGGAAAGCCAACTGGTGGAGCCACTCTGGAAAAGCAGGGAGGTTCCTCAAAAAGTTAAAAAATAGGACTACCTTCTGACACAGCAATTGTACTACGAGGTATTTACCCAAAGGACACAAAGATGCACAATCAAAACGGTACATGCACCCAGGTGTTTATAGCAGCATTATCAACAACAGCCAAACTATGGAGATTCCAAATGCCCATCGACTGACAAGTGAATAAAGATGTGGTGTATGTATATACATATATATATATATACGTGAAATGATGTGGATGGAGTCAGAGTGATCCTGCTAAGTGAAATAAGTCAGTCAGAGAAAGCCAAATACCATACGATTTCACTCAGATGCGGAATTTAAGAAACAAAACAGATGAACGTATGTGAAGGGGGAGAAAAAGAGAGAGAGAAACAAACCATAGAGAACAAATTGAGAGCTGATGGGGCGATGTGGGTAGGGAATGGGCGAGATGAATGACGGGCATTAAGGAAGGCACTTGTTATGAGGAGCACTGGATGTTGTATGTAAGTGATAAATCACTGAATTCTACTTCCGAAACGAATACTGTACTGTATGTTAACGAACTAGAATTTAAATATGAATTTTAAAAAAACACACTGAGGTACCACCTTATACCTGTCAGACTGGCTAAAATCCAAAACACATGAAACAGCAAGTGCTGCCAAGGATGAGGAGAAAAAGGAACTCTTATGCACTATTGGTGGGGATGCAAACTGCTTTAGTCACTGTGGAAAACAGTAAGGGGGTTCCTCAATGATTAAAAGTAGAATCACCATGTGATCCAGTAATCACACTATTGGGCATTTACACAACGTACACAAAAACACTAATTTGAAAAGATATAATCACCCCTACATTTGTGCCAGCATTTTTTTTATAATAGCCAAATTATAAAAGCAACCCAAGTGTCCACTGATAGATGAATGGTTAAAGATGTGTTCTATACACATATATACATATACACACATACACACAATGAAAAATCATTCAGCCATAGAAAAAAATGACATCTTGCCATTTGCAATAATGGATCTAGAGGATATAATGCTAAGTGAAATAAGTCAGTCAGAGAAAGACAAATACTATATGATTTCACCTATATGCGGAATTTAAGAAACAAAACAAAGAAAAAAAGAAACAAACCAAAAAAGCAGACTCTTAACTACAGAGAACAAACTGATGGTTATCAAAGAGGAGGTGGGTAGGGGGATGGGTGAAATGGGTGAAGGGGATTAAGAGTACACTTAAAATTAGCACTGAGTAATGTATAGAATTGTTGAATCATGAAACCTGAAACCAATATAACATTGTATGTTAATTATACTGGAATTAAAAATAAAATAAAATTCTGACTTGGAGGGCACCTGGGTGGCTCAGTGGGTTAAAGCCTCTGCTTTTGGCTCAGGCCATGATCCCAGGGTCCTGGGATCGAGTCCCGCATCGGGCTCTCTGCTCAGCAGGGAGCCTGCTTCCCTTTCTCTCTCTGCCTGCCTCTCTGCCTACTTGTGATCTCTGTCTGTCAAATAAATGAATAAAATCTTTGAAAAAAAAATTCTGACTTGGAGAAAACTTTATAAACAAATAAGAAGATATCTTTTTAAAAAAATCATTGCTTCAAAAATGCTTACCACCAGAGCTTGAAGAGGACCTAATTCAAAATTCCATTACATATGGGTAAGAAACCAAGGACCTCAAAGTAGAGGGCACTTCCTTAAGGTTACACAAACCAGGATTGGTCTGGACAGAAGCTGCCTTCCTAGGCACTTCAGTGCTCTCTGTCCTGTAGATGTCACTGCCTGTTATTCATGTACACACACATGCACACACATACGCATGTGCCAGCTCATTCAGATGGTGCTAACATTAAGGATTTGTTCACTAACAGGAAAATACTTCTCTTTTTAAGCTCAGAGTAGGAAATTGCATGACCATTTCTCTTTCTAATTTTCCACTATGAACTGCACCACGGAGAGAATCTGACAGGGATTGACAGTGGCAGCACCAACACCATGACACAGAGCTGTCAAGGTGAAATCAGAAAAGATCTCAAGATATAAATATTCAGAATTTGCTGCTTCTAGATGGTGTTTCTAACATGCAACTGATGAGAGATCCATCCCTTCTCCCAGCCATTAGCCCCTCCCATCTGTCCCCAATATTATTACCATAATATATCTTCCATTCTGAATTCCTAAAGCAAAAGACACATGTGATGCTTTACATCTTTCCTGAGCCAATTAGAAAAGTAAAGAGTGGAGTTTAGAGAACAAGGAAGAAAGAAGGAGGAACTCCTTGTTCATGAGAACAACGATACCAGATTCCATTTTAGCAGCCAATATCACTATATATTCACAGTCTATCTAGGGATCTTGGAAGTAGCTTCTGTACTATAATTCCTGAGATGAAACTCAGCAGTCCCAACAGCCAAACAGCTCAAAAGTTAACTTAAGGTACGAATAGTGTAAAAAAAAAAAAAAAAATCTTAAGTCAGTCCAACAGCTAACTGTAGTGTCACATCAGAACTTCAATGCAGTCAGGGAAATCATATAGTCTTAGCAGACCTGAAGAAATGTTGGATGACAACTCTAATCTACATGTTATCACACAGGAAAACTGAGGCTTACAGAGAGGTTAAATGTTTGGCTCAAAAATCACACAGAAAGTTCAGAACCAAAACAGAACCAGGTTTCAACATCCCAAAGAACTAACATGTCCTATTAAAGGACGCTTGGGAAAAGTTAGGATCCCTTGTTCAGTTCTTTAATGTTGATATCAAAGAGGGGGAGTGCCTCCTCACAGTCTCTCACTACACTATGAAAACCAGACTCTCTTGAGCTAGGCAGGGAGCCCTATGCATTAGTAGGAGGGACATCTCCTCATTTCCAAAGGTCTTGAGATCACAGGGGCCAGAGTCTAACATTGAGGCACCTGAACAGTAAGGGAGTGGGCACAACTGCTGACAATATTCCCTGTGCACCCTAAGATTCCCATGAAATTAGGACTTGGTGATGACCACAGAAGCTTTTCAACTACTAGGAAAGAAAAATGAATACATAAGCCAGGACCCATTCTGGGTATTTTCACATTATTTCCTTTGTTTAAATGTTACAACACCTCTAATGGTAGGAATAATCTATTCATAATGAATACTGAAGGTTGCCTACAAAACCATGTGGGATTTTTTTTTCCATTTTTCAGTCCTCACAAAAGTGTTCCCACAGTGAAAACTCCAGATCCAAATATTTTAATAACAAATCACTCAAACTGCATACAAACTCTTCCACAGAAAAGAAAAATAAAATGATACCCACTAGCATAACCTTGATACCAAAGCCTGATGTTGACAAAGCTAAAAAAGGAAAGGCTGCCATAAACAAAGATGCAAGAATCCTAAGCTAAATATTAGCAAAACAAATTCAACAAAGTAAGAAAAACTCAGAACCAAACTGAATTACCACAGGATAAGATAATTCTAATCTTAAACAAGATTGGTTGAGGATTAGAAAACAAATTAATTAATCTATTAAAATTAAAATCAAATAATGAGCTATTAAAAGGCATGATTTTTAAATAGAGGCAATGAAATTACAGAATACAACATCCATTCTTGATTTAAAAGAAAAATATCAACAATCTAGAAATAGGTTTTCTTTTTATCTACAAAAAAGTGTCATTTAAAATATTGAAATATTGAAATCTATTCCTTTGAGATTCAAAACAAGTAAATGCTGTTCTCTAGGTCAAAAATATGAGGTCCTGGCCAATGCAGGTTGGCAAGAAAACAGGCATAAGAAAGTAAATACATATAATGGATATCAAAAATTATATGATTACCCTAAAAATATTTTAAAAATTATGACAAAATGTTGCAATATGTGAATATGTGAGAAAATGTTTTGCCTATCTGCTAAATATGAAATCAACATTTAAAAAATCTATGCCACTCCTATACACCAGCCAGAACAGAAAATCAAAATTTTACAGAAGTTATTCTTTAGAGTACCACCAAAAATATGAAGTACATAAAAATAAATCTAACAAAAGATTTTTAAGATGATTGTAGAGAAAAATGCTTTGTAACCATTTTTGGAAAAATGCTTAAGTAACTCTAAATATATAAACAGATATACCATATTCATGAACTGAAAGACAATATTGTAGTAATGTCAATTCTCACAAATCTAACCCATAAATTCAATGTCTTCTTGATAACATCACAATGCTTTGGAGGAATTTAAAAATTTAAACCTAAATTTTAAATCAAATAACAAAAAAAGCCAAGAACAGTCTAGAAGAAAAAGAATAAGGCAGGAGGGTTTTCCCTACCCAATATCAGGTCTTAATATAAAGCTGCAATAATCAGGATGATGTGGTATTGGTGTTGCATGGATCAATGGAACAGAATAGTGTGTGTAAAAAGATCTTCCCATGTTAATGGACATGATACATGACAAAGGTGCTATTGCAAATCTGTGTAGAAAGAATAACGCTTTCCCCCAAATTGTGCTGGGGTTGCTATTAATCAAAAAGGGAAAATACAAACAGAGTCACCTACATATTTTCTCACATTTAAAAAAAATGAAGGATAAGTTATGACATAAAACAAAAGATCACATATAGAAGAGTGATGGAAATAGTAAGAAAACAGGATACATACTATACTTCTCTAGATATCCATTAATTTATAGATTTGACTTTGGAACCTTCATTATTTTATAAAATTAAAAAATCAAACTAAATTATTTTTAAAGTAATTTCTAACAACTAAAAACAGAAAGAAACAAACCTAACAGTATATCTAGTTGGTGGCAAAATCACTGCATGATAAAGAACTAATTTTACCCAGAGAGGTCTGGCCTTTACCCTGGGCTACAGGGAGGTGATTTCTAGGCCTAGAAATATCCTGCCTGACAAGAGTATTTCTTTATCAGGGGTTTTGGCCATTGACCTCACAGTTCTGACCTCCAGGAGAGTAAGCCATAAGGGCAGTATGTGGTTCAGCCTCAATAAAAACACTAGACGTCAAAGACTCAAGTGAGCTTCCCTGGTTGGGGATATACTTTGGGTTATTGCCACAAACTTTAGCCTAGAGGAAGCATGGATTCCATGGATTCCATGGCAAGAGGATGACTGGAAACTTCACACTTGGGACCTTCCCAGACATCAACTTATGTGTCACTCCCTTTCGCTGACTGTAATGTTTATTCTTTCACCATAATAAAACTGTAATTTTAAATATGTCACTGTCCTGAGTCCTATGAATCACTGAACCTGAGGGTGGTTCTGGAAATGCTCAATTTATACCCAAGTGGTGAGAAATGAGGGAACCCCTGGAACCCCTGAACTTGTGTCTCATGTGAGAAGTGAGGGAACTCTTGTGGGTCCTGTTCCCTCAGACTTTGTAGTTTGGCTAAAAATCTTTGCAACCCACAGAGGTCAACTATAGCAAGTAACTCTAAAACACGGTAATTATCATTAGGAGATTAAAAAATAATCAAACAAAAAATACTTAATCTGTATTTAGTCAATTATATTGTTGGCTGTAGTGTTGATATTTTTATTCTGTAGCTGTTATGTGTGGTTCTTGGAAATAGAAACACGAGTGATTTTGAGAACAGGGATTTTTAGGTGTGCAAAATAGATGCAGGATGGAATTGGAAAACACTGTAGTCCTACATTTGATTTGGAAACAACTGTGTCTTTGTATTTTTTAAATAATACATATTTTCTAGCTCTGTCTGCTGAAAAGCTAGCAACAATGACTAACCTAGAAGGGAGCACTCCCAGCTCTACACCATGTTCCTCTCTAACTGCCACTCTCAAGAGGAATCAGGGCCTCTTAGAGAAATGGTTGAAGTCCAGTCTGGGTCAGAACACTTGTAACATGGAGCTGAAATATCTTTTCAAATCAAACATCAAGGAAGCTATCAAAGAACACAAGAGTCAGGGGTTCCTGGGTGGCTCAGTGGGGTAAGCCTCTGCTTTCGGTCCTGGGTGGCTCAGTGGGTTAAGCCTCTGCCTTCAGCCCAGGACATGATCTCAGGGTCCTGGGATCAAGCCCCGCATCGGGCTCTCTGCTCAGTGGAGAGCCTGCTTCCCCCTCTCTCTCTGCCTGCCTCTCTGCCTACATGTGATCTCTCTGTCAAATAAATAAATAAAATATTTAAAAAAAAAAAGAATACAAGGGTCACATCAAATAGATTCAGAAGCAAATTAAGAGGCATGTAGGCACATGGAACTACATACAAGAAGGTTCGTAACAGCTCTGTTCGTATCAGCCAAAACTGGGAAGAAACCCAATGGCCATCAATGCTAGAATGTTTAAACAGTTGTGGTAAATTCAAACAATGAAAATATCATTTCACAATGTAAATAAACTAATTGAAGATGCATGCATCAGCATCAATGACTCTCATAAATGTGTGGTTGAGCCAAAGACACAAGGTGCACACACACACACACACATACACACAAAAATATGATTCCCCATATATAAACCTGAATACATGCAAAATTAAGCTATATTGTTTAGGAATGCATGCACAGGTAAGATAAGTAAAGGAATGATTATCACATAAAATATCCTTTGGGTTTATTTTGTTGTTATTGTTCTAATTTCTTTCACTAAGCCTGACTTAAAATGCTTGATGTTTTTGCTTTTCTAATACTTGTATAAAAAATGTATAGCTCCTTCATTCCATCTGAGTAGTGCTTTGCTTCACCTCAAGTACTGATATACTAGAGTCCTTGTAATGTTCTAAATATTTCAAAATATCCATGATAATTTAATCTGACACATAAACTATTTAGATTTTTAAATTTCAAATGTATAGAGTTTTGTTCTGTCATTCTATTAAGAGTCTCTAATTTTATTGTATTTTTATCAGAGAACACCAAATGTATAATACTGATGCTTTGATATTTACTGTATTTAAGACTTGCATTTGTGGTCTATTTATATGATCCATTTTTGTAAAGTAAATGTCCCATGTTTGTGCTTGAAGAAATGCATAGTATTTCACTGCTGACCAATCTTGATATTTGTGTATTCAAATCTTCCATATCTTTAAATTTTTCTATTTGCTTGTTATCCATTAGCTCGTGTTGAAGAATGTGCTATAATCTCCTACTGTGATTAAGGATTTGTCTACATTTCCTGGTAGTTATTAATTTTTGCTTTATATATTTTGAGGTTATGTTATTAGCAGCATGAATGTTCAAGGATTATTATAAATTCCTAGTGGTGTTTTTGTAGGAAGAAGTTTAAGTCACAAGGTTTATACTTTTTGCCTTAATACATAGGACATCCGACATTAATCTTGCTAATACAAACTTTCTTTAAATTAGTAATTATGTAACTTTTTTTGATGTTTTACTTTCAATTTTTCCATGCCATCTGTTTTAGGTGTATGTTTTTTGATTTCATGTATTTTTATCCAGTACCAGAACCTCTAACTTTTAGAAAGATAATTAAATTTATTTATATTTTTTATTAGAGATACTTTTCTTTTTTTTACATTCCCTATTTATCATTTTTTGTCTTACTTTTTCCTTTCTCAACTTTCATTGAACAAATCTACTTTATTTTTTATCTTCCCTTGTTTAAATGCTACTCATTTCATTTCTATTCTGTATTGACTATTACATCTGCAATATGCATGTTTGATTTACCAAATCAATTCTATACTCTCCTTCCAAATAAATCTTAAAGCACTTTAATTCAAATCACCACTCCTTCCTCCATGTAATTCTTACCCATTATTCAGTTCCACCTATCTTTAACATCCATGAATAACCATCATAGTAATGCTACTATTTTCATTTTTCCACACTTTACTAATTTACTCTCACTTGTGATTTAATTTCACTTGTGAACTCAGCATCAACGAAATTACTTTTCTCATGTGAGTCCTGTGCACTGTGAGTTGTGCAATTGTCTCTTTGGGGGATAATTTATCTTTGAATTTCCTCTTTATCTCTAGTACATCAAGATTTCATTTTCTTTTGAGCTCAGCTAAGCATTTAAAATATTTAATTCCTAGGTACCTGGGTGGCTCAGTTCGTTAAGCATCCAACTCTCGATTTCATCTCTGGGGTCATGATCTCAGGGTTGTGACATCTAGCCCCGCGTTGCATTCCACACTGGGCATGGAGCCTGCTTAAGATTCTACCTCTCCCTCTCCATCTGCCCCTCCCCCAGCGCTCTCACTCTCTCTCTCTCTCTCTCTCAAAAAAAAAAAAAAAATTCATTGTTGTATTATTTCTGAGTGTTTGGAATGGAATATGGTGCTAAATAGACTCAATCTGCCATGTTGCTGAAAGCCAATAATTTCAGATAAATCTGAAATTTATCTACCTACCACTGTTGTGTTACCACCTTTTGGTTACCTATTCCCTACCAGCTAAACATCCAATTTGTTATACTGGCTTGTAAGACCTTCTAAGACATGACCATTCATCAGTGATCTTGTTTCATACAGTTTATGAGTCTATACCTAAAACTTCATCATGTGTTTCAACATGAAATAATAAATAATGCCAACCTGTCTACATCTTAAGATATAAATTTATACATAGAATAAATGTGGCATTTATCCAGATGTTTTCATAGCACAAATTTTAACAACAATAATGACTATAGTAATAATAAAGGGTTTTGGAGTGTTTGGTATGTACCTGGCATTACATGCTTTACATAGGTTATCACATTTAATGCTCACAAAAATCCTACCTTATTAATCCATTTAAGATTGTTTCATTACAGGGACACCTGGGTGGCTCAGTTGGTTAAGCTGCTGCCTTCGGCTCAGGTCATGATCCCGGGGTCCTGGGATCAAGTCCCGCATCGGGCTCCTTGCTCGGCAGGGAGCCTGCTTCTCTCGCTGCCTGTGCCTGCCTCTCTGCCTGCTTGTATGTACTCTCTCTCTCTCTCTCTGGCAAATAAATAATAAATAAATAAATAAATAAATAAATTAAAAAAAAAGATTGTTTCATTACAGCTAAGTACTAATCTAAGTACTAAGTACTGTCTCATTATACTAAGTACTAATTACTAGCTACATTTACCAATATCCTTGATCTGACAGCACTTTATAAAATCCAAAATAACCAAAATCTGTGCCATGGCTCTCAATGTCAAGCTTATTAGAAAAGCATTGAATGGTTGCCCTAACACATGTCAAGTACTATTATTCTTCTTCTGAAGATTTGCTTCTTCCATAATAGTGAAAAATGAAGAAAAATATGTAAACAGACATTTAAAGCAAAGTGAATATAGTACATTCTGATATAATGTTCTCAGTATCTCTAGTATCCTTTTCTTCTCTTTAACCCAGTCACTTGCTTTCATGACAGTGAGAAACGGCACATCATGTGAACCCAAACATAGCAATTAGTTTTTCAGCATCTTTCTAGAATCAAAGACTTTGTCTACTCTAAGTGTTTTGGTCTCTGAAACATTACTTTTTCTTTCTATAACTTTTATTTTGTTCAGTGGATTATTTCAATGACTTGATCAACAGTGAGAAACAATGTCAAAAATTGTATAAAATACATATAAGTATAGATCATCAGGGCCTGAGAAGACTATACTGGCTCTTAGACATTATGATTTAGATGTCACCTTAGATTACCTAATCTAACACCTGCATTTTACATATATATGTAATATAAGCTTACATATGTTGATATAATGTTTGCTTATATATGTGTGTATGTATATATATATTTATTTATACATATAACCTTAGATTATATACGCTTTTATATATATATGTGTGTGTGTGTGTGTATGTGTGTGTGTGTGTGTTTGGATTTATATATATATGTATATATAATATATAGCATATATATAAATTTACATGTGTTTATGTGTACCCAGTGATCACTGCTCCAATCTTCAGATGAGTTTATTATCCTTTCTCCTTTAAAACCTTCAACACCACTTCTCCCATTCTTCATTCTCAGCTGATTAAGTTGTTTCTTAATTCACTGAAAAAAATGTAAAGAATGAGAAGAAAATTTTCACATGCTCCCACCATCAGATTCACTTACTGACTTGAATATGCCTACATACTCAACTTAGCCTCCTGTTTTAGTGGGTTTTTCAGTCTATGCTCTATGTAATGCCAATTCCCCACCCACCTACCCACCCACCCACTGTATATTAGGTCCATTCAACTCTCACCTACTCATGGACCTTTTTCCTGCAATTGTTCTCTCTCTCCTGAATTATCATACCACCTCTATCCCAATTTCTTATCAATTTTCCTTTGGTTATCTTGTTTCTTATACCTCAAGATAATTCTCACCTTGGGGCTTTGTTTTTCTTTGTTTTCTTCCCTATTTTTTCAGAGTTATTTCACTTTCTTTTTTCATTGAAGTCATTTTGAAAATGTCACCTCCTCAGAATGAGCTTCCTTGACCCTATTCTATAAAGAGCTCTCTAACCATGAACTTTTACTAGCCTACTTTATAGTTCTCATAGCATTTATCATTTCCTAACATCATTTTGTTCACCTATTTAGTTATTTGCCTATTTATTGTCTGGAATCAATGTTAAAAAGTAAGCCGTTTGAGGAGAAAAGACTTTACCTTTTTGTTCATTACTATATCCACAACCTAGCACAGTACAAGCACATAGAAGGCACTCAGTGAATATTTGCTGTCAGAATAAATGAATAAGCATAAAATGTATACATGCAGTGCTTCATTATTATCATTTGAGGACAGACTCAAATATACACATGTATAAATGAAACTCCAAACAGTGTAAAAACACAATGAGTTTATATGTTTTTCAATTAAAAGTTTACGTGTATACCTTTTCACACACAAAAATAAGGTCATAAAACTCTCTTATTAAACTATTTAAAAATATCTCCCACTGTGCTTAGTATTAGGCATGTGGTATCCACTTAAGTAAAACAGGTGACAAAATGAAACAAAAATATGTAAAATTATTTATTTTGTTCATGACTACTAATGGTCCCCATAGCTTATATGCATATTGTTTACTAAAGAGATATACAACTAATCAAAATTGGAAGGAGAATATGCTTATTCTTTTGTGTACCATTGACTAGTTTTGTGAAGTGTTCAGCTAGATGCTCCCTGAGGTTCCTTGTAGCTATAACATCCTATAAAACTAGGAATTATTAATTTTTATGGTACCCTCAAATATAGGTCATGCAGTTATTACCAACCAAAAGGAGAAATCATAAAATAGTGACCTGTTGATTCTGTATCTCTTTGAGGGCGCTCAAAATATTCTAGAAAGTCTTACACCTATTTTAGAAGGAAAGGGAAAAAAAAAAAGTAAAGGGCTTACTCCAATAGCCAATCAGCATTGACATTTTAATCAGTTCATCAAGAGGCTGAAAAATATTGTTATTCTGTTATTATTTCATAAAGTTAAAGTTATATGAGATAATCATGTTTTGAGCTTTATATTATCTCTTTTCTTACTCTCTCCCTACCTCTGTAGTCAATCAATGAGTATATAACTAATAAACAAGTAAGCCCTACTATTTATTTAAAGATTTATTTATTTATTTCAAGAGGTGAAGAGAAAGAGAGTGACCAGTGGGGCAGTGGAAGGGAGGGAGAGAGAGAAAATCTCAAGCAGACTCCCCACTGATCACGGAGCCCGATGTAGAGCTCAATCTTAAGACCCTGAAATCATGACCTGAGCTAAAATCAAAAGGCTGACACTTAACCAACTTGCCAATCACTTCACAATCTGCATTATCTTCTTATCTTTAGCAATAAACAATGGATTCATCATGTTTTCATTTTTTATTTAACATCACTCTAACACTTGGTGGAGGAGGGCAGGGGGATCTACTCTCATTTTCCAGCCTGGTACACACCAATTTCAAAGCTAGTCTTTTCTAGGACAAATGACAATTTTAATTTTAACTAAGTTTCCCATTTTCTATCCAGAACAACCAACCTGAGAAAAAACAAACAAAACAAATGAACAAAGTATAAAAGAGAGAAAGAGAAAGAGAAGTCAAAAAATAGACTCTTAAGAGATGAAGAGAAGAAACTGGTGGTTGTGAGAGGGGAGGTGGGCGGGGCTGAGGGTAAAATAGAAGGTAGGGATTAAAGAGTACATTTATCACAATGAGCACTGGGTGATATATGGAAGGGCTAAATCACTATATTGTACAGCTGAAACTATTATAACACTGTAGGTTAGGTATACTGAAATTATATTTTTTTAAAAGTGCAAAAAAAATAAAGAAAAGAAAAGAAAACACACTAGGTCATGTTATGAACAGTTTAAGAGTATAGCACAAAACTTCCACAGTGGTACAAAATAATAATCTATGATCTCTCCATTCTCCATAACTACTTTCATGAGTTATGCAGAAGTTTGAAATCTTCTGGAAATGGGTTCAATGTGTCCTATATGCAGAACTTCTCTTATTAAGCATCAACCAGAAGTTTACTCAAATACTTTAATAATATTTTTGGCCTAGATTATTTCTCTTTAAAAAAAGGTTATTTAAATCCTGCTACTCTTTATCATAACTCCCTCATAATGCTAAATTAACACTAAAATTCCGTACTATGTCTTAAAGTAATATACTTTATAAATTTCTGACTTTCATTATATTTTATTAAATAATACTTTTTTTTTTCTTTTTGCCATTCACTGCTTTAGAGGCATCCAGGAAAGTTGTTGCTGAGATGAATGAACTTCACAGTTTGGGGCAAATCTTTATCTCGATATTGAAGTGGGGAGTCACTTCAATCAGCTGTTATTTCTTTACCTACTGGTTGCTGGCAATAAATTCCAGCATTTCTGTCTAAGTTCTTGCTATGTACCTCATACTCCCTTCAACACTACTTTTCCAAAATTGATGTATGTCTTGTATATTTAGATCTTTATGAAAACATACACTACACCTTTGTGGTCTGATGACCACATCAAGCGACAAAAGGAACTTATCCAGAGATCTGAAACAGGTTCTACTCACCTATAATGGATACAAGCACACTTGTTTGTCAGCAAAAGCAGCACATTGACCTTAATGCTGACTTGAAGCTCAGTCAGATCAATTTTGACCAAGGAGTACCAGAATCGTATATTCACATACTTTTCCAACCAAAAGCTCAGATACCACTTTATGGAGTTTCCCCAAACATACCCTCAGGTAGAAGAAGGACGGGTTAGAGGTATAAAACAAAGTGATTGAAAGTTTTTTTGAAGACTGATGTTCCATTTCTAAAATGAATGTGAATTTATACTCTAAGCATAATATAGATATTATTTTTAACACTTAAATAATATTTCTAATTATCATCAATAAAAAGTTCTGCTTTTTGTCAATGGTTAATTGGTAAAATGGTGTTATATTGGATCTATCAGTTTAGGATTACTGGACTGGAATAAAGCCAGCTGGCATCATTCACATTAGGTTGAGCATCTAAGCTTCTCTGACCTCACATCACACTATTTTGAGATCCCAGGTTCGCATAAATACTTGAATACAAATGGAAGTGCTTTTCTTAATGCTTTTTGAGCTGTATCAAAGAAAAGTAATGCAGTGTTATGTCACAAATCATGCCAAAGAGATGGTACAGTGTTTGATACTCATTGTGGAAATCAAAATAACTATGTGCAGATCAGGTGTACCTATTATGAAACTGAAATTTCTGTGGCATATTCCTTTCCATCTCAAGAAAATATTTATCAAAAGTCTTTTTCTTCAATAAAGAAATTTTATATGCTCTGTAATTGATGCTAATTCTAAATTTTCATCAGATATAAGTGAATTAGATTTCTTAGAACTACATGCTAAGTTCTTCATGCTAAGAAGTTGCTACATGAACTTCTTTTATTCATCTCCCCAATTTCAATATCTATTCAATTATGTCAGGCAACATAAAATCATTTAGAGTCCTACCATGTAAGTTGATTAAGAGAGTCAGCTAAATAAGTCAATGTGGTCAGCAACTTTATATCACAAAGGTGAAAAGTGTATTTCCTCCAGGTTTTTATCCTTTACTATGTCTTATTTTCTCCACAAACATACACATGCAAATGAAGACAAGCTACCTTCTCCAGCACCTTCTCCATGCTAAGTCGATATAATAATAATGATGATAATGTCAGCTAACATTTATGTTCTATTTATGATGAGCCAGTGATGTGTAATTGCTTTAGGTGGATTATCTACTTAATGCATTAAGTAAATCCATTCAGTAGGTATTATAACTATCTTCATTTTACATTGGGGGGGGAATGAAGGTATCACACGTAGAAAAAAATTCTAACTCAGGCTCTCCAGAGCTCACGCTATAACCATTATGCTGTATTGCATCCATCTATGTAAAAGAACACACTTTCGAAGTCACTTTCCATTACAAATTTGAAGGGATAAATATGTTTAACATATGAGTGCTCTTAGCCTTTACTCTTTCCCTGCTTGTTAGTAAATTTCTAACTTTGTTTGCTTTAGCTTTTTACTCTCTTCAGCCCTTCAAGGGGTTCCTTCTTCCCCAACCATTTCTCAGGCTTTTTTGAATGAGGGGAAGGGATTGGGGGAAGGGAGCGGGGAGAAGTCATGTGCTTCTGTAGTGAGTTCTGGAAGGATACCTCTAGAAATTTTGGGAAGCCAGGAAAGAAGCAACTATAATTTCTGAGAACAGTATATGAGAAAGAAATGAAAACTACTATACTACATCCTTTCAATTTGTTCAATAAACACAAGAAATAGTCTTTGGAAATTGCTTGCTGTGACTGTGTTCTTTGGACCACAGTAACACTGGGATCCAACTGTGAGGGTTGATATAACAAATTTTTCTAAAAATAAAGTTATTCAAGCTATTGCTTTAAACAAATCTTACCTTTTAGAGCATCATTATACACAGAATGGCCTAGAGAATCAGAAGGCTAACCTTTGGCCTGGTATTCTGGCTGAACTGCCATGGCTTATGTTGAGGAGAGAGCAGCAGGACCTTCAGGGCGGGTTTTTCCTATCTTGGATCTTGTATCATCTGGCTCATGTGCACATGGTTTTTCCCAGTCAACACTGTGATTGTGAAAATGTTTATTGGCTGAGCACTTTTCCACCATTTAAAACTCTTTAACACTTTTCCAAATGCATGTTTTCATGTATGCCATTATCATAAAATAGAATGTAAGGATGAATAGTAATACAAGCTTTCATGTCACATATTAAAGAAATAGATCAACCTCAGTTTTTAAAACAATTGTCCAGGAGTATATTAGGACCACAATAAAATGCACCATTTGAGCACTCAATAAGGGCAACTTTTTCAGTCTGGTTGTTTCTTTGTGATCTAAAACAGATTTGACCAGATCTACAACCCAGAGTATCACAAAATGTTTCCATTATTTGCATTTCACTTTGAGTAATAATTCTGAAATTGCCTTTGAAAGAGGCTTCAAGCAAGTTTTTGTTACTGTTTACTTTGAAAGTAGCTCTAGCGAATGCTGTGGATTCCCTCCCTTCTCCACCCTCTAGGCATTCATCTCTATACACTGAAGACCACTTACTAGAAACACCTGCAACTCTCTGCCAGAGCTCTCTCTTCTGACTTTGGGAGCATACTCACTGAGGGAGAAGGACAAACTATAAGTGCTTCTGTCAAACATGACAGATGGAAGTTGGTTAAATATCCTATTTTTCTGCCCCCTCAATGCATGCTGACTCTGAGATATGTTCTACACTGCATTCCAGAATTCCTGGTGGGATTGAGCCCCAGGTATCTACATTTGATAATTGGCTTAATAATACTCTTTCCCTTCATTAGTTCCCTGTATTTCCTGGACTCACTTCCCACTTCCCAGCAATGTCTCCAGGATCACCTCCATTTACACTCAAATATTTGTCTTCAGGTCAGCTTTAGAAGAAACCTAAATGAGAATACTCATACTCATATTTATATAAACAAAAATGTGATTGATTGATTATTGTAATTGCAGAAAGAATATGAACAGGTTTGTAGGAGATAGTGATGTTTCATGTAATCAAAAGTCTGTTGTTTTAAATGTTGCTTTGTATTGGGATTAACTCAGTTTTCACTAATCAAGGAGAATATATATTCAACTGTTAAGACTGATGAAAAAAATCACATATTTACACTCATATTTAAAAGAATATGTGTTATTTCTACAAAAATAGACTCAAAATGGATGAAAGACCTCAATGTGAGATAGGAATCCATCAAAATCCTTAAGGAGAACACATTCAGCAACCTCTTCAATCTCAGCTGCAGCAGCTTCTTCCTAGAAACATTGCCAAAGGCAAGGGAAGCAAGGGCAAAAATGAACTATTGGAACTTCATCAAGATCAAAAGCTTTTGCACAGCAAAGGAAATGGTCAACAAAACCAAAAGACAGCTAACAGAATGGGAGAAGATATTCGCAAATGACATATCAGATAAAGGGCTAGTATCCAAAATCTATAAAGAACTTACCAACTCAACACCCAAAATACAAATAATCCAATCAAGAAATGGGCAGAAGACTTGAACAGACATTTCTGCAAAGAAGACATCCAAATGGCCAACAAACACATGAGAAAGTGCTCCACATCATTCGGCATTGGAGAAATACAAATCAAAACCACAATGAGATACCATCTCACACCAGTCAGAATGGCTAAAATTAACAAGACAGGAAATGACAGATGTTGGCGAGGACGCGGAGAAAGGGGAAACCCTCCTACACTGTTGGTGGGAACTCAAGTTGGTGTAGCCACTCTGGAAAACAGCATGGAGGTTCCTCAAAAAGTTGAAAATAGAGCTACACTATAACCCAGCAATCGCACTACTGGGAATGTACCCTAAAGATACAAATGTAGGGATCCGAAGGGGCATGTGCACCCCAATGTTTATAGTGGCAATGTCCACAATAGGCAAACTATGGAAAGAAACCAAATGTCCATCAACAGATGGATGGATAAAGAAGATGTGCTGTATATATATATACAATGAATACTATGCAGCTATCAAAAGAAATTAAATCTTGCCATTTGCGATGACGTGGATGGAACTAGAGGGTATTATGCTGAGTGAAATGAGTTAATCAGAGAAAGACGACTATCATATGATCTCTTTGATATGAGGAATTTGAGAGGCAGGGTGGGGGGTTTGGGGAGTAGGGAAGGATAAAATGAAACAAGTGGGATTGGGAGGAAGACAAACCACAAGAGACTCTTAATCTCACAAAACAAACTGAGGATTGCTGGGGGGTGGGGGGGGTAGAGAGAGTGGGGTTGGGTTATGGACATTGGGGAGGGTATGTGCTATGACAGTGCTGTGAAATGTGTAAGCCCGATGATTCACAGACCTGTACCCCTGGGTCAAATAATACATTATATGTTAATAAAAATAATTAAATTAAAAAAAAAAGAATATGTGTTATTTTGGCAAACAAGCATTAACGGTAGAAGCCAATCACTTCAGCATAGTCTCTTTTTACCAGTGTGTCATCCTGATCATGATGACAATTCTACAAGAGAGTACAAATAAAGAACCACAAACCCACAAACCACGGAAGTACCACATTTTTACTCATTACATAAATGCCTTCCTCATTGGTTTTCTACTTTTGCATGCATGTAATAAAACTTTTTAAAGAGTTTAAAAATTCAGAACACCTACTTATGATATCTAGTAAAACTGGTAATCTAAGGAGATTCATTTTATTTTACTGGGGCATCTAGTATTCACAAAACATTATTGAGCACCTGTGTGTATGTTGGGGGGGCGGGGTAGTGTGTGTGCACATACTAGCTTGAGAAACATGATGCAGAACAATCCCGTGGTTCCCCTCAGAATGATGCAGATCTGTGTCCCCATAATCTTCAAAAAGCCAAATGTTTTTTAAACGCTTGCATGGGTAACTCAAAATCATAGTTACAATTTTTTCCAGGTGTCAGCCACATTTCTTTGTTTTAATAGTCTGGTAAAATAGAAGACATCACCCTTAGGCAGCTTCAGTTGAAAATAAAATTAGTAAGAAACTTTTTTATTAATCTTCACAATTGCTCACCAACTCTTTTCCTCTTGCCTAGACCTACTCTTTCCAGTGTTAAGTTCTACGGTAGGTGTAATTAATTAGATGTTCAACAGGAGCATTCACCATTGATAAATTCTCTGCAAGAAGCTGAGTCCCTTTGTGAAAGCACACATCAGACACAAGTCTTCATAATCAGGGACTTGGCAGCTAAGAATGACTGCAGTTAGTAGACTCTTCAAGAAATTGTAAACTGGTAAGTATCTACTGAAAGTAGCTATTGGAGAATATTTCAGATTTATATGCTTATTTTTATTAAATATTAAATCCTGCTAATTTCTAATGGAGAAGCTGATTAGATCTGTAAAAAGCTTTGATTATTAATAACTGCTTTGCCGGCAGTTTCATTATAAGGAAATAGATAGAATAATTCAAGTTAAGCTGATAAAATATTGTCCAAAATTTAATCTTAGGGAACTGTTATAGTGGACAGATAAGAATTAGTTTTAATTAGGATATTTACTCCATCTCATTCCTGTTCACTCTGTTAATTTACATTTGTGAAAAAGAAATAAGGACAGGATCATATACTTGGATTTTTGTTTGTTCAGTAAAATTTTGTCTTTCTTCTTTCTCCCTTCAATGGCTTCTGAAATAGTAAGACTAACTAGGCTGAGAATTAAAGGAAATTTAAAAAAGCCCCTCTTAGGGGTTGAACAGTATCCTCCCCCCCAAATTCATATGTTGAAATCCTACCCCTCAGCGCCTCAGAATGTGACTTTATTTAGAGATAGGGTATTTGCAAAGATAATCAAGTTAAAATAAGGTTATTAAGGTGAGTCCTAATCCAATAGGATTAGTGTCCTTACAAAAGGAGGAAATTTGGAGACAGACCCACACAGGGAGAACGCCATGTGAACATCAAGGCAGAAATGGGGTGAAGCCTCTATAAGCCAAGCCACGCCAAAGACTGCCCGCAAACCACCAAAAGAGGAGGGAGTCATGCAACAGGTTCTCCCTCACAGCCCTCAGAAGGAAGCAAGCCTGCTGACCTCAGACTTCCAACCTCCAGACTGTGAAACAATAAATTTGTTATTTAAGCACCCAGTTTGTGCTACTTTGTCAGTCTAGCAAACAGCCCCTAAATGGGCTGTCTTTGCTGTCTCTTCAGAGTGAACACAGGGAAAGGACTAGACTAGACTAGGAACCTAGAAACCTAGCTTACTACAGGTACTTTAATATATCACTTAATTGCTTCAGGTCTCAGTTTCTTTGTCCAAAAGATGAGGGCACCATTCCACTAAAAAATTCTAATGTGCAAAAAATCAGCACATTTTTTTTCAAGGGAGAGTATTTGTATATTTGATTATATTTCATCTGCTCTAGAGAAATACAGACTTACAAAACCATATGTATTATAATAGCATATTATAATATTATAACTATATGTATTATATATTATGAAAGAGGTTCTTAACAAAAATGCTAGATTTAATATAACTTTTCTTTAATGGTGGGTTTCCTGTCTCCTTTAATGCACAATTCTATTTACTAAAATTTAATTTACACAAACCTTTTTAAAGAATCTATTACAGTGAGTGATACATGACTATGGCAGTAAAATTTATTCCAATTGCTTTTATAGTTGGTACTTGGGCTGCAGGATTAGCCATAATCTTATATATTCCCAAAGAATTTCCCATTAAACTCAATGGTGAGTTTAACTCCTTTTAACCAGAGTGGTGGTGATAGCTATTTTGGGGGAAAAAGAAAAAAAAAGTAATGGGGGAAATTGTTTCCCTGAAAAAGTTTGCCCATGTCCAATCATCTTTACCACATGTGCCAAATTAACTTTTGTTCTACTCTATGAATAATTATAATCTGAACAGGCATGGAGTCAGTATTTATTGAGATGTGCTGAGCTATCTTTAAGATGACTATCTTTAGCAGCTCGATGGGTTAAATGATTAAGAGAAAGATACCTAATTTAATTGAATGGATCTGTCACTGAAACAATTGGAAAAATAATTTTTTTCATCTCTAATCTCAGCATCATTTGCTAAGTAGTCATACATGGAGTGGGGAGAGTCATTCTTTTCTTTACAAGCTGAAAAACCAGCCTCCATTAATAGGGAGAAGTGATCTTGATGAGCATATGGAACTTTTCCTCTCAGGAACTCGGGCCTCTCCCTCAAGAAATAACAACAGAACTATTATTATGTATAGAATTCTCTCATTAAATTGAGACTGGACCTTCTTGCTATTACAACCACACATTAATTAAAATCTCTAAAGAAGGAAAAAATTAATATAGGTGAGTATACCATGAAATGGTTCCTAAACGAAGAGGCAAATAAAGTCTTGCTGGCTTTCAAGTTGTAAATGACTTGTCCAGCTAAGGGCTGCATATATTTGGTTCAGGTAACCACTTCAGCTCACACACACAGCTGTTGTTTCAGTGTTTGGCCAAATAGCCTTTTATGTTGCAATCAAGTAACAGATACAAGATTGACAAGTAACAAAGAAAAAGAGCTTTCAGTCAACACAGACTAAAATCCATTATTGTGGTGTGTACACTGTGCTGGGGACCTGTAAACACATCTTCATTGATCTTGCAGAAAGATAGAAATATCTCCCCTTGCATAGCTCAATCAAGGCCCTTTTCACAAAGGTAAAGTGCAAACAGTATTGAAGAAGCAGAAAAAAACTGACATTACAGTCAAACACTAAATAATGGTTGAGCTCAGGAAACCTATCTATAACATTTCAAATTCCTGTCAGCTCAAATGAAATATATAACCTCTCTACTGCAACCTCAGAAAGATCAGAACATGGGGGACTGGGTACTCCTCTTAGTGCCACCCCCCTTTTACCAACTGACCAAATCGATAGGGGGAAAAATCTCATTTACAGTTTTGCATTTTCATATGTATCTCAGTGGAGAAGCCTCTGGAAAAGATCTCATCTGTGAAGGTCAATAATTCACTCTGTCTCCACTCCCCCAAGTTGGAATCTGTTGCCATTTATCTGAACAAATTTTGTTGCGTGTAAAATAGAAAAAAAAATTAGCATGCAGTGAGAGTAGAGCTGGGTCTTCCTGCCAATTTGAAATTTTATTAGAATAGCCCACTGCATCAATTCTAAACTTCCACTTTCATTTATGCTTAAATACTTGTAATTAGGAGAAGCTATTTGGGAGCTGTAGACACCAATAAATAGTTTGAATGGATTTCTAAAAAGGTTGGCAGGACGGTCGGAAGCTCAGCATAGTTTATAAACAGATTCATCTGTTATGTAAATCTCCATCCATAATCATTATTTATCCATTATGGCTAATCAGCATTCCAAGAAAGGAAAAGTGAAAAGAATTGGTAATGTCTTAAAAACAATTGCTCTTATACCTGCAGATTCCTTAAATTCAGCCATCAACTGATGAGACATTTAATCTTTTGTTTCCTTTTTTTAAGAAAAAAGCCTAAGATAAATCAATACTGTGCATTTAAAAACAATGTTCTCATTTAGATACAGAATAATCAAATCAGAAACAAACTGCATTACCCTTTATACCACTTATTACCCTACCTCTTCCTTTTCCTCCTTTCCTTCCCAAACATAAAATTCCAAAGAAAACAAAGATCCATTTAACTCAGGATGAGGTATAAGTTATGCCTAAGTGTAGGAAAAAGACATGATGTGATACGCTCAGTACCTGAGAGTCTTGTGTAGAGAGTGTTAATGAGGTGCTAACACAGCTCATGGCGTGGTCTTTTGATGTAGGCATATAATCAGAGTCCCAAGCAAATACGTGGCATAAGGCAATGCACAATTCTATCTTAAGGACTCCTGGAAGAAATTTATTAGGACAAAGCCAAACCCAGGCATAACTGAATACTTGCCCCAGCGTTCCATGCTTTACCCTACATTCCGTGAAGGCTCGGGTACTTTAGATTCCTTTGATAAACAGTTGCTTCCTGATCTCTTACATGTTTAGCACTGTGCTATCTGTAGTTAGCTCATGTTGGAAAACACCAGCTAGCACACTTGCACAAAGTTAAGTCCCTATCGGGAATGAAAGATGAATAACTTATTTTTCAAGATCCAGAAACATTAAGAAGGAATATGCACATTTCAGAATTTATATACACTACATACGGTCAGCTGAAATTTGTGATAGCATTGTACCAATTAATATTGTATTTATTGTACATATTCTTCTAATTCCTTGACCCCATTCTCTGCTACATGATCATGTGCCCATCCTCTATTCTCTCTAGCACTTCTGGGCCAGCTTTCAAAACTGGACTATCCTCCAAGTCCCAGTGAAAAGCTAGCCCCCTCCATGGTTTCTTTCCATAATTCTTCAGCCAGAAATACTCTCTTCATTTGACATCGCATCATGACCTAGCTCTGCCTCCAGTAACCCACTTATCATATCTGTCACCGAACAAGTGTATTTTTGCTCACAATTCACCTTTCCTGTGTGGCAGGAGTTGGGTTTTATTTCTTTTTATGCCCACCCACAGCACTTTTAAGCTACTTTAAGCATAGTAGTTGTAAAATAAATACCTACTGAACTGAATCATACATGTATAAATTCAATGCTAAACCAAAAGAAAAGGGACTTCCTCAATTTTAGCTAAAGCTCCAAAGCATTAGCTGGGGCCGGGGGGGGGGGGGGGGTGGGAGGGGCAGTTTGAAAGTTTATATTAATAACAGTAGTTTTAGAAACAGAAAATAATTAGCAAAATCACTTCAATTTGTTCTCAGATTTTCTAACTAACATCTAATTCTGAATAGCCTAATTCTGAAAGAACCTGAGTTGAACTCTGATGTCAACCATTTGTGATGGTTTTTATCATGGGTAAGACATAAATAAGCCTTTACAGAAATATTTATTGCCAATATATATTTATGTGTCACGGTTGAGAATATGACTCTGTTCAAATTGGTCCTGGAAGATAGGATGAGTTTAACTTTCCAGTGAGGACTAAATATCCCAATTTCAGAGAGTAGGAATCCAATAGCCAGAAACTATGCAGAGCCTCCAAACGTAAATCTTATTTCATCACATTTCTCCTACATGCAGCCTAAATAAATCTCTCAGCCAACTACTCTCTCATTTCTCTCTTCCACACCAACTCATATCCTTGAACAGCATCCCAGGTCTGAAACACCCAGCCATGTGCTTTCCCTCAATTTAAAACTATTTTAAAGACCATCTTTAAGAAGCTTATTTCAATGAACTAGGTGGCCAACCACTAAAGATGATTTATGGCACCTATTTCCTGGGCTAGTAACAGTTAAGATCTAAGAATTAAAGAGGATATAAAGAGATGATGGGTTGGCTAACTCTTTCCAGTACATAGTAAAGCAGTACAGTGACAAACAGTGCCCTGTCATTCAAAGGACAGGGACACTTTGGTGTCATCCTGATGTTCTAATTACAAATTTGCATTCTCAGAATAATATTAAATTAACCAACTATAAATTCAAAGAAAAACTGGGCTTAAAATTTGGGGGTTTGTTTTTTGACATCTTTCTTTTTTTAATTTCCTCCCAAATCTTCATGTCTTAAGACACTCAGGAAAGGGTGGCACAAAATAGTAGAAAACTTTGGCATTCATATATTTATCATTCAAAGTTTCAACTACTGGTAAACAGCACCAAAGACAAATGACATGTAGAAGTATATAGTTTTGCTAAAGACTGTACTGTGGGAATGAGTTTCTTGTCTAATAAGTGGATCTAGCTGATTTCATTCATCTTCATGTAGCTAACTGTGTACTCATGTTATTTTATAAGAATTTATGGGGCGTATCTTACTCTATATGTTTGGTTGTGATGTGGGAAAATCACCCTATTACATATTGGATGCTCATTTCCTATTTGCACATTAAATAAAGCACCTGCTAAAATTTATAATCTGACTAGAAATAACTGTTGACCCCAAGCTCTAGGATGACATGTGCCCTAAGTTCCCTTATGCTCTTAGGACCGAATGCCATAAGCAATACATTCTACCTTTTCTCCTATCTACTATTGTGTCTCTCAACATCCTAAACATCTGGACAAAAGTCCAACCATAAACTTGTTCCAGATAGTTGAATCAGTTGAATCCTGACCTCTCTCTTAATTCCCTCTAGCACCTTTCCTCTGGAGTTAAAAGCTACAACCAGTATTTCTCGTATTAACTTAATGATCTATCCCTTAAAAACTTTCATGATACAAGTGGAAAACTTCAAATTCTCAACACAATGGAGAAACAGAGAGTAGTAAGGACTAGATTTATTCTCCTATATGAAACAACAATAGCAAAAAACAAGCAAAATACATAAAACATTTGTTTTCAGATATTGTGCGTCAGGCGTCACAGGACAAAAGAGAGCAAACAGATGAGATGAGCACTAAGCTTGCCCCAGTTTATTACCTGGATGGAATTTCCAACCCAAAACAGTGATTGGTAAACCAGAACTAAATACCGAGTATTCATAAGTTGAGAAGACAGAGCTGAGAGTGTGCAGAATCCAAGGCAACTAGGCTACACAGGCAGAGTACTAGAGAAAAGAGAGTTTTACAGAGAGCATACCAAATCTACAGAGGGTCTCAGGAACTGATCAGTGCATGATATAAAGAAACTAACTACCTAAGGCCAGGAAACTTCTACCCAATAAAAGAATGAAGAGAACAATCCCCAGAGCTCACAAAAGACCAGGACCACTTTACGAGGTACAGTAGCAAAAGCCTTGGAAATCACAAGGCATCAAGCAGAGTGCTCAAGCAGGTTTTAGCCCAGTGGTAGGAGAAAATTAGCCCTAAAATAAAGGTTGCTCTGGGTGGCTCTTAAAAACCTTAAAACCTGGGCATCTGGGGTGGCTGAGTCAGTCGACGGTCTGGCTTTGGCTCAGGCAATGATCTTGGGATACTGGGATTAAGCCCTGGGTTGGACTCCCTGCTCAGCAGGGAGTCTATTCCTCCTTCTCCCTTTGCCCCCTCCCCTACTTGTGCTCTTTCTCTCTCTCTTGCAAATACAGGCATAAAATCTTAAAAAAAAAAAAAAAAAAAAAAAAAAACTTAAAAGCAAGCCTCAAAAAATAATCTATATCAAGTAATTTAACTGCATCCCATAATAAAGCTTATCATTATTTATAGAAATACAAAAATATCCTAGGGCACCTGGGTGGCTCAGTTAGTTAAGTGTTCAACTCTTGATTTTGGCTGAGTTCAGGATCATGAGATCAAGCCCCACATTGGGCTCCACACTCAACACAGAGTCTACTTGGGATTCTCTCTCTCTCCCTCTGCCCCTTCCCCCACTCATGCTTTCTCTCTCTCTAAAGTAAATAAATTAAATCTTAAAAAAAGAGAGAAAGAAATACAAAAAAACCCCAAAAACCAGCAGCGTAAACCTTACAATGTCTGGCATTCAATCAAAATTTACCAGGCATGCAAAGAAGCAAGAAAATATAATCCATAATCAACTAATCAGTATTACCCAAAACTGAAGGAGATGTTAAAATTACTAGACAAGGACATTAAAGTAGCATTTTGTAATAATATTTTATATGTTCAAAAAGGCAGAAACGTATAAGGTGACACATAAAAGACAATGCCAAACTTCTAGAAATGAAAATAATAATGTCTGAGATAAAAACATATACATGAAATGAAATTAACAACAGATTCAACTCTGAAAAAGAAAAAATTAATGAACTTGAAGACAAGGCAAACTAGAAACCATGTAAAAGGAAAGAGAGCGGAAAAAAGACCAAGAAAAAAAAATTAAAAGCCTGAGGAAAGCATCAATGAGCTATGGAGCAACTTTGAATAGCTTTATATTCATATAATTGGAAACAGTGAAGGAAATGACAAGCCAAAGACAGAAAAGATATTTCAAGAAATAATGACCAAAGTATGTTTCTGGATGCCTTTAAGATTTTTTTAAATCACTGATTTTTAAGAAATTTCATTATGTAAAAACTCTATTAAATATCAGCTGGGTCCAAGGGAAAATGTCTGGAGCACGAATGAGAATGGTATATTTTGAACTTTCCAAGACCAAGCAGGACATGTCAAATTCCTGAGTGACCAGCCCCTGGCAAGAAAAATAATTGCTGGTGCACCTGGGTGGCTCAGTGGGTTAAAGCCTCTGCCTTTGGCTCAGGTCATGATCCCAGAGTCCTGGGATCGAGCCCCGCATCGGGCTCTCTGCTCAGCAGAGAGCCTGCTTCCCTTCCTTTCTCTCTCTGACTGCCTCTCTGCCTACTTGTGATCTCTATCAAATAAATAAACAAATAAATAAATAAATAAAATCTTTTAAAAAAAAGAAAAAGAATTGTCTTCCTTGATCTAGCACTTCCATTAGAAACTTCCAGCACAACCCTAGCATCCTTAGGTAGACTTGGGGTAAAACATTAACAAAAAGATTTAATACGAGTGGTTCATATTTTACATAATTCTACATAAGTTGAAGTCTCACAGAATTTGATCTAGAAAGTTCTGAATCTTCATTTGTTATATTCTTCTGAGTAACCAAACTTTGCTTATCCTTTAAGTTTATTTGAGGGGAATTGCTTGAATACAAATAACTGGTTGTGTCTACACTAATCAGTTGAATATAGTTAAGGTGCACTGTAGCCACAGTGGTCTCCAGTAAGGAGATAGTAAATTCCTTACATCTCATGCATGCTCTCATCTCAGCATGCATGTGCCATTCTTCATGGACCATATGTTCCTTCACTTCATTAAGTGAAAAGACCCTCACTTCATTCTTCACTCAAAGAGAAGACTATTCAAATATCATACTTCTTCCCAACCACCATATCTAAAATACTCTATATGTACTTATCCACTCTACACATGTTCATTGAACATATTAGAATCTGAAATTACATATAGCCAGTTGTTTGTTATCATAGAGCAGGCACTGACACACAAAGGCCCTTAAGCCAAACTCAGAATATGCAACAGAGAGCCTATGTGGCTTTCAAAGCCTAAAACGTGTACCATCTGATTCTTTCAGAAAGTAGTTGCCAACCCCTACACTGGAGGAACCTTATCTGCTTTGTTCAGTGTTATGGGTTGTGAATTTTATCTTTCCCAAATTCATATATTGAAGTCCTAGGACTCCACAACTCAGAATGGACTATATTTGGAGGTAGGATTTCAAAGAGGTAAAACAAGTTCATATGGGTGGGCCTTAATCTATAATTGATGTCCTTATAAGAAGAGGAAATTTGGGCACAGACACAAACAGGAAAGAGCACGTGAAGACACAAGTAGAAGACAGCCACCTATAAGCCAAGGAAAGAGGGCTCGGAAGACTCCAACCCTGCATAAGGGAGACACACAATATTTATTTCTAAGTGAATAAGTTTAGTTAAAATTGGGAATCACTGTTCTCAATAAGACATGCTTTTTGACTCAATTCAACCAACTTTCAGAAAATAATTTTAGAACTGTAGATAATGCCTACCTTATAAATCGTGTAGGTTTTTATGACTCCTAAATTATTGTTGGTGAACTAGCACTAAGTTTAGAGAAAATACATTTTGTTTTGACTCATCACCATCACATTACTCGAAAATACATACAAGCTGTCTACTTATAAAAAATAATTAATCCTTTATTTCCTAGTAAAGATGGAGAAGAAATATAATCTGTGATTAAGTCTTTTTATGTTCCATGGATTTAAGTAAGTTGAAATAGGTTCAATCAAAATTATGGTGCATAAGATTTCTAAAATATCAGAATGTAATTTTATGGCAAAAGTACACAGAAAACCTCAGTTTTGTGCCATGTGTTCTAGTACTGATACCACCCGTGAAGTGCACAGAATCCCCAGGCTCATTATTAAGCACAAATCCAATGTGTGAGCTGCAAACAGTATCAGCACGTTCTCATAATTGCTACAAAACTAGGGAAATACATAGTGAAAAGACCAGAGTTAAATGACAAATTGATAAATGGTTGTGGAAATAATAATAATATGGAATTTTTTTTAGGAGGATTTCAGTGCAAAGGAAAAGTGCAAAAAAATAACTTACTCATTAAAACTCAGCTTGGTCAAAAGGAAAAGATTCAATTCATAGAAGTTCAATTCAAAGTATGTATGCAATAAATGGAAGATGCATTACTCTCTCACCTCAGAGAGACCTCTACCCTCTTGATTCCTCTTTTCTCTTCTTAGCTATCAGTCATCTTTTGCTTTTACTTCTCTTTCAACTTGGAGCTCATGGTCCCATAGTTTGAGTACTATCTTGCCATCTTCCTCAAATCTCTTGCTATGTCAGTCAATGATTTGTCCCATTTGCCTGGAAAACTTCAAACTTGAATCAACTCAAATATCACCAACTTTGACCTTCATCCAGGCGACTCAATCCAGTTAGAAAAAAGCACAACCAAGCAATCAGTAACAATATCAACATCAAGTCTTCAAATTCAGCTGGACCCTCAATGCTGCCCAACAATCCCTGGTCAGCTGTCTTCCTAGTTCTGCACATAAATTGTTTCAAATCCTTCCCACTCTCCTAAAATGTCTAACCCCTCTACAGATATCTTCTCTCTCACCTGAAGACCTTATCTCATAGAGAAAAAAGAAGTCCTAGAATTTTCAGAAAACTTGCAAATGTGTCTGTACCTCTTTCTAGACTCCTTTATTTCCTCCTGGTATAATGGAAGAAGGATGGTACCTTCATCTAATCTCTGAAGCTTATCACTTTCAGTCAACTCAGAGACATAGCTCAATTAATATTTCCCTATAACCCCTATCTATAAGTAATTGAAGGTTTCTCTTCCAGAAGAAATAACACATGAATCCTTTGCTGTTTCATAGGGTAGAGCACAGGGCAAAAGTTTTAGGGAGTCAGATTTTTCTACTCAAAAGAAAATATATAACAAAAACATAACTGACTGCATCATGATAAGTTCCATACCATGGGAGACGGACAAAGAGAAGCTGCATGAAATAAAGAAGTAAAGAAAGAAATTTTTAAAAAAGATTTTATTTATTTATTTGACAGACAGAGATCACAAGTAGGCAGAGAGGCAGACAGAGAGAGGAAGGGAAGCAGGCTCCCTGCTGAGCAGAGGGCCCGATGCGGGACTCGATCCCAGGACCCTGGGATCATGGCCTGAGCAGAAGGCAGAGGCTTTAAACCACTGAGCTACCCAGGTGCCCCAAGAAAGAAATTTTTAAAATATGACAATATACACTATTTGCCGAGTAAGTATAGCATGCCAGACACTATGCTAAGGATTTGCATAAACAGTTCATGTAATACTTACCACAGTTCTGTGAAACTGTTGCTGTTTTGTATAAATAAACTGAGGTTTACAGAAGAAGGCCACTTGCCCATGATCACATACTTAATAAAAGGCAGAGGTGGGATTCGAAGCCAAGTGTTTCTGACATGAGATTTCTCCACAGCACCACCATGCTGTTCTTTCCTTAAGTGGAAAAGAAGTCTAAAGAAATTATTTCTAAAGCTTTCAATTCTAAGACTTTTTCATCTTCAACATATTACTCCAAAATTGTTAGGGGAATTTAATTATGAATGTCCCACAGAAAGACAGAATTGTGAGATTAAATTCCAAAAACTGACAGGTAAATAAGTACCATGCTCTCTGCAGTAAACATAAAGCCATCGGAACCTGGCATAGTAAAACTAATTTCTTGATAACTTTTAAGAACACTGACAACTGAGACATACTAATTCACATATTTTCATAACCTCTATCTCCTTTGTGGTTCTGTACCCTTCCTTTTCTTGTTGCTCAGATAAAGTAAATTTTGTTTTAGATTGCTGTATAAAAGGAAGATTACAATTTGGAGAATAGATTAAATGTGAATCTGTGATCTCTGTTCAGCCTATTAAAAGTAATTTGTTTAATTCCACCTGGAATTCTCTATAGATGCAAGATGCTTCCCCAGATCTTAAAAAGCAAGATGTCATTCCCCTGGGATGTGTCATACCTCACGGTAGGTTAGGACTCTCCTACACAAAGAAGCCTGGACTAAGAATAATTGTTGATGGAATTCTTCCTTAGAAAGTCTAATCTCATAAATATGTCCTTGTTTTAATAGAGAGGGCATCAATCAGACACTTTACTAGCATTTCATTTAGACTTCACATTGACAGAGTTCCCAGGGACCGCTGTATGTTTAATGTCTTCAAGAACATCTCTCTTTAGTTTACATTCCAACAAGCTGATTTAACCAGTGGAAAAAAAAGATAACTCTTCAGCTACATTGTTTTCATTTTAAGACTTCTTCCATTCCCTGTGTCAGCCTTCCAGATCACATTTCTGTACCTTTTATCTGAACCTTATAAACACTGTCTAACTTGTTTTGAGTCTTTGCTATTACACTGCCAGACTCACCCCCTCCTCAAAAAAATAAAACAACAACAACAACAACAACAACAAAACAGTTCTAAGCATGTCATTCCCCCTCCCAAAAAAAAAAAATCATTGGAATTCTATTAACTACTAAATATTATCCAAACTTTTAAACAAAAACCAAAATAAAATTCTAATGTTGATCTAAAAATTACCTGTATGACTTCCATTACCAGTAGAAGAACAGAGTAAATACCCTGATGACCTTCACTGCTCCAACAATTAAAATGCTAAATGAAATGTAAAAATAATCTTGGGTTGAAATTAACTGCTGAGTGAACATGAAAGAATATTCCAGAAACTAAAACAGAAGTGAAAGAGATTACTCTGGTAGATAACCAATTACAAAGACTCCATTTGTCAGAAAGTTTTCTATTGATCCCTAATGATCTTGAGCTCCTCTATAACGGCTACACCGTGCCCAATAGGCAGTCAATTACCCAGAGGTGAGGATGGGTAACTGCCACATATATTTAGGATCCTAAAGGGCACTGTACTTAGTGTAAGGTTGACAAGAAATACACAGAAGGAGGAAGTCAGAAAAGCTGTTTCTAACAGTCTTGGTGCTGAAATGGAAGGAGTAAAATCAGCCTTCAGAAATACATGTAGATTCCTCTCATGGTTTTACAGGTCTGAATTCCTGATGCCTATGTAGTCAAAAAAACTTCATATTTTACTTAATGGGAACTCATATTGGTAGTACCACCACACAACTCTCAAAAGGAAAGACAAATACATTCTGGAATAACCTACTTCAACTCAGGCTTTAAAACTCCCATAGTTACAGGTCCAAG
Source organism: Lutra lutra (assembly GCF_902655055.1). Classification (NCBI taxonomy): domain Eukaryota; kingdom Metazoa; phylum Chordata; class Mammalia; order Carnivora; family Mustelidae; genus Lutra; species Lutra lutra. The sequence continues at coordinate 57,599,703 of NC_062284.1, forward strand.
GAAATTAGTTGCTTATAGTTTAAAATATAAAACCCCATAACAAATCCTGCTGAATGAGAGTAAGCAGAAAGAGCAGACAGTAGAATCCAATCTATAAACAGATGCTGTAACTATTAGACAGATTAGAAGACACCATGTTTAATATACCTGAAGAATGTCTAAAGCTTGAAAAAAGAACAAGGAATAAGAAACTCGAAAGAAGGATAAAGAAGATTTGAAAAAAAGAAATAGAACTTCTATAAATAAAAATATAACTGAAATCAAATTTTACTTTTCTAATCATACCTCCCATCAGATTTCTAATTGTTCTCTAAACATTCCCTGAATTTTCTTGCCTCTGTTTTTTTGTTTTTGTTTTTTCATTGAAGTCTAGTTGACACACAAAGTTACAATAGTTTTAGGTGTACGACATAGTAGTTTGACAGCTCTATACTATGCTGTGCTCACTACAAGTGTAGCCACCATCTGTCACCATGCAGTGCAATTACAGTACCCCTGACTGTATTCCCTATGTGTGCCTTTCATCCCTGAGACTTAAATTGGAAGCCTGTGCCTCCCACTCCCTGTCACTCATTTTGCCCAACCCCTCCCCACTCCCCTCTGTTCCTTGCCTCTATTCTTTTACTCTCATTACTCTCCTAGCCTAAAATTTATTTTTTCGTACTCTGCATTTTGAACTCACACACACTAAGGCTCAGTTCCAATGTAAACTCTTCCCTTTATACACAATAAACATCTTTCTTATTTCCCCAATTATATAGAAACAACTTGAGGGAAAGGCACCATGATATAAGCAAATATATTTATCCTAATACAACTGGCTGGGTATCTCACCCAGAAGAGATGTTCAACATATTCTGATAGAACTGAATTGGAATGAAAAGTGTTTTATTCCTCTTATGTATTTCCATTCTATAGCCATAAACACTTAGGCAATGAGCTGCACTTAGCCCAATTCTCACTGTGGATTATGACAAAAATGAATTTAAAATTGTATCCCGGACTATGTCCTTCTGTTCTTAACTCAGCCAGATTTATGATAGTGGGAAACACATATTCTTTCTTGCATCAAAATAAGTCCCTATTTCTCACAATTTATGTTATATTATTAAGTCGATAATTTAGAAATAATTCAATTCTGTTAAATGTAATTAGTGGTTCTTTTTTAATTGTTACCACAAGTTACTGAACAGAATTGAATCTGAAAAAATCTTTTTTGTACTTCTGAGGAGAGGTGAAATGATACAAGGTAGGTGGTAGGCATACTGGCACTAAAACGAGGATCACTTGGGATGAGGTCCTACTCAGGGCATCCAGAAGACGTTAAAAGTGCAGGTTGACTATGGGTTGAACAATAATAGAGAAGGTATTAAATAGAGAGCAAAAAAGAAAAGAGTTAAGTGGAAAACATGCATAATGACAAAAAAAGAAAGAGGATGTAAGAGCCACAGTGGGGATTAAATATGGTGGTATCTTTTAGAGAAAGGAAAACAGTCACTGAAAAACAACATCGACAGTCTTACAAACATCAGGTAAACAGTCAACTATTTTTTAATACTCTCTTTGTCTTGGATAATACCAAAGTGGTTTCAATTTTTAAAAAGGAAATTTGGCATGAAAGGGTTCTGTAACATGGCCTGCCCACTTACGGGATTTAGAGTAAAAAATGTAAACCAGCTGTGATATTGAGGTTTAAGAATCATCTGTTGTCCATATTCAGTAGCTTTTCCCATGGAATTACAAAAAGACTTGTATGATGGATAGTCTACATCCTAATTATGTAATTACACAGTAGAAAGGAACAGCTGAAGAGGAGCCATTTCATCCTTGCATCCAATGTCTGCACAATCTACGTCTCACATAATGGATAGAGCTCTTACTATACAGGAACGCATAATTTTATTATAAAAGAATGAAATGTTGGCTTTCATATGGGATTAGAATACGTATGGTCAAACCAGTAGAAATAAAAGTAGAACTAATCTAAAACTGCAACCTGAACATCAACCAAATCCAAAAGAGTTACTATTAAAATTTTAATATATTTTGGGTGGGAGGGGAGGAATGTCCTTAGTTCCTCTGCTCTTTTCAAGTGCAGCCAGTCCCAAAGCAGGTAATATGAAAGTGTATCCCAGCAGATAAAGATATTAAGGGCCAACGCCAAAGCTTTCCAGGTGCAAACCTAATGGAAGTTTTTGAAACTAATGGAAAATCTAAGTGCTGAGCTCAGCACAGGTAATCAATCATCTATTTTAGCAACTATTTCTGTGCCCTTGATGTCAAGAGAGGTTATATATGCTGTATCTCTCAGAGAAATCTCTTCCTTCCAGCTTACCAGAAAGCAATTCTAAATGTGGAAAATGTTATCACCACTATTAGTTATTCAAGAATGGCAAAATGTGAAGTCAAAGAAATAAAACCATTCACAGGCTCAGCCACCCTGGAAATATGACATAAATGGAAAATATTATTTACAAAGTGTTGGAGGGAGAGTAGATGGGGAAAATTACAAGGGAGCTGCAGAAGCCTCACTGTGCAAACCAAGTAGCAGGTGACTTTTCAAAGACACCTGTAGCAGAAATATTTGCTGGCCTTAATTCCTAATCTTTATTAAAACCACAGGGAACTCAGGGGCTATTTGGTTAGGTAGCGAACAGAGAAGGGGAAACTGGCCAAAATAAACAAAAGTGAAATAAATGTTGGCAAAATCTGCCACTTAATCTTTCCAGGGTAAAAACATCCTGGGCCCAAGAGAGAAGGAGTTCTTTTTCCCTTCTCTGCTTATTTTCCTTCTTTGTGTTTTGGCTTTCTCCATCTTGTGGGGTTTCTGGTCCGCCAGAAAAACCCTCCTCATAGAGCCCACATCTTTGCTTACCGCAGCAACATGTCTTTCACTGCTACAGCATGTGACATGCTCAGGCTTGGAAATGGATTCGGATTTAGTCCCGGGCCACTGGTACAAATTGCAGAGAACAGCCTGCTCAAACTCTGGGGGAAAGATGCTGACTTACAGTAATTGATAAGGTCATTCCTGCTGGATGATCCTCTAGTGAAGTGAAGGTAGCTACCGTGCTTAGCCGAGAACCGGGAATATCAGTTCCAGAGAAATGGCTTCACATTTCACAAGACATCTAAGAATTATATCACTCCCTGTAGTCTGCCGTATAATAAGAAGTCTGTAGCTTTCATTCTGTAAAAATTATTAATCATTTGTGGCTGAAAAATGAATCAGTGAAGTTAACCTACATTGTCATGTTTGATTTATCTAGAGGTAAACAACATTCTAAGAGGATTTAGTGGGCTAGTGTTTAGTAAAAGGGTATGTCCAGGTCGTGGCACTACATAGATTGAATGTCCAAACATTTAAAAGCTCCTTCATCATTGGGCTGAATACAAAAATGACAGCCATCATTTGGTGACCTTAGAATGTCCTGGCTATTTGTAACAGACTTTCAGTAGTGAATCTAACCTCCCATCAGGCTGGGGTTAAATAAATGACAAGTTATTTTTCTAGTTTAAGATTAATATTGAGATGCCCTGTTATAAATATGTTCTTCTGAATAGAACATTAAATTACAATTATTTGGAGAAGTATGAGAGGGAGGGAAGAAGAGAGAGCAGAATTAAATTTTTTTTCTTCCTTTCAACTTGATTTCATTAGGTTGGTGTCTCTACATCCCATCATAATATTTTTCTGTCAATACAGTGATTGCTACAGTAACCACCTGTGCTAGACAAGCACCTGCCTTTAAAATGCAATTTTTAGCAAAGATTTAAATTGCAAACTAGAATTCCAAGGCCCCCTGCCAAAACAAACTCACTTTCCTCTTGAAGAGTATGTTGTCTCCCAATGAAGGTTTACCTGTACCGTGCTCTGTATTTTGACTTAATAGTAAATCTCTCTTTTTGACTCTCTCACTAAATTATTTTCTCTTGTCAGCTGGCTCAGGGCAATATCTTTATCAAGATCTCAACATAGCAAACTGGGGGCCTTTTTCAAATTCTCAAAACAAACTTTTTGGCATCATTAGCTAATTCATATTTGAGAGACCACATTGTTCCCTATATACTCTTATAAAAAGGAAGATCTGAAAAGGCCAAGAGGCTCTGTCCTCTACCTTTCGTGTCTTGCAGTTCCAATGGTGTAGTGGTGGCCATGGAATGAGCCCAGACTCTGGGCTGAGTCCCATTCAAACTGAGACCAGTTTGAATCTTTACTTGGTCATAAGAAACATCAATTCAGGGGCACCTGGGTGGCTCAGGTAGTTGAGCATCTGCCTTTGGTTCAGGTTGTGGTCCCAGGGTCTTGGGATTGAGCCTCACATTGGGCTGCTCAACCAGTAGCCTGCTTCTCTGCTCAGTGGGGAGCCTGGTTCTCTGCTCAACAGGGAGCCTGCTTCTCCTTTTCCCTCTGCCCTTCTGCCTGCCTGTGCACACATGCGTGCATGCTCTCTTTCTCTCAAATAAATAAATAAAATCTTTAAAAAAAAAAAAAAAGGCAGCATCAACCCACCATGCTACTTCTTTTAATATAAACTTGTTTTAGTTTTTTTGCTTTTTGTTTGTTTGTTTGTTTTGGTACTATGATTTTTTATTATTATTTATTTTAATTATGTTATGTTAGTCACCATACAGTACATCATTAGTTTTTGATGTAGTGTTTATGATTCATTGTTTGCATATAACACCCAGTGCCCCATGCAATACTGCCCTCCTTAATACTCATCACCAGGCTAACCCCTCCCCACCCCCAACCCCTCAGTTTGTTTCTGGGAGTTCAGAGTCTCTCATGGCTCGTCTCCCCCTCTGCTATCCGCTCCCCTTCATTTTTCCCTTCCTTCTTCTAATGTCCTTCATGCTATTCCTTATGTTCCACATATAAGTGAAACCATATCATTGGCTTTCTCTGCTTGACTTATTTCATTTAGTATAATCTCCTCCAGTTCCATCCATGTCAATGCAAATGGTGGGTAGTCATCCCTTCTGATGGCTGAGTAATATTCCATTGTATATATGAACAACTGGACAGCTATATACGTAAGAATGAAACTCGACCACTTTCTTACACCATACACAAAGATAAATTCTAAATGGATGAAAGATCTCAATATTAGACAGAAATCCATCAAAATCCTAGAGGAGAACATAAGCAGTAACCTCTTCTGCATCAGCCACAGCAACTTCTTTCAAGACACGTCTCCCAAGGCAAGGGAAACAAAAGCGATGAGGAACTTTTGGGACTTCATCAAGATAAAAAGCTTCTGCATAGCAAAGGAAATAGTCAACAAAACTAAGAGACAACCCAGGAAATGGGAGATGGGAGAAGATATTTGCAAATGACACTACAGATAAAGGGCTGGTATCCAAGATCTATAAAGAACTTCTCAAACTCAACAATGAAAAAGCAAATAATGAAGTAAAAAAATGGGCAGAAGACAGAGCAGACACTTTCCAAAGAAGACACATGAATGGCTAACAGACACATGAAAAAATGTTCAACATCATTAGCCATCAGGGAAATTCAAATCAAAACCACACTGAGATACCACCTAATACCAGTTAGAATGGCAAAATTTTACAAGGTAGGAAACAACAAATGTTGGAGAGGATGTGGAGAAACGGAAACCCTCTTATACTTGGTAGGAATGCAAGTTGGTGCAGCCACTTTGGAAAACAATATGAAGGTTCCTCAAAAAGTTAAAAATAGAGCTACCCTATGATCCAGCAATTGCACTACTGGGTATTTACCCCAAAGATACAGATGTAGTGAAAAGAAGGGGCACATGCACCCCGATGTTCATAGCAGCAATGTCCACAATAGCCAAACTGTGGAAGGAGCTGAGATGCCCTTCAACAGACGAATGGATAAAGATGATGTGGTTCATGATATAAACTTGTTAATTCAGATAGTGCTAAGAGATGAAAATTAAGCTCAACTTTTCCTAATATAAATTCAAGGAGAAATTCAAAAATACCTTACATAGGGACATTAACTTTCTGATATCTTGTATTAAAATGGTTGTCATAAAATTGATGTTTTATGGGGCACCTGAGTAGCCCAGCCATTGGGCATCTGCCTTCAGCTCAGGTTATGATCTTGGGAGTCCTGAGATTGAGCCCTACGTGGGGCTCCCTGCTCACCAGGGAGCCTGCTTTTCCCTCTGCCTCTGCCCTTCCCTCTGCTTGTGTATACTCTCTCTGTGTCAAAATAAATAAACAAAATCTTTTAAAAAATTTTTTAAAAGTTGATGTTTTATTATGAAAAATGTTACACAGAAGCCCCAGGAAGTGTTTTTGAGAGATGATGCAAATGCAAGTGAGCAAAAGCTCACGGAATTCAGTTGTAAGACAGCAATCTTGCTGGGCACTTCACAGGATTAAAGTCCTTTATCACCATGATATTCTACCATGAAACATACTCATCAGTAGGAGCTCAATAAATATCTTACTGTAAGAAACATTTTAAAAGAAAGTAGATGACTTTATGTTTGACATGGATTGGGGCTAAAATCCCTTTACTTATTGGAGCACATAGGTGGCACAGTCAGTTGGGTGCTGGATTCTTGGTTTTAGCTCCTTATCTTGGGGTTGTAGGATTGAGCCCTGTGTTGGGCTCTGTGCTCAGCCCAGAGTCTGCTTAAGACTCTCTCTCCCTCTCCCTCTGCCCCTCCCTGCTCTCTACAATAAATAAATATAAGATTCATTTTTAAAAATCCTTTTAGTTATTAATGAGTCTTATCACTTGCCACATTCTACTTTATGACTATTGGGAGACACTCCTCTGTGGGTCTCTTGTGTTCCTACATATCTTGCTGGGTACACCAAGAATGCAAGGTCCTAACTGTTCTTCACTAAGGACATTGCTCAGGGTAGTATTTGTGGCAGTCTCAGAGGGATGAAATAATATCTCCTCCAGGACAAAGATCAGGTTCGCTTAGTGTTTACTATAAAACAGTGGGTCCCACAAGCTCAATGTTTCTCAGCTGTAGCACAAATCTCCTGCATATATACTATCTAACTTGCCACCTCATGCCACCCCCCAGTGACTTGTGGGGATGGGGTAAAGGGAACTAATACAAACATGGCACCATTTGCTGTGCAATGAATAATAAAATCCGTTGTCTCAGAAATCTTATATGTACTATTAGCATCCATGAAACAGCAACAGACTAAATTATTAGTCTGCGAGTAGAGTAAAATCAAGCCCCAGACACAATGATAATGTTTTGTGTCTCCTACCTGTAATGGTAACTTTTTGAGGACAGTATTTGTGTTGGATTCATTTTTGTACCACCTGAACAATATGCTTGAATGAATTAAGCACTAAGAAATATGTACTGAAAATGAGTGAACTTGTTTACCAACATTACAACAGCAATTTTTGTGTTCAGTCTTACATAAAGAACTTATGACTGATTCTAAATTAGACCTGGAAGAAGAAATATTGTTAAAATGTCTACACTACCCAAAGCAATCTACGGATTTAACGTAATTTCTATCAAAGTACCAATAATCTCTATCAAAAGTACCAAAGTACCAATAGCAGTTTTCACAGAACTATAACAATCCAAAAATTTGTATGGAACCACAAAAGACCCCAAACAGCCAAAGCAACCTTGAAAAAGAAAAATAAAACTGGAGGTATCATAATCCCAGATTTCAAGATTTACTACAAAACTGTAGTAATCAAAACAGCATGCTACTGGCACAAAAACAGACATAGAGAGCAATAAAACAGAATAGAGAGCCCAGAAATAAACCCACAATTATATGGTCAATTAACCTTCAACAAAGGAGGCAAAAGTATGCAATGGGAAAAACTCAGGCTCTTCAAAAATGGTGTTGGGAAAACTGGACAGCTACAGGCAAAAGAATGAAACAGGACCAATTTCTTATACCATACACAAAAAGAAACTCAACATGGATTAAAGACCTAAATGTGAGACCTGAAACTTTAAAAATCCTAGAATAGAGAATAGGTAGTAATTTCTCTGACATCAGATACAGCAACATGTTTCTAGATATGTCTCTTAAGCAAGGGAAACACAAGCAAAAATAAACAACCAGGACTACGTCAAAATAAAAAGCATCTGCACAAACAAAGGAAACAACCAAGAAAACTAATAGACAACTTATTGAATGGGAACATATATTTGCAAATGACATATCCAATAAAGGGTTAGTATCCAAAATATATAAAGAATTTATACAACTCAACACCAAAATAAAACCCCCAAATAATCCAATTAAAAAATGGGCAGAAGACATGAGCAGACATTTCTCCAAAGAAGACATAGAGATAGCCAACGGACACATGAAAAGATATTCAACACCACTCATCATCAGGAAATATAAATCAAAACCACAATGATATATCACCTCATACTGGTCAGAATGGCTAAAATAAAATAATAATAATAATAATAGGTGTTGGTAAGGATGGGGAGAAAAGGGAACCCTCATGCACTGTTGGTGGGAATGCAAACTAGTACAACCACTGTGGAAGATAGTATCGAGTTCCTCAGAAAATTAAAAATAGGATTACTGTATGATCTAGTAACCACACTACTGGGTATTTACCCAAAGAATACAAAAACACTAATTCAAAGCTATATATGCACCCTGATGATTATTGCTGCATTATTTACAATAGCCAAGTCATGGAAGCAGCCCAACTGTGCATCAACAAATGGATAATGGATAAAGAGGGGTGGTGTGTGTGTGTGTGTGTACGTGTTTGAGCATCCTACTCAGCCATAAAAAAGAATGAAATCTTACCATTTGCAACAACCTGGATGGAGCTATAGAGTATAATCCCAAGAGAAATAAGTCAGCCAGAGAAAGACACCACATGATTTCACTCATATATGGAATTTAAGAAACAAAACAAATGAACAAAGGGGAAATAAAAGAGAGACAAACCAAAAAACAGACTCTTAACTATGGAGAATAAATTGATGGCTAACGGAGGGGAAGTAGGTGGGATGGGTAAAATAGATGAGACGGGATTAAGAGTACACTTGTCATGATGAGCAGTCTGTAATGTATAAAATTGTTGAATCACTATAGTGTACATCTGAAACTAACAGAGCATGTTAACTACACTGGAATTAATTTCCTCAAATAATAAGTAAGTAAGTAAGTAAATAAATAAAATACATGGAATCCACTGAAAGATAAAAAGTGGAGGAAAATGACAAAAATATATAGTGACCCAACTAGATATCAACAAGCTTGGTTCTTACATCTAAACAGAAGATGACGATAACTCATATTTGAATAAGGATTTACGTCTTCCCAGGCTTTTCGACATTTCTTATTTTGCACCTCAAAACACGTAAGTAGGAAAAGCATTATTGTTCCACATGGATGAGAAAGTGAGTTTGTAAATTAAATCCAAGATCATTCAGCTGGTAAGTAGCTGAGAAAGTTCTACAGCCCAGATCTTTACTCCTCAGAGTGAGGGCTCATTCTAAAATATAGCATTATCCACAGTATCTTAACTGATTACCTTAATTGATCTTAATTATCTTAATTGATCCATATTACTTCTTCCAAAGACTTCTACTCATGGACTGATTAAACTAAAGAGACATAGTCCAAACAGTGTTTTCAGACTTTTTTCTGGTGTGCGGTTGAGAAGGAATAGAATTTCATTGTTTTAATAGGCAAAACGGGCCTACAAATCTTTACAAGTATGATCTGTTTTGAATACCGTATCTTCTCATATATTCAACTCAACAGTGCAACGAAGCTGGTACGTTGAATAGATGCACTTATTTCAAAGCGAATTTCAAAAGCTAGCCAATTAACTGAAGATTTTTCTTTTAAAATAAGGCATAAATCCCACAGTGCGGTATCTATTAAAACCATATATTCGAAAATAGCCTATTTTTTTTATTGTTTTATTTGGGAATGAGGCCAGGATCATACCATAAGTAACACAAAGCTTGTTCATTTTAAATGTCCAAAATTCTCTTTCTAAATGCCCTAGAATCATGTGTGAACTTTTTTTTTTTTTTAAGATTTTATTTATTTGACAGAGAGAGATCACAAGCAGGCAGAGAGGCAGGCAGAGAGAGAGGAGGAAGCAGGCTCCCTGCTGAGTAGAGAGCCTGATGCGGGGCTCGATCCCAGGACCCTGAGATCATGACCTGAGCCGAAGGCAGCGGCTTAACCCACTGAGCCACCCAGGCGCCCCGCATGTGTGAACTTTTAAAGCATTGCTTTTTACGCTAGTTTTCCATCTTTTAAAATCACCTTAATTTCTGATACCATATGCTATTGCATGCTAAGTAAAATAAACTGCCTAACAGGCGAGCAAAATGCACTTAAATGTTATACAAATCAAAAATTATTCACATTTCCATGTTTCTCCCAAAGAAAACTTTAAGTGTCAGCAGTTAAAACTTCCCTTCAATGCTCTGTCTCTCACTGCTCAGTGCTATCTCCTCCAGAGTATTTGGGATTTTTATCTGACATGTGAGAAAAAACAACCAGTGTTTAAATAGCTGAGTAGCTCCGCTTTCAGTGATGCAGCTGGCCGCAAAAATAATCGCTTGATATATCATGATCGTATTTCATAATTCCTAACGTCTATGTAATTGATAAACTCCAACATTTTAGGCCAGGAGAAATACATATTTTCGTATAGCATGGGGCACGAAAGAGACGGGAGCAAGATCATGAAAACTCTGCCAGCATAGGCTACCAATGCCCTCAACAGATCCAGTGGGTGGCAGGACATCCGTAGGCTGTTTAAAGTGCTTTTGCAGCTCCCATTCAATTTAGGCCACCCCTGCAGAAGCTCATAAACAACCCTGAATTCACCTGTTTTTAGAAAAAATGTTATCCCTACAATACTGTGCAAAACTAGTCGAGTTTTTGGCTACAATATTTCTTCTTCATGTTTAGTTGTATCACATGTCTAAATTTAAAAATAAATAGTGAACTTATATTATTTTACCCAACCTCTAGACTAGAAAAAAACACTCTATAATAATATACAACTGATATATGGTAATGAATTTTCTAGAGAAAGAGAGAGAGAAGAGAAGAGAAGAGAAATTAAGGAGAAAATAAGAGAGTGAAGAAGTAAACAAGGGATAGAGGAAAGTGAATAAGGGACAGAGACAGGAAAACCATCTTTCATAGTTGTCCAGCAAAATGACCTTGTGTTCCTATCTATATCACCCTCTGGCTTTTGCTTAATTCCATGCTTGTTCTCAGATTAGTGGCTTGGTTGAGACAACTTTTAGTTAACATACAACCACATAGGATTTTATTTCTACTTTTATTTGAGCTTCTACCTAATATGCGGGCAATACAATCAACCATACAGTGGTCCAGTTTTAATTTGAAGCTAATCCTGAATGGCCAGCTAGGTATTATCTTCATATTAATAAAAACATAACTTAAGTCTGAGAAGACATAATTAATCCTTATAATTACATTAAATCAAACAAAATCCAATGGTAGGATTTTCTTAAGTGAAACATTAAAGCATTGTTTAACAGTTATCAAAGAGCATCAACCAGTAGAATTGTACAGACCTCCCAAAAGGTTAAGCCTCTCCGCACCCCACAACAAAAAACCTCTCTTCTTTAAGTTTATTAATTTTCCATTTAAAATCTACTTGGAAATCTACTTCTCTATTCCTAAAATTAAAGAGTTCTGAGAATTTTGTTACATTATATAATATGTAGCTACTTATTAATAATCTTGTCATTTGATAGCAAAGGAGGGAGGAAGAAGTAGATGAATGATAATTTTCCTCTTTCTAGGAACATGAAAAAAAACAGAGCTTCAAATATCATCTTTCTCATGACACCGCAGAATGGAATTATAACTAAAAAATTTATGACTGCAAATGAGAGGAAAGTAATTAAAATTAGCTAGTAAATCTGAGGTAATTCTGTTAATATCAAAAATAAGGTAAACTCTGCCAAAAACACTGAATCCAGTATATTACATAACTGCCCTTCCTTTGTTCTTGTAAACCTTAGTTACCACCTTGGAACATGGGTATTAATCAAGAAATCTGACTTGTACCAGTTGTGACTCCAGGTGTAAACTAGATGTTATGGAAAACACTAAATAAATAAACAAACAAACAAAAAATCCCTCTATTATCATGGTGTTTATAATCTGTTTGGGAGTGCCAGGCTTTGTCTCCTCTGTTTATTCCTCTCTTTTCTACATAGTCCTGTATGTGATCTCCTCCTGAGCAGCCCTCTGCTTCCTCTCTCAGAATTCAAATGAAACTTTTATTTCCACAGTCACAACGAAACGAACTTGTTTTTGTTTTTAAGTGAATGAGGAGATGCTCTCTGATATCCTTGTCTTTCCCAATCATTAGAGCAGAAAATCATCCTACAACTTTGGTCTCTGTTGGCTTTTCCCACTTCTTGCCACTTACTATGCTGATCTTAGGTGAGCAAATTCTCAGGTAGCCCACTTTTCTTCCAGAGGAAAATAAGACATTTGCAGAACAGCAACAGATTCAGGATATATGACCAGTTGTATCCACAATGCCTTCACAAGACATTTTCTCCCTGAAAATGAGTGGCAAAACCTGAGTTTTCCCATATAAAATGAAAGTGCTTTAGGACTCAAGAGCTCTCTATTCCACATGGCATGAGCAAACAAAGCACAATAGGTGCCTAATAAGAACATGAACCAATGAATAAACTCATAGACTATTTGAATGCCTGTGTGTTCCCCTTTGAGATGTCCAGATCACCCAACAAACACAATACAAGCTTTTGTAGCCTTCTAGTAAGTGGGTTAAAAGTAATGGACGTGTTCTCAAATGATGTAGCAACAGTGTTCCAAAACTATTTATTCAAAGTTTTCATTAATGTATTTCTTTCCAGCACTGCTGAAAATAGTACATTAATGACAAATTAAATCAAAGTCCATGACTCAATTTCCTAAATTTCACAATTAATAGGACCAAGAATAACATATTAATTTCTGTAGAATGACGAGAAATAACACTTATAAACATTCCACGTTATCAATAAATTCATGGTTCATTTTCACAAATGGAGTTTGTTTCAATTCTCAGCTGTTGGATGGTGATTTGACTTGGAGCAAAGGCAATGTAATTGGGTAACAGCTGAGATGCGCTTGTTTGAGTGCGGCTGAAAGATCCATTGCAGGATTTCCAAGAGTGTGAATTACAATTCCAATGATCTCAGAAGCAACTAATTCTGTTCTTTAGAAGTGCAGACATAAAAGAAGTTTGAGGTTTTCTTATTTCGAGCTTTAATTGAGGGCTAGGTTGTAATTCATTTTCATCCCTGAGTGAGTGGTAAAAACATACACAGCAGGTAATTCACACCACCTCAAAAACTGTTGGTGCAGTAAGAAGACTAATCAGGGTAAGCTTCCAGTAGCAAATTATCAGCTACAAATTAAAACCCTGCCTCATGCTTGCTAAAAGCAACCTTCCTTTTCACCAACACATACATGTGAATATTAGTAACTGTTGGATTGCTGCAGGATGGGAAGATTAGGGATCCTACCTGCTTGCATTAAAGAGAGCCTTGGGAATGTGTGAAATAAACTACACTTCAAACAATGCTAAATTTTTGGTTTAAAAATGAAAAGTCACCATAATCCCAGGTGGGGTGGTGTTTATTCTGAGAATGGAAATTTAATGTCACATACAAATAAAGTAGTCAACTTAGATTCCAGAGTTTGAAACAGGTTTGCATTTAAGTCCTTCTGGGTAAGCGTCCTCTTGAACCGTATTCCTCAAAATAAACACAAAAGACTGACGACAATGATAGGAATTTATTAAATTTCTGATGTTAATTAATCTAAAAGAAATAGAGAGGTATGGTAAGATAAAAATTATTTATCTGGCTTTAAGCCATCACCTCAATGTAATTTTAAAGTATATTTTTAGCATTTAACCTTCTCTGTGATTTTTACTTAGATGCTGCTGAAAATTGTTTCAAGAAAGCTGTAAAGTGGCAATGATAATACATAAAGAGTTCAAAATGGCTGCACATATCTGATAAATATATATGCACTATACATAATTATGTTATTGGTTTAAATGACCATAATTGCACCTTTTGGACTGAGATCCAGTTTTATTTCCATCTCCCTGTGAACAAAGCTGTTACAAGAGCAACATAGACATGAGAACACAAATAGTAAAAACAGTGTGCTTACTAGGGCTTATTTTCTAATATGCCAAATCGTGTCTATTTTAATTCAGAAAAATCAAAGGAAGAGAAAAACATCTTGTTGCAGATTAGCCAAACTTTCCTTTAAAAAAAAAAAAATAATAATAATAACAACAACCACACACACAACCTGTGTGTTGACCTGCCATAGCACTTCATTTTTCAGTCAAGGGTCTCTATCTTTAAAGGGCACAAAAAAGAGTCTTTCTAGCAGCCCAGAAAAATTACTGAAGAGTTGCTCAGCTGATTTCCTGAATGCCAAAATTCAAGCCCGAAGCAAATTTAAACACAATCATTGAAATCTCTGGAGGGGGTGAAGGAGGTAGAGAGGAGAGAAGAGGTTTAAAAATGGAAATCTTTAAACAGCTTTGTGTACCACTGAAACACACTCACTCTGGTAACAAGCTAGCAAGTCACTCACTTATTTAAACTCACAGATATCTGAAGCATGCTGGACTCTGCTAGATAGATAGACAGATAGTCAGTCGGTCCTGCATTCATCTGTAAGATAAATCATTTCCTAGGATTCCACCTTGAGAATCACTTCCAGACAGGCATGAGGATATTTCTCACTGGCTGCATCATAGAAATTCAGTCCAACATGTGTGCGTATGTGTGTCCAGCTTACTTTATCATTATCTCTTCTTTGGAGGCAAAATTATCATAAACTAGGAAGGACCAAGAGGTCTTGGCCCTTTTTCAGCAGACCTTTGTTTACTTTTTAAGATCTGGCTGCTTTGTCCACAGTTAGCCTTAAAGAAACAAGTATTTTCTTAATGCTTCCTCTAAGTAAGGTAGTGTGCTCTGATGAAGGGGACTTCTTGGGAAATTATATATTTGTTAGAATATGCCCAAAATGTTATCACACCTGCAATCCCAATTTTGTTCTCCAAAGCCATTTGGGGCCAGCTGATGTCCCACCACAAGGTGTGTGCAGCAGCTGCTGGGAAGCCACACCCCCTCCAGCACAGTACCTCGCCCCCCCACCCAATGGCAGTGGAGCCCGTGCACAGTGCAAGCAGCAAACAAAACAAACCTGGGATGTCCGCCTTTCTCATTTTAAGGGTCCCTGAACATTTCTCAGAAGAGTTAAGTGATACACGAGCCTCATTAAATCTACTAAGATAACTGTTTGATGTGTTACTCAATAGATGAAACACAAAACTGTTCTTTAAAAATCAGTTAAATTGCTTGAAGGAACAACAAATTCACTTATCAGGCCACTCTTTATGTTCTAAAGTGCAATTTATAGGGCTAAACGAAAGTAAATGTCATACCTTTAATTTCGTAAAAAGTTATGTACAAGTCTATTATTCCACATAATCACATAACAGAGAACTGCTACCTTTCTGCTCAGTGGGGTGCCGTTTT
Source organism: Lutra lutra (assembly GCF_902655055.1). Classification (NCBI taxonomy): domain Eukaryota; kingdom Metazoa; phylum Chordata; class Mammalia; order Carnivora; family Mustelidae; genus Lutra; species Lutra lutra. Next base: position 57,615,275 of record NC_062284.1, read on the forward strand.
ATAGACTTTAAAATTCACTAAGTTCAAGCAGCTTTCGTTCTAAATAATACATGTGCTAAATATGTCACATTAAAAGTGCTTTTGGCATGTAAATGATCCGTTTTCTCATAGAAATGCTTTTAAAAGAATCTGAGCTCACTTTTTTTTTTTTTTTTTTTTTTGGAAATTCTAAGTGCATTGAATTTCATTGTCCTACAGAACCATGCAGAGTTGAGCGAAGTGAACTGCAGGGACAAACCAGCCGTTGTCAGCCTGTGTACTTATGTATCATTTGAACTGTCAGAAGTATATAGAGTTCTATTTGCTTCAACATTATTTTCTGTTCCAATGCAGGCAAAATTTTCTCTTTTGCTCTCTTTTCTTCCCCCTGGAACTCAGCACTAGCAGGCAGTTCCAGGTCTAAAAAGTTAGTGATTTACTGTTAAAACATAAGGCACGTGTATGAACAAGTTTCCTACGTAGTCATTTAATTTCTCAAACTCTTTGCTCTTTCTTCTGTTCTTTAAGGCTGAACAATAAAGCTGAGGTCTTATGGGTGATTTAAGGTGCTTACCCACCAAAAAACTAATTCAAAAGTCTTGTGCATAATATGAATAAAAGTAAAAGAATAATCTCTCCCTCTTGTAGCTTCATTATACTGCTGTATACGGAGAAGTCTGCCCAGCCGCACACACAACCTACTATGGCAGAGTCTTTCAGAACTTCTGGATTGATTATTCCTTCTCCCTCCTTTGTAATGCCATGTAGTAGAATTTGATGATATCAGCTATCTTCTGCTTTTAGAGATCTTTGCTCTCACTTATTAAAATAGAGCAATGTAAATGCAGCTTGATATTCATTATGCAGTTTGTAGAAGTTATTTCTCATAGACGATTTTAGCTTCAGGGTTCTCCTAGAATTTTAACTTCACCATCCATTCCGCATATAAAAAAAAAAAGTCTCAAGAAATAACTCAGAAGAAACAAAACGATGAACATAAGGGAAGGGAAGGAAAAATAAAATAAGATAAAAACAGAGAGGGAGGCAAACTGTAAGAGACTCTATAGGGAACAAATTGGGGGTTGTGGGAGGGGAGGTGGGTCGGCAGACAGGATAACTGAGTGATGGGCATTAAGGAGGGCACTTGTTGTGATGAGCACTGGGTGTTGTATGTAAGTGATAAATCACTAAGGTCTATGCCTGAAACTAATAATACACCATATGTTAGCTATCTTGAATTTAAATAAAATCTAAAAAAAGAAAAAAGAAAAAATAACTCAGAAATAATACGTATAAAAGACCTGTGATCAGTCATAACAAAGAAGTTGGTGTTATAGTAGTATAATTCATAATATAATCATGAAATGTATAAAAATGTATAGAAAATGTTTAGAATATGAATGAGGTTACCAGATTTAGTAAATAAAAATATAAGACGCCCAGTGAAGTTTGGAATTTCAGGTAAACAACAAATAATATTTAAGTTTAAGTATGTCCCATGCAATATATAGAACATACCTATAACTAAAAAAGAATTCACTGTTGATCTGATGTTCAAATTTAACTGGACATCTTATAAATTATCTGGCAACTCTATTTACAAACTTAGTTTAAAAAGTCTGACTTATTTAGTGCAATGGAAACCTTTTATATGAACAGATCTATTTACCTCTGTAATTTAGGTAATCAGTATCCATTATACCTCTATGCTTTACCCACTCGGATACCAGTGTATGCATACCTTTTAGTTTTAAAAATGCATTCCTAAGGAATAGGCTCAAATATTTTAATTCTGTATGATTAGCCATGAATGCAGACAAGCAAATGCAGTTAAGAGTTGCCTTTTATTTCTTTCACTGGAATCTTAAAAATTTGCAAGTGTGTCTGTTTGTGGAAATCAAATGATTCCTTCTCTCATTTCTCCATTTTATCACTTAAATATGTTTGTATGAAAACTCGTTTTCTCTAAATGTATGATTGGATTTCAATTTCCTAGTTAGAATAGTTCTAGTTCCTAGACTATTCTATTAATGAGAATTACTTTCAGGAAGAAGGCTTACATTTATTGAACACCTCTTAGGAGCCAAGTGCTTTAATTTTTTTAACTTTATTTAATCATCACAAGAACCCTATAAGCTAGATACCAATTATTAGCCTCATTTACAAAGCTAGCACAAGTTACAGAGCTAATATGGGTAGTGGTATGACTGGTAGCCAAGTAAATTGAAAGGCAAAGTCCATATTCTTTCCACTGTGAAAGGTTGCCTCTGAATAGTTGGCTGAATCTTACTTCCTTTGGTCTTTTACAAGAAAAAATTAGACTTGGGAAACCAAGCTGGTGAAATTAGAATATAAGTCTTGCACTAACTCAATACTCTTAGGAGAAACACTTAACTTTTCCTCTAGCTGTTCTTTTAGCAAACCTAAAGTAGATCAGTTAATGAAAAATTTTCTACAACTAGGACCTTAGAATGAGAACATTTCTTCTTACATTTTTTCTGCCCTTTAGACTCATTTCCATAACACAGAATAGTAAGAATTAGATACCCATGGAGCCCAATTTTAAAAGAAAAGTCTAAACCATGTCTACATTAAGCCTGTAACTCGTGCATAAGCCCCAGAAGCTACTTCTTTGGACCAGTCCCCTCTACAACCACTGGGAATTATTCATTAGCATTCACAGCGCGGAAAAAAGCACGAGTAACACCACTGCATTTTGTAAAATGCAATTTTTGGCAGGTTGACTAAAATCTTGGCAAGCATTACCATTTTCCCAAAATGTATTTGCATATAGGCTTACTGATTTTTATTACTGTATCTGGACTCTCTCCAAATTCTCCCTGTCCCTAAACTTAAATAAAGCACTTCAGTAAAGGTTTCTTATAAATGAAAAAGCACTATTAGAACAGGTGGAAACATGAAACTAGCACTTTATGTATTATAAAAGAAAAGCCCTAAAATATATTCAGAGGCATTTATTTACCATGTTTTTAAACTACATTTATTCTTGATAAAGCAGGAGTGTTTAACTGGTTACCAGAAAGAAAACCTTCCTAGAGAGTGATTGAAAGCATTCTTAAAGGAGGGTACAGTTCCTGAGGAAGTTGTGTGGAGACAAAGAAGAGACCCTATAATTTCTGTTTTAATATTACCACCAAACATTCACAGGTTATAGACTAATACCTACAATTCATATAATTGATCTGAATATAGAAATATTTAATACGTATATATTATACACATATTTATAATATATACATTTGTTATATACGTAATTATATTTTTTTCAGAGTTTGTTATGCTACTAGGCAAACAGATGCACAAAAGAAACAATGACAAACGGTGCATTTGCTCTCTCTCAACTATATTTACAAAAGCAAATGAAACTGAAATAGAATGAGGAGAGTTTAAAAATAAGGCTCCAAGTCTTTTGATAGTCTAGAGAAGAACAATGACAAAATCCACCAGGATGCCAGTCTTGCTTCTCCCTTCCTGTCGATGCCATCACATCAGCCACCCTGACGAGGATGGCTTTTGAGCAATGTAGAGAATATTCGAGAGGATTAATTGAATTGATGGTGATGCTGACCTTACAAAAGGAAATGTTACAGCTCTCTGATGTGTCTAAAAGATTTTAATTGCACAAAAACAATTCTCTTTTGATATAAAGAGTTTCCAGAACCATTGTGAAATGATAGAAATCTTTTTCTTTGAATAATTTTTCAAGCAGTTTTTGCCAGGAGGTAACAGTAAGAAACTCTGTATGTAAAGGGCTTCTGCATGTTTTCTGAACACAATATTGTGCCACTTTATAATCTGTCTTTTGAAAATACTGTCTAAATTTTTCAAATACAGTCTTGCATTGTTATTTTCCACAACTCATTTTATACATTCAAAGACTGTGAGCAGAGTTTTATATATATATATATATATATATATATATATATATACACACACACACACATATATATACACACATATATACACACACACACACACATATGTGTGTATATATATATATTTCTTAATAATATAATTTTATATATTATGGTTATATTTTTTAATTAAGAAAAATGGGGCAATAATATGTTTCATTTATTTTACAATGCTGATAAGAATTTAAACATAAGGACTAATGAATTTTCAAAGACTGTATTTTCTTCAGCATTCCTGAATGGTCGAGTTGCTCTCAAATCTTAAAGTCAATTTTGCCCTTTGAGAAAAGGGGTAAATGTACTCACAAGTAAAGTTACATAGTTTTTGTATATAAAAATAGGGTCTTGTGTGGCCAGGAAAAAATTAAGATGACTGTGGCATTTAGACTTTTGAACACTGGTTTAATTTGTTTTTGCAACAAGCTAGAACTAATCTAACATGTATTATCATGAAGTTTCCCAGACCTCAGCTTTATTACGCAAAATGGATTGCCCTTCATGAACAAGGATGGCATTTATTAAGACAAAGAATCAATTTGAACTGCAACAAGAAGGTGTCCAGTTAGATCAAAGGAAAATTTCCTGCCAGTGTGGTTAGCATTAGGTCTCTGAGAGACTTTATAAAATTTTACCTTTAAGAGAAATTTGGGTACCACTGCTTGGGAAATCTTATCTCTAAGCTGGGGGATGACCCACATTTCATCACTACGTCCTTTTTCATAACATAATTCAAGAAATTTCGGGTGACAGTAATGGGAGAGAAATAGGTAAAAGAGTTTCCTTTCAATCCAAGAAACACATGGAGGGCTAGCCTGATGTCAAACAACGTTCTTCATAAAACTTCAAAAGACTAACATTTTCCACCTGATCCTAGTTAATTTGACCCCCCAAAAAATGCAAATAGAAAATAATCCTGCAACATTATTTTTTTCTTTCCTCCCTTTGAATATTTCAGAAAATAACTGGTGAATCCTGAGAAAACTCCCAACTTTTCATAAACTTACTAATACTCATCCCATGGTTACCTAAATTAAGAGCTTAAGGCAACCTTTTTGTAAGAAAAAGGAATACCCACCAATTTCCAGTAATTAAGTGAAGTAGGACTTAAATTCAGTCACCTTGTAGAGGATTTCATGTTCTATTTGTGATCAAGTACCTTTCTGTTTTTATTATTACATCATGACCAGCACTGCATAAGAAAAAGACCGAAGATATCACTGGCCCAAAGGATATTAGAGCAGTAGGAACCAGGGCAAAAATGGAAACAAGTAAGTGGGCATGTATTATTTAAAAAAAACAAAAAAGCAAAAAAAAAAAAAGGGGGTAGGAGGGACAACTGGGTGGCTCGGGGGGTTAAGCCTCTGCCTTCGGCTCAGGTCATAGTCTCAGGGTCCTGGGATTGAGCCCCATATCGGGCTCTCTGCTCAGCAGGGAGTCTGCTTCCCTCTCCCTCTCTGCCTGCCTCTCTGTCTACTTGTGATCTCTATCTGTCAAATAAATAAATAAATAAAAATCTTTTTAAAAAATTTAAAAAGCAAAGCAATGTGGAAAAACAGAATAGAGGACACTGGATTAGCATCCAGGTTGCATTCTTTCCTTGTTGTGTGAGCTTGGACTTATTTAATTTCATTGAGGTTCAATCTCCTTACTAATAAAAAAAAATTTTGGAGGTTTTATTGTTGTTTTTAATTATCTGTTTTAAAGAACAAAGAAAATTAAGTAAATATCTGCACCTTATCTGCAATTTGAAGCTTAAATTTTTCAGGAAACCAAGACATTTGCAACTTATTTGGTGGCAACAGAGACCTAAACTGATATGAATATGTACCCATTTTACTGCAGATATATTAATGTAATGATTACAGGTACTTCCCAACTGCCACTAAAGGTGTTAGTTAGCGTCCTATATAATATATGCACTGCATTCAGTTTCTAAAACCCAAGAACTGTGATTCTAAAATACATCTGTCCTCAAGGACTTTCAATTACAGAGATCGTGGGCCCATATGGATATTAACACACCATTCTTCTTCCCTTGGCCTTTTAGGAAATTAAAATAGGTAAGTCAAAGTAAGTAAATGGTTAGAGTGGCTTGACCTAACGTCACTTAGTTCATCTGTAAAAGTCTTCATTTCAAATGACTTTACAATGATTAATTATAAAGGTGAGAAAGAATAAAGTTGCTTACAAAAGTGTACTTAAAGAGGTCTGAAAGTCAAAACAGTCAAAATAAATTGTTGGGCAATATGCCAAAAGAAATTACAAGATGTTATGGGAGTAAAGCTGGCAAGTCATTAGAGCACACTGATATGGTTGTCTGGAAAGAAGAGAGGGCAAGGCCTGTCAAAAACAATCTCACCTTGAACCTGACTACAACAGAATGCGTATTTACTTATTCACTTAAAGGCTTTACCTACAAAACAGACCTACTAGCACTGACCATGGATTTTTCTAGCAGAGTGCTGTTAAGGATGAATGAACGTGTTTAAAGAATGGTGTATTAATAGCAGTAATGTCCCCTCTGTCCAGTCCTGAATAGGCTTTACTCAGCTAGACAATTCCCAATTTTTAGCTAATAAGAATAACACTGCTTGGTGTGAGACGAAACACAAAACAAGAAAGGGTTTAGACACTTGCAGTCCCTAAGGTCTTATAACAAAGGGCAGGGATTGCATCTCCTGGGTCCTGGCCTCATTCTTACATCAATGATTACGTTCAACCTCCCTAAATCCCTTCAGTGCACTGCTTCATTTCTTATTCTCAACTGTTGTGTCATGAGCACCTGCCAAATTTCTCTTAAATTCCTCTTGGATGAATTTTCAGGCAGTTTCCAAAGTATCTCCCTTTTGTGATAAGGACTCTGCAATGTATTTCGGGTGAGGCATTTAAAATCCCACTCATAATTGTTTGAAATCTTCCCTCATTCAAGCTGTCAGAGTTTGACAGCCCCGGTTCTGTTGTTATGCACTATTAAATGGGAGCTGCTCTCCAGCCTAGGGGTACCTCTCTTTTCAGTGGTGGGAAAATGGGTGAAGCTTATTGGGGATCCTTGGGGAAGGCAACACAGTACAAATGGGAGCTTCAGCAGGAGGAATGAAAATAATAAGTCCCTTTCTGAAAGCTCAAATCTACAAAATTTTTAAATGTGTTGACAATGTTGCATTTTGATGCTCCCATTCCTATTTCTGAGTTTCAAAATAACTTTAAAGTGTGCAATTTTATAGGTCAGAATATAAGAAAGGCACACGTGTGTTTGTATTTTAAGTTTGGGGTTTCTTTAAAAGCCATAGAATAGTAAATGTTTTGAAGATACTATTTTCTGCATTTAGGTGAGGGTAGAGATAGGGAAAAAGATATGATGGCTTTTCCATTTGATTTCTATTTCCGATAAATACCCTAATGACTTCTGATGCACGACTCAGAGGTCATTACAAAGCAGTATTACTAATCTAGATGGAAACAAATTACTGAGACAGTAATACATCTTACAGCTCGTAAACACATTGTATCCAATTACCTTGATATTCTTTACATGATAAGAGCAATTACAAAATATCTGGAAGAATTGATGTGCTGAGGGTAATTATTTTAATTTATTCACACCTAGATACTGAGTTAAGATATGAGGTATACTTCCATCAGCAGGTCTTTCTTCGGGAGATATGCATTCATTTATTCACTCAGTAAACATATCGTTAGTGTTCTCCAGATATTATGCTAAAAATAGGTACTATAGAACACACCACAAAAAAAGTATCAACTCTATCCTAAAGACCTTGCACTCTAAAGAAGATGAAGCTCATTACATAAATAACAGTAACAGTGAGAATAGAATAAGTACTGTAAGAGGGATACAAACTACTCCTATTACAGAAAGCCATTTGGAATGAAGAGAACACTTCCAGCTTGGGAAGCTTCTGGGGAGAGGCTAAATTTGAGCTAGACGTTAAGGTGGGATTTGGGTAGCAGGGGGCAGCAGAAGAAGACACACCTGAATGGGAGAGAGCAATCCAGGCTGAAGGATGCCGTGAGTCAAGAAGATTGAGAAGCACAGGGCATACACAGGCAACGACCGCCAACAATGCAGTGTGGACCCAAGGTAGGGAATATAAAGGTGAGCAGAGGGAGAGAAAGCTGAGAAGGCTGGCAGCAAGCCAGGTCATGGGGAAAGCTTGGCAAAGCGCAAAGCTAAGGAGTTTGAACTTTATTAATAAGCACTGGGGAGCCATTAAAGGTTTTTGAGAATAAAATGATAAAATGACATGAGGATATTAAAAAGATTAATCAGTCAGCAGTGTGATGAATAGATGGGAAAGGTGAAAAAAAGTGAAGCAGGAGAAGAGGCAAGGCATCCACACACGGGTGCCTAGTGAGGTGAGACTAAGGCAGGCAGGAGCAGGAGCAGCGGCAACAGGCGTGGGCGGGCCGTGGGTCTGAGAGTCCGCGACCTGCTTGCGTGGGCAGGCTGAGCTGAGAGGAGAGGCTCGGTGGGAAAGGAGAAGCTGAACAAACAGGGAATGTGTGGGAAAGTGATGAAGGACTTCTGAGTGAAGGTGGGGGCACAACGGGAGCAAATGGGATTTCCTGAGTGGGAGTGTTAGAAACCAGCTCAGAGTGTGGACTGGGAGCACAATCAGGGATTTGGCAGAGAAGGAAGAATGTCTAAAACAAGCAATGTGAAGAAAAGACTGGAGAAAACTCTAGCAGACAAATGTGCAAATGGCCAGACAAATTAATATGTCTCACTCAAATTGCTAGTGCATGAAATGGCACTGAAAGCTGTAAGGAAAATGGGTGGATAAGAGTGGTAGATTAGAAATTCCAACAAAAAACTCTGTGGCATAAATAGCTCCACTTAAAGTGGCAACATAGTGAAAGTCAAAAAATTTGGAAACTATTTAACGATTTGGTATAAATGAAGTGAAATTGTCTTATATGAACCTTCCCTATTTAATTAGCTAAGTAAACGTATGTGTGTATTATATGTATGTATATTATGTATATACGTAATAGGGCAAACCTTGCTTTACTATTAAGTAACACATATTAAATAACTCTAGCACATGATATGGATTTTCTTCCCACATAAAACTCTCTGTTCACTAGAAAGGCTCCCTGTTCACAAGAAAGGTGTCACAAGCAAAAGGTGTGTTCAGTGTGGACAGCAGTGATGATGCATGTATGTAACATTCTCTGAAACCAGTTGCTCAAAGACAAGTATGGAAGAGGAAGTCTTTCTCCTCTTCGGGGAGCTGATACTTGTCTTCCAGCTCCAGGGGAATAGGTTCATTAATTTAAGCCCTCCTAGGTGAAACAGAGCTGGCCCTTCCTTTTCTTCTTTTTTTCTCTACTTTTCAGAACTATGGGATTTCCTTCAAGTACGAACACACCATATCAGAAGCAGAAGAAAAGGGCTTAGCCCTCCACTATCCACTTTCTGGGAGATGAAAATGAATGTGTTTTCAGAAAGATCTAAATTCTGTCAAGCATAATGACCTTAAAAAAGAGGCTATAATGACATATGTATTTGTTTTCTATAAATACACATATGGCATGATAAACAACAGGTTGCACTTTGCTTGTGGGGGACGCAGATTTTTTTAAGCTGCTAATATACGAATAGCTATCAATTGTAAAATTTTCTTCTATAGCTAGGGATATCCGCTATACCTTTCCTCCTTCCAGTTCCTGTCATCTCCAGCACACAAATACTCCTTTGAATTCAAGGTCTAGGTGAACTGATGTCACTATTAAAAACCAGGAAAAGAAAAGCTTTATGTTTCTCAGTGTTGACTCTTATATGTAATGAAAGAAATTATAAATTATATATTTAGGGTCAGAGTACATGGTTCAGTCCACACATGCCAAAGAACATTGTTACCAACAAATAAGTTCATTGAGACATAGATACTAATTTAATAAAATAAACATGAATCAGTGTTGCCCTGGGAAAACAGGTACTGAAGATGCTGGTGGCTTGTACTAACTAGAACGTTCACACACACACACGTTGTGTGCCCTTACACAAACTGGTGCTTATTAGTGTCTTGAAATAAGACACAAAGCAGGTTAACACAGGAAGAACTAGGAGTCAAGAAATGTACATTTCTGGGTTACATTTAAAGGAGAGATTAGGGGCATCTGGGTGACTCAGTCTGTAAAGATCCTGCCTTTAGCTTAGATCATGATCCCAGGGTCCTCGAATTGAGTCTCACATTGGGCTCCCTGCTCAGCAGAGAGCCTACTTCTCCCTCTCCCTCTCCATGCTGCTCCCCCTGTTTGTTCTCTCTGTCAAATAAATAAATAAAATCTTAAAAATAAATAAATAAAAATAAAGAAGAGATTAGAAGAAAAACCCCTATTAGAAAATCCTTTTGGGGGGGCGCCTGGGTGGCTCAGTGGGTTAAAGCCTCTGCCTTCGGTTCAGGTCATGATCCCAGGGTCCTGGGATCCAGCCCCACATCGGGTTCTCTGCTCCGCAGGGAGTCTGCTTCCTCCTCTCTCTCTCTCTGCCTGTCTCTCTGCCTACTTGTGATCTCTGTCTGTCAAATAAATATATAAAATCTTAAAAAAAAAAAAAAGAAATAAAGAAAAGAAAATCCTTTTGGGGGCACCTCAGTGGCTCTATGAGTTAAGCCTCTGCCTTCAGCTCAGGTCATGATCTCAGGGCCTAAGATCGAGCTCCGCATCGGGCTCTCTGCTCAGCAAGGAGCCTACTTTTCCCTCTCTCTCTGCCTGCCACTCTGCCTACTTGTGATCTCTCTTTCTGTGTTAAATAAATAAATAAAGTCTTTAAAAAAATAAAATATAAACAAAAAAAATTTTTTTAAAAGAAAATCCTTCTGCCTATCTTTGGAAAGTAAACAATTAACTAGCATACTTAAACTGCTCAAACTCTGCACTTTCCATTGTCTTCGGGACTGGCCCTTGGCCCAGCTCCTGGGATATGAACTCTGAGCCCTTGGAGTCCTTACCTGACAAGAGCATCTTTGTATTCCTGAAGCTTTGGGCCATGCCAGATAGTTTAGGCTAACAATGTGATTCATGGTGAATGCCTATTTTTGTATGCCTGGGCTTTGCATCACACTATAGAAGCTTGACCTTTAGAAGCCTGAAGACTGGGTAGCTCAATTCAGTCGTGAAGGTGCTAGATGTCTACATGACAGACCCCAATAAAAACCCTGGACACCAAGGCTTGGGTGATCTTCCCTGGCTGGAAATACTTTGCAAGTTTTACACACGTCAGTGTTAAGAAATTTCAGTACTAGCCCTGAGACCCCACTGGAATAGGACAACTAGAAGCTTACTCCTGGTCTCTTCTGGACTCTGCCCTATGTATCTTTTTTCCTTACTAATTTTAGTCTGATTCCTTTGCTGTAATAAAACCTAATAGTAAGTGTAACAGTCTTCCAAATTCTGTGAGCCCTTCTAGTGAAACACTGAACCTGACAGGAAGGCCTAAAACTTTCTTTAAAAAAAAAAAAAAAAATATATATATATATATATATATATATTCATTTTTTTAGAGAGAGGGCATCAGGAGGGGGAGAGGCAGAGGGAGATAGGGAGAGAGAATCTTTTTTTTTTTTTTAAAGATTTTATTTATTTATTTGACAGAGAGAGAGAGATCACAAGTAGGCAGAGAGGCAGGCAGACAGAGAAGGAAGCAGGCTCACTGCTAAGCAGAGAGCCCGAAGCGGGGCTCGATCCCAGGACCCTGAGATCATGACCTGAGCCGAAGGCAGAGGCTTAACCCACTGAGCCACCCAGGTGCCCCGGGGAGAGAGAATCTTAAGGAGACTCCACACTAAGTACAGAGCCCAACACAGAACTTGATTTCACAAACCTGAGATCATGACCTGAGCCAAAATCAAGATTCAAATGTTCAACAAAGTAAGCTACCCTCGCACTGCACTCTAAAACTTCCTATTCCTCTTCCCTACTTTGTTTTGTTATCATAGCACTTAACATTATCAAAATTACTCAATTACATTTTGTATGGTTTTATGTCTTATCATATTATACATATTTTTCATATTATTTCAATTATACTCTCTCCCTGTGCCCCACCCAAACATACACACACACACACACACACACACACACAATTAACTGTAGATTTCCTCGAGGGTAGGACTTTGTCCTTTTCACTATTAAATCCCTAGTACTCCAAATAGAATCTAGCACATAAGAGGTATTCAGTAAATATCTGTGGACTGATCAAATGAATGAAACAAATACATGGTTAGATCTGAAAAGACAAATCACAGTCTAGTTTATCAAGTACTATCACTATGTGTAAATAGTTCTCCATACTGGGAAAAGGTAATTCTCAATCTCCTAATGACTTTTAGCTTGGCCATTAGCAATTGTGGCAACTTGTCCCTTTACTTGGTTTTCCTGTCCCTGCAAAGGAAAGCCCATCCAAAGTGCTTAGGTTAAATAGAATGAGGAGTGAATCTGAATTATTTTTAGTATTTGGAAGAATGGGTGAGCAAAATTACTCTAATAATTACTTTTCTTCAAAACTACCGTCTTTAGGTAAATTCAACTGTTCCACACTTACTACAGGCTTTCTGTGAAAAATATCTAATTAAATAATTACTTAAATTAGAGTAAAGACCCTGTTTTATGTTAAAAGAGTAAGCCAAAAGGTTAATAATCCTCTCAGGAATCTATACTAATTCCTCCATTTCTGCACCTGGTAAACTTCCAATTCCTCTTCAGACCCACACTGAAGCTCTTATAGCTCTTACAGAATGTCCCTCCCTCTGCACTCCCAAAGATCTCTTTCCATCTCACCCGGCCAGAGGTCACATTGCAATGACAAAGTATTTATTTACCTCCCTTTCTAATTTATAGGATTATAAGCTAGTCATGGTTAGGATAGTACTTAACTAATGTTTCTGGTCTGCAAGAACTTTCCTGTGCCCTGGCACATAGAAAGCACTCACTAAATGTTGGCTACATAAATGAGCTAATAAATAAATAAGGAAAAGAACAAATAAATACACACTAATCTTGGGCTCATGAAGAAAACTTAACTACGTAAGAGAAATGAACAGTTCTGTTTGCAAAGTCTCCAAAATAATTCTTTCTTATTAAGAGATTTGATAAGCAGAGTGCTGGACTAAATTTTGTCCCAGAAAAGCTTGATGTTTTCCAGACATCAAGCTCTCATTGATATTATGATAAAACTTCACTGATAGTATGAGGGTGAGGAATAAATCGTATGGTCTATTGACTGGCACATGGAAGAATAATAAAAACCACTTAGGCTAGGGGTGCCTGAGTGGTGCATTTGGTTAACCATCTGAGACTCGGTTTCTACTCAGGTCATGATCTCAGAGTCATGAGATCAAGCCCTGTGTTGGGCTCCTGCTCAGTGGTGCAGCTCTGAGTCAGCTTGGGAGTGTCTCTCACTCTCTACTTGCCCCTCCCCCTCTCTAAAATAAATAAATCTTAAAAACAAAACAAAACAAAAACCTCAGACTAGCTATAATTATAAAGCTGTAGTTCTCTTTCTCAGACATACCTAGATTTCTGAATTAGGTTAGTAGACCTGAATACACAACAAAACAATAATATCTTATTGTCAAAAATCAAAATCAACCTATGATTGTAGCTTAAATTTCTACAAAAACTGGCAGGAAGGTATTTGAGGAAGCTACAATGATACTAATGATAAGAGTCAACTTCAAAATATTTCAGGGCCTGGTGTAGCTATATCAACCAGCAAACTTGGGTGCCTTTACTTCCTGAAATGGTCTTTCCAGAAGCACTGTTTGGGGAAGTAGTTCACTTTTCTCAACCAATATTTAAGAAGCATCTATCACATGAGAGACTTTGTACTAAGCTCTATGTGGGCTATGGAGAAGAATAAGCCATGGACACTGCAGCCAAAGAATTTTGAGGGGCGCCTGGGAGGCTCAGTTGTTAAGCATCTACCTTCAGCTTAGGCCATGATCCCAGGGTCCTGGGATCCAGTCTGGCACTGGGCACCCTGCTCATCAGGGAGCCTGCTTTTCCCTCTCCTTCTGTTGCTCCCCCTCCTTGTGATCTCTGTCAAATATATATATTTTTTTTAAAATCTTACCAAAAAAAAAAGATATTTGAATAAAGCAGTTTTTTCTCAGATGCCAAAAAGGGAGAAACACTCCTACTATCTAAAATAATAATAATAATAACAATAATAAGATAGTCTAGAACAGAGAATCACACACCAACTCTCACTTTGCTTATAAAAGCTGTGTTCAAAAGTGGTTTCTTTGTGAGAGTCTCATTTTCATTTGAGTTCCTGCTTTGAGCATCAGGAGCTACAGATCTTTTCCTGAAGTAAACCACGTGCAGATGTCACCTTCCCATTAGTTTCTAACCCCCATTAAGCATCAGATGATAGAAGCAGGTTTTAAAAAAACTAGGGGGAGAATTTGCCATTTACAACCCAAGTGAGATCTCCTGTGACTCATACTGGGCCTTTAAAGGAGGACTGTCAGGGAACAGAAAGTGAACTGTAGGGAGTTGGCTATGGCTAGGAAAACTGATGCAGCTGCATAACTGTCTCCTGAAGGGCATGGCCAGTGCACAGGAATCTCCTCACAGCAGTCCTATTTATCCTATTTGAAGCTGGGACTATAGCAAGAAGGGACAGAATCCAGCCTCAAGCAGGAAGAGATGTACAATAATAATAACACCTGAAATGCATTAAGTGGTTACTCTATGCCAAGAAATGTAGAAGTACTCAATCTTCAAATCCACATTCTAAATAGTGTATTTTATAGATAATAAAATAGACTTTTAGAAGTTAACTATTTTACTCAAGGTCACACAACTAAGAAATGGCACCAACTTCTTTGATTCTAGAACCTGTATTTATGAAGATCAAGAACTTTGGCTGAGTTTCAAGGTCAGGACTCCAGGTCCAACTAATTCATAAGGCAGAAGCCTAGTCACAATGGTAAATATGGAAACTTCGGGGGGAAAACATGTAATTCACTGGTCACAAATACCCAGCACCTGGATATTTAGGACAAAAAATTAATTTTAATTCCCCTGAAGTAAATTCTAATGAAAATAAGAAAAAAAATTAAATTAAATTAAATATAGCATACATTTGTTAAGTACCTAGCATGAAGAATATTTTCCTTCAGTTGTTTAACACTGGAAATAAATAAGGTCTTATATTTCCTCTTTTAGACATCTTTAAAAATGAGATACTCATATGGAATGGTTTAAGAAAATGTTCATGGGGAAAGAAACAGACTGGGGAGCCAATTAAGGTGTAAACTCTATAAAACAGTAATCTTATCAATTTGATGAGCAGTCAAAGGAGGGACTATACACAGACATAGGAAAATTACTAGCTTTCACTGAATCCAAGATGATATCGTAAGTCTTCATAAAGAAATTGAATTGATAAATTGTCCTTGGTTATTATCTTCTTCCTATAAACCTTTCATTACAAAAAAATAAAAGATGCACAGAAAGCAGATAAAGTATTACATAAGTGGAATTTGAGACTTAGTCCGTTTTAGGCAAATGCTGCGCTTCACAAAATGGCTTCTGTTCCCAGGATGCTCTTCATTCATTACTCCACTTAAATCTAGTGAGAAAAAGCTATCATTCTGCCACTAGATGGCACTACCACAAACTGGGATGGACAGTACTCTACTCTATGGACCCCAAACTTATAAATAAAACAATTTAGAGAAAAAGCAATAAAGATTAAATATACACCAAAATGCAATAAACATTAAAGTGATACAGAGAATAGTGCAACAAACAAACAAAATATACTGAAATAGTACTGTCCCACTGGGACATACATCACAAAAGATTCCACTTTTATGACTAGATTCACTCTAGATACGTGAAGATATAATGTTATTTGTCCAACATATTTTGGTTCTCAATATTTTTCCTTTCAAGCCATTGAAGTTAATATTTAACAAACACATTTTCTGCCAAGTTTTAATGTGATATCATCCTCTGAAGAAACAAAGTCCAGAAATAATTTCTCTTTTTGGCAATATTTATTAGTATTTTGACACAAAACCTGAGTTATTATTGAAAGTAAATAGGAAATCAAGGACTCAGATGTCTTGAATTTTTTTCAGGTGCTCTCAAGGTTAACATGTACTCTGTGGCAATGAAAAGGCAGATAAATAAAGGCTATCTGGTGTCACACAATCTGTAATATTTCCTATAACTGTGACTATTTTTTAAATAAAATTTTCTAGCTGACAAATTTAATTTCCCCTTTTGGTTTTGTTTACACATCGGAGTCCCTGTTGTCATGGAACTGAACACAAAACTAGGTGTTCCAGGTCTCTCTACTTCCTTTTTGACTCTTTATCTTTCCTTTATAGCTGTGAACTTCCCATAAAATCTTTTTATCATAAAAAATTATATATACACGAGATAAATGTACATATATATAATATGATACATAGATATATAAAAAACATGATATATATGTGTGTTCCTGGTCTCTCTACTTCCTTTTTGACTCTTTAACTCTCATTTATAGCTGTGAACTTCCCACAAAATATTTTTATCATAAAAAATTATAGCTACATGAGAGATATATATACATATATTATATATACATGACATATGTATATACCTTGATATATATATCTCAATATATATGTCTCAATATTGAGATGTATATATATATCTCAATATTGAGATATATATATATATAGAAAAAGCCTTAATTTTGTAAGAAAAAAAAGTGGGAGGAACTAACAGAGTCCCATCCAGGAAGTTCTGAAACACCTGCTGGAACAATACGGAAAATAGAAAGTTCTGTCTTCACACAGCTCGCTGTGTTTAAAAGAACTACAGGAAATGAACCTACTTCCAGTCTGTCAGGCACCTGCAAGTGGCTGCAAGCCCTTGGGGAATGAGGGATCTCATTTGAGATGGTACACCAAAGCTGATAACGGATCTTGGCCCAATAGCTTCAGCCTTGAATGAATGTGTGTGTGTGTGTGTGTGTGCGCGCGCGCGCGGGCATTTTAAAAAATACACACATAGACAGCCAATGAAAATGACTTGAACTCCACAAACACTCTGGTCTAAATTTAAATAGGAAATAAAGTTAGGTCATTGTTAGCTTTCAGTCAGGGCAAAGGTGACAATCATGATAATTTTTCAAAATACACTCAAATGAGGAAACAGAAGGATGTGACAGGGGTGGACAGTCTACCAAAACAGTATAAAAAATTATTTATAATAAACATCCCAGGCCCACAGAAAGGCTGTGAAACCGAAGTGAATTTTTCTATTTCTAGCTATGTCTCTGCCCTTACTGTGAAGGTCTGGGTGTTAATTAGGGCTCTTCTGAATGAGCAACGGAGAGATGGTAAAGAGGGCTATTTATGAACACTTGCTTCTGTTGCAAGGGAAAAACAGCCTAGCCAGTCACCAAGAGTTTGACTCCTTCCAGAGCTTTACCATTTCTCCACACTGTTTGTTCTAAGAATACAGATAGACCAAGGAAAATCTGAAACCCCACAGAAGCATTCCTTCCACAACGAGCCTCTACACTGAAGCACACATGATATTTGACAGCCTTTTGTGAGTAGCAGAGTCCGTGGATTTTTTTTTTCTCCAGCAGTGATATCCTTTCACCTCATTATAAAATATAACCTGTCATAGCTAAATTGAGGAGTTTTTCAACAGGGCTGGAAAACTCATCTTTAATTACTGTATAGGAGAATGCTTCTGAATTATCAACTATGCAGAAAAAGGCTGAAAGGCAATCTGATCACCGTAAGAAACAGATGCTCCTTGATTAATAAGCCATGTTGTTGGGTTTTCAGTTTCTCAGGTGATGATGCTTTGATATGGATGACTTTGAAATCCATATAAGATGAAAAAAAAAAAACACTTCATTTGTCTAGTAGTATTGTGTGTACACTTAACTGTCCATGTGGGATTGGTTTTAAGGATTCTTTTTGGTCACCAGTCTGAGATTATAAGTATTTAAATATTCACTCTAAGACAATTTCTAACAGAAGTTTTCTTTAAACCTGCTTAATATGTTGGTTACTATAGTAAGCAGTGACAGACCTCATTCTAAATTCAGGATCTACCACTAACCAGCTGATGACCTTCAGTTATCTGATCTGCAAAAGGGAGAGAATCATCATACCTACATTCATATGACTGATTAATAAGATAATGAATGCAAAGAGTTTAGCAAAGTACTTAGTGCATTATAGCTATTCAATAAATGGTGGCTATTATTATTAGAAGCATTCTGCCCTGAATTTCTTATAGTTTTGGTTGCAAATGAAAATGTGCTTTTAGGGGCGCCTGGGTGGCTCAGTGGGTTAAAGCCCCTGCCTTCAGCCAGGGTCCTAGGATCGAGTCCCATATCGGGCTCTCTGCTCAGCAGGGAGCCTGCTTCTCTTCCTCTCTCTCTGCCTGCCTCTGCCTACTTGTGATCTCTGTCAAATAAATAAATAAAATCTTAAATAAATAAATAAATAAATAGAAATAGAAAATACACTTTTAAAGCCAGATTCAATATTAGAGCATCCCTCTTTTGCAGGGAGCATAGGGACAAAATACCTCAAGTGCACATCTCCTGTTGCAGAAACAGGACAGTGGTTATAATGGAGCCAAACCAACAGACCCTTGGGCATCTGACACACTGAGTACTATTTTATCTAAGGTCTCTCAAAGTCAATATTTTTGGAAGCAGATTCTGCAAAACATCAGTCACTGGAGCTATTTCTTAAAAAAAAAAAAAGAAGAAGAAGAAGTTTCCTATGGACAAATGACTAGATAATAGTACATGCAACATCTCAGTCTTGGAAATTCACAAGGTACATTAGCATACTAAAGCATACTAAGCATACTAAAGGCTAAAGGCTAAAGAAGTCCTACAGGGGAGAAACCATCTTTACTTTGACTGACACAGATTCTCCAAACCTATCTTAATGCAACTCTTTTTCTCATCCAATAACTACTGATGCACTAATAATTCATTAGTTACTAGTACATGCCAGCCAGCGTGTCAAGCATTTTACATGTATTTATTCATTAAATCACAATAACAATACTAAGAAATAGGTACCATTATTAATTCTATTTTACTTGCCCAGGACTGTCAGCCAATATGTGACAGTAGGATTCAAATCCCAGCACTCTGACACCAGAGTCATGTTCTGAACCAACACTTTGTATCTCTTCTCACAATGTAGGCATATTATATCTCTGAGTTGGAATATTTTCACTTATAAATCACAGAAACCCCAACCAAAACTAATGTAACCAATAAAAGGAGTTTATAGTGTCATTTAACTAAAAAAGCAGTGTGAGCCTCAGGCACCAGGGTACAGTTCCTTTTCCTGAAATTCACTCATCTCTGTACCCATCCTGTGTCGGCTTCATCCTTAATAGGTTCCCATATGGTAGTCTTTCCCAGGTAGTCCTTATTTACTGCCAAAGAGGTGAGAGAGCTTCTTTTCCCCAACCATCAGATAAACTTACTGGCTTCTGATTAAGTCACATGCTCACCATGGGCCATTTGCTATGGCCGTGGAAATGTGATGTGCTGATTATTTTAGGTTTGATTATTCCTCAGATGATGAGGATGAAGTACATTGGCTGATGCCAATCAGGGCTCATCACTGAGACTAAGAGTAAAAGGCCAAGTCCAAACCACCTAACAGAGAAATGGGTTCCTTTTAATAAAGACAAAGAGGAAATGGAGTCCTACTGACTGTACTTTGAACAGGACTTCCAATCAAGTCTGAGACAGTGTTGTGTGGAATATACTTTGAAAAATACCACTCTAGAGGCGCCTGGGTGGCTCAGTGGGCTAAAGCCTCTGCCTTCGGCTCAGGTCATGATCTCGGGGTGCTGGGATTGAGACCCGCATCGGGCTCTCTGCTCCGCGGGGAGCCTGCTTCCCCCCCACCCTTTCTCTCTGCCTGTTTCTCTGCCTATTTGTGATCTCTGTCTGTGAAATAAATAAATTTTTTAAAAAAAGAAAGAAAGAAAAATACCACTCTATACTTTTCTTATTCTTTCACCTATGGCAAAATGGAAAATGGGGTAATCAAGGAAACTGAGGCCACTAAAGAAATACAACATATCCAAGACTTGACTTTCCTCTGACAGTTTTGGATCTTTTTCTCAATTCTGATGGTACCTAGAACAGAGACTACAGAACTATTTTGACAATTTTTTGATGGAACGCCTGAAGCAGAGGAAGCTGAAAAGACTTCTTCCAGACCAAATAGAAATGTTTCTCAAATCTACTTATTATTTTTATATAAAAATTTTAATAGCTTACAAAAACTCAAAAATATGGAAATACAGAGTAAAAGTCAAAGTCACCTGCCCTCTTTAATATTCTTTCCATTCTCCCTCTCAAAGGTCATCAGTTTGGTATATATATATTCCCAAACTTTCCAAGCTGTCTATATTTACATATACACATGCATAAAATATATCTTTTGTGACACAAATAGGAACATGTCATTCTTCCCCCCACCATTCAAATATATATCTGAAGAACTCTTTATCGGTAAGAGATCTTCATTCTTTTTAACTGCTGTATAGGATGGCACAGCACAGGTGAACCATCATTGCTGTCCTACTGGTTCACCAACAGACATTTAAGGGTTTCTGATATTTTCCTATCGAAAATAAAACTCAAATGGCCATTGCTGCCCATGCTACTTTGTGCCCATGAGGAAGTTTTTCTCTATAAAAGAAACCTACCAGTGAAACTGCTTGGTTAAAGGAGTTTGAGCACTTTAAATTTTTATAGAATTTGCCAAATTGCCCTCCAAAAAGGTTGTTCCAATTTACACTCCCACCAACGGTGTCTGAGAGTACCTGTTTCCCCACTGGATATTAGCAATCTTTTTGCATTCAATTTCAAAGACTAATCAACAGGGCTCTGGTTAACTCTGTGATGAAAGTGGCTCCCTAAGAGCTTTAAGAATGTATCATTAGACAGGAAAGAAAACAATTATTTTGTGTGAGCCCACTCTGTGATTGGTATTATAATAATAATAAAGAAAACCCTCTTGATTGAACAGCTACTAATTTTAGACTTACAGACCTAACCTACCTTCGTACAGTGTTAAGAGGTCAATAAAAGTCACTTATCCCCATTTTGCAGATCCAAGTTTTAAAGTATGAAAAAATATATACAAATTTTCATCCAGTTGTCTATAATAATAGAAAATAAGAATCGAGTTCTTTTGAGTCCCCATTTCCTCATTTCCTGGGATGAGGCAGCCTCTCAATTCCAAAAACAAGACTCTGACCTCGACCCCCTTTGAAGCCAGCCAAAGTCCAGCTGCTTTCATTAGAAACATATTTCTGGTTTAACTTCCACTTGAAGTTAGATAATAATTTAGAAATATGGTGGGGCTCAAGCCAATGAAACTTCAAGTTCAGTTCCTAGACATGTGGTGGCCTTTGGTCCCTCTGGCAAAGGCTACTAGTATTCTTTCATTGGCTAACTGGTGATCTGAAGGGAAATGAGCAGAAAATAAGGTGCCATCTGCAGAACTCAATATTTACTTCTCTCTGTGTTCCTGGATAGTCGTGGAGAATTCACAGGCTTGCGAACTTGAAATCTCTGTATGGTAGGTGGCAGAAACATTGGCAACTAACTCGGGGCACTGTTGCAATCATCGCTTTGAGCTCAACCCTAGATATATGCCCCAGAGGGAAGCCATGTGGGCTTTAATGCACGTCTTGTTCCCTTGCAGAGAAGTCACAACTTACCCAAACATATTGGTTCACAGACAATCTAAATGAAATCCCCAGATTGATGACAGCTGGCCTAGGCAAGGCAAGAACACCCTGGGAGTGAGCTACTTGTACCCTTTGAGACGAATACATTTTTCTGAGTACTTGGTTGTTTTTCGTATTTCAATCTCAGGTCAATGAATTGTAATGGCATCAATACAAATATACAGCAGTTGGAATGCTTGAGACAAAGTGGCTTTCCAAACCAAAAATGAAATTTTCTTAAAGCAGCACTGTTTAGCTGGTTTAAAAGTAAATGTCAGTAACCTTATCTTTCTACAAAGACTCTCCTTTTTCTCTCCTTCCTGCTTCAGTACCTTGACTTGGAGGCACAATCCTGTTCTACATCGACCCGGGCTCCATCAGCATCCAGTATTCCCTGTCTAAAGCTTTGACACATTTGTCACAACAGCTAAGGTTGAGGAAAGGAGTTGAAACAATTTCACAAGGCTTGTTATGACTCACATGGCCCCTGTGTAGTCCTCTTAACATCCTTTGTTCCCATCCTTCCAATCAAACATGAGCACGAGCCGTTTCCCTCGCACAGTGTGAGCCAGAAAGGCTGGAGCCTTTGAGCTCCGGTTCCAGTCTACAGATCATTAGAGCAGATGATATTGTTCTGTACATCAAGCCTTTCATGCCAGCTTCTAAATGAGGGAGAAAGACTGCAGTGATGACAATGATCTATCACTGTACCCTTTTAATAAAGATACCTCTTTTAATATATTAAAAAACAATTTCTTTTGAGGCCTTGGGACCATAGGGAGAGGGGACTGGAGGTAGAGATGAGGAGGGAGAGGGTGACTGGAGGAAACAAAGTAGAGTAGAGAATAAAAACAATAAAGAATACATGTTTGATTTCCTGGCATATTATCCTGCTGCTCTATCTCCCACTAAGATCTACAGAGCTGCAGGTCTTTAGAAGTTGTCAGATAGCTCCAACTGTTTTCTAAAGCTTAAATATCTCAAATTGATGGGCCTTGAGTTAAGATGGAAACATCCGTCATTGAATATGTCTATAAGAGACAAGTATAATGATATCTTGTATTTTCAGAGGGCCTTTCTCTCAAAGCTCAAAGTGTTTTATAGATTTGATCTAATTATTCCTCCACAACATCAATGGCATCTAGGAAGAAAGTAAGGGACAAGCAGTGAGTATCATGTGGGTGAGGGTGTAACTACTATTGTTATTTTTTGCCTAGGGAAAATAAAACATGGAATGTTGATTTAAAATACCCTTAGTTAAGACTTTTATTTTTACTTTTTAGCTACTCTACCATTTTATTCAAATGGAACCCGATCCTAACATAAAAAACATAAACAACCAAAAAACACAAGCAAATCCCTTCCCTAAAAAATTGACTGCTGAACCGTACTTGCTAAAACTGTCTCAAGGCCCTGACTGCCTCTCCTTTTTCTTGACTACACTCTATTCTCATAAACTGCACAGAGCACAGGATTAAAAAGAAAAAATCACTTTCCCAGGAAGGCAACAAAGAAGCTTCCAATGCAGAACATGAACCACTCTCACAAATTCCACTCCAAACAGGCAACACAGTCTTCCAAGAATGACAGAAAGTTAGCCTTTGTTGCTATAAGAAATGCAAAGCATGTCTTCCAGAGACTAGCATAATGTGCAACCTAGCAGATCATTTTCTTAACACATACTCCTTCGGGAAAAATTTTTTTTTACTGAGAAGGCTTTTAATGACTGAATGGTTGTGTTACATTTGCCAACCACAGAATTATGACTTCGGTTATCCAGGGCATTCTGAAGACACAGACTGACCTTACAGACATTACTTATTGTTATAGTCTTTCACATCATCATCATCACAGACTCTAAAGATGCCCGGTTTTCCAAAAAGTGTCTGTAAACACCATTTTTGGACTTCTAAATTTGACAACAGGGAGTACCACCCTTACTCCCACCCTGACTGAAAGGTTTCTCTTCTCAGGATGCTAAGGCAGTGTTGGTAGTAGTAAGTACTTGTGTACATTTAAAGAGATATGGACTAAAAATATGGTCCTATGGGTCTGTTATGACTTAGCAAAAAATGCCTTTTTGCGACAGCTACATGACATGACTGACTGGAGCAGATCCCAAGCAACCTATATATATCTTCTCCTGGTGCTGAAGGAAGATTTGTGCCCTAAAATAAACATGATGTGATAAAAATACGAGAAAGCCTGTGGAAAATAATTCAAGTGTTCTCAGGTACTTTTTCCTATCCTATGTAATGGAATGTTTACCTTTATCTTCTATGTTCTTTCCACCCACACTGACCTCCAAATATGAACTTCAAAAAAAAATACACTAACATATTAGGGTGAAATTAGCTTATGTTCTGGTCTTTTGTTATTCCTATCAGTGCTGAAAAAAAAATAAAATAAATTGTTAAAAATTCTTTGTTGATGAAAATGCCTCACGTTTCCATGATTTGTGTCAAAATGCCTTATAGTCATGAGTCATGTTCTCTTGGCTTAGAGAGTCACCACAATGTCTAAGTGTTTCACCAATAGGCCAAAAGCAGAGGCAATAAACATTCTAAAAAGAGAAGAAAATGAAAAGACAAGTGGTAAAACATTATAAAAGGAAGTAAGTATGGAGAAGAAGATGGAAAGGATGAAACAGAAGTGAGTTTGGAAGGATCATGTGCCCAGTAATATCACCATTGTGTGATAGGGTAGCCTATCAACCAGTGGTTATAGATCACCAAACAATTGTAAGAAATGGAGACTGCTATTCTCTATCTACCCATTTATATGAAGAGAATTAGGGAGTTTATGTTATTTTCACAAATCAGTCATTATAAAACAGTGACATTCTACAATTTAAAAACTAGAGACTTCGGTACCTTTGCAGGTTATAACTAACATTTGTCCTACTATTGTTGACCTACTAATTTTTTCTTCACACCACTTCTGCTCAAACCCACAGCAAGTCAGTAATAGCACTGGCATTAGAATCCATCCATTTGTAGTTTTGTTTTGTTTTTACTCTAGTTTTTGAGGGCTTACATTTGATTTTCCCAATATTTGAATGGTGGTCCATAACTAGGATAGGTAACCCTGACACAGTGGGGACATTGCTTTACAATTATCAGCTCTGGTGGCCCACATGTTCTTATATATCTGGCTTCCATTCTACCCGAGACAGGAAATCTGATTAGGTCAGTGTATTAGCCAGGGTTTTTCAGAGAAACAGAACCAGTAGGATGTATTATAATAATATAATAAAATCTATTTATATATATCTCTCTATTATATATAGAGAGATATATATATCTTTATAACTATCTATATATTGTATACATATAGATGATATATGAATATACTGTATATATGTACTATGTGTGTGTGTGTGTATACATATATATATACATACATACAATATATAGATATGGATATAAAGAGATTATAAGGAATTGGCTCATGTAATTATGGAAGCTGACAAGTCCCACAGTCTACCATCTGAAAGCTGGACATCCAGGAAAACCAGTAGTGTAATTCTGAAAGTGGGAGGGCCAATGGTTCAAGTCCCAATCTGAGGACCTGAGAAGACTGATGTTCCATCTCAAACAATCAAACAGAGCAAATTCTCCCTTCCTCAGCCTTTTTGCTCCATTCAGCCTTTCAAAGGACTGAATGAGACACACCCACACTGGGAAGAGCAATCTGCTTTACTCAGTCTACTGCTTCAGATGCTAATCTCATCGAGAAACCCACACAGGCATATCCAGAAATAACATTTTGCCAAATATCTGGGTACCCTGTGATCAGTCAATTTAACACACATAATTAACTATCACCATCAGTTTTTCACCATCCACAATGGTGGGCAGGTATTAGTACCTTGCCTGAAGTCAGTCTATAAATGTTTCCATCTGGCATTATACCCTGATAAAGATTTGTGCCCATGTTAGCTGGAATGATCTGACCTAATGCTTGTAGCAGTGACAGGAAAAAAGACAGATCAGGGGCCACCTCCCTCAAAGAACCAGACAGTTTTTTTTTAATTTCAAGGGCTTCTTTCTAGAATAAAACTGACCTCATTGAAGAACTGGCAAGGCATCTATACCATAGACCTTATGTAGCTTACCTGATAGTGGATCTGAAACGGAATTATAAAACTTCATGTGTCTGAGCCATGGAAAATATTTAATAGTATTAAACAGTATGTATCAGAAAGTCTACATCTTTAGATAGGGAAATTCCTTTTCAGTAGATTATTTAATAGACTAGTTTTCCAAATAAGTTAGAACAGAGTAGTGCAGGTCAATAGAGAAAAACACTAGACACAGAGCACTAAGCATTAAATTATAGATACAAAACAGTATTCAAAAAACTCATAAACACAGAGAAGCCATTCCCAGTGCATTAATAAATTGGTGGTAAGCATTTTGCAAAATGTATTGGAAGGAAAGAGAACTTTAGAACATTAGTTATTCTAATTAGTCTAAAACATAAAACATATTTAATAAAGTCTGACCTTTGAGAAATTTCCAACTATAAAATTAAGAAATTTCTTAACTAGGATTAGAAGCCATGATTCAAAGAAACAATTACTTTTATTGAATACAGTAGGGAAAAAAATAGAATCATATACAGAGAAAGAATTCAGGACAACAAAAACAGAAATAAATACCAGAATGGAGACATTTTCTTTATGCCCACTCTGTTAAGCATTTCACTTGTGCTTTAAAAAAGAGCATCAGTGGTTGATATATTAACTGTGATGTAGATTACTTTTGATTTGCATAACTGCATTCATGATTAAGTTAAACTTTGGTAAATGGAATACAGTGTGAAAAATGAAAAATGAAACAGAAACTATCAGAAATGATTATGATATTTTAAAAAGAATGAAAGAATGAAACAGAACATCCAGAAAAGAAAACTAAGCTGACCAGGGGCACCTGGGTGGTTCAGTGGGTTGAGCCTCTTGCCTTCGGCTCAGGTCATGATCTCAGGGTCCTGGGATCGAGCACCACATTGGGCTCTCTGCTGAGCAGGGAGCCTGCTTCCCCACCCCCCTCTTTGCCTGCCTATCTGCCTACTTGTGATCTCTGTCTGTCAAATAAATAAATAAAATCTTAAAAAAAGAAAGAAAGAAAACTAAGCTGACCAAAAAATTTTAAAAGCTCTATGTATAAGCTAATCAGTTTCGATATAGCTGAAGAGAGAATAAGAGAACTGGAATATAAAAATGAAGAAACTACATTTTCCACTGCACAGGGAAGAAAAGAAAAACAAAAGGAAATGAAAAAGAAGTTCTATAAGATAAAATGAGAAGGTCTAACATATATCTAATTTATGTTAAGATTTTTTTAAATGGGGAAAGTACAGCATATAGTGGAAATGTCATAAGAATTCCGCAAAGCTGATGAATTACAAAGAATCCTCAGTTTGAAGTAGTTTTGCGAATAACAAACAGCACATATTAAAAGGAATTACACCTAGACTCATCTTTTTAAAACTAAAAAGCCAAAGATAAAGTCTTAAAAGAAATTAGAAAACAGAGTTTATAAATAAATGAATAAGATGGATAGCTGATTTCTTAAAAAAGAGAAAAGGACAAAATAAAATGGAAAAACATCTTTAAAGGGCTTACAGAAAAAAACAAATAACCCAGAATTCTATACTCAGTGAATCTTCTTTTGAAAAATTAGAGATAAATGGGACTATTCCTTTCAAACAAAAACTAAAGGGTTTAGCACTCATAGGTTCTCAACAAGGACATTTCTAAAAGTTCTTCAATAAGCACTAGGGTCTCAGAAAAAAATAGTATAGAATACAAGAAATAATGATAGCAAAGAAAATTATAAACATGTCAATAGAGATTAACAAAGACCTGAATAAAATACTAATAATGTTCTACTTTTTTTTAACAAAGAGAAAACTGAAACAAAAATAAAATAGCATATAAGTCAGAAGGGTGATTAGGATAAAGTTTTCTAGGCTGCTACACTGTATTTAAGATTAGGATAAAGTTTAGGATAAAGTTTTCTAGGCTGCTACACTGGTCTGTATTTAATGATACAAGGACAAAGCATGTTAGCTAACTTTAGATTATACAAAATATGCCTATTTCAATTTCTAGAATAATACCTAAAAGACTATAGACTCTATAACTCCAAACTTATAGAAAGGTAAAAAGAAGTCAGGAAAAAAATCAATCCAAATAATATAGGAAAGGAGACCACAGAAGAATTACAGAAAAAGTGATAAAAATACAAAATAAGATGGTAAAAAAATTATCTCTATAAATCATTAATCAAAGTAAATATAAGTGAACTATGTCCTTCAGTTGAAAGAATAAGATTATCAGGGTATGGCTACAAAACTTTTAAGAGTTATGACTGAAACATACAGATACAGAAATACTGAAAGGTAGATAATGAAAAAGACATTCCAAGAAAATACTGACCAAATGGCAATTTTGTAGCTGTATTATTATAAGAAATATATTTTAAGGCAAAAAGACTTGCTGGCATAGAGTCTCTATATAAAAGTAAGGGTCCCTTTACCAAGAAGATACTAAAGTTCTAGACATTTATGCATCCAATAACTTTAGAATACTTTAAGAACAGAAATTTATGAAAAGTAAAGACATATTAGAGAAGATCAAAAAATCAACCACTGACTCTTTGAAAGACAAATATTGACAATCCTATAATGAGAGAAATCATAAGGAGAGAAGAATAGATAATCAATAGTATGAGTGAAACAGGGAGACATAGTTAGAGATTCAACAGACATGAGAGAAATAATAGAATATTATAGGCTAGCTTGTGCCTTAAATATAAAAAATTAAACATAAACATGCCTATAAAAATATAATTCAAAGAAACTGACTCTAGAAGAAATAGAAACTCAATAATCAAATAAACAAAGAAATAGAAAGATCTAAAAAAAAACTTAGGCCTAGATTATTTTATGGGAATGCTCCACAACATATTCAAGGAATAGATCATCTTAATCTTAAACCGACTCTTACATAAAAGAGAAAAAGCATGGGCACTGTGGTGGCTCAGTCAGTTAAGTGTCTGACCTTGGCTCAGGTCATGGTCTCAGGGTCCTGGGATTGAGTCCCATGTCAGGCTCCTCGCTCACTGGGGAATCTGCTTGTCCCTCTGCCCCCTCCCTGCTTGTACTCTCTCTCTCTCTCAAATAAATAAATTAAAAATATTTATTTTAAAAAAAAAGAAAAAGCAGGCACAATTCTCAAATTATTTTATTCTGCCAGTATATCTTGTATATCAAAACCAGATAAAGATAATATGAATAGCATAAAAGGAAAATCACAAGCCAGTTCAAATATAACATGGATACAAAAGCAACTAAACAAAATTGTGATTATGAAAAACAAAACATCATGACCAATATGGATTTATGCAAGTAATGAATGGTTGTTGTAACATGTAATTATGCAAATTCACTATGACTTCTTACTGTTACAGTTGGCTATAAATCCCGCTTTGACTAATGAAAGGTTACTAGAGACAAGATGTGACATTTCTAGGCAGAAATACTTAATTGTTGTCTTAGATACACCAAAACTGTCTTTTGCCATATTTACATGGAATCATGAGTTTATATAAATATACAATGTTGGGTCATTCCACGAAGGAAAACTGCTCTGGTCAGTTTTCCAAACCTGCAATAGAGTGTCCAAAAAGAAAAACATATTTTCTCTTGTGCTAATTCACTGAGTTTTCAGAGTTGTTCCACACCTAGCATAACCTAGTCCAATCAGATATAATAACTAATACAGTTCTGAGAAAGATGAACCAATGATACAAAATAGAATGCACAGAAACAGATCTACTTGGATGTGGAAAAAATATATATGATAGGCAGTGCAGATCAGTGAGGGGAACTATCTATGAAATAAAATATCCTGACAATTAGTACTCCACCTAGAAAAGTGAAAGTAAGTCACTGTGTTATGCTACTTATCAATACTCAATCTCAGGTGGAGGACAGACATATGTGAAATAAAAAAGAGAGACTTTAGCATATAACATAGGCATTTACCTCTAAAACTCCAAAGTATGGAAGAATTATTAAATAAGACATGAAAAGGACAAATATAAAAGAGAATATAGATGAATTTAATTACAATGAATGACCAAATTAAACCAAATTGAGAACTTCTGTTTCTCAAAAGACTATACCAAAGTCAAAAGATGAGGCCCATAACTGGAGTAGATGTTTACAAATCATATAATGAACAAATTATCAGTATTTAAAATATAAAAGTAATTCCTAAAAATACATAAGAAAAAAACAAGAGTCCAAACAAAATTAGGAAAAAAAGAATTCACTAAGAAATCAAATGGTATAAAAAAGCATAGGAAAACTTGCTCAGCTTTTTAGAAATCAGGTAAATAAAAAGTAAAACTAAAATTTCATGGTTACCATACTGAGGAAAAAAAAAAAACTGAACAATACCAACTATTTGCAAGAAAAAAAAATCTTATGTAAACTGAGACTGGAAATTGATTCAACTACTGGAGGAAATATTTCATTATCTTATAAAGTTTAAGATGGGTATATTCATAACAGTATATTTACCTTAGAAAACGCTTGAGCATGTACTCAGAGACCTGTATAAAAATATTTATTGGTACTGTTTGTAATATTAAAAAACACTAAAATTGCCTAAATGCTCATATTCACCAAGTATGTTAGGACAAACAGAGAAACAGACCCTATATAGATAGCTATACATGTAAAGATAGAGCAAGAACTAGAGATGATTTATTATAAGAAATCCATTCATAAGGAATTCACTGGTGTAATTATGGAGGCTGGGAAGTCCCATGATCTATAGTTGGCAAGCTAGAGACCCAGGAGAGCTGATATTGGGAGTTCCAGTCTTAAGGTGATAGTCTTGAAATCTAAGAGCCAATTTTTCAGTTCAAGTTCAGCTCAGTAGACAGGCAGAAGTTCCCTCTTACTCAAGACTTTTTGTTCTATTCAGGTATTTAATTGGCTGGATGAGACCCACCCACATTAGAGAGGAAAATCCAATTCAAATGCTAATATCATCCACAAAGACCCTCACAAACATACCCAGCATAGTTTTTGACCCAATGTCCAGATATTCTGTGGCCCAGTCAAGTGTACATAAAATTAACTAGCATACTAGGAAAATGTATAAATGTTACATCTTCCTTATACAACAGAATTCCTTTTAGCAGTGAAAGTCAGTAAACTCTAGTTATATACTATGAAATCTTACAGAAGTACTTTCAAGTAAAAAAAAAAAAAAAAGCTGCACAGTATTCATGATAGCCAAGACATGGAAACAACCTAAATATCTATCAATGGATAAATGGACAAAGAAAATGTAATACACACATAAAACGGAATATTATCCTGCCATTTGCAACAACATGGATGGACCCTGAAGGCATTATGCTAAGTGAAATCAGCCAAAGGAAGACAAATATTGTGTGATCTCACTTAGGTGGAATCTAAGAAAGGTGAACTCACGGAAACAAAGAGTAGAATGGTGGTTGCTGGTGGGAGCCAGGAGGTGGGGTAGAGAAATGAGATGTTGATCAATGGATACAAACTTCAAGTTATAAGATGAATAAATCCTAGGGATGTAGTGTACAGGCTTGTGATCACAGTTATAATACCATATTATATACTTGAAAGTTACTAAAAAAGTAAACCTTAAATATTCTCACCACAAAACACACACAAAATGGTAATTATGTGAGGTGACAGAGGTGTTAACTAACCTTATTGTAGTGATTACTTCACAATGCATATGTGTATCAAATTATCACATTGTACACCTTAAACTTGCACAATGTTATTTATCAATAATCTTAACGAAGCTGGAGGACAGGAGGAAGGAAGATGCAGAAGATATATACTCCTTGATATGATATATATGGAGTTCAAAAACATGACTATACACTATTTATTTAGGGTTATTTACACATAACATAAAGCAAAAAAGAAAAATAGTACAAGCTACTCATAAAATTCAAGATAGTGATTAACATAGGAGAGAGAAAGAACTCAGGACAGTGTCCTCTAGAAGTAGCATATAAGGAGCTTCAAAGGCATTGATGTTTTATTACTTGGAATGGATGTGGGTATACTGTATATACATATATATATGTGTATAACTGATTTTCATTATTCATGGTAGTGATGTTCTATAAAGTCACTGCAAATGCTGAATTAGCAAATACTGAACAATTGCTACTAGGAGATACAGAGAGTTAAGTTCCTCCAAGCCTCTAATCACAGTTTTACAACCCTCAATACATAACATGGTTTTATATTTAATATATGTTGTTGACACATTAACATTGAATTCATGGCCAACAGCACTATACTTTATACCTAAACAAATCTTATCCAACACACATACTTCCTCTATAAGAACTCAATGTGGGATTGACTTACTACTTTCCATCTCCAGGTCTCTGCCTCCACCAAACTCATCTCTCCTCCTCATCTCTAGACGAAGAAAAGAGATATAGAATAAGATACTAGAAGAAAGAAGGTAGGTGATTATCTCCACCCGGCACCTAACAGCCCTGCTAGAGTTCACTGGAGGAAATCTCAGCTTTGTAACCCACTGAAGAATTTTGTGGGTGGAATTTCCTTGAAGACTCCTAATTAAAAAATTTCTATGCTCACCCTGTTAAAATTAATTGGAAATAAATTAGTCATATGTTTCTCCTTTTCCTTTCCCACAGCTGAGTGAATATTAAAGTTCTATAATTCAAAACGTAGAAAGAGAAAACACATTTTTCTTGAAAGATGGAAACTCCGATGATTGCCAAATAAGCAGATCTCATCAGAATATCACTTTTTAAGGTGAAATTGGAATATGTATTTAAACATCATCCTTAACTCCCAACCAAGAAATAAGTTCAGTGATACTTCTAAGGGAACATGAATTGTTAAAATACTAGATATTTACCTTAAATTTAGAGGTTATTTTTCTTTTTATAGCAGTGTCACTTAATGTATCCCCAACTCTGAAAAGCATGAACTGGATAAATGTAGGCTGATCATCTGTTCTGAAAGCAGCTATCATACCTCCATGATATCTTTCTCCTACCTGAGAGTCAATCAGATTAATAGTATCTTTAAAAAGGTATATGCAAATCAGATCATCACTGATCATGATAAATTTTAACTACCCTTGAACTTACTGCAACTTAGCTTAGTGTGTCGAATGTGATTAAAGTTTATACCTAAATAAATATATGCATTAAATCCAGATCATTTGGAGTTGTCATTATAACTATTTTTGTATATGTAAAGTACAAAAAACTCTGTGTTTTATAATAATCCATTAGCTTTCATTCTTAAGTGTCCCTTCAGATTCCACAGTTTCTTCATCTCTAAGCTTCTCAAGACTTTCCAGTTTCCAAGGTCCTAAAAGTCTTATAAATACAACAATCCAACAGTATAAGTAACTAGCTAAAACAGTTTCAAAGAAAAGCAAATAAAATTTTTATATTATTTCCCCTGTGCAAAGAAAACATTTATTTCCTTGAATTAATAGATGTTAAGCTTGTCTTTCATACTCCACTTGATGACAAGCCTCCAGAATAAAAGTTTCAAAATTTTAAACTAAACATTCCCGAGAATCCCGTACATAGTAAGAACCATGGTTTAATATCCAATAATAATACATGTATATTCTTAGGCCTTCAGTAATTACAATGGGATGCCATAATTCTAAGATGTATGGACTCTGAAAAAGATAAATTTAACACTATATATATATAACTACATGGGTGTAATATACTTGACTTCACTGACTGACATTCCCCTTTAAAATATTCCAATTTCTATGTCCATCTTTAAAAACAAAACAAAACAACCCACAGCTCCTTTTAGGAAATCCAAGATTGCTCCTTGAGGAATTTCTAATCTATCTCTTCCTCTTCCTAACTATTTGGTACATATTACAATAGAATATCACTCAGCCATCAGAAAGGATGGATAGCAACCATTTGCAAGGACACAGATGGAACTAGAGGGGTTTATGTTAAGTGAAGTAAGTCAAGCAGAGAAAGGCAATTATATGGTTTCACTCATATGTGGAACATAGCAATAGCATGGAGGACCATAGGTGAATGGAGGGAAAACTGAATGGGAAGAAATCAGAGAGGGAGACAAACCATGATTGACTCTGGACTCCAGGAAACAAACTGAGGGTTTCAGAGGGGAGTGGGGTGGGGGGGATGGAGTAATAGGGTGATGGGTATTAAGGAAGGCACGTGTTGTGATGAGCACTGGATGTTATATGCAAATAATGAATCACTGAACACTACATCAGAAACTAATGAGGTACTATACAGTGGCTAACTGAACATAATAAAAATTAATTAATTAAATAAAACCAAAGTGGGCTGAAAGTTCTAAACATAACTGTACAATTCCATTTCTTTTGTTCTAATGTCCACATTTATTATCTTGTTAGAAAGCGCATAATTTTTTTTAATTGTCTTAAACCCTTTTTGGAATAAGACAGGCAAAAGGCATGCACACATACAGAGAATCCTATTTATGACCCTGATAACTAGGTCTGATTTCCCTTTGGTTGCAATGGAGATGTTAATATTTATTCATTAATTATTTAGCCAATTAGTCATTGTCTACTCTGTGCTAGACATGAATGATACACAAATGAAGAATCTGACCTCTGTCAATGTAGCACTGACAGCCCTGAAATATAAAACAGGCTTCTAAACAAATATACTTAATAATATACTACGGTTGTTACAATTAAAATACTCATAGACACAGGGTGGGCACAAAAGACTGAGTAACCAATTCCCTAGGGGAATATTAGGATGAAGAAAGGGAATCCAGATGAGAAGTGTATAGGAAAGGCCTTGGGGAAGAAGTTGCCATCTTAGTGTATTATAGTAAAAACAGAGCAATCTCTCATGATCGAAGCTTACAAGGCAAAGGGGTATTTTTGAATGGAAAATCTGGGAAGGAATTGAGCTCATGGCAGGTCTTACCTGTCACAACCAGAATTTGAGCTTTATTGCATGGGCAAAAGGGAATCAAGAGAAGAAGCAAGAGAGAAATTTGACCAACTAATTCTGTATAAAGAGCATTCAGTAACCATGGAGACTGGGTAAAGGCAGAGAAAGTAGTTTGAAACCATCACAATAGTCTTGACAAAAGATTTGGCTCCCTATATTTAGGGTGTGGTGGGAATAAAATGGTTATTATTAATGAAATGTCTTAATTCCCTCTGAAAGTAGAACATAGGGCAAGATGAGAAATACTATATCAGCAAAGAGCTACACTTAGATCACTTGGTACATTTTCTACATTTGAACACAGTAATGAAATTTGGGGTCTTGACTGCACCAGCTGGGACCTGACCAGCTATTAACTTGGGCTCATCATAGGAAGTAGTAAGAGGGAGCCCTGGAAACAATTTGCTCATGGCTCTCCCTCACAGAAATTCAAAGTTGTAAGTTTGCAAGTGTTGAAAGGGAGTTTTTTGAAAAGTCTAAAATGAACAACTAAATTACATTAAAAATGGATATTGCGTTCATCCAAACATTTCTCTGGGTGTGCCCAGGCCACAAGAGTGTCTGTTGCTAGCATCCTTGGAAGTTTAGAAGGACATCACAGCACCTGTGTAATGGAATGATTCTCTGGAAAAGGAGATGAAGAGTCACCAGCATTTGTTTCTGGCCAAGAACCTTCTAGCTTTCAGGACCTGAGCAGCAAAATCACAGCTCCTGTTGGTATTAAACAAATTCTCTTGTCCCTGAAATTGCTCAACTCTTCTTATATTAAACCACAGATGAAGCAATAGAGTAAATAGCCATTTTGGCCTAAGGCATACAGGAAAAAAGGTAAAAAGTAGTATTTGTGCTCCTGAATAGACCAGAGGCAACTGAATCAGCCAGAAAACAGTGCGAAGTAAAATAGAAGAGGTTTTGTTCTCAGTGATATTGTATCACCCCAAACCTTATACTAATTTCTCTATGGTTTATTTGTGCCCAGTTGCCTAGGGGCAGTATGTCCACTACCTGTGATAAACGTATGGATGTGCCAATGCAAATTTATGAACTCACAAAGTATTCTACAGAGTATAAAAATGCAGAACAGCACTGATATAAATCAGGAATGGCAGCAGGCAATAACATACCCAATCTGTGAGGTGTGTATTATTTTCCTTAAGAGAAAGATTATACTCAAGGAAGATTATTTATAGTTTCCTTTTGAGTGATGTTAAAAAATATTCATAAAGCCAAATTAAACTTGCTTAAGTGATTCAGTGGTTTTCATTTTCACAGCTATGTACTGCCTTAGTTCACAAAGTTAGCTGTTGATTGTCACACAATTAAACCCAATGAACAAAAACATGAACACTCCTTGTTTTGAAGACCAAGTCTAGCTTAGCTCCAGGTGGTCTCCAATCCAGGATTTTTTCTACTTGTACAGAAGATCGAATCTTATAATCAGAAGGTTTTATAAAGTGCTTTCATAACACAACCTGTAAGATGTTCAATGAGCCAAACAACTCTATTTCTGGTACCCAGCCCTTCATGAAAGCATTAAGATACAAGAATGTTTATTATAGTTAGTAGAGGTCCCAAATTAGAAATAATCTAAACATCCTTTTATAGAGAAGTACCTAAATATATATTAGGTATGATCTATATGCATAGGCCTGAAAAGATGTCAATGATCTCTTAAGTAAATAAGTTACGCAACAAGTATAGATTAATCCCATTTTGTTAAAAAAAAAAAGTTACTAATATTGGTTAACTAGTGTTTGATGTATGGAACTACTGGTTTTTACTTTATAAACATGTATCTTGTTTGATATTTTAAAATGAGAAAATACTATTCTTATAATTTAAAAACAAACAAAAGACATCTATCAAATCAAACTTCCTGCCTCTAACAAAGAGATCTCCTGAACACAAAATCTCCATGATACCTTTCAGCCATTTTTTAAATTATATTTGCTCTGGGAATTCCAGCTAACACAAACCAGAATTTCTGATGACACTCAAGGGATATGACCTCCATGACTAAGACTTAAAAATAATTTGCGTAAATCTCTGTGGACTAAAAATATTAACTTTCACACAGCTCTAGTGGCAAACAAAGGCAACAGAATTTTAAGATCTTCCTTAAGTTGGTTGGATATCCCTTTATAACTCTCTACCAGCTCATACTCTCCTTTTATAAATGGATAAACTGGGAATGGGGAACAAATAGTAACTTCTGTAGGAGGTGGACAGTAAGCATGGGTGATTGCAAACATATGTTCAGAAATCACCCAGTATAGTAATGCATGTTATCATGAGAATATCATGTTTTAAAGCAAACATTTTCTTCATCTTCATCTTCTGTGTATACCAACACATACCAAAAGCTAAAAGGATTCTCTCAATTTCAGAGCCAACTGAATTTCCCTAAACTGTTGACTAAAAAATAACCTAGGAAATAGAATAGGCTTCTCCTATAGGGAATGAGAAATTAATTCATATGGTAGTTTGATAAAGTTCAGATTTATCAATTAAGAAAAAGTTTGATTCATTTGGAAGAGAGAAAACCTGCAAGGATTAAACATTATCTAGAAGAGTCACCACTTTTACTGTTTTTCACATTATGAAATGAAAATTAAGAAATTATAGAACTGGGTTTTTTCAAAAGCTTATAAATTAGTACACATTAAGATAAAAATAAAAACCCTACTTTCTCTCTATTTCCAAAATCATCTTTGGTGGAGTCATAAATGTTCTTGTTCTAATTTATTTTGAAACTAGGAAGCCAGAGTAAAGAAGAGGAAAGGAAAAAAGTGCTATCACCAGGAAAACTGTAGTATATTAGAACCAGTTAGAACTCTGAAGAGAGATTGTGAAATAAACACTCAATATTATGTTCCTCCTGGCCCTTTAGATTTTAATAATTTTTTTTTTGTCTTTTTAAGGCTATACTAATCATACAATAAGGTTTGCAGGTAAGTGTCAAAAGCTCAGCCATCACCAAATGTTTTACAGGCCCAGACTTCCCTTAAGCCTATAGTAAGTGCAAAGGGCATATTGCATTCTTTCCTAAATAGCTTACTATAAATTGTCTTGGAGACCTGTCAATCTGGATATTTGCCGAGATATATTTAAATAATCTCTCATTTGAGACCTATTACCTTGAAATTAAGAGTCATTTCCAAGTCAGAAAGTCAGAGGTCATGTCTGGAACAGACACATGTATCCGTTTTTAAAGGAGTTAGTTTAATGTTAAGAAAAATCAAAATTCCATTTATTAAGTACATAAGTCCACAAACCAGTAAATTGCTATTGATTGGTAAGGTAGGTAGAAGCATCATTTTACACTGAAAACACTAATAGAGTGGGGTATGGCTGGAATCCAGGACAAAAAGTGTTTCAAGGAAATCACCCAAGTTCAGTTTTTTTTGCTTTATAGGTGAGGAAACTGATGTCCAAAATGTATTTGATTTAACTTTTGAGATCTCTGCAAAATAGTTTTTCATAAATATATATTACAACAAGTGATATCTTTTAATGTTATGTTTTTGACATTTTTCTGGAAATTTAACTTTCTTTTTAATTAGAATCAATTATACTAGCAAAAACTCAATACATGAGCCCTGAAGTCTTCTCATTATGTCTTCAACATATTGGGCTACCAGAAGGCTTTAAAATTTAGGTCTGAAACTACAGGGCTGGAGAAAAAAAATTGAAATCAAATGCTTATGAATGGTTGTTGAAACCATCAGTGCATGTGAAGTAATCTGATAAGAGTAAATAGAGTGAAAAGCAAGTCAAGCTTCAGATCACAACCTCCAAAATTTTTTATTGCTTAACTCATCAGTTTTTTTTTTATAAATGAGGATGCACCACCAATACATTTACTTACTTTTAAATCATACTTCATCTTAAGTTAATTAACTTTTGTGAACTTTAGTGATTATCTTGTAAGACGGTAGTAAGATTTAAATAACCTAACATAGGACTAGTACATAGTAAGACTCTGATAAATGCTATTTACACACACTCACATGCATACCTAATAAATCATACATATACTGTACTAATGTAGTATGTACACAATAAAGCCCACAGAAAATAAAAATTTGGAAAAGATACACTAAAACTGATGCAAATAGAATTTCTAATATAATCTTTCCAGACCCCAATAGGTTATCTTGTAGAACCCATGGAATATATTTACTCCAACCTGGAAACCACGCCTTTGGAGAACTCCTATTTGGAGGGACAAGCTACCAAGAGTCAGTGTTATGCTGGAGTCAGCTTGCACCACTTGAAGACAAGCAATTGTTCACAACTCTTCTCAGTTTAGAATTCATTGATGTCACATTAGTAGCCTGAACAGGACCATGATGAGAACTTCTATACCATGGACATCAGAAAACACTACACATTAGAGTTTTGGTTATTAGACTGTTATTGTCAAATCACTATCAACAGTTTAGAATTAGAGTAGGAAGAAAACAAAGAAAAGTATTGTGGAGTCAGAAGGTCAAGAAAAGGAAAAGAATGAGAAGGATAAATGGCCAAAATTGTCAGAAGCAGTGTAGGTGTCAGTGGATTTGACAAAAGGGTCATTAGTGACTTTTTAAAAAACAGTTTCTGTAGAGAAGTTGGGTAGAACCAGAAAATAGTGGGATGGATAGCGAATAAGAAGCTAGGAAGGAAAGGAAGACAATGAAGGAAATAAGTATAATCGAGCCAGTCTGAGAAGAAGGCTGTATCTTGGAGGTGCTGAGGGTAGAAAGTGAAAAAAAAGGTCAAACTTGAAGAGGGTAAAACAGGGATAGAGTGAAGCCAAGATAAATAGTGGCCAGAGCCATAGAAGCCAAAGAGCAGCTGATGGGGAGGTGTGTGTCAGTGTGTGGATGGTGATCGTGTTCTATGAGAGGTGATTACAGGAAGATTAAGACCACCAATTAGAAAGTCCAGGCTCAGCCAAGCAAGGGGAATGTGGAAAATTCTGGAAGGGAGGTGTAAAGGGATTTAAAGAATAGAAAATAGAAAAGCAAGAAGAAAAAAACACCTGAATTCTAGATTTCTAAGTGAGTAAGAATCAGTTAAAGGGGAAATATAATACTTGATACTCGAAGACATTTGATTCTCCATTTGTAAAGAGGCTAGAAACTCATCAAAAGCAATGATGCATAATTCTCTATTATGAACTAACCATTATTTCATAATTAAGTTCTCCTACTTTATTTTGTTGAGGGGAAAAAATTACTCTGACCAGGTTATTTTTCCATACTGAGTTTAAACATCTGACTGGAAACTACACTGAAAACTGTACATCTCATTTGTGTGCTGAGCACTTACAAATTCACTCTACCTGAGAGACCGCTGAAAGCCTAGGCAGAATATTGCACTGATGTCTTTGTAACAGGGACAAAATCATCCTGCACAAACACATCTGTCACTTACAGTCGAAGACAAGCCTTTAATTAATTGGGTTTACAATTCTGTTTTCTTTTTTTATTACTTCTCTTAACCTAATGTTCACTTTCCATGCCCCTAAAAGAGGAACAGGTAAAGGCCAGGTGAAAAATAAACTCCCATTGGCAATATTTACAGAGCTGTTTCTGGTAAACAGTCAAACTCACCAGGCTCTTATATCATCATTTATTTGCACCTGTCTTTAAGCATGGGTTTTTGTGCTGCCATAAGCAATTCTTAATTTCCATCAATAACCTTTCATTTCAAGCATGGCCAGTTTGCATTGCAAGTGTGAGAGCTGAGAATTGTCCTTTTTGGAAGCTGGAATTGAGCACAGGAACATAACTTAAAGATTAAGCTAAACTCAACTATCACAGTCCAAGTAGGGTCCAATCTATAAATTGGGTCAGTTTGGTTCACCTTACTGGGGAGAAGAGCTTTCAAGTCTAACTGGACTGTTACATTTAGACCATTTACAAGGATGTAAATGGCAAAATTTACAAGAATATACCCTGGCTACTGGAGTAGCTTTTGCCCTTTATTACATTGTATAGGTTTCATTCATGCTGTTGTTTACCCACCTAGAATTAACTAGACCCCCACCTCCTGAGAAATGCCTATTAAGTGCTTAATAAAACTACAGAAATTACTCTGCTGCCTTCTGTGGAAGATTCATTCCCGGCTTCCAAACTGCTACAATTCCAAATAAGATACGAAGTGGTCGAGGAATTTGGAAGAAAATATTAGTTCTGAAATTCTTGCAAGAGGCTAGAAGAAACTCAGGTTGGACGGAGGCAGAGAGGACTGACCCAGAAATTGTGTTTAATTGGATCTAGAGATAATACTGAACAATGTGTCTGTAACTTTAAAAAATGGGTATCACCTAGACCGAGTACTGCTTAGAACATGGTCAGTGTTCAATACATACTTTTTAAATGACTGAATGCCTACCTTACTGATTGAATCGGGCATTAGAAATGTTGCCCTTCAGAACTCTGGCTAGAAACAAAGGTAAAAAATTATGACTCAACATGGAAAATATACCAGTTAGCACCAATTACTCGTAGGAAATAGAAGAGTGTTCTGTGGAAGTCATGTGATTAAAAATGAGTCAATATTAACTTTCACTATGCCATGGTCCGAATGTTTGTAACTTCCTCAAATTCCCATGTTGAAATCCTAACCCTCAAAGGTGGGTGTTTTAAGAGGTGGGACATTTAGGAAGTGATTAGATCACTTAATCTAGAGTGATCTCTAGTTCTAGAGGCAGAACGCTCATGCATGAGATTAAGTTCTCTAATAAACGAGATCCCACAGTGCTCCCTTGCCCCTTCCACCATGTGAGGATGCAGTGAGAAGTTTGCAACAGAAAAAGGGCCCTCCTTCAACCATCCTGGCACCCTGATCTTGGGGTTCCAGCCTCAAGAACTGTGAGCAGAAAACTTCTGCTGTTTAAAAGCCATTTATTCTTGGTATTTTATAAAAGCAGTCTGAAAGATCCAAGACACAATCATAAGAAAAAAAACACGTGATAAGGTAAATGAAGTTTTTTGGTTTATTGTTTTCACCTCTCCAGTTTACGGTAAGCATGATACATTTATTACTCCCCTTTAAGAGAAAAAAACAATTAAATGCAACTACGTTACTTTCCATTCTTTGTGGTCCCAAATTAATCATTTTGCATTCTCAAAATCACATGCTGGCTTTCAGAAGAGAAATGAAAAATGACTAGAAACAGGTTCTGTCTTCCATTTTTTGCTCAAATGAGTTTGGTTCAACGCTGTTTAGCATACGTAGTGGGTTTAACCAGTGGGATCATGACTCTGCCAAGAACAGTTACATGAATTTTCACATGGCAGTTAAATAGTAGAG
Source organism: Lutra lutra (assembly GCF_902655055.1). Taxonomy (NCBI): domain Eukaryota; kingdom Metazoa; phylum Chordata; class Mammalia; order Carnivora; family Mustelidae; genus Lutra; species Lutra lutra. The sequence goes on from NC_062284.1 coordinate 57,657,333, forward strand.
GCTCCTCTAAGATGTATGCGGCACCAGATGGGGGCAGGGGGAAGAAGCTGAATTCTATGGAAACACTACTGTAGCATATTGTGCTCAGAGATTCCAAAAATAATCCTGCCACAGTTTTTGGCAAATGTAAGCACCTCTTAACATCTAACCTAACAGCTTAATTAAAGAATTATTAAAATTCAGTTTACAAATATTTTCAGTACCTTCTATTTGGTGGAATCCATCCCTTCTAAATGACTGATGCTACACAATCACAGACATTTGCTATAGGTATTGTCCTTTCAGTACTGGGGCAAATCATACTACAACGCAGCCTGCTGAGCAACAGGGACTAGAATGCATTTGGAGCTGGGTAAACTCGGGGGAGATAATACATAACCAAGTGGTCTGAGGCAGGTTGCAAGAATGCTGGAGGGTGGTAGGAAGACCTGAATGACTACCTGTGAAGAACGGTGATCAGAGCCATGAAGACAGCTGAAGAGAGATCCAAGGCAGAAAACAAGCAATGCTATTAGAAGCTGTGGAAATGGAGACCAGGTAGCTATGCAGAAGGGGGAATGAGGAGGGCAAAAGGGTCAGACCTAAAGCCAAAAATTGAGAATCCTATGAGGAACTAAAGTTTCCTTTTATGCATGGAATAGTGCAAAAACCAAGTAGAGTAGCACAAAGACTCTAAGCCATTAGAACCTATGCCCATCAAAATCCTATACCACTTCACCAAGTAGAGTACTATGGCAGGTGTGCAGTATGTTTGATTTAAGCCACTGTAACCCTCAGATCTTAATTTTCTCTCTTTATTGCAGGTTCTGTTTGAGTTTAAAATGAGTAGAATCTCTCATCAACGGAGACCACCATCTTTTTTTAAATCTACTGCAATATTTTGATGAATATAAGTAGAGAGGAGTAAGAAATACGACTTTGCTCAACATGGCAAAAAGGGAAATCTGCATATCTTTTTGGTTCTATTCTGTACTTTTTCAGTATCTTCTAAGATAAGATTTTGTTTATGACATGTCATTTCATATCTGGAATAGGAGATCATGTTAGGATGTGTCAATAAAGTACAGCTAATTATTATTTTATTTTTTATTCCTATTTTCATTATTGCATTTTTTGTATTAGGGAGCAATTTGAACATAGAAGAAAATATGAATTTTGTAGAAAAAGGCAACTTATAGATTTTATCATAAACAGCCAAATCTAAAAGAGCTCACTATGCCAAATATTATTCCAGAGTTTCCTAAAGTTCACAGATCTGAAGCAATTGGTCAGTTCTCATTTTTCCTTATCACCTTTCTCCTCCTTTCTTCTGATCAGTGAGGTAAAGGAAATAACCCAAAAGGCACTAGAACACTGTGGTTTTGACACCATCATGAAAAGTATTATATGGAGGAAGTCCAGTAGGAATGGATATTTCAGTAGGCTTGGGGTTGGGAGAGGAGAGTGGCAGAACTGACAGAATTCTGCACACCAAGGAATCAAGAGGCTGAGGAACAACAGATTGCAACCCAAGACTCTGTCCTCAAACTTATTGAATCAAAGCTGACAATAAAGGGTAGCAGTCACCTCCTTATTCTTCCCCCTTTCTTAAAGTCATTTTCCTTGTCATGAAGCTGAATCACACAAGTTTCATGAATCACTGCTTTTATCTCCTTGTTATTTCCTTCATCTTTAATCCAACCCTGCTTTTCAAAATCCCATCAAAATTCATTTTGCAAATATCAATCCCAGAGTTAATCCAGATAAGAAAAAGCAATTAAGAGATGTCTTTGTATTTAATGCAAGTGGAGTGAAGAAATTAGAACTGTACTGAAAAATTAGAGAAAAGATATTATAAACTCTAGTCATGAAATAGTTAAGAGGGGCATTTATAACCCTCTACCAAAGAATTATCTCATCATCACTGTCATTTGCTCAAAAAAACACAGACAAAAGTGACATTATTAACACAAATATTTTTTTAGCCTTTATTTCTCCAATTTCAAATCTTCTTACTTGGTATCCTTTCTGACCAGTTCAGCAAACACAGAACAAGAGCTTGACAGGCTCAGCTTCTTTGATTTCTTTAGAATCAAGTTGTCAGAACTTGCCAGGACTGAGTGAGCCTCACCTGCCCAAACACCAACTTAAATAAACTAACAGTTCCTGAAACAAAAGAAATTTCAACTTTGAGTATTAAGTAAGCCCCTAAAATGGCAGAGACCAATGCCTATTGTTGCTTGGTCTCATCAAACATTGAAATGTTATCCTAGCCTTCAGTTTGACTGTCAGTGTACATACCTGTCAGGGGTGGGACAGAGTGGGGTGAGGGTAGCAGATACTCTCCTAATGTTGTGTTCTTACATTCTCCACTCATGTTCAGCCTGGTGGTATACATGAAAAAAAATTAAAATGCCAGAACTTCTTTTGCTATCAGGTACTCCAGAAGAAATGTAAATTAGTGTCTGTCATAAAGTTATGGAGAATGAATTAAAGTCATTAATGCTAACACATTATTCACAAAATGTAACACTTTTTCCAAAGTAGAAACTCAATCAATATAATGCAATAAATCAAACATGATTCAGTACAGGAAGCGACCGATTTCTAGTTCACTTTAAAGGGATTCGGGATAAGGCAGCAGAACAGGTTACTGTTTAACACATTTTTCACATTTTTCACTAAAAATAGATAAAATGTCTAATTTCAGGCTCAGAACAGAATGTGTTTTAATGCAATTTCCTTGAAAATCGCTGTTTCTTGTGCACCTCTGAAAATATACTCAACGTGAATTAATTACCACTGGTTCCTTAGCTTATATTTTAGTCACTGCAAAAAAATAAAACGTGTCCCCTTTGTCTTTTCTCTAGAAGAAGGAAAGTAGTGCCTATGTCATTAACATGGTGTATGGCCCTAGAATCAATGTGACACATGGAAAGTTGTCTGTAAAACTGGGTTACGTAGAACCATTATGTCTTACGTGATTGTATCTCTCAGATATGCGATAACATTTGCTCAGTTTCTTTTGTTTTTCCTGTTAACGTTTTCATTTCAGTGTTGCTGATAATTTTCTATTATCTCTGCCTTCTTTATGTTTCTCATGCATTTCCCTTTCAGATCGTCTCATTGAATTAACTGAAGAATAAAACTATATAATATAGTCTTATTATAAGCAGAAGAAAATGAAGATGATCTGATGAGATAAATCACTGAAGGTTAATAGCTTTTTTAAAATCAATCTTCCTTCAAAGGAAAAGGCTAAATGGCTTAGCGGATGAAACGCTAGCCTCTCACCTCTGAGACCATAGTTCAAGTCTAAACTATGAAGACTTAAGCCACATGTTTACTGGGCAGAGATCAGTCTCTAGTGGACAAAATTCTGCACTGCATGAGTTGGAGGCTGCCATAATAACTCTCGCCCCAGACACCACTGTCCCCCGTCAGTGGGACAGATGTGCTTTGTGTTTCCTGGCCATCTTGTCCCTTTGGAAACAGTCCAGGCAGATACTAACATCACTCTCAGGAACCTATTTCCAAAGCAGCCTCCTCAAATAGCACTACAGGTTGCTGCTTCACCATCCTGACCCCTCTACGACCACCCGAATAACCCGGCCTTCCCCTCCTAAAAACTGAGCGACACCTTTTCCTATTAATTAACGAACTAGAACAAACAGAACTGATCGCTTGGCTATTTCACACTAGCTAAGGACTCACCAGAGGATGGCTACTCATGCAGGAGGCACACTTCAATAATTAAATTCAAATACGTTGGAATAAAACGGGAAGGCATAACTCCACATGTGTATGTACTCATATACAAACATGTGTATTCCTAAAAGTGTGTGTGGTCATGCTTGAACAGCTACAACTTGGACCATCCGTTTGTCCACATGGATAATCCTCCATTGCCAGCTATTTGAAGGGCTTCTTTGTGTTCACCCCTTAGTAATGTGTTTTTCAGTTTCCATCCTTCAATAGCATAGTACACTGCATTTTACGCCTTCCAAAGAGATATCCAAACTGTTTACAGAACACACACGAGGCACAAATAGCTGTTATTTAAGGAGACTGCAGTCAGCTCAATTTTATGAGCAAGGACGTGTATATCAAATAATCCTCCTGTAGTGTCCAACTAAAATCAGCAGTTTATCTCACAGTTTTATGGTGAGATATGTTTTCTCCGCGCTTTTATGCATTGTGCAATAACCCACTTGAAAGTGGAAGCAATGTCTAATTTGGAACCATTTGGACAGAGGATGGCATTTGCATACAATAAGCCATGTAAGAAAAGTTTAAGAGTAGAATTGTATTAAAATGTCGATGCATCCATGACATTTCCATATTCCTCCAAAATGATTTATTAATGATTGTTGTTTACTGCTAATTCAAACCACCTGCAAATCTCTTTGTTATGATTAAAGTGAGCTTTTTTCCCCCAGGCTGATAGATGGCTCTGTAATTTCGGAGGAAATATGCTAAAGGTCATGAGTTAATACATCCTCTGGTACTTTCTCTTCCCATTCTTGCTTCCCCAAATGGGAGGAAAGCTGTGTTGTATTATTTCCATGTCTTTGTAATGTCCATTCAAAATGAAATTAGAGAGTGCATTACAAAGAGTATCTGTGTGTACACACAGCAAAATCCACACGCATTCTGTATAGTCTATTACTAAAATTATACAATTGCCTTTTGAGAAATTTCATACAAAAAAAATCTTTCCTTAATAATCTATGAATATCACTGTCTGAATCAAGTACTATTATCCCTTTTAAAATTAAACTATCCACAAAACATGCATTTACTTTCTGCTATACAAAATGCTAATAATGCTTTTAGAATGGTCTTTAAAAAGTCTAATTATATCATTTAAAAACTGAGAGACCAAAGGGCAAGCTAAATTCTCCTAACATAAATCAGACTTTTTTTATTTCAATGACTTTAAAAACCTCAAATGCAGTAATTTTAATAGCAATGAAAGAATGAATAAGTCATAACTCCGCCTGATCACATAACTGTCTATAACTGTTATTAAATGCTCCAAAATAAGTGAACTCATTATGTTTCTGCACTGCTTTTAGCTAATCTAAGATTCTGCTCACTTAATCATGCAGAAAAGGCTTCGGTGCAGTTTTAGACCCTCAGCAAGGTCACTTCAATGCCTTTTTTCTGTTCTATACTGATCATTTAAGAACAGCACTTTGACCTGAAACTGATGCTGTCTCATATAAGCTTGAATGTTTAACCCCCACAGAGCTGCATTTTAGACATACATTTGCACAGCCTACTGTCATATTTGCTGCAAACTGAGCTAGGTTCTCTTTTCAACAAAGAAGGAAATGCCAATCAGAATTTGTAAATGCTATGTGCCCAGTGAAACTCCCTCTCATGATACCTACAGAGACAGAATTCATGATTTTAAAAGCACACCCTCCTTCAGTGAACAATTTATTAAGTTCTAATTGGCTTTAAAGGTGTGGTGATTAAGCACTTTTTTCTATATATTTTCATCAGGCTATATGTAAATTTAATGTGGATAATTTATCTACTGAAGGGGAGAAGACACAACCCCAAAATATGCCACTTTGGTAAGTGAGTTCATTGAGCTGAATGAAGGCCATCAAGATGCAGCAGACTCGAGACAAACAAAAACAAAACAATACAACCCAAAACGTTTTACTTCTCTCTTAAGTACCTAAAAGAATTTAGATGGGGGGCCTGGCCCAGAAAGAGAGCTATTACCAGAGATAACTTTTAAAAGACCTATCTGTATGGCAGGGCAAATATTTAATTACCAAACATCTGCTCTTCTTATGTGCTATGAATTACCCACCTTCCCTTTGAAGCCCCAGGCCCCTATACCATTCCTTAGCTTAGGATGGCATATAAGCCTCACTGCCCTCTTGCCCTCAAGTCGTATCTTTGGGGTTCCCATACATACAAAATTAAATTTGTCTTTCTCCTGTTAATTTGTCTTATGTCTATTTAATTGTTAGATGAGCCAAAGAACCTAGAGAGTAGAAGGAAAATTTTTCCACCCCTCCACTAACAAAGCAATTCAACTGGAGACAGCTTGAGGTTTTTCCATGCATTTAAGGAGGTCATAAGATAAAGAGCCTGGTACTGACCTTGGTCGGGTTTTGGTTCTTTGCCAATGAAACACACGACAATTTTAAAGGTGAATAATATTCCTTCATACCTGTTAAGACACAAATATGAAAATGAGTATTCTAGGATGAGTCCTAACAGTTGTTCCAACACCTGGAGAGAGTATTTCCTATTGTTAAACAAAAAAAGAATCTGCATGTGAAGAGAACCTAAGTGTGGCAGTCTTGAGTACACATGTGAAAAAAAAAGACAAGATGAAAAGGAAAATGGAAGCAAGAAAAGTGCATATGATAAGAAGTTTAAAAGAGAGAGGAGGAGGGAGCAAAAGTGTAAGAGGGGAAACGAACAAAGAGAAGAAAAAGGGGAAAGCCAAAAAAAAGAAACACACACACACACACACAAAACGGGGGAAAGCCAAAAGGAGATTATTAAGATACAAACAAGAGTTCTTTAAAAGGATGATTCACCTCTGGAAAACAGGCAAATCAAAAGGAATTTTGGTATTTTGCGGAATCTCCCTGGAGGCTGCTAAAAGAGGAAGGACATCCTCTGAATCTTATACTTGAAGTATGGTGCTGGACTTGATGGCTTCTTAGGAGCTGTTCTCTGGGGCCTGACTTCTGGGAACATTCACTTCATTTCAGCATAATCTCACTAGCTAAAAGATCTAGTGCAGAACTCAACATACAACCCCAATCCTGAAAATTTTAAATGATCATTCCTCAGACTAGAAAACCTGAAGTGAATATCAACCCTAACTCTTAATCAGGTGTGTTTTTTCTGCACCATTTTGCAGAGTACACACCATAGCAACAAAACTGCTAATCAGAAATGCACATGATATCAATACTGAAACACAACAGGTGTGGTATAACTGGTTTCCAACGACTCCAAACCCAGGTGTGTAAAACCTGTTAACAACGTCAGCTTTCTATATTGGCTTAAGTATGTGTACTCACTTGAGTGTGTAAGTCCTTAATCATGAGATCACAGTTGAACAAATCTAACTCCATTAAGCAACCACCACGAGTAAGTAATGCACTGTGCAAGATGCCAGGGTTGGATGATAGCAACAGGAATAAGCATATACCCACTCTTAGGGAATATAGAACATACTAGAAGCTAGGGCACTCCTCTGGGAGTCAGAACACCAGTGTTCTTTTGTTGGTTCATGTTCTGACACCAACTGGTTTACTGCAATTCAATTCTAGCAATAACTACCTGGAGTTAGCACAAACCCCATAAATTTAGGGCTCAGTCCTCCATAAAACTACTTCACTTCAGATACCAAGAAATTCTAAAGATTTGGTCTCCTTTCCAGGAACCAAGGATAAAGGCCAAATTCTTTAGTATAAGACAGTTTATTTATTCACTCATTAATGAATTTATATAGCACCTACTTAGCAAGGAGTCATGGTTGTCAATAAGGGAAATGTCTGAATGCATTTGACATGACCTATGCTCTCTAAGAATTCAGTCCATTTGGGGACATAAGTCATATACAAATGGTAACAAAAAGGGTTATGCATAAAGACAGTTCTCTTCATGTATCCATTACTTATTCACAAAACAACTGCAAGCAAATCAGAAATAGCAGTCAGGAGGATAATCTAAAAAAGCTAATTGAGTTTCTTGGAGAAAGTTTCTAGGCAGTAGTACTAGGAATATGACAACTTTGCAAACCCAGTACTGATCTCAACAGCCAGACTGATGGTGTAGCATGCATCTTTAAATCTTCCAAGCTCCTCCACTGCCCTCTTTGCATCCCATCCCTACATTCTCCCATCAGTGCCTCCACAGCGTGCCCTCAACGGCAATGCACCTAGTCTCTGTTGCTTTGTTTTGTCCTTCCTAAACTACTTATTCCTTGAAACCAACTTTAATCGGGGCACCTGGGTGGCTCAGTCGGTTAGGCATCTGCCTTAGGCTCAGGTCATGAACCCCAGGTCCTGGGATTGAGCCCGTGTCAGGCTCCCTACTCAGCAGGGATCATGCTTTTCCCTTCCTCTGCTTGCTGCTTCCCCAGCTTGTGCTCTCTCTTTCTCTCTGTCAAATAAATAAATAAAATCTTAAAAAAAAAAAAAAGGAACTAACCTTAATCAACAAATATTTATTGAAAACCTACTAGGTAAAAATATATTGCATTTATAAACCAAAATTTTTCTCTCCTTAAAGACCATACACTCTGGAAGTTGAAAAAAAAGAAAAAAAAAAAAAGGAAGAAGGAGAGAAAAGAAAGCCAGTGGCCAAGCTGTAATAGTGGTACAATATTAACAGGTGCTACTAATTTGGAATAGTCAGTACCAAACTAGTTGTGCCTTCTAAGAGAGGTCTTCAAAACTTTGATTCAGAGTTTCTCAAAGTTTTGCAGAACCCAGGTAGCTCAATGAGATGTTTCTTGAATAATGGGGTTCTCCATGTTCAAGAATGTTTGGAAAAATATAGCATGCCTAAATAGATCCCTACAGGATGAGTATTTCACAGTCCTATAGTAGGAGGCATTTTTAAGTATTTAACCCAGTGTTTCCCAAATAATTGTTCTCTTGCAAAATACTTAGATAATGTTTCTGGAAATCCTGCTTCAACTGAGAAGAATTTTACCCCTTCTGTCAGGTCCTTAAAGAAAATATATTTGGAAATAATTATTCTAGATTAAATCACTTATTATAAAGCAAAGTATAAACATATGGGATTATTATTATTCCTTGAGAGGAAGGTCCAAGTATGATTAACCAGTAATTAAACTAATGTCCAGCAAGAATCAGGAAATCCTATTCATGAAGAATTATTATTAGCATTTATTATGATTACTACTAGAAATACTCTTTATAAACTACAAAATTCCACAGTTAGCAGAAAAACATAGTTGAAGAGAAAAAAATAATACAGTCACATAATTACCCTCATCCTACACTTGGTCCTTTCCATGTTTCCAAATAAATCTTCTATTTGCATCCATGAAAGCTGGGGATGTGTCAGGCTTGTCTGCTCAGCTCTGTTGTAAATACAGCCAAGCCTCAGATACAGTCCTTGCCTTCAAGGACCTGATGATAAGGGGAGGAAAAGAGACTCACATGCAGAAAATGTCTGCATCCAATGGGAAGAGATACTTCAGAGATAAAGAACAAAGAGGAGACAGTGATAAGAGAATAACAGTCCATATAATTAATAAATAAATAAATAAGATGAACAAAGACAGAGAGGGGAAAAACCACTGGACCAAAGCAGGGGAACTGTTTTAGAGGCATTGGAGAAAGCAATCCTGGAGATGTGGCTGTGTATCACTTCAGGAAGAAGCTTCTATGTCATGCTGAAGAGCAGCTTCTCCATGCTCTAGGGCTGGGTCTCCAAAGAGGTGTATGCAATGATCTTTTGGAGATTAGAAAGAAAATAGAATTTCTGATTATATTTAGTTTTATTTGTGTTTTTAAATTTCTGTATGTTTTTTAAAGCACTTAATACACTAGTACTTTTCGTGTATTTATAACTACATAAATATAGATATACTGGCATGGGAAATTCTTGAGTTTTTTTTCTTCACTGATAAGAATATGGTCAAATAGATTGAAGACTGTTTTCTAGGCAATATGGAGCTTATGAAGAGTTTTAAATATGGGAGTTAACTCACATATGGAGTTTTAAATATGGGAATTAAATTCATATTTTCAATAGATCAAAGTTTATTTTATGGATTCACTGGAATCCTTGTCATCTACTATTCATTATGAAACAAAATTTAGTATAAAGGGATTCTGTACTTAGCTTCTACCCCCTCCATATGCATTTTCAATACCATCAGTGGAGTGAATTTTCCAAATGCAGATATTATTATGCAAATTCTCTTGTTTAAAATCCTTCAATAGATTCCCATTTCCTCTGGGAGAAAATTCAAATTCCTTAGAAGAAAGTATCATGCTGTCTCTCATCTCTGAGCTTGTGCACTTAAAGTGCTTTAGAGATGGAGAAAGTTAGGTCCTCATTTTGAATGCCTTTAGCACTTGTTCTAGTCCCGAATATGGAGCTGAGTTCCTGCAAGTGGAGATGACCAGTATTAAGGGATCAGGTATTTAGTGCCATCCCCCAACAATCTCCAGCCCCCACCCTCCCAACAGTAAGGGGAAGCCCACAGCCCAAGAAAGAACACATAGTAGGGCACAGTATATACAGTCCTTTTGAAGATCTGAGTGGGACGTTTATATCTCCGCAGTATGTTCATACCGTACTGGGCTTCTGAACCAGTGCCAGTAATAGCAGAAGCAGGCCTTATTATGCTTTGGAAAATCAGGCATCTGCTCAGGTCTATTTCACATAGCTAATTCATTGACAAATGAATTATTTCCAGTTTACTGTCACTGGTGTTTTCTCTTGAGATAAAGTGATGGACTTTCTAAAGACCAGCTAGCTGCTTAGGTACCCAGGCCTAGCTATTGTACTTGATCTGTAGGATTGCTGATGAGACCAGGAAGACTCAAGGGATCACCATAAGGCTTTACCTGTACAGTGGTAAACCTTAAGAGTCAACGTTTAGTTTAACAACTCTCTTCATTGCCACCTTAATGGCTTACAAAGGTGAATTTATATTTATTTGCTACCTACTCTGATTCCAGGTCTTTGCATTATCAAACAATCCATAATCTTACCTCAACTCATATGTATAAACAATATTTCCACAGATCAACTGCACTAGCACTGGATCCAGGACATGTTTTCTTTTGTACTGAGAAAGACTTTGATGTGGGTAGGAATTCTCCACAGAAACCGTTCTCCTCTAAAGACAGGAATTCCCAGTATGAAATTCCCTGCAGATTCTTGAGACTACTCAGAGATCTCCTCTCTCCCCTTTGGGGAAGCATTCCTTGACAGCACATTCTATAGTTCCCCAGCTGCCATAAAGCACCCTATGCTTGGGGCTCCTCCCCCATAGCACTTGACTCTCTACTGGGTCACACACCTCCCTCTCACAATAGACTGAAGTCTCCTGGAACTGAGAGTTTATGAACAGTAATGAAAAGAGTGCTTGGGAAATGTTGGATGACTGAGTAGCTGGCCCAGTCTAAAGATGTTAATGGTTGTTGTGATGTTGAGATATATTATAGGAAATATAGTCTTCATCCCTGATTCTGGCACAGAGCTCCTAAAACCCTTGGAATTTCCTAAGTGGAAAGAGTACTATAAAGGTATCTTTTGTTATGTTAATGAGGTAGATTTTGTAAAGTGCCTAAGGATGGAGGCTGATCACCAGAGAGGAGCCAACCATGTGATTAGAGGGTTGGAACTTCCCTGACCCACAGGGAAGAACCAGGGTCTGGAGTTTGAATCAATCACTAATGACCAAGGAGTTAATCACTCATCCCTGTGTAATAAAGCCCCCATAAAAAACCAGGAGGACAGGGTTTGGAGAGCTCCCACACTGGGTAACAAGTAGAAGTGTGGGGAGAGTGGCAGGCCCGGAGAGGGCATGATAGCTCACCATCATTACCCCATCCTTTGCCCTGTGCATCTCCTCTGTCTGGCTGTTCTTGAGTTTCATCCTCTCACAATATACTGGTAATCTAGCAAGCAAAAGGTTTCTGAGTTCTGTGAGCTCTTCCAATAAATTAATCAAACCTGAAGAGGGGATTGATTTATAGCCAATTTTTCAGAACAGGCAACAACCTGGACTTGCAACTGGCATCTGAAATGCAGAGGGAGTGAAGAGATGGGAGGCAGTCTTGTAGGACTGAACCCTTAACCTGTGGAATCTGGTGCTACCTCTGGGTACATAGACTGAGAATTGAACTGAATTTGTAGGACATCCACTTGGTATTCCAGAGAATTGCTTGGCGAGGGGAAAGACTTCCACATATTTGGTGATCAGAAGTAAAGTGTTTGTGGGAGTAATAAAGGAGACTCACAGGGAAGAATCACAAACTGGGTTTTATCCTGCATAGGAGAAAAAAGAAAAAAAAAAAGGAAAGAAAAAAGCTGAGTTTTTGCTTAAAAGTTGCTGACAGAAAGAAATGCCCTCCATTATTAAGCTGTTCTCTGACATAAACCCCTAAGGCAATAGGACAGGTAAGGTACATCTAGTAATTCTAAAACAGGAAGAGGTAAGAATCATTTGGTAAGTTTTTTGTTTTCCCCAAACTAACTTTTTTCCCCAGAACTTCTCCCTCACTCTCCCCCACCCCAACCAAGTAAATCCATTTCAAAAAAGTGTTTGGAGAGGTTCAAAGGGATAGAAATACAAAAGGATCAGGACCCAACTGGCTGACTAGTGTTAAGGAAGCATTCCCCCCACCCCGCCCCACCCCCGCCCACCAAAAGCATTCCTACAGCTGCTCATAGGCTTCCCCAAAATGGATCAAGGTATCTAAGGCCAGACCACTGTTCTCTGAGTCATATTCATCTCTCTTTTAGCTCAGTGATTCTGAGAGTGTAGTCCCTGGAACAGGGAGCACTAACAACACCTGGAAGCTTGTTAGAACTAGAAAGACAAACTCTCAAGCACCACCTCAGGCCTCCTGACTCAGAAACTGGGGGGTGGGCCCAGCCACCAGTGTTTTAACACAGTACGGTCTTTATTCTAGATGTAAGATCTCTCTGGCCTGTCTGCCACCACCTGAAAGAAACACTCCTCAGGCTTGATTCTTCATTCAGATCATTTCAGGGAAATACACTGCCTATTCCACATGGTCTATTGGCTTTAACTGAGTATTACAGGTGCTTGAATAAAACGTGGAAATGAACTACCTTGAAAAGGGAACCTAAAAAAAGAAAATGACCAAAATTGAGACCATCTGCCCCTGCTGCCACCCCCACATGATAAACACACAGGTTGTTGTTAGGAAGACAGGTTTTCCTCTCACCGCCACACCATGCATGGTATCCAAACAGTACAACTGTGTATTCAAACACAGAAGCTCCCAATGACTAAAGATACAAATGATATAAATTTACATGGTAAGTGATACATTTTAAAAACATATGTCGGGCTTAAAATAATTGATCTTGGCAAAAAAAAAATATTAAGATGTTCACAGAAAGGATTCAAGGATATAATGATATTAATGCCATCTGTGCAATAGCCATCATAAGTGAATCAGCAACACACTTTTGTTCATTTTTTTTTAAATCCTATAATGGATGCTTCTGAGCAACACTGTAATTTCCATGAAAATGCTCTTGAAATTTACTATCGTATTTTAAATACATTAATTCATTATAGTTTCCTCCTATGTTTTTCCCTCCTCTTTCCTGGAAGATAGTAAAATCACGAATCATGTTTTTCAGATAATTTTCATCTCTTTAAAGTGCATTGTTGGGCTGTATATGTTTTTCTAAACATAGTACCATTCCTGATATAGTTCATTATTTTGCTCAATATCCCACTAAATATTGTTTATCTGTAAAATAACACACACAAAAAGTTGCTATTCCCCAACGTATTTTGAGCCCAAATCATTTCACAGATCAAAAGCAGTCAAACTCTTGCTTGAATTTCCCTTGTCTATTGAGAATTATTATGGCTTTGTAGTTTTGCTCCTACAAAACTGTTAAAAGGATAAAAGATGTTAAAGGACTTAATTAATTTTTTTCTTGGTAAAAGGATTCTAGGACCTTGGAGAATGGGCACCAAACAAGGGACAAACATTGTGAACAGAGAATTTAAGTGAATATTAAAATAAAAATTTGTGGAGTGCCAGGGTGGCTCAGTAGGTTAAGCCTCTGCCTTTGGCTCAGGTCATGATCTCAGGGTCCTGGGATTAAGCCCTGCATCAGGCTCTCTGCTCAGCAGGGAGCTAGCTTCCCCTTCTCTCTCTGCCTGCTGCTCTGCTTACTTGTGATCTCTCTCTCTCTCTGTCAAATAAATAAATAAAGTCTTAAAAAAAATAAAATAAAATAAAAATTTGTGAAAAAGTAGGTAAAATTAATCTATGCTATTAGAAGCTAAGGTCATGGTCCCCTTGATGAAGGGGTGAGTAGTAACTGGAAGGGAACAAGAGTGGGCTTCTTGGGTGCTGGTAATGTTTGTTTTGTTTTGTTTTGTTTTTTTCTTAATCTGGGTGGTAGCCACATAGTTGTGCGGTTTGTGAAATTCAGCACTTCTACTTTGTGCATTTTTCTGAAATATAATGTTTCAATAAAATTTCAATATTCAACAGAAATAGTTAATGACCTTTAGTAAAAGTTAAATATAGTAACAGTTTAAAATAATAAAAAAACAGAGGCACCTGGGTTGCTCAGTCAGTTAAGCATCCAACTCATGTTGATCTCAGCTCATGTCTTGATCTCGGGGTCGTGAGTTTAGGCCCTATGTTGGGCTCCATGCTGGGCACGGAGCCTACTTTAGATAGATAGATGATAGATAGATAGATAGATAGACAGACAGATAACTGATAGATACATAGATAAACTTTTTTTGAAGATTTTATTTGACAGAGAGAGATCACAAATAGGCAGAGAAGCAGGCAGAGAGAGAGGGAAAAGCAGGCTCCCCACTGAGCAGAGAGCCTGATGTGGGGCTCAATCCCAGGACCCTGAGATCATGACCTGAGCCGAAGACAGAGGCTTAACCCACTGAGCCACCCAGGCACCCCTAGATAAAATAAACTTAACCCTATTTTAGCATTCAAATCAGCCTCTGTGAAATACTGGACTTCCAAGAAATACCCACAATAACACATGGACACAGGTAAGGTAATAGGCTCAGGCAATCATACAGTCCTTTTAGCAAAAGCTTCCTGCATATACACCCTGCACCTGGCTCTGTTCTAGGCTCTGTGAGTACAGAGAAATAAGTCCCTGCCTTTGGTAGCTTACATTCCACTGTGGGAGGCCAGCAACCAGGTGATACCCAAGTAAAACCTAAATCCACACTAGGACATGAAGGAGGGACAAGCACTGGGAAAAGAAAGTAAGGCAGGGGGAGGAAGCTGAGTGAAGTGGTGGGTTAGGATGATCAGATGAGGCCTAAGGCCTCCCAAGAGGTGAAGTTTGACAAGAGACCTGAATGAAGTAAGGGAGCAAGCCCTGAACAGGTCTGCTGGAAAGTCTCTAGGCACAGGGAAGCAAATGCACAGGTTTGGATGCCTTTCAGGTTGTTGGAACTTCCATGAAAGCCAGAATAGCTATGGAAAAGTATGCTGAGTACATGATAGCTGATGAGTAACCAAATCAAACAGGCAGTGGATGGTATCATTAAAGCTTGAATTTTATTCCGAGTGCACTGGGAGCCACTGGAGAATTTTGAGCAGAGGAGTAGAATGATGTAATTAGAAGACAGAGGTTTAGAGTCTGCTCCTGAACTGCAATGATATATAATTAAGATTTAAAATATATCTAATCATGCTATAAAAAATCCTTGTGATTTGATCTGATTAGTTTCTTGTCTGACCATTTTTAGTTAGCTTACTGAAAGAACAGAAGGTTTCTGAGTCCTGACTTCAAATATGAGCTCTGCCAATTCTGAAATTTTTAACCTTAGGCATGTTTCTTAACTATCAGAAATGGGAACAAAAGGCATTTGGTACATAGTAGATACTCAAGAAATGGTTGTTAGTGCACTTTTTTTAAGGTGAAAGAAATCCAGAAGGAAAAAAGAACTTTTTAAAACATATTCCTTATTAATGAATTCTGTCCTATTAATGAATATTGTCCTATAGGGTCAATAGAAGTTTCTGGAAATTTTCTAACTAGGTTGTCTTAGTCCATTCAGGATGCTATAACAAAATACCACAGTCTAGTTAGCTTATGAACAATAGAAATGTGTTTCTTATAATTCTGGAAGCTAGGAAGTTTAAGATCAAGCCACCAGTATGAACATAGTCTAATAAGGGCCCTCTTATGGTTCATAGGGCATCTTTCTTAAATGGTAGAAAGGGTGAGGGAGCTCTGTGGGCTCTTTTATAAGAACACTAATCCTATTCAACAGGGCTTCACTGACCTAAGCACCTCCCAAAGGCCCACAGATTCTGAAAAACAAATTCTGTTTGGGAAATAAAAAGCCTATCCTGAA
This sequence comes from Lutra lutra, assembly GCF_902655055.1. NCBI lineage: Eukaryota > Metazoa > Chordata > Mammalia > Carnivora > Mustelidae > Lutra > Lutra lutra. The sequence goes on from NC_062284.1 coordinate 57,673,414, forward strand.
AATCTGAAGGTATCCTAGTTTCCTTTCACTAAAGAGAATGATTAAAGTATGGAACTGACAGCTACCACAGGATACTATGCAGTGGTTAAAAAAAAAAAAAGTGGCTGAGTGGCTCAGTGGGTTAAAGCCTCTGCCTTCAGCTCGGGTCGTGGTCTCGGGGTCCTGGGATCGAGCCCCCCATCAGGCTCGCTCTTTGGCAAGGAGCCTGTTTTCCCCCTCTCTCTCTGCCTGCCTCTCTGCCTACTTATCATCTTTCTCTGTGTCAAAGAAATAAATAACATTTTTTTTAAAGTAAATTCAGTGTACTTGTAAAAGTAAGTTGCAGAATTATATGCACAATATAGAACTAAGTAAAAATCATTCTACATGCATCTAAAGAGATACTTTGAAATACTGTCCATAACTCTTTCACCTTTTTCTTTACTTTTTACCATTTATAATTCCACACTATTTAAATACTTTTCAACTAATCTATCTGAAATAGAAAACACAAAATCTTTAAAATTGGTAAATATATCCTCAAGAAAAGTAAAATTTATGTAACAGGAGTTAAGAATACAAATCAATTGAAATAAATTTTAAAACAACAGTATTTCAGTATTCATTGAACATATACGTGCCAGGCACCATGCCAATTGCTTTACAGACATAATCTCCTTTATTCCTCACAACACTCTAAAGTGGGTACATTCTGTAGATAGAGCAACTGAGACATGAGGCAATAAATAATTTGTCCAGACTCAAATGCAGAGCCTGAATTCTATCCTGGTGCATGTGTTTCCAAAGAACATTCTTTAACCACAACTTAACTGCTTCCAAACATAATGGAGATACAGTCTTGCCTACTGGCTAATCTGCATCTATACTGGTGACAATGATTGATTCATTTTAGGTACTGGTATAAACTGTGACCTGTAATTCTGTCACCAGAATTACTATCATCTTAAACTGTGTCTTTACGTAGGGTAAGGATTGTATACCACATAAATAGATTTAAATATTTCAGATGATGATTACAATGTTGGTGAAATAAGACCCCTTATCAAAAATTGCTGATTAAATTAACAAGTGCTACTTACGATATTTAGCTTATACTACGATTCAACAATTTTACCAAACTAAGTATAGTCTTTTTTTTTTTTTTAACTTGTCATTCTTTTTATTCTATGACAGGTCTTAGAGTATTCTACTGAATTTGAGCAATAAAATACCTTTAGTAAGTTTAGTGATTCAGTTAATTTTTATAAACAAAATGGTAGCCAGGAACACTTTTCAAATAGGCACATCTTCTATATTTTTAAGAGATTGCCATGCAATGTGGTAGAGGATATAGAGAGAAAATGTCTCAGATGAAAAGGAAAGTTAACATTTACATCTGAAAACTGTTTCCTTGCCATGTTGCTTGACAAGTGATGTGGATAATTTTATCCCCTAGTGAGGTTTACAATTTGCAGAACTAGTAGTTATGTTGATCTCATCAGAACCAAGTGAAAAAGAGTAGACATTACCTAAATATCATGCCTAAGATGGAAATAATCCATATGGCAAATGGGTTCCATTTTTTATCAGGAATTTTTTTTTACCCTGGAGACTCTCTCACAGGAGTTGATTGGTTCCTGGGATCCTCTCTATCAGTAGAAATCCCATTTTTTTCTTATCTGTATAAATCTTTCCCCATGATAATCCCAAACATTGGTTGGGTCACAGTTAGCTGGCTGGAAGGAAGGTGGTACAGGCAGTGGTCCCATGTAGCACATCAGACATTGTGTTAAGTATGAAATCCATTTTGTAAATGTGGGTCTGTGTTCCAAAGAATAAATAAGTAGCCCTAAATCTTATGCCTTAAAAAGGGATTTCATACATATCAACATCATTACATTTAACACTGAGTCTATCCTATAAAAGTCAGGAGGTTCACGGGAACAGTGATTTCCAGTTTAACTTTCACTGTTTCATTCTTGTGTGTCACCTACTCTGGCTACCACCTTTGGCTGCTGATCAAAATAGATATTACATATCTCAGCAATTTCAATGTATAATTCTTCCACTCAATGACAGCATCTAACCTGACTGAAATATAGCCCAGCTGACCTGCTATGGTTCATGTTACTCCTACTGAATATACACAAAATTTGTACCCTTTTTTAAATTGTTAAACACAACATCTTGGAGCATCTTCATATATGTGGGTATATATATGTTTGTATATATACTGTTTGGCAAAATATTCTGTCAGCATTTTCTGACATATTAATTAGTTATGTATCTGAGGATTACCAAACTATTTTCTTCTCACTTATGTGACAGGGACACTCTTATGTTTGTTTTTATTCCCCATGTTTAAAATACTGAGTCATAGATAGACGCTATCACACACTCATTGGGTTCATACCAGCATTTTTCTAGACTACTCAAGTTCCTGTCTTAGGAAAGGAGTCAGCTTTAAACCTTCCAATCCCCTCACCTTTTAAGACCTTTCCTTCCTTAAGCCCTGGACCAGACTCAGCAGACATTTGTACAACTACTTGTCCTAGAGTGAACAAGATTATTTTTAAACCAAAACAAACAAACAAACACACATTCTTGTCTTAAAAAGTTAAGTAAATAAATTAGTTTAAAATCAAATGGGAAGTTACTGGTCACCCAACACCGTGGTTCTCAAACTTGTGAAGACCAAAGCAAGGCTATTTCGTTAGTTTCTTGGGACCCACACTTGAATATGGCTGAAACAGCCAAGGAACTGCCTTTTAAAATTTTCTTAACTTTAAATTTAAATGTCCACATGAAGCTAGTAGCTACCATATGGGACAGCACAGATACAGATCATTTTCATTATTCCAGAAAATGATACCTTGGAAAGTTCAATTAGAGGTCTAGCATTCGGCCTTAGAATCTATATCTTTTAGAAGCTCCTTGGGTAGTTCCAGAGTAGAGTCAGATTTGAGAATCATAGAAAGATGTGGTGGTGACGCATAAACAGAACTGGAAGAAATGGGAAAGGCAGTTGGAAATAGGGTGTTAGAATTGTGTGGCCAGATCCAGAGGAAAGGGGTATTTTCTCAAAGTAGTCTAAAGTAGTACAGTCACACTGAGGGGAGTTAAATTTTTTAATAGGCAGAACAAAAGTATAGAGTGATTTTAAAGTATGATAAAAATAAAAAAAAAACAAGATCTCAGCGTATAAGCTGTTCTGAAGTAGGAGAGAATCAGTGCAAGAACTGGATAAATCAGGAGATTCAGTGCTAGGTCTGTGCAGTCGGGAGCACCCATGTTATTTGATGCTTTGTCGCAGGGACAGGTGCAATAAGTCAAAGGAACCATGCAAGGTGGGCCACAGGAAAAAGCAAAAGAGGAGATTTTAAGTAAAATAGAAATCAGTGTAGGGGCGCCTGGGTGGCTCAGTGGGTTAAGCCGCTGCCTTCAGCTCAGGTCACGATCTCAGGGTCCTGGGATCGAGTCCCACATCGGGCTCTCTGCTCAGCAGGGAGCCTGCTTCCTCCTCTCTCTCTGCCTGCCTCTCTGCCTACTTGTGATCTCTCTGTCAAATAAATAAATAAAATCTTTAAAAAAAAAAATCTATCTTTAAGTCCAACCATAAAAAGTACACATAGCAATAGTAAGTCAATGCTTTTGATAGTCACCACATATCATAACAAGGGCTATTTAAAAAAAAAAAAAAAAAGCCATAGTATCCTTGGCCCACTGAACACTTCTCTGACCTCTTCCTTTCTACATTTGTTCTCTCAAATGAGATAGATGTGGGTGACTGGAGACAAAACTGGCAGTTGTCAAGGTCCACTGTTTCTAATATGGATAGTAGCTCTTAAATGTGTCTCTTTGTCTATCAATTCCTAACTAATACGAAATACTGACTACCAGGATGAAGTATCAACGTTTCCACAATATGCTTCTATTAGCAAATAAAAGTGGAAAACTATAGACCTGGAAACTCTGTCTTTTAAGTTAGTACATGAATTACCCATCATGCTCAGTGCCTAGCATATGGTACATTCTCAAAAGTATGTGATGGCTGAGCAAGTGAGTAAATGAATAAATTTACTCCCAAGAGTATTGGTTAGTAGTTACCAACCAAGAGATACAAGCCAGAATCATGTGGGAGTATATTTTTGTTGTTTGATTATTTACAATATGCACACAGGTCTCTCTGAGATTCTCATACATCCTGAGGAGTGGAGGAAGGTTGGAGAAGAGCTAGGATTATAAGGGCATAATGTGTATTTTGAAAACTCTTCCTGGATAATTCAAATATATTCTGTTATCCTCACCCCTTATTACTGTTGAGAAGCACAAGTATATACAGTAACTGAGCTGATATGTAATAGTAGGAATAAACATAACAATAATGTTGTTCATAACATTTGACCTTATAATCATGTTCATATTTATAGGTCTGTCAAAAGACCTTCATGTATATCATCTCACAAGACACCTACAAAAACTCCAATAGCAGGATTAACATGATGGTTAATATTTAGTATTTTCATGGGAAAGTGAACGCATAATGCACAGAATTATGAGGAAATGGCAAATCAGATTACTGAAAAAAAATTTAAGGTAGAAGTTTTTTCTAAAGGACTTCAAATATTATCATGTTACAGTTAAATTTTTGTTACTTCTATCACTATTAGCAATTTTTGCTGGTTAGCATTACTGACTTTCTCCTTCCAGTGAAAATATCTTTGAATTAGAGGTTGAGAAATAAATTCTAGTCTTTGTTCTGCCATTTATTTATTTATTTATTTATTTTTTAAAGATTTTATTTATTTTATTTGACAGACAGAGATTACAAGTAGGCAGAGAGGCAGGCAGAGAGAGAGAGGAGGCAGCAGGCTTCCTGCTGAGCAGAGAGTCTGATGCGGGGCTCGATCCCAGGACCCTGGGATCATGACCTGAGCCGAAGGCAGAGGCTTTAACCCACTGAGCCACCCAGGTGCCCCTGTTCTGCCATTTATTATAAGCAACTATAGGAAATAATATAATTCATCTCTGAGTTGAGGTAATAAATAAGAGTTTCCATCTAAAAAGTAAGACATTTAGTTCAGTCACCTTTTCAGTCCTCAATTTCCTGATCTATAAAATGGGAATAACTCTACACCTGCCTGGCCATCCTCAAAAATTACCAGGATGGGGGCGCTTGGGTGGCTCAGAGGGTTAAACCTCCGCCTTCAGCTCAGGTCATGGTCTCAGGATCCTGGGATCGAGCCCCGCATCGGGCTTTCTGTTCAGCAGGGAGCCTGCTTCTCCCTCTCTCTGCCTGCCTCTCCGCCTACTTGTGATCTCCTCTGTTGAATAAATAAATAAAATCTTTAAAAAAAATTACCAGGATGATCAAATACAGTAGAAGCCACATAATATAATAAATGCATTTTTATCCTGCTTGAATTCAACTAAATATGCTCAGCCAAACTTCAGAGACAGAACAATTTAAATTGTGCTTGTGTTTTCATCTTTTGTATCCTATGAGGACTATGAAACAGGTACAGAAATCTGGGGCTCAGCTGGAAAGAAGGAAAACCAACTGCTTGGCCTTTTTAAAACAAAGTGTATCAGTCTTATTATGTGCTTTCTTAGCAAAATTTTATGGATAATATGGACTTCTTGGGATTTTTGCCTCATTCAATGACTTTGGTCACAACCACAAAGTCTGATAAAAATTCAGTGTTGATGGTATATTCCCCTATTAATGATCCTGACATTTCATTATCAGAGTTGTTCTTAGTCTATTTTTCAATCACAGACTCAATGAGAGTCTCCCCACCCATAGACACAGGCAAATGCACATTTTGCACAGAGTTTGCACACCATTCCACAAGGGTTTTGAGCCTGCTGAAGTTCTCACTGAGGGTCCTTTAACTTAAAGGAAGCTGTCCTTAGTTATATCCATGGCCCAAGACTCTATTGATAACAGACTTGGAGTTGTCAACTATAATTCCAAGCATAACAGCAAAATATTGCCTAAGAAATTCTTCTCAATCAAGGCATTTCTGCCCTCTCCTGAGTAAAGCCCCAATGTCACTGGTGATCTTTTCCAAAGGAGCACACACATCGATCTCTGGTGTTTATTCATTACCAGGCAGGTGACAACACAGCTTTATTTCATCTTTCCCCTCTGATGTCAAGGCATAAACTATCTTTTAATTCTGACACATTTATCCATTCAGGAGACAGTATGAAAAACAGTTAAGGGTCACCCAACCATCTATCACCTTGGACTCCTCGGGCCAAAATGGTCCTGCTGTCTCATTTATAAGCTAGGGCAACAAGGCTGATCCCCAGTGGACAGGTTAAAAATTGAAAATCCAAGCTATTCAACGGTGAGATCTGATGTTCTGCATTGCCACAGGCCAGGAGACTTTCTGCACAGGGCCACAGAAATCCAAGTGAAGTAAAAGAAGTACCCTATGACAACTGAAACCTAAGCCCACATCTGTCTGAGTGTGCTAAAAAATGACACTATCCAATGTAAATACGGCTCTAAAATGCAGCTGTGAATGTCCTCTTCATGTGAAAACTAAAATAAAGTCTGTATTTGTCCTCTCTTCCCCTTTTTAAGTCCCCAGCAACTTCTGCCAAATCTATTCTTTGCAACCATAAAACAAAACAGGTAATGGGATTCCAAGTTACCTTTATCCTTACCTGTTTTCTTAGTAACTTTATCTATAATGATGAGACCACCAAAAGGCTCTGAGAAAAAAGACATGGGAGGATACACAGAGAGACGTTTGTCACCTGGGAAGGTGCTTCATATGAATAAATTCCACATTCCGGTACTCAGAACCAAATTGAATGAAGCACTTAAAAGTCCATTTAGAGATGCACTGAGGTCAGTGTACTAATAAAGTCATCTTCTTAAGAGTGGGTACCTGATGACTGTTATGTGACTTTCCAAAGCCTAAAGCTCTTGGACATTGCACTACCCATTCAATGAAAAAAAAAAAAGAAAAGAAAAGAAAAGAAAGGAAGGAAGAGGGAAGAGTGAATGAACGGATTAATTAATTCTCAACCAGTTTAGCAAGTCCTTTTTGCAAGACAAGTGCATAGTTAACTGAAAATCTACCCGCAACTAAAAAAAAAAAAAAAAAAAAAAAAGGTGATCCTTGAACCCATGTGCAGAAAGCTTTTTGAAATCACAATTAATTTTCTCCTGAAATACACCATAGTCAGAAGCTGCTTCTTAATCATCACTCTTCCTCTATTTTATATGAATACCAATGAATCGTGCAGTACTGTTTTAAAAAACATTTAGAAGGAAAACTCATCACCGGTTGCACATTATTTTTTTATAAATGTCATTCTACATTTATACCGGCAACTGCAGCAATCTATGCAAACCAGATCTGAATGGTTAGGAAAGCAGAGTATTTACAAACACCTTGGATACTTTAGCATTCACACTCTTTCTTCCTGCCACAGTGAATTTGAATTGGATACCACAGCTGCTGTCAGATCCAAACACGAGTGCATCCTTCAGCTGACGCCCCCTACCATGAAAGCCAGGCAAAATCTGCCTATCTTTCATCCCTATCTCCTACCCTGTAGGTCACAATTAGTATTTTCAATGGCACGGGAAAATCAAAGGACACCAGAAGTACAACCCCTTCCCCACCATGGATGGACATGAGAGCTATCAGAAGCACCAGCTAAACAAAATCCACCCTTAAGATGCTTCTGCACCCCTCTCCAGCTAGCACTCGTTTTCCCAACCATCACCACCACCACCATCATTTTACTTCGTGATATATAATCAACAGAGCCCACTGGAAGTTACTTCATTTTGTTGACTGGAACAAGGTCTCATAAGCCTTTGTTTGAAACACTCTCCCCAATAGGCCTATAGCTAAACCCCCAAGATCATGATATCACATGATGGTACAGAAGATGTTCTTTAAGAGCTACAAAATTAAACAAAAACCTAAGTCCTGTTTTCCTTCCCACCCAGAAATCAAGCTATTTGTCCTTACTAGCGAGAGATTAGCACATGACATTATTCATCCATGTACCTCCTGTATCTATTTTAATCAGGAAGACTTAATAATTACCTTTTCAGAGCAACTCATTATAATAGGGATTTTAATATCTCTTGTTGCCCATTTTTCTACTGGTAACAGGTAGAACAAGAGCCACATGCACCAAAGTAGGATTTAATGAAACCTAATGTTCACCCAAATGAATCTCTCATGGCTAAATGGGTAATACTGAAACACAAATATTTTTGTATTTGGAGCAGATTCTCTAGAGAAAGGAACAGGCAATGTGAGTAATGAGTGACAGTTTCTTAAAGGTTAATATCTTCCTTAATCTATTTCCATAACAGAGAAGGAAAATACTGTATTAAACACTGGGTATGCTTAGGGGATTACAGAAACAATTTCAAGTATTATGTACATGTTAAACCATAGGGAAAACAAGGAATCCTACACGTATCTTTTAGTTCACAAAACACAGAAGTGCCTTAAATATATTTTTTTCTTATTATTAAAGAAGTGCCTTTGATGTGTGTAAGTGTGTGCATGTGCGTGCAAAAAAAGAAGAGAAATAAAACTGCCCCTAAGACTGGACCAGAAACTGTGATTGTCACGTCAGGTAATGAAACCATTAAATGCACGGTATTAAGAAGAGACAAGATGCAATTAGCCAAGAAATTACTCTGATCTCAGTGACATTTTCAAAAAATCATAATACAATATACATGGGAAGATGTGATTGACAGCCTAATCCAGTTTTGATGGGACGTAGTCCACATACTGTGAGTAAAGCAGTGCATGTCCAGATAAAGCTCACAGCTGTGAATCTCTGATATGTCCTTACAGTCTTGTCACCCAGGAAATTCCTCAGGTTTAAAAGATGATGAAAGTATCGACCATTAATGACAGGATCATCTCCTGCCCTGAAATAAAATGTACTAATCCCTTTTGCTAGGTCTATGAATTCCTAATATAAATTATATAAACTCTAGTAATTCATCTCTGTTAGCACAGTTGTGTTTGGAAATTGTACAGCAGTCTTTGCCCTATTTGAAATGTTAGATGAAAGCAAGACATGTTCGTTTAAGCTGCAGCATAAAGTAATTTAACACAGGGGACAGAATAACTTCTGGATAATGAGAACTACAGATGTAAAGGAAGGGAAGTATAAAAGTTCTAAGGTGGCCTGATGGATTTATGCTTCATCTCTGCAGAAGCCAGAAATACAAATGTACAATTTCTAAATTAATTATAGGTTCCTTAATTTGGAATGGCTAAATAAATGGCATCAAGCAACTGTTTGTGACTAACAAACAATTACATGAATTAACAATTATTAACCAGAGACCTTAGAGTTTTCAAATAAAGAGTTTTAATGAACAGCTAAAGCGAGATGATTTTTCGCAAGTTCTAAAACTATATGTGATTATGTTAATGAAACATTCCAACACAGACCTACATATATATTCTGCATTGTACAGAAATGATACCTGTTATGAGGTATCTATGTACAAATATACAGCAAAAATAGCAAATACAGAGTGCTTCATCTTTCAAAATCTGCAATTATTCCATGGTTACAAAGCACTTAAAGAATAATGACAGTATTATCAACGTATTAATAATCTGATTATAACTCTTGATTTTAAAAAATCTGGACACTAAGTATTACTTTGTGGAGTTATCTAACAGAGGTATTAGTCAAGAAAAAGTATACACTGACTAAACTTTATTCTCTGAAATGTAACTTGGAAAAAATGAATACATAGTTTAGGACATGACTACATAGTAGTCAGACTCATTTCTTAAAATAAATATACTAGGTTAATCTATGGAGAGAATAATTAAATGATAAAGACACTGGCATTACTAAAAATACGTTGGTAGCTGCTCTTTGGTTATGCCCCCAGAACTGGCAAATCACATCCATCTTTCCTATAATCACACTTTACTTTCAATAATAATAAATACTTTCACTCTTTATCTGCCTTATTAACTAGCCTTCAAATGAGTTTGTTCTGTTCTCCAAACCCAAGGCTATCTTAAGTTGTTAAAGATTTACCATCACTAATATTCTTTAGTGAATTTAAATAATACCATTATTCATAATAGCCAAAAAATAGACATAATTCAAATGTCTATCAGCTGGTGAACATATAAACCAAACTTCGTATACCCATCCATACAATGGAATACCACTCAACAATAAAAAGGAATCAGCTACTGATAAATGCTACAATGTGCATAAATCTCAAAAACATTATAAAACATACTAAGTAAAAAAAAAAAAAAGGCAAGATATACACATACACACAAATATTGTATAATTCTATTTATATGAAATGTCCAGAAGGGAACATCTATAGTAACAGATAACAAATTAGAGGTTGCCTGGGGAGAGGGGTGGGAAGAGGAATTGATTCCAAATGAGTATAAGGTTTCCTTTTGAGGTAATAGAAATATTTTAAAATTAGATTGTGCTGCTGGCTGCACAACTCTGTAAATTTACTAACACTCATTTGAGTTCTACACTTACAACGGCTGAATTTTATGGTATGTAAGTTATACCCCTATAAAGCTCTTTTAAAAAGAAAAAGAAAAAAATTAAATGAGATATTATTTTTTTAAAGGCAAGAACAATTTAGAACAGAATAGGAAGGCAAATTATAAAGAGGGCCTTTGAGAAACTAGCATTACTAACACTTCCTAAGGTGACTGCTGATAGGAATGATATTAATTTAAAATAGCAATCATTACCTTTTTTATGAGACTTTGTGTTGCCATATGGATGGTTACTATTGCCTTAAATGGTTTACTAATGGTTACTATTGCCTTGAAATGAGGTCTCGACCCAAGCAAAGCAACTGAACAATTTTCAAATAAAGTTAACAATCAGATAGCTTAGTTGGAAAAGAAAAGCATAGATAATTTTTCTTTGCCTGTTCATCAGCCTGTTCATCTTCCCATAAAACCCCAGGAGTCATTAACACCCATTTACTCCTCCTTTAATCCATGAAAATTTACCTCCACAAAACCCACCCCTAACTTCAGATTTCATAGTATATCCTATTTTGAGAACCCAATAAAAAACAGAACAGGGAGAACCAATTCTTGTAGATCTGCCTAGTGAGTGAGTTACAGTCAAAACCACTGTCATAAAATCAAAAGCTTAACAAGTACACAAAAGTTCCCGCTACTTCCAGGGATTAATGATCCCCCACAGGTATGATGGGTTACATCTGATTCAAGCCCCTCAAATTTCAGCAGGTTTCAGCAAACCTGGAATTTGAGCCAACCCATATGTTATGGTGGGAAGAGGAAAGGGAAATGACCTGTTTTATGTTCGTTACTTCAAATTTTTTTTTTTAAAGATTTTATTTATTTATTTGACAGACAGAGATCACAAGCAGGCACAGAGGCAGGCAGAGAGAGAGAGGAGGAAGCAGGCTGCCTGCTGAGCAGAGAGCCTGATGCAGGGCTCGATCCCAGGACCCTGGGATCATGACCTGAGCCGAAGGCAGAGGCTTAACCCACTGAGCCACCCAGGCGCCCCCCTTACTTCAAATATTTAAATATGTGCACCATAGTGTCAGGTCATAAAGTAGAAGCACATCAACTTTAAAAGTCACAAACAAAGGAGGGGGTAGGTAATGGATTTTGCCACTTATGACTCAGTTTTACAAAATAATGCAATTGCACTGCTCTAAATGGCTTTAAATTTATTCAAGATGGGTGGAACCGTGGGTGTTAACATGCTCAGCAACTTGTTAATGTTAAGAAGGTGCTTGTTCTAGAATCATTATTTGCATTTGAGTGCTTAATATACTGGATCTTAAACCCCATGGTATTTTCTTTTTATTCCAAGTTCCAGCATCTTTTAAAATTACCTGCAAATTGTGTTCTGTTTACAATTCTTGTGGCAACTTTTGTTGTAGTTTGAAATATCAATTTCTATTACTCTCGGGTTTTTTTTTTTTCCCTAGAAAAGTACTTGTAAAGGAAAAACAAAGATTAAACTTCTTCAAATTGTTAGCGAGTTTAAATAGCAAAGAGAAGGGAAAAAACTGTCAGAGTAAATAAAAAAAATATAGCCACAAAATAACATTTAAAATAATATTACTATGAAACTCTTGATAACCGTCTCAATTTTTTACCCCATTTGTTTATTGATAAACATTGATCATAGAGTAGGAATGTATTAAAACTCATTATTTTTGTTTTGTTTTGTTTTCAGTTTGGAACAAAGCTCCTATCCATCTTGACAATGAAAAAGAAGTAGAAGTAATTTTCCCAAATTTTTATACATGGCATTTTTTTCACTTTGAAAAATTGCAATTATACTTTATATGTGACAAAGTATGATTGTTTCTTTATTTAAGGTAACTAAAGATCATTGACCTGAATTATTCCAAATTGTTTATATTACCCACCTTAATCCATCTGAGCAAACATCATTGGAATTTAGGGTTTTTTTCCTTAAAATATAATCTTTAGTATATTCTTTGTTATTCAGAGAAATACAGTATAACTTTAAAAAGATGACTCCAGGGGGCGCCTGGGTGGCTCAGTGGGTTAAGCCGCTGCCTTCGGGTCAGGTCATGATCTCGGGGTCCTGGGATCGAGTCCCACATCGGGCTCTCTGCTCAGCAAGAAGCCTGCTTCCCTCTCTCTCTCTCTCTCTGCCTGCCTCTCCGTCTACTTGTGATCTCTCTCTGTCAAATAAATAAATAAAATCTTTAAAAAAAAAAAAAAGATGACTCCAATGTAAAATGGGTCAAAAAGGGAAACAAATATGCTTAGAATTGTGTGATAAAATGCATAAAGATTCAACTAGCATTTGAGAATTTTTCCAAAGGTTTCACCAATTTGTCATTTATATTCCATTTCTGGGCAATCAGCTACAATTTTGACATTCTGTTCTAAAGCAGAAAAGGGTCTACCTAAATGAAAAGCAACCTCATCACTGCTCACTCAGGTTGCTATTTTACTCTATATTGTATGAGGGGTTAAATGGACAATAAGAATGAACTGTTTCAGGGCCATTAACATTTCTAACTTTAAAAATGAGTACGTTTCTAGTGTGTACAGATTATGAAATGCCTCCTGTTAAAAATACAGTGCTCTAAGTAAAAACATTGCACAGTTATTCATTGCCATTAGACTTAAACGATTCATCTGACATTTCTCTTTCAACATAAAAATTCATTTGCAAAAGCTATTTCCACAAGCAAAGACCAATTCCTATATCTCCCCGTGCCATGACCATACCTAGACAGACAAGTAGGAATTAATAAACTACAGGAAAATCTTTGGAAATAAGTTTTAATTTCTAGAATAATGGGTCAGAATTCTGGCACAGTAGATCATTGCCCCTTTTCTTTACCTATTGAAAACAAAGGCAGATGACATACTCCTTTCATAAGGAAACAACTTCATCATTGGTGTATCATTCCAAAGGACTGTATCATACGAATGCCATTCTAGGGACCTAGCTTAATATTTAAGGAGTGGAAATCCAATACACAAGTAAATCACTATTTTAGAAGGAAGGAACAAAGAATATAAGAATGGAGGGACTCTCCAGGTACCATGTACTCTTTTTTTTTTCTCCTCTAGCTTTATTGAGAATTATTTGACATACATCACTGTGTAACTTTAAGGCATACGGCATGATGGTTTCATTTACATATATTGTGTGAAATGATCACCACAATAGGTTCATCTTCTCATATAGACATAATAAAAAGAAGAAAAGATTAAAGGAAGAATACTTTTCTCCTTGTGATGAGAATTCAAGATTTACTCTCTTAATTGCTTTCCTGTATATCACACAGCAGTTTTAGCTAAAGTCATCATACTGCACATTATATCCCTAATATTTGTCTTATAACTTTAAGGTTGCAATATTTGACCACCTTCTTCCAATCCCCCTCCTCTGTTATCCACATTTTGATCTTTTTTTCTATGTTTTATTTTGTCTTAGATTCTACATATAAGTGAGATCATACAGTATTTGTCTTTCCCTGTCTCACGTATTTCACTTAGCATAATGCCTTCAAGGTCCATCCAAGTTGCCACAAATACCATGTACTGAGAATTATTATTTAAATGACCAATGTATTCTATACCTACTTTTTGAAATTATTTATTTAGGAGCAAATTTGCTTATCCAGGGATTCTTCTTTTTTTTTTTTTTTTCAAAATCTGTATCAACTATAAAGCATCATACAATTAATATAAGTCAAAAGAACTGGAAATTAATTTAAATGCTACTTATCATGTAATTAAAGAGAGCAGTAACAGGAAAGCTTGCGTAAATAGAATCGCTTCTGAATTTTCTGAGCTAGACGATTTTTGTTTTCCACTTAAAGCAAATGTTAACTTTTTTTTTCTGTCAAAATCCTAAATAGCTTTTTGACAGGTTTGTTATGGTTAATTAATTACTTTCATTTGCACTAAGTTGTATACTTGAAGATGAATAGTACATGATAACAAGGCCAGCCTCTGTGAGGGAGACCTTTGGTGGTCTATGCAGTCTGCTGCCTCATTACAGAACTAGCTATCTGCAGGAAGCCTGACTTTGAAAGGTACAGTACATCCCATAACACCCTCCCCTAACTGAGATGATTGTAGCTTCTTCCGAAAAGTGATGATTAGGAGAGAGAAAAGCAAAACGGAATGCTGTATGAATATTTCATGTAAATGAAAGCAGGCACTTAGCGACGTGCATCTTGATTGATGCTAGAGTGCCTCTAAACGTCTTGACATTGAAGGGTTCCGACTCCCCTTCCCTCTATGTCTGCTTCAAGGGCTGCAGTTAATAGTGGAATGTAGCTGTAGTTAGCTGAAGGGCTCTTTATTACCAGCTGATATTAAATAAGACCACAAGCCTTGGGTTAGCGTAAGTGAATTCTAGGTGAAAAAGACTTCAGAGGGAACCCTAAATGAGATATGATAGTTATGTCTTACTTGGGTTTCTATTTCTTCCCTCCCAGAAGCATAATAGTTTATTTCAGTGTTAGCCCCCCTCAAGAAATAGTCAAGAACTAAAATTGCTAAGCAGAAAGAGGCCCAATAAATAAAAATGGGGTAGAGTCTACATCGATGAACATGATCTCCAATTCTTTTTATTTAATTTAATTTACTCATTTATTTGTGAGAAAGAGAAAGCAGGGGGAGGGGCAAAGAGTAAAGGAAGGAGAGGGAAGGTGGGAGAGGGAGAGAAAGAGAGAAAGAAAAGCAGACTCACTGAGCTGAGAGCAGAGTCTGACACAGGGCTTTATCTCACAACCCAGAGATCATGACCTGAGCCAAAACCAAGGGTCAGAGGCTTAAACAACTAGGCCACCCAGGTGTCTCTGATCTCCAAATCTTTTTTAAATAAATAAGAGTAGTGGTAGTAGTAGTAAATAAGAGGAAAGCTCTTGTTATGGGAGTTTTTAGAAATATAATTATTTTAGTAGCATTTTTCTAACTTTGTGCAACAAACCACCAGTCCCTTATCCACCTCCTCCAAATATCAGGATTTATCTTCTTGACAAGTAAGGAGATCACGTAAGGAATCTCAAGCAACAGAAAAATTTCAAGATGCAAATTCTGTTGGGTGAGTTCAAAACTTTACAAGTGCAGTTCTAAGGCAGCAGTGAGAAGGATGACAGTGATAGGTTTGCTGACATGACCACAATCCCTTCCTCACAACATCAGTCTTAGGTCATTTTCCAGCAGAAAATGCTTGGCTAACTTCTCTTTGCTCAGGTCAGGATTGCTGCCTCTATTGGCTCTTCCCAAATCATCTGTCATTGAAAGGTAAACAAAGTCTTGAGGTGTGACTACCAGAGAGCTTTCTGCCCATGCCTCAAATCGAACAGAGCCCAGAGAGAGTCACTGGCAATATCCAGGCATGCTAGCAGCTCCTAGCCTCAGATGCCACTACTTTTCTGTGAGAGTCCCCTCAAGACAGAAAGGAAAGGAAGGAAGAAAGTTCAGGAAAGTATCTCAGAAGCCCTGCACTCAGAGACTTCCAGCTGCATTTAAAATATCCAATTCTGAAAAATGTTGGGTCACACAAAACCAAATAACCTATTCTGTGCTTTCCCAATGTCCCTTCTCCTCTGACTCCCACTCTGTAATTTCTTGAGGCCCCTTTAAGAGGAGACTTAGTATTTCACAGAGGAACAAAATAAAACTCCAAGGTGTACAGAAACACATGCATATGGATTTAAGAACAGAAAACTTGATGTGCTTTGAATCTGCTCAGATCTGCATCACTGAATCACAGAACTGGAAAAGACTTTTCAAAATCACTTAGTCCAGTCCCCTGATCAAATGAGCAAAAGAGAGGGACTTGCCAAAAATCACATACTTAAGGAGTAGCAAAGCCAGTACTCAGTTTTAGATCTCACGATTCTCAAACATTTTTTTTTATGTCACCAAACTCATTCTTTCATTAAAGGATCAGTTTTGTTTGAATTTACATGGCGACTTCCTTTCAAAAACCCAATTTTTAATTGGTAATAATTTATCTTTTGTACCAGACCCTCTTATACTTATTTAAACAGTAAGCTGTGAGTAGCAATTTCATTAAAGAATAACAATACATTACATATATTTAAACAAGTTTGCAAAGCACTTCCATATTATTTATCCAAACCAGCCTATCCAGAATTCTTGGGAAGCAGCTCTTTCTTCTGCTATCAAGAGGAAGAAATTGAGATTGAGTTCCTTGCCTTAGCTACCAGAGATTGTGGGTGACAGAGCAGAGTCTCATACTCATATCTTCTGTCTCCAAGGGCATTTCCCATTATCCTTCATTCCACCATTTGATAGATATTTACTAAGTTACCTACTTTGTACCAGGCTTCTGATTCAAGCTGGGGTTATCCATTACCACTTAGCAATGGTTTCACATTTTTCCTACATTAGTATACAATCTTCCCCTATTTGTCTAATCAGTTTCTGTCTGATGGTCTGTTAGAGATAGTGTTGATGAACTGACCTTATGCTTACTTAATTTTTATCTACCATATTACCACTGTTTCTCATAGATGCCCCATATGGTACACATACGGCTTCCAAGTGAGGTCTTCGTGTAAAATCTAGATACAAGGATGCATTGACTTTTCAAATAGCATTAGGACTATAAAACAGAACAAAGAAATCTGCAGTCCAGTCTGCTTTTAGTGGATTACAAAGTCTGACAGTAACACAGGCAGCTCTCAGGGCCAATGGCAGCAGGCATGAAAATAGTGGCCTTCGGAAAATGAGAAGTCGCAGATGCTGAATGCCATCATTATTACTATTATTATTATTATTATTATTATCACTATCATTATTATAACTAAGCAGAGATTTAATCTAACATTCCATGGGTAGTCATGCAACTGATTTTATAACTGTAAACTGAGGCATACATTGTACTGCACTGAATCTAATGCTTTCATTAAGTTCCAGTGCGGCCGATAACGACAACCATGGGGCACACAGAGGCTACAAGCTGCAGGTCATTCTCTGCCTGCCCAAGCAGGGTCCCTGGGAGCCAGGCGGGAGTAGCAGCCGCTAAAGCCACGGTTAGATATTTATGAAAGAGATGCTCTGAATTTTATTGTAGTGGTATAGATCAATTTTCAGGACAGAGTCCTTAACAGTGTATTCGGAGGCTAGGTACAAAACCAATTTTATCTGCTTCAGTGATGTGTGAACTGTATGAGGAAAGACATCTCCCAACTCTCTGATAGCTCATCTTCCCTGGTGACCATTTATGCATGCTCTTGTAAATATACATATTTTACAAGGGAAGGGAGGGGGTAGAGGAATGCTCTTTAAACTCTCCTTTGAGATGACCTTGAAGTAGGAGCATTTGAATCTTCCAGGAAATTAGCAGCCAAGTGTATTTCAATAATGATGGGTGGGTGGGAAGTGCCACTCAGGAAACTGGCAATATCCTGGGTTGCAGACTCTTGACCAGAACGTCTTTCCCACTGAGGCTGTTTCTTCAAGGAGGCAGAGAAAGGCAGAGCTGCCTGGACCTAGAAGTCAAGTCCTTCCCTTATGCTAGAAGGCTTTGCTGGTAAATAGATATTACAAAGAAAGGAGCAATGAAAGGGATGTTGATCTGGTATTTCCTCACGCATGTAAGTCTAATGAACATTAAGAGGGAAATGAAAAAGCCCTTCCAAGCAAACTTACAGATAATCAGCTGCCCTCACACAAGAGCAAGGATGACCAAACAACAGCAATTAAAATTAACCTTTGCTTTGCATTATTTATACTAAGACTGTAGAGTCCATATGTAAGCCAGACTGACTAAAACAGATTTTCCTCTAGACTGTCTGGGTATAGGATGCCACTTTAAATCTTACCTTTTTTTCTTTTCCCCCCAGCAAAATCTCCCTTCCCCAACTTTCAGATATACATCTGTAGAGCAATTCCTCTCACATACCCAACACTTGGGCTCAAATATATACCTAGTGGGCAGATTTCATATGTGTTGCCACACACCTTTGAATAAGTACCTCTTACTGCCTAGGCCAGAGGTGGCCAATCTTTTTGGAAAGGACCAGATAATCAATAGTGTAGGCCTTGAGTTTCCACATATTCTCTGTCACAACGATTCAACTCTGCCATCCTCGCATGAAAGGGGCATAAACTATATACAAGTAAATCAATGTAACTGTGTTTCAATAAAATTTTATTTAGGGACACTGAAAATTGAATTTTGTATAATTTTAATATTTCACCAAAACTATTCTATTTTCAACCACTTAAAATGGTTTAAAACCATTCTTGTCTTGGAGGTCACACAAAAACAAAACAGCAGGTGGACTTTGGTCCTTTGGCTATAATTTGCCAACTGTTAGCCTAGGGAAAGCACAGGATCTTATAGACTGTTACAGATATTTCTTTTTTAAGATTTTATTTATTTACTTGACAGACAGAAATCACAAGTAGGCAGAGAAGCAGGCAGAGAGAGAGGAGGAAGGAGGCTCCCCGCTGAGCAGAGAGCCCGATGCGGGGCTCAATCCCAGGAGACTGGGATCATAACCTGAGCCGAAGGCAGAGGCTTTAACCCACTGAGTCGCCTAGGTGCTCCTACAGATATTTTATACAGGTATTTTTTCTAAAGCATGTGCACCATCTTACAGTTATAACCTAAGTAACTTTTGTAACGCTGCAAAGAGGAAACAATGAGCAAAGCATCTCCCTGGCTTATGATAGAACACTGCTATGTGACACCCTACACACAATCAAATGAGGTGACCAAGAATAGAAATGAGGACTTTTAATATAGTGAATCCACTACTCATACATAGTTCTGGATATGTGTGGCATGCATAATCATTGAGTAGTATAACTCGATCTTTATTTACCTTAACAATCATACATACCTCCCATTTATATCCAGATATTTACATATTTCAGTCAAAATAAGTCGTAACAAGTAACTGTGATCTTACTACTTTTCTTATCTGAAGATGTCTGAGTCCATCTACAATCAGTGTGATTTTGCAGAGGGAGGGGAAAAGGCAGATGGGGAGGGGTGGTTACTATTTTTCAGCCTTACATCAAAAGCCACATGGTACAGTGGATTTTGGTGTTAGGGAGACCTAGGTTTGAATCCTGACACATTGGGCCTATTACCTCTGTAAGTTTTAAGGCACTATAAATGGGAAGTATAATACTTAATGTACACAGCATTCTGTGAGCTGAAAGACAATACACATAAAGCCTGGTGCTTGGCACATGCTAAATCAGTCTTTGTACCCATTCCCCTTTCCAAGGCATCCCTAGAAAACAAAGAAAAGGCCACTGTAAATTGGCAAGCTGACATTCTTGTTTTTCAGGTTCATCTTATCTGCAACGCTACACTGCTATAGTTTTTGAGAGGACATTTCTCCCATTTAATCCTATATATCCCATAAAACGAAGCCCAGTGCTAATGTGAATTTACTTCTCCTTTCATCTATGTTCATTCCATCAGATTCCTAGGATTTAAAAAACAAACAAACAAAAAACAGAGAAGAGTTTCCAAATGCAACACATTTTCTGTTTCATGAGTCCATTTGTCATATCAACTCCATGGTGCCAATTCCAGGATTAAATTACCTGTTCACAGGCAGGCATCATTATAGATTCAATAATAATGGCATTCCAGCTATATAGAGATCCAGTAAACTGTGATTCCTCAACTGACCAATTTGAATAATGGGAAGAACCTCTGTTCTGACCAGGAACCCAAGACAGTCTATGACATGGATTTTTTTCAGATGAACAGTATCCAGAAATGCACTATTACTTGCTCAGGTCTACCTCTGTTATTCTGTTCAGACTCTGTACTCAGCCCTGGGAGCACCAAAATTAGCAAGTCACAGTATCTGTCCTCACCGCCTCCCAGTCCAGTGGAGGAGACAGACACATATGGAGACAGCAGCACCCTGTGAGCACCTACACAGACTTGGCAATGCTTCCATTGGCAGGAGTCAGAGAAGGCGTCACCGAGGAAGGAAACCTGGATCTCAGCCTTAGAAGATTAGTAGGGTTTGGCAAGGCTGGAGAACATCTCATATAGAACAGAGAAAGAGCAAGTGAATGTATGCCCCTCCACACACCGTAACGAGTACCCAGATACCTGTGGGCTGAAGTGAGCACATTCTCCTCCTGGCCACAACGTACCTTGTGAAAGCTCACCATTTCAGAATTAATTACATGGGACCATTTTTCTTCCCCCTAAGCTATAGTAGAGACTCCCTGAAGGCAATATGTATCTATCTAATAAAAAGGAGAAAATCAAGATACTTCAAAGATGAACAAAAAAGTAGAGGAAGGTATATTTTGACCTCAAATGTACTTCCCCCCCAAAACTAGAAAGACTGATAATTTATAACTTATAGAAGTTCACTTATAAGTACTTGTAAGCCCTACCATAGGAATTAATTAAAAAGGCACTCGGGAGGCCTGGGTGGCTCAGTCAGTTAAATGTCTGCCTTTAGCTCAGGTCATGATCCCTGGGTCCTGGGATTGAGCCCTGCACCCAGCTCCCTGCTCAGTAGGGAGTCTGCTTCTCCCTCTACACTTCCACACTGCTCATGCTCACTTTTTCTCATGTTCTCTCTCAAATAAATAAATAAAATCTTTTAAAAATTTTTAAATAAAAATTAAAAAGGCACTCAGTAAATTGATCAGTATTTGTTATGTGAATGAATGAATGAAAAATACAAGGCCAAAAATAAATCAGTCCTGTTCAAATATCAGACAATAGCAAGATAAATAAAGCTACAAGGTCTTGGGGCGCCTGCGTGGCTCGGTCGTTAAGCATCTGCTGGCTCAGGTCATGATCCCAGGGTCCTGGGATCGAACCCCACATAGGGCTCCCTGCTCAGTGGAAAGCCTGCTTCTCCCATTCCCTCTGCCTGCCACTGCCTACTTGTACTCTATCTCTGTGTCAAATAAATAAATAAAATCTTTTAAAAAAAAAAAAAAGCTACAAGGTCTGACACTTCTAGGAGGAAATCTGAAATTCTGTCCTACAGCAGAAGTAACTGTCTCTCAGTCCCTGCCCTGGTCACCTTCAAGCTCTGGGAACCTCCAGCAATGCCAATCCCACTGGTTGGCAGCATCTGGAATAAACCTGGCAACCCAAAGCCAGTGTGAATCCTACCTGGGGTATGTCAGTCCAGCAGCCACTTTCTCCTTTCCTAAGCATGCTTCCCCAGCACTCATGACTAGACTTCTACTCAGGACTCGGAGAGTCCCTGACTGGGATTACAGCACTGAACCACAGCTTACTTAGCTAAGAACTTGACATCCTGCCTCCACCTTCTCTAAAGGCCAGATTATGTCTCTAAAAACCCCAGCTACACACAAACCATGGTCCTGGGCTGGTCTGCCTGGACCACCCAGAATAGCAGTGATGACAGCCTCCTCTCTCATCTTCTCCTCTATCAGGAACCTCTTCCTGTTTCACTACACTAATTACTTTGTTGCAGCCCTGTCTGCATCAGCCAGCCAGGACTGAAACAGATGCCCCTCCACACACTGACACTGGGACTTCTGGCTCCACACTATAATTTGAACGGTCCTGCCACAGATTAGGGGCCCAGAACCATGCTCAGCATTCCCCATCCCACGTCCCCAACTCCGGACCCCCCCGCACAGAGGCAGGGCTCTCAGTGAAGCTAGCCCATGGCAGAACACTTACAGTCATGTTGCTTTCTGCTGAAGGTCTGTTTAAAACACTAAGTATCTGTGGGTGTTTCTGCAAAATAATGGGGCGACAATTTTGCTAATGCAAGTGTGTCATAAACCTTTGTAAACTAGCAGATGGTTGAGTGTTGCCTCATTGTGGGACCAAGATTCAGCTTTCAGAATCTATTAAATTATTAAATTCACATCATACAAGTCTTTGCTATACCACGCGCAGCTTAGTGATATATAGATGGTGGATGAAGACATAAACAAAGTTACTTCTATTTCCATCCATGGTTTTATTTTTTTTTTAAGATTTTATTTATTTATTTGACAGAGAGAAATCACAAGTAGGCAGAGAAGCAGGCAGAGAGAGAGAGGAGGAAGCAGGCTCCCTGCTGAGCATAAAGCCCGATGTGGGGCTCGAACCCAGGACCTGGGATCATGACCTGAGCCGAAGGCAGCGGCTTAACCCACTGAGCCACCCAGGGGCCCCTCCATCCATGGTTTTAAAGTATACTCTCTTATAATTGAATTTTACAGATTCATTTCCCCATCATTAAGCAAAATCTATACAACAATCAGGTGAACAGCAAGTACATGAAAGAAATAACTTGAAATAAATTCTAAAGAATACATCCTCATATGTAAAGAGAAAGTAGGTTTGAACATTAAGACATTTTCAATATTCTAGAGTGAAAAGTATGAGTCCCACAGATACTTGTTTTCTTTTTTGATAGCATAATTTACACTTATCAGCCTGTAGGTTCCTTTCATTCTTTTTTTTTGAAGGTTCCTTTCATTATAAACAATCATAACCCCAAAATCCAGCCAAACTTTTAGCTATATTTAACAACTGCTCTCATTTTAGAAATTAAAATAAGTCTCATTAAAATTACAAGAGTCTTTCTAATCTTAAAAACTGAGGTTTTAAAGAAAGTCTTTAGTGTGTTTGGATTGTCATTTACTTTTTTACCCAATTTTCTGTCTTCCCTGGTTAGACAATTAACCAGTATTCAAGTTTGTGAAATACTGAGAAGCATGAAATTTACATAAATAAAATAAATTAACAGAGTTAAATAATACAATATTGCCTCCTGACATCTCCATTTTCAGATGTCATCAACAAATAATCAAGATACCAAGTCAGGGCAGGCATTGTTCCTTAATAATTGCTTAGATTATCATAGATTCACTAATCATTACAATATTATTCAGAAATTTGTTGTTAATCCAGTGAACATATTGCTAATGACTGAAACATCTAACAGCATCATCTTTTCTAACAGCAGCAAAATGCCAGGGAATTGATTTTAATTAGGTTTTAGAAAAAGAATTATGTGGAATTCAAATATGTCATTCAATTTATATGTCAAGGAGACTTTCAAAAAGGATTATGTGGTTAACTGGACTTTGGGAGAGAGGGAGGTCTGTGTTTGGAATTCTGCAATTCATTCTGAAACCATATATATATATATATATATATATATATATATATATATATATATACATACTGCTGCTGGGGATCTTAACCCACTCTGCAATTTCCAACAGGTTTCCTTCTCTCTCCTTCTTCCTTGGCAATAACCACCAAGGCAGATCATTGGGATGTCTCCGTATCAAGAAAAATTATCACTTACCCATATCTTTTGTTTATGTAACCACAGGGGGTTCCAGCTTTAATTTAGTAAGGCAGTGCCCAATTTTGAATTGAGAACTTATTTAATAAGTTTCAGAATAAACCAAGCCTTCCAAGCAGACAGAATAGAAGGGAAACCAGGGAAATTTAGCCACTACCACTAAAAAGGGACCATTTTGAAATGGTTAAATGGTGGTGGGGTGTTGGCTAAGTTAGATATATCTTTGTCCTCTAAAATTTCAGCAATCCACATGTGTAATGACCTTTCAGAAAATGATAATAGTATTGTTTCAGGGACATTCTGACCATCTTTGCTGCACTGGGATCTGTGAGGCTAACATTCATTCAATGAGATCCATAAAATCTCCCTGGGCTTCTTGAAGGAAAATTTCCTAAATCAACATTATGTCAGAGTATGACTAAAACACAATGTAAATGTTTTCAAATATTTTTTTAAAAAGATTCCACTTTCAAAAATGACCCATTCTACTAAATAAATAAATAAACAAGCAAACAAAAATAAATTAAAAAAAACTTGTAAAAAAAATTCTGACCCCAGTCAGGAATTTGAGCTCCTAAATTCTCTCAAGCCTTTTGAAAAAAATCTATATTTTGTGTTGAAAACCTTAGGAATTCCCTCTGACTGCCCAGTGACTACCTGTTGAGTTGCTGTATATCTGAAGTATGCAACAGGATTTTAAAAATTGATGTCCAGGGGCTCCTGGGTGGCTCAGTGGGTTAAGCCTCTTCCTTTGGCTCGGGTCATGATCTCAGGGTCCTGGGATCAAGCCCCACATCGGGCTCTCTGCTCAGCAGAGAGCCTGCTTCTCCCTCACTGCTTGCTTCTCTGCCTACTTGTGATCTCTGTCTGTCAAATAAATACATAAAATCTTAAAAAAAAAAAAATGATGTCCAAAGCTGATGTTTCCATAAAAAAGTTTAAATCTCTCATTATTTATTCATTCCTTCTTTCACTCACATATTCGTCCTTCTACCCATTCATTTAAGAATTATTGAACACCTACTACCTTACCTACTCTGCTCCCCCAGTAGAAGAATAGTTCTTTCCTGACCTCACAAACAGCTAAGATAACCCATGCAAGATTCTTGCAACAAGGTAAACACAAACACAGTGGGAATCCAAAGCTCTAGGAAATGAGTGTCATGTGGTGATAAAAGAATAATGAGTATCATTGCCAATCACTCTATTCCAAACTGCAGCTCATGCAGATTAACAAAAGGTCTAAATAAAAAGGTCTTGCTATTCCAAATTCACTTAAAACCAACTCATATAATAAGAAAAGTGTCTAAAATTGCAGTATGGTGTGGTACTCAGCAGAGACATGGACAAAGTACAAGTGAAACAAGGAAAGAGGGGAAGGTGGGGGGGCCAAGGGGTTCAGCTCATGAAAGATTACTCAGAATGAAATTTTTGAAAAGATGGGTAGGAGTCTACAGGAATACCAGGAGGAGGGGTATTCTGGTTGAATGAACCAGCAAAAGCAAATGCTCAGAATTCCTGCAGGTATTTCTGTACAGGTTCTAGTGGAAGATATACTGCTGGAGGGTGACAGAACCAGATGTGGCAGGGCCTTGTCTTATCCTATAACCCATTAGTTCTCAAACATTTTGGTCTCAGAATCCCTTTCCACTCCTAAAATTTACTCAAGACCCCAAAAGCTTTCGATGATAAAGTTATATTTATCATATTAAAATTAAAACTAAGAAATGTTTAAAATATGTATTGATTTAAAATGGTAAAAAAGGGGAGGAGTCAAGATGGCGGAGAAGTAGCAGGCTGAGACTACTTCAGGTAGCGGGAGATCAGCTAAATAGCTTATCTAAAGATTGCAAACACCTACAATCCAACGGGAGATTGAAGAGAAGAAGAACAGCAATTCCAGAAACAGAAAATCAACCACTTTCTGCAAGGTAGGACTGCCGGAGAAGTGAATCCAAAGCGACAGGAAGATAGACCGCGGGGGGAGGGGCCGGCTCCCGGCGAGCGGCGGAGCAACGGAGCACAAAATCAGGACTTTTAAAAGTCTGTTCCGCTGAGGGACATCACTCCAGAGGCTTAACTGGGGTGAAGCCCAGGCGGGGTCAGCGCGGCCTCAGGTCCCACAGGGTCACAGAAGGATCGGGGGTGTCTGAGTGTCGCAGAGCTTACCAGTATTAGAACAGGGAAGCCTGCTACAGAGACAGAGCCGAGGAGTGAGCTCTAAACTCGGGGTTACCTTGAACCGGTCGCAGGCTCGGTCAGCTCGGAGCGTGGCCGGAGGCCAGGGTGGTGGGAGTATTTGGGCGCTGTTCTCTGAGGGCTCACTGAGGAGTGGGGCCCCGAGCTCTTGGATCCTCCGGGCCGGAGACCAGGAGGCCGCCATCTTCACTCCCGTCCTCCGGAACTCTACTGAAAGCGCTCAGGGAACAAAAGCTACCGAAAGCAACCCAGCAAACCCGAGCGGATTACTCAGCCCGGCCCCGG
Organism: Lutra lutra; assembly: GCF_902655055.1. Classification (NCBI taxonomy): domain Eukaryota; kingdom Metazoa; phylum Chordata; class Mammalia; order Carnivora; family Mustelidae; genus Lutra; species Lutra lutra. Next base: position 57,699,704 of record NC_062284.1, read on the forward strand.
GTAAGGGCGGTGCAACTCCACCTGGGGCAAAGACGCTTGAGAATCACTACAACAGGCCCCTCCCCCAGAAGATCAACGAGAAACCCAGCCAGGACCAAGTTCACCTACCAAGGAGTGCAGTTTCAATACCAAGGAGGGCGGTGGAATTCCAGAGTAGAAAGCAAAGCATGGAACTCATGGCTTTCTCCCCATGATTCTTTAGCCTTGCAGTTAATTTTTTTTTCTTTTTCAATTTTTTTTCTCTTCTTCTGCTAAATTTTTTTAACTTTTACCGTTTTCTTTTTTTAACGTTTTTTAAATAGTTTATCTAATATATATATATTTTTTTCCTTTTTATATTTTTTATCGGCTTTCTTTTTTTAATAGTTTCTTTTTTTTTTTCTTCTGAACCCCTTTTTATCCCCTTTCTCCCCCCTCACGATTTGGGATCTCTTCTGATTTGGCTAAAGCATATTTTCCCGGGGTTGTTGCCACCCTTTTAGTATTTTACTTGCTCCTTCATATACTCTTATCTGGACAAAATGACAAGGCGGAAAAATTCACAACAAAAAAAAGAACAAGAAGCAGTACCAAAGGCTGGGGACCTAATCAATACAGACATGGTAATATGTCAGATATAGAGTTCAGAATGATGATTCTCAAGGTTCCAGCCAGGCTTGAAAAAGGCATGGAAGATATTAAAGCAACCCTCTCGGGAGATAAAAAAGCCCTTTCTGGAGAAATAAAAGAACTAAAATCGAACCAAGTTGAAATCAAAAAAGCTATTAATGAGGTGCAATCAAAAATGGAGGCTCTCACTGCTAGGATAAATGAGGCAGAAGAAAGAATTAGCAATATAGAAGACCAAATGACAGAGAATAAAGAAGCTGAGCAAAAGAGGGACAAACAGCTACTGGACCACGAGGGGAGAATTCGAAAGAGAAGTGACACCATAAGACGAAACAACATTAGAATAATTGGGATTCCAGAAGAAGAGGAAATGGAGAGGGGAGCAGAAGGTATATTGGAGAGAATTATTGGAGAGAATTTCCCCAATATGGCAAAGGGAACAAGCATCAAAATCCAGGAGGTTCAGAGAACCCCCCTCAAAATCAATAAGAATAGGTCCACACCCTGTCACCTAATAGTAAAATTTACAAGTCTTAGTGACAAAGAGAAGATCCTGAAAGCAGCCATGGAAAAGAAGTCTGTAACGTACAATGGTAAAAATATTAGATTGGCAGCAGACTTATCCACAGAGACCTGGCAGGCCAGAAAGAGCTGGCATGATATATTCAGAGTACTAAATGAGAAAAACATGCAGCCAAGAATACTATATCCAGCTAGGCTATCATTGAAAATAGAAGGAGAGATTAAAAGCTTCCAGGACAAACAAAAACTGAAAGAATTTGCAAATACCAAACCAGCTCTATGGGAAATATTGAAAGGGGTCCTCTAAGCAAAGAGAGACCCTAAAAGTAGTAGATCAGAAAGAAACAGAGACAATATACAAAAACAGTCACCTTACAGGCAATACAATGGCACTAAATTCATATCTCTCAATACTCACCCTGAATGTTAATGGGCTAAATGCCCCAATCAAAAGACACAGGGTATCAGAATGGATAAAAAAACAAAACCCATCTATATGTTGCCTACAAGAAACTCATCTTAAACCCGAAGACACCTCCAGGTTTAAAGTGAGGGGGTGGAAAAGAATTTACCATGCTAATGGACATCAGAAGAAAGCAGGAGTGGCAATCCTTATATCAGATCAATTAGATTTTAAGCCAAAGACTATAATAAGAGATGAGGAAGGACACTATATCATACTCAAAGGAACTGTCCAACAAGAAGATCTAACAATTTTAAATATATATGCCCCTAACGTGGGAGCAGCCAACTATATAAACCAATTAATAACAAAATCAAAGAAACACATCGACAATAATACAATAATAGTAGGGGATTTTAACACTCTCCTCACTGAAATGGACAGCTCATCCAAGCAAAAGATCAACAAGGAAATAAACGCCTTAAATGACACACTGGACCAGATGGACATCACAGATATATTCAGAACATTTCATCCCAAAGCAACAGAATACACATTCTTCTCTAGTGCACATGGAACATTCTCCAGAATAGATCACATTCTTGGTCCTAAATCAAGTCTCAAACGGTATCAAAAGATTGGGATCATTCCCTGCATATTTTCAGACCACAATGCTCTGAAGCTAGAACTCAATCACAAGAGGAAATTTGGAAAGAACCCAAATACATGGAGACTAAACAGCATCCTTCTAAAGAATGAATGGGTCAACCAGGAAATTAAAGAAGAATTGAAAAAATTGATGGAAACAAATGATAATGAAAACACAATGGTTCAGAATCTGTGGGACACAACAAAGGCAGTCCTGAGAGGAAAATATATAGCAGTACAAGCCTTTCTCAAGAAACAAGAAAGGTCTCAGGTACACAACCTAACCCTACACCTAAAGGAGCTGGAGAAAGAACAAGAAAGAAACCCTAAACCCAGCAGGAGAAGAGAAATCATAAAGATCAGAGCAGAAATCAATGAAATAGAAACCAAAAAAACAGTAGAACAAATCAACGAAACTAGGAGCTGGTTCTTTGAAAGAATTAAGAAGATTGATAAACCCCTGGCCAGACTTATCAAAAAGAAAAGAGAAAGGACCCAAATAAATAAAATCATGAATGAAAGAGGAGAGATCACAACGAACACCAAAGAAATACAGACAGTTATAAGAACATACTATGAGCAACTCTATGCCAACAAATTTGACAATCTGGAAGAAATGGATGCATTCCTAGAGACATATAAACTACCACAACTGAACCAGGAAGAAATGGAAAGCCTGAACAGACCCATAACCAGTAAGGAGATTGAAACAGTCATCAAAAATCTCCAAACAAACAAAAGCCCAGGGCCAGATGGCTTCCCGGGGGAATTCTACCAAACATTTAAAGAAGAACTAATTCCTATTCTCCTGAAACTGTTCCAAAAAATAGAAATAGAAGGAAAACTTCCAAACTCATTTTATGAGGCCAGCATCACCTTGATCCCAAAACCAGACAAAGATCCCATCAAAAAAGAGAACTACAGACCAATATCCTTGATGAACACAGATGCAAAAATTCTCGCCAAAATACTAGCCAATAGGATTCAACAGTACATTAAAAGGATTATTCACCACGACCAAGTGGGATTTATTCCAGGGCTACAAGGTTGGTTCAACATCCGCAAATCAATCAATGTGATACAACACATTAATAAAAGAAAGAACAAGAACCATATGATACTCTCCATAGATGCTGAAAAAGCATTTGACAAAGTACAGCATCCCTTCCTGATCAAAACTCTTCAAAGTATAGGGATAGACGGCACATACCTCAATATTATCAAAGCCATCTATGAAAAACCCACCGCAAATATCATTCTCAATGGAGAAAAACTGAAAGCTTTTCCGCTAAGGTCAGGAACATGGCAGGGATGTCCGTTATCACCACTGCTATTCAACATAGTAGTAGAAGTCCTAGCCTCAGCAATCAGACAACAAAAGGAAATTAAAGGCATCCAAATCGGCAAAGAAGAAGTCAAACTATCACTCTTCGCAGATGATATGATACTATATGTGGAAAACCCAAAAGACTCCACTCCAAAACTGCTAGAACTTGTACCGGAATTCAGTAAAGTGTCAGGATATAAAATCAATGCACAGAAATCAGTTGCATTTCTCTACACCAACAACAAGACAGAAGAAAGAGAAATTAAGGAGTCCATCCCATTTACAATTGCACCCAAAACTATAAGATACCTAGGAATAAACCTAGCCAAAGAGACTAAGAATCTATACACAGAAAACTATAAAGTACTCATGAAAGAAATTGAGGAAGACACAAAGAAATGGAAAAATGTTCCATGCTCCTGGATTGGAAGAATAAATATTGTGAAAATGTCTATGCTACCTAAAGCAATCTACACATTTAATGCAATTCCTATCAAAGTACCATCCATTTTTTTCAAAGAAATGGAACAAATAATCCTAAAATTTATATGGAACCAGAAAAGACCTCGAATAGCCAAAGCAACATTGAAAAAGAAAGCCAAAGTCGGTGGCATCACAATTCCGGACTTCAAGCTCTATTACAAAGCTGTCATCATCAAGACAGCATGGTACTGGCACAAAAACAGACACATAGATCAATGGAACAGAATAGAGAGCCCAGAAATGGACCCTCAACTCTATGGTCAACTCATCTTCGACAAAGCAGGAAAGAATGTCCAATGGAAAAAAGACAGCCTCTTCAATAAATGGTGTTGGGAAAATTGGACAGCCACATGCAGAAAAATGAAATTGAATCATTTCCTTACACCACACACGAAAATAGACTCAAAATGGATGAAGGATCTCAATGTGAGAAAGGAATCCATCAAAATCCTTGAGGAGAACACAGGCAGCAACCTCTTCGACCTCAGCCACAGCAACATCTTCCTAGGAACATCACCAAAGGCAAGGGAAGCAAGGGCAAAAATGAACTATTGGGATTTTATCAAGATCAAAAGCTTTTGCACAGCAAAGGAAACAGTGAACAAAACCAAAAGACAACTGACAGAATGGGAGAAGATATTTGCAAATGACATATCAGATAAAGGGCTAGTGTCCAAAATCTATAAAGAACTTAGCAAACTCAACACCCAAAGAACAAATAATCCAATCAAGAAATGGGCAGAGGACATGAACAGACATTTTTGCAAAGAAGACATCCAGATGGCCAACAGACACATGAAAAAGTGCTCCATATCACTCGGCATCAGGGAAATACAAATCAAAACCACCATGAGATATCACCTCACACCAGTCAGAATGGCTAAAATTAACAAGTCAGGAAATGACAGATGCTGGCGAGGATGCGGAGAAAGGGGAACCCTCCTACACTGTTGGTGGCAATGCAAGCTGGTGCAACCACTCTGGAAAACAGCATGGAGGTTCCTCAAAATGTTGAAAATAGAACTACCCTATGACCCAGCAATTGCACTGCTGGGTATTTACCCTAAAGATACAAACGTAGTGATCCGAAGGGGCACGTGCACCCGAATGTTTATAGCAGCAATGTCTACAATAGCCAAACTATGGAAAGAACCTAGATGTCCATCAACAGACGAATGGATAAAGAAGATGTGGTATATATACACAATGGAATACTATGCAGCCATCAAAAGAAATGAAATCTTGCCATTTGCGACGACGTGGATGGAATTAGAGGGTATCATGCTTAGCGAAATAAGTCAATCGGAGAAAGACAACTATCATATGATCTCCCTGATATGAGGGAGAGGAGATGCAATATGGGGGGTTAAGGGGGTAGGAGAAGAATAAATGTAACAAGATGGGATTGGGAGGGAGACAAACCATAAGTGACTCTTAATCTCACAAAACAAACTGAGGGTTGATGGGGGGAGGGGGGTTGGGAGAGGGGGGTTGGGGTTATGGACATTGGGGAGGGTATGTGCTATGGTGAGTGCTGTGAAGTGTGTAAACCTGGCGATTCGCAGACCTGTACCCCTGGGGATAAAAATATATGTTTATAAAATGGTAAAAAAAAAACCCATTGCATAACACAAATATTTTATAGAAAAATAGCCATATTTCTCAAAAAATTTAGTGACAAAAATTTAGTTATCTGTTTTTGCAAATCTCATTAATATCTTGCTTAATTAAAAGACAGCTGAGGGGTGCCTGGGCGGCTTAGTTGGCTGAGCATGTGTCTTTGGCTCAGGTCATGGTCGTCCCAATGTCCTGGGATGGAGCCCATCCTCTGCTTAGTGGGGAGCCTGCTTCTCCCTCTCCTGCTCCCTGCTTGTGCTTGCTTGCACTCTCTGTCACTCTGTCAAATAAATAAATAAAATCTCAAATAAACAGATACATAAATACATAAATAACAGACAGCTGAATTCTCTTTTTTCTGCATTCAGTCTGTTGTGGTTATCACAGTGCCCTGTTATCACAGAGCACTGATAAAACTTCACTATACATTCATGAAAGAATGGGAGTGAAAAGGATAAACAATGCTAAAAATTGTTTGACCTTCCACATCCCCTGGAATAACTTCAGGGAGCTCTAAGGGAGTCCAGGCCACACTTTGAGAACACTAAGACTATTGTAGTTTAGAAATCAAAAGTTCTATTTTTACAACAGGCATAAACTTACCACATACATTTTAGAAAATGACGTTTATGTAATACAGACATGAAAAAAACAAAGCAGAGCTATTTTAGGGAATATTCCAATTTCACACATGGTACAAAAAATTTTCATGTTCTTTAAGCCATGGCTTTTCGCTATATAGTATTTTATTTTTCAGCACTACCAAGATAACATATACTTCCTGAAATATGTTCCATATCTGCCTGGTCCTATCATTGACATAATAAGAAAAGTAACTATGGATAACATTAGGCCAATCAACTTGAAAATTTAAACAAAACATACAGATACCTAGAAAAACATAATTTACCAAAATGTACCCAAAAAAAACAGATATTCTGAACAGTCTGATAATTAGGGCTGATATTCATAAATGAGCCCTATCATTTATTTTTGGCTGGCATCCATTTGATCAATCAGGTGTCTACTCTGGTTGGCCTATGCCTATTTCCTATCCAATGTTAATGATATAAAATATCATACTGACCTGTATTGATGAAATGACTAAATCAAAAAACTTTACTGCAAATAAAACAAATCTAAATGGCTTCACTATTGAGATATGCCAAACATTCAAGGAAAAAAAATAATTAATATAATTCTAAACTCCAGAGAATAGGAAAAGGAAAAAAACCACTCTAACCCATTTTAAGAGAATAATATAACATTGATACCAAACCTGTCAAAGAGTGTACAAGAACGGAAAATTAAAAGACAACCTCAGTCATAAAACTAGATTCAAAAATTCCAAAATAAAATAAAATCAAACTGAATACAGCCATATACAAAAAGAATAACACATCATCACTAAGTTATGTTCATCTAAGAAACGTAAGGTTGCTTTAATATTAGAAAATCAATTAATGAAAAAAAAGAAAATCAATTAATGTAATTTACCACATTAATAGATTAAAGGCAAAAAATGGTAGGACCATCTTAATAGATACAGAAAAAACATCTGATAAAATTCCACATTTTTTCTTTCCAGCATTGGTCTGGGGGTCCCATGTAGCATAATAAGGGGGTGGTAAGGCCTTGGGGGTGCTGGTGGGAAAGCACTATTTGCAGATGATATAACCATGTAAACCCAAAAAACTATGCAATACATTTTTAGCACTAATTAGAAACTTTAACAAGTTGCCAGGATATAGGACCAATATAAAAAAATCAATGTGATTTCCACATATCAGAAACAGAATATGAATTAAAATTTAAAATACCATTTAAAATAGTATCACAGGGCACCTGGGTGGCTCAGCGGGTTAGGCCGCTGCCTTCGGCTCAGGTCATGATCTCAGGGTCCTGGGATCGAGCCCTGCATCGGGCTCTCTGCTCAGTGGGGAGCCTGCTTCTTCCTCTCTCTCTGCCTGCCTCTCTGCCTACTTGTGATCTCTCTCTGTCAAATAAATAAATAAAATCTTTAAAAAATAAATAAATAAATAAATAAATAAAATAGTATCACATATATAAGATACCTAGGAATGTGTGTAACAAAAGATTCCAAGAATTTCCATTGCCCTTTAGGAAAGATGAAAATAATAAAGTATATTGAAAAAGATTTAAAAAGACCTAAATAAATGGAGGGATATTCAATATTTATACATTAGATGACTTAATAGCATAAATTTGTCAATTCTCCCAGATTAGCTAATAAAGTCAAACCAAACAGTCAAAATCCTAACACATTTCTTGTAGAAACTAACAATCTGATTCTAATATTTACATGGATATTCACAGATAAAATTGCAAAAATACTATGGAAGATGTGTAAGACGAGAAGATAGACTCTACCAGATATGAAGTTATTTTTAAATACAGTAATTAATATATTATTGACTCTCAAATAAACAAATTGCCCAAAGTAGAACCAAAAAACAGTTTTACATATATATGGGGATTTGATTTATGACAGAGATGGTATTCCATAGCATTAGTCAACAATCTTCTTTTTCAAATAGAAGATGCTGATAACATGGTATAATTATATGGGGATCCATATCTCAGGGGGAGCACAAAAATCAATCCTAAGTGTGAATACTAAAACTCAACAACTTTTAAACAGTAATATAAGTGAGTATCTTTGTATCCTCAAAGTTTGGGATGGATTTCTCAAATAAGATGCCAAAAATACTAGCCTGACAGAAAATACTGATATATTTGATCAAACATTAAAATTCAGATCTTCTCTTTATGAAAAACAATAAAAAGTTAAAGACAATCCAGAGATTAGGAAAAGTTATTTGCAAAGCACCTATCTCAAATCTTGTATTTGAATTTCTATAAATAAACAAGACAGACAATTCAACAGAAAAATAGGCCAAACAAAAACAGAAACAGTAAACAGATACTTCATGAAAGAAGAAATCCAAAGTGCTCAATAAACATGTGTGCCTCATAAACATGATGTCAGACTTTCTTGGCCTTAAACCTATCTCCATGCCCTCTAGACACTTGTTCCAGTCCCACCCAGTGCCAAGGTTACCAGCTATGAGGGGACCAACTTCATGCAGATACAAGCCAATAGCATCTAACTTCAAACCATGCCCACCACCTCTCACCTCTTTCTCTAAAGACTTCTAGGTTGATAGTTAGGACCACTTAACACCCATATACGTAGAGTCCAGACATGTATGAGATCCACTGTCTCATGCAATCAATCTTTGTTTGACTAGAAGATAGCAGCCAATGGATGAGCTCTCCCTTCCTCCTGTCTTTCCTCCCTTCTACCTATTAACCACACATAGTCATGAGAAACAATCCTTTATACAACCTCTCAGAAGCTAGTCCATGAGCTTGACCAATCACTTGTATTTGATAAGAGAAATGGCTAGTTTAAAATGTATCCTTGCTGTTGCAATTTCTCCTCTGCCTCACTCCCTGGCCCCTCAATACTGCTCCCATGGATTATGCCCTCTATGAAAGCAATAGCTCATAAGCCTTTACCTCAAGCTCTGTTTTCTGGAGAACTCAAGTTAAAACAATACAAAAAGTGGCTCAGTCTCATCTGTAATCAGTGAACTACCACAATGAGATACTAAAACTATCCATCAGGTTAGTGAAAATTAAAATTCTGACAGTACCAAGCATTAACAAGACTGTGGAAAAATGGAAACTCATATATTGTTCACAGGAGTACAAACTGGTGTGACCACTTTGGAATACTGTTTGGCATTAACTAATAATGGTGAATATTTACATATCTTAGAATTAAACACTTCAACCATGAAGCTCATTAAACTTAAACTTCAAGGCATGAATTCCCTTCAAGTCCTGGTATCTAATTTGTGCGTGTGTGTGTGTGTTTTAAAATGTGTCCCCCAAGTTGTATGAGTGTAAGACTCCAGAAGTCCTGGATCCACCCAACCTCGATAAAATTATTCAGGATACAAATATAAGGATACAAACATTGTTCTTAATAGCCCCAAACTAGAAACAACCCAAAAGCCATCAATTGTTGAATGGTGTATCAGTCAGGGAACTCTAACTGGAAAAGAGATTTATCATAGGAATTCAACCTTATATGATTGTGGGAGAAGCTAGGGAAATAATGGCCCAGAAGGGGGAGATGGAGGATCAGAGAAGGAGTTGCTAACTAAGCAATCTTAAAGCTAAGCTGAAGTAGAAAGGGAAAGTCCAGGAAATGTCTCTAGTCAGCTGCTGCCTCTACGTAGCTATCACCTGTATGGGTCCATAACCAAGACGGTATGGGGAGATCTGTTTGTGAACAGGGCCAATGGTCAAGAAGAGAAAGACAAAGAGAAGAGTGTGGACAAACTGGAATCTTCTGGGCACTTCTACTGTCACCATATCATCATCACTAAGCAAAATTTCAGAGAATAATGGTTGCTTTATTTTTGTCTTCAAAGTATCATGCACATTCTCCTTTCAGCCAACTCTAACTCATAACCCCACAAGGAAGCAAATTCTGGAATGTAGTTTATTAAGCTTATCCAAATCAGCATACCACTGCCCAGCACAAATGGAATATAATGCAATGGAATATTATATTAATTATGAATAAATTATTACTATATTATACTAATTATGAATAAAGTTCATCTACACACACAATAGGGATGAATATTACAAATTTAATGTTAGGGAAATTAAGACACATAGCAAGCTCCATTTAAGCAAGACTTCATAGTGTGTAATTACACTTATATAAGGTTCAAAAAGAGGCTAAACTAGCCCACATTGATTAAAGATGCATACAGAGGTGATAAAACTAAAGAAAAAAGAAAGGAATCAATTATCATGAAAGTCAGGATAATGACGATCTCTAGGGGAAAGAGGAGGTTACGATCTAGAAGGGATTCTGGAAAATTGGTAGTATTCTATTTTTTGACCATAGTGTTTGTAACCCAGCTTTTGCTTTTTAATGATTCATTAACTTTGCACTTCTATTTTATGCACTTTTCTGTATATATATTTTATAAAATAAAAGATAATATTTAATAAACCGATTTCCATCTCTGTCTCCTTTGGTCTTTATGAGACCAAGACCGCATTGAGTCCTAGAGAAATATGGTAGTAAGAAAGGGAATGTTCCCTTGCAGAAGGTCTAGTAGTAGGGTTCTCATTCATGGGTCTCCTTTCAGCAATTATGATGAATTCCAGGCAGGCAACTAAGGCTAGATTTGTATATTTATGAATATTATCTATTACTAACTATATATTTTTGTGTCCTCCAAAAAAATTCATGTTGAAACCTAATCCCCAATGTGATGGTATCTGGAGGTGTGGCTTCTAGCGGGTGATTAGATAGATGATGAGAGCAGAGCCCTCAGGAATGAGATTACTGCCCTTATAAAAAAAAAAGCCACGGAGTACTCTCCCTCCTGCTGTCATGTGAAAACACAGAAAAACACAGCCATCCATGAACCAGGAAGCAGGCCTTCACCAGACACCAGGTCTGCCAGTACCTTGATCTTGAACTTCCCAGCCTCCAGAACTGTGGTATTTCGCTATTGCAGCCTGAACTAAGACACTAACTAAATTATCCTGCAAAACATGAAAGCAGTTAAAATTTTTCCTACAAAAAAAATCAAGGAATCAAAAATATAAAATAATAATACAGGCACAAATGAACAATGAAAAAATGGCAGAGCTGATGTTTCTTTTAGTCTGAGCCTTTTTGTAGCATCGGTATAAGGTAAAATCAATAATGATCAGTCTAAATACATAGCAAAGTTATCAAGAATATAATTTGATGAAGATTTACATTAAAAATGGCTTATAATGAAACTTGCCCTTAAAAAGTATATTGTTCACAAATTTAAAAAGCCAGGACACTAACTCTTTTCTGTTGACATTGAGCAAGCTATTTAACTTCCATAACGTCAGAGTTCCCTATAAAATTAGTGAGAAAAGAGTCATTATATCCCATGTGAGGATTAAATAAGACAATCCATATAAAATAGTTAGGACAGTACCTGGGAACCAGCAGACATTTGGTGTTATCAGTTATCTTTATTAACTCTTTTTCTTTAGGAAGGGGGAGTTGCTGTATTCAAAGAGTCTATAAATACCCTGAAGAAGGTAAGAGTATATACTATGGAATAATAGCTTAAATGGCTCTATATTGAAAGAAAGGATGCAGAGGAGAGGGGAGGGGAGAGGAGGAAAGAAGGGGTAAGAAGGAGGGAGAAGGAAGGAAGGAAGGAAGGAAGGAAGCGAAGTAGGTTGGTTGGAAGGAATGAAGAAAAGAAAAGAAATCTAAATTTAATCCCAATTTTCTGAGAAACTACAAAATCCACATGAAGAAAATCACTCTCTCAAATATTTAACCCTGAAACAAGAAGAAAAGGAAAAAACAGGTCTCCAGTAAATACCCAGTATTAGCATCTGGGTAGTGTTTTATATAAAGTCTTCAAATAAAATGGTATCAAACTTTATATGATATATATATGGAAAAAACAATTTTTCTTCAATAATAACCTTTCTAATTAATCCTATTTGCTTTCAGCTTGTAGTAGATCCTATATTTTAAGAAGAATAAATTTTATTTGTGTTGGAATATTTTAAAAATTCTCTTTATTTATAAAACATAAAACATTTCAGTAACTCAAAGGTAAAATACCCAATTTAGCAAGAAAGTAGTCCTCAATAAAGAAACATGCTTTTCAATGGGAAAAAAAATACTGATTTGAATTCCATTCAGTTGGCTTTAAACTGTATCTCTGTGAAGTGAAAAATATTGTGAAAGTGATATTATTGACTTGAATAGATATTTTGCTAGTTTTATCATAGTCAAAGCTTAAGCTATCACTCCTGTGCATATACCACAAGCAACTTTAAAAACCCATAGAGGAGACACCACAGCAATCTCCCTTAGCTTTTAGGATGGGAGAGAAAGTCTTGTCTCAGTGCTCAAAAATCCCACTTTTTGACATGTCTCCATGACATGGAGGATCTCTAGAGCAGTTTTTCTCAAGATCTATGACTTTAATATGTGGTATGACTTAATAATACCTCACACAGCTGTGCTTAATTAATGCATATCCAAATAGCCTACCTTTATTCCAACAATTTTTAAATTAAAATTCAACCAAAATAAAAGACAACCCCATCAGGGAAAAAAACATGACATAACGGATGTAAACAAATAATTCACAGAACAGCAATCTAAACAACCTACAAGATACACTGAAATTCACTGGTGGTGAGGAAAATGTTTTAACAAGAAACATCAGTGCAGGGGCGCCTGGGTGGCTCAGTGAGTTAAGCCTCTGCCTTCGGCTCAGGTCATGATCCTAGGGTCCTGGGATGGAGCCCCACATCGGGCTCTCTGCTCAGCAGGGAGCGTGCTTCCTCCTCTCTCTCTGCCTGCCTCTCTGCCTACTTGTGATCTCTGTCTGTCAAATAAATAAATAAAACCTTAAAAAAGAAAAAAAAAGAAACATCAGTGCATAAAAATCAGACTGGCAAAAATACAAAAAAGCATTAACACCTGTTTTAGGTTGAATGCGAGGGAGGGACACTGGTATGCATTGCTAGTGGGATTAAATAAGGTGTTTTAGGCCAAATGAATGACCAACTTCAAATTTTGCCAGCCTAGATCTGATCAATGACTCTCTAAAAAGATAAGGCATAAGCCACACATTCAAGAAGAAGAAAGCAGCTTTCAACAAGGAAAGATTCTCCCCACTGTCAAACTGAAGAGAAAAACTAGGCCAGGTGACTAGTAGATGTCACTGAAAAAAGAATCACTCTTGTGATTTTTGTATCACTTGTGTCAGTGGTACACAAGAAAATGAAGGTTTTTGCAGTTCAAGAGCCCTAAACCTAGCAATTCATTAGCTGCTTAACTTGGAAAGTTTTTTAATCTCTGTAAATCTTAGTTTCCTCCTCTCTAAAATACTACGGCCCTAACTTGTTGGGTTATTGTGCTTATAACCTAACACAATATGGCACATTGAGTGTTCAAAGATACCATGTCTTTCCTGAGGCCAGAGGGTACTGACCCCTTTTTATTGTATCTTGCTAGCAATTAGGTCTTATATTTCTCGAATGAAGAGCTAAGGTTATTTTGGGTCATTTCTAATCCCAATCATGAAGAAGTAAATCTATTCTTTCATCGATACACATGGATAACTAACAGTGATTCAAGTTAAAGTGAGTTAAATGTCTCAAATTCTAGGGCTTGCATAATATCCTGTCTTTATACTGACCATTTTCCTTCAGAACAGCGACTATTCAACCCCTACCAATTCTGTGAATTTAACCACCCTTGACGTTCAATAATAAACCTAAAAATAATTGATCTATAATTTCAGTTTAAATGATCTGACATAGCCAGGCTACTTTTAAACGACAGCAAATGGGATTTTTTAATGGAAATATTGATAGGCCCTTAAGTGTATTGGGGAGTCGAGGACAATGACAATGATATTGCACTAATAAACCTAATGCCATGGAGATTGTCTTTTTTAAAAATGTGTCTTTTCTTTATCACAGCATAATACCTAGCTTGACAACAGAAATGTCAACAGTTAGGGCTCTATTCTTCAAACCGTCATGCTCTATTAATGCTGTTTTTCAGTGGGATTTACTTTGTCAAGAAAGGAAGGACCAAAGAGAAAAGTCTATGGTCTTCCTATTCACTAAATCCCTCCTCTCACTGATGCACAAATGACTAACTACTCCCAATGCCATAGAAAGAATGAGAGTTGAAAACGGGCCAAAATCATCCAGGAAGCAGGCGGAAAAAGCTAGTCTTGTATAAGCAAAGTCATGCTTAGACAAGAAGAAAAGGAAAACAGAGTAGGTGATAGGAATGCCAAGGGGTGCTCCCTGTGCTGTGTTTGTGTTCTTTCAGTTGCGGGGAGCAGTAGAGAAAGGCTTCCCCATGCAAATATAATTGAGTACCATTGGCTGGGCCTGTAAATAGTGTCTTAGCTAGGTCCTAAAGAAGTCCATGCAGCTTAACCCCTTTAATCCAGAAAGGAGGAGGAAAATAAACTACTTGGCTGGCAGAGACACATAAGGCTGTAAAATAAAGCCAAAGAGGGGTTAAAGGGATTACAGATGGGGACTGTTCATTGTAATCAGGGGGCATCAAGAGCAATAAGACAGCAGGAAGAAGGCAGAAAGGAGTTCTGTTTAGCTTAGATTTAATTATGAAATGCGGATGAAGAAGAGATTTTGAATTAACCCTTGTGTTTAGAGAACCTGATAAATTTTTATATGGAATAGACAGATAAACAAGTTCTAAGTAACGATCCAGAGCTCAGAAGTCACTTGAAACTCTGAATATCTGAGTCAAAGAATCTGCTGTGTCACCCATCTATATAGTAGCTTCTTGTCCCCAAACTATGTGTGTGCAACACTCTTTTCCAATTTTCACAAAGTTCCCATGAGATGAGCACAGCAGGATTTATTATCTCCGTTTATCCTCCATCCTATCACATAATGATAACTGAGGGTGACTGAGGGTATAGTCTTCCTCAGAGTGATATAACCAGAAAATATTTCCCATGACCATCTGCAGTCAGGCTCTGTGTGTATGCCTAAGAATCTCCCCACAGGAAATACTACCTTGCAAAAAGTTTTTAAAAACTATTTAGCAGTGAAAAACCCCAATGCCAAGAGAAAAAACTCCCCTAAATTTTAATTTGTCCATGTAGCAATCTATTACCCTATTTTTAGAATTTATCTAACTTCTTTCCCAAATATCCATTGTAAGGAATAAACAGAAAAGCTAGAATTTTTTTCATAGGAAATTGCTTATAGAAACATGAATTTATCACTATATTAGCCTTATCATGTCTTCTTTTCTTTGTAAATGGTAGGGAAAATTACTCTCTTTATCTTCTTCCACTTACTGAGAATTAGGAAATGTCCAGAAAGCATTTGAATTATTGCTACAGTGACCAAATCCCAATATCTGTGCTTTTGCATATGCACTTACAAATGGCTTCATTAGAATTAAATAATCACTGGGTATATGATCTTCCTAGAGGTTTTTCAACATTTCATAACAAAGGTTATGTTCATAAAATAGAAGGCCTTGAGACTTTACCTACTAGTTAAGGTCAGAGAACTGATGAGGCAACAGGGCTTGAGGGATAAGAACCCTGGAGAGAAGAAAAGTTCACTAAGGTGAACCCATATTCTGCATGCCTCTTTCCCCCTTAGGGAGCTTGCCAATATTTGTCCAGAGACAGGAAAAGAAATTGGGTAGAAGGCCTGCTGCTTGGCAGCAGGGAGTCCACCAGGGTTTTGGCAATCTCTTGGGGCTGGGGTAACAACTGGGGTTACTGAAGGGCTAAATCCCAGAGATAAGGGAGGCCCAAAGAAGTAAGCCTAACATAGTTTTGCTCTCTCCCATCCCCACCATCCACCCCCAGCATTGTTAACCAAATGGGCAAGACAAGAAACTAAGAAACCAGAAAAGAGACGTGACAAGCAGGGTGGAGTTTTTGGAAATTTCACAGTGTACAGGTAACAAAAATAGAATATCAAGACCCTACAATGAGGCAGGACCCCAGTAAAGACTGAGTTCTCTGTTACTTTATCCAGGAGTCTGTGTATTCAACTAAAACCAAGCCTTAGATTAAAAATGATCCTTGAAGTATATTTGTCCCTGACTAGATTCAGATGATTGGCTTGCATTTTTGCTTTCTGTCAGAGTATAAGATAAATGTACTCTAGAGAAAGAAAACATTCAGAGTCAAAAGTTCTCATTCAAAATGTCCAGCACCCCATCAAAAATAACCAAGACTGCTAAGAAATAGGATATAGAGGGGGAAAAAACTCAGATAATAAAACTAGGCCATAGATGATCCAAATGTTATCAAACAAGGATTTTTTTTTTTAAGATTTTATTTATTTGACAGGTAGAGATCACAAGTAGGCAGAGAGGCAGGCAGAGAGAGAGAGGAGAAAGCAGGCTCCCCGCTGAGCAGAGAGCCCGATATGGGGCTCAATCCCAGGACTCTGGGATCATGACCCAAGCTGAAGGTAGAGGCCTTAACCCACTGAGCCACCCCGGCGCCCCAAGGATTTTTTTTTTTATAATTATGATTTAGTCAAGAAAAATAGGTAACAAAAGTAATGATTTTCCCCAGAGAATTGGAATGTATAAAAATGGACTAATGGAAATTCTAGAACTAAAAAATGTAGTAACTGAAAATAAGAATTCAGTAGGTAGAGTTAAAAGCTAAGGAGCTAATGAACTAGAAGATAAGTCAGTAGCATTAAGAACAAAAAGTATGGCAAATATAGGAAACACCAAAAGAGACAGAAACACAAGGGATAGTGGGGCAGTGGGGGGAGGATAGATCAAACATGTAATTAGAACCCAAGAAAGAAAGAATGGTATAACATTAGAAATGAAAACCAAAAATGAATAAATAGAAAATCTTCAATTATTTATAAAATTAAGGAACAGAATTCTCTATCATTCATAGACAAAGAAAAAATCACAATGGGAATTAGAAAATTATCTAATTGAGTGAACTTGGGATGAGGCTAAAGCTAAACTTAAGGAAAAATTAAAGCCTTATAATGTATATTTTTAAACACATGGAAGACTTATGTCAATGAGTTAAGTATAAAACTCTAAAAATGAATAGCAATGGATACCTAGATGGCTCAGTCGGTTAAGCATCTGCCTTCAGCTCAAGTCATGATCTCAGGGTCCTGGGATTAAGATACATTGCTGCATTGGGCTCCCTGCTCAGTGGGGAGTCTGCTTCTCCCCCTTCTTCCCACTCATGCTCTCTCTCACTATCTCTGTCTTTCTCAAATAATTTTTTTTTTAAAGTGAGTCTTTTTTTTTTAAATAAATCAAGTAAAAAAATTAAAAATGAATAGCAAGTAAAACAAAAAGGTAAAAACATATTAATGAAGTTAGAAATAAAATACAGAAAAAAAATTTGGTTCTTTGAGAACATGATAAATTGTTAAACTTCCTAATAATACTAAACAAGAAAAGAGATAATGCACTATTTATTAAAATCAGATACTTGAAAGGGAATGGCACTACTAGATTTTCACATACTAAAAAGAATATAAATTATATTCTGAACTCTTCTGCCAATAAATTTGACAACCTGGATGAAATGAACAAACTCTCTGAAAAACATTTTTACTAAAATGACATAGGAAGAAATTTTTTTAAAAAATTTTCTACCTAAAAGAATTAAATTTAATCTTTAATTGAAGATATACCTACAAAGATAACCCTGGACTTCATTAGTGAATTATATCAAAAACTGTATACCAAACATAAACAAATGCTTCCATAGATGAACAAAAGTGGAGATACTTCCTAACTCATTTTATCAGTCCAGAATAATTTTTTTTTAAGATTTTATTTATTTATTTGACAGGAGAGACAGCAAAGGAAAGAACACAAGCAGGGGAAGTGGGAGAGGGAGAAGCAGGCTTCCTGCTTGGGAAGCCTGATGTGGAGCTCCATCTCAGGACCCTGGAATCATGACCTGAGCCAAAGGCAGACACTTAACAACTGAGCCACCCAGGCACCCCCAGAATAATCTTGATTGAGAAATCTGACAAGTACTTTACAAATAATAAAAATTATAAACCACTTTCAACAATAAACATAAATTTTAAAAATCCAAACAAAATATTAGCAAGACAAATCCAGTAAGATGGATAAAATGTCATGATCAAGAGGGGTTTATTCAGGAATATACAGTTAGTTTTTCATTTGAAAAAGTCAGTGTAGTTAACCAAAATGAATGAAAAACAAGGGAGAAAAATATCCTCACAACAAAAACATTTGATTACAATTATCATCCACTCCTCATAAAAAGTCACACAAAACTTTTACATCTGATAAAGACATGAGAGAACTACTATTGAAAAGTTTATTTGCATATTTACCATTATAATTGTACCCAGATCAGATGACTTCTAACTTAGTATTTACATACATACTTTTAATAGACTTTATTTTTTAGACTAGTTTTACGTTCACAGCAAAGCTGAACAGAAAGTACAGGGTTACCATATATCCCCCTTCTCCCCAACATGCACAACCTCCCCCACTATCAACATATAGCACCAGACTGGTACATTTGTTACAAATGATGAACCTGTACTGACATACAATTATCACACAAAGTCTGCACTTTACATTAGAGTTCACTCTTGGTGTTGCTTCATCTATGGATTTTGGCAAAAGTATAGTGATATGTATACACTACTATAATATCATACAGAATAGTTTCATTGTCCTAAAAATCCTCTGTGCTCTGCCTATTCCCCTCTCCCTCATTCCCTAGAAAATGCTGATCTTTTTTACTGTTTCCATGGTTTTGCCTTTTCCAAAATGTCAGGTAGTTGGAATTGTATTGTATGTAGCCTTCTCAAGTTGGCTTCTTCCACTTAGTAATATACATTTAGGGTTCTTAGCATTATACAAGATGACTTGATAGCTCATCTCTTTTCAGCATTGAAAAATAATTATCTGAATATACTATAATTTATCCATTCACCTACTGAACGACATCTTAGGTATTTCCAAGTTTTGAAAATTATTCTTAAATCTGCTATAAACATCTTTTGCAGGTTTTTCTATAAATGTACATTTTTAATTCCTTTGCATAAATATCAAAGAACATAATTGCTGCATTGTATAAGAGCAAGTTTAGTTTTGTAATAAACTGTCAAACAGTCTTCCAAAATAATCACACCATTTTGCATCGCCATCAGCAATGAATCAGAATTCCTGTTGCTCCACATCCTCACCAGCATTTGATGTTTCAATGTTTTGCATTTTTACCGTATCAATAGCTGTTTAGTGGCATCAAATTGTTTCAATTTATAATTCCCTACTGACATATGATGTTGAGCATAAAGAGGAATATTTTTATTGAAGCATAATTAATATATATCATTATATTTTTCAGGTATACAACATAATGACTCAACATTTGTATACACTGTGAAATGATCACAATAAATCTTACTTACCATCTATCATCATACAAAGTCACAAAATTTTTTTCTCTGGTAATGTGAACTTTTAAGATTTATCTTCCTAGAAAGTTTCAAATTTGTAATACAATATTTCTTACTATAGTCCCCATGCCACACATTACATTACCATGATTTATTAATCTTATAACAGGAAGTTTGTAATTCTTGTACCCTCTACTCATTTTGCCTCTCCTCCAACCCCAATCTATTCTCTGTATCCACGAGTTTTGTTTTGTTGGTTTGTTTTATTTTTTAGTTGACACAAGTGAAATCATGTGGTATATGTGTTTCTCTGACTTACGTCACTTAGCATAATAATCTCAAGATCCATGTTGTCACAAATGGCAAGACTTCATTCTTTTTTATGCCTGAGTAGTAGTCAGTTATATGTGTGTGTGTATACCACATCTTCATTATCCATTCATCTATCAATGGACACAGGTTTTTCCATATCTTGGGTACTGGAAATAATTCTGCAATAAACATAGCAGTACATATATCTTTTCAAATTAGTGTATTCATTTTCTTCAGATAAATACCTTGAAGTAGAATTGCTAGGTCATAGAAAAGTTCTACTTTCAATATTTTGAGTAAACTCAATACTGTCCTCCATTGTGGCTATACCAAATTATACTCCACCAACAGTACAAAAGAGTTTCCTTTTCTCCACATTGTACTAACACTTACTTATTGTTTTTTTTATCATAACTCTTCTGACTGGCTTGAGGTTATACCTCACAGCAGTTTTGATTTCCATTTTCCTGATGATTAGGGATGTTGAGCTTCTTTTCATGTGCCCATTGGCCATCTGTGTCTTCTTTGGGAAAATGTCTATTCAGATTTTTTGCTCATTTTTTAATTGGATGGTTTGCTTTTTGTTATTGAGCTATATGCATTCTTTGTATATTCTGGATATTAACCCCTTATCAGATATATTATTTGCAAATATCTTCTCCCATTCTGTAAGTTGTCTTTTGTTTGTTGATGGTTTACTATGCAAAATCTTTTAATTTTGGTGCAGTCCCAATAGTTTGTTTGCTTTTGTTTCCCGTGCCTGGGGAGATTTATCCATAAATATGTTACTAAGGCCAACATCCAAGAGATCACTGTCTACATTTTCTTTTAGAAGTTTAAGATTTCAGTGGTTTAGGTCGTTATCCACTTTGAATGTATTTTTGTGTATGGTGTAAGGAAGTGGCCCAGTTCCATACTTTTGCACATAGCTGGGTTGTCTTTTCCCCATTGTATATTCTTGCATCCTTTGTGATAGATTAATTAACCATATACATTATCGGTTTATTTCTGAGCTCTTTATCCTGTTCCACCAATCTATGTGTCTATTTTTGTGCCAGTACCATACTACTTTGATTACTACAGGTTTGTAGTATATCTTGAAATCTGAATTGTGATGCCTCCAGCTTTGTTCTTTCTCAGGATTGCTTTGGCTACTTGGGGTCTTTTGTGGTTCCATACAAATTTTAGGATTATTTGTTCTAGTCTGTAAAAAATACTATTGGTATTTAGATAGGGATTGCACTGAATCTGTAAATTACTTTAATAGTATGGACATTTTAACAATATTAATTCTTCCAATCCATGAGCATGGTTATCTTTCCGTTCCTGTTGCCTTCAAAATCTTTCATCAATATCTTATAGTTTTAAGAGAAAAGTTATGTCTCAAGTTAATTACTTCTCCCTTTTTTGTTGACTCGTTAGTAGTTCAGTAGCATGACCTTTGACAGATGCTTTAAGATTAGCAAATAAATCCCTTCACATAAGGTCTAGGTTCTTTTCAAATTGCTGCTTTTGCATTAGGTCCTAGGGCAAATGAGTCTGAATACAAGCCCTTTAAAGGAAGAATCTCCATTCCCTAAGGTCCTATGGTTCTCCAGCACATAAGCCCTATTGGCTTTCAAAGCCAGATGTTTTGGGGGTTCATCCTTCCAGTGCAGGTCCCACGGATTGAGATGCCTAATGTGGAGCACAAATCCCTTACTGTTTAGGGACAAGTTCCATATTTGTGAGATGTCCCTCATTTGTGGGTCCAGTGGGTGCCCCTCTGGGGGTGGGGTTTTGGTAAGACCACGTCTCTGACTCTCCTATCAGTCTTGATGTGGACTTTTAATCCTTCATCATAGATTAGCTGATCAGCTTGTTCTTAGGTTCTTTTCAGAGGGGACTATTTCATATGTAGCTATAGATTTGTTGTGTTTATGGGATGAAGTGAATCTAGGATCTCCACTGCCATCTTGAATCACCTCCTCTCCAGGAATTTTTGATATTTTAAAAGGAACCTACAAAAACCATACAGCAAATGTAATAATAGCAAACTCCTGAAAGTTTCCCTCTTAATATTGGGAACAAGACAAAGATGTATGCTATCACTAACTCTGTCCAAAATTTTACTAAAAATCCTAGCAATCAATATGGCAAGACAAAATAAGATACAATAAATGAAGAGGAAGAAACAAAACCATAATATTTAGAAATGACAAAAAATCCAGAAGAATCTACCTATAAACTATTAAAATTACCAATTTGGTTTAGTAATTTCCCTGATTCATTGTCAACATGCAAATATTAATTCTATTTCCTTATAGCAGTAATGACACAAGAATTATTAAAAGAATTTTACCAAAAAATCTAAATAATTGCAAGATATGCCATACTGAAGACCAGAAAGACTCAATATTGAAAAAGTGTCAATTCTCCTAAAATTGACCTATAGAGTTTTACTGTTATCTCAAATAACTCCTAACAGATTTCTGTGCATGTGTGCAATTTGTTATGCTGATTCTAAAATGTATAGAGATGTACAAAAGACCAAGAATAATGAAAACAATCTAGAAGAACAATATCAAAACTGAAGGACTTATATTAAGATATATCAGAAATTACTGCAAAACTACAATAATTAAGAATTGTAATGTTAGGGCTCCTGGGTGATTCAGTTGGTTAAGCATCCGACTCTTGATTTCAGCTCAGGTCAGGATCTCAGGGTCATGAGATCAAGCCCTGAACTGGGTTCCATGCTCAGTGGGGAGTCTCCTTGAGATTCTCTCTCTCTCCTTCTCCCTTGGCCCTTCCCCACACCGGTGCCCTCCCTCTCTAAATAAATAAATAAATAAATAAATAAATAAGAACTGCAATGTTGGCCCAATGAAAATATAAACAGACCAATCGACCATAACAAAGAATCCATACATAAATCAAATCCATACATAAATCCATGTGGTCATTTGATTAATGACAAAAATTATCTTGAAGGCTATGGAGAGAAGATGATCTTTCGAATAAGAGTTATTGGGTCAATTAAATGTCTATATAGAAAAAAATTACATATATTAAAAAGGAAGAAATATTTTTTAAAAAGGAAAAAATATGTATAATGATACATACCTCACATATACATAAAAAGTAATTCCAGATAGATGGGAGATTTAAATATGAAAGCACAAACAATACATCTTTTGGAAGAAAATAGGGTATCTTCAAGATGACAAATATATTTTAACAGTATACAAAAACTAATTATAAAGAAAAAATTGATAAGTTGGACTACATTAAAAATAAGAATTTCTCTTCATCAAAAGACATTATTTTAAAAAGGCAAGTCACAGAGTAGAAATATTTGCAATACATACCTGAAAAAGAACTTGTATCTAACATATAAGAATAATTCCAACAAACTGATAAAGCAAAAGCCAACAGAAAAAAATGGGCAAGAAACTTAATAGGTACTTTACAAAGAAACAAACCAGCCAGTAAACTATAAAAAGTGTTCAACATCTTCAGTTGTTAGGAAAAGGAGATTCAAAACAAAATGATAAAAGGCTGACTATACTAACTGCTGATGAGAACATGTAACAAAAAGAATACTCATAAATTGGTGGTATCACTTTGGAACATTGTTTGCCAATATCTGCTAAACCTGAACATAACCACCCTATGACTCAACAATTCCATTCTTAGACATATACCCAACAGAAATGCATACATATATGCATCAAAAGACATTTCCAAATGTCTGTAGTACCACTAAATAGCCAAAACTGGAATCTACCCAACTCTCCATCAACAGTAGAATGGACCAATAAATTGTATATGTGTATGCAGTACAGTAATATATGGCACTATGAATGAACCAACTATTGTTACTCCAAACAACATGGGTAGTTTACATGGGTAGTATTACATCTCTCAGATAATAATTCCAAGAGAAAGAAACCAGACTGACAATAGCACAAATGGTATAATTCCATTTGTATATAGTTAAAAACATGTAAAACTAATTAATTATGACATCAGAAAGCTTCTTTTATTTTCAGGAGTGGGTAATGAGGATAGAGGGAATAAAGAGACTCTTGAAGAGTACTGATAACTATTTCTTAAACTGGGTGATGGTTACATGGGTGTGTTCACTTTGTGACAACATGTCACTTAATAATTTCTCTGTACGGATGTTACAATCTAGTAAAAACTTTACTCAATAAAAATCACAGTGGGCTTAAAGGGGCACTTGGTTATAAGAAGGAATCTAATTTAAATTATAAAGGGGAGGCATAAATAAGTTCTTCTTCAGTCAAATAAGTTTAAGCATTGAAAATTCCTAAGGATCAAAGCCAAGGCATGTTTATAAATAATCTAGATGAGGGAGCATCTAATGAAATCCCCATGCTTGCAGACAATATCTTTCAGGTTGTAGAAAACCCAGTCAATAGGGATAAACTGCAGGACGACAGAAAAGGCTTTGAAAGTGAACTGAATGGTGGTAAATGTGTTTCTCTGTGGTCAGCTAAATAGTAATGCAGGGAATAAAAAGAATATAAAGATGTCTTATTCCACTTTATATAAGCATCAGAACAAATAGCATAGAACATTTATACACAGCTGGTACTAAAAATCATTGTTGATAAATGAAGGATTAAATGAAGGAATAAATAATGGGCTTGGACTATGCTATCAGTTTGAACTCAGGAAAATGTCAAGATGAGGACTTATTATAGACTATTCCCTGAAGAAGCAGACCTAATGTACTAGTGAATTTGGGGTAATATTCCCAACAGTGAGAAAGATTTTAAATGTAAAACAGAGGACATTGTTCAACTGATGTTCTTAAAATATACGAATAGGGCCTCCAAAATAGAGGAGTAAGACCTCCAAGAGCAGAGTGTGTAGAAAGACCTGGTCTGTAAAGATGAAGACAGGTCAAGAATACAAGGCTATACAACTATCACAAACTATTTGAACATAGACATTAATGCCTGTGATGGTTAGTTTTATATGTCAACTTGGCTAGGCTTTAGTACCCCTTATTTATCAAAGGCAAATCTAGGTTTTGCTGTGAAGATGATTTTGTAGATATGGTTGACATCTAGAATCAGTTGACTTTAAGTGAAGGAGATTACCCTCAATAATGTGGCTGTACCTCATCCAATCAGGTAGAACGTAGTAAGAGCAAAAAATGAGGTCTCAGACAAAAAATTCTGTTTCGAGACTGCAGCATCAACTCCTGCTGAGTCCTCAGCCTACTACTGCCTGTCCTGCAGGTTTCAGACCTGTCAAGCTTCACAACAGCATGAACCAATTCCTGAAAACAAGTTGTGTGTGTGTGTCTGTATGTGTGTGTATCTATATACCAACAGAGATAGAGATAGAAGTAGTGATAGATAGAGGTAGAGATAGAGGTAGGGATAGTTATGACCGATTGGTTCGGTTTCTCTGGAGAACCCAGAGTAACGCAATGCCTCGAGAACAGCAATGCCCAAAGTACATCAGTAGAAATAATAGAAATATAAATGAAAAAGTAGGAAAATTTATTGCAGACAGAGAGAAGAACACATAAAAGAATCTGAGAAAAAGGAGTATGACTCATTTGATAGGTGTAACATAAGCACAGAGAGGTAGTCAGGCTTACCATGAACTCCACAGAACATTCTAACTTCTGTTCATCCTTCAGATCTCAACTCAAGCATCACCTCTTCCAGGAAGCTTTTCCTGACTCTCTCAGACCATAACAATTCCCTCATTCTACTCTCTGATCACACCCAGTTCTTTTTCCTTCGTGGCAAATAATCAGGAGGACCTCCTTTTATATACTGAGTTCATGAGAGCTCAATAATATAAATGCTTTGCTCAGGGCCTAAAACATTGTAAGTACTCAGAAAATAATTGTTATGTGAATTAATAAATATTCTTATTTTGTAACATGTTCCTTATTCACTTTATATGTAAAATTAAAGGTATTTCAATATCACAGAGAGTAAGGCAATACTAAAATTTTAGTACAAGTTCTTGAGTGAAATCAAATACCAAGTATAATCTGGTTAGACAAAATACACACTGAGCTGCCACTTTATGCTAGAAATTATAATGATTATGAAAACTTACATGAGCTAAATTTAGACAGGTTCCTGATCTCAAAAAGATTATAATGGCAATATCCAATCCATTTATGAAAACTTTTGAATATGAGAAAATACTTAAATCAGTAGAAAACAAAATGCAAGCATAATAAAAGGATCACAGGTTGAACCCAGACATAAAGACATAAAGAATAGACCTTGGAGCTAAATTGCTTGGGTTTCAATCTTTGGCACTTCTTAGCTATGAACCTTGACCTCAGATTCCTCATCCATAAAATGTGAAAACCATATTACTTACTTCATACAATTGCTTAAAGATTAAATCAGTCAATGTATGCAAAGCTCTTAGAACATTGCCTGATGCCTAATTGCTGCAGACATGGTTGTACTGAAATGGCTGAGGCTATTATTTTTTTTTTCTTTTTTTAAAGATTCTATCTATTTATTTGACAGACAGAGATCACATGTAGGCAGAGAGGCAGGCAGTGAGAGAGAGAGGAGGAAGCAGGCTCTCCACCGAGCAGAGAGCCCGATGCGGGGCTCGATCCCAGGACCCTGAGATCATGACCTGAGCCGAAGGCAGAGGCTTTAACCCACTGAGCCACCCAGGTGCCCCGAGGCTATTATTACTGACACAGAAACTGAACTGAAAGACTCACAATAATAAGTCAAGAAAAGCTTTTTTAAAATTGTTAATTCTTACATTATGTTTTCAAAGAAGGTAAAGTTAAGAATTAAAAATGAGATGGTGGGTTCTTCCTGATGGATAGAAGGTATAATGATGGTGATTTTAAAATACTAAAAAATTTCCCTTTGAGTGTGTTGATTTGATGACCATTCCCCCATAAGGTCTAGGCATCCCTCTGCCTTGGGAAGATTAGAAATAACACATAAGAAATGCACAGAGAAAAGTAATAGTTACTTTCTGATAAGCAAAGAGGATTATGTAACAAAACACTAGACTACAGGATTGTCCATTGTCTTAAGAATTTTTTCCTCAAATTACGTTAATTCCCTCTTGAGCTCATTTACACTTGTGTCACAGACATACTCTCCTGATCATCGTTCTCACTGGCCCCTCCATTGCCACTGTGTTTTAGGAGCCTGCTCCCTAACACAGAACAGAATTCTTTCCCATATTTTCCTTCCTCTGAGTCCTCATGTCCACCAGAAAAAATCCCAAGTTCCTTCATTAAAAAAAAAATCTTTGCCAAGTTCCATGGAACTCTCTTCAATTGTTTGAGAAGTCAACATCCCCGTCTGAAATATTGGCCTTCAGATTTTTTTTAACCAATGGCGAGAACAGTCAGTGACAAGTTCATGACTTAGAGGTACACAGCTAAGACAAGAGAGTCCTACAAAGAAGCACCGTGCAGAATCAAGAAAATATCTCCCCCAACGATTAACTTCTGTTCTGCTCTTAAAACTTTTGAAAGCCAGTTCCTGGAGTATGGGAATAGTCACTTCACCTCCTCAGTTAGCCATCAAAATTCTGTGAATAATCCGCTCAGGTCTGGTAATTAGTCCTTGAAAAAACAAGTTGCCAGAAATTATAAAGACTAACTGTAATCAGGAAGGTGTTGTTGTTTCCCCTAAAGCCTGTATCTACAAAATTAGGCTTTACCCAACATGACTGTTAACCCCAAAATAAGGAGAGCATCTTAGGACCTTTCAAAGAACAGAATGAGGGAGGCCCTGACACTAAGAATGTTGGTGTTCACTCACTGCTGAAGAAGGTAAGGATGGAAAACACACACTTTCATAATTATGGATGAACTTTCCCCACCTCCCCTCAGGTTCTCCCATTATTATTCAGGACTTGAATCACTGGAATCTCCTTTTTGTCAACTAATAAATGGTTTGAGTACTGGCTGCATGTCACTAATGGCTAAAGTGAACCGTCTGAGTAGTCTGAGTCAGTCTTTCAAAGATACAGCATAATGAAGAAATTCATCATCTTCCTGTCCCACCCCCTTTTGTATTGTTTCCCAATGCCCCATTGTGCAGTGGCAACAACCCTAGATTAAATAACTCCCCTCCACCAGCCACCTTTGGATTTCACTCTCCATCTCCCAAATCCAGATGTACCAATATGCCATTCTGTGCCCAAAATATTATCTATCAGGGCACCTGGGTGGCTCAGTGGGTTAAAGCCTCTGCCTTCGGTTCAGGTCATGATCCCAGGGTCCTGGGATCAAGCCCCGCATCAGGCTTCCTGCTCAGCCTGCCTCTCTGCCTGCCTCTCTGCCTACTTGTAATCTCTGTCTGTCAAATAAATAAATTAAAAAATCTTTAAAAAAAAACAAAAAATAACCCAAAGTATTATCTATTGTCCCACTGTGGGCAGCAGATGAGAATAGATTCATTTGGATGAAGAAGGAGGCAAGAAAATATGCATAAGATACAGAACTTGGATATGTATATGGGAAACAGGTTGAATACACACTTGGAAAAGTATTTGCAAACATAAAATGAATAGACAGTAGCTTGATTACATAAAATCTCTCTAAATAAGGGACTCTATCCGTCAATCAATCAAGAAGCATTCCTTGTATAACCCACTAATGTTCCTAGTGGATTGCAGCATATGCTGTGAGGTATAAAACTAATGCTTAAAGAGCTAACATATGAAATAAGTGCTCAATTATGTAGCTGAGTGTAAGCTTACAGGATTTCAGAGACAGTGAAATGGCTACACTGTCTCTCAGCTACATCCTTTTAATTACCTACCCCCAGCCCAGCATACTGTTGGTGAGATGTTACATGTACCAGCAAATAATCTAACTTCCCCATATTCAGCTCCCTCTTATTGGACAGTGGTCTCATTAACAACTGCTGCTTTCTCCAGGCCCTGAACTGTTCAGATCTTCCACCTTGTTTACATTACCTGCTACTAGTATGTCTCTTCATTTTTGGATTCTGATTCTATTCTCTCTCTGGTGAGCCTTCCCTTGGATAGATAACTCAGGAAATCACCTCACTCAGCCCCATTTGTTTGAGCTTCTACACTTGTATCATCCATTCTGGTTATGACTCAACCCTGTGGTTGGGAACCAGATTATATTTCATTAGCTTCTTATCCCTGGGGCACAAAGAACATTGGGGAAGGGTGTAACTATGCTGGATGCTCTAGTTCTCTGGATTAAGTTGGACTGGATATCCAGTTGAGATGACTTCCTCTGGGTGAAAAGAGACCTCTTTGAGCACAATAGTACATAGGCTGAGAATTGGATTATTTTCCCATTTCCCGACCCACTTCTAGCTGTTAGATAACCAGGTATTGGGTCCTGTGGCTCTAGTCTATCCACTTCTGGATCTGAGGCAGGGAATTCTTTGGTCCAGGTTCCCATGGCTCAAAGGTTAGCCAGAACTCTCAAGAACTCTAAAGCTTGACTTATAGAACAAATATGTAGGTAATGGGAGAAGAAATTGAGAAAGAATCAGGCCCTTTCATGAGCCACTTGTTAGCTGAAGTTTAACAGAATTTGTAGAGAAGAGAAAAATATATCTAGATTAGCAAAAAAAAAGGAGGGGGTGTGCTTTTTTGAAAGTGAGAGGGAAAGAAACCCAAGTCAGGCTCATTCACACTGGTGGTAGAAAACTAGAGTAAATACCAAATATCCTTGTCACTGGAATCTTTAAAACCTCTTTGAAGCCAAGATCACATCCATTAGAGCCTCTATTCTTGGATTTCTATAAGATGATGTCTGTCCTTCATATCCAGAAAACCTAGCGTACAACCCATGTTTTTGAAGACGGGTCCCTAAGCTATTACTTATCTCCCATGGCTTCATGTTTCAGAGGTTTCTTATATCTATTTATCACATTTCTTGCAAATCTAACCTTCTGCTGACAACTCACCTGTATTAGGCTGCTAGGACTGCCATAACAAAACACCACTAACTGGGCGGCTTAAATAACAGAAACATTTTCTCACAGTTCTGGAGGCTAGAAATCCAAGATCAGGGGCAGGTTTGGTTTCTCTTGAGGTCCCTCTCCATAGCTTGCAGATGGCTGCCTTCTTGCTGTGTCCTCACCTGGCCTTTCTCTGTGTATGCATTCCTGATGTCACTTCCTCTTGTTATTAGGACACCAGTTCTATTATACTAAGGCTCCAACCTTATGACTTCATCTAACCTTAATTACCTCTTTATGGGCCTATTTTTCAAATAAAGTCACATGGGGATTAGGGCTTAAACATGTGAATTTGGGGGGGAGACACAATTCACTCCATAATACCACCTACATGAAGACCATGGATTCAGCTGGATCCCAGAAATGGCAGAAATGTTTAAACTGAAGGTGTCATGCATCTTTAAACTAGTCCAAGTTCTCCAGCATCTGAAATCAAGTTAAGGTACACTTATGCTTTCATAGTTAGAATAGCAACTATTTTATCTCAAAGAGCTCCCAGACCAGGGCAACAGGCTTATTTTTGGCTATCAAGGTGATTCTAGAAGCCTGAATATACCACCTAAAGACTTCTTGGTCAATCCATGGTCCAAGTATCCATGGGCTTCCTCGAAGTTTAGGGGGCTGCACCCTCTACAATTTGGCCAACAGCTCTTGTATTTTCTAGGGATCCAGAACACTATCCCAGCACCTTTCCCAGAAGGCCCACATCTGAAGACCACACTCCCTATGGGATCCCCGTCAGGAGAATTTCACAGCTATGCCCACCCAGTCAGATCTCATCTGATATACTCAACAGTGTTCTAATACCTATAGTTGGCAATAGTCAGTGGTTTCAGGACAATGCTAAGCACATTGTCAGCACTCAATACATTCCTGAATGAATGAATAAATAAGTGAATAAACCTAATCCATTTGGTTATCCAGTGGCACTCTACCAAAGTGAAGTGCTATACAAATACCACTCTGTCAGTGACTTGTATTTGGTATCCATTCTGACTGGTGGAGCTCAAGGCCAGTATGTTGGCAAATACTGGTAATAGCACTTTTGCTTATTCCTGGGGAAAATAGGTATCTGTGATAAAGTCAAGGATTTTAGGGCTGACCAAGAAAAAGACAAGACTATAAAATGACAGTATTGGACAATCAGCTTTAGGCAGTGCTTAGAGTTGCATGAGAGAAGTCCTCTTCCTTCTAAGAGGAGTAGAAGACATTTCAAAGACAACAGCACAGGGCCAATACCCAGAAGGTGAGGAGGCTGATGGAATCTTGGGGGACAGGAAAATCAGAGATAGGGCTTAGATGCCTACGCCATGTCACTCTGCGGTCTCTGGGCCAGAGAGCTCTAAAGAGCAGTACTAGTTTGGGGTATTCTACAACTATGGGGTTTGTCTTATTTATAGGTAGCAGATATTAGATGTGATTTTGTGGGGTATATGCTCTCAAAAGCTTAAAATATGCTTATTTGGGTGATATTTAAGGCAAACAGTTATGTAAGATTTTCAGTTTGGCATCAGTAGGCTTTGAGCTCACTCTCCTAGCCTGCTATAAAGAAATAAACAATATAGAGGCCAATAAACAGGGGCCATTTTAGCCCATTTATATAAGAGAGTCCTAGAAAACAAAGAAACAGAAGTGCCACTAGGTCCCTCAGACCCTTTGCAGAGGCATCTGTCCCCCACCTCCCAAAAAAAGTTAGACACCAAGTAGGATTGGGTTTCTTTACAAGTGAGTGAAAGATAAGCCCTGGTGGTCAAGTGGCGATGGTGAGGATCTTCTGATAGCTGCAGAGGGGGGGATTCAGATTCTCTGGGTTATCCTACTCCTGTGCGAAATGCGCTGGTCCTATGATCTGTTTTAACTATGAACCCCTGTTTATATCCCAATTTTAGATGGACCTTTCTAGAGCACTTGAGTTAAAAGAACCACCTCTTTTTTTTTTAAGGTTTTATGTATTTATTTGTCAGACAGAGAGAGAGAGAGCACAAGCAGACAGAGTAGAGTAGCAGGCAGAGGCAGAGAGAGAAGCCGGCTCCTCGCTGAGCAAGGAGCCCAATGTGGGACTTGATCCCAGGACCCCGGGATCATGACGTGAGCCAAAGGCAGCAGCCCAACCAAGAGAGCCACCCAGGCATCCCACTCTTTTTTTTTTTTTAAATAAAGATTTTATTTATTTGACAGAGAAAGAGATAGTGAGAGAGGGAACACAAGCAGGGGGAGTGGGAGAGGGAGAAGCAGGCCTCCCATAGAACAAAGAGCCCTATGTGGGGCTCACTCCCAGAACCCCAAGATCATGACCCAAGCCGAAAGCAGATGCTTAATGACTAAGCCACCCAGGTGCCCCAAACCACCTTTTTCTTGCACACCATGCCAGACTGATAACCAGATGAAATGTGTAAACTATGTATTGCAAAACCATCTCAGATGCAGCTCTCCTCTTTCTTATGAATGTCTCTTTAAGTCAGGGTTAGCTTAATCCAATCGCTTATTATTCTACTTAGAATATGCCATTTTATTGAAATCATGTATTTCTCTCTTAGACCTCCTCTGCATGAGATTTATGATTTATTAGGTAAGGTAAATGAAGCATAATTCAGTCCCAAGGGAAGCCACTAGAAGCCTTTTGCCTTTAGTAATAAAAGAACGCTTAGTGGAAGAACTGGTTCTTAAAGAATGGTTAAGTCGAGATAGGAGAAAAGAAGGGAGGAAGAGAACACCAAGTTAGGAAAAAGATGAACAAAGCCTCTAAGCTCAGAATGAGCTGTTCAACTGAACCAGGGTATATCTAATGAAAGCAGTTTGTACAGAAAGGGACTAAATTACAGAGAAACACGGAAGCAAAGGAATTTGGACTTAATTCAGGAGTCACTGAAAGTTCTTGTTCTAGGGATAGTCTGGAAATGTTGTTTGGGCATGGAACTGTGAATAAATGGCATAACATACCCTTACCTCAATCTCAAGTGAATGCTGGATAAATCAGAATTGTACCCAGGTACATACATGCAATAGGACCTACAAAAGCTTGAGCCACAAATAAAAGCCTTCTAAGTCCCAGAGGCCTTTTCTTAACTTAAGAAAGTTGTCTGGAAATGCATTATCCCTGACAGAATATTACCCCCTACAAAGAATTGAAGCTTGAAAATGTTTGAGCTATCCCTTGTATTGAATCAGGCAATTTTTCGAGCTCTTAAAGTTAGTGTAACTTCAATGCCAAAAATTAAGATGATATATGGAAAATTATATTTAGGGCCCAGCAATGCCTAGACCACTTCTCAGATGCTTTCAAATTAAGGATCAATTGAAAACAACAGTCATGCATTCCAAATTTCAGTGATCTAATGGGCCATGGTAAAGCAATATGTCTTTTATTTTTACAGTGATAGAAAAGAAGTAGACACTTTGAAACCCTTTCATTTTCTTCTTTTTGAACTCTTTCTCTAGAACTGGACATTTGTAAATTCCAAAACTGCCAGGGACTCGTCTCTTCAAATATATGTAAGAAATATTGGGACATAACATTTTTGTGTCAGCACTTCATGGTTTCTTATTACACATGGAGAGAGATCAAGCATAGATGTTATCTAAGAATATAAAGAGAAAAATCATTGAGGACAGAGGAAAAGAATGCTCACCCTATATGAACTTAGATATTCAGAGATCCTATACAAAAGTAAAATAATTAGGATAAATGGTCTAGAGAAGAACAAAAGGACAAAAAATTTATGAATTTTTATTGAAAATAAAATTCTCAACAAAGAGTCACGCTTAATATGCTTTAGTCAGTATAAGCTAGGTTATGCTGTGGTAATAAATAACCCTGAAACCCCAAAGACTTAACCCAAGAAAACTGAATGTCTACTTTATGGAAAATCCATTACAGAGAATAGTGACTCTCCAGAGCATCTACACATGGTTGACTTCAAAGTTTTAATCTTACCATCACAACTCAAGTCCTCCTTCACAATTGCCAAGACAGTAGAAGTAGCTAGAGGGGTACATGATAGCTTCCCAGTTCTTCAACCCAAAAGTGACACACATCATTTCTACGCATGATCCATTAGCCAGGACTAGTCAATACGCTCTGTTCAACTGCAAGGAGATATAGAATTACAGCATACCAACTTATCTCTTATCCAAATAAGAGAGTTGTTGGTAAAAAAAACAAAACAGAAGGAAGAAGAGGAAAAAAAGAATAAATGGGGGGGGAATGAACTTATAGAAGGGAGAGTAAGAAAAAGAATGGATGGAATTTAACCACAGATTCAGAACCAAGAATCTATAAATTCTGAGTTCTAGTCTCAACTCTACCCCAGTATTATACAAATTAAGGTTCTCCCTAAACCTTAGGGTCCTTAGCTGTATAAGGAGAATGTCTCATTATAGATGTGAAAAGCCCCTTGGAAAAATAATTATTCTAGAGAGTAAAGTCTTCTGAAGAGGAACTGGATATATGCATATTTATCAGAAACATAAGAGGTAGAAGCTAAAAAGTCTCACAGAAATGCAGAATACTCTGTATTTTATGTATAAAAGATATAAAGACACTTAAAAATGCCGTTTCCACCTATGGGCACCAAAATAATCAACTAAACATTCTAAAGAACTTATTTGCTTAAGAAACTGCAAATTGGACAGAAACATCCTGAGGAAGAAGGATGCAGGAGACAATGTTAGGACTCAAGTCTGCAAGTCTGTGATAGTAACCAAGCCCTATCACTAACTTTGACAGCTCTATAACTCAATTTTCTCATGTATAAAATAAAACCAGTGCTGGCATAATCTACCAGCAATAAGAAAGTTTTTTGAAAGGCTCAGAGTATTCTATAAAATAAGCACTAACCAGAAAATGCCGTATACCAAAGGTGGCAGTGGCACCTAGAGGTTCCTTCAAAGAGTACCCTTGCTCCTAGAATCAGGTGGCACGGTCACAAAGCCATTTAAATTTTTTATGGTATTTCTTAAGTGGGAACAATCTGATAATATTGTGTGTCCCCTACTGGAAACACACTACGTACTATATATCCTTGGAAAAGGTTTCTGTTTTACTAAAGTCAAAGCTTCTCTTGCTTAAGTATATATATTTAATATAATAATATGCATACATTTATATACATGCTTATATCTTTGAATGCATATATACAACATTTATTGTTGGACTATGTGCTTAGATATATGTTCTTTACCCTGTGCCACCGCCCTTCCCCACTCCCGTTTGCGTCTTTGCTAGAATCCAGCCTAGAGGCACACAAGATGAATACAGGCCGTATGAACTCAGCAGCTTCGTGTATCTGGATGCTCAAAAGCAGCAGTCATCTATCAAAGGAAGTGTATTGGACTAAATGGAGAGATTTTTAATAAGAGGCAAGGGGGTGCACTTTACCTAATAAAAAGAGCATAGAGAGACCCTGGCTGTGGCTAATGTGCATAAAAAATTCAGCCTGTCAGATCCTCACTTTTCTAATTCAGTAATCTAAATAATTTATTTGACATTTTAGCTCAAGATGACCTTTCTTAGGAAAAAATTACTGTTTTAAACTTTTAGCAAGTGCAACCCCAGCCACAGAATCCCTATTGAAGTCTGCATTTTCCCAAATGAGCAAAGGTTAATCTCGTAGCACTCAAACACATTGCTGACCCTTTTAAACAGCTCACAAAATGTCATTTAATTTTTTAATCTAATTTCAATTATACTGTAATATTTTGGTTGAGTATTTTGTGGGAATGGGATGGGAATGTGAGATTCTAGTCAGGTTCTAATTAGAAAAGTTTAAGCAAATAATCCATTTTAAATAACAGGTATTAGGTAGGGTCATGCATCCTCCTACGGTTTGAATATATATAAAACAAAATCAGACACAATATGTACTAATATCATGCACAATTTCCCTGAAGGATTAACAAGTAGGGATTAAGGTAGTTGATTCTTAAAAGAAATAACATGAGAGTTGCCAAGGTTCTCAAAGGTGTGTGACTGAGGCAATTAGACATTAAGCCAAGCTACTCAAAGAAACCTCATGCCCTAATCCACACAATGTCCAATTTATCCTCAGAATCCATTCTAGGACAGTTCTGAATCAACCCAGGAGATCAGTAGGGTGACAGATGTCATAGGCACATCACCTTCTCATCCATTCTCCAAGCGGTTAGTGAAATTCCAACCTTTTCTCTCAAAAGCCACTTCTTAGCTTGCTAGCAGGTCAGAAAAACAAAAAAGATGAAACTGTTAATATGAGGATAATTCAATATTCCACTCTGTGCAATAAGCTGTCCTTTGGCCATTGCATTCTAGAAAGCTTAGTTAGGTGATTTACAGATACTGTAATACTTTGTTCACCAGGATCTCCTCCTACCCACACTGAAGGATAATAGTATTTGATCTTCTAATTTGACAAACATCCCATTTTCTGCAAAATTGTTCATGGTCATTTTTTAAGCAATGTTTCTCTGTTATTTGCAAACCCAAAGTATCATCACTGGTAGTTGTACCAATGATGTGAGTAGAGTGAGCTGGCGTGAACAACAAGCCAAGAAATGAAAGCTCAGCTCCATTATTCCCTTCTCATTACCACGTCTCTTGATACAGCAACCCCTAGAGACTGCTGCTCCTTATTTCCTTACCCTGAAATACATTTCCCTTCATCAAAAGTGCCTACAAATCACAGTCTTATGGAAGTTTCCTCAAAAAAAGAGTCTAGTACCTAACAGTCTAGTTAGGTAGACTAACAAGCTAGTCTCCTGCCTTTCTTCCTTGACTACTGATAACAAAATCTACCTCCAAAGGAAGAGATGATAAGAGACCCAGACACAAATAGGGTTTTGGCTAAATATTTTTACTTTAAAATGTACAGTCTTACAAGCACTATCATCAATGAGAACTGTGTGAAGTCTAGCATATCATGCTGTTTCATAAATGAAAAATAATCCATTTCTGTTATTTTAGCTTTATTCATCTCAAGGGTTCTCAACTCAAAGTATATATCAGAATTACCCATGGAGCACTGTGAAAAACACAAACCTGAGAGTCCCTCAAAAATCCCATCAGACCTGTGGGAGTGGGCCCCATCTCATTTATTTTTAAATAGCTATACAGAACTTTTTATGCCTATCAATCCCTGGTTAAGAATCTAACCATTTTTGTCTTATAAAACTTTTGTCACCAAGAAAACAGGATTACTTTTTTTTTCTTTCAGATGACGTTGGTATAGTGTATTATTGGTTATCAAAATACTCATAGTTTGGGGACTTTGAAATGGTAAATATTCATGGTGCATAAAAAATCATGATACAGAACTGCACAATCTTAATTACTTGAAAATGCTTCCTTATATAAATACACACATGTGACCTAGCAGTCAAACTATAAACTGCTTGTGATTATGGATGACTTTTTTCTTTCCTTTTTGTGTTTTTCAGTTTCCTTTTATGCAAATGTTAACTTTTAAAAAATAAATTTTTGGGCGCCTGGATGGCTCAGTGGGTTAAGCCACTGCCTTCGGCTCAGGTCATGATCTCGGGGTCCTGGGATCAAGTCCCGCATCGGGCTCTCTGCTCAGCGGGGAGCCTGCTTCCCTCTCTCTCTGCCTGCCTCTCTGCCTACTTGTGATCTCTGCCTGTCAAATAAATAAATAAATAAAATCTTTTAAAACAATAAATAAATAAATAAATTTTTAAAAGACCTAAAAAAAGAAAATCATTAACCCGGTAAGTAAGTTTTCACATGGGTTATCTAGTGTAATTAAAATAGTGAGTGGGGGCGCCTGGGTGGCTCAGTGGGTTAAGCCTCTGCCTTCGGCTCAGGTCATGATCTCGGGGTCCTGGGATCGAGTCCCGCATCAGGCTCTCAGCTCAGCAGGGAGCCTGCTTCTGTCTCTCTCTCTCTCTACCTGCCTCTCCGTCTACTTGTGATCTCTCTCTGTCAAATAAATAAATAAAATCTTAAAAAAAAAAAAATAGTGAGTGATTATGTATCCTGAAAAAGAGAATTCCCACTATGCCGTAGTTAAGAGATAATCATTAAGAAGAGATGAAAGACTCAACACACACACAAAGCAGATAATCATGTCAAAAAATGGGCAGAAGACATGAACAGATGCTTCTCCAAAGAAGATATACAAATGGCTAACAGACACATGAAAAAATGTTCATCATCATTAGCCATCAGGGAGATTCAAATCAAAACCACATTGAGATACCACCTTACATGAGTTAGAATGGCCAAAATCAACAAGACAGTAAATAACATGTGTTGGAATGGATGTGGAGAAAGGAGAACCCTCTTATACTGTTGGTGGGAATGCAAGTTGGTGCAGCCACTTTGGAAAACAGTGTGGAGATTCCTCAAGAAATTAAAAATAGAGCTACCCTATGATCCTGCAATTGCACTACTGGGAATTTACCCCAAAGATACAGATGTAGTAGAAAGAAGGGCCACCTGTACCCCAATGTTCACAGCAGCAATGGCCACAGTTGCCAAACTGTGGAAAGAATCAAGATGCCCTTCAATGGACGAATAGATAAAGAAGATATGGTCCATATATACTATGGAGTACTATGCCTCCATCAGAAAGGATGAATACACAACTTTTGTATCAACAAGGACGGGACTAGAAGAGATTATGCTTAGTGAAATAAGTCAAGCAGAGAGAGTCCATTATCATATGGTTTCACTTACTTATGGAGCATTGGAGGACACTGGGTGAAGGAGAGGAGAAGTGAGTTGGGGGAAATCGGAGGAGGAGGAGACAAACCATGAGAAACTATGGACTCTGAGAAACAAACTGAGGGTTTTAGAGGGGAGAGGGGTGGGAGATTGGGTGAGACTGGTGGTGGATATTATGGAGGGCACATATCGCATGGAGCACTGGGTGTGGTGCATAAATAATGAATTTTGGAACACTGAAAAAAATTAAATTTAATTAAAAAAAATATATATATATATACACACACACATATATGCGTATATGTGTTTATATATATATCCGTGACAATGCTTTATGATGTGTTTTGGTTACCATTATAAAATACGTGATATCCCTGGCCTGATCACTGTTCAGAATATTTATTATAGAAACTGCTATTGCCAGAAATCACTGCCATTCGTTGAATAAAAACACAGAGTCAATCTCTGGTGTATATATATATATATTTAAAAAATAAAAAAACCCACACAGTATTGCAAGAGTAACAAAGAATTCTGCCTGAGAGTTACCACCAAATTCCCCCACTCCAAATTTCTTTCCTCACTCCTCTAAAATATTCTAGAGGACTCTTTCCCCTATAACATCTTAGATCCCTAGAGTCCTGGCTGCCCTATGTTTTGCTAGAAACACTCTTCCCAAAGCTTGATCCATTGAACGCAAGTTCTGCAATAGTACTGCAACAAAATATTTCAAGGATCAAGTAAGTTTGGGAGATCCAAATGCATGTAAGCATAAGTCTCTGAGAAACTTTCACTACAGAAATGAAACTTTTTTAGCCCAGCTTTCCCAGTCTGTGAAATAAGGGTTCTTATTTCATACGATGCATCAATATCCAATGAGAAGCTCCACAAAATACACTTTAAGAAACACCGTAACAGCTCTGAATCAGCCAAGATTGCTATCTTTTCTACCTCTGTGAAGATGTTTACATCAATAGAATTAAAATAAGTAGCAGAGTCAGTAGTAAGTAGATATATCTGTACCTTCCTTCAGAATATTGAAAAATGGCTTGAAAATACAATTAATGAAATTGAAGAAAGTGGAAGAGAGTGAAGACTATGTACCTGAACAAGTTGTGCTATAGACGGAGAGTACAGATCCAGGAATCCCTTTGTTTCTGATAGCTCAGCACCATCCTAATGTAATCAACTGTCTCTCCTTTCTTCTTAACTTGGAGTAAACTTGCTTACTATGCTTAAGTGGAAAGATGGGAAACAATTTAATTACAAGGTCCAAGTTCCCCCAACCTATGACATCAATGTAGCCATTAACATTAAGATTCAGATCTCAGTATCACCAGCCTCCATTCATTCAGGTCCTACCCTCAAAGCCAATAACAAAGTGCTACAACTTCCAGTGAGCTACTTGTTGGTAAGGGCTTTATTGCTGGCTGTTTTCAGATATCCAAAAGATTTAAAGTGAGTTATCAGAACTGCCTGAAGAGGTAGTGTCAGGTGGAAAACTGGGGTTTAGGGAAGTTCAATAACTTGCCCAAATACTTGGGAGAGCTCTGTTTGGAATCCAGGACAGTGTCGATTTTAAATACTCTACTCCAACAACACAATGCTTGTTCTCAGTGTTCCCGTGGCTTGGCTCTGGAAACCAAACCTGGAGTTATGGCTGAAATACTGAAAACTGGCACTCCATCACCAGCTCCTCCAAAAAAGTCACTATGGCCACCACCAACACTGCCACCATCCACCGTCACCACTGCCTACACACTGGATCCTACTGAGCAAGCAGTGATACTTGTATAAAAAAAGAACGGTGACTCCCCCTTCCTTCTGCATGATGGTGAACTGGAGCTTCATCTATCAGACAGTTCCAGATCTCTGTGAGATAGTTTTTTGTTTTGTTTTTTTTGTTTTGTTTTGTTTTCCTGTGAGACAAGCCTTCCCATCCCTGCTACCATCCAATCTACAGCTGCTGCAGGCCACCCATCAAAAGGGAATCCTGTACTCTCAATATCCACCAAAGGACAGAGGAGATTTAACACCATTGTCCCTTTGGTGTGGTAAAAACAATGGAGGATGAAGACAATTTCCCTATCTCTGTGTACTGATAGCTCCAAAAGGGGGCTAAATGGCCTGGTCCCAAAATATTCTGGTACTTTGAGAAAGAGCTCTTTCAACAAGCACACACATCTCTTTCATCCATCAGTTTACATACAGCTGACAGGAGAATGGGTTACAAAAATTTCATGAAAGCTGTAACACTGCCACCAAGACTGCACTTAGCTCTGAGGCCCTGCTGCTAAGTTAGGTTAGTGTCACACTCCCTCTGCCATTATGGAGAGTAATCTCTTTCTTTTCTCTCACCTTATCCCTAAAACATGACTTTTATTCAGTCCCTCTTCCCATTCCTACCTTCCACCATCTGAACATAATTTCCCTTTAATATGACTTCTAAACAGTCCATTCCCATCTCATCCCTAGCCTCTGTCATTCAAATCTCCAGACCACTGCCAGGATGCTCCGCAAACCCCCAGGTAAACCACTGGCTTCAAAGAGATAGTCTGGGGGAAAGATGTCACCTCCATTCACATGCCTGTCAAGGCTAAGTCATGACTGAGGCCACCTGACTATTTGAGCTCTTGATTCCATCCAGTCCCAACTCCTTCCCTGGGAACTTTTTCCATGTCTCCAACCCAATCCTCTTGCCTGGCTCCTCTCATGAGCATATATAGGCTTATTATGCCCTTGGTCTTTTATCTAAATCTTGAAAATGCCTTCTCTCCCACCTTCCTTTCATTTTCAAACTCCACTCTCCATCTTTCTTCCCATTCATTCACTCGCACAGCTCCTGCCATCAGCCTTCTAAAATTGTTCTATTCCTAACCCCATTGTTAATATTTGTATACCCAATGGCTACTTTCCAGTCCTTAATTTCCTTGACCTCTGGGCAACACTGCCGACCATTCCTTCTGTATTGACCAACCCCTGACACTTTCCCTTCTATGCCATAAACTTTTTGTCTGGTTATTTTCTTGCTCCTCTGCCAAATGCTCCCTCTCTGTTTTGTTTGCAGGCTTTTCATATCCTGTCTGCTTCTGAAGCACTGGGACTCTGCTCTCTTATCACTCCATATACTCTCCTTGAAAAGAACTCATCTATTTCATGGGTTCATTTCCCACCTATATGCTGAAGATGCCACATATTTATCGCCCACTCAGTTGTCTCCCTTGAGTTCCAGACCTATATTTCCAACAGTCAGGTGTACAAGTGTGCCTTTGGTGTCCAACAGACGCTTAAATTCTACTTTACAGGTAATTATCTTCTCTACCTACTCTGTTACATTTGTCTTACTTTAGTGAAAAGCACCACCATGTGCCTAGTCACTGGAGAAAGAAACTAGGAAGTCCTTCCTTTTAACCTCCCATGTTACAAGGTCCTGCCAATATCACTTTTTATCTCTCAGATCTGTTCTCTCCCTGTCATTCTCTCTCACAGTTTAGACACTCATCATTTCCTATCTGACCTCTACTTCACACTTTCATAGCATTCAACTGAAAGCATAGTCCAATATATCTATCCTGACCTGAATTCCATTCTTTTGTGGGTCATTCATTCTAATACTTCCATGATCTCACTCATTCTGTTCTTCAAATATCTTCTCCTTGTTTACCTGGTAAAATTCCATTTCTTCTTAGAGACATAAAATTTCAAATGTAAGTTCCTCCATGAAGTGATCCCTGACTTTATACCATCAAGAGTTCTGTCTTCTTCCCTGAAGCTGTCACAGCACACTAGATATATACCTCCACAGATAGCATTGTTCTCTCTTCCCATCTCCCCCTAGAGAGAATGTTTCAAGGGTAGGGAGAGACTATGTTCTATTCATCTTCACATCCCCAAAATTTAACACAGCACTTGCCTCATCAGTGGGTTTCTAACAATTGCTGACTGACTGAATTTGTGCTTAAAAGAAGTGATGGAAATCCACG
Organism: Lutra lutra; assembly: GCF_902655055.1. NCBI lineage: Eukaryota > Metazoa > Chordata > Mammalia > Carnivora > Mustelidae > Lutra > Lutra lutra. The sequence goes on from NC_062284.1 coordinate 57,742,284, forward strand.
TTAAGGGAGAAGGGTAGCACTTTCTACTGGGGGGTGCATCAGGGAAACAGTATGTTCACATGGAAAGGATTCTGCACAGGCAGGTAATCAGGAGCTTAGGTTCTCTTGCCCAAGCCCTCCAATTAACTACATGACCTAATTTAAGTCCATTACTACTTCAGGTGATTTAATCATCTGAAAAATGAAATAAAGACAAAACTCAGTTACCTCCAAGATCCCTCTCATCTCTTAACTAAATTTGCTAACTTCTCTGAGAATCAGTTTCCTATTTGATAAGATATAAGTAATACATATTCTTTCATCATAGGATTACGGGTGGCTTAAAAGAGCTGATACATGTACAGCATTTAGAATGGCACCCCTTACACACAAAGTATTCACCAAGTAAAAGACAAACCAAGAATGAACCTAAGTTTGACTTCTCAGCTTGTTACTTAAGTGCTGACTAGCTATGACCTTGGGACTCCCTACTTCTTATAAGTCGATGCATGTGTGAGTGCCAAGATAGTCTATTTTTAATGTCCCAGATCTGCTGGTTCTGCCAAAAGAACCAACCATTCTTCTATATTGCCAATACAAAGAAATTTGGCATTGTAAGAAACTACAATGCAGGATATTAAGTTTTTGGAAGTCCATCTTGATATCTATTCTCCACCAACATCAGTAAAGCCCAGAGATAATCCATCATCAGTTTTTCTCAATTCTAAGGAAAGGAGGGAGAGGATCACAGCACCCTGGAGGAAAGAAGTTGATGCATTCTGATCTCTTTCCAGATAGGAGCTGGATCTATCATAAGCCTGCTTCTTATCAGGAGCTAGGAGGAAAAGAAAGGAGTAACAAAAACCAAATTTCCCTCATTCTGAAATCATCATTTTGACTACTGCTACCATGTTCTCAATCAACCTCCTTCCTTTTCTCTCAAGCCAATCTCTTTTAGTGAGCTTTCTAAGAAGCACTTTACCTCAGTCTTAACAGACCAACAAGTAATAGAAGGGGGTGAGCAAGCAACTTTGATCTTCCTCTTGCTGGATCAACTCCCAGATTAAGAGGCTTAGTAACAGAAACCTCTCACCCCCATCAAAGAGCAAACTCACCCTTCAGAGAGACTATGAAATTATTTACCATCTCTTCTACATCAGACAGATTCTATATTTAACCCCTCCATTTGATAAGTGGCACAACAGATAAAGGAGAAACACAGCACTCAGTTTGGGATGTCTTGAGAACAAGTCATGCTGCTGGCAATGGGATCCCCTAACCATTGCTAAGAGAAAGAGCAGATGGGGCTCTTGACATGTGCAAGCCCGCCTACATTGTTCCAGCCACTGATGAAGATAAGGCAGGACAGGAGATTTTGGCTACAGTTCGCCACTCGTCAAAATTAGTAGTAAAGAGCTTGGAAGATACTGGAGCAATGCCATTAATCCTAGCTGCTCTCATTATTTTTAACATGCCTTTGTTCACCTTCATTTCCCTTTAAGAATGGAGCAAGTCCTTTTCAGAATCATGATTTTTCTGTCCCATTGCGCCTACTCTCAAGTGGTTTATCTGAAATGGCACCACCTTATGAGGCCCTTGGCTTCCCGTGCTGGTAGACCCTGCCAGGTGGGCTGCTCCTCCTACCACAACAACAGGAACAGTGGGCGAGGGCAAGAGATGGCGGCCCTCACCTGACCACAAAGGAGTCACCTTTAAAAGGAGAAGCAAGCAGCCTAATTTCTTTTTTTTCTTCAAGGCAATGGTGAAGGGTTTTGATCTCTTCTGTGTTTGTTTCTCAGCTGGCCCTCTTCCTTTGTCTCGCCTCTTTCAATGAGATTCTGCAGTTTCATTTTTTTCTAACCAGAAAATGTAGTGTGATTCTGTACATGTTTTCTTGCTGTTGTACTTTGCAGACCATTTTCTTCCTTGTTTTTTGGGGGCCTGAATCTGCCTTTGGTCACACTATCTGCTCCTCTATGGTCACCTTGGAGAAGATTAACCCTTTCATTAAAAAAGCCTGGCCAGGGTCAAACTACCGCCTGGCTAGGGACTCTTACAACCCTTTGATCTCCCAGCTATGGAGAAATTATTAGCAAATTCTAAGCCTTCCCATGTGATTTGTTTTTGTAAATTTGTAGAAATTATTCCTAATCCTATTACGTGGCCTAGGGCAAACCTGCATTAAATATAGGAGACTTTTTGTTATGTGGCAGATGGATAATAAAGGAATGCTGAATGCAGCTCCATTCCAAGTTATGGGAATCTGGACACTTCATCAGCATTCTCTTAATCCTCTGCCATGGCTCCGCCTTTGATGAATGCTCTCATTTATGACCACTGATGCCGCTCACTTAATTTCAGAGAAGAAAAATAATACCTAGCTGTTAATGTGAATATTTGAGTTTATGGCTGTACAATGAGTAATTGTGACATTATCAAAGGAGCATCTCCTTATACATTATTCAGTTGTATAGACCACATTAACCAGAGACGGGAAACTTGCAATTTTGCATCTTCCATCTTCTTTGGAACGGAGACACCACGCAGACAAAAGTCAGTGTCTCAAACCAAATTCTACCTGACAATGCGTATCAGCCTGCACTATATTTTGCTCATTGTGGTGCCAATCTCCTATCTCACCAATGACATTTTTTCAAAGAAAGAGGGGATTTCCTAGAGACTCGACCCCATGGAACTTCCATAGCTTATTATCGAGTAGGAAAATGTAGTCCTGGTTCCTGCTTTAATACTGATGCCATAGAGGATGTCTTGAGGGTTAGACTGAAAATTAAGACAGCACACCTTTGCTGATTATACTTTATATATAAACTAAGGGTCTTTTTCAACATACGTTTTCACTTAGAAAGCAAGAGGGAATGTTTGCAAGTCATCCATGAATCACTGGGTCTTTGCTAGGTTCAGCCAGGCAGAGAGCATGCTGGTACCATTTAGGGACAGTCATGCAGAATCACTTGCTTCTCTGTTACAGAGATAGATGTGTCTCAGCTGCTTCAGCACTTACGCCTTTGTTTCTGGGCAGGTAGGGGGTGAGGCACCAGCGAAAGGAGGTAAAGAGAGGGATAGAACATTTTCATTGTAAAAACTCACTGAATAGTGTTTTTAACTAAGATATGTGTAGAGGATGTGCACAGCATGTCATCTGAAAATGCCAGGAATATTTTATAAAAGAGCAAATTTTGTTTAATAAGACGGCAAGTACACATATCAAACTAGGAACAGGACCTTTGGGCTATTGACTTTTTAAAAATACTTCCATTTTAATTTAATTTCAATAATGCTTGGTAAATAGACTTTGGGGCTGAGATCAGATTTCCCTAAAGATGTTTTTCTGCATTGTTATTTGGGTAATCCTCGTGAGATCAGTTATATTCATTGATGGCAAAATGCCTGCAAATGGTTTGTGAGACTTGGGAGGTGCTCTCAGGTAAATGAAATCAGCAGTATGTGTCATTTTTCCAGTTTTAGTAAGCCATAAGCTGAACATTTTCATATCCTGCTGGTTTCTACATGGTAGTCAATTTATTGGCACAAATCATTAGCTGAAAGACTGTAGAAAAGAAGTATTTTAGCTTATTTTCAGAAAATTCATTACAGAGGTACACTATAGCATTTATGATGGTTCAATGCCAGAAGCAGGTGTAAAGAGGGCATGAATGGTGCTATTCTAACTGTGTATGATTTAGTAATGCATACTGTAAGCTATGCACAAGACTTCTAGGCAGTTTGAGAGGGGCTCTCGTTGGTCTCCATTTTAACATTATATGAAATTGGGGTGGCTGGATGGCTCAGTCTGAAGAGCATGTGACCCCTGACCTAGGGGTCATGAATTCAAGCCCTATGCTGGATGTAGAAATTACTTAAATATTTTAAAAACATATATTACGTGAAATTAACGAACTGAATAGCAAATCTGAATTTACTAGTAGGCAAACAAGGCTTTCTCACCCAGGGCTCCTAAGACTGATATTGATGCCATTGAGAATCAGGTATGGACTCTCAAAATCTCTGAGAATGATAAAAGTTAAACAAATATCCACAGCTAAGGAAACTGCAAAGTTACTTCTATAATGAGTGACTTGGTATGTGCCCTCAACCCACAGGTCACCATTTTGCTTGTGCTGGTTGTTATCCTTAACAGATTAAAATGCCTCCAAAAACAATACCACCTGCCATTCTACCAGAATTTATCAGTGGCCATTCTGGATTATCTATTCCAAAAAAAAAACAAATAAAAAATAATGGAAACTTGGATGGAACAGTGTATCAGCTCCATTAAGAACCAACAAACACTGCATCTGGGGCCAACTTAACACAAATGTCCTCTGTGTTATCAGAACAGTCTTATTACTATCTGGGAGAGAGGGGGAACACTCTATGCCTGTGGCTCTTAATGCTGGGCATCAGAAACTTGTGGAATTTGAAAAAACATGGATGCCAGTTTCTCACCCTAAATCTACTGAATGAGATTTTCAGGAGTGGAAACCAAGCATTTGAATTTTTTTTAAACATTCCACAGAGCTGATTCTGATTCACAGGCATGGCTGGTAACTGCTTCACCATAAAAATAAATGCTACATTTACCTTTACTTCAAAGGCATGTGGTAGAAGAAAAGGGCATCAGCTCTGAAGTCCAACAACCTCAAATTCACACCCTGACATGCCTCTGACCAGCTGTGGGCTCTTCAACAAGTTTTTTTTCACTCCTTCTGTCTCAGTTTTCACCTCTGTAAAATGGGGCTAATCCCACTTACCTCACAGAACTACAGTAAAGTTTATATTACAGGGCTGAAACATAGTAGGCACTCAATAATTGTGGCTTTTCAAGTGAAGTTGAGCTAATAATTCCCCATTGTACAAGGAGGAGAAGGAAAAGAAAAGGAGGGGAGTGGGATCAAGTTTGCCAAGCCTTCCTTTATTGAAAACAAACAGGCTTTACTTTCCAAATAATTCACTTGTATTCTGAAAACAAAGCCGCTTTTCAAAATAGTCCCAACTCTTTTTTCTTCCAAAAAATACGACAGCTTAAAAGACAAACTAGCTAAACTAGAACTTGTTTTCCTTGTCACTTAAAGTGGGCCAGGAAGAGAGAGAAAAAGAGAGCACCTTAGCACTTCCTGAGACCTTTCTCTCTCTTTGAGGAAAATTTAAAAGAATAAGACAAAGTCAAATAAGGCATCATAGGCAAAGTCTGTATATATATATTTTTTTTCATGTGAGAAATGAAAAAAGAAAATACCATGCAAAGTGGAGTTGAGGCTGCATGCCACAATCATAGAAGCCTGCCTGGGCAAAAATATGTACATACACACACGCACGTGTGTACACACACACACACACACACACCACACACACATGCATGCATGCATACACACATACACATATGTACACATGCATGCATACAAACATAGGTGCACACACACACACACACACATAAATAGAAACAAGCAGACATGGTACAATAATAGAGAAAAATGTTCTCTCCCCAACCGTATTGGGACTACATTGTTTCGGACGGATCTCTTGGCCTCGCTGATGTTTTTAGAAAGGCAGAGCAACCGCTACAGGGACTCCAGACCCAAAGACAGAAATCTGCTACTTTAATCTAATATGCCTGGTGTCAGTTTTCTTTTGTGCAAACACATCTACAACAAATGGATTGGGAAGCTCACCATCTATATCATGTGCAATAAATTATACTTTCCTGAAATGTTGCCTTGCTAAAATATGCTAAGAAAGCTGTGAACAATATTTACAAATAGTTCAGATGTCACAACAAAACACCCACCACTCATGCATTCCTACATTTTGCTATAATAAGTGTGGTAATAGAGGATACTGCTCTTAAACATTAGAAAAGTATTCTTTTCAGAGACATAATTGGGAGAAACTCTTTAAATTTACAGAAAAATCCTCCCCCCCCACCCTTCCTCAATAATCTGCTCTCTCAACTGTCAAGGCAGCAGCCTCAATTTTGCTTGCTTCCAGCATCTCCTTACACAGCAGGCTGTTAGCTTATTTTTATTTTGGTACATTGTTAATTTCCTGACAAAGCAGAAAACTTCATTTTCTGCTATTACATACTACTGACTTTTTTTTTTTTAATTGATGCAAACTAACAAATGCTATGTCATCTCAGGGAAGGAGACAACAGTTGCCTTGAATATGAGCCAAATGATCTGACTGTTTTAATCTGCAAGGCGAGTGGCCAGATAAGGTCACTGGAAAAAGGCTGGCTACAGAAGAGTTAAGTGTGTCTAGGAGCTAGTACGAGTAAGGAGAAAGCCCTCTATCACAACTCAGTTTGCCTGCCTCTAGAATCCATGTTATTTCAAAACAAGACAAGCATGAGAAGGAGCTTTCAAAGTAAAGTGCAGGATACAAGTGAGATGCTATTTTGAAAAAAGTAGAAACAATTTATGACCTGAGAGATGTCAAAAGTAAGATATTTGAATATCAGAGCACTTGTACAGTGAAAGAGGATTTTCTATGATATAAGAGAGAGATCAGAAAAAAGTGTTTCCCCAAAGGAATACAAAAAGTTTTCCAATTTAACTGTTCTTGATCTTGTTCATAAAACAACACTGAATTTCAATATTGTGGTGCTTATGAAAACCTGTAGTCCAGCTACTGATACTATGTTTCTATACACTGGAGAATCAGCCACATGTTATATTCATACTTTTCATAAAGAGCGATGATGAACATAGAAAGAGAATCATTCTTTTAATCAAGGAAATCAAATATTTTTAAAGTAAAGCACCTGGTTCATTAGCTCATTTGCAGCTGCTTTGCTAGCTAAGTACAAAAACCTCTCTTTTCTGCTCTTGGGTCTGTTTTCTAAACTCCACCATAGGGCATTTTGTAGCATAATTAAATGAATCCATATTCTAGAGGCAGTATTTGAGAAATAAAACCGTCAGCTCTTAGTTCCTCCTAATCCAAGCACCATCCTCTCGGCTGCCTTTTTGGCATAGTAAGTACAGAAAACAGAATCAGGTGAAAATTAAATGTGTTTACCTACCATCAAAACACCTTTCAAGTCCAATACACATTTTTGTTCTGTTAATGCCAACACAAATATGCAGGCACTGTGGTAAGGGGTGTTTTAAAATATAGCTAGACAGACCGATTAAAACGCACTGCTTTCTCGCTGCCAAATTCCTGCCTATGGGGAGCAATTAAATGTGCCGTCCGCACATTCAAATACTGAATAAAAAGTGAATCTTGCATCTCTGCCATTTAGACAAGTATAATTCCAGTGGAAAGATTTATCAACAACTCTCAAGCAGTTTGGGGGTTTAGATTTTTTTGTCCAGCAGCACAAGAACCCATATTGCATCTGGACTCTGTTAGAAAGTCACACAGGGAACAGGAACACCAGGGGAAGGGTGCTCATTTTGGCCGATGAACAAGCGAACCCAAACATCAAGGAGACAGCTTTGAACAAATAAACCACTTTGTGCTACACTGAACACACATTAACATGACCCAGGAATATAACCAAACAGCAGAAGAGCTACTTTATTGTGGCTTCTTTGCAGTTAGAGAAGTCAAATGTAATTGCAGAAGCCCATAATTGAAATTTTTTTAATGTGAATTTATTCCATCAATGCCATATGAAATCACCAGAGGTTTCCTGCATAACAAAAGACCCCAGCATTTAAGGAGATTTGAAAATAATAATAGAATTACAAATTAGTCGAAAACAAAATGATTCTAGAAGATTTGGTACTGACGTTTTTATTTTTTAGATTAAAAAAAATTTTTTTTTTTTGCCCCATCGATTATTTCATGTGTGTAGGTTTGTGACTGCCAGAAAGGGAGGGAGAGATGGTTGATGGCTGGTATTACACTGCCCCAGTTATGACACTTCCACCCCGACTGCCTGGCTTCAGTGATCTTTTGGGTATGACATTTCTGCTTTGGCCTGGGTCCCCATCAGCCTCTGAGGCAAAGTCCAGGCAATGATCTTTCTGGGACCTGACTAAATGCCTAGTTAACTACAAGGTTACTCACACTGGAGCAGGTCACAAAGAAACATTCAAGCCCCCAGATGTCTTTCTTCTTGCCTCAAACAAAGCAGATGTCTTAGATTTTTGCAAGGCTGTGTGTAATCTATTTTGGCTTTGCAATTAAGAAACTATATATTTACTATGTCTTTGGACATTACGTCCTTGTTGTTTCAAGGGGAAATCTTTCTTTCAAGTGTATATAAATCAAATAACATTTGAAACTTTGCAAGTAATGGATGCTTCTTCATATAGATTTAGGATAAAATGTGGGAAGGAAAACTGCTTTTCTAATTTACTGATCAGTTTACTCAGATCACAGATATCACGAGATTATCAAGCATTGCGCCTTTAATAAAAGGCGAATTGGTTAATACTACCAAAATCATTACTGAGCATTTCTATTTTGATATCTACTTTCAAGACTTACAAACAGATGAATTCACACGAAGCTGAGAACTGGCAGACAGATTAATATGCCAGAGCTTTGTTCTTAATGAATTTTGATGTTTCTGTTTCAAAATATAAAAACATTTTCACATGATCTTAAAAGAAGTATTTTTGTTTCCAGGGACTAAAGAAAAATGAACAATAAATAGGAAAGTACCTTAGTTGCCATTGAGGATATCTGAATAAAACTCAATACATAGGTTTTATGTATATATACATACATATATATGAGAAATATACATGCAGGTATCATATTCTTAAAGGAGTTATATCAATTCAAGTAATTTGATGCATGTCTTCACAGAATCTCTCCAAAAACCACTTGGAAGTTTTTCTAAATATGTTTTTTCATTTCATTCTTTATTGATTCCAAACATTACAGCTAGCTGTTAAGTAATCACTGTCCTTAAAGCATTATAAATATTCATTTTTAGACAATAAAGTCTTTTAAAATCCTCTCAAAGAATTTCAAGCTATTGCAAATGGATAAATCACTCCACACCTAGGTCTGTATTTGCATAGTTAAATTATGTATTGTAACAGTGGAGTCTTTTACTTCTATTATATCAAGACACACACTGGTGTGTTTCCATGAATCTTTCCTTTAGTGGTTGCAGCACTATCATAATAAAGTCAAATATCCCCTATGCCACTATAGGTGCTTCATTTTCACCTGGGAGGGACCCAGAGGAAAAAACAAACTGTACCAGAATTCCATTCTCTTGGCGGCTCATGTCACCTTTGTTGTGGTAATTGAATTGCCCTTGTTCTGTGGATTAATTTTAACAGACTTTCTCTTATTTACATAAAGGCAAGATTACGAGAATTTTTTGAGATAAACTTAACATCTATTATGCTATCATTGTGTTTTTTAGCCTTATTTCTCTTTTTTTCTCTGCAAGTACTCTGAAGTGCTTTCAAGGTTTTTCTAGGATACATTCTGGGATAAAGTTTCCTATAAAGAGAGGTTATGCCACCCTGATGTGTCAGCTGGAGTGGCTACAGTCATTCTTCTTTAAATTTAAAACACTGCTGAAACACAGGCTTATTAAAAGTTAAGACTTTAGCCAGTTTTTGTGATTTCATGTATATTTATGAGATTTATTTTGGGGGGTAGGGTTATCTTCAATCTGATTCAATCAATCACTAAAAGCATCAGCTGAGGTTTCTGGTTGTCTTCACAAATGTCTAATACAAAGATTGCGGAAATTAAATTTCCACCCAAGAAAATCCTATCAAATTTCTAAAATATAAAACAATCCATGGAACATAGCTGTCCCCCTCTTACATAATACACTTTAATTGTTGCTAAATTATTGGTTGGGAAGTATTTTTTCTTTCTTTTTTTTTTTTATTTATTACTTTGTTTGGCTTGGTTTGGTTTTTGTTTTTACTTTGTCTTTAAGTAAATGCACAGGGAAGAATTTTTTATTTTACATGACTAGAGACTTGATTTTTATTTCTGGTGTTCTAAGAAATCAAAGGCGATTTAGAGTACAATAAAGAATAAAAATGTGATCAATTGAATAAAGTATTTCTGTGAAGTATGAACAAAGTGGAAACCTGAATTGCAGCCCCAAGTATTTAAATAAGCTATTACAAAAGGAGTGCTAAAAACCATTATATTGTGTGATTTCTTGTGAATAATGGAAATGCTACAGGTATTTTTGTTTAAATGGAATAAATGTTTGAGAGAGATGGTGTTCAGCCATTGTAACCTTCCACACCACTAGTATTAGTACCGTTATAACTTCATCTTTTGAAAGAGACATACACTAAAAAGAAATTCACAAAGTTATATAAAGAAGTGCAATTTAAACCTATCCTCCATCTCCATCATTTGCAAGTGGATCATTTCTCTTATAAGGACACTGATAAAGACTTTCAGGCATCCTTACCCTGAGAATTCTCCTGTCAGAGCTAAACAACATTACAGTACTCTTTCAGGATAATATGTATCCTCCAATTCAGAAACTCATGCATTGGCAATGCTCTCAGAAGTTCTCAAAGAAATTAAAAATACGTTCACTATAAATAGACTGCCAACGCCTTTGTATTAATTGAATTTGCCATCTTCCAAAGATCCTTTGGCCTGGTTAGCTAAAGGTTAATATAATTTGGCCATTATCCATTTAAAATAATTTAAATAAAATCTGTGTTGCACAGAATTAAAATCATATTTGGTAGCAATAGTCATCAATAAGGATCATGCCTAATTATACTGGATTGCTCCCAATTCCCTATTTGTAAATAACATTTCCCACTAGGAATGGAAACTGAAGGAAGCATTTCAGATATTTTTCTGTTGGATTCTGTTTTTCTGTGGAAGTAGAAAAAGCACTGAACATAGAGTTAGGGGCTGGTAGAAGTTCTAACATTACCACTGTGTGTGTCCAGACAAATCCCTGCATATCTGTGGATCTTGATCACTCTATCCATAAACATGATTAGATGATCTAGAAAAACTCTCTGCTCTCCTACAACAGTGTGTCCCATCTGAGTAAATGTTAGTAGGAGGGCGTTTCGGGTAGGCAGTGTGGAATGTAAGCAGAGAGAATGTCATTATACAGCAGATCTTCGGAAATCACATTTTCCCAAAGTCAGCGTGCCTCAGTCAGAACCCAGTAGCACTTTGCTATTATACAAATGATTAAATATGTGAAGTTTTCAACTGTCTAAATGACTAGGAATATACCAAGATTATTTAAGGTTATTTAGATATTTAACCAGAACATTATCATTTTAAATTTATTACACTTAAATGTCATTGAATAAGAAATTCTTAAAGCGCAAATAAAGAATCTGGTATTGTTCTTGCTCTAGTACAAGAAGGAAAATAAAGTATGGTTTGACTAAGTACTGACAGGCCTCCCTTCTCAAGATCATAGTTCGGATACAAAGAACTTTTCCACAAGTGTTTTTTATTTGGTTGTGTGATAGTAAAATGCTAGCTACTGTTTACAGAGAATTTATGTGATCATTGCTGGAATATGAATTATAAGAGAGGAGTAGTAAACAAGTTATATGAGAGAAGTATTAAATTCCTCTTCACACTTGCTAAAGGAATACCTGATTTCTGGTAACTTGTTCTTCTAATCACTATACCTGAGAAAACAGAGTAAGGAATCCAAATGGCCTCCCTCCTCCTGAAGAGAAGGGATCACTGTTGCCAAAATGTAAAGCTACCTAGTCTTGACCTCATACCCCATGCCTCTTTTCTTCTTTCTTTTTTTTAAATCTCCAGCTGTTACCATTCATTATAATCTCCCACAGTAATTCTGTGTTTTCTTGTAAATAACAATGCTATTAGAACACAGTAAGTACATAAACAAATCAATAAAGACAAAATGAAGGAGTTCTGAATCATGTCTAGGTGGGAGAAAAAATAATCTCATCCTCAAAATATATAAAACTGGGGCGCCTGGGTGGCTCAGTGGGTTAAAGCCTCTGCTTTCAGCTCAGGTCATGATCCTAGGGTCCTGGGATTGAGCCCCACATCGGGCTCTCTGCTCAGCGGGGAGCCTGCTTCCTCCTCTCTCTCTGCCTGCTTCTCTGCCTACTTGTGATCTCTGTCTGTCAAATAAATAAATAAAATCTTTTTAAAAAATTAAAAAATATATATAAAACTATTAGAAGTTTATAGGATTTTTTAAATTTCCTTTGAAATTCTTCTTCCTACTATGTAAAATCTGTCTCTTATAAAGAAATTTCTGTCTCTTATGATGAAATTTATTAAATATTAACACCTATTTAGTCGGAGTGGACAAATCTGAAACTGTTTAAATCCTAATCAGGGTTAGTCCTCATGTCTGTGCATGTTTACATCTTTTAGCTAAATACTCGTTTAAATTTCTCTAACAGCATGCTTAAATTTTCCGACTTATGATCATTTACTGAAAATCTGAGTATACAAAATTGACTACAAAATGCACCAATTTCTTCCCCACTTCTCTATTTATGCAATGGTGCTGATTTAACATGCCATGTCGACTTGATGCAAACTTTCCAGTGGCTTTTTAAGATGTCTCTGTCAGCTACACGACCAGGCTAGTTCAAAGAGAGCAAGAAGCACTTGCATTCAAATGAAATCTATATTTGGTAATTCTTAAAATATCATTTTTCCATGGCTTTGTAGGTCATATTGCTTACTCAGATAATGTGCATGCCTTTCCTGTGAGGTACTTTTTTGAAACGCGATCTTGGGTCACTTTATGTTAAACTTACTTACTCCACACATAGGATGAGTAACGCCAGTAAAGTACTGTCATTAAAAGCATTTTTATTAAGGGGGTTGGGAGAGAAACCCTTTAAGCAGTGTTATCGAGCTCTTTGTTGAACCAGGTGGGACATCCATATGAATAGAATCTCTTCAGACCTAGACCTCAGCCACTGCACACCTGGCCTATGTTTGGAAAAGAAAGTCTCTCTTGTTTGGCTACACAGTCGGCTACAAAGAGCCAAGACAACCTTAATTTATCCATTACGAATAGAGGCCCATATTTAAGAGTCATCAGCAATAAAGGAAAATACACTGGATCATTTCAAGTGCATGCTAATCATTTAATGTAATAAATGGAGCAACTCTAATTATCTCCCGAGGAAATGATTTCACACTAAAACAATGGGAATGAAGAGGTTACTTCAGGAGCATAATACACAGCTGAAAATTACTCATGTGAATCTGGAGATTTCTCTCGCACTTAAGACAGAGACAGAGAGAGAACTTTTCCCCCATGTACTCCTAACTCAGTGCCTCCTTAATTCTCTGAGATATTATAAATGGGGTTAAGGATATTTAGTACCAAACCCTGCAGAGTTGTTGTTTTATAACCCCAAGCAAAGCTCCTAGCAGGCTCAAGATCAGTGTCCATCACAACTGCTTTGAAAGCTGTTCCCTAATAAGAGGGTGTCTGACTCAAACGCCGCAAATAAATTAGCCCACAGACTGCTGTACAGCCTCCCATTCCTTTACTCCCCGAAAATGACCAATTTGCCACCTACACTAGCCTTTGCAAAAGGATTTCCAGTGAGATGCTTGAAACTGTTTTTTGTTTAATGTTTCAATCAAATGTAACCATCTTTTTAAAATATAGAGTTTTTTTTTTTAAAGTTATTTCTGCTTAACTGTGTATTTCATTTTTTAAAAACATTGCAAAATTAAGGTAAAAAAATACGATGGAGGATTTGTGGAAGAAAAAAGGCTTAATGATTTGGCTGGTTTTCTTGCAAACAATAGGCTTCCCCATAAGCTTTGAATGGTTTGCTAAATTCCATATTTCTGTTGCCTCCTTCTTCTGCTTCTTTTGATGAGGCACACAAAATGAGCACTATCCTTTTAGGTACTTAAAAAACATATTCCCATTAAATAGAGTAAGTACAGTGGGTGGCCATACAACCCCCTTAATACTAGGGAACAGAATGATTTTGACTTCTTTTAAAGCTTTTCCTTCAGTAGACACAAATCTAAAAAAAACAACAACAAAAGTAGATAATATGGACTTGATTTTTGAATAATCCTTCCCCCAGTTCCACATTGCCTTGCTATGGGGAATGAAAAGCACATTAGAAGAATTTTCCTCTTCAGGAATAACAAAGAATTAGGAAGCTGTATCTGTTCAAGTTCTATATCTAACCTAAGACATTCTAAGTACATGTTTATCATTGTGAATAAAGTAAGTGTAAATGAATTCACAACTCTCTTTCTGTTTCGGTCATATCCAAAGGTATGTTGAATAAAGAATCAATGTTGTTAGATTAGAACTGGTAAACAAATTAGAGAATGTAAAATACCCCCACAAAATAAAAAACAACCCAACGCAAGACTGATTAATTCTCTAATCAGTGTGAAAAGCGCAAGTGGAAATCATAATTTTGAGGGAGCAGATTTGCATTTATTTAAAACTGACATCTATATTTCATAAAAGGGAACGCTTTGGGTTGCTTTTTGCCTTGGGATCACTGTTCTCTGTGTACATGAAAACAACTGATATCAGGTATGAAGTTAATTGGAATCAACTGTGCCGTCTTCACAGGCACACACCGGAATGTGTACCACTCAGGCTCGGCTTACCATAATATTCTCTATGGAATAGTTGACCACAGGATTCTCATTCACAAACAGCCAGGTTAAACAGTTAAATGCTAGCAAATCCTGCATAGCCCTGTGGGAAATTTCACTTTAATCCCGAACTTATAAGAGGACAATCAAAGCCCAAAGCCTGGTAACAAATCTGATCCTCTGTTGCAATCTGCATCCTCATGGGAAGGAGAGAGGTGCTCTCCGTACAAGCCCGAGATGGATAAATACCTAAATGATGAGATAGATGGGGAATGCAGAAGAGGTGTCTGGCCTCAGCCATTCGCTTCCAATTCCATATTACACTGTGAGAGGCAATTCTTGTGCAGCTCAGGAGCAGCCAGTCCTGATTACTAGAAGTTGAAGTGTGGCTTAAGGAATGATTAATGACAGTGTTGGGAGAAAAACAAAGCACAATGAGAGTTATCTCTAATCCACCTGCTTGCAGATGCTATAGTAAGGAATGAAAATGGCCCCGGTGAGCCCTAATGATAAAAAAATCAAACTAGAAAGGTGCAAAGCTGTAGATATGTATTAATCTGATATATAAAAACTAGGTCTTAGCTTGAATAAAGCATTAGGCATGAATGGAGCCCCATAGGTGAAAGATACTGGGCCATAGTGGACTTCACATTGTCTGTATTTTTTAAATCAAACAGAACTGTTCCCTTCAGTATTGCCTTTGACATTAATAGGTTGGTATTTGAAAAGTCACAGTTCACTAGATGAGCAGGCTTGTGAGTGCAAGCTCATTAAACAAACCCCCTTTTCTTGTTGTTCTTAAAAAATACGGTGACACCATACCACCACCTTGTGGTTTCTCTGTGCATATACATGTCACCCCCAGAGAGCAGTCTGAAATTCAATCACATTTTCCAAACGTATAAATCCAGGTGGAATGTAATTATAAGATCGATGGTGTATTTCATAAGCAAGCGCATTTATGAGCAGCTTGCACCTAAGACAACACATTGCCAATATGATCATTGGAGTTTCATAATGTATTTTTGAATGCAATATGAGGTCTCAGCCTGGTCATTTCAATTACATCTGTTCTAATTTCAGGCCACCGGTGCAATGAAGATCAGAAGTCATCAAATACCCATCCATCTGAATAGAACAAACAAAAAGGCTTTTACCCACCTGTTCCCCTCTGGTAGTCACAGATTTCCAAAATTTAACATAGCTAAGTAACAGCACTTTGAGCTTTTCATAATTTTTCGGTGTGGAAAAGATGATAGAAAAGTGAAATGTGGGACGCCTGGGTGGCTCAGTTGGTTAAGCAGCTGCCTTCGGCTCAGGTCATGATCCCAGCGTCCTGGGATCGAGTCCCACATCGGGCTCCTTGCTCGGCAGGGAGCCTGCTTCTCCCTCTGCCTCTGCCTGACACTCTGTCTGCCTGTGCTCACTCTCGCTTCTCTCTCTATGACAAATAAATAAATAAAATCTTTAAAAAAAAAAAAAGAAAAGTGAAATGTATATATGCTTTCTTCTAAAATCAAGACTGCTATTTTGCTTATGCCCCCAAATATGTACTAAAAGAACTCTAAGGACCTTTACAAACTGAATTTTCACGTTCAGATGTTTTGTTGATTCATCATGCTTTAGCCTTTTGATACGAACTTAATACCATAGATGGGAGAGCATTCGGTAATTCCATTTGGGCTGCAGTCACTCCTGTTAGAAGGTAATGATGGATGATTCCCTCCCTCATCAGTGTGGCTTCTGGAGATCAACTTATTCCTGGGTTTGGGAAAGCCGGTTCTGCCTTCGTCCAAAATGCTAAATGCCTACTGCATTCTCTCCCCTTTAATCTAACTAGCAACAAGTTAAATGTTAATTCATATTTCATGCAAGTTTTTTAATATTGCAAGTCTAATGAAGATTTAGTGTTCCGTTTTTTAACAAGGCTGACATTACTGTTGAAAGAAAGCAAATACATTATTTTAATTAATATCAATTCATAAGTGCTCCTGATTTATATATTAAACAAAGAGAGAAAGTGTCTTGTCATACACTACAATTGATTCTGTATTCACCCATCATTTACCCAGAGCCCATTTCCCCCCTTCTTCCATGAGAAATGCATGATGGAAGCTGCCATGTAGAATTGTGTGTCTCTCACGCACAGTTAATGCTGTGCTGTGATCACCTCGCCCCTTATTTCCTTATGACGAGCTTCAAGTCAGTTCTAGCCAACTGTGCTTGTCTCCACCTGACATCTTCTACTATCAAATAAGCAGCCTCTATTGTTTTAAGCTTAATGCCTTTGTGTATGGCATAGCCTTCCAATAATTGCAGAGCGCCTGACAATACGTGTGTTATAAAGGCATAATGTTAGGCCAAAGGAGGTAATTAATAATAGCAGTTTAATGCAGCTGGGAACAAGAATTGCCTTACAAACCAAAACATCTTCAGCCATTTAGCTAAATACAGAATTAGCAAGATGACAAGGACCTGAACAGAAAAACAAATGCCCTGCCTTTTTGTGTTATGACACTGTAGACAGGAAAATTCTAGAATTTTGGAAGGTGCTCTGATCCCATCAGACCATCATTAAATTGATTATTATCTATTAACTGAGTTCTGTGGGATTTTCTCCTTCTTCCCTTCAGTTCTCTCAACTGCAGTAAATTGTCTCTTTTGAAGTCAAAACTGTGTTTTCCTCTGGTGAAATCTCTACTCCAAAGTCCACAATGCTCTCCTCCTCCCACCTTATCTTTCCCCAATCCCACCTCCACATATACATTCTGTCAATTACTTATGTCACTTTCCAAAGGGACCAAAAAGGAGAGAAAGAGAGAGAGAGAATGAGAGAGAGAGAGAGACTGACTCTAGGGCATTTCATATTCTGTGCTTTGAATAAAAAAATATTTTTCTCTGAGTTATACTGCTATATTCCTGCCCCAGAAGGACCCCAAAGATAAAGGCAGAGCCCAGATGATATCCTGTGGGTGGGCCACTGTGGGGGGAGGAGCCCCGGTACTTATGTAGAAATGTTTTTAAGTCAAAGAGAGGATTTCATTTCTTCTTAATTGTTAGGCTTTGGTACAAGGCAGCAATTATTTTGTCTCCCAGTACCAAAAAAAAAAAAAAAAAAATCTACCCTTAATGCTTCATTCCTGAATCACTCGGACCAATGATGCTGGCTGTTGTTTCCGGGGAGAAAACATTCCAAAGCCCCAAGTCAGGATATTAATCCCACCCCATTTTTAAGAGAAAAATAAATCATTTGCCAAGAGCAAGACAATTGGGACCATGAGAGAGGACCTGACCCGAAATACCAGCCAAATTCCTCTCCAGTCAAACCCAGTCCCTTCGTTCAATCAATTTAAATCTAAAGGTATGTTTGTCTTTCAGGACTGTACAGAGGCCCCCACGCCGGCAGTGCACAGGGCTTCCTCCCCCAACTTCCTGAGAGATAGAAATGGCATGAGAGTTCTATGCACATTATTGTTGCTCTGCAGGGTCAGCTCCGACTTGGGAAGAAGCTTCAGAAATCAACATGCAAGGAAGAGCTCTACCCCAATAGGAATGCAAGCTACATTTATGCTCTATAAAATCGGGCATCTCCCAATTTATTTACCCTGGCATGATTATTTATCTGGCATTATATTGCAGCAGTAACCCAGGGAGTTGCTTTGTAGTTACTCTGTTACCACTCTTGTTTTGCAGTAACTCTGTAAATAACTTGTGTCACTATTCTATGTCCCATTTCCAGATGGAAGATAAGATGTTATTTCTGCTTCAGTGCAAAATCTTAACAGCTGATGTAAGGAGGTGTTCAGATTCCTATCTAAATTACATGCCAGACATTCTGCATTAGCATTGTTAGGCGGGTTATTTATCTACAACCTGAATATATTTCCAGGGTATCAAATGATGACTTATAAACTCTCTCCTGTGATGTGATGTGCAAGCCTAGAGCAATATAAGGAAAAATTTTAAACCACCTCTCCTAAAAATCATAGCTTAGAAAAACGGATTCAACATTATTCTATTTACCTTAATTAGCACAAATCCTAGCCATATTTGTTTATAACACTGTGTTAGTGACTACATGAAACAGTTATGAAGCTGTCTACAAGGCCACTGGGTATGTAAGGAAAACTACACAGTCATTACTACCCAGTAGAGGGCAAACACATTGTATTTTATTGCTAATTTAGACCAAATCCTTGTACTTTGGTGTTTAAAGATTGTGCATGGGTTATGAGCATAAAGTTGTTGAATAAATGTACCATGGTATGTTTTTAGCATCTGTGGATGTTTTAATTGAATAATTGTTTCCTTTCTGTATAGCTTAATGAAATGCATGGTGTATTTGGGAAACCACACAAGGTATACTATTTGGAAAGGAAACCACAGAAGAATTTGTGTTGTCTAGAACTCCTATACATGGCTAGAAACTGGAGGGGGGGGATATTAAAACCAAAAACTAAATTAAGCTAGACAATTTTTTTTTTCCTTCCCATACAATCTTCAGCATCCCTTTGTTAAGAATGAAGCTCTCCCCCCCAACTCTGAGGTTTTCTTTCTCCCGAAGTAGAAGGTAGTTTGGCCCAGTGTGTTGTGTTATTCCATTAGTTTATGTTTTAAGACTAAGAAGAGATATTTCTGTGTTATAAATTATTTATAAACACAAGAACAAAGGCAGGCTGTCAGAGCTGCTGCTACTTTGAGAAAATAAAAAGGAAATGATGAATTTATGGAGAATCCAATTTGATAAAGAAGGAGGAGATGCAACTGCTAATTATTAACATCCATCTGCAGAAAGAGACCTGAGAGTAGAGAATTAGATGGATACATTTACATCTGTCTGTCACCAAAAGAAATCTTACTAATGGTATTCCACACTGTCACTAAACTCTCCCCCATCCAGCTTAGAGAGCCTTAGAGACATGTGAAGATATTTTAATCAACACCAGAGAATGGAAGACATGCAAAGAACTTCAGAAATGGACACTCAAAATAACTTCACTTCCTTCTGCACTCCTTCCCTTCTCAAAAATGTGAAATAATAAAAACATAATATGGCCTTTATCTTTGTACCTAGTTGATGTGGGGGCCAGCAAGTTTTGGAAACTTCTCTATTTCAGTAGCTGCAAGCCACACCCCCCTCATATCAAGCACAGTGTGGAGGCAGAAGCACAGTGAAGAAATGTCCAGGGGGTGGGGGAAGGTTTATGATGTGAGAAAAAAATATTTTTTTTTTCCTTTTCCCCCCAGCACTAAGCCTACCTCCTGTCTTCTGGACATTGCTTTTGTCAGCAGGAGGGAACTCAAAATGGGATGCTTTTGAAAACTCACAATCCTGAGCTGCTGCCTTCCTTTCTTGAAAGGAGCAGAGGGGAAGAATAAATACATTAAGAATTTGTCAGAGAAAAAGAAATGTTCTGTGCCTGTGTGCAGCTTGCTGATGACGGGGGAGAAATCAGCCTTTCTTTCTTGAACATTAGCTCAAGTCTACAGACCCTTGAAGGAGTCACAATTTCAACTTTGCCCTTGTCATCTTATTTTCAGTAGCAAGGTCATCTATACTTGGGAGGTTTCAAATCACCTTTGAAAAATTTAGGGCACTATTTTTATCTGTCACCCTTCTACACACAAGGCTTGGGCTGGTTCCCATATCTGCTATTCATAGATTTGGCCATTTTCAGCCTAGATTTTTGATGTGTTGTCCATCATGTGATTTTTCCCAGTTGGTCTGAATTAGCCAGACAGGGTATGGGAAGACGTTTTTTTCCTAATTCTCTTACTTTGTCACATATTTTTATATCAGGCAGGAGGAAAGGGTGGTGTGGCTCTTTTCAAAATTTTGGAGATGCTGCTTTATTTATAGTTTTTACACCATGGACCTTCTGTAAAGTAAGACTTTCTGACAAGATCACACAGCTGTTATATGCCAAACCAGATTTGTTTTTTCTTTAAACATTATTGTGTTTTTCATTGAAATTTTCCCAGTTAATGAAGCTGCTTTACAAATTTCCATGAACTTATTTAGAGAATTTGGGAAACAAGGATTTAAGGAAATGGGGATGGCTATCAATTCCTCAGATTTCTATGAATGTTTCACTTACTATTTCATGACAGAAATAATGAGTGCCCATAGAAAGAAAGACTAGTATCAGGGACAAAGAAAAAAAAAGGAAGCAAGCAAGCAAGCTGACCACAACTTCTGTTCTTTCTGCATGGACACTACTCAAAATTGTCACGGATAGATATTTTATAAATATCCACAGAGTTGATTTTAATCAAATTTTCAACATTGTATAATCATCTATTAAACAGAGATGTTTAAAAAGTATTTTTCCCTTGTGTTCAGCTATCATTAAAGTCACTGGTTTTTACCAGGGAAGTTAAATGTTGGAAATAAGCCTCCAAATCTCTATGGAGTTCCATACAATGGAAAGCTGGCCATGAATTTAATGGGGTCACATGTGGTGAATTGGAATAGATGGGCCTGTTTTTAATAGCAAGTTTGTTAGAAAGGTACAGAGAGGTCAGCCAATAAATCAATCTAAAGTAAACTTTTGAGAACTGTTCATTTCTCTTTTTTTCCCAAATACTTTTCATTTGTTATCTGGAATGTGTATAGGGATGTACAGAAATTCCAGAAGAAGCTTTTCCAACATGGTTTACCAGATGTCAGAGTTAGACCAGGGTGCTTAGGGACCTGAGACTCAGAAAATACTGTGGAGTGGAGAGGCATGTGTGGGGACCTACAGGCTACAGAACTGGCTCAACATGGGAAACCTGTTAGTGTCTGGAAGATGACCCCCTGCCTGCCAAAGGAATATGGTCCCCATTTTCCAAACCTGTGACCTTTGACAAAGGAGGAAAAAATAATTAAGATATGAGGGAGCTGGGCCAGAAATAAAAGGAAAAAGAACTGATCAACAGAGAGCACCAAGGAGGGGAGAAACATGCTTTGTGGGGCCAGCCCTGAAATGTGGCAATTCAATACAGTATCCCTTCATCTAGGAAGCAAATGTCCAGAGGCATATCTCAGGGGCCATGTTCACTTACATGTGAAATCCACATACTGAAGTTCTGATAATTTCTTTGTGAGCTTAGAAACGAGCAAGAGAACCTACTAGAATAGAAGGGTTATCAACCTAAAAAAGCCAAAAAATAATTAAAAATGGCCTCTACCACTAACTAGTGACTTGAGCAAACCACTTCACATTTCTGAGCCTCCCCTTCTCTGCATTTGTGCAGAGAATTTTAGTAACAGGCTCTTACAACGGATCTTATTACTGGGGGCTGTATTCAGTGATGAAGGAGGAAGATGGAGAAAAATCAATTAGCTCTTAATATTTATGGTTTTAGAATTTAGACTAAGAATAATCTTATTCTCTCAATCTGACATATGCATACACACATACACTTGAAAAATAAGCTACACAGACTTCTTTTTGGTATGCATTATACCATATATTACTGCATACATTCTGGAGAAAGGTGAATTTTTTCATTTTTTCTAATGTTCTCCTATCTAAACACATAAATTTCACAAAACAAAATCACATTCAAAGATTGACAATAAGCAAATTCTCTACCAAATTTGCTTCCTTCATCTAATTTTGACAGACCAGATCAGTTTTTTTAGCAACCCAACTGTAGTTCTGCAGAAGGCCTTGAATTCTTAGTATAGTAGAGTGTAACAAATGCCTCTAAAGGTACTTCAAGTCATGAAGATGGAAATGGTAGAAAGGGAAATGCACACCCTGACAAAAACCAACTCCAAATTTATGGGCCTCAATATTAGGATAATAAGTTTGTTAAGCCTTTTATTCAAAAAGCATTCAAAAATCACCATTATTTCATCTTTATATTTGTTTCTCTCCCATGCCACATACTGAGTGTAGCTGTTCCATGTCCCCAGCACCCATTCCCTTTATTCACACTGTTCCCTGCAGCCACAGTGTTTTTCAGTGACATTACTCTTCCCTACCCAGATTCTATTCACCCCTCAGGTTTAGTTCCCACATAGGCTAAATGTATCTCTAGTTTCTTCTAGGACAGTACTAGTATACACCTATCGTCTCACAATAAATATTAATTGCTCTCTCTTTGCTTTCTAGTTTAAATAAGGAATTCTACAGTCACTGTGCCACTTACCAACTTACTGCCTCTCAATTCAAAATGCACCCTTCTTTGCTTTGTGATATTGCAGGTGGACCCTGTAAACATTCTCTTTTGCAAGATGTCACAATGGTAAGCCTTGTCAGTAAAAGGGACTGGAGGGAGAAGACCAAATGACCTCTCTTGTGGGTTATGGTTTTTTTCTTCTTTCCCCCTCCACATAGTGGCCAATGTGTGGCTTTCTAACCAAGAGTGCACAGGGACTCAGAAGTAGACACCCTCCAGCAAGTCCTATCTGTACTTAATCAGGGGGCTTCTCTGAATTTCACTGGCACCCAACACACTGTTTCTTGGTTGGAAGCACATCAGCGAACTTCCCCATTATTCAGAGGGCAAAAGCAAAGTTCACAAACTCAGTTTCTGCTTCTACCAAAAGAAGTATAAGATTAAGGCAGTGGGCAATCACCTAATTTCCTCTACCCTGGAACAATTTATCTAGAGTTGACAAAGGTAAAGACAAAATTTAGTATGAAATACTATAGTAAGACAATGTTAATAAAACAGCACTGCTTGGATTCAGGAAATGAGATTTTTTAAAAATACACATTTTTAATTAATAATATGAAAACCTAGAATTCAAAACCCAAAACTATCTGAAGATCTCAATGAGACGAAGTTTCCTCGAATCTAGAATTGCAAATACATATTCTTTTATAGCTAATGGTTTTTAAACCATTGCTTTGTAATTTCCCTTAAGGTAGGGCTGGTACTCTAGCTTAATGATTTGCACCTATTATTTGATAAGAAATATTGGAGAAGAGACATGCCAAACAGGACTGAAATTTAGCAGGATGAGGATCTCCCAGTTTTTCATCTCAAATTGTTTTTGTAAAGTCAAATTCTTATTGAAAAAATGATAAGGAGAAGTAAGAATCCTAATGGTTCTCTGAAGCGAGATGTGAGTCAAACAAAGCATCTCAGCTAACACTAAATGAGACCATGGGAGATTGCACTGCATTACTCACCTGTCAAATACTCCAGTTCCCCTCCATGTGGTTCCCCACCACCACCCCTGCCTTGCTGACATCATCCTTGGCCATATGACTTGCTTGGGATATATACAGGTAAGCAAGAGAAACATGTATCACTTCCAAAACAAGCCTTTTGGAGCCAGAGTGTGACTGGCCATTTCTTCTTTCCTAGTACCACAAAACTGGCCACATATCCATAATGGCTGTGCCTTCAGCCTAGTGATGACAACATGGAGCAGTCAACCCGGGCGGACTTGCCAAAACTAAATCTTTGTGGTTATAAGCTATAGGAAATTTCAGGTTGTTACTATAGCATCACCCAATTCACTCTAACTAATTTCAGACAGTAACAGATAATTGTAATTAAAGTAAAAAGGAGATGAACAACTCAAAGAAATAAAGCCTGAATGATAGAGAGAATAGTGGGGCATGGAGATCACAGAACTTTGCTAAGAACATCTTCACAATGTAACACAAGTCCAGGTACTTAATGTTCTTAATGATTCTTAATAATTTTTACCCTCCAAATTGCTATTTTTATTATATCCTTGGGAACTCTCCTGACCTCCTTCACTGTAATTAAAGCAAAAATATTTTCAATTCTGTACATAAACCAAATATGTGAAGCACACATATGCACAAACAAGAGAACCTGGGCTATCAAGTACAAATACAATAGAAAAGGTGAAAATGTGATACCTATGGACAGCTACCTATACATGAAGGCGGGGTTTTTACATTTTTGCATAAAATAAGCTATGTGTTAACAGGAGTTTATAATTGAGTCTAATCATGATGACTGATTATATTGGACAAATCGCAAATATATCTCCCTCATCTATAAAGTGGGAAGACTATCAAACTCCTTGGCATATACAAAATGCTTTTGTGAACATGTAAGGGATACACAGAACCCTCTACTTTATTTAGTGCAATAAGGATACTGAGTGCTTAAACTAACCAAGCTTTTCAGTCTTCAATAGTTTGCCAATTTCTAACGAAAAACAAAACAAAAAAATACACTTAACACCAAAACCATGTTGAAACAGTTCAGTTCTGTAAGATTCATATGATACTATAAGATCCTGAAAGGCCTCATGACCATTATTTATTATGACCCTGCTGACACGGGAAAGATGTAGAAATTATACCTCCGAGAGCATAGTGTACTGAACAGAGTCAGAAGACCCAGATACAAGTGCTCACTTCATGTTCCCACAAGAGTCCACTTTGTGTTGTTGAAGTGACATACTTAATTAATCCTTTTCCCTTTCAATCTCAAAACTATCCTCATTTGAACAATAAATGATATGGTCATCCTACTTGTGTCTGCTCTTAAAAACTGTTTAACTCTGGTTTCTTCAATTACAGAACTGAGGATCCACCTGAAATAATATACACAAAAGGTATTTGTAAGATCTTAAGCAGTACACACATGTAAGGTGTAAGCACTGTTATTAGAAAAATTTTGTCAATGAAGTATCAAATAATAAAGTATGCTGTCTTAAGAAAATATCGTATTGTTTTTATTTCCTTCCTTCAGTCATTCAACAAATATTCATTATCCGTTACTACTATACGCCAGAGACTGTGCTTGTCACTGAGGATAGAGATAAAAAAGAAACAAATGGTCCTTACATGCCTGAAGATTTTATGTTAGTGCCTCTGTGAAAATTAATCCTCCAGCAAAAGTCCAAATGAATGAGGGCAAATCTATTTTTTTCCATTTAATTGGGAAGACAACTAAAAATGCAAACTGATGAGGCTCTCAGATCTCTCTGCAGCTCAGTCTACTTTGGATGAAGGCTAAAACTCAAGAATCCCAGTTCATATCCATGCTCTGGCCAGTTCATTATTTTGTTTTTAAAGGATTAATGGAAATTCTTATATTGTCCCTGATCTTACCTCAAGAGATCTCCTAGTTCATCCTGGCCTCTAGGCAGGATTGCCCTTAAAGGCAAAACAAAAATACAACTAATCCTTGCAATTGTGAACAAAGTTGGTCAGTCGTGTTTATACTGGCTACACAAACCAGTCTTCAGAATGTTAGTTTCAAGCTTCAGGGCCCCATCTTATAAGCTACTATAGTCCTCTACACCTCAAAACAATCCAACATTCCCAGCTGAGAAATGGAGGACTTTTAAAAGAAATAAAAGGAAGGAGCGAAGCTTCCATAATCGAATGTCCAAACCAAGCACAAATGAGCAGAGTTTTGGCAACAGATCTATAAAGTTACGTTTTCAGGGTGAATATAAACATTAGTCTTTTGCTGCTATATTCTGTGGCTATCAAGGCAGTGGCTCCTTTTGAGACTAATATATTACAGCTCTATATATACAAAGGGAATAAGATTGTTAATCACTAATATTAGATGTACTTAAATAAATACGTGTCTTCAGTTTCAA
This sequence comes from Lutra lutra, assembly GCF_902655055.1. Classification (NCBI taxonomy): domain Eukaryota; kingdom Metazoa; phylum Chordata; class Mammalia; order Carnivora; family Mustelidae; genus Lutra; species Lutra lutra. The sequence continues at coordinate 57,768,343 of NC_062284.1, forward strand.
AAGACCAGAGTCAGAGCCTACCTATCTGTAAGTTCCACATCTTGTCCAGGTTCCAAAACTGTATTTTAATCAGATCTATTCTATGGGAGTCAGAAAACATCCTGACAAATCTGAGCCAAATGCCAGCTCTGCTGCTGTTTGTAACAGCCATTCAGAGAGCTCCAAGTGCCCTCTTTTGGCCTGCAGAGAGAATTGCAATCCCCTTCTATTGTCAAAAGAGCCCTTCGGAAAAAGAATGTGTTTACAACAAAGCCGTTTACTCATAAGCAAACCACAATAATGACTAGACAAGTGGAAGCTGCCTCTAGTAAAAGCACTTCTGCTTTCAGAGAGCCTCATTAAGTGAATTTCATTATAGATCCCTCTCAACCCTGGTCGGCAAACACAGCATATTCTTAACCTCTCAGTCGAACACTAGATTTTAATAGCAATTCATCAAAGAACACATGGTTCTCTGTCATATAAGCAGTCTCTTAGGACAGGTTGTGGCCAATAGATATCTGTCCTCTTCTCTCTCCATTTAGTATTTATTTCATTCTGTCCTATATTGTAGTTAGCTCTTTACAAAATAGCTTGTCAATTCCTTGAGGACGTGGACTATATATTGTTCATCTCTATACCCCCCCTAGAACCTAGCAGAGTGCCTGGCATTTGTTGGGGCTCTGTAACAACTGAAAGGCTGGAGGGATGTGAAATAATTAACAGGGAGGAAATCTCCAGTTACATCATTGTTGTAATGGATTTTCTTCCTTCTACCTATTTTGTTTTAATTCCCTGGTAAACTTTTAAGGACTTAGTTTCAGCATACCAAAAATCAAAACAAAACAAAACAAAAAGTTTTTAGGTAGCATAAACTTTTCCCAAAGACAAGAGGAGAAACTCAAAGTTCTATGGTCCCCTTACTAGGTCTCTGCCTTTAAAATATCTGTAGAAAATGCAGTACATTGTTAGTTGCAACCCACAAACCTCTACCTTGGCAAACTACCTGGTTATACATAGGTAACAAACCCAAAACCTACTAGGTCAACACCAAACTTTAAAATACATTGTCATGGGAAATGCTGTCTTTGTTGAGAGATATCCTTGAGCATTAAGATATCTTGAGTGATATCCTAAATATTCTCTCAGGTGATCTACACAGCAACTTCCCCATTCAGATTACTGCTAAGTATGGACAGGCGCTGGAGATGCCTGCTTGACAAAGTACAGTAAAATTTTCTAATGTGACATATACCTCAGATATTATACCATGTTTTTACTGAAGGTGACTTTCTGAAATTCCAAAACACAAAGTTGCCTTGATCCCATATATATCCCAAATCACACACCATAAAATGGGTCTATTATGGCCACTTACATGACCAAATAAAGTTTCAACAGCACCTACATCAGAAGAGATTTGAAGATGTAGTAGGAACATTTTGATCAGATAGCTATTTGTCATGAATTGGCATTTACTGAGCATCTGCCCGATCCAGGGCACCTTGGCAGCTCCTTCACTGGAAAGGCTGGAAACACAAGAGATGATGCCACGGACCATGGAACCCAATCACAGGGACTCAGTCCAGTTACCTGACTACCCAAATAATGGACATATATAGAAAGTAACTTGAAACACAACCCAACTAGAGACATCCAATATACATGAATAGAATAAAACCTATTACAGCAAGATAATAATAGATGATACATCCGAGTCTATCCAATATTTGCACAGAAAAAAACATATGAACAAATAATCTTTTAAATGACTATTTGTTGGAAGGGGTATGTAAAAGGTATAAATCACCTCTGCCTTTTCCTAGTGCAAGAAAGCTTTATAAAGTAACTAAAATAGGAAACTTGCTCTCAACCAGAAGTTGCAGCAAATGATCAAAAGTAATGTGTCAGTGGATAAACAGATAGTGTAATATATAAACAGAGCAAGTATCTTTGCCAGAACTAATTTATTTGAAAAGTAAATTTTAAAATCCAAAATTTTATTTTTTATACTAATATTTGAGGAATTGATGACTAAATTGCAATGTGACATAGTAATACAATCTAACTAGACAAATTAATTAGTGGAAATTTTATAAATTCATTTTTTAAAACCCCAATAGATAAGAAGCAGAGAAATTTACTCATAGAAAACATTAGTCTTTAAGGCAATGGAAAATTCCCATTTTAAGTCTTAGCTATAAAGCATATCATTAATAAAAAAAATGACTCCGCTAAACAATAAATAAAATTTTGATATCTATGTATACCATGTATATGTACATAACTATAGCCCTATACATATAAATGTATTGGCATACATATACATAATGACAAAGCATAGTTACTTGAGGAACTATTCAAATCAAGCTACAAACCAATAAATCTTTTTTGTAGAAACAATTTGTTAGCATTTCCTCTTTGTTAAATACATACTCAACAGAGAAAATATGATGTTAAATATGATATACCTATTAACATTTCCAAGATTGTGCCAGGTTTTTAAAGTTTCTGTCTGGGTTGAAGCACTCTGTATTTGATTACCATGTATAACCATTTAGTTAAACAGAAAAGGAGGTTTTATGAAAAATATACTCAATCCTTTGCTATAGCCATATTATCGACACGTTAAGAGTGTCCATTACTCTGGAACATCCACTTATTCATGAAAATAGGAGTGCAAAGGGGGAAGTCTGATCTTATAGCCTATCTATCTATCATTCTAGATATAATTCAAAACATTATGTAGTGCAGGGTTCATAATTTTTTGTGTGCCAAGGACTCCTTTGACAGTCTGATGAGATCCGTGGATCTCTTCTGAGAATATTTTTATAAATATTCTTATATATATATTTTTATATTTTTATAAATATAAATATAAAAAACACAAAGAACAAAGAAACCAATTATATGTAAATGCATCAAAACATTTTAAAATTTAAAATTACAATGATATATGTTTCTTTAACTTATTAAACACTCATATCTAATGGTGGATTTAATATGTACAATAATTTAAAGTAGTGATGAACATAAATGACATTTTGAGAGACCCGCAACAATCATATGCCAAAAAAATCTATGACATCTACTGGTGACAAATCCACAAGTATTGATAAAGTGAATGTAGTTTATTGCCTTCACTGATAATTAAGAGAAATGTTAAATCTCTATGAGCATTTGGTGAAAAGAAAGATACAGATACTCCTCATCCATTCTCATATACTCCCACATCTTAAAAATTCCCTGATGTAGGGTCACATTACATACACAAAGATCACTAATGGTCCAATTTGGGTTAAATAATAGTAATGTATAATCTTTGTTTAGGAATAAAATGTGTATCTACATTTCCTCCTGTGTTATTGATACAACTTACATAAATCTTTACAATGCCAAACTTACACACAAAGGCAGTGCTTCATGTTACACATTTTAAGATTATTAACAGAATTGTTAAAGGCAATGAGTAAATCACTGAATTGTTTCCAGACTTCATGACACAAGGAGAGAATATTGGAGAATTAATTAAAAAGTTATAAAAGAAAAGGTGATCAAATGTACCTGGAAATTTTAATAGGATGGTGAAAGCTTAAACTCACTGGTGATTAAGAAATGGCCTAGAGATTTCATATACAAAGGTGTTCACTAAGCATTGCTTCCAGATGTCCTATGGCTGCAGATCTGGGATTGAACAGCAATACTACAAAGCAAGACATAGGGCTGGAGAAAGCCAAGTGAAATTAATGTCATCTACAATAGAAGGATTGCATTGTTCAAGGAGCTTAGCTTAATTAGAGAAGGCAGGGAACAGAGCAGGGTCAGATAGTGATGGTAAGGAGTAGAAACAAGGCATGAAGTCCTGAAACAGTATTGAGGTTGGCCATTTCCTGGACATCCAAGCTACCTTCCTCTGGGTAATAACATTCAAGACTTTCTAATACATCCTTGACTTCTAAGCTAAATGATTCACTATTCTCTAAACTTGTTAGCATACCTTTCCATCAGCATACTATAGCTTTCTTAATGCTCTTTTTTTCATCTCTACTTATAAAAATCTCACTCTTCAAGATGAAACTCAAATGTCAATTTCTTGAGTCTTTTCTAATGGACATTCTCTAGTTAGAACTGATCTTTATACTTCCATTTTTACCTTCGTCACCATACCACATGATGCCTTTCAGTGGGTTGGTTGTGTAAATGACTATGATTAGATGTTTATGGTAAAGAACGTAAATTTCTCATCTTTGATATTCTCCGTAGCATTTAATATCATGCCTCAAATAGACTAGGTACTCAATAAATTGTTTATATATTATCAGCTGTATCTCATCAGTATGAACCAACTCCAAAGATTCTGTATCATTCTTGGAGCCATGTTATTTCTGACCAGTAGAAATGCCTGGGATGAAGATGTAATCATCTACTTACCAGCTCCAGAAATGACCTCACCAGCCACGTATCCTTTTTTGGGTTTTAATGATGACAAAACTAAAGTCCATAAAATAGTTGCTTATTACCCAAGATCAGAGAGCCTAAACAATAATGTGGACTTCCTAAAATCTAGTCCATCAATCTTTTGGCTTCATTATATATTAAGAAGAGAAGAAAACAGGACCTTTGAATTAAAAGGCCATAATTCTCACCATATTACATTTAGCTCTTAAGGAGTTTTTATGCCTTTCTTTCTCTTTAGTAAATACAAATCAAAAATAAAATGATAAACTAAACAAGATGGTAAACGAGATGTCACAGGAAGAAATGTGATGGTCCTGAGCTTGAAGGAGCAAGATATCTGTGAATGAGATTAAAGAGCTGAAGAAGGTAGAAGAGGCAATGTGGTGGTAGGAGCTGGGGAGAGATGAGTGGAAAGAAGAGAGGTTGACATATATCTCCAAGATGCTTCCCATCAAGACTTTAGTTCTTCTAAAGTTCTTCTAAACTTTAGTTCCTCAGACCAAAAGCCCCAGAGCCATTCTCCCTAATGCTCGTTTTTCTCACCTCTTCATCTAGTAGTCCCACAGCAAATCCTGTTGGCTCTACCTTCAACATACAACCAGAATTTGACCATTTCTCACAATCTCCACCATCATCTCTTGCCTAGATTACTGCCAATACCCACCTGAATGGTCTCCACTTCTACCTTTGCAGTCTATTCTCAGCATAACAATGAGGGCGACCCCACTAAACTGTGAGATCATATCACTTCTCCACTCAAAGCCCTCCAATGGTTCCCCATCAGCCCCAAGATAAGAGCTGATGTCCTCACTGTGGTCTCCAAGGCCTCCGTGACTGCCCCTCATTCCCCATTAACTGTGACTTTACCTCCCACTTTCATACTCACTCACTCCATTCCAGCCACACGAGTGCTCTCCAGCCCTCTAGTCCAGGGCCACTGCCACCCACAGGTCTCTGAGCTTGCTCTCCCAGAAGAGGCCAGAGGCTGACTGTCCCACAGGCCAGTTGATAAGTCAGGCTCAGTGAGACCTTCCCCGAGACCTTTCACAACCACCTATCCAAACTGAACATCCCTTTCTCTAGTGGTTCATTTGCCTGCCTGTGCTTTATTCTTCTTAGGTCCTAGCACTGGATATTTTACTCATATATCTTATTTATAGTCTGATGACAAAATAAAAAGTTAATAAGATATTTTTGCCTCTTTCATTCTGTTTTGAACACTGATATACCCCTAGTGCCTAGAATGCTGACTGGTATTTAGTAGGCTATGAATAAATATTTGTGGAATAAACTAATGAATAAATGCAAAAATCATGCACTGCTCTTAATAGGCTCTTAACATATTAAGTCTTGCACCTCCCTAAAGGAAAACTTTACCCATAGTCTAATATCATTTAAAACTAAACAAATTCTCTAAAAGGTAATTAAGATTTTTTTCTTCCAGAGACAAATTAGACAATTTCCTATTGACTAAAGAACTCCCTATTTGATCACTAGAATTTATTAAGCATACCAAATTGCACATAAGAGGAGGTGTGTGTGTGTGTGTGTGTGTGTGTGTGTGTGTGTGTATGCAAGGAAAGGGGGCAAAAGAGTTACGTCTTTTAGAAAGAGATTAATATCCTTCAGACCTAAAGATTAGTAAAGGCATGTCTGGTAGGCACCAAATTATTCAGTTACTGAGAAGCCAGAATAAAGAGTTTTGCTGAAACTGTAATATGAACTAAAGAAACCTTCAGAAAGAACAGAAGCTACATCTACGCTTATTCTTCTGAGACTCTGGATCTCAGAGTATGATTCCCATTCTAAAAATCATCTCCACAATATTTCAATAATATTCATTTAAGAAATTCTGCATAAATTTTAGGCATCTTTATGATCTAAACTTAGTGAGAGTGTGTGACTCATATTGTATTTGGAACCTAGAAAATAATATAAATATTATTAATACTGAAGTTTATGAGGCATTTTAATATGTATTATTATTTCTTAATCATTTAAATTCAAATTTATTTCCATCATTTTCAGCACTTTTTTAGAGGTGGTGAGGGACAGAAGGAGAGGGAGAGAGAGAATCTTAAGCAGGTCCCACACCACCACAGAGCCCGATGCAGGGTTAGATCTCACACTCTGAGACCATGACCTGAGCTGGAATGAAGAATCGGACACTTACCTGACTGGGCCACTAGGTACCCCTTAATATGCATTATTTTTGTAATATAGTATATGAACTACTTTATTTTATATCCCCCCCAATCTTTACTACCCACTTTATCTGTATTTTCCCTGATTATGACATTTACCTATTTTTTTTAAGATTTTATTTATTAGAGAGAAAGAGAGTGAATATGAGGAGGTGAGGGCCAGAGGGAGAAGCAGACTCCCCACTGGGCTGGCAGACTGATGCAGGATTCGATCCTGGGACTTCAGAATCATGTCCTGAGTCGAAGGCAGTTGCTTAACCAATTGAGCCACCCAGATGCCCCAAGCTTCATCTATTTTTATTCAAACCATATATGGCACAAGGTAACAAGATCTAGCTAGCTAAACATAATGAGTATGTTTTGCAGGTAAGGAAACTAAAACTTGAAGAGTTTAAATGAGTATGTCCAAGGCCACACACATCACTAAATTATAGAGCTGAGATGCATACAGAGATGATCTGACCCAAGCTGTCTACCTAATGACACTTCCTTTCTATGATATACCATCCAAGCTAGCACAATGCTTTGTCCAATATGCTAATCTAGTATTAAATATCCGCTTGCATTGTACTAGGCTATCACTCCAGCTGCAATATGAACCCCTTCAAGTTTTCATATGGAAACATGGGATGACCACTCAGACTGACCTCTCTAAACTTACTCCTGTGATAAGCCCAGTGCCCGGCCAGTGGTATTCAACCTAGCTGACAGCATAGTCATGTGAGTGCACACACACCCACAGAATTCCTCGGTCTATCTTCCTACTGTTCTGCCCATCCTTTAGTCCTCACTCAAGGTCCATTAACATACACACCAGGCTACTGTCCAAAGGAATTTGTTGGACATGAATTTAGGAATTGGGGCTGTCTCTTATCCTAAGGCAGTGTCTGGCATATAGTAGATGTTTAGTAAGAACAGCTGAATTGCTTAAAATGATCCATTGATTGGAATGTGGACATTTATATTGTACCCAGTATTTTTAGTATTCTGGCCATAATAACCTTCCTAGCAAGATTTGATCTATAAGGACATCACAAAACTCCCTTTAAAATCCAGAGGTATCAGGATATTTCCCACCACAACCACTCAAGCCAAGTGTGGGAAGCTTCAGGAAAACCTCTCAGAGGGCATAACATACAACCCCTGCAGTTTGGAGGACACAGAACCTAAAGGCTGATTCTAGTCTGGAAAGAATGCAAATGTATGAGGGTTGCAGGAACTGTTGCCTTTTATGGCAAAGGATAAGAGAGAGCTATAGTGGGAGCAGCCTGTACTTTCAGAGTTTATGGGACAAAAGAGCCAAATGTTTCCTTTGAGCCAGAATGAATGCCAAGGAAAGTAGCAGGACTGGAGTTGTCATCAAAGGGTCATGCCCAAGTGATTACCATCCAGGGTTAGGTACTCCAACAGAAAGAACCAAGACCAGAGTCAGCCAGAGGGTGCATCTTCTTTTGGCAGGGAACAATGCTATAAAACAGGTCTCTAAAGAACAAAAAGTAATATCCCATCTGCCACTCAGAAGGCTACAAAGGTAGCATGTGGCCACTACACTAAGAAGGACCTTTCTTTACTCCCCCTTTCCTCTCTTCTCTCTGAGCTCCCCCTGACCTTGGGAAATAAGTAGGACAAGGTGGAAAACAGAAAGCAAAGAGAGACCCCACGCCTCTTTCCCCACTGCAGATTTTGAGCCTGAGTCAGGCTGGGAGTTACAGAGTGAAGAAGGCTAAATTGAATAAGAAATTGAATACTTGACATTCCAGATACTGGGCTTCCAAGTTGAGTAGCCTTTCCGTGCATTCTGCTGCTTATTCATGGCAACCATCTGTTTTCATATATAACATTATGTAGTGTATCTGTCAGACCACACAGTTCAGAGCTTAGGAGCTCCAGCTAAGGAGACAGAGAGAGATGTGACCTTGGGTGAGTTATTTAATCTCTCTAATCCTCAGTTTCCTCACATGCAGAAAGAGAATACAATAGCACTACTTGATCAGATTGCTGTGAAAAATGTTGGAGTACGTGTGAAGCAGTAGATGATTCATGCATCTAACCAACTTTTATTGAATATCTACTATATTAATTTCCTAGAGCTGCCATAACAAAGTACCAAAAACTGGGTGGCTTAGAACAACAGAAACTTATTGTCTTACAGTTCTGGAGACCAGAAGTCTGAAATCAAGATGTCAGCAGGGCTCTGCTCCCGATGAAGGTGCTAGAGCAGGATCCCTTCCAGTCCTCTCTCCTTGCTTCTCTAAGTAACTTGGCTTGGGGCAGCGTAACTTCAGTCCTGTGTGTATGTCTATGCACAAACCTCTTTTTTATAAGGCACCAATCGTACTGAATTAAGGCTGACCTTTCTCCAGTAAAAGGTCATCTTAACTAATTACACCTGTAACAACCTGATTTCCAAATAAGGTCACATGCTGAGATAATAGGGATTAAAACTTAAGCATATGAATGTTTAGGGTACATAATTCAACCCATAGTACCTATTTTGTATCAGACACTTCTAGGTACTGAAGGCCAGCAGTGAATAAACTATACTTTGTGTATTTGTATTCTAATTAGGAAAAGTCACACAATATATGCACAAATAAACAAGATAATTCTAGATAGACACAGAGCACTAAAGAAAGTAGAATAATAGATTAGAGCAGCGGTCCTCAAACATTTTGGTCTTTGGACCCCTTTTCCTCTTGGTCCCCCAAAGCTTTTGTGTATATGGATTCCCTATTTGTCAATATTTACCATTTTAGAAATTTATTTTATCCAGGGCGCCTGGGTGGCTCAGTGGGTTAAAGCCTCTGCCTTCGGCTCAGATCATGATCCCAGGATCCTGGGATCGAGCCCCCGCATTGGGCTCTCTGCTCAGCAGGGAGCCTGCTTCCCTTCCTCTCTGCCTGCCTCTCTGCCTACTTGTGATCTCTGTCTGTCAAGTAAATAAATAAAATATTTTTTAAAAAATTTATTTTATCCATTGTTCTAAATTAAAAAGCTGGTGACACATGTTTAATATTTCATGTGGAAACACCAATATTAAAAACTAGATAAATTAGTGAGCAGGAAAATGTAAAATTTTACTGTCAATATTTTATAACTCAAAAACATGCTTTTTACATTATTATGGAATCTTGGTTCAAGTGATCACTCAAAAATCATGCCTAGCTGAATCTAACCTAGCCAAATACCAAAGCAGTATGTGTGTACCTACTGGTAGATAATTTATTGACACTTATATCTAAATGTGTGGTTCTCAGCCTAACTGTACCTTAGAATCACCTGGGGAGCTTAAAAGTTTTTTGATAATGAAAAGCCATGCCAAATCATAAGTCAGAGTGTTTAGACATGGGCTCTGCTGCCACTAATTTCCTTACTTCACCAGAGATAGTTAAGTAAGCAAGAGTAGCCATAAAGAATTGAAACCAAACAGGCAAAAGTGTTATACAGGTCATTTTAAACCAGGATTAAGAACCCCTGCTCTATTCCAGATGAACATGAACTCCAATAGGCACTGATTAGTTAAATCAGCCTCTCAAGATTCTGAAAGTTCTCAGTCTGACCTTGCTCTGTTCTTTGGAATCATTTTGACCCAACATGAATATGAACTAGAATATGGACATTATATTAATTCTACCTGTATATATATGGTCAAGTGGAAGAAAAAGTTCAAGTTCAGCTCTTGCTGTCTTGGAAAATACCCAACTATCTGTCCTGAGAAAAGGTTGAAATGTCAAATGACATTGTTTCCTACAAAACTGAATTAGAGCATGACCTTGAAAGTTAATATATGCAGATCTTTCCTCTGCCCTTAGAAGGTCAGATATTCACAACAGTCATAAAATCTACACTGCCCTGTCCTCCAGGATTTGAGGCTGCAAGAACAAATTATAAAATTAAAGAAAAAGAAACCCTCTACTGAAGGAAAGTTAGAGTCTAAGAAGAAGGAAGACTTTCTGAAGATACAGCTAACAGAAACACGTCGTGAACGTCGTTGAAACCACCAAAGAGCTGCAACATGCTTTACAACTTACAAAACTCTTGCATCTGTCAATTGACGCAACCCTTGCAACATTTGTAGTTGGTAAGTATTATTCATATTTCCATTTTCTATAAAAGGAAATAGAGATTATAAGAGGTTAAGTGACTCAGCCAATGTTAACGGTACCAATAACATCTAAACTCACATCTTACTCAGGAAATCTTGAGCCTTTTCAACAACCTTTCCCTATATGTGGGAATGTGTCAACATTTCTTGAACGGGTTTTCCTGTTAGATACTATCTACAATAAAAACTTCCTTCCCAGACCAAATAAATGTAAAATCTGTTTTTAAATTTTATCAATATATTATACCACTCGTAAGTCAGAAAGAATGAATTAATTCACCACAGTAATACTTTTCACCAAAGATTATTGGGTATTTTCTATTCTTTATTTTCAATAACAATATTTTAAAACCAAGAGTTTCACAGTTGAACCAGTTTGGGGCAGACTCCTTGAATGCTGGAGAGAATTTTTAAAAACTCTTTTTCTCAGTATTGTCTGTAAGTTAAATAAACTATAATAACTATCAAAGAATCTAGCTAAACAGACATGAATGCAATTATCCCTAGCAGACAATTCTGCATCAAATGAAGAGGCACATGATCAAATGAAAAAAGAAAGAAGTCTTTAGTATTTCACCTAAAAACCTGATCTAACAAAAAATGAAGTAATGGTAACCCATAAAAAAGGCAGTACTTTGGGCGCCTGGGTGGCTCAGTGGGTTAAGCCGCTGCCTTCGGCTCAGGTCATGATCTCAGGGTCCTGGGATCGAGGCCCGCATCGGGCTCTCTGCTCGGCAGGGAGCCTGCTTCCCTCTCTCTCTCTCTCTCTGCCTGCCTCTCTGTCTACTTGTGATCTCTCTCTGTCAAATAAATAAATAAAATCTTAAAAAAAAAAAAAAAGGCAGTACTTTGAGTAATAGTGATGAATATGAAATCCAGTCAATGCCCCATTTTAAATAACATCTGTGGCTCTTTGTAATCTACAATAATAAAATGATTCTATTTAGTTTGTGTTCTAGTATAGAGACTAAGGAGAAAGTAGCCCTCAGAGTAACAAGATGGCAGAGAAACTCTCTCCTTTCATATTACTCCCCAAAATTAGCAATCAATTTTTACAGAATCAAACAGCCAAATGAAGACTGGACAGAATGAAAGACTAAACGCAACAGAAAAGCAGATGCTTTGGCAAGAAGGCAGCTTATAAATGTTGGTTTCCCGGGATTTTGATAGCAAGAGTGTTTATCTTATTGAAAGCAGAGTCTAATTGAATAAAAGAGTTTTAAAATAGTGGGCCATTAATTAGGCAGCACGGGGTAAAGCACAGATTCCATAATGTACGAGGCTTCTGGGAGCCACAGGCAGCACTCATTGATTCTGTCAGGGTGCCAGAGGAACGAGAGAGCTGAATGTTTCGCCTCTTCTGGAAACCTACCTGATACATTTGGAAGTGGCTTCCCCATGCATTGCCTCTGTTCAAATCATCCCATAATTACTCTGGCACTGTAAGCTGCGAACTTGGCGGGCTCTGAGAGTTATCAGATGTTTTTCTCATGCTTGCTGAACCTCTCTTAGACAAATTTTGCATTGTTTTTTGTGGCAGTTTTATCGTGAAACATCGTGTTGCCATCTGGGAAGGAAAACAACATGGTAGAGGAGCAGCTGGTGAATGGCAATGGACAAATAAACATTGGCAGGCACCCGCCATTAGGTGAGATAAGAGGGATGGGCAGCCGCCAACACCGACGATCCCTCACCACTGGAACATCTTTCACTGTCCCCTTCCTCTTATCTTCATTCAAATTCATGGCCATTTTTCATTCAGAGGCTTAAGCTCTCCAAGTGTCAGGTGTTGGGCTCTCTCTTCTCTGTCCAGGAGGATCAAAAGAGATCTATGAAGTGCCCTACCAATTGAATTTCTCTCCCTGGACAGGACAATGGGCTTCCTGAAGCAAAGGGAAAGCTTCTGATACCTTAACAGAAAGGATCCCCTGAGGAATGAGAGGACACCGAAACTCTCACCAAGCTTTTCAACCAATCTGGTGGCCTTTATTTGGGTCACACCCAGCATCACCGGTATTTGTGACTTTCAAACCCTTAAATCTTTTAAGGACCATATTTATGGTAAACCAATATAAATAATACAAGCATGCCTTTGGGAGCAGGACAGCTAGGGGAAGTAAGTTACACTTGATTAACAGTTATACACCATGCTTTCTTGTTCCCAAGATATAATTTTCCCATTGTAACATTTCTATAATTGAGATCCACAGAACAGATGCCTAAAAAAAATGTGACAACCTCGAGGCAGCAGAAAAAGTTGTGAAGTGCCAACAGTCATTATTTCCTGCACATGTGCAAACTGGTAACATCTGAAGGTAAACATCCATCCAACCACATCAGTTGTATTATTTTTATTGTTGGAACTAATCAGGTTGAATTCTTACCTTAAACTTGGATTTCGACATTTGGAATAGGAGATTTGAATTGGTTCAAAAGATTACACACACATACCCAATAAAGCATTAATTTTTTAAAATTGTGTTCAGTTTACATAAATTTGTTTCACACAGCCAATGCAATCAGAAGCAACAGAAGCTGCTGAATCACTCAAAATAATTCAAAATTCTTCACATTAATAGAAGCTGGAATGATGATTCTATGTATCATGGAGACTGGCCTTCAAGCTGGAACATTTATCTGACAAAATCTTCCAGCCAGCTTTCAATATACAATTCAATTAAGAATAAAATTACATATATTCAATACATATTAAAGTCAATATATAATTCAATTAAGGAAAAGTTATATATATAAAGTATAACTTACATATATTAAATGTAATTGTTCTCCTAATTGGATTATATACTGCACGTGTGTAATATATTATATATTGAATATATATGTTATATATGTAATATTTCATGTACATGAATTTAACCAAAAAGGAAATGAAAATGCAAACAAAGCCCTAGAACTCTTGACAAGGTTATGCTCTAAGTCCTAAAAAGGAGAGGGTTAAAAGCAAGAAAACCAATATACCAGTAAGTCATTTATAAAGGTCAGTGGCTAAGAAAATTTGAATGCTGCAGTATAAAAGGCTTAACCACAAATTTTGATTGTGGTAGTTATGAAAATGGCATAAAATTACATGTACCATTTATTATAAAATATCATACATAAAACCTATATACAGTTAATATATTATTTCTTCCAACACACACACACAATTGATGGTGATGTTAAAGGAAATATGCTAACTTTCAGAATTACTGAAAATCATCTAATTCATCCCTTTGTTTAGAAAGTAAGGTCCTAAGATCCCACAATTCACTTATGACAGAACTTGAACTAGAAATTATGAGCTAGGCAGAAAGGCTTCATAAGAAGGAGAATATGAGGGCATGAAATGAAATGCCTTGTCCTATGCAATAAGCCAAATTAGAGCCAGCCAGTAACTCTCCTGAAGCAACATTAAAACAAGTTCTCTGAAAACAATCCCTGCTACTAAATCAATCCTCACTTAAATTTCTATGATTAAACACGACCAAGAAGATTGCTAGGTAAATCTAAGAAAAACCAATGCATAAAGAAAACTTCCTAAAAATCTGTTTAAATTCATTTCAGTATCATTCATGAGAAAAGCCAGTCACTCTAAACGTTTCAGTAAGTGATATAATTTATATGTGACCACACACTTTGGTCAATGTGCTATCCATTCTTTTGATATCTGTCAGGCAAGAGTATGACAACTGTTATTACCCTGTTTTGAGCTCCAATGAGATTATTTGAGCTAACCTCATTATATTGTTAATTCAGAAATTTTGAGATCATGATCCATTAAGTCCCTAATCCTTAATCTAAGAATTCAATAAAATTTTTGCCTATAGACCACTCTTAATCAACATTGATAAGAAATTTTGTCCTAGGACACCTGGGTGGTTCAGTCAGTTAAGCATCTCCCTTCAGTTTAGGTCATAATCCAAGGTCCTGGGATCGAGTCCAACATGGGGCTTTTTGCTCAGCAGGGAACCTGCTTCTGTCTCTGCCTGCCCCTCCCCCTGCTCATGCTCTCCCTTGCTCTCTCTCTGACAATAAATAAATTTAATTAATTAATTAATCTTTAAAATATAAAAAGAAATTTTGTCCTAGAGCCACAGGAAAATACTTTCTAAAGTAAACCCATCATTGGCAAAAAGAAGCTGCAAGCATCTTCCTCTTCATTTCTTAATCATCTACAACATATAGAACAGTACAGGGACTCTAGTGACACCAAGAAAGATCATTCTTAGCCCTATTTACCAATGAAGAAATTGAAACCTAGGAGTGGTAAATAATTTGCCCAAATTTGAGCAGCTTGAAAACAGAGCAGAACAGTCTCTAAGGCCTATGACCTTACCCTGTGATGCAAGGTGTTCAATAATTAGGCACCAAACTAGGATCATGTAATTGATTGTGATTTTGAAGTCAGTTTGAGAATTCAGATAGGCTTCTTGGAAGAGCTAGAAAATAAACAGAGCTTTGAAGGATAAATAAGCTTGATAAAAGGTAGATTTTTGTAAAAAAAAAAAAAAATCAGCAAATAAACAAAATCAAAGAGCAACTACTGGACAAGAAGAAAGGGAAACTCAGACAGGAATGTTGGAACTTTGTAGGAGGCCTGTAGAAGAAATTGGAATTAGAATTACATTCTGGCCAAGGTAGTGCAAATCAATTTGTAAACGCTGATGTCCTGTTGGAAGGCTTCCAGGGAGACAGAGCAGTATAGAGAGGAAGTAGTCCCCCTTGATGAGTAAGTCAGTGCCTTCCTGAGAAGGGTAATAGCTTCACACCTCAGGGGGGCCCAGATGACAGAATGAAAGAGGTGACATAGCTAATATGATCACTGAATGATAAATCAGTGCATATAATCACATGGGTATTTTTCATCCCAAAAGACAGGATCTTGTCACTTAACAGGATCAATGAATAAAGAAGCATATCCCTGGCCACAGAGAAGTACCCAGAGCCACTGTGCCTTCCTGAGAGTAAAATAGTTTTGGCACAGCTACAAGGTTCATCTGACCCACCAGAATGTCCCTGTTAACAACAGAATTTCATAGGAATAGAGTATAATGTAATCATAAGTACCCCAAATTCCAAGAACTCAACAATCGAGCTATATAAGGTAAAGCTCAGGCTTTGAAGAATCCAGATCTAAGATGTCCAGGGTAAGAAAATCTTGTCATGTCAACATTAGCAAAAGGGGCACACTGAATTTAAAACAAAGTATTCTATCATGAGGAAAAATTTTAAAAGTCTCTAATACTGCATGCTTAAAAACAAACTTAGGCCTGGGATAAGAGGAGGTGGGGGGGGTCATTCCTGCCACAAAATGGGCATAAGTGGGAACCCCAAAGGTTAGAGAATCTGTTTAAATATGGAAGGCAATGTCAAGTGCCTTAGGGCCTTGAAGTGGGAGCCTAAACTTTGGGAAAGCAAATGCAAGGAACTAAGAACTACTGGACCTGACAATGAATTCCTTAAAAAGGGGGATAATATTTTATTTATATTAAAATTCCCAAACAATGTCCAGTAAATACTAAGTTTAATAAATATTTGATGGCTAAGCAGAGGCATAATAGCCTTTCTAAGATTCCCTTCTGATCCATAGTAGAGACGGAAAAGCCTTAAAGGGAATAAAAAGGACATCGCTTAGGTGATGATCTTAGGAGGGCAAGGGGCCCCTTTGTTCACTGAAGGTCTCCAGCAGCCCTCATGACAGGGCTCACTGTGACTGTGAGAGGTTATTTCTCAGTGCTAGGTACCACCTTCTCTCCCTAGCATAGACCTGGAAGCAGCAAGCTCATAAAGCCTAACGTCTAACTGGTGTCACTCTCTGTAGCATGAGTGGCATCAACAGCCTAACTTGGAGATGTCAAAAGCAAGTGAGAACTATAAAAAAAAAAAAAAAAAAAAAGAATGTGCTAAAAAGAAACAGCCTACATAATAATTTGCCTTGAGCTCTAATTAGAGAAGACAACATCTTCTATAATACATAGGCACTGCCATATTTTAAAGCCGTAGTGATGTTTGGATTCCATGGCCCTATGTCCCCACTTTTTTACTCCCTTCCTTTCAATTATCCTTAACCTCAGCTCCAAAAGAGCCCACTGCACAGGCAGCCTCTTCTGCGTAAAAACAGGCTCTGTTGTGGTAGGTAAAACTCTTGACTCCAGGTTTTTCTATTCCCTCTCATTTAAGCTATCTGCCATTTATTTATCCCACCAAATATCAAAGCATATTACATAGCAACAATAACTGAAACGCTATAGTGCTGGCGTAAGAATAGAAAGAAAAGGAGCACCAGGTTGGCTCAGTTGGTACAGCATGCAACTCTTGATATTGCGAGTATAAATTCAAGTCACACACTGGGTGTAGAGATTACTTAAACATTAATCTTAAAAAAATAGGAAAAAAGTCAATAAATTATTTAAAAACAGAAAGTAGTGTTCATTAAAATTTATATATTGTAGGGGCGCCTGGGTGGCTCAGTGGGTTAAGCCGCTGCCTTCGGCTCAGGTCATGATCTCGGAGTCCTGGGATCGAGCCCCGCATGGGGCTCTCTGCTCGGCAGGGAGCCTGCTTCCTTCTCTCTCTCTGCCCGCCTCTCTGCCTGCTTATGATCTGTCAAATAAATAAATAAAATCTTTAAAAAAAAAAAAATTTATATATTGTAAATGTGATAAATCAGTTTCAATAATAAATATTAAATATTTAGTAATTTATTTTGCTTGTAAGTCTATTTAATTCTAGTTTATTTAAAAGATAATCACAAAAATATAAACCATAAAAATTTGAAGAAAATAGAAAGTAATTTTATTGATTCTGTGACTTTTTAAGCTTTAAAGTTAGATAAGAAATTACAGGAAAACTTAAATTTGACCACATAATATCTGTCTTTATATCAGAAAACAGCTTGAGCAAAATTAAAACTATAACAGACATCTAATTTTTTTTTAGATTTTTTTTTAGCAGAACAGTTTCCTTTGGGCTAACAATGTGCTCCCTCTTGACTTATTTGAGACTGTCTCTATCCCTCCAAAAGTGGATGGACAAGGTAAATATGGCCATTCCCACATCCAATATTCCTGGGCAGATGACTGTTTCAGGAATTGGCACGTGGCTGTGTCCACCCAGTGAGACTCATTTAAGAGACTGTACTATAGTGACTAGGAAAGAGAACTTTCCTTCACTGAGTGACTGAGAAGACTGGATCTCTGCATCATCATTCTGTCACAAAGAGGAAAGGTCTGCCTGAATTACATCAGTCCCCGGGACATCCAAGCTGAGAAACAGACAGTCTAAGTCTGGATGATGCTATTAAGTCCCTGAACTCAGCAATACATAAGGCAGTCCTCAGGAGCCATCAGTGAGGCAGGAAATTCCCATTTTTTTGTTAAGCTAGTTTGAAGTGGCTTTCTGTCTCATATAACCAAAAAGCATTACAGAGAAGCGGCTGTGGCTCTGAGAAGAGGAGGCAGGAAGCTGAGCAATGGCAGGGGCTGGGAGGGGGCACCATGGCCGGGATCACCACCACTGAAGCAGTGAAGTGCAAGTTGCAGGCTCTGCAGTGCAAGCCAATGAGGCAGAGGAGAGGGCTGAGCACCTGTAGCAGGAGGTGGAGGAGAAAGGTGGGCCTAGGAGCAGGCTGAGGCTCAGGTGGTCTCCTTGAAACACAGGATCCAACTCACTGAAGAGGAACTGGACCATGCCCTGCAAAAGCTGGAGGAAGCCAAGAAAGTTGCTGATGAGAGTAAGAGTGGTATGAAGGTTACCGAAAGCTGAGCCTTAAGAGATGAAGAAAAGATGGAACTCCAGGAGATCCAACTCCAACAAGCTGAGCATACTGCAGAAGAAGCAGACCAGAAGTATGAAGGGGTGGCTCAGAAGTTGGTGATTACTGAGGGGGACCTGGAATGCACAGAGGAATGCGCTGAGCTGGCAGACTCCCATTGCCAGGAGGTGGATGAGCAGATAAGACAGACGGACTGGAACCTAAAGTGGCTGAGTGATGCACAAGAAAAATACTCTCAAAAGGGAGACAAAGAAGAAGAAATAAAGATTCTCACTGTTAAATTCAAGCAGGCAGAGACTGATGCTGAGTTTATGGAGAGCTCAGTACCCAAGCCAGAGACGATAACTGATTTGGAAGATAAGCAGAAATGCACCAAAGAGGAGCACCTCTGTACACGAAGGATGCCAGAGCAGCTTCTGCCTGACCTGAATGATATGTATAGCACCCCAATCCCACCCTGTGGCTGCTCCTCCCCACGGACACTGGCTCCAGCCTGAGGCCAGCCTGCCCAAAACTGGCCTTGAAACTGACGGCTCATCTTTAACAGAAAGGCTGTTTTCACCTTTTGCCGCTTTTCCCACCCTAATTCCTGTGTCTTCTTCACCAGTCTCTGCCTCTCCCTAAAGATTTCAGTCGGTCTTGAGTCTGAGCATCTTTGGGAATAATATTTAAGGGAATGTAGGCACAATGTGAAGTGTCTTTAAAAGTATGTTGTAATGGGGACTCCTAGGTAGCTCAGTCAGTTACGTGGCCAACTCTTGATTTCAGCTCAGGTCATGATCTCAGAGTCATGTTCTTAAGGTTGTGAGATCTAGCCCTGGGAGCCGTAGGACAGGCTCGTGCTCAGTAGGGTGTCTGCTTAAGATTCTCTCTCTCCCTCTGCCCCTCCCTCCATGCGCTCTCTCCCTTTCTCTCTCAAATAAATAAATAAATAAATAAAATCTTTTTTTAAAAAGTATATTGTGATGTACACACTTTGTAATTACCTTTTTTGTTGCTGTCGATGTAGCGACCATTTGCAAAACATTCCAAATAATTCCACAGTTTTGAAGCAGCAGTCTAACCCCTTTCTCACATTTGGAAAGTAACTTTTTCAGCTTAACACATACTGCCCTCACCACAGAAGAGGGAAAGCGGCAGGGGCCTGCCTTATTGAGAACCAGAGCCTAGAAAGAGACCCACTCAGGGAAACTTCATTGCTCTGTTCAGTGTACCAGCCAAATTAGAAAGGGGATTCCAGGGGCGCCTGGGTGGCTCAGTCTGTTGAGTGTTTGCCTTCAGCTCAGGTCATGATCTCAGGGTCTTGGGATGGAGCCCTGCATCGAACTCCCTGCTCAGTAGGGAGGCTGCTTCTCTCTACCCCTCCTCCTGTTCATGTTTTTTTTTCTCTGTCTCTCAAACAAATAAATGAAATCTTAAAAAAAAAAAAAAGAAGAAGAAGAAGAAGAAGGAAGGAAGGAAGGAAGAAAAGAAAGGTTACTCCAGAAGGAGTTAGCCAAAAGAGACTGTGGCTCAGGTTTTCAGCTTTAGGGTATCTTTGAAAAACTTTATTTTTTATTTTTTTTTTCAGAAGTGAACAAACAAATTAAGATTGTGAGACTTCTGAGACCAACTCCCTGTCCTATCTTTATCCCTTTCCCAACCACTCACAAAGTGAATCATCATGTTCCCCTTATGCTGAAATGACCATTTATTTGCTTTCCTGCCTCCTTGAAAGAAAAAAGAAAATTGCGTTTGCCACTGATTTTGGCACATTAAATAAACTCACCTCATCACCCTTTTCTGGGTCTAAAGCTGCTCTCTCTAAAAATGCCGTCTCATCATGCTTTGTATCAGTTAATGCT
Source organism: Lutra lutra (assembly GCF_902655055.1). Lineage (NCBI taxonomy): Eukaryota > Metazoa > Chordata > Mammalia > Carnivora > Mustelidae > Lutra > Lutra lutra. The sequence goes on from NC_062284.1 coordinate 57,788,707, forward strand.
GGAAAAATCTTGAATAGCTTATGAACAGAACAGTCTTTAAACTTTACACTCTTTTGAAGTGTTGCTTTTTGGGGGGCAAAGAGAAAAGGGGGTTGGGGCACACTGGCCACCCTGAAAACTCTCTACAGTTTGTGGGCTGACAGTGGGCTCATCTTTTTTTAACTTTCTTTTTAAAGATTTTATTTATTTATTCATTACAGATAGAGAGAGAGAGAGGAAGAGAAAGAAGCAGACTCCCCAAGGAGCAGGGAGACCAATGTGGGACTCAATTCCAGGACCCTGGGATCATGACCTGAGCTGAAGGCAGATGCTTAACCAACTGAGTCACCCAGGCATCCAGTGTGCTGATCTTTTAAAGTTTCTTTTCCTACCCAATTCCCTTTATGGTGAGGTTTCTCATGTACATATTATGTTATATAAATATGTATATGACAAAGTATACAAATTACTTATATAAATTGGTATTTTACCTCATAAAAGTGAACAATTTAATAAGAGGATAAAATGGCTAATAAATAGGAAAAATTTTAAATATATTGCATTAATAATCAAAGAAGTAAAACTGAAGCATATTTTGGATACCATTTTTCACCTAAATATTTACCCAAAATTGTGATAATCATCCAGCACAGAAGCAAAGATGAGATAAGAGAAGCACCCTCAAGCTCTCTTGTGGAAATATAATTCTGCACACATACTTTTGTTGGCTGAAAACCTCAGGAGCTTCCTGGGCAAAATCTGAAATTAGCCCCCACAGAGAGGGCAAGGAGAGACTGAAGAAAGACATATATAAATACACAGAGACACACTGTGTATTTATACACTTTAAGACTCCAATACTTGAGTACCCGCACCTGGAATCGAGTCCCAACCTCAGCTGCGCCTGCTGCCTCCCACTGCCTCTGGACCATGGACCCCCACAAAGTGAGCGAGCTTCGAGCCTTCATGAAAATGTGTAAGCAGGATCCAAGCATTCTGCACACTGAGGAAACACGTTTCCTGCAGGAGTGGGTGGAAAACATGGGGGGTAAAATACCACCTGCCACTCATAAAACTAAATCAGAAGACAGTATCAAGGAAGAAAAACCAGATAGTAAGAAGGCAGAGGAAAACATTAAGACAGATGAACCATGAAGTGAGGAAAGTGATCTAGAAATTGGCAAGGAAGGTGTGATTGAACCAGATACTGATGCCCCTCAAGAAATGGGAGATGAAAATGTAGAGATAAATGAGGAAATGATGGATCAGGCAAATGATAAAAAAGTGGCGGTCATTGATGCCCTAAATGATGGTGAACTACAGAAAGCCATTGACTTGTTCACAGATGCCATCAAACTAAATTCTCGCTTGGCCATTCTGTATGCCAAGAGAGCCAGTGTCTTCATCAAATTACAGAAGCCAAATGCTGCCATTCGAGACTGTGACAGAGCTATTGAAATAAATCCTGATTCAGTTCAGCCTTATAAGTGGCGAGGGAAAGCACACAGACTTCTGGGCCATTGCAAAGAAGCCGCACATGATCTTGCCCTTGCTTGTAAACTGGATTATGATGAAGACACTAGTGCAATGCTGAAAGAAGTTCAACCGAGAGCCCAGAAAATTGTTGAACATGAGAGAAAGTATGAGCGAAAACGTGAAGAGTGAAAGATCAAAGAAAGAATAGAAAGGGTTAAGAAGGCTCAGGAAGAACATGAGAGAGCCTAGAAGGAGGAAGAAGCCAGACGACAATCAGGAACTCAGTATGGCTCTTTCCCAGGTGGCTTTCCTGGGGGAAATGCCTGGTAATTTTCCTAGAGGAATGCCTGGAATGGCAGGGTAGATGCCTGGAATGGCAGGAATGCCTGGGCTCAATGAAATTCTTAGTAATCCAGAAGCTCTTGCAGCCATGCAGGGTCCAGAAGTTATGGTGGCCTTCCAGGAGGTGGCCCAGAACCCAACGAATATGTCAAAATACCAGAACAACCCAAAGCTTATGAATCTCATCAGTAAACTGTCAGCCAAATCTGGAGGTCAAGCATAATGCCCTTCTGACAAATAAAGCCCCAGCTGAAGAAAAAGCAACTTCGATCACCTAATGGATATTGCAAAAATACAAACCAGTGTACCTCTGACCTTCTCATGAAGAAAGCTGGGGTGCTGTGAAGAGAATGCCTACCCCTTTGTCCCCATGTAACTGAAACATTCTACAATGGTTTGCCATTAGGGTATTCATTCAGATAATGTTTTCCTACTAGGAACTACAAATTTTAACACTTTTAAACCTTAAAAATATTTTAAAAATATTAAAAGGGTGTGGTAGCCCCTACATTTTTCTCTACTAATCATTTCAGTTTTTTTTCCTTTGGATTAATTGGGCAAGGAAGATACTTCAGTACAGAAGATTTATTGCTCAGTTATAACAAGTGAAATAAAGGTTTATTAGTGGGAGGCAAATAATACATTTAAATAGATGAAGTTTGAGCTGAGATATGGTTTCTGAGGCATTGTGACTTGTCTTTTTAAATGCTTTATTTTTCAAACACGATTTATTTTGATAGAACCATTGGGACCACCAGCATTGCAGTCGGACCTGGGTAGGGAGCAGAAGTGCTTGGCAGGGCAGCAGCAACCTTATTCCTTTTATACAGTGTGCACCCTTGTGCAGATGCATTTAAATCTTACACTGTGATGAAGGGATGATTTTTATAATGCTGCAGTAGACTTGGATTACTTAGCTGTGTTCTTGTCTGATATAGAAAATAGAGATAATGAAGCCCACCTCTCAGACAAGTAAAAGAGATCCCATGGACAGGCACCTAGGATAAGTGCAAACAGCAGACACTTACTGAGTGTCAATTCTCTAGTCTCTTATCTTGAGGGCTACACACATTGCCTAGAATACAACAAGGATTCAAAATTATTTGTTAAATGAATGAGCTTTTTCTCAAAGAACTCTGAATCCACCTATGCAAACAACAATCTGCCCATACTTCCCCATCATACCTTTGAAAAATGCAATGAGAGAATGGTTAAGACACCCTATGGAGGGGCGCCTGGGTGGCTCAGTGGGTTAAGCCGCTGCCTTCGGCTCAGGTCATGATCTCAGGGTCCTGGGATCGAGGCCCGCATCGGGCTCTCTGCTCAGCAGGGAGCCTGCTTCCCTCTCTCTCTCTCTCTGCCTGCCTCTCCGTCTACTTGTGATCTCTCTCTGTCAAATAAATAAATAAAATCTTTAAAAAAAAAAAAAAAAGACACCCTATGGAATTTAGAATACTTTATATTTCAACTTTACTCTGAATTACTCGTCTTAAAAAAGGGAAAATATATCTGATCGGTCCAGCTAATGTTCTCAAATTCATGCTGCTTTCAGTGATCACTCTCTCTTGATAACTGTTCATAAACCATCTACTTACTAGTCCAGTCAAAAATTATACTAATGGTAACATCAAAATTACTAGGCTACAGTTTTCAAAATCCTTTTCCCTTCCTTCTTTTTCTTTTTTTCCTCCATTTGATTTTTTTCGGGGGAGGGGTCATTTTCTCTGTAAATTCTCATTGTACTTTCGAGAAGAAAAAAGTGAAACAACAATAACAGAAAAAAATCAAGTACTCTTAGTGATGACCAAAATGTAATCAGAAATCCCATTTGTTGGTTCTGGCATCCTGGAGTGTAATGTATCAGAGCCTGAAGACCTGAACTCAAAGCACATCAGTTTTCTCTGCTCCACTCCCCTGAAACTTAATTCTATTTTCATATTTTCAGTTCTACTCATTCCAGGAGGGAGATCAGGTTCTCAGAACCAACAGGAGCAGAATGTGACTTTTGTTTTCTCTGTTAACTGTTGATAGTGTGCCAGCTGTCCTTAAAACGAGTCTCATCCCTCTGGACTCCTTGTAGGATATCTTGCAAGTTGTACCCTTTCTGAGCCAGCAAATTTCCCCCAAATGGTTCATATTATTCACCTTTGGTTATCTGACTCTGATTTCATTCTTTTAGGGTAGGAACAGCAAAAGTGATCTTATTCCATAAAATCCTTTTCTGGATTGAAACAGGTTATCAACTGGGAGTTTTCTAAGTTCCACAGAACTGCATCTAATACCAACCTGAACACTAAAACATGCTAAGATCCCCATATTCGGATACGTAGAATATCCTTACAGGGCTTACTAACAGACCTCAGTTTAGAACAAGCCTTACTACCAAGCATTACCACCTCTCCCTGGGCAGTGTAAAAAGAGAACCTTGAGGGTAGTGAGGAGAGTAGCCTTTTAAAGAGACACTATTCCAAGAGGGAGAATGGAAGTAGATTACCTTGTTACCTAAAACCACGGAAAGTGGGTTCAAAAGCAATCCGTGTTAGGAACAGGAGATGTCTACAGAAAGGGAAGCTGGGCGATTTATTTTCCAGTTGGCTGTCTGTTTGGCCAGCATACCAGGGCTACCTGAATCATAGAGAATTGGAGAGTATGGTGGAAGAAGAGGGAGCTGTGAAGCTATCTGCCCCATTATTTGACATGTCACAGATGGATGACCTTCCAAAGGGTCAACAGACAGGAGAAAAGTTGCTGAATTCTAGCTGTCTTTCCAGACTTCATCAAGCAGACTGACCGACAGGAAAGGGACCTCAGTTTTTGACAACTTTTGGAGGGATTAAGGAAGTAGAAACACATGCTTACTTTGGCAGCACATATCCTAAAAAAGGACGTAGAAACACATCAGGAACTATACAGTAGGAAGGGAAGGACTTTGGAAACCCTCCGAAGAACCTACATACGAAAGGACCAACAACATACCTGCCCCCAAAACGTAGTAATGATTACCTTGAACCAAATAAATGAGGACAACTAACCAGTCAGAGAACTCAACCTCACCACAGGCAGTTAAATAGGAAGAATTTACCCTTGTTTCCTTCCTTCTACCTTGCTAAACGTGATAGAAAAACTCCTGGCCGGAAGCTAGAATAAGGAGAAGTCAATTCTGTGTAGAATGAAGGGGGGATAAAGCTTTGAATTTAATTTAAAATTAAGATTTTGAAACAACACAAGACTACTCTAAAAGTGACTGAAACCTTCTGCAACCCAGCCAACATATTACTAAGGTACCTGTTATTAATTACTTACAATGAAGTACTATAAAACATAATTACACCATAATATAGTGAAGAAGAGCAGTAAATTAGAAATGTATACCCAAATAAATTGAAACTCGCCAACAAATAGAGTCCTATATTCCCACGCCTTCATCTTCTTTTAGAATAAGGGCAGCCAGATTGTCATTATTTGATGTCTCATTTTCTCTCCCTTGCCTAGATTATACTGTGGTTGCGCACTCAAGATACTTACACCTTTTGGTATCCCTTAGAGAAGCACAACAAAATAAATAAAAATACTTGAAAAAACAATCTGAAGTCAGAATCCTCAAAGTGTCTCTAGTCTCTCCCTTGCAATGCAAGGGTTCAGATACGGCAGGGTGCTTCTGTGTATACTACCCAGGATGACTGCAGGGCCTTCATAAATAAGCAGTGACTGGTGGAGTAGAAATGTGGTTACATAACCACTCAGAGAGAGGCCCCTGGAACTTTTCGGCAGTGTGAAATATGGAGGAGATTCATCCCAAAGGCAGATTCAAGATACCTAGAATTAGACAACAGTAGAGGGCCAGGGGATGATTTTATAGGTCACCATGGATGACATCATTTGTACTATGTCCATAATAACTTGCACCAAATTCCACTCCAAGGGGCAATATAGGAAGTCAAAGGGGTAGGAAAGAGAATTATTAAATTAAAATAAATTAGGAAATCAACAGGCAGATTATGAAATAAATAAAAACTCAAATCAGATTGTTAAAATAAAACCAAACAAACAAAAACAGTTGTAGCTGGTGGGAAGAGCATCCTTCCACACTTCACCAGAGTAACACTAACAATGCTATAGGATGACATTCATTTCCTGGGTTGTGCCACCATAAGGCAACAACAAATCCTGCAGCCTGCATGAAAGTCAGCCCACCTACCAGAAATGTCAGCATAAAGAGATTTTAGAAAGAGCACAGACTAGCACAAAAAAACACGTTTGATAAAAACCAGTTAAAATGAGAAGGAATGGTGGAACAAGAAGACTTTCAGGAACATCAGAGAGAATGTGAATTACTCTGAAGATCCTGACAAGAAAAGGAATTTCATAGATTACATGGACAGGGATTTGAAAAAAGAATACTTTTATGATACTTCCCTTTATTATTTATAATATTTATATTTATAAATTATATATTATATATTTTATTTATATATATTTATTTATAATTTATATAAATTATATAATTTATTTTAATTATATATAAATTATATAAATATTTATAATATTTATAATAATAAATTATATATAGATATAGATATAAATATATAGATATAGCCTGGGGATTCAACAGAATCAAAATGGTTTACCATTTTGATTCTGTTGAATCCCCAGGCTACTTGTGGTCTGGAAGATTTAACAACTTAAAGTAATTATCAATGGTTGAAAAGTTAGCATTTGTATTTTAACTGGGACTTTCAATATCTTAGACCAAAGTCATAAGCAACAGGAATTTCAGGTACCACTAAGGGAGAAAAAGAGCCTTTTGAGAATGGGCTGTATATTTATAAAATTCCTAACAATATTGGCAGCCTAGCACCATCCAGTGAAATGCTATTCTTCTATAAAGCTGATATTCCTGACCAGTGTTATCAAGGGAAATATTTTGAGTTTTTCTTTATTTATTTTCTTCATTTTTTTACAGTCATCAGTGAATTTGAGCAGATCCAACACACGACTCAAACCTGTGACTACCGACTAAATGAAATGGTAGCCTGATGATCTTCAGGTCATACTGCTCTGATTTTTGCAGGGGAGGGGGTGGTAAATCTTACATGAAATTTCTTACAGCCAACAAATAAAATAAATTTGGCAAGTTGTTTTAGAATATTCCAGCTGAGTATTTCATATCCAACTATTTGTTATGAAACCTAAGTGGAAACCCTAAAGCGGTAACTTCTCCATTTTGAATATTTTGTTTGGAAAAAAAAAAAAGGAGGGTGAATTTGCCACCATAGGGTTAGTATAAAAGCTGAAACTTACTGCATTCAAAACTAAGCATCGCTTCTTGGTTGAGAATTGGAGATATCTTTGAATTATAGTACTTTTCAGAAATTTAATAAGGACTTGGACTAGGATGCCTTATGTAGCTTGACTAAAGACAGCACAACTGCAAAGCAAATAACATGCACTTTCAGCCCTCAGCAACCTGGGAAATAAGCACAGACAACATATTCAAGGGCTTAAAATTTAACTGTGGGAAGTTTACTACAGCTAAATAGAGAAGAAAACAGCTGATCCCATGGTAAGCAAGTAGAAGGCAATGTAGGGTACAATTAAGACCAGGAGCAAAGTTATTCACCATTACTATTTGTTTAATCCAGTCACTCTGAACAAAGGTAGCTACAACAAGGGAACTGTTTTCTCTACTCAGGTGTCTAGAGAATTCAGGGGTTTCCAGCACAAAGACCCATCACTTGAAGGGCAATATGACAGAGGATTCAGAGAGATTGGTTGGCTAATGGACAGGGGAATAAATTCTCCTAGAATGCTCCCTGTTCAAGCCATTGGAAATGGAGGCGCCCTTCAGATCATCTGTATGCCTGTTTCTTTTTTCCATTTTCAATTTATAATAACAATAACGACCTAGACATAGGACATTTCCTGGGCTTTAATGACTGTCTGAGGTTAATGGCCCTCAACTACACCTCAGGCCATCAACCCCTCCCAGCTGGTCATTAATCTCCAGGAAATATCCTGTTCCAGGGTCATTATTGTTTCAATATCAACTATACCTTAAAAGCTTTATGGATTCTGCAAATACAGATCTCTTGCCAATAGAGGTTATAAAACCTGTTTAGAATTCTGAAATTATCTTGAATTTGACCTCTCAGAGATGTTTTGTTAAAAACTAAAATCAGCTTAAGAAAACATTCACTTTATTTTTGTTTATTTACATTTTTATAGGAAAAAGGTCTACGAAATGACAAGGACCCAAACAAAAATCAATGAGTACCAGAAGAAAAAGATCGAATTTAAAGATGAGCACCCTCTCTCCTGAACTATAGCATAACTCACTCTTTGAGAACACGATGTTAACTGTGAAACAGCTCCCAAAATGCTTTGTCACCAAACTATATCCCATGCATAGAATTTTCAAACTATATCCTCATTATAAAATCTCATTTTCCACTTTCATAAAAAAATACCCCAATTTATACATTAATATTATTACAACAAGCATTCCATCCACAGTAGCATATTCCACAGGAGGAGAAGCTGCTGAAACAGGAGTAAAACAGAACTTCTGGAAAGGACAGCTATTAAGATTCTGATTTGGCAGCAAAGCGGAGGATGGTTGTACAAAAAGCATTAAGATCTAGAGAGCCGGTATAGAGACAAAGGAGGGGGACAAGGCCGGTGATTTGAACCAAGGAAACCCAACCAATGGTAATAGCGACACAATCCAGTAAGCAGGCAGACTATAGAGACCTGAGCACTAGGGCAGGCAGAACCTTGGAGAACTGTGGAAACTTTGGATTGGCCCAGCTTTGAGGAAGAATTTAGGGTCAGAGATCCATGCATCAGGTTCCAACAAAAATAGTCTAATTGCAGGATAAATCAGTACTGTGTTCCCAGGTAGGCTTGTGACAGAATTTCAAACCCTAAAACTAAGGAATAAAATAGGACACTGGTCTTGGGAATGAGGTACTAGCTCAGATACCAAGCTGTAGTACAGAGTCAGAGAGAACAGGAATGGGGACTGGCTAGATTCTACAGGAGTTAGATTCCTAAGATCAGTGAGGGGAGTGGTTCTGCAGACTGGCACAGAACTGAATCTTGGAGCTGTCAGGCTGTGGAGGAAAAAGTCAAACAGGTCACACACAGCTATCCACTTGACTATCCCATTTTGAAAAGGAAGGAAAAAAAAAACTTGTTCTTGAAATAACATTTAAGATTTTACTCTAAATCATGTAAGTGTGGAAACTGCAAGGTATCCAGACTCAAAGCAGGGCACAGAAGAAAAGAATCACTTTCCAGAACTTTCTAAATTAACTTTTCATCAAGGGGAAATGAATCGTTTAACTCAAAAAATGGAATGTTCCATTATTGTTTTCCTACCTAGATGCTATTCTAACACTTTCTGTAAGGGCCAGTGTTGATATACTAATTGGAACTGGAATATTTTAACAGTAAAATCAGGAAAGCATAAGACAAAAAAATGAACTTGAAACAGACCCGAGGTAAGGACTGGAGTATAAATAGTTTACCTGGAGAACTTCTTAGATGACTCTTAATCTCTTCACCTATTTTTAGAACTAATGTAGAGCCAAGATTGGAGGAAAGATTCCTTCAGAGTGCTGCGCTGTGCTGTGTCTATAACCACAATGGGGCATAGAACTCCCCCTACCCTAGTGAGATGTGAATTCAAAGGGAAGGATGGGAGGGCTGCTTCTCTCTTTGCCTCAAGATAAGTGAGGTAGGCTGAATGATGACTCCCTCCCCCAAACACACCCATGTCCCCATCCTCTCTGGGTATGTTACTTCACATAACAACTGGTCTTTGCAGATGTGTTTAAGGATCTTGAAATGGCGATATTATCCTGGACCAAAAATTATTAATCAAGGACCTTGTAAGAGGGAGGCAAGAAGGTCAGAGTGAGAGCAGACAATGAGATCACAGAAACAAAAGTCAGAAAATCAGAGAGATTTCATGATTCTACACCTCTGGCTTCCCAGAAGAAAGAAGGGGCCATGAGCCTAGGAATGCAGGTGGCCTTCAGAAGCTGGAAAAGGCAAGAAAAGAGATTCTTCCCTAGAGCCTCCAGAGGAAAGTAGCCTTGCCAACACCTTGATTTTACCCATTGAGAGCCATGTCAGACTTCTGCTTCTAGGACTGCACAATAATAAATTTTTATTGTGGTAAGCCACAAAGTTTGTGGGGATTTACTTTACCAATGATAGGAAATGAATGTAAGAAAAGGGTTTTCAGGAGCCTATTAGGAGAGCTTCCTAGGTGTCCTTGAATACACAGGGAATACTGGAGAGCACTGTCAGAGAGTCATCTAGAAAATCTAAGGGCATGATACAGGTTAGCTAACTGCTTTGACAGCAGACTAAACAAGTGGGAGCTGCCTTGTGTTCCAGAGCCTATTTAGACAAAGAATATGTGAGTATGTCTGCCTGCACCAAACTGTCTTAGGTCTCATTCATGAGAGCCACCTGCAAGGCCAGCTTCATGGACGTGTTTTGTCATTGACTTAAAATTCTTAATTTTTGAGATATGGCCCTATATTCTCAGAGTTCTACACAAAGTGAACTCAGTTCACTATGTTCTACAAATTATATAGCCAGTCCCAGCCACCCAGGAGAGCAAGTGATCAGCAAAGAGAAGCTGGCAGGATGACAAAAGTCTGAGTGGCTGAAGAAGATGCAAAAGAATGACTCAATTAGACATGCATGCAATTGTTCAGGTAAGAGCTAGAGTTTCCAATTATGTCATGAGAGTGGTTAGGCAACCTCCAACAACTTCTTAAGAACATCCACAAGAGAGAGCATCAGGTCTAAACTTCAAGTAGGCCCCATGGGACAGGGTGCCAGTGCCTAACAGAATTAGTTAAGTAAGGACTAAAGTCTCCTTTCCTCTTTTACCTGGTCTGAATTGTAGCCAACATGGTGGAAAGGAGAGGTAGATATGCTCCCTGTGGAAAGAGATTAAGTCAACAAGCCCAGACTGTCTTTCTACCCACAGTAGGCTTCAGCTGTCAGAGAGCAGAAACCTCCACTCCACACCAAGGGCAGAGTTGTTATTATGACTTGTTACTGGATCCTTTGATTACTGAACTGGAACATCATTTTGTGACTGAAAACAACCAGAAAATTCACAGGATCATCACATTTCCATTTATGGGAAGAAGAATTAGCCCCAGTGAAAACAATCTGAATGAACAAGGAGAGGCCAAACTATCTACAGACTGCAGATATTCAAAGCAATGGCTATAAGTTAAAGTGAGGAGTTATGGACAAAAACCCTTTCATTACAGGTGTGATAAGGCTCTATTCACTAAGAAGATTTAATATCACCTTTATAAGCCAAACAGAAAATAATATAAAGGGGAAAATACTCCAATATACAATTTCCAGTGGGGGAAAAAATGCATGATAAAAACCTGAGTTTCCATTCCAAATAGAAACAAAGTAAAATATCTCCCCTGAGATGTCTGATCGTAATGTACAGTATGGAAAGCACTGGGGCCTTCTTCCTCCCATCCATCCCTCACCACTCCAGAATTATCTTTCTCAAATACAATGACCATGTCACTCTTTTACCTAAGAGTCTCTAATGTCTCTGGAGGTACCTCCAGATGAAGCCCAACATCCTGAGCAACTATGCAGGGCTCCTCAGCTGACCTCGCTATCCCTTTCCCGCAATGCCACATACATTCTTAGAGCACTCATTCCCAAACTTTAGTCATTCACATTTTACCTTCACAATGTTTGCTACATTCATCTTCCTGCAGAACAACTGTCTACTTAATATTTTCTTTAAACCAAGTAGTTTTTACCCAATAAATCTATTCTCATTTAAAGCAATGTTTCTAAATCAAGTTTCAGTGTACTACTTGTAGCTTTACTAAATATTTAACTATCACTACTTAAAATTTATTTTTAAAATCAAAAATGTTATCTCCATGTTCCACCCACATAAAACTATCAGTTACACAACTAATAATTCATGTACCACACACTGGAATGTGCTACTTCAGACAGAAACTACAGTGAATTTTCACCACTCACTGAGCACACTGTGCCTTTTAACCTGTTGTTGCCTCCTCTTAGAGGATCTTTTCCAATTCTCTATAAAGTTACTCCCTTCCTACAGGACTCAATCCAAAAGGCACCTTTCCTTTGAAGCTTCCCTAACTCATAAAGTGAGATGCTCCCCATCGGAATCCCAAAGCAATTTTTAGCTGTCTTCACTATAACATTTATCACACTGTAGTGCCTCACGCAACTGAGTACTCGAGTCCTCTTTAGGACACCCTGTTATCCACCTAGGTACTCAGAAAAATATCTGCTAAATAAATGAAGAATGAAGAACTATATAGCCAAAGTTAAGCTAAATATAAGGCATTCATAGTATAAATATACCAGCATAATATTACTTCTGTTAAGTTAAAGATATCCTAACACCTCAATGTATGAAAGACTTCTCTATAATGATCAAAGGGGACCAATCAGTAAGTTTAAAGATGTTCCCAGTACATGGCAGACAGAACACAGAAGAAACGAGAAGGGAGTATAAAATTACACTAGATTTCAGTGTAACATTTCTACAAGTTAGGCTGCAGAGGCTCTAGTTATCCCTTTTAGGAAATCCTCCATTTAGTGATCGCTTCCTAACTGCGAACTACAGAAGCAAATTTAAAGTAAAGCAAAGAGTTATTAAAGCAGAGATCAAGCATGGTTACCTCTGAAATGACCTCAGTGAAAACAAAAATCATGTCACTAGCAGGTGAGACACCCTGAACACCTGCTAGTCCCTAATACCAGGTGCACAATTGAGGAAATGTCCTCTTCCTATTATATTTTCCTAGGCTTACAGAGGAATGAACCAGAAAATGTGGAGAGGCATGGTCTCAGGTTTGGCAGATTTCTTAAAATCTTTTTTTAATTCCAACAAGTCATTTAATCTCTCCTGTCTTTATTTTCCTCATCTGTAAAATAAAAAGCCATTGACTGATACACTAATGAACAGACATTCAAAACTGGTAAAAATTTAAGTGTATATATACTTTGATATTCTGGTTATACCTGTAAAAGACAATGACTATACATATGTGTTCTTTCAAGTGTTGTTATTTAGGGGAAGGGAAAACAACCTGAACATTCATAAATTTGGTCCCAGTTAAAGCATCTGTTCAGTACTTCACATAGATTGATTTGTGCCTCCCCCCAATATTCATATGTTGAAATCTAAATACCTAATACCTCAGAATGTGACTTTATTTGGAGACAGGGTCTTTAAAGAGGTAATTAACTTTAAATGAGGTCATTAGGTTGGGCCTTAATCCTGTACGACTGCTGTCCTTATAAGAGGAGATTAGGACACAGACACACACAGAGGGATGACCATGTGAGGACAGAGAGAGAACAGAGCCATCTAAGCCAAGAAAAGAGGCCTCAGGAGAAACACCCTTCCCAGCACTTTGTTCAGGATTCACAGCCTCCAGAATTGTGAGAAAATAAATTTCTGTTGTTTAAGCCACCCAGTCTGTGGTAGTACCTGTCATGACAGCTCTAAAAAGTTAATATAGGTACCCTCCTGGCATTCAAGAGAAGATAGGTATGCAAAAAGATAAATAGTATGGTAAGAAAGGTATGATGAAGCAGATTATGAATATTGTCAACTCAACAGAATTTTATGTAGCAATTAAAAATAAAATTATAGAAAGTATGTAGCAACCTGGGAGAAGTTCGTGAAAAGGCAAAATATATCTCTTCTATGATAACTATAAAAGACGGTTTGTTAACAGGCAAAAAAAAAAAAAAATAGAAGAAAACTTGGAAAAAATGCAAGGCTTTTGCTGAAGTGAGATCCTTGATGAACTTTCATTTTTAGTTCTTTATTGCTGTTGTAATAGCAATGATGCAATAAATTTAGAAAGATTTAGTTTCAAAAGAAAATACATGACTTTTTATCAATTTAAACTACCACAGTTTACTGGATATTAAATAATGACAACATTAACTACTGGTACATTCTCTCTCTCTCTCTCTTTGCTTCACATTTCAATTTAGTTCAAGTTTCTGCTTTTGAGAAAGCTATTCTGAGAAGTCTTCTGAAAGGAAATTCAAAGATTTTATGAGCCTAAAGACTGTACAGAAATAGTCACTAAAAATAAGTAAGGACATAAGGAAAATAGTATACTTGATTCTGTATTTGAAAACTGATCTAAAATGAGGTTCTAGAGCCTTGCCTGGCTATGAGCCTCAAAATCAGGCTCATTTATAAAAATACCAGAGAAGACTTTGCCAAAGTAAAGTAAGGACAACTGAAGTGAACAGAAGAAATATGTCTCCATCCCTGTGAGGCAGCAGAAAGGACCAGAGCCCAGGCAGGTTATCAGGGACTCTTGTATCTGACCAGGGCCCTCACAGCAGAAAGGTGAAGCCCCAGGAAAAAGAGTCCAAATGTCTAGCCTGTGGAAAGAGGGTGTCTACACAGCAGACTTCCACATAAAGGCCACTCCGTCCCTGGCAAGACTGCAGCAAAATCTGCATCTGTCCACCACTCTTCTGTGCAGGGCAGGTATGGCATGGAAAAGTTAACAAGGTGGAAACAGCTGTACTGGGTGTTAATCAAAAGCCACTTCCCAAATAGCAGGAAAGCTTATATCAAGGACCTTAATTTGCCCCCAAGGCCCTGTTTTTACTTTGATTTAGCAGGACAGGTCTCACTAATGGCAATCTGTTGTCTTCATCCCACACAAGGCCCCAAGCTTGAGGTTCTGCTGCTTCTACCAGCTTGCCTTTGGTAGCCCCTCAAGGAGAAAACCTCCCCAGGAAGGAGATGGATAGAGCTTTATTTTTATCCTAGTTAAAGTCTCTATCCAATACATTAATCGCTACAATAACCTTGGTCCAGGGCATTTCCTGGAGAAGCTATAACCAGCTGGGGTTAATGAACTCTCCCTACCATTAATTCCTAGGAGAGGCCATTGGCCTGAATTGTTACTTAATTACTCTTCTGTGTACAGCTTCATAAAGCAATGAAATGCCTTCTTTCAGGAAGAAGGGAGATGGTAATGGGGGTCATCAGAGGCCATTAATTTTACAAATAGTTTGTTAGAAACTACAGTATGTTAAGAAGTCACTCTGGCCCACAAATCAACTCAATGCAGTCCTTATTAAGTCAAGATCTGAAACTTCCAGGTTTCCGTGACTAACACACACATAGAAAGTTACAAATTGTGCAGAATCTGGCCAAAATGTACCTACCAGATAAGATAAATTTACTCATTTATTTTGTTGCTTGTCGCATCTCTCCGACACACATAACCTAGAATGTAAACTCCATAAAGGCAGGTGCTTTAGGCTATTTTGTTCACTCTGTCTCCCTAGTACTTAGAAGAGTGCCTGGCAAAGATAGGTGCTCCTTCAAAGTTTCAGTGTTTGTTGAATGAGTGAGTAGTGAGTTGGCTACTTTATGGGATTGGGATGCTGGTGTTAGGACCCAGAGCTCCCACATGAGTCACATTTGCACAAGGAAAGTGCTCAGTCTGCCAGAGGAATACAGACAGAGACTATCCCTTCAAACTGCCTAGACAGATCCATTGAAACTACCACCACCAAAGGGAAGACTCAGTCATGAAACATGTACCCATCTAGGCTCTGAACTTGGCACAAATGATGTGAAACCATTGCTACCCACCCTACTGTGACATACTGCCCCACCCATCCTATGTCAATAGCAGACTCGACCCAGTGGAAGGTTCTGAGATTCTATTGGATGGTTCCAGTGGGGAAAGTTTAAACTCTTCAGAAGCTAACAGACTAGGGCAGAATCAAGAAGACCATACATTAGAAGGGAGGTAGAGTTTATTGGAGAAAATGAGGCAACTAAGTACCAGAATAAGCCACATTATTTACTACTGCTTATTTTTTCTGAGTCCTATTTAATACTAGAGATCTTAATATCTGGAGATCCTTGCAGAAGCCAGGCGAGAAAGCAAAGAGATTATTTTTCAGGGCAGTTATGCACATGTATCCATGCCCATGGGGTGTTAAGAGAAGTAGCTGGGCATAGAGAAAAAAGAAGAGATTTAAGAACAACTGATGGCCTCTGTTGATTCTCATTGCCATGTATACATTTCCAAAGGATTTTGTGTTGGTGAATCATCTCAATACTAGGATATATATTGAATTTTCCAGCATTATCCCTTTATCTTCACCATATCCTTACTGAAGCATAATCATATCATGTGCTGAAGACTCAGAATGCTAAGTTTTGTTATGTCCAAAATGTAGAAGTGGGAGGGAGGAAACCAATTAACTTAATTTTATTCCTATCTTTTGGGACTCTCTGCCAGTTACTGTGTTTTATAAATGGACCTGTTTCCCCTGATTTATTAGATACATCTCTGCTGGTATTTTAGGGAATCTACAATGGAAGAACACAAGAACACTCAGCTAGATTATGAGTAAGTAGTCATGATTATGCAAAGCCACATCCAAGAACCAAGGTATGAAGCATGACTGCTGTTGATTCCTTTCTTCATCTTCTAGTCTCCCTCTTTCCTTCAGCTCCTATCCATCCATCCTTCACCACTCTCCGCCCCAAGCACCCCATTGCCCTCCTGAAGTGATAGCCATTGCAAATCCCCCATCCAAACCAGCCCTTCCAAGGTAGGACTTTTCTATTCCAAAATCATCCCTCATGCCTACTCAAAACAAAGTCTCTCTGCCTCACTATCTTATTTCTAGTTAATTATTTTAGAGAGAAACCAATTACTTAAGTGCCACAAAAGAAAATGAAAAATTTATTGAGAGGTTCCCACGTGCCAGGTAACTTTCTAGACTATACTAGCATTAAGTTACTATTATTTCATTCAAATTTACTTCAAAAAAGATGTCTGCATTCATGAAAGTGAACCTGGATTACTTCTGTGTGCTCAATGGAGTGACTCCCATAGTAGAGTCTCACGCTTTATAGCCGACAGTGGAGAAGTTTTCAGATGGGGGAGGTGGGAAAAGACCAAGCCCTAACTGGTGGTGAAAACTTCTTGTGGCTCTGCATAAAGTGGGGTCCACGCATAAATTATGTAGCTGCTACCCAAACAGAAGTACTTGATAAAAGTGTAGAGCATTGTGAACAATTTGAAAAACCACTCTCTCCAACGCAAAAGGCTATTTAAGGAAGCAGAACTTCTCCTGGAACCAAAGTGGAGGTGCACTATAATGCTGAGCACTTTGGCTGAGAAAGGCTGGGTAAAACCGCCCTTGCTGAATGAGTTAAGAATTATTGAAACAGGGGCGCCTGGGTGGCTCAGTGGGTTAAGCCGCTGCCTTCGGCTCAGGTCATGATCCCAGGTCCTGGGTTCGAGCCCCACATCGGGCTTTCTGCTCGGCAGGAAGCCTGCTTCCTCCTCTCTCTCTCTGCCTGCCTCTCTGCCTACTTGTGATTTCTCTCTGTCAAATAAATAAATTTAAAAAAAAAAAAAAAAGAATTATTGAAACAAACTGTAGAGCATAATTAAGAAATTAAGAATTAAGAAACTAAGAATTAAGAATATTAATTATATTTTAATTCATAATTAAGAAATTAAGAAATGCAATTTCCTAAATATAAAAAAGGAAAAGTACACTACCAGAAATAACCAGGCTAATGAGTTACATGTCTTCTAGATATTCTCTTTGGTCCAAAGGTTATTGATCTTAAGATAACTGGCCCTTGTCCATTTGGGGGGCTGAGTTTATAGGTCAGAGAAAGTGGAAATCTTAAGATTGGTCCAGTCAAAGAGGAACATTAACAGTTTGAACATGGACCTTGAAAGGGACATGCAGAGAATAGATGAAGCAAATCAAGAACTTCTTCTCAAAATCCACGAGAAAGAAAACGAGATTCAGAGGTGAGTGTTGGGGCTTCATGAGGAACATTCCTAATCCAAAGATCTGGGTGGAGGAAATGAAACACAATTGAATTTTCCAGCTTACTCTGGGGACCTGTATCTTATATATGAAAAGAGTTTCTTCTTCATTCTTTGGTGTTTGTCTATGTCTCAAACCCTGAAATATAGCAATTTTCAAAAAGAATCCTAAAAGAATGAGTGATGCTTACCTGAGCTGAAAGAACACTGGGGTGTTTGACGTGGAAATCATAGGAATCTTGCTTGTCTTATCTTTAAAGTGATTCTGATCCTAAGGTTCCAGGAAAGAAAGGATTTCCAACTTGAGTTTTATATTTATTATCATTGAGTACCCTTAAAACTGACATGTGCTTTACCAGTTCGAAGGTTGTCATTCCTCATAGTGTGTGCTTATGTTATACAGTCTGGAAAGTGAGATCACCCAGACCAGAGACTTGGCTGAAGATGAGGAGTGGGAGAAGGAGAACTGCACCACAGTAGAGAGGGAAAAAGCCTTGCAGGAGCTGGAAGAAGAAACAGCCAGACTCGTAAGCAAAAAGCAGGGAAGAGCAATTTGATAGGTTTGATTCCTCAGCACTGTTAGATAAGTCTCCCCTTTTTACACACAAAGAATAGTCAACTCCAAAGTCATGGCAGATTGTGTTCTTCCATGGGAAGGAGATGTGTGGAGGTTAGGGTTTCTCTGGTAATATTTAATATTAGGAAGGCCTGCATGTGGACATCTCAATCCCTGGTAAGTTGGTGTGTCCATACTGAGATCAAACCACAGGTCCTTCACCTGCCATTATGCAGGAAGGTACAGTTACTGCAGGAAAATATCTCTGGGGTGAAATGGAGAACAATCAACTGAATAAAAACAGATGATGGTGTGCAGATGCACACTTATACTCTACTTATACTCTGCTTCTTTTTCTCAACAGGATAGGAAGAATGAGACTCTGGTCCACAGTATAGCAGAACTTCAAAGAAAGGTGGGGAAGAGCTCTCATGTTCCTGGGTATCCACTAGTCATCAAAGAGGCAAGGGAGGGGAAAAGATCATGCAAAATCCCACATGTCAGAGAGACCTGTGCTGGGGATGGCTGCTACTCCTGCTCCACTCTCCTGAGGCTGAACCTCATGAGCTAAGTGCCATGACTTTGGCTTGCAAGTGTCCGGTGAAAGGAGTGCATAGGGTATTCCAGGTAGTCCGTGATCCCATGGCTTCCTCATTCTATCACAAGAAATGGATTCCAATGGACAATCTGTTGAAGGGATTGACTGGGACCCTTATGGTGAGAGGTTAATTTTACTTTTACTAGAGACTTTTAAAACACTTAATGCCAAAAAGTTACCTCTTCTTTGTCCAGGTAATCCCTCTACCTCAATGCCTGGCTAAAATACAGTGGGCTTCTTTATGATTACCCTACTTTCTGACCTATGCCTGGAGCCCTGAGTAATCCAGCCTGGACTAGGGGGTTCAGGGAAGTACTCCTGCTTTGAGCAGACTCTACTTGGCGGTCAAAACTAATGAGAAGATGGAGGTAGAACAAAGATGTTCCCAAATATACCAAGTATCCACCAAGAGACCATTTCCTGGCAGCTTCAATCAAGACCAAGTTATTGGCCCCACACACCAGAGAATATCTTTGTCTTCCACATTTTTTAATTTGATATATTTTTTACTTGAAATCTATTTTTTCTAGTTGAACCCACAGCTTACAAGAAAATTACATAAGGCAACGAAGTGTGAACAAGACAAAACAAAGGGATCCCCAGAAGAGTCAAAGGTAAACAAAAAAGCAACCTCGAATGGGTTTGGGCTGCATGACCAGAAAACAAACCTTCAAGTGGAAACAATTGTCAAAGTTAGGACAAATTCTTTGTAGTTTCAGCCATGCCAGTCTTAAGCCTTGGCTGCTAAGTGCTGAATTCTCCTCTGCCCTTAGTAAGGAATTTCAGTCTGAAGCCATATATTTTTGTTCTCTCTCCATCAAAAAGAGCAGAATACAAATGCACAAATACATATTAATATTAGAGGTAGCTGAAATCCCTCATTTAAATCCTGGCCCCAGAGGTACTTACAGAGGATATGCAAAGGTGGGCAATTTAATCAGTCCCTCCCAGCCTCAGTTTGAAAATGAATGAAACTGTATATACAAAATATTCTCTTTTTTGGAGTTCTAAAACATTAAAGGGTCATGATTTTAAGGTGATTATTTAAAAGTCTGGCTGAAGCACATGTATGAATTCACAGGCAGAGTTTGGATTTGTAAGTCTACTGTGTGCTAGGTAATTTACACATCCTGTCATTGACTCCCATCCAGAAAAGGATTCAGTCAGTTGGTCCTTCAAGTATAGAGTGACCTCTGCTAAGTGAATCATAGAGTGCTTAGCATTTCCTTAGTTGTGTTCCAGAGCTAAGAACATGAGCACAACCACAACCCATCTGATCAAAGATACAAGATTTAGACTTTTTTATTCAGAGAGCAGATAAAATTCTTACTTGATCATTTCTCTAGGATTATCTCTTTGTCCTTGCCTCCCTAATCTCTTTTTCTTCTTTTTTAAATATTATTACTATTATCATTATTATTATTATTTAGTAATCTCTATATCCAACATGGGACTCAAACTCACGACCCTGTGATCAAGAGTTGCATGTTCTTTTGACTGAGCTAGCCAGGTGCTCCTTGTTTCTTTTTTCTTAAACTGATAGTTATTTTTATATATTTAAGAACAAATAAAGAGAGAATTCTTCGTATAAAGATAAAAATTATGTTTCACTACCTAACAGTATAATATACAATGGGCTTTTAAACAGACTGTCCCTATTTCTCAATCTTTCTTGCTTCTTAAACCCACATTTAAGCCCATACTTAAGCCTACACTGTGTGCATGAAGCCTCCAAAGATATGGACACACTGAAAATAGAAAATGAAAGAAGAGAGCATTACTGCCCTATGTTCTGTTGGACAAATCAGTGTTGATAGCAATAAAAAAAAAAAAAAGAGGAAGTCCAAAGCCACCAACTAAGCTTGCTTGGGCATGCCCATCCAGGAAACTTATTTGGGAAGAAAGAAATCAGGACTCTGTGTGTATCTCGGGAATAAACTGGAACTAAGACTACAAAGGAACATGAAGTTCCTTGACTACCCTTGCCATAACTCTGCAACAATCAGGAGATTAATGTTCTTCCTTCTTCTGCCCAAAATGTGTTTTGCTAATGTAAGCCTGCCAGAATCTAGTGGTGACACTTTTAAGTCTGGCTATACTGGCCACGTCAGGTGAGCTGACTCCAATAGACTCTAGATAGAAAGTTCCCAGCACAACAATGGCCATTATTTTCCTGGCAGTGCTAGGCCCAGCCCTAAAACGTTCCAGAGCATTATCAACCCTTTGAATTACTCCCTTCTGCCCACCTATTTTGTAGAATTCTCAGGTGGCATCTCTAATTCTATGAAATATATATCATCTCTGTTGCTTCTGTTCCTCCTGCATGCCGGTGATCAGTTCAGTAGTTTAATAGGATGCCTACCTCAACAACTTGTGACTCAGACCACTGTCTTTAAAATACAGCCCTGTTGCCCGACTGGCTCAGCATCTGACCTTTGGTTTCAGCTCAGGTCATGATCTCAGGGTCCTGGGATCAAGCCCCGTGTCAGACTCCAGGCTGAACATGTAATCTGCTTGAGGATTCTCTCTCTCTCTGTGTCCCTCCCTCTATGCTCACTTACTCTCTGTCTCTCTCTCTGAAATAAATAAATAAATCTTTAAAATATAGCCCTTACCAAGTGAAAGTCAGAGGAAAAACAAATACCATACGATTTCATTCATATGTTGAATTTAAGAAACAAAACAAAGAAACATACGGGAGGGGGAAAAAATAGAGAGGGAAACAAACCATAAGAGACTCTTAACAATAGAGAACAAACTGAGGGCTGATGAAAGAGAAGTAGGTAGGGACTGGGCTAGATGGTTGATGGGCATTAAGAAGGACACTTGTTATAATGATCACTGGGTCTTGTATGTAAGTGATGAATCACTAAATTCTCCTGAAACCAATAGTATTGCACTGCATGTTAACTAACTAAAATTTAAATAAAATTTTGAAAAAAAATAAATAAAAATTTTCTGTTTGAAATACAATAAAATAAGTAAAATACAGCCCTTAGCACATTTGGTTATTTGGTCCTAGATGTAATTGCCTGAAGGGGAAAGGAACTGTGAGAAGAGTCCAAACATGAAATAATGGTAGCTAGATGAGAGTGGGAACAACAGAACTGAAAAGGGAAAGGAGGAAAGACTGCAGTATGTCCCCTCTGCTTATACGATATATCCCAAATGCATCTGCTCCTTTCTATCTACTAGTACTGTAACTACCACCCTTTTGAAAAACACTCTAAACCCTCACCTGGATGCTAAAGCAGCATCTCTTAACTGATCCTCTTGCTTTTACACTTACCCCTAAACAATACACGTTCCACACACAGAAAGAACTCTTCTTTAGAAAGAAAACAAACCGAATTATGTCTTTACAACTTCAAGCTCTCCCCTGGCTTCTCACTGCAATTAGAATAAAGAATCAAACTCTCTAGAAGCTATAAACCCCTACGTAATCTCATACGTGGCTACCTTTCCCCACCTCACTTCATTCTAAACAAATCTCCCCTAGGTTCCCACCACATAACTTCTTCGAATATGCCCAATTTGTGCTATTTCACGGTCTTGGTCCTTGCTGTAATCTCTGCATGGGAAATATGTCTTCCAGTACTCCATTTGGCTAATATTTACCATTTAAATTCAAAGTCAAGAGTCATCTCACCTCAAATTTGAATCCCCTCCAATGAAAAGACATCTGAAATTGGTCCTGAGGCACTTGAATGACCTGTAAAATAACCTTGAAGATCCCATTTCAGAATGGAACCCGCTTTTGCCTGGCTGAGTTACCAGTCTCCTTTGCTTTCTATAGGCCAAGTTACAACAGCTGGAAGCTTCCTGTGCAGACCAAGAGAAAGAGCTGGCCAAGGTAATGACAATACCTTCAATGCTACTTCTCCCAAAGGAAGGAAATCTTGATCCTTGGTCACACAGTTTGAAGGAATATACTAGACTGTGTGAATACAGTCTCCCAGATCACCTTCTCTTTAACATTTTTATAGGATATCTTCCATAATCTGTATCAATAAATTAGTATCTATTTTTCTCCCAACTGTCCCCAAATAATTCTCTTTGGTACCATAAAGAATAGCCTGTTTATCCTTTAAAAAAATATGAGTTTATATGTACAGAAATACATATTTAGAACAACTAGAAAAGCACATTTAGGGCCTAGAACCTACGAGGCACCAAGTACACTACTGTTCTTATAGCAATTTACTGAACAAAATTTAAGACTGAATTTTGGCTTCCCAGGTAATGGAGGACTATGCATTTGTGGCTCAGCTCTGTGAGGATCAGGCCCTCTGCATAAAGGTACAGTTTCTCAATAAAGGGATAGCAATGGGTTTGTTAGGGTACAGGATGAAATGAAACCAGGCTTTTTAAAGAACACTGCAACAACATTAATTCTTCAAGGTGGCATTACAAAGGCTTTTAGGGAGGATGACACTCTACCACCAGAATCATTCTATTAGTGCCCTAGTCTCACAAGATCTGTGCTCTTAAATTAATAATGAGCACTTTTTCCTATTTATAATCCTGATAACCGCAGGCACCTGCCCAGTGGTAAAGTGCAGTGAGAGACCTGGAGTAGTGGAAGGCTAGGGGACTGGGAAAGGAGACACAATGGCAGTGGGAATACCAACCATTCACACGACAATGTAGTGAAAACGTGCTTACTATGATTAGAAAGAGCATAAAGCTTCTGGCTAATAACTGCGGTTTCTTTTATTTCCCTTTGAAGAAGTACCAGGAAACACTGAGGAAAATAGAAGAAGAACTAGAGACTCGGTTCCTTGAAAGAGAAGTGTGAGCTTTGGCAAACAAAGCAACATCCTGGTTTTAGTGGTAACTCCATCTCAGCCTGGGTCAGAGCAAAGTTTTCTGACCAATTCCTATTCGGAATTGAGTGAGCCCCAAAACCATATAACCTTCCCTTCTCTTAGTGAGCTGGTTGATCCCCACAAACCACACCCATATCAAAATGCAGGTCCTCCCATCTTTCTTAAAAGACTGCAGAAACACACCTTCCTTCATAATTTTATCACATTACCAGTTATTTGGGTTTATATTAAAGGCAGGAACACATGCTGTAAAAAGGGTTACTGGTCTGGGACCTTGATAAAGAAAGGCATTCCTTAAATTTTACCAAAAAGTCTTAAAATTAATATCACCTTTACCTCCCCAAAATATATAGAAACTCAACCATATGGAATAGACATGAAACTAATCTGTAGATACAAACTAGGGCTATCATAGTAAGAAACCAAATTATATACTATATGAAACTATGAACATTAAAAATTAGAAATAACAGAGAAAAGCCCCCTCCAAAAAAATTAATCCTTGATTTTATCAAAAGAGTCTAAATAGTGAGAAACTAAAGCCAAAAACCTCACTTTCATTTCCTGACCCTCTTTAGAATTTAAATCGTAAATCAGTTGGGAAGCATTTCCATTTATTAAATATTTTAGAATCTTGGGATCAAGAAAAAAGACCTAAACTGCACATGGCCTCTAAGTAAACTCAGTCCACACTGTGGCCTGGAGGCTAGAATACCAGGACTTGGAGGTCCCTGCCCCTAAAGAACACCTTCAAGTCTCCTGAGATCCTTCCTGAATATTAAGTGTGGCTCCATTGCTAAGCCAAGATTTTAGAATGGGGCCGCCCAGCGGAACTTTCTGTGCTATCCAGTATGTAGCCACTAGTCACCTACTGAGTACTTGAAAGATGACTATTGTGACTGAGGAACTGATTTTTTTATTGTCATTAAATGTAAACAGTTACATATAGTCACTGGCTACAATAGCAGACAGTATAGCTTTAGAATATAAAACTGTTTTTAAATAACAATGATGTAGTATGAATATTTGTATGTACTTTATTCAGTCACTATCTTGGTTCTTTTTCCCCTAGATCAAAAGTCTTGAGCATGAATTTTGTAAGAAAAGAGTCTAACAGCCAAAATCATAAGGTAAGCATTTCACTCTACCTTCAGCTTCTCTCTGTGTCAATGCCTTCAAGGGAGTTTCCAAAACACTATCAGCCACCAAACACATACCAATTTTCTCATGTGCATTTTCTAAGATTCCAAGAATAGTATCAGACATAATTCTAAAGCATTCCAACCCTAAACACACAAAGAAGATGCTATGGAACAATGATCTTCCCTTTCTTAGCGCCATCCAAATAATGTGTTCTCAAAGAAACTAGCCTAAGACCTCACAGAGTTCTGCGTGGAAGCAAGAAGGAACATTAACTGAGGGTACGCTGTATGGAGAGGAAGCCAACACAGGACGCATATACCACTTCTCCCATCTCCCAGAATCACAGTGCTCTTTCCTGGTGATCCCAACATGGTCCCAAATCTCTCACTACACAGAGCACCAGGGCATCCATCACCAGCTAATCTAACCCATGAGATAAAACATGAGAAGTTGGGGCACCTAGGTGGCTGAGTGGGTTAAGCCTCTGCTTCGGCTCAGGTCGTGATCTCAGGGTCCTGGGATGGAGCCCCACATCAGGCTCTCTGCTCGGAGGGGAGCCTGCTTCCCCCTCTCTCTCTGCCTGCCTCTCTGCCTACTTGTGATCTCTGTCTGTCAAATAAATAAATAAAATCTTAAAAAAAAAAAAACATAAGAATTCATTACTTTATGATACAGCTTCAGTGTCTATTCATATTTAACACCATGGTGCCATTAGCATATATGCAGAGATCTAAAGGACACAGAGTTGAATGTAGAGCACTAGGCCTCTTGGCCTGCTTGTCGCAGCAAGTACATAGGGCAAAAAGATAAAACATTTGTTAGACTTTAATTTTGTAACTTATATTGGCTTTAGAGCCAGAATTGACATTCACCAGAAATTTTATCATTGGGTATATGGTCTTCATAATGTCAGAAAACAAAAAGTCATCTCTCCCTAAAAAGCAAATATCCACAAACAACCATTGTCCTTGGGGTCATCCAGATGTTTGGATATATATTAGACCACGTTCACAGTGACCATGGTTCCCACTGGGAAGTCATGGTTCACTCTGGTTCCAACCTTGTATATTATACAAGTCATTCTAGTCCCAACCTTGCATATTATCCAACAAACAAAAACAACAAAAACAAAACTCCTGAAATTAACTGGACCCCACCTCTCTAGAACCAAGCTTACCATGCTCCCTGATATATCCTACCATCTGTCCCCCAATGACTCATCAAAGCATCCCTTCTCACCAACTATTGGAGAAAAAGCAGAGTTATCTTCATCAAGATTACCAAAGTTCTATCATGGTTTGATGACCTATGATGTTTGAGCAATCTTTACAGAGTCCGCCTGAGCAACCAACCAGTTGACATGCTGCTCAAGTTATAGAACCAAATTTGTAAACCAAAAAGTTTCTTTCTAATTCTAATTCTGTGAGCATCATTTTCACAATTTTAAAATGTGACTGTAATTCCTCTTCATTTTTTATCTCACAAGGAAGCTAAAAGGAAAATGAAATAACTGAGAAAATATTTTGGAAGAGAGATGCCACAGAAATCCAGGATATATCCTCATCTTTACATTTTTATAGCTCTGAAAACTTCTCTTAGAATATATGTATATGGTTTTCATAGCTTATAAACTTTTTTAAGGGTTACGGATTAAGTAGGAGGTAAAAGCAGAGTTGAAAGAGCCCTGAATGCAGATTTGGAGGACCCAGGTTCCAAGCCTGGTCCTGCCACTTACTAGCTGTATGACACATCTTACCTTTTTTTTTTTTTTTAATTTTATTTATTTATTTATTTGACAGAGAGAGAGATCACAAGTAGGTGGAGAGGCAGGCAGAGAGAGAGAGAGGAAGAAGCAGGTTCCCCGCTGAGCAGAGAGTCCGATGCGGGGGCTCGATCCCAGGACCCTGGGATCATGACCTGAGTTGAAGGCAGAGGCTTTAACCCACTGAGCCACCCAGGCGCCCCGACACATCTTACCTTTTTATGCCTCCATTTATTTCTACCAATAAATAAAAGAGGGATACAAAATTATACACACACACACACATATGTAGTTGTCTTAAAAATTCCATCTGTTATGCATATAAAAAATTGTTAAGACACTATCTAAATATAACATTAACTAATAGCTCACTGAATATTATTTAATAGGGATGATAACTCCCAGAAATTGCTTATTTATCCATATCCTTTATTCTCCCAGGATCACTCTCTACAAAAGAAGGGAACACGGTTCTGCAAAAGGTAAGTAAATATGTTTGAGTAAACCACCTGGAAAACTGGGAGTTCCACTTAGCCATCCTGGAAATAATAAAAATAAAAATGAAAATAATAAACTCTAGACAAGGAGACCTTTGTATACACACATACTCCCAGAGTGAAGTCAAAAAACTAGTGTCATTGATGACTATGTTTCTCAGTTCTAATGTATGACTTCCTTGTCCAAAGGCAATTCCTAATCTCAACTTCCCAGTTTCAGAAGTGAATAGCCTAGTAGTAATCAGAAACAGGAATTTTGTTGCCTAAGAGAAATATGGCAAACTGATACTCCATCTTCCCTTTAACAATCTGAATTAGCTTGATGGATCTGGTTCTCCAAAAACATCAGTAGATTATGAATGGGAAGATCCTTTTGTGGTTTATAGGATGATGAAAGGGGTTTTCACACTATTATGTCAGATGTGCCTCCCCCCGATATTGTAAAATGTCAACATGTTACATTAGAAATAGTAGAGAACTTGTAAATGTACATATACCCCAGCCTAATAGTAAATAAGAGAAAAAAAATGATTGTGAAAGAGAATCATACCCAACAGTACCCAGCCCATAATAACTGTTCAAAAATACTTGTTAAGCTGAGTAAGAGCTCAAGATTCAAACAACCAAGTGGATATTAGTCCTGAGGAAATCAGTGTGATAGCAAAATAAACTGGCATTCAATGAAACCCTTGCATTTCCAAAAAAGGTCAGATTATGTTCAATATAATGTGTTTAAGAAGGCACAAAGAGACATATATTCAAAGTGGTATGAAATATGATTTAGAAAGAGTTCCATCAAAATGGCTAACAAAATTATTGGTGCTTAAATATCACCTCCAGTTGTCTGGAAAATTTGCTTATGGGGGATACCCCCTCATACCAGATAAGTGAAGTGTTACATATTTGGCTATCCTGAAATACAATGTTCCCAGAACAGCTAGCAGAATTTCCTTAGAACTCCCAGGCTGCCTTAGCCTATAATTTGACACCAGTGCCTCGCATGGAACTGCCCATGTGGGCTCCCAGGATAGGAACTGTTTGCCTTGAAAGAGTTGGTATCCCGAAGAGAACCTGACAACATCCTAAAAGTCTAGCTCATCATATCAAACTAAAAAGGTCTCTCCTCTTGCTCTGTTCCAGTATCCTATGGGGCACTGGTATATTGGGTACTGACTCAAGAAATAAGAAAGCTGGATTATTCCTAAGATTTCTGTGGGAATGTTATCCCAAAACTTTTTCATGAATACTGTATTTAGCTTCAAGGAGAATACTAGGAAGAGGTTTGTAAAGTGTTTCTCATTTTAATTCTGACCAAGATGCTGTACTATAACAAACCCTGCCTCCTGTCACCAAGATCAATTCTAGAGAAAAATTTCAGGAAACTGGTGGGGAAGGGGCTGTTTTTCATTGGTTGGAGGAGGTATGTAGTGAATTTGTTCTGCAGCAGGCGGCAGACCAGCACAGCTGGATTAGGGTAATACAGGAAAGGAAAAAGTAGAGATTCACTTGTGCAAATCAGAGTAAAACCACAAGGCCAAAATAATTCATCAGTTAAAAAAGAAATCAGGACCACCACAGAGGAATTTATAGAAATTAGGAAACATTAAAAGTAACATGAATGAAAGAAGAGAAATACCATGATCATGGATAGAAAGCCATAATATCATAAATATATCAATTCTCTTTAAATAGGACTTAGTTCAGTTCCAACCAAACTGCCCTAAAGGTTTTCATTACATTAAATACAGTTATTCTAAAATATACTCTATATAGAAGAATAGAGTCAAAAACAACCTGGATAATTTTTAAAAAGAGCAAGGAGTGGGGAATATGCGTTCCCAGATATCAGGAATACTATGAAGCTGCAGTAAATACAATAGTGATACTGTCACAGGAATAGGAAAATCAATCAATGAAATAGGAGCATGCATATATAGAACTTCAATATGTGATGTATGACAGTGATTATATGCCAGAGAGGAAAGGAAAAATTGTTCAATAAACATGGTAGGGGGAAAAAAGTAGTTATCCAGATGAGGAAAAAATGAGATTAGATCACTACTATACAGAATATTTAAAAAGCGAGGCCAGATGTATTAAGGACTAAATGTCCAAAAAAAAAAAACTTTAAAATTTGGCATCAGTTATCTACTGCCACACAAAAAATGGTCCCAAAACTTAGTGGCTTCAAGCAACAAACATTTATATGATAGTTTCTGCAGATTAGGAATCTGAGCCACTTAGCTGGGTAGTTCTGGTCCATGGTCTATTACCAGGTTGCAATTAAGATATTGGCCAAAGTTAAAGTCAGTGGAAGGCTTGGCTAGGCTGGGGGATCTAGTTCCTCCATAGCTTACTCATACATCTGGCAACTTTTGCAGCTTATTGGCAGGAGGTCTCAGCTCTTCCTCACATGGAGCTCTCCACAGGGCTGCTTGTGTATCCTCACAGCATGACAGCTGGCTTCCTCCTAAGAGTAAGGAGCAAACTGCAATGCCTTTAGTATGTAATCCAGGAAGCCACAAACTTCCATGATACTCTATTCTTTAGAAACCAAGTCATTAAGTCCCGGCCACATGCTGAGGAAGAAGAGTCTCTAGAAGGGCATGATACCAAAGAATGTGTGGACATATTCTAAACTATCATAAAGTGTTAGTAGAAAATAGGAGCATCTTTTAGGCCTTGGTGTAGGGAATTGTTCTTAAATAAGACCAAAAAGCATTGATTCTAATTAAAGATTGATAAACTAGACCTTATTAAAATTAATAACTTTTGTTCTTCAACACCTTAGAGCAAGTAAACGTTTTAAAGTAGAGAGAACATATTCACAGTACACACAGTGGAAAAGGATTGATATCAAGAACATATAAAGAACTTCTACAAATCAGTAAGACTAATCCAAACAACCTAATAGATAAATGGGCAAGAGGAAACACATAAGACCTGTGAACAGATGTTCAGCATCATTGTTCATCAAGGAAATGCAAATTAAGACCATTACTTTACGCCCATTTGGCAAAATTTTTAAAATCTGATGTTATCAAGTGTTGGAAAAAATATGGACTCACATGGTTATGGTTACAAATTGTTGCCAATGCTTTGGAAAACAGGATGGCAAAACAGAAATGAAAGATAAAAGAACAAGATAATTTCAGATAGTGATAAATGTTCAAAGAAAATAAAACATGGTAATGGAAGAAAGAGTAACAGGCAAGCCAGCATATGGGAAGGAGCTGCCTTTACAAGGCGTTGTTGGTAATAAAGACAACAATTTGAATAGCAAGGAGTAATGCATGCATTTAGCAATGTTTTATTTTGTTCCTGGTTTTCTAACCTCTGGTTAACAGTATCTTAACTTTCTCTTTTCAGGATTTTTCAATATGTCTTTTTCACCACCCTATTTTTCATCAGACTGCTGGGCTACTTGTTTTTCCATATAAGTTTTATAAATCCAGATCTCCTTATCAACATACTGCCCAAGATACTGAGCAGGGACATCCTGTGGAAGCTAAGATGCTTCTTCTTTCCATCTCTCACACTTGAGACAGAGGACATGTTACCTCACTGATCCCCAAGAAATATCCTTGAGCAAAAAAAGGCAAGTGGTGTCTGAATCTGTAGACTAAGAGACGGCGGGATTCGTGGAGGGAAAAGGTTTTCTCCAGTTTTCCCTTGAGGTCTGTCTACTTGATCACCTTCTCTTTCCATGCGGTCTTTCCAAGGCTGACCTTGCCCAGGAAAAAGCTCTGTCAATAGATTTCTAGGACTACAGATAAGCTAAATGTACCAGATAGTAAACAAACTAAACCATTTTTAGAATAATGTCATAGATGTTAAGCGAAGTTAGAGTTGACCAATTTTTCTAGAAAAATCTTTAAAATCTGAAAGACTGGATCCCTGCCTGCAATGCAAAAGATTGCTCACTACTTACATTAGAATTATTTGGTTACAAATGAACCTGAACTTAAACTAATTTATAAATTCATAGAAAAAAAAAAAAAGGCGGGGGGTTGGTATATTGCCTCGTGCAACTAAAAATCTGAGGTTCCCAGCATGGCTGGATCCAGAAGTCTCAAAGCAAGATTAAAGGGGTTTCACCACTCTCTCTTTGAATTAGCATTCTCCTTTTAGTGGCAAGACATTGCCAAAAGCCTAAGTCCCACAGTACAAGATTTTGCCTTGGCAAAATCAGTCTTTTCAACAGTTCCAGGAGGAAACTTCAGAGAAACTGCCTTAGCTGGGGCCAAGTGCCTACCCCTGCCTGACACTCCATGCAGCCAAAGAAATGGAAGTACTCTGATTGGTCAAGAATGAATCCACGAAACATATATCCAATCTCCTAGAGAGGTAGATAAGAAGAAAAGAGACAAAGAGGTTTTCTAACTTGGTCTTAACTGGTTTGTTTGGGCAACATCTCTATACATCTACATTCCAAAATAATTGTTCCTCTAAATGATTTCATACTGCTCAAAATTTGAGAGCAGAGGGAAAGTAAGAGAAAAGAGAAAAGGAAGAAAAAGAAATTAAATCCCTTCTGCTGTGTAGTGTTGTGGATATAAAGATAAAGAAGGTAAAAAGAAATAAAAGATAAGTCACGTGCATACATGATGAGTCCCACAATAGGAAAAAAAAAAAAAAAAAAAGGAGGAATTAACTCCCCATGCCTATGCCCAGTAGAAGGTACCATCAGATCCAAGGATTATGCTAGCCTGAGAGGAAGAATGACAGGCCAATCACTAAATAAACCATATGTCAGCAAAGCCATTCTCTATCGAAAGACCTAAAGCATCTTCTACCCTAGATGGATATTTTAAATAGAAGTAACCAAATAGAAATACCGTAAAATTGAGCAACTCTCTTTCTTGACAAGTTACCTAGAATCATAAATTACTTCTTAATCCCAGGCTTCAGAAAACAAAACAAAACAAAAAAAACCTTTCTCCTGGCAATTATCACAGTAAAATACAAAACACTTGTAATCTGTCAGTACAAACATCTCTGAGTTATTTATCTACCACCGTAAATGGAGTTACCTTCCACCATGTCAATAAAGATCTACATTGCATAAACCACTTTATTCACTTTATGCACCACATGCATTCACTTTATTCCTACAGTGAATGGCAATGGAATTTTGGGATCCAGTAGAAGCTAGCAGTTTCTTCCCGCTGGACGGCCTATACCACATTAACCTGGATTTCATTCTTGGCAGAAGGGAAAGATAAGGTTGGGCCAGCTCCCATTTACAGTGTCCTACCACATGATAAAGCAAGAAATCCACACCTTCTAAACTCAGGAATTTGAAACTCAGAATCATGGGGAAAAAAAAAAAAAAGCAGTACTCTCCCACATTGTGGTTTCAGAGTCATTTATCTTAAGAAAAATTTTTTAAACTTTTTTTTCATATAGATTTCATTGTTCACTGAATTTTCTTTGCTGTAGCCAAGTGGAATAATGCTGAGAAAACAGATCAAAAGTTACTGTACAGGGCATAAACCCCTAACACCAGCTTGAAGTCCACAGAATTTCCCTGTTTGTTGTTTAAGTAAAAGTAAACATTGACTGTTGTTTGCCGTTATACCCAGAAGATAGTAGCTGAGAGGATTCACAGCACAAATGTCTGCTCAGAGGTCAGCCAAAAAAAAATAACTGTTCTCAGAAGGTAGAGAAATTCAGCAAAATAGTTTTCATCATGTAATATCTTTACTGTAGGAGATTCTGTGGTATTTTCGACAACTTTATTAGAAAGGAGGGAGGAGGGAAGGGAGGAAGGGAGGAGGAGAAAAGGGAAGGAGGAAGAAAAAAGAAAGGAAGAAAGAAAAATATGTTGATCCCCTACTGTTATAAACTTTTTACTATGAACTACTGGTTTATATGGTATATGCCTTTATTTCATCACAGCAATCAACTATGCTTTCCTAAAGTGGTATCGACTTGTTTATTTTATAATACTGGAAAGTAGAGTTCTTTCGAAGGCAAGGTTCAATGGTTAAAATCACTGTTTTAAAAGTTCTTTCTATTAAGAGCAAAACTAAAACTCTTCCGTGTTTGAAGTGAAAATGGAAAGGGGGCATTCATATGTAATGTGGGGTCGGAGGCCTGCCTAAAAACAAGTACAGGGGAGGAAAGCTGCTGTTGCTTCTCCTGCTGAGTTTTTACAGCGGAGACTGGCTCTAGGTGCAGCAGCTGTCCAAATCCTTGCGGAAAACAGAGCAGCTTGCTTTGGCTGTGCAACAGAGCTCTTCCCTCACCATTTCACAGCGCCTGCACAGTTCCCATAGGAACAGCAGAGGGCACTGTTCCCCGGTATGCAGGATCTCAAAAGTCCTCTTTTTGCAAAGGAAAAGTATGGATGAGACCAGACAGAGGAAGATCCAGAATAATGGCAAATCTGTCCCATTTTTCACAGGTTCATAGGCCATAGCCAGCCATGTTTGAACATCAGAAGCACAGATATAGTACCCGATCCCAAGAGCTGAAGCACTACCTACAATTGTAATCTGCCTAAAATCTTCAGAATGTTTGTCTTGAGTGAAGGGATTTCCTTACATAATCTCTGCCTATGAAGAGGCAGATCCATGAGGTTCCATGAAGCAGGATTCCACACTTTGATAAATCCCCAAAATAGATCTCACTCCACAGTGCTACTTCTAGGAGTGTTATAAAAACACATAAATTGAAGATTCATGGATGGGTGAAATAAAGGACATTAAGGGCACACTTGTGATGAGCACTGAGTAATGTATAGAAATGTTGAATCAAGGGGCGCCTGGGTGGCTCAGTGGGTTAAAGCCTCTGCCTTCGGCTCAGGTCATGATCCCAGGGTCCTGGGATCGAGCCCCACATCGGACTCTCTGCTCGGCAGGAAGCCTGCTTTCCCCTCTATCTCTGCCTGCCTCTCTGCCTACTTGTGATCTCTGTCTGTCAAATAAATAAATAAATAAATAAAATCTTTTTTTAAAAAAAAGCAATTTTGAATCAGTATACTGGACATCTGAAACAACTCTAACACTGTGTGTTAATTATACTTCAATTTAAAAAAAAAATTCATGGAGACAGAGGTAAAGGAGGTAAAAGAGCCTGTTGCTCATCACTTTTCAGAAACTGAATCAAATTCCCCTTTGGTCATGCTTATTTTCCCGTTTCAAAATCTTCCCCTTCCCAACTCTTCAATCTGCCTTCCTCTTCCTTCATACAATCTTAAAAAAAAAAAAAAAAAATGCTGCTGAGAGCCATTCAGCTCTCCCACTCAGATTATATTTACCACTTAGCAAAACCAAAGTCTGGGAGTCAACCTGTAGAGTAACCAGAGTACACACTAAGATGTATCAGCAAACCCAGAAAGTGCCAGGACACTCGCCCAGCCCCTTTGTAATAGATATGATGTTAATGACCATCAGTTCCATTTACTGGGGCACCTGGGTGGCTCAATCAGTTGAGCAACTGACTCTTGATTTTGGTTTAGCTCAAAATCTCAGAGTTGTGAGATCGAGCCCCCAGATGGGCTCCATGTTCAGTATGGCGTCTGCTTGAGATTCTCTCTCTCTCTCCATCTGCTCCTCCCACTCCTTAGTATGCTCTCTTTCTCTCTCTAAATAAGTAAATAAAATCTTTAAAAATAATTAATTCCATTTACTGAGGGCATATTATATGTCAGGCACTTTCCTACGTGTTTCACTTGCATTATTAAACACGATTTTCCAAGGTAGATATTATGCCAGGTACACAAATAAGGAAGCCGGTTCTGAGAGCAAATATAACAACTAAAGTTCTGAGTTGAAAAAATCAGAATCTTTGCCTGCATCTGGTTCCAAGGTTAACCTATAAAAAATTCAATTGTTTCTGACCTCAAACATTGACACAGACAGCTAGCCAGGGGTGGGGCAGGGTCCAGAATGGTGGGATGTTCACCCACCTGCCAGGGGGGAAATCCCAACCATGGTTGCAATTACAGAAGAATTAGACGCCAGGGAGGCTCTCAGAGATTCATAGAATTGGCAGGGAATTTAGAGACTGCTCTTTCAGGCCCAGTGGGGTACTCTCCCCTAAATCACACAACTAGTTAATGACAGAACCAGGATAAGAACCTAGTCTCTTATGTCTTCCTTCAGTGGCCCTTCTAATAAACTAGCATTTCCCAACTCTTTAGAGGGGGGCACTAACATAATGGAGATTGTGTTGCAATTGTTATTTAAAAACAAAACCAACTATACCCTCCTATCTTCTAAGGTAAAGTCATAATTCTTAACTCTGGGGAAATAAGCCTCCATATTTCTCCCCCGGCTCCTATAAAAATT
The DNA here is from genome assembly GCF_902655055.1 of Lutra lutra. Taxonomy (NCBI): domain Eukaryota; kingdom Metazoa; phylum Chordata; class Mammalia; order Carnivora; family Mustelidae; genus Lutra; species Lutra lutra. The sequence continues at coordinate 57,824,094 of NC_062284.1, forward strand.
AACAGAGAAGTGGAGAAAAGAAAGGGTAACACTTGAAATACACGAACCTTTTTTTAGCAGAGCACCTTAATAGATCTTCAGTTATGCAAAGTGTGACTTGTGGGGGAGTGATAAGTGCTAGAGCTGAAATGCTCTTTATAATAATAAAATACAAGGAATTTTTGTCACATCTGGAAGAAGCAGAGAAAGCTGAATAACATGAAGATACCCAAAACTCCAAGTTCATGGAAATGGGCATGAAACTTTCAGAAAACCAGAAAAGCTAATACCCAATTTGAGATGATTTCCTAACTGGCCCTGCAATGTATGCTCCCACATGCTTACTTCAGTCACCATTAAAATCTACCACACATCATTGTAGATATATGCCTCCACAAGTTGCCTTTTGCGGACTCTTACAAGTGATTTGGAGAGAAAAGCAATTATGTTTGACTCAAGTTTGAGTCAACGCTGAATCAGAGCTTTAGAAACAGCCAAAAGGGCCACTTGGGTGGCTGAGTCGGTTAAGTGTCTGCCTTCAGCTCGGGTCATGAGGGATCGAGCCCTGCATCAGGCTCTCTATTGAGCAGGGAGTCTGCTTTTCCCTCTCCGCACGCTGACTCTAATAAACAAATAAAATCTTTATTTAAAAAAAGAAATAGCCATAAGTTACAGAATGGAAAAGTAGAAAAGATTTGCAGAAATCCTCAGGAAAAGAACAAAAAAACAGTACTACATGGTCTATGGAAGATGGCAGGAAAGGTAATCTTAGCTAGTGCCAGAGGATGGTTCCTGGTGGTGTCTGGATTATAGAAGAAACTTCTGCATCTCTTCTTTCCTCTTAGTTCTCTCCAAAGGGCCCAATGTCAATGAGTTTCCCTATGTTTTCTTCTAGAAGTTTTATGGTTTCAGGTCTTAGAGTTGAGTCTTTTTAGTTTATCCATTTTGAGTTGCTGGGGCTTTTTAATATATAGTATAAAATAGGGATCCAATTTCATTGTTTTTCCCATGGATATCCAGTTTTCCAACACCACGTTTTGAAGAGATTATCCTTTCTCCATTGTGTAGTCTTGGGATCTTTGCTGAAAATCAGTTGCCCATATATGTACGGGATCAACTCTGGGTTCTCTATTCTACTCCACTACTCCACTGATCTGTATGTCATGCTGTTCTGACTACTGCAGCCAAAGCTGCAATAATACAGCTTATAATAATATAGCTTGAAATCAGGAAGTGTGATGCCTTCAGCTTTGTTGTTCCTGATCAAGTTTGTTTGAGTTATTTGGTATCCTATGAGGTTCCAAGCAAATTTGAGGATTGCTTTTTCTATTTCTATGAAAAATGCCACTGGAATTTTGATAGCAAATGCACTGAATCTGTAGATTGTTTTGAATATTAATTATTCCAAACCATAAACACAGGATATATTTCCATTTATTTGTGTTTTCTTCAGTTTCTTTCACTGGTGTTTTATAGTTGTCAGTATATAGATCTTTCACCTCCTTGGTTAAATTTATTCCAAAGTATTTTATTTTTTGATGCTATTACAAATTGGATCATTATCTTAATTTCTTTTTTTCAATAATTCATTGTTAGTGCATAAAAACACAACTGATTTTTGTATGTTGATTTTGTATACTGCTATTTTACTGAATTTAATAGTTTTGACATGTTTTTCGGTGGAGTCTTTAGAGTTTTCTATCTTTAAAGATCATATCCTCTGAAAACAGAGACAATGTTACTTAAACCTTTCTGATTTGGATTCCTTCATTTCTTTTTCCTGCCTAATTGTTCTGGCAAAGACTTTCAGTACTATGGTGAATAAAAGTAGTAAAAGTGGGCATGTTTGTCTTGTTCATAATCTTAGAAAAGCTTTCAGCTCATCACCATTGTGTATAATGTTAGCTGTGGGCTTGTCATACATGGCCTTTATTATATTGACATATATTCCTTCTGTACCCACTTAGCTGAGAGTTTTTTTTTATCATGAATGAATGTTGAATTTTGTCAATTCTTTTTCTGCACTTGTTGAGATGATAATATGGTTTTTATCTTTCATTTTGCTAATGTGGTATGTCACATTTACTGATTTTCATACATTGAAACAAACCTGCAACCCTGGGAAAATCCCAGTTGATCATAGTGTATGATCCTTTTAAAGTCTTGTTGAGGGGCGCCTGGGTGGCTCAGTGGGTTGGGCCGCTGCCTTCGGCTCAGGTCATGATCTCAGGGTCCTGGGATCGAGCCCCGCATAGGGCTCTCTGCTCAGCAGGGAGCCTGCAAAAAAATAAATAAATAAATAAATAAAATAAAGTCTTGTTGAATTTGGTCTTCTAGTATTTTGTCAAAGATTTTTGCATCTATGTTCACCAGGGATTTGGCCTCTAATTTTGTTTTGTTTTTTTATAGTGTCCTTGTCTGGCTTTTGTATCACAGTAATGCTGGTCTTATAAAATGAGTTGTTGTGTTCACCTCTCTTCAATTTTTTGGAAGATGGACTGGTATAAATTCTTCTTTAAATGCTTGGTAGAATTCACCAGTGAAGCCATCAGGTCCTGCTCATTTCTTTGTTGGGAGAGTTTTGATTATTGATTCAACTTCCTTCCTTATTAGTCTGTTCAGATTTTCTATTTCTTCATGACTTAGACTTAGTATATTGTGTATTTCTAGGAATTTATCCATTTTTTCTATTATCCAATTTATTGGCATGTAATTATTTATAGTAGTTTCTTAACATCTTTTGTGTTTCTATGGTATCAGTTGTAATGTCCTCTCTTCCTTTTCTGTTAATATTTGAGTCTTTTCTTTTCTTAGTCTAGCTAAACGTTTGTCAACTTTATCTTTTCAAGAGGCAACTGTTAGAGACGGCTGGGTGGCTCAGTTGGTTAAGCATCTACCTTCAGCTCAGGTCATGATCCCAGGGTCCTCAGCGGGGAGCCTGTTTCTCCCTCTCCTCCTCGCTCATGCTCTCTCACTATCTCTGTCTCTCTCTCTCAAATAAATAATCTTCAAAAAATAAAATGTATTTTTAAAAATTGAAAAGGCAACATTCAAAATAGGAAAATCTTTATAAACAGTATATCTGATAAGAAGTTAATATCCAAAATATATAAGGAATACTTACAACTCAATAACAAAAAGTACAAATAACCCAATTTAAAAATGGTAAAGGACCTGAATAGACTCTCCTCCAAAGAAGACATACGACGCTCAGCATCAATTATAATCAGGGAAATGAAAAACAAAACCACAGTAAGTTATCACCTCATACTTACTAAATGGCTTTATCAAAAAATTAAAAGATTAATATTGGTCAGAATGTAGACAAAATGGAACATTTCTACACTATTGATGGGAATATAAACTGATACAGCCACCATGGAAAACAGTATGGAGATTCTCCAAAAACACACAAACAAACAAAAACTAGAACTACCATACGATCCAGCAATCCTACTTCTGGGTATATAGCCAAGGAAATAAAATCACCATTTGAAATAGATATCTGAACTCCCAATGATCACTGCAGCATTATTTACAATAGCCAAGATACGGAAACAACCTAAATATTTATTGACAAGTGAATGGATCAAAAAAATGTGGTATGTATGTATATATATAAAATGCAAATGAACCAAAGTTGTATATTTTTTCCTATCTTCTTTCATCCAAAGTACATAATTTTGTAAGCTTCTATAGGAGTTCTAGCAATATACTAAAATTTTTTTAGAGTTCTGTGGATACATATAGAAAATGCTATACTCTACCAGAATAAAGAAATATTTTTTAGAAATTTAAAAAATTCCTTTTCATTCTATTTTTAAGAAAATAATCAAGTAAGTTGACTTTTTCACCTTTACAGACATCACAAAAATTCATGAAAACATGAATTTCAAGGCAGAATAATAACCCATATTACCTTGGATATCCTTAAATTAGAATCTATGTTCATTCAGATGTGTACTAGCTGAAGTTGTGACTTGCTCATTTTTTATTTTTAAAGATTTTATTTATTTATTTGACAGATAAAGATCACAAGTAGGCAGAGAGGCAGGCAGAGAGAGAGGAGGAAGCAGGCTCCCCACTGAGCAGAGAGCCAGATACAGAGCTTGATCCTAGGACCCTGGGATCATGACCTGAGTGAGCTAAAGGCGCCCCTGACTTGCTCATTCTTATCTATTAATTGAAACATGGCCTCAATCCAGCTACCCTATGATCCCCCCTCCAAAATCAAATTGTTTTTGAGACTGCATTTATTTAAAATATGTCCTGAGAGGCACCTGGCTGGCTCAGCTGGTAAAGCATTTGACTATTGATCTTGGGGTTGCTAAGTTTGAGCCCCATACTGGGTGTAGAGATTGTTTTTTAATTTCTTAAGAAAATAAATAAAATAAAATACATCCTGAAATTCAGTTTCTTACTAGTTCATATTAATCTTCCCAAACTTAAACAAAATTTTACTATATTCTCTGTAGCAAGAACATGTGTTGGTTGGAGCCTTTTCTAACCAAAGAACCAATCAATAAAAAGTAATGTGCCTTTGTAATTCTTCAGCTTCCAAAATTTATAGAGTTTAAGGGCTAGATAAAGCAACCAAGACAATTGAGTTCCAGAGAAGTTAAGTGATTTGCCTCAATTTACACAGATAACTAGTATTAGATGGCAGAATTCAGAGAATCACAGAAACTCAGTTATCAAAAATAAAACATTTAGTTACCTCCTATAACTAGAATCATGTCTTTTTGTGACTGGCTTACTTCATTTAGCATAATGCTCTCAAAGTTCATCTGTATTGTAGCATTTGTCAAAATACCTTCCTTTGTAAGGCTAAAAATATTCTATTGTATGCATACACCACATTTTGCTAATCCATCTGTCAATGGATACTTGGTTCACCTCCACATTTTAGCTACAGTGAATAATGCTGCTATGAACATGGGTGTACAAATCTTTTCAAGACCCTGCTTTCAATTCTTTTGGATATACACCCAGAAGTGAAATTGCTGGATCATATAGTAATTCTATTTTTAATTCTAAGGAAATGCCATAATGTTTTCCACAGCCATTGTACCATTTTAGATTCCCACCAAGAGTGTACAAGGGTTCCAATTTCTTCACACCCTTCCCAACTCTAATTTTCTGTTAGTATTTTTATTCACTAGCCGTCCTAATCATTGCAATGTTTTTTTTTGTTTTATTTTAATATGCATTTCCCTAAAAATTAGCTATGTTGAGAATCTTTACATGTGCTTATTGGCCATTTGTATGTCTTTTTTGGGAAAACATCTGTTCAAGTCTTTTGCCCATTTTTGAATCAGACTTCAATTTTCTGTTGAGTTTTACGAATTCTCTATATTCTGGATATTAGTTCTTTAATAGATATTGGATGGACAAACATAACAAATATTTTTCTATTCTATTAATAGTGTCTTTGTTAATAGTGTCTGTTAATACTGTTAATAGTGTCTTTGATGTACAAATTTTTTTAATTTTCATGAAGTCCAATTTGGTTTTTTTATTTCCTATGAATTTGGTATATTTGCATATCTAAGAAATCATTGCAAATCCAATGTTGTGAAGCTTTTCTACTATATTTTCTTCTAAAAGTTTTATAGTTTTAACTCTTATGTTTAGGTCTTTCATCCATTTTGAGTTAATTTTTGTACATCATGTTAAGTAAAGGTCTAACTTCATTCTTTTACATGTGGGTATCCAGTTTTCTCAGCACCATTTGTCGAAAAGACTGAACTTTTCCCATTGAATGGTCTTGATACCTTTGTTGAAAATTATTTGAGTGTATGTGCAAGGATTTATTTCTGGGCTCTCCATTAGATCCATTGGTCTATATGCCTGTCTATATGCCAGTACCACACCGTTTTGATTACCATAGCTTTGCAGTAAGGTTTACATCAAGAAGTCTGAGAACTTCAACTTTGTTCTTTTTCAAGATTGTTTCAGCTAGCCATTGTCCCTTGAGATACCATATGAATTTTAGGATGGGTTTTTGTATTTCTGGGGAAAAAAAAATCATTGGGATTTTGGTAGGGATTGAATTGAAGTTGTAGCTCCCTTTGGGTTAACCTTGGAATCTTAATAAAATTAAGTCTTTCGATTCATGAACATGAGATATCTTCCCACTGATTTACATCTCCTTTAATTTCTTTCAGCAATGTTCTGTAGTTCTCATTGTGTAAGTCTTTCACCTCCTTTGTTAAGCTGATTTGAAGCATTTTGAAGCTATTGTAAATGGCTTCCTAACTTTCCTTCCAAACTGTTCCTTTTAATGTCTAGAAATGCAACTGATTATTGTGTGTTGATTTTGTATCCTGTTATTTTGCTAAATTTATGAGTTCTAAAAGGTGTGTGTGTGTGTGTGTATCTTTAGAGTTTTCTATATATAAGATCATATAATCTGTGAACAGAGATAATTTTACTTCTTCCTTTCCCATTTGATATATTTTATTTCTTTTCATGTCAAATTGCTCTGGCTAAAATTTTCAATACTATATTGAACGGAAATTGCAAAAGCCACGTTCTTGTCTCATTTCTGATTTTCAGAGAAAAACCTTCATTATTTTACCTCACAGTATGATGTTTGTTGTCGGTTTTTCATACATGGCATCAATTTTGTAGTTTCCTCCTATTCCTAGTTTTTTGAATGTTGCACTATGACAGGATGCTGAATTTTGTCAAATGTCTTTTTCTGTATCAGTCGAGATGACTAGGTGGCTCTTCCTTCATTCTCTTTTTTTTTTTTTTTTTAAGATTTTATTTATTTATTTGAGAGAGAGACAGTGAGAGAGAGCATGAGCGAGGAGAAGGTCAGAGAGAGAAGCAGACTCCCCGTGGAGCTGGGAGCCCAATGCGGGACTCGATCCCGGGACTCCAGGATCATGACCTGAGCCGAAGGCAGTCGTCCAACCAACTGAGCCACCCAGGCGTCCCTTCCTTCATTCTCTTAATGTATTGTATTATTTTGGTCAATTTTCATATGTTGAATCACGTTTGCATTCCAGGAAGTTCCATTTGGTCATGGTGCCTAATTCTTTTACTATGCGGCTAAATTTGATTTGCCAGTATTTTTTTTTTTAAGATTTTATTTATTTGACAGAGAGAGACACAGTAAGGGAGGGAACACAAGCAGGGGGAGTAGGAGAGGGAAAAGAAAGCTTCCCAGTGAGTAGGGAGTCCGATGTGGGGCTCGATCCCAGGACCCCAGGACTATGATCTAAGCTGAAGGCAGATGCTGAAGGACTGAGCTGCCCATGCACCCCAGATTTACCAGTATTTTCTTGAGAATTTTCACATCAATGTTCATAAAGGAACTTGATCTATAGCTTTCTTTTCTTGTATTATCTTTGTCTGGCTTTATCATCTGGGAAATATTGGCCTCATAACATGAGTTAAACAGCATTCCCTCTTTAATTTTTTGGAAAAATTTGATAAAGAGTAACATTAGTGCTTCCTTACATGTGTGTTAAACTAACTAGTGAAGCCATCAAGTCCAGTTGTTTTCTTTGTTTGGAGATTTTTAATTACTGATTCAGTCTGCTTACACAGGTTTCTTCTACACGGTCTGGATTTGGCAGACTTTTGTGTTTCTAGGATTAGTCCATTTCATCAAGGCTACCAATTTGTTGCCATACAACTGTTCATAGTACTCTCTTATAATTTTTATTTCTGTAGCATCAGTGGTAATGCCCGCACTTTCTTTTTTTTTTTTTTTTTAAAGATTTTATTTATTTGACAGAGAGAGATCACAAGTAGACGGAGAGGCAGGCAGAGAGAGAGAGAGAGGGAAGCAGGCTCCCTGCTGAGCAGAGAGCCCGATGCGGGGCTCGATCCCAGGACCCTGAGATCATGACCTGAGCCGAAGGCAGCGGCTTAACCCACTGAGCCACCCAGGCGCCCCAATGCCCGCACTTTCATTTCTGATTTTAGTTATTTAGTTTTGTTTTGTTTTGTTTTGGTTATTTAGCTAAAGGTTTGTCAATTTTGGGGGGGGCACTTTCTGCTTTTATTTTATTTTTTTTAATTTTTTTATTAATTTTATTTTTTATAAACATATAATATATTTTTATCCCCAGGGGTACAGGTTTGTGAATCACCAGGTTTACACACTTCACAGCACTCACCATAGCACATACCCTCCCCAGTGTCCATAATCCCACCGCCCTCCCAACCCCCCTCCCCCCATCAACCCTCAGTTTGTTTTGTGGGATTAAGTCACTTATGGTTTGTCTCCCTCCCAATCCCATCTTGTTTCATTTACTCTTCTCCTACCCCCTTAACCCCCCATGTTGCATCTCCTCTCTCTCATATCAAGGAGATCATATGATAGTTGTCTTTCTCCGATTGACTTATTTCGCTAAGCATGATACCCTCTAGTTCCATCCACGTCATCGCAAATGGCAAGATTTCATTTCTTTTGATGGCTGCATAGTATTCCATTGTGTATATATACCACATCTTCTTTATCCATTCGTCTGTTGATGGACATCTAGGTTCTTTCCATAGTTTGGCTATTGTAGACATGGCTGCTATAAACATTCGGGTGCATGTGCCCCTTCGGATCACTACGTTTGTATCTTTAGGGTAAATACCCAGCAGTGTAATTACTGGGTCATAGGGTAGTTCTATTTTCAACATTTTGAGGAACCTCCATGCTGTTTTCCAGAGTGGTTGCACCAGCTTGCATTCCCACCAACAGTGTAGGAGGGTTCCCCTTTCTCCGCATCCTCGCCAGCATCTGTCATTTCCTGACTTGTTAGTTTTAGCCATTCTGACTGGTGTGAGGTGATATCTCATTGTGGTTTTGATTTGTATTTCCCTGATGCCGAGTGATATGGAGCACTTTTTCATGTGTCTGTTGGCCATCTGGATGTCTTCTTTGCAGAAATGTCTGTTCATGTCCTCTGTCCATTTCTTGATTGGATTATTTGTTCTTTGGGTGTTGAGTTTGCTAAGTTCTTTATAGATTTTGGACACTAGCCCTTTATCCAATGTCATTTGCAAATATCTTCTCCCATTCTGTCAATTGTCTTTGGTTTTGTTAACTGTTTCCTTTGCTGTGCAAAAGCTTTTGATCTTGATAAAATCCCAATAGTTCATTTTTGCCCTTGCTTCCCTTGCTTTTGGCGATGTTCCTAGGAAGATGTTGCTGCGGCTGAGGTCGAAGAGGTTGCTGCCTGTGTTCTCCTCAAGGATTTTGATGGATTCCTTTCTCACATTGAGATCCTTCATCCATTTTGAGTCTATTTTCGTGTGTGGTGTAAGGAAATGATCCAATTTCATTTTTCTGCATGTGGCTGTCCAATTTTCCCAACACCATTTATTGAAGAGGCTGTCTTTTTTCCATTGGACATTCTTTCCTGCTTTGTCGAAGATGAGTTGACCATAGAGTTGAGGGTCCATTTCTGGGCTCTCTATTCTGTTCCATTGATCTATGTGTCTGTTTTTGTGCCAGTACCATGCTGTCTTGATGATGACAGCTTTGTAATAGAGCTTGAAGTCCGGAATTGTGATGCCACCAACTTTGGCTTTCTTTTTCAATATTCCTTTGGCTATTCGAGGTCTTTTCTGGTTCCATATAAATTTTAGGATTATTTGTTCCATTTCTTTGAAAAAAATGGATGGTACTTTGATAGGAATTGCATTAAATGTGTAGATTGCTTTAGGTAGCATAGACATTTTCACAATATTTATTCTTCCAATCCAGGAGCATGGAACATTTTTCCATTTCTTTGTGTCTTCCTCAATTTCTTTCATGAGAACTTTATAGTTTTCTGTGTATAGATTCTTAGTCTCTTTGGCTAGGTTTATTCCTAGGTATCTTATAGTTTTGGGTGCAATTGTAAATGGGATGGACTCCTTAATTTCGCTTTCTTCTGTCTTGTTGTTGGTGTAGAGAAATGCAACTGATTTCTGTGCATTGATTTTATATCCTGACACTTTACTGAATTCCGGTACAAGTTCTAGCAGTTTTGGAGTGGAGTCTTTTGGGTTTTCCACATATAGTATCATATCATCTGCGAAGAGTGATAGTTTGACTTCTTCTTTGCCAATTTGGATGCCTTTAATTTCCTGTTGTTGTCTGATTGCTGAGGCTAGGACTTCTAGTACTATGTTGAATAGCAGGGGTGATAACGGACATCCCTGCCGTGTTCTTGACCTTAGCGGAAAAGCTTTCAGTTTTTCTCCATTGAGAATGATATTTGCGGTGGGTTTTTCATAGATGGCTTTGATAATATTGAGGTATGTGCCCTCTATCCCTACACTTTGAAGAGTTTTGATCAGGAAGGGATGCTGTACTTTGTCAAATGCTTTTTCAGCATCTATGGAGAGTATCATATGGTTCTTGTTCTTTCTTTTATTAATGTGTTGTATCACATTGATTGATTTGCGGATGTTGAACCAGCCTTGCAGCCCTGGAATAAATCCCACTTGGTCGTGGTGAATAATCCTTTTAATGTACTGTTGAATCCTATTGGCTAGTATTTTGGTGAGAATTTTTGCATCTGTGTTCATCAAGGATATTGGTCTGTAGTTCTCTTTTTTGATGGGATCCTTGTCTGGTTTTGGGATCAAGGTGATGCTGGCCTCATAAAATGAGTTTGGAAGTTTTCCTTCCATTTCTATTTTTTGGAACAGTTTCAGGAGAATAGGAATTAGTTCTTCTTTAAATGTTTGGTAGAATTCCCCCGGGAAGCCATCTGGCCCTGGGCTTTTGTTTGTTTGGAGATTTTTGATGACTGTTTCAATCTCCTTACTGGTTATGGGTCTGTTCAGGCTTTCCATTTCTTCCTGGTTGTTTATATGGGGCAGTTGTGGTAGTTCATATGTCTCTAGGAATGCATCCATTTCTTCCAGATTGTCAAATTTGTTGGTGTAGAGTTGCTCATAGTATGTTCTTATGATTGTCTGTATTTCTTTGGTGTTTGTTGTGATCTCTCCTCTTTCATTCATGATTTTATTTATTTGGGTCCTTTCTCTTTTCTTTTTGATAAGTCTGGCCAGAGGTTTATCAATCTTATTAATTCTTTCAAAGAACCAGCTCCTAGTTTCGTTGATTTGTTCTATTGTTTTTTGGTTTCTATTTCATTGATTTCTGCTCTGATCTTTATGATTTCTCTTCTCCTGCTGGGTTTAGGGTTTCTTTCTTGTTCTTTCTCCAGCTCCTTTAGGTGTAGGGTTAGGTTGTGTACCTGAGACCTTTCTTGTTTCTTGAGAAAGGCTTGTACCGCTATATATTTTCCTCTCAGGACTGCTTTTGTTGTGTCCCACAGATTCTGAACCGTTGTGTTTTCATTATCATTTGTTTCCATGAATTTTTTCAATTCTTCTTTAATTTCCTGGTTGACCCATTCATTATTTAGAAGGATGCTGTTTAGTCTCCATGTATTTGGGTTCTTTCCAAATTTCCTCTTGTGATTGAGTTCTAGCTTCAGAGCATTGTGGTCTGAAAATATGCAGGGAATGATTCCAATCTTTTGATAATGGTTGAGACCTGATTTAGGACCAAGAATGTGATCTATTCTGGAGAATGTTCCATGTGCACTAGAGAAGAATGTGTATTCTGTTGCTTTGGGATGAAAAGTTCTGAATGTATCTGTGATGTCCATCTGGTCCAGTGTGTCATTTAAGGCCTTTATTTCCTTGTTGATCTTTTGCTTGGATGATCTGTCCATTTCAGTGAGGAGAGTGTTAAAGACCCCTACTATTATTGTATTATTGTCGATATGTTTCTTTGATTTTGTTATTAATTGGTTTATATAGTTGGCTGCTCCCACGTTAGGGGCATAGATATTTAAAATTGTTAGATCTTCTTGTTGGATAGTTCCTTTGAATATGATATAGTGTCCTTCCTCATCTCTTATTGTAGTCTTTGGCTTAAAATCTAATTGATCTGATATAAGGATTGCCACTCCTGCTTTCTTCTGATGTCCATTAGCATGGTAAATTCTTTTTCACCCCCTCACTTTAAATCTGGAGGTGTCTTCAGGTTTAAGATGAGTTTCTTGTAGGCAACATATAGATGGGTTTTGTTTTTTGATCCATTCTGATACCCTGTGTCTTTTGATTGGGGCATTTAGCCCATTAACATTCAGGGTAAGTATTGAGAGATATGAATTTAGTGCCATTGTACTGCCTGTAATGTGACTGTTATTGTATATTGTCTCTGTTTCTTTCTGATCTACTTCTTTTAGGGTCTCTCTTTGCTTAGAGGACCCCTTTCAATATTTCCTGTAGAGCTGGTTTGGTATTTGCAAATTCTTTCAGTTTTTGTTTGTCCTGGAAGCTTTTAATCTCTCCTTCTATTTTCAATGATAGCCTAGCTGGATATAGTATTCTTGGCTGCATGTTTTTCTCGTTTAGTACTCTGAATATATCATGCCAGCTTTTTCTGGCCTGCCAGGTCTCTGTGGATAAGTCTGCTGCCAATCTAATATTTTTACCATTGTCCGTTACAGACTTCTTTTCCCGGGCTGCTTTCAGGATCTTTTCTTTGTCACTAAGACTTGTCAATTTTACTATTAGGTGACGGGGTGTGGACCTATTCTTATTGATCTTGAGGGGGGTTCTCTGAACCTCCTGGATTTTGATGCTTGTTCCCTTTGCCATATTGGGGAAATTCTCTCCAATAATTCTCTCCAATATACCTTCTGCTCCCCTCTCTGTTTCCTCTTCTTCTGGAATCCCAATTATTCTAATGTTGTTTCGTCTTATGGTGTCACTTATCTCTCGAATTCTCCCCTCGTGGTCCAGTAGCTGTTTGTCCCTCTTTTGCTCAGCTTCTTTATTCTCTGCCATTTGGTCTTCTATATCACTAATTCTTTCTTCTGCCTCATTTATCCTAGCCGTCAGAGCCTCCATTTTTGTTTGCACCTCATTAATACCTTTTTTGATTTCAACTTGGTTAGATTTTAGTTCTTTTATTTCTCCAGAAAGGGCTTTTATATCTCCCGAGAGGTTTTCTCTAATATCTTCCATGCCTTTTTTGAGCCCGGCTAGAACCTTGAGAATCGTCATTCTGAACTCTGGATCTCACATATTACCACTGTCTGTATTGATTAGGTCCCTAGCCTTTGGTACTGCCTCTTGTTCTTTTTTTTGTGGTGAATTTTTCCGCCTTGTCATTTTGTCCAGATAAGAGTATATGAAGGAGCAAGTAAAATACTAAAAGGGTGGCAACAACCCCAGGAAAATATGCTTTAGCCAAATCAGAAGAGATCCCAAATCGTGGGGCGGGAGAAAGGGGATAAAAAGAGGTACAGAAAGAAAAGAAAATTAAAAAAAGAAAACCAATAAAGAAAAAGTATAAAAAGGAAAAAAAAATACATATATATATATATATATATATATATATATATATATATTAGATAAACTAGTTTAAAAATGTTAAAAAAGAAAAGGGTAAAAGTTAAAAAAATTTAGCAGAAGAAGAAAAAAAAATTGAAAAAGAAAAGAAAAAAAAATTAATTTAACTGCAAGGCTAAAGAATCATGGGGAGAAAGCCATGAGTTCCGTGCTTTGCTTTCTCCTCCTCTGGAATTCCGCCGCTCTCCTTGGTATTGAAACTACACTCCTTGGTAGGTGAACTTGGTCCTGGCTGGGTTTCTTGCTGATCTTCTGGGGGAGGGGCCTGTTGTAGTGATTCTCAAGCATCTTTGCCCCAGGCGGAGTTGCACCGCCCTTACCCGGGCCGGGCTGAGTAATCCGCTCAGGTTTGCTGGGTTGCTCTCGGGAGCTTTTGTTCCCTGAGCGCTTTCCGTAGAGTTCCGGAGGGCGGGAATGAAGATGGCGGCCTCCCGGTCTCCGGCCCGGAGGAACCGAGAGCCTGGGGCCCCACTCCTCAGTGCGCCCCCAGAGAACAGCGCCCAATTACTCCCGCCACCCTGGCCTCCGGCCGCGCTCCGAGCTGACCGAGCCTGCGACTGGTTCAAGGTAACCCCGAGCTGAGAGTCACTCCTCGGCTCTGTCTCTGTAGCCGGCTTCCCCGTTCTAATACCTGTAAGCTCTGCGACACTCAGACACCCCCGATCCTTCTGTGACCCTGCGGGACCTGAGGCCACGCTGACCCCGCGTGGGCTTCACCCCGGTTAAGCCTCTGGAGCGATGTCCCTCAGCGGAACAGACTTTTAAAAGTCCCGATTTTGTGCTCCGCTGCTCCGCCGCTCGCCGGGAGCCGGCCCCTCCCCCCGCGGTCTATCTTCCCGTCGCTTTGGATTCACTTCTCCGCCAGTCCTACCTTGCAGAAAGTGGTTGATTTTCTCTTTCTAGTGTTGCTGTTCTTCTTCTCTTCGATCTCCCGTTGGATTTGTAGGTGTTTGTAATCTTTAGATAAGCTATCTAGCTGATCTCCCGCTACCTGAAGTAGTCTCAGCCTGCTACTTCTCCGCCATCTTGACTCCTCCCCAAGGTTTGTCAATTTTGTTGACCTTTTTGAAGAACTAACTTTTGGTTTTATTGGTTTTCTCTACTTTTCTTTTTTCTTTTATCTCTGCTCTAATTCTAATCTAATCCAAAATCTGCATTTCACAGATCAGCTAGCCCACCTATTTTCCTGTGGCACTTAAATTTGATAAAAGGCCTTCTACAAAGTAGATTTCCACAACTCAACCCTAGAAACTCCTTCCAGACTGACATCAGCAGCCCATATTCAATAACAAGAAGCTCTTCTAATCTGAAATCCCAGACACATAAATATCCAGAGCTGTAGGAGCCAGGCTGATTATGGGAAGAGGGTATAAAGGCAACAGTAAGTGGTAGGTGGCAAGGACTGTTCTATACATTTTCCTATCACTTTAGTAGCTCATCAAAGAAAGGAAATGTTAGCACACCCTGATTTGTTTTTGACTCTTCCAATTTCTACAACCACAGCTTCATCTTCTAAGTGCTGGTAATATTTTCTCCTTTCGAGGTCAGGGGACAATGCAAAAGAAAGAATAAGGCTAGAAAAGTGATCTATTAGGTGCTAAACGGTGCTAAATCTTTATAAGCAACAGCTCTCCCAACCTCTACCTATGACAGTCTACTCCTAACATCCTAGTGAATATAGAAATGAAGGACCAACCAGTACCTCAAGGAGAAGCAAGACTTGCCCCTCGCCAGGGATCTTGATGCCAGCTACACAGGAAAGAAGGCATGGAAGTAGACTTCTATCTCCTATCTTTGCCAACCACTCCTCCACCATGTTGTTAAGACTCAAAGCCACAGTCAATGGAGATCTCTACAGGACTCTCTTCTTTCCAAAAGTCAGAAAAAACTCCATCTCACTTTCCCACCCCACAGGAAGCAAACCTTGTGGTTTGGTAAAATTCTTTTACATCCTACAACCAGATTTTATTTCTCTTCCTTTACTCTGATTCAGCCTGTATCTCTTAAGCAATACAGATCAGAAAATTGCTTCAGGAATGGCTCTGGTGTTTCTCAGAGTCCAAATCAGAAACTTCCACTTGAAAGCCCAGTAGCTAATCGAAAACGAGATCTCTAATTTACCTCTGCCCAATACAGAGCTACTCTATGGATCTCCCACTGTCACCTTCCTGGCTGTAGTTCAGTCATTTTGTAGAACCACAAGGTCCTTAAAAACCCAGCAGAGTAAGACACAGCTACAAATAAATAATATTTTTATAACTATTCTACTCTATGAAGACTCAGAAAAGATGTAAGAAATGGGCAAGAGCCGGTAGGTAGATTTAGCATAGTGATCACTTCGTAATATAAATGTTGAATCATTCTTGTGCACCTGAAACTAATACAACATTGAATGTACTACATTTCAAGAAAGAAAGAAAGAAATGAAGAAAGGCAAAAAACAGGCAAGATACCAAAATCAAATTTTCAGAGGCACAAGACTGGCCTGTTATGCAAGCCTTATCTACTTTATCCACATGGTGGTGCTAGCCTCAAAAAAATTGCCCAAAAACGAAATAAAAACAGTCCACTTTCCTCTCATTAATGACAAAGCTATATTCACTGTGGTCTAGACATCACTTGTCTAAGTGACTATACATTAATTCTGCAAATAAGCATCTCCAATAGTTTGTCCTAATCTTCATCTCCACCCTGCTTCCCAGAGGAAACGAATGGAACCAAACCACCATTCTTTTCAACTCTCTGATTCAATCTTTACTGATGGGGCGGGGGAGAATGACTCACGCTGGACTGTTGGATGTGTGTGCAATGCTGGCGCAGAAGCTTATTATTCCTGAGAGGGAGCTGGGGTGGCCTGGGGAGAGCTGGTCAACTAGCCATCTAAGTCTCTTCACTGGGTTCTTGTAAGTGCTGCTAAAGTCAAAGAAGATGGGAGCAGGAGACATTTCGTTGGCGTCACTGAATGAAAGACAGGTTCAGTGTGGGTGCCTTCCAGGCCAATGGGCAGAGAAGACCAAAATCTGTTTTTGACTTCTAAACCCAAAAATATGCTCTCCGCCTTGATCATATGACCGAGTCTCACCAGCTGCCTCTTCTTGTGGAATCTAAATGTTTCATTTAAATGTTTCAAAAGCTCAGGGGAATCTCATTAAGTATGCTAAACTCTGCTTAGGCAACATCGAAGATGCCAAATGGAACCAATTACCAGGTGTATAGAAAACAATTTTAAAAACACAGCTACCTGTCAACACCAAAAAACACTCTCAGCTTTAGAAAGGGAGAACTGACTAAGTTTGTTAATGGTCCTCTGTAAGGCAGTCCTTACCTGACACTGATAACAATGACAAGCAATGAGTACAATGACACACGTCCAGAAGGTTTTCAGACATGGTCCTAGAGGCTGGCAGCTTGCTACCACTTATGATTTGGGAGATAACACAAGGTGCCACTTGCCATTGTATGAAAATATCCCCCTCTGACCTGCCGGGGACTTGTGATCCTTTCTCCTGTTTAAATCCCCAACTTTAAACAAGAACTGCTAAGCATCTTATCCCCATGACTTTGTTCATAAAATAAACATCGAAGCAGAGAAGGAAGGAAAGACCCCAGGAAAAATTCCCATTAGAATGAATAAGTTCATTAGATTGGCTAATTTACCCTTGAAATAGCAAGAAGCTAGATCCTGAGAAGAGAGCATATGGGACAACTACATGTTAACAAAAGTCAAAGAGTTTGACAGCCGTAAGCTCTAGAGCCAAGGAATGACCTGGGGTACAAGCAAGAATGAGTCTGGAGGAATTTTTCCATTTATCATAGATCAGACATAACAAAGTAATGGCTCATAGGCTTGATTCACAATTGCATTTTTTGTTCCTCTTATGGTGTTTAAAAATTTACCTTTGTTGTAAATATTTAAAATCCTGGAGATGCCATCTAAAGTCTAGATTGTAGGATTCTTTTAAAAAATTAAAAGTTTTGGGACACCTGGGTGGCTCAGTCAGTTGAGCATCTGCCTTCAGCTCAGGTTGTGATCTCAGGGTCCTGGGATCGAGCCCGAAGTCTGCTTCTCCCTCTCACTCTCCCTCTGTACTCTCCCTCTCTTTCTCTATCAAATAAATAAATAAAATATTTTAAAAAGAACTAAAAGTTTTGTCAACACAAGTTTGTCATCACTAGACAGGATTCTCATGTAACAATAACTGCTCAAAACTGAGAAATAACAGTTAAGTCAGTAGACTTATATGGCCATTTGCTTACCACAGTCCCCATCCCTCCTACTGTATCAAACCTGGTCTCATCAGTGCTATGCCCATGCCCTGTAAATCATAACTGACCTTGACAGGGGGCACATGGAGAGAAAATTCTTAAAAGGAAGATGATGCCAACAGTGTGGGGAAGTACCAAAAGACAGTTTTCTGAAAAGAATATGGTCCTAACAGAATCAAAGGTAGTATCTAGAAAAAAATTAACACAGCACAACTCATACTGGGCTAAGTAGAACACACAGAGGTTCCAGGGACTCAGAGCAGTGTGTGAGAGAGAGACAACTGAAAAACCGTAATGATGGGATGAGAAAGTTTTCCTGACTCTCAGCTCTTGATTTATGAGGAGGCAAACCACCAGACTTACTAACAAGTCATATGAACTTTAGAAATAGTCAAAGGCTCTCTGTGTGGCAAGGATGCAGTCTGTGTTTGCTTTCTCACAGATGAGGAGTGATAGAAATGAGCTGCAATCAAGGGGATTTGGCTTGGATTGAACATCAGGAACAAATCACATTCTTGAGTTATATGCACTGAACTCTGAGATAACTGCACAGATTTATAAATTATTTGTGCTTAAGCGATGTGCACCCAAGTCTTAATTTATAAAGGTGACTGACTAAGTGACAAGAGAATGAAGTCAAGGCCACTAAAAGAGTTTATTGATACTCATGGTTCCCCTGGAAATGAGAGAAAGGCACACTACACAGGGACACATGGGGAAGCACCAGAGTGGATCAGGAGGCAGAAGCAGGAATGGGGGGAAACACAACCTAGAGCCTTGGTTGTATTTTCCACAGAAAAGGCAAGGCGGGAAAGGGAAAGTAGCTTAGGACTGGCTACTTTGAGTAATGCTGGCAGCCTCTGGACTATAAGGAGTGGTCTTCTAGTTGTCTGGTACCTGACCCTGACTGACTAGAGCAGGAAAATATTGGCCTGGGATATGAGAATTAGATAATAAAAGAGGTGGTTGGAGGTGTGGACTTGGGATTGGTTGGGGAGTTTGTAACATGATTTTTGCATACCTGTGATTAATGGATGCCACACAGACAAATACAGAACCTAAGAAAACACAGTTCAATCTTAAGGGAGTTTTAAAGGGCTTCAGTCCAGTCCCTCCATTTTATAAATGAGGAAACTGATATTTAAAGACATAAAGTCATTTATCCAAAATCCAGTGAAGCTTGTTAGCAGTGCTGCAAGGAACAGGACTGTCACACACTACTCCCAACTCAATGACTTATGTGCTACACTCTACGGACTGATGCTAATATATATATTGGCTATGCACTTCCCTTCATCTTGTCTTGTGAATCTAAAGCAAGGATAGGAAAACTTTTCCTGTAAAAGACCTAAAAGTAAATATCTCAGGCTTGCAGATCATACAGCCTCTGTCACAATTACTCAACTCTGTCACTGAGGCATAAAAGCAGCTGCGGACAATACATAAATGGGTGTGACTGTGTCCCAATAAAACTTTATTTGTGGGCACTGAAATCAGAATTTCATATTAATTTTCACATGTCATGAAATGTTCTCTAAAAATTTTTTTCAACCATTTAAAAATGTAGTAACTATTCTTAGCTTGCCTGATACACAAAAAAAGGTAGCAGTCTGAGTTTTACCTGTGAGCCACAGTTTCCTAAACCTCTTTCTCTACACACTCCTTACAAAATCTCAAATGGCTGAACTAGCTGACAGTGAATCACTGTAGATCTTAGTTTCTCCAGTGACAGAATGAGGCAATTAGACTCTAAGGTACCTTCCAGAGCTGTGACCTTGAGGTTTTTGATAAGGGTATCCACCTAAAGACAAAAATGTGCTGTAAAAGGCAAATCCGTGGGCTCCTTCATGGGATACTCTTACGAAATACCTCTCTCTCTAATACTCCAAGAACCAGAGTCATTCAGGAATTCTACTGTAAAGAACATGAGATACTTAAAACTTCATAGTTAAAAAAACAGCAACAACAAAAAAAACCATGAAATTATAAGTTTAGGGAACAGGATTAAGTTAATTCCTCTACTCCAGGACTTCTCAAACCTATGCATTAGGACTACTCAAAGGAATGGTTCTTCCAAAAACGGACTCTCAGACAAGAACTCAGGTACAGGCAGTTTACGTAAGAGGCAAAAAGAGAACACAAATGAGACAGTGAAAACTGAGATAGGGAAATGAGAAAAACCTTATCACTTATGTTAGTGAACAAGTTACTGCAGTGAGCAACTGGAGCTCATCTGCTGGAAACTCTCTGGGAAACTATGATGTGGCTTCAGAACATTCCACAGAGAGTGGGGAGACTTAGGCATTTACCTATTAACTCCAGCCTCTCGATGGTTAAGAGTTGTCCTGAAGGTATGAACAGTCCCACACTTCCAGGTTGTACCTGCTGGGAGCCCAGAAGTTCCCAGAGTGCTAAAGAAAGCCCCTGGACAAAGAAGAGAGCCAGCTCAAGGTAGGAAGCTATTCACATTCCAGAAACATCTACTAAATTCAGAGAGGGGTTGAAGAGATAAGCTATTCACATTCCAGAAACATCTACTAAATTCAGAGAGGGGTTGAAGAGATAAGGTGTGAGTATTGACAATAAAAGTGGGGGAGGGATGAAAATCAATATTTTCTCACCTCATCTGTCCTCAAAATGCTTTCTTCCACAAATCATCCTAACTAATCTGACTGAGGAATTCCTTTATACATGAAGCATCTGTCCTTGGAGAGATACTGCTTTAAGGTAAATACAACAGTGCCAGTGACTGGGTAATCTTGATAAAATCAGAAGATCTCTTCAGGCTTTATTTTCTAAAATCAATACAACAAAGCATACACTAAATATCAATAAGCCTCTGTCCTCTCTGGGGCAGAAACTAGGCCAATGCATTTCACACAGTGCCAGGCATGAGGTCAATTCCAACATGGAAAAAAAAAAAAAAAAACCGCAAAGAACAATTCACCTCCAAATGAGGTTGCCATCTGAAGTGATGCATGTCGGAGGAGGGACAGAATGTTCAAAGTGTAGTTGGAAGTCTGACAAGGCATCACCATCTGCCATCTGAGTCCCATCTCCCCAGCCCTTTAGCCATCTGCACACCTGCTCAGGCATGTCACATTGGGGCAGGGATGGCCTTGCCATCATTAATGCAGTGGCAATAAAAACAAAAGCTCAGGAAATAGCTCTAAGGCCTCTGACACTGTTACTTCCTTAAACTTGGAATCTGTTTCCATAAAGAAACATATGGAAGAGATTCAAAAACTTAAAGCTTAAACCTACACAGGGCTGAAGTTACTGTGTGAGCTGAATTTTTAGACTACCAGGTCATACATAGAAAATCAGCAAACTGTTAAAGAAATAGCATAGCAAATGCTGAGCAGAACTTAATCTGGAATCCATTATACACATTCTCATTTCGAACTTTTGATTGATATAAGACTCACCTCTTTTCTACCTCCATTCAGATTTCATCTCTAGACCCACTCTCCCAGGAAAGATAAAATAAATCCATCCAAAACAAATTATGGAGAAGTGCCTCTAAGTGCTCAAAGCAATCAGTTCTCCTGGAGAGCCTTGCAGGTAAGAGCCCAGCTTGGCTCTTCAGACTCCCACACCAGAGACCCGGCTTATGTAAATGTGGCACACCCAAAGAGGAACAGAACCTATCCAGGATCCATTCTGTAAGAAAGGCTATTTACGTGGTCTGTCTGCTCTAGGCAATAGGATATTGATTCTAAATGTTACAGAAATTCTTCTCAGTTCAAATGTCTCTTCTTAATTATAACTAAAAGGTTTTTATCTTAACTTGGAAATTATAAAGATATCAAAAGACACACTGTTACTAGGAGCTCATTGCACATATTATACGCAGTGAAACAGATATACCGTCTTCTAATTAGTTAGGTTAAGGGTATGAATCTGTGGGGAGACAATCCAGCTGAGCTGTAGAAGCTCTGAGGTGAGACTTCTTGGGTTCACCCTGGCTTCACCACTTACCAGCTATATGACCTGAGTCAAGTCACTCAAACTCTCTGAGACTCAGTTTCGTTGTGTATAACTGAGGAGTAATAGTACACAGTAATGAAGTGCATGTAAATAAAAATGCAGGTAAAGTGTTTACCATGGTATCTGTTACATAATAAGGGTTTTTAAACATCAGCTATTTGTAGCAGGCTGAAAAATGTCTCTCCGAAGATACTCACATCTGAAAACTTGGAACCTAGAGATGTTACCTTATATGGAACAAGCATCTCTGAAGATGTGATTAAGTTAAGGAGCTTGAGATGCGGAGATTACCTGGGTTATTTGAGGGGGCCCTAAATGCAAACACAAGTATCCCTATGAGAGGGAGTCAGAGAGACTCTTCACACACACACACACACACACACACACACACACACACACGCACACTCAAGTAAAGCCAATGTGAAAATGGAGCTGAGAGAGATTTGAAGGTGCTGGCCTTAAGACTGGAGTAATAGGATCACATGCCAAGGAATGTCAGCAGCCACCAGAAACTGGAAGAGGCAAGGATAGGATTTTTCCCTAGAGGCTCCAGAGGAAGTGCAGCCCTGCCAACACCCTGATTTCTGCCTAGTGATAAAGATTTCGGACTTCTGGCCTCCAGAATTGTGAGAGAATAAATTTCTGTTGTTTTAAGTCACCAAATTTCTAGTAATTTGTTACAGCAGCCATAGGAGACTATGGAAACACAGGAAACTGCACTGTTGTTATATATTTGTATCAATTCTCCATTGCCACATAACAAAACTTGGTGGCTTGAAGCAAAAAATATTTGTTATCTCACAGTTTCTGTGGATCGGGAATTTAGGCACAGTTTTGCTGTTTCACTACTCAAAGTCTCTCACAAGGCTCTCATCAAGGTGTGGACTCTGGTTTCATCTGCAGGCATGGGTAAGGATATAGTTCTTCACAAGTTCCCAGACTGAGGACCTCAGATTCTCATTGCATGTTGGTCAGAGGCTGCCCTCTGTTCCTTGTCACATGTCTCTCTCCACAGAGCGGCACACAACATGGCTGCTGACTTCATCAGAGTGAGCAGAAGAGAGATAAGAGAGAGAGATCCAAGTCAACATCTTTTTAAACCTAATCTCAGAAGTGACATCCCATTACATTTGCTGGATTGTCTTTGTTCTAGAAGTGATTCACTACGTCTAAGACCCTGAACCGCCCAGAATAATTATTGAAATCTTTTTATTTCAAAGCTCTCCATCATCAGCTGAACTTTTGAACACTAAACTCATCTAATTCACATTGGTCTGCTTGTTGTATAATGTAGGACTGGTGATTTTTAAAATTCTCAGTCTTTCAGTCTTCAAATGCTCAGCACAGACTTTAAAATAAAAGGGAAGCATCAACCATATTTCTGTAGCTTTACATCATTCCCATGTGTTTCTATGTAACTCTTCCAACTCTGAAAAAACTGTCTGCTCTGTATTTGCCTAGGAATGGCTTCTACCTGCCATGGTGGTAATGAGAGGATTTTTCTAGATTTCCGTGAATTTGGCACAAGAACAGCTTCCAGTCCAGAACATTTTTCATTCTTAATATTTATTCCCTGTGTCTCATTGTCACATGTGTCTCTCTCCAGTCTTGAAATCTGTGACTAGCTTTCAAAACTGTCCTTTTGTTTCACTAACGGTTTACTGTTCAAATATTCATACCACTTAGATCAAATATCATAGAAATTTTGAGCTTCATGAAAATATCCTTTTTTAAAAAGATTTATCTATTTAATGGGCACATGGGTGGCTCAGTTGGTTAAGTGTCTACCTTTGGCTCAGGTCATGATTTCGCGGTTTTTGGATCGAGTCCCATGTCAGGCTCCCTGCTCAGCGAGGAGTCTGTTCTTTCCCTCTCTCTTTCTCTCTCTCTCAAATAAATTTTTTTTAATTTATTTATTTTTATACATAAATTTTTATATAATTTTTTAAATTTAAATTTAAATTTAATTTAAATTTAATTTAATTTAAAATTTAAAATTTAAAAAATATAAATTTTTTTAAAAAATTTATTTATTTGAGGGGCGCCTGGGTGGCTCAATGGGTTAAGCCTCTGCCTTCGGCTCAGGTCATGATCTCAGGGTCCTGGGATCGAGCCCCGCATCGGGCTCTCTGCTCGGCGGTGAGCCTGCTTCCTCCTCTCTCTGCCTGCCTCTTTGCCTACTTGTGATCTCTCTCTCTGTCAAATAAATAAATAAAATCTTTAAAAAAAAAAAAAAATTTATTTATTTGAGAGAGAGAGAGAAAGGGAGTGGGGGAAATGGCAGGGAAAGAACATCCAAGCAGACTCCCACTGACTGCAGAGCCCAGCTGGGGGCTCGATCTCAGAAGCCATGAGATCAGGCCCTACACAGAAACCAAGAGTCGGATGCTCAGCCGACTGAGCCACCCAGGTGGCCTGAACTGAAAATATCTTAACTTTGCCTAATCGACCCTCTAAGAAAAAAAGTTCAGATTTCTCTCTCACACTTTCTGATACTCTTGTGATAGTAGAGTCAGAATTGGGTCTATTGTCTCAATTCCTAACGCAGTGATTGCGTGTGTGTGTGTGTGTGTGTGTGTGTGTATTGTGGCTCACTGTGCACTGCTTTTAGACACTCTGACTAGTTTGGAAGTATACAGTATGTACTGGGGAAATGTTTGTAAACAATATCAAAATCCATGTTAGAATGACAACAAAAATATCCAAAGGAAAGATAATATCGTGATAAGGATTCTGAAGAGAAGAGATGATAAAGCGTCAATTTATCCCACCCCCATGTGGAACACGAAATCTTTTCTTGGCTTTGTGTCCTAATATCAAAGGAGATAGAAACTCTACAGAAATTTGAATAGGGATGGCTTAATATAAATAATTATTATAAATAATTATTAACTATGGTAGCTAATTTCCTCTACCAAAAGAACTTTAAAGATTACCTGAGGTCTCAGTGAAGAGAACCCAAGGAAGAAACATACTTGGAAGGGGTCCCCTCCCCCAGGTTTGAAATCAGACCTGGTTAGAGGGAGGTGGTTGCAGCTTACTGGGTGGCAGAGAAGTTGCTGGGCTGCTCTAGGCTAAGGCTGATGGGCGGGGAACCATGACTGGGTGTCAATGAAAGTATCAGAGGCTGCTGTGGCATTCCCTGGGAAGCTGCTGGAGGCACCCACAGACCTTACCTGGACGGCACGCACTAGGGTGGTACAAAACTCACATGGAAAGCAGCTGCCTGCAGCTGATATCACTGTCACCTGTTGGAGGTCACCTCCATGGGGTGTCCTGCAGGATAGCCAAGCACCACAGGAACAAGGAGGAGCAAAAATACATCTGCCCTTGGAAGAGAAGCCCCTACCTGCAGGTTCCTCTTTTGCCCTCTACTGAAAAAATTTAACATGGCGCCAGGAAGTAGAGAAAGAAATGCTTCTAAGATCCATCTCAGCTATCAAGCATGACAACACAGGACAGATTTGGAGCTGAGATGCAATACATCAATAACAGGCACAGGGTCATCATTGAGCTCTAGTCTCAGCAATACTAACTTGCTAACACCTAGGGACCTTTCAGACACCCGATTCCCTTCATGATGCCTTGGTATCGCTCTATGTTCATTAATTCAATCTATTTTTTCTCCATTTTTTAAATTTAAAATCTATTAACATATAATATATTATTGGTTTCAGAGGTAGAGGTCAGTGATTCTTTAGTCTTAATACCCAGTGCTCATCATATCACGTGCCTGCCTTAATGTCTATCACCCAGTTATCCCATCACCCCACCTACCTCCCCTCCAGCAACCCTCTGTTTGTTTCCTATGATTAAGAGTCATAATCTTATGGTTTCTCTCTCTCTCTATCTCTCTCTCTGGTTTCATCTTGCTTCATTTTTTCCTCTCCTCCCCTATTTTGAGTTTGATAGTCACAATGAGCTATTCTATTATTTCAACATACAATAACTGAAAATAGCAAATAAACAAAATATACTTATCAAGATTCCAAGAGCTCACACTAATAGATTTTTCAATTTTATTTTGCCAGATACCAAACTTTAAAATGATGTTTACTTGATTCTTTATGCTGTTTATGATGCTATGATTATAAGAAATAGATATCTTCATCCCCCTTCCTAGCACAGGAGTTTCTGAAACACTTGGAATTTCCTGAGCAATAGAGGTAAGAGGAATATCTTTTGTTATTCACAATCAGCCCTCCAGTAACCATACCTGAATGAATGCTAATGAGGAGACTCCTGGTGGGCTACTAGATAGCTTCAGGATGAAGCTCACCCCTGCCTTGAGATGGAGGAATGGGGCTGGAAGCTCCAATGCTCTAATTACCTTGTTGGTTTCTCTTCTAGACTTTGCCCAATGCACCTCTTCACCTGGCTGTTCATTTGTATCCTTTATCATATCCTCTACAAAATATAGTAATAGTAAGTAAAGGACTCTGCTGAGTTCAGTCTATTCTATCAAACGACTGAACCTGAGGAGGAGGTCATGGAAACCCCCAATTTATAACTAGTTGGTTTGCAGTACATGCATCTAGGACTTGAGAAGGGCATCTGAAGGGAGAGCAGTATTTGAGTCTGAGCCCTAAACCTGTACAGCCTGTACTCTGTGTATTTAGTGTCAGAAATAAATTAAATTGTAGGATACCCAATTGGTGTCCACAGAGAATTAGAGAATTGCTTGGTATGGAAAACCCACAGATTTGGTGATAGAAGTATTGTGGGTAAAACAGCCCATTACTGCTGTAACAAATTACCACAAACTTAGTGGTTTAAAATAACAGCAATTTATTCACTTATAGCTCTGGAGGTCAGAAGTCTACAATGGGTTTTCCTGGCTGCATTTCTTCTGGAGACTTTATGGGAGAATCCATATCCTTTTCCACCTTGTGGAAGTGAGCTGCATTCCTTGGCTCATGGTGATTTCCTCTAGCTTCAAAGCTAGCAGGATCTCATCTCTCCTCTCTGACCTCTGCTCTTGGCCTCTCATTTTCTGTCTAACTCATCCCTCTTTCCTCCCTTCTGCAAGGACTCTTGTGATTACAGTAGACCCACAAGACAATCCAGGATAATCTCCCCACCTGAAGATCCTTGATTTAATCACATCTTTGAAGTCTCTTGCAGTAGAACATAGTATATTCACAGGTTCTAGAGATGAAAGCATGGATATCTTTGGGAGGTCATCATACTATCACACACACACAAAAAAACAAAATTAAAGTCTCTTGAATATTACCTGATTTTTGCTTCATGTATATTTTCTCATATAAAAGGGTCTCAAAATCTACCTACCCAGTTTTCAAGATGTTATAATGAGTTACCAAATACCCTTGGTTTCTCTTCAGTCCCCCTATTCTTACTCTTCCTAAGAAACTCATTTAACTTTCACCCTCCTTGTAATTCCTATTCATTAAATAATAAAAGAGATGATACAATAATTTATGAATTCACCAACTCTAATGACAAGTTTTCTCACAGACCCTCACTCTACCAACCTCTATATATTCGAACTGTCTTCCAAGAGTTAGAGGGATTTTTGAATTAATGAACAGAGGTGCAATGCCCATTCAGCATGCACACACACACACACACACACACACACACACACACACCTGCCCCATAAGCCTAAACTTGCTTATTGTATTTCCCTCTGTTACGAGGTTTCCTTACTCTCATTCTGCATCTCAGTATATGACAGGAGGAAAGTGGAATACATAATTCTAGAGTAAAGAGTCTCAAGACAAAGACAGTTTTCGATTAGAATATAGAGGGTCAAAATGGGACTAGAAAACAACGAGATACCACCACATACCTATTAGACTGGTCAAAATCCAAAAAATGTTGACAACTCCAAATGCTGGTAAAGGGGTGGAGCAACAGGTACTCTAATTTGTAATCGGTGGAAATTCAAAATGGTACAGTCACTTTAGAAGACAGTTGGCAGGGACGCCTGGGTGGCTCAGTTGGTTAAGCGGCTGCCTTCAGCTCAGGTCATGATCCTGGCGTCCTGGGATGGAGTCCCACATGGGCTCCCTGCTCAGCAGGGGGCCTGCTTCTCCCTCTGCCTCTGCCTGCCACTCTGTCTGCCTGTGCTCACTCTCTCTGGCCGGTGGATAAATAAAATCTTTAAAAAAAAAAAAAAAAGACAGTTGGCAGTTTCTTATAAAATTAAAATACTCTTACCAGATGATATGATTATCTGCCTAAAAAACTAAAAACATTAGGGAAGTATGAGCTGCTATAACAGGTAAGAGCCAAAATTTCAGTTGCTAAAAGGATACAAAGTTCATTATAGTTTAAAACAGTAGGTGTTCAATAAGCATATATGAAATGAATGGGTAAATTCCAACACTATAATAGTGAAAAAAGTAGAAATAATCTTAACACTAGTTAAATAAATAATGGTAACCCCATCACTTAGCAAAAATTGTGCTACTATTTAAAATACATTTATGTCTATGCTTACCAACTGATAAACATAGCGATGATATGTTTATGTTTTTTTTAAAAAGCAATTATTGTACAACATATGCAAACATTTGGAAGACTATACTATCCATTAACTACAGAATTCTGAGGTTCTGGGTACTCAGACAGCCTGGATGATTTCCCAGCACAAACCTCCTGAGCAAAAACCAGGCCAACAGTGTCCTCGCCTCTGGGCCTGAATGGCAGCCACAAGACAGCTGTCAGGATTTAGTGGACAAAACTTGGATGCATGGGCTGGGGATTCCCCAGGATGACTCCTGGGGCAGAGCAAAATCAGGGCTAAGAAGACAACAGGATAAACCACAGGCCAGGGATCTTCATTTGTCCTTTTGTTCCAGGTCCCTCGAATGTTAGGGATAAGCTTAACCACAGCAACCTTTCCTACTAAAGCCAGAGTTTTACCAAGGCTGGTAATTCTTTTCAGTCTCATGTTGGCCTAATTGCACTTCCCGTCATTGGACTAGGCTTTACTACAGCAGAAACTGCTTTCTGAAGGCTACAAACCACTGACTGGGACACAAACACCAGATGTCATCCTGTCTGAGACACCACCAGGGCCTAATGCCTCTGCCAGTCTAAAAAGCCACTTGATAGCAGAAATCCAGGCAGCATCTGGATGCCAGTTAATTCAGCCATGCCTGTCACTAACTGTCATCCTTTGCCAGGACCCAAAGTGTAAACTCCTCCGGTCATTTGTCTTTCATTTGATCTCCTTCCCCAGTTCAGTTCTCTATTACCCCAAATCCACCTTTCATCCTCCCATTATTGACAAATCCATCAGCCCTTCTCATGATACTCTGTAGGATCCTTATTCTTCGTCAACCACCTGAGTTTCCACCTTTCCCCCCAACACTCCCTCCAGCTGTTTGTTTCCACTTCCAATCCTGGGTTGTTCAGATGGGGATAACCATCACATTTTTCTTGCTCTGCCCTGCTGCCTTCAGACGATTATCCCTCCACCCTTGTATAAACACACCTCCATTGAGGGTTATATCATCTGTCTGTAGCTCCCACTCCTTCCCTTGCCACTGTTATTATTGACTTTCTAGTTACTACTTGTATTTCTTTCTGATTTAAGTACCTGGATCATCTCAATACCTTCCTTTCTTCTCTGGTGCTATTGTCATTCAAAGATCTAGGTGAATCTGATGTCCTCCTACACAACCTGACATCACAGTTCCTTGACCTCCACTCTGTATCAGCAATCTACTGCTATTCCAAATCCAATTCTTTGCTATTTCCAAAACCATTCCACCTTTTAAACCAAAAGCCTCATATCCACTTCCAAATTGTATCTTTCCACCTTTTCTTACTCTTTATTCTCTGTCTCTATTCTTATACTTCATCTATACCTCCAAGCCTTTAAACCCACATCTCCCCTGGTCTGTCTGACTTCCTATCATCTTCAACTATCTGAAAACAGAAATATGATTGTGTGACACTCCTACTTAAAATTCTTCAAAGGCTCTTCATATATTTTAAAATTTTCAAATCCTTTAGACAAAGAATTCTTTCTAACTTTATAATTTGGCCTGGCCTGACCACTCCAGCCTTATTTCACCCCCCACCCCAGCACATGTCCTACACTCCATCCAGTTTTGCTGACCTACTTACAGTTCCATTTATCCATCCTCTAGAATGCCCTTCTCTACTCTCTTCTCTTGGCGAACTCAAAACAGTTTAATTTCTTTTTTTTTTTTAATTGATTTTTTTTGTGACTATTTTTTTTTTTTATAAACATATAATATATTTTTATCCCCAGGGGTACAGGTCTGTGAATCACCAGGTTTACATACTTCACAGCACTCACCATAGCACATACCCTCCCCAATGTCCATAACCCCAACCCCCTTCTCCCAAACCCCCTCCCCCCATCAACCCTCAGTTTGTTTTGTGAGATTAAGAGTCACTTATGGTTTGTCTCCCTCCCAATCCCATCTTGTTTCATTTACTCTTCTCCTACCCCCTTAACCCCCCATGTTGCATCTCCTCTCCCTCATATCAGGGAGATCATATGATAGTTGTCTTTCTCCGATTGACTTATTTCGCTAAGCATGATACCCTCTAGTTCCCTCCACGTCGTCGCAAATGGCAAGATTTCATTTCTTTTGATGGCTGCATAGTATTCCATTGTGTATATATACCACATCTTCTTTATCCATTCGTCTGTTGATGGACATCTAGGTTCTTTCCATAGTTTGGCTGTTGTAGACATTGCTGCTATAAACATTCGGGTGCACGTGCCCCTTCGGATCACTACGTTTGTATCTTTAGGGTAAATACCCAGCAGTGCAATTGCTGGGTCATAGGGTAGTTCTATTTTCAACATTTTGAGGAACCTCCATGCTGTTCTCCAGAGTGGTTGCACCAGCTTGCATTCCCACCAACAGTGTAGGGGGTTCCCCTTTCTCCACCTCCTCGCCAGCATCTGTCATTTCCTGACTTGTTAATTTTAGCCATTCTGACTGGTGTGAGGTGATACCTCATTATGGTTTTGATTTGTATTTCCCTGATGCCAAGTGATGTGGAACACTTTTTCATGTGTCTGTTGGCCATCTGGCTGTCTTCTTTGCAGAAATGTCTGTTCATGTCCTCTGCCCATTTCTTGATTGGATTATTTGTTCTTTGGGTGTTGAATTTGCTAAGTTCTTTATAGATTTTGGACACTAGCCCTTTATCTGATATGTCATTTGCAAATATCTTCTCCCATTCTGTCAGTTGTCTTTTGGTTTTGTTAACTGTTTCCTTTGCTGTGCAAAAGCTTTTGATCTTGATAAAATCCCAATAGTTCATTTTTGCCCTTGCTTCCCTTGCTTTTGGCGATGTTCCTAGGAAGATGTTGCTGCGGCTGAGGTCGAAGAGGTTGCTGCCTGTGTTCTCCTCAAGGATTTTGATGGATTCCTTTCTCACATTGAGGTCCTTCATCCATTTTGAGTCTATTTTCAAAACAGTTTAATTTCTTAAATTAAACTTTTAACTTTAAGGTAATTGTAGATTCACATACAGTTTAAGACATAATACAGAGATTACCAAAAATAACCCAATGCAGAGAAAACCAAGTAAAGATAAGCTCTTTACTCAGTGTTGCCTAATGGTAACATCATGCAAAACTATAGTATAGTATCAGAACCAAGACACTAATACTGATACCATCAAGATACAGAAGAGTTCCATCACTGCAAGGATCTCTCATATTGCCCCACGATAGTCATGCTCACTTCTCTCCCACCCCTGGCTCCTACTTAATCCCTGGAAACCACTGATCTATTCTCCTTTTTTATAATTTTGTCATTTTAAGAATTCTATATAAAAGATATTATATAGTTTGTAACCTTTTAAAAAACTGGGTTTTTTTTTCACACAACATAATTCTCTGAAGAATCATCCATGTTGTTGAAGATATCAATAGTTCATTCCTTGATTGCTAAATAGTATTACACGGAGTGGATGTACCTGTTCATCTATTGACCCATTTTTCAACCATGAGCCATTAAAATCATATGGGTTATTTAACTTTTTTTTCCTATTATGAATATAGCTGCTATAAACATTCATGTATGTTTTTTATGTGAACTTAAGTTTTCATTTCTTTGAGGTAAATATTCAAGAGTACAATTGCTGGATCATATGGTTATTGCATGCTTAGTTTTGGGGTTTTGTTTGTTTGTTTGTTTGTTTTTAAGAAACCACCAAAATATTTTTCAGACTGAGTGTGACATTTCACATTTCCACTAGCGGTAAATGAATGATCCAGTTTCCCCACATCCTCACCAGCATTTGCTGATGTCATTTTATTTTAGCCAATCTTGATGGGTGTAAGTGATACCTCCTTGTGGTTATAATTTGCATTTCCCTAATGGCTACTGATGTTAAACATTTCTTCATGGGTTTATTTTCCACCTATATATCCTTTTTAGTGAAATGGATCTTCATGGGCTTTTTTCCCTCATTGGATTTTTTTTTTTAACCACTGATTTTTAGAAGTTCTTTATATATTCTAGATACTAGTCTTTTGTCAGATACATGGTTTCCAAATATTTTCTCTCAGTCTGTAGTTTACCTATTCATTCTATCTATCTGCTCTTCTTTTTTTTTTTAAGATTTTATTTATTTATTTGTCAGAGAGAGAGAGAGGGAGAGAGAGCAAGCACAGGCAGACAGAATGGCAGGCAGAGGCAGAGGGAGAAGCAGGCTCCCTGATGAGCAAGGAGCCTGATGTGGGACTCGATCCCAGGACGCTGGGATCATGACCTGAGCCGAAGGCAGCTGCTTAACCAACTGAGCCACCCAGGCGTCCCATCTATCTGCTCTTTTAAGGAGAAAAAAAAAATGTTCTCATTTTGATTAATTCTAATTTATCAAAGTTTCCTTTTATGGGTAATGCTTTTAGTGCCAAGCCTAAGAACTGTTTACCTAGCCCTAAGTCCTAAAGATTTTCTTTTTTTTTTTTCTGAAAGCTTTATGGTTTTATATTTTATATTTAATTCCATGATCCATTTTGAGTTCATTTTCATATAGGAGACTTAGATTAAGTTTTATTTTTTGCCTACAAATGACCAATCACTCCAGGACTATTTGTTGAAAAGGCTATCTTCCCTCCACTGAATTGATTTCCCCCTTTGCCAAAAGTAAGTTCAACATATTTATGTGCATCTATTTCTGGCTTCTCTATTCTGTTCCATTGATTTATATGTCTATTCCTCCACTAATACCACACAATATTATTACTATTATTAATAAGTCTGGAAATCACATAGACTAAATCCTCCAGCTTTTTGTCATTGCCAAAACTGTCTTACCTCCCCAGTTCTTTTGCCTTTCTATATAAATTTTGGAATAATTTTGTCCATATCTACAAAAATATCTTGGTGGGATTTTTATAGTGAGTACTTTAAACCTGCACATCAATTTAGGAAGAATTGACATCTTTACTTTGTCGAATCTTCTAATCCATAAAGAAAGTATGTTGCTTCATGCCATTAATCTTTATTTTGACTCATCAGTATTTTGTAGTTTTATTTAGCACACAAGTCCTTTTACGTGTTTTGTTACATTTGCACCTTAAGCATTTTATTTTTTAGATTATTTAAAATAGTACAGTATTTTTAGTTTTAGTGTTGATATGTTCATTGCTAGTATATGGAAATACAATGGGTTTTTGCATGTTAATCTTATATCTGCTACCCTGCTGAACCCATAAGTTCTGGCGTTTTTTGTGGGTTTTTTTTTTTTTTTAATACATTCCTTTTCTTCATAGAAAATCATGTCACCTGCAAATAAGGACAGCTTCATTTCTTCTTTTCTGATCTGCATGCCATTTTTTCTTGCCTTATTGCACTTGTTAGAACTTCTATCACTACGTCGAGTAAGAGTAGTGAAAGCAGTTATCCTTGTCTTATTTCTGATCTTTGACAGAAAATATTCAGTCTTTCACCACTAAGTACAATGTTAGCTACAGGTTTTTTATAGATGTTTTTAAGAAGTGGAGAAAGTTACCCTCTACTACTATTTTTTGGAGAATTTTTATCCTGAATTAATGTTGAATTTTGTCAGATGTTTCTTCTACATCAATTGATAGGACTGTATGATTTTTCTTCTTTATCTTGTTAATATGGCAGATTACATTGATTGATTTTTTAATATTGAACCAGCTTTGCATTCCTGAAATAGGCTCTACTTGGAAATGGTGTATAATTATTTGTGTATACTGCTGAATTCTATTTGCCAATATATTGTTAAGGATTTGTGCATCAATATTCATAAGGGACATTGGTCTGTAGTTTTCTTTTTTGGTACTACCTTTGTCCAGTTTTAGAGCCAGAGTAATTCTAGCTTCATAAATTGAATTAGGAAATACTTTCTCCTCTCCTACTTTCTGGAAAAGATGATACAGAAATGATGTTAATTCATATTTAAACATTTGGAAATACTCTCCATTAAAACCATTTTGGTCTGAAAATTTCTGTTTGAAGAGTTCTGATTTTCGTTTTAATTTCCCATTGCAAATTCCATTTCTTGAACAGTTATAGGCCATTATAACTCTTTAATATTGGATGACAGTTTGTGTTTTTTGAGGAATTTGTTAATCTCATATAAGCTGTCAAATCTATATGTACAGTTGTTCAGTTTCCCTTTATTATCCTTTCAATATGTGTAGGGTCTATAGTGATATCCTGTTTCATCCTTGTTACTGGTAATTAGTTTCTTCTCTCTTTATTTCTTAATCAGTTTTTCTAGAGATTTATCAATTTTATGGATCTTTTCAAAGAACTAAGCTCTTTATTGAATTGGTTTTCTCCATTTTTTGTTTTCAATTTCATTTATTATTTCTGCTCTTTTTTTTTCCTTCTTTTTGCTTGCTTTGAGTTTATTTTGCTCTTTTGGGGGGTAACATAGAGATTCTTGAGGTGGAAGCTTGGATAATGAAACCTATTCTACTTTACTTTTTTTTGTTTTGTTTTTAAAGTTTTATTCATTTAAACAATCTCTAGACCCCACATGGGGCTCAAACTCATGACCCTGAGACTAGGAGTCGCATGCTCCTCCAACCAAACCAGCCAGATACCCTTGAACCTATTCTACTTTTCTAACATAACCATTTAATGAGACAAATTCCCCTCTTACTACTGCTTTAGCTATCTTTCAGAAATTTTGATGTTTCATTTCCCTTTTTTTTTTAAGATTTTATTTATTTATTCGTGAGAGACAGAGAGAGAGAGAGGCAGAGGGAGAAGCAGGCTCCCCAAAGAGCAGGGAGCCCGATGCGGAACTCGATCCCAGGGCTCCAGGCTCATGACCCAAGCAGAACGCAGATGCTTAACCATCTGAGCCACCCAGGCGCCCATCATTTCCATTCTTATTCAGTTAAATATTTTTATTCAGTTCATTTTATTCAGTACTTTTTGTTTGTTTTTAATTTTTTTTTGAGTGTCCCAAAATTCATTGTTTATGCACCACACCCACACTCCATGCAATACGTGCCCTCCATAATACCCACCACCAGGCTCGCCCAACCCCCCACCCTCCTCCCTTCCAAAACCCTCAGTTTGTTTCTCAGAGTCCACAGTCTCTCATGGTTTGCCTCCCCCTCTGATTTCCCCCGACTCACTCCTTCAATTTACTTTTTTAAATATTTTTTTCCCTTAAAACTTCCTCTTCGGGGCACCTAGGTGGCTCAGTGGATTGGGCCTCTGCCTTCGGCTCCAGTTGTGATCTCAGGGTCTTGGGATCGAGCCCCACATCTAGCTCTCTGTTCGGCGGGGAGCCTGCTTCCCCCTCTCTCTCTGCCTGCCTCTCTGCCTACTTGTGATCTCTGTCTGTCAAATAAATAAATAAAACTTAAAAAAAAAAAAAACCTTCCTCTTTGACCTACAGATTATTCAGAAGTATGTTGTTTATTTCCCATGCTTATCTTTTTGTCATTTATGTCTACTTCCATTACATTGAGGTTGGAGGACACATTTTGTATGATTTCCAGTCTCAAATTTGTTGAGTTTCCTTTTATGGCCATGGATATGATCTATCTTAGCATATGTTGGGCACCTGAAAAGAATATGTATTTTGCTGTTTTGGGGAGGAGTGTTCTATAAGTATCAATTGGATCCATTTGATTGATGGTACTAATGAGTTCTTCTATATCTTAGCTGATTTTCTGTCTAGTTTTTCTATTATATAGAGAGATGTTAAAGTCTCCAACTATAATTATAGATTTGTCTATTTCTCCTTCTAGTTCTATCAGGTTTTATTTCACATATTTTACAGTTCTGTTGTTTGGTGCATACATATTTAAGATTGCCACAGGATTTTTTTGGTGGTTGGCCCTTTTAAATTACATAATATCCCTCTCTTCCTCTAGTAATTTTTTTTTTGCTTTGAAATACACTTTATCTGATATTAATATAGCCACTCCTGCTTACTTTCAATTAATGTTAACATATTATCTCTTGTTGCATCCTTTTATTTTTAATATAGCTATACTGTTAAATTTCAGTGAGTCTCCCATAGGCAGCATGTAGTTTGATAAAGTTGTTCAATTCACTCTATGAATAGCTGTCATTTAACTGATGCATTTGGACAGCTTATTTCAATATAATTATTGATATGTTAGGGCTTATATTTATTATGTCATTTTTTTGTTTTTTCTTTTTTTTTTTTTACTTTTTCCTGCATCCTGTGAATTGCTTGAACATTTTTTACAATTCCATTCTGACCTACAGTATTTTTGAGTATATCTCTGTGTACAGACCTTATTAGTGGTTGCTCTAATATATTACATAATATATACACAATATAGTCTACTAGTCCTTTTACCAGTTTGAATAAGGTGTAGAAAACTTACCACTGTTTTAGCCTTTTGTCCTCTTCTTTTTATTATAATTATCTTAAATAACTCCTCTATGTACACTGAGAATCTTGTCAGAAGTGTTATAATTTTTGTTTCAACCACCAAATATATTACAGAACTCCAGAACAGAAGGAAAGTCATTGTATTTACCTGTATTTTTGCTTACCATATTCTTCCTTCCTCCCTGATGTTCTAAGGTTTGTTTTTTGTTTTTTAAATAATTTCTCTGGCAGAAAGGAAAAAGAAAGGATAATTAAAACTTCCTAAGCTATTCTTTTAGGTTAGGTCTACTGACAACAAGTTCTTTTAGTTTTCCTTCATCCAAAATTGTTTTAATTTCCACTTCATTCCTGAAGGATATTTTTTTTGGATATAGGATTCTGGGCTGACAGTTCTTTTCTTTCAGCACTTAAGATAGATACTGTATTTGTTTCTTTTGTCTGCACAGTTTCTTTTCTTTTTTTTTTTTTTAAGTTATTTATTTATTTATTTGACAGACAGAGATCACAAGTAGGCAGAGAGGCAGGCAGAGAGAGAGAGAGAGAGGAGGAAGCACGCTCCCTGCTGAGCAGAGAGCCTGATGTGGGGCTTGATCCCAGGATCCTGGGATCATGACCTGAGCCAAAGGCAGAGGCTTTAACCCATTGAGCCACCCAGGCACCCCGTCTGCACAGTTTCTGATGAATAACTGTTATCATTCAAATTGTTCTTCCCCCACAGGTCAGGTGTCATTTCCCTCTCACTGCCTTCAAGTTTTTTCTCTGTCTTTAGTCCTTCATAAGTATGACTGTGATGTATGTTAGTGCCTCTTCTGGTATATCCTGTTTAGGGTTAACTCAGCTTCTTGAATCTTTAAGTTCTGAATTTGTTTTGGTTTGGGTTTTGCTATTATTTAGAAAGTTTTCAGCCATTATCTCTACAGATAGTTCTAAAATCTTGCTCTTTTTCTCCTTTTCTTCCAGGTCTCTAATGACACTGTGTTACATCTTTTGTTATAGTCCCTCAGGTCTCTGATGCTCTGTTTACGTTTTTCAGTGTCTGTTGTTTAAATAAGGTAATTTCTATCGATCTGTTTTCCAGTTCACTGATTCTTTCCTCTGACCTCACCATTCTTCTTTTGAGACCATCAACTGTGCTTTTCATTTCAGTAACTGTATCTTTCAGTTGCATTATTTCTATTTCTTTCTTCTTTATATCTTCTATTTCTTTGTTGAGAAGGTTTTTTTTTATTTATTTCATGCATGTTCATAATTACTCTGAAGGATTTTTATGATAACAGCCTTAAAATCTTTGGCAGATGATTCTAGTATTTTTTTTCATCTCCGTTTTGGCATCTTTTGATTGTCTTTTCTCATTCAGTAGGAGGTTTTCCTGGTTTTTAATGAGTGATTTTTTTTAATTAAAATTTGGTATTTGGTATGATGTTATAAGACTCTCTTCTACCTGGCTTTCTCTGACATCACTTCAACAGCAGAAGGGGCTGGGGGACAGGTATCTCCAGCTCATTACTGCCAGGTGGACAACCACTTCATTGTCCTGACAATAGTTTGATATTCAAAATATGAGCGTATTATTTTTTCAGAGAAAGTAAAACATGAGTTTGAAAAACTTAGTTCAACAATGCATTCCTCCAGGAAGCCTTTCCTAATCTTTTAATCCTGGGTTAGGGCTCCTTCCTCTATGTGTTTCCAGGTCTACCTATACTTGTCTCATTGCAGAATTATCATACCATTTTGTAGATGCCTGTCTACTTGTCTGTTACCACTAAACTGCAAGCTTGGTGACAGTACCAACTCTTGTCTTACTTGATATTGCATCCTATACTAGAATAGTGTCTGACATATAATTGTCACTCCATAAATATATTTTGAAAAGCTATCATTTTGTTGTCCAAAATCTCCAGGAGCTTGTTAGTAACTTCCAGAGGAAAGTTTGCCTCCGTTTGTTACTAAAGACTCTGCAGTCAGGCCTACTAACCTCTAGATGAGAAGCTCCCACAATTATCCTATATAAATCCCTTCATCAACCAAAATGGTCACCTAGTCTCCAGAACCCTCCTACCAGCATGCACTTCTATCTACCAGTCTGGAGGATGGTACACAAGGATCTTTTCTCATTTCTTATCTCCACCTTTTTTAGAATCCTTTTCCTAATCACCCTGACATGCTTGATCATAGTATTTGCACATTAGAGCCATCTTT
Organism: Lutra lutra; assembly: GCF_902655055.1. Lineage (NCBI taxonomy): Eukaryota > Metazoa > Chordata > Mammalia > Carnivora > Mustelidae > Lutra > Lutra lutra. The sequence goes on from NC_062284.1 coordinate 57,862,740, forward strand.
AACATACACTGACTCATTTTATTTCTTTCTGAGTACATCATTATCCCCAGGATCTCCACAGCTACAAGATCCTTGCAGATAGAAACTACGTCTTTTGTCTTTAACAAATGGCATAGTACCTTGCAAATAAGTACTCAATAAACATTTGCTGTTGAAGGAAAAGAAAAATTTTAATTTAGGATGTTTTAAGGGGATCCAATATTAAGCTACAGTTTTTAAAAACTGGTTTCTCCAACTATCTTATCTCTTACTCAGTGTAACATAGTAACTAGATCTGATCACTTAACCCCCTATTTTTTACTTTCTTCAACAGTAAAATGAGAAAAAACTTGATCATACAGAGACACCTTAAAAGATATTTAAGGTCAGTGGTGATTATGACTAAATGGTGTTTAACAGAATTATTTTTGTCTGTGCATTTGTTAAAGATAGCTCAAAGAACCAGTTTCATAGGTAACAGGCTGAGCAAGTGAGCTTAAGAGTTCAGAAATGAGTTGCTAACTTCACATTAATTCATCCTGTTTGAGCCTCATCATATGGCAGCTCAATGGGACAAACCTCTGACTTGAGTGACTGGCTCAACCAGTGTTGACATTCCTTTCAATAATTCTCAGCAAATGCATCTACCTGTTCAAACTCGCTTTTGCTCATGGATTAATTTTTCTATGAAATGTCTCAAACGCAAATATTTTGGAAGAGAGTACAGCACAGAGTCTGTCTGCAGAGTTACATTTTGAATGAAAAAAACACAGTCCAGATAATTCTAGAAGCATAAAGGGCTTCCTCCAAAAGGGCAGGACATCAAGCATTAATAATTAGTGAGAAATGGAGTCTACAGAGCAGTGATGGGAGAAAAGTGAGAGGCAAAAAACAGGGCAACGAACAGTTGAAGAAAACTACCTTTTCTTCCTGGAAAGGGTCTTCAGCTCACTTGGTGCAAAATAGCAGGTGCTACTGAACACCAAAAACATCTTTCATAAAGTCACAGAATGGGCCACAAAGAACTTCTCTGACACAAGCAAAAAAGGAAAACAAGAAAAGTCAGAAAAATCATCCAAATAAAAGCTCATCTTTGAGCCTATACTCAATGGAACCTAAAGGTGGAGCTTTGAGTTCTACAGAAATACTGATATAACTCAATAGAAAATAATTTTAGCAGTTTCTGTAGGAGGAAAGAAGGAAGGAGAAGCAGATGAATCAGACTAGCTTGGGTATATAAAAGGAGTGGTGGGAGTAGTAATGATCTAGGATAAAGTGAGGAGAAGAGGGAGTCAAATGGAAAGTTATTTGGCTCTCTGTGTTTGACATAATTTTAACTCTTGACCCCCAATGTCAATGAGGTCTCAATTAGAGCTGGTATTATGTATATCTACACACACACACACACACACACACACACACACACAGTGGCTTCCTGCTGATAATTCACTCTTCCAAGAAGTGTAATTTGGGAAATTGGTATTGTAAAATGGGTTTCATCACTAATTCAACTCTCTCAGAACTAAGAACCTTGAAGAGAAAAGTACTGAATAACTGATATGCATTCATAGTGCCTGGAAATGATATGCATTTTATACCACTAAAAAGGATGTAGTTTCCTTTTGTGGAAAATTTGCTGTTACAGAATGTTTTTGGCAAAATATCCCAGATAAGAATTGACTTTCCCTTTCCTACCATATAAAATCTCATGGAATTTACTCCATTATCTTCTGGGGTATATAAGAGTTCATTATTCATTTGCCCTTGAGTTGGACCAAATCCTTACAACTCTTAAGAACTATTTATTTCCTGCCGTCCAAACTCCCTAGTAAGAAGAAGCTACTCTACATTTGTAAGCTCCCTCTTTGCAGGGTCCGAGATACAACTTTCAGAAGATTTTGACAAAGCCAACCTTAACTGATCTCCTTCTCCCCCAACAGTTGAATCTCAGTAAATGATCAGAGAGACCCAGGCCAGAACTTCTACTAAAGTTCTGATCATCGTATCCTTTTTGGCTTCTTTTGTGGCTGTCTTAGTCCCCATCCAGAACTCAGAAGGTTAAGCCATGATCCTGGATACTACCCTAGATTTCCTCTTCCTCACCTTCCAACCAAATAATCAAGAGATTCTTGCAACTTTCCTCTTAAATATCTCTTAAGTCCAATTTTCACTCACCCCAACCTGACCCACCATCAATTCACATGTGTTTTATTATCATAACCTCTAAATTCCTCTCCCAACTTCCAAATTTGCCGCTTGCAAGTTATTCTCTATGTTACAGCCAAGGTATTCATTCTAAAGTATCCATTCTCTTCTTAAAGCCCTTTAGAAAACTCCTCTTTCTCCCCCAAAGTCCAAACTCCTTAACAAGAACCAAGAGCTCATCCTGATGTGATCCCAGTTACCACACTATCTTCATACAATTCACCCTTCCACCCACATCCACCTTCAATCAAGATTCCAGACACACTGAACTAGTTTGGTTCCCCCAAACAAGCCATTTGCTTTCTCATTTCCTGGCCTACGTTCATGTATGAATATGACCATTTGCCTACTCATCTTTTAGGTCCTTATTTCGATGGCACCTCCTCCAGGAGTCTTTTCCTTTCCCAAATGAGTAATGTGCCCTTCTAAATGCTCTCACAGAAACCTGTGCTTTATTACAGAATACACTGTGCTGGAGTACAACTCCCATTTGTTAACTTCTATTTGCCCTTGGACTATAAGGCCCAGGAGGTCAGGGCATGAGTAGGTCTTGTCACCTCTGCATTTTCATACCTGACAAATATCCTGGCACATCCAACCTCTACAATAACTATTGGTTGAATGAACAAATACGCACTCAGGCCTTAGAAATAAGGCCATGCTTCCACCTTGCCACTCTGCTACACCCTTCAGGGAGTAGTCTTGCCCCCTAAATCTCCAGTCCTATTTCTGGACCCTGCTGGAAATCCCTTTAAGTCTTCTCATTGTTTTTAAAATAAAATCTAAGACCCATAATATGGCCTAAAAACCCTACTCCATCTAGCCTTTGTGTCATTACCACTTGTGGTAGCCAGCCTATAAGGTGGTCCCAATGACCTTAGCTTCCTGGTATTCACATCCTTATGTAGCCCACCCACATTGTATCAGTATTGGTGTGTGTGACCAACAGCATACAGAAGTGATGACATATCACTTTTGAGGCTAGATCTTAAAAGTCATTGTATCTTTTGGCTTTCTCTCTCTTTCAAATCACTTATCTGGAAAAAAATTAACTGCCATGTTATAAGCAACCCTGTGGACTCAATGTGGTAAAGAATCAAGGTCCCTAGTTTATAGCCAGTGAAGAACTCAAGATTTCAACCAACAGCCATAGGCAAGAGCGTTCTTGCAAGCAAATGCTCCAACCTCAGTCAACCCTTCAGATGACTGCCATCCAAGCCAATATTTTTAGTGCAACCACAGAGAGACCCTTAGTCAGAATCACCACCTAAACCACTCCTGGATACCTGACCCACAGAAACTATAAGATAATAGGTGTCTGTTGTTTTAAGTCACTAAGTTCTAGAGTCATTTTTACGCAGCACAATAGATCATATAACACTCTGGTCCCATCAGTGCCTACTGATCCTTGTTAGACTTCTCTCAATTATAGAACCAAACCAGCTTCCCTCTTGCCTGTGGGTCTCTTCACATGCTGTTCCTTTGCCTTTAGTCACCATGACAACTGCTTTATAGATCAGCCTAAATAGCATTTCCTCAGGAGCTTTCCTGTCCCCCAGACCAGCTTAGGCCATTTTTCATATGCCTTCAGGATAGCAGGCATTTTCCTTGTTAGTCATTTTCATATCTATTTACAACATTCAGTAACTATTTGTGGAACATCAACTATTTGCCAAATGCTATACTATGTAACACAGGAGCAAAAAAAGCATTATTCTGCCTTCATGAAGTCCATAATCTGGAATTACGCTTTACTTAATTATTAGCACTTAGCCATTTACTTGATTACATACATTTGATATTAATTTTACCCTCACTTTCTCTTCCTCATTCTCACCCCATCAGTCACATCGTTGACAATTCTACCTCTGAAAAGTTTTTCAGCTGCAGCCCCTCCTCTGCATTGCTTTTCCCTTGACTTAATTCTCAGTCTAACTGCAAGAGCCTCATAATCAGATTTTACTACTAGAAGATTCCATGGCTGCTGCATTAGCCGACTTTTTTAGGGCCTCCCTCTGACCTATCTCTGCCATCTCAAGTCTAATCTATACACCTCTGTGTGCACTGTCTCCCTATCATGTAACTTAACTATTCTATTTAAGACCTCCACTGTCCCCCATTGCTACAAAATCAAGTTAGAAATTCCACACCCAGCCTACAACATCTCCCTCTCTTTCCAAACTTCCCCCACCCCAGCTCATCTTCCAGAGCCCATCACTCACACTCACACACACACACCCTACACTGCAGTCACACCCTACTTCTCACTATTCTCCAAGCCAACCATGTCCTTTCTTGCCTCCACACTGTTGTTCATGCCATTTCCTCAGTCTAGAAATCATTTCTGCAGCCGCCAACCCCTCATACCTACACATCAGCTAAATCCTTATCCGTCCATCAGGACCCAAATGATGTGTCGCCTTCTCTGACCCTTCCAGGCTGATTCAGGGCTCCTAGCCCTGCTAGAGCACTTAAATCATGTCATAATGATGTGCTTCCATGCCTCTTTCCATCTTTAAAAGTTCTTCCAGGTCAGGGAATAATGTTTTATTCATCTTTGTATTCTGAGCACCCAACACAATGGTTGGCACAAAACAAACATAAAACAAAGGGGCATGATTCTTAGATGAAGGCGAGAATGAGCAACTCTGAGTAAAACAAGAATAACTGGGGCATGTACTATCTCAACTTGCCTCTAATTTAAGAGACACTTGATCAGAGACACTTAAAAGGATAATTCAGAAGCAAAATAATGCTAAACAGAGTCTGATGTCCATAAAGTCCCAAGAGGTGAAGCATGTTGAAAATCAGCTAAGTCATGCTGTCTCTTGTGGAAGTAACAGGGAGGTGTTAATGTGGTATTTAACACATGAACAACAAGTAACAGCAAAGAATGAACTGGAATAGGCAGGGCCAATGGTATGAAAATTACCTAGTATAGCCTATATTTAGGACAAAGAGAAAAACAGCAAAATGTTTAGAATCAGCTCTATCTCAATTTAATCCTCATGACAACATATGCCTGGTATACTTATTTTTAAAACCTTGCTTTACATAACATTTTATAATTTATAACTGTAATGTAACATTTACTAATTCTGTTTGGGTCCAAATGAACAGGAATATGCCTTTATAAAAAGGTTCTGTGAAGTATGTGGAATTACAATTACAGAGACAAGGCATGACCGACTGATATTCCCAACTCAAGAGGACCAAGGAGCCAGGCATTATAAAGAACAGCCAAGATAGTATTTGCCATCCGGAAAATTCCTGCCCACAAGTTACCAAGAGGAATAAATGGAGAACACCAAGTACAGACCCAAAGACTTCTATAGTAAAATATTGTAGAGCTATGGGTAATAGAATGGGGAAATAAGACAACATCACAACCTAATGTCCCAGCATGGCAAAGAGGTAAAAATGTTTTTCTGATAACCGTAAATGAAAATAATGGTCAAAAGTAAATGAAATCAACTATGTAAATATAAACATCATCCCCATTTGTTCTATAAGAGTGCGATCACACATTTTTTTAATCAATATAAAAAGTAAAAACAAAGAAAAATGTTAAGACCCTATTCATGGGAAGAGCTACCCTTACCATGTCCAAATAATGTTTGGTTGCTTCCTGAAAAACTTGTTCCATAATGTACATTTACCTAAAAAAAAAAGATTCCATCCATTATATCTCTGTTCACTATGGCTAGAATATAGATAGCACTGTTGTGACTATAAGGAGAAAGACAGCTGATTCTATTCCTAACAAAACAATGATTGGCTTCTTTATGAAACAATTAGCATGAGATACGGGAAGATGGAAATCTCAGTGATGATTCAATCTTCCATTCCACTGGTTATAAGACATTCATTTCCTATCACTTTCGACTACTTTGTTCCCCTAACTAGCAAACTTCCAAGTCATCTGAGGTGAGTCTGGTTAGTTATCTAGCTGTATGTTAGAAGTGGCATGACTTTTTATATTATTTACTGCACACTGAGTCATCCATTCAGTGTTTGAAATTAAAGTAAGAACACAGAGGAAGTAAAAAGCATTTCACATGTGTCTCTGTGCTACAGAATAAAATCCACCTCATTCTCTTCACTTTACCAGTAAGAAATTAAATGTAACAGAACAAAATGGTATGACAAAGCCCATCTGAAGAGATTCATATAATCAGGTGTTCCCATTTGTTCAGAGGCAGGTATGGAAGAACACAGGCTGTAACTGCAGAAGAAAGGATTTATGCGAGCTGTAAGTTAAAAAGTCTGATTGTAAGAGTTGTTAAATATAGAAATGGATGACTAAGAAGGATAGAATAGTCCTAGTTGGGTTCTAAAAATAGAAGTGATGTTCAACATGCTGGGATTGTTTGGTTATCATGTGGCTAATGAAGTGCAAGGGAAAGCTAGTATCAAGTTTTAAGCTTATGTCTGCATAGAGGGCTAGTCAAATTAGAAAGATTCCATAACTCTATCAGGGCATGACCTCAAGTTCATGTTAATCCTCCCACCGCTATACTCCCTAATAAATAGCAGTACTCATTATGTAAGTTACTATTATTCTGATTATGTTTCTCCTTGGAAGGAAGTTTCTAGAAATGCACGTATCCCATTCCAGTCAAGGAGGCAGAGCGGAACTGTTTATTTCCACCACTATCCTTTTCCCATTTTAGAAATTATACCTCAGACACAGTCTCTTCATAGCTACTAAGCACACACCTGAACTTCTACAGCAGTTTGTCCTTTTATGATAATCATACAAATAAATAAAGAGGATATTTCCCTTGACAAATAAACTCAGTGGCACCCAGCTCAGATTGTATAATGGAACCAAATCCTAAACCTGAATTACTGTTCTAATGCTGCATAGCAAATTACCTCAAACTTAGCTGCATTAAAATACCACATACTCATTATCTCAGTTTCCATGGATCTGGACACTACTTAGCTGGGTCCTCTGCTTAGCATCTCATAAGGCTTCACTCAAGTATTACCCGGACTACATTTTCATCAAAGGCTCAACTGGGAAAGAATTTACTTCTGAGTTCATTCCAGTTGTGGCAGAATTCTCCTCCTTGTGGCTGTACGACTGACAGCTGTATTGTTGATGGTTACCCTTACATCCTGGGGCCACCTGCAATTCCTTGCTACATGGGTTTCTTGAGCATCCCTACTTACTTCAAACCCTCAAGGAAAGTCTCTGGTCTGTTAAAATGGAGTCTTACCTAATATAGCATCACCACAGGAACATCCCACCATGATTGTCATATCCTATTGGTAGGAAGCAAGTCAAAGTTCCTACCCAGCTCAAAGGGAGGAGATTACACAAAAATGTGAGCACCAGAAGGCAGGCTTAACGAGGTGTCACCTTAGCGGCTATCTGACACATTTTGTAAAGGTTCTTGATGACAAGGGCTATGTAACCACTGAGGAGGTCACCAGGCTGCAGGTCCTGGCCTTCTCTAGAAACTCCTCTACAAGCCAAATATAGTTACCATATGACCCAGCAAGCCCACTCCTAGGTATATTTCCAAGAGAAATATAAACATATGTCCATCCAAAATCTTATACATCAATGTTCATACCAGCGTTGTTCATAACAGCCCAAAGTTAAAAAAAAAAACCCAACATCTCAACTGATGAAAAGATAAATAAAATGTAGGATGGCCATATAATGGAATATTATTCAAAAATAAAAAATGAGGGCTCCTGGGTGGCTCAGTTGGTTGGGCGACTGCCTTCAGCTCAGGTCATGATCCTGGAGTCCCGGGATCGAGTCCCGCATCGGGCTCCCTGCTTGGCAGGGAGTCTGCTTCTCCCTCTGACCCTCCCTCTTCTCATACTCTCTCTCTCTCTCAAATAAATAAATAAAATCTTTAAAAAAAAATGAAAAATAAAAAAATAAAAAATGCTACAACATGGAGGGATCTGAAAAACATAATGCTTAAAGAAAGAAGCTAGAAACAAAAGACTACATATTGTATGATTCTATTTACATGGAATGCCCAGAATAGGTAAATTAACAGAGAGAAAAATTAGATTAGTGGTTACCATGGGCTGGAGGTAGAGGAGAATGGTGAATGGCTGCTAAGGGATTTCTTTATGAGATAATGAAACATTTTAAATTAAGATTGCAATAACAGTTGCACACTTTGTGAATATACTGAATACTTTAAATGAGTGAATATTATGGTATGTGAATTATATCTCAACAAAGCTGATTTTTTTTTTCTTGACAGACAGAGATCACAAGTAGGCAGAGAGGCAGGTAGAGAGAGAGTAGAGGACACAGGCTCCCTGCTGAGGAGAGAGCCCGATGCGGGGCTCAATCCCAGAACCCTGGGATAGTGACTGAGCCAAAGGCAGAGGCTTTAACCCACTGAGCCACCCAGGTGCCCCCAAAGCTGATTTTTTAAAAAATTTTTAAAAGGCCCAGAAGAGTATCATAAAAAAATTATTCTAAGTCACATTATATTGATACTAAAAATGATAAAATATTGGCATTTCTCTGGCATTTAAATGATTTACAGGCACTATAAATGTTCAAAATTGGGACCATCTCAGTAAATATATGCTGCAATAAGATCTTTCCATGATACAGAGACGAAAAGGTGAAAACAAAGTATAGAGATGGTATGTGGTTTTCCCAACAGCCCAGCAAAAGTAAGTTGGGTTTTGTTTTGGGGGTTTTTTTTTCCCCAGAGCTTGTGCCAGAATCTGTTTCCACATTCTTTGGTGAAAGTCCCCTTTTTCTCCCTCATTAATTCAAATATTAAGTAGGTGCCAGTACACTTGAAGAAAAATATTAATTTCCCAAAAGATATTTCTCTGTGTTTTATAACACGGAAACTGAAGAGTATTCATGTGTCAAAACATCAAATTTTACACCTTAAATACACACAATTTTTATTTGTCAGTTATTTGTCAGTTTGTCAGTTTCCCCATCAAAAAGATGGGGAAAAAAAGAAAATTCAAGACAACAGTTAAGAGACAGTACTAAAGCTATCCTCTCCTCATGCAGAACAATCAGCAGGAGCTCCAGATACCTTTAAGCATAAGGTACAGCTGCCTTCCAAGGTGACAGTTTCAGCAGAGATCCAGAAAACTAAAAGTGCCAAAAACCATAGTCAGATAGGCACACCTGCTCATACCCACTTAGAGATAAATTTAAACTGATACCCATTTAGAGATATATTTCACACATTCATTGACTTGTACATTCACAACCTCCCTTTCCATCCAACCTACATAGCACTTCCATCTTTCCATTTGCCCAGACCTACATGGGGAAAAAGACCTTACCCTGAGAAACAGTAGTGAACCAGAGGCTTTACACATCTGAGTGGCCTAAATGACCACAAACATGCTACAGTTTTACAAAGTAATGATATTTCCTGTAAATTCCTAGTACTCTCTGACGTCTGCTCTCACCACCTCACCCTCTTCCCTTATTACCTTATGAAAGCAGAAGAAAAATAAAACTATGTTATAAATCTTGAGCTAATCTAGTCTTTCGAAGATAACAATACAGCTTTTCATGCAGAGCTGTTACCTAATATCTAGGTGGCCTTCTAATGTTATTCCAGAGAAGAAGATATACCTTTTTCTTAGCTGCAGAAAATGCTTCAGAAAAATCAACATTTTAAGGAACATTTGTACCCAGAGGCCCAGAGAATATGTTCAGTCTAAGTCAAGGCTCAATACTTAATAACTCCCAGCAATCATGCAAACATGGGATTTCATCCACCTTTTCATTTCTCACCATTGGGAAAAAATCAAAGTGTATGTCATTCTGTCCCCTGTCTCTGGCAGGGACTGTACCTCAGCCCCCTCTGATGTGCCCTGATCCATTTTCTAAATCTACAGCAAAGGGGGTTTCTTCAACATATATCCATGATGCCGCGTGTATATTTACCATTCACAAGTGAGTTCTTGAACTTATCTCTCAAGCCCACCAAGATCCCTTGGTACTATCACTTGAATGTGTGAAAAGTCTCCCCCCAAACCTAGCTGGTGTAGAGACAGGTGGAAAGTAAAAGAGTATTCTTTCCAGATTTCATGAAATAATCACTTAGGGTTTTGACAGTCTTCAGGTGTTTTTAAAATTCCTAAAGATAACACCAAATTTTTATGGGATCCTCTTCATAACTCCGTATTATAATCTTATTATTTAACCACACACACACACACACACACACACACACACACACACACACACCATTTTGCTGCTACAGACTATCCCCTCCTTAGAAAAGGCTTGTGGCTCTAATATTTAACACATGGGAAGAAATGGTGGGGGGCAGGGGAGAAGCCGAGGCCCAGAGAAGGCATCCACCACAGCACAGAAACAGAATTGCAAAGCACAACTCAACAGAATCCCCTGTTGTTCTAAAAGCCCCCACATTCCCACTCCTCAGTGGCTGCAAGCCCCGGGATGCCGGCATTAAACAGTCCCTGAGAATCTCAACCCCGACATGCTGTCTCCAGTTCTGCTTTATTGTTCCTCTCAGGCTGGCTGCTTACAAAATTATGTTTGTTCTACCACTTCCTTTGTCAATACTTCCTCTAGCAGCCAAAACAAACACTCAGCAATACAGCAACACACCAATCCCTGAGCTGGAAAAAAAGAAAGAAAATGAAAACCTCACAGCACACATGTGGCCCAGGAACACAAATGCTCAATTTCTGGAAGAAAAGAAAACAGCTATACTCTGTATTTCTCCCCTCCTTCTCCTCCGTCATCTTTCTTCCCCATCCCACACCAAGAAACCCAGAGGGTTTCTTCAGTCTGGGATCCTTGCCAAAGGGTCAAGGACACTAGCTGATCCAAACTCACAGCCCTTCCGGCCCTGCTCTGAAGTTCACGTTTGTTCCAGTGGAGCTGGGCGGCTGGGCTCAAGGTCAGCCACACGAGAACTTGTGTGTGTTCCGGTGTTGGAAGCACTGCAGTCCAGAAACCTCGTTCATCTAAGGTTTGACCTTTCCTCACAATGGCTCCACTGACTGGGCTTCAGAAACTGTGATACGCTGTTTGAGAAGGAACACACTGTGCTAGGAAAATGCTCTTCACTGGGAGGGAGTTGACCTCAATTCTGCTCAGTCTCCTCCATTGCCCCAACCTGGGTAAGACTGGGCATATCATTTGAACCAGGAGGCATCTGCTATAAATGGGGAAATAAAAACCTGACCTGACTAAAAGCAAAGCCAGGTCTCAGTGACAGCTTGAGCTTCCTTCTGGCTGCAGTAGCAATGATTCCTTGATAGTCTAGACCAAGGATACCAAACTTCATTGTCAAGGGGCAGGTGACACAAATAGGTGACAACAGCTGGACGACTGTATGCTGCTTGTTAAGGGGAAGTCACTATTTGGCTCCAGCCAAATTTTGGCATTTGAGAATGTAGGATTCGTTCTGCCAAAAATTCTCTATTTCAAGAGAAGATAGACATTATTTTTTCATATGAAATCTATTGATTTTAAAATTCTGATATCTAATTTTAAATCTTCATAATTTTCTGAAAGCCAAACAAAACAAATCTTCTAGCCCTCTCTACCTCCACCAGTTTGTAACCTTCTGCTTAGAAAGTGGCCCTCAACTAGAAATGATCCTGTTCAGTGAGATATAGGAGAGTAAACTTGTATCAAAATCTCCATGAAGGGCTTTATAAGCTCTCCATCACAATATAACTTTAGGCATGTATTTTCTCACACCTCCCCCCACCCCAGCCCGTGCTTGCTTTTGCCCCTGAAAACTACTGCATGACATGATGGGAGTGACTACTGTGGCAACAGAAAAAGATTGACAGTTACAAAAAAGGAAACGCTTATGTTCATTTGGACCATAGAGTTTTATAGTGTTTTCATGTACATTTTCACATAATCATCTCTCTAAAAAAATGAGGGGGAGGTGGAAAAAATGGAAATGATAGAAATTACGTCACTTGCCCAAGGTCACATAGCTGCCAAATGATAAACATGGAATTTAATCCAAGGTCTTCCAACCTGGGACTCTTGAGAGGCCCTGAGTACCCACCTGCAGACCTCAAGGTAACAGTCCTAGCCCCTGTTACCTTCTTCTAGGCCCTGGCCTAGCCTTGCTGTACTGGTATTCTTCCCAAACCTGACATGACCCCTCATCATCTTGAACTTCTGGAGCTCATGTACATTTCTAACCAGAGCTGACTAGAAGTGTATGTACCATTGCCAGACCGCTACCTATAATGAAGATAATGGTTTCTTCAAATAAAATGAATATTCCCATCCAAAACTGAATAAATAATAACTCATTTAAAATGGGGTAAAGAAGCCAGAAGGGGGAGATCTCACACCCTAATACTCATGGTCAGTTGCAGACCCCAGCAGAAACAAGCCTACTTGTTACCCTGCAGGAGGAAGGAAGAATTTCTCCCTATCCAGCAACAAGATTAGCCAATAAGAAATACCTAAGCTTAGCCAGTGAGAAAACTATCACCACCCTGAGCTTTTGCTTCCCTCCTATAGACTTCATTTGAAGGAGCCCTCCAATTTCCTGCTTTTCTCTATAAATGCTCCTCTCTTTTGATCTCCAGACTTCCCCTTGTTTGCCATAGCTCATCCTGAATTGCATTCTCTCTGCTATTCACACATAAACCCAGTTTGCTGGTTTAAAAAAAAAAAAAAAAAAAAAAAAAAGGCTGTTTTACTTTTAAGGTTAACACCCACTATTGGTCAGCCTGGATAAGAAAGGAAACAGAAAAGGAAAAGAATCCCCCTCTCTCTTGGGAAAGTAGGTTCAGATTTCGGACATGGAGGAAGTGGTCAAGAAACAACCCCTGGGGGGAGATGGACTGGCTCTTTCAACACAACATGGCTGGGGCTGAGAAGGAAGGCAGTGAGGCACTCTCTGTATAAGGCATGGCCAATGCAATGCGCTCAGGAGCTGGGAAAGCCAACCTGAGGTTTTAAAATGGCTTTTTCTTCATTGTAAACCCCTCTGTTATCCTCAGGCTTTCCATAAACTATTATACGTGCCATAATCTTGCCTTACTTTCCTTACATTTTAAAGAGTTATAGGAGGGGCAGTGTCCACATGTGAATTAATTCAGAGAAAACAGAAAACCCGATGCTGGATGGCTACTGATTGCCCCTCCAGATCTGTTCTCCATCCTTCTCTGCTCTATTTCTATGTCCTAGAGACTGAGTTGTATAGACTATGTATATTGGCTTTTTTGCTCTCAGGTTTCTGGTTAGCTATGTCCAAGGAGTTCAGAGGGAGGGAAGGATGAACTTGAGATTAGGGCATTTATTCTACCAGTTCCTGCACCATAGGGTTGAGATGTACTATGTATAGCCATTGACCAGAGATTCCAACTTCTGCCTCAATGGTCTTCTTCATTTGGCATATCACATTCTGGTAACTTCTCCCTTCCTTTGCCTCTTCATTATAGGAGTATTAAGGGGAACTTAAATTCCAGCTCTAGAGTGCTATACCCTATTGATGCTTTTGTAAGCATCAATTAAACTCTTTTTATTAAACTCTCTTTTATTTTATTTTAGAGTTTTATTAAACTCTCTTTAAATTACAAAAATGAATGTTTATCTGTTTCCTGTTGGGACCCTAACAACCACTTTGTTGTTAACTAATCATATTAAGGAGTAATTTCCACAGATTAAAAACATACAAATCTTAAGAATTCAATTTAGTAAACTATGATGTACATATCATGTAACCAACACTCCAGAAGATAAATGAAATTTCTATAACCCAAAAAGTTCCTTCATGTTCCTCTCAGGGCCACCTCTACCAACCCCAAAGAGGCAACCACTAGATAAAACCACTTTCACAAGATGGAGAAAGGGAAACCAAGAACAAGTTATGGCTGATTGAAATTGACATGCAACAAACAGAAGGGCTTCTGGTCCTAAGATAGGATGAGAAAAACTGGGAGGGGAGGTTGATAAATGATTTGACGTCCTAAAATCCCCTGAAATAAAAGGCCCAGGGTTATTTTTAATTGGGGATAATAGGTTAGGTAAACCTTAAGGCTAAAGAATTTTAAGATCATACATTGTTTACCCTAGGACTTCGTTCTGAAGACAGATGATTAAACTAGAGAAAGGGTATAATTACCGGTGTTCTGTAACCTGGCATGAGCCTCTCTAATCAATGAAGAATACTGATCTTGGAAGGATCCTGGAAAGTTAACTCAAAGATATACACTCTCTTGAGGAATTCTGAAGGAAGACCTCAGAGAAACTCAGTAGACAGCAGAATGACACAGAGACCTGAAAGCAGTGGAAGCTATGACTAAACAGATGCCATGGGAAAAAAGAGGCAGGGAAAAAAGAGATTATGTGGTAGTGGAGCAGAATTAGGAAATGGCGCCATCACCACCAGATGTCTGTTTCTAAGGGGATGAAATATGGAAATTACTACAGTCATCCTAGCTACTGCTATTGATTTGTCCCACATAACACTCCTGTTCTCTGTGAGGCCTGGATAGGTGAGGAGATGAGATTTCTTTTCTTTTTCCATGTAATAAATTCCCAATAATTGAGGAAATTTGTTTTATCTCTATTCCTTCCCAACTGAAAGAGCTTAGCGAAGTGTAAGACTGAGAGAGGTCATATAACATAGGCCCAGGAATCATCAACTCTGTGTGGGAGAAACTAGTTTTATTTTCCTACGGTCATCAATAAGTCTGGTAGAAAGGAAACTCAAGTGAAGAAGTTGCTGAGTCATTGGCTGATTGTGATTTCTTTTCTTTTTTTTTTTTTTTTAAGATTTTATTTATTTATTTGAGAAACAGAGATCACAAGTAGGCAGAGCAGTAGGCAGAGAGAGAGGGAGAAGCAGGCTCCCTGCTAAGCAGAGAGCCCGATGCGGGGCTCGATCCCAAGACCCTGAGATCATGACCTGAGCTGATGGCAGAGGCTTAACCCACTGAGCCACCCAGGCCCCCTGGTTGTGATTTCTACCCATGACAACCTCCCAAATAAGAACACTAATAGCCTATGGAAGGAGTTTCAGGGGCCAGGATGTGTGCCTGAGGCTAAAATGTGGGTAGAGGTACAAATGATTTTAAGAAGATTAACACACTAGACTTTGAAGAGAGAAGGTGACACAAGTTAGAAACAAAATTTGAGAGACATAAAATATCTTGAGTAAATAAGATGAGTCATTCATTAACAAATATTGATGAATACTGTGATATGGGATATGAAATAAAAACAAGGAAGGAAGGAAGGAAAGCAGGGAAGGACGGATGTATTCCTGCTCTTGGGTAGCTCATAATACAATGTGACAATTACACATTGATTATACTATCAGCCACAACTGACAGGTAACCCATCTGTGTGTGTGTGTGTGTGTGTGTGTGTGTGTGTGTGTTAGGTAATCCGTTAAACACACATAATCCATTAATACTCAGGAAATGGGAGCAATTATTAGTGTAATTATTATTTAATTATAAGGCCATTCTGACTATAAAATTATCTTCCTCTGTCCCCCTCTCCTTGAGAGAATGCTCCAAGACATACATCACTTGCTACCAGCCTTCTAGCCGTCATCTTCTTCCGTCACACCTGATAGCAGTCTGATTTTTGTCTGGCACAGCAATTTATCAGGACTGATCTTCTAAGGCAAAGCCCTCCTACGCCATTCTCTTCCCCTTTGCAACTTTTCAGTTTTCCAAGATCCCTTGCAGCAAAGAGTTACCACGTGAGGCAAATCTGGCCAATGAGATGTCAGGGCATGTTTGCTGGGGGGAATCTTTTCCTTCCTGGGTGAAAAAAGACTTTCTCTTTCTAGGTATTAGAGCTTGATATCAGAAGCTGCTATAGGCATCTTGTGATCATGAGATGACAAGCACAAGAGGGAATGCCAATGTGTTGAGGAAGACCCATGAAGTAAAAAGCCAGAAAGGTCCTAGATCCCTGATGCATTTTTATTCCTCTGAACAACACACTACTCCCTCAGTATACTTGGTAAGTAACTAATAAGTGCCTTTACAGTTCAAGCTTTTCTCAATAGGTTACTCTGTCATTTACAACTGACAACAAATTTTCACAATCTTTAAGAAACAGTGTCCCAGCTTTAATATCTTCCATCTAGAGTTGCCCTGTCTAATCCAGCAAGCACTAGACACATGCAGCTATGACTGAACAACAGAAATGGACATAGTTCAAACTGGGATGTCATATAAGTGTAATATATAAGCCTGGCTTCAAAGATTTAGTACAAAAAGGCGGGGGGAGATAAAATACTTTGTTAGTAATTTGTTATTAATGAAATAATAGTTTGGGTATTTAAATAAAATGCAATATTAAAATTAATTGTACCTGTTTCTGTTTGCTTTTTTTTTAATGGAGCTACTAGAAGTTTAAAAATATGGGGGCACCTGGGTGGCTCAGTGGGTTGACCCTCTGCCTTCCACTCAGGTCATGATCTCAGGGTCCTGGGATGGAGCCCCATGTCCGGCTCTCTGCTCAGGGAGGAGCCTGCTTCCCCCTAGCCCCTACTCTGCCTGCCTCTCTGCATACTCGTGATCTCTGTCTGTCAAATAAATAAATAAAATATTTAAAAAAAATGTATGTGGCTCATGTTATATTTCTCTTGGACAGCACTGTCTAGAATATAAAGGCAGAGCCACAGGGTATTTAGTTCTGCTGGGAAAGCAGGAGAGGAAGGAACAGATATTAGGACATGGTAGTGGTGGCTCACTCCATGAGATGGCACCTGTGAAGCTTCTTCATATGCTCTACATTTCTCCATTGACTTTTATTTCTATGTATTTGGAAAACAAAATCAGAACTTGTACTTCATATTGTACGTAGCTGACTTATCTCACTTTGGTTCTTTCTATCACTTTACCAACATTTACAATAGTTCTCCTCTCAGTAGTTGAAGGTACATATGCCCACCCTTTTGTAAATTCTCCACTGTGATGCTACATTAAGCTCACAGGTCAAACTTACACCAAGTGAAAAACTGGAGCATCTTCCCATCCTTACCTCTCTAAGTCTCTTCCTCCTTGGTCTCCTGATACTCTCTGTGTTCCTGATGATTCCTGTGATGTTCTACCCTAGGCCTGACCCCATATCAAGTTCCAAGTTTATGTCATCAGAATTTTATCTCTTCATGGCAGCTGATTTCAGTTAAGTATACAAAAGCAATAACCAAACTAAGGGTGCAAAAATTCCCGTCAGGCCTGTTTGCATTCTGCATTTTTAAAAGAGATCTCTGGTTAACCCAAATGATTTGCTCATTGTTCATGTCATTGCTAAGGCAAATCCACATAAGAGAGTGGAAATGGTTTGGCACAGCAGGTCATTTTCATCAGCTGAAATGAGATCAGGTAAGATTTTACCCCCAGGCCTACGCATGATGCTGTCCCTACTAATGAAAACGAGTGCCCACACTTAATTTCCCTATCTTTAGACCATGCAGCCTGCTATAACACCATACAATGGTGGCTTAAAAACAACACAAATTTATTTCTTTCAATTTTGGAGCCTGGGAAACCCCAGAACAAGGCACCAGTAGACTCGGTGTCTGGGGATAACCTGCTTCCTACTTCATAGATGGCTATCTTCTTGCTGTGTCCTTACATGGAAAAAGGGCAAGGGAGTTCTCTGAGGAATCTTTTATAAGGGTTTTAATCCCACTCATGAGGTCTTTGCCCTCATAACTTAATCTCCTCCCAAAGACTCCATCTCCAAATAGTATCACACTGGGGGCTGGGTTTCAACATACCAAATTCAGGGGACATGAACTGACAAAGGATAAGTGCTGGCCCTTTTCATACCATTTAGATCCATCTCTAACTCCTACTAGTACACACAGAAAAGAAGTTGATTAAATGTTTATAAAATTTGGGAGGAAGTAAGAAATCAGCTGAAAACTAGGTTCCAGGTTTAAATCCAAAAAACATAAAATTTAATAGATTTCTAAGAAGGACAAGTAGGCAGCAAATGGCAAGGAAAATTTTCCAAAGGACTAGAGAGATACAGATAGTGTTCAGTTTAAGATCCCCCGCTGTTTCTATCAACAATACAAAATCCAGTTGACAATTTCAAGCAGCATATACAATTCAGCTAATCAGAAAAATATGCAAGCAGTTGAGCAGCTGTCTTCTAGACACACTTTAATATGTGGATCTGGAAATCATCCCAAATTCTGGGACAAAAAACAATCAAAAAACCATCAGGGTTAACTTACCATACGTCAACAAGGCAATACTATCTTCAAAAAGTAACATCCTTTGGATCCAAAAAGAGGTTTCGTGAGTTTCCATTTAAGAGAAAATTCACTGGCCTTGGTGGTTCAGTGGGTTAAAGCCTCTGCCGCATGATCTCAGGGTCCTGGGATTGAGTCCCCCATGGGGATCTCTGCTCAGCAGGACCTGGAATCTTAATTCAGTTCTGTCTCACTAACTCCATTGGTCTTGAACAAATCGCTTCACCTTTCTGAAAGATGCAGTCCAAGGTTTCATCTAACCTTCTGTCACCTTTCCTCTTTCTCTTGACTTTCTCTTTTTTTTTTTTTTTGAAGATTTTATTTATTTGACAGAGAGAGATCACAAGTGGGCAGAGAGGCAGGCAGAGAGAGGGGGGGAAGCAGGCTCCCTACTGAGCAGAGAGCCCGATGCAGGGCTCAATCTCAGAACCCTGAGATCATGACCTGAGCCAAAGACAGAGGCTTAACGCACTGAACCACCCAGGCAGGCGCCCTACTCTTAACTTTCTTACATATCCATTTCACTGGCATTTCACTTTCTTATTAAGAGTTATACTTCTAATTGTGTATATTCAGAATTTTGTATCACGAATACATATGTACTTAATATTTTTTAAGATTTATTCATTTATTTTGGAGAGAGAGTGAGTGTGCAAACAGGGGAGGACCAGAGAGGGAAAGGGAGAGAATCTTAAGCAGACTTCATACTGAGCATGTATCCTGATCTGACACTTAACCAAATGAGCCACCCAGGCAAATATATACATATATTTTTTTCTTTAAATAAAAAAGTATCCTCTCTAAAACTCATTTTCCAGTCTTGACAGATTCACATACAAAAATAAACCTGTCCAGCCAGAACAATTAATTGAAAGCAATGTATATTTGTCAGTTTTTTCCAATTGTTGACATTCTGCAATGTAATTTACATCCCCCAAATTTTCTCTTCTCTTTCAAAGTTTTCTTTAAACTGTGCTTGAGAAGACCTTTGTAGTCTTGCTACCTTTTCCTCTCTTTTCTGTATCTGTTGCCTTCTATTCATTATCCTCTGCACTTTTCTAAGTAAATCTTGCTATCCTATCTACTTTTCCCTCTTCTCCTCACCAAATACCACCAATATGTTTAAGTGAGAACCAAAATCATGTATACATACACAGCATACTGACTGTATCAATATGACTTTAATATTCTAAAACATTTATCAGTATAAATTTATTATTCCGAATCTTGCCCCCCAAAATAAAAGTTACAAATAAGGTTACTCTTCACTCCAATAACTTCCTGAAAGACCAATCAATTCTTCAATAGAAATTATTAAATTATAGTCTCTAGGACTATAATTTATACTAACAATTATAGTATCTAAGACTCTTGAATTCCCTCTTCAAAAGCCTTATCTTATTAATGTCCACCAATCCTAGACTATAATCTCATGATCTTTATCCACTCCTAACCAAGCCCCTGAGTTGAAAGACCCATCTTCATCTAGGTAGGCCTTCAAAAATCTCAATAAATATCCTGACTTCGTCCTCCTTCTTCTGAACTCTATTAAGACTATCAAGGCTAGGGAAGGAAAAAAATGAAACAAGATGGGATCGGGAGGGAGACAAACCATAAGAGACTCTTAATCTCACAAAACAAACTGAGGGTTGCTGTGGGGAGGAGGGGTAGGGAGAGGGTGATTCGGTTATGGACATGGGAAGGGTATGTGATATGGTGAGTGCTGTGAAGTGTATAAGCCTGACGATTCACAGACCTGTACCCCTGGGGAAAATAATACATTGCATGTTAATAAAAATAATTAATTAAAAAAGACTATCAAGGCTATGTTTTCCCTTACCATGGTAAGAACAAACTCAGCTTTGTGCCATCAAAGGTAGTTTTGGTGACATTTTAGGGCGCCAGTATTTGACATAAGTCCCAGGAATAAAGATAAACTAGCAAGCCATAATTTTCCTTTGTAATTGAGTGTTTATATTATGTGCTTTTGGTGGAGGGGACAGTAAGAAAATGTGTTGCAGGGTGGTAGGGAAGAGAAAGAAATATACAGATGTGTGCTACTTTAAAATTTATAACAGATTTCCACAAACAATATCTCATTTGACCATTATGACAATGCTATGTGGCAGACAGGACCTTATTTTAAAGACAGAGACACTATCAGGGTTCTTATTCTAAAGAAAGAAACACTAGGCTCATAGAGGTTAAATGAGTTTAAGATTTGGGACATGTAAGATGAAACAGCTAGAGGAAAACTCCAAAGCAAGGGCCAGCAAACTGCATCAAGTAGTCCAAATCTGGCCCCTGGCCTGTGTACACAAGTGAAATTATATTGGAACACAGCCATATCCATTTCTTTGCATCACTGTCAATGGCTACTTTAGTGCTACAACAGCATTGCTGAGGAGTTCTGACAGAGACCATATGACGGGCAAAGGCCAACATATTTATAGGTTCACTAACCCCCACTCTAAAGCAAGACACCACAAAAATTAACTCCCAAATAAATGAGATAAAATGATTAAACACCAAAGGCCTTGAAGATGTTAATCAGAAAGTTCTTCATCAGGAAAAGGAATATTTGATAATATAAAGTGACAAAGTACCAGGTTGTAAGGTTTCTAAAGAATACTAAAGAGTCCTTCTGGGTACTTCTCAGCCCACATACAGATTGCACTGATACAAGGAACTGAAATTGTATCAGTAAAGAAAGATCACTCAGGGACGCCTGGGTGGCTAAGGGGGTTGAGGCCTCTGCCTTTGGCTCGGGTCGTGGTCCCAGGGTCCTGGGATCAGCCCTGCATCGGGTTCTCTGCTCAGCGGGGAGCCTGCTTCCCTTCCTCTCTCTCTCTGCATGCCTCTCTGCCTACTTGTGATCTCTCTCTCTGTCAAATAAATAAAATTTAAAAAAAAAAAAAAGGAAAGATCACTCAGCCAGCACTGCAGGCATCTATGCAATAGCAAATAGGAACATAAACAGTTACAGTAATAAAAACTCTGTTGATGAAATTTGAACTTTAAAGATTTGGAACATCCCAAAATATTAGGAGAACTCTCAATAATCACTGAATAAGCAGTAACTGCAAAAGGAAACCAGTCTGACATAAACAGGCATGAATTCTCAGGAAAAACATCCACAGCTTAACAGGTAGCAGTCAGCATTCTCAGAACTCACAGAATGAGTTATGTCTGCTTTCTTACTTGTCCTCTACAGCCTGAACTTCAGCCTCTGCAAAGACCTCCCTGCTTCCAGGCCTGCTCCCCTACAGCCTACTCTCCAGACAAATGGTCCTTTTACAATGGCATTTATATCACATTACGGCTTTGCTTCAAACTCTCCAGCTCTTCCCATTTTACCAGAGGAAGATTTTCCTTGAAGCTAATAAAGCTGATTCAGGGCCCGCACTTGCACTTAGCCCTTCTGAGGCCCTGCAATATATCTGCAAGGTTTTGTTTTTGTTTAATTTATAAAATGAGATATTTTAACCACAACTATCTCTTCTGAATTTCCCCTCTGTCACAACTCTCTTCGAGTCAAGTGGTGCTAGAATAGCCAAATACATAAGAATCCAGTGAAGGAGAGGTTGAGTTAGAGAAGTAAGTATGTATGTATGTATGTATGTATGTATGTATGTATGTACTTTATTTCAGAGGTGAGAGAGACAGAGAGCATGTGCAAGCAGGGGGAGGGGCGGGGGGAGAGGGAGACAAGCAGCAGACTCCCGCTGAGCAGGTAGTCCACACATGGGGCTCAATCTCACACCCTGAGATCATGACCTGAGCTGAAATCAAGAGCTGGACACTTAACAATCTGAGCCACCCAGGCACCCCTAAAGAAGCATTTAGTTTGAGTCAGTAGGATATATTATTGTGGTTCCTAATTTATTTCACTGTATAGTGTTTGCTGGTATAGAAGTGGCTTTCAAGACTACTACTATCTGTGCCAGCATACACCATGACATTAAAGTTTAGAGCTAGAGATCTTCATCACAACAGAAATACATGTCTAATGGAGAAGAAAAGGGGTTTGAAACGTATGGAGCCAGAAGCTAGTCTGTGGAAACTTCTTATAAATCTTGTAGTTCATGTAAGAAAAAAATTAGAAAAGCTTTCCCAAATATGACAACAATTCTAAAAATGTACACAGCATTACCAATAATGACTTGTGAAATCAGAGGGAATTTTTCTACATTGTGAATAAAAAATAAACAAATTTTCACCAAACTAAAGGAAAGCTGTATTTTCTTCCTATTCTCCCTATAGAACATGATATTACAAAATAATGTGTTAAGCGCCAAAGAGATTTTACCCAGAGATGATGATGTAATTTTTTTTAAATTTTACTTTATTTTTTTCAGTGTTCCAAAATTCATTGTTTATGTACCACACCCAGTGCTCCATGCAATACATGTCCTCCATAATACCCACCACCAAGCTCACCCCACCACCTCAAAAACCCTGTTTGTTTCTCAGAGTCCACAGTCTCTCATGTTTTGTCTCCCCCTCCAATTTTCCCCAACTCACTTCTCCGTCTCCCAATGTCTTCCGTGTTATTCCTTATGGTCCACAAGTAAGTGAAACCATATGATAATTGACTCTCTCTGCTTGACTTATTTCACTCAGCATAATCTCCTTCAGTCCCATCCATGTTGATACAAAAGTTGGGTATTCATCCTTTCTGATGGAGGCATAATACTCCATAGTATATATGGGCCATATCTTCTTTATCCATTCATCCATTGAAGGGCATCTTGGTTCCTTCCACAGTTTGGTGACTGTGGCCACTGCTGCTATGAACATTGGGGTACAGATGGTCCTTCTTTTCACTACATCTGTATCTTTGGGGTAAATACCCAGTAGTGCAATTGCAGGGTCATAGGGTAGCTCTATTTTTAATTCCTTGAGGAATCTCCACACTGTTTTCCAAAGTGGCTGTACCAACTTGCATTCCCACCAACAGTGTAAGAGCGTTCCCCTTTCTCCACATCCTCTCCAACACTTGTTGTTTACTGTCTTGTTGATTTTGACCATTCTAACTCATGTAAGGTGGTATCTCAATGTGGTTTTGATTTGAATCTCCCTGATGGCTAATGATGATGAACATTTTTTCATGTGTCTGTTAGCCATTCGTATGTCTTCTTTGGAGAAGTGTCTGTTCGTGTCTTCTGCCCATTTTTTGACATCATTATCTGTTTTATGTGTGTTGTGTTTGAGTTCTTTTTATAGATTTTGGATATCAGCCCTTTGCCTGTACTGTCATTTGTGAGTATCTTCTCCCATTACGTGGGTTGCCTCTTTGTTTTGTTGACTATTTCCTTTGCTGTGCAGAAGCTTTTGATCTAAAAATAGATAAAAATAGATAAAAATAGATAAAAATCCTAAAAGTTCATTTTCGCTTTTGTTTCCTTTGCCTTTGGAGACATATCTTGAAAGAAGTTGTTATGGCCAATGTCGAAGAGGTTACTATGTTCTCCTCAGGATTTTGATAGATTCCTGCCTCACATTGAGATCTTGTATCCATTTTGAGTTTATTTTTGTGCATGGTATAAGAGAATGGTTGAGTTTCTTCTTCTACACATAGCTGTCCAATTTTCCCAGCACCATTTGTTGAAGAGACCATCTTTTTTCCACCGTATATTTTTTCCTGCTTTATCAAAGATTATTTGACCATAGAGTTGAGGGTCCATATCTGGGCTCTCTATTCTGTTCCACTGGTCTATGTGTCTGTTTTTATGCCAGTACCATGCTGTCTTGGTGATCACGGCTTTAGTAGTAAAGCTTGAAATCAGGCAACGTGATGCCCCCAGTTTTGTTTTTCTTTTCAACATTTCCTTAACAATTCAGGGTCTCTCCTGGTTCCATACAAATTTTAGGATTCTTTGTTCCAGCTCTTTGAAAAATGCCAGTGGAGGTAATTCTTAATTCGGTGATGAGTAACTCAAAGGGGTGGCTAGAACCTGGGTTTTATACAGCATCTTAACAAAGAATAATAAATTTGTAGAGAAATGACAAGATAAAGGAAAAAGGATTTTGGCAGTTAGGAAGAGCAAACTGGGGGCACCTGGGTGGCTCAGTGGGTTAAAGCCTCTGCCTTTGGCTCAGGTCATGATCTCAGGGTCCTGGGATCGAGCCCCACATCAGGCTCTCTGCTCAGCAGCGAGCCTGCTTCCACCTCTCTATCTGCCTGCCTCTCTGCCTACTTGTGATCTCTGCCTGTCAAATAAATAAATAAAATCTTTAAAAAAAAAAAAAAAGGAATAGCAAACTGTGGGAAGGTAAACTTACGGGGGAAAGAGAAGCGTTGTCCTGACATTTGTTAGGTAGATTTCTATCTTTCGACTGATAGAAGTCTCTAGTGATTAAGGGTTTTACCCTTTCTGGTATGATTTCCTTTTCCTGGTTAAGAGAGCTGGGAAGGCAAAGAGATTTTTTTTTTGCCTCTGCTATTCCTCACTGTTTTCAGCTCAAAATAATCATGCCAAAGTAGCATATTTAGAGATAGCATAATCTGATCCCCTACACTGGTATTTGTCACTGCTTTAAAACTGATCATTTCTTGTGACTTTTATTTCCATTCCAAATCAGTATTTGGGTTTGTACCTAATGTTATATTCTTTTATGTATGGCAGGCCCACAGGGCTGTGAAATTACAAACCCCACAAATCTTGGATATACTCTTAAATCCTAGAGCTAAATACAAGGCCCTTATAATTGGCCTGGCAAGTTTTGCATGACAGGTCCTACTACTCTTGGACTCATCTTCAACATTTCCATCCTTTTCTTCATTCATACCACTACAGCCATTTGTTATTCCTGGACCACACTCAACACATTCCTGCCACAGGACTCTCGCACTGGCTATTTGTTCTGTCTAAAATGCTCTTTTCCTAAATGTCACCATGACTCTTCTTACTTTCTTCAGGGCTCTGCCAAAATATTGCCTTCACAGAGCAGACTTTCCTGATGACACAAAATAGCATGGTCCTCCAGCTCCCATCACTTTTTATCATCTTTCTTTGCCTTATTTTCTTAACAATTAGCATCACTTAGTGCATTAAATAACTATTTGTTGATTACCAATTTCCCCAAGTAGAATATAAGCCTCAACAGAGACTCTTATTTACTTTAGTATCCCCTGACCTAGAGTAAGTTCTGGGTCATACTCGGTTCTTTAGAATTATTTGATGAATGAATGAATAAATGAACAAAAGAATAAATGAGTGAATCCCTGAATTTAAAAGGATTAGTAGGAAATACAAGACCAGATTATGGCCATACCTTACTCTGTTTGCAATTTATTACATATAATTCATAGTTTGATAAAAGATATCTGATTCATTAGAGAAAAGAATTTTAGTTCTTATAGCTGCATAAAAAGAGGCCAAAGAACCTGTTCAAGCATTACTGAGGACAAATAATTAAACTATGTAGACACAGATGGGGCTCTTTCTAAGAAGGTACATTCGGTGAGCAAGATTTTTACCACCTAGCACCGGACTGAGGTGCATTCCAACTGGTTGATAACACTCCTTTCACAATATCGTAATCCTGTAGCATAAACTGCCTTTTCAAAATGGCCCTAAAACTATGACGTGTTATCTACTTCTTTTGGTACAGATAGATATTCTCATAGCCTGGAAATTTCCTCTAAAGAACAAGTTATCTGCCTCAAACACATCTAATACACAGTGGTGGGAAAAGACTAATAGTTAAAAATAGCATAAGCTTTATTCTATTGGAAAGGAATAGTGGAAAATGCCTGTCTTCTCAATGGAGAAATTTCCCTGGTTAGTCAATCTGACAGTTCCTAGTTCTATTTGTGAAAACTTACCTATTTTTATTTCCATAGCCTCTGGTTCTCCCCTCTAGTGATATTCTTTAATCATATTTTCAATGCCTATACCTGAGATGGGCATTCGAGAGAAAGTTCTCTAATTTTGGCAGCCTCTGCATGTTACCACAAGTTCAGAGACATAGGGATTGCCTTCGAGTCTCAATTATATGCAGTTGATGATGATGCTTGCATTAACTTTAACAATAAAGTTCCTTTCAAAAACTTGATAGATTCAATCTACTTGCTTCTGGTCAATTCCCCACTAGAAACCACAGTTAAAGATTTTGTCTAGACATAGTCTTTAAGGCTAAGAATTTTTATCTTCCTGCTGCTAGATCCTGTGCTCTCCCAAATCCTTTGGCATTTCACACACATAATCAGGTCTTTGTGGTAAGAAGCTCTAGTTTTATCAGTCTTAAGGGTGGCCCTTTCTTGTCTCCACTTGTTTTTTTGTTTTGTTTGATTTTTTTTTTTTTTTAGTCTCCACTTGTTTTAACTTGAGGTACCAATGACAGCTAAGAAAGCTTCTCTGACCCTGCAAGAGTATAAACTACAAAACTCTGGTCATTTAGAATGGAGGTCACAATGAGTACTTGTCTTAGCAAAACTCTTCCTTTCTGCTCAGAGATTAGCTATCTAACTTAAGTTTGCCTCTCCAAATAGGGCTTCTTTGTTAACAGCCACTAAAAAAAGGCAATACACATAAACATCCTGAATTTTTCCTTCCATTTCCCATGCCACTACAACCTCTGTCAACATGTGGTCTGCATTCTAAGATATATCGGGCAACTGGTTACTTAAATGTTTTGCCACGTTGAAAGTTTCCAGCTTAAGACAGCTGGGTCCTCAATGCCCACTCCAACCTCTCTCTTAAAGGGTGTTACTTGCAGCATTCCACTTTCATGACCCAAATTCTGTATTAGTTATAAAAGATTTTTATTGAAAATCATAAAAACTACAGCTTAAACAAATACAAAATATTTTTCTCACATAAGAAATCTAGATATAAGTGAGTTGTGGAATTGCTTCAAAGGTGTCAAGGCCCTGAATCAGCATCTCTGTGATCCTTTTGCCCTAACTGCAGCATATCATCATAGCACATTCAACGGCAGGCAACCAATAGCAGTGTCAGGCAGAGCACTTCTCAGCTTCTGCCTCTTATATCAAGAAGTAAAATCCTCCCCAAAGCCCTCCAACAGTCTTCTACTTAAATTACATTGGCCAGAATTAGATCATAAGGCTGCTTACCCATAGACCCTTGGTTAGGCCTACCTTCAATGCAGTCAAAAGATCTCTAAGGAAAAAAAAAAAAAAAAAAAAACGGGGATCCTGTTAGCAAAGAAGAGCAGTAATGATTTGCGTAGTCAACCAACTGTCTGTCACTGTACTGGTCCCAACAAAGTTGGCAGAAGCCTCAAGTGGAAATTTTAAAAATTAAAAATAAATGCAACCTCCTCCAAATTTTTCTCATGCCATTTGCAAATTGCATGCTACAACTATAGGCTGCACCTAAACTCCAAAAACAAGCTATATTAGTTTTCTACTGCTGCATAACAAATATTTATCAGATTAAATTTATCACCCCCCTATTATCTCATAATTGTGTAGGTGAGAAGTCTTGATTTGTTCCTTTTTTTTAAATAGATTTCTTTTTTAAGATTTTTTTTTTTGAGAGTCACTCTATTTATTTATTCACTTAATTTTTGGCTTAGAGTTGTTTTTACTTTTATTTATTTTTTATTATGTTATGTTAGTCACCATACAGTACATCATTAGTTTTTGATGTAGTGTTTCATTATTCACTGTTTGCATATAACACCCAGTGCTCCGTGCAGTACATGCCCTCCAATACCAAGCTAACCCATACCCCCACCCCCCTCCCCTCTAAAATCCTCAGCTTGTTTCCCAGGGTCCATAGTTTCTCATGGTTCATCTCCCTCTCCAATTTCCCCTCCTTCATTTTTCCTTTCCTTCTCCTATTGTCCTCCATGTTATTCCTTATGTTCCATAAATAAGTGAAATCATGATAATTTACTTTCTCTGCTTGACTTACTTCATTCAGCATAATCTCCTCCAGTCCCATTCATGCTGATAGAAAAGTTGGGTATTCATCCTTTCTGATGGCTGAGCAATATTCCATTATATATATGGACCACATCTTCTTTATCCATTCATCTGTTGAAGGGCATCTTGGATCCTTCCACAGTTTGGTGACTGTGGCCATTGCTGCTATGAACATTGGGGTGCATATGGCCCTTCTTTTCACTACATCTGTATCTTGGGGTAAACACCCAGTAGTGCATTTGCTAGGTCATAGGGTAGCTCTATTTTTAATTTTTTGAGGAACTTTCACAGTTTTCCAAACTGGCTGCACCAACTTGCATCTCCACCAATAGTGTAAGAGGCTTCCCCTTTATCCACAACCTCTCCAACATTTGTTATTCCTTGCCTTGTCAATTTTTGCCATTCTAATCTCAATGTGGTTTTGATTTGAATTTCCCTGATGTCTAATGATGATGAACATTTTTTCATGTGTCTGTTAGCCATTTGTATGTCTTCTTTTGAGAAGTGTCTGGTCATGTCTTCTGCCCATTTTTTGGCTGATTATTAGTTTTTTTGAGTGTTGAGTTTGGAAAATTCTTTATAGATCTTGATATCAGCCCTTTTTCCATAGTATCATTTGCCAATATATTCTCCCATTCCATGGGTTGTCTCTTTGTTTTGCTGTTTCCTTTGTTGTGAAGAAGTTCTTTATCTTGATGAAGTCCCAAAGTTCATTTTCACTATTGTATCCCTTGCATTTGGAGATGTGTCTTGAAAGAAATGGCTGTGGCTGATGTCAAAGAGTGTATTGCCTATGCTCTCCTCTAGGATTTTGATGGATTCCTGTCTCACATTGAGGTCTTTCATCCATTTTGAGTTTATCTTTGTGTAAGGTGTAAGAGAATGGTCAAGTTTCATTTTTCTGTATATAGCTGTCCAATTTTCCCAGCACCATTTGAAGAGACAGTTTTGTTTTGTTTTTTGTTCCCTTGGATATTTTTTTCCTGCTTTGTCAAAGCTTATTGGACCATAGAGTTGAGGGTCCATATCTGGGCTCTCTATTCTGTTCCACTGGTCTATGTGTCTGTTTTTGTGCCAGTACCATGCTATCTTGGTGATCCCAGCTTTGTAATATAGCTTGAAATCAGGCAACGTGATGCCCCCAGTTTTGTTTTTCTTTTTCAACATTTTCTTGGCAATTCAGGATCTTTAATTTAAGATTTTATTTATTATTTATTTGAGAGAGACAGATAGAGATAGTGAGAGAGAGCACATGGGCAGGGAGAGGGAGAAGCAGGCTCCATGCTGAGGAGGGAGCCCAACACTGGGCTCAATCTCAGGATTCTGGGTTCATGACTTGAGCTGAAGGCAGACACTTAACCAACTGGGCCACCCAGGTGCCCCTTGATTGGTTTTTCCACATAAGGTCTCACAAAGCTGAAGTCAAGGTGGGGTTCTGGGGAAGAATCCACTTATAGGTCCATTCGTGTTGTTAGTAGAATTCAGTGCTTTATGGTTATAGGACTGAGGTCTCTGTTTCCTTGTTAACTATCAGCTGAGGGTCTCTCTCAGCAACTGAAGATTGATCTCTGATCCTTGCATGTGATCTCTTCCAACTTCAAAGTAAAAAATGACATGTCAAATCCTTCTTCTGCTTCCAATTTTGACTTTCTTTTCTGCTACCAGCTGGAGAAAACTCTTATTAAATGGTAATAGGCTAGATGGGCCCACACTGATAATCTCCCGATTCTATAGTCTACTGATTAATACCTTTAATTACATCTGCAAAATCTCTCTCACCCTATAAAGTAATATAATCACCAGGATAACTCTAGGAAGTTAGAGGTTAAAGGAGCCATCTTGGAATTCTGACTACCACACAAGCTGTCACAGCTGAAATTCTGAAAACAAATTATTTATGACTGCTCCCATTTACTAGAAAAAAATAAATTATTTTATTACCTAACTTTTAAATTATTAAGTGTATCTCCAAAAAAGATGTCTGTTCTTAAAAATTATAAAAGAAAGCTAAATAAGGAATAAATGTTTCTGTAAAACAGATAATGTTTTAACATCACAGAAGTTAGGGAATAAAAGATTTAAACATATGTTAAAAAGAACTTGGTAAGTGTTTCCAAGTTAAGTTGAATGTTTTCTCAAAATAACACTATATAGTTATGAGAATCACAAAACTATGAAATGAAAGTGAATTTCAATACATTTAAATGTTGTTTTATTACATTTGTGTAAGTCCCCTAGTTTGAAGAGAACGAGATACACAGTGTTCATGAATAAAAAATCATATGCCTCCTTGATCCCAATTAAATAAGTATAAACAAATATTTAAAGATTATCATCTGATGGTGCCAACATAGCCTGGTCCCATTTCATATCATATTGTGAATAGTATACAAATACACGTGCTAAATGAGTATTTGTGAATCACTGATGGAAAAATCTGCACATAGGTGAAGACTGGCCCCCTAAGACAAGCACAGCATCACTGGCATGTCCACTGTGCTTCAAAGTACTACAGGTTCCAGGGGCCAAAACCGCTGAGCTAAGTGGTAAAGGGACAAGGTAGAAAAGGAGATGCCAGGGGAAAATATAGGAAATTTTCCTAAATATCAGAGCCCAGAGGAGCTAAACACAGCCTGACTGTCCAAACACCTCCTATACCCGCTAATATTTTACCCTTCCCGATTTCCTAAGGCAGATGAAAAGATCACTTTTTCTCCACATTCCTCAGCCTGCATTCTGACCCCTGGGAACCCTCTTTCCCCTTCACAGCTGCTCTTTGAATTTACAAATTTAACAGATTTCACTGTCTGGGCTTTTTCCTTAATGAAAACATCCCTAAGAATTGATCAACAGGGAAGTCATTTTCCAAATAATCTCTTAAAAGTTATCACCATCTTCGATCTTGCTCCCCCCAAAATCCACTACACACACATTTTCCCCCTTCCCACCCCAGCCTAAAAGAACCCTTTTATAGCTAGTTTTGTTCCTATACATATTCCACAACATGAAGGAAGTTTCTAGACTTACTTTTTACAGTTTGAAAAATTCATAACCAGAAACCTATGGCCCAAACAGGCTATAAATCCATATCCCTCTTGAATTTTTTTCTCACTCACAGACCTCATGTAATCTTGCTATGAAATTTCCAGTTGTACTCATAAGTCAGTTGCCTTGAACCTTCTGGGGGATACTTTACCCACAGATAATATAGCTCATGTATCATTTGTTACATGTAAAGAAGAGGTTAGTGAAAGTATATAGATTGTAAGACAGTAGAATTAGATGAAAGGAAACAAGTGGAGGGCAACTGGTATTTGAGGGCTGAGCAAGATATCTGAAAAGTACCAACAACTCAAGCAATTATCTGAGGCAAACAGAAATGAGGCAAAGAACTGTCAACCAATGAGAAGGATGCAAATCTTTAGCATGGGGAGGGGGGTAAAAAAAAAATATATACCTCTTCCTTGGAACAACACAAATTCAATTCAAAATCCATTCAATACATTCAATTCAAAAGAAGCTAGCTTCCTTTGATACCTAGTAGTGATGCAGATGTAGAGTTTTAGTTTTAATCCCAAGATACATATATTTTATGTCATTAAGACTTCCAGGCACCTTAGAGAGCCTAAGTCCATTCTAAGGAATTCTTTAAATAAATGTTGGCCTCATAGTTATTTCTTGATTTTACTTGCATATCTTTTTTCTTAACCCCTGTATTAAAGATGACCCAGAAAAATTACAAAGCTAGCATATATTTTAATACTGGGTGAAGAGGGAAGGGAAGTAGATTTTCAAAATCTCTAAATAAAACAGAACTAGGTAATAAATGCTCTTTTTTTTTTTTAGATTTTATTTATTTATTTGACAGATAGAGATCACAAGTACGCAGAGAGGCAGGCAGAGAAGAGGAAGCAGGCTCCCTGCTGAGCAGAGAGCCCGATGCAGGGCTCTATCCCAGGACCCTGGGATCATGACCTGAGCCGAAGGCAGAGGCTTTAATGCACTGAGCCACCCAGGTGCCCTGTAATAAATGCTCTTATATTTAATTTAATATAATGTTAATATTAATATTAATCTAATAATGTTCAATCTAATTGAACACTCAATTAGAAGTAGATATGAGTAAAAATGGAGTAAAATGGCATAGTTATAGATTGTCATCCTTTTTTCAGAAGCAAAATCTGTTTTGCAAACCCATTTTCATAAGGAAACCCAAATATGAAAGAGATAAAATTAAAGATTCCCTGGTTGAAATAAGTACAAGGAACCCACACTCCCATCCAATGTCTAAAACAAGTTTAAGCTGGTCATCATACACCTCCTTAAATCCTTAAAGCACAGTCTGAAAATCATTGAACAGGAGCACCTGGCTGGCTCAGTTAAGTGGCTGTCTCTTGATTTCAGCTCAGGTCATGATCTCATGGTGGTGGGATAAAGCCCAGTGTCGGTCTCCCCACTGAGGGTGGAGTCTGCTTGAGACTCTCTCTCCCTCTCCCCCTGCCCTCCTAGACCTTGAGTTCAAGGTAGTGATGCCACTGCTCTTGATAGTCATTATCATTTGCCCAAGTGAAATGGATGCTGGAATATTAACTACAACGGGAGGGAGTAAGTAACCAGCACCTTAGAAAACCAATCAATTTAATTAGCATAAGTTTAAGAAAATCTGCATTGAAAAAAAACAAAACAAAACCCTCCAGTGAGTTTCAAGGCAAGTAAAGATAAATCTGAGAAAGAAAAATAAAAGTGCAAACTTTCCCTGATTGCCTCATTTCTTTTTTTTTAATACTGTTGAATAATACATGTGTATTTATACATATGTATATATTTACAAACCACCTCAAATTCTTTTTGGAAAGAGGTGAGAAATGGAGAATAGGGAAAAAGGGGTTCCCACTCAAGATGGCAGAGCTTAAGAGGATTCTGAACTCATGCCCTCCCACAAACATACCAAATAGCTACATTTGAAACAACTTCCTCTCCAAAGAAAGAAAGGCAAAATGGCAGAAAGAAAGAAAGAAAAGGAAGGAAGGAAGGAAACTAGAAACTGAGCAACCCGTATGCTTTGGGCCACATCAAACCCGGTAGGAGGCTGGGACACCTCTTGCCATAAGCCCCACCCTTTGTGCTGCTCTCCGTAACGTGGAGGAAGCGCAAAACCCAGAGCTTCCCTCTGAAGAGCGAAGGGTCGAAGGGCCCCTGAGTCACCCCTAGACCTGCACCTGAGAAACAAGCCCCCAAAACGTGTAGCTTTGAACGGGGCTCGGTTCCACAAGACCCACCAGCTCCGAGGATCTGAGAAACAGCTCTTGAAGGGCTCTCGCTCTTGGACTTACCCGCTTCAGGGTCCAGCACGGAGGCAGCCATGGAAGGACGCTGGACTCTGCCTGGGAAAGGCTCGCTCGCTTTTTGCTTGTCACGGAGCCCGGGCAGAGGGGCAGGCGTGGGCTTTGAAACGCCTGTGGGTACTCGTCCCCGCTCTCGCCCCGGGCTGACGGGTGTCATCTTCATCTGCTCGCTCTCCCTCCAGGCGCCATTTTCACCAGCTCGCTCTCCCTCCGCCACGCGCCTGAGTGCCAGGAGGCCCTGAAGGGGAGCTTTTGCACGGGTCTGGTGTCCGGGTCTTTGCGGCCGTGGCCCATAGGATGTCCGTGACCTGGGTCTAGCAACCAGGGGGGCTTGTGTTCCTGGGTCCCACGGGACTGTTTCAACAACTAGAGAACTAGTTCCCGGCAGGCTGCCAGCGCCAGGGCCCGCACAGACAGCAGGCTGGCCCGGTGCAGCGTTTCTGCGAAAAAGGCCTCTTTGCTTGTCCTGGAGCCTCGGCCCGAGGGGCCGGAATCTGATCTGATGCACTTCTGGGGCGGCCTGACAAGACACTGTCCTTGGATGGAGACCACAAACCTGTCTTTGAGCTCTCGATCTCCCCTGCTCTAGCTGGCGAGCGCCATCTTCCTGCTCTCCCTCTTCCGGCTCCAGAATGCCGGGAACTCCCGGAGGGGAGCGTTTACAAGTGCCCGGTGCACCATCTTTACTGCTGCTGCCCAAGGCACGCCCCCTCGATCACCTGGCTGTTGTGGCCTGGGGCACTAAAACTTTAAGTCCTGTGGGACTGTATGTATTTGCTTACTGCCTGAGAGTGGCTTCCCATCAGTCTAAATCTAGGTATAGACAGAGAACCTCCTCCCCTTTGGGACCTTGACTGGTCTTGGCATACCCTCAACTACTGGGAGCCATTAAAATACAATAGGCTGCTTGAACAATCACAAAGGTTTGAAAGACAACCCTGTGCTAGGGCAGGGTTGAAGGATAAGGTTCATCTCCTAGGGGAGACCCTCCCCCAAGACTGGGAGAGATGGCTGTTTTACCCGATGCTTAGAAAGCAAACAGAGAATCAAGCAAATGAACAGAGGGAAGGAGGGAAGAAAGACTGCAATGACAATATGGAAAAAAAAAAAAATGGTGTGTGTGTGATAAAACGGATAAAGATCCAGGGATAGGGCACCTTGGTGGTCAGTTAAGTGCCTTTGGCTCAGGTCGTGATCCCAGGGTGGTGGGATCAAGCTCACTGCCCTGAAGGAGGCCTACTTCTCCCTCTCTCACTCCCCCTCCTTGTGTTCCCTCTCTGCCTGTCTCTGTCAAATAAATAAAATCTTTTTTAAAAATTAAAAAAAATATATATCCAGGGATCAAGAGAAAGAAATACAGGGAAAATTCAGCCACTAGTTCATTAACTACTTATTAAACACTAACTTTGTTCTAGGAATCTCATGCCAGGTCTTAGGGGTACAAAGATGAGAGGACTGCCTAGGTTCCTGGAGCTGATGGAAACAGGGATGTCCTGTTGCAGAATTACAAAGAGTGCCCTCTATAGAGTTGTGCAGTGAGATGGCCATAGGCATGCAAACCAGACTTGAACAATTACCTGTAATAGCTATTATAAGAGTCATGAAATCTGTGGGAGCAAAGAGAGCAACTAAAATTACCCGAATGAATTAGGGATGGCCTTACAGAGTAGGTGGTATCTGAGCTGACTTCAGAAAATGAGTGGAGGGTTGCCAGGCAGAGAAGGGGGAAGGGTCTACCAGGCATTGTGTCAGAAATATAAAACTTTTCTAATACCTCAAATCTGTGTTCCTTAGGATGCCTATTTTAAAAATAAGCAATCTAGTATGCAATTAGGTAATTTTCTTAAAGTCACAAAGTCAAGGGAAACTCACTTAATTTTTTTTAAACTCACTTTAATCAAGATTTTAAAGTGTGTTGCTTTTTCATTTCAGTAATAAGGACAACCAACTTAAAATCCCTCTCTGAATTGCTTGTCGCTTTCGCCATATAGAAACATTAAATGCTGTGTGCAAACACTGGAAGTGTCCAGAAAAGCTCGTGCATTTTATCCAACTTCTTGTCCCTTCTGAACTGTAGCAGGAAGTTAAAAGAAGTCACTAGGACAAGTCAGCAATTTAGTGGAATTTGATGCAGGTCACAGTGCCTCTTTGCTTTAGAATTTTAAAATCTAGAGGTGAGAAAGGTTTAGGTAATAATTAGCCTCAGACTCAACGGTAGGGCATGAAATTCACAGCACTTCTGCAGCAAAAAGGTCATCTGGTCTACAAGCAATCTCAGGACCCAGAATTTGCTGTTCTGCCTTCTCTAACAAAGGAACACTGGACAGAGAAAAAAGTAGCTTTCTTTACTAAATGTTCAGCATAAAAAGCAATTTGCCTTAAGAGTGAAGCAACTCTAGGGGCACCTGGGTGGCTCAGTCATTAGGCATCTGCCTTTGGCTCAGGTCATGATTCCAGGGTCCTGGGATCAAGCCCCTCACTGGGCTCCTTTCTTGACAGGAAGCCTGCTTCTCCCTCTCCCTCTCCCCCTCCCCCTGCTTGTGTTCCCTCTCTTGCTGTGTCTCTCTGTGTCAAATAAATAAATAAAATCTTAAAAAAAAAAAAGAGCAAAGCAACTTTAAAGACTTAAATTTAGAGCTAAAAAGAAAATAAAGAAATAAAAGAAGAAAATAAACCAAGGGTTCTAGACTAATGTTTTAATCTTTTTAAAGTAATTTGAACACTTGCAAAGCGTGTTTCCAAGATGTAGTATTTCCTTATCTGCCATGATTTGTCATCTGGGTCAGATGATAAATATGCTAAATATGCTCAGACTATTGGTTTTATCATTTAAACCTTTTTAAATTTGCTTTAAGAAGTGTGTGAGATTTCCCATGAGAAAGTATAGCACTGAAAAATCAGACCTCCTTGATTTAAATTCTAACTTCAGCCCACTTCCCTGTATAACTCTGGCAAATCACTAACTCTCTCTAAACCATAGTCCCCTCTACTGCAAACATGAGGCTAATAATAGTTACCACCTCACAGGTTCCATAATGAGGATGAATTCAGATGATCTGTGCAGATAACCTATCACATCTTAATCACTCAGTAAATGAACTATTTTTCTCCATTTCACTCCTGATATTTTCACTCTAAATTGATGGTAGAAAGAGATTTCTGAGAGTGCTTAGGTTTTTTTGTTTTTTGGGGTTTTTTAAAGATTTTATTTATTCATTTGACAGACAGAGATCACAAGCAGGCAGAGGCAGGTGGCGGGGTGAGGGGGAGGAGGGCGCCCTGCCGAGCAGAGAGCCAGATGCAGGGCTCTATCCCACGACCCTGCAATCATGACCCAAGCCAAAGGCAGATCCCTTAACCCACTGAGCCACCCAGGTGCCCCAAGTGCTTAGTTTTAATACAATTGCACTCCTATTTTATTTTGAGCTGCTTATCTTAATAGCAACAAAACATCTCTTTCTTCTTTTACCCCTAGTGTTAGAAAGCCTTAAGCAATGAATTTCAGTAGAGATGCAAGGGGTAAAGTGTGAATATATGCAAGAATATTTGAGAGAAGGAATAAAGAAAAGAAAGATCAAATGGATTTAAAAATAATTGAAAAGGAGCAATTGTATTTAGAAAAATCTTCTAGTTATTGGTAAGGATCATTAAATAAGGGAAAGAAGAATCAGCTGGCTAGCACAACCCCAGATTACAGTCTCCCTACCTCTCCACAGGTTTGGACTGCACTGGAGTCACAAACTATTGTGTACCCACATCACCACTACTTGGTCAGGGCCAGCTCCTGACCCTCACCATCAGTGACACAGGCCCAGGTTCACTCAGGTCCTTTAGGTTGCCTAACTTATCTAATCAGTGTAGGTGAGTCTAGGTAGGGAATAGATGCATTAAGATGTTTTTTAATCTTAAAAAATTAAAGGGGGGCAGTTGTTTGGGAGCAGAGGAGTAAGTAAAAATGTAAACTTCTATCCCTGAACCTCAGTCAATGAATGGTAAACAGTTGGCTGTTGCTTACTGTACTTGATTTTAACTTTTTCTAGCAAGAAAAGTATCCCTTAATGTAGAAATGACTAATGACATAAGAAAGTGCTTGATTAATGACCAATCATTCTGTCTCCAGCTGTGAAGCAGGCTCACCTTGAAAACCTCTGGGAGAGTCTACTTGAAGCAGTGGTTTCATTTCAAAGGAAACCAAAGCACAGAGGTGGAAGAGTAGGGGACAATAGGATAGGAATAGTTAGGAAAATCTTTTCCCTAAGTCTTCTTTAGAGTCTTCTAAAAGGAGAGCACAGAAAGGAAAATACATAAATGAAATAAGTTCAAGTATAGTAGGAATCAAAGTTGCTAAAGGATAGTGAAAAGTCAAGGATTTGAGAGTCAAGAAACCTATCTCTCTTGTTTACTTCAGCTGTGACTCTTTATAAAATGTTGATGAGGGTCACTGAAACTTTCAGCACTCAGTTTTTCCCCCCAAAAGCCAAGGGGTTCCCTGCTGAGAACAGCTAGACTAGCAAAAACAATAAATAAACATTCACATTTGGGTGCTAATTGGATGGCCCAGTTTAAAGGAACTTATTAAAAATTATTAGGAAGAAAAAAAATCATTGTGGAGAAAAATCTGTGGTTTGATGATAAAAAGAGAGGATTTCTATAAGAAGAAACAGACAAAATCATAGAGATTCAGTGACTCTTATTTACTTGGTAGAATTAGAATGCTTACCCTTCATCCTATTAGGGAAATGCTTGAGAAGTTTGGGGACTGATATACTGATCTGACTGATGCATATTCTGTTCAACAAAATATGCATCAACATAATATTTTACACATTACACAACATAATATTTTACATATTACACAACATAATATTTTACACACGTTGCATTTTTTTAAATTTTGAAGACAGAAATTAATCTTTTCCTAGCCAAAATATTTTAACAATAACCACTGTCAAAGGAAATGTAGGAAAGGTACCAATAACCTTTCCAATAAATGTAGGAAAGGTAACAATAACCATTGTCAAAGGAAAGGTAGAAACTATGTTTTGATCCCATTTCTCTCCCTACCCACTGCCTACCACCAAATAATTTACATTTTCTATGGCAGAGTATGCCTCAGTGCTGAGAAAAGACCAATGATTTGGCTCCTTTTCAAATCATAACAAGTCTATATTTTCTAGGATTTTAGAGATCCTACTCTGAAGCCCATTGTTCATGTAGTTGCAAAGTCCTATCTCTCCATTTCCCTCATCAGAACCCCATAGTTCTACCAACAAGTTGATCACTGCCAGCAGTACCATCACCAGCTAGGTATCCATTCCCAACTTTGCCATGGCAGTCAGCCACTTTTTCCCCTACTGTCCTCCCACTGATGCACTCAGCAACCAGGCCCAGAAGTCAATGCAAATTGGCCAGCTAGTGCTTACCAAGCCAAAGCTCTGTGCATAGCACCATGCAAAGTACAAAAGGACACATAAAAAAATCCTAGACATACTTCATAGCCACAAAGAGCTCAGAGACTTGTTGAGAAACAGGTAAAGTTTTAGAGGATAAGACAGTAAAAACTGCCAATGTGACATGGTAAAAACAATGGTCACAGTGATGATGATGGGGGGGGGGGTGGTGATTAGGCAGGATCTCAAATTTAACTTCTTTTTTTTTTTTTTAAGATTCTATTTATTTATTTATTTGACAGGCAAGGGATCAGAAGTAGGCAGAGAGGCAGACAGAGAGAGAGAGAGGAGGAAACAGGGTCCCTGCTGAGTAGAGAGCCCAATGCAAGGCTCGATCCCAGGACCCCAAGATCATGACCTGCTCCGAAGGCAGAGGCCCAAACCACTGAGCCACCCAGGCGCCCCATAGTAGTCCTTTGAAATAATACTTAGCTGCATGCTGCCCATTTTCCAAAAAAGTAAAATCTTTGAAAGGAATAGTCCTGTCCATCCAGCTGGTTTCATGTAGCTCTGAGCAAATTTTGCTCGATCTATGACCTTTAATAATAATATTATCATCTCTCCCAAAACTAGATTTATTTCTATCTAGCTTCAATTACCATAAACAATAAAAATAAATAAATAACATGTTTATAACAGATGTGTAGAGCAGGCATTGTTATTCTTGACCCAATAAAGTAAGACCCAGAGAGTTCACCAATATTTTAGAATAACTGTTATGAGCTGAATTGTGTCCCCCCAAAATTCATGTCACAGTCCTAACTCCCCCATCTCAGCCTGTGACTATATTTGAAGATAGAGTCTTTTTTTTTTTTTTAAGATTTTATTTATTCATTTGACAGAGAGAGACCACAAGTAGACAGAGAGGCAGGCAGAGAGAGAGAGGAGGAAGCAGGCTCCCTGCTGAGCAGAGAGCCCGATGCGGGACTCGATCCCAGGACCCTGAGATCATGACCCGAGCCGAAGGCAGCGGCCCAACCCACTGAGCCACCCAGGCACCCGAAGATAGAGTCTTTAAAGAAGTAATGAAATGAGTTCATTCAGCTGGGCCCTAATAATGTATCACTGTGTCCTTATAAAAAAGATGAAATTTGGGTACTGAGAAGCATAGCAGGAAGACCATGTGAATACACAGGGAGAAGATGAACATCCAACAAGCCAAGGAAAGAGACCTCAGAAAAAAACTCACCCTGGCAATACCTTGATCTCAGATGTCTGGTCTCCAAAAGTGTGTTTAGACTACCCAGTCTGTAGTATTTTCTTATGGCAGCCCCAGCAAATTTATACAGTAGGCAACCTCTAAAAACCTCTCTAATACATTCAAATGTACAACAAAAACACAGGGGTTTTGTCTCTTTTGTTACTAGCATTAGCTGTTTTGCATACTTCAGCAATGTCTGCCACAATAGGTGTTCAATAATACTTGTTGAATTAATGAATGAACACAATCTTTTTAGTTAATTCACATTATAAATTTAGTGCAATTTACCAACCCAAGCAGAAAATCAAACTAGAAAAG
Source organism: Lutra lutra (assembly GCF_902655055.1). NCBI lineage: Eukaryota > Metazoa > Chordata > Mammalia > Carnivora > Mustelidae > Lutra > Lutra lutra. The sequence continues at coordinate 57,903,350 of NC_062284.1, forward strand.
TGACTTCCTCAACAGAGAGGGAAAATCTACAGCAAATAATCCAATGAAAATGGACAGAGGAACTAAATAGACACTTTTCCAAAGAAGACATCTAGATGTTCAAAATCATTAATCATCAGAGAAATGAAAATAAAAAACACAATGAACTATCACCTCATACCTGTCAAAATGGCTAGAATCAAAAAGACAAGAAATAACAACTATCAGCAGGATGTAGAGAAAAAGGAATGTTGGTGGAAAAATAAATTTTTCAGGGGCACCTGGGTGGCTCAGGGAGTTAAGCCTCTGCCTGTGGCTCAGATCATGATCCTGGGGTCCTGGGCTCGAGCCCCACATTGGGCTCTCTGCTCAGCAGGGAGCCTGCTTCCCTCTCTCTCTGTCTCTGCCTGCCTCTCTGCCTACTTGTGACCTCTGTCTGTCAAATAAATAAATAAATAAATAAATAAAATATTAAAAAAATAAGCGAATAAATAAATTTTTCAGCCACTATGGAAAATAGTATGGAGGTTCTTCAAAAAATTAAAAAAAGAAATACCATATAATCCAATAATTCCACTGGTGGGTAGTTACCCAAAGTAAACAAAAATACCAATGCGAAAAGATATATATATCCCTATGTTTATTGCAGCACTATTTACAATAGCCAAGATAATGAAATGACCCAAGGGTCCATTGATAAATGAATGGATTAAGAAGATGTGGGGTACGCATCAGGTTCTCTGCTCGGCAGGGAGCCTGCTTCCTCCTCTCTCTCTGTCTGCCTCTCTGCCTACTTGTAATCTGTCTGTCAGATAAGTAAATAAAAACTTAAAAAAAAAAAGAAGAAGATGTGGGGTATATATACATAACAGAATATTACTCAGCCATAAAAAAGTGAGATCTTATAATTTGTGACAAGATGAATGGACCTACAGGGTATTATGCTAAGTGAAATATGTCAGAGAAAGACAAATACTATATGATTTCACTTACATGCAGATTCTAGAAAACAGCAAATGAATAAGCAAATAAAAAGCAGAAACAGACCCATAAATACAGAGAGGAAAATAGTAGTCACCAGAGGAGATGGGGGTTGAAGATGGGCAAAATGAATGAAGGGTAGTGGAGGCTGTGGAGTACAGGTTTCCAGTCATGGAATGAATAAGTCACAGGAATAAAAGGTACAGCATAGGGAATATAGTCAATGATATTGTAATAGCATTGCATGGTGACAGATGGTAGGTACACTTGTGCTGAGCATAGCATAACATATAAAATTGTCAAGACACTGTGTTGTACACCTGAGACTAATGTAACACTGTATGTCAACTATGCTTCAATAAATAAATAAATAATTCTACATTTATATGCTAGGTAATTTCTAAGGATTGTTAAAAAAATTTTTTCTTAAAGGCACGCCTAGGTGGCTTAGTTGGTTAAGTGTCTACCTTCAGCTCAGATCATGATCCCAGGGTCCTGGGATTGGGCCCCGCATGGGTCTCCCTGTTTTGCAGGGAACCTGCTTCTTCCTTTAGTTCTGCCTGCCACACCCTCTCCAACTTCTGCTTGTGCTCTCTCTCAATCTTTCTCTCTGCCAAATAAATAAGTAAAACCTTAAAATTATAACTTAAAAGAAATTTTTTAAGATCAAAACAACTATAAGCCACAAATGTCATTATTTCTATGAATGTTACTAAGTTATATCCTTGAGGTAAAAGCCTCAAATTATGGAGAGGTGACAAAAATATTTTATTTGAATTTTCATATATGTTTGTATAGCCAGAGTCCTCCTAAAGTCAATGCCTTATTTTTTTCTATCACTGTCTCACTGATCTCTTCCAAATCTTGCTGGTTATTAGAAATACATTTAGCTCCATTTTATAAATAGAGAAATTAAATTAGCAAGTTAAAGAGTATTCTTTAGTATTTGAGAGCAGGCTCATAGGGAAGGCAGTTGAACCAAATGAAGACAGTTATATATGTGCACTTGGGAGAGGTAGGGGAGAGGACAGGAAGGAAAAAATGGAGGGAAATCACAGTATTCGTGGCCCCCTCATAAATTTAATCATAACCAGAGTTCAGCAATTTACAACCTTTTCACATTCTGTCCAAAGTGTTTGGTTCCTTAAGTATCTCCATGATCTAATTAGAAGGCCTTGACCTCTAGGTAAGCAGTCTCATTCATTCATTCATTCATTCTTTATTCAGTAACTACTTGTAGAGCATCTACTATGTGCAAGACACTCTTATAGGCCCTAGTAATGCTACTGTGAACAAAGCAGACATAAATTTCCCTGCCCTTACAGAGCTTATATTCTAGTGGTGGAGGTAGAAAAATAAAAATGATAAATAAACATACAACATACTAGATAGTATTAGGTGCTAAGGAGACAAAATAAAACAGGGATAAAAGATATAAAATGTGAGTGGTGGGTTAAAATAATAGGTTCATCAAGAAAGGTATCAAGGTGAGAGAGGAGGCCAACTATGCGAGAGAACACTGAAACACATTCTTACCTTCTCAAACAGTATGGTATCAAACAGTATCCTGGGCTCTGCATTCCAACAGCGTGGCTTCCATTCACAGCGCCTCTCTTTATTGTGTGAATTTGAGCAGATTACCCAAGTTTTCTGTGTCTTAAATTCTTTATAAAATGAGGATAATTACGCTAAAATTGTAGAGTTGTAAGAAATTAATGCAAAAAAAGTCAAGTGCTTAAAACAGTGCCTGACCTATATGATTTCAATAAATATTAGTTTTTGTAATTCCATTATTATTATTATTATTATTTATGGGATTTGATTTCAACATTGTAAAAATAAGGCTAAATAAAGCCAGACTACCTCACTGGACTGTTGTGGAAATCAGATGAGAGAAGACAAATGAAGAGTTCTTGGATCCTCGGTCACAGTAAGTGCTAAATATATGCTTCTTGCTCTTGTCACTGGTATAACCAGGTGAAATTTTTATTCCCTTAACTGCAATAACATTCTTCTTGGGAAAACAGTCTTTGGGAATAGAAAGTGAGATCCTAAGGGCATGGACATATGTCTACAATAACCTAAGGAAGAAAAAGAAAGGAGAGCTAGTTAAGCTACTCTGCACTTGAAAACAACAGGGTGGGGGACTGGAAGAAAAGGGAAAGCAGATGAGAAAAGGGGGAAAGAAGGAGTTAGGACCCAAGGAGATATTGTGAGGCTAGGGCTTTTACAGGGTGAGAGAACTGGGCGCCCTCTGTAAAGATGAGCTGGTGGAGAAACATTTTACAGAGGGGTGCCTGAAATTCAATTGGAAATTGTTTTGTTGTAACATGAACCTTTCTTCTGTTTGCCCATGCCACCAAAATCTTTACTGAAGACAATTATGTTTACAAGTGCTTTGTATGAATAAGTCTCTTGTGCAGATTGGGAAAGGTTTGGTGAGCCAGAAGTGACCATGAAAATATAAACTCAACAGGGGTTTGGAGAAATCTTAGAGAGGATTTTGGGCTTCTATAGGGAATAGATAGAGCCTTTAGACAATCTTACCTAGTTCTCTGACATCTGAATGACAAAATTAATAATAATGATCACAGCATTAGAAGGTAGGAGTGTGTGTGTGTGTGTGTGTGTGTGTGTGTGTGTGTGTGTATTGGTGATAGAGGAGAGTAGATATTATGGAAATCTTACACAATGGTGGAGACTGGTTAAGTAGTCTCTGTAAGTCATTTGTCTGATGCTGGAGCTTGAAGTCCACAGGGCAAGTCATTAGGAAGAGAAGAGAAGACCTAAACTATGGGTGAGCAAGTAGAATCTGGAGCCCACGAGGACAAGGACAAACTGGAACCTATATCAGTTATAGCAACCTCTAACCTTGATGATATGAGGATCCTTCCTTGAAGAAACCAGGAACCTTTATCACAGAACTAAATATACATATAGCCCCAAAGTCAGAGAACTTAAAGGAGGATCCCAGGACAGGTGGCTGCTGTTCCATGCCAAGGAGTTACCCTAACAGATGGCAACGATATCTGTCAGTGTGGGCTCCAAAGCTCCTGCCCCAACTTCCCAAACTAAAACACAAAATGGTTGCTGTTTCACTTTCAACTTCCAGACCCATTGTGGCCTATCCCAACCAGACACATTCAGGGAAGGGATTTCTAGGGAATGTAATTCAACCTAGCCGAGTTGACGTATGACAAAGCCATGACACTAATAATTTTCGCTATCGTATGAGCTAGATATTTCATCCCCAATTGTAATTGAGAAAAATGAAGTTTGGGTGAAGGTAGGTAACTCTCCTGGAGTCACAGAGCTAGTAAATGGCAGAGCCAAAATTCCAAATCCCTCTACTTTGCCTAATTAGATATATTGAATAATAATGGTGCAAGTGGGAATAGTGATTTAATAAATATCCCAAGAGGAAACCTCCAGTATTCTTAATTTTTATAAGAACTCCTTACAAATATAAAACACTTTGTAGTTTTCAATATTGTTCCTTATAAACTTTTCTCCTGAATCTTAAGAACAACACTGTGAAAAAGGTAAGAGAATTTATTATCGATACTACATAGGTGAGGAAATTAATTATTTGTACTTTTCTAAAACTACACAGCCAGTGGCAGAGCCAACTCTAGAAGCCAATTCTCCTGATTTAGCCCATTATTCCAGAGCCCCATTCAAATCAGAGTAGCTGGTCAGAGTTGACAAATCAACTGGAAAAGAAAGGGAAGGAAAGATAACAAAAGACCATACACAATAAATCTGGTGGCAATTCTGTTAAAAAATTTTTAAACTCAGTGTTCCAGATCTCCTCCTTGTCTGGCACCTCATCCTTATTTTCATCCGTATCCCAGTAATAGAAACAAAACAGTTCCTCATTACCTGACATGATGCACTAGGTTCTGAGTCCTTCTGGGTTCTGAGGGCAGGTGGTGGGCACGGAGTCAGTCCATTTGAGTGAGAAACAATGGTGTTATCTGTGAAAGGAGCCCAAATCCCACCTTTGTTTTACCAAAAAATAGAGATTCCCTCTTGTCCAGAGAAATTTAAGTATTTTGAATGTTGTAGCTAAATTTTATTCATTCCTTCTACAAACATTTGTGGAACTTCTATCATGAGTAAGCAGAATATAAAGGCAGTCTGTGGATACAATGTGAATCAAACATGGATTCCACCATGAAGGAACTTACAGGAAGTAAATGGGTGAGGTTTGAACATAAATCTATATATCACAAAATGTTGTAAGAGAAATTATAAAGTGCTATGGGAGTTCAGTTAGACATAATTACTTGTGGTTAGGGATACTAATGGAAGGCTTTGTAGAGCTAGAACTTGAAGATATTGTCTAAGGAAAGCCGCTTTGAAAACATGGAGTCAGGGCGCCTGGGTGGCTCAGTGGGTTAAGCCGCTGCCTTCGGCTCAGGTCATGATCTCAGGGTCCTGGGATCGAGTCCCGCATCGGGCTCTCTGCTCGGCGGGGAGCCTGCTTCCCTCTCTCTCTCTCTCTGCCTGCCTCTCTGCCTGCTTGTGATCTCTGTCTGTCGAAGAAATAAATAAAATCTTAAAAAAAAAATTAATTAAAAAAAAAAAAAAGAAAGAAAACATGGAGTCATTTAGATTGGCTGGCACACCTGGCGTGTGAGGCAGAGAAGTGGGAAATACAGTTAGAAGGGTAGATTGGGAGTAGTAGGAAATAAAGTTAGAAGGGTAAATTGGAGCCAGATTTGGTGGGTCTTGAAAGTTCTGATAAGGAATTTAAAATTCACGTGTGGACAATTGAAGTTCTCAAAGATTGTTGGGGCAACTTGACACACTTGGATTAACTGTGGTTTGTAAAGTTTAAAGAAAAGCAAAACTCAACTAATTTTCAATCCTAATTAAACATCATGAAATAAATAAAGATTTCTTAATTCTTATAATTAGAGGCAATTTATTAACCTTATTAAAAATTCTTATTAATTAGAGGTAATTTATTAGTTCTGGCAATTATCCTTTCTGATGAGTCCCTCATCCTCAATGATGTATGCCTGGGTTTGGATAGAGTAAGGCAAGAAAGAGAAAATGTCCCACTGATAACTAGATCCAATGTTAAGCTTAATTTCCTCAAGCCACAGCATAACACTATTTTGTTGTCTTCAGTTATTGTTTTCTATAAGCCAATGGCCCTTGATTGGAAGAGAAATCCCCAGCCCATCTGAAGTTCTAGTAGAGGGAAAATAAAAACAGTCAAATCAGGACCTAATTTTCTGATGGATAGAAGCCATTACAAGGATGGTTGCCTCTGGGAGTATCTCAAGAGGACTCACATCACGTCTGTTCACTTTAATGACTAGGAAAATGAATAAACTTAGGCTAGACAGCTCATGAAGTTATCCATCCCTGTATCATCCAGCAGTCATATGATAATGTCCTAAGCTATAGTCATTGTATAACACTCATGTGAATCTTTATCCTCATGAGAGAAAATAAATCCAGTCATTATACTAGCACTGTGTCCTAAAAAATATTTCACAGACTGAGACTATGAAAGAACACAGAAAATTTTTAATTAGTCCTTTAAATATGCATTTCTATGTGTATAAATATACAAGTATACAAAATACATTATTTTAATATATTATTTAATTTTATTATTATGTTCTTTTTCATTAAAATAACTTTCTTCTTGAAGTGTGAAAATTGTCCATTCCCAATAGCATGTTCCAAATATGAATAAGCAAATATCCAATTATCCCAATTTTTACTTTTTCTAGAAAGAAATAGAGATTATAATAGAAACCACCCCCATATGAATAAATGGATAAACTTAGGCTAGACAGCTCATGAACTTATCCATCTCTGCATCAGCCAGCAGTCCATGATAATGTCCTAAGTTACAGTGACTGTATAATAGTCACATGAAACTTTATAAATAGGTCATGATGACAGCCAACATTTAATTACACATTTTCACACATTTAACTATTAATTTTGACTGAAACTACTTTAGAAATACCATTGTCTTCTTTGAGGGGCTTGAAAAGACAAAACTGGAACTCCAAGTCCAGAAAGACTGAAGGATTCCCCAAGAGAGGAAAGAGAGTAGCCAAACCCACAACCAGGGAGTGTTGGAAGGTTTCAGTCCTCCCGGTGCCCCCACCGCCCTTACTGCCCACAAACAAACTAACCCAGTCCCAATTCACCTTGTAAATGTTTTATTTTGTCTCCGCTATTATTCTCCTAATATGAAAACCATTCTCCATTGACGAATTGTTCTTATGGCCCGGGTAAAGCATATTAGGTTCAGAGAGCAATCAAATGAAAACAAAAGTCCTCCTTTCACAGAAGTGTTGAGAATACATTCCTTCAGAGTTAAAATTAAACAGCCTCATCTGACTTTTTTTTCGTGGCTGCAAACACTGGGTCGGTCTCAGGCCTTCCCTGGCCCTGAAAATTTATACCAGTTCACGGAGGCCTCCAAGAGGCAAGAAACAAGCAGAATGAAAATGGAACAAATGATCCACAGCTCCAGTGCTTTGTTTCCAGGAGCAACTGATGTCCACTTCCAGAATCTCTGAGGCTGGAAATAATGGGAACGAGTAAAGGGAACTATGTAGCCCAGAAAAAAAAAAAAAAAAAAAAATCTGCGGACTGAATGGTTTGTCATTAAATTTCCCTACTGGGTCAACATACTGCCTCTTTGCAGCTCACCATATTTTGCCTAACCTCATCCACATTTAAGTCTATGGAAGACAGTAGGGCCTTTTATGGGAAAATTCATTCATGTTTGGATTCAGGCGAACTTAAGAACCTTTAACAGCACTGTCATTACCCTGCGGGACACACCACAGAGCAGCCAGCAAGTTCTCCCTCAATGGGCACAAAATTTCCTCTGGAATTTACAGAACAGAAATCTTAAATACACATCACCGTAAGAACCAAATTACATAATGTCTCCATCACCCTCCTGACAGCTACAATTATGAGTCAATCCCTGGTTTAAATATGAAACCGGAAGTTCTGTGTTTCCCCTCTGACTATGTGGCAGGCTAAGTCCAGCTCTCTGGGCCTGTCAGTTTGGAGATCTGAGCTGCTCCCACAGTCACTAATTTAGCCTGAGACCAAATGACGGGGTAATTAAAAGCAGCGCTCCAGAGACCTGCTCCAGGACCAGATGTTCTCCTTGTTCAACCATTGCCCACATAAGGAACAGAAATAGCCCCCCCCCCCCCCCCCCCCCCCCCCGCTTAATTTTTCCTTTTCTTTATCCTCCTCAGCTAATTTCCGGCTTCTGATCTTTCAATCCCACGAAATAAAAATAAAAGCCCCATTACCCGGAGATGACATGTTATTGAACACACGCCTTTAAGTTGTAATGCGCCCTGGCAGTCGTGTCTTTGTACTTGGTGAAGCATTCCAACTCAGGAGACTTTAAGTTGCCCTGGCAACCTCACATGACTAACAGCTCTAGAGAGCTCCACCTAGCTTCAAGGACTCCAATTTGAGTCAACAGGAGCCACCCCAGCACTTAGAAGTCCAGAGACTAAGTAAATAGTATTGCTTTTTTGCTTTTAAGGAGCCAAAGACAAACTGAATGAGGCTCCCCTCCCCTTTTATTGCCCCAAATACAGGACAAATAAAAGTCTCCACCCTCACTTGTAGAGAGCCCTGGCTAAGAAGGCCATGGGTCATCTGGTAAATAAAGGAGAGGTCTTCTTTTCACTTTCCTGGCTACTGGACAAATCACAAGATGGGAAAAATGAGAAGTTGAGCTAATAATTGAAATCTCAAAATGAAAGGACAGTATGTAATAGAGCTAATCTGATCTTACCAAATCAGATGAACTAGCTTCCATATGTCCTTTGGGATCCAGGGCCTGGTCACTGTCTAAACTGCAGGTTTCCCTAGAATTAAAACACCAACAACCTTGAGCACCACCTTGGACATTAAGAGAATAGAGATGCAATAGTAATTCCATAGTCTGTGACCAGAGGCAAGCCACTTTTACCTCTCTGAAGTAACTTCTTAACTTGCAACAGGGAATCCTAGTCTTCACTATCTTTACTTCAAATACTTGTCTCTGCAAATTTCACCCTCACCAATAATTTCTAGGCATACGCAATTCTAGGTTTGTAAAATAAAAGGTATTACCAAATCCCAAGTATTTCCAGATAAATAGACATAGTCCTTTAAAAAATAAATAAACCTAAGTGGATAAAACATGATTGTTCACATGGGATTTTTTATTTCATTAATGGAATCAGACAAGAACTTTTAATTCCGGCCTTCAGTGACCTCTTTTGGATCATTCATTATTTGCTAGAGTCAAGTAGATTGATCTAAGCTACCACCTATTAATGACCAATCTGAAATGAGGATAAATCTGCTCTTTAAAAAATCTGATTGGGATGCCTGGGTGGCTTAGTCGGTTAAGTGGCTGCCTTCGGCTCAGGTCATGATCCCAGGGTCCTGGATTGAGCTCTGCATCGGGCTCTCTGCTCAGTGGAAAGCCTGCTTCTCCCTCTCTCTCTGCCTACTTGTGCTCTCTCTATCTCTCTGTCAAATAAATAAATAAAATCTTTTTTAAAAAATCTAATTAATCAGAAGGAAAGAGAAATAATAATTTGGAGAAAACTCGGCCGTTATGCAAAGGAGGAGCACTGCTACTGATACTGTTGTACAACTTTTGTTCTATCCTAGAATCACTTCACATATGGGATTTGATATGGGTTGGGTCCACCTGCCTAAACACACAAGAATGGGACGGTCTGAAGAGTCTCAACTTCCAGGGATGATAGTCACATCAAGCCAACATAATGCCTCGAATGACAGCCAAACGGAGCTACATGACAAGAAATAAAGTTGTGGGCAACTGTGTGCTGGCATGTTGTACTCTGATACAAATGAGAAATTACTGGGTCTTATCTTTAAATTGGACTTAATATTACTCACTCCGTGTGTGTGTTTGTGTGCGTGCACTCGCGCGCGCGCGCGCGCATACAAGAATGCATGCATTGGAGACATGGAGGAGGAGACATGGAGGAATGGAGGAGACATGAGCGGAGCATCCATTTGCTTATGTGGTCACTTAAGTAGTATTTCCTGCAGATACCTGGATATATATCTGAAGGATGTTCTCTACTATCTCATCCTGATTGAGATGCAAGAGTGTACTGTTAATTTTTTTTAAGATTTTTATTTATTTTATTTATTTGACAGAGATCAATCACAAGCAGGCAGAGAGGCAGGCAGAGAGAGAAGTAGGGGAAGCAGGCTCCCTGCTGAGCAGAGAGCCCGATTCGGGGCTCGATCCCAGGACCCTAGGATCATGACCTGAGCCGAAGGCAGAGGTTTTAACCAACTGAGCCACACAGGCACCCCTGTTAAATTTTTTTATGGAAAAAACTTACATGCATGCAAGGCCTCAGGGGAAAACCCTCAAGATAGAGGTCTAAACAGGACCTAACATAACAAGAACCATGGAGACATATTCAGATCAACATATAAGAAACAATGATGCCCATGATGCATAGCCCTTACTATTACTGTTCCACTTCCATGGAATATTTAAAGAATGAATGAAGAACGGACTATGCACACTCCTTGCAAATATGAAATATGATTCACATTTGCCGGAATTAAACATCCATTCCTTGGGAAAGAATGACTCCTTCACCTAAGTGTCCCTTTCTGCCTTGGGTCATTTCAGGAAACATTTGCAGCATGTTTGTGCTCTCAAAAATGTTTTCCTACTCTTCAAGCTTCTACTTAACTTCTGCCTAGACAAGGATCCCCAGTACCCACCTAGCTCCCCCTAGTTCTTGTTTAGATTTGTAAGTGACAGAAAATAGCCAGCCAGTTAGTATTAATTCTTTACATTCCTGGATTTATTCATTCATTCAACATAGTTGTTGCTGACATGATGATTAGGGACTCCTCTGGGCTCCGAAAACAATGGAATACAAAAGATAGGTTCTTGTTCTCGAGGAGGCATATTCTAGTGGAGAGAGAGAGAGAGAGAGACATCAGACTATTAGCCCTAGTAATAAGTGGTCCCAAGTCAACAAAAAGGGAATCCAGGGGATCTTTTTACACAGACCTTTACCTGAGTTCCAGTCCCATACATCTGTCACCTGTGCCAGTAGATAAGGTGCCCACCTCCAATTTAGATAGAATTCCACAAGCACCCATATCTTTGTGGTATGGGCTCTATGATTTTTTTTATATTCATTTAACAAATGAAAAATATTAACTTTAGAGAGGCTATGTGGGTTCTGTAGGGCAACACGGTTGCCTCTATGGAGGGAGTAGGGGAATCTCAAAGAAGAATCGAGTATCAAAATAGCCGTCGCAACCTAGTCCTTCAACATTTGAAAACTACATCATTTTACACATCAGGCTGTGACCATTTCTGGACCTGCCACATGCCCCCACTCCATCTCTGAGAAAATGGAAAACGGGGAGCAGTGACCTCAGAAACAAGCGCAATTTCTTGCCCGCCTAAATCTTCAGAGCAGAGCAGGTGGTGGAAGGCGTACCAAGGAGGCTTTCAAAGCAGGAACTCCAGCCTGCAGGTCAGCCTGGAACGCATCCAAATTGGGTTCCACCCACGGTGAAAACCAATCTGTTTATGGGTATGCTTTTATGATGTTACAGAACGTCTGCGAGAGAGGGAGCTCAAGTTCCCGCCTGCTCGCTGAGTAACCCGCCCCACAAAGGTGCACACACATGCTCCGAGACAGAAAAAAGCTTGACGGTCCTTCCCTCCTCCCGGGCCTGCAATGAAACGCGCTTTAATTGCATCAAAGGGCTCTTCTCAATGGGGTTTCAGAGGCGCGAGAGCAGCGTTCCCGGCGAGGGTTCCTTTCCGGCTTGCCAGCATTCCTCGGCACTGCTAGGCGATGGGGATGGGGCTCCTTCGGGAGGGCCGGAGGCTCATTTCCATTCCTTTTGCATACAGCCTCCGTTGTGCGGGCCCGGCCTGCCGAGGGCAGCCGTGGCTGCCGGCGAACAAAGCCCCATTCATCCCCCGGGCGGCTTCCTCCCGGCTGCTCGCGGCCGCAGATGGGCTGGCCCCCGCACGCCATCCTGCAGACCCGGGCGCGCGGCCCGGACCGGCGCGCACAGGGCTCGATTCAGGAGGCGTCTCTGGCCGGGGCGACCCGGGCGTCTTTCTCAGCGGGCTCCACAATGGGGATCGGCTGAAACCCGCTTTCATTTCTGGGCGGGGGATTTGCGGACACTGAGTCTTTTCAGCGAGGAAATCCTCAGTTTGCTCACGGCTCGTCGGCAACGAAGATGTCAGTTTCCCCCGCCCTTCCCGGCTCCCCCACCCCTGCCCCTCGGGATGGTACGGTCCAAAGTTCTCCAAGCTGTGAGAGGACTTTGTTTCCCCTCCCGGGCCTCTGAAATCCCGACGAAAGGGTCACTTCCTGACTTTTGTGTCTCTTCAGTCCAGTGCCTTGAAAGTTCTTACCCTCTGGTAGCGACTCAGTACGCAATTACAAGTCTTCTCCGTAACTTTTTTTTTCCAGGACTTAAACTAAATTCCTCTAGGTTGAAGTTTGGCACTGTGGCTTCACAACAAAACCACTGTTTTTCTTCCCCCGTCTCACTCCTGGGAAAAAGAAAGAGAAGAAAACGCACTTGTTCACCACCCCCTGTTAACAGCCTTCAAGCTCATTTCCTCTGCCCCACACGTTAGACAACAACAGGTTAATGCTACAGAGAGCTCCAACATCAAATAAAGGGGTCGCAGCCTCACTTTTCCTAATTCCAGGCAGCTGTGGGGCAGGGGGGGGGCTGTTGGGGGACGGGGGTAGTTGCAGAGCTGGGGCTGGATTCCTAGTCCACAATCCAAAGCAGAAACAGGCTCCAGATCCACATTCCGAGATAGGAAATGGCAGACTCAAAGAACAACAGATATAAGAAGACTTATCAACCCTAATCCATTCATTTTACAGATAAAAACCAGATAAGATCTCAGAGGGGAAATGACTTGCCCACCCACGGAAGAATGCTGGGTCATCTTAGTAAAAATTGCCCTCAGGCAAACTTTCAAAATAACCTTAAAAATAATTTTCAATAAGAAAAGTCCCCCAAAACACTATTGTTCAAAAACCATTTATTTATGCCTCCCTTTTCCCCCTCTGTGTCAGAAAGGGCCTTCCCTTGAGTTGGTTGCAAAAGGTAAGAACCCAGGATTGAAATGAGGATTAGAGGAGATTCTGCAAGTGTTTTCACAAAGAATGTTCCCTGTGTTTCTTTTACTTCCTGCTTTTGAACATTGCTGACCTCTCTCCTCAAAGTAAAGTATTGCATCCTTGATGTGGCTTAAAAACACAACAAAATAAAAACTGGTTACTCACCAATTTAAGACTCCTTTCCTCTTGCTGGGAAAAAAACCCTTCAGAATCTTAAAACAAGATAGGGTTACTTCGCAATGTTTTTTTTTTTTTTTTGAAAATGTACAAATGAATCAGTCATACAGACAGAGAAAGGGGAGAGAGTGCTTGCCACATACAAGGCACTATTCTAAGCCCTTGACATGCATTGCTTCATTGAATCCTCACAGCAACCTATGAGTTTTACATTATATTTCATCAGGATAAGTGTACTCTTGAGGTTTACTATTAATCTACTCCCATTTTACAGAAAAAGAAATCAAGGCTGAGAGACTTTCCCTTTATCAAGATCACATGTTAAGCGGCCAACCCAGGCAGTCTGACACCTGGCCTTGGTCTCCTTCATACTAGGCTTCACTGAAATATTATGCACAAACACATGGGAATGCAACCGGGACACAGAGGTCTGCAATTTGGGAGCCAGGGAACTCCAGCCACAAACAGGTCTTTTCTGCTTCTGAAAGAGGCCACGAGGATATGCCTGAAGGCTATAGGAAGGAGAGTCTTCATCCTGCCTTGTCTGGAGAGACAGAGGGCCCCCTGAGGACTCACTAATTTAACACTAAAACTCCCCTTTCAGAATGCAACATGTCATGAGGTAATAGTCTCTACCTCTTCTGAGCTCCCTTGTGATTTTATTATTTTAAGCCATGCTCTATAAAGTATAAGGGTGTCTCCATTTGCTTCATCAAACAAAACTTAGGTTCAAGTTCAGATCTGCCACTTGCAAGAGATGAAACTTTGGGAAATTTCTTTAAACACTCTAAATCTGTTTCCTCATCTATAAGCTGGAAAAGATGAGAATGTCTACCTCATTGGGTTGAGAGGATTAAATGAAGTGATATCATTGTTCATTATAGTTTTATCCTATAGTAAGCATTTGTATCAATCCATGTAGACTGTGGTTTAAACAAAAAAATCTTAATTGTAACAATATAGATTTTTTCCCACTCACTCTATGTTCATCCCAAGAGAGCTGGAACCCTGCTCTACGTCTCTTCACTTGGTGCTGTATCTGTCATCTCAAACCTGGCCTGTTGTCATGGCAGAGGGGACAAGAGAGCATTTGGAGGATAATTATACTGGTAATGAAAGCTCAGCCTGGAAGTAACACACATCACTTTCCCTTGTAACTCATCATCCAGAACAAATACACTCCCTCCCATCTTGCCTCCCAACTACAGTTTAAGGCCAGAAAGTACAATTCTACCATATGCCCAGAATAGGCGGTGGGGTGTGGGATGAAAATGCATGGTAATCATCAATGACTAACACCACACGCAATAAACAATTGGTATTCTTCTTCCTTAGGATAGCAAATAACTTCTTTTTGGTAACTTCCAAATTTCTAGTTCATGCAGGAGACTTCGGAGCAGGCTCATCAGAGAAGGCTCTGTGATCTCAGGAGTCATTTTTGATAAGATTCAAAGATGCCTGCAGGTTGCACCTACAAAGGTGTTCTCTGGCTTCTTAGGACTCCACCTTCCCCTTCAGAAGCAAAAAAATAAAATAAAATAAAACTAAAACAAATGAACATAAACAAAACGCTCCTCTTTAGCACACTCACCTTGGGGTTCATAGTGGAAGGAAGCGAAAAATATGCAAATAAGAGCAAACACAAGTTTTGACCACCGAACTAAGAAAATCTCTAGGAAAGATGCCTGTAGTGACAGGAAACATCATTGACATCCTTGTTGTTGCCCCCTGCCCAGGCCCCGCACCCCACCAGTTCCCCACACCCCCAGCTCCCTACCCCCACCCCCCCAACGCCCGCATCCCGGTGGATTTCCTCAGCTGTGTCTTACAGAAATGATTCTTAACCTCTCTTCAACACTCCTCCGCAAGTCATTTCAGATGGACTTGCCTTTGTGTTCTGAACAATTCAAACCTCATCTGGAGTTAATTTGACGCATACCTTGCTGATTGACTGACCTACACAGAAATGCTCATCTATTTCTCTCTTTTTTGACTTTGGCTCCTATTCAGTCTCATATTCTTATTATATTCTTATTTGGCCAGTCCCCTGTTGTCAGGGCATTTTTTTTTTTATCAGTACTAATTTGACAGTGTCATAAATATTAAAGATAGCACTAGATCTGAATATTCTGGTACATAAAATCTCCATTTGCAAATATACTTATCTCTTGAGGCTGGAATCCTTAGGTAAAAGGGTTTGAATTGTGCACCAGCAAAGCAATCGGCCCTAAGTGGTAGCCTTTACCTGTGGAAACAGCAAACATAGAATAGGTACTGAATGAAACTGCCTAATTACCAGGTGTCACAGGAATCTGGCCCACCAGCATCACGGATAACATAGGGAACGAACTCTCCAAGAACATTGTTCAGGTCAGTATATATACCTCACGATTTCCCCGTTTAGTAACTGTAATGCATAAAAACGGCCTGATTTTAAATAGTGATTATAGGACTATGTCGCACGAGAAGAGAGTTTATAATTCAGGAAGTGAAAATAGCGGACACAACGATGACAATCACACTTTTTTAAATGATCACAATCAGGACTGTCGAGGACTATACAGAAAGTACACAGTATGGAGAGAACAAAAGCAATTTCTTTCCTTTAATCTTCCAGAATTTAAAAATATGGTTATATTGCTTTACAATAATATATTAAAAAAAAAAAAAAACATTAAGTAAAGCAAAGGACACATGTGTTGAGAATCCTCCCCGGGGAAAGCTGTGAAGCAGCTGCTCTTCTCGAAGTTCCCCAAGGCCATTGCTGCTCTTGAGCCATTGCAGTTGCCTGGATGTGGAGACCACATTCGGGTCCTCAGGGTTTTCTGTTGCGGCTTCCTCCCCCACAAACAGGGAACCAATCCCCCGGGGAGGCTAAGCAAACAATGCAATGGGGTACATCACCACCAGACCTGACTGGGAGGCCTCCTGAAGGCTCAAGACCTCCGAGAGAGAGGGGACTGAACTAGCAGGGGGGTTTCAGAGCAAGAAACCATTTAAAAGAAACAGGAAATGAGTCCCTCAAACCTAAACCATGTGGAAAGAGAGGCCACATCATTTAAACAAACCAACAATAACACAAGTCTTTATAAACGCCCTTTTCCTCCCAAATTCCTGAAAATCATTTTCAGTCCAATAAAGAAAAACTATTTATTTAACATACATTTCTTGTGAACCTATGTGGACCAGTTCCTGGGATCATCTTAAGTCTTCAAGTTAAATATCATCTCTGGCCTCCCCGCCCCCAATTACATTCTCCTGAAAGGGGGAGATGTGCAAATAATTCATCGAGTCTGGCAAGGAGGTATATTGAACGGGGGTATATTGAACGGAAGAGGCAGCGCATGTCTTTTTGTTAGCAAAAGGGGCAAGGGAAAGGGCCTTCTAGTTCTAACAGTTGCAGAAAAAATTCCCAGACTAGGGGTGAGAGACGGCTGCAAGAAGGTGAGGGGGTAAGATGGCCGAGACTGCACAACAGCTTCTCTCTCCAGGAGATTAGCTGACAGGAATCAAGAAAAGAGGAGGATAATGCTTACATTGGAATTCAGGATCAAGGGGAGGTAATTTCCCTGGGTGGGAGAGGCCTGAATATGTTTACACGTGGGGAGGAAGAATTCAGTATAGAAGAAGAAGCTGAAGATACGAGATAGGGCAGATGGGAGGGGATGTCTTTTGGCGTGCGTTTAACTAGCACTATCTCTTCCTCTTGAAATTTTTACCCTATCACAAATTGCCAAACATTCCTTCCTGGATAAAGAGCTCTATTTTCCAGCTTTGCTCCTTGCTTGGTTTAACTTGCTGTTAACGCTAAGACCCTATCTCATGTAAACCTGGCACTTTTAAAATAACAACGATCTTTTAGAATTTATAGATTTGTCTGCTCTCAAAGGCATCAAATTATTAGCTATTCGATACTTCCCCTGCATTTGTCTAACGATCTCCTGAAGATCATTACCTCAACATGACCTTTAAAGTTGCAGGTGCCAAGAAACAGAGATGCCCGTGAATCACCGCATTCCGAGAAAACTGGTTATCTGGAAGTTAGAAGAAAAAAGGGAAGCAGTTGTCTTAGAGAATGCTAAGGCTTTCTCTTCTCGAAGTGTTTTCATTTTGGTTGTATTTCCTTTTCACCCATTTTAAATTATTTACTCTTTCAAAACCCACTGGTTTATTACAGATACACATCTGGTGACCAAACATGGGTAAAATTTATTTATTTATTTATTTATTTATTTATTTAAGATCTTATTTATTTATTTATTTGAGAGAAAGAGAGTGAGAGAGAAAAACACAAGCAGGGGAAGGGGCAGAGGGAGAAGCAGGCTCCCTGCTGAGCAGGGACCCGCAGGAGCGGGGCTGGATCCCAGAACCCTGGGATCATGATCTGAGCCGAAGGCAGATGCTTAACTGACTGAGCCACCTAGGCGCCCCAAAACATGGGTAAAATTAAAAAGATGAAAACATTCTTTGACAGAAATGTTTTTCCTATTAATTATTTATTTATCGTTTTCTTTAGTTAATGTTAAACTAATGTTAATTTCCTGAAAAACAGATAATTGAGTGGAAAAGACAATAATGAAATAATCCTTTGCAAGGAATTTTCTAAATCTTTTCAAATATAAAACTTTTTAATTCTAGTGGTCAAAGGGAATTATAGGATACAGGGTCCAGTCAGCTTGAATAGCAAAGCTTATTTTATCTATTCTCCATTTTTCTAGAGATAATGTTACAGTCTAAAAACAAACACTTCCTCCTGCTGTAAGCGGTAGACTGCTCTCCCGTGCTACAGGTAAGATATTTATTATTTCACTTTTGCTCAAAACCAGTACCCAAACCAGCATTGATAAGGACAGTGGAATGGTGTGGAAGCAGAGAAGCTGAAAACACCAACATGTTTTTATTCAGCCCATAATTGTGTTCCTGGAAGGAAAATAAAAAATATTTTCCTTTTAATTGAATTATTGCTTTAAAGCCATGTCTTATTAGACTGATCTTCAATTAATAGTTTTTTCTTAAGATTTAGCCAGATTTTCTCTACCCAGCTTCCTCATCCCTCATATGGCAAGAAACTGTCTATAAACAAATGTCTACCAACGAGGGATGAGAGAAGGACAGTATGTAACAGAAACCCTTCAGGGAGTTGTTTTGCAAAGCAAAAATGCTCCCGTTAGGTGAATAACCATTCCATTTACTTATTTTGTAAAAGGCGAAAGATTTATGCGATCTGAAGAGAAACCAGAGTATCCATTTACTTATTTTGTAAATTTTGTGCTTCCATATTATGTTTTCTTAAAACAGAACATTCCTAAACAGAAGAAGTCTACCAGAGAAACCTTTAACTCTAACATTTCTGAGAACATAAAAACCAAAATGCAACTTATCCCATCAGCACAGTGTAAGGAGTGCAAGGGATTTGGTCAAATTTAATCAAATTTGTCATAAGGGGGAAAAATGGAGATATTTCTAGAAATTTCCCTATTCACTAAACTTCAGATGTTTACAAAAGTCTATTTCTTGACCTTTTTCTCACTCAATACTCAAATTTTGCAGGAGTTTGTTTACTTTTGGGATTGCTAAGGTATCTCAGAATATTTTCAAGTACATTGTTATTATTTAAGGAATGAAAGGAGTTTTAGGAGACCATTATCTAAAACAAATTTAAGAAAGAAAAAGAACTCTTGTATTAGCTCTTGTCAGTATGTATTAAACCTCTGGGTAGGTTATGATGCAGGGATTCCATAGTGAAATAAATGCTGGATTATGAGTATGCTGCTAAATATTGTGATTTTCTCACTAAATATTGTGGACATCTCACAAAGCTGAAGACAGAAGGCATCTAGGAGGCTTCTTAGAAACATTTACTGAACATTTATTTTGTGCAAGGCAGTGCTAGATGCCAAGCAGGATCCAAAGAAAAAGAAGCCACAGACTGTTTTCTAACCACTCTTAATGCCAATGCCTGGATGAAAATAAAAGGGTAGGTAGGGGTGCCTGGGTGGCTCAGTACTTAATCATCTGCCTTTAGCTCGGGGTCATGATCCCAGGGTCCTGAGATGGAGCCCTGCTTCTCCCTCTCCTACTCCCCCTGCTTATGTTCCCTCTCGGGCTGTCTCTCTGTCAAATAAATAAATAAAATCTTAAAGAAAGAAAGAAAGAAAGAAAGAAAGAAAGAAAGAAAGAAAGAAAGAAAGAAAGAAAGAAAGGAGAAGAGTAAGCAAAAGGGGAAGGGGCAGCCTTTCAGAAAAAGGACATAAAGAGGGAAGCTAGTAGGGACAAATCTAATTTGCCAAGTGCCACGTAAACAGCAAAAGCATTACTTTTGAATAGCTTGATGAATAATGATTTTTCAAAGGTAAACACCAAAACAGGAGAGGATCGAATAGTTCTTCCTATTGATCAATCCAGGCATACTATATGTAATGCAAAAGAAGTAATGATGAGTATAGCTCAAAATTAGTGACAGTTTTAGCCCCTGACATTTCATAAACATAAGAAGAGTAACTCAATTCCATTTGGTTCTGTGTATTTGAAAATTCTACTCTAGGCTATTATGAGAAACCACAAGATAGCTGTAACTTGCTTGTTTTGTAAACTCACACAAGGGCAAAACCATGTCCTAAGGTTCACTTTGTGCCCCTGGATTGACCAGAGCTCTCTAGAGTTACCTGAATGTCAATTTGCCATGATTTTGACACTTGGATTCCCTTGAGTTAAGTGGCAATAAACACAGAGTTCAAGAACCCAAATTATACTACTTTTTACTGAAATACAGACAAGATGGTGTTTTTAAACCTCTAATAAGTAAATTGTTAATTCACATGTCCAAGACATTGAAGCTCTCTCTGAAAAAAGCCAGCATATCTTAGAAAAGGTATTTTACTCTCTGAAAGTGCCCAGCTCAACTGTTCCATTAAGGACAAATGAACATTACAAAGTCAGCAGAATTGATGCTAAGGGCAATTCATCTTGGATGAACAGAAAGAAAGCAGGCGTCAGTTATTTTACCATCCGGAAGCAACTAATGATCTATAATAAGGGTTGACACACTATAGTCCACAGGCCAAATCCGTCTCCCACCTTGTCAATAAAGTTTTATTGGAACCCAGCCACGCTCATTTCTTTATGTGGTACCTATGCTGCCTTAGTGCTATGATGGCGGTGTTGAGTAGCTGCAACAGAGACCGTTTGGTTCACAAAGCCTAAATATTTACTATTGGGCCCTTTATTTATTTTTTTATTTATTTTAAAGATTTTATTTATTTATTTGACAGACAGATCACAAGTAGGCAGAGAGGCAGGCAGAGAGAGGAGGAAGCAGGCTCCCCGCTGAGTGGAGAGCCCGATGCGGGGCTCCATGCAGGGCTCGATCCCAGGACCCTGAGATCATGACCTGAGCCAAAGGCAGAGGCTTTAACCCACTGAGCCACCCAGGCGCCCCTATTGGGCCCTTTAAAGATAAAGTTTGCTGACCATGGTCTAATGGAGTGTGGAAAACCCTATCTATTTGAAATATTACATTAAAAAATTATATGACCTTTTAAACCTGTGGCTTAAAGGGTATCTGTAACTTCAGCCAAGAAAGAGAAGAGCAGTGCAGGGCTTAGTCAAATAAACAGTTGTTTCTTCCTTCCTTCCTTCCTTTCTTTTTTTTTTTTAAGATTTTATTTATTAATTTGAGAGACAGAGAAACAAAGAGAGCACTAGTGGGTGGAGGAGGAGAAGGAGAAGCAGGATCCCCACAAGTAGGGACCCCAATGCAAGGCTCGATCCCAGGACCCCGGGATCATACCCTGAGCTGAAGGCAGATGCTTAACCATCTGAGCCACCCCGGGGCGGGGGGCCCTGAAGAGCTATTTCTTAAACTCTCAAGTTATCTGTTCATGGCAGCTGTAACAAAAGTTAGTAACTCTCTTCCTAACATACTCCAAAAATTCCTCCAAATGACTCCTTTAAAAACATGGTTGGCCTCCCCATGCCGCTTCAGATTTTGAAGAGTCTGATCTGCTACTAAATATACATATTTTGGTCAAAGCGGTTTCTTCCCCAATTTAGTGTTCAGTTCTGTTTTTCAACATTTGTCCTTCTGTGTGAGGTTCTTCCCTCTGAACAATAGATAATATCTCAGCCCACTTAGCTATTAATTCTATCCTTGGATTCCTTTCAGTATATTTGGGTTGGGTTGGGTTTTTTCCTAGTGTGTCTCTGGAAATGTGCTGTTCTATATTTGTTCCTCACATGACTGGTTCAGTGTGCTTCATTTTACTTCCTTCCTTAATAAACTATTTTGTTAACAGTGTTTATTTTTTCCTCCCATCTTTATCCTGTTGCAGTTATTTTTAAGGCGCTACTGATTCCCTGACACCCAGAGTGCAAGGTAGAGTATGTCAGATCTGCTTCTCACTAGGCTTGTCAAAAGGTCACATGAATCTTTGCTTTTTTTAAGATGTTTTCCCTGAAAAATCTGCCTCCTTATGAAAGGTCCTTTCTAACTGGATTGAAACTACAGATTTTCCTGAACATCTCATTAGGTTACCTTTCTTATGTTCGGAAACATTTATAGGTATGTGTTTTTACACCAATAAAAATTCCAAGGGATGAAAAAAAAAAAAGCAGCAAACTCACTTTACATTAAATCGCCTATGTTAAGTGTTATCGTGTGGTGTTATATCCAATATCAAATGAAACAACCATCTTTTCTTTAAGATGAAAAATATGGGCTGGATTATGTCCTTTATTTTTAAAAAATATTTTTTATTAACATATAATGTGTTATTTGTTTCAGCGGTACAGGTCTGTGTTCATCATTCTTAGACAATTCACAGCACTCACCGTAACACATACCCTCCCCAAGGTCCACGACTCAGCCACCCCAGCCCTCTCATCCCCCTCCCCTACAGCAACCCTCAGTTTGTTTTCTGAGATTAAGAGTCTCTTAGGTTTGCCTCCCTCCCTGGTTTCATCCTGTTTCATTTTTCCCTCCCTTCCCCTATGATCTTCTGTCTTGTTTCTCAAATTTCTCATTTCGGTGAGATTATATGTTAATTGTCTTCCTCTGATTGACTTATTTCGCTTAGCATAATAGCCTCTAGTCCCATCCACGTCATTGCAAATGGCAAGATTTCGGGTTTTTGATGGCTGCAAAATATTCCATTATGATAGATAGATAGATAGATAGATAGATACCACATCTTCTTTATCCATTCATCTGTTTATGGACATCTAAGCTCTTTCCATAGTATGGCTATTGTGGACATTGCTGCTATCAACATTGGGGTGCACGTGCCCCTTCGGATCACTATGTTTGTGCCTTTGGGGTAAATACCCAGTAGTGCAATTGCTGGGTTGTAGGGTAGCTCTATTTTCAACTTTTTAGGAATCTCCACACTGTTTTCCAGAGTGGCTACATTCCCACCAACAGTGCAGGAGGGCTCACTTTCTGGATTACGTCCTTTAACGTGCATTCACAAACAGCTAGCTAAACCATTATGGCAACAGAAGATTGATTGATTATTTGATGTCAACCTGCTCTAACCTCGTTCAGGTAGTGACTCACCCCTAGGTTCGACAATCAAAGCTCCCCTTTTCAACATTTTTATGCTGATTTAAACGAAAGCACCAGCAACTTGCTGGTTATACTGACTACAAGTTAGAATGGATATCTAACAGGGAAATAAGCACCTAGCTGAAATAAACAAGATGAAATTAATAATGATCAATGTAAAATTCTATCTTAAAGTTTTACAGAATCAGTTGTTTAGTATCTTACTAGGAACTTACATTGGTGCAGTAACTCGTGCCAACAAATGTGTCACAGCAGTGCAAATATAAAAGCCACAATTTTTAAAATAATAAAAGAAGGAGTCTTTGACTGTGTTTGTAAGACTCTACTATTCCTATTAAGATTAATTTTATTCTATGTTGGGCAACTCACAAATATACCTGTCTCTGTCTCTCTTTCTCTCTCTCTCTTTCTGGACTTAAGGGAAAAAAGTAGACTTTTCTGTTCTATTGAATTTAGTCCTGGTCATGTGATTTGCTTTGGCCAAAGAATTTTAAGCAGAAGTCAGATGTGTCCCTTACTTATTCCAGGAGAACAAGCCTGAGACAGAAGATCTAGTATAAGTTTTGCCATATGTTCTTTTCTTTCTGCCACTATGATCAGCAACATGGGCACAGTGGCTGTCCTATCTGCCTGGGGGCTAGAGCAAAGACGACAGTGACAACATGGAGCTCCCATCCAACCTCAAATGGCCATATGGAATGAGCCACTGCGATTTCAGAGTTTTTGGTTATAGAACCATAACCTAGCCTATTTTCTATTAGTGCAGTTGTGACCACTTCTGGAATATTGTGTTCCTGTGTTTTAAACCCAGAGGCTGATGCCTGAAATGATAAAGAAGAAAGACTCCCCTATGGAAGTAAATTAGGCTCCTTAAAAAACACTCCAAAGAGCAGATATAAGTGAAGGTTTAAGTTTATTAGATGGAGTAAATTTACAACAATAAAGGCCTTCCAACAATGCAATGGACTGGCTTATCAAGTGATGAGTTCCTTTTCTACAAAAGTGTTTAAAGAGTAATTAAATAGCCAGAGATCTTTTGGGGAAAAGTAAAGCTTTAGGAATAAGGCTGAGTGAGATAATTTCTAATGTCCCCACAATTTCTGAGATTCTAAAACTAAAGCATCTCTAACAATACTCATGTCACATGTTAACATTTCCGAGGCTCATTCCTTACAGCTTTGTATATTGGTTGGAAACAAATAAACATATGATTATTTTTTCTTAATAATCATTGCCAAAAGCTCATAGCTCTCCAAAGACTTGTAGATACTCTCCTTCTAGATACTCTCTTTGCCCACATTGAGGTAACCCTCCAAATAATAGCTTTCAAGCACTACATGGCTTCTAATGATCTATAGTTCCCCATTGAAGGTAGTTTTAGAAAGATTTCTATCACCCCCACAGTGTTGGGAATAATGGCTTTAGTTTTATCCCTGACAGGTCCTGTAATTTGAAATTAAATGCTGCACTTATTTGCTAAGGCTCCTTGGTTACGAAGTTTCTTATTTTGAAGATTACTAATAGTCCTAGAAAAAAACTTGTGTGCCTCCCTGATAAGGAAGCCTAGGAAAGGCCCCCACATAGATCCTGAAACAACTTCCTGGTTTTCAAAGTAAAATTCTTGTGCTGATAGAATATCAACCTACCTCCAATGCATTTTAGAAAGATGAACAATCTTAGCTTGTTTATTTCCTCTAAAATGCTGATAGCAAAAAAAAATGTTGCAAGGCTGCATTGCCTTTTTAGACCACAATTTATGTTACTAATATTAGGCATATTGAAAGCATTAAGACAGAAATATTTAATATTTTGCTAACTTATAGGACCTGCCATTTGTACTGCTCATAATTTCATTTACTTTACAATACGCCATCTGCCTCTGGTATTTAACAATACTCTATGATTACTAAATACAATAAAAGAAAAAACACAAAAATAATAGAAGAATAAACACTTTATATTCTATCAGACAATATCATGTGATCATTTGTAAGATAAATTGTCCAAACACTTCATCTCTGTTTCCTTTATATACAAAAACATCTCAAGTACCAAAGATTGAAATTTGTTGTTGTTGTAGAAAGCTCCAAGTGTGGAATAGATGTATTTAAGGAACCAGGAAGAGATAGACCCTAGATGTGGCCAGAGTGACAAAAGTCATCACTAAAGCAATATAAAAACAATGGCTAAGAACCATACTCTAGAATCTGGTAGAACTGGGTTTATATCTGTGCTTCTTCCTTAGTAACTGTGTTGGCTTGGGCAAGTTATTTAACCTCTCTACAGGTTCCTTATCTATAAGGTGAAGATAATAATAGTATATACCTCCAAGAGTTATCCTGTAAGTGATATGAGACAATACTTTAATGATCTCAGTGCCTTGTAGTAACCGTATCAATTACTTATTGCATAGCAAGTCACTCTAAGACTTAGTGGCTTAAAGTTTGTTTATTTGCTAATGATTCTGTGTACTGGTAATTTGGGCTGGGCTCATGTGGGCAGTTTTTCCTCTCCACATGGCAACAGCTAGACTCCTCCATGCATTTACAGTCAGTTGACATGTTGGCTGGTGATGGCCAGTCCTGGATGTCCTCACTCACATGTCTGGAGACTCATGTTGGGTTAGTTAGAATAAGGCTGGAATGGCCAGAATGGTCTCTTTCTGTTGCCTCTCTCCGTATTGTATTTCATCCTAAAGGAGGTTAGTCTGGCAGTAGTATTCCCAAAGGGCAAGGCTCAAAGCATAAGTGCTTTATCAACCCTCTTCTTGCTTCACATTTACTGATATCCTATTGGGTAAAGCAAGTCACATGGTCAAGTCCAGAGTCATTGGAACACACAATACGGTTGTAGGAGCACACTGTACGGTTGTACACACCAAGATTCAAGATTCACAATTCATTGAGGGCCATTTCTTTGTTGCCATTTCAATAATTTAGTAAACTACTTTAACTTAGTAAATGCTAGCTATCTTCATCAACACTAGCACCACCACCACCACCATCATCATCATCACCTATTTAGGACATAGTAATCTGAAATAAGTAATCTTTGAAGGAATAAATTAAGAGTTACAAATTTTCAAGGTCAGCAATTTGCAGATACACAATCCACAAATATTTGTTGGACACCTAAGTATACCTGTTTTTTCCTTGTATGTGGGGATACATAGTCAACAAGGGCCTCAAAGAACTTATGTTCTAGTGGACATAAAAGAAGACTTGAGAGAATGGTAAACATATGGAATGTTCAAAGATAGTGGACAATATTGGGACTTTTATACTGAAGTTTTAGACCGACTGAGAAATATCTCCTTTCAAATATATCTTGTGGAAACTGCTTAATCAGCCAGGGTTAGAGAAGATAGAAGATTAGAAAACAGCACAGTGCATGATCAGCTGCGTGTGTTCAGTAAGATCTGACTACAATGGTGATTCCTTTTACTCCTTTAGGGAACATAATCCCTTCTCCCCTGGCAGATGCCTTCAACTTTGGTATTTACATAGAGTTTCATTCTTAGGCTGGGTTAGGGTTCAGAGGGAATATCCATGCTCTAGTCTAGAGCTATATGAAGGCATTAGCTCATAAAGGAATGTGATCAAATTCAGTGTTCCCTGAAACTCCAAATAGGCAATTTCTTACAATAAAAGATTAGAAGTCCAGGGCCCTAAAGTTGAGAATGTCTTTGGGTCATCATCTTGGAGTAAATGACTAAATTATTTGATTTAGAACTAGTCTGAGAATCCCTGGAAAGTAAAAAGCATTTTAAGGAATTAAGCCTATAGTCCCAGGACAATGAAGAGGCTACCACAGCATGCCCAGTAACAGGAGGAGACAAGAGAGCAGCAGGAACCCATGTGTGTTGATTACATACAATACCCTGACTAGAAATGGAGAACCAAAAATTCCAGCAAATAATTTACTATTAATGTTAAAATTGAGAAGTGTGGAGTTAAAAACGAAAACGAAGATCTATTCTATACATAAAGGAATGAGATTGGAAGATTTTTGAAGCCATGAGCCATTGTCATTTCAGCTTAACATTGGTTGGGGATCTATTATGTGCCAAGCATATAATCCTGGTCCAGATTCTACAAATATACAGATGAATGGAGTATGAATAGAATATAATCTTCAGCAAAGGAAATGATCAGAAGTAAAGTTGGGTCAATCAAGAACCAGAATACAGGAACTGGTTGATGTCATACCACAAAATGTGTTGTTTTGACATGGTATGGAGTCAGTTCCTCTATTTGAAGCCTTTCTTGACCACAAGCAATGAGTCATTCCTTCCTCCCTTCCTCCAGTTCTCTGTTCTTACCTCTAATAGAGAATCGATCCTGTTCTACCTCTTCATTTCTGGTTTTCCCTAGGTTATCTCTCTGCCTTCTAGCACAAAGTCTGGCACATAGCAGATATCTAATAAATGTGTTTTAATTACATGCTTGATTAACTGAATGAAAGAGTGAAGAAACCTGCCTTGTGTGAAGCTTTTCTTGAAACAGGTCTTAGTTGAAGTGAAAGATACCATTCACTCATCTTATAACATTCTCTTTTCATCTCTTCAGGACATAAGTTGATATAACACTGCAGAACTTATTTAATAATTTTAATTATCAAGAAACCTATGGGAAATAAATCTTTTCATTATAATAATAGTTCCTTTGTTTACTGGATGTTTCTTAATGGCAAAAGCAGAAAAGCGTAGTCAGGGGAAAAATAAAAGTTAAGCATTTTAAGAAAACTGATCCACAGGGTGCTTCACCTTTCTACATTAATGTTTTTGTGTCACCTCAAAGATGGGATTTAGCATGCGGGCTCGCTCTCTCTCTCTCTCTCTCTCTCTCACACACACACACACACACACACACACACACACATATACCCATACTGTGTTATGTTAGTCTCATTAACAGGTGCTTTTCAGCTATTTCCTTTTTTTAAAACAAGAAGTATTGAGTCAGCGATTTGGCCAGGGGGAAAGCTCTAAGCCATGACTATTAATAATGAAGACTTCCTAATGTTGGTAAAATCTGTTTCCCCTTTCGAAGACAGAGAAGGCAAGCTACTGGATGTTAATATACTCACAGAATCAAAAAGATTTAGAAAAAAACGCTTCTAGAATCTTGGTTTAGTTAAAAATTGGAACCACATATTTTGGGACATGTCCCTGAGTTCTTTACGCTGGCTTTTAAACAGAGGGCGTTTCTATTTCAGGGTGAAAGCTAACAAAAAATTAAAATGTATTAAATATTTTTCTCCTCTAAGTACTGTGGTAAAGTTAATGTTTAGCCCCAACAACAACCGTGAGATGAAGTGAGGAGTGGAGATCTGGTCTTTCTGACTTAAAAGGCATGATCTTCACTGTCACTTTATACTATGTCCAGCTGAGATCCCTAATTCAGAGTAACCATACTCGAAACATCGATGGAGTCTCTATTCAGAAGAATGGAAGAACTGTGTTCCATAACTTTCTCATTTACCTAGCTGACAGAGGAAAGATTATGTTTCCCCAGATGTTCCAGCTATAGGATCCAAGGTTTGGGACTGAACGTCAGATAACCTATTACATATTTCCTCATTCTGCTTATGTATTAAGATGTTGGTTCATCACAGAAAGACAAAGGCATTTAAACGATCTTGCTGACAACCCATTCTGGCCCAAACTTGAAACAAGAAGTGTGTGCGGTGTCTCAGGGTGACCCAGTTAAAAGCAGTCCCATTTAAAGCTATTAAGTGTGGTTTCTTTTTCAGTGAGGTCATCCTGTTTAATCCCTCTGGACTGAAGCAGCCTATAAAGCAGCCTCTTTAACAACTTATCTCAGTCCATTGCTTGGTGGAAGAAAGGGCTTGACTATTTAAGAGTGCTCTCTTCAAGAAAGAAGAAGGAAGAGGTTGGTAGCAAGGGGGAACATAGGTAAGAAGAATTCAAGCAGTAAAATGCTAGTCACATGGAGAAACTACTCAAGGGATTGCAAAAGAACACAGAAAGAGATTGGGAGCATGTACAAGGGGGAAGTCTCCAGGCTCCTCATCCACTTCCTCACCATTCAGTAAATCTGTCCTAGCTTAGAAAACCAACTGTAAAAAAAGGGGAAGATACAAGAAGGAGCACATTCAGAGCACGTGTTCCTGCGTTCCACCGTGGGAAAATGAAGAGCTATAACTGCCCAGTGCTGTTTCCTCTGGTCTGTAAAGCATCAGAGCCGATGCCTTTCCTGAATAGTTGTGTGAAAGAAAAAGGTATATTTCTTAATAGGAATACCACCGTTGACAAGTTTCTAAATCAGAAACTTTGGGTGGAGTGGGGAGGGTGTGACCAGCAATCTTTGTTTTAACAAGCCCTTCAGGTAAGTTAAGAGGACCAATGGCTTTTATGCCTTAATCTTTCCCAGTCTCCGGTATGAAAAGATAATCAAAGCCATACGAGCTTTCTTCAGTTCAGACCAGGAGATGTTAAAGAGATAAAATACATCTAGATTTACTGATTGCAAAAATGAAAAAGAAGATGTAGAATAGTACGAAGGGCGTGATATCAGATATAGTAAATAGTGTCGTCTGTCTCTCTCTGCTCTGTGAACAGGAAACTTCTAAAGGAAATGTAAACAATAGTTACATCTGGGGATCAAGATATTTGGGGATGGGAGAGAGGACAGAAACATTTACTTTTTACACTTAGAGCATTGTATATTTTGTTTATCCTAACAATTCCTCCTTTCTATACTTTCATATTTTTAAGGTTTCACAGTCAATTCTGATAATCAACTGAAATCAGGAACCACTGTAGAAAACTAGTTGTTAGTTTCCATTAGTGCAGTAGCCGTTAAGTGACCGTTGAAACATTTGTTCATTGACCGGGCAGATTCTCTCAAGTTCACTGTTTTCTGAAGCTTCTTTAAAGTCTTGCTCCAGAAAATATGTGCATTCAAGATAGGACCATCTTTGGGGTAACCACCAGTCAAGACCCATCACGGAGCTAGCTCTATGTCACACGATTTTCTCAAGTCCATTGCACAAGTTCAAGGTTCCTCGCACTCAGGTTCAACAGCAGTGTGGCCAAATTCGGAAGAAGATGCTGAGAAATACGATTTGGTTTACATGGATGAATTCAATTGGCATATATCAAAACCACTCATCTAAGAGGGTCTATCTTGTTCCCTCCGTGGAGATCAGCATACCCTGTTAGTACCCAGGAAAGAAAATAATTTTCAAGAGCAGAACAAATCTGTGTCAGCACTCCAAGAGGCGGTCCTTTCGATTTATCTGGAAGCAGGAAGAACCCCAGGCAAATTTTTGAGTATCCTAAACTTATCTCCTCATTCTAAGCCTTATCTCCTCTTTCTAAGCCTCTCCCATCCTCTCCCATCCGCTTTCTGCCTAAAGGAATCTGAGCCTTTCTGCCTTTACCCTGGGATCCTCAAAACTGACATTAAACAGCTCAGGATCTCTACTGCAGTATCCACACTAGCCTGCCCACCACGAAATATCTTCAAAACCATTCCTTCAAAATTATTCCTCCCATCATCAAAGTTTTAGCTTCTCTTCTCTGTGTCCCCAGTCCAATTGTTTAGTCCCCTAATATTCTAATCTTAATTAGCTGTAACTGAAGAAAGCAATTCCAGAAAGTCACACTTAGTGTTACATCAGTAATTCTCAGTTTCATTATCCCCCACCCCCAACACACCTGGGGGATATGACACATGGGATAGTGGGGGGAAAGAGGAGAGGAGAGAGGGACTGTATCACAATTTTAAGGAAGATGAAGCATGTGGTTTGAAAGAGCCCCCAGTTCTGATTCATAGTCCTTGAGTGACTTCTTTTGAGAGTCACTGGATTAGCTAGATATTAATTTCATAGTTAACATCCCAGGGCTATTTCTGTGTTAATACAGCAATTCTTTAAACCACAACTGAATCTCTAATTACAGAACTACAGACATACTGCTGGTGGGGAAGATATTTTGGGAAAAGGGAGCCTTGCTGGGCTTCTCCCAAATACGTCATACCGATGGGTGCATATGTCACCTGAACAGAGGGCTTTCTCTTCTGCTCAAAATTTTGCTAAAGATTTGCCAAAAATGTCTCAGAACCTTCCCAGTAGGTCACTTGAAATTCCACTTATTGGGCCAGTCCTGCCAAAGTAAGGCAAGAGAGGAAAACTATGCATTCTATCACCTCTTCATTTTTTAATGGTATTGACTCTTGAAACCCAGAGGAATGCTAGCTTCCATAAGCTTCTCTCCACAGACTGATATTTTAAGTCTGGAATGCTAAGAACTAACAACCTTCATTTTGCCCTTGTGGATAGGACATAGTTTACCTGACCTAGAATAGGCAGCTCTGTTTTTCTGATGGAAATCTTGGAAACCAACATGGAAAATATAACAATGGTAGCCTCATAAAACAAGGAAACATCCACCCACAAATATTTTTTTAGAGCTCCCAATATCACAAAAGTTTTGCTTTCATTTTGTCACTTTACTTTCCCTACAACACCTCAAAAATACCCATTTCTGGAACCCTTCTAACTCCACTGTCAATATTCATCACACATCATCACCCAAACCAATCTCCAAAACATCTTTGCTATCACAGAAACTGGAAATGGCTCCACTACCACAAAAGCGAACAGCATGCCTGTAAGTGAACCTCAAAAATATTACTAAACAAATCTTTTAGTTTAACACAATTTGACTGGGATCGTGTAGAATCAGACTAACTGAATAACCATTCTTAGAGTGAAAAGATAAAAGTCCAAGAGTCCAATCACATTTTTCACGAGATCCACCACGGAAAAGCTGAATGTTAATGATTCCAGCCATTAAAATTCCAGCCCTAGATCTACAGAATGGTTCTGATACTGCTTCACCAAGAAAGGCTGTAGTCATTTACTAGAAGCCCAAATGTTGACCAAAGCCTCAGCGTGGAGTTCAACTGAAATTCTCGCACTCACAGACTATAACCTTGAGCTGTCTAATAGGGATTTGACACATATTTTAAAGCAGTTTTTGTTTTACGTAAATCTCATTGGTTGCAAATAACAGAAGTCCTCTTGAACCAACTTAATTAAAAGCGGGGTGGGGGTGTATTATAAAGCTATCTCATGGATCCCCAGGGCAGGGAGAAAAGGCCTTATAAGGATTAGAGTCAGACACCAGAAAATTCTCTGGAACTAAGGCAATGTTATTTTTCTGTCTCTCTCCCTGCACCCACCCCCCAGTTCATTCTTTCTCTCTCTCTCTCTCTCTCTCTCTCTCTCTCTCTCTCTCCTTTCCCTCTCTCCTCCTCTTTCTCTTCCCCCTTCTCTGTCTCCCACCCCTCTGCTTCCTCTGTGTCCTCCCTCTTTCCTCTTCTGTCTCTCTGCTTCTTCTCTTTTTCTCTCTTCCTCCTTCCCCATAGTTTCACATCTCTGCCTTTCTCTGAGCCTTTGCTTCCATCCTACCTATCAGCAGAAGCCCTTTCTTTGTGTCTCCATGCACAGGCTACAAAAGACCACCTTTCAGTCATCAGAGTCTAACCAAAAGCTCAGTAGCAAACTCCTGGGAAACAATCAGACTGGCCCCAAATGGGTAAACTCTCTCTTTCTGATTGAGTCAATGGAGACACAGAGAGGCAGATTCTTACAGTATAAACATGGCTTCTGCAGTTCCACTTTCTGAGGAAGCTGGGAAGATACTAGCTATCCCTCTCACTGAAAAATATTTTAAAATGTAAAGGTCACAAATTGACAAATGGAAAAACCATTAGGCTAAACCTTTGGGAATTCTTTCTCTTCCTAGTTGGTTTCCACTAACATGAGAACTTATAAAATATCCTTTAGTGTTGTCTCTTGGGAAAAAAAAATACATATATACTAACAAGATGATTTTTTTTTTTTTTGTATAATTGAAAAATTCATGAACTAGGAAGGTTCAGGATACTCTGGCTCCACTGCTAACCAGCCATGTGTAAACATGATTCACTGCTACTATCTGGGTCTCCTCACTTATGCCAATCTCTAAGGCCCCTTCCAGCTCTTACATGCTAATTCTGAGATGTTAATACCTACACTTATAATAACTACTTGAAGAAGAGAGCTATCTGACTTTTGGGGTTCCTTTGGGAAGAACACTCAGAGCAGAGATCAAATAGATCTGCATCTTGTTTGGTTTTATAGTTAGTCTTTTGGAACTCTGGAGAGTAGGATTCATGGGATAAATGGCTTACACACTGGTAGCTTCGTTCATTCTTTCAAGCTACTTGGTGCCAATTATGGGAGGCTCTAAAGGAATTGGAGTACCAAAAGTGAGTTAATTTGCCTTATACTCACCAACAAAATTAGTCTCCAGAGCATTCAAACACACTTGCTAAATTGGGCATTTTCAGTGTCACTTAAATTCCAATGTGCATTCAAAATAATAACCCCAATGACAACGCCCATCGCCGTATTAAGCCCTGCTCTGGGAATTTGTGCAAGAGTGATAGTGAAAGAGCATTAAACAGAGAAAGAGAACATCCTGAAGCCTGCTTACTCATTTCCTATGATGGAAATCAATAAGCTTTTGACCACCACCAACACTATCAAAAAGCAGATGCTCAGCAGACCAGCCACACCTTCAATTTCACATCCTTTCCCATTAGAACTGCTGAGTGCGGCTTTCGAACCAGGCCGGATCAATCAGATATAACAGAAGATCTTTCTTGTCTTCTCTAGCACAAATTTCCGCTCTAAAAGGAAAATGGGTTCCTATTTTAGAAAGACTGATAATAAATCAGGGAAGTGATACGTCCACCATGTTTGTTTTTCTTGTATATAGTCTACTTTGCAACTGGAGATATTTAGGATAGTCAGTTATTATTATTTTATATATTTATTAATATATAAAATAATATTAGAGATATTATTTTATAAATGGTCTCTCACTCAAAGAAATACTATCGTTACCAAGAAAAAATATTTTGATTATATGTTCAATTGTGATGTACACAGTAAAGTGAGCACAAATGCTTGGCATATAATAGGTGCATGATAAATGCATGCTTCTCTTCTTTTCCCCAGCTGAATCAAATGGACAAGAAAAAAGGGAGAAAGAAATCTGGAATTTTTAAGGAATTTGCTCACAAGGTTATAATATTTCATTTAACTGTAGTTGTAATTTTCTGCCCATGATCTCAAAGTATTTTCACATTTATTATTGACCTTTCATAATCACCATGAGACATAAACAGGGCTAAAAATTAACAACTCCATTCCTTAATGAAAAAATTTAAGCATAGAAAGTCAAGGGACTTACTTGGATTTTTAGCAACTCAGTAACAGGATAGAATTCAGAGTCTCTGACTCTGGTCAAATTACAGTACCTCGTTAGGAATCCAGTATTAACAAGCCCTGTGTAACTGGTTATAAAATGTTTTCCTTAAAGAACTAGATTATATTCTTTAAAAAATAGGTTGCCAATATAACACAAATAAAAATGAATAGCTCTCTGTCTCTCCCTCTCTCTTCTCTGTATGTATAATATTTATTTGTGTGTGTACATATACATATACACTATCTGATCATCTGCCATAAGTGCTTAAGAGAATTCAAGCTCTGAAAAATGTGAGATGAGTTTAAATATGAAAAATGAAAAAAATTCTAACACAGATGCTCCATTCACATTGCAATCCCATCCCTGGACTGGAACCCTCATGAGGACACTCTGATGAGGTTTTTTCAGCTTGAGCCGAAGTAATACAGAATTTTAATAGTTTGAACGGCAGTAATAAAGCAATATTAATAAGAAGAAAAACTGTCATAGCTACTAATTGCATTTCAGGGTCTTTCTGAGAACATAGCAAGTCTTGAATCATGAGCAGGAGGCTGATTTTTTACGGTGTGGTTTGTAACAGTCAGACTATTATCAATATTATCATATACATTTTTGCCACACACCCGTCACATGAAGTCTGATTCATAGCAGCCATTCAGCACTGTTATCATGTTCCCTAGAGATGCCATTCACCCACAACTACCTACTGCCAGAGCCTGAGTATTAAAGTGAATAAGCCTTTCAGTAAGAACCTCCCCCGTTCCATTCAGACTCCCCTATTCCATCCTTCCTTACACCACAGTTTGCCTCAGACACTGACCCAGCGTTCTCAGTCTTTGTTGAACTGGCACATACCCATGAACTTGAATTTGTCAAAACACAGTGGGAGGAGAGGAAATTTGTGCCTTGCCTTCAACTATCTACGAGAACATCCCTCCGGGCTCTTTCCCACTCCATCATGTACCTGTGTGTGTGGGTGTGTGTGTCTGTTTATGAGTGTGTGTGTGTGTGTGTGTGTGTGTGTGTGTGCGTGCGTATGTCCCATATCGCCATTCCTCTTCAGTTTTCTTTTTTAAAATTGTTATCAAAAATATAAGTTAAAGTGATTTTTTAATCAAAAATACTATATGTGTATTAGGTTACATAAAATGTCAAATAATATTATAAGTCTTACAATAAAAACCAGCAAGTCATCGGCCTCAATCCCAGGGGCAACCACCTTCCTGTTGTGCAGAGGGCACAACTTTCTACTTTTCAACCATTTCTGCTGCTTCTTACTTCATATTTCTGAATATCCTCCTATTTCTTAGTTCTTCTCCTTTATATATGAGCTATTGGCTTCCTATCAGAAAAGAGAATGTAACTGCATGTTTACAGAAACCACTTACAAAGCACACACACTCATACTTTTCATCTACCTGATACTGAGATTTTTACTCAGTCTTTTGTATGTAGTCTCTTTGTAACTGTATGAATATATTTCACCCATAAGATATGTAATGCACAAATTTTCTTTCTTGTAAAGTTTTTGTTTTTCTTAGAGTTGATCATTCTTACTATCTGGGTGTTTTCTCAGTATTCATCACTAATCCATGCCTAACTGTCTGACGGTGATGGAACTCTTCCCTGGATAGTCAAACACATCAGAGCATCCATAAATTCCTTCCTCCCTCCCTTCTGTATCCCCTTCTCTTGCTCCAGCATGGACCACTAGCTCCATAGACCTGCCATATGATTGTCATCCTGGGTTTTTTTGTCACCATCATTCTGAAAATTTCCTTTACTTTTCTTCTGTGTTCAGTCCCACGTGTTCTTCTTCATGGTTTTAGCCCCTCATTTTGATGGAGCATGTCTTCCAGGAAGCTGCTCAGAAAGGCCACATGAGATGTAAATGACATGTCCATGTCTAAAATGTCTTTGTTCTATCTTCTATTCAGTTGGTAGTTTGATCGGGTAAAGAAATCCAGTCATTTTTATATAGAAATTTAAAAGATTGCTCCATTTTTTTCTAGCTTCTAATGTCATTTTAGCAAAGGCTGATGTTCTTTTAATTCCCAGTCATCTGTGTGAGATTTGGGATTGTTGTTTTTTTGGTTTTGGGGGAGTTTTGCCTTCATTAGAAAGTCTAGGGTTTCTTCTTTAATCCTGAAATTCAGAAAAGTCCCAATGATGTGGCTTTTTTATATTCACTTGGTAGAACCTTTCAACCTAGAAATTTATATATTTTAGCTCTAAAAAGTTCTTTTTCTTTTTTTAAGATTTTATGTATTTATTTGACAGAGAGAGAGAGAGTGAGAACAAGCAGGGAGAGTGGCAGAAGATGAAGAAGCAGGTTCTCCACTGAGCAGTGTCCCCAGTATGGGGCTCAATCCCAGGGCCCTGAGATCACAAAGGAGCCTGAGATCATGACCTGAGCTGAAGGCAGTCTCTTAACCCTGAGCCACCCAGGCACCTCGGAAAAGTTCTTTTGTAATATTTCTTTAATAATTCCTTCCCCTTAATTTTCCTCATTCTCTCTTTATGAAATTTATTTTGGTTGAGGCTGGATCTCCTGTATGGATCCTCCAATCATTTTATCTTTTCACTCTCATTTTTTCACTTCTTTTTCTGGGAAATTTCTTCAACATTATTTTCAACTCTTATTTTGAATGTTTTTAGTTCTGCTCTCATATATTCAATTTACAAATGATTTTCCTTGTCCTTTCCTTTATTTTTCTGAGGATAGTTTTTCCTCCTGTCATGTTCTCCTGACAAGTGACTGTGTTCCACCTCAGCTCCCCATTTTTTTAAACTACCTTTTAAATTTATTCTTTTTTTTGCACATTAAAAGGATCTAGTGACCTTTCATTCTCTGTTCACATTTAAACAAAGTACCTAAGAGCTGATTAAAAGCATTTGGGTTAATTAATACATATGGGTAGGATTTGATAACTGGTGGACCTGACTGTAGTATGATCAGGAATATTTACAGATACACCAAATGTCAATACCTACAGGTCTTTTTTCCTGGGCTAGTCAGAATCCCAGAGAATAATCCTTCTATTCCCTGCCTGGCTGCTGTAGTTCTGCATACCATATAGGCAAGGAGAAGAGAGAGCACACTCCTCAGGATTTAGAGGGACATTAACCCTTCAGTGTTTAGTACTGCTTCTTACACACGTCTTCATATGTCCCTTGTCTTCTCTAATTCAAAGTCTTGCCTTCATTCGAATCTTCTGCCAGAGAAGACGGGAATAATGACAGCTAAGTGGATTTGAGAGAGTCTGGGCATCTAATACTTCTTTCATAGATTCCAGTTTTCGGCTCTACCTACTTCCAGAGTAACTTGCCTTCAATTCCTGAGTTTGTCTCAGTTCATTAGGAAGAATCCACTTGTTTCCTTTTCTCTTGTCTCCTGCAGGATTATTCTGTCCTTCCTCCTTTACAAAGTCATCATGTCTTCCAAATTTGGACAACATCTCTTTCGCACTTCATGTCACATTGTTGAATGGATTTAAACCTTTGTCATTTCTTTTTTTTTTTTTTAAGATTTTATTTATTTATTTGACAGACAGAGATCACAAGTAGGCAGAGAGGCTGGCAGAGAGAGAGGAGGAAGCAGGCTCCCTACTGAGCAGAGAGAACCCAATGCAGGACTCGATCCCAGGACCCTGGGATCATGACCTGAGCTGAAGGTAGAGGCTTTAGTTCACTGAGCCACCCAGGTGCCCCATAAACCTTTGTCATTTCTTAATGATTATTTCAGTGGAGTCTGGGGAGATGACTCACGTGTTGTATCTATCGTGTTGGCTACAGGTCCCTCACTCCTCTTAACACCATGCTTTACTCATTTATTTGACCAATACTCTCTCAGTGTGTGTACATACTCGTGAGTAGTAAGAGATACAGTGAAGTATAACACACATTCTTGGTTTTAACGAAGCTTATACACAAGCTGAAAGACAAAATACACATACATTAACAAATTCTATGACAAATTAATACAAGCTTTTAAAAATATGGTAAAATCCTAATTCAATCCTGTCTAATTAAGTGAAAGGGAGTAATATAGCTAACTACTACAGGCATTCAGAACTGAGACAATCATCTTCGTCTAGAATATGAGGGCAGGTTTCACAAATAAAGTGGTACTTAAATTTCATAGAATTTGGAAAGCCATTGAGAATGAGGGAATTCCAAGTGAGAGAAACAGAAACACAGAGAGACCATGGGGAATGGTGAGTGAATATAGCAAAAACAGGTTTATACAAGGAAACTATAACTAGGTTATCATGAATTTCACATTTAAGGTAGAAAAAATATGCTAAGAAAAATATGGATAATAATAAAAAGCATTGTACTGAGATTCCAGGTTATGGTCCAAGGTGCACCTTGGACTCGATGTATAGTGAGAGTGAGTCACTATACTATCTCACTTACAACTTCGACCCATAACCTGTGAAATGTACCCCACAGAACTTCTTCATGGTGGAACTTCTGGGCATGCCAATTAGCCTCTCCCAAAGAAAGGAACGATGAAGGAGCAGATTCTGCAACATCTGCTTTCTGAATGCTTTATACAGCAGATTTTTGGATCTACTCACCTAAAGTTTTAAAGGAGTGGGTGGCATGGTGGGTGGATTACTGCTATAAAGGAAGTGGCAGTGAACTTTCAGAAAGAGAAAACATGAATGTGGGATAAAAGATTCTCTGGGACAGCAAATATGCTGAAGATGGTAGCTGCATAAGAGTTCAGGATCTAGCCGAGCAAAGGGGTAATGTACACCATTCAAAAGAGAGGGGAAATACAGGAGCAAACATTCAAATTGGAACCCTGTGCATTTATAAAAAACTAAAGTGTAGTCAATTTATGTTTGCAGAAGTACTTATGGCTGTTTGGTGGCAGAAAAAATTGTAAATATGTGAATATTATAAATATATGGTATGCCAAAATCTTCTCTAATGAGCTAAAATTTAAATAATCAAGCTGGGCACTAACAAGTTTTGTTCCTTATATTTTTTTCTTTCTTCTTCCTCCTGCAACACTTCTGCAGCACTTCTTTCTACCCCAAACCCTTCCAGAATCCTTCACTCTTCACAGAGTAATAGTCATTCTTCCATTTTCTCCTTTTAGTTTTCTTGTTTGTTTTGTTTTGCAAGGTACCAAGAAATTCTTTGTATCAACCTCTCTTGGCAATTGTCTAAACGAGTAGATAACTGCCTTTTCTCTGGAAATGCTGAGAGTAACCAGATGGTTTCCTCGTGACCTTTCAAAGAAGCTGTCTTGTTCAAACGGGAATAAGAAGTCATCCTAATCTGGAGGTGAGTTAGCGTTGTAACATTTGCTGAAGACTCGCTCCAGAAGCATAGCTCTTCCACTGACAGTAACAGATACAGTCACTCAAGGTCAGGCTTGAAACCACACAATAGCCAGAGATAGGTCCAAAAAAAGCCGAATTCGCAGTGACTTTCCCCACATCCTAAGAAAAATAGTGTTCTGAGGTACATCTTTATCGAAAGAAAAAGCCAACCATCAGTAATTGCTGTCAGTGCACTTCTCATATGTGTCATTGTGCTAGATAACTTCTGTTTGTCCTTCCATATTCTCTCTCCATTCTACTTCATCCTGTTCTGCGTCTTCCTAGGCTGATCAATGAGGACCTTATCAACAAGACTTCCATGCTCCCAGTTTCCCGTTGGGTTTGGCCAATAAGAGCCTTAGCAAGAGATCAGAGTTTAGAAGGAGAGTGAGATTAGGGTGTTTATTCACCTCGCTTCTTCCCAGGGAGGCCCCTCTATGTTGGACATCTCCTTCCATCCAGGATCAATGGGCCTTTCCAGGCAAGCTTCGACACACAGCCTTTTTTTTTCTGGCTCAGCGACTGCTCCTTCCCCTCATTCTTTCAGATCCAAGTGTAGAAACACTTCATCCTCCGCTCCTAGCCTCAGGTTGCTATACTATGTCATGTGGTTGTCCTACTCTACCTTCCCCTCCAACACACACCTTTATAAACAATCCCTTTGTAAGTAAACTCTCCTAGAATCATCCTAATTTGAGTATGCCATCTATTTCCTCCTAAGAACTGACAGAG
Organism: Lutra lutra; assembly: GCF_902655055.1. Taxonomy (NCBI): domain Eukaryota; kingdom Metazoa; phylum Chordata; class Mammalia; order Carnivora; family Mustelidae; genus Lutra; species Lutra lutra. The sequence continues at coordinate 57,943,592 of NC_062284.1, forward strand.
ATACTAACTCAAGAAATGAGTCATTTAAAATAAAAGATTTTGCGTAAGACATCAATATTTGAAAAGAGGTGAAACCAACACAGCAAGTGAAAACTTTTCAGCTTTGAAGTCAAAGAAAGGTTGGTTCAAGTTCCAGACCAACCTCTTATAAACTGTGTGTCCTTGGACGAGGTAATCAAACTTTCAGTTGATTAAGCAGTTGTTTAATCTCTAAAATGAACATAATAATAATTGTACCCACATCATAGAATTGCTATGAAGAATATGGGACAATTTTAAAAGAGATTAAGTAAATCCATATAAGCCAAGCTTTACATTCATATAAGCTAAAAATAAAATCATAATAATACATATGCTTATTAGTTAATAACTAATAATAATAAATCTTCTGAAAGAGTTTTAGTCTAGATGATGGACTTGAATTGGATCTTAAAGATTGGGTAACCGGAATTCATGTTGGCAGGCTCAAGTAGGACTTACCCAAGATATATTTCTTCACACACATATATATGAGAATGATCACTTTTGATTTTCCATTAGTGTTCTAGTTCCAGACTTCTAAAAGGAAAGATACCTTGAGATTTTGGCAGATAATCAAGATAAGAAGTCACTTCATCTTTTGTCAAATATAATGACCACTTTGTCCAGAAACATTCCCCAGCATAGTCATACATAAGAACCATTGCATATATCCGTAACTTCATTTGAAAGCAAAACAAGGGCCACCATTCCCCTATCAGTGCCATGAATTAATCACTAGCTTTAATTAAGAACTACATTGCAGCGGCCTCTATAATTGGAGAGTTAATTTAATGAGCTATTGCAAATTAAAGTAATTTCCACTTCCTTAAACTCAACCATGGTAAATGGAGTTTTTCAGGAAAACTTTATTACCTGTCTGATTATCCTAAGCCTTCCAGATCATCTAGTTTGGATCATGTTTGTCTCTAGGCCAGGGAGCAAAATCCCTGGGTCTGAAATCAGAAAGATGATGACAGTACATTCATGAAGCAGATGTACTTTTGTCATACAAAGTTTACATATGTTAGTAGATTTAAATTGGTCTATGAACAAAGTCAATTGCCATTTCTTGATTATTTATATAAATTAAAGAATGGCTTAATTTAATTTCTACCATGTGTGCCCTCCAGCAATAAAGGTTACTGAAGATTTCAGTCCTCTTTTCAAAGGACCAGGGAAGAAAGACTACCTACTATCTGCCAATAGTCAGCTGTACTTCATAAGAGGTAGTTTATTTTGGAGTCTATAATGATCTAATCAAGAAAACCATAGATCTGATGTAACTTCCCCTCCTCAGCTCCAGCACCTCTCCTAGAAAAGACCATAAAGAAACTGCAAACAAACAAAAAAATAAAACTGTATAGGACTTCACCACTAGGCACAGTCCCAAACCAAGACAGGCAATTTTAAGGATCTTGACATCATGGCCAAAATAGACAAAGCAGATGTGGTTAGCCTGGTTGACTATGGATTGTTGGACTACGATGGCAGCAGAATACATTAACCCCTGCACCCAGAATCAAGGAAGGAGGTGCTTCTGAAAGCAAGAAAGAGAGGTTTATGATTCTTTACCAGTGTTGACATGTACATATTTGAAAACATCTTCATTGCACACTCTAATTAAGTAGTTCTTTTCTAGCACTATTTTGCAGAGGATCCCCAATATGAGAATAAATAAGAGAAAAAGAAAGTTTCATATGTAGCCCTATTGAGGCTGTCTTTTCACAAGAACAGCATGCAGACTCTACATTCTTCACCTGAGTTTTTCAACTCTGGATAGACATATTCTACTACTCCTTACTTTTGGTCTCTACCCTAAGAATAGGTAGAGAAGGAAGACCATGTCACAGCACCAGGATTAATTCCAACCACATTTCTGCCACTAAGTCACTTTGTATTTTAGGGCAGATAACATGACCTCTGAGTCCCAAAGATCAAATAAATTGTCCACTGTAATGAGATAGTACATATACATGAATTTTAGAAATTCTAAACTACTCTATTAATGAGGGTTGAATAATGAAAATTTTAGTTCTGTGTTTTCATTTCTCAAAAGTGTCTGATTATTAATAATTCAGTAAGAGTGCAAATTTTCTCATCAATAGTCTTAAATTCAGTGAAACAGGTAATGATAGGCAGTGAAACAGGTAATGATGGCTTGATAAGCCAAGGCAGTTATTCATTTTATATAATAAAATACTTTGTGTTAACTTTTTATTTTATTTATTTATTTTTAAAGATTTTTTTTTTATTTGATACAGAAAGAGAGAGAGCACAAGCAAGGGAAGTGGCAGGCAGAGGGAAAGGGAGAAGCAGTTTCCCTACTGAGCAAGAAGCCAGGTGGGCAGGCTCGATCCCAGGACCTTGGGAACATGATCTGAGAAGAAAGCAGAGGCTTAACCAACTGAGCCACGCAGGCATCCCCTGTGTTAAATTTTTTAAATGCAGATTACGAACATTTTTTTTTTCCTGAATCACCTTTATGGGGGAAAAAAAAAAAGGTTTGTTACCAATGACTTTGATAAAATCAAAGGATAAGTCCATGAGAACTAACCATGAAAAAATGTGATATAAAGTTATAGCCTTTAAAAAATAACAGTCTGTGTCTGATTACAAGAATAACACATGCTTGCCAGGTGTGGCGGCAGCTACCTGCCGATCATCCCAGCTACTCTGGAGGCTGAGACAGGAGGATCGTTTGAGTCCATGAGTTCTGGGCTGTAGTGAGCTATGCAAATCAGGTAACTCCACTTAAAAAACAAAAAAAAAAAGCTCATGTTTATTGGAGGACATTTGGTAATTAGTCTTTAAATTATTAATTTTTTAATATGTGGTCTCCTGTATTACCTAGTCAAATGTTCAAATGTACTACTTTTTTTTTTTTAAGATTTTATTTATTTATTTGACAGATCACAAGTAGGCAGAGAGGCAGGAAGAGAGAGAGGAGGAAGCAGGCTCCCCGCTGAGTGGAGAGCCTGATGCGGGGCTTGATCCCAGGACCCTGGGCAGAGGCTTTAACCCACTGAGCTATCCAGGCACCCCCATATGTACTACTTCTTACAAAAGTTTCTCTCCTTCACCGAAGGTGAGACCGTATGGACAACTTTCTATAATGTGGGCACTGGACTCAGTGGTCCAGGTCTATTCCTCTACAGCAGTTTTCTTTTATGTGCTCTACATTTTGACAGAGAAGAGAAAGGAATTGAGGAGCTGCAGTAGGCCGGCCCCAAGATTCCCAGTCGTTGGTGTATACACATCTTCACGCGGGGATCCAATCAAAACTTAATCCAGGTGCTACTGTGAAGAAATGTGCGGATGTAAGTAAGGTTACAAATCAGTTGATCTTAATCTAGAGAGATTATCCTTAGCAGACCTGGTATAATCAGGTGAACGTATTCAAGAGACAGGGTCCCTCCTGAAAAAAGATTTGGAACATGATAAGGAAGCCTCTAGAACTGAGACTAGCCTCCAGCTGGCATTTGGCAAGTAAACCGGGATTTCAGTCCCACAACTGCAAGGAACAAGATTCAGCCAACAACCTGAATGAGCTCGGAAGCAAGTTCTTCTCCAGGGCCTTCGGAAGAGCACATGGCCTGGCCACCACCTTGATTTCAGCCTACAAAGACCTTGAGCAAAGAAGCCAGCCGTGTTGTGCTTGGACATCTGACCTACAGAACTGTGAGTTAACAAATGGGTATTGCTGTAAGCTGCTATGTGTGTGGTAGTTTGTTGTGAGACAATAGAAAACAAATGCAGAATTTTATTTGTAAAAGTCTCAGTTTATTCTTTTCTGTTGCTGCTGTAGTGTTCTATTGCATGAATGTGCCTCCATTTGTTTATCGATTCAGCTGCTGAGGAACATTTGGGTTGTTTCCAATGTGGGGCTATGCTGAATAAAGTAGCGAAGAACATTTGTTTACAAATCTTTGTGGGGACATCTGGGGCTCCTTTTTAACTCCAGCACTGAAAACATATAAGGAACCATTAATTCAGGGATACTTACCTATTAATCAGTCACCCTCTGTTTGAGACACGATCCTTGACCACCAAGGGTCCTGGATGTCCTTAGAGCAGCCTCCGAGTGAGTGTGCTGGCTGAGTCCCCCAGCCTATTCCCCCACCTAATTCCAAGCCAAACTCCATGATGCCTGCTTGGAGTTGCAGGGCAATTCTACAAATACAAAAAGCCTGTAGATACCCAGGGACCGCAATAGCTTACATCCAAACTAACTAGGAGATGAAAAGGAAGGAAATAAAGAGAAGAGAAACCACCTGATCACCACACCCATGCTCCTCGCCACGGATGCCATGGCAGGACATGCGCAAAAGCAGTGCTGTTGAGACTCTCCACTAGTTTTCAGGGGTATTTGCTCAGGAAAGTATTCTAGAGTCACTAGCACCATATTTCTCACTCAGTAATTAAAACAACAATTTTATGATCCTTTTTTTTAATACAAAAAGGTGGAGGAGGTAAGTTTGGCAACTTACCTAGGAATTCAGGAGTCAAGGATGGAGTAAGAATTCAGGTGCCTGGAATTCCTGCCAGGTGCGCTCTGCATCAGGGGATAGTCCTTTCCACTTGATATAAACCCGGAACCAGAGATGCTAACACATGCATCACAAATGCGTGCTTTTGCATAGGTTTTGCTTAAGCTTAATTTTAAAGCTTTAATTTTAAAATTTTGACTGGGTAGAAGAGATTGTCAAAATTTGTTTAATTCTAGTTGGTTGTTGGGTGCCTGGATGGCTCAGTCCGTTAAGTGTCCGACTCTTGGTCTCAGCTTAGGTCATGATATCAGGGTTGTAGGATTGAGCCTTGTGTTGGACTGGGTGCTCAGTAGGGAGTCTGCTTGAGTTTCTCTCCCTCTTCCCCTTCTCCTGCTTTCGCACATGCAGGCTCTCTATCTCTCAAATAAATAATTTTTTAAAAATCTAGTTGGGGCGCGCCTGGGTAGCTTGGGTCATGATTCCAGGGTCCTGGGATCAAGTCTCATATCAGGCTCCTGGCTCAGTGGGAGAGCCTGCTTCTCTGTCTCCCTTTGCCACTTCTTTCCCCGACTCGTGCTCTCTCTTGCTCTCTCTCCCAAATAAAAGTAAAATCTTTTTTTAAAATGTAGTTGGCATTTAATTGAATGCAATTTAGTTTTGTCAATGTCAAGAGTCACAGGGGACAAAATGGGAAAGGGGAGGGACGATAAGATACTGACTTGGGTAATTGTCCCAAGATGCCTCATTCAAAATTTATATTGCTTCAAAACCCCTCTGTTTGTTGGTAAGAGATAACCAAGTTTCAAATATAGTATATACAGGTTTTAGAAATGCTAACTTCAAGAATGGCCTCTAGTCATGGGAACTAGTGCCTTTAAGTATCCAGAACTGGGAAAAGAGAAACTATCATAATGAGATGTATGATTTATTTGAGAATAGAAAGAAATTTCTCCAGACAGATAACAGTGGCCTAGGTAGAGGAACACAATAAAAGAAGTACTGGAGAAGATAAAATTGTCTTTTTAGAGTCTAGCTAATTGCAGAATGAGCGCTTTTGACTGAAAACAATATCCATTTGACCATGGCTGACTGTGATGTCCTGTCTTCTATCTGGAGTCAACAGTTTGGTCACTGCCTCTCAAAACTCCCACCTAATTCCAGCATTCTCACAGAGGGAGGTCAGTAACTGGTAACATCTGGGGAGGGGCGGGCGTGGTGTATGTATCTGCCTATCTGCCTGTCTGTCCAGGAGAAAGTAACAGCTTCGCACAGGTAGAAGTTTATCCCCAAAAGTGAGAACTTGGAATCATTTCTCCTCGTCTTTCTTCTCTGTTTGTCAGGGTATGATAGTTTTCTGAAGTAAAGACTCCACTGAGAGAGTGATCTATCATAATGGAAAGGACAAACCTCATTTGGTCCCCCTCTGTCACCAACTAACTTTAGGACCTTGAGCCAATAACTTCATTTAGTAACTTTGTCTGTAAAATGGGCAGTTCCCCCCTAGTTTACATGATCGCCAAAGGATTTTACAGCTCTGTGACCTAACTACTGGCCATATATGTCTAAATACATGATAACCTCGGGGAGCCTCGTTGGCTCGGTTGGTTAAATGTCTGACTCTCGGTTTCAGCTCAGGTCACTATCTCAACGGCTGTGTGATTGGGCTCTGTACTCAGTGGGCAGTCTGCTTGAGGATTCTGTCTTTCTCCCTCCCCCCACTCCCTCTGTCTCTCTCAAAATAATTTAAAAATATATATCTAAATATATGACAACCTGAGAAAATCTCTCTTGGCCACGACGAGGTACACTTTTAGGGACATGGCCATATAATTCAAATGTCTACTCGAAATGTTCAGTTATGCATACATATTTAAAATCACATTTATAAAATAATATACTGATTTTTATTTTATTTTTTTTAATTTTTTTTTAAGATTATTTATTTATTTATTTATTTGACAGAGAGAGATCACAAGTAGACGGAGAGGCAGGCAGAGAGAGAGAGAGAGAGAGAGAGGGAAGCAGGCTCCCTGCTGAGCAGAGAGCCCGATGCGGGACTCGATCCCAGGACCCTGAGACCATGACCCTAGCCGAAGGCAGCGGCTTAACCCACTGAGCCACCCAGGCGCCCTAATATACTGATTTTTAAATAATGTACTCATCCACTGTCATTTCATATATCAATGTTATTCCTCACCACTGCTGTTTTGTGATTTATTCAACATTTCATCAGACAGACACATCATTATCCCTTCCTTCTAAGTTGTTTGAGAACTAACACTTCTCAGGACCATGTACAATATTATCACTAGAAATCATATCCCAAGTCACCCATTTGCATAGTACTTGCTCATTTTCTCATTTCTTCCAGGTACATATTTATAATATCCATAATGAACCATTTGTGTAATTGCATTTTTATGTGTTCTCTAAAAGGCTTATTTAAGAAAAAAAATAAAAAATCTGGGTGGGTGGGTGGCTCAGTTGGTTAAGCAACTGCCTTTGGCTCAAGTCATGATCCTGGAGTTCCAGGATTGAGTCCCACATAAGGCTTCCTGCTCTGCGGGGAGTCTACTTCTCCCTCTGACCTCTTCCCTCTCATGCCGTTTCTCTCTTTCTCTCTCTCTCAAATAAATAAATAGAATCTTTAAAAAAAAATCTTTTTTTAATCTAACACTTGAGTTTAAGGGCTAATAATTATAAGAGTAATGACTTGATCAGTAATAAATTTCTTTTCCTCTTTGTTTTAACCAGTTCTGGCAGATGACCTCTATAAGCACCCAAAACAGACATCAGCTTAGATCATTTCACCCCAAAGCATCTTCCCCTAGGGTAGTTTGTTGTTCCAAATTCAGCTATTGAGAGAGTATCCAGAGATGATTCCATTAGGTTGTATACTGAAGGTGACTTCCTTTTTTCTGGAAAATAATTTTGGAGACAAAAAATTCACCTTAAATTTGGGAAAATGAGGGTATGTATAAAGCCATTACTTCAAATCAAATTAATTCTAGAAATGTAGAAGCAGTGTATGCTTTGTTTGCCCATTGTTTTTCTTCATTTGGCTTTGCAACCCAAGTTCACAACCCTCTAAGTAGAATTCCTGTAAAATCGTATTACTATTATTCTCCTTTTAAAAAGAAAGAAACAGAATGTAATATGTCTGCTCAACAAATAAGGCTAACTCTGAACCACAAGAAAACTAAAAGGAAGCCCTTTAAAAAGTAACCACCCCCACTGGTTTATCATGTTCAGCCCAACACTGACCAAGGAGATAGAAAAAGAAAAGTTCACACACAGTGCGCTTCATCCTTTCTCAGTTTTTCTTCTGAAGTCAACTTTCCAACAATAACCTGGGTTGTGCCTTTTTCTTCTGATTTTGCTCTTTACATGGAAGGGGGGACATGCTGGTGCCTGTAATAGTAGCTGGGAGCTGCTGCCTTTAATTTGCTCTCTTGGTCATGCGAAAAAATGTTGCCACTTGCTAGCAGCCCTTCCCAAGATACTGGGGCATTCCTGCCAGAAGTAACCATGAAAACTTTTTCTGATCAGGAGGCAGGAAATGAAAAGAAACCTGTCCCGTTTGGTTCAAAATAAGGATGAGTGTATCTAGAAGAGTCCTGGTTGAGGGGTGGGGGGAGGAGGTAGAAAAAGGGTGGGGGGAAGAATAATAAACTCGGCTTTCTACCTCCAACACCATCACCCTTTTTTTGTCCCCAACAGAAACCTACAGGCAAGCTGTTCTCAGTGGCTGTTAAATATTCAAAATTCTAGGAGGGAAGTGTTATGCGTGATTAGAGCAAAAAAGTAGGAGCAAAACTGTTGTGTTCTCTCTTCAGTTCTGCAGCAGGCAAAGTTATGTGACCTGTTGTCCAAATGTCTCCTTCCCCTACCTCAGCTGGGAGAATGGGAAGGACAAAGAGGCTTTGGCTCCAAGGATAAAATAGGTCAATTCTAAAGAGACTGAGGGTCACCTTAATAGCCCCTAACTCTTATTTCCATCTAAATAGAAAGCTCAGACTGAAGTAAGGGCATCCTCAGGCAGCCAATCTCTGGAACACATTGTTCTTAAACCTTGGAAGTCAAACAAGAAATCTCACAGATGATCAACCCCCACCCCCACCCTAGATACTGGCTACCTGATGTCACCAGAGCTCTGTTCCCTCATTCGGGGGGCGGGGGGAAAGTTTCCCAGTATCCTTATTAAGAGAATTTTGAACAGAATTGTTTAAGGAGAGGGTTAATACTGACTTTTGCTCAAGATGGCCAACTCCTCCCCCACACAAAAATCTGAAAATAATTCCGATAAAAAGAGCAACTCTGCTTGTGAGCAAACCAGATGGCTACACACCCCTTCATCAAGTCTGTTAGTTTTCACATCACCGCCTTGAAAGTTTCTCCCCAGGAAAACACATGGACATGAGACTTTTTGACTGAGTTAAGAATCTGTTTTAAAACAAGGCCCATCCACACTAACTCCTAGGTCTGCCTGACATAATTGCCCGCTTCATTTTCCTCAGGATATTTTCCCTGGCAGATTGACTACCCTTCTGGATAACTAAATATATCACTTATGGTCAACAAAGTGAAAACATTGAGGCTTCTTTGTGGAGAACTCAGACCGAAGCTCGGTAATTGCCCAAATTCTCTGGATCTTCAGTCTCAGTATGTCGGGGCTGGGCATGCTCTGAAGGGTTGGAGCACTCATGTTTGGAAAAAGGCTCAGATTCTACTTAAAGGTTTATTTGCAGAGCTGCTCACTAAAGCATAAGTAGAAAGAACATTGGAGGCCACTTATTAAGGGAAGCTTCCTGTTTCATTGGAAGTGGAGACTGAATACTTTATAATCTCACACAACCCCCTTCCTCCAAGTAATTGTCATATCCCAAAGAGATGATAAATAAAGTCCAATCTTGGAACTGGCACACTTTGTCCGTTGCCCAACATACTGTGTGAGCCCATTAAAAGAAAATTGGCATCTTGGCAAATATTAAATTACTGACAATAGCCTGAATTGATCAAAATAAGGGACTAAACTACTCTTTACATAGGCATGCAGTTCTCAGCATGAGATAGAGTTTATGAATAGACTTAAGAGTGATTCTCCTAAAAATTTTGTGGAAAAGAAATTGACATCTACCTATGTGCCTTTCAGTGGAAGGGTCCATAACTTCATTCACATTCACAAAGGGCCCCTGACAAAAACTGTTAACAGCTGGAAGCATTAGTCTAGAACATAAGCGCTGAACATTAAGTAACATACTACACCTTCAGAATTTAGTTTTACCAGTTCAATTTTTGAAATGAATTCATTACCCTCTTCCCAAATCCTGAGTGTGCTGTATATATGCCTACAACCAACAAGACTACTTGAACTAGTCTAGATTAAACCAAACCCATGTGTGAGATATTAAAGCAGATTTTCTTCTTTCAGTTAATGATTTTATTTAATAAAAAACCTCTCTTTAGTAATCTGATTAACCATTAATGAGAATAAGAAATATCATGTGAAACAACTTTAAAAAGAAATGAATGCCAATTATAGTTTGGCATCCTTCTCACTAATTCTAATTTTTTTTTAAGATTTTATTTATTTATTTGACAGAGAGAGATCACAAGTAGACGGAGAGGCAGGCAGAGAGAGAGAGAGAGAGAGGGAAGCAGGCACCCTGCCGAGCAGAGAGCCCGATGCGGGACTCGATCCCAGGACCCTGAGATCATGACCTGAGCCGAAGGCAGCGGCTTAATCCACTCAGCCACCCAGGCGCCCCTCACTAATTCTAATTTAAACTTAATCATCACTATGAATTATCTATCTCCTAAAAGACCTAATCTTGTTTAACAACAAAGCACTCTCAAATTTTGTATCATATGTGATAACGGTGTTTTTAAAAAAAGTGTTAGCTGTCCATTATGCTTGCTAGATATAATCAAAAAGATCTAATATATGGTAAGATTTCAAGAAAACTCTAGTTTTAAGTAAAACTTCAGCACTTTATCAGATTCTACACTTTTTAATTGTTTAATTCAATTTTATCCTCTCTATCTCAACATACTGTTGTGCCAAAATTTTCACAGGAGCCTCTCAAATTTTTTTAAATTATTTTTCAAGAACAGCTCTATTGATGTAAGTCACATACCATAAAATTCGCACACCGAACACATCACCACTGTCAAATATTAGAAATTTTCATCACCCCCAAAAGAGTCTCCTGTCCATTAGCTGTTACCCGCCCCCCATTGCTCCCTCCCTCAGCCCCTGGCAACCACTGATCTACCTTTCTGTTTCTATTGATTTGCCTATTGTGAACATTTCGTAGAAGTGGAATCATGCAATATGTGGCCTAATGTGTCGGGCTTCTTTCACTCAGCCTAGCATTTTCCTGGTTCATCCCTGTTGGACCTCCATCAGGACTTCATTCTTAGAGGCTGGTCTTTCAAAATTTTAAATGCTATTTTATTTGGGCTATTACTAAGTGTGTAGTGACGTCTGTCCAATGTCATTCTGAACAGGTTCTGCAACACAGTGGAAGCAATGTATAGCAATAAGAGGCATGGCATGGTGCCAAGCTTTCTTTCTTCTGAAAGAAAGCCCAGAAAGTGCACTGAACCATCAGATCTCCCCAGGCAATAGTGGAGTGGAGTTAGGCAGGCAAGAAGATAGTACTATCTGTGGGACTTTTTAGGGCATCCAGATATGCCCCTTGGTCTTCCAACTGTTTTATTTCCTTCAATACCGAAAATTCTAGTGTCCAGACATGTGCAGAGCACACAAGAAGGTTGAGAACCATCGTTTCATTTACCCTGGTTTTCTCTGCTTGGCTAATTGGTAACTGCCATCAACATACACCGAAACCTTTTTAGGGTGAAAGCAAAATGCTCTTGAATTGGCTCCATATGAGCCTTGCTTATCTTTTAGCAGAAGGTCATGCTCTGCTGGGTCATGACCACAGGTGGTCTAGTTATCATAGCTTTTGCTTTCTTTCTGCATAGGCAGAGGAGGAACAGTCTACACATTGCTATGATGCCACCAAGACCATAAAGGGTCTGTCCTCCTTTCTCCCTATCATAAAAAGATCCCTTTCCACTTAATTATTTCTAAGAACCACATCCCCCCCCTTCTATAATGCTAGTCAAAGAGTTTAAATCGACTTACTTAGAACTAGGTGTGATTTTTATTTGGCTACAATTACAGGATTCTTGCCTATTTTAAGCACGGTCTAGAGTAATGGTTCCCATATGATCACAGAAAACTTGTTAAAAATGCAGATTTCCTGGGTTTGATTCTGGTTAGGTAAAACTGCGGTAGAGCCCAGAAATTTGCATTCTAAGTTGCCAAATTGTCCTATGTTGATGCAGAAGACCCATTAAAAGAGCTGGAAATACTGCCTTACTGACTTCAGTATATAAACTGTCCCATACACTATTTCAAAATGTCCTCCTTGAGCGTTTATATATTCCATAACACAATAAAGTTAGAGAGGAGGACACAAATTTTAATTTTTTTGTTTTTGCATCTCACTTAGTAGGCTTTACTGATGCCAATGTTTATCCACATGTTCCTCCATACATGGTATGCAGTAATGTTTATGTTGTCACTGCTTGATGGGAAGATGGTGACTGTAGAGAAGATTCTGGAGAGATGAAGCTAGTTCAAAAGCAAGAAAAGAAGGAAAGGAAATATTCAGTTCCCTAATCTTGCCATCTCTTGATCTTTGGCCCTCAGTTCCTTCTTCAAGTCCTCAAATCAAATCTTTTATGTAGCACATTGAAAAATTTGAACATATCCACTATGGAACTCACAGCAGATTTTGGCAATGGGTTAAGGGCATCTGATGATAGCAACCTGACATCATCTTGCATGTTCACATGTCACTATTAATTTTGCTTAAAGCTAAGGAATGCATATAACTGTCAACTAAAATTGCCTACCTGAGTCTAGAACCTTCCTTTTTCATCAAAAGGCTGTATGTCCATATGTAACAATAGTCAAAGTTAATGGTCAAAGTGTTTTAAGAATACTTCTCTCCCAGGTTAAAAGTTAGATTTCTGTATTTTACTTTGGGCTCAACAATTTTTTAAAAAAATATTTTATTTATTTATTTGTCAGAGAGAGAGAGAGCGCACAGGCAAGTAGAGTGGCAAGCAGAGGCAGGGGGAGAAGCAGGCTCCCTGCCGAGCAAGGAGCCTGATGTGGGACTTGGTCCTAGGATGCTGGGATCATGACCAGAGCCAAGGCAGCCACTTAACTGACTGAGCCATGCAGGCATCCCACTTTGGGCTCTACTCTTGATTATCTAGCACTGAATTCCATCTACTGACAATATTCTAATTCCTAACTGAAATAGTGCAATATACAAGTGCACAGTGGAAGAAACATAAAGTGTGTGAACTAAGAGGCAGAAGTACATCTAAAGCTAGAGATGTTCCAACAGCAAGTTCAAAAGAAAACATAAAGGTCAGAGATACACAGGAACCAAGCAAGGAAGCAGAAATTATATAGATTACTGGAATATACTGGATTATATAGATATAGGTATATTGGATTATATAGATATACTGGAATATTTATTTATTTATTTATTTATTTGACAGAGAGAGACACAGTGAGAGAGGGAACACACGCAGGAGGAGCGGGAGAGGGAGAAGCAAACTCCCCATGGAGCAGGGGGCCTGATGTGGGGCTCGATCCCAGGACCCTGGGATCGTGACCTGAGCCGAAGGCAGATGATTAAATTTTTAAAATTTAATTAGCCAATGTATAGCACACCATTAGTTTTTGACATATGTTCAATGATTCATCAGTTGCGTATCATACCCAGTGCTCATCACATCAGGTGCCCTCCATATTGCCCATCACCGAGTTACCCTTTCTCTCCCCCCACCTCCCTTTCCACAACCCTCAGTTTGTTTCCTGGAGTCATCATATGTTTTTACTCATATGTGGGACATAAACAATGGAGGACAGCATAGGAAGGGAGGGAATACTGAAGCAGAAGAAATAAGAGAGGGAGAAATATTGGAATATTAAAAGGTAATAGGTAACAGGTAAAAGCCTCAGCACTAGGACAGAGTGCAGGTAAGTGGTCAGCAACCAGGAGGTCTGCCTGCATGGGATGCTAAGGCAGCCCTGTCTCAAAACACATGGGAAGCATCAGACACAAAAAGAATCCATTCTGGACAATCAGCTGTCCTGGTCCTGTCCACTGTCCCAGAAGCTGTCTAAGACTCCTTAGCCATATTCTATTGAGAATAATCCCAGCATTTAGCGGTGGGGGGCAGCGGTAATAGAAAGGAAGATATGTGTTTGGGGAATAAGAACAAGTCTTATCTTTTTTTTTAATTGAAGTACAATTTAATTTTTTTTTAAGATATTTTTTTTTTATTTGACAGACAGATCACAAGTAGGCAGAGAGGCAGGCAGAGAGAGACAGGAGGAAGCAGGCTCCCTGCTGAGCAGAGAGCCCGATGCGGGACTCGATCCCAGGACCCCGAGATCATGACCCTAGCCGAAGGCAAAGGCCCCAACCACTGAGCCACCCAGGCGCCCCAGAAGTACAATTTAATTTTTTAATTGAAGTACAATTGAAGGACCCACATTGTCACATCAGCTTCAGGTGTCCCGCACAGTGATTCAAGAACTCTGTTCATTATGCTGCACTCGACACTCGTCCATGCAGCCACCCTCTGTCGCCATACAGTGCTATTAGAGTACCATTGACTCTATTCCTAGGCTGTACCTTTCATCCCTGTGACTTCTTCATTCTATAACTGGAAGCCCGTACGCCCCACTCCCCTTCAGATGGTATCCTCAAAGCTAGTCTAATGCAAATGTGCACGAGAAGGTGAGAAGTAATGTAGAAACGGGAAACAGAAATTTAAAGGATTTCCGTCAGGCATCATGTCCTAGGAGAAGCCATCCTGGAATTCTCTGCCTGGGTTCGAAGCCCTTTCCTGTTCTCACGGCATCCTTCTCTTTCGCCTACCAGGCATCAGACACACCCCGTGGTGGTGGGCCATCTACTCACCCAGGCTACAACCATCTTGCAGTAAGTGTCATGGCTTCTTTATTGTTATATACCCTCTTGATAGCAGCTTTGCAATAAAGGCTTATCAAATGTCAATAATTGCCTTTCTTTGTCTTATCGAACCACAAGTTCCTTATAGACCCTTCATGGGCACGATATTCCAGTTGACAAAGAAGATGAACCTTTCATCTACTGGCCTTTATTCTCTTACAACTCATTAAAGTTATATCTCAGGGACAGGTACTCTACAGGCACACCAAAAGAACTCCTCACAATGATGCAAGAAGCACCTTTCTCAGGCTGATGATTTTGCAGAAAGTGCTTGGCTGAGTTAGGAGCTAACTTTCAAGGGTTTGAATCTTTTGAACACGTTCCTAGTCGCTTTATTTTCTGTAAGAGCCCTTGGTCATTGTTCAAAGAGGCAATATCGCATAGCAGTCGAGAACCCAGACTCGAGGCAGACTGCCAGAGCTGTATTCCAGCTCCTCCACTTATTATCTGGTGACCTAAAGCGAGGTACATTACCTCTCTGTGCCTCAATTTTACCATCTGTGAATGGGGATGAAGGTTGTTGAGAAAATTAACTACAACTACTGGTAATCTTTTTAAAGTACTTAAAGCAGTGCCTGGCACATAATATGCCATATAAATTATGTAAAAATTAGCTACTGTTGTTTTATGCTTGGCCAGATACCATTGATTACTTTAATCAATAATCATAAGATCCACAATATATTTGGGTCCTTCCTCAAAGCATGACTGCTTTCTATATTTGATATCTTGCCCAGTTTTGGTAAAAGATACTTTATTATAAAAAATAAGCAAATATGCCAAAACCTAAAAATGGACATATAATATTACTTCATTTATCATAAAATAAGCTATAAATAAATAAATAAATAAATAAATAAAATAACTTCTTGAATTCATCATATAAAATTTCAAGAATTTATCTGAAAAAAGAAAGTAGTGCTGAGGAAAGTGTTTATCTTTGGTCTTAATCGTTTCCTAAGAAGTTACTAAGCCTGAGGTCATTATTGTTTATATAGGGAGAGAATCTCTTTTACTTCAGGAAAATTGCAAAACACTGCCAACATATTTTCTGATCATCCCTACTTCCTGTGGTGGAGTTTAAAGGCCACGCCAACTTTCATAACTGCTGAGATTTACAGAGTGAAGCCTCATTTGATAATCTTGCAAAAATGATAGGCGGTACTTCTCTTCCTCTTCCAAATGCCACATATGCCAGCTTTTACAAATGTGAAAAGAATTTCCAGCCAACCCCAAGCTGGCTCCAAGCAGGTGCACAAGCTATTTCTCAGCTCTATCTCCAGGGTAGCCTAGGAAATCCCTCTTTCCTCATGATCTCCCCTAGAGCTAGTTAATCAGCCCTGGAATCCGTTTTACTGGAGAGCGAAAAAGTTTTATCTTCAGCCTCCCAGGTTCTGACTAGTATCTCTGGTATCTAAATAATGAAAAGTGGGAAAGAATGGATCGATCAAAATTAAAATTTTATTTCCCTAAAATGATCAAGAGCTCGGATGTAATTAAAAGTTGGCCTTAGTAAGTTTTCCAAAATTAGCTATTTTCAAAGATTTTTGAATAGAAGAAAATACCATGATACCAATTTCACACTTGAACATAACTTGATTTTTCAAAGACCCATGTTGTGCTCTGTGATTGTCCCCAGGAAGAGCAGTCATTGTTTAATAGAATCATAAAGTATAGGCAGTCGTACCATAAATGAGTCATTTATAGCATCCTTTTAAAGTTGCTTTTTAAATCCTTGTCTTTTTTTTTCAGTTTGCTATTCACCTCGAGTTGAGCAGAGAAACAAATTCCACTTATTTGAGGTTTCTATTTTTTAAAATTTTCTTCACATTGCTCATCTTGCCCTTTAAAAAATATCTTTTTCATTTTATATAGCTCATTTTGCCCTTTTTGTCAAGTACAAGGTGCTCAACTCCAGTTTACAGATGTGTTAATAGGCACAGGTGAGCCAATAAGATCTCCTTTGTAAAATTGCAAAAATAACTTTTTTTTTGGAAAGTCCAACTAGTTCCCACTATTAGAAGTAGGGAGCACATTTGAGTCAAAGTCCTCTTCCTCAGAAACCCCGTTGTTGCCATGGGAAGACTGTGAAAATGCTCAAATGTGGGCATGCTGTAATTAGAACCAAACCGTGGGCTTTATGGGGCCTGTCACGATGTTTCTAGGAAGCTAGTTCTGCGTTGGCTCAGTAAGACATCCTTTTCCTACCATCATGACTCACTTGTGACTTCCAAGGTTCCCCCCACCTCCTCCCACCTCACCCCCCAACTTGTTCTGGGTGGAAGAATGCCTGGATGCTCCAGAGGCAGATGAGTGGGCGGGTGTCCAGTCCACTAACGAGAACCCACTTCTAGGCATCGTGGAAGTAGGGCAAAGGGTTTTGCTGGGCATATTCCGAGCTAATGATGCGATCGGTCTATGTTAACCATGCATGAGAGACTCACTTCTTTGGCATCCCTAGCCCACTTGCTAATCCCTCCAAGCCCTCCACTTCCTCCCTCCTTTCCTACTTTCAGGAAAGCATGGGCAAGTTCTCCCCGGAAGGATGAATCTCTGCTCCTGGGGGAATCTACGAGTCAGAGATGCTTTTAAAAGGAAAGAGGAGCCAAAGCCTTTGCATAAATAGGCCAGCTGCAGAGCCTCAAGGCGGGGAGTCAGGAAGAAAACTTGTGGCCGAGGCCCCAAACCTCCCGGCTGCCACTTATTTCCATTGTCTGCCCACAACCCCAAACAAGCCAGCCCACACCTCTATGACTGTACGGGCTGTCATTTTCAGGAAAAGAGCTTTTCTGAGTCCATCTTGGCATTTCTGCGAAATCGCAGAAATATTTCATTGAATCACAGAACTGAAAGAGATGATCTAATCACTTTTATTTTTAAAAGCATGAAAATGCAATCAGAGGAGGTTATCTGACCTGCCCAGGCTCACGCAACTTGAGCTACGCAGGGCCGGAACTGGAACTCGAGTCTCTTTATTCCTCGTCCTTTGCCTTTTTAGGGCACTTGAGCTTGTGCAAGCAAACCCTACAGCGGACCTGCTCTTTTACACCTCAGCTCTCCTGCTGTGGCTCCCTTGGGCCCTCTCTCGTCATTTGTGTCATGGCTAGCCAGCGCACCGTGGAGCTGAGTCTGATTATGTAGACTTATCAGCAGCCGTGGTTAAAAATAGAAATTCCGAGGACTTTCCTTGGGAGATTCTGGGATGGGTCTCAGGAATCATTTAACGAGTTTCCCAAGTGAGTCCCGCGATGAAGTCATTTCAGGGAAAAACGCGGTCGAGCAAGAGTGAGGAAAAAGGAAAAAATCTGGTTGATGGGCAAGGTGTCCGAACGCGGCCAGAACACAGAGATGGAAAAGACTAGGAATTTTGCCTCCTAGCTGCCTTTTTAGTGGGTTAACCACTAGACCACACTTCCTCTTGAGGAGAGGAGAGGAATTAAAATCAAAGGTTTACCACTGATTCATGCCGCCTACTAATGTTGCTCATTGCTCCATGCTGTGACCCAGCTCTCTAAGGCTTGGAAACAGATGTGGCGAGGGAGCAGCCTGAGGTACTGAGGGATGGGGGAGGCGGGGAGAAGGCAGACAGCCAGAAAAAGAACTTCCTTCGCTGCTAAATTTCAGGCAGGAGTGGAAGTCAGTCTAAATTGTTACCATGCAGATCTGGAATCCTTTTTGCAATCGCCTGGCTCCAATTCCGGGCTTGTGCATTCTGCAACAAGAACGGAAAACTTGGTAATGCTCCTGACCTGACTTTTGCCTCTGCCCTTATCTGAATACATATGATGAAGTTACACTTTCGGCTTGACAGTCATTTCATTACACAAGAGAGTTTGATTACCCTCCTTGCCCCACAAGCTCCCACCCCATGCACACTTCTGAAAAGGAAGTAAAGAAGAGTTAAGCAATTTGACCACGGTTACACTAATCTCAATATTGTGGTGGTTTGATCCAGAGCGCAACCAAGCCATTTCAAGTAGGCTTTCCAGACTCCCTTTCAATATGTTCTTAGGATCAGACAACTGAAAAAAAAAATGGATTTATTTCCTCCCATAGGATGAATACTTAGATGTGCCCTTAAACATGTAGTTTATCATGCCAGTGTTTGTCAGAAGTGCATAGCTTTTTGGTGTTAAGTAACTGATTCTAGAAATAGTTTTTATGACTTCTTTACTAAACAGGAAGCTCCGTGAGGGTGGGGCAGAAATTCCGGCTTCGATTTTTTCCTAGACATTGCAACTGTAGCCATGGTAAACTTTGAAGGGGGTGTAGAAGCTGGATTTTAGGTCCCCAGGAATTAGGATTCCCAGATTTAGCAAAGAAAACTACAGAATAGTCAGTTAAATTTGAATTTCATGTTTTTAAAATATTAGTATGAGCATATCTCATGCAATATTTGGGAATTACTTATACCAAACATTCGCTACTTATTGGACACTCAAATTTAACTGGGTATTCTGTTGATTAATTTGGCAACCCTAGCAAGTGTTCTCCCCATTAGCAACAAAGTCTTTAGGATTCCCTCACGGGTGATTAAAATGTAACCATTCCCACCAGATTTACAGTGTAGGGCCTGAGGAAAAAGTGGTCATACTACACTGTGATAAATTTTAAAACAGAAAATGCAAAGAGGTCCGGAATCACAAGGCAAGGAATGACCGAATGGGACTATGGTGATCATGAAGGTTTCTGAGCTGGTAACATTTGAGCTTGATCTTAAAGGATAAGTAGCTCATCCGACAAAGATATGAAGGCTTGGAAGAGCCTAAGTTCAGCGTAGGAGCATCTGACCTGTGTGTAGAGGACGAGAGGTCAGAGTTGACGGACATGAAGGGTGAGGTTTGTAAGGTTGGCTGGGGTAAACTGGTGAAGCAGCTTTGTGCCATGCTGCAGAATTTGAAACTTATTTTGATGGATAGGGAAGCCAGCAAGGGCTTTTCAGCTGAGTGGCATAATCATTTCTGTTTTTGAAAGATAATTCTGGTGGCAGATTGGAGTGGGCAGAACTCGTAGGCAGGGAGACCAATTAGGAGGTTATTGAAATAGCCCAGGCAAGAAAAGATGAGCTTATTTCAACTAAGGCAGCACTGGTGGAAATAGTCAGGGAAGCAAAAATTTCAGAGACATTTAGGTGGTAGAATCAATACCACTTCGGGATGATGGATGCACTGCGGCAGGGAGATAGAGGATAGAGTTAATGCTGTGGACGTCTCCAGACTGATGAGAGGCATTATTTTTACTCGGATTGTCTATCTGTAGAATGGACCGATGGTACTCACGGCATTCACTTCATGAGGCTACTGTGAAACGCAATTAAGATCATTTATGTGAAAGTGGTTTGTCGAGTATAAAGAGCTGTAAAAATGTACGGCTATTAAATGAGCACGCATCTATCTCAGTAGACAATGAACTTTTCCAGGACAGAGTTTACATTTTGTTTATCTTTGGCGTTCCCTTAGCACCGTGCCTCAAATGTGTAGGTAACCAACACACGTTTGGAGCGTTGGATCGAATTTAAACCTCTGCCATGCCAAACAACAAACCACAGTTTGTTTGGTTTCTTCACCGTCTTCTTGGTGTGTGTCTGGAAGGACATAACAGACCCGGGCCGGTGAAGATACCAACAAAATCAGAGCCGCAAATCCCAGGAGAAATACTGACTTAAATAATGCTCATGCTGGAGAAAGTCGCTTTGTCTTTGTTCGCAGATACAATGAGGGCCATCTTTGCTGCCCAAACAGCTTTTCCTCTTTACATCCCTCCCATTACAAAGTATTTAAAATCCAAAATAAATTGTCTGCTTAATCTGTTTCAGACATCACCACTAGACACAGCTTAGCCTAGGTGGGGAATATTCAGGCCTTCTCTCTGTATTCCAATATCTAGCCCCATGCCTGCTTACAATAAGAGTGTTATGACTGAAAGGAGATGATAATTTCCAAGTTAAGTTCCACTCAGACTTTGAATATGACTGACTCTTCTCACCAACCAAGAAACTGTAATGTGGAATTTTATGGCAAAATATGGGTAGCACATTTTCAAATAATAATCCCATCAGATTTTTCTCCTCTGACAATAAATCCATCTCCCTCATTCTTTTCCCTTTTTCTTTTCTTTTTTTCCCCCCCTCATTGATTCCGTTGTTTATTAGGTTATTCTGATTCCAAGAATAATTTTTTTCTACTTTCCTATAAAGGGTTTTCTCTCCATTTGGATCAAAATAATATACAGAGAGAAGCATAGCATAAGTCTTCTGTTTCCATCAGGTACAAATTATTGTATTATTATTTTATTAACTACTGTTTGTAATTATTTATTGAACACATATCATGGTCATTTATTACTCTAAAACTTTACATCTCAATTAAATCTTAATCCTATAAAATAGCTCATACTATGCCCCTTTTATATATGAGGGAACTGAGACTTTTAAAAGATTAAGTAAGCTGTTCCAGGTCAAAGAATTTGACATAGTCAGGATTCAGACTGGGTCTTGCTGATTCCCCCATCATTTCCTGCTTACTAAACCGATGATTCTCAAACCTTAGCAACAATTTCCTGGAAGTCTTATTAACCATAGAGTGGTAGGTCTCACTTCCAGAGTAATTCAGAGTGATTGAGGAAAGCTGGATGGGACAATGTCTTTATAGCTCTAACAAGTTCCCGGGTGATCCTGATGTTGCTGAACCAGCAAGCATACTTTGAGAACCACTGAACTGAACAGCACTGCCTAATACTGGCTCCTTATTGTGTTCCAAGTCTGTGACAATCATTGACCTGAGCAGTGAGGATTCAAAGATGAGTGAGGCACTTCTTTCATTTAGGAGTTTACAGTCTAGCTGAGGAGAGGGATAAGTAAACAGAGCATCAATAATATAAATATGGTAAGCTCTGTAAAGTTATATATGCATGTAGTGCTAGGGAAACACTGAGTGGCAAACCCCAACCAGCTGGGGACGCAGGGGGTGGCTAAAGAAAGCATACTGGAAAAAAGTAATTTTTTAAAAAAGATTTTATTTATTTATTTGACAGAGAGCAAGAGAGAGAGATCACAAGTAGGCAGAGCAGCAGACAGAGATAGAGGGGAAAGCAGGGTCCCCACTGAGCAGATGTGGAGCTCAATCCCAGTACCCTGAGATCAGGACCTGAGCTGAAAGTAGAGGCTTAACCCACTGAGCCACCCAGGCACCCCAAAAAGTAATTCTTTTTTTAAATTTTTAATTTAAAAAAAAAATTTTTTTTTTTTTAGATTTTATTTATTCATTTGACAGAGAGAGCGAGTGAGAAACTAAGCAGGGGGAGTGGCAGGCAGAAGGAGAAACAGACTCCCTGCTGAACAAGGAGCCCCATGCAGGGCTCAATCCCAAGACCCTGGGATCATGACCTGAGCCAAAGGCAGACGCTTAACTGACTGAGCCACCCAGGCACAACTGGAAAAAAGTAATTCTTAAGCCAAATTTTAAAGAATGACCAGGAGTAAGGGAAAGAAGAAGGAAAGATGGAAACAGTATGTATAAAACACAAAGATATTACAGGTTTGGTATTAAGAAAATTATCCATAGTTTGTTATAACTAGAGTGTAAGCAATTACAGGATGTCAGAGGAGGTCTTACATGTGACCTTGAGTTTGGATTCTATCTTTGAAGAAAGACTTGAAATGGCAGCTATGTAAAATATACACCTAACATCCTATTTAAATGGAAAAGGCTGAATGCTTTTCCTCTAAGATTAGGAACAAGGCAGGGATGTATACTCCCACGACCTCTATTCAGTATTGTACTAGAGTATCCAGTCAGTGAAATGAGGAAAGGTCAATAAATTAAACAAGTATCCGGAGAAATAAAACTGTCTATTGAGAGTATAATTGTCTATCAATAAAATCCTGCAAAATCTACAAAAGTGGTGCTAAAACTAACAAATGAATTTAGCATAGTTGTAGCATCTAAGCTCTATGGAAGTCCATTATATTTCTATAAAATAGCAATAGAAAATTGAAAATTTAAATTTAAAAATATAATTTACAACAATATCAAAAATACTTGAGGATAAATCTGACAGAAGATGTATATGGCCTATACACTGAAAATGATAAAACAATGGTGAAAGAAAGAAGACCTAAATAAATGGAGAGAAATACCATGTTCACGTATCAAAAGATTCACTTTTATTCATGTAAATTCTCCCCAAATCGATCTATAATTTTGATGCAATCTCAATTAAAATCCCAGCAGGCATTTTTGGTGTTATGAATTTCTAAAATTCATATGGAAATGTATTTGATCTAGAATAACCAAAATTACTGTGAAAAAGGAGAATAAAGTTTAAAAGCTTACATTACCTTTCAAGATTGATCCTAAAGCAATCATAATCGAGACTGTGTGATGTTGATATAGAAGTAAACATATACATCAGTGCAACAGAATACAGAGTACACAAATGGATCCATACGTGTATGGACAACTGACTTTTGACAATGAAGGCAATTCAGTAGAGAGAGGACAGTGTTTTTGACAAATGGTACTTGAACGGCTGGATATCCATACACAGATAAAATTAAATAACTTTCGTTCATACCCCCCACTATATACAAAAATTAACTAAATCTGGATTAGAGAGCTATTTGCAAAAACCTAAAAGTCTAAAACTTCCAGAAAAAAATTTTTTGACCTTGGATTAGGTAAAGATTTCTCAGGTACAACAAAAGAAGCACAACTCATAAAAGAAAAAAATTTTGATAAATTAGACTTCATCAAAATTAAGAACTTCTGCTTTTTGATGGAAGCCAAAGGGCTTATATCCTAAATATATAAAGAATCCTCAAAACTCAATAATATAAAAACAATCCAATTTAAAAATTGGGCAAAAAGTTTGAACAGACACTTTATTTTTTTAAAGAGTTTATTTCTTTATTTGAGAGAGAGAGAGAGAGAGCATGCCTGAGCAGCGGGAAGGGGCAGAGGAAGAGGGAGAAGCAGACTCCACTTGTACACAACCATTCAAAACAGCCTCATTGTTATAGTCAAAAACTGAAAATAACTCAAATGTTCACCAACATATGAGTAGACAAACCAAGGGCGGTATGTAATGCAGGTAATGCAATCATTCTCAGCAATACAATTGAGTGAACATGTAACATCGTGGATGAATCTCAACATAATTATGCTGAAAGCAGCCACAAAAGAAAAACAGTACATATTCTATGATTCCATGTATATAAATTCCTAAATTATAAACTAATGTATAGTTATAGAAATCAGAACAGTTGTTGCCTTGGAATAGGGAGGACATGGGGAAAATTGAGAGGGAATTACAAAGAGCACAAGAAAATTTTGGGGTCTAATATCTATGTTCAGCATCTTGATTTTTATCATGATTTTATGGATACATACTTATTTGAAAACCTATCAAATGTAAATTTTACTGTTTATCTTATGCCAATTTTATTTTATGCCAGTTATACCTCAGTAAGTCTTTTTTTTTTTTTTTTTTTAGAATTTATCTGTGTTGTATGCTTTCAGTTTCTAGAACAGGATAGGACAGAGCTCTATTCTACAATCTATTTCAAGTAGTATACAATTTTTAGACATTATTTATAAAGAAAAATATAGCCCTATGTCTATAAATCACAATATCATTATCTCTTACCATAGTAATCTCACAGAAATGTCCACCATGAATCAAAAGTCTATAATTCTAGTTTTGACTGATATTGCCTAACTGGATGGCCTCAGAAATCAGCACAATACCTCTAAGCCTAGTTTTCTGCATCCTAACATGAAGGCGTTGGATGGGTGAAGGGGCATCGTATTATCTATCTGTGTTCAGGGGGTGGGTGGAATGAGGAGGAGAGTAAGAGGAGGTAAACTGGCAAAGTTCCAAAACCCCTTTTCCTTGCTTAGGATTGAATATCTGCTCCTCATCCCAATTCATTTGTTAAAGCCTTGATCTCTCTGTGAAGGTTTTTGGAAGTGGAACCTTTGGGAGATAATTAAGTATGGGCATGAGGATGGAGGCCCCCTCCTCCCACCCAGTGATGAGGGGATTAGAGTCCTTATAAGGAGATAAGAAGACCAGAGTCCACTTTCTTTCCAGGTGAGAACACAGCAAGATGGCAGCCATCTTCAAGCCAGAAAGAGAGTCCTCACCAGAACCCAGCCATGTGGCACCCAAATCTTGGACTTCCCAGCCTCTGGAACTGTGAGAAATAAATGTCTGTCATTTCACCCATGCGGTCTATGGTATTTTATTATAGCCACCCAAGCTGACTAAGACACTGCTCCAACCAGAGTGGTTCTGCTTCTACCAGTTCTGTGTAATGAGTTTGTCCACAAAGCTTATTTTGAAGAACCAGTTTTCATGGATTTCAAAAGAAAATGTACAACTACAGTAGATGACCTCCAAAATGTCTTCAGGTGTAAAATACTGTGATCTTCATTAGTGAGATTCAATCCACCAAGCATCTGTTGTGATTCTTCACGAGGAGGCATTGTTGGCAAAGTTGTTTTACAAAATATTAAGGAACTCCTGGTAACCCTCCAGAACGTTCCTACCCAGATCCTTTTGGTATCTCATCTTGATTCAAATGAGAGTGATGCTCTTCCCTGTGTGTATCAGAAGTGTGCTCCTGGGGGGTCTGTGGCCCCACACAGAGGACCAGGATCAGAACAGACAGTAGGCCCTGTGCTTTCATATGCAAAGTCCAACAGCTGTCCTGGTGGCCCCTCCAGCTGTATCTGCTCCCCTCCAGTCTCATGGTGGTTCTCAAGGCCCCTATAATTATTCATTGGTGAGTCTAAGTAATTCAGAAAACTGGCTTCTCAGAAGCCTTTAGATAGTCATGCACCCAAACCTACTGATCTGTGTGAGAGTCATGTTTTCTGAGACCCAACTTGCCTTACAGCCTCACAACTCTTCCTATAATTTTTTTTTTTAACTTTAAGGTATTTGTGCGTTGTGCCTGTGTTCTTTTTTATTCCCCTAATTGCAGTGACTCAGTTTGTTTTTCTAGTGCCCACATCCTTTTCCCACAAACTTTGAGTATTGGAAACATGGTATAGTGGAAAGGAAACCTAGACTCTAATTCTGGCTTTGTCATTCAGCTTCCCACGTGATGGGGTTGGGAGGGGACTTGGGTCATCTTCCGAGCCTCAGTTTTCTCATCTTAAAATAGGAGGGTTAGATTAGTTCTTTCTAAAACATTTTACCTACTATTGCTAACACAGGAGATGATTTGGGACTTACCATAACACATAGTTAGTAAGTACAGATTGATTTTAACACACACTAGAAGAATACGTAATTGTTACATCAAACCAGCTGAAATTATATTTGAATCTAATTAGTTTAATAGTCTAATTATTTAATGGTAAGTAAGTCTTTTAAAGTGAATTGATTTAGAATTCACTTAAATTAGTAAGCCAATTCAAGAGGTAATGGAATGTGGCAAAAGTTGGGAAAATGGGGGTACAGAGTAGTGGCCTGAAAGCAGTGTTATGTTTTCCCTCACTGTTTCACAGGAAAACGGCATTTCCCCATTTTCCTTGATGTTGGGTGGGAGTCATATGCCTGAATTCTGACCAATGAAATGCGAACACAGGTCATGTGTCGCTTCCAGGAAAAGCCAGTGTACCCTTTCCATCTTTCTGTTCTCTTGCCATCCCAACTTTGGAGGCTATGGCGGTATCATGATATGGAAAGACCTTGACTGATCAGATGAATGAAAGTGTCTCTTAAACCAAACTAAGAAACAAACTTTTGTTGTGTTAAGCCACAGAGATTTCTGAGTTTGTTATCTCAGTTTAGCTTATCTTATCCTGACGAACACAAAGCATGATAAGATAGTCAAGTTCCATCTAGCTCTAAAATTCTACATTCTTTTTTGTCTGTTACCTTCTTGTTTTGGTTTTTGTTTTTTTAAAGATTCTATTTATTTGAGAGAGAGCATGAGAAGGGGAAGATCAGAAGGAGAAGCAGACCCCTTGCTGAGCAGGGAGTCCAATGCGGGCCTCCATCCAGGGACTCCGGGATCATGACCTGAGCTGAAGGCAGTCACTCAAACAACCAAGCCACTCAGGTGCCCCCTTCTTGTTCAGTTTTAACCTATACTTTCTTCTGGTCTTCTAACTCCAGAGAAGTCCCATTTAATTAATTTGTGTACGTTTTTGTCCTTCCAACTATCCCTGTTTTTAGATATTTATTTTAATTACGGCCATAGTTCTGGGTAACCTCATAGAATACTTCTCACACCCAAAGAGGACATGGCAGTTAGTGCAACTGCCTGGTTGCGGTGCCTTTCTGAGTAGACTTTAGTGACCGTCAGCTTGCAGACTACTCACATAAAGATGACATTTTCTGCAGAAACTTGTTTGCTATCAATAGCACCACTTCCAACAGTGATGAGCCTGTGTCCTTGGCTTAAGAAAGCCACTTCTCTTACTGTTCTGTGTCAGACCAGCCAACTTCTCCTATTGGTTCCCAACATCCACCAGGAAGAGATATTCTTAGAAATTGCGCTATAGAAAGCTCTTCTATCAACCCCACTCATAGTATGAATCCTTTGTAAGCCCCAAATAGCCAGAGGAGCCTGCTTACTTCTACCTTCAGCATAACCCAGAACAGCTACATCATGAAAATCACCATTTTAAATTTAAAAAATAGTTTCTCTGAATGATTCTTTTTATTGACAAGCTTACTGTAAGTGAAAAACAAGCAGAAACATTAAACAGATGTTTAATGCTTAATAAAGTGTGTTTCTCTGGCAATATAAACAAATTTGTGATTCTATCAAAGAATATATTTTCCCATGCTCTTCAGGATAAAATAAAACAAGAATTAAATAATAAATCATAATAATTTATTACTGCAAATTATTATTATAATTGCTAAACTTAAAATAAGAAGTTGGTCAGTACTGGGGTTCCTGGGTGGCTCAGTCAGTTAAGCACCTGCCTCTTGATTTTGGCTCAGGTCATGACCTCAGGGTCGTGAGATGGAGCCCTACATTGGGCTCATGCTTATTGCAGTCTGTTTGAGATTCTCTCTCTCCCTCTCCTTTGCTCCACCCCCTGCTCTCTCTCTCTAAAATAAATAAATCTTTTTTTTTTAAAGAATTTAGTCAATACTAAATCTAATAATTCCTATATCCTAAGAGAAATAATTGTTTAGATATAATCATGATATTCAGTTATTATATTTCCCTATAGACTTCTATACCACCATTATTTTTTTTTTTGCTTTTCTAAAATTATTTTTAAATTAACATATAATGTAGTATTTGCCCCAGGGGTACAGGTATGTGAATTATCAGGCTTACATATTTCACAGCACTTGCCATAGCACATACCCTCCCCAGTGGCCATAACCCAACCACCTTTTCCCTAGCCCCCATTCCCCAGCAGTCCTCAGTTTGTTTCCTGAAATTAAGTCTCTTATGGTTTATCTCCCCACCGATCCTATCTTATCTCATTTTTTCCCTCCCTACCCACCCCTCATGACCCCCTGCTCTGACTCTCAAATTCCTCATATCAGAGAGATATATGCTGTTCTTTCTCCAGCTCCTGTAGATGTAGGGTTAGGCTGTGAACTGGAGACCTTTCTTATTTCTTGAGAAAGGCTAGTATTGCTATATACTTTCCTCTCAGGACTGTCTTTGTTGTGTCCCCAAAGATTTTGAACAGTTATGTTTTCATTTTCATTTGTTTCCATGAATTTTTAAAATTCTTCTTTAATTTCCTGGTTGACCCATTCATTCTTTAGTAGGATGCTCTTTAGCCTCCATGTATTTAAGTTCTTTCCAACTTCCCTCTTGTGATTGAGTTCTAGCTTCAGTACATTGTGGTCTGAAAATATGCAGGGAATGATCCCAATCTTTTGGTACAGTTGAGACCTGCTTTGTGACCCAGGATGAGATCTATTCTGGAGAATGCTCCATATGCACTAGAGAAGAATGTGTATTCTGCTGCTTTGGGATGGAATGTTCTGAATATATGTGTGGATGTCCATCTGGTCCTGTGTGTCATTTAAGGCCTTTATTTCCCTGTTGATCTTTTGCTTGGATGATCTGTCCATTTCAGTGAGGGGGCTGTTAAAGTCCCCTACTACTATTGTATTATTGTTGATGTGTATCTTTGATTTTATTATTGTTTTATATAATTGGCTGCTCCCATGTTAGGGGCATAGATATTTAAAATTGTTAGATCTTGTTGGACAGATCCTTTAAGTATGATATAGTGTCCTTCCTCATCTCTTATTACGGTCTTTGGCTTAAAAGCTAATTTATCTGATATAAGGATCACCACTCCAGCTTTCTTTTGCTGTCCATTAGCATGGTAAATTGTTTTCCACATCCTCTCTTTAAATCTGGAGGTGTCTTTGGGTCTAAGATGAGTTTCTTGTAGACAGCATATCGATAGGTCTTGTTTTTTTAATCCATTCTAATATTCTGTGTTTTTTGATTAGGGCATTTAGCCCATTTACATTCAGGGTAACTATTGAAAGATATGAATTTGGTGCCTTTGTATTACCTGTAAGGTGACTGTTACTGTATATTGTCTCTGTTCCTTTCTGGTCTGTTACTTTTAGGCTCTCTCTTTGCTTAGAGGATCACTTTCAATATTTCCTATAGGGCTGGTTTGGTGTTTGCAAATTCTTTTAATTTTTTATTTGTCCTGGAAGCTTTTTATCTCTCCTTCTATTTTCAGTGACAGCCTAGCTGGATATAGTATTCTTGCCTACATATTTTGCTCATTTAGGGCTCTGACTATATCATGCCTGTCCTTTCTGGCCTGCCAGGTCTCTGTGGATAGGTCTACTGCCAATCTAATATTTCTACTGTTGTATGTTACAGACCTCTTGCCCTGAGCTGCTTTTAGGATTTTCTCTTTGTCGCTAAGACGTGTAAGTTTTACTATTAAATGACAGAGTGTGGACTTATTTTTATTGATTTTGAGGGGCATTGTCTGTGCCTCCCGGATTTTGATGTTTGTTTCCTTCACCAAATTAGGGAAATTCCCTATTATAATTTGTTCTTCCACTCTCTTTCTTCTTCTTCTGGGATCCCAACTATTCTAATATTGTTTCATCTTATGATATCACTTATCTCTCGAATTTTCCCCTTGTGGTCCAGTAGTTGTTTGTCTCTCTTTTGCTCAGCTTCTTTATTCTCCATTATTTGGTCTTCTATATCAGTAATTCTCTCTTCTGCCTCATTCATCCTAGAAGTAAGAGACTTCATTTTTGATTGTACCTCATCAATAGCTTTTTTTATTTCAACTTGGTTAGATTTTAGTTCTTTTATTTCTCCAGAAAGGATTCTCTAATAACGCCTATGCTTTTTTCAAGCCCAGCTAGCACCTTGATAATCATCATTCTGAACTCTAGTTCTGACATATTACTAATGTCCATATTAATTAGGTCCCTAGTCATCAGTATTTCCTCTTGTTCTTTTTTTTTTTTTTTGTGGTGAGTTTTTCTGCCTTGTCATTTTATCCGGGTAAGAGTAGATGAATGAGAGAACAAAATACTGAAAGGGTAACAACAACCCCAGAAAAATATACACTAACCAAATCAGAAGAGACCCAAAACCAGGGGAAGAAAAATGGGGGGAAAAAAGAAAAAAAATATATATATAGGACTGGTGAATAGAACAGTGCTACACACTTTATTTTGGGTGTATTTTGATCTGTTAGAAGAAACTGTATCCCAAAATTTTAAAGAAAAAAAAAAAACCCTATGTGTATACAAAAAATAAGGTTAAATATAATGAAGGGATAAAATATGACTATAACAATGAAAATTTAAAAAGATTTTTAAAAAGGTATCGATAAGATAAAATTGCTAAAAATATTAAAACAGGAGAGAGGAAAAAATTTTAAAAATAGAATAAGAAAAAAATAAAATTAAAAAATTTTAACTTTGAAACACTAAAGGATCATGGGGGAAAACCATGAATTCTATGTGTTGCTTTCCCCTACCTCTGGAGTTCTGCAGTTCTCATTTATCAGTGAACTTGGTCATGACTGGATGTTCTTGCTGATGTTCTGGGGAAGGGGCCTGTTGCAGTGATTTTCAAATGTCTTTGCCCGAGGGTGAAATTGCTCTGCCCTTACCAGGGGTCAGGCTAAGTAATCTGCTCGGGTTTGCTCTTGGTAGTTTTTGTTCCCTGAACGCTTTCCATACATCTTTGGAGGACGGGAATGCAGATGGTGGCTTCCCAATCTCCGGCTGGTAGGCGTCGAGAGCTCAGAGCCCCATTCCTCAGTGCGCCCTCAAAGAAAAGCGCTGGTCTCTGGCCACACTCCAACCTCACCCGGCCTGTGACCAAGTATTTCTATCTCTAGTGCACGGCCCCATTTGGAGTCTCCAAACCCAGCTGATTTCTGCAGCATGTTCCCATGCCATTCCTCCCAGAGGAGGAAGGTGAGTCTCCCCAGATCTGCTCTTGTTGTATCCCTGCCTGAAGAGTGATGGCCCAACTGTGCCTTGGTTCACACACCCCTGGTCTTTTTGTGATCCCATGGTTCCTGAGACCACATTGTCCCCACAAGGGTTCCACCGCCCACTTAGCCTCTGGAGTGATGTCCTTCAGTGGAGCAGACTTCTAAAAGTTCTGATTTTGTGCTTTGCAGCTCTCTCACTTGCTGGGAGCCAGCCCCTTCCCCCGCGGTCTATCTTCCTGTATGTTGCCTCCAATTCACTTCTCCACACGTCCTACCTTCCAGAAAGTGGTTGCTTGTCTATTCCTAGGATTACTCCTCTTCTTCTCTTCTATCTCCTGTTGAGTTTGTAGCTGTTCAGAATGGTTTGATAACTATCTAGCTGGACTCTTGGGACCTGATGATATTTAGGTCTCCTACTCCTCTACCATCTTGCTCCTGCCCCCCATCATCATTTTAATACTTGGAAGTTGATTACATTTTGAACTTCATATTGGCTTGTGTTGCCTGGTTTTTGTCATTTAGCAGTTATAGATATTTGTAAAAAAAAAAAAAAGTATTATTTGTTCAAGAAGCATGATTGAGGGTCTGGGTCAAATCACAACCTGTTAGTTCTAATCACTGCCACTGCTCTATCTACCTATCTCATTTGTAAGGTCTGCAAACTTTTTATCTCTCTGTTCCCCGAAGGATATTACATTTTGATTCAATTTGCTTATAGTGCTTGACCAATCAATGTATTAAATGTGCTGATCAGGCACTGGAACTAAGAGAAAGTTTTTAACAATGTCAACTGATGAAAACTTTGAAATTAGATATAGCATTTTCCTTACTCAAGATAACATAGAAATCTAGTTATCTTGAGACTCAATACATACAGCAGTGGTGACCCTTCAAATGGTTCAAGAAAGTAGTGACTTTTACTCTGTGAGTTCATAAATGGGATGATCACTGGCTTGTCATTTGTATTCTAGAAACTTCTAAAAATTATTTGTCCTAATTTAAATAATTTAAATTAAAATAATAGTCCTAAATTATCTTAGCACTATTAAAAATCATTCATCACTCAAATCACCATATGTGTGACAGTACTGATGCCTGTCTATAATCACAAAACCATGGAATTATAGAAGAGTGGAAATGGAAGAAAACTATCAACTGTATGTCTCAGCTCCCTGTTTGACAGAGAAGTAAACACTGGGACACACACACACACACACACACACAAATATTTTATTTCTTGTAACTTTACTGAGATATAATACATATACTATATAACTTGCCAATTTTAAGTGTATAATCCAATGGTTTTCAGTGTATTCAAAAAGTTACACAATCACTGTGACAATCAGTTTTGGAACACTTTCATCACCCACATACCCATTAATAGTCACTACCCATTTCCCCCTAATTCCCCTAGCCCTAGGCAAACACCGATCTACCTGCTATCCATAATGATTTGTTTATTCCAGACACTTCATCGAAATGGACCCATGCAATATGTGCAATATGTGGTCTTCTGTAATGGCTTCTTTCACTTAACAAATGTTTTTGAGATTCATCCACATTGTAGCATGCACCATTACTTCATTCCTTTTTAACTGCTTCATAATTTTCCATTGTATTGCTCTGTCACACTTTGGGTATCTATTCATCCGTTGATGGACATTTAGGTTGCCTTCACATTTTGGCTGTTATGAACAATGCTGCCATAAAAATTTGTGTATAAGTTTTTATGTGGGCATAAGTTCTCATTTCCCTTAGGTATATACTCAGTAATACAATTACGAGATCATGTGTTGACATATGTTACCTTAAAAGGCACTGTAGTTTTCCAAACTAGCTACACCATTTTACATTCCTGCCAGTAGTGTAACAGAGTTATACTTACTCCATATTTTGACCAAAATTTATCGTTACCTGCTTTTTAAATTATTATATTAGGTATCCTACTGGGTGGGACGTAGTATCTTACCTTGGTTCTAATTTGCATTTCCCTGAAGGCTAATGATGTTGAGAATCTTCTCGTGTGCTTATTAACCATTTATATATTATCTATGATGACCTATCTGTTCAGATTCTTTGCCCATTCTTAAATTGGTTTTTCTTTTATTACTGAGTTATTAAGTTCCTTTATATATTTTAGATACAAGTCCCTTATGATATGTATGATTTACAAATTTTTTCCTAGTCCATTGGTTGTCTTTTCATTTTCTTGATAGTGTTCTTTGAAGCACAATAATTTTTAATTGTACCAAACTCCTAGCTGTTTTGTATGTGTGTGTCTTGCAATTTTGATATCATATAAAAGAGACCATTACTCTAATCCAAGATCACATTGATTTATGCTTATGTTTTCTTCCAAGAATTTTTCTAAAACTTTTATTTTCTTTTATATTTTTATAAAAGCTTTATTTTTCATATTTAGCTATTGTTTTGTTTCTTACGCTTACGTCATTGACCTACGTTGGCTTAACTTTGTATATCCTATCAGGTAGGGGTCCAACATCATTCTTTTGCATGTGGATATCTAATTGTCTGAGCACCATTTGTTTATTTATTTTTTTTTTAAGATTGTGTTTATGTATTTATTTGATAGAGAGAGAGAGAGAGCACATGAGAGAGCGTGGGCAGGGGAAGGGGCAGAGGGAGAGGAAGAAGCAGGCTCCCCACTGAACAAGGAGCCCTATGTGGGACTCGATTCCAGGACTCTGAGGTCATGACCTGAGCTGAAGGCAGACACTCAACCAACTGAGCCAACCGGGTGTCCCAGCACAATTTGTTTAAAAGTAATAATAATAACAAAAACAAACAAAAAAACCCCTATTCTTTCCCTTAATATAATCTTAGCAACCCAGTCAAACATCAATTGATTTTAAATATCACAGTTATTTCTGGATTTCAGTCAATTGATTTATATATCTATCTTTATGCCATGTAACTTTGTAGTAAATTTTGACATTAAGAAGTGTGAGAACTCCAACTGTGCTCTTTTTCAAGACTGTTTTGGCTATTCTGGATCATTTATGTCTCTGCAAATTTAGTATCAGCTTGTCAATTTCTGTAACAGCTAGAGTTTTGTTAGAGATTTAAGTGAACCTGTAGATTGCTTTGAATACTATTGTTATTTTAGCAATATTAAATCCTTCAGTCCATGAACAGGACTTAGCTTTCCATTTATTTAGGTCTTCTTTCTTCTTTTTTACATAGGTCTTTAATTTCTTTCAACTATGTTTTGTAGAATTCAGTGGCTATGTTTTGAACTACTTTGTTAAGTTTATTCCTAAGTATTTTGTTTTCTTAAATGCTATTAAAAATGGAATTGTTTCTTTGATCTCATTTTTTGATTTTTCATCACTGTATATTGATATACAATTGTTTTTTGTATATTAATCTTATATGCTGCCATTGGCCAAGCTCATTTATTAGTTCTAAGAGTTTCTTTAGAATTTTCTATATATAAGATCATGTCATCTAAAAAGAGAGAAAATTCTTTCTTCTTTTCAATCTAGGTACCTTATTGCATCTCTTCCTTTCCTAATTTCCTGGCCTAGAAACTTGGTGCAATGTTGGATATAAGTGGCAGAACAGACTGCCTGTCTTTTTCCTGACTTTAAAGAGAAATATTCAATCTTTCATCATTAAGTATGATGTTAGCTGTAGGTTTTTCCTAGCTGCTCTTTGTCAAGTTGAGGAAGATAGCTTCTATTCCTGATATATTGAGTGTTTTTCCATGAAGTGGTGTTGAATTTTGTCAAATGTTTTTTCTGCATCTATCACCATGATCATGTGGTTTTTCTCCTTTATTCTATTTATATGATGTATCACATTCACTGTTTTTCAGATGGTAAGCCAACCTTGCATTCTGAGATAAACTCCACTTGATCATAGCATATAATTCTTTTTATATGTTGCTATATTTGCTTTGCTAACATTTTTTTGAGGATTTTTGCATCTATATTCATAAAAGCTATGATCTATAGTTTTCTTTTCCTGTAATGTCTTTTTCTGGTTTTGATTTCAGGACTCATAGATAGCTTATTATTTTTAAAGTATGGAAATCCCTGGGAAAAAAACCTCAAACAGTGAGAAAGATTCAAAGTTGGACGGTGTAAATCCCCTGTCCTGTCCCAATTTCACTGTGCATAGGATTAATGTGTATGAGGGTGTATATGCACATGCATTTATGTATGAATTCTATTCATGGTGGACTTATATGTCTGTGTGTGTGTGTTTGTGTGTGTGTATTTAATAAGTGAAAAGTGATTATCTGAGATCACATGATTCAAAATTAACACAATCATCTTCAGATTCTTGGTTTTTTGACTCCCAGTCCAGTGAAGTTCACAGGCTTAGGAATCAACACACTTTTAGAGGTTTTCCAATTCCTTGTGTTATATTTAAAGAAGACTCCACAAAACAGATTAAATCCAATTAGGCTATTCATGATGAATATTGGATTATCAACTTTGCTATTTACTTGAATATCAATATACCATGGCAAGCTATCCCACTTAGCTTTTTATTTTAATAGCCAAAGTTATTTAATTTCATATCTATATCTATATCTCTCTCTACATATACATATACATATATATATTTAATCAATCCATTTTTTAAATTCTTGACATTACAGGACTAACCTAAATTTTATTAACATTCCACTCTTACATTCCTTATCTACAAACAGAAATAAAATTCATTAGTTAAAAAAAAACAAAACTAAACTAAAAGCATGGGAGAGCTTATGAAACTAAATGTGGATCCCAACATTAACAGCTGAACAAAGAATGTGATTTTTAAATTCTTAGCAGATAAAAAAAGCTGTGTGGAAACTGAACGCTTACAAATTATTCAAAACCTGGAATCACTGACCAGAAATTACACAGCTGGATCATGGGAAAGCAGCAGAAAGGGATGAGTGTGTGTTGTAAGTATATACATTTATATTTATTTGTACATATATATAAATAATTAGGCTGTAAGCTAAATTTCTTACCATAAATCATTATATTACATAGAGTGACATGGATGACTATAATAACTGACCCCCAAATATTAATAGCTTCAAAAGTAAAAATTTATGTGTTTTGCTCACCAAATGATCTAGTATGGGTGGCAAGTCTTCCTGATTGGATGCCAGATCCACTCTATATGGTAGATCGAGCACCCAGACCTCTTCCATCTTTGAATTCTACCATCATCAACACATGGTTTCCAAAACATCCTCAATATACAACTTGCAAAAGTGTCATGTTCATCTCTATGACACTATAAAAGGAGAAGGAGTATAAAAGATCACATGTGGGAGGTTTATATAGACCAGATCTTTAAGTGATGCACGTCATATCTCCTTAAATTCTATTGCCAGACATATGACAATGCTTCATTGCAAGCAAAGTTGAGAACTGCAATCTCATTGTAGGCCCAGGAAAAAGAAGAAACAGGTTTGGTAACCATCCTTCCCATCTCTGCCACAATTATCATTCTCCTCTGAGACATTTGCAGCATCAGAAATTTCTGTTCTAAAACTTCTTCCCCTAAAGTGAATGCCTAATATCTTTTATCAAATCTCTAGTCTCTTGTCCTAATTTTAGAAAACTAGAATTTTAGATTCAAGATTCTTTTAGTCATCCTTTATGCATTTTTGAAAAATAAGAGAATAATAAATTTTTATACCAATTTTTTCATTGTTTGTCATATGTGTTGGCAAAGACTGTACATATCTATAAAAGTTTTAATTTATCTATCTATCTATCTATCTATCTATCATCTTACCCAACTAGATTCCAAATTCCATGAAGGAAGAAAAGAACATGTTTTAGTTTTTACCTCTGGCACATAGTAGGGTATCTAGAACATACACATTCATTTATTCAGCAAATGTTGATTAAGAAGTTAGTATGGAAAAGTGAGTGTTTTAGTCATTGGAGTGCAAAAGAAGGCAATTGCCCTATCCTTGCAAATCTTACAGTCAAGAATTCTTTATCAAGCAACAAGGTAAACTAGAGAGCCTGAAACTCTTCCCCTGTATAACATCTGACAAAACCCCATAAAATATTTAAGACGTATTGTAGTGATTTTGTAATATGTCAACTTGACTAGGCTGACCTATATTTTCCAGAATTCCCTTTCCTGTGTGATTCTAGTTAGGGGTGGACCACAAGAGAGATTTGGAGAGAGGAAGTGAGGCAGTAAACATTCTGTAACTCATACATGTTGATTTGCTGGCTTACGCTATTGGTTTGAGGAAACAACTACACCAACAGCTCCCCCTTAGTTCCTCCTAGATCTTCCTTTATCTTCTCTGAAGGACTCCTGGGCCATTTGTGTATGTTTAGCTCTGTGACAAAAGACCCTGGCATCTTCAGCACATTCATACCACCAATAACAGAGACCAAAAGACCTGACAGGGTCTTCAGTCCATCCCCATAGGTGCTGCAAATTGTTTTTGCTTTCTACCTCTTCACATCCAGCTTCTCTTGCCCACAGAACACTTGAGATGAGTTTGTAACTTTTAGCAATATTTCACTGAAGGCTTAAAGAATAATGTTACCATACCACAATGGGGCCATTAAAACTAACCATTTCCAAAGATATACAAATGGCTAACAGGTATATGGAAAGATGTTCAACATTGTTAATCATCA
Organism: Lutra lutra; assembly: GCF_902655055.1. Taxonomy (NCBI): domain Eukaryota; kingdom Metazoa; phylum Chordata; class Mammalia; order Carnivora; family Mustelidae; genus Lutra; species Lutra lutra. The sequence goes on from NC_062284.1 coordinate 57,981,259, forward strand.
GGGAGATGTGAATCAACCCCACAATGAGATACTACCTCATACCTGTTAGGATAGCAATTATCAAAAAACAAAAGAAAGCAAATATTGGCAAGGATGTGGAAAAATAAAAATCCATACACTGTTGGTGGGAATGACAAAAAGAGCAGCCACTATTGAAAACAATATGGAGGTTCCCACCAAAATTAAAAATAGAACTACCATATGACCCAGCACTCCCACTTCTATGCATTTAACCAACAAAATTGAAATTAAGATCTTAAAAAGATTAGCACTTCCATGTTCATTATAGCACTACTCATAACAGCTAAGATGTAGAAACACCCTAAATGTCCACTGATGGATTAATGGATTATAAATCATGGTATAGACATACAATGGAATACTAGTCTTAAAGAAGAGGAAAATCCTACAATATGTGACAACATGACCTGAGGACATTTGCTAAGTGAAATAAGCCAATCACAGAAAGACAGTGCATGATTCCACTTGTGTGAGGTACCTAAAATAGTCAAATTCATAGAAGCAAAGAACATGGTAGTGGCTATCAGGGGCTGGAGAAAGGGAAAAAGGGAGCTTACCAGGAGATTACACCTGGTAATCAAAAGGTGTAAAATTTCAGTTACACAAGATGAATAAGTTCTAGAGATCTGTTGTACAACAGATAATAATACTATATTATATACTTTAAAATCTGTTGAGATAATAAATTTCATGTTACGTGTTCTTAGCACAATTAAAAAAAAATCTAGACATGGAACTCAAAAGGCTAAAGTCAGTCTAAAATCTCAGGCTTTCATGTGGTTGGGTCAAACTCCACAACCACAAAGAAAATTCTTTGGGCCTTCCACCCTACAAACACAAGCCTAAATAAACCCCAACTCTCCTAGATTCCCTTTCTTTCTCACTCCTGAATGATGGATAGAACCATGAACTCACTTTAGGAAGATTCTATTCTATACCCACTAGGTATGTCTCATCTTCTGAGAGCAGAGAAGCTAATCAATGATAATATTCTGAAATCTTGTCTATTTCTTAATCTTAATCCTAATTCAATAATTTCCTAATGTCTGAATTATTCTGTCTCAAAAAATTACCATGTGTAAGATATCAGTGGTTCAATGTATTGCCCCACCAAGTGACTGCTGTTACTTTTCACAGTCTAGCCCCACATGTTAAGTAGAGAGATGAGCCTATCTGCTTATGTGATGGAAGTCCACTTCCGCAGTTTGCTATGAAGAAGCACATAGCCGGGATGCCTGGGTGGCTCAGTTGGTTAAGCAGCTGCCTTCGGCTCAGGTCATGATCCCAGCGTCCTGGGATCGAGTCCCACATCGGGCTCCTTGCTCATCAGGGAGCCTGCTTCTCCCTCTGCCTCTGCCTGCCATTCTGTCTGCCTGTGCTCGCTCTCTCTCCCTCTCTCTCTCTGACAAATAAAAAAAAAAAGCACATAGTCAAGAACACTGTATGAGTTCAGGTAATGTGAGCTGCTGTAACAAATACGGCAAATTTCAACAAAAGAGTTTATTTTCCTTTTATTTAATGATCAAAGATAGTGTCCCAGGTCTATAGGCAGTGTTTCTCTTTGAGGCAATTTGGGGACCCAGGCTTCTTTCATCCTGGGGCCCTGCCCTCTTCTAGACTCTGTCAACTGCATTCATCAAGGGAAAGGAGAAACTGTGCATAGGGAAGGCCTACCCACTTCTTAATAGCCTTGGCCTGGAAATGACACACAACAGTCCAACTTATATATTTTTTTGCAAGAAGCAATCACATGGTCACAATGAATTATAAGGAAAACTAAGAAATAAGTCTAGCTCTGTGCTAGAAAAAGAAAAAAAGCTCATAAACAGCAAGCAGTTTTTCACAAATAGACTGACACACAAATAATCAAGGAACAATCCATTTCTGTCCATAGGTTACCTCCATTCAAATTCCAAGGGAAAAATTATCAAATTCTGCTGGACTATAATTGTGCTCATACACTCAATTTATTTAATAGATTATTTTACAAATCAGTCTGAAGCAAGTACATTTACAGTACTCCATTGCACTCAGACCTCCCTGAGCAATAGGTAGAGAGGTCCATGATTTAAATCACAGTCCTAAAAGCACAATAATCCTTCCCAAGACAAAGAAGGAAGTTCCCCTGAAGACTAATTCTTCCCCCTCACTTTACGAACCCAAACTGAATTCAACTTCAAAATAGCGGTACTCTATGTTCAAAATTTTCAGACTTGGGCTCCACTGGCTCCCTGTTAAAATTAAATTGTAAAGGCTCTGGGAAGTCTTTCATCTTCATATGTTACATGATGACTCACACAATACATTTGACAAATTGGGTTGTCAATAAACATTTGTAGAATTTAACTGATTTGGTGTCAAGGGTCTTCTTAACAGGTGGTTTTTTTGGTTTTTTTTTTTTTTAAAGATTTTATTTATTTATTTGTCAGAGAGAGAGAGAGAGAGCGAGCACAGGCAGACAGAGTGGCAGGCAGAGGCAGAGGGAGAAGCAGGCTCCCCACAGAACAAGGAGCCTGATGTGGGACTCGATCCCAGGACGCTGGGATCATGACCTGAGCCGAAGGCAGCGGCTTAACCAACTGAGCCACCCAGGCGTCCCAACAGGTGTTTTTAAAGTATGGAACAAACTTGCTATAGTGACTTGCAAAGACCCTTTAATCCTTGTTTGTATATATGAAATACTCTATAATTTTTAAATAATAATAAATTACTATTTCACACAATATTAATCAGATAGGCTGAATCCAGGAATTTCTAAAATGAGTTTCTACTTGTGAATTAGCCAGTGTAGACCACAGCCACAACATTTCTCAATAAGTTTCAATAAATCGCTTCGCTGAATTTCTACTGACAGTCTTTTGTTTAATTAGGGTGTGTCATTGATTGAAATAATATTTGTTAAATGTTGAAATAATAAAACAACAGTTTTCCTCAAATGGTGGTCATGTTATAAAGAGCTCTGAAAAAAAAAACCCACAAATTATCTAGGTTTTAGGTCCTTTCTTATTGTCACTAATGAGACCTAAGAATTTGGGGAAGTTACATTTCCTCTTTGACCCTCAGTGTCATCTTCCATGCAATGAAAGTTTGGACCAAGGAGTTCCTAAGAGCACTAATACTTGTAACTCAGTGACCTACAGTTTGCCTTGAGAACAACAAAAAAAAGTAAACTTAAGCTCAAGCACCCAAAGCTCAAGCAAAAAAAAAAAAAGGTTTTTTGATATACCAAGACTAGAATAGCTACCGATGCAATGAACAAAATAGGTGATTAGATTGAGAATGTAAGCCTCACTGTAACTACAAAGCATAGTCTAATGATTTCCTGGCTTTTGAAGGTCAGTAGCTGGTTGAGGAACTTAAGCAATTGCGTTTAGAATATTTACAAATATCCAACTTTCAAAAACTCAGGCTGTTTTTGAAATCAGATTGTGTTATAAGCAAACTAAACAAAGCTTTGATTTAACTTCATAATGTGCCCATAATAACTGGTTACTCCAAATCCTATTTTTTTCTCCCAGTGGCAAAATGCAAAAGTTTTAAATACTTTGATATAATTGTAGTAAACATAGACAACAATTTCTAAAATTGTAGAATACTATTTGACATTCCTAACCTATGGGTTATCTATAAAGAGATAGATTGAGGGGCACCTGAGTGGCTCAGTGGGTTAAAGCCTCTACCTTCGGCTCAGGTCATGATCCCAGGGTCCTGGGATCGAGCCCCGCATCGGGCTCTCTGCTCAGCGGGGGGCCTGCTTCCTCCTCTCTCTCTCTCTGCCTGCCTCTCTGCCTACTTGTGATATCTGTCTGTCAAATAAATAAATAAAATCTTAAAAAAAAAAGAGATAGATTAAAAGGGCATCTGGGAAATGGAATCAAACACCAGATTCCAGGTGTTTGAGAGGCAATGCAAAGGTATTTTCTTTTTCGTATTGAATGAAAATGGTTTTCATATAAGCTAGAAAATAGCTGGAAATCTCTCTGAAATTATTTCATAAATAAATAAAGTTTCAACTTTGTGCTAACAATTGGTTATGAGAGTAAACCAGCTCTGAAAATCCTGTTATTTTAGATGGTTTCCACCCCCTTGCCACTCCCTCCCTCCTCCCAAACCCCACAGGAAATCTAGAGTAATTCGAAACTCTGTAAGATAAGACCCATGATTAAAATAATATATGTTCAGCAATCATTATTTGTTATACATTTAGATTTATTCATCTGTTTTGTTTTTGTTTTTGTTGAGTGGCTCCCCACCTTGTTCCTGTGTTCAGTTGGAATATAAGGTTTTTCTATGTTGGTGTGGAAGCTATAGGTTATATTTCTGTTCTTCTAGTGGTTTTCCCAAAACATGTAGTTAGATGTATGTTTTTCTAACAAAATCTACATTATTCAGTGTCTCCTCCAGCTGAACAAGACAATGACCTTAGAACCCGAGAACATATCCCATACCCATTAAGTTATTACTATATAGATTTGGGTTCTTATTATTTAACACAAGCAGTATTATTATTATTATTTTTAAAGATTTTATTTATTCATTTGAGAGAGAGAGAGAGAGAAAGAGAGAGCACAAGCAGTGGGAGAGGTAAGTGGGAGAGGGAGAAGTGGGCTCCCCACTGATCTGGGAGCCCGACATGGGGCTTGATCCCACAACCTGGAGATCATGACCTGAGCTGAGGGCAGACACTTAACGATCTAGGCCACCCAGTGCCCCTATTTTTAATCATCCAATTGTTCTTCCTAAATTTACCAGCATCTTTCAACTTCAGGGCTCACTGTTGTTTATTACATCGCCCCATCCCCTCTGAATATTCTTGCCTTTATGGTATAGTTACTCTTTTAGGAAGGATAGGTGGGTGGAATGTATGCCTGAAAATGCCTTCAGTTTTCCCTTATCTTTGAATAACCATTTAGCTGGGAATAGAATTGTAAGTTGTCAGTTTTTCTCCCTCAGAACTTTGAAGGTGTTTACTTCATTGTCCTCTAAAATCAATAATTACAAATGGGAAGTCTACTAGAAATCTAATTTTCTTGGTAGGTAGCCTTTCTTTGGATTAGCTGGCCTTTGAGATTTTTCTCGTCACCCTTGATATTCTGCAGTTTCACTCTGATATAAATTTATTTTACTTATGTTACCTGAAACATGAAATGCACTCTCCATCTAAGGATTCATATCTCATATCTCTTTTACCTCAGAAAAATTCTCAGCCAATTTCCCTTCGAATATTGCCTCTCCACGACTGCCTCTAATCTCATTTTCTTTATAAACTAGATTCTCTACATTTATACTTCTAGGGTATATGACTTTGGCTAAATTTTGAGAATTTCCTTTAAAATTCTCAGTCTCGGGTAATATGAGAAAAATTCTGAGACATTTCTCCAAATTGATAGTGCCAATAGATTGCCTAAAAATGACCTTACAAAGACCCATAGCAATGTCCACCACAGTGAAATTATGGAGTAATGGGGATAAAGAAAATTCCCTAAGATATTCCTTTTGCAGTAGTTCTGGACCCACAAAATGTTTAATTTAAAGGAAACTTCATTTTTTTAGGAGATTGAACTTGAGACACAGAAAGATTAAGGATGATTTATTTTCAAGTGATTGTCAGATTTAGGACTAAACCCAAAATTTCCTCAATTTCAACCAAGTACTCTTAATGCGATTCCACATTACCTTCCCAAGACATTAAATATATCTTAGCTATTACATCAAAACCCATGTTCAGCTCTAATCCAACAGTGGAGAATCTTGAATACAGGGAGGCAGTGGGGAATCTATCAAAAACAGCACAGGAATAATGAGGGGTTAACTGAGTCACCCAGCAACATGGATAAATTAGCCCTCCAATGTTGAGCCCTGCCTAAGCTGCCGAACAAGAGAGATTCACTCAAAGAAAAACTACTGGAAATGTGAATTAAAAGACTTGTTCAGGGGCACCTGGGTGGCTCAGTTGGTTAAGCATTGGACTCTTGAGTTTGGCTCAGGTCATGATCTCAGGGTCATCTGATTGAGCCCCACATCAAGCTCCATGCTTGGCTGGGGATCGGATGGGAGGGGTTGTTGCTTGGGATTGTTGCTCATTCTCTCTCTCTCAAATAATAAATCTAAACAACAACAACAAAAACCTGTTCAGTTGAGGTATGGAATATTTGCCAATGATTTTCTGTGGGTGGCTGCAAAAATAAAGTTTCTATCAATTTCTTAAAAACTGTATTATAAGAGCTCATTGGTAGAAACTGATTTAACTAGGAGAGCCCATTCGTGGGCTAAAGAGTTCCTAATCATAAGTACCAGAGAAAACTGGTGACTGATTCAAGAAAAAACAAAAAGGTAAATCAGGCATGGAGGTAATTAGCCAGACAAGATGAACTAATCCAGGAACATGGTTGTTCTTTGAAAGGAGGAGATAAGTGGAGCTGAAGAGGAGTCACGCGCTACTTTAATCTATCAACTGATCAGTTATTTCAGTATTTCAGTTTGTTCTATATGCCCAGCACTCTATTAGGGGTATCATGGGAAAAAGGCCAGAAAATGATTAGCAGCTGAGTTAATAAATAAAATACATTGTGTTTTCTTTCCTCCTGCAAAATGGGGGAGGGGGGAGTGTGTAGAAGGGAAGAGATCTCATTTTGTCAACACCACATGAGGTGAAGCAGGATGTAATTGGATTTGCCCACAAGTATATACAGAAACAATGCTAAGCCAAACAAATACAGACCTTCAGCCTGGTTAAGGAGTCCCAAAAAGAACAATCCATAAGCAAGAGAAGAGAAAGAGTACTTCTTAGCTGATCCTGGAAGGAAAAATCAAATGCAGATATAGAAACATAGATATGTTTAGGGGAAGATCAAAAATAACCTTGATCCTACAGAAGAGAAGTATGATTGTCAGTATTTCTGCAGTGGCAAGTAAATAAAGCCTTGGGGATTTTAGAGAAAGAAGTGTATCCAAAACAACTTTGAGAGGATGAGGGTAGGAAGGTAATAGAGGAGGAACAATAGAGTTGGTGTACAATGACCAAGGAAGAAATATAGGTATTTTGTGGGCCCTTTGGGTTTAACCATGAATCTTTACTTAGCAACTCTCCGTGGTTAGGAGGGGTAGACAAAAGAGGTGCCTTGGAGGACAGGAGAATCTGATTTACGAGACCAGAAAAGTCAAACAGGTTGAAAGGATCACCCTGAGGTTGTTGAACATTTAGTCCTTGGTGAGGAGGAAGTGTATCACAGCCAGGAGAAATGAACTGTCAATACTGACAGTTAGAACTTGCAGTGACTTGGCAAGGAAAGCGTAAGAGGCCAGAACTACTGGTGCTCGGGCAAGAGCAACTAAGCCAACATTAGGGCTAACTCCAAAGGAAGGTGAAGGTGGTGCCAACTGTATTATCCCAAGGGAGATCAAACACTCGAGTCTGATCAGAGGGAGTGCCAATATTCATGGACCTGTCTGAGGGTAAGCACCCCAAGAGGAGTCAAGACGTAGCATGAAACAAAATCACAAAATGGGAAACAAGGAACCACATTACACATCTCTCTTGGCAAGATTCATTGGGAGCACGTGGCTTGCAGCCAACATCTCCAAGGAATTGTATCTTCCTCTCAATCCTAAATCCACATTTTACCAGCATCAAGCTGGTGAAAGGAAGACAATGGGTATCCCACTAACTCCATCTCTAGCTACTCCTCCTGCTACATTCGTGAACCACATACACCAAAATGAATTTCATTCCTCAAACCCACTCTACTCTCTTGTATTTCTAAGCCTTAAGATATGTTGTTCCCTCTCCCTAGAATAACTTTTCTATCTACAGCTCTCTTTATCTGGCTCAGTTTTGCTCATCCTCTGGGTCTCTGCATCTTCTCTTATACCTTCTTGCACTTCTGCTATCAGTGCTTTTATCACACTGGATTGTAATGATGTGTTTTTTGTTAACATCCTAGGCTGTTAAGAACCATGAGGAGGCAGGTACCTGTTGTTCAGCTTTGTTCGCCCAGAATTATATCGATGGGCTCTGGTGCACAGCAGGTGCTTAATGGTTATTTATGGAATGAATGAGTGTAATTTCCATTTGTCCCTTTATTAATTTTTTCTAACCTTGTTCAACCATCTTTAGGTCTGTGGTCTTCTCAACCAACTTTTCTATCTTTCTGAATAAGGAAGTATTTCAGAATGGAGAACCTGCTCCCCTGGCATCTTAATGTCCAAAAAAGAATTTCAAGAGTCTCTAGGAAGGAAACCAGTATTTTCAGAACTACAGGAGAATTTTTTAAAAATACGAATCCAGGAATCCACGCCTCCTGTGACAACTGAAATAAATATACTGCCTTAGTCATCACTATTCTCTTAAACTGGTTTGAGGAAACATGTTTTGCTTTTTGTTTTAAACAGGAACAGATTGCTCAGGGGTTGGGGGAGACAGACACAAATCAGGAAGCCCTTCCTCTTTCATTTTACAAGTCCTTGCTCTCTGCCCAGCCCTGAGATATTTACTGAACTACAGATGAAATAACCTTCTTTCTCTTCTCCAGGTGGCCTTGTGTGGTGTTGAAGAGTGAAAGAAATCATGAGCACGACTCCAGCAGCCAGCCTTGAGAGGTTAGCTCAGAAGAAGGAGGGCCATGAATTCTGCTCACCCTGGGCACAGGACACTCTGAACCTAAGTCACCTGAGTCTAAACTGGGAGAGGGAACTGGGGGGTGGGGGTGGAATTAATTCTTTAGCTGCTGACAAGCTCCACAAGCTATGGAATGATACTCCCCAGATAAAAGAGGGAGCAAGCAGTTGATATCTATTCCACAAGTCCTCTGGCATTTCCCCTTTGGCTTTGGAGCAACCTGTTCTTTTTTTAATTTTTGAAGGTGTTTAACAGGAAATCAACATTTGCTAAATTTTCTTTATGTGTCAGGCATTATGTTTAGTGCCTTAGTTGCATTATCTTATTTAATCATCCAAACAACCACATGAACTCTCCATTTTTATCCTCATGTCACAAAGAAATTGATGCTCAAGGAAAGAAGTAACTTAGCCACTTAATTAATAATAATAGATCCTGGTTCAAACCCAAATCTAAAGACTTCAAATCCCAGTATTTTTTTTTTCCCCTCCTGCACTGGGGATTTGTATCTTGAAATCATAGAAATGAATCTAACTTTTTGGAGGTAGCACAAAATCTAAAAACGCCACTCATGTCATAATAATAGCCATTCTGTAGGTGACCAATAGTTGATCCTAGCCAGAATAATGTTTCTAACTGTACTGATATAGTAAAATTTTCCCAAAAGAGAATTTACCCAAATAATCCAACTTCCCTTAACACTTGAGGATTATTCTGGCGTGCAGAAATTAAATATGACCACCTTAAACAACAACACTAAGCCCTTAGAATTTCCTTACCATTGTATATCCATATTTTATAGTATCTATCAAGGGATACTGTAATGATTTGTTTATCTGCCTCACTACAATATGAACTCCTAAGGGGCAGAGGGGGCAGAGACTGTATCAGTCATTTTTGTATTGCTTAACCAAGTTCCAGCATTCATGGCTACTCATTAAATTTTGTTGTATTAATCTAAAAAAGACCACAGTTGTGAAAACTACCAGTTATAATGCAATTTGATGAGAATTTCCATTAAAATAAGTTCAAGGGGCACCTGGGTTATACAGTCAGTGAAGTGTCTGACTCTTGATTTCTGCTCAGGTGTGATCACAGGGTCTCTGGATCAAGCCCTGTGTCAGGGTCCATACTCACGATGGAGCCTGCTTGAGAGTTGCCCCTCCCTGACCCTCCCATTCACGCTCGTTTTCTCTCTCTCCGTCTCTCTATCTCTCTCTTTCTACAATAAATAAATCTTTAAAATAGGCTCAAGATCCCATTTAAGCATGTAAAGACAATTTATTCTATTTAGAGGAACATCTTTTGGGAAAATTGCACAATGGAATGAGTTCACCAGGTAGAGAAGGAATAAGAAGAAAGGTATTTCAAAAATACAGAAGCTTAAGCAAAGGCAAGAAGTCAGAAAGGAATGGCAAGAAGCTGGAAGAGGGACTCATGGATTATCTTCCCGAACTTTTGAGGGTAGAAGAAAAGGAACAAAAGTTAAGAGTTAAGAATTCTTCTCAACAGGGCGCCTGGGTGGCTCAGTGGGTTAAGCCGCTGCCTTCGGCTCAGGTCATGATCCCAGAGTCCTGGGATCGAGTTCCGCATCGGGCTCGCTGCTCAGCAGGAAGCCTGCTTCCCTTCCTCTCTCTCTGCCTGCCTCTCTGCCTACTTGTGATCTCTCTCTGTCAAATAAATAAATAAAATCTTAAAAAAAAAAAAAAGAATTCTTCTCAACAATATCTAAGTGTACCTATTTATTTCTTTACATTTTGTGCTTAGTGTATCATTTAAGGTATAGTTGTCATCCAGAGGCCATGAAGCCTGGAGTATGGTTATGAATAGTAGGTCCTCTTAGATGGTTCACTTCTAATGCTATTTGTAGGACTTTAGGGGAAAGTGTAGTTGAGCATCCTATAGGGCAAAGATCATCAACAGTGAGGAAAAGTTTCTGGAAGATAGAGATCATCTCCACCTACAAAGAATGAGAAATGAAGTGCTTTCTGTAATATCTGCACATCAACATATCCCCAAACCAGTTCTTTCAGGACACCAAGGCCAACCACAATGAGGGGAAGTGACACAGGAATAATCAGACTCCCCTCCCACAGTCTAAGCAGCCCTAGAGCAGTGGTTCTTTTTTTTTTTTTTTTTAAGATTTTATTTATTTATTTGACAGAGCGAGATCACAAGTAGGCAGAGAGGCAGGTAGAGAGAGAGGAGGAGGCAGGCTCCCCGCCAAGCAGAGAGCCCGATGCGGGACTCGATCCCAGGACCCTGAGATCATGACCTGAGCTGAAGGCAGAGGCTTAACCCACTGAGTCACCCAGGCGCCCCTAGAGCAGTGGTTCTAAACCTTGTCTGCATATTAGGATCACTTAGGGAGTTTTCCAAATACCCTAATGTTCAAGCCACACCACTGACCCATTGATTGAGAATCTCTGGAGATGGAATTAGGCATCATTATTCTTTAAAGCTCCTTGGGTGATTCTAATGTGCAGTGAAGTTTAAGAACTGCTGCCCACAGAAAGGAAAAACTGGTAAGTAGCCTTCAGGAGACGTAGGGTGAGGTGATTCTCAAGCATGTTGGCTGCAGATCACACCAGAGAAAACCTGGTGGAACAGATTGGCCTCTGTCAGCTGTGGAGTAAGGACCATGGAGAGAAAGTCCATTTGGAGCTTGGTTACCATGCATGAAAGACACCATCTAATAATGGATCATGGTTACATAACAGCAAATTCTGATCTATTCTTATTCCCAAGGACAATAATGCAAATTTCCTTCTGAGAAGAGCCATGACACTGTGTAGGAACATGGAGTACAAAATATGATATAGCACATGGGTGCAGTTTTCCAGATTGCTTGTCCATTAAATCCTCTGATTGCTCCAACACCACCTACACTCCTGAAAGTTTTGCCGAACAACAGCCCGTATTAGCCAAAATAATAAAAGTGTGTGGGGGGGGGGGGCAGGGAACCTTACTGATTTCAAAAGAAAATGTATCTTTACGGCAAAAGGAAAATGCTGTTAAGTAAATAGGTGTGTGCATATATGCTTGTAACCGTCAAACAAGAAATACAAAGAGTCTCTTTTCTCTTAATCAGAAAGGGGAAAACTTTTTGCAGATTAAATCACATGTTTCTTGAATAGGGCTCATGTAATTGATAATAGTGAAGGATATTTACAGAATTCCACAAACTCATAGATTAGAAAAGCAGCATTCGGTTTTAATTAATTAAGAGGAGCATGTATTCTGTTTGTAATTTTAAAAAGAAAATAAAGATGTTGTTTTACTATATATCTACATCTTTAAGGGCAGTGGTCTTCCTGAATATATTCATGAACTGGTAATATTTGGCACTTGATTAACAAAGCTGCACTGCAGATGATTATCTCAAGAATTCGGGCTAGGGTTCAGATCCTTTCAGAAGTGGCACGTCAAACCTTCTAGTGTCTTCTCTATCATTAGAGAAAAGAGTCCAGGAAGGCAAAAGAAAATTTCTCAGAGGTACATGGTATGGTATAACAACACCTTTTCCTATACCCAGAAATTTTGAGATGAGTACATTTTTTACTTTAATTCCAGCAGAGTTAACATATAGTGTTATATTATTTTTAGGTGTACAATACAGTGATTCAACAATTCTATACATTATTCAGTGCTCATCATGATTAAGTGTGTACTCTTTAATCCCCCTCACCCATCTCACCCATCCCCCACACCTCCTCTCCTCTGGTAACCATCTTTATTCTGTATAGTTAAGAGTCCCTTTATTTCTCTCTTTTTTTGTTGTTTATTTTGTTTCTTAAGTTCCATGTATGACTGAAATCATATGGTATTTGTCTTTCCCTGACTAGTTACACTTAGTATCATACTCTCTAGCGCTCCATCCATGTTGTTACAAATGGCAAGATTTCAGTTTTTTTTAATGTCTGAGTAATGTTCCATTGGAATATTCCATTCCACCTCTTCTTTATCCATTCACCTTACAGGTGCTCATGGGCTGCGCTCTTTTAATCTCTGTCCTCTGAACTTCTCTGAATTCTAATGATTTTCTCTTGGACTAATTTTAGTAACTGTTCTTATCACCTCCAGATCATTCTAAGTTCTCTCCCTAAAGTTCTGTACATTCTCTTCTATATCTTATACAAAGCCTTCTTTCTTTCCAGATTCAAGAAAGCAAAACCCAGGCACACTTAAGAAACATAATGGAAGCTTTATTAGAAAGATCTAGGATAATGGAATCTCATGGTTTCATGAAGGATGGGGGAAATGCAAAGGAGAGAAGCTCTTTTCTCTCTGGGGCTCCTTAAAACCTCCTCACCTCCTCTTTGCTTCCTTTCCTTATTATCTACCTGCAAAAAGGCGAAGACAGCCACACCACAGCTCCCAAGTTATGTATCAACTCACTTCAAATCCCAGAGTCTAGGACCTAAGAGCCTAAATTTAAAACCTCCAAACTTCAATGAGCTTCACTCTTGTTTCAATACGCTATGGCCCAATTAGGTAGGAAATCGGGGTTTCTGGAGAATCTAGTGGGTAGAAGAGAATCCATTTTCAAAGGAGAGATTATATGGATATGGATTAAACAGAGGATCTCCAATTGCAATGGTCTGACTTAAAATTTTTCAATTTTGCAACAGTGCAAAGGCAATATACATTCAGTAGAAACTGAGCTTCGGTTTTTGAATTTGGATCTTTTCCTGGACTAGCAATTCATGGTGTGATAATCCCTGGTAACGCTGGGCAGCAAGCTGCAGCTCCCAGTCAGCCATCGATCAAGAGTGCAAACTGATGATATGCTTACAGTCATTCTGCATTCGTATCACCATTCTGTTTTTCACTTTCAGTATGGTATCTGGTAAATTACGTGAGCTATTCAACATGTAAATATAAGATAGACTTTGCATCAGATGATTTTGCCCAGCTATCGGCTAATGTTAAGTTCTGGGCATGCTTAAGGTGGACTAGGCTAAGCTGTGATGTTGGGTAGGTTAGGTGTATGAAATGCATTTTCAACTTAGGATAGTTTCTCGGGATGTAAGCTCATTTGTACGTCAAGGAGCTTTGTATTATAAAAGCTACTCACTTTTATCTATAATTTCTTTGGCCCTCCAGAATTTGGGATTTTAATCCAGATCTTTGTAACAGATGTATCTTGTCCCAGGATGATGTTTTCCAAACATTTTGAAAGCAAAGAAACTTTTTTCCCCCAGCTAAATAGTTCACTGTAACCTAAGATGTAAAATAGATAAATAGCAAAGTTGTTCTGGTGGAACAGGGGAGGGGAGAAAGCAAAGCCCAACTCCTACATACATTTTGCTCCATGGTGCCCCTTGAAACCTTGCTTCAGCTCCCTAGGAAAGCCATTGTTCTTGTGTGTATAACCAAAGACAGTCACTTCCATTACTATTAAAAAAATATGTTGCAATTCTCTTTCTTGACTTGTTAACTTTAGACAGTAAAGATGAAACACTTTAACTCAATTCTACTTCCTCCCCCTCCCTTCCTAGTTTGGAGAGTTCATTTATTTTTAGTTCTTTTCTTCATCACTGTTAGAACTTTAAATATTATACTTAAATTGTATTTTTTCTCTTTTGACTTTAGATTCCCATCTCTTCACCAACTAAAATAGCATACTTATATTGCCCTCTACTTCTCCCCCATTCCCATACGTATATATAAATATACCACTTTTAACATCTGAACACAAGATAATTAATAGGCTTTCTGTCATTTCCATTCCTTGATCCACTCTGTTACATAGTGTACTTTTGCCCTCCCTGGTCTATGAATGCAAAGTTCATTTTAGAACACCAGCTCCAAAGAAGCAATGGGAGCAGTGGTTTATATTCTTTTAAACGGCACCGCTCACAGGAGAAAAAGCAGACAGATAGGGTGTGGCAGTGGAGGTGGTGGAAACCATCCTCCTTGATTCAAGAAGCTGAAAAATCTAAATTGGAAACCCTCTGGGGAGAGGAAGAAGAGGAAAGGTTTCCTGCAGAAACTCCAGCATCACTTAGATTTCATGGTCCATTTTCCTTCACAAATGCCTCTATTTTTGTTATTCTACACAATACAACAGAACATTGTGACATTCAAGCACTGCGAGAACCATTTTTAATTAGTGGCAGCCAGTTTCCTAGTGGCTTTGTCAGGGAGATCCCATGCCATAACCACGGACAGATAGTGTATTGTCCGTGTGATGTTCACACTCCTCTCTTGTTGTTGATGAGTAAAGCTGTCCCTCAGGCTCCTCCTCATGCCCTCTTCTACTTTCCCAGCTCTTCTCTGGGACACACAAAGATGCTTTTTCAATCAAACTTCTCTGGCAATGCTACCTCCCTCTGTAAATGCTTTTCTTAGTAATTCGCTGACTCTCTTGGGCTCAGTTTAGTTTCAGATAATTGGTCAGTAATTTGACACTCATGTTGGAGAAGGTGCTGAAAAACTGATGAGGGAAGAAAACTTTCATTAGTGCTAAGTTGTCAGTGGTTTTTATAAGTGGTGATAAAACATTAAGAATATCCAGGCAGAACAGATGATCCTAGCAGGGTTACGGATAGAAAGGGGCCGCTGAGGGTTCTGTGGAATATCCTTCTCTGGAGCTTCCTTTTTCTTTTTTACTGTTCTTATTTGGCTACGGGTTTAGGATGGCTCAGACCACGGGCAAGAGGTTAGGATTTTATGAGTTTTCAAAGTACCATCTGGTCAGAGGATACTAATCACCAAATACTTAATTGATTTTGAGTACCTATTGGAATTTAGAAACATTTTCAAGTATGCAATCTTTTTTTTTTTTCTTTTGAGAAGTCGGGAGGTGGACAGAAGGATACAGAAAGAATCTTAAGCAGGCTCCACAGCCAGCACAGAGCCAGACACAGGGCTCCATCTCACAATCCTGAGATCATGATCTGAGTTGAAATCAAGAGTCAGATGCTTAACCGACTGAGCCACCCAGCCACCCTTTAAGTGTGCAATCTTATTTGATCTGTTCCACAATACTGTGGAGTAAAAAGGGTGGATATTATGTAGTCACTTTAGTTTGTAAATTAGAAAACCAGGATTTGTAGCAATTAGGTGTGTTTCACAGGGTCACAGAGCTATGATGCAGCAGAAGGCCCTTCATACCAAACCACATTGCATTTCCACTTACTGCCTAGTATTGCGCCAACAGACCCTCTGGAAATGACAAAGTTTAACCAGTTAGTTTACCACGTGGGATTTGTGTGGTATAATCACCAACCATCTTTATGTTGTCTCACACTCTCCCTTTAAACATTAATCAATGGGGAACATTGTTCCTTTGACATGGATGAAAACTCCAAAGCCCCAGGATTGTTCTAATCGTCCAGGTAATAAAAAATCCAATTGTCTTTTCAAGTTGCAAACACTGTTTCAAATTCATACTTCAGAGTATCTAATTATATGCAATAATCAAAATTTCAAACTTGATCTAGAATTGAATTTCCTCCCTGCTCCCCTCCTGCAAGACTTTGTTGGGTAGGAGTTCAGGAAGGGGGTTGGATGAAGGGAGGGGGAATCCTTCTCCTTGTACCTCCCCTTCTCCATTTTGCTAATTTGGTCGTGATCCTTTCTGCCAAAGTCAGAATGTGTAGAAAAGAGAAAGGAAAAGCTAGCATACACGGGAAAACTCTTACCAAATTAATACTATCATAAAATGGTCCTGTACTCCCTGTAAATAACATGGACTCTTATGAGCTATTTTGTGAATTCTTAGAAAGAGCCCCATCAGTGAGGCCTTCTCATCTGAGATTCCCTTGATGTGAGTCATGCACCCCCCTCCAGTTCATCCATCTAAAGCAAACCTGCCTGTTGGGTGCCTTTTTGATTTTTCAAATAGGAGGAAATCTCTGGTCTTCTCTGTATCCTAATTTCACAACTTCAGTAAGTACTTCTAGTAAGTCCCTTGTGCTGGCCTTAAAATAAGGTGATTGTATCTCAGGTTGCCCCCTTGGGGTAAGTTGAAATCCCAGCCCGGCTCTCTCCAAAGAAATCCTCTTTAAAATCCTTCCTCAATACTATTCTTTTAGACCCTCAATGCAAGTATAAGTCATAAGTCCTGCGATTGGTTTTGAGACATCTTTTGGAACTTTACATCTTGATCTGGACCTCTCCAGGAAATGTATCTAGTAACTCTTTGTGCCTTAGCTATGTGCCATGTCCTCTGTTTTCAAATGTTACATCCTTTAAATCAAGTGAGTAGAACATGATCTCTGCTCTTTAAAAGTTCCATTTCTAACTGGGAAGGCAACCAACAAATGAAACTACACGAGGATCAGACCAGCATTAACCGCAAGTACGGTGGGTGCTCAGTAAGCAGAGAATCACCGTGGGCTACAATAATACATTCTATAAGCTTTATATTGAGACAAGGGGTGCCGGGTGGCTCAGTCAGTTAAGCGGCTGGCTCTTGATTTCAGTTCAGGTCATGATCTTGGGGTCCTGGGATCAAGCCCCGGGTGGGTCTTCACATTTAGCAAGGAGTCTGCTTAGGATTCTCTTGCTCTCTCTTTGCCCCTCCCCCTGCTTTCTCTCTCTCTCTCTTTCTCAAATAAATAAATAAATCTTTTTTAAAAAGGTGAAAAACCAGAACAAAGCAGGCTTTCCAGAGAGAAAAGTCAGCATTAAAATAGAAATACATGTGATAAAAATGATCATGTTTCTTAACTTTTTTCAATTTAAATTCAATTTAATTAACATATAGTATATTATTAGTTTCAGAGGTAGAGGTCAGTTGCATACAACACCCAGTGCTCATCACAGTAAGGGCCTTCCTTAATGCCCGTCTCCCAGATACCCCATCCTTCCAACCCTCCCCTTCAGCAACCCTCAGTTTGTCTCCTATAGTACTAAAGAGTCCATTATGGTTTGTCTCCCTCTCTGTTTTCATCTTATTTTTCCTTCCCTTCCCCTATGTTCATCTGTTCTTTTTTTTCCCTTAAATTCCACAATGATCACGGTATTTTCTCTAGATCCCCAATTGTCACATCTCTCTTTTTCTATCACTGTAGCCTTAGTTCAGGCCACCAAGGCCACTCAGCTTGATTAAGGCAATAACCTCCTGGGTGGTCTACCTAAGTTAAATAGTCCTCCTCCCTGCCAGCTTCTCCCAGTCCATTCTCATCATCTGGATGGTTGTCTCCAGAATCGTCTTTTGTTGTTTCTCCTTTCCAGCCATCTCGATTTCCCACAAATCTGTCTGCTTCCATTTTATATCTCATTCCCTCCATCTGAGTCTCTGACTCCCTCCTCATCTTCACCTGGTATGTTTGATGACTGATCTGCATTCTGCATCTATTCCTATCTCCTCCTACTGTGCCTTCCTTTGTATAGAAAAACAGAGAAAGCTAAAAAATCACATTTCCCAGAATTCTCTTACACTAGAATTCTGCTTTGAACTGGGCTTCATCAGTTGGATGAAGTCATTCAAAGATCAGCAAATAGGGGCGCCTGGGTGGCTCAGTTGGTTAAGCGGCTGCCTTCAGCTCGGGTCATGATCCTGGAGTCTCGGGATCGAGTCCTGCACTGGGCTCCCAGCTCCATGGGGAGCCCGCTTCTCCCTCTAACCTTCTCAGCTCTCATGATCTCTCTCTCTCTTTCTCTCTCAAATAAATAAATAAAATCTTAAAAAAAAAAAAGATCAGCAAATAGAAATGAAGGAGAAACCATATTCCAGCTGTGTTTATTTCCTATGGACAAGAAAAGATGTGAGGATAAGGATATTTCTATTCTACATTTATTACAAGTTTCCAGCTTCATGGGTATTGGTAGCAATAGTTTCCTGATTCCAGCGTTTTTGACTCCTGGGTCTCAATTACAGTATCATGTTCTTTAAATCAGTAGGTCCAGTGGACTTCTTTTGAATTTTTTCTGTCTTTTTTTTTTTTTTTAAGATTTCTTTATTCACAAGAGAGAGAGGGAGAGAGAAAGAGAAAGCATGAGCAGGGGGAGAAGCAGAGGGAGAGGGAGAATTCCAGGCAGACTCCCCACTGTTCGATGGGGGGCTCCATCCCACAACCCTAAGATCACAACCTGAGCTGAAACCAGGAGTCAGATGTTCAACTGACTGAGCCACCCAGACACCACACCAGTGGACCTCTTGATTCCCACTTCCTGAATGTGACAAGACAGGAGCTCCCAGAATAGGTGGCATTCTGTGAGTCATTACTGAAGGCTCAGGATAAAGCACATTCTTCTAGCTCTTCCAATAATTTCCTAGGCACAAATATTCCTATATTTAATCCTTGTTGCTTAAATTATATAGAGTGCCTTATTTTTTCCTACGCAGAACTTGTCTGGTTCATCCTCTAAGTCACTCTATGACCCCAATTCAAATGTCCCTTCATCCAGGAAATCTGAGTTATCCACAAGATAGACAAAAGCAAGGGGTATTCCAAATTCAGATTTACATTTTCTTCTATATACTTTCATGGCACTCTGTATATTGCTATCACTGTACATATCACAGAATATAAGGTTTTCCTAATAGCTACCTTTCCTTCTTACTAGAATTCCCTACTTCTCTTCTAGAAGGAGAGACTTTGTCATACTCATTTTTGTACCCCGCTCTCCTAGTACAGTCCCAAGTACATGACAAAATCCCCAATATGTGTGAAATAAGTTAATGATTAGATGGATGCAAGGATGAATATATGGTAAGAGTATAAACAGACCCTCAAAGTAAAGCAGATGATCTTTAGTGAATCACTTCTTTTTTGTTTATACATAGCTTATAATTGTTTTTGTTTTGTTTTGTTTTGTTTTGGGTCTTCATAACAAGAAAATTTTTAGATAATCTCCTACTAAGTCATGGAAGTCAAATACTAGATTTTTCTTAACTTGCCTTTCTGAAGCAGTGTTAGAAAGAAACAAATATACAATTGCATGAATATTTTCCCCAGATTTAGCTTCATAATGAGGGACCAGAAACTCAAACAAAAGAAGAGATGTGTTTTCCTCCTATTTTTTTTTAAAGATTTTATTTATTTATTTGACAGAGAGAGATTACAAGTAGACAGAGAGGCAAGCAGAGAGAGAGAGGGAAGCAGGCCTCTTGACGAGCAGAGAGCCCGATGCGGGACTCGATCCCAGGACCCTGAGATCATGACCTGAGCCGAAGGCAGCGGCTTAACCCACTGAGCCACCCAGGCGCCCCAGCCTCCTATTTTAATATAAATGATAGTACCACATAATAAGGACTATACCTGAATAGTGCTCAATTGGAATAAAAATAAGAAAAAAACCTGTATCTAAAAAGATAGGTTGTGATTCTATTAACTATAAAAGTTAATAGCAATTGTTGCCTCTGTGTGTGTGTGTGTGTGCGTGTGTGTATGTGTGTGTGTCTATTTTACATACAGTCAGGAAATTGAGCTTTATCTAATAAGGATCAGAACTGGGATTCAAACCTGACTCTGACAAGAGACAAGCTTTAAATATGAAGACACAGGAAAATTAAAGGTAAAAGGATGGAAATTATATACCATGCCAGATTTATCCAAAAGAAAACTGGTGTAGCCATAACAATATCAGATTAAAAAGACTCTAAGGAAAGAACTATGACTAGTAATAGAGAAATATTTTATGTTGACAGAAATGTCAATTCAATAGAAGTCATAAATGTCTGTTTTTAATAACAGAGTTTCCAATGTATAAAGCAAAATAGTAAATTCATAATAATAACTGAAAATGTTAACCATACCTCTTGCAGTAGCTAATAGAACAGTCAAACAAAAATCAGTAAAGAGAGACAGCTGGGTGACTCATTCGGTTAAGCAAACGACTCTTTTTTTTTTTAAAGATTTTATTTATTTATTCATCAAAGAGATGGGGAGTGAAAGAGCACAAGCGGGGGGGAATAGGGGCAGAGGGAGAAACAGGCTCTGCACTGAACAAGGAGCCTGATATGGGACTTGAACCCAGAACCCTGGGATCATGACCTAAGCCAAAGGCAGACCCTTAACCAACAGCCATCCAGACGTCCCCAAGCAAACAACTCTTGAATTCAAGTCAGGTCATGATCTCAGGATCCTGGGATGGAGCCCCACATCAGGCTCCATGATCAGTGGAGAGTCAGCTTGAGATTCTCTCCTTTTCCCTCCCTTCCCTCTCCCCCGCTCACACCTGAGTGCACTCTCGCTCTCTAAAATAAATAAATAAATTTTTTTAAAAAATCAGTTGAGATATATGAGATTTTAACAATATGGCTAAAAACAACGTACTTAATACATATATAACAATCTACCCAATAACTTTGTAATACACATTCTTTACAAATGTGCATGGAACATTTACTAAAGTAGATCTAATACTGGGCCATAAAGTCAAAATAAATTTCAAAGGATACACTCACACAAATTCTTGGACTGCAGTAGAATTAACCTTAAAATAAATAACAGAAAAGTAACGAAAATATACCAAAATATTTTAAAATTAAGCAATCTATTTCTAAATGACTCATGGGTTAAAGAAGAAGTCACAGTGAAAATTGAAGATGTTTTAAATTATAATTATAATTATATTATATTATATTATAATAAAGACTTGACATATCAATACATGTGGCATATAGCTAAAACAATGCTGACAGAGAAATATATATATATCTTTAAGTGCACATATTAAAAAGAAAGGTTAAATATTAAGGATATAAGCTTCCACTTCAAGAAGCTAGGGTGAAAAATATAGCGAATTAAACCCAAAGGAAATAATAGCAGAAATCAATAAAACAGAAAGCAAACTTACACTAGAGAAAATTAATAAAGGCAAAAGATCACTCTTTGAAAACAAATTTTAAGATTAATAAACCCCAAGAAAAATTAATCAATAAAAGCAGAAAATAAAACTTGCTAATATCATATTAAAAAAAGGGACTTCTCTGTAATTTCCATAGACATTTAAAAGATAATAGATAAATACATCTGAGTTTAGATGAAATGGACAAAAGCTTTGAAAAACACATTTTATCAAAAATGACTAAAATATATACAGAAAATCTTAGCAAGCCTATATCTAAGAAAGAAATTGAATTCATAATTAAAACAATGAAAACCCCAGGCCCAGATGCTTCACCAGTAAATTCTTCCAAACATTTATTTTTTTTATTTTTTTTTTAAGATTTTATTCATTTATTTGAGAGAGAGACAGTGAGAGAGAGCATGAGCGAGAAGGTCAGAGGGAGAAGCAGACTCCCCATGGAGCTGGGAGCCCGATGCGGGACTCGATCCCAGGACTCCGGGATCATGACCTGAGCTGAAGGCAGTCGTCCAACCAACTGAGCCACCCAGGCGTCCCTCTTCCAAACATTTAAAGAATAAGAACAATCTTCAGCAAACTCTTTCAGGTAATCAAAAAGGACTACTTCTTATAAGGACAACAGTACCATGGTCAAACTTGACATGAATATTACAAGAAGGAAAATTGCAGGCCAGTATCTCTCATGGACATAATGCAAAAAAAATCCCAATCAAAACAGTAGTAAATTTAAGTTATGGATAAATAATAAGGATAATAACTATATCTCGATTATGTAGGGCTTATTTCAAGAATGCAAGATTTGAAAATCAGTAATAGTTAATAGAGTAAAGGGGAAAATCCAGATGATTATTTCAATAGAAAAATAATTGAGTCAGTCTCACCTAAAATTCTAGGCTTTAAAAAAGTAATTGAACAGCATCGTATGAATAAGAAATGCATCTAGCTAAAAATAACAGAAAATAACAAAACTGAGTAAAAGCTTAAAGTAAAGGAGGTTCATGAAGTCTAGAGGTAGGCAGTTAAAGCTGTTTCAATGTTTAATGATGCCATCTGGGATCCAGACTCCTTTCTATCCTTCTGCTCTGCCACTTTCTGAAGCATCTATAATAGTGCTTGGCACGATAGTAGGCACTCGGTAAACATTTGTTGAATGAAAGAATCAATGTGCTCATCTCTACCCTGAAGCTTATTACCTAATGACCATAAGACTAGCCTAACGGCCATGTTCCAGGCACGAAGAACAAAGCGGAAAGGAGTGTGATGCCTGTACCCAGAAAGCCAGAAACCCTCAGCTTTCATCTCCTTGTGTAAAACTGACTCATTTGGCCACCTGACTGCAAGAGAATTTGGAGAGTAAGTAGTATTTTTAGTTGCACACATTATTGCCCTGGAAACAAACAAACAAACAAACAAACAAGCAAACAAAAAACAGAACAAAAAAATCCCAAGAATTCTGTTACTCAAGACAAAGAGAGACTAGGTGTTGGGTCGCTCTATGAAGACCATGCAATGATAAGTACAGTTAAATCTGCAACACGAGTGAGAAAAGACACCACCTCTAAGGAGACTGAAGTCTAACAAGGAGATAAGAGAAGTAGAAAATAACCATAATACAGGGAAGAGTAAGATAACGACCGTGCAGGAAGTTCAAACAAAGTGCTCTGGAAAATCAAAGCCAGAAAAGACAACATCTGTTAGGGAGACCTGAACAGTTTCATAGAAAAAAGCTTTTTTTTTTTCTTCTTTAGATTGTATGTATTTATTTTAGAGAGGAAAGAGAGAGCGAGCGAGTGAGCGCACACGCCTGCACGTGCTCACTCATGGGAGGGAGGGGCAGAGGGAGGAGGGATCCTAAGCAGACTCCACGCTCTGCTGCTCTGCGTGAAGGTGACAGTGGGCTTGCTTGATCCGAGGACCCTAAGATCATGACCTGAGCTCAAACCAAGAGTCTACCACTTAACCAATTGTACCACCCAAGCACCCCTAAAATAAAACTTTCGAGAAGTTTAAAAGATGACTAAGAGACCCACAGGTAGCAATGGGCAGTAGTATATTCTAGCTATAAAAATACCAGCAAAGGCAATTAGGCAATATATCTGGTACCTGAGGAACAATACAAGTATGTTGCAGTATCAGATATTCATAAGGGTCTACTTGGAGATAAGCTAGAGACAAATTTGGAGTATATCCTAGAAGCACTGAGTGCTGGGTAAAGAATTCAAACAATCCAATTGATAGAGGAGAATCTGGAGCAAGGAAATGATAAGATAGATGTAGTACTTTAATCCTCCCCCCCCCCCCCGTTTTATTGATCTATAATTGTGTTGCACTGTGATTTATAGTAAGAAGTATTCAGGTGGTCTTTGTCCTAGTTTATGGCATGGAGTTCCTAAACCCTTGGAAATTCCCTAAGGGATGAGAGCTGGGAATGACAAAGGTGTCTTTCGTTATGCTAATGAGGTGACTTTTAAGCTGCACCTAAGGGTTGGGGCTGGTTGCCTGGAGAACCAACCACATGATTAGAGGTTGGAACTTTCCATCCCACCCCTCAAGCTCCTCGGGAAGGCAGAGGAGCTGGAGGTCGTGTCAACCACCAACCACCAGTGATTTAACCAATTATGCCTAAATAATGGAGCCTCCATAAAAACCTGAAGGACAGGGTTTGGAGAGCTTCTGTGTTGGTGAATGCTGGGAGATTCAGGGAGGTTGGTGTTCCTGGAGAGGTCACGGAAGCTCTGTACCTTTTCACCATTTCACGTTTCTTCCACTGGGCTGTTGCTGAGTTCTATCCTTTTGTTACAAACCTGTATCTAGTATGTAGAATGTTTCTGTGACAGCTCTAGCAAATTAGTCACACGCAAGGAAGGGGTCATTGGAATTTCTGGCCAATAGGAGAGACCAGAAAGACTCAGAAAGACTTTGCTGAGTGGAAAATTTAAGAGGCGCCAGTGGGAAAAAAGGGTGGTGGGGGGGAACGTAAGGAGGAAAGTCAGAAACGGGAACAAATAGCAGCAGGAAGAGGCCAGGGTCTTTCTGGGATCAAACAGAGAAGCAACACATTTTTGTGAAGTACTCCATTGTTACCTATTTGCCTCACCTGATCCGAAACTCCTTAAAAACACAAAGAGTCTAATTCATTTTTGTTTCCACTGCATAGTACAATGCCTGCAGCTGAATAGTCCTAACACAGAGGGAGAGCCGGAGAGGGGAAGGCAAAAAAGGGAGTTAAAAGTAAGAAAAGGAATAAGCTAAAAACAGTCAAGATTGGTGATTAGAGGAGCGTTTTCAATAGGGGAAGGAAGAGCTAGATTTCGAGCAGTGGAAGGTGTGGCTAACAGAATGAAGACAGTGGAAAGACAGAAAGACTAGTGGTGAAGAGAATGGGAGTGAGTAGAGAAAACTGAAGGACTTTCTTGTTTGTTTGCTTGCTTTTATTTTGTTTGTTGTGATGGGACTACTATTTGAGATATTAATCTATGAGTTTTTCCTTCTGATATTTCAAGCATTCAGTCAGGTCAGTCTTGACTCAAAAGTTTTCTTGGCTTTTGTTGTTCTCCCAAACTCTTAAACGCTTAGGAAAAATAAGCCAGTTTGTGGTTAAAGAACCAGTTCTTGAGGGAAAATGAAGAGAGACATATTTCCCCTAGACCTGGGTTTTCCATTGCCAGGGTGGGAGGAGGAAATAGGGACAAAGCCATCCACAGATTTCCAAGGCAGAGATGGGGGAAGGGGGGGGGGCCTGCCTCCCAGAAGCCTAAGAGACAGGACCTGAGAGACAAAACACTGGGTGACCTGTCGAGGGATTCAAGACCTGGGCAGACTCAGCAGAGATGCCCACGCACCAAAGAGTGTGGAAAAAGGCCAAGCATCATGACCCAGTGGGCTAAGGAACAGGAGACCCATCACTCCCCTTCTTCATTCACGCCCCCACCCCCACTCACAAGTCTTCCTACTGCAGAAGTTCCATGGGGGCGGGGGGGGGGGGAGTAAACCCTAAGAATGAAGGATGTTGATATTTCCTTTATCCACATCCATAAATGGGGCTGAGTCAGACATTATGTGGTAGTAGAGAAAGGACAGAGAGGAAGGTTGTTAGCTGAACTTGTTGACTGAGCTCTGCTGGAGAAGGTTTGTAGACGGAAGAGCAGGGACTTCAGAGACGGCTATGTGCAGTCAGACGCATTGTGCATGTAACATACATATATAAATTTAAAAAATGAATGAATGAATGAATGATCCCATATTGTAAAGTGATTTGTAACAGACACAGTTGTGACAGAGAAGTAAAATAAGTAACTGTAAAAATTAAAAAGTGCAGATTAGAAAAAAACACACCCTGAATTACCAACCAGCTTTAGATGTTTAAAACCTGAGCCTATAATATTACACAGCCAAAAAAATACATATATATATCTTGCCATCTACAACAATGTGGATGGGACTAGAGGGTATTATGCTAAGTGAAATAAGTTAATCAGAGAAAGACAATTATCGTATGATTTCACCCCTATGTGGAATTTAAGAAACAAAACAGGATCATAGGGGAAGAGAGGAAAAAATAAAAGGCAAAGCTAGAGAGGGAGGCAAACCATAAGAGACTCTTAATCACAGAAAGCAAACTGAGGGTTGCTGGAGGGGGGAGGGGTTGAGGGATGGGGTAACTGGGTGATGGGTATTAAGGAGGGCATGTGACGTAATGAGCACTGGGTGTTATATAAGACTGAAGAATCACAGGCCTGTACCTCTGAAACCAATAATCCATTATATGTTAATTAATTGCATTTAAATAAAAAATTTTAATTAAAAAATTTAAAAAAATTAAAAAGAAGCACCATGCACACACACCCTGACACAGGCAGTACTCTGGAGATGCCCATCTGGCCCGCCCTGAAAAAGCCAACTCAGTGTGAGAGAGAGAGACCTTAAGGAAAGCCTCCTTGCATAGCTTCTATTTTTGAAGTAAACTTTGCAGCCAAGTCACGAAAAGGTCTGGAACAGCAGTCCCGAGGCGTTGTATGAAAAGACAAACCAACATACATATGAGTGAGCAGCAAGGAGCACCCAATGGCTTTTGAGAGCATGCAGTGGGCAGTAATAGAAATCAGCATGTGCTTACGTATTTATGCATTGATTTACGTATGTACTTCTATTCTGCCTTGTTCATAAAGGATAGAGGTTGCTTGCAGGGCATACATGAGAACAGTACCATAAAAAATAAATGAGATGCAGAGAAAATATATAAATATAGAAAAGAATCCACAAGCAGGATGCTCTAGGCAACACAATTCTGTGTTTCTCCAACCAACCCTCAGCCACCTATAGAACGGATCAGAGAATGTTCGGATCAGAGAATGTTAATAGCAAGAACGAAGAAGCAAGTATGAAGCAAAGCCAGTGCTGCTTATAGCACCGAGCCTTATCAGATATGTGAAATCAAAACAGGATGGTTAGAATGAAAGAATTGGGAGAGTAGACCACAGAATGCAATTAAGACAAATAATAGGAAGAGAGGGAAGAATGAACAGAAGCTAGCGATCAAAGACAGCCTGGGAGGGACCGTCTGCTTAGATGCTAGCTAAGGGAAGTCCACTTTCAAGACTGTTGTGGACTCGTTAGCAATGGCACACTCTACCCGGAAATCCAACACTTCCAAGCTAATGACAGAATATTCAAACCAATTCTGTGCTTTTAGCCACTGAGTCAATAAAGATTCCTTGATCATCAACTATGCAGCAGGCTAAGAACTGAGGATAAAAATAAATACGAGAAGGTCCTTGAGGGATGCAGTGGGGAACTCAAGGTAGGCGAGTAATTGCAGGGCAGGGTGATGAGTACTGTCGTGTGGACATGGGGACAGTGCTGTGGGACCACAACATGATACCATGATCAAACCCCTCACCCTGCGAGGTCAGGGAGGAATTGCCAAAGGGGACCTTTGCTTTGTGTCATAAAAGATGAATTCAGTTTCAGGGAGGAAAGGTGACAGAGCGAAATTGTATGAAGCCTTGGAGGCACTGAAAAGCATTGTATGTTGTGTAAATAAAAAGACATTCTGTGTGGCTTGGTCAGAGGACGTAGAGATGAACAGTCCAGCAGGCTGAAAAGGGAGGTTGAAACCCACTGGAAAGGGCCTCCTGTGCTGCCATGTAATCTACCCGGACGGAGGGGGAGCGGAGGTTTTTATCAGGGAAGTGTCAAGGCCAGTGGTGTGGAAAATGCTCTGACAGGAGCATGGAGAATATCTTAGTGGTAAGAAAGGATGTAGTCAGGAAAATCCCCTAGGAGCATCATGGAATAGCTCATTTGAGAACTCAACTGAAGTGATGTGAGCACAAGTAGGGTGTGCAGACACGTGCTGTAGATGATGGAATGGTCAAGGGTACAGAGAAATGGGCTGCCTCTGTTCACTTCGGGGGACTACAGAAAGTGGGATCTTCAGGAGGGTAGCTGCAAGATGTACACATAACTTGTATTTTTTTTTAATTTTATTTATTTATTTGAAAGAGAGAGACAAGGAAGGGGCAGAGGGAGAAGCAGACTCCCCACTGAGTAAGGAGCTTACAACAGACGATGTAGGACTTGATCCCAGAATCCTGGGATCGTGACCTAAGCTGAGGTCAGATGCTTAACTGACTGAGCCACCAGGCACCCGTTTACATATAACTTGTAAAATATTTGTACCCTTTGACCTCATAATTCCATTTCTAGGAACCTACCCTCGGAAAATAATTAGTACTACAAAAAAAAAAGGCTTATGATCAAGCATGCTCATCTAGTGGTATAAATTTTAAAACATCCTAAATGCACAATAATGGGAGAATTATTAAATAAATTACAGTATATTCATACACTAGACTACTATACAGTCACTTGAAGTTGTGTTTTCAAAGACTATGTGATGGTATGGGAGAAGCTCTCAAAAAAATATTAAGTTAAAAAGTATATAAAATGATACAGAGCTTGATATAAATTTTCTAAACAAACACATGTATGAATTAAAATATTAGATTAAAACTCACCCAAATGTTAATTGTATTCATCTCTAAGTAGCGAGATAATAATTTTTATTTTTTTCTCCCTATCTTTCTTTATTATCCAAATAAAATTCAGTGAATATGTGTTGCTTTTATAATCAGTCAGTTATTTTTAAAAATAAGTGGACAATGGGAGCACCTGGGTGGCTCAGTCGGTTAAGCATCTGCCTTCAGCTCAGGTCATGATCCCAGGGATCCATGGGGAGCCTGCTTCTCCCTCTCCCTCTTGTACTTGCTCTCTCTCTGTCAAATAAATAAATAAAATCTTCTAAAAAAGTAGTGAATAATGGAAAGCAGATTCGCAAGAACAGCTTGAGCTACTAGAAAACACAGGTAGCAGAGAGAGAAATAAGTTTGTCTTGCAGCAAAGATGAGGCAAGTCTAGATAATCATAATCCCTGACACTGGCATTGCTATTGCCATTACCAAAGATTCAGAATCTAATTATGTTATCTTTGTGGCTTCACTAGCCAAGAAAAAGGCAGTTGAGAAGAGGAAAAATAAAAAAGTGACTCCAATGCTATCGTAGGCACAACCAAGACACAATAAGTGAAATTTCTATGAAGCTATTCTTATTACAGTTAATGACATCTCTTTTCATTTTTCTATCCTTTTTAAAAATTATCAATATAATGTATCCAGATTCCAAACTACCAGAAAATTCAAATAATCAGAATTTTTCCTAGGATGTATAGTGATTGTTACTTGTCATCACCGTGACACTGAAGTGCTATTTGATTTTCAGACCAGAAAACTTCTATGTCATGTTCAGAGTAGTTTTCCCCCATCTTCTAATTCTATAAAAAAAAAAAAAATTAGTTCATATGTGATACCATGGACTTAATTATCTAAAATATCCAAATAACCAGAGACTGCCCCCCCACCATTCTCTCACAGTTATAATGAGGAAGATTTTACCCAAATTCATCATAATTACTTTAGTAGCTGATTGTTAGATATGAACAAATAACTATGTTATCCTTATTTGGAGAAACATGCAGCTGAGTGGAGCTAGAGGAAAACACTGTCCACGCTGACCGGTCTCCCTTTCAATTCAGGGCAACTATTAATTTCAAGCACAGCCATCACGCTGCCCGGCAGCCACTGTGCATTTCCCTAGTCCATTCACAGTCCTAGGGCTAGGATTCCATATGCTGTTCTCTTTCCTCGTACTTCCAGCGCCTCCTCCCCCATCTTCACTCTCAGCTCATGACCTTGATTTCTATTTCACTGAGAAAATAGAAACAATCCACAAGTTCCCACCAACACCTCCACCCGCCCACTAGCATCTGGACCCTATATGCTGCTTTTTCTCCTGTTACCAGGGATGAACTGTCCATGTTCCCATCCAAGGCTGAACCCTTCACTTGATCACTAGATCCCAGTCCTTTTATGACACGTTTTTTCTCTCATCTGGGTTGCCCTCCAGCTACTAGTTCATATTTCCATTCTTCTTTATAGCCATTCCTCTGAAGAATTATCTACACTTATATCTCTAAACCTTATTCTACCATTCTCTCTAGAACCCCCTTTAATCAAGCTTTTGCGTCTTCCAAGCACCAAAACTGCTCTGCATCAGTGGTGTCCTCATTGTTAATCCAATAGTCCATTTCTTAATTTGACTCCTCCGTAATGTTTAACACCATTGTTCACTTTCTCCTTCTGGGAATACTTCATTGTCTTCAGGACCTCACACTCTCATGGTTTTCCTCCCACATCCAAGCCTTCTTTGCACATTTCTTCTGATTTCTCAACCTGTTGACATTGGGTCCCTTAGGATTCAGCCCTCTTTTCATATAGATTCACTCTTAGTAATTTCATTTGTCCTCATGGCTTAGAACTCTATCCATATATTGATGACTCTTAAGTGTCTATCTTCAGCCCAGATCTCTCCCCCGCCTTCTAGTACTGGATTGCCCAACTGCCTACTCAACATCTTCACTTGGATGTCTAATGGGCATCTCTAATTTAATGTTTGATCTCCCTCATAAAAGACTTAACTCCCCATTCAGCTTTCCTCTTTTTGCTCAGAAGAAGGAGTCAACCTTGATCCCTCTTCTTGTCTTACAGCTTGGTCCAAAAGCAGCATCTGTCATGTCTATCTCCAAAGTGTATTCAGAATCTGATGACGTCTCACCTTTGCTACTGCTTCCTCCCCAACCCAATTGTTCTCCTGAATTGTTTCAGAAACCTCCTGAGTGGGCTCCCTTGCTCTCCTGTAGTCTATTTTCATAGGAGCCAGAGACCTCAGTCTTTACGTCAGCCCACAGGGTCATGCACAATCTACCTAGCCCTCTGACCTCATTTCCTATGACTCTCCTCACTCCTGCTCTAGTCACATGGTTTTCCTGTGGTTTGTGCAACACACCAGGCACATTCCCTCCTAAAGACCTTTCACTTGTTCCCTCTGCTCTTCCCCAGCTATCTCCAGGACTCATTCCCCTGTCTCTCAGATCTCTGCACAGATGTCACCTGTTCATGAGACATTTCCTGACCATCCTCCTTAAAATTGCAACCTGCCCTCTCTAGCAACGCACCTGATCCCTTTTACCTGCCTTACGTTTCATCTCAGCACTTATCACCATCAGCCATATCATATATTTTGTTTATCTGACTAGGGATTAGACTGTACTCATCTTCACCGTAGCTGTAGATGCCGCATGTTAAATTTTCCTCTGGTGTCCTTGCTTTTGTCTCTCTTGCTGTCTTCAGGCTTCCCTAGGGGCTTCTTGAATATCATCTGAGATGCACAGTTCTTGCAGTTGTTATTATAAAGGAACCCCACTGATGTGGTGTAGAAGTATGGGGAAAGCATTCTGTAGTCCTCTTATTAGCCCTGGGTCTTGAGTGAGATCATGCCCCTGGGCTGTGACCTTCACAAGTGCTGCCCTTTGTTTTGTTTTTCCCCCTTAGGTCAGATAGGAAGGGTGTTAGAATTGGTTATTTCTTTTCCACTAGGTTGTAAAACTCCAGTAAATCAGACTCTGGTAACATAGTTTCTCTGGGGGCAAGGCTTGTTAAGAAAAACAGAATGCCCTGGGCATATTTCAGAATGGCTACTTTCTCCCTCCCTCTTGGGGAAACACAAGGGGATTTTTCTGATCTTCTCTGTGAGGACCTGATAGGGCTCCTGGAGGGAAAAGTCACAGAAGTGGGGTG
Source organism: Lutra lutra (assembly GCF_902655055.1). Classification (NCBI taxonomy): domain Eukaryota; kingdom Metazoa; phylum Chordata; class Mammalia; order Carnivora; family Mustelidae; genus Lutra; species Lutra lutra. Next base: position 58,012,858 of record NC_062284.1, read on the forward strand.
GAGGGCCTTACCGAAGACTGAGCCCCAGTGAAGTTTTTCTCTCTCAGTCTTGTCCACACTGAGCCTCCAGCTATTTGTCGATTACAGATCGGATTTCCTACCCTGGCATGGCTCCGGAGGAGTTTACCATTCCTGGGCTTCTGATTCTTTGTATCTGCCTGTTTGCCTCTAGGATTCTGGGAATAAAGGTTTGCCCTATGACCTCAATTCTCTGACCACTCTATGAAGATTTGCTGTTTTTTTAATTTGTTCAGCTTTTTCCTTATGAGGAGGAGAGAGATAGCTCCCAAGCTCTTTACATGCTGGAACGGAAACCGGAACTCCATATTATGTATTTTATTCATTTATTTGTATTTATTGTCCTCGCCTACTAGAGTGTAAGTTCTATACCCGCAGGGATTTATGCTTGATTTGTTCACTGATTTGTTGCTGTAACCTCAGTGCTTAGAACAGTACCTGACACATAGTAGTCCCAGTAGTTTCTAGCACAGAAATTTCTTATTTGGGATTATGGCACAAGGGCTTTAACCGATACATCCCTCTGCCTGGAAAGCTTTTTTCCATCCTCCACTTTCCTTTTTGCCTGGTTAACTCCTACACATTAAAGTGTCAGTTTCAATGTCAGTTGCTCAGGAAAAACTTTCCCGACCTTCATTCAGGTTGAGGATCATAGGCGCTCATAACCCTGCTATTCCCTCTCACACTTACAGTAATTAAATAATTATATAATCATCTATTTCATATTTGTATCCATTACAAGATTATAAGTTCTTTAAAGGAAGGAACTATGTCTCTTCTACTTACTTGAATATAATTGATACCCAACAGACTGTTCGACACAAATCAGATGTGTAGTCACTAATTGTTATAAGAATAAAGGCAACGGACCCTGAAAAATAGTATGGAGGTTCCTCAAAACATTGAAAATAGAGCTACCCTGTGACCCAGCAATTGCCCTACTGGGTACTTATTCCGAAGATACTAATGTAGTGATCTGAAGAGGCACCTGTACCCTAATGTTTATAGCAGCAATGTCCAAAATAGCCAAACTATGGAAAGAGCCCAGATGTCCACTGACAGATGAATGGATAAAGAAGATGTGGTGTATATATACAATGGAATACTACTCAGCCCTCAAAAAATTGGAATCTTGCCATTTGCAATGACATGGATGGAAAATAAGGTATTATGCTAAGCAAAGTAAGTCGATCAGAGAAAGACAATTATCATATGATCTCACTGATATGTGGAATTTAAAAAAACAAGGCAGAGGATCATAGGGGAAGAAAGGAAAAAATGAAACAAGATGAAACCAGAGAGGGAGGCAAACCATAAGACTCTTAATCATAGGAAACAAACTGAGGGTTGCTGGTGGGGAGGAGGGGTGGAGGGATGGGGTAACTGGGTGATGGACAGTGGGGAGGGTATGTGTTGTACCGAGCGCTGGGTGTTGTATAGACTGATGAATCACAGACCTGTACCCCTGAAACAAATAATACATTGTATGTTAGTTAATTGAATTTAAATTTCAAAAGTGCTTAGTAGCATTTGTCTTGACAAGATAACTGTATCACTGCTACTTAACAAATTGCCCCAAAACTTGGTGCCTTAAAGACAACAATACTCATATATTTTCTATCACAGTTTCTATGGTCAGGAATTTGGGAGTGGCTTAGCCAAGTGGTCTGGTTGGGGGTCATTCATGAGATCACAGTCAAGACATCAGCCAGGGCCACAGCTATCCGAAGGCTTGGGTGGGGCAGGAGAATACACTTCCATGTTGGATCCCGTGGCTGGCAAGTTCGTGCTGGCTGTAGGTAGGCAGTCTTGGCCCTTCCCCATGGGGGCCTCTTGCAAGGTTACTTGGATATTCTCACATCATGACAACTAATCTCCCCAGAGTGGACCATCCAAGACAGAGCAAATTGAAATGGTACTATTTTTTTAATGATCTAGCCTTGAAGTCCCAAATTATGACTTCTGCCACATTCTGTTGTTCCAAGGAAGTCCCTACCTATGGCCCACATGTAAGTGACTGAGACTTAGACTCTCCACCTTTCCAAGGAATTGCGTCACAGAATTTGTGGACATATTTTAAAACCAGCATGTAACCAAAGAACAAATTAATGGATAAGAGGATGAGGAAAAATTTGACGTAGTGGCTCTAGTGGCTCTTTTCCTAGTTTTAGGATAGAGAAGGAAAAATAACTGCAGCAGTTTAAGAGCAATGTAATAAAGAATCAAACAGTGCATTAATAACTGGAGAGATTACTTAATATCAACATAGATACAGAGGTGTAATGTTTATAAATGTTTCTCTACCTGCAAATATGTTAGGAAAAGTTACCAAATCCTAAAAGGTTAAAAGGCCAACAGCCAGCGCAGCACTGCAAAATACGTACATATAATCAATGGATAAGGTAACAAATGAAATAGTAGCAAAATAATAGCACCTTCCATCCTTGCAGGGATTACAATAACTATAAATGTCTGAAAAGAAAATCTTCAGTCTATCCATGCATTGTTGGGTTTTTGAGTGGAGGGCCAGGAACACATAGCATTACCTTCTTTGCCAATTCATATCAGCCAAATATCTGATCCTAGGACTAGAGAATTAAGCAGATAAAGTACGAGGTTAGAATTTGAAAAGGTATAAATTACATAATCTACTGTAATAGCATTATTGTATATATTGCCAGGCAGAACTTTAGCACAAACCAAGATCTCTAAACCGTTTTCTATGGAGAAATGAATCTCAGTGTCTTAGTTCTTTTCCAGTTCAGGTATATAATATCTGTCTGCTAAAAATCCCTCTTTAGTTTTAATTGACTGTGCTGTCTTCCTCCCTTCCTTTCCTGGGCCATTTTGAGAACGGAAGAATGGTTTGCAGATCACATAAATAATACATGGCCAAAACCACATAAGGAGTATGTGCACATAAGAAATGGTGGTAATTCATAGTGGATTAAAAAAATGTTTAAAAAATACATGTGTGTGTGTGCATGTGTATTTTTCATCTGAATTCCTCCCAAATGAAGATTCCATAGAAGTGACTTTTCAAAATATTTTACTTATTTATATATTTTTGAAGAGAGGGGCAGAAGGAGAGGGAGAGAGAGAATCTTCAGCAGGCTCCATGCCCAGCACAGAGCCCACATGGGGCTCAATCTCACAACCCTGAGATCGACCTGAGCTGAAATTAAGTCAAACACTTAATCAGCCAAGCCATCAAGTGCTCTTACTTTTGTCTTCTCTCTCTGACTTATTTCACTTAGCATAACACCCTCTAGGTCCATCCATGTTGTTGCAAATGGCAAGATTTCATTACTTTTTATGCCTGAGTAATATTTCATTATATATCTATACACATACCACATCTTCTTTATCCATTAATCTACCAGTGAACACTTGGGTTGCTTCCATGTCTTAGCTATTGTAAATAATATTGTAAATAAATGTAGGGGTACATATATCTTTTCAAATTAGTGTTTTTGTTTTTGTTTTTGTTTTGAGTAAATACCCAGTAGTAGTATTACTGTATCATATGGTGACATATTTTTAATTTTTTGAGGAAACTCCATACTATTTTCCACAGTGGCTGTACCAATTTACATTCCCACCAATAGTGTATGAGTGTTCCTTTTTCCCCACATCCTCGCCAACACTTGTTACTTTTTGTCTTTAATTCTAGCCATTCTGAGTTGTTAAATGTGATATCTCATTGTGATTTTGATTTGCATTTTGCTGATTAGAGATGTTGAGCATTTTTTCATATGTCTGTTGGCCATCTGTACGTCTTCTTTGGAGAAATGTCTGTTCATGTCTTCTGCCCATTTTTTTAAAAAAATTATTTATTTATTTATTTGACAGAAAGCAACACAGCGAGAAAGGGAATACAAGCAGGGTGAGTGGGAGATGGAGAAGCAGGCTTCCGGCTGAGCAGAGAGCCCGACGTAGGGCTTGATCCCAGCACCCTGGGATCATGACTTGTGCCAAAGGCAGATGCTTAATGAGTGAGTCATCCAGGCACCCCTTTGCCCATTTTTAATCGGATTATTTGATTTGGGGTGTTGAGTTCAAACATTGTTATTTTAATTCAACTTCTGGTAATGGACATTTTGTAAAATACTATAGGTTGTTCCACATTTTTTAACTAAGTGTGCTAAACTTTAACTGTTGCTTAATGGTTCCAGGTTAACTTTATGATTATTAAAGATAGTTCTGTATTTTACAAGGTAACCTACTGCAACAGAAAGGTTATTAGATTAGGAATCACAATTACCTCATCAAGTTCTTCAACCTCCCTGGCACACAGTTTTTCCATTTGTAAAATGGGTACAATATCTTCCCTGAATTTTCATTATTTATGATAAATACTAAATTATATAACATGTAACATGTTATCGATCAGCTATTGGATATAAGAATGCAGATACTAAAATAAAGGATGGTTTTAGCCCAAGAAATGTTAGGCAGCTATGATTTTAATGTTTTTGTGTTTGTTATATATGAATCATGATTTCCCAAAGCAATTAGATTATGTTTGACATTACAGTAAATAGATTTTGAGTAATGGACTCTCCTATGGAAAAAAATTACTTTTAGTTATATGGTTTTTGTAATACCCATTTTTAGTATATGGAGTTCTTTTTGCTTATTTTTTCCTTCTTTGCTCTATCTGGCTGGTTGAGTTTTCTAGATGAAAGATCTCTATAGGTCCTTTCCAGTCTTATAATCTGTGTATCTTTCTAAGCATAAATGCAAAAGCTATGAATACTTTACTTAATATAATAGTCCCCATGTTAGTTGTTTCTCAAAATAGATACAGGTATATAAAAATATAACCAACACTGATGAACACAGAGAGGGCACCACTGATGACCCTGGCTAACATGGTTAGATTTCCCAAGCATCTGGGGAAAGTGCTACTTTGATGCATTTCTGGTATTATCATCAGGCCTTACTACATAAATTTCTGAAAAACCATAAGTTTGGCGAGGCACATTACTAAACAGAGTGGAAGACTGGGGGGCAGCGGAGCATTAGCTCTCTAGAGCTGCTGTGTAGAGCAACATGTGTCTCCTCTAGAGAAAACCTTGAACCTCACTTCCACCATTTCATCACAGAACAATAGGAACAACTGAGCTATGGTGGCTCCAGTCTTCAAATTGGACAGTGTCATTTCAGCGCAATGCCTAAGGCAGAAGTTTCTAAACACTGGACCTTGGCCCAGGGCATCAGAATCAGCTGGCAAACTTACTGCTCACTCTGACTTCATACTTCTGACTTCAACAGAAGTCAGATCTCTTAAAGAGGAGGCATAGGTATTTGTACTTTCAGCAAAACATCCAAGTGACTCTCACGAACAGGTCATGTGCAAGACTCACTGGTCAAAATCGGCTGACCAAGCGTGCCCACCGCTGTGCCTTATCTTGCTGTTGACGGAATATTCCACAGCAAGGCACAGGATTCAGCCATTCTCCCACACAAATGAATACCCATCAAAAACTAGTACTTTGGTTTTCATTCCTTCAGCAAGTATTTCCTAAGCTCCTACCACATGCACTGTGATGGGTGTCAGCTCTGAGCAAAGAATAAAGCAGATAGGATCTCTTCCATCACTGGGCTTAAAGTCCTTTGCTAGGAGGAGGGGCAGTGGTACATTAAGTAAATAATCACTAATATATTGTGGGTATAAAGGAAAACAGGGCATTTGAGAAAGTATTATTAGTGCTTCATATATTCATGAAGCATGAACGTGGGCAGAGAAGACCTCTGTTAGGAAATGACATTCCATCCGAGATTTGAATAATGGGTACCAATTGGCCATATGGACAATCCAAGAGCTATTAACAGGGGGTCCATGAACCCTGCTGCAGCAATGAGTTTCACTTCTTACACACCCTTGTTCTCCAATGTAGTTTCAGGTCCACCGAGCAGTGTGCCTCAAAGCAGCTTAGGAAAAGAATACTCTGACTCAGAAAGGAGTCTGTTGGACTGGGGGGCTCCATTAAGAAATCCCATTCTTAGAAGCTTATTTATTTATTATCTGTTTCCAATCTGGGGCTCTAGTAATCAGATTTTACATAATTTGATCTAAAACAGTGGTTCTCAATCTTGGCTATACACTGGAATCTCCTGGGGACCTTTTAACAAAAACTCCTGATGGGCTGGCCTCACTCCTAGAAATTCTGATTTAATTGTCTGGGGTGTAGTCTGGACATGAGGATTTTCTAAAGCTCCCAGATGATTTGAACATGTAAACAATTTTGAGAATCATTATTTAAAGGAGAAACAAACAAACAAAGTCTGAATTGATAAGCAAGGAAAGTCAATGAACAGTTAAGATAATCTGTATGCTTTGCATATCTCTGTTAGAAAGCAAAGAATAGCCAGTAAAATTGAACCTAAAGTCACTAGCACACCAAACACTAATGACAGCCTCACTGGCTTTCTACTTCACATAATAAATAACTTTCTCTGCCCTTGATCCATTTTTTAAAAGATTTTATTTATTTATTTGACAGAGAGAGACACAGTGAGAGAGGGAACACAAGCAGGGGGAGTGGGCGAGGGAGAAGCAGGCCTCCCACTGAGCAGGGAGCCAGATGCAGGGCTCAATCCCAAAACCCCGGGATCATGATCTGAGCCGAAAGCAGACGCTTAATCCACTGAGCCACCCAGGCACCCCATTTTTATGGGCTAACCCTTTATGCCAAGGATTTTGTGTCAGCACAAAAGATGTCAAGGTAGGTTAAGAATATCTCATCCCTCAGAAAATTTGAAGTCCATTCAGAAAGACAGAACTAACATCCACAAAATAATCAAATGGAACAGTTCCAGGTGTTAGCTGAGACAACAGCAGTTCAAAAGATGGGAGAAAAGATTGGCAGATCAAATAGACAAAAAGACATGGGACCTAAATGATCTTGGAAAAAGGAGAAGGAATGAGGCCAGGCAAGGGAGTAAGAATAACCATGGAAGAAAAAAGAGAACAGGAAAGAAACCTGCCTTCCTGCCCTCAGAGTGGGAGTTTGGAGTAGGAAGAGATCAGCTTTCTCTCCAGTTGAAGTTGGCCAACAACCAACAGCCATCATCACATTCTGTTCTTCAGAGAACCAATCTTTTTAGGCATCTCCCCTCGTAGTGAAGAAGACTTGACTTTTTTTTCCATTTTGCTCTATCAGAAAAGGAATGAAGCTTTGATTTCTGAATGCTTTGATGTCAACTGCCAGGTTTTACAATTTTTAGTTCCTCAAAGGTCTTCCAGTCTTACTGTCACAGAGAGATAAAATAGTTTTTCAAATTTTAATGGTATATTTTGGTCACTCAGGTACAAGTTTCTCCAGATTTAACACCTAAAGAGAAACTAAATCACAGCTATATTTTAGGATGGATTTATACCAGGCACTGTGGGAAGTACTGTGCATACATTATCTCATTTAATTTTTACACCATTTCATTAGGAAACAGTTATCCCCATTTTTTAAAAAGATTTATCCATTTATTTGAGAGAGAGAGATAATGGGGCAGAGGAAGAGGGAGAGAGAGAGAATCTCAAGCAGACTCGTCGCTGAGCGGGGAGCCTGCCATGGGGCTGGATCTCACCACCCACAAGATTACAACCTAAGCCGAAATCACAAGTCAGACACTTAACCAAATAAGCCCATCTCCATTTTTTCAGATGAAAACTATGAAGTGCATAGAATGCAAGCAAGTCACATAGTAAGTGGTAGAGCCTGGACTTTGACCCAAGTCTACTTTATTCCAAAGTTTAACTTGTAGGTATTGTCTTTTGCAAATTTTATAACAGAAGAAATTAAGGTTCTTGATATTACTTTATTACACCTAAGATCTCATGATCTCTGTACAGCAGAACCACCTGGGGTACTCTTAAGCTATAGAAGCTTGGATCCCACCTCAGAACTACTGAATAAGAACAACTATGGAGACTGGAAATCTATAATATTTTCTAAGCACCACAGGTGATAATAATGCACAGCCTAGATGGAGAATAACAGTCCTGCTCAGCAGCAAGAGCTGGGAAACGTTTGTGTGGCCTAAATGCTACTTCCTGTGTTTCTATGCAGCTCTGCTCAGGGCTCTCCACCTAGAAATAAGTGTAGCACTTTCCTATCGAAACTGCTGGAAACAACCATGAGGAGGAAAACAGTGATAATGATAACCAATAGACGTAAGTTTGATAGGACACTGTCTCTGACTTGGAGGAGCTCAACCAATCCCAAATCTGGGGAACTTACAAAACATCACCGTTTCTAGTCAGCAGCGGTTGATGGCATTGTTGCGTTCTCCCAAAAGTATTAAAACCTATTACACCAACCCTATTGTTTGTGGTTTGCAAATGTGCTTTTGTAGAAGAAGCCTGTCTGAAATGAACCCAGTTGCCGGCTTTAGTTGTGTTAGTACCAGTGTTCCCCCTTCTCAAAAATGATTGAAGTCAGTACTCATAGAAGTCAGATGCTCAACACCACTACAGAAAACGTGCTTTGGAAAATATTTGGGCATCCTCAAAGAAAGACAGTCTTGTTAATAATGATCTCAACAGCTTTGTTTTTACAACCAGTATGTGATTGTTGTAGGCGAAGGGGTTTGAGGGTAACCATGGAGGGCTGGGAGAGCCAGAAGGGGCTCTTTAGAACGCTGGGAGATACAGTAGGATAGGTAAGTCTGGGTCAGTCCTTTATACTTGTGCAGGGTAGCAATTAATATTCACGTTATTCAGAGGATCATTCTGAAACAACTATTCTTTTTTTTTTTTAAGATTTTATTTATTTATTTGTCAGAGAGAGAGGAGCGAGAGTGAGCACAGGCAGACAGAGTGGCAGGCAGAGGCAGAGGGAGAAGCAGGCTCCCTGCCAAGCAAGGAGCCCGATGTGGGACTTGATCCCAGGATACCGGGATCATGACCCAAGCCGAAGGCAGCTGCTTAACCAACTGAGCCACCCAGGCGTCCCTGAAACAACTATTCTTAACGAAATTTTCTTTCATTTAAGGCAAAAGACCAGCACTCAAGGGCTATCTATGTGAAATGAGACCTAGAAAGAAAACAGCATTCTTTTATCTTCCTTAAGGACCGAGCCACTAAGTAGAAGGCAAACTGAAATTAGGCTTCATAAGCTTTGTAGGGCATCTGTCAATCATTTTCTTGATTGTGGCCTATTTGAAGCCCCATGCTAATCTGTTGTTTCATGAACAATTGAAAATCACCAAGAAATGTACTGGTGTTGAGTCCTTTGACATTTCCTAAGTATAAATGATAAGTCAACTTCTGGAGATAGAAGTTTTACCTATCATTAGATCTTATGTAACAACTTATAACTGTCCAGGCTTTCAAAAATAGACAAGGAGACAGCAATTAAAAAAAAAAGCTTGAGAACACATAAACTCAATCCAAGCAATAAAATGAAGGCCATAAATTTATTTGCCTACCAGCCCCTGCATATTCATTTGTTATTACAAATGGTTTAATATAGACAGGGAGGGCTACCTACCTAACATCCCCATAGTCTATGATTCCCTGGGAAGTTGCAATTATCGGTGGCAATTAGCACAGAGTGAAAGTGGAAGACAGCAATTAACATCATAATTTCAATTGCTTTATCAAATCGGGATGGCAACAGAGTTTTTTAGTGGTTAGTTTTATGCCATCAGAGCCTATTGTCATTTGAGGAGAACAAATGGTTGGAACTTACTCTCGGAGCAATCTCACTGCATAGAAACATCTCAAAAGCATCAGCTAAAAAAAGGTCACGTACTTAGCAGAGGAAAACTTAGAATAGCAAGTTATGGGAAATCTCCTCAGTAGGTAGAACAGTTTTATACAAATACCTTTGAGACCACAGGCTTGCAGGGATCTGTCAAATGTTGGAGGTCTGGAGTGCCGCTGCTAGGTAGAGGATCGGCTGTGCATTAACTGCTTCAGAACATCACTGTGCCAAGACTCTGTCTTCGTAAATTTTGATTCTTTGTTCTCAGTGAGTGGAACAGGCTCACTTTGCAAAGGTGAAGAAAGGCAAAAGGCTAAGTGATGTAACCTTTTTTTTTTTTTAAGTGAATTCCTTATTTTACATCTTAGTTCTGGGTTTATGAATCATAAAACAGTCCATCTGGAAGGGACCTTGAAGACCATCCAGCAAGCCCTTCATTTCACAGGTGAGGAAACCCAGACCCAGAGGACTTAAGTGGCTAGCTCAAGGCAATATTCCTAGCTCACTAATGAACGAACTTCTGGGTATATCATCAGTGTCCCCCTTATTCGAGAGAAACAGAGACAGATTTCCCTTTCAGAGTCTACTAATTGGAAATTCTTTGAGGTTAACACTAGCTTTTTTTTTTTTTTTTGGAGGTGCTAAACCCATTGGTCGTTCCCATATTAATGCCTTGAGTGCTTTAGACAGGCAATGTCGAGATATTTCTGTGCAGATGTGAAAGGGAGGTTTGTTTGAAACTATGCAGAGGGGAGTAGAGAGCCTCTGTCCCACAGGAATGTAGGAGATTTGCTGAACTGGCCATCGCATTTGAAAATGTCTGTCTCTAGGTCCTAACTTACCACTTGTATGACCTTAAGAAAGTTACTTGATGTCTCTGAGCCTTGATTTCCTCATCTATATAATCAGGATACTAACAATTACTTCCAAGGTTGTTATAAAAGTAGATTTCAACTTGCTAAGTAAATTAGGAAAATAATGAAACAAAATGCCTAGATGTCAGCTCCCTTTATGCTCCTTTTCAGTTACCACTGCCACTTCCAGAAAGTTCTAATAAAATCAAAGTGGTTTTTACACCACTGGGCTCAAGTTTCTTTATCCATAAAATAGAGGTAAGATACCCAACTTCATTGTGAAATCTGTGGTAGTGCTTGGTAGTGTGGGCACTGTTACACACTGAAAGGAATAATGGTGTTATTGTTATTATCCAAACCCTCATACTCCACACTGGACAGTTCATGTTCCAATCTACTTTAAAAATACCTTCGTCTTCCCTCTCCAAGTACCTGACACTCTTCCTTCAACAACTTGGCGTCTTCTCTGGTCACGTGACCAGTTCCTTAGTGTTTGCTGTGTGCTGGGAAGCTGCAGGGCTACCACGGAAGCCCAGGCTCTCTGCTCCGCCCGGAGCCTCCCACCACCCATGTCCTTTAAAGCGTGTGTTTAGTACCTCATTTGGCACTTGCTACATATTGTTAGCCACCATTTTGCAGTTACATATGTGGATTCCTCTACTAGATGATACAACTCAAGAACAAAGAATGTTGTGTTTTTGTTGTTTATTGTTTGTTTGTTTGTTTTACTAACTCAGCTAGAGTACATCGATCAGAGCAGGCTCATGTTACCTCTCTGTTTGTTGAGTTATTGCCCGATTACAGTATCGAAGTTGGCCAATAGTTTTGCCTTAGTTACTCTGCTTCCATGAAAGATTACCAGGAAACCCAGTAGTAAACTAAAACAGCCATTATTTTGCAGGCCAGGAATTTGCACAGGGCACAGAAGGAACAGTTTATATCAGTTGCTGGATGGCTGATGCTGAAACGCTTGAAGGCAGAGGCTGGAACCATGTGAAGGCTCATTTGCTCACAATGAATTCTAGCTGCCATCTGGTATCTCAATAAGAGCTGTTGACTGGAGGGCACCTGGGTGCCTCAGTCTGCTAAGCCTCTGACTTTGGCTCAGGTCATGATCTCAGGGCCCTGGGATAGAGCCCCATGTCTGGCTCCCTGCTCAGTGGGAAGTCTGCTTCTCCCTCTCCCTCTGCTCCTCCTCCTGCTCATTCTTTCTCTCTCTCAAATACATAAATCTTAAAAAAAAAAAAAAAAAAGAGCTGTTGACTAGAACATATATACATGGCCTATTTGTGTGGCCTGGGCTTCTCTGGATTATTGTGGCTGCAAAAAAAAAAAAAAAAAAAGGATAGCCAGGTATAAGCTGTGTCCTTAATATGTCCTAGCCTTAGAGGTCACAAAGCATCACTTTTGCCTTATTCTACTGGTCAGAGATGTCATGAGTCCACTGAGATTCAGAGGCAAGGGGTAATAAACTCTAGCTCTTGATGGCAAAGTGGTTCTGAAGGAGCATGGAGCTGTGGAAATACTGATGTGGCCATTTTTAGAAAATATACTCTGACATAAGCCTTATTGTTCTAATAAAATAACACCAAGTTTTTCTATGTTTTAAATTTAGGGGCTATCTTTCTCTTAAGTCTCTAAGTAGATGATCTGAAATCTAGAGGGCATCTGTTCTACAGATGAGAAAGAGAAGCATGGAAAAGATATGGCATAATGAGTATAGTCCAAACACCCCACTCTAGTGAGTGGTCCACTTCACCTTCAGGGCAGAGAATGTCTATTTCCTAAATAGACCATCAGTTACTATTTAGGGAATCAGTGAGTGATCCCATAGTTGGCATTTGGTTGGAGCTTCTTTTGATCCCCCAAAGGTGCTTTATCCCCGATGATGCCACAAAGTTCACTCCCTGGTTGGTTTCCCTGCCTGAGCTGACTCTTTCCTTAGCTCAAATAACAATCAGTTCTGGACACTCTCGTGCTCCAGCTTGCTGATGTTTGCATGGTTAAGGGAGAGTAGAAGAGGATTTCTCAAGTTTATGTGTTCTTTACTTTTCTGTGAGAGGTTCAAGACTCCCTCTTATCAATACCTAGCCCTAACCACCAAAAAACAAAGAGATAAACAAACAAAAATGGATAAGGTAGAAAATAAAGGTATTATACAGACCACAAAGTTTGAAAAAAATACCCTGCAGACATGTATGATTGTCACACAGAAGCAAGTTTCTCAAAGGAAGGAACACACTACTAGTTTTATAGGGTCATTTTAGTACAAAATACTTGTTCTCTTCCAAGACACACAGCAGGCAAAACTGTGAAACAGTGAAGTCTATGCACCACCCTTCCTCTCACACACACACGTACACACACACGCACACACACACACACACCCTTCCTATTAGTGCTCTTTTCTGGTCTGTCCACACACCATAGGCTTCCATGACATCTGCTCACTCACCCTTCTGTTCTCTTCAGCCCTCTCCATAGAAAAAAACCCTGTGCTCACTTATCTTCTTAGAGTCCCGAAGCCAGTCTGCTCCACTGGTCGTGGTTAATTGCTTAATTAATTATTCCTTCCAGGTATTCCTTCCAGGTATCCTTCCCAATAACAAAGAGCTATTAGGATTTCCTGGGGACCTAGATCTTTGGACTTTTCAAAATCAGTAGCAAGAATCAGTAATACTTAGCAAAGGCCTTAAAAAAAGTGAACACCTTTTGACCTACCAGTTAGACTTCTGAGAGTATAGACCAGATAACAACTGAACCCAAAGATTTGTGTAATGTAGATGTTTACCAACATGCCAGTTATCATAATAAATATTTGGAAATAATCTGACTATCCAAAAGTAAGGGAATAGAGTTATTTGGTAATGGCTAAGAATCTACTTCATAGGATAATATGCAAATCATTAAAAGAATACATTAAAAATATATTCATTAGCATAGAAATTATTTGATAGTATATTATAAAATATTATAAGTAGATTATATAACATAATATAGAAAATCATATGGTTTTTATAAATATATTTTTCATATGTATATATTTTTTTCATAAACATAACCTTCTAGGAAAACCCTAGAAGGATATACACCAAAATATTGTGTTGTAAAACCTCTGGCAGGTGTTTGGGGATTATTTTAAATTTTTTAAAGTTTATTTATTTGCTTTTTTAGTACACCCAATGTAAGACTCAAACTCAAGTACTGCATATTCAACTGACTGAGCCAGCCAGGTGCCCAGGATTATTTAATTTTTATTATTCTTGCTCATTTGAATTTTCTATTTTTACCTAATGATGAGTATTCTTTGTATTTCTTTTTTAGTTGAATAACTTAAAAATTAATAGTAAGTCAGTAGAAAATATGTTTTAACCAAGATAGGATTTTCCATTTCTCCTCACATTTCATCCCTAATCAGCTACCCATTCTATCTCTGGGTAGTCTAACTATTAAGGTGCAGAAGGTAATCATTTTATTGAAGTATAACAAGTGCACAAATCTTACAACTCAATCCACGTATTCAGTGGGTAATTATTTTAAAATGAAAATGGAAGTGAATATTGGGACCTACACAAAGGATAAATAAAAAGTAGAAATTTAGATGCCAAGATAATATCTCTCTGTTCTCCAAGTTCAGAGTCAGATTAAGGGACGGCCAGGAGGGCTACTTTATGGGAAGTCAACACACTAGGGAGCAGCAAAGGTTGCTGCTAATGTATTGAATTGGAGAACATTGTAGTTACCAGAAATTTTCTCAGGAAGGGTAAAATACGGCTTAAAGAAATACCTGGGTAAAGCAAGTATTGGGATAGGGAATGAGACCTTCAAAGGAGCATTCTGAAGGCCCCATTTTCTAAAGAGATGGGTCAAGTTAACTTCAAGGTTTCTTCTGATTTGCTGCATGGTGTTCATGAATTTGGGGACAGCACTAAAACGCTTGGACCTAAAAAGAATAAGCAGAGCTCTGCTTCTGGTGACCTTTCTCCGATACTTTTCCCTGCAGGGCTCAGCCCCTCCTCTACATAAATATGTAAATATTTAAAGAAAATAGAGTTGTGAGCATGCCCAATTTTTAGCCTGCCCAGGCCACTCACAGGCTTCGTTCCAGCTCTGAATCCAACACAGAAACTCTCAGGGCTCCAAGTCTCACCAGCGGTATTAGGACTGGGACTTTTGCCACCACGTGGCATCTTCATAGGACTGTATTTATAGCCGTAAGTGGCCTACTATAAAAATGCCCTAAGATTTCCCATTAAGAAGATTTTGATACTGGAGTGTAAGGGGATATGCTGTATTCTCTCCTCTTATACTATATTCTCCTTTCTTGTTTCCTTTTTTAAAAAAATATTTTTATTTATTTATTTATTTATTTATTTGAGAGAGGGAGCAAGATCCTGAGTAGAGCGAGGAGCAAAGGGGGAGGGAGGAAAAAGGGGAAAGAATCTCAAGCGGGCTTCCTGCTGAGCACAGAGCCCCATGGGCAGCTCAGTCTCATGACTCTGAGATGGTGATCTGAGCTGAAACCAAGAGTCAGATGCTTAACCAAACTGAGATACCATGGCACCCGTCTCCTTTCTTATTTCTTGTGAGTTGTCCAAATTATTTGCACTTTATATTTTTGGGTCTAGATAAAATTTAGGTAACATGTTAGCATCTCTAGAAATGTTGTCCTTCGGAAATAGCGCATTACTCCAGACATTGATTTATTGAATAAGTTCGGGATGAGCTTCAAGCAGTTGGAGAAGTCCATCGATGACAGCTTGTCTTGATAGGTACGACAGCAGAGAGAGGCACAGTGTGTTGTGGGAACGGAGCATGCCCACCTACAATGTTGGAACGTGTGAATTTTGAAGAAGGGGGAAAATCACTAGACAAAAGAGGGAGAACGATCATTTCCTACAGCAACAGTGTTTCCCAAAGTTTGTTCCGTAGAGTACCAGTTCAAATGGATGCTAACAGCTAATTAGCAGGAAAAGAGTCTGTGAGAAAATGTTTGTCGCATACTTGGGTAAGCATGAGACAAACCCCAAATGAAGACTGTTCTATTAAAAATAGAAGGAACATATTCTTCAAGAATATAAATGCCATAAAAGACAAAGAAATGGCAGTCCTGGCCATGTGCCTGTCCTATCTGTCAAGAACGAACCTGCTTCAAGGAATGCAGTTGGCCAATAGCCTCCAGCTGCCATATCTTTGAATTGGCCGCTGCTGTGTTTATGCTGAGACCACACTCCCCTCAGGCTGCTCCCAACCGGTGACTATGCTCAGAAAGAGAACTACAGCAGGGCTCTTTCTGCCTGTAGCAGAACTCTGCTCCTCTGCTAAAAGGAAAACTTTGCTCTGGGGCTCCCCATGGACCTGGTGATGGATCTTGGATCTTGGGTCTTCTGTATCTTGGCTCTGGTGGCAGCTACCCCATTATATGTATGACACCTATGACAAAACTGCTAGAACTACACACACACACACAGAAGTGCCCATGAAACTGGAGAAATCTGAGCAAGATCCGCAGATTGTACGGAGAGCAGTTTCCTGGTTGTGCTACTGTCTTCTAGTTACGCAAGGGGGGAAACTGGGGGAAGGGTAAAGGGATCTCTCTCTGTATGACTTCTTCCGGCTGCGTGGAAATCTACAATGATCTCAAAATAAAAAGTTCACGGGGCGCCTGGGTGGCTCAGTGGGTTAAAGCTTCTGCCTTCGGCTCCGGATCCTGGGATCGAGACCCACGTCGGGCTCTCTGCTCGGCGGGAATGCTGCTTCCCTTCCTCTCTCTCGGCCTGCCTCTCTGCCTACCTGTGATCTCTGTCTGTCAAATAAATAAATAAAATCTTTAAAAAAAATAAAAATAAAAATAAAAAGTTCGCACGCACACACTGACACACACACACGCTTGCTCTTTCCTGATGTGTACCATTTACCTTTCCCAAGGAATAGATGTATGTTATAATGGCGCCTAATGGAGACAGCGTCTTTATCCAGAAGAGCAGTTCCAATAGCCAGCTGTCTTTCAGTAACTAGGATAGACCCAGAGGAAAGATATTTTTGTGCAGGCGAGTCTTTTGGTAATGTTCACATCTCACGACATCGGCAGCTGCCTACTCCACCTACTCCATCTCCCTTTGGTGGATTGAAACAAAGTTTGTTCTTATTCATGAAGAGCTGTGCTTAGCCTTGTCCAACTTGGTAACACAATTCGTACATTTTTCCTGTGTTATAAAACGGAACCTAAGAAACCTGTTTTATGCTAAATGTTCATTTTGAAGGTGAAAGGAAAGGTCTGTGCTCAAAATGCATGTCTAGGACCTCAAAGCAGAGAAATAAAAAAGCTGAATTCAAATGGAGGTGTAAAAGCTTCCTCCTTCCCTCTCCGCACAGCTATGGAGGAGTAAAAGCCTTTTTCTCTGTTGACAATCAATCAACAAATATTTACAACCTTTTCAACAAGCTTTTTCGACCATTAGTAGATCATTAGAGAAGACTGCGAACTCCCTGCCCTTTTAAAGGCTTTAGGGATTTAGCTGCAGAAAGATGAAACCACACACAGTTAAGAGAGCTCCCACTCTGCGCCCATACTTCAACCACAGGTAGCTTTTAAGAATCAATTTGTGGTTCTGGACAAATGGGCTGGACTAGGATGGGAACCCAGAACAGAAGCAACTGAAAAAGGAGATAAGCAGTTAGAAAATTCTAGGTATTTTGAGAATACTACTCAATTGTATTATACCTCTTTTAAATTAAAAAAAAAAAAGTATGTTAAACTGTAAAATAAACATTCTTCCCTATTTGTGCTTCATATCTGAATAATTGAAAATGCTCTGCAATTACATATTTAGTATTTTGCCTTTACAAATAGACTATGGGTCAAGATGATAAGTGATCTACTTAGAACGCTGATTTTATTAATTTTTCTTCATGTCTCACAGTGGTTCAGCAAGTTAGAAATGTTGTGCTTACTAGCAAGATTGCATTTATTCTTCAAGCAGTTCATGAGTTCCAAAACCAAGTGCTTAAAACCTCATAGAGTGGGAAGAGGATGTACATGGGAACTCTCTGTACTATCTGCCCAATTTTCTATAAACTCAAAACTTTTCTAAAAAATAAAGTCTGCTAATTGAAACGCAGCAAAAACCTCATAGGGAACTGGAGCTAAGGTTACAAATAGATATGAAAATTTCCTTGTTTTGTGTACTGATAACTTTTCAAGCAAGTATAACCAAAGCCACCTGTCCCATCCATCCCCCCAACCCCCCAAAAGCACTTGTTCTATTTTGGAAGGAACCTACTAATAGAGGTGGGAAGAAATAGCCAGAAGAAGAGGTCTTGAGTCTGTCTTGAAGGGAGGAAAGGAGGACACATCAGCATGGCTCTCAGGGTCCTCACTCCTCAAAAGGAAAACTACGTGGGACTGGCTGATACGGGATGTGAGAAGAGAAGAATCTCTGACCAAGATTCTTGCTCATGGGGTGGTTATCCTCCTCGTTTTCTGTAGTAGAGACAACGGCCACATCTGCTGGAAATAAAAACGAGAAAAGCAGTGTACATTGACAGGTGGAATTTTGAGGCATCCAAGACAGGGCAGACAAGAATGGCCCATGGCCCTGTGACCAGGTCAGGAAACGCTGGCATTACCAGGCCCAGAGACGAAGTGTGTAGGAAAGACTGCCGTTCCTAAGACACGTACCCCTCAAGGACTCTCCTCCCCTTCTGAGCAGAGGGAAGGACTGGACTGAGTTCGAAGTTCCCACAGGGGATGGGCAAGGGGAGCAGAAGAATCAGTTTGTTACAGTAGGATATCCCTGCTCTATCCCATGACTGGCATGGCCTGAGGGAAAATCCCTGTGATGTAAGTAATCTCTGAAAGGATTCACCGAATCATGCAGTGTTGTTAAAATGCTGCATCCTTTGTCATAAGAATTCCCACTATTTTTTTTTTTTTTTAAGGAAATTTACTTCCAGAGAGTCAGATGATGCAACCCCTTTCCGCGAGAGTGACCGCGGGAAGGCTGTGCCATGTTGTTGCTCCCTCACTTTCTAATCCTGAAAAGACTTTTCTGGGACATCAGATAAATAGGACTTAAAATCCTGATCCCACTGCCCCACTGTGTGCGCACTACATGGGCTGCGGCAAGAAGCTTCCCTTCAAGGTGTCCTTTTCAAACTGTCTCTAAAATAAGGATAACCTCTTCCCAGGAGCAGCCCCCGTAACTATGTACCACTGGTGACATTTCGTCAACTGCATAAATGTATACGGAGTGTCAAACTGTGTAGGCTAGAGCTTAAAAGCATTAGTACGGTGAGGTGCTAATCTAACCTATAACCTGGAATTTCTAGAATGATTCACAGGAACTTCTCAGAAATGTCAGTGAATGCCATTTCCCCAATCCTAAAGAGCCTAAAAGGGCAGAGAGCATGGTGATTTCCTAGGATGGGTCACTACAGCAGAAGCAGCATCTGGGGGTTTCCACCGTTCTTTCACAGTTCAAGGGTGTGGAGGTAAACTGCGGTTCCCAGCAGCAACCTCCACAGCAAAGGTTTGGGATTTCATAGGGATGGCCACGAACCTTACATGTACAAGAAACAATTTCCGAATCCAGGCGCGGTGGCTGACTGCTAGTCACTACCCTACTTCCCCACATAAAATTAGAATAACAGATAATGCTGAAGTCACAGACCCAGCTCCAAGTCCCACTCCTCTGGAGAATTCCCTGTTGTGGCCAAAAGATGGATTAGGGCTTCTAATCGGTCCTGTCCTGGTGCCTTTAAATGAATCCAGCTCACCCACGCAAACTCATGTTGCAAGCCCATGAAACACCCGCTGGCCATAGAAATTTGGAATTCGTCTAGACGTTTCCCTTAGAGAGATGAAGAAATCTGCCCAAGGTCACACAATCAGGAACTGGCAACACCGGGATTCAAATCTCCGTTTCCCGAACAGCAGAGGCTGCGCTCTGGGGAGCGTGTTGTTAACTCTAGGCTCTCAGTGCTCCTTCAAAGGGAAAAACACTGCTGCTGATTTGGTGTGACGGGTGACCTGGGCTAGGCTAAGAGCACTCGCGTTCAAGAGGCTAATAATAAAACACACGAAGAATCTCAGCTCCAGGTGACTCTATCAATTTCGAGAGTTGTCATTATGTTATCCGCCAGAATACATTTCCTCTGCCCACATCTCACATTGCATAGGTCGCCAGTTACGAAGTCGAATTGAGGTCAGTCAATGAGTATTTTGCATTTGCTGTGCTCACTGCTGTTTACTGAGTGCTTTATGGGATCGAAAGAATAATAAAACATATCTCCTGAGCTAAAGCAACTCAGGCAACTCGAGTCTCGGGGGCTGGGGGGCAGGAGTGCAGACGTGGAAAGTAAAACAAAAATACAAAAGTCTGTTATTCAGCCCACGGTAAGATACATGCCTCGAGAGAGATAACCTGCGGAAGCGTGGATATTACCAAAACGATTTTTCCTAAAGTACTGGCACTTCTCTGCCATCATGCTGACCCTAAACACACCTGAGAATAACATATTTACCCGTTTCCTTCACCTCAGTAGCAGATGCTTGAAAAAGTCTTAACTTGCTGTTGCCCTAAGCCCCTCCTTCTATTTTTGTAACAGAGAAGCAAAATTCTCCACGGTTGTTGTTTTTTTTCCCCCTGAGCATTCTTAACATGTTAGGACTTAGTTGAGATCTTTTGGAGAACAGTGTAATTGTTAGGAATGTGATCATGGGCCCTGTTCAGGAGGAATGTACACACGATGTACATGGCCGAGTTCTGTTGGTTTCGGTGGCTCAGTCTCAAGTCACGTACAAGCGGCTTGAGGATTCATGCGCAGCCCCCAAATTATTCATCTGTGGCTCCGATTGTTGCCGCAATAAAGTGAGGCCGTTCTCTCTGCTGGGCTTGTGTCAGCACTTCCAATCTTATCCTGTTTTTTCAAGTCTTTCAGACTTGGCTGTGAGACCGCCTTGTGGGTCTGAAATTCAGGAGACTGTCTTATAAGGCGGTTTTGATTCGATTTCTGCACGTTTCCCCGTCTGAGCTGTCTGCTCAGGACACGACACCCAGGGAAGCTTGCACAATGCTTAAGCTGTTGTGTTTCTAAAACGAAATGGAATTACCCACCTGCCACCCTGGACACGTTTGGTATTGTTGCTTAGGAATCGATTAAAATCAATTGCTCTGATCTGTTGGAATTGTATCTGTAACAACTTGGAGTTGTATAAAACTTGGAGAGATGTGATTTTCAATCTCTATTTTTATGAAATGTGAAGGTGTTATACGTTCTTTTTTTTTTTTTTAAGATTTTATTCATTTATTTGACAGACAGAAATCACAAGTAGGCAGAGAGGCAGGCAGAGAGAGAGGAAGGGAAGCAGGCTCCCCGCTGAGCAGAGAGCCAGACGTGGGGCTCGATCCCAGGACCCCGGGATCATGACCTGGGCCAAAGGCAGAGGCTTAACCCACGGAGCCACCCAGGCTCCCCTGAAGGTGTTATACGTTCTGTCTGATTTTTTCCTTTGTGCGAGTTTTTCGCCTCCTCAAATCTGGGCCGAAGGAAATTTTTCACATGCTTATTTTCACCTTCAAGTGATATGCTTCACTACGAAGCTTGATTATTCAGAGACAATAGGTACCACGATTGCCATAAAATTACTCTAAGTTTGGTTCCAAACTAAACCACACACATAGATTTCTTATTTCTCATAGTAGTGTCGAGACTTGGGATGTGTTTTTCGAGATAAAGCAGAGAGAGAAGACCATGGATTGAAAGGTTTCCTTTAAATCATTTTGCCTTTGGTTTCTGCAGGCCGCAGAGAAAGGCAGATTGGTATAGTGGAAAGTGCACAGTCTGAGTCTACGGAACCTAGATCCGTTTTTACCACCATGTGACCAAAGGCATGTTAATGATGTTGTGTCTCCTCAACTATAGCCTGTGAAAATAACATTTCATTCATAAGGGGTTAGGATTTACTATTTCATTTATTCAAGAAACATTTGGCACATTTCCCATGTGCCAGCACCTAAGCATTGGAACCACAGATAAAATAAATCCCTGTCCTGATGAAGTCTATAGCCAAGTCAGGTAGACAGACTTGAATCCAACAATGACCTAAATAAAAATTAAAAGGTAGTTACAAAATGGAAAGTGCCACCAAAGAAAGGTGCATGCTGCTCTGAGATCATATCAGCCTCATTCAGGGAACCGAGGAGGCCTCCTTAAGCGGATGGTGTGGAGCTGAATCTGAAGGATGAGGAAGCATTAGCTGGGCACAGTTGGGGGTACTTGGCAGGGGTTGAATTCAGGCAGAGAGATCAGCGGGTGCACAGGCCTCGTCACAGGAAGAAGCATGGCGCCCAAGCAGCGTGAATGGAGGGTTATGTGGAGCTAGAGGAGATGAGGTAGGAGCCAGAACAAGGTCTTATAGAAACTGTGATCCTACTGACTCACTCTCCTTAATCCTCAAAACTGCCCCCCTTTGGGTAACCATATGATCACATTACTCATGGGCCACGTATTCATTTTGACCTTTATCTTGAAAGCAGTAAAGAATTTTAAGCCTGGGAATAACATAACAGTTTTAGAAAGTCAAGAAAGATGTGAGAGTTGATCACAATACCTGCAGTCTCTCCTATGACTGCATGTTTCATAGCAGCCTCATAAGGAACCACAGCCTGAAAAAAACAGTATTCTACATTTACCAAGGTATAATGCAAGCATTCCACAAACAGGTGTCAAGTTTTCAGGTATATAGAGTGCCATATTAGGATTCTCCTGAAAGACAAAACCAATAGGATATGTGTGTGTGTGTGTGTGTGTGTGTGTGTGTGTGTGTGTGTGTGTGGCATAGACATTTTTAAGGAATTGGCTCATATGATTATAGAAGTTTGGCAAATCCAAAATCTGCAGGGAATGCTGGCAGACTGGAGACCCAGGGAAGAGTTGCTATTTGAGTCCAAAAGCAATTGCTGGCAGAATTTTCTCTTCTTTGGGAGAGGTCCATCTTCTTTTCCTCTGAGACCCTCAACTGATTAGATGAGGCCCACCCATGTTAAGGAGGGTGATCTGGTTTAATCAACATCTACAGACTTAAATGTTGATCTCATCTAAAAAGCACCTTCACAGAAACATCTAGCATGATGTTCAAGCAAATACCTGGGTACTATAGCCTAGTCAAGTTGATACATAAAATTAACTGTCACAAGCACCTATTGGTACAGGTAAAAAAGTGAGGTTTTGACCCTTCCAGGTTTTGAATAGCAAATTGTTTAATCCAAATATACTTGGAATCTACTCCCAAATGCACTTGCTCCCATAGATCATGGCATCTTTGTTGGGACACGAGCTCAATCTAGACAGTGTCTGAACAGACAAAATAGTTTCAGAAGAGGTACAATGGGCTTTGTGTTCTCTAGGATTCCCACCTATCACAGGCCCCATAGGTCCCACATTCCAGAGTGGAGAGATGAGATGTTCTGGGAAGAGGTGTGGCTGAGAGACCTCCCCCCTTGAAAACTTCCTGCCTTAGAAGAATAAGGCAAGAGCTGTTTAGTTTGTCAAGGAAATTCCCCGAGGGAACCTCTGACTTTGAAACTTCACCATTTCAACGAGGAAGTTATAAAGGCCAACATCTAAGAACTGAAAGTCTTCTCCCACACTCATTTTTTAAAAAAGAAAAGAAAAAAAAAAAGGAAAAAAGGACATCTCATGTAAGCAACCTCCCCGTGATACTTTTGTGCCTCTGTGAAGAAATAGGAATTTTGTATTACAGTTTAACCATACCAGCTGCGTTGGTGAGATGAGCCATGATTTCCCCCACAACATTAGCATTTGACTTTTTAATTCACAAAACCTTTCCCTTCTGCTCATGAGGGGGGGGGGATAACATGCTCTGATGTTGTGTCCATGTTTCCCCTTATTTGAGAAAGTGAGCAAAAGGTAAAAGTCAGAGGCTTTCTAAAGATATTCAAACTAAGGCCACACCCATGTTTTGTTTTCTTTTTTTTCCTTGTCTTTTTATAGCTTGGAGAGAGGCAGCATATTTGAAAAGTGAAGAGAACATTTTCAGTGATGAGAGTCATTGTGCAAACTAGCTGATTTTTAGCTTCACTGTAGTTGGAACAAGACACAATGGCTTCGCCTTAGCATTGGTGATAGAACGTACAGTGAGCTCTGTGATTGAGAGAAGTATAAACTGAATGGGGTGTCTGAGACAGACCGTGGGCTCTGCTTTCTGAAAAAACTGGAGTAATAGCAGACCAGGATTTTCCACACCAGTAATAATACCAGGACACACCAGTGTGATAACATCTTATCTATGTGTCTCAGGAAGGATTTTTGCCTCACATATCCCGGAAGCCAGTTGCCTCAGACCTGTAACTATCCAGGGACCTCAAACTTTTTCCTTCTTTCTATTATTTTCTCGGTTCAAAATATATGCAACACTTTGGGGAAACCAATGTTTTGGACGGCCTGCTCTTAAATGTGCCCCCATATCAATGGCCAGTACCTTAAGTATTAATTAATTTCCTTTCTACAGTGTATATTGTAGCAAAACAAAGCATAAGGACTCATCTGTGTTGATATATACCATGTAACCACACATGCTGACTTAAGCGTGCACACACACACACACACACACACACACACATACACACACATATATGGCAAATCATTCTAAAAAATGTTCTATACCCCTTTTCTCTATGTATAAAAACATACTGATTTTCTTTCTCCAAACCAAGTGATAAATTGCTCTTCTGGAAAGCTCAGAATTTCTACTAGATTAGCCAGTTATTTAGAGTTAAGACAACCTGAAGTTTGAAGATTCCTAATCATGAAATGCCTACTTTACTTGGGGAACTAGTTCACTCCAACCTAGTCCACTGTGGATAGCAAATCCACTTCCTTCTATAGAGGTAGAACTGAGCACAAACAAAATAGCTGACCAGATTTACAGGAATAGAACGATAGTAGGGAAAGGGAGGTAAACTTATGTAAGGTAACTTATATGACCACACTTTTCATCTTATGATTTATCACAAAAAAGGTTTTTCAAAGGACAAAACCTTTCATCCACCCCATCTCTCCACTGTTTTCCTTTCCTAATTGAGCACCCCCAATCCATTGTATGCATGACTATCAGCTCTTGTCTCCATGCCCTTCTCATCTTGTAGAAGGAAACCCTGGATTCTTCAGAAGTGTATAAATTCAACACAGAATGGTTAAATATGGTATAGAACACATCTTCCCAAGATGATGTAATGCTGGTCTGTCTGAAGTTGGGGTAGAATGCTCTAACTATGAATATTCTGTCAAACTCCTCATATGTGTGTACTTTAAACTGAGTTTGATTTAAGTGGTATTTCCAAATCCTGGCATTTAAAAAAATATTTATGCTCATTTATAAAAATTTGGAAAGATTCATTTCCTTCTAGGTATGAGGGATAGGGAATTTTTTTTCCTACCCAAGAGGGTCTGATTTTCATTTTTGACACAATGAGTCAGGAATGAATGTTAAATCCAGGTTCCCGGGAAGAGAGGCCATAATGATCTGATTTGGGTCCCTGCTGCAACCCCCAAATTCATACATTGAACCCCTAACCCCCATGATGTAATTATATCTGTAGATGTGGCCTTTAGGGAAGTAGTAAAGTTTATGTAAGGTCATTCTAATCCTAAAGAATCTATGTCCTTATAAGAAGAGGAGCAAGCAACAGAGCTCACTCTTTCTCTTCATGCACATCAAGAAGAGGTCATGCGAGCACACAGCAAGCTGGCGGCCACCCGCACACTGATAGAGAGGGACTCGGAGTGAAACCTGTCTCGCCAACACCTGGATCTTAGACTTCTAAGAACTATGGAAGATAAGCTTCTGTTGTTGAAGCCATCCAGTCTGCTGTATTTTGTTATGACAGCCCCAGCAGACTAAAACAGGGGTCAAGTTCCAGATCGGGAGGAGCAGGACACGGGCCAGGACTAGAAGCCCAGTGAGAAACCTGAACCACTAGAATGTCCCCATGGTTTGCAAAACATGGAGAAAGCACCGGTATATAGAGAAACGTGGCATGCAATTACCCTGGGCTCTGAGAACCAAGTCAAAGGACCAGCTAGCCTGTAGCTGAGAGCAGAACAGGATTTGAATCCCTGTTATTCCCAGCTCGGTGATCTTCAGCAACTTTTCCTGAGTTTCAGTTTTCTCATTTGCAAAATGAGGATACAGGTAGTAACTCTGTATCGTGAGGATTAAACTGCATAGGTAAAGAGCTCAGCACAGCACCTGCCTCATAGGAATCACTTACTTAATCATCAAAAGCAAGGAAGAGAGTGGAGAGGCTGCCACTGAGCAGTTAACGTGGCCAGAGGACAGAAGCAGAGCATCGCACAAAGTGACGATTCAAAAATGGGGGCCTGGGAACATCTCCAAAGGTAGAGCAACTACCAGGAGCCCACAGTTCCTATAGAATATGACTGCTGGATGCAGGTCAGGGGCTGGCAGCTTGCTCCCTATTCTAAGCAGCCTTGCTGATATGGATAGACGTCCATGTCATTGTGCTTGCACAAAACAGATGGCCCACTCACTGAGGATGTAACACAGAATAATTATGGTTAAAGAAGATTGACAGAGGATAGTGAAACATCCCTGGGCTGGCAAGAGAGGAACACCACCAGCCATCCTTGGCCTGAAGGGCACTGGGAGGAAGTGGTTGCTGAATCCCAGTGAGACCCACATGGTAGGAAAGGGTCTCGACAGGAGCTGTGACCTTTTCTAGAAGAACGCAGCCACGAATCACCTGAGGCCTGGCAGGAAGGGCCATGGGGAAAAAGTAGATCCACCTCTCTCTCCTGCCGCCCTCTGACTTCCTGCCAGTCTCTCTCGTCAGCCAAACCCACACGGAAGCCAGAGGCAAGGGAGCCCAGGTGATTTAGTCCACAGACGTCCGCCACATAGAGCTCAGAGTGGAGGAAGGTGGAGAGTACCCTTTAAGGTAGAATAGACAGTGCAATGAACAAAGGATAAAGGAGTGTACTATCCCTCTAATGAAGATGGGAGGCTGAAGGCACTGTTCTTAGAGTTGAGACTAGGTTTTCTTAGGAGCCCTCCTGGGTATACTACAAACTCATCAAGGCAGAAAGCAGCTAAGAAATCCCTCTCTCTCCTCAGAGGCATCAAGATCCCTCCCTGGCACCTTCATCCAACACACATCTCCTTCTCTGATTATATTCTCTCTCATGGGCGCTTCCGAATTTTCAGCACCTGGTTCCTGCCTGGGTGGCTGATCTTTTCACCTTGGGCTTCCCGGGAGCTTACCCTTCTTTGGAGAAATTCTATTTCCAAGTGAGCTCTGATGATCCTATCCAACTATACCTAGGGACAAGTTCGACTTGAAGTGCTTTGGAGTCTGGCGTATATAGAACACAATGCAGGCGGAGAAAATGACAGTCTTCTTCTTCGTCTTTAACCTGTGTCCTGAATGCTCTACTTTGTTTTCTGTTAGTCACTAAAGAGTAATGGGATTCCGATCGCTTTCATCTTGGGATGTATTGCGAAGATGTTGACTTTGGGATCTAGTCCCCTCGCCTCCACCCCACCGGATATGCAGTCATAAGTCTTGTTGACATTAATGAATAGTTATGTGTGCACAGCGCGAGGACAAGAGAGACAACCGGGGTCAGAGAGGAGGTTTTTCTGCTCAAAGCAAGAGCAATAAACTTCATCCACCAAAGAAACTGGGAGAGTAGCAATGTAGGCGATTCTTTTTGTTTTATTCTATAGGGAGGCATTCAAAGTTCTCCTAATTAATAGAATCTTTTGTGCATCACATTCAGAAGAGCTCTTCCCTTTCCAGAAGGAATCTAACAGCACAGCAAACATATGCATTTTTGGCTGCTTTTCAAGCCATATTTATTAACTAAGTGCTAGGGTGGAGGACGGTTTTCTTGCCAACAGGATTCATAGGACACAGCGCTTGAAAGCACATCAAGGAATGAACCATTTCTATGACAAACACAATCCCTGCTTGTAACACCAACTTAGCTGGTGCTGTCAGCACTGACCACATAAACCACAGACTAACTGAAGAACTTCAGGCACCTAGGATTAAACACAGTCTCCCAGTATGATGAGGTGCTGGAGCCAATCCCCAGAGCCACTTGAGTTTAGAGAAAATAGCAGCTGGTCAGACAGAGACCATTTCCGACTTCTCCCCACCATTTTGGACACGGGGATCTTCCTGGTGCTGAACTCTCTCATATCCTGTTGCTGGGAAGGAGTATCCTATTCACCAGAGGGCCCACACTACTCCACACACCCTTTGCAAAACAACTTTTCTGGGACAAATCCCATGACCTATGAAACTGAAGCAGGGAGGCTGCCAGGTAATTAAGACACAGGCCAGTTTTCTTTGGTGCCTCCTTACCGCCCCTGCCCACCCTCCTCCTTCTGGTCTCTCCCAGCTTCCAAAGTCAGACATTCTCCTTCCCTCAGAGGCAGCCTGTGAAGATGAGGTTGGGAGAAAAGGTGGTTACAGGGTTCGTGTAAGGTGACAAAGCTGGCACACGCTGAACACTTAGCATTAGACAGCCGCCCCTGAAGACTGCTCCAAATCCATCAATCATCATGGAAAAATTAGAAGCTTTGCTGGATTCCTGCCTCTCCAAACACAACTTCTGAACTTCTAAATGGACTCCATAATTCAGCATTTGAGAATCGAGCTTCAGAACAGCAAGACTGTCTCTATAACACACTGTCAGGCAACTTGGAACAGGCAGAGAGGAACAAGTCAAAACAATCAGCTATTTCATGAAGGGCACAAGATTAATCTTGAATGATGCCCAAGTCTGACTCACGTTGTCAAGTATTATATATGATCTCTATGAGCAGGCCATTTTCCCAATTCACTGAAACATCTGTGCATTTTAATGGGCTAAGCTCTACCCCATCCAATGCCCTCTAGCTGTTTTTGTTGTGGATTATGTAATTTAGTGAGTGATGCAATCAGAACAGGAATGCTTTCTACCTGTGCTTTGTACATGATGTTGCCTGATGGTTAGTGCAACTGGCTAGGTGGCTCAGAACCTTGGATTTCGACACCCTAAATTGCTCTGTGACCTTGGGCCTTTTACTTCCCCTCTCCTGGCTTCCACTGTAAAAATGGGGAGGAGCCAATAGTTCACCTCTTTCACCACTGAGTTTGAAAATATATTAGAACTGCTGTGAAAATACACACCGGTACAAGGGACCAATGCCCAGAAAAAAAGACAGGCTAAGAATCCTGGCAAGTGGGCAGTGGGCATATTTTCAAACAAAAAAATTTTTTTTGCCTGTTTTATTTGTCTTTGTGTTTAACTATGTGAGAAGTTATGCATCTGAAGAGAGATTCTTGAGTATAACTTCAATTTTCATTCAGTGATATGAGGAAGAGAAAAAGAAGTTAGAGAAATCTAGGAAGTAAAGTTTGCTTTGTTAAATACAAAAGAAGCTTAGACTTAGCCTAAGACATATTCCACAAGGATCAATGACTTAAATGTTAAAAAAAAGGGGGGGGGGCGCCTGGGTGGCTCAGTGGGTTGAGCCTCTGCCTTTGGCTCGGGTCATGGTCTCGGGGTCCTGGGATTGAGTCCTGCGTCGGGTTCTCTGCTCAGTGGGGAGCCTGCTTCCCTCTCTCTCTGCCTGCCTCTCTGCCTACTTGTGATCTCTCTCTGTCAAAGAAATAAAATCTTAAAAAAAGAAGAAGAAGAAAAAAAAAGATGCATGAAAACACTAGAAGAAAATGGGAATGTTTTTAGAAACTTGGAGACTTTCTCAACGATGTCATCAGGTCCAGATGCTACAAAGGAAAAACTGAATGATTTATCTACATAAAATTGTAAAACTTCTTTACAAGAAAAAAATAAAAGATACACACAAAATAAACATGTCAAAGAAGAACAATGAATGTTTCATTTCACTTATCAGAAAGAAGCAACTGTCTTTAACATACAAGGTACTCTTTAAAAATCAATATGAAAATCATGAATTCAAAAACGAGCAAAGGAAATAAATAAGCAACCCAGAAAAAAGACTGAAAAGACCAACAAATATATAGAAAGATGTTCCACCACACTCATAACTGAAGAATTATAAACTGAAATAATGTTGATATGCCCATTTTTTTTTTTTTACCTATCTAATTGACATATTTAAATGCTTCTTAAACCCCCTGATTAGTGGAGGTATGGAGAAATGGACTTTCTACATTCTAATGGTGAGAATGAAAACATAAAAAGTTGGCAACTGGCAACATATATTAAAATTTAATTTGTGAATTCAAAGGGATTCTTTTTCTAGGAATTTTTTCTGCAGATATGCTCTTAAAGTATACAAAGACTCTTCACTCCAGCATTGTTTGTCGTAACAGAAATCTAGAAACAGCTATCTAATGCAATCCTTCAGGAGACCCATAAGTACTGATAATTCAAGTTGTCTGAGACATGTTCTTAAGAAACATTGTATAACAATAAACATATTTCAACTCCCATTTGAGGTTAAGAAAAGATCTCTAATACCTAGAAGTTGTGTGTGTGTGTGTGTGTGTGTTGCTTAAATTGACTTCCTATTCTATCAGCATCTGGGCTGAGGTTTCAACATTAATAATAGTAAGGGACATATTCCCCATATTCTAATTAGAGATACTCTATTATCTGAATTATCCATTCAGAACTTACTAAAAGGTAAACAAAACCCTATATTGTGACTCTTAGCTCATCACCCATCTTCAATCTCTATCTACAAGGATGTTAGAGTGAGGGGCGCCTGGGTGGCTCAGTGGGTTAAAGCCTCCGCCTTCGAGTCAGGTCATGATCTCAGGGTCCTGGGATAGAGCCCCGAATCGGGCTCTCTGCTCAGCAGGGATCCTGCATCCCCCTCTCTCTCTGCCTGCCTCTCTGCCTACTTGTGATCTCTCTCTGTCAAATAAATAAATAAAATCTTAAAAAAAAAAAAGGGATGTTAGAGTGAGAAAGAAAAGGAGAGCTCGGAGAAGTGTTTTTGGCCTAATAGCACTTAGTTCCATGGATTCCCTTTCTCATGAGGGAGGCTGAATGAAGTGCCAAGAGAGGGAGAAAGAAAGAGAAACCCCTGGAGAGTGGAAAGGGCTTGGCAGATGGAGAAAAAAACCAAAATCTCTCACTCCCGTCTCTTTGCTTGCCAAGCTGCAAAAATTCAGAAGGTCCCTCCATGCTTCTCTTTTGATAGAATGTGAGAGAGCCCTTGGGTGAGCTGAATCTGTGTCCCCCAGAACTTAGGGGCACAGAATGAGGGGCCTGCCTCTTTCCTAGAAAAGGCTAAAGGCCAGAGGTTGTCTAGAACAACACGGAACAGCAGAGCAAAGAAAGAGGGCCGCAGTGGGAGTGGCCGCCATTCTTGTAGGGCTCGATAGGGCAACAATGCCAGTTTTACCCAGAGGCTCAGAGATCGCTCTGGAAGGCAGCCAGGCTATGCCATCTTAAAAAGATCTTGCCCCAGAGCCCTATCTGCTGGGGCAAGATAACCCTAACAGAAACATTCTGGGAGAGGAGAGGAACCACAAGATTGCACTGCTGCCCACATTCCCAGTGTGAACAAGCTGAAATCTGAGATTTGGGGGAGTCACGAGAGAAGAGGCGAAGAGAGCATCTCCACAACAGAGAACAGGTCAGAGAACAAAGAGCAGAGTCCCTGACAGGGCAGAGAGAGTGTCCGAATAAAGCCCTTAGAACCAGCCCATGCGTGAAGCAGCCGGCACTAGCTCTCCACCACCCAGAGGGCATAGATGTCTGATTACGAAGCACCCGGTAAGCAAGGCCTGTCCTTTTACCTCTCATCTGGCCTCCACAGCCCAGTTCTGAGCGGCCAGGGGCAGCAGGGTTCAGCAAGGGGCCCAGGGGTGTGAAAAAGCAACGTGAAGGAAGGGAAAAAGCCACATCCCACATTCCTCTGTCTCCCTGGAGGCTTCTGAACCAGGACCAGGTCTAAACTCAGGGGAAGGAAAGAAATGTCTAACTGGATAAAGAAGCAACTTTAAAAAAAAAAATTTATTTATTTGATAGAACGAGTGAGAAAGATCAGGGGACTGGGCCAGAGGGAGGGGGATAAGCAATAATCAATGCCCGGCTCAGTGGGGAGTCCGACTCAGGCCTCGATCCCAGGACCCTGGGATCACGACTTGAGCTGAAGGCAGATGCCTAACTGACCGAGACACCCAGGTGCCCCAAGAGGCAACTTTGACTTTGATCAAATTGACCTTTTCAATCTCTTTGAAAATGAAAGACTGTTTTTAACTCTACATGTTTGGAAAAGCTACAGGATCTGTCCAAGGTAATGTCCGAGAGGGTTCATAGCATGCTTTGAACTTTTCTGATTTCACCCCCATTCAGTTCAGCCCCTTGGATACACCAGTTCTATATACATTACACATTTTTAAAAAAATATTTTATTTATTTATTTGACAGACAGAGATCACAAGTAGACAGGCA
This sequence comes from Lutra lutra, assembly GCF_902655055.1. Classification (NCBI taxonomy): domain Eukaryota; kingdom Metazoa; phylum Chordata; class Mammalia; order Carnivora; family Mustelidae; genus Lutra; species Lutra lutra. The sequence continues at coordinate 58,044,929 of NC_062284.1, forward strand.
GGCAGAGAGAGAGGAGGAAACAGGCTCCCCGCTGAGCAGAGAGCCCAATGCGGGGCTTGATCCCAGGACCCTGAGATCATGACCTGAGCCGAAGGTAGAGGCTTTAACCCATGAGCCACCCAGGTGCCCTACATTACACATTTTTGAAACGACCAGCAAGAAACTGTCAGCGGAGGGGGCTTCACACACGTGGAGGGGCGGGGGACTTTGCTTTTACTCAGCCCTTTTTTTGGGCATCTTTTATGATAAACATAAATCACTCTTAAAATTTAAATATGGAGCTAAAACACATTGTGTAGCCAGATTAATTTATGAAAACTCTTTGCCCCAAGGCTTTTGAAGGATCCTTTTCAGAATCCTCTCCTCCCCCTTTAACACAGTTACCTACCACCTCCTTGGCCTAATCCACTAGGTTGGGTGGAGTTCCCCAGCCACCTAGTTGGCCGCAAAGGGCACCAGAACCTTCTGTCATTTATCCCATTGAAGTACGCTGGAAAACAAATAGTCCGGAGAGGTAGGCTCCCAACAGCCGGCGCCTTGGCCAGTCAGTCCCACGCAACTAGGCATCCCCAGGTGTGTCCCTTAAGGCTTTAAAACTGCTTTCAGGGCTCCTTCTACGGATACGAAGTATTACAGGGAGTTCCTAGCGTGAACAAGCTCAGGTCTGGAGAGTTCCACATCTTCAATGAGATGCTCTTTCATCTCCCCATCCATCTTTCATTCAATACATTTGGACACCTAGTATTATGACTGACAACTATGTTTTACATCACGAGGTAGAAAACCAATTGTTGGCAATGCTTAGAAAAGAGAGGGGTACCTGGGTGGCGTAGCCGGTTGAGCGTCCAGCTCTTGGTTTTGGTCAGGTCATGACCTCAGGGTTGTGAGATCAAACCTCTCGTTGGGTTCTGTACTCAGCGCAGAGTCTGCTTATGTTTCTCTTTCCCTCCTCCCTGCCCCTCCTCCCCTTCTCTCTAAAATGAATAAATAAATCTTTAAAAGAGAGAGAGAGAGAAAGAGGAATTTCCCTCAATAGCTCTTTTCCTAAGAATTATTTTGTTTATATCGCAGTAGTCTTTCATGTCAATGATGTACTTGCTCTCTATCCTCATAAACACTCATGACTCTGGGAAGGTTGCTTCTTGTCTACAGATTAAATGGTATGACAGTGGGCTGCTCACCTGGTGGCTCCATCAAAGAGAGAGACCAGGGGGCACCTGGGTGGCTCAGTCGGTTAAGCGGCTGCCTTTGGCTCAGGTCATGATCTCAGGGACCTGGGATCGAGCCCCGCATCGGGCTCTCTGCTCACCGGGGAGTCTGCTTCCTCCTCTCTCTCTGCCTGCCTCTCTGCCTACTTGTGATCTCTGTCTGTCAAATAAATAAATAAATAAAATCTTTTTTTAAAAAGAGAGAGAGAGAGAGAGAGAGAGAGAGAGATGGAAGGAACCCAGGAAAGACCATGGTCCCAGGCCCAAGCCAGAGCTGAAGACCTCATGCCCTAAAGAGTCTGTAGCAAAAGAGACAGCCCATCTCACTTTGTCCTCCCTTTCCACAGAGGAAAGATTAGGTAGCTCCCATTTACTCTTCTAAAAATGGATTACAAACCTATATCCCTCCAGGCTCAGGAAGAAACACCTGAGGACCTCTTCCCACATGGCTCTTAGAGACGCTGAGGAGGCAATGAAGAAAAAGGGCCGAAGCGGGGGCCATGCACTGGCACCTCACCCAGCCCTGTCAGGCCTCTTTCCATACAAGTTCTTCCTGGCAGCTGTCATTCAGCCGTGTGGACTACGGGGCAAAACCCTCAGAAATCCAAAACAAGGTGAGAACCGAGGATGGGGGTTGGGGGGTGGGGGTCAGTCAAGGAGGACACTTGGAAGTGCAGGGAAAGAGGCAAAAATCAGGAATCCTTTTTGGGAAGACAATCTAGACCCAAGTCCACAAGCCAGGATGGTATCAGCACCTGGAGTCACGGCAAGGCAGCAAGAATTTAAAAAGGTGATAAGAGAAGAAAGAGGAAGGAGGATGTCAAGAACTTGACTTAAAAAAAAAAGGGGGGGGGGAGAGGCGAAGCAGAAACTCGAAGCAGAAATAACCTCTATTTAAGACTGGAAATCTGCTTTCTCTGTCAGTATGGTCTCTCTTCTTAGGGAATGTGATCTGCTAGGGGTCACTTAGCACCCCCCACCCCCCACAAATAGCTATGTTTGGGAAATGGCTGATAGGATAATTAACCTGGGTTTTGGAGTATGAAGGTAAAGGTGGATTCTAGCACAGCTCTCTCTACTTAAATGTCACCACAAGACTGCTGCTGGGAAAGGAAGTTGCATACAACCGAATACAACAATTAATTAACAATGCAAAAGAACACATTCTGAAAGGTAAGAACAGGAAGCACTCCATAATCCTATAAATTATTCCTGTTTATTGAGTGCTAAAAGCACAAGTTCCAGACATATATAAATAATGTATTTGTATAAATAATTGAAAACACAAGGAAAATTACATAAGCAGGAACCAAATCTAAATTTAGCAAGGCCCCTGGCTTCATGAGTCCTTATAAACTATGCTTCTTACTAAGCCCTGTCACCTCACCCAGGAGCAAATCAAGAGGAGAAATATTTTACTGTATCGTATGGAACTGGCTACAGCATTTCCTTTCTCTGGTTTTTAGTTTCTGCACCTAAAAAAAAGGGTGTGTGTGTGTGTAAAAGAGCTCTGAAACCTCTTCCAGCTCTGACATCATATTATCTCCTCAAAAATTACTAGACTACTCATTAATTAGGATTCTGTTTATACTTCTATTGTTCAGGAAAATGACTTGTTTGGGGCTTAATTTCCCATCTTTATTGCAAAATCATCTATTTAAATCCTAACATCCTTGAGCATCCCAAACATCTCTGGATTTCAATTTTATTATTTAGGGCTTGACCCATCATTAAGGAGCACTTTCTCTAGTAACATTGGTAATCTTGGTTTGGTGTTATTTAAGCTAACAAATGACTATCTTTGGCTAAAAGCGTATACTCTAACTACAACCTTAGTTCATGAATTAGCTAATTGTTTCTCCCTCCTTGGGACATTAGCTTGTTGTCTCTTTCCTCCAGAGAAAGACTTTTCATGGTGCCAAAACTCTGGTGTAAATTAAATTAATGGGCTTCATTTTCTAAGCTGTACAAAATGCAGAAGGAGCATGCACTCCCTGGTCTTCCCTCTGGCAATGGTTACACTTGATTCTAGAAACAAATTATCAAGTAAATCACCAGTCGTCGCTCTGGTTAGTGAGAAAAGGAAATGGTAGGAGCACTCTGAATTTGGCGTGGTTTTCTTCTTCTAGGACTCTGTTCAGACTCAGAGATAACAGTTAAATCACAATTGTCATTTATGGAGTAGCAACTATGCAGCAGGCACGCCCATTATCTCCAATCTTAGGACAATTTGGGCAAGGTAAATATTATCTATCATATTAAATACTGTGCTATAGATCTCCACATCTATATATATTTATATATGTTTATATATATATAATGCTATATATTATAGCACTACAAATAGTTTATATTAGTCGTTAGTATGCATACTGTTAATCTCTGAGTCTCGAAGATTAGAAACTTGTCAATGGCCACATAAGACACAGAAATAAAATTTAAACTTGGGTTTCATCTGACTTCAGTCTTCTCACACTACTTCTGAGATCCTTCTCAAGCAACACACTGCAGTGGTTAAGACTGCAAGCCCTAGAAATAATACCAGCTTTCAAATCCCTGCTCTAGAATCGATGAGTTCTGAGGTCTTACACAAGTTTCTTAGGTTCTTTGAATCATTATTTTCTCACCTGTTGATAATAGTAGTGCTTACTGCACGGAGTGAAATGATGCAATATTGCAATAATACAATTTTGCAAGTACCTGCACTGAGCACATTCCTTGACAAGTAATATGCACTCGGTATGTGGTGGGAGTGGGGGTGGTGGGGGTTATATTGTGCTCCCCCTGGAAGCAGAATCATTTCAAATTCTGCAGTAGAACAAGGACCCTTGCCACAGGATCCACCAACAGATCCAACAACAGTCCACTAAATGTTTGTTAATGATCTCTGTGGTTTGCCTAATAATGCATTTTCTGTCCGGGCAAGTGATATGGGTGTTTTTATTTTTATTTATATTTCCAAAATTGGAATGAGTCTCTTTTTTCCCCTGTACGTGTGTGTGCTCATGCATAGTATGTATGTATGTTCAATCATTTATGTCAATAATTTTATTATTCATTCATTTATATCAAAGATGCCATAATATCATATGGCATGAAAAAGCATTTCTGCATCTGAAATTGCTTATTACTTAATTTATATTGTAAATATATGTAAATAATTATATTAATTGCTTATTAACTACTTAATATTAAATACACCTGGGTGGCTCAGTCAGTTAAGCATCTGCCTTTGGCTCAGGTCATAATCCCAGGACTCCATGAGCCCTGTGTCAGGCTCCCTGCTCAGTGGAGAGTCTGCTTCTCCTTCTCTCCCTCTCCCCACCCCTGCTCATTCTTTCTCTCTCAAATAAATAAACAAAATTTTAAAAAATATATTACCAATACATCACATGTACTTTGAAGATTAAGAAGAATAGATTTTTTTTAAAGATTTTATTTATTTATTTGACAGACAAGAGATCACAAGCAGGCAGAGAGGCAGGCAGAGAGAGAGGAGGAAGCAGGCTCCCTGCTGAGCAGAGATCCCAATGTGGGGCTCGATCCCAGAACCCTGAGATCATGACCCGAGCCGAAGGCAGAGGCTTTAACCCACTGAGCCACCCAGGCACCCCAAAAAGAATAGATCTTGTAACAAAATGTCACATAGAGAAAATGTGTGGGGTGTGTGTGTACATGTGTGTGTGTGGGTGTGTGTGTGTGTTCCATATCATTCATTTACTATGAAGTTATGATGCTGCCAAGTTCAGTTAAATTTCTGGGGATCGAATTATCCTTAAGCTATATCCATCTTATAGTTGATAAATATAGATAGTGTGCAACAATTGTTCCTTCCCAAATTGTTCTAACAGAAAAAAAATAATAATACCCCACAATTGAATTCATTCCCTATGCTATACATTTGAAAGAGGCAGGCAAGCTCCATAAAGTATGGCCAAGAGTAGTCACAATTACTTTCCAAGCCAAAAATTATGGATATTTAAGGCATTAGGGGTTATGAACCCTAGTTAGGAAACTAAGAAAAGGTGTATCTCTCTTCCAACCCCATAACGTAGAATAAAATAATCTCCCTGGGAGTAGCATACACTACTCCTTAAATAAAATGGTGAGCCATGTGAAAATAAGGACCGCATTGACTATTCCCTCTCTCTAGAAATGCCCTTCTTATAGATAGCTACATATCTAACTCTCACTTCCTTCAAGTCTTTGCTCACGTTGCTTTTACAGTAAGGCACATTGTGCCAGTCTTTATACTGCTATACTGTTTTATTTTTCCATACTATTCAATTTACTTATTTATTAGACTTAGTATTTACTGCCAATCATCCACACAGAAATGTAAATTCAATGGAAAAATGCATCTTTGTCCATTTTATTCATCATTGTATTCCAAAACCCTAAAGAAGTATCTAGAACATAATAGGTGCTCAGTAAATATTCATCAAATGATGCTTCTGCAGATGATATTGAGACATGCTCAATGCACACAGGTATGTTCCTAATAAAATACAGAATCTCCATCCTCAAACAATGAACCATTACAAAATCAAATTTCTTTGGGAGGGAGGAATGGAAAATAAAATTTATTATTGTATACATCCCATGGGCTGGGAGATGGTAACATAGTGATCCAGTCATACAAGGCTTTTCAAGCACCTGGTCAATGGAATCACATGCAGTGATCACTCCAATTTCTTTCCCCAAGTAATATCTCTTCATTTTGGGGTGATGTGCTCTAATCTTCACACAATTACATCTGTCTTGGACTGTATTACAATTCTTCTGGCCTTGTTCAATGGCTTGTTCAATCTACCCCCTACAGAACCTTAGCATTCCATGATAAGGGGCTGTGAGAGCATTTGACTATTTCAGAATCTAGCCGTCTCTTTGTGATTGTCTCCAGGTTACACTCATCCTTACCCTATAGTGTAGCAATTCTACCCAACCGCATAAGGATGATGCCTCTGGTATCACCAGAGTAGTTCCACATTGTTTGACCATATAACTGATATTATAGAGGAGAAGAAATAAATTGTATTAGAACCACCACAACTTCCCACTCTTATCATTTTTCCCTAATTTTTTACACCTTCCCCTTTAAGTTAATCAATAGTTACAAATCTGTACCTTTATTTTCACTTGCCATATACATTTATAACTACAATAACTAGATAGATAGATGAAAGTCACGTGCTTGATCATTTTCTAACAAAATATACATGTTGTGGACTTCAAAATACTTGAGAACTTCTGATTTAAGATTTCTCTTGGAAATGAATTATATTTTCACTAAAATGAGTTGGATCTAGCCTGAGGCGGATGTTAAAATCAAAGTGACTTTAAAAAGTGGATCTAATCCAAATGAGAGTAGGCATATATGCCCTTACCAAGCACAGATCTGAAATCACTGGAAATGCTGAATGGTTGTTATAATATTTGGAACTCTCCCTTAGCACAGAATCACTTGAACAGAGTATTAGTAGGACAAAAAGTTGCTTCAATTTCATGCAAAACAGGATTAAATGTGTCTTAGATGAATGATATATAAAGAAAAAAAATTCCTAAAAAAAAAAAACCCTCCACTCATATAAAACCATCCAATCCCAATTGGCCATCGTCACTGTGATTTCCTGATCTATGACTTCTTTGTCTCCAACTCCATGCTCTGATTGCAACTGTCACTGAGTCACACAGCCTGCTCTAGGCATGGAGCCAATTTGATTACAACAACTGCTTGTGTGACAGAGAAAGGTGGTTTTCAGGGCCCTAGCAAATGGCTCACCCAAGCTTTTGACTCTGGGGCATAAATTTTTACTGTCATTCACAAGTTGGAGAATAAATATCCGCCTAACCTAGTGAACCAACAACCTGGAAAGTACATATGGATGCAGGATTCCATAACGAGGACACAGTAGGAATGATCAGACTGATCACACTCTAGAATTATAATAAGCACAACTGAGCACATCTACATTCCTCGAGTAGCAATTTCCATGTACTCGATACATTGCAATCTTATTTTTATTTTCCAGAGTTACGACTATGGCTGGCTTGTTTTTCAATCTCAGGTGCCTAGTACATGATGCATGCATAAAATATTTATTTAGTATTTTAAATATTATGAAATAACAAGTCACTTAGAATGAAAATAACAAGTTACCTAGAGGCAGCAATGTACCTGTTAGGTAGCCTCATTTATCCAAAAAGCTACTAATTCAAGGGGAGGAATCTAAGTATTCTTTCAATCTTTTAAAACAGAATAGTTCTGTTTCAAATTACTTGTTTTAGTTTCGTGGAAGCCAAGAACTGTGTTTTTTGTTTGTTTTAACTATCAAATAATATGGTATTCTACTAATGTAATTAAGACAATCAAAAATTATTTATGTAAATAAGATGTCCTAACCACAATGGCAACTGTTCAGGATATCTCTGTATTTATTTTCAGGTTTCTATGTTTCCTTTCTTTTTCTTTTTTTTTTTTTTAAGATTTTTATTTTATTTATTTGACAGAGATCACAAGTAGGCAGAGAGGCAGGCAGAGAGAGAGGGAAGCAGGCTCCTTGCTGTGCAGAGAGCCCCATGCCAGACTTGATCCCAGGACCCTGAGATCATGACCTGAGCGGAAGGCAGAGGCTTAACCCACTGAGCTACCCAGGCGCCCTCCTTCCTTTGTCTAAAACATAGCCTAGAACATCAAAATTCTTTTGCTATATCTTTTGCTATATCTTTTGCCCTGACTGATCCTCATTTCATTCACATAGTTCACCTGACAAACTCGTATTAAACTGAGTACATAGTTAGGTACCCTAAGATAGAGAAAAATGGACTAAAAAAATATAGCTACCATCCAATAAACACTTCTCAGGCTCCATTCTTCTACTGTTTTACACATACTAGCTCAATCAAACAAACTTCTATGGCTGTCACTATCCTTTTTCCTTTTTAAGATGTACTTCCTTATTTGAGAGAGAGGAAAAAAAGAGGGGGAGGGGAAGAGGGAGAGAAATTCTCAAGCAGACTCCAGGCTGAGTGTCAGAGCCCAGTATGGGGCTTGATCCCAGGATCCTGATATCATGACCTGAGCTGAAATCAAGAGTCAGCCAGGTGCCTCTGGCTGTTACTATTCCTATATCTGTCTTACAAATGAAATTAGAGGGCCAAGGAATTTGCCCAAATTCACCAGCCTGTGCAGTGAGCTGAAGTTCAGCCCGGGGCTCTTTGACCCCAAAGCACAGTTATTTCCTGTTCACATGCAAAGATAGAACTAAAGGAAAAGATGCATTTTCTTATTCTAACCAGCAATTTGGATGGCAAATGAGCCACATGTGCCTGAAACAATAGAAATGATTCTAAGGGAATACAAAAGGAAATGTAAGATGGCCTAGGCAGAGGGCCACTTTCCAATAAAGTAAACCAACTGTCTACGCAAAGTAGACCTTGGGAAGTCAGGCCCAGGCTGGAAAGAATCAGCAATTTTTGGTCATCCCCAACACTTCCTCCCTCTAGAATATTCATCTCCCAGCTCAGCCAGCATTTGTGTTTTTGTTTTGCAGCTGGGATGTCCCCCAGGGCACTCTGCTTTCCATAGATTTCTGGCCTCAGTTAAAACTTCTTCCCTCTTAATGGAGTCAAAGCTGCAGGTTTTCAAAAAGTATTCCACTGAGAAATGAAGGGGAAAATGAACATGGACGGAGGTGGAAGAAGAAAAGGAGAAGGGAGAAAGTAAAAATAATAATAATAATAAGAGTAGTCAAAGCACATTTAAAAGTATTGTTAATAAATGCCATCTTCTTTTTAGGTTTTTGCTTTTTGTTTTGTTGCTTTGTTTTGTTTTGCTTTTTCTAGTCCTAAGGAAAGTCTACTCAGAGACCTGATTTCCAATTTGGTTAATTCAAAGATCTCAACTGTCTTTCCTCTGAGTGGGATTGGGGATAGATGACAGCTAAGGTTTCTCTGTGTCTGTTGCACATATATTTTCTTATTTCATTATGAGGACATATGAGAGTGGGATTATTATCAGCTTTTTACAGAACAGGAAACGGAGTTCAGAAAAATGAAATACCTTTTCCAAGTGTCCTTAGCCAGTCAGGCAGAGATGAGCAGCATTTGCAACCAAGCTTCTCCCAGAGTTCCACTTTGTGACCTTAAGAATGCTCTCCTTTTTCATCCTGAGGCACTTCCCTCTATCACTTAGTCCCTCATCTCTCCTATATCTATAGCTCCAGCAGTAGCTGAAACAAAAGTCAGCCCAAAAGTGATATAGCTAAGATTGGGGATTAGAGGTTACGCATGTAGACTGTCAAAGTGGTTGAGTTCGAAGACTTATGGATCATGTGTGTGTAACTGTGTGATCTTACGCAAATACCTTAACCTTCCTGGGGTGACATTTCCTCATCTGTAAAATGGGAATGCTGCCTTACAGGGTGAGAACTAGATCATACATACCTAGGTGAAATGATTAGAGCAGTGCCTGGCATAAATAAACATTGTGTAATCGTCAGCTGCCATTATTACAGAAGTTGTTGTGTGGGAAAGAATAAGAAATTAGGACTTTAACACTCTTCTTAAAACGTGAAAAATCAGTACTCACTGAGTCACTCTGCTGCTGTTGGGTCAACTCACTGTTTTGGGACAGTAACGATAAGCAGGCAAGAAATACCCAGGAAAAAAAAAGGAATATCCTGGAATTTCCAATGATAATAAAATCATTATATTAATCTTTGGAGTAATGGTTCATCTGAAAGAAAACAATTCTTGTTGTTAAAAGGTAAACTGAAGCATATTAAATTTTTAAGAGTTTATTTGAGCAAAAAATCAATTCAGATTGGGCAGAGACAAACTGGAAGTGGTTAAGGAGTGCTTTACCAACAAGAGCTAGAGGAAAGGCTTTAAAGAGAAGAGGCAAAAGCAAAGCCAGAAAATTGTTTGATTGGCTATAGCTTAAGTGTTTGCTTTATTTGGGAAAGCTGATTTGGCTATTTGTAGTTGTTTGTCCTTAGCTTTTGATTTTTTTAACCTTGAGGCATTTCAGGCTAAGGTTTTGGTTTGCTTCAGCAGGCTACTACTATACGGCACTGGAATCACTTCAGTCTAATGGCCTCTTTGTTTAATTAATTTAACACTGTTTTGGTCATATTCTTAGTGTGCACTTTTCTTTGAGCACAATAGACACTATAGATAAATAGTTATTTATCTTAGGGCTGGAATGACCTTCAGAGTTGACAGTTAAATGCTTTCACTATACTCAATCACAGCCTTCCAGCTACCTTTCATTGTAATACAAATGTTATGAAAACACACACAGAGGAGGCAGATTGAAAGATAGCCCCAAATATGAAATATTACCCCAAATGGACTCTGCTCTTGGAGGAAATTTTATTATTTCATTAAAGAGGTATCTGTTTATCTACCTATCTATAGAGAGAGGATTACATAATTTGGAGGATTGGGGAATAAATATTTTATGGTAATGCCCATTTAAAGAAAAATTTGTTGAATGAGATAGAACTTCAAGCCAAGGCTATTTTCCATGACCCGAAGGATTTAAATGGCTTCTTTTATTTTTTATTTATTTATTTATTTTTTAATAAAGCAAACGTTTTATTTTTTTAAGTTTTTTTTTTAAGATTTTTTTTTTAAGATTTTATTTTATTTATTTGACAGACAGAGATCACAAGTAGACAGAGAGGCAGGCAGAGAGAGAGGAAGGGAAGCAGGCTCCCTGCTTCACAGAGAGCCCGATGTGGGGCTCGATCCCAGGACCCTGGGATCATGACCTGAGCCGAAGGCAGAGGCTTTAACCCGCTGAGCCACCCAGGTGCCCCTAAATGGCTTCTTTTAAAATAGATGGATTTTTTTGTGAGGGAAACTGATTAAGAAAAGTCATCAAGTCTTTGACATAAATAATAATCCTTTAAGCAAAATTTATATTCCTAATACTATATGTTATATAATTATATATACTGAGTTCATATGAAACCTGATTTCTCTCTTACCTATAGATATTTCCCGTTCTTAGAGTATTTTGAATGGGGCCTGGGAAATTTCATTTTTTACAAGTTCCTTGGCCAATTCTGATGCACACCCAAATCTGGAAACCACTGACCTACTTTTTAATGGCTGCCCTAAAAGTATATTATGTAGACATGATGCCATTTATTTAATCAATCTCCTTTTCTGGGGTGTTTAGGTTCAATCCAGTTTTCATTATCATAAACCAGGCTGTGATGACTACCTTTATAATCATATCTAACATTTATTGCATGTTTCCTATGTGCTGGCCACTATACTATACATTTATTTCCTTAGGACAAATTCTTCAGTGGTAGAATTACTGAGATAAATTTTGTGTATTTTTAAGATTTTTGGTGCTTGTTGCCAAGATGTCACTCCAAAAGTTTTCTCTGTTGCTACTTTTGAGTGGGAAAACACTGAGGGCTATGTTATATGAAGACTAGCATTCAGCTCTCAGCTCAGTAGGCACCCACAAACAGTGGCTCATTCAAGATACTTAGAAAAGATAAGGCACAATGTCCTGACTCGTGCATCATATCTTAGCTGCTATTGTTGCTAAAAGTAGCACTCCTGAGTGGTTGCTTCCAGGAATGCCTATCCAGGATCCAGCCACAGGGGCTCTACAGTTTCTGGGAACTGGCACATTTCACATGCTGTCCCTTCTAGGGCCATCAAGGCATAGCTATCTTTGGTAGTCAAAGGAACACAAGGCAGGGTGGAAATGCTGGATCCAAGATTATTTTTTGTAGAATTCAATAGGAAAATGTTTTGATACTAGATGAAAAATAATATGCATTGATTAGGTTAAAAAAATTAAAGCAGACCTAAAAGAAATTAATCAGGTAGGCATCCTGGAGTCATCCAATGAGTAAAAATGAAATGCCTTTCCTCCCCATTGCTCTTTTCTTAGGTTTTTGTAGAATGAACTATGTGGACAACTCTGAATAATATCAATTACTTGCTTATGTGGTATCTTACCTTTTTAATATAGGGAGGAAGAGAAGAAATTATTTGGAAAGGTGGTATTTTTCTTTTTAAGACCAGTCAGTATGAGATGTTCTTGGCTACCAAAATAGATATTTTTAAAATCACAGCAGAAACCCATTCTAACTCTAGCATTAGGAGACAAAGCCATCTTGTCTTGTCTTCAAAGAAATCTGGTTGATTCAGTGAACATAACTAGATTATTTAGGATCTGTCTACAAATGTCCAAGGGCTATTCACCTTTGCAAAGTAGAGCTAAAAGACTGGCTTTCATTAAAATGTGGAATTTTAACACTGGAATTGGATTTTATAGTTCACTGGCTTCTCCAATCTTTTTAAGAACAAACTGAGAGCACAAAGTATAAATAATTTCAATAAACTGTCTAGTCCCCACTCTTATAAACTAGAAAACTAAGGCACAGAGAAGTTAAGTAAACTCCTGAAAGTCACATAACTAGCAAATGGAAGGTGTGAAGTCTGACTATAAACCAAGACTCAATAATGTCCATCCCTTAATCTTCTTTTCTTCTTGAAGTTGCCAAAAAATTCCCAAAGAATCTGCAACTGTTACATTTTACATATTCCTTCTTTGGGGGAAAGTAGTAAATGAGGTATCATAACTACTAACTAAAGGTGCTTATTTTTTCCTTCCCACCTACAATAAGCTTCCTATATGGTGAAAACATCCCTATCCTTTCAAGGACCTTGTGCATGTTAAATGTGCACCTCGTGTCTGGGTGTCAGTCAAAGCAATCACTCTTCGTGTGGATTCTAGAAAAAAACTAAAGTTGGAAGCAAATGGCATGTGGGAAAGCAATGAAGAGGCAGAGAGAATGAGATATTTTCTGGAGTTTTTGATAAGGAAGGTTTGGGGCAGTGGTTAAAAAAAGAAGCTGTTTAGAAGGAGGAAGATCTGGAGAGAATCTGATGCGTCTAACAAGCAGTAGAGTGAGGACAAGGACTTTCATGGCCATTGTTGACTCTTGTAACCAAACTGAGCACCTGAAACCAGGCCTGGCACCACTGAATGCTCAGGAAAGTTCTGTTGAATAAAATAACATGAGTCTGGCACTCTGAAGGCCTGGGATCCCGTTCCGGCTTTCTCACTAGCCTTGGTCAATGCACCTGTCTGAGCCTCAGATTTTCATCATCTATTACATGAAAGACTTGGGCTAAATTATTTCTGTGTAGATACAGGCAGTTTTTTTCCCGCCAAGCTCCCACTTAGTAGGGGACCTTCCCCCTTTCGACTCCATCATCTGTGAGATTACAATGGGACCATAAAAAAATCTAACCTTATCTGGGAACCAGTATTGATTGGCCCAGGCATAGGAACTTCCAAGCTGGGCCAATATCAGGGATTTTTCCCCTCAAGGAATTTCAGAATTAGAAACAAAGCATTAGTATCAGCCTTCTGGTGGCTGAAACAGAGAATATACAAACCTGCAATTGGTTGCTGGTCACATTCCCCGAATTTGATCTGAGTGGTAGAAATAACAGATAGAGGGGCACCTGGGTGGCTCAGTGGGTTAAAGCCTCTGCCTTCAGCTCAGGTCATGATCCCAGGTTCCTGGGATAGAGCCCTGCAGTGGGCTCTCTGCTTGGCGGGGAGCCTGCTTCCCGCCCCCCCCCCCCCCACCCCTGCCTGCTTCTCTGCCTTTTAGGGCAGCCATTAAAAAGTAGTGATCTCTTGGGCGCCTGGGTGGCTCAGTGGGTTGAACCGCTGCCTTCGGCTCAGGTCGTGATCTCAGGGTCCTGGGATCGAGTCCCGCATCGGGCTCTCTGCTCAGCAGGGAGCCTGCTTCCCTCTCTCTCTCTCTCTCTGCCTGCCTCTCTGTCTACTTGTGATCTCTCTCTGTCAAATAAATAAATAAAATCTTTAAAAAAAAAAAAAAGTAGTGATCTCTGTCTGTCCAATAAATAAATTTTAAAAATCTTTAAAAAAATAATAGAGAAAAGATAGATAGAGAAAATAATTTCTCTATCTATATATATCTATTCTCTTTCTATAAAAAATATTTTCTCTATCAGTAGATAGAGAAAAGAAGCAGCACAGAAGTAGAGCAGAATGACAAAGACAATTTTTAAATCCACCATCCTTAGGCCCAGTGCACTCTTGTCCTTTGTGTAAGTAGATACCTTAGAATCCTCACCTTATATTCCCCATTAAAAAAAAAAAAACAAAACGAAATTAGCCCCTTAGCCATTAAATCATCTAGGAACCAAGATGAAAATGTTTACATCTAATATGTGCAATATCTCTTTCATTTCTTTTTTTTTTTAAAGATTTTATTTATTTATTTGACAGAGAGATCATAAGCAGGCAGAGAGGCAGGCAGAGAGAGAGGAGGAAGCAGGCTCCCTGCTTCACAGAGAGCCCGATGCGGGCCTCGATCCCAGGACCCTGAGATCATGACCTGAGCCGAAGGCAGCGGCTTAACCCACTGAGCCACCCAGGCGCCCCATCTCTTTCATTTCTAAAAGTCGAAGATTTTAAGGATTATGGAGCCTGCGAGGTGGTCAGATAGGAGCATTGTGTTTTGACAGGAAGCGTTTTTCATTGGAGCTGCCTGGAAAACGAGATGGGCTGTTACAGCACTTCCTGGGGTGGGGACAAAGGAGTACCTTCACTCAGGACATCAGATTTTAAATGAAAGAGCTTCTTGCCTAAATGGGAAGTTAAGTCTTGGAGAAACAAGACAAAATGGATTATTTCCACAATCCCAGGAAAGCTAAATGACAGACTCCTCTGTCATTAAAAATTTTGGAATTTTGTTCACCTTGCCTCAGTCCCAGCCTTGAGATAGAGCTCCATTGGCACAAATGATAGAAGGGAGGGTATTGGTAGGGAGTAAAACAGGAGAAAATTCAAGAAGCTTTAGTAGCATCTTAAGTCAAATTAAGGGACACCTGGGTGGCTCGGTCGGTTAAGCGTCTGGCTTCGGCTGGAGTCATGATCCCAGGGTCCTGGGATCGAGTCCCACATTGGGCTCCTTGCTTGGTGGGGAACCAGCCTCTCTCTCTCCCTCAGCCTGCCGCTCTGCCTGCTTGTGCTCTCTCTCTGTCAAATAAATAAATAAAATCTTAAAAAAAAATTAAGTCAAATTAAATCAAGTAACGAAGTGGCATGTTTAGAATTTGCCTTTCTGCATATAATTCACATCCCGGAGATTTCTTTACAGTAGAACAGGTTTCATTTTCACCGAGTGACCCCAGTACATGTTTTATTGAATGATTACTATGCAAGAAGGACTGGAGAAGAACTATAAGCATATTTCCTTGGGACCCTGAATTAAAGGGTTTCGTGATCCAATGCTGGGAAGCTTTCTATCTTATTGTGCCGTAGACCCGTCTGCCTTGTCATACAGTGTTTTGATTTTGGTGATGATAAAGGGGCAGAAGTCCCCTTCCTGCCACATTCTGCATGCACTTTTCTCATGGATAAAAGCTGTATTCTCCCGTCACTGTTGTGTTATTTGGTTTTAAGTGTGCATCTGAATTGGAATTGGTATCTAATATTGATCTGACAAAAGCCATTTCTCATGAAATCTCAGAAAAGGCACTGATAGGCCAGGTCTCCTAGTTTGACACAGACAGCAAAGAACTGACCCCATTACTCCAGGGGCCTCCAAAGGGTGGGGGAGAATCCCAGGAAGTGTTAAAGATGATGACCTATGGAGGTGTAGGAGCAAAATATTAGAACTTTTATTCTTACTTGTTCTGTATCTTATTCATTTTAAAAATTTTATCTTAGAATGTTTTATGATGAACATAATATATTAATATGGCAGCATATGTATATAATTGATGTATTGATTTTATTTGGGGCTGTATTTAAAAAACCAACAATAGGACTACAATCCATTCCTTGAATGCTCTTAGGAACAGGGATGATGAGATAAGCAGAATCATATTGTGCAACTAATTCTAGACTTGGTTGGAGCTAGAGAACATGAATTCAAATCCTGGTTTGCTTCTTACTAGCTTTGTAAGCTTAGGCAAATAAGTTCACCTTCTTGAGCTTTCACTTTCACATCTGCTAACTGGGTATGTGAGGCCGCAGGAGATAATGAACATAGGACTGAGCAGAGTATCTGGCACATAAAATTTTAAGATTTTATTTATATAAATATAGCATATAAATCTCAAATTTATTATTAAACACTGATTTTCTTGGGCTTTTCAAATATATCACATTATTAATGACACATAAAAAGGCAATACTCAAATCTGTTAAGTAAGTTCACTTTAGATAAAGATTATTCATCCAACTATCCTAGTCTAAAGGTATTAGGCTAAGTGAGATAAGTCAGTCAGTTAAAGACAATTATCATATGATCCCACTCATACATGGAATTTAAGAAACTGTTGGGGAGGGAAGGGAGAAATAAAACAAGAGAAAATCAGAGCGGGAGACAAACCATCATAGAGACTTAATCATAGAAAACAAACAGAGGGTTGCTGGAGGTGAGAGGGGTGGAGGAATGGGGTAACTGGGTGATGGACATTAAGGAGGGCACGTGATACAATGAGCACTGGGCCATATATATAAGACTGATGAATCAATAAATTCTACCTCTGAAACTAATAATACATTATATGTTAATTAATTGAATTTAAATAAAAAAATAAAAAATGCACCAATAAAAAAACAACAAATATCCTAGTGTACTTATTGAATAATAATTATTCCTTAGGCAGTTTCGCTAGAATAAAGGTTTCCCTTTCTTTTCTTCTATTACTCTTGTCCCCAAAACACATGCTCAGTTTCATTTCAATCCATGGCTTTATAAAGAAATACCCAAATAACATCATTCATAAAATCCTTCTACAAAATATTTCATGGCCAGAGGTAGAAAACTCTAGCAAGAAATTGTACTCAACTATTTTGGATTGGACCTTTATACGATTTCTGTTTTGCACCATTTTGTTTTTCCATGAATGGCTTGGCCTTAGGCCAGACAGGAAGGAGTTGTAAGGAAAAAGTAGAGTTTGGCTAGAAGGAAAAGTTGCAGTTGTCTTTGTATTTCTGTTAGAGAACAAATTCCCATGCCACTGAAGAGAAGCTGTAATCTGACCTGGGTAGCATTGCCTTTCAGAACAGGGGTTCTTAATCATGGTGCTGTTGACCTATTTGAGCTGGATTGTTCTTTGGTGTGACGGGTTGTTCTTAGTAGAATCCACAGCCTCTACCCATAGATGCCAGAGCTATTCCCTTCCTCACCCCACCCCCCGGCCCCAGTTGTGACACTGTGACCTAAAAATGTCTCCAGACACCACTAAATGTGCCCTGGGGGGCAAAATCGCCCACAGTTGAGAACCACTATCCTAGAATAATCCCCAGGATCTTTTCTATTGTGTTCAAGAAAAAGTGAGTCTAAAGAATTAGGGAGAAGTTGAAATCCAAACCCAATTTTTACAATGTTTCTTCTAGGATTTTTTCAGGGTGCAACTTTGTCAACATTTGATCACTGGCTTGTATTATGCCTAAAAGCCCAAGTAAGACAACCAGTGCAGATGCCTCCCACCTTCCTTTGTGAGTGCTGCCATCTCTACAATTTTTGTGAATCCGTTTAGTACAAAAAGGGAAAACGCCAGGATAAGCTCCCAAGTTAGAAGAAATAAGTCTGCATTTGGGGGAGAACGGGTTACTGGGTTAAGGGCCAGGGAGCAGGAGGAACACTGGACCCACAATGCAGGGCATTTCGCTGTGACCAAACCCCGTTCTGTTGGCCATTGAACTGGCAGCGAGAGTGTGGTGATTTCCCCTGGTCCTTATCTATCTCCTTTCCTTCTTTTTGCTTCAGCTTCTTTCTTTTCCTTCCTTTCTCCCACCCTCCTTCCCTCTTTCTCTATTTCTCTTTCTTCTTTCTTTTTCTCTTTTCCTTTCTTTTCTTATCCATCATTTCTTTGTTTTCTCTCCTTGTCCCTGCCTTTTTTCTTCTGGTTCTTTCCCTCTGTTACTTTTCTAGGCAAACACTGGTCGTCCAAATCAAGCATACTGGCTATGACTGGGGCTCTGGAATCAGAAGGCCCGAGTTCGAATCAGGCCTCTGCTGTGTTCTTGTTGCGAGAACTAAAGTTATTTAACACTATGTGCTTTTATTTCTTTATCCCTAAAACAGAGATGATACTAATCACGCCTATCTCATGATGAGATTAGTATTAACATATGTAAGCACATGGAACAGAGCCTAGCATTCAGTAAGCACCCAATTTTAGCTATTATGATTATCTTCATGTCCTCCACCAGGGAAGAAAAATGTGCAGCAACATTTGGCCACCTGTATTTATCGAGAGGGCTATTGTATGTTATTGATCTGGGAGAGGAGAAAGTTAGGCATCTGTCTCATAACACTTTTAAGAATAATGTTGGTTTTGTTTAACACCTTTGTGCTGGGGAAGCTGTGCTGGGGGATCATTATGGACAAATGGACATTTTAGTGCATAGAATATATGCACTTCCCCTGAATTTCTCCCTAAAGCATATGCATTACTATTGCTAGTCTGAATACAACGGGTACAGTATTTCTGTGTGACTGGAAAAAAGACAAACTTTAAAAGTACATAAATAAAAATAGAATATTGAATATAGGAAAGAAAATTTTAAAAAGCCTTTATAAACTATACTTTTCCTTTTTATTATTTTTGCTAGAAAAGAAAGTGGCCCATGGAAAGCCATGTGTAAGAAATGAGTACATTCATAACAGTTACTTCACAACAATATTCAGCTAAGGGTACAGCTAAGGAAATTGAGACAGAAATTAATGAAAAACAGATGGATTATGGAATTCACTGAAGAAGAAACATGAATGAAATGAAACTTAGTGGTTAGGGAAATGCAAAACAAACAACAAAAAGGCACCATACTGGGTGGCCTTACACCGGCCAAAATTAAGAGATTGTCAATATCCACTTTGAGTGAGGGTATAGAGAAAAGGGTATATATATATATATATATATATATACAGCATATACTACTGGTGGGAAGATAATTGATTTAAAAAAATGGAAGAGTGTTTTTGGAAGACAATTTGGCATTATCTTCCATTATTTAAAATGTTCATTCTTTTTGACCTCGCCATTTCACTTATACAAATCTTTCTGTGAGAAATCTTCACCCTTAAGGCCAAAGGTAAATAACAAGGGTGCTCACTGAAGCATTGTTTCTACTAAAAAAACCCAAATCTGGAAACAATCAATGATTGATATCCATTTATAGAGAGAAATAGGTATGTAAATTATAATATACCCATGTTATAAAATACATTTAAAAGAATGAATACTAATATGTTAAAAAGCATGTTAAAAAGGAAGTAAAATAATATATAAAATTTGTTTTTATTATGTATGTGTGTAAATACATAGAAAAGGATCTAAAATTACGTATTCTTAACTATTAACAGTAGTCACCTTTGAGACAAGTAAAATTGAAGTTCTCTTACTCTGTACTGCTTTATTATAGAGTTCTAAGTTTTTGCAGGAAGCACTTGTTTTAATTTTAAAAGTCAACAAAAAACGCAGTTTGGTATATTTGTCTTTGCACTTGGGGGATTACTGTGATGACATACCTATCTACCTATCCATATGTCTGTGCTAAAGTTCAACTCCAGTGTATCTGGTTTGAGGTAGCTGATTACGTCTTGGGATTTCTTCATCTTGATATTAATTATTTTGTGCCTTTTAATATTGCTGCTTTTAATTACACATGATGACCCAGGTTCACATGAGCTCCCTTCATATTTTGGGAAGGCAATAGGCAACTTCTATCTGTCAACATCGTTGAGGGTACAACACTAGACATTTTGGGAAAACAAAATAAATCTTAGAAAGCAGAACTCCTGTCTTCTTAATTTGATATTCAGAACATTCAGAACACACATTAGGAACCTAAGAATACCTCGTAGATTAAAATAAACACAGGAAAAACGTCCAGTATAGAATTTTTTACATTTTTACATGCATTCAGAGGAGACAAGAGAAGTGGAAAGCCCAGTGGGAATGACACTGGGATGGATGAGATAAGAAGCAGGACAGGTGGCTTTGGGCATTTAGTATACAACAAGCAACCGTGGACAGTTCTTGAACTGGGCATCAAAACAAAGCACATCATGTAAAAGAGTATTTTCTCAGAGCATTTTGGTATTAATTAGTAGATTGTGGAAATAAACCAACAGGGCCTGTACAGTAAAGAACTGTCAGACAATACAAGTGAATATAAATAAGCCAGCCACATAAACATCCATCAGATCACTGTGCAGTATCAGACCCTCTCCTGGGGAAGATGATGATAGGTATTGGTGAAAGGGGTAACATATTTAAGTGGGCTGAGTGCTGGGGAGCGGCTGTGAGCACTTCCCCCTCACCGGCTTCATCTTCAGTATGCTGACCTTGTTGTTATGTAAGTGTGCAGAAAAGAACCAGACATTGATCAAATCTCTCTTAGCTCCAATTGTGCCTTTGGAGGCTGAAGTTATACAAATATACAGTCATCAGCATTTTGTTTTTCCTATTCACACTCTCCTTGAACACATGGGTGAAGCCATTTTCAAGGATGGTTTTCCATTTCACTGTTCTTGTTTATGTTTCACAATAATGTTTTATGGCAACTCACTGTGAAAAAGTAGAAAATATATATATATTGGCCTCTGCCTCCAGTTCTTGGCACAGAACTCCTAAAACCCTTGTCATTTCCTAAGTGATAAGAACACTAGGAGCATCTCTTGCTCTAATATTTGTCTTTGACCCCATCCCTGACACCGACCTCCTAAAACCCTTGTAAATTCCTAAGTGATAAGAGCATTAAGAGCATCTTTTGGTCTAATGAGGTGACTCAGAGCGGCTTCCTAGATGGCTTCTGGATGGGGGTCTGGTCATCAGAAAGACCAAGCCATGATTAGAAGCTTGGAATTTTCAGCCCTACCCCTTCGTCTCCACAGACGGGAGAGGGGCTAGAAACGGAGTTAATAATTGATCATGTCTACGTGAGGAAGCCTCCAAAAAATCCCAACAGTAGGGGGTTCAGGAAGCACCCAGGTTGGTGAACACACATGGGAGCTGGGAGAGCGATGTGCCTGGAAAGGGCGTGGAAGCTCCGTGCCCCCTCCCACATACCTTGCCCTACTCAAATCTTCCATCTGGATGTTCACCTGTATCCTTTATCATATATCCTTTTACGATAAATTGGTAACTCTAAGTAATGTTTCCCTGTGTTCTCTGAACCACTGCAGCAAATTAATTAAACCTGAGAAAGGGGCCGTTGGAACCTCTGATCTATAGCGTGCTGGTTAGAAGCACTGGGCTTGTGACCGCTTCTGAAGTTGGGGCAGAAGTGGGGGCAGCGCGGGGGACGGGGGAGCAATTTTATGGGACTGAGGCCTTAACTTGTGGAATCTGATGCCATCTCCGGATAGACAGTATCAGAAGCGAGTTAAATTGTAGGATGCCCAGCTGGTGTTTCAGGGAAATACTTCATGTGGGGAAAAACCTCCACCTATTCGGTATCCAAAAGTGAAGTGTGCTGTTTTAAAAGTAAAGGAGACACGCAGGGGAGAAACACAGTAGGAAAGACCTGGAGGTTTCTCTGCACAAAAGGGGGAAAACTGAGTTTCTTCCTAAATGCTCTCCTATGATTAATCCTCCATTTTATGTGAAGCAAGTGAGTTGCTCCGATAGCATGTCACTTGTAACACTTCTAGCACTTACCACAGGAAAGGGAATTTACCTATTTACATCTTCACTAGATGTAAGTTCCTTGCAGTCAAGTGCTGCTTTCAGTTCATCTCTACTACTGAGCCTGGTATATTTAAGTAACTAATTAGTTAATGAATTCTTCTGATACAGTTATTGTCTGTGACTTTGTCAAAGATGGATCATTTGAGAGTTGCCCCTAAGGACCACTCTCTAATAAATCCTAATGACAGTTTTCTGAAAGTTCTCTTTATCCTTCACTAAGCACTTTTGGTTTTGTAAAAGAAGATCAGTATTAGAAGTAAACACCTTGAAAAAAGAATTTAAAAAAAACCAAGAGATGATTATTGTTAGAATTAAATGAGTTACATTCAAATGAATGAATGAAAAGTAAAGGATAAACTGGGATCATACATAAATAGAATTTATGAATTTGAATGGAAGTTTGGCCAGATATCTCATGTCATTTATATAATTGAATGAGTAAAAGCTTCACAGATATAAATTCAAAATATAAATTAAATATAAATTGTCCTTTTGGTGAGGGCACCTGGGTGGCTCAGTTGGTTAAGTGGCTGCCTTTGGCTCAGGTCATGATCCCAGAGTGCTGGGATAGAGTCCCACTTTGGGCTCCTTGCTCGGCAGGGAGCCTGCTTCTCCCTCTGCCTCTGCCTGCCACTCTGCCTGCTTGCGTTCTCCCTTTCTCTCTGACAAATAAATAAAAGTTGTCTTTTTGGAGAGACATAAATTACCAGTACCATATAAAATAGCATTTATTAAGCACCTACTAGACATCTCACTTTATAAGTTATGATACAAAAATAATTTGACACCTATGGAAGCTGGGGTTTTAGAAAAACTTAGAAACAATGGATGACTAAATATAGACATTAAACAAATACACAGTTAAGAATAGTATCATGGGATGTATCAAGAATAACCACATTTCTAGGATGTAGATTAGACCAAATAGTGTAGGGTGTAGCAAACAATTTTATTTTCCTAAATCGATTCTAGAAAGCTCTATGGAAAATATTAGGAGACATACTTAAGCAGGGACAATAAGGCAGGTTAAGAGAAACTGTCCTAAGTCTTTAGCACAGCTTGGCCGGGTCTCCAGAAGGAAGACTAGGATGATCCAACAAAGGAAGGAAATTTGAAATAAACAAAGATTGGCTAAGACCCAGAAGACAATAAGGGCGTGAAGTGTTTTAGCTTCCTGATAAAAAGCTTTAGAGCTGAGGGTGGCATTCTCTAGTATGAAGGACGGGTCAATGTCTTCTTAGGATTTAAAAATCTTACGGAGAAAGAAAACATCTCTGTCTGATAAGGTAAGGACTGGCCAGGAGTCACTGAAAGTGAAGTTTTCAGCATCTAATAATTTCTAAACACAGAATTCTTCAATATAGTGTATATTTAGATTTTCTTTTTTTTTTTTTTAAAGATTTTATTTATTTATTTGACAGAGAGAGATCACAAGCAGGCAGAGAGGCAGGCAGAGAGAGAGGAGGAAGCAGGCTCCCCGCTGAGCAGAGAGCCCCATGCGGGGCTCGATCCCAGGACTCCGAGATCATGACCTGAGCCGAAGGCAGCGGCTTAACCCACTGAGCCACCCAGGCGCCCCTATATTTAGATTTTCTTATGCAAACCTATTGAAGATACTGTCACAGAATTCCAAAATGGACGTATTTGGGGATGCTAAGAAGATTAGTGTCATTAGAGGAAAACAACAGCAGTTATTTTTATTACTTGTCATGGCATTTATTCAGATAACATCTTGTATTTTCTAAATGTTTCCTTTTGGTTTTCCATGTCTTCCTAGCTAGATTGTAGATTGTTGGAAAGCAGGCTTCCTCCCAGCACCTAAAGTAGTCCTGAATATTCTCTTATCTACATGTCTTTTTTTTTTTTTAAAGATTTTATTTATTTATTTGACAGAGAGAGATCACAAGTAGGCAGAGAGGCAGGCAGAGAGACAGGAGGAAGCAGGCTCCCTGCCAAGCAGAGAGCCCGATGCGGGACTCGATCCCAGGACCCCAGGATCATGACCTGAGCCAAAGGCAGAGGCTTTAACCCACTGAGCCACCCACGTGCCCCATATCTACATGTCTTTTATCCATCCTCTCTCTCTAGGCCCTGACCAACGCCCTAATTTTCTCTCATGTAGACCATTGCAACAGCCTTTTTACTGGTCTCCAAAATTTTGCAATATATCTGTATCTATATCTATATCTATCTATATCTATATCTATACAAGATGGTATACAAAACAGATAATAAAAATAATTACTACCTTTTCCCTCTAATACTCACAATTCCTTTATAGCTCTCCTTCTGCCCCATCACCTAAACTTCTACATTCTTGGAATTATAACTGCTAAACTATATAAATTATATATATATATTATATATATATCATCAATATATATCTCATATATATATATATCAATATATATATCAATAATATATATCGCACATCTACATTGCCAACACAGGTAGAGGGCTGGAAGAGCCAACTCTGTATGTAATGCAAGCTCTTAAGTTTTGTTTTTAAATTAAAGTAGAGCAAATAGAAGTTATAGCAAGAATGTAATGTTTTAAGGTCCCCTGAGTGGCTTGTGAGAACTGCCAGGCTTTACACATGCCCAACAGAGTGTAATGAAGCCCAACTGAAAGTGTGATATTGTTGAGTAGAAAGAGCAGGAAACTTTCAGGTAAGTCAGAAAAAGAGAGTTGGGAAAAGAAGGAATGCTTTTTAGGGAAGTAGGAAGATTTGAGAGAAAAGGGGGAAATGGGGAGGTGGGAGGAAAGGGGCAGCCCTTACGGGCACAGTGCCCTGGTGGAGAGACCTGGGACTTCATGGAGCTGAGTGTAGTAGACTTGATGGAAGGAGGAGCAGAGTCAAGATGCTGAATGGTCTAAATCCTAGACCAGAAAGAAGAGGATAAAAGGAAATAGGAACAAAAATCCTTTTGTCGGGGGCGGGGGGCAGGAAAAGGGCTGAAAATGATGGTGGGAATATCTGACTTTTATATACTTGGAGGATAGGCAAGCCTGAAGGATGATACCCCTAATCAAGGTTAGGAAAGGCCACCTACCAGAGACAGAGATTATTTACAGCAGGGCTTCTTAAACTTCAATGCACAGTTGAGTCACTTAGGGATCTTGTTAAAATGCAGATTATAATTCAGTAGGACTTGCGTGGAGCCCAAGAGTTTGCATTTCTGCAAGAGTTTGTAGCAAGCTCCCAGGCGAAGCTATGCTGCTTTGAGTAGCAAGGAATTACAATATGCAACATGAGCGTTTAAAACATTTTTATCAAATAAATAAACACATAAATAAATAAATGCATTAGTGCTTCTAAGGTAGATCTCTTCTGTGGCTTTATCAAAGACTCTAATTATGAAATTCATCTCTTTTTTACCCTTAGTTGATGGCAATGAAGACATATCTAAGATAAAAAGAGGGAATACAATGCTCAGTTCAAATCAATAATAACATATTCGAAAGCACAACCATTGTTAGATGTCTATATTAATAACAAGATAGTTATCTGTGTTGTTTATGGCAACATATCTGCACACGAAAGTACCCAAAAGGACGTTCTGTGATAGAAGTGTTCTATATCTGAACTGTCCAGAATGGTAGCCACCAACCATCCATGGCAGTTAAGCCCCTGAAATGTAGCTAGTAAGACTACAGAATAAATTTTTAATCTTATCAAATTTAATTGATTTTAATTTAATTTTAATTTAGCCACACATGGCTAGTGGCTACTATGATCATGAGAACTAACCAGATGTTGTTGCCTCTGGAACTGATGGTATAAGGGCATTTATGTACCTGGGCATCACAGGAGGCAGCTGATGACTCCTCCTCCCTTTTTCCAAAGTACAGTTCTCCTGCCAAGTCATCATCCACAGCAATAATGATTTGAAATAGAAAGTATATGCCACCAAGGAGCTCATCTTGGAGAAGTTATATATACTACCAAAACACACACACACACACACACACACAAGTGCATGCACACACATAAACACACACGGGTTTGTAGAGGAGAAAAATTTTAGTTTGAGCTCCAGCCACAGGCCTGCTAATGTGTGAACTTTGGCAAGTCACCTAACCTCTCTGCTGGTCAGTTCCTAATTCTTTCTATAAATTGGAACTGATGATAATACCTAGTGGGCAAGGGGGTTAGGAAGGTTAAGTTTCTAAAAGACATTCCAAGTTTGGTAGTTGTATACGATGGCCGAGTATTACTCACTAAAAGGGAAGTCAAACGCCATATTTGAAACAAAATCCAAGGAATCATCTAGACTCTCGTTGTGGTGCATTTGTTGCATGCACACACCCTTGGAAATTTTATGTCACAGATATTTCAATTCTTCACATTTACTGTTGGGATCTAACCTTCAAGGAACAAGCATGCCAAATCCATTTGGGAGAATGATGGTAAGGAGAAGTGCTTTATTTAGCAGTGTGGGCCTGGTAAGCATCTTCCCTGCTAAGATTATGCTGAAAATAAAGGAAATCACAGACTGCTCATTTCCCTTGTACTGGTTGTAATCTTGTGGAAACTTCCTGTAAAAGGTAGTTATAGCATTAAAAGTAAACTGATTTCACACTCACCGGATACTACCAGACCAACAATTGCAGTCCTTTGGGAGAAAAATAAAATAGCATACTTATCCTTTATACTTTGTATTAGTTTGGAAGAACATGGAAACCCTAGCGATGGAGAAACAGACTCGTGCCAGAGGCAAGGAAACTATTTAGAAACATGGTTACCATTTAGTAATTCCTCTGAGAGGCAGAGCTCATTAGCCAAGAGACTGGTTACACACACACACACACACACACACACACACACACACACACAAAAGAAAGAAAGAAAGAAAAAAAGATTATTCATTAAACAAAGTACAGCATGAAAATAGAATCAATCCCCTTTGATCTAGGCACACTCTAGTTACAGTTTTAAAATTTGAAATTTTGAAACATGTGCTCAGGGGTAATGTTTAGAAATAGAAATTTGAATATGTATTTTATGCATTGCTAGAACCTCACATGTTGGCATGATTATCTCCTCTTTTGGCTTTTCAAGTATACAAATCTCTGCTGAGAGCTTATTAGTGCAAGGGACAGCATGTGTGAAATGCTGAGCTGCTGTAGTGTTCAGGTTGCAATAAGAAGCTGGAGGGGGCTCTGAATTTCCATCACAGTGTTGGTCAATACAGCTTCATTTTTTTTTTTTTAAGATTTTATTTATTTATTTGACAGACAGAGATCACAAGTAGGCAGAGAGTCAGGCAGAGAGCTTGATACGGGGCTCGATCCCAGGACCCTGGGATCACAACCTGAGACCAAGGCAGAGGCTTTAACCCACTGAGCCGCCCAGGCGCCCCCATGAAAGCTTTGTTTTTATACATACACTGGCTTGGCTATCATATTTCACTAGAAAAACCTCTGTTATTCAAAAGGATTGCTGAAGAGTGCACCAAAAATACACGAAATGCAGCCTCTGCCTTCAAGCCACTTAACATTTAACTGGGAAAACAAATATAAACTCAGGAAGAGGTGGATCAGAGAGCGAGAATTATCAATACAAAGGTAAAACAGTAAAGGCAAAAAGAAAAGAATTTGAGGAGATAAAGTCTGAGTTCATCAGAAAGATGATCACTAGGGACTGAGTGGTCTGGAAAGAGGGAGAAGGCCTTGAGTCGGAGTGCTACATGCCATCTGCCAGGGCTTCCATGAGGATAGGCCACCTTTGCCGACCTTGTGAACTGTGGTCTGATATCCACCTGGAACCCAGAAACCACTAGTACCTTCCTAACTGTGATGATGTCCTATAGTGGGAGTCACTTGGCACTTGTGCTGTTGGTGCATAAATGCTTTTGATAACTAATCATCTATAACAACTTTGTAAGTGGCCATGGTTAATTCCTAAAACTGAGGACAACAGTAATGTGAGCGACCTGTGAGCAGCAGTGAATGTGACCAGCCTTTCCCCCACAGACCCACCTGAGAAAACACACCCAAGTAAATACAAGCATGCCCCTGCCCGGATGACCTCTGGCATGGCCACAGAATCTTTGACTAGCACTCATTGATAGCTGTGCCAACTAAATGGATCTGGAACTTCAGGTGAAACTGTGATCTGCATCTGTATTTACCTTTTCACATAGCTTTTCAAGTCTTTTTTCTTTTCTTTTTAAAGATTTTATTTATTTATTTGACAGACAGAGATCACAAGCAGGCAGAGAGGCAGGAGGAAGCAGGCTCCCTGCTGAACAGAGAGCCTGATGCGGGACTCAATCCCAGGACCGTGGGATCATGACCTGAGCCAAAGGCAGGTTTTAACCCACTGAGCCACACAGGCACCCATTTTTCAAGTCTTATTAGATCCAGCTTCCCTGACTGAACTAGCCCTTTGGCCTTGACCTGCCTTAGTTTATGATAGATGTTGGGCCACCCTTTTTTGGGTGCTGCTGAAATCGAGATTCTTAGGTAGGGATGTGTTTGGAGATGGGATGAAAAGTAGTTGTAGGGAAAAAGGTAGAAGACTGTGAAGGGTTAAGAAGGACCAAGAACCTGGCATCGTTCTGGAAAAGCAGATTTGTCAGTTCCATTACAGATCTGCTGATCCCAATCTTGGGAGTGGGGCTAAGGAATCTGCTTTCAAGCAGTACTTCCAGCATATTAAAAAAAAAAAATTATTATAGAAAATTTCAAATGTGTGAAATAATAAAGAGAATGTGCTCATTATCATTCTGTAGCCAATCTTGTTTCATCTCTATCCCTACCTACTTCTTCCCACTCCTCACCCTACTGAATTATTTTGAAACAAATCTCAGATATATCATCTATAGATATTTCAGTATGTTTTTATAGAAGATGAGGACTTAAAAAAAACACAATCATAACACTAATACTTTTTTTTTAAAATCCCTTATTATCATCAATCTCTAGTTAGTGTTTGCTTCCCCGATGATCTCAAATTTAAAAGTATTTGTTCAAATCAGGATCCAAATAAGGTCTCCCATACTGCATTTGGTCATTCTGTCTCTTGTACTGGCAAAGGTACAGACACTGGGATAGAGCAGTGAGGCCTCTTGAGTTTAAGGTAGCTACTGACAGTGAGTTAGACTGAAAGACCCCTGACCCTTGAACCTGAACGTAGGATCATTTCTGATTGCTTCAGAGTAGAATTCTCTCTTCAGACCAAGATAGCTTACTAAAATGCTGGTAAGATCTTCAATAACTGGGTGAGAGGGGAGGACTAGAAATGTACCCTTAAAAAGAAGGGCACAAATGTGTCCTGAGAGGGGTATGGGGAACACTGGAGGTGAGGAACAGTTTGGTGATTGTGTCTTGGTTATAGGACTGGGAACAATCTAAAAAGTGTGAAGTTGGGCTATTGATCATATATTGCCCCTTTCGGTAAGTAATGTGTGTGAAAGTGGCCAGCACAGTGCCTTGCACAGCACAGCCAAGATGGTTTTCAGATCTCCCAAAGCCTGTCATTGGTCCTTTCCCTGATGCAGGTGAACCTCAAGCAGATGCAAACTTCTTCAAAAGAAAAGGCCTTTGCCAATGACCCAACTTTCCTTGTACTTACTTAACCATAATGACTGAGAGCAATCATTTATGGATAAGGCTTGCTAAGGGCCAGGCCATGTGTCTAGCAAGAGCAGTAACAGAAGAAAGCCCATAGTTATTTGTCGAATGAACAAGCAAGGCTGTTTAACCTTCCAAGTCACTGCCACCACCTTGTCATGGAGTGTACCATCATATCCATTTTACAAAATCAGAGGAAGAGCTAGAATTTATTGATCTCTTCATCTGTTCTAAGGGTTTCACGTATACTATTACTTCATGAATCAGCACAGCAGCTCTATGAATTAGGTACTATTCTCCCCATTTTCCACAGGCAATGTTTACGTAACCTGTCTAGAACACACAAATGATAACTGATGGGACTTGATTCAAATCTGAGAAGGTAAACTGGGTAGCAGTAGTAGGAAGGAGAGCAGGCCAGTACCAACACTCCCGGAACAGGGTCTTCCCAGGAACAAGATCAAAACAAAACAAAACAAACAACAACAACAACAACAATAAAACGCATGTTCAGAGGTAAGAGAGGTCACCTCTTCCAGCCACCAACACTGCCCCTTCCTCACTCTGAGTAAGGAAATGCTGCTGCCCAGAAGAGGCAAGAATTACATTAAAGAAACCTCAGAAATCAGTGGGCTGGTTTTGGGGGCCGCCTGAGAGGCTTAGCTCCTTTACTCTTCATTTATTAAGCACCTACTATGTGCAAAACACTGTTTAATAACAGGCTAGTGTATGCGCTCTAGAAAGCAGCAATCCTGAAACCTCCTGGAGACAGATGCCAGGTGAGGAGCGCTGGCTGGTTTGGGAGTTTTCCCCACTTTCCTCATCCTCAGGAATTGTTTTACCCCTCAAGGTGGCAGAAGCAGCATTTACTCTCAGGCCACACAAACCTGAAAATGAGGAGAAAAACACCGCACACAAAACTAGATGATATCTAGAGAGATGCGTCAGAAACTTAGGACTCAGCCCCCAGGCCGGATGGCGTAAGGCTGGCTGTCTAGGTAGAAGGGATGATAGAATTTGCAGAGGCCAGGGGCCGTGAGTTCTCTAGTCCCGCAGACCCTAGACTGCCGGCTGAAACCCCAGCAGGTTTCTGAGCAAAAACCTTTCGAGATGAATGCATACATTGTCCTCTAACAATGCAAAAGTGACAGCTGCCTATTCAATAATCATTCCGCCTCCGTTTAGAGCAGTTCGTGCCACAGAGGCATCTTCTGCGCTATAGTTATGCAACCTCACTCGCAGCGGGAGTTATTTCCTGTGCTTCTGGCTGCGCCAGATTCATGTAACACGCCTACTCTGGGCTTCAATGGAAGTCGTTCTCCATTAACAACCACTCTAGCTTTCGGAGATGAATGCCCTGCACAGCATACCCCTCGCGCATTAAAAATCCAAGGTATTAAAACTAACTCTAACACACACACACACACACGCACTCCCGCTGTACATGCAGCTAGGGGACTGCAGCAGTGCAACCAGAGGGACAGCAGGCGGAGCTCTCTTTGTACGGTCCCTCCCTCTAACCCCCACCAACTAAAAATGAACTCATGCCAGCTCCATTCTTTGCTCTGCAAGGAAAACACACACACACACACACACACACACACAGCAAAACAGAGCAGCCTCCAACACACACACACACACACACACGGCAAAACAGAACAGCCTCCAATTTCCTCCTTGACCACACTGTCATTCTAGCCTCCTCGTTCTAACAACCCGGATATTCCAAAGCGAGTAACGGGGTGTAACGGGGAGTAACGCGGCGCAACAATGCAACCTCCCAAGCAGCTCCCCGTGCAGCTCACACCCCCGCCCCCTTTCTCGGCGTGCCAAGAGTTTGGAGCGCGCGCACGCACACCGAACACGGTGCCTGGCGTATCCCTCCGCCTCCCTCCTCCTTTCCCCGCTCTGTGGCTCGACAACGATTTGGGAAATGAAGGGAGGAGGGAACTACTTTCCTGAAACTTGCTATGCTGCACACGACTTCGAGTTGCAGTGATTCGCCCGGAGGCCGCAGCTTTTAGCCCTACTCACACGCCCTCACAGCCCGGGTACTGCGCTCGGCAACCGCATCCCGCGTCCGCTCTGGCCCCCGGGGGAGGCAGGCGGCCGGGAGAAGTCGCCAGGGACTACTTCGCCTCCTTCTCCCTTGGGCGCCCCCGGTTCGGGCAGCGGCGGCGGCGGCGGAAGGAGCGGGCGGCGTGAGCGCTTCCGCCGCCCCCCTCACGGCTCCCCTCTGGCGGGTGTGAGGAGCTGGCCCGCCGAGCTGCTGGTGGCACCGGCTGGTGGGGGGTCTGCGTCCGCTCTCCTCGCTATCCCGCTGCTTCCCGGGACCCTGTCTCCTGGGTGCGCCTGCTCTTCTCCGACCCGGGTGGGGGAGATCGGCTTGCCTGCCCTGGCCTCACACGCTCCCCGCCGCCCCCTCCTCCCCCTCCTGGAGGCGTCCCGGCTGGAGCGTGTCTGGAGGAATCCGCCGCCGCGAGGCCCCTCGCCCGGTCCTGCTCGTGGCTGAGGACCACCCCGGCCGCCTCTCGGCGCTAAGCGGGCAGCCGGCGGCGAGGTGGGAGATGGTGGGGTGGGCTCCGGCAGGACCGCGCCGCCGCCGCCTGGAGCCTGGGCTCGGCACCCTCCCGCCGGCCCCCACCGAACGGATCTCTGCTTCCTCTTCGCCGCATCCCTGAGGGAAGCGCCGCCTCTGCTCCCGGGTTCTCCGCCCGCCCGCTCCTTCCTGGCCGGACCCCGCCGCGCTCCACCCCGGTGGCGGGAGGAGCAGCTCTCCAGTCAGCGTTCGCAGCCCCTCTGCTCTTTTTCTTTTCCACCCACCCTCCCTGGCCTCCTCGGATCCCTTGGCTGGGCGCTGAGGCGGAGGAAGAGGCTGGGGTCGCCACGGCGGAGGTTGTTGCCGCCACCCCCCTGCGGGGGTGGCCGGGGTTCCCGGCTAGGGGGGCACCGTTCCGGGTGAGGCATCCACCATGGTGTGGCCCCTGAGCCGCTGCACCCGCGCCCCCCCGGCCGCCGCTGCCTCCTGCCCCTCGGTGCTGCTGCTGCTCCTCCGCCTGCTGTTGCTCCTCCATCTCCAGATCGGATCGCGGTGAGGGAAAGATGAGCGAGGAGACGGCGACTTCTGACAACGAGTAAGCGCCTCATTGATCTTGATTAGTAGCTCCCCCCCCACCCATCCTTCCGACCCCTCTGAGACTTGGGTGCCGGAAAGCTTGCAAGCTTGGAGAGCTCGGTGCATCTTGTTCTGGAGATAACATTTGATTTCTTTAGCCATTTAATGGCAGCCCCCCCGCCCCCCCCCCCCCCCGCGTTTAGTTGCTTACTTCTGGGGGAGGGTATTGAGTGTTGGGGTGGGATGGCAATTGTACGCCTATGAGATGGACTAACGTGGACGGATGGTGGCGGGGTAGAAATTACTTGTTTGCCTCGAAGACCCCTGGCCTGCCCTTTTTCACTTTAGCATACCAGTCCACATACCCTGAATATCCATCCTGCTTCTTTTATAGCTATTTTACTTGGAAACTAATGTGTGGGAGCACCTCCTGCAGCAAACTGCTCTTGAATCTTAATTCGATGAGTCAGTGACTCTTAAATACCGATTAAACCTCCCCCCTCCCCCCTTTTAAACTTATGACCTGTAAGCTTCATGTAGAAAATGGAACTAGGGAAACATTTTTAGAATTTAATAACGAAGGACATCTGGAGTGTGGGGGACGTTGAACTGTTACGTTTTACCTTTGCGAATGCTGGGCATACCTTTATCAGGGGCATAGAAGAATATTGAATGTTAATTTTTATCCTTCGGCTGTATTGAGAAACACCGTTTACGTTGGTTTAACAGTATTTACATTGCTGAATGTGTTGATGACTTCATTCATTAACTTCTAGAGTGTCATGGTTTAAGTTTGTGTTTATTTGGGCGGCTTGCTTTCCAAACGAAATATGTTGCCTTTTAAATATTTTGCTTCAAGGTAACGGCTGCCTGCAAGAATAATGGTGCGGTAACAGTTTTTACGGAGACCGGATTTAATTCCGTGCAGAATATTTGCGTTCGTTCTCTTGTAATTAAGCTCAAGTTTTGTTTATCTTTGGAGGGTTGGAAAGAGTTAAGAGAGTTAGGACTAGTCCTGGATGCATTCCTTTAAATAAAGTGCATTCCTCGAGTCAGACCTTTTTGAGAGAACTTTAAAATCCAAAGCCTAGGCCTGTTTAACGTAAAATAGCTTGAGAAAATGCCAAACAGCTTTTCTCCTCAAACCTCCACCCCCCCCCCCCCAACACACTCTTCTGATGTGCGGGTGTGGGAGAAGGTAGATTGCTGCAGTGTCAGTGCAGTCTAGAAGCAGAAGTGGCCGCCATGTTCTCTCTCTTTTTGTGAATCGCCCTCATTTGCATAGCACACTCTTCATTCATAAAAAAATAATTAAACATCCATCACCTTGGACATCTTGAAAGGATTTCCCAGGACAAAGATTCAAAGCCTGACTGTCTGTCTTCATGTAGATTTTCGAGATCAGGAAGTAAGGAGAATTAGAAGTTATAGGTTAAATTCAAAAACATACGCACACACAAACAACTACCTCTGTTCTCAGAATGTTGACACAGTTATGTGGGAAATATCAGTTCGGGGAGGTGCTGGGATCACGTGATCGCCTCCATTCATAAAATACCTGGCTGTCCATTCACAGTGCAGTGCACTGTCTCACTGCCTTCCGCAGATTAGACCTACTTTGAGAGAGATCAAGAAGTATCTCAGATAACACTTAGTTAGGGGAAAAACTGCTAAAAATCCTGAACGGAAGGACGATAATTTTTACTGGTATCTTTTAAGAAAGTAGCCTGGATCAAAATGTCAAATTCTGTTTTAGAGATGGGAAAAGACAAATTACCATATTTAAAGTAAAATGTTAATATTTCCTCTCTGGATGCATCTAATAGAAAAATGAGGGAAGGTGAATTGACACATGCATAAAATAGATTGTTTCTAAATGGACTCTTTTTCTAATACTTGTGGGCAGATTAAGAATGCAGGTTTTTCATGTAGTGATATTGGTGGGTGATACTGCTGTTACACTGAAAATCACTAAACAATTCCCAGTACTTTTAATCCCAAAGATGTTGATATTTGAGACACCAAAAGGCAAGTTGAGAGGGTTGCCTTTTTTTTTTTTAACTTAAAAAAATAAAAAGTTTTTGATATAGGACACCTTGGAGATTACCTCATTCACCGAGACCTTTAGAATTCTGTTTTCACAATTTCTCCTGCATTATTAAAAAGTTATTCCCTAGGGCTTTGTTATGTTAGTTTTGGTAGAACAGTAAAAAATATTTTAGCATATGTATTTTTTAATGAGATGTTAACAGTTAATGGGGACAAACTCTTAGAGGTTTTATTTAAAATATATATATTTTTTAATTTTAGGAAGCGATGTGTTCATCTGGTAATCAGTTTTATTAGAGCCAACATTGTTCATTAGCTAAGCCACAAAGTGTGAACTAATTTGGAATGTAGTTTTTATTCTAATAATTTATCTTATCTTTAATATATAAATGGTAATTTATTACTTTAATAAAGGTAATTTATTACTTATAGTTGTATATAGTAAGAAACAACAAAAGATATATATATGTTATGGCAGACATTCTTAAAGCCTCAGCATAGTAAAATTCCCCCATAATATGGATTTTATCTGGGCCTTTCATATATATATTTTTTTACCTTTTTTCCTTTTTTAGAAGCCATAATCAGTAGGAATTTAATTACATTAGAGACTGTTGTTAACACTTAAATGTTATTCACCTGATTTCAACTTTTTAAAGACTGAAAATCACCACTATTTTGGGAAACCAGTAACTTTTTCTAGGTAACCATTGTGGAAAAATCCAGTAAGGCCTTTAGAGGCCTCATTTTGAAATCCTCTAATACATACTGTATTACTTGAAATTAGAGTTTGGTGTGGAGAGATAGCTCTCAAAAGTTCATTGTGAGTGTATATTTAATCAATAATTAATGAAGGATCTATTATATGTAAGACTTTATCTTATGCAGTGCCAAATTTGGGGAAAGGTTTGTAAAAGTCTGCTTTTCTTTTCCATCCTTTAGTAATAACTGAAACTAACTTAAAGAGTCAATTAAAAAAAATTCCTTCTTGCAAAAGTAGTAATTTACGATAATGTACTAAATAGTTCTTAAAGGGAGTAAGTAATAATAATTTATTTGTTTATTTGTTTCTCAGATAACAAGTCTTAACATTTGATACACTGTAATCAAACCTTTCCAATGATGTTGATGATGAATCCTTTTTACTTATTGGGTTTTTACTATGTACCATGCACTATGATGGCTTTTTTCTGTATTATTTTATGTACACACATGTATACTTTTTTTTTTTAAGATTTCATTTATTTATCTGACAAAGTGAGAGAGGTAACACAAGCAACGGGAGTGGGAGAGGGAGAATCAGGGGAGTGGTAGAGATAGAAGCAGACAATGCAAGGCTAGATCCCAGGACCCTGGGATGGTGACCTGAGTGGAAGGCAGAAGGCAGATGCTTAACGAATGACTGAGCCACTCAGGCTCAGAACATAGTTTTTAATGGCATAGTTTTTATGTTCAGTATATAACATACATTATTTTTAACCAGGCTACTGTCGTTGGATATTCTGTTATTCCTGAACAGTGCTGCATTTGATCCTTAGCTCTGTCATCATCCAAATCTTACTCTTTCCTTAAGATAGTCTAGGAATGGAGTTAAAAGGGATGTAAATTTTAAGTTTTTTCTGCTATATTGCTCTCTAGAAAAGAAAAATTCATATGAGAGTGCTTATGTCTTGAAATATGTGTCCAGTTCTCTTTGAAAACATTTTTGCCAAATTTGAAGGTGGAAATGAAATCCTTTTCCTATTTTTAAAATGCCCTGGGTGGTAAAATAAAATTGATTTAAAAAACCCCCAAACTAAAAAAACCCAAAAAACAAAAAAACCCAAACCCCAAAACTTGTTAGGTTTTGGGCAACCAGACTGTTTTTAAATATCATGTTATGAATAGAATTAAAGTGATCATACAAAAGGCTTTTGCAGATAATTTACTTAACTTTTAACTAGTTTTTATGTAGTATGGTGTAACATAAAGAGCATTGGACTTGGGATTGGGAGATACCTTTCTGTCCTAGCTGTCACTAATCTGTAATTCTGGACAAGTGCAGCTTCTGTGGGTCTCAGTTTGCTCATTTCATTTGGGCAATTTGAACTAAGCATCATTATAGGTCCTTCTTGTACTAAATTACCCTGAAATAATTCAGTGATAGGCAAACATATGTATTTGTTAATAATTTTTTTGATTAATTTTATTATGTTGTTGTTTTTGACATATTTAAGGAAATGAAAGACTTCCATTAGAGATCTGGTAGGATACTGAAGTAAAAGCATGAATTTTGAAGGGCCGAGGTAAAAAAATTTGGAGACAGTACATTCATAATCTTTTAAGACTTTATTATTTTGGGCTTAATAGCCACATGTCTTTGATAATGTATATACCTCACAGGTAGAGAACTTTGTACTGTTCTTTTTTTTTTTTTTTCCTTTTAAAAAATATGGCCCCTGGATGAATAAGTGAGCAAAAGACTATTGGGCTTAAACCAACTTGAGTAGTTCTAAAAGGAATATACTACTTTTAGTAGTTCTAAAAAGAATGTATTCTAAAAGGAATAACAAGAGACCAGCTCTCTCATGCTTTATTTACTGGCTAAGAAGTGTCAAAAGTCTTTTCATTTGGTCATTCATAATTATCATATTAACCTAAGACTAAGGGATAATTTTACATGCAATTAGTTTAAGAAGTTAACACAGATAATGAATTTTTTCATTCTTTGATAGTTAGATTTAATTCACTATTTATGACAAGTTTTATGTCTTAGCTGCATCTTATTTTATTTTATATTTTATTTTATTTAAAGATTTTATTTATTTATTTGACAGAGATCACAAGTAGACAGAGGCAGGCAGAGAGAGAGAGGAGGAAGCAGGCTCCCTGCCGAGCAGAGAGCCCGATGCGGGCTCTATCCCAGAACCCAGGAATCATGACCTGAGCCAAAGGTACAGGTTTAACCCACTGAGCCACTCAGGCACCCCTGCATCTCATTTTAGAGTTGAGAGCCAAAGTCATTACAGATCCCTGAGATGTTTTTGTGGTACTCAGTATGGTTTGAGATGAAAAAGAGCTGTTCATGTATTTCTGTTTAAATGTAGTTCATTATTTTTGTTAAAACATAGTTCATTAGTAATGGATCTTAGACCGAGTTATTAAATTGCTTCAGACATAGGGTTCTTAGAATTAAGAGTATTTTTACTAATCTCTAATTGAAATTTGTTTACATTCATAATTGACAGAATTTCCAACAAACCATAGAATCATTAGAGGTACTTGTGACCCAGTTAGTTTCCTAAGGCTGCTGTAATGTAACAAAGTACCACAAACTGGATAGCTTAAAACAACAGAAATCTGTTGTTTCAATTTTGGAGGCTGAAAGTTGAAAATCAAGGTGTTGGCAGAGCCATGTTCCTATTAAACCAGTAGGGGAATCCTTCCTTATTCTGGCTTTTGGTGGTTGATGGCAGTCTGGCATTTTTTGGCTTGCAGCTGCCTGATTGCATTTCCTGCCTTCATCATCACATGATGTTCTGCCTGTGTGTCTCTGTGTCTTCAAGTGGCCGTGTGATACCAGTCTTATTGGATTAGGAGCCGCCTCTACTCCAGTATGACCCCCTCTAAATAAATTACACTTGTAGTGACCCTATTTCCAAGTAAGGTCGTTTTGAGGTAGAGGGTTTGAACACAACATATATTTTTTTAGAGGGATACTATTCAACCTGTAACACCAATAAGTGAGATTTTTTTTCTTATGGTTCAGTTGCTGTTCATTTGTTACAGATTTATTGAGATAGTGCTTTGAGTCATTACTACTTTGAAGTTATAGTGGACGGCTTGCTGGGTCATTCAGAAGAACATGTGACTCTTGATCTCAGGGTTGTGAGTTTAAGCCCCCATTTGGGTGTAAAGCTTACTTTAAAATAAATAAATTAATTAAAAAATGAAGTTATGGTTATTAAGCCATTGGTAGAGCTTATATGTATCTTAATAAAGCATGGCTATTGCTGTGTCAAAATTAAAAATATTTTGATAGCTATTTCAGTATAATTGATTCTTTTGTAATCCTATGTATTTTGTTTTAGGCCTTTAAAATTATTCTGAGAAGGGGGCCATAGCCTTCAGTCAGCCAAAGAAGTCTGTTGGCACAAAAGGTTAAAATCTTCTGCTATAGACAAGAGACTGAACTCAAAGATAGAGTTTATAAAATTGGAAGATTAAGAAACATGAATGGTTAAAGGAACAAGTCCAATGTAACAGCTCACAGTTCCAAAACAGATCATGGAGGAGAGGAAATACTAAGAGATAATGGCTGAGAATTTTCAAGAAGTAGCAAATCAAACCCAATTCAGTGAACTAAATACGAAACAAAGCTTTATAGTCAGACTGGGTTTATCTTGAAACTGCATTAATGGATCAACATAAGAAAATTGATGTATTTTTATCGCATATAAAGATTAAGGAAGAGAAATAATACAGTCTTAAATGCCAGAAGTGCAGTATTGTCATTCAGTCTCTGTCCATAATATGGAACTAAATGTTTATAATTTATAGATTTATAGTATATGTTCATAAATGTAGATTTATATTACTTTTCTACTTCCTAGAGTTTTAGACTTAATATTTCTCATTTAAAAAGATGGTATTGGGTTTGGTCAACTTTAGGATAGCTTTTAGTACAAGAGCTCTGGTATAAAGTCACCAAACTTTTTTTGTTGTTGTGAATTACATTGACTTTGTGAGTTTGGAGTTAGGGGTCAATATTGGGTTTGCACTCTTAATGATATGTAAAAGCATCTCAGAATTTTGGTTGCTTGAATTATATGGATTTTTTAGTTTTTTTTTTCAGGACAGATACCATTAGTAACTTTCTCTTCAAGAATTTCAGTGCAGTGACATTTGAGTGTCTTCTAGGTACTTCCCACTTTTCCTTAGCCCTGGAGATACAAAGATGGGTAAAACCTGATAACTGCTTTCACTGTCCAGCAAGGGAACTAGATCCTTCTGAAAAGTGATGTGTGTTCTGTATACGAAGTTCTTCAAGGCTCAAGGAGAAAGTGATTATTCCTGGCTGCGGATGGCAGTGTGGGAGTTGTGTGAAGGAAGGCTTCAGAAAAGGTCAAATTTTAGGAGCTGTCCAGAGATAAGGATGATGGAAAGGGAAAGGGCATTTCAAGAAAGGAGGGGAAAACAAAACAAGAACAAGCATGAAAGGGGAAATGAAAAGGAGAAAAGGAGAAAAGTAATAATTTTTTGGATATACTTATTTGCAGGAGTGGTGGGGGAGAACATTATATAAAAAACTAATGATGTACTGTGCTTTGGTTGATTGAATTTAAATTTAAAAAAAAAAAGACTGTTGGAGGCAATTGTGAGAAGTCTAGATTTATGCTTAAGTTTTATCAGCAACCTTGGGGCAAGGGTGATGGCTAGCCCTGGAGCATGACCCCCACAAGATGAATGTGAAAGAAGCTGCTGAAATTCAGTTTTTGTTTTCTCCTCTTCTCCCCTCCCCTCTCTTCTCCTATCCTCCCCTCTCCTGTCTTGTCATGTCCTTAGTAAGCTCCATACCCAGGCAGGAGCCCAATATGGGGCTCAAACTCACCACCTTGAGATCAAGACCTGAGCCAACCGCGCACCTGGGTGGCTCAGAGGGTTAAGCGTCTGGGGCTCACATCATGATCCCAGGGTTCTGGGATCGAGCCCCACATCTGTCCCACATCAGCTCTCTGGAGCCTGCTTCTCCCTCTCTCTTCCCTTGGCCTGCTCCTCCCCGTCTGTGTTTGTGCTTGTGATTGTGCATGTGTTCTCACTTTCTCTGTCAAAAAAAACCCAAAAAAACAAAACCTGAGCTGAGATCAAGAGTAGGGTGCTCAACCAACTGAGCCACACAGGTGCCCTGAAAGTCAGTCAGTCTTGACAAGATGAAAAAATTTATTTTAATTGGTCAGCGATAATAATTTTGAACAGGGTCCTCATTAATACTTCAGATAATGCACTGAGTTCAAAGAAAAGTTGTTCTTTGAGCTACCCTCCCTCACTCCCAACTACAAGTCTTAGGTCAGTAAGGATACTTAATGAGAAGTACCAGTTTAAGTCTTTTCATGTAGGCAATGCAGAACTACTAATTTAAGTGAGGCAGTGATCCCAGATTTGTGTAAAAAGCTGAATGCTGGGATTCATTTGGGCAGTTGATTGGAGGGAGAAGATGAACTACAGTTGACGAGGAAGATGTAATAACCAAGTCAGAACAGGTAGAAATAGTGCATTTGAAGCTGTTGAGGATGAGTTTGTGGGGCAGTTCAGATGGCCAGATGATTACTTGACTGGATGTGAAGGGATGAGTAGGAAGAGTGTGGGATGACTTCAGCATTTTAAATTTGGGCCTCTTGATGCTTTTAAATGAAGTGGGAAGAGGCAGAGGTTTTTATTGGGAGAACATCTCAGTTTTGGCCTTTTAAAACTTGCCTTCCTCTAAGCATCAAGGTAGAAGATGTCTCATAAGGTGTATTAAATATAGGTTTGGTATTCCAAAGAAGGTTGAGAGGGTAGAATTAGAGGCGATGTCTTTGACATATGTAATAGTTGAACCAGGGGTAAATTGCCCAAGAAGAATATTTAGTAGTGGGAAGATGAATGGTGAGAAAGAGCAATGTTTTTGAGAGACAAAAGACAGAAAATTCTTTTTTTTTCCTTTTTTAAAGATTTTATTTACTTATTTGAGAGAGGGAAAGAGAGCATGAGCGGGGAGAAGCAGACTCCCCAAGGAGCTAGGAGATGTGGGACCCGATCCTGGAACTCCAGGATCATGACCTGAACCGAAGGCAGAGGCTTAACCAACTGAGCCACCCAGGCATCCCAAGACAGAAAATGCTCGATAGGTAGGAGAGTTTGGAGGAAAAGTATTAAAGACAAAATAGGAAGTAATGAAGTAGAGACAGAAAAGAGTAAGGTTATACACATTCAGGGGAAAATTGGGAGTTGAGATTATTGTTGAGGTGATGTTAATAGTGGCGAGGAAGAGAAAAAACATTTACAGAGGGGTTGGGTAAAAGGTAGAACAAAGTCTAGGAAAGACAAGTCTGTCAGACTCTTTTATTGTTTGTCATATGCTGTGCTAGATTTAATCCTCATGACCATGTGAGCTAAGTATTATCCATAGTTTACAGAGGAGATACCTGAGACTTAAGAGTGGTTTAGTAACTTGCCCACAGCCACAAAAGGGAGTAAGTGGTAGAACTGAGATCCAGATGCATTGTATTTGTACCATACCGTATGCCAGTATGTTTACCAATCAGACTTGATTTTAAAGAAAAAAGTGAGGTTGGAGTGATACATAGACACATAGAACTGGTGGCTGTTTTAAGGGACTGGAAGTTTTGGTAAAGTTAAAGAGCATGTAGAAGTGGGGAAAAATTGAAAAATAGATATTGATCAGAAAAGATGGACTCCAGAGTAATGACAGATGAGAGAATATTAAGGTAGAAAAGGTTGTTGCAATAGAGGAGCCAGGAGCTGCTAGGATATTTATAGAAAAAGGTTAATATGGCTGTTTAAGTTGTTAGGTTGGATGATATCAGGAGTTGAGGTGGAAAGGAATCTTGAGCCAGCACCAATGTATTTAATGTGTATGTGGATTGAGTGACTTAGAGTGGAAGTATGAATGCTGACGTCTGCCTCTACTATTTGAAGAGACTGGAATAAGGGTTTTGGAATTGGAAGTTGAAGATAGAGGATGCCAGTGGAGGGAGGACAAGAGAGGGAAGGGTTTAGCTGTGGGAAGAGTTGAGAGTATTGGAAATGATAGGATCTCATTAGTAAGGGTCTTATCCTGAATAAGGACGTTGGGAACTAGGGATATTGGGAGTTAGAGAAAGGAAGATAGACATGTGAATAAATTAACCAGATTTGGATTTTAATGAGAGAACGTTAAGGTTTTCTGAGAGGCTAACCAAGATATTGACTGATACTGTAGGGTTTTATCCAGATACCTTATACTGTCTTTGGGAGAAGGTTTTGTATTTTTATAATCAGAAAGTCCTTTTTAAAACAAAATTCGCTAATTACAATTCTGTGATTAACTTGGGTCCTGCAGTTACTGGTGACTGCCACATTAAGACTTTGGCAAATCACATAACATGTCTTTGTGCTTGATTCTCCATCTGTAAAACCAGGATAATATGTCACTACTTCAAGGGATGTTAAAGTAAACCTCCTCCTCCCCCCAACATTTTTTGATTAGAGATAAGAGGATATTAAAAAGAACTTCTGGTTCTTGAGAAGAAAGGTACTATGTTCATGAAATAATCAGTGCTTAATTTCATTTAGCCTAAGGTAGGGTTACTTTTAAAAAGGGATTATTGGGGCGCCTGGGTGGCTCAGTGGGTTAAAGCCTCTGCCTTCGGCTGGGGTCATGATCCCAGGGTCCTGGGATCAAGCCCCAGAGCCCCACATTGGGCTCTCTGCTCAGCAGGGAGCCTGCTTCCTCCTATCTCTCTGCCTACTTGTAATCTCTGTCTGTCAAATCAATAAATAAAATCTTAAAAAAGAATATAGTTTTTTCCAGGAGGAAACAATTTTTCCAGGAGGTCAATAATCCTTTTAATTTTTTTTTTAATTTTATTTATTGATTTGACAGAGATCACAAGTAGGCAGAGAGGCAGGCAGAGAGGAAGGGAAGCAGGCTCCCTGCTGAGCAGAGAGCCCAATGTGGGGCTCCATCCCAGGACCCTGAGATCATGACCTGAGCCGAAGACAGAGGCTTTAACCCACTGAGCCCAGGGACCCCGAAAAATTGTATTTCAAATTAAATGTTAAAGAAGGAGCTTTTTGAAAGAACTTAAAATCTAAAAATTCCAACAAGCAAAAAATAACAAATCTATGTTGTATTTTCTTTTATGTTCTTTTTTTTTTTTTTTTTAAGATTTTTTATTTATTTATTTGACAGAGAGAAATCGCAAGTAGATGGAGAGGCAGGCAGAGAGAGAGAGAGAGAGAGGGAAGCAGGCCTCCCGCCGAGCAGAGAGCCCGATGTGGGACTCGATCCCAGGACCCTGAGATCATGACCCGAGCCGAAGGCAGCGGCCCAACCCACTGAGCCACCCAGGCACCCCTTCTTTTATGTTCTGATCAAAGAATGAGAGAAGAGGTAGCTAGATTAGTAACTAGTGTTGGACAAGATATAAGGCAAAGACCTGACTCCAGCCAGTTTTTTATTTGATACTTAATACAACTAATTACATAAGGAGTGTATTTCTAGAGCTTGTTAATTAAAGCAATTTTAATACGTGAGTATATTTTGGAAGTATAAATAGCTTGACATCTCTCTGTCAATTTCAGTGGAAAAAGTTATCTTTCTCAGAAAAATAGCATCCTATGGAAGACATAAAATCTACTTTTGTGAGAGAGAAGGTAGAGAGGAAGATTTTTTCGGCTTATTAAAGATGTAGACATTTACTTTTTTGCAGCTGTAATCAAACTTAAGATTTCTACCTAATAGGTGAGATGGGCTAAATCTGTTAGCAGTTCATTGCTCTGGATTTAGTCTGTAAACTTTAATTTGGGCAGCTAAAGGTCTGTAAACATAATGTTCATTTTAGTCACCAACAACTAAAGCAAAAATCTGTTTATATTTTCATGTAGCCTTATTAGCTTATTAATTTGAAACTAATTTGTTAATAAAAATAGTTGCTTTAGATACATAATTACTGAAGCTTGATTTAGAAATGAATTTGAAGTTGTCTATGAATCAAAGTCTTAAATGAACATAAATCAGGAACCTAAAAATATGATGAAAATTATATGTACTTTTTCTCTTGAGAATTATTTAATCCAAAAACCCAAACTTCATTAACTTAGTAAAAGTTGAGAACATATACCAGATAACTTTAATAAGTATATCAAATTAAGATATTCTTCAACTCCCTATTTTGATCACTTTAAAAAGGAAGGGGAGAGACAGATCAATGAGACAAGCTAGCCTCTGATCACCTTAGTTTTCCTTAGCAGTTTTTCCTCATTTTGCTGCTTTAGGAGAGAGCAAACTTAGCTTCT
The DNA here is from genome assembly GCF_902655055.1 of Lutra lutra. Classification (NCBI taxonomy): domain Eukaryota; kingdom Metazoa; phylum Chordata; class Mammalia; order Carnivora; family Mustelidae; genus Lutra; species Lutra lutra. The sequence continues at coordinate 58,089,650 of NC_062284.1, forward strand.
AAGTGAGCCAAAAAGAAAAAGAATTTAATCTGAAGTTATATAGACCCTACTGCTTTCGAGTCTGAACCTGTATCATGCGTACAACATACACTGCATAAAAATAGTTTGACTTATAATTACTGGATAACTTTGAGTCCCATTTTTGCATTTACCCTGTCTCAAATAGATGTAACTAGATAGTAGGAAGAAAACAGTGAAACCGAGCTGAATCCTTGTAATTGACTGGTATGGTCTGAATATTCATCTTCCTGGGAGTCCACATTGACATCCTAACCCTCAAAGATGATATTAGGAGGTGGGGCCTTTGGCAGGAGCTTAAATCTTTTTTTTTTTTTTTTTAATATTTTATTTATTTATTTGACACAGAGAGAGAGATCACAAGTAGGCAGAGAGGCAGGCAGAGACAGAGGGGGAAGCAGGCTCCCCGCCCAGCAGAGAGCCTGATGCGGCGCTAGATCCCAGGACCCCGAGATCATGACCTGAGCCGAAGGCAGAGGCCCAACCCACTGAGCCACCCAGGAGCTTAAATCTTGAGCTTGGAGCCCTTGTGCCTTCCCAGTTCCAAGACTCCATAGAGAGGCTTTGGAGAGATCCTAGACCCTTCTGCCGTTTCAGGGCACAAGCAAAAAGGCTTCTGCTATGAACCAGGAAGAAGGCCCTGAGCCAACCATGCTGGCGCCTTGATCTAGGACTTCCCAGGCTCCAGAACTCTTAAGCAAATTTCTCTTGTTTGTAAGCTATCCAGTCTGTGGAGTTTCGTTGTAGAAGCCTGAATGGACTAAGATACTGACTTTTCTTTGTTTGGGGGTGGACAAGGAACAATAATTACCTCAAAGAATGAAAGAAAGAAAAAAAACTCAGCACAATTTTCAGTTGCTTTTAGTTCCATACATACAATTTTTACTTGTTTTAACAGTTTATGTACAAATGCTTATTCATTTTCACCTAATATACTAAGAGAATTTTCATGCTTATGCATAGTTTTTTTAGTAATATAATTTTAATGTTTGTAATAGTTCATCAAGTTGTACTGTAAGTTTACACAGCTATTACCTTATTCATGAAAACTTGGTTTCCAACTCTTAGCCTTAATAAGTAAATAACATTGTAATGAGCTTTTTTTTTCTTTTTTTTTTTTTTTAACATGTGATTGCTTTTTTCTTTTCAATTAATTTCTTAGGATGAATTTACAGGAGACCAATAACTATGTCAAAGAATATTAAGTTTTTAAAAAATTTTTTTATGAATTGTTGCTTCCAAAAATTCATATTTTTTTTACTATTGTAGATTATTTATAAATGAAATTCATTCTCAGACTTCTTAGATTCCTTTTTTTTTTTAGTATCTTGCAGTTTTTTTTATATAGCTCCCAGCCCATAATTAAGTGACAGCTAATATTTGAGTGATTACCAGCATCATCTTAAAATTATCTTGTGGATTTAGTCTTCATAGCAACTATTTCAGCATTGTTATAATTACTGTGCTTCCATTTACAAAGATGAGGAAATGGAGGCTTAGCAAAAAGTTAAAGAACTTGACAAAGATTATATAGCTGGTAAAGACTCTAGAGCATGTGCCCCTGAAACAGGCTTTTAAACTTTTGACTGTGACCGTCATAAGTACATAATACATGCATTCATATGTAAACATCATTTCATAGATCAACTTAGACATACTGTGATGGCACAAGAGGATTTTTGTATTTTTTTTTTTAAATTGAGGTATAGTTGACAAACTTTGTTAATACATTAATTTCAGGTGTACAGCATAGTGATTTAACAATTCTGTATGTTATGTCATGCTCACCACAAGTGGAGTGACTGTCTGTCATCCTGCTCTGCTATTACAATACCACTGACTAGATTCCCTATACTGTACCTATCATCCCTGTGACTTAGTCATTCTGAAACTGGAAGCCCGTACCTCCCACTCCCCTTTATCCCTTTGGGCCCACTCCCATTCTGTATAAAAGCATAATGCTGGTCAAGACTTTGTAGTTTAAAAATCCCCTCTTCTGAACTACAGCGTGTAAGGGATGTTGTACTCCAAGGATGCTTCTATTGGTACTAAAGATTTACATTTATGTTCAGTTTATTATTTCATGAAAGTAAGAGATAAAATTGAAAGGCATAGAATCCTCAGGGGAGTGTATTTCAAGGTCGAGTTGTGAGGAATTTCAGGGGAATTCAGATTTAAATTGCTGTAGGTCAATTATAGATAATATGTGTTACATCCTTGCTTCTCACATTTCTTCACTGAAGGGTTCCAGATGATAAGGGAATGCATCCCACAGCAGTCTTAAAAAGGTATAAAATTATTTTGAAATCTAGTAATCAGTCTCAAAGATTTATGTAAATCTTACATTTTAATCAGTACTATAGTTGTATTTCCTGTATGAAATGCTTCTAATTATTTATATTTGATGGAAAAATGGAAAGCTTTTGAACTATCAGATCTTTGCATATTTATATCCCGTGCCATTATGTGTGTCTAGCTCGTGTGGCACGTTCCTGGGAGGAAGTGTGTTCTGATGGGAGGCAGCATTGGAGGTATGTCAGCGTCTTGCCCCCGAGTGGAGGGCATTATGGTATCCTGTAATTATAGTGGCTGCCATTTTCAAATGAGTAGGGAACCTTTGGATCCAGGAGAAATTAATATAAACTTTCTGAAATACAAAAACAATATACACTGTGGGAAACTGGGAAGACAATGGGAAATTACCCATTGAAAAATTTTCTTTTCTGCACTTATTTATAGTAAAAGTATTATAAAGGCAACAATATATAGAAGTGATCTTAAATTAAAAAAAATGTTTCTATAAAAACGTTAGGTAGATTATACAGTTTATATAGACAGTGAATTACCTGTATTAGGAAGAACAGAATTGTGCTAACTGGCACTCTAGAAAATATGCAAAGCTGCATAGAAAGAAAAGAAAACTCAGATTCTGTTCTCAGTTTTACTATTTACTTATGTGACTTAGATGTTTTAGTGTCTCTGCTAATGAGCACAGTTATCTTTCCCTGTCCATAAATACTTTTTCATGAAAAATGTAAATAAATAGATGAGTTTTGATTTACTTGGGAAAAGGAGGGTTTTCTAGAGGATTGGAATAAAAAAAGGGAGGTAAAGCAGAAGGCACACAGAAAAATAAGAGGTTTTTAGCAAAACCTTAGGGAAAGGAAGAAACCTAGGGGAAAATGAGCCTGGCCCTGTTTGGGAAACCCCATGAAATCTATGTAAGTAGTGTGTTAGCTATGTTATTATATAATCTATATATTGGGAAGCTTTGTAAAATATCTGCATAGTTAAAATTGGACTATGAACATTTGAATGGTATACCAAATGATTTAGGAAAATTGCTTTTTAAGATACTGTTTGCAGCAAAACAATGAATTCACAAGGATTTTGAGATCATATAGGGAAAGGGGAGAGTTCCTAAACATTTTTAAGTTGATCAGGGGATGGTAAATGAGAGTTCATTATACAAGACTCATTATGTTAAAAGATACCGATATTCTATTATTTGAGCATGTTTGCCTTATTGCTTTATTAATGAAGTTGAGTTAATTTTTAAATTAAATATAATGTAGTATTTGTTTCAGGGGTTCAGGTCTGTGATTCATCAGTCTTACCCAATTCACAGCTCTTACCATAGTATATATGCTTTCCAGTGTCCATCACCCAGATACACTATGCCTCCCACCCTCCACCCCTCCAGCAACCCTTTGTTTGTTTCCTGAGATGTTGTCTCTTATGGTTTGTCTCCCTCTCTGGTTTCATCTAGTTTCATTTTTCTCTTCCTTCCCCTATGATCCTCTGTCTTGTTTCTCAAATTCCTCGTATCAGTGAGATCATACGATAATTGCCTTTCTCTGATTGACTTATTTTGCTTAGCATAATACACTCTAGTTCCATCCATGTCTTTGCAAATGGACTTTGCAAATGGTAAGATTTCCATTTTTGATGGATATATAATATTCCATTGTATGTATGTATATATATGTGTGTGTGTATATATATATATATATACACACACACACCACATCTTCTTTATCCATTCATCTGTTGATGGACATCTAGACTCTTCATAGTTTGGCTGTTGTGGACATTGCTGCTATAAACATTGTGGAGCACATGCCCTTTCGGATCACTACATTTGTATCTTTAGGGTAAATAACCAGTAGTGCAATTGCTGGGTCATAGAGTAGCTCTATTTTCATGAAGTTGAGGTAATTTTAAGAGTTTTCATAGGCTCATATGTTAAAACAGTATTTGGTACACAGTAAGCACTAAGTGTTTGGCAGTATGCATTCAGGTATGTCCTCATTCTCAACTTTATTTTTTAAGTTTTTAAATTCATTCCTCATTTGCAGTAACAACTCTTAGTTGTGGAGTGATTCCTGCCTGCTTTAATACATCTCCAGCCTTTGAAATCATCCGACTATAAAGGAATTGTAGAAAAGGAAAATATATTTTTACCACCAGCTTTTAATCCATTGTCTCACAGTTCTTTCCAAATGGTTCTATTACTTCACTCAAAGATACTTTTTTCTCCCCTAAAATTTTCCTTATTTCCATTTGCTACCATTTCACCCTTACTAGAATTTTTAAGAATCTAACCCATCCATCATTTCCAGTGAAATTTCCTGTACTGGTAGAAAGATTTTATTTGTAAATCCTGTCCAATATGGGAGCCACTCTATGCCTCTTTGGCTAATGAATACTTAAAGTGTGGCTTATGGGACTGAGGAACTAAAATTTTAATTTAAATAGCCACATATAACTAGTAATTCCGGTATTAGATAGCACAGATCCTGAGAATTTCTAATCTTTCAATCCCAGCAAATTTTTGAAAACAATAACATGTTCTCTGTTCAATCTTAGCCAGTTTATTGAAGAAATTTCTAATTTTTTTAAATAGGGAGGTAGCTAAGGTAGTAGATAAGCTTCTTCCAAAGTGTGTTATGTAAGATATTTTAGCTGTTTTATAAACATGACATTAAATTGACAAGCTATTCCTTTCTACATCTTAATTAAGATAAAAGGTGTGTGTGTGTGTGTGTGTGTGTGTGTGTGTGTGTGTGTGTGTGTTTAATAAGGAAGGAGTAATATCAGCCTTAGTCTCTGGTAGACAGCCAATATAGTAAAAGCCAAACTGTATTAAATGTTATAGTTACCATCTATTTATGTCTTGTGATTTGTTGTTGTTGTTGTTTTAAATTGGCTGTAGTGATAAAAACCTTTCAGGAGTATTTTTTGGTTGAAAATGTGGTACCACATTTAAGGTAAAAAATTGATGGTGGTAGTGAATGTCAAAACAACAAATTTGTGACATACTGATTTAGTGGAAGGAGAATTGGAGTGGTAGAGAATCAGAAGTCCTGATGTGACACTAGTTTGCTGAGGCAGTCTGTCTTTTTTAGGTGTGGTTTCTTCTGCTTTGGCAGAATGGGAAAGAGGTTGGTTTTGAGTGAGAAGAGATTTAAAATTTTTAAAATTTTCTTGTATAGTTAATATACAGTGTTATATTAGTTCCAGAGACTTACATTTTTAAGTATACTTTATACTGTAGTAACTGATAAAGCATACCATTTTGGACAGAAGCTAAGATGTATTAAACACTTTGCTGTATGTCAAACGTGAATTACCTCAGTTAATCCTTCACTCCAAAGCCGTTTACACATAACTGTCACTCCTTTTTAAAAAGTCCTTTGGTGCACAGAATTGGTCTAATCATTATCTTACTTCATACTGTCATCATTGGTTTATGTATGAACCTTTGTAACCTGTTATTTTAATTTTTCATTTACTTGACATACCCTCTCACAGTATAATCCAAGGATCAGGACATTAATGATAACTAACATTTACCTAATAATGTGCTTCTGTCATAATCTCTTGACTTCTTTCTTCTCAGAAGTTACTCTATCCTGAGTTATGTGTTTCCTGTTCCCTTCCTATTTAAGAAAAAGAGTTGTCATATATATGTATGCTTAAACAAAGGGAATATATTTACTTATATATCAACTCCTGGAACTTGATATTTTAAACTCTTTATTTATACTTAATAATACTAAGATATATCCATTTTTTTGGCATGGGTTTTTATTCATTTGTACTGCTGTATAATATTCCATTGTGCAAAGTGACCACAATTACTTATTTATTTAAAATGTAAATTTATTTTCCAGACTGAAAGATAATCAAATATTTAGCATATCTCATAACACCTGAGTTTTAATTTAACACTCAGGGGGATATCATTGATGGTCTGTAGCTCATGATGAAATCAATTCATCTTCTTATGTATCAGTTTTCTTGTTTTCAGAATCAGTGATAGTTAAATTTAACCATCTCTAAATTTTGTATGTGTAACTACACATAGCTGAAGATACCTGAATTTATTTCCCCTGCTTTTCCTTGGTTGTGATAAATACTTAGCACACCTTAACCCCCCACTCAGTCTTTGTATTTAATTGAGGAATAAAGGGGACATTTTAAAAATGTAGATGTTTCAAATTGGTGAGTGAGGAGAAATAATGAAACCCAGAACAACTAGATTCCTTCCCCCCTCCGTCAACTTTAATCTTTAGGAATCCTTTCTATTCTTCTTCCCCAGCTCTGTCTTCTACGTCAAGCCCTAGCTTTTTATTAACACTCAGTATAAGATCAGTTTGGGGAATAGGGAAATGAAATACAATTTATCTCATAAAAATTACAGAAATGATTTAAGAAAAGTAAAAGTGCATAATTTGGAATAAAATCAGTAAATAAAAACTAGTATCCAAAAACTAGTATCCAATTCCTTTTCCATTTCTAAAAAAGTTTAGGGTGAGGAAGTCTTTATTTAGATTGACTAACAGTGAGAATCATGATTTCATATCTCCTGTGAATGGCAACAGTACTGAGATAGGTAAGAATTTTTAGTGACAGAAATAAAAGACATCTAGAATAAAGGTCAAAACAAGAAAAGGACATTTTAAGGGGCCAATAGATAATTTAATATATTTGGCTTTTATAAATGTGATATACTATCTCTTGATTTCTCTATAACCAAATTATAAAAGATAATACAACATTAACAGCAATAGGTGGTCTTTGAATGTGAGGAAGAAATAAGATGAAGCTTTCTCACTGATGAAAATTTAAAGTAACCTGGGTGGCTCAGTGAGTTGAGGCCTCTGCCTTTGGCTCAGTCATGATCCCAGGGTCCTGGGGTTGAGCCAGGCATCAGGCTCTCTGCTCAGTAGGGAGTCTGCTTCCTCCTCACTCTCCGCCTGCCTCTCTGCCTACTTGTGATCTCTCTCTGTCAAATAAATAAATAAAAATCTTTAAAAAAATTAAAGTAAATGCAAATGCACAAAGGCATTTTATACAAGGTTTTATATCAAAGAATAATCCATTTATTTATTTTTTCAAAGATTTTTATTGATTTATTTGACAGAGAGAGAGATCACAGTAGGCAGAGCAGCAGGCAGAAAGAGAGGGGAAGCAGGCACCCTGCTGAGCAGAGAGCCCAATGTGGGGCTTGATCCCAGGACCCTGAGATCAGACCTGAGCTGAAGGCAGAGGCTTTAACCCACTGAGCCACCCAGACACCCCAAAGAAAAATCCATTTAAATAGATGACATTTTACTGCTTTTAATAGATGGCTTGATGCAGTCAAATGACAAAATGCATTTGGAATACTGAATATATTTGATTTAAAGGAAACGATCATAAATATCATGATTATAATTCATTTTAGCACCTTAGCATGATGATTCTAGTGGCGATTAATCAAATGATTCCATGATGATCTACAGAACAAATGAGTATAAGAACAAAAAGTGACAGTTTAATAACTTACAGTATAGCTTTAAAATGCTTTGTGAATGTTAATTTTAGTGATGTTACTTATAGTGATCAAAGTACAGAATGCACCTTTGCAATTTTTAAATTTGTTAAGTTGTAGGGTTTCAAAAGGTGATTTATTCATTTAATTTAGAGAGATAGGAAGAGAGCTCCTGTGCATGCTGGAGGGGCAGAGGGAGAGAGAGAGAAGAGAATCTTAAGCAGGCTCCACACTGAGCACAGAGCCCTACTGGACCTTGATCTCAGGATCCTGAGATCATGAATGAGCCAAAACCAAGAACCAGATGCTTAACCAGCTGAGCCACCCAGGTGACCCTTAAATTGTAGTTTTTCTATCTGTATCCTCTCTGCGTACTATTTTGAGAAGTGTCAAAATAGTTGTCTGTTTAGTAGTATAACATGGAGAAAAGAGTTACACCAGGAACACCTGGGTGGCTCAGTCCGTTAAGCATCTGCCTTTGGCTTTGGTTGTGATCCAAGAGTTCTAGAATCAAGTCCTGCATCAGTTTTCTTCATCAGCAGGTATCCTGCTTCTCCCTCTGCTTGTTGTTCCCCTGCTTGTGTGCGTGCTCTCTCTCTGACAAATAAATAAAATGAAATCTAAGAAAACAGGAAAAGTATATCACTAAAATGCATCCCATCAGATTTTATATTTATACCCCTCCATAACCTACAACTTGAGGTACTTTCTTGATCATAATATTAAAATTAAATATTAGAATCAGTATCCACTGAAGCTAATAAAGATGAGAATCATAGACAGTAAAGTTAGTAGGATTGTTATTGATCAGGAAGTTTAGTCATTTTTGGTTTTTAGTCTTCTCTAGCACACACTGGAAAATTTTTTTTTTTTTTAGTTTTTTTTTTTTTTCTTTTCCAAATTTTTATTTAAATTCTAGTTAGTTAATATATAGTGTAATTTTGGTTTCAGGAGTAGAGCTGAGTGATTCATCCTTACATATAATACCCAGTGCTTATCATAACAAGTGCTCTCTTTAATGCCTTTTACCTATGTAGCCCATTCCCCATCCACATCCCTCCCATCAATCTTCAGCTTGTTCTCTGTTGTTGAGTTTCTTATGATTTGTTTCCCTCTCTTTTTTTCCCACCATCCCTTATGTTCATCTGTTTTGTTTCTTAAATTCCACATGAGTGAAATCATATGGTTTTTGTCTTTCTCTGACTTATTCCTAGCTGTTCATGTCATTGTAAATGGCAAGATGCCATTCTTTTGATGGCTGAGTAATATTCCACTGTGTATATATACCACATCATTATCCATTCATCAGTTGATGGACATTCGTTTGGCTGTTGTTGATAATGTTGCTGGAAACATAAGGATGCATGTACCCCTTTGAATCTTTAGTTCTGTGTCCTTTGGGTAAATAGATAATATTCAAATGCTGGGTCATAGGGTGGTTCTATTTTTACCTTTTTGAGGAACCTCCATACTGTTCTCCAGAGTGGCTGCACCAGTTTGCATACTATAGTAGTATAAGAGGATTACCCATTCTCCACATCACCTGTATCTCTTGTTTCCTGTGCTAATTTTAGCCATCTGACAGGTGTGATGTGATATCTCTTCGTGGTTTTGGTTTGTATTTCCCTGATAATGAGTGATACTGAGCATCTTTTCATGTGTCTATTAGCTATCTGTATGTCTTTGGAAACATTTCTATACCTACCCATTTCCTAACTGGATTGTTTGTATTTTGGGTGTTGAATTTGTTAAGTTCTTTACAGGGTATTGGATACTAACCTTTTATGAGATATGTCATTTGCAAATACCTTCTCCCATTCCGAAGGCTGCCTTTTAGTTTTGTTGATTGTGTCCTTTGCTGTGCAGAGGCTTTTTATCTTGATGAAGTCCCAATACGTCATTTTTGCTTTTGTTTCCCTTTCCTCCAGTGACGTGTGTAGAAGAAGTTGCTCTGGCTAAGGTCCAACAGGTTGTTGCCTGTGTTCTCCTCTAGGATTTTGATGAATTCTTTTCTCACATTTAGTTCTTTGATCCATTTTGAGTTTTTGTGTATGGTATAAGAAGGTGGTCCAGTTTCATTCTTCTGCATGTTGCTGTCCAGTTTTCCCAACACCATTTGATGAAGAGACTGTCTTTTTTTCCATTGGATATTCTTTCCTGCTTTGTTGAAGATTAGTTGACCAGAGAGGTGTGTGGTTCCATTTCTAGGTTTTCTATTCTCTTTCGTTGATCTGTGTATCTGATTTTTTGTGCCAGAACCATACTGTCTTGCTGACTACAGCTTTGTAGTATAGTTTGAATGACGTGACCACAGTTTAGATACTCTTAAGGGTATTTGAGCTGTTTCCAGATATTTGTAATCATGAATATTACTACTGTGAACATTTTTGTTATATGCTTCGGATACATATATGCTAAAAGTTCTCCTGAGTATATACTTAGGAGTAAAATAGTTGGATTATGGATTGTTGTTGTGTTGTGGATTTTAAATTTACAAGGTAATGTCAAATTGTGTCCCAACATATTCTTTTTTTTTTTTTTTTTTTTTTTTTTTAGCCTTTTATATTATATATTCTCTAATACAAATTCTAACTGTAAAGATTTTTTTGTTGTTGTTGTTTATTTGACAGAGAGAGAGATCACAAGTAGGCAGAGAGGCAGGCAGAGAGAGAGGAAGGGAAGCAGGCTCCCCGCTGAGCAGATAGCCCGATGTGGGGCTCGATCCCAGGACTCCGGGATCATGACCTGAGCTGAAGGCAGAGGCTTTAACCCACTGAGCCACCCAGGCACCCCTGTCCCAACATATTCTAATTTATACTCCCCACCAGCAGTTGAAGAGACCAGATAAAAAATTGTACTTTATTGTGATTTAATGATTTTTGCTGAAATGTTTTTCAGTGCTTACTGTGTACCAGATATTGTTCTAAACACATGAATTGATAAGTTCTTTTAATCCCACAACATCCCTATTGGGAAGGTATTGTTAGGTCCAATGAAAAAACTGAGGCATGGTGAGGTTAAGCTAGTAAAAGAGTTGAGATTCAGATTGGTCAGGTCAGGCTGCAGAACCCAGCCTTTTAACTGATGTGATATTGTACCTCTTCAGAAACTCATATTTGTGCATTTATATTCTTTTTTCCCTTTTCCTCTGTTCCCATCAGTCTCTTGGCCTATGTGTGCTTGTGATAGTGAGTATTGTGTATTCTATCCTTATACTGTTGTGTTAGCACTATCATGTGGTCTTCCTTTAAAAAGCAGTTTCCTACAAAAGCTCAGCTTCCTCATTGCTAGAATGAGTAGGATGGTTCAGATGATTTATAGCATTTTTGGCTCTAATATTTTATAATTTGACTCCCTCTTTTGTATAGTTCATTTTAGTTTTAGAATAATCTGTAATTTATATGTCTTTGTAGTATTAAAATATGAAACAATTTGGTATGCTTTATATCATTGTATAATTCCATATTAACTTTTTTTCATAGACTATTTTTAATGTATTAAGCAGCTAAAAAAATTCTGGAGTGGACTTGAATTGTATACCGATCTCCACATAAGCTTTTGTACATATATCCCTTGAACAGATTGAAATGTTTTCCTTTAACATTTCTAGGTAATGTCCTTGAGATAGTTCTTTATTAAGCCAATCATTTTCATCATCTGTTTACACGCTTAATAGATGTTTTGGGTTTTTTTTTTTGTTTGTTTCACCTTTTAGGTACTGAGTTTTTTAAAATAAAATATTATTTTAAAATTATAATTCTAGTGATAGATGAGAATTTACTGGCTTAATAATTATTGAATGACAAAGTGCCAAACATCATAATAAACACCCAATTACTCGTGTATATTGCCAAAGTAAGGTATTATTTATTCAGATGTTAACATGTTTACGTTCTGTAAAAACAGTGGTTAGGCCTTTTTCAATAAGGAAAAATCTTTTAATTCAAATCCATTATGTGTATACTGCATATATGAGTGGTAGTTAAATGTTTTACTGCAGTGGGCCCAAGAGGATCAATCACACATGTGCCTTGGAATAGTAGGCTGATAGAAGCACCAAAGAGATGGAAATCAGGATGTTGCAGTGTTTCTTATTAGTCAAATTTAGTCCCTCTCCTGAAGTTTACATTGCTCTTAGGTTTGGCGCAGTCATTAATGTTGATACTGAGTGAAGTAGTTACAACAAACATTTACTGAATATTGTGCCAAAGAAAGGATTGGAACTAACATTTTTGAGTTTTAGTGTGTTCCAGGTGTTAAGACAGTAGGCTTTGGGGAAATAGAGGAGTAAACGCTGAATTTTTTGCCCTCACTGACTTCTCAATCTGATACTAGTAGTGTAAGTGTTTTTTTGGTAATGAAGGACTTAGAAATACTGATTTTTCTGCTAGGAGAAAATAGTTTTCCCAGAAGAGTGAGAAAAACCACTCGAAGTAAAAATTATTCATTTTGAGAGGCATTTTTATGTGTTATGCTTAACTTTATATATACTATAATAGTCTTGTAATGTGACAAAGTAGCTACAGTCTTAACTGATTAACTTTGAAGTTTGTATGGCAGGATAGATTTTGTAAGAAAGGTAAAAGATACAGTGTCGGTTAATTTAGAGCTAAGCATCAGATGAATATTGTGAACGTACTGTTTTTATAACTTTAGCCTTTATTATAAATAAAATTTTATATGTGAATGATACTTTATTATTTATAGAATGTGTAGGACTTTAACCTTTTTATAGAAAATAATTTCTTTGACGAGGAAGAGCTTTGAAATGAGTAATTTGTAACTATTTAGCTCTCTTGGGTCAGGCTTTAATGTAAGAAGAGCACAAGATGTGTCATTCTAAATCAGATAAATGGTCCAAATAAGCCCTCATTTCTGATTAAAAGAGTAAGGGGTATTTTAGGTGAAGTACAGGGTTGTGGTTCCAAACTCCTCAAATAACTTGTCCTTAACCTACTGAACTATAATTTTTCTTTCTTTCCTCCCAATTGTTTGTGCTAAAAATTGGAGATTTTATGGGTGAGACGTCAAGGTAGGAGCATTGAAAGGATTGTATAAACATGCTGGTGTGTCATTGTCTCTTACCATCCTATATAATCTTTTTTTTTTTTTAAGATTTTATTTATTTATTTTGACAGAGATCACAAGTAGGCACAGAGGCGGCGGGGGGGGGGGGGGGGGGGGGGGGGTGCGCGGGGAAGGCTCCCTGCTGAGCAGAGAGCCCGATGCAGGGCTTGATCCCAAGACCCTGAGATCATGACCTGAGCCGAAGGCAGAGGCTTTAACCCACAGAGCCACCCAGGCGACCCATCCTATATAATCTTGAGAAGTTTTTCAGTATTATATACTGAAGAGCTATCATTCAAAGATGTGGCAACTACTGGTAAATTAAGTATAAGCTAGTCCTCATATTGCTGTGTTCTTTCAGAAAATTCTGACGCATGCATATATATGTATGTATGTCTCTCACTCTGAAATGTTAGACTTACAAGTAGGAAAAAATACACAAAAATACATTCCTCAGTCAGCTTTCCGAGATGTTAACATCTTACATAGCCAAATCAGGAAATGAACATTGATATAATATTATTCAAGTTTCATTAGTGCCACTGATGTCCTTTTTCTAGTTAAGGGTACAATCTCACATCACGTATTTTATTAAGTATTTATGTCCCTTTTAATCTAGAACAGTTCTTCAGTTTTTCTTTAACTTTGAAATTTTTGAAGAGTACTGGCCAGGTATTTTATAGAGTTTTTCAGTTTAGGTTTGTCTGATGTTCACTTGTTATTAATTCAAGGTAAGCATTTCTGACAACAATGCTTATAGAGTGGTGATGTCCTCATGCTTCACATCAGAAGGTCCATGATGTTGATATAACCCATATTGATGATAATGAACTTTGATCATTTGGTTAAGGTGGGGTCTGCAAGGTTTCTCAGCTGGTAAATTCTTTTTATAATAAGCATCTTCTGGGAAGAGATACTTTAAGACTGTATAAATATTCTATTTCTTACCCCACACTTGCCTACTTTTTTTTTTTTAAATAGCCATTGTTTTTTGCTTGCAACAATTAATTGTGATGATTGCCAAAGGTGATTTTCTATTTCCATCATTCCTTCTGCTACTATTAATTGGAATTCTGTAGAGAAGCTTTCTCTTCTCTTTGCATTTATTTAAATATTTCTATAAATATGGGAAATAATCCATTGCTGTCATTATTTTGATGCTTTTTTGGCCCATATTTGGCCACTGGAGCCCCATGAGGTTGGCTTCTGTGCCCTTTTGACATGTTTCTTCATTTTTCGAGCACTTTCTTTTTGGCTTCACAAAATGGTCCAGGCTCATCTACATTTTCTTCACTCCAGCTTTAGAGTCATTCCATTTATGCAAGGAACTCTGGTTCCTTTTATTGGAGAATTGTATTTAGGAACTAATATCCCACTGCTAGGTGTGCTCATTGGCATTAGGATGGGGCTGGTGCTACGCATTTTGCAGATGAAGAAAACTTAAGATGAAAGTTAAAAGTTTTGTTCATAACTCCCAGACAAAAGTGATGGAGTTGGGACATAAACTCAGGCCTTCTCAGTCTAGATTTCAGATTCTTTCTACTTGGTCTCTTTTATTACTATAATATTCCTTTTATACATTGGTCTTTTCCATTAATTTTGTTATTTGTCTTTCTTGGCAAGGACAGGGCACAATCTGATTCTAATATTCAAGAAAATTATTTTCCAGCAATAGGTAAAACTATTTCAAAACAGAAAATAGTCGTCATAATTTCAGAAATATTTATTATTTGGGGCGCCTGGGTGGCTCAGTGGGTTAAAGCCTCGGCCTTCGGCTCAGGTCATGATCCCAGGGTCCTGGGATTGAGCCCCGCATTGGGCTCTCTGCTCAGCAGGGAGCTTGCTTCCCTTTCTCTCTCTCTGCCTGCCTCTCTGCCTACTTGTGATCTCTGTCTGTCAAATAAATAAATAAAATCTTTAAAAATAAAAAAAAATATATGCTTGGTATGAGTAAGTCAATGTCAATCAAAGACATTGGTAGTATTTGAGTATGTGTGTACTTGTTTTGGGGGGACATTGTGCTGAGAATGCTTTTTGTTTGTTTACTGTGAATTTCCCCCCCTCAATTTTTTTTTTTTTTAAAGATTTTATTTGGGGCGCCTGGGTGGCTCAGTGGGTTAAGCCGCTGCCTTTGGCTCAGGTCATGATCTCAGGGTCCTGGGATCGAGTCCCGCATCGGGCTCTCTGCTCAGCAAGAAGCCTGCTTCCCTCTCTCTCTCTCTCTCTGCCTTCCTCTCCGTCTACTTGTGATCTCTCTCTGTCAAATAAATAAATAAAATCTCTAAAAAAAAAAAAAAAAAAAAGATTTTATTTATTTATTTGACAGAGAGATCACAAGTAGGCAGAGAGGCAGTCAGAGAGAGAGAGGAGGAAGCAGGCTCCCCGCTGAGCAGAGAGCCCGATGCGGGCCTCGATCCCAGGACCCTGGGACCATGACCTGAGCCGAAGGCAGAGGCTTTAACCCACTGAGCCACCCAGGCGCCCTCCCCCCCTCAATTTATAGTTAAGGGGTAGAGAGAGACAGGTGGTGTGGCTATTGTAAATTAATTATCAATGACTCCAAATGGCTTAGGGATTTGTATATTATATATAAATATATATGACATAAATATGTAGTATTTAGATTTATGTGTCTTTTAATGTACTGTCACTTCATAATTTTAAAAATATGCAACTATTAAATGACATGCTTGCTAATTACACATAAGCACTTTATGCTGTTGCTTTTAATTCTCAAAGTAGCATCTTACATTGGGATTATTTTTCTCTCATATTCCAAGTGAGCGGAGAGTCTTAAATGGAGTGACTTGCCTGAGATTATAAAGCTTAATAAAAGTAAGATGGATTTAAATCCAGTTTTTACTCAGCTTACTATGTGAAGTACTGTTTCTGTTATATATGTGGTTTGTTCAGGGTTTCAGAGTGTCCCTTTGTTCTGATGTTGAGTATTTGGTGAACAAGTCTATTCTGTATCCCTCTTCAGGGGCTTTTGAGTTCTTTCTGCCAAGGATGATGACCCAATTCTGTCACTTATCAGCTTTGGGATTGTGAACATCTGTAAAAGGATAATAATCATACCTGTTTTTCTTTTTTTTTTTTTTAAATTTATTTATTTATTTATTTGACAGAGAGCGAGATCGCAAGTAGGCAGAGAGGCCGGCAGAGAGAGAGGGGAGGAAGCAGGCTCCCTGTGGAGCAGAGAGCCCGATGTGGGGCTCAATCCCAGGACCCTGGGACCATGACCTGAGCCGAAGGCAGAGGCTTTAACCCACTGAGCCACCCAGGTGCCCTGTTATAATCATACCTGTTTTGAAGGGGTACTCGGATGATTAAATGTAACCCATATAAAGCATTGCACTGTGTCTGTACATAGCAAATACTGAAGTGTTAGCTTCTATTAGTACTATTATTAGCAGGAAAAGTAGTAATTAATTAATTGCGAGGAACATTAAAAGTTCATAAGAGAGAATAAACACCAATACATGACAAATATTTATAGTGGACTACTTGGGAAATGTTACAAGCCTTGGGTAGTTAATGGAGTCCAAGAAATTAAGAATGAGAAAAAATTTTAATTAAACAGCATCTTGTCTCTCTGGGTTTTTTTTGTTGTTGTTTTTGTTTTTGTTTTTGTTTGTTTGTTTGTTTCTTGGATTAGGGCACTAAGGGCTGAAATGATAAACTAACTTGCTCAAATATTGTAGCTGCAGTGTGTTGAACTCTGGCTTTGGGACTGTTCAGTGTTTTTTCCCCTCTTGATGTTTTTCCTCAATGTCCGTGGAAACCCCAATCTCTGTTAAGGAAATAATTTATTGGGGATGTAACTTTTTTCTTTATTCTTAGGAATCATTGATACTAGTAATGAACACTGATTGCTAAAATACAGCCAATGTAAGTTTGAAGAGAAATACCTAATTTGCCTTTTTAAGGGTCTGTGGTAGCATAATAATGCTTTCAATCAGAAGAATCCCTTTGAGCAACAGGTCAATGAAAAAACTTTTCTAAAAGCACTGTTTAGAGCCTCATGTTAGTCTAATAGGGTCTCAGCAAGAAATAGTTTATTCAGCTTTTGGGTGAATGCTATTTGTTTATTTTTTTAAAGAAATGTCAAATACAGAAGTACAGAGTACATAACATACATGTGATTCTTATTATCCAAAATCACTATTATCATCTTTGTCCCAGTTTTTTCTTTTTAACCCATTATTGTTTTTGTGATAGTAATTATAATTGAGTTACACTATTAGATCTATTTTGTCTAAAGACAAAGATGTTGTTTTCTCACTTTGGTTATTTAGGACATTTGGTTGGACACTATTTAAGAAGTTAATGAGTATGTGGACCAGCAAACTACATTTTCTTTTATAAGAAAAAACAATTGTTTGCAAAACCAAATGAGTTAAAACGAGTACAAACTATTTAGTATCTGTTAAGCTAAAAGAACTACTTAAATTGTGATCTCTTGACCATCATTCAGAAATATAATTATAGAATGGATGACACATTAAATGCTTTGCCTAGTGAGTGAACTTAGCCCATCCTCCAAAATGGCTCCCAATGCTTCCTACCTCTTGATATTAACACCCTTGTGTAGTCCCTTACACAGTGGACCAGGGCTGGTCTGTGAGGCTAATAAAATATAGTAGAGGGGTGCCTGGGTGGCTCAGTGGGTTAAAGCCTCTGCCTTCAGCTCAGGTCATGGTCTCAGGGTCCTGGGATCGAGCCCCGCATAGGGCTCTCTGCTCGGTGGGGAGCCTGCTTCCCTCTCTCTCTCTCTGCCTGCCTCTCTGTGCCTACTTGTGATCTCTCTCTGTGTCAAATAAATAAATAAAATCTTAAAAAAAAATACAGTAGAAGTGATGGTAAATCACTGCTAAGATTAAGTTGTAAATGATACTCAGCTTCTGTTTTAGAAGTGTGATCTTGATCTCCCTCTCTCTCTCTCAAATAATTTATTCTTGGAGAAGTTTGTTGCCATGTCATGAGGCACAAATAATAATAAGGAACAAAACAAGCAATGAAAGTTGTAGGTACCTTGTTTTTAAAAACTAAATTGTTTGATATCAGGTCCCAGGCTCTCGAGCTCAGCCAAAGCCTCTCAATCCCTTCACCCAGGAAGCTCCTCCTCATCCTTCAGCAGATGTTATCTATCTCCTGGAGGGATCAAGATCTCTTCTCTGTGTTGTAGGTGAAATGCTTTGCCTAGTGAGTGAACTTAGCCCATCACTATCATCTATATCTAAAACGTTATTATTTTTTTCCTATACACACATAACCATTGTGATAACTTCATAATTTACCAGTATGATGAAGTATTTAGGAACTAGGTTAGGTGAAAAAAAGTTGTAGGTACTTGCCAGGTAGAGCTTGGAGAAGAGTTGTTCAATGAAAAATATTAGCTGTCTCCAAGTAATTGGTAAACCTCATAAAATATTAGGAGTGTACTTGGACTCTTGTTCCTCTGAGTAAAACTAGAAGCAGTGGATGAAAGTTAAAGGGTGATGTAAATTTTTGTTTTACAGAAAAGAAATTTCCTAAATGATGTAATTTGATAAATAATGAAATGGACTGTCTCATGAAGTCTGGAGTTTCTTGTTATTTTCAAACCAAGACAGAAAGGATCCATCTGTGTGGATCTCTTAAAAAGGAGTGCTATGTTGTGTGTCAGGGTAGTCTAGATCTTTCAGATGCCTTATAACTTCCTAAGGTCCATGGTTTTAATTTTTATACACTTAATACACCACCCTGTTTTTGAAGTCCACCTTCTGAAAAATGCATATTTATTGTATAAACATAACATGCATAGCTTAAAAAAAACCTTATAGTGCTCACTTTGGCAGCACATATACTAAAAAAAAGAACCTTATAGTTTGAGATTTATGAAGTAAAATTTGTCAGTCCCCACTAATAGAACATTTTTGTGATTGTTTTAAATTTATTGTATCTATATGAAACCCATATCATATCTATGTGAAATTTATCTATAGGAATAAAAAGCTTTCACTTCTTGATTTAAGTGATTGACCCTTGATATTTTCTGAATTGTCATGTTCCAGTGGACACCAACATTGCTGAAATCATCCATGGTCTATAATATTCATCCATGGTCTATAAATAAGGTCTTTTTGTGAAAGGGTGTGGGTTTACTATATAGATTTTAAGCATTCCTTACTCTGCCCAAGGAGCCATAGATAGTATTTGTGATTCATTCCAGCTGTGTCTGATATAAAAGCTACTAAGTTGATAAGTGATGTTAATGCTTTGCGTTTTCAGATTTTGGAACCACTTGAAAATTTTTATGTTTACCTCCTTCCTGATGCCTGTGGGAAATGTGTTCTATACTTCTTCACTGTAGTCTTTGACTCATTGAATGTTTGTTGTTGTTGGGAGGGCCAAGAGGGAGAGAGAGAATCTTAAGCAGGCTCCATGGCCAGCATGGAGCCTTGTAAGAAAGGGCTCAGTCTCACAACCCTGAGATCATGGCTTGAGCTGAAATGAAGAATTAACCCATTTAGCACCAGGCGCCCCTTATTACAACTTTTGAAATGAAAGCTCATAGATTATAACTTATCTGATGATTAAAATTTGTCTGATGATGGTTTTTATTTCACCATTGCCTGTTTTTCTTCTGTGTGGGAACCATGGTCTGTAAGTTTATAAGGGCATTACTGGCTTGCTATTTTTGTTAGTTTTCTTAAACTGTTGTCTATGAGGACCATGATACCAGTTTAAGTCCAATATTGCTCACAGTTAAAGAGTGTTTTCTAAGTTTTAGTGTATTTCCATGGAGTGTACTAGTTACTAAACATTTTTGGGCTGGGGATGAAGGAGTAATGAGCATTATATAAAAGAGGCGTTGTCAAGGTGGAGATGTTTACTTTGTGTAATGGGATTATAGGCTTTGAGATTTGCTCCTCTGCAGAAGGGGGGAGTCATCATTATGGAATCCTGTTTTTTGAGTAGAGGCTGTGAGCTTACATGTAGGCTTACGAAACTGTAGAAAAATGAAAAACATAACTGATAAAGAGTATTTACTCCAGGTATTTTTTACTTTTACATAAATGAAACTGGGGATAAAGAGTGACTTTTTTTTCCTTTATAGACACAGCTACTTAAGTTTCTAAGCAGAACTATGACAGCATGGTTTTTTTTTTTTTAAGATTTTATTTATTTATTTGACAGACAGAGATCACAAGTAGGCAGAGAGGCAGGCAGAGAGAGAGGAAGGGAAGCAGGCTCCCTGCTGAGCAGAGAGCCCGATGCGGGACTCCATCCCAGGACCCCGAGATCATGACCTGAGCCGAAGGCAGCAGCTTAACCCACTGAGCCACCCAGGCGCCCACGACAGCATGGGTTTTAATTCCTTGCTGAGTTGCTTTAATTCCTTGCTCAGTCACTTAAGTGGTGCAAGTCACTTAAGATTTTGAAACTTCAGTTATCTCAGCTGTAATGTGGAATAACACCATTTTGCAGAGCTAGTTTCAGAATTAAGGAAAATATCTTTAAACAAATACCCAATAGGCTACACAGATAATAAGAGCTAGATAAATGTTTACTGTTAAATGTTTATTGTTAGAGCCTGGATTGCTTTGTTTCATTTTAGGTGGTTTGGTTGTTTTTGTGATTATGAGGGGAAAATAAAGGTAACCTCTAACTCTACTGCTTGTAAATTTTTCTGCATTGTTTAAGGCATATTGTACACATTTTATCTTTTTATTTCTTCAAAACTGGGTCTTTAGGGTTTGTCCTGTTACCATGAATGAAATATGTAGCTTTTGTAGGGTTTTGAACAAGAATTGTATGACCTGACTTACACTGTGTTTTAAAAAATGATTTTAATTAATTAATTATTAATTAATTTATTTATTTATGAGAGAGTACTCACAAGGGAGTCGGGGGAGGGGCAGAGGAAGAAGGAAAGAATCTGAAGCCAACTCTGTGCTGTCTAGCCTGACATGAGGCTCAGTCTCGCAAACCTGAGATCACAACCCTAGCTGAAACTGAGTCTGATGCTTAATCGATTGAGTCACCCAGGTGCCCCTCTGACTTCCGTTTTTAAAAGATCATTCAGAAGTTCTTGGCTTCTAGGTGTCCTTAGGACTTCTTTTTTTAAGCTAACTTCTTCTTCCCCAAGAAAGTCCTTTGGTGTTTTAAACTGAATTTCCAATAAACAGAATTCAGAGAGTTGTCATCTTTATGATACTGAGTTTTGCTTTTGGAAAACAAAAAGGTGGGGTGCCTGGGTAGTGCAGTCGGTTAAACATTGGTCCCTTTCTGTTCAGGTCCTAATCTCATAGTCAAGAGATCTGCCCCATGTCAGGCTCTGTGCTCACCATTGAGCTGGCTTGAGATCCTCTCTCTTTCTCTCTCTCTTCCCTTCCTGCTTGTTTTCTCTCTCTCTCAAATAAAAATCTTAAAAAAAAAAAAAAAGGAAAACAGAAGTCTTTATTCATTCAAGTCCTTTATATACCCTTCATTAAAGTTTTACAGATTTCATGTTGATCTGCACATTTATTCTAGTAATTTTATATTTTATTGTGAATTGGCTTTTTATATTGCAGTTTCCTAACTCATGGTAATTAGGAAAGCCAGTTAATTTTTTTATTATTTCTTTTTAAATTATTTCTTATATTCATCTACTGTGCTCTTTTTTAAAAATAGACTTTATTTTTTAAAGCAATGTTAGATTCACAGTAAAATTGAGGGAAGGTATAGATTTCTCTTATATCTCCTGCTCCTCTCACACATGCCTAACCTCTACCATTGTCAATATCCCCTATCAGAGTGGCACCTTTGTTAAAACTGATGAATCTACATTGATAGATCTACATTGATGAATCTACGTTGATACAGCCTTATCACCCAGAGTCTACTTTGGGTTTGGACAAATGTACAATGATATATATTCACGATTATAGTATCATGGAGAGTAGTTTTACTTTTTTAAAAAATCTTCTCTGCCTACTCCTCTCTCTTGTCTGTGCCAACCCCAGTGACCACTGACCTTTTTTTATTGTCTCCATAGTTTTGCTTTTCCAGAATGTCACAGAGTTGGAATCATACAGTATATAGCTCTTTAGACTGACTTCTTTCACTTAGCAATATGCTTTTAAAGTTCTTCCATGTCTTTTCATGGCTTGATAGCACATTTCTTTTCAGCATTGAAGAGTATTGCATTGTCTGAATGTATCACAGTTTATCTTGGTTGCTTCCAAGTTTTGGCAGTTATGCATAAACCTGTTATTAACATCCATTTGCAGATTTTCATTGTGGACATAAGTTTTCAGATCCTTTGGTTAAATACCAAGGAGTACTATTGCTGGTTGTGTGATAGGAGTAGGTTTAGTTTTATAAGAAATCACCAAACTGCCTTCCAAAGTGGCTGTAGCATTCTGCATTCTCACAAACAATAAAAAAAGAGGTTCTGTTGATCCACATCCTCACCAGCATTTGGTGGTGTTAGTGTTTTTTATTTTTGTTATTCTAGTAGGTGTGTAGTTGAGTCTTACTGTTTTGATGAGATGACATAAGATGTGGAGAACCTTATTGTGTGCTTATTTGCCATCTGTGTATCTTTGGTGTGATGTCAGAGTCTTTGGTCTGATATTTAATCATTGTTTGTTATTACTGAGTTTTAAGAATTCTATGTATATTTCATAATTCTATGTATATTTAGGACAAGAGTCCTTTATGAGCTATTTCTTTTACAAATTATTTTTCATAGACTGTGGGCTGTTCATTCTTTTGACAGTGCTTTTTGCAAAGCAGAAAATTGTACTTTCAGTTAAACCCACCTTATTAATTGTTCTGTTCATGGATCATGCCTTTTGTATTGTATCTAAAATGTTCTTGCCACACCCATGTCATAGGTTTTTCTCCTATATTATTTTTCTAGGAATTTAGTAGTTTATGTTTTATATTTGAGTCTGTGATCCATTTCCAGTTAATTTTTGTGAAGGATCTGAGCAATGTGTCTAGATTCTTTTTTTGGCATGTGGATGCCCAGTTGTTCCAGCACCATTTGTTGAAAAGACCATCTTTGCTCCATTGTATTGCTTTTGTATCTTTGTCAAAGGATAGATCAGTTGAGTCTATTTATATGAGTCTATTTTGGGGTTGTCTATTCTGTTCCATTGGTCTGTTTGTTCTTTCACTGATACCTTGATGATTGTAACTTATAAGTCTTGAAATCGAGGAGTGTCAGTCCTTTAACTTTGTTCTCCTTCAGTATTGGGTTGGCTTTTCTGGGTTTTTTTGCCTCTCCGTTATAAGCTTTAGAATCAGTTGGTTGATAACTGTGAAATAATTTGCTGGATTTTGATTGGGATTACATTCAATTCATAGATCAAATTGGGAAGAGCTGACATCTTGACAGTGTTGATTCTTCCTACCCAAGAACATGGAGTATTTCTGCATGTATTTCATTCTTTGATTTCTTTCATTAGAGATTTGTAGTTTTTCTCCTACAGATCTTATACATGTTTTGTTAGATTTGCACCTAAGTATTTCATTTGGTGGGGGTGCTAATGTGGAAAGCACTGTTTTTAATTTTCAAATTGTTTATTAATATTATATAGATAAGTGATTGGCTTTTGTGCTTAATCTTGTATCCTGTGACTTCGCTATGATTGCTTATTAGTCCAGAAGTTTTTAAGTTGTTGATTCTCTCAGATTTTCTACATATATGATATCATCTGTGAATAGAAATGGTTTTATTTCTTTCTTCTCAGTTTGTATGCCTTTTATTTCCTTTTTTTTGGCTTACTACATTAGCTAGAAATTCAAGTGCAGTGTTGGGAAATCTGTATACATTTTTTTTTTTTTTTTAATTTTCTTGTCTTACTTCATTGGCTTGGGCCTCAAATGCATTGTTGAAAAAGGGTGGTGAGAGGGGACTTCCTTGCCCTGTTCCTGATCTTAGATCACAAGCTTCTAGTTTCTAGTTTCTAGTACCATTAAGTACAATGTTAGCTGTAGTATTTTGTAGATACTCTTTATTAAGATATTCCATATCTACTTCTAGGTTACTAACAGTTTTTATTATGAATGGCTGTTGGACTTTATCAGATGCTTTGTAGCTATTGATAAAATTACATGATTTTTCTTCTTTAGCCTTTGATATGATATAGTATATTAATTGAGTTTTTTAAAATGGTAAACCAGCTTTGTATACTTGGAATAAATCCCTTGGTGGTGGTATATAATATTTTTTTCACACAATATAAATTTTTACTTTTTTTTTTTTTTAAACACACATTGCATATACGTTCATGAGAGGTATTAGTTGATGTTAGGGTAACACTGGTGTCATAGATTGAGTTAGGAAGGGGGTGCCTGGGTGGCTCAGTGGGTTAAGCCTCTGCCTTGGCTCAGGTCATGATTTCAGGGTCCTGGGATCAAGCCCCACATCCGGCTCTTCTGCTCTGTGGGGAGCCTGCTTCCCCCCGCCTGCCTCTGCCTCTCTGCCTACTTGTGATCTCTGTTAAATAAATAAATAAAATCTTTTAAAAAAAAAAGGTTGAGTTAGGAAGAATTTTCTTTCTGTTTTCTTAAAGAGACTAGAAAATTGGTATACTTTCTTAAAGTTTCCTTTATTTTAGGGAAAATTCATCAGTAAACCCAAGCAAGCCTGGTACTTTCTGTTTTGGAAGGTCATTGATTATTGACTCAATTTTTAAAATAAATCTAGGCCTTTTCGGACTTTTTGATGTGAATTTTGGCAGATTGTGTCTGTCTGTGAATAGATCTGTCTCATGTAGGTTGTCAGATTTGTGGGCATAGAGGTGTTCATATTGTTCCTTTATCATCCTTTTAATGTCTATAGAATCTGTAGTAACATCTTTCCTTTCATTTCTGTTATTGGCCATTTGTATTTTTTCTCTTTTTTCTTAGTTAGCCTGGCTAGAGACTTACCAGTTTTATTGATCTTTTCAAAGAACCAGCTTTTGGTATTATAGATTTTTCTCTAATGATTTTCTGTATCCAATTTAGTTGATTTCTGCCCTAATTTTTTTTCTTAATTTCTTTTCCTCTGCTCTTTCTGGATTTCAGTTACTCTTCTAGGTAATTGATTTTAGATATTTACTTCCTTAGAGATGCCTTTGGTGCTGTATGTTTCCCTTCAGGCACTGATTTCACTGCATCTCTTAAGTTTTGACAAATTCATTTTCATATTCATTTAATTCAGAATATTTTGTCTTGAAATTTTTTATCTTGATCTTGAGATCAAATGTCGAGATTTTTTTGACGTATATTGTGTTTTGTATGTACACTATACACATGTATATACATATTCACTGAGTCATAAACATACATAATTGGATACAATGTTGTTTTGAACAAACAGTGTTAGATCAGTTAAGAATAATAATAAAAGTTTTTAGTTTACCTTCATTTATTCTATCTCAGTTCTCTTTTTTTATGTGGATCTATGTTTTCCTGACCTTTATTAATTTTCTTCTTTCTGAAGAACTTTTTAACATTTCTTGTAAACAGGTCTTCTGGCAACAAATTCTCTCAATTTTTCCTTGCCTAAGAGTCTTTATATCTCCTTCACTTTGGAAGGGTAATTTCACAGGGTACAGAATTTTAGGCCAGTTATTTCTTTTCTCTCAACATTATATATATTTCACTCCAGTCTCTTCTTGCTTGCATGGTTTCTGAGAAGTCAGACATAGTTCTTATCTTCACTTCTGTAGAGGTAGAAGAGGTAATTTTTTTTTTCCTCTCACTTCTTTTGGGATTATTTTTCTTTATTTTTGATTTTCTGTAGTTTGAAAATGATGTGCCTAGGTATAGTTTTTTTCACATTTGTCCTGCTTGGTGTTCTTTGAGCTTCTTGGACCTGTATTTGGTGTCTGATACTATTTTGGGTAAAGGCTTAGTCATTAGTGTTTCAAATATTTCTTCTGTTTTTCTTTTCTCTTTCTGTTATTCTCATTACACAGTTTTTGGTTGTCTCACTGTTCTTAAACTTGTGTTTCAGTCTTTTATCTCTGCTTTTAGTTATGGAGATTTCTACTGAGATATCATCAAACTTAGAGATTTGTTAGCTACATCTAGTCTATTAATGTCTTTGAGTCTGTCAAAGGCATATTTTGTTTCTGTTTCAGTGTTTTTGATTCCCACCATTTCTTTTTAGTTCCTTCTTAGGATTTCCATCTCTGCTTTCATTGGCGCATCTGTTTTGCATACTGTTTACCCATTAGAACACTTCGTGTATTATAGTTGTTTTAAATTCTTGGTTTGATACTTGTAACATTTCTGTCAGAGCTGAGTCTGGTTTTGATGTTCTGTGTCTTAAAATTTTTTCTTGCCTTTTAGTATGCCTTGTAATTTTTTCTTGATAGCCAGACATGTTGTACTTGCTAAAATGAACTGCTGTAAATAGGCCTTCAGTTATGTGGTGAAGTGTGTGTCAGGGAAGTGTTTTATAGTCCAGCTGTTAGGGCTCAGTCTTTTCTTCCTTCAGCTTTATTAAAGTATAAATTGACAAAATTATTTATACTTAAAGTGTGCAGTTTAATGTTTCGGTATACATATACATTGTGAAATAATCCCTACAATTAATCTAATTAACATATCTATCACTACATATAGGTCTCCTCTCCCACCACTTTTTTTTTTTTTTTTTTTTGGTGGTAAGAAAAGCTATATCCTCTTAGCAAATTTCAGGTGTATAATATACATTATTGTTAATTATCACATTGCTATACCTTTGACCTCAGAACTTATTTAGGTCTTAATCTTTTTGTGGTCCTCTGTGTACTTGAACTTCTCAAGTGATTTTTACCCTTCACCCCTTTTAGGTAGGGCAATGACTGGAGGGACCTGTAGTCAGTTATTTCCCTTTCCCTAGGTTACTTTGGTTCTGATAAAACTTCAGGGTAGGCTCTGCTTAAATAATTTCTCCTGAGAGCAGATTTTATTAGGAAGAACAGAATGCTCTGGTGTATTTCAGATTGCTTCCTTTTCTCTTTCTCTTCTGGACACATCAGGGGATTTTTCTCTGTTACTCACCATGAGGACTCGGTAGAGCTCCAAGAGGTGAAACAAAAAAGTGTGGGGAACTTCAGTGACTGGTTCCCTTTGAAGTTTTTTTTTTTTTTTTTTTAATTTTATTTATTTGACAGACAGAGATCACAAGTAGGCAGAGAGAGGGGGGAGGAAGCAGGCTCCCCGCTGAGCAGAGAGCCCGATGCGGGGCTCGATCCCAGGACCCTGAGACCATGAGACCATGAGACCATGACCTGAGCTGAAGGCAGAGGCTTAACTCACTGAGCCACTCAGGTACCCCCGCTTTGGAGTTTTTAATCTCAAGAGTTGTCCACACTGAGCCTCCAGAAATTTGTCGGTCATAGCTCAGGTCAGGTTTCCTGACCCCACCACTGTTTTCCTGCAGAGGACTGTCTCTCTGCTCTTGGTTTTCTGCTCCAGTAAGTTGTGATTCCTTGTGTTCATCTGCCTGTCTCTAATTTTGGGGGCAGTGGTTTGCTCTGTGACTTCATTTCTTTCACAGCTCTAAGAAAAGTTGTTGACTTTTCCGAATGCACACACCGTTGGATTTCAAGCTTCTTTCAGGCTGGGGTAGAAACCAGAAGTCTTCTGATTTTTCTAATAAAAATTTTGGTTTGTATTTTTTAGGTGAGCAATCATATAATCTGCAGATAATGTTAATTTTTAATCAACACTATTTTTCTACCCTCCTCTTTAATCATATTATTGTAACTTTAATTTTTTTTAAATATCCCCAGTAATGTCCCTTATCTGGCTATATTAGAAATGCCTTAGGTGTTTCATTGTGGTATGGTAGTAATTATTGAGGTTTTTTTCCCCCACCCTCCACTCTTATTAGTTTTTAATAGCCTTTCCCATGTTAAGGAAATACCTTTATTTATTTATTTTTTAAAGGGAACACCTTTCTTCTTTTTTTTAAGATTTTGTTTGAGAGAGAGAGAGAGAGCATGCACACCAGTGCTCAAGTTGGTAGAGGAAGAAGTAGACTCCCCTGCTGAGCAGGGAGCCAGAGGCAGGGCTCTATCCCACTGGGATCGTCACCTGAGTGGAAGGCAGACAGTTAAACAGACCAAACCACTCATGTGCCCCAGGAAGTACCTTTCTAATAGGTCTTTACCAAGTGTATTTTTGAGAACTGCTGTGGAGTTTTTCAGTTTTTTTCCTAAGCATTGGTAAAGGTAATAAAGTTTTTCTGGAACTGGCCCTTTATTTCCAGTTCAGTTTCTTTTTTCAGTGTTTGACTCTTGGCATATAAAACAATAGGTAAATATCCATTTAAAAATAATATTGTTCCACTTTTTTAAATTTATCAAATTTATATTTAAGATTCAGCTCTTCCTATGTTTCTTTTTTTTTTTTTTTTAAGAGTTTATTTATTTGACAGAGAGAGAGAGATCACAAGTAGGCAGAGAGGCAGGCAGAGAGAGGAGGAAGCAGGCTCAGTGCTGAGCAGAGAGCCGATTGCGGGGCTCGATCCCAGGACCCTGAGATCATGACCTGAGCCGAAGGCAGAGGCTTAACCCACTGAGCCACCCAGGCGCCCCATCTTCCTATGTTTCTATGTGTGTTTTCATTCATATGCGCATTGTCATTTTGCTCCTTGTGTTGTCTGTAATGCTATTTAATAATGCTATTTAGATGGCGAACTTCTTGAGGAAAGCAGTGCCACTTGCATAAAGTAGTCTTCTTTCAGGAAAACCATTCATTCCCTTCCTCTACACCCCCCAGGTCTCTCCCCCCCCCACCCCCCCCCCCCCCACCCCACTGCCCCCGACCATCTCTAATTAACCTTTACTCATCCTTCACTCTCCTACGATCCATAGTACACCTGGTTTCTGGAAAGACCCATCATTCTGAAATCTCAGGTAGTCGTCTTTGAATGATGCATAATTGAGAAAAGTTCTATATTTTGGAGGGTTTGCTTAGATTTTAACAATGTACTTGCTTATAGCTCTCTATTTCACTAGAGTTGCTGCTTCTGGAGTCTCTTATGTTTACCTAGCCCAGGTCAAAATTACTTGACCAGAAGGATACAGGGGAATGACTGTTTCTGTTGGAAGGGAGCTCAGAGGAGGAAGGTAGAACATTTAATCTTGCTTAGGGCTAAAATTTTATAAAACATTTTTTGTTTTCATAGAGGCTCATTGATATGGGACATCAGTAAATTGAGAGCAAGATTAGGAGTTTGTATATTTTTTTGTTCATTTACTCAACAATAACATACATATTGAGTACTTATTATATTTCCAGTAATACTCTATTCGATATAATAGAATATAATAAAAATGGAGTAAGGAAGACAAATCCCAGCTTTTGTGGAACATAAACTCTGTTAATAGGGAGACAATAAATACCTAGAGAAGTAAGTAAATATGATAATTTCGGATAGTCATAAGCATTATGAGGGAAATGAAACCAGGAAAAGAAATAAGAGTGTAATAAAATAGGATGAAGGGAGGCGGCATCTGGGTGGCTCAGTTGGTTAAGCTTCTGCCTTGTGCTCAGGTGAGAATCCCAGGGTGCTGGGATCAAGCCCCTGCATGTCAGCCTCTCATCCTGGAGATTTTGGTCTCCCTGCTCAGCAGGGAATTTGTTTCTCCCCCTCCCTTTACCCCTTCCTTCCACTCTTGTTTTCTCTTGCATGCTCTGTGCATTTCTCTCTCTCTCTCTCTCAAATAAATGGATTAAAAAAATCATTAAAAAAATTTATAGAATAGGATGAAGGGAAGCTAGATATTGGGACCTTTTTAGATTGGGTGAATCAGCTTTGAGGATTCATGTTAGCTTATAGTTGTACTTAGGGGGGAAGGCTTAATGTCTCTGAATGTCTCAGGGGAGCATCCAAGTAAAGGAAGCAATAAATACAGAGACTCTGGGGTGGAAGGAAGCTGTTTAAGACTGGAAAGAAGGCTGGTGTTGTTGGAGATAGTGAGCTAGGAGAGAAATCAAGAGTTATAGTCTTAGAAACTATGGTAAGGAGCTACTAAAAGAGTTTAGATTGCCAAGCTATCTTAAATGAATGATTTTGCTTTGACTATTGAGTTCCTCTGTTAATGCTTTCCTTTGAAATTTAATCTTTAAGATTAAAATAAGATTAGAGTAATTGTCTATATTGCCTGAAGTGATAGGAAAGAAAAAATTCTGGATAAAAATCTTATGGTGTCATGTTTGCAGTTAATTTATTCAAAATTAAGGTTTTATAGTTTAATATTTTGAATAAGTAGTTATTCCCCAATACAGCTACATAGCAGAACTACTTTAGAAATTTAAAATACAGATTTCCTAAGCCTCATCCCTTAGGAATCAGGGAATGGACCTTGGGAATCTCTTTCTAAAAGTTCCCCAGATAATACTCAGAGCCAGTACTCAGATGTGAGTTTGGGAATCTTTTACCAATGAAATTTTTACCTAGTATAAGTTTGTTCATTATAAACAAACTTATTAAATGAGTTGTTGAGATTATACAAATTTCTTATTTCATATTTAAGAGCAAAGGGTATTCAGTGCTTTAAAATAAAAAATATATTAAGTGACAGTTTAAGGAATGAAGAATAAAGTACTTATTGGCTAATCACTCTTGTTGCTCACACTGTTGAGGAGATCCCAAAACATGCTGTGTTTTGTATAGTTTTCTGGTTTAAAAAAGAAAGAAAAGTGTAGTGGTAAAAATAGATAAAAATAATTTATATTTCTGTTGAACTCAAGACTAGTTATTTGTCTAAGACAGAGGATGCAAACTAGGTAGAATTAGTCCACACAAAATAAACCAGTACTTAAGAATTCAGATTTCCTATAGGCATGATTTCCAGCTTCTCTAAAAAAAGATCAGAACATTCTCATGATATTGAGCCTGCATTCCTGTATGGTAGTTGCTGGAGTAGATGGCTATAGTCTCCATTCACTGCAAGTATTATACACACTTAAAAGCAGTAATCTTTGCTCATTTAGGCTTATTTTTGATATCTGCTCAAGACCTGTGTTATGGTTATCAGTATAGGCTGAACCTGAGTCTCATTTGTGAAAGGAGAAGAGATAGAAAATTCAAGCATTTATTTTACAGCTATTCCTTTATAAAAGGCAGATTATCTTAAAATGATATGGTTTAACAAGATAGATAATAAATAGAATCTAAATTACTACTTTAATTAATCTCTGTTACTGGAGAAATGAGTGTTTGACAGTTATTGTATCAGTCCATTAGTACTTTTGCATTCATATTGTACTTTGGATAAACTAGGCTTCTCTTTCACATTTTAAGACAGAAACCATTTTCTTGGCTTTCATTATACTTTATGCCACAACATTTCCTACCTCCCTTTAGTACTGTGACCCCAATCCCTGACTCCTCTCTTCTGTAAAAGGAGTAGTATTTCTCCCAAAGCTCAGTCTCAGTAGCATATTCTACTTATCTTTTATGAAGGCTTCGAATTCACTTTCAAAACTCCATTTCCAGAATTAACCAGTTGTTCCTCTGAACCCTAATGGCTGTTTAAAACAAACATTTCCCTTATTATCTGTTCATTAGTTGGATTGTAAATTCTTTGAGAACAAGGACTGTGTTTTTATTCATCTTTGGATATTTTTTGTTCAGTATATTATTTGACTTGTGAAAGGCATCCAGTCCATCCATCCATTTAATTTTTTTTAATCTGTTATGTGCTATGAACTGTTGAATTACTTTGGCTCTCCATGGCTTTTTAGTTATTCCCCTTGAATGTTCTTACTACACTTGACAACGGAACTCTTATCTTAGATTGACGACTTTTCTACATCCCTTACACTGCGTGCAGCACCACTAGACTGAATCTTTACAAGTTTACAGTCCTGGAGATTATCTTTGTATTTTTTGTATTCCCTATTTATTTCATAGTATTTGTTCTATGCCTTGTACGTCTCTCTGTAAAGACATTGCTATATTCCCAGGGTTCATTACTGAAATAGTACTTGGATTCATATAGCATTTTCTTAGCTGCCAAGATTGCTTCCTGACTCTTTCAAGCTTTCCTGATCCTACTTTTTAATAAAATTATTCTTACCTGCCAATTTAATGATATGCCCCTGGCACAGAAGCCTAGAATAGTTCCCTTTTGAGTATGCAAAGTGTTGACCAGTAGGATTCCTGTTGAGTCTGATTTTTGTTATCCTCAGTAACCTTCCAACTTACACAGGAATAACATACACATTGCATACTCTTAGTCTTTCATTGTATTCCGCCTACTTTAAATGACTTTTTTACCTTGAATCCATGCCTGTGTTTCCTCCCTCAACATTGTAATGTCTGTCTTTTGTTTCAGTATGCCAACCATAGCTTGATTCTTTTTCTTTTAAAAGAAGAGCTCTGCTTACTGTTTGGGGAGAATCACCCCTTCTTCACTTTGAGGCCTTTGGTTTGAGTCGCATGACCGACCCTTCATAGGTGTGATTTGTTTAGGAATTATCCAATAACCCAAGCTAGACAAATCAGAGACAGTGAGACTCAATTCCAGGACTTTTGAACTCTGA
This sequence comes from Lutra lutra, assembly GCF_902655055.1. NCBI lineage: Eukaryota > Metazoa > Chordata > Mammalia > Carnivora > Mustelidae > Lutra > Lutra lutra. The sequence continues at coordinate 58,122,072 of NC_062284.1, forward strand.
GAAGAGGCTGTTTCTGCTGTAACAAGAGGATTTTGTGCATTTGGAGCTAATGGGGTGAATGAGATAAGTAAGGAATCTTAACCAGAGCCATCTTTATGTTTTTTTTTTTTTTTTTAAAGATTTATTTATTTATTTTAGAGCACGAGCAAATGAGCATGGTTGGGGAGGGGCAGAAGGAGAGGGAGAGAGTCTTAGACAAAGCGCTGGGTACGGAGCCCAATGCAAGGTTCCATCTCACGACTTTGAGATCACGACTTGAACAGAAACCAAGAGTTGGACGCTTTACCAACTGTGCCACCCAGGCACCTTTAGAGCCAACTTTACAATGAAGTTAACTGTATTTAAAATTAAAATGCTTTTAGTTTGAAGCATTGTCAGTACACTTCAAACAGCATAATAGCAGGAATCCTGCTAAATTTCCCATATCGGCAGTTGTATATTGTGTCCACATGCAGGCAGGGGTTGTGTATACATGGAAATGTGCAAGAGGTATAGATAGCATCTTAACTTATTCTGTGAGAATCCTAAAGCTTCTTGGAACCTTGAGATAAAAATTTATTATTCAGTAGATGTATACTTAAAATGTGAATACTATTTTTTTTCAGTGAGTTATATCAACCATGCATTGGCTTGGTTGTAAATGATGATAAACAGTAGGCTTTCTATTCAGACCTTTATTTGAACACTTGCTCTATCACTTATTATCTATGTAATTAGGTATGAAAAAAATGAGGGTTTGAGGAAATCTCACTGAAAGAAAAACTAGCTCTGCAACTGAATCTCAGTTATTTTAATTTTAATCTTATTTGGAGAAATGTTATCAAATGTCTTTGTTTTGATCCCCAAAGGGATCCCTGTTCTTTTGATTCATTGTCAGCTGCCAGACTTTCTCCTCAGAATGCTTGATTCAGAGGAGCATATGTCCTGCCTTTCCACTTTTAAAATCTACTTAGTGCCAGTACAAATTGACTGACAGGTCTTGGAAACTTCCTCTCCTGCTTTCTCTCCCCACAACTCCAGGTACATTTTTGATGTTATTTCAAAATGTTCCTTCACAGTCCACTTTTTATTTTATATTATTTTAATTTTTTTAAAGATATTATTATTTATTTGACACAGAGGGAGAGAGCATAAGTAAGCAGAGAGGCAGGCAGAGGAAGAGGGAGAAGGAGTCTGCCAGTTGAGCAGGGAGCCCAATGCCACACTCGATCCCAGGACCCTGGAACCATAAGCTTAGCTGAAGGCAAATGCTTCACCTGCTGAACCATAGTCCACTTTTTAAATAAGATACTACTAGAATTTTTTCTGCCTTTATGAATGAGATTTTAGAGGATGTATTGTTGGAATATATCTTATTTGTTAAAGGCAGCAATACTTTTCAGATTTACAACCCACATTGTTAAAAAGTATATGTGTTAGAAATACTAAGGTCATTTTTTTATTGATTTTATTCTTAGTTGTAATGAATAAGTTACATATAATGAGGCAATATTCATATTCTGATAGCTGAAAGTAATAGAATGAATTATAATGACTGAACACTTCTTTAAATAAAATATTTATGTAAATGTGTCCCATCTAATTGGCAGTTAATCTGTTTTAGATAATAGTAAAAACTTAACCAAATCCATTCTTCTTCTTCTTTTTTTTTTTTAAGTTTTATTTATTTAAGTAATCTCCACACCCAATGTAGGGCTGGAACTCATGACCTCAAGATCAGGAGTTGCACGCTTTTCTGACTTAGCCAGCCAGGTGCCCCCTCCATTCTCCTTTTTTATGGAAAATGATTTGGGGTTAATTTTTTAAGCTCTGGTTCTTTGGAATCCTGATAAAAGTGGAATGTGAGTGTGTTATTAGGCAGCATTGCTAATTGGTTAACAGCATGTGGACTGGGACAATTGTGAATGAGCTATATATTGGGTGGAAAGCCAGAGCTTTACCCTGTCCTGAGCGTGGTGTATTCTTTTACCTGCGTGTATCCCTTTCCAGGACTTCAAGAAGCTATGTCCATGGTAGTAGTATCAGATATTTTGGTTCCCGTTTGGGGCTTTTAAGCCAGGAATGATTCTATACACTCATGATTTCATACCGTAGGGTTTTATTCCCTCACAACTGAACTATCAGTTAAGGAGCTAAAGAATAGCCTGTGAATTGCTATGAGGACACCTGCTGAAGAGGAGTCTTGAAGTTGCTCTGCTGGGTGTCCTGTGCTGTGTTTTCTTGAGTTAAAGATGCTAGGTAGCTAATTCACATTGTGTGGATTTTGATTAGAGGGTAGATGTTACAGATGTTCTTTTGCTTTTATTATGACATGCAGATGTGATAGTGCTCATTAGTTGTAGTAGAAGAGAATTGTGATGGAACAATACAATGTTTAATGTCAAATCAAGTTCTTGGTCTATTCAAGGTGCTATGGATGGTATAGGAAATTTAAGATGTAAATGGGAGAAGGTTAAAACTAGATGATACAAGGCAATGCTAGAGGAATCATAACTAGTAACTGCATAATGAAAGAGATTATAAATACACTGAATTCACCAGAAGGAGAAGCCTTTATAGCCTCTAAAAGGTAAGACAAGTATTAGCTATGGGTCTTTTATATTGGTGTAAAGAGCATTCCAGAAGAGGAAATGAAATGAAAGGTAGGAATATACATATATTTATTTCTTTGGTGGCTACTTCAGTTTATAATAAGTAGAAGGTATCAGGGATTAGCTCCAAGTATTATATGAGAGAAAGTGAGCATTCCAGATTTTAAGAATGTTTTCTTTCAATATATGCTCACCTGACAAGTTATTTTTGTAATCTTTTTGTTAGATTTCCTTTCCAACATGGTAGCTGTTAGCTACATATGACTATAGAGCACCAATCAGAATTGATATGTGCTGTGTATAAAATGTGCACCAAATTTCAAAGACTTAGTATGAAACAAGTGGAAGATTCCCATTATTTTATATTGAGCATCTATTAAAATGACATTATGTTGGATAATTAAAATTGGATTAATTAAAATATGCTATTATTTTACCTCCTTTTCCTTTTTTTTTAATTGAGGCAAAAGTCACATAACATATTTAACCATTTTAAATTGTACAATATAATGGTATTTAGTGCAGTCACAGTGTTGTGCAACCACCATCTCTATCTAGTTCAGAATAGTTTCATCATCCTAAAAACATACCTCATATACATTAAAGAGTTACTCCCCAACCTGCAGACCAACAGCCTATTTTCTGTTTATAGATTTACCTATTGTAGTTATTTTATATAAATGGAATCAAATAATATGTGGCCACCTGTGTATAGCTTCTTTAACTTGTATGAGTAATATTTGTAAGGTTGCGTGTTATTGCATATCAGTGCTTAATCGTTTTTTATAGATAATGTTATAGTCATTATTTAAAGTGTGGTATTCAGGTCCCCAACTATTACTGCAGATCTACTTCTCTCTTCATTTTTTTCAGGGTTTACTTTGTATAGTTTGGGACTCTGGTCCATACACCATATTAATGACCCTTTTATCAATATATAATGACCTTCTTTTTCTCTTGTAACTTTTTTTTTTTTTTACTTTAAGACTATTTTCTCTGATATTAATACATCCATTCCAGCTCTCTTTTGGTTATTGTTTCATGGAATATTTTTTCCCATCTGTTCTTTTCAACCTGTTGGTAGTTTTTGATGTGAAGCGAGTCTTCTGTAGACCGTATACGGTTGGATGATGTTTTTTTAAAATCCTTTGTGCCAGTTGGTCAGCAGCACTTCATTCATTTACATGTGATTACTGTTAATGAAGTACTTCTGCCTGTTTGCCATTTGTTTTCTGTATACTTTACACCTTTTCTGTTTCTCATTTCTCTTTTTTTCCCCTCTTTTGTGCATTTTTTATAGTGTATTTTCAATTCTCTTTTGTATATATCTGTGTGTGTGTGTGTGTGTGATACTTCCTTATTGGTTATCGTGGAAATTACAGTTAATACCTTAAATTTATAACAACTTAGTTTAAATTGATACTAGCTTAGCTCTAATAGCACACAAAAGCTGTACTCCTATACAGGTCCACTGTATGTTGTTATTGTCACAGTTTACATCTTCATACATTAATGTGCCCATTAATACAGATTTATAATTATTGGAAACAAGAAAAATCTACAAACCAAAAAATAGAATAATAATGGCTTTGTATTTCCCTCTTTAACCCTACCACAATTCTTTATTTCTTCATATGGCTTTGAATTATTGTCTAGTGTCCTTTATTTCATCCTGAAGGATTCTTTTTAGCACTTCTTGTACAACTGATCTACTAGTGGCAACCACCTCAACTTTTAGTTATCTTAATTTCTTCTTCATTTTTGAAGGATAGTTTATATATAGAGTTCTTAATTTGACATTTTCCCCCCAGCACTTTACTTCATTCTACTACCTCTGGCCTCCATTGTTTTCTATGAGAAATGGACTGCTAATCCTATTGGGAATCCCTTGAATATGATGAGTAGTTTTTCTCTTGCTGCTTTTCAAGACTTTTTGTCTCTTAACAACTTGATTATAATGTGTCTCAGTTTCAAAACTATTTATCTTTTTTTTGGAGTTTAACTTCTTGGATGTGTAGATTTATGTCTTTTATCAAATTTGTAAAGGTTTTTCTTTTTTATCTTTTTTTTCCATTTCTCCAAATACTCTTTCTGCCTGTTTCCCTTTTGTCTTTCTGAGGTTCTCTGATGCATGTGTGTTGGTACATTTGATACTGCCTCACAGATTTCTTAAGCTCTGTTCATTTTTCTTTATTTTTCTTTCTACAACTCTGACTGGATCATTTTGGTTGAATCTCACTGATTCTTACTCCTGATCAAACCTGGTATTAGAATTTTTTCATTTCAGTTACTATTCTTTTTTTTTTTTTTTTAAGATTTTATTTATTTATTTGACAGATAGAGATAGGCTGAGAGGCAGGCAGAGAGAGGAGGAAGCAGGCTCCCCGCTGAGCAGAGAGCCCGATGCGGGGCTCGATCCCAGGACCCTGGGATCATGACCTGAGCCGAAGGCAGAGGCTTTAACCCACTGAGCCACCCAGGCGCCCCTTCAGTTACTATTCTTAACAATTCCAGAATTTCTATTGGGTTCATTCCTGTAATTTTTCTTTTCTTTCTTTCTTTCCTTTTTTTTTTTTTTTTAAGGTTTATTTATTTATTTTAGAGAGAGAGTGGGAGTCAAGCAGACTCTCCTGAGTGTGGAGCCTGATATGGGGCTTGATCCCAGGATCCTGAGATTATGAAGTTAGCTGAAGCCAACTGTCAGACGCTTAACTGACTGAGCTACACAGGCACCCCTTATAATTTGTTTCCTTATTAATACTTTCTCTTTGCTTAAACATCATTTTCATGGTTTTCTTTACTCTGAGTATGTGACAGTTTATGTAAGTCCATAAGTAACTCCAATGTCTTTACTGCTTCAGGGACCGTTTTTGTTAATTTCATCTGTGAATGGCCCAGACTTTCTTGTTTTTTATATGCTTTGTAAATTCTTTTGGTGAAAACTGAAGAGTTTGAATATTAGAATGAAATAACTCTGGAAATCAGATTCTTCCCACTCTTCAAGGTTTGTGGCTGGTCATGGGCTGTATTTTAATTTTCTGAACTCTGAAGTCTTTATTCTTTGCCATGTGTGGTCTCTGTAGTCTCTCTTCTTATAACCTGGGGTCATCTCATGTTTTGACAGAGATTTCCTTGAACTCCAGGAGCTAAAAAGAAAGAAAGAAACAAAGGAAAACTCTCCCAGTCTTAACAGATCATCTCTGTATCACAGCACTCCTTCAGTGCTTAGCCAAGCTATTTATAGCTGCCTTACCCTTTCCTTCCCACTTGTGCTGAGCTTAGAGGTCAGCCCCAGAGAGTCTTTTGGAACTTTGTCCTGGCTATGCATGGGGCTTTCTATATCTCCCAGTCTATAACTGTTTTTGATTGTTCTAATTCCTTAAAGAAACTCTCCCAACTTTTCCTCCCAGACTCTTGGTACATATTTTGCTGGCCATCTGTAATATTTTGCCCTTCGCAGCAGCTGGCTGTTTGTTTGTCTTATGATGTGTTCGAGGAATGCAGGCACCTTATGTCAGTCCTTCAGAGAGCGCCTGATACAGTTCTTTGATGCTGCAGTCTGGCTCTGCTTTCTCCAGAACCAGGGACCAGGATCTCATGCTGAGAACACAGGTTGCCCTGTTTAAGATTACCTCTGAGGGTGGGGTTGAGGAGTGGGTTTAGGCCAAGGACAAGTGCCACAAAGCTTTCCTACCATTCTCAAGTTGCCCTTAGATTTAAAATTTGCTTGGTCACTGTAAATCTTTGACTATTTTCTAGAGTTCTGACAAAGTTGATTCTGTTTGCTCTGCTTTTTAGTATTTCTGTTGAGGGATGGGCCTTTGAAGCTAACCTTCTCTCGTATTTTCACTGTTGGCCTACTTTTCTACTTTTTTAATGTAACTAACTACCAGAAAATTAATAATTACATACATGGCTTGGATTATATTTCTATTAGACCACACTGTTGTAGGGTATTGCATTTTCAGTAGAAATTGAGTTCCTTTATGTTGCATTTGGAAGGAATAATACCTGAAATCCTCAAAGATCCTGCAGTTGCACAATTAGGAATAGCTATTTGCCATTATACTTTTTATTTTCAGATTAGTGTGGCATCTTTAGAGAATCTCTAAACATCCTTCTATAGGATGAAGTATTACTAACATTGTGTAATTATGTACCTACATCATTGAAGACTCCTAAATTTTGACTAGATTCTCATATGATTAAGTGTTTAAATCATCTTGGGCTTTGAGCTTTTTTTTCCCAAAGCACTCTTCATATATATTTGTAAGAATTGTTGAGCATTCTTCATGCTTCTTCATCTGATTTTCTTTTCTATTTCTGGATTCAATTTTACAAGCATTTATTAAATACATATTTTATGGAGGTACTCCTGGACTTTCAAGTGTTGGGCATATCCAGGACTACCAGATACTCATGTTGGTGATTTTCTTAAATACTGTATGGAGAGATATTTCCTTTTTCTCAGGAGATTAATCTGCTGATTAGTTTTGGTCTCTGCCACTGACTCCATATCTTTTCAGCATCCTCAGCTTGTTTGCCTAATCAGTAAAAAATTGGCATCCTAGATATGCAGGCTTGTCAGCTTACCCTCATTATTCCTCTGTTCCTTGCCCTTCAGTGCCAAGGCACTGTATACCTTCTCAGCATGGGTAAAAGCTTTACTCTCAATTCTTGCTTCCTGGTGTATTTGAAAAAGTAAATGCTCATCATCTCTACTAAGTGAGGTTACATGTATAAAACCATATAGAAGGAGTTGGCAACATATTCAAAGGTTGGGGGTACTAAATATAAAGGATTCTGCTGGATTTCTTAGTGAAAACATATTATTTGTGTTGACAGTGAAAGAATTACTTCCTCATGAGTGTCATTTGAATCTCCATGCATCTGTTCTCTGACCGGAGAGATGGATAATCTCTCATCAAATGTTCTTGGTATTGACCTGATACACTTAGATGAGAATTACTTCATCTTTGTCATAAACCCACAAATTTTTCATTAGTATTTCTGGTAGCACTGATAAGATCAGGCAATAAAATTTTACTAAAGATGCCAAGAAACAAGAGATACAGATTACTATGCCTTCCAACCTGGTACAAAGGAACTAATCATGTAATTACATAGTGGTATACACAAGGATATCAAGTACCTTACCTAAATCAGTGTCCCTTTTTTGTTTTAAAGAGGAATTATTAACCACAGCTAACTATCAAGTATGAATTATTTTGAGTCTTCTACTCACACTTTACATGATGGAAGCATTTATAAGAGAAACTTAACCCAATGATAGGCATCAGGGGAGACTTTCTGGAAAGTAAGAAATAAAACTAGATAATGTATTATAATTTAGAGATAATCCATGTTCACTTTGGATTCTATAAGAATACCTCTCTGCTAAACCTATGTCTGCTTTCAAAGGATAGAAATCATTTTTCTTCTACCACGCAGGAATCCCTCTCAGGCCTTCCCTCTTCAAAACCTTGATCTGAGGTGTAAGACTTAGGAAGACTAAGAAATTCCCTCCTTGCCTTTCATCTTCTCTGGTTGTATGTCTTTATAAAACTCATTATTTGTACTTCGAACATGAGAATATCCAACTTTCTTCAGGCATGTCGTTATTTCCTTAACGAGCCAGGTATCTTTAGAAGAAATACATGCATATGATGTAGTTTGTGGGATGTTCTATGGAATGTAGAGAGGGCTAAGATGCTAGGCTATATTTTTTTTTTAAAGATTTTATTTATTTATTTGACAGAGAGAGATCACAAGCAGGCAGAGAGGCAGGCAGAGAGAGAGGAGGAAGCAGGCTCCCTGCCTAGCAGAGAGCCCGACGCGGGGCTCGATCCCAGGACCCTGAGATCATGACCTGAGCCGAAGGCAGCGGCTTAACCCACTGAGCCACCCAGGCGCTCCATGCTAGGCTATATTTAAACAAGTCTCTGTTATTAGGGAGAATTACACATTGTAAATAGGTGGGAGCAGTGATACTGGTCCTTTCAGGTTCTTGGGAGGGATTCAGTGTGCAGGATGGGGCAGGTTTTAACATCAGGGAGGGCAAGAAGGCTGTTAAAATCAATCTGCATTCCACTTAAAATTCATTGTTGTAGTATAAATGACAAGTGTACAAAAACTGCTAGCTCTTGTTACAGAGACAGGTACCATTTTGAGATCATAGCCCATCAAGAAGTGTGTGTGTAAGAGTTTGGTAAATACATTTTTGAATAAAGGGTAATACATACATATGGTACAAAATTAAAAAAAAACATAAGAGCATTTAATGAAAGGAAAATTACTCTTGTACCTCTCTTTCTCTCTTGCTAAAGAAAGTTAATCTGTTGCATAAAGATTCTATTCGTATGCATTTATCTGTGTGTGTGGTGTGTTTTCCCCACAAATGATAGCATACTAGACATATTTCATGTACCTTAAAAAAAAAATTAAAACCTAATAAAACCTGGAGATCTGCTCACTTGACACTATAAAGAACTTCTTCATATTTATCCTGGCTACACAGCATTGCATTCTTAGAAGTGGAGAACTTTTCCTGATGGTGGGACTCTGGTAAGAAAGAGATGTGCTACAAAAGGGTGAGAGGGAAGCAATGTCCTTGGCTTTCAGAATGGAAGAAGGCCACAGTCCAAGAAGTGGATGACTTTTAGAAATTGGAAAAGACAAAGAAACGTATTCTCTTCTGTATTACCCTGAAAAGAATGCAACACTGCTTGCACCTTAATTGTAGCCCAGGGAAGCCCTTTGGACTTCCAGTGCACAGAACCGTATAAATTTCTGTTGTTTTAATCGGCTGTTTTCAGTAATTTGTTATGGCAACAATAGAAAACTAATAGATATATGCTGTACATTCTTTTTCTCAATTTGTTACTCCTTTTTTACAGTATTGTTTATGGTATTTTTGCTATACAGGAATGTGTTTCATATAGTTGAATTTATCCCTTTATTTTATTTTATTTTTTTTAAGATTTTATTTATTTATTTGACAGACAGAAATCACAGGTAGGCAGAGAGGCAGGCAGAGAGAGAGGGGGAAGCAGGCTCCCCACTGAGCAGAGAGCCCGATGTGGGGCTCAGCTCGATCCCAGGACCCTGGGATCATGACCTGAGCTGAAGGCAGAGGCTTTAACCTACTGAGCCACCCAGGCGCCCCTATCCCTTTATTTTTTAATTGCCTCTTATTTTTTAATTGCCTTTATTTTTTAAAGGCCTGGATCTTAGGCCTTTCCTACTGTGGGATTATTTTGAAACTACTATATTTCATCTGATGCTTTTATCTCATTACAAACTCTGATATTAATGTTGGTTCCCTGTCTTCTACGTTCTGGTTTCTTATTGACAATGAATATTTTTATACTTCAGCTTTTCTAACATAGACCAAGAGTACTTCCAAAGATGAAATCATGTAATCAGTGCTGGTAATTAAGGAATCGGGGAATTAACAGTAATGGGGCCAGATGGCATGGGACATACAAAGTTGTAGAGTTTTAAACCAGACTTTGGTTGGTTGATGATACTGCCTAGCAGAACCTAGATTTGTTGACTCTTAAGGGATAGTTTGTGACTACCTCTTTATTTATTCTTTTTAGATTTTAGTTTTATTCCTCCTTCTTTTGGAAGACTTTCCAGATGCTTATGACTTGGTTAGAAGGGTCTTCATCATGTAAGCAGTATGTGGAAGAGTTAGAGAACTGATATTTGATACTTAGGTGTGGCTAACAATTCTTACTGAAAGTAAAAAGCTGTCTCCTGGGTTTATTATACAAAGCCATCATAAAGACAGATAGAGATAAATTTAGACAATTTCAGAATGCAGATATTATAATATCATAAAGTTGATTTAATATATGAAGGCATTATAATAGTAACATTCATTGGGTACCAAACTGTGAGCCAGGTACAATATTCAGCACTTTACTTGCATTTCCTCATTCACTTTTCATTCAAACACTGCAGTTAGATAGTTATTATCCCCATTTACAGAGTAGGAGAATGGGGGTACAGAGAGCAAAGTAATTTAATTTGCCCAAGATTATAACTTTTAAATGATGCACCTGCCTTTGGAATCTAGGAAGTCTGACTTGCTGTTAAACCCAATGCCATATGATGCTTTGGCGATTACTGTGTGGGAAATAATATTTGCTCCAAGTTTATAGTTGCCAATACAAAATGAGAAATTTAAGACCTTTACTTTTATAATCAAACTCAGTCTTTTATATCTTTATCTGTAAAATTTTTTAAAAAGATTTTATTTATTTATTTGACAGAGAGATAGAGAGCACAAGTAGGCAGAGTGGCAGGCAGAGGAAAAGGGAAAAGCAGGCTTCCTGCTGAGCAGAGAGCTCAACGTAGGGCTCTATCCCAGGACCCTGGGATCATGACCTGAGCCAAAAGCAGCTGCTTAACCCACTGAGCAACCCAGGTGCTCCTATCTGTAAAATTTTGAAATAATCTGTCTCATTAGTGTTGATGCAGTCAAGTTCTGTTACTGCACTTGGTCGTACATAGAGAGATTTTTAAAAATACAAATCAGAGTATTCTACTCCCTTGATAGATTTTTATCTTGTGGTCTCTTTATTGTGATAAAATAGAGTACTAACTTAGACCATGGTATGAAAGACCTGATAAATAAGATCCAGTAAGTTAACTTGATGTTTGTCCTTAAATGTGGTGTACTTGTTGTGTCATGCTCCCTCCATGGAGTGTTCTTAGCTTTTCTTCCACCTGATATAATGCTGTTCAGAACCCACATCAAATGTAAATTTTAGTCATCTCCTATACTCCCCATTTTGTGTTAACATATCCCACTATTTATATTTCTCACTAAATTATGAGCTTTGAGGAAGAGACCATAACTTCTAAATTTTGTCTCTGTATGAAGCATATAAATAAATGTTCCCTGGATAATTGAATAGATGAATGGGTAGTAATGCGGTTATCTTCTGAATACCATCTGTATTTTTTATGGGTGAGAAAATAAGTACTTATACTGTGAAATGCTATATCGTTCCGATTTACTTCTGTTTAATGCTTCCTTTTTCTCTTTACCCACTCTCTGTAATAATATTTAATACCTGGATGGTAATACTTACCTTAAATATACTGTTGAGGACATGGAATGTTTTGTCACAGTAAATATCTCCTTATGGAAAAATATAAATTCTTATTGTACTGAACAAACCTTAAGGGATTCTAAGTTTTGTTTTGTTTTAGTATTTCTAGCAATTTTGTTTGGTACTATTGTAGTTAGAAATGAAAAATAGTTATCTTTGCCTCCTGTATCTGGATTGCTTTCATATCCTCAGGAAAGTCTGCCCTCATCTTTCCTGATGCTACTATAACAAATTACTACAGACTTGGTGGCTTAAAATAACACAGTTTTGTTATATTGTAGTCTGGAGGTCAGATATCCAACTAGATCTTGTTGGGCTGAAATCAAGGTGGTGATAAGACTGCACTCCTTTTGGAGGATCTAGGGAATCGTTTTCTTGCCTTCTCCAGCTTCTAGAGGCCTGCATTCATTGGCTCATGACCCCTTTTTGCATCTTCAAAGCCAAGCAGTATAGCATCAAGTCTCTGATTCTGACCTCCTTGCCTGCCTCCCTTATCCTCTTTAATTGATCTTCTATTAGCTTTATTTTTGTTTTCTGGATATTAGTATATTTCATTTCCTTGGAAATGTAATAATTTTTTTATTTAAGAGAGGATGATGTAACTCCACTCCAGCCAGTGTTCAGGTAACTCATTTGCAAGGACTGTGAATCCCCAAAATTGTATTCAAATGTGATTTTTTTTTCTAAGTCTTATGTGTATTTTCTTCAGGGGAGATAGTTTGTAGCTTTAATCACAATTTCAGTAGTATCAATGATTATCCTGAGCCTCCAATTTAAGAACCATTACTGTACAAAACAACAAAATGACTTGTACAGTTCTGGTTTTTTCTTGAATCTGTTTCCTAAATGTATACATTTCTCATTGCCTACTGGTCATTAAATAATGGTCCTATCCCAGCATACCTCTGTACTTCATTCTGAGAGCAGTTTGGTTCCAAGGTCTTAAGTTTTTATTTGTAATTTTTTCCTTTTACCTATTTGCCAGAGACTGCTAATTAGTCCTGAGTATCTTTTCTGTTTTACTAGTAATAGTGTTCCCAGTTTTTAGATGGGCACATGGTTGCCTGGAAATATAGGCTGTATTTCCCAGCTTCCATTACAGATAGTTGTGGTATTGTGACGTAGTGATAATCAGAATTGTCTGTATAAATATATTTTAAATTTGTTATGACTTTCTAAGTAATTTCTGACCACTCTCTCCTTGTTATAAAATTGTCTGTACTTCCAAGCTTTGTAAATCTATATTAAAAATACTCTTAGGTTGCTGAAGGGGAGGTGGGTGGGAATGGGGTAACGGGGTGATGGAGATTGGAGAGGGTATGTGTTGTAATGAGTTTTGGGTATTATATAGGACTGATGAATCAGACCTGTACCCCTAAAACAATTAATATATGTTAATTTAAAAAAATAAAGATCAGCGCACAACACACAAAAAAATCCTCTTTAGGTAGGGAACTTCTTAGGTAAGAGCGTAAATGAGGTGTATTGGCAACATCGCTGTAATAATTTGGCAGTGTTTTGGTGAAAATATAATTGAGGTCTGTTTGAAGTAATATTCAATATTTTGTGAAATTAAAAAAAAAAAAAGATACACCTAGAAGTGTTAAAGCATGGAAGGGTAGGAAGGTTTAGAGGTTGGGTTAGGCTTTGGAATGGGATAGGGATGTTTTCTGGTATAAATCCATACTGGACCATAGTGTACCCTAAATAGAAAAAGAAGTTAATGAAAATGGGTCTCAGTTCACCAGCAGTATGTATAGCAGACTTGATTGCCATGCCCAGGGGAAACCGAATCATGTAGAGCTGAGAAACAAAGACCAAACTGGATTTAATTTCTCGTGAGTGATCATAGGGTATAATTCAGTAGGTGCATGAGTATTTGTTCTGCCAGACATGGTGATATTAAGGACTTTTTTACTTTCAGAGAAAGTAGAGAATTCTGTTTGCTGAAATGATTTTTAAAAGAAATAGAAGTTTTGGGGCGCCTGGGTGGCTCAGTGGGTTAAGCCTCTGCCTTCAGCTCAGGTCATGATCTCAGGGTCCTAGGATCGAGTCCCATGTGGGACTCTCTGCTCAGCGGGGAGCCTGCTTCCCTCTCTCTCTCTGCCTGCCTCTCTGCCTACTTGTGATCTCTCTCCCTCTCTCTGTCAAATAAATAAGCAAAATATAAGAAAAAGAAGTTTTATCTCTTAATAGAATGTAAAAGGTTTAAAATAAGTTTGTACGAGATCTTATAGAAAGTCCCCAGCACAAATCATAAAGGAAAAGAAATACATTTCACCATGGTGAAAGAAAAGCTCTGTTCTTCGAAAGACCTTACAAAAATAAAAGCAGCCACAGATCAGAAGATGCTTATAATTCACATAACTGGCAGAGGATTAACATCGCTAATATAAAGACTTTATGCAAATCAATAGAAGGACAACTCAGTTGAAAATTAGATAATATAGAAAGAATGAAGAGAGCAAGTAGGTATTTGGGTAGATGTATATAATAGGCTTGGTAATAACGGGGCAAGAGTATGGTATAAGGGAGAAAAGAAACAAAATGACAGCCATATTTAGGCCAAGGACATTTTACATATTAGAGTATTGGGGCTTGTAGAATTTTCTGTAACTGTACTCTGATTTGATAAGAAATGTTTTACCAATGTGCACATTTGAAAATGCAACCAAAATAGGCATTTGCCACAAAATACAATAATGTACAGCTTTAGAGTTATTCTGGATTATGTATAATAGAGTACTGCTATTTCAAAAGAAACTACATGGAACAATATAAGAGAGGCAAAATTTATCTTCATGTTTGGTCCTCTTCTTTTCCCTTTAACTTTACTGAAGTACCAGTTGAAAATTTTAGAAAATAAAGGTCATGGTGACTAAGAATTTTAGGTAATTTAGAACACTTGCTTAATCCCATCAATAAATCTCCTGGCTCTTCCACCAAAACAGACCCAAATCAATTCTTTCCTCTTGTGTGTATTATTATCACCCAAGGCCAATCCAACATTACCTCTCACCTGTACTTGTTCATTTGTTTTCTTTTCTTTTTTTTTTTTAAAGGTTTTTTATTTATTTATTTGACAGAGAGAGATCACAAGTAGGCAGAGAGGCAGGCAGAGAGAGAGGAAGGGAAGCAGGCTTCCCGCTGAGCAGCGAGCCCGATGCGGGACTCGATCCCGGGACTCGATCCCAGGACTCGATCCCAGGACTCTGGGATCATGACCTGAGCCGAAGGCAGCGGCTTAACCCACTGAGCCACCCAGGCGCCCCTGTTCATTTGTTTTCTAATTTGCTGACTATAGGTGAAAGGATATATTTGATAACAGTTGTTCAGATGAGATCAGAGATTAGCAGTTGAGATACGATTTAGATTTTGAATAAGATAAATGAAACCCAGCTAGGTTTTACAATAAGAGCCTCTTCGTTTTACTAGAATAAAAGCTAGGATGAAAAGTGGTTATTGTGTAGTCCACTACCACAGGGAAGAATAGAGCTTTAGTTTGAACTATTTCAGAAAATTATAGAAGTAGTTATTGTCAAATTTGACTTTTTTAAATAAATCACTGAGAACAAGTGCCTTTCAACTAAATATTTAAAGCAGCTCAAGAGGGAAATTGTTGGATTCTTAGCAGTAACAACAAATTGTCATCATAAATAGCTGTTGTCTTACACTAATAGACTAATAGATTACAAATATGAGACACAGAGTAAAATCCAACAAGTTCTTGAGATTTTAATTGTATGGGGGCACCTGGGTGGCTCAGTGGGTTAAAGCCTCTGCCTCCGACTCAGGTTGTGATCCCAGTGTCCTGGGATCGAGCCCTACATCGGGCTCTCTGCTCAGCAGGGACTCTGCTTCCTCCTCTCTCTGCCTGCCTCTCTGCCTACTTGTGATCTGTCTGTCAAATAAATAAATAAAAAATCTTAAAAAAAAAAGATTTTAATTGTATGATGGCGAGTATTATTTTTCTTTATTTTCCCCATTTACTAAAATGGGCTTCTGTTGTTTACAGGATCAGGGGGAAATGTTTATTATTATTTTAAATAGAACAATACACTTTGGTTCCTTGCTCTAAAATTACTTTTATCTAAAGAAAGAGGGGATTACGAGTATAAATTTTATTATACTGAAAGGCAGATATGACAATTTGTAAGAACTGCCATTAGTCTTTAGATGAGGTCAGTCTTTAGATGAGGTCGCATGTTTTAGATAAAAGTTAACTACTTTCATTTGGGAAAAGAAGACATTTGAAGGTAAAGAGATTATAATAATTGAGAGCACAGGTGAGAAGATTAACTTTGGCAGGAAGGAAGGTCTGTCTTTAAAAACAAACACCAAAGCCCCACCCCACACATTTATGGAACGACTTGAAACATTTTATGGTACAGATTCTAGTCTTAGGTCTTAAAGTTGGAAGCTGAGTTATTAAATTATAAACTAATGAAGGCTCTGGTAGGGGGAATACAGATTTACTTACATAAGCTTCTGGGATAGTTTAAAGCTTGAAGGATCAGCTTGAATAAGGGAGACAATGACGTATTTGGTATAGTGAGATTAAAAAAGTATATAAATTACTGGTCAGCTGAAAACTTCTTTTATTGTATTAAAGTGAACAGTGAATCAGGCAGCCTTATTACTCTTCTCCTAAAGAGATCTTTGTTTTATCTGATTTTTCTAGAGAGGACAATATGTCTCTTCTAGGTGGCACTTTATAAAATAGAAAACAAAGTAATTGGGTTAACAAAGAGAATTATGTTAGGGATGCTTTTTTTGAAAAAGCGTTCATACACAGGACATTCTATTTTTACAGTATCTTGAATAAAGCCAAGATGTAGTTAAAATGTAAGTTCTATATTTAAATCACTCATCTTGTAAATATTAATTATAAAATTATCTTGAAGAAACAGAAATTAAGGGAAAATGCCAAACTTCACCATCCTAAAATAACTACTTAGGGTTTTTAATATGCTTTCTCATACTGTTATTTATGGATATTTTTATATTTTTAAAGTATAAAATAATGCTGAGAAGCATTACACAAATTGTAAATGAGAATTAATAAAGTTCAAAGATGAAAAAATAAGAGTTTATGCCTTAAAGAGTTTAACTACTCTTACACTCTGAAGTCAAAATGTACCTGAGCTTCTTTCTACATACGGGTTATTTTACTCTTTGGGGTTTCTAAGTCTTGTAGAACCTAGGATAAAGTTCTTAAACTTCCCAGTTTACTACAACATTAGATGAGAACGAAGAGTCAGGATCTTACAGTAAAATAAATACTTAAGTGCTTGTTGGGAACTTGAATTTTTGGTTTTAATCCAAGTTCTACCTTTGTGACTTCATTGAACTTCAAATATTGACCTTTAAATGAAGGAGTTCAGTTCACAAACATTTAATCTGAACCTAATATGTCCAAGTTATGTGCTGTGCTTTTGGGGTATCCTAATAAATTCTTGACTAACCAAATGACCTTTGTCTAGTATTGATTCTTTACCTCCAAGCTGGTTCTCAGTGTAACAAGCTTCCCTGGCTTCTGGGTATACATGTCATGTTTATAGTAGAGGTACTTGTTCCAGCCTGTCCTAAGAGGAAGACTCCAATTTGATACGTGCGTTATACCAACTTCTATGCTATGCACTCATACTTCTTCTGACCAGTTCTCTGAGATGAAGATTGATAAAAATGGGGTCCAGACAAGAATCAGAGCCTCAGAGTAACTGAGTAATAAAAAGCTTAGAACAGTAACCTGTAAAGCTAAAAAGTTATAGTGCTTCCCTTAAAGAATTCATTTTGACACCAATAATAGAGAATTATGGTTGTGTAAATTTTATCTTTTCCCAGGTCCTTCTTGGCTTTGAATTACCAGGATGATTACTACAATTTTAGTTCTTTGTCTTAGTAATAATAATAATTCATGCTTAAATATTGTTTATTATGTGTCAGGCATTGTTTACAATTATTAAAGGTATATACCGTAACTTTCTCAAGGACGCACAGCTAGTAAGTTGCTGAGCCAGGATCCAACTTGTGAAAATATGACTTTAAACTCCTCAACCACAACACAGTGATCCTTAAAAGTATACAGCTTTCAGGGCGCCTGGGTTGCTCAGTGGGTTAAGCCTCTGCCTTTGGCTTGGGTCATGGTCTCGGGGTCCTGGGATCGAGCCCCACATCAGACTCTCTGCTCAGCAGGGAGCCTGCTTCCCCCCTCTCTCTCTGCCTGCCTCTCCACCTACTTGTGATCTTTGTCTGTTAAATAAATAAAAAATATTAAAAAAAAATACAGCTTTCTGACAAAAGACTTGGGCCAGGAATATATAAAGAATGTCTAAAAATCAATAATAAAAGCATAATAAAAAAAATGACCAAAGACTTAAAAAGAGGATGGCATATAAATGGCCCATTGCCACATGAAAAGTTGTTCAACGCCATGAGTCATCAGGGAAATTGATACTAAAATCATAATGGGTTGCCACTGTAAATTCAGTATAATGAGTAGAATTTAAAAGACTGGAAACACCAAATTTTAGCAAGGATATGGAGCAACTGAAATTATCATATATTACTGATGGGAATGTGTAATGATAAAACCACTCTGGAAAACAGTTTGTTAATTTCTTTTATAGTTAAACATACTATCCTGTAAACCATCAATTCCATTCTTCTATATTAAGAGAAATGAAAGCAATATGTCTACAGAAGGGCTTGTACAAGAATATTTATATAACAGCTTTATTCATAATAGCTAGTAACTAGGAACAATCCAAATTGCCCATCAACGCAAGAAAGAATAAGTGAATTGTGATGTATTTATTCAGTGAAAGGACTACTTAGCAGTAAAAAAGCGTGAACTTCTAATATAACAGCATAATGAGTGAAATAAGTAAAAAAAAAAAAAAAAAAGAAAGAAAGAAAAGGGTACAAATGGTGATTCTGTTGATTCCATGGGTATTGAAACCCCATAACAGTCAAAGCTAATTATTTGTTTAGAAACACAACAGTGGTTACCTATTTGTTGGATAGGAAGCAGGCTTAAAGGAATTTTCTGGAGTTATGAAAATGTTTCATATCTTGATGATCATGTTGGTTATGCAGATGTGTACGTTTGTCAGAATTTGTTGAATTTTATATTTAAGATCAACATATTATATATAAAGTATACCTCAACAAAATAAATATGCAAAGTGAGAAAAAAACCCAACTGGGGGGATTTCAGACAAGCACTAGGACAACAGAAATGACAACTGGCAGCCTAACACTTGGAACATGTAAAGATACTAAGTAGCACAGAACTGTTACGTAGAACCTCAATTGATCGTCATAGTAACCAAGACAAGTTTAAGTTTTATTTAATACAATTTTTAAGAAGTTATCAAGGTGTGCTACTTTTAAAAAGGAGTTATTAATTATTATATTGAAAGTTTGGAACTAAAATGCTTAGATATCAATAATCTAGAATATTAGCTTATGTGACACATTTCTTAGATTTTATGTAAAGAACAGTTGTGGTTAATGTTGGGAAATGATTCTGGATAGAACTAGAATGTGGTCTCTTTAGAGACTGCTAAAAAGAGAGCATGAAAAGTTTCTATAGATGAGTTTTCTTGATAAGTTCTTGAAACAGAACATTTGTCTTTATATGATTTGTGTGATTTAAAGCGGAAATAAAAAATGTGGTATCTGTACTGTGTTTGTTTCAGCTCTTTTTTTTATAATCTAGAAATGTTAGAAACTTAGAGATATCACAATGAAATGTGCTAAAATATAGCATTAATTTGTCCTGGTTATATTGCAACAGGTGGACATAAATAGACAAGTTTGATGGTGGTCTGTGTAGATTGACAATATTTGTCTCTGGGGTCCTTTATGACTTGTTCCACAGCAATCAGATGTGCTTGAACTACTCAGATGATGAATTGAAATACAGTATTTGCAGTCTTTTATTGTAAGGTTAGTCTTCAAGATAAAGGTTGATCTTTTAAGTTAGTTTGTGGTTTTTTACCTCTCTTCAAGTAGGTTACTTTGTGGATTGTCATGGAAATAGGAAACATTTTAGTTACCACACATTAACTAATGTGGTTTTTTATTTCTTCAAATAAGACTGACAGCTTGGCTGTTTCTTGTTTATGGAAAACCTAATTTCTAATCTTTGCATCTGTTTTAGTAATAGTTATGCACGAGTGCGAGCTGTGGTGATGACCCGGGATGACTCAAGTGGTGGATGGCTACCACTTGGAGGGAGTGGACTGAGCTGCGTCACTGTCTTCAAAGTCCCTCACCAGGAAGAGAATGGCTGTGCTGACTTTTTTATCCGTGGAGAGCGACTCAGGGACAAAATGGTAATGAGTAATTTATCTACTGCTATAATTTTAAGATTCTGTAGAATGAATTATCTACTTAAAGTTTTCATTAGCGTACCATTAGGAGAATGATTTTTGCCCAGGATCAGTGATTATATTTCTAAGCTTTTTTAATGTTAGGACAGTGAAATATGCCTGTTTCTTTGCAGCTGGGACTCATTAATGTATTGTGTTAGAAAGGAGCTGCATTTTTTATTAGGTTTAATCATGAATAGTCCCCCCATTTATTAAACCAAGTATAATCTGCCTGCCTTCTTTCTCACTCTCCCCTAGACTAGTGGTTGACAAACTATAATCCACAGGGAATACCCGAGCCTACCATGTTGTTTTTTTAAGACCTACGAGTTAATCATTTTTATAGGGACAGCTGTGTGGCTCGATCTGTTAACCACCTGCCTTGGGCTCAAGTCATGATCCCAGGGTCCTGGGATGAAGTTCCACCTCGGGCTCCTTTCTCAGCAGAGAACCTACTTTCCCCTCTGCCTGCCACTCCCCCCTGTTTATGCTCACTCTCATGCTCTCTCTCTCTCTCTCTGACAAATAAATTAAACTTTAAAAAAAAAAAAAAAACACCAAAACAACAACTTCAAGTTTAAAAAAAGAGGAATGGTTTTTACATTTTTTTAATGATTGAAAAAAAAAAGCTAAAGAAGAATAATTTTGGGACGCCTGGGTGGCTCAGTTGGTTAAGCGGCTGCCTTCGGCTCAGGTCATGATCCCAGTGTCCTGGGATCGAGTCCCACATCAGGCTCCTTGCTTGGCAGGGAACCTGCTTCTCCCTCTGCCTCTGCCTGCCTCTCTGTCTGCCTGTGCTCGCTGGCTCTCTCTCCCTCTGTCCCTGACAAATAAATAAATAAAATCTTAAAAAAAAAAAATTTAAAAAAAAATAAAAAAAAAAGAAGAATAATTTTGTGACACATGAAAATTACGTAAAATTCAAATTTCAGTGTCCATAAATAAGTTTTCTTGAAATACAGCCTAGCTTGTTCATTTAATTTTTTCTATGGTCCCTTTCATACTACAGTGACCGAGCTGAGTAGTTGCTGTAGAGACCATAAGTATCTGGAACCTTACAGAAAATTTTACTGGCTCCTATTCTGCAGGTTCTTTTCTCAGGTTCTTTCTCTTCATTCTCTATGAATCTAGTTATTTTGGGCTCCTAAGTCTACCTGTTTGCCAGACTAGTTTTTAACACTACTATTTTTTACCCAGATGAGTTTCCTTCCATCTATATATTTTAAAATTTGAATCTAAACTTTGATAATGTTAGATATTTACTCTCTTTTAATTGGTATGTAAAGCTCTTTTTTATTTCATTTGTGAGCCAAAAAACAAGTGCAGTCATACCTGAGAAGCTGAGTGTTGTTAATGTCATTTCTGCATCAAGCAAAAGGAAAGCACACACTTAGAAGCAAAAGGAGAATAAAATGCCAAAAATTTCCAAGATTCTTGAAAGTAGCTAGAATTCCCTTCAAATATGTAATTGTGGACTAGTTTGTAAGCCCATTTACTTAGTAATGTTATTTCTATTGAAAATGTGTTTTAAGTTCCAAATAATTCTTTCAATACACGAACATTTTGATTAAATCTACTTTTAATTCTGGTTTGGTTTCTGGGTATTTTTATTACTGCGTTATTTTTAGTAATTTAGAAAGTTGCCCAAATTATGCCCCAGTTTTTGCCTCAGTTAAATGGAGTTACCCTAAATCTTCTTGAAAGCTTTCCAACTCTGTTTGTTTGTTTGTTTGTTTGTTTTTTAGTTTTATTTATTTATTTGACAGAAATCACAAGTAGGCAGAGAGGCAGGCAGAGAGAGGAGGAAGCAGACTCCCCACGGAGCAGAGAGCCTGATGCGGGGCTCGATCCCAGGACCCTGAGATCATGACCTGAGCTGAAGGCAGAGGCTTTAACCCACTGAGCCACCCAGGCGCCCCCCAACTCTGTTTTTTGAGTTTATGATTCATTCCTGACAAGGTATCTCAGTTAACCAGAATGTGGTTTTAGGATTGTAGGAAACCCCAGTTGAAGTCATAAGTGTATATAATAAATTTAACATACTGTGTCTAAAAGTTTAAATATTTAAAGGTGGTTTTGAGTTTGCATAAGATGGTGGATGGCATACTAATGCTTATTTAAATAAAACTTGTAAACTTCTAAGAAAGAGCATATGGTGACCTGTCCTGGAATTTTATGCTTCTTTCTGAGCAAATAATAATGGAAATGTTGGAGGAGAGGTTGTAGATTTTAGGAACTGAATGAAAGAGTGAAGATTTAAGGCATGTTTTAATTTCGTAAAAATAGGAAAAAAGCAAGTCAAAGGTGGAGAAAGAGTTGGAGAAAATAGTTGCTAGAAAAAGCATAAAAACAAGGAAAGGATGACCTAGATGTGAAGGAGAGAAAAGGAATATCAGAGTGAAACAGAATATTAGTTATATTAATGATGGTGGACAGGGTACTTTAGGATAATTAAATACAGGACCAAATCTGCATTAACTAGGAGTGAAGCTGGTCAGAGAAAGCTCAGATTGATGGATTAGGTGGTTGCTTATAGTGTGGCTTTGACATAAAGCTAGTGAGAATAAAACTGGGATTCAGAAGGAGCACACAAAAACTTATTTCCTTGTCAGGACTTAATTTGAGCCCATAACCTAATCCTAGGGTATAGAATCATAATAGATTAACAAGAAGATAGGTTTTCCTGATAGAAGCACTGACCTAGGAATCAGAACATCTCTTGTTTCACCTGACCATTTTGCCTAGAGGAATCTTCTTTGTGAACAAGGATGATAAGTATATCTCTGTGTAGACATAAAAGGAAAATTACTTTCAGTTGAAAGGTTGCCATTTTTCTTGTAGGGATTAGCAATAGTGAAGAGTTTAGGTGATGGGGACTTCTGTGATCAAAGGCAGTGGCAGTAATACCTGGAGATGAATTGAAAATAGCAGTCTTATGGAATCTCAAGATAAATGGGACAGGGACATTGAAATAAGCACATTATTTGGCCCCCTTTCTTGGGTAATGCACATCTGACCAAGATAATTCTGAAGCAATAACAGAATTGAAGTGTATACGTTTTTCATTATCACTGCATTTTGAGATCATTAATGTCCTTATCTATTGATGTTTTCATTAATTGGTTTTTATTTTAATCCATTTTTCTGGATTTGAGTTTCATGATTTATCTAAAAAAAGAAGTAACTTATGACTGCCTGTAAGTTTACAAAGGTCTTCCCAAGTTAATGATGGTTTTCTTTAAAATCCTTGGTGAGTAAACTGCAACTAACTTATCTCCATGCAATTCATGTAAAAGATACTTGGTAAAAACTGTGTTCTGTACCCATTTTTTTAATGTGAGTCACATCTTAGAATTTTCTACCTTAGATGAATTCTAGAAATGAAGTGAGATACCTGCCTTTCATACCTACGAGAAAACTTGTGCCCTCTAAGAAATGATCAGTAGTTAGTAATCTGATAGCTAATAAAGAAATAATAAAGAAATACTTGGGTAGCTAAAAAAGAAATACTAGATAATACTTTAAAGAGTGTATGTTAGTCAGAATACTGGTTAACAATAGTGAAGAAGAAAGGTGGCTTTTCTCAAAGGTAAAATATAGGCACTTAGGTAGAAGACTTTTTCTAGTCTTTGATTTACAGTTACTATACTAAAAATGTCTTGTTACATTTCCCAAAGGGTTATATTTCACTACGACTGCTGCTGCTGCTCCTACTTCTTCTTCTTCTTCTTCTTCTTCTTCTTCTTCTTTGTCTTCCTCTTCTTCTTTTACAAGAAAGGGAGCTCAGATAAAGAGCAGGCTCCCTGGGATTTTTTTCAGGAAGATGGCCTTTTGTATAATTAGGTCAGTGCTCATTCATTCATTCATTCAGAGAGATTAGAAGTTATTTCCTCTGATTCTTACCTATAACTTGCCTGTTTTTATGATGCTTACAAAGGTTGAATTTATTTCTCAGCCTACCCTTTCATACTGTAAATTAGAGCTCATGAATAAGTAAAAGTGGCTGGAGCTCCCAAACTGCTTGCCTCTTCACCACTAGCAGTTCCTCCTCTTTCCTTGTTGCCGTACAAATGTTCTTTTTCTAAGTGTGCATGAGGAAAAAGTTGGAAAGTTCTGCTCTATATCGACTTTTATACTTTATTGATGATTGAGAAGGAACTCAAAAGAAACACCAGGCTTTGGTGTTACAGCCTAAGGTAATGAAATACTACCTTTAATTAGGTAATAATGACACTTGGGGATGGGTGGAATAGTTTTTGACAAGGATGGATTCTCAGAACTGCTTTTTTTTTTTTTCTTTTAATATGAATTGTAGCCTCCATTTCCTTCTAAATCTTTATAGCCTTGGTTTCTTCAGTAAAAGTTAGTGTTATCTTGGATCACATTTTAAAAAATGCTAACTAAAATTTAACTGTTAATTTGGCTTAACTTAACTGTCGAGCTTCACATTTCCCATGATAGAAACTTTCTCTTTTGCATTCACAGTTTTCACTGGATATAGTGACCCTTCTCTGTTAATATGACAGTCCTATTTTATAGGCAAACATTTTATTAAAGTATTTACCATATGTATAGATTGTATTATTTGACCATTTTAGCTAAATTGCATGTGATATATAAATTTGAACACTAAATTATATATACCTTTAGTCTTTATGAGTACTTGGACAAACTATCAGTAGTATTTAAAATTTTGCTCAAATATTACTCAACACAGTTTTAAGTTATGGATTCTGAAACAACTATTTAGAATATTTTATGTAGTATACAATAAAAATACTACAAATTTAATTTAAATGTATTATGCTATTAAAAGCTTATATACTATGAGATAACAAGAAATGGGGTAGGCTATATAGAAAGATAACGTAGGATTCTTACAACATCTAGATTACTTAAAAACACTGTGAAATCAAGAAAAAGACACTGCTATGTCAAAGCAAAGTTATAGATATAACTAAAAGCTTAAAGTGACAAAGTAATATTAAAATGAAGAAAGGAAAAATAAGAAGCATTTTAAGTTTTAAGAATTTGCCAGATATTAAAGGAATTGTTTTTTGGATTAATAAGTAATTGGGTTGTGGATAAAAATGGTTATAAAAGTTAAAATGCCTGTAAGATAATAGTTCTGTTGTTTAAAAAGGCACATTTTAAAAATGGGACTTCTTTCCAGTTAAGTTGCCAGAACCTAAAACAAAATTAGAATATTTATTTCTAGGAAGAAAATAAAATAGTTAAAATATAGCAGTGACTTTTTAAAAAATGAAACTTACCCACTCTCCACCATTGGAAACCTTAGAAGATCAGGGATCATCTTTCTGTCTTGGATTGAACTTTATAAAAGTACAGAACAACAGTTTTCTGCTTAGCCTTTCCCACTGTACCTCAGTGAATTATTCCTTTGTGAAACTTCAGTCCTACAGAACTCTTCCTCCACTGAAAACCAATTGCATTAACTAACTTTCTGCTTAGGATTCAGCAGCTCTGTCTCTTGGAAGATAATGGTTCTGTCACCATAATACCACAGAGTTGGGGGAAAAGTGGCAGTGGGAGTAGAGATAGTTCAGGATTTTTCTTGTCCTTACTCCTCTTACAGGATATTCCTCTATCACCCATGTATATACATCCCTCTGTTGACACTGTGCCATTTAGATCACCATCCTCTAGCTTTCATTTTCATCTGTTCCGTAGCAGTTCCTTCCTGTAGCCAACCTTTACACCTCTGAGCCTCATCATCATTTTTGGCTGCTTTTCTTTGCATATGTCATTACTATTTTATTCCCCTTTTCTTGCTCTTAGAGTGTCCTGCTTAATCTATCACTTTGTACCTCCAATTTTCTCCCAATTTCACTAGACTCCTTCGGGCTTCAGTATCTTTCCTATTGTTTTCTTTTTTAATCCAGTCTGAATTTTTCTTGTCAGTCATTCATACCACTCTCATTCATATTTCAGTTGCCAGTATGTGATGAGTTTTTGACTTACCTTGCACTAAAGGAAATTCATTGAATCCCACATTATCAAAAGGGAATACTCCCTTTTTAAAGGTGAGTCTTTCATGTCACAAGTATTTATTGAGTAGCTACTGTGTGCTAGACATTGTTCTACACACTGGGGATATGTAAATAAATAAGTCCCAGTTTGTAAGGCAACATTCTGGTGAGGGACGAAGAAATAGAATAAATGCAATAAAATGCTAGACAGTTCTAAGTGCTAAGGGGAAAAAAACAAGTCAGGGAAAAAGAGGTAGGGAGTTTTTTGTAGGGAGGTTTGTTAAAACTAGATTGGATAGCCAAGGAAGGTTTTACTGAGGAGAAGTAGGTAACATTTGAGTTAAGATTTCTATTTGGATAAGGCCTTTTAGTTTATATGTTTGGACTTTTAAATCTTGAGTATCCTTAAAGTAGAGCTAATCTGTAATTTTGGCTAAGATTTTATGCTACACTATGTAAGATCTTGAACTTTTTGTGGACGTGGTGAATGGTATCAAATAGTGCAACGATAATAGTCATAGACCTAGGAATTTGTGATTCTTCCATTTCTTCAAACAAGTGCTCTTTGTTTTTGATTGTTTCATTCCTTTCTTCTGTACATCTCTCCTTTCTTGCCTGTATTACTGCAGATAAGTCTCCTAATATTTTTCATGGCCCAGTTTTACCTAACTTTCTCTGGCTTCTATAGTGCTTATCGTACTGAACTTTCTAAAACCTGGATCTAATATTTCTTTAGTAGTTTCCAGAAATTTCCTTAAGACAGTGCTGTCTTCTTATCTCAACACGAAAAACTTACAGTCTGGTCACTGCTCTTTTTATTTGTCTTGAATGTTTACCAAAGCAGTGCTTTCCATGATGTTGCCTTAGTGAATTATTCATTCGTGATTCACCAAAAGCATGTGTTGAACTTATGGAAATGGCTTCCCCTCTTTTACATTAACGAAATAACTGTAAAGATTGCATGTTGAAAGTTTATGTGGAATAGCGAATGTAGGCAGACAGCTTGCTCTTGCTACTCATGAGGAAATGAGAATGGAAGGAACAGTTGCCTGTCACTGGTAAGTAACAGGGAAAAATAGGAAAACTGAGTTAGAGAAGGCACCTTGGGCAAACCAGTATTCCTAGAATGGAAGAAATACTAATTAATAACATTCATCTAGTCCAAAATTACCAATTTGTTATTATCTTTAGACTGTAATAAATTATACTATGAATGGCTTTCTGGATAGCTGTAAATTTTGTGACTATGCTCTTTCTTCTAGAGCCATGCAATAGCTGTTTCTTGAAATTTAATACCTGGAATATGTCCCATGTTACCTTTCTGGTTACTTTTATTTTGTCTTTTTAGAAAACCAGCATAACACTTGCTTCAGCACTCTCTTTATTATATTATACTTCCTCTTTAATATTTAATTATTAATTTTAAAGTAATATTTGTTTAATGATTGATTTATACTGGCTGATTTGGTCTATCAGGCTCATCAGAATTGTCTTGGCTTGATGTTTCTGTTTTGTGTGGTTTTCTTTTAAGATTTTATTTATTTACTTGACAGAGATCACAAGTAGGCAGAGAGAGGAGGAAGCAGGCTCCCCAGCAAGCAGAGAGCCCGATGCGGGGCTTAATCCTAGGACCCTGAGATCATGACCTGAGCCGAAGGCAGAGGCTTATCCCACTGAGCCACCCAGGCGCCCCTTGATGTTTCTGTTTTATATCTCATTGTGATATATTGCACATCCATATCTCATTGTGATATATTGCACATTACATTCCAACTGCCATTAAACTGCTAATGATAGTTAGTAGTCTCCCTGATAGCTAAATTAAAGCCCAAACTCTTTGACCCCAAATTATTTTTTTTAACTTTATATTTTTTCACTACTTTTGCTTTATTAGAATCTAAATAGAATGTGGCATGTCTTTAATAGATTAGTTGATTGATATTATTCCTTTAATTGATCAACAGATATTTGAGTGCCTTCTGTGTGCTAGACTTTTTAAGTTTATAATATAGTATGATGGTTTGATTTAGACTTCTTACAATAGTCTGCTTGGGCAGCCATAAGAAAATGCCACAGATTGGCTGCTTTAAACAGTGGAAATTCATTGTGAAGTCCAAGATCTAGGTGCTAACTGGTTCATTTTCTGATGAGAACTTTTCTTCCTAGATTTCAGAACGATGCAGTTCAATCCATTACAGTTCCTATTCAGTTCCACTGGTTTGTCTGTTGATTGCTAAGTGAATATTTCACTTTTTAGTTTTAGTTTTATGTAGTTTAATATCTGCTAATACTAGTTTTCCCCTTGTTAGCAGTTTTTACCCTTTTTTATTGGTATATCTCTGCTCATTCAAAAACACTGAACAATTTGTCTTTTTTTTTTTTTGTATAGGTACACTCATTTTTTTTCCCTAGGCACATCAAAAATGTTTGACTGTAAATGCTATTTTGGGGAGCAGGGGGAGTCATTTCTGGTATCCTTTAAAGCTCATTCATGAAACTTACCTTTCTTTTGTATAGCATTAGCTAGAACTTCAGAATAATATTAAATGTTGGTGCTAATGTTGGCTTCTTTGTGAATTTAATGGGATTTCTGGTGTTGCAGACACAAGTATAATTTAGCTATTGCTTTGAGATGTCCTTTATTATAAGAAAGTGTCCTTAATGTCTCTTAGGTTCCCCTTCCAGAAGTTGATGCTCATTTTTCTGAAATCTAGTTGTGCAGATGTTCTGTAGACTTTTTAATTAATATTTTTATTGTGAAAATTATAGATTACTAGTTGTTACTGTAAGGAATAATATGAAGAGATCCTGTTACTTAGGTAACATTTTCAAAACTATAGTATTACAGTCAGAATATATATTCACATTGGTAAAAACCATGATCTTTAGGTTTCCCTACTTTTACTAGTACTTATTTGGGTGTAGAACTATACAGTTTTACCATCCACAGAAAAGATACAGAACAATTCAGTAATCACGAGAATCCTCCCTCCTGTTACTCCTTTATAACTACATCCTCTTCCTCTTTCCCCTGGCAACCACCCATCTGTTCTCCACTTCGCTACTTCTGTAATTTCAAAAATGTTATATAATTGGAATCATAAGTAAGTAACCTTTCAGGATTGGCTTTTTTCATTGACTGTTGTTCCCTGAGGGTTCATTCAGGTTGTATACCAGTAGTTTGTTCCTTCTTATTACTGGCTAGTGTTCTGTGATGTCTTTGTACCAAATTTGTTTAACCGTTGATTCATTGAAGGACATGCAGGCTGTTTGCAATTTTGGGCTATTGCAAATAAAGCTGCTCTGAACATTCATGTACTAGTTTTTTTTTTTTTTTTTTTGAATCCAAGTTTTATTTCTCTGGAATAAATGACCAAGAGTGCAGTTGTTGAATGTATGATAGTTTCATAAGAAACTGCCAGACTTTTTCCCAGAATGGCTCTGCCATGTTACATTTCCTTTAAGGTTGTTTTGTTTTAGTTTGGCAATTCGGAGATCTAACAGCCTATGGGAGCTTGGGAAAGAGCCAAGTAAAGAAGCAGGGGTTATTGCCTGTTCCCAAGAATTTTAGGTGGTTGTTTGTGCAGCCACCAGGAGTTAGAACAGTGTCTTAATTAGAAGTCAGTGACCAGTTTTCTCCAATTTCTGCTGGTAGCAGTCTCTTCTAAATTCTCTACAGGGGATAATCTTCTTGCTGGTGGTCTTCATATCTCTCAGGTGCTGAAGGAATGACAATGTATCTCATTTTCCATTTCCTCATCCCCTTTTACTCTTCCTACTGATTCAGTTTCTCTGATGGTTACAAGTCTCTGGTGGTTTTCTGTTTTCAGTCAGTTTTGATTAAGTTTTTCTAGGAAATTGGCTATTTCACTTTTTAAAATTTGGGTTTATAAAACCTTACACTGTATTCTTTGTTACTTTCTAAAGTTTTGCCGTGGTTTCAGTTTTGTTCCACTTTGATTCCTAATTCTGTTTATTTATACTTTAAAAAAAAAGATTTTATTTAAAGAGAATGTGCAGGGGAGAGGGGAGGGCCAGACAGAGGGAGGGGGAGAGAGAATCTTAAGCAGACTCCACACTGAGTGGGGACCCAAGGTGGGGCTCAGTCTCACAACCCTGAGATCATGACCTGAGCTGAAACCAAGAGTCTGACACTTAACTGACTGTGCTACTCAAGTGCCCCCATTTATTTGTGCTTTTATGCCTTTTTTTGTTTGTCTATTTCATTTCTTTGCAAAGAGTCAACTTTTAGCAAGAATAGGATAAGATCTCCTGTACATCTTTTACCCAAATTCATGAAATCCACCCCCCCTTCCATATACCAATTCTTTAACATTTTGGCCTGTTGGTTTTGTTACTCTCTCTCCCTCCCCCAGGACACACACACACACACACACACACACACAGTTTCTGAACTATTTGAAGTAGGTTGCATATATTCTGCCCTTTACCTCTTAGTACCTCAGTGTATTTTTCCTGAGAACAGGGATATTTTCTTAGTCACAGTTTAATTATCCTATTTAGGAAGTTTAACATAAATATGGTACTTGAATCTACCATCCATTTTCCAGTTTTGTCAACTGTCCTAAAAATGTTCTTAGAACATTTTTGTTCCTTCAGTATGAGATTACATAGTACTTAGATGTAACGACTTTATTCTCCTTTAATCTAGAGCAGATCCTCAGTCTTTTCTTTATGACATACATGTATTTAAAGAATATTGACTCCCTCCCTTCTGTTGTAGCTGAACTGCTGTTATGTCAGAAACACTGTCATTGTTTCTCCTGTTCCTTTTTAAAAATGTCTAAATTCCACTCAGCTCAGAACATGCCATGAAAGACAAATTTTTATTAATAGATAATTAGTAAAATACTGTATTTGATAATACAGTATTTGATATTTCTTGGTGTTTTTATAAAGGATTTTATATCCTCCAGAAAACTAGAAATGAAGCAACTGTTTGAGATAATAATTATTGATTTTGGTTAGAAGTAATCTAATTTGAATTTGGCATTTTTATTTCAAAAATGAAATGATTTTTCCTCGGAGTCAAAGATAGTTCATAAAGTTACTCGTGAAAAAACTTAAGCCTGGTTGCCAGCTGTACTACTTCTTAGATAATACAATTTGTAAACCTGTAATTAGCTCTTTGTAAGGTAGCAGCTATAATAAAGTACATAGTAGTTTGAAAGTACATATTTAATTTTACTCTGCTCTCCCAAATTGTTAGTTGTTATTAATGAAAACAGAAATGCACTTGTACCCATTTTTGACTTGGTCTATTTTAAGTACTTCTGGCAAACAGTCCAGTAATTTTATAATGAGAGTTTTGCTCTATATTTCCCAAAATAACTTGGAATATATCTTCAGAAGTTTTAGTTATTTAGTGACTGTGGCATTTTCCTCTTCCCCCTTTTATAAAATACCCTAGAATTTCTTTCAGAAGGAAGAAAAACATTGGAGATTGAAATTTTTCACTGCCTTTAGAATCCATTAACTTTAGCTTCTCAGAATCTATCCATAAGCTCTTTGAGCTCCTGAGTGCTTTTTATTTATCATTCAAATTTCTCCTCCTTCTTTATTAAAAAAAAAGTCTTCTCACAAATGCTGATCTAGTTTTTCATAGCAGTTATTGTATTATGGATTAGTGCTGTCACCTCATGACCAACATCACCATTACTACTACTGTTTATTGAAGGTTTACTATGTGTCAGTTTCAAAACAGTGTTAAAATTCTACTGCTTCTTAAAATGCTCACGCACTTACCTTTATTGAGATCTTTATTTCTCCATACAGCTTCAAGTTACTGTCTAGTCTCATTTCATTTCACTTTGTAGGATTTCTTTGAGCTTTTTTTTTTTTGCAGGATAGATCTAGTGGGAACATTCTCTCAGCTTTTGTTTATCTGAGAATGTCTTAATTTCTATCCTACTTTCAAGGGGCAGTTTTGCCCAGAATAAAGGATTGACTTTGTTTTTTCTTTTAGTACTTTGAATATATGTGCCCACTGTCTTCTGGCCCCCAAAGTTTCTAAAGATAAATCTGCTAATACTTTTTTTTAGGATCCCTTGAATGTGGTGGTTCATGTGTATCTTGCTGCTTTCAAGATTCTCTCTCTGTCTGATGTGTGGCTGTCTTTTGAATTCATCTTATTTGGAGTTCGTTGAGCTTCTTTGATGTTTATATTGATGTCTTTCATCAAATTTATGAAGTTTTAAATTATTGTTTCTTCACATATTCTCTTTGCCCCTTTTCCTTTTCTCTTTCTAAAGCTCCCACAATGTATATTGGTTCTTTTTTTTTTTCTTTTAAAGATTGATTGATTTATTTTGAGAGTGAGGTGGGGGGTGGAGCAATGCAGAGGGGCAAAGGGAGAAGGAGAGAGAATCCCAAGCAGACTTCATCCTGAGAGCAGAGCCCTACGCAGGCTCGAGCTCATGACCCTAAGATCATAGAGCCAAAATCAAGGCTCTAACGCTTAACCAACTAAAACACCCCCACGTTAGTCCTCTTGATGCTGTCCCACAGGTCCTTTAAGCTGTTTGCTTTTCTTTAATCTTTTTTCTTTCTATTCTTCAGACTCAATAATGTCCATTGTCTATTTTTAAGTTCATAGATCTTTTTCTGCCTGTTCAAATCTGCTTTTGAATCTCTGTAGTGAATTTTTTGTTTTATTTGTTGTACTTTACAGCTCCAGAGTTTCATTTCTTTTTAGATTTTCTCTTTATTAATACTTTCATTTTGTTTGTAGGTCATTTTCTTGACTTTTTCCTTAAAACAGTTTTGTGGGGTTTTTTTTAAAGCCTTTGTCTAATAGATGTGCTCTGCCTTTTTTAGGGACAGTTTCTGTTGGTTTTCTTTTTACTTACAGTGGGAAAATGAAAAAAATGAATTTACCGTTTGTGTACCTTGAGCTTTTTTGTTGAACATTGAGTCTAATTATGTGGTAACTCTGGAAATCACATTGTCCCCCTTCCATAAGATTTGCGCTTTTTTTCCCCTTTTAAATTGTTGTAGGTTGTCTCTGCTGAGGATCTGCCTGAAGTGTAAATTTAGGTCTTCTCATGTCTTTTCTGAGTATTTCCTTGGATATGAATAGTCACTTTCTGATTTTCCCCATGAATGTAATTGTTTTTGAATGTCCTCCTCTTTTAGTGTTTGGCACCCAAAATGGGAAAAAGTTTAAAAAAAAAAAAAAGATAGCTAAAAAAGGATGCTGATCCTTTAAATAACCTGGACATCTCTTCCATTTGTCGAGGAGGGACTTGCAACAGTAAGGGAAGGTATAACAACTATGGCTGTCCTCTCCTTCATCTGCATCTCTCAGCTATCAGTAATCAGAGCACACGGATTGCTGATACTTGGAGGACACGGTCCTTTTTACCCACCCTGGCTTCTGTGATTTGTGTGAGCTGCTCTAAGGAACATGTTGTATATACCTCCCTGCCATGGGGTTTGGGTAGCTGCTACTGTACTAATGCTGAAATTGACCAATTAACCTCAATTTACTGTCTGTGTCTTCCTTTGGGAATTGCAAACCTAACAGACTTCAGAGTTCCAACATAGTTCTGTCAGACAGATTCTGCCAGTGTAATTGTTGTTTAGGTGGGGAGAAAGTTTCCTTCTTACTTTGTCATCTTCCCAAAATCCTCTTTAATCGCATTTAAAAATTTCTGTATTGAGGGGCGCCTGGGTGGCTCAGTGGGTTAAAGCCTCTGCCTTCAGCTCGGGTCATGATCCCAGGGTCCTGGGATCAAGCCCTGCATCGGGCTCTCCGCTCAGCAGGGATCCTACTTACCCCCTCTCTCTGCCTGCCTTTCTGCCTACTTGTGATCTCTCTCTCTCTGTCAAATAAATAAATAAAATCTTAAAAAAAAAATTTCTGTATTGAGTGACTTTATGAAATAGATTAAATAGCAAGACCTCTACATTATTAGGGGGGTAATAGAGGGGAGGAAATGCATTTACTGAAATATAATAGCTCTTATTCTCACCTCAGTTTGTATTTAAGAGCTACATTAGATTATTTGATATATGTATAGTAATCTTTGGCATTTAACTTTTGGCAGGTGGTTTTGGAATGTATGCTTAAAAAAGACCTCATTTACAATAAGGTCACTCCAACATTTCACCACTGGAAGATTGATGACAAGAAATTTGGCCTTACCTTTCAAAGTCCTGCTGATGCTAGGGCTTTTGATAGAGGCATTCGAAGAGCTATAGAAGATATTTCTCAAGGTAGGTTTTCTTGACTATTTTCTTAATTTATCGTATATGTAGTAGAGTAGAGTGACTTTAAGGAGGTCATCTTTTGTGATATATGTGATTAGTTTTGAAAGCTCACTGTAGGCAAAGATAAAATAATAGGTTTTTAAATCTGTTTTATATTTGTCACATATGCTACTTACATGTGTTTTCTTGAACCCATTAATAGCAGCCATCAGATAATGCAAATGTTTTTAAGTAGGAGTGTGAAGAGGGAATAGGCAGAACTTTCAAAATCCTTGTGTGTTATTATTATCAGTCATATCCTTGTTTTGGTCATAAAAAAGAACATTCCTAATAATCAAATATAGTTGACCCTTGAACAACATGGGCTTGAACTGTGCCAGTCTACTAGATGTGGATTATTTTACAATACAGTACCATGAATATATTTTTCTCTTCCTTATAATTTGCTTGCTAATGTTTTCTTTTCTCTATTTTATTCTAAGAATACAATACATATAACATACAAAGTATATGTTGAAACTATTTATATTATTGGTAATGCTTCAGTCAGCAATGGTAGTTAAGTGTTTGGGGAATGAAAAGTGGTATGTGGATTTTTAACAGCATTGGGGTGGGGCAGGGGTTAATGTCCCTGACCCCTGTGTTGTTCATGGTTCCACTGTATTTGGTTATTATTTCATATGTAGACTCTATTTTTCCTATGCCAAACCTTTTCTTGAAACTCTTCACCTGATTTCATTATTGAGGGTTGGTAGAGACCAGAGTCCCATGCATCTCTTTGTATATGTTGCCAGTCTGTTAAGATTGTTAACTCTAAAGCCTGCAGGTTTTAAAGGGAAAAAGAATATATTTAGATGTAAGACTGGCCTCTGCTTAATTAAGGAAAAAGAAACCACTTTAAAGCCCATTTCATCCCCAAAATGAAGTTATAATTAAGACTTGATTTGTTTTTCTAAGAAGGAAAATTGTCTCTATAAATAGAAATCAACTTCTATATAAAGTAACTGAATCAAAATATATTAGCAGCATTGTGATTTGTTGTATTTTGAAAATAACATCTTACTAGGAAAATTAGAAAAAATGAATGAGACTGACCATAGGCAAGAACCTGGAAATGCTTAGTACAGATCTGTACTGATAGTCCATGAAACTGTGCTTAAGTAATTTATTTAGCTATTTTAAAAGATGAGAGATTGATAAACAGTGATTTCCAGTTCAGAAAAATTTTTGTGGAATGATAACATTCATTTTATCTTTATTACAAGAACCTGTAAGTTCTTTCTAGATCATTGTTCTCAATGTTGGCTGCACATTTTAGTCACCTGGGATACTTTGCAAAATAGAATAACTGGTCCCTACTCTGACTATTTGAATCTGTCTGCCTAGGGACAGGAGCTGAGGCATCCATTTTTTGTTTGTTTGTTTGTTTTTGAAGTTCCTCCTATTTCAAATGTGATGAAGAATTGTGAAATGATTCTATTATGAATTTAGAGGGGGAAAAAAGTCCCTGAGGTCCTGTGGTAGTGGCTGTGGCTCTCAAACCACTGCAAGAAATAAAAAAGACATGAAGCCCTATGCCTCATCCCATAGATTCTGGCAATACTGGTTTGAGAATATACTGTGGTACCAGCATCTTTTCTGAAATTTCCCCAGTTGATTCTGATATTTAGCTATTGCTCAAGTACTGCTACTTTAAAAAGATAATCATTATCTATGGCTGCTAGAATTTTTAATTTATTTTTACTTTTTCCTTTTTTTATTAAGCTTTTTATCTTCATTCCAGTATATGTATATATAGCACATATAGTGTTACATTAGTTTCAGGTGTATGATACAATGATTCAGCAATACTATACATTACTCAGTGTTCATCATAAGTGTATTCTTATTCCCCTCACATATTTCACCCACCCCCAAGCACCTCCCCTGTCATAACCATCAGTTTATTCTTTATAGTTAAGAGTCTCATTCTTGATTTCTGTCTCTCTTTTTCATTTGCTCTTTTGTTTTGTTTCTTAAATTCCTCATGTGAATGAAATCATATGGTATCTGTCATTCTCTGACTTTGCTTAGCATTATACTCTCTGATTCTGTCCATGGTGTTGCAAATGGCAAGGTTTCATTCTTTATGGCTGGATAGTATTCCACTGTATATATATACCACCTCTTCTTTATCCATTCATCTATCAGTGGACACTTGGGCTGCTTCCATATTTGACTATTGTAAATAATGCTGCAATAAACATAGAGGTGTATGTATCCCTTTGAATTAGTGTTCTTGTATTTTTTTGTGTAAATAGTAATGTGATTACTTTCTGAGGAACTTCCATACTGTTTTCCACAGTGGCTGTGCACCAGTTGCATTCCCTAAAGTGTTATTACTTTGAAGCCACACTCATGGCTCCATAAAAGGATACTTCTTTAACTGGGATCAAATAGATTAGGATTAAATTTCATGTTTTAAAGGACAGTTTATATATGTAGAGAAGCCTACAAACTCCTTGCCAGGTAGAATAGACTACAGTACTAATCTATCTTGTTATTTTTGAGCATTTTTTAAAACATACTGGTTAGTGTTATTACCAGCCACTGTATAGACTTCCACCAGTCCCATTATATTTCTTTTACTTAGTCTTCCATGACAATAAGAATAAAATATGCAACCCTTTCGGAAGGACAAATTTCTGCTCATCTCCATGTCAGCTATATCTCTCAAGGGTAGCATAAACTAAGAATACTTTGCTAAGACATCCTTCCTTATTAATTTATTAAAACTAAAGAGCCTCTTGAACACTAGGAAAATATACAGAGAGACATTGATACACAAAGATCAATAGCAACAACTGGCTATTGGCTGTAAACAGTGGTTTAAGGCTTATTTGTTTTCTTTCTTGCAAAAGCAACTAAAATCTTTGTTTGGGGTATTAAATATTGTTTTCTGGGTAAGAATATTTAGAAAATTGAATAAATCACATGTGGGTAACACCAGAGAAATTTTAACGCATATACCCTGCCTAGCAGTTTGAGCATTTTAGAAAGAGCATTTTAGAAAGAGTACGGCTTACTAGAGATAGTACACTTTCACAGAGAACATCTCGTTAGAAAATTACTGGAAATATACCCATAAAAGAGGAAAACATTCACTTTATTCTCCTAACAAAGAGGCAGGTATGAGTGGCCAACATCTGACTTGTTGCCAGGCAGCCCAGAATGATCTCTGATCAGTTCCATAGTATTGTAATGATTTAATCAGTTAGTCAATTATTAAAACCTAAGACAAAAATTCTTTGCGTAAGTAACATCTACCTGTTTTCTTAGGATGCCCAACATTTAAAAATGAAGCTGAAGGAACAGAAGATGACTTACAAGTAAGTAGTTTGCCTTGAAAGGAATTTCTGAATGTAAGGATAGGGAGGAAATCACTAACCTTAAGAAACAAACTTACATAAATGTCTAAGAAAATTTCTTGACACTGTATTTTTTTTTAAATTTAATTTAATTTAATTGTGTGTGTGTGTGTGTTCCAGAATTCATTGTTTATGCACCTCACCCAGTGCTCCATGCAATATGTGCCCTCCTTAATACCCACCACCAGACTCACCCAACCCCCGCCCCCTCAACACTGTATTTATTAACAAACACAGAGAAACAGAAGCAGTAGGATGTGTGGGCATGATATAGGTATGCATGTGTTATAGAGAGTTTGTTTTTGTTTGGTTTCCTTGGATTGGTTTGTTGGTGGTGGTGGTTCGTTTTTTTGGTTTGTTTTTTTAAAGGAATGGGCTTAGTCATTGTGGGGACTGACAAGTCAGAAATGCACAGGGTAGGTAGGCAGGCATGTATGGCAGTTTTGACACACTTTGATGTCTCAGTTTTGAGTTGGAATGCTGTCTCATGGCAGACTTCCTCTTTGGGGGACCTAAGTCTTTTTTTTTTTTTTTTTTTTTAAGTCTTTTCATAATGAGACCTGTCTGCTTTATGGAGGGTAATCTCCTTTACTTAAAATATACTGATTTAAATGTTAGTCACATCTGAAAGTGCCTCCACAATGTTTGGACTGGTGTTTGACTGAACAGCTTGGCACTATAGCCTAGCCAAGTTGACAGATAAAATTAACCATCAAATATAGGCAAGGTACTTGTATAAAGAATTCACAAAAAAAGAATTGCATATTGTTAGTAAGCGTATATGAACAGTGGTAAGCAGCAGGTAGTATAAATTAACATTTTTTAGTTATCAAAGGAAGAAAGGTTTAAAAATTGACAACACCCCCCCCCCCCACACCCCAGGGTGTCTGGGTGACTCAGATGGTTAAGTGTCCAACTCTTGATTTCAGCTCAGGTCATGATCTCAGGGTCCTGGGATCCAGTTCCGCATCGGGCTCTCAGCTCAGCGGGGAGCCTGCTTCCCTCTCTCTCTCTCTCTCTGCCTGCCTCTCTGCCTACTTGTGATCTATCTCTGTCAAATAAACAAAATCTTTTAAAAAAAATAAATAAAAGGTGCATTTCTTAAAAAAAAAAAAGTCAGTGGATTTTGTAAAAAACTGTTGTTTCCATCATTGTATTTGCTATTAGTACTGTTTATATCAAGGCTTTGGTATAGAGTTAAAAATGGGGATGATATTAACGAAGAATAATAAATTTATTTCAGGAGCAGACAAAAGAATGAAAAGTTAGAATTAGGAGGAGGCTAGTGAAGAGAATTACTGTAGTATAAAGAGCAGCAAGAGTAGTTATTCTGTTAGCTCCTTAGGATGGCAACTTCATAGTAAGGTATCTCCAGTGCCCTCAGTCCAAAATGTTACACACACACACTCAAACCCTTAAAGAGTTATTTATACTTTAGCTTCATTAGACACTAAAGCACTTGCTTGTTTTTTTTTATTTTCATAATAAAATAAAAAATATGCAATGTCACTAGAGATTATAGTAGTAGGCTTCCATTTAAATGCAATTTTACTAAGCGATTTTCATATCAAGTTTTAACTTTTGGCTTTATATTCTTTGGTGTTTTTAAAATAGATTATTAAATTATATTCCTTTTGATAGAACCTAATTCTCCTCTCCCTGAGTATACATTATACTTAGTTCTTTCTTACCAAAGAGACTTATGGTAGAAGTGACAAAATGTGAATTCCAAGGGTTGATCATAAAAGACATTGCAGCTTCTTTCTGATGCTCTTGGATTGCTTGTACTAAAAATGACAATTCTCACAGGATTAGGATACTCAACCCAGTGGAGATGTCCATGTGGTAAGGAACTGAAGTCTTGTGACAATATACAGTGTTAGTGAGCCATCTGGGAAGCCAGTCATTTACTCCCAAACAAGCCTTTAGATGACTGTAGCCATAGTTGATGTTTTGATTGTAACTCACTGGAGACTGTGAGCCAGAACCCTTTCAGTTAACAGTCAAAATTCTTAATTTCTGACCTACAGAAATCGTTTATGTTAAGTGTCAATTGAAGCTGTTAAGTTTGGGGGTAATTTGTAACTAATACAGATTTAGGTACCCATAAATGGGGTGCTACTGTAACACATACTTTAAAAGCCAGTAAAGGCTTACATTTTACATTTTCATGAAGAAAACCATATTGGAAGCTGGGAGAAAGGGAGTTGCTACGTAGTGGCACAGAAGGGTTAGCAACACTGTCACTTGCAGTAATATGGGCCTTAGAAAATGTATCCAAGGGGACGCATGGGTGGTTCAGTGGGTTAAAGCCTCTGCCTTTGACTCAGGTCATGATCCCGGGTCCATGCCCCGCATTGAGCTCTCTGCTCAGCAGGGAGCCTGCTTCCTCCTCTCTGCCTGCTTCTCTGCCTACTTGTGATCTCCATCTGTCAAATAAATAAATAAAAATCTTTAAAAAAAGAAAAAGAGAGAGTAAGGAGCTAGGTGACCTAGCTAAGAAGATTTTTCAAGCAGAAGGTAAAAAGTGTTGCTTGGTTTCTTCTTTCTGCTTATAGGAAATGGGGTAAGGAAGGGCTCCTAAACAAAATGGAGCCAGGACCTGCTGGTTTGAAAATTCTCATCCTCTTAGTATATCAGACTATGCCAAAATTAGGAAATGGCTTCTAGGCAAAGATCAGATCCAGGCCACTCTCAGAATAGCTTTGTCTAAAGATGAAGCCAAGTGTGTGATTTATAAAATCCATTCTTAAGACCTCAGAAAGATCTAAGGTATGCCTCCAAGAACCTTTCAATCAAACTGATGGGGCTTATTATCAGATTAGGGTGTCCGTTAGCAAAAATTTAAAGTAGAGAAGCGTTTTATCTTGGATTTGTGACTCTGCTTTATGTCTAATGGTGTGGACCCCGATAAGAATCACAAGAGACCCACAGTGTTTTCAAAAGAGTTATTTTGGCAGAAGTATCACCACCTTGGACCGAAGAGTGGCCAATATAGGTTCCCAAAATTCTGGTAGGAGTCAGGTTAAAACATTCTATACACATGAAGGTAAACATGGGCTACCTTTCAAAAAATGGAAGGGTGACTCAGAAATCAGAGACCAAATCTCCAAGGCCAGAGCCAGGAGCCATGGAGAATTCTTCCTAGGTCCTAAGTTCTCTTCATGCAACTTGTAAGATGTGTCCACCTTGATTTCAGAATTACTTTGGATCTGACTCCATTGTGCCTCCCTATTTTCTTCTGTACACGATGGTGTTAAAACAGTTTTCCTCCCTATCCTGCCCTTGTATTTTGGGTATGTGTAGGGCAGATAATTTGTCACTTTAGTTCCCAGGTCTTCACGTTGGGAGAAATTATACTCAGATGACTGTACTTAAGGAACTATACCTGAGAAGTTTCATCTGTACATGGATCTATTTCGATCACATCATCCTGGATGTGAAGTTGTTGCTCTAAAGAGATGAGACTTCTGGGGAGCCTTGGGAGGGGGATGAGTGTGTGTATTTTGTATATGAGAAAACTGTAAATTATTTGTCCAAAAAGTGGTGAACAGTAGTGATTTTAAAATATGTCCACAAATTCTTTCATACTCCTGACTTCATTCTAGTCTAATTCCCCTCTCTTGGAGTGTCACTGTGCTTATGACTCACTTCTAACAAATAGAATGTGGAGGAAGTGAGAGTAGGTCCTAAGAAAATTTGTGGCTTCCATCTTGCTCTTTTTCTTGGATTACTCACTTTGGGAGAAGCTTGCTGCTGTGTGCAAGGATACTTGAGAGGTTCTGTGAGGAGATCCATGTGGTGAGGAACTAAGACCCTTTTTCAGCAGCCAGCAAGGAAATGGGTTGATCTTAGACAAAAGTCTTCCTGCCTGAAACAAGCCTTCAGATAACTGCAGCCATGGCTAGTATCTTTACTGTGATGTCCTAAAGGACTGTAAGCCACAGCCATTCAGCTAAGGTGCTTCAAAATTTCTCACTCACAGAAACTGGGGGATAATAAATGTATGTTCTTTGAAGCTGCTGTTTTCTGGTAATTTATTGTGCAGGGATAGCTAACCAGTACACGAGCAGGAGGGAATATGATGAGAATGAAAGTTAACACCTGTAGTCCTGTTCCTTTAATCCCTAATATTCATCAGTTCTCAGTTTTTCAGATGATGTCTAGCTTAGGGTAAATTCTGTCTTTCAGTAGAAGAGTGTATTATATCTTAGTTTTATAGCCCTTTTGTAACAGAGAATATGTTCAGGTAGGAAAAAAATCATCTTTATTGTTTAAAAAAGTCTAACCTGATTATATATACATTAACCTTAATTATATCAAGAAAGGAGTGGGGGATACTGAGATGCTAGCAAATATGTGAGATAAATTTTTCTGAACTTCCTGTTTGAAAAATTTTTAAAGAATCGATATCCAGAATTAGAACTATAGAAGAAAACTCATAAATATACCTTAGTGCCATTGATTTCATGATAGGCCAAAGTTTTTACTGTCATTCTTACTTCATAATATATTAGAGATTATAAAATATTTTAATTTAATCACTGTATCAGAAATAAACTATATCATTGTTTTGTAATTCACCTTTGAGCTTGGCATAACTAAACATTTTGAAATTTTTTCAAATACAACTTGGTTGTGATTCGTAGTAGTAGTTATGTCAGGTTTACTTCATTGGTGATTATTAGCAAAGGCAACGAAAATGGTTTTTTGTTTCTTTTTTTAAAGATTTTATTTATTTGTTTGACACAGAGAAAGAGATCACAAGTAGACAGAGAGGCAGGCAGAGAGAGAGGAGGAAGCAGGCTCCCTGCTGAGCAGAAAGCCTGATGCGGGGCTTGATCCCAGGACCCTGAGACCAGGACCTGAGCCGAAGGCAGAGGCTTAACCCCCTGAGCCACCCAGGCGCCCCCGAAAATGGGTTTTAAAGAATAACCCATTATCTTTTTTTTTTTTTTTTTAAACCAGAAGAGGTAATGATTGTGTTTTATTTAGATCATTAAATGTCTTGAAGACATTAAAATATCAGAGTGGAGGGCGCCTGGGTGGCTCAGTGGGTTAAGCCGCTGCCTTCGGCTCAGGTCATGATCTCAGGGTCCTGGGATCGAGTCCCGCATCGGGCTCTCTGCTCAGGGGAGAGCCTGCTTCCTCCTCCTCTCTCTCTCTCTCTGCCTGCCTCTCTGCCTACTTGTGATCTCTCTCTGTGAAATAAATAAATAAAATCTTTAAAAAAAATATCAGAGTGGAAATCCTCTCCATTTTAATTATTTATTCAACAATTTATTCACCAGTTATTTGAGCACCTTTTCTGTTCTAAAGTTATACGAGGCATTTGGTTATTTGCTGGTGGGCCCTTTCTGCTTTCAGTAATTTTGGTGTCTTTATCAGTCATCATAAATCAACAGGAAGATGTCTCCCTTTTTATTTTTCTGTCTTTGAAGGGTTATATAAAATACATCATCATTTGGATTTAAAATCGCATTTTGCTCATCTTTTATCCCTGATGTTTTTAGTACGGTGCTGATGACATACCTAGGTGGTACCCAAGAAAGGTTTTTTAAAGAAAAACCTTCACACTTAGGATTTTTAACCTAGCTGTAAAAAAGTATGAATGTTGTTTTCATTGGTTTCTTTCTTTGACGGTTATAATGAGCCAGTTGGGGGGTGGGGGGGATGAGCCAGTTAAGGTGGTTTTTTTTTTTTTTTTTTTTTTTCAAAATGCTATCTCGTATTTGTTATTAAGATCATTTTTACAGTGTTTCTCTGACCAGAGAACAGCTCTTGTTGAAATATGCTGGATTGGTAACAAAATCCATAAAACTTACCTCACAAGAGGCTGTGGTTCTAAGAGGAAAAGATCTCAGATTTCATGTTTTTGGGAGAAAAAAAGTTGACACTCAGTTGATCCAAGGGGAAGGTTGTCTTATTTTTCCTTTTGGCCACTGAGAAATACTTGACTAACTTACTCTTTTGATAGTGTCGTTTCTTAGCCAAAATCATTTAAGAGATAATGACTTATAGTTAGTTATTGATTGTTTAATGTAACTTTGGTTTAGGAAGGGGGATATGAAGTGTTCATGCAATAACTTTCAAAGGTGGTAACATTTTAATAAGGCTCTGTTTCTGAAAACTAAGTGGATAGGCATTTTTATCCTTTTTTAAAGATTTGTGTGCTTGGAGGGAGGGACAGTGTGAGCATGGGAGCAGAGCGTGGGGCAGAGGGAAGGAATCTCCAACAGACCCACTGAGTGCAGAGCCACACTTGGGGGACTCAGTCTCACAACCCAGAGATCATGACCCAAGCCAGAGTCAAGAGTCAGATGCCCAACTAGCAGAGCCACCAAGGCACCTCCATGGAAAGATATTCTTTAGCTAGCAAATGGATGCTATGTTACTCTGACTGTCACCATCCTACATTAAGTACTGTTCCATAGTTGAGTTCCCAAAACTTTAGTATATTTCACATTGAGTTTTTGT
Source organism: Lutra lutra (assembly GCF_902655055.1). Classification (NCBI taxonomy): domain Eukaryota; kingdom Metazoa; phylum Chordata; class Mammalia; order Carnivora; family Mustelidae; genus Lutra; species Lutra lutra. The sequence continues at coordinate 58,166,272 of NC_062284.1, forward strand.
TATCTAACAAGGGAGCAAAAGAACTATATAACCTTTTTGCATAATGGTTTGTCATTTACATTTTGTTCTTTTTTTTTTTTTTTTTTAAGATTTTTTTTCTTTTATTTGACAGAGATCACAGGTAGGCAGCGAGGCAGGCAGAGAGAGAGAGGAGGAAGCGGGCTCCCTGCCGAGCAGAGAGCCCGATGTGGGGCTCGATCCCAGGACCCTGGAATCATGACCTGAGCTGAAGGCAGAGGCTTTAACCCACTGAGCCACCCAGGCGCCCCTACATTTTGTTCTTGACTCTTAGACTAATACATCTTTTTTTTTTTTTTTTTAAGATTATTTATTTATTTATTTGACAGAGAGAGATCACAAGTAGACAGAGAGGCAGGCAGAGAGAGAGAGAGAGAGGGAAGCAGGCTCCCTGCTGAGCAGAGAGCCCGACGTGGGACTCGATCCCAGGACCCTGAGATCACGACCTGAGCCGAAGGCAGCGGCTTAACCCACTGAGCCACCCAGGCACCCCGACTAATACATCTTTAAGCAGAATATTTGGGCAGTGAGAAAATTATAAAGAAGAAATCAGGAATCATTTATTCCTACCCAGACATATCTGCTGGGAAAAATTTAGGTAGTTCTGCCTAGGTTTTTCTTTGTTCTTTTGCTTGTATTCAAATACATATTTATTTATTTAAAGTACCATGATTGTGTGCGTGTTTTAAACATTTTATTTTTAAGTAATGTCTGTACCTAGTGTGGAGCTCAGACCTATAGCCCTGAGATCAAGAGTGTCATGCTCTGTGGACTGAGCCAGCTGGGCACTCCTTGATTGTGTTTTGAAAGGATTCCTGTTTGTATTGGTGGTGGTAGTGATGGTGGTAGTTGAAATTTAAGTAGTATAAACCCTAAAATGTGAACCCCCAAAGTCTGACATGAGTTTTTGCATTTAGCCATTCTAATCACGTAACTGTGCCAGACAATTTATTTAACCATTCATGTTTTATTGAACCTTTATTTTCCACAGCCTCTTACATTAATTTTTGTTGGTATTTTTCCAGGTGTGACCTTAGGATAAAATCCTAAAAATAGATTTACCAGTTACAAGATTGTATAAATTTATATTGTTACCAGGAACAAAATAACTAAAAAATAAATTAACAGACAATAAACAATTCCTGAAAATCTAACACCACATTTAAGTCAAACTGACTTTATTAGAAAAGTAGTTTGGTTTGTTTGTTGATTAACCTAGGGTGGAAGACTTGTTTTCTTTTTTCTGTTTTTGTGGGACATTATGTCTTGGTACATTTCTCATTCCTTCCATATTGTTTCATCACTGATTACTGTGTTCAGATTGCTTAAAATTCGTTATGTGCTATTAATGTTTTTAGACAAAGCTCACAGACAAATGCAAGATTAAAAACTCACAGGTTAGTGTATTCTTACTCTTAAACTAATCAAAGGAACTAAAGAAATCTAATGAGCAGAATAGGAGATAATTGTGGTCAAATCTAAAATGAATTGCTACTGGGTGCTACACCAAAATATTAATGATGATTTTGCTGGGCTTGTGGAATTGTAATTTTTTCTATGCTTCCCAAGTTTGCATAATTTGAGTATATGATTTTAAATGCCAAAAGAAAAACAGTTTTTGTAACATTTTTAACATATGCAATGCTAAAATGTAAGACTCCTTCATCAAAGAACATTTTAAAATTCTTCCATCATGCTAAAATTAACTAATAATATAATTACTAAAATCTTCTCTTGTTGGTTATAACCCAGACACACATTTTCAAACCTTTGTTTTGTGATACACAAAAACAAGAGTTCTTGAGCAGCAAGTAGGCCAATAACACTTTTTCCACATGTGATTATTCATTCGGAATCATCTTTTAAAAGGTTTGCAGAACAACGCTAAGTTGTCTGTACTCAGAATTACACAGTAAGAAGGGATAAAGGGAGAAGAGGAGCAAAGTCTGTTTCTATTTTCTCCGCAGCTGTCATCTAGCCTTATGTTCTGATAGAGAGCTACAGCTGGAATTATTTTATTGTTTTACCCAGCATCCTTTTGCCTCTACACATTAAATTGCTCTAGTAGTCTTAGAAAAAGAAAAAGCTACACAATCTCTTAGCAACCATAGGAGAATAATTATTATACCAGCCTCTGAGAGTGAAACAGATTTCCATTGTACATTAAATATTGGCATCGGTTACTATATAGATAATACAGATGAGCCTATGCCAGCACAATCCTAAGAGCATTGAATGTGGGTGTATAGGACTTCTATAGATAATTTTTTTAAAGCCAGAGAGCATGCAAATGTATGTACAGTCTTTATGTATATCATGTGTTAAATTTTCTGCTCTTGTGAAAGATTTTTGGCTTTTCCCAACACCTAACTTTAGAATATGTCCATGTTCCCATAGTAATTGTTACTTTTAAGGGTTTGTAATTCTGTTAAAAACATTCAAATTTGACTAAGCTGAATACTTTTTTACTCAAAAAACTTAAGTTTTTACCAAAACTTAAAGTTTTGGTTTTTATTAATTTAAATTATGGAAATAGTGCAGATATGTTCTTGGAAAATAAAGTATTTTTCTTATTTGACAAATAAGATTGGCAAAGGTCGGTAAGTGGTAAAGCCCAGTGTGAACAGAGATGTGAGGAAATGGTCTCTCTGACATGTACTATTGAGGGGTTTTCGAATGATACATAAGCTTACTAGAAGATAGCTTGGTAATATAATGGAAATATATGTATATTCTTTATTCAGTGATTGTATTTATGGGAATGAATCATAAGGAAATAATATTAGCACTGCACCAGGTTGTGTGTATAAGGATGTGCATTGCAACATATATAATAGAAAGTTGGAAGGAATCTAAAGGTACACAATTAGAGTATTGCTTATAGAACAGATGACACAAATACTGAACTTTTTTGCAACCATTTCAAAACACAAGGTACATCTTTATAAACTGATGTGGTGAAAGGTCCATGATATATTTTGAAGTGAGAAAAAGCACCACATGGATAGACTGTCTATAGTATAAATGAAACCATATTCTTTGTAGGATATGAACTAATACACATGCATTAAGAACTCTGGAAAGCTCTTTGTCAAATTATAGTAGGTGTTATTCCATGGGGTTGGGATAATGAGCAGAATTTTTCTGTGTAATTTGAACTTTTACATTTATTAGAATTATTTCTTTTGTGGGTGAAAATTTTTTTGTTAAAGTCTTTTTTTCTACATTTTAGTTCCCGTTACACCAGATTTACTCCCAAGAGTCTATATTACTATAATGTGATCTGATTTGTGGATGATTGCATGTTAAAGGTTATTTACATGATACTATACGACAGGCATAATTATAAGCCCTAGGGATAAAATGTAGGCAAAGTCTCGCATTACTGGCTCTTAGCAGAAATATAAATAAAAGAACACTTAGAATATAGGGTGATAGATAAAAGTGTTTTTGAGGAGCTTTAGAGGAGGGAATGATTAAATTGGGGAGTGGATCACCAAAGACTTTTTAAAGAGTTTATAGCTGACATTGTCAAGAGTTTTTCTTGTGGATAAATTGAAGATAGTCATTGTGGGCAGTGGAAATGACATGTATGAAGAATCAGAAGTGTGAAGTGTAGAATGGTAAGAAACAAGCACATCAGTATTTCTGAAACCAAAAGATTTGAGGATGAATTAGTATTAGGAGACATGGTAAAATAACGAACCTATCCATTCGTTAGTTCTTTTGTTCATTCTCAGAGTTACTTGTTTCCAGAAAGAAAATATTATGTAACTTTCAGTAAGAAATTAAATAGAAATTAATTATTGTAAAAATTAAATAGCGGATAGGTACATATAAGTGCAAGTGATGATAATGCCTGGGCTTGGTGAGAATATGGATATGTGAATTGTTAGAACCACCTTTGAAACGAATTTTTATTATGTAAACTGGGTCATACATAGGTATATCCTGTAATCCACCATTTTTATTCCTGGATATTTACCAGAAAAACCTCATGTGCATAAATACCATAAAGTCTGTAAAAGACTGTTCTTAGCGACATTGTTTGAAATAGCAAAACAAAACAAAACAAAAAAAAGATTAACTGGGGGAAGAGGGCCCATTTCTGTGGATTTGTGTAAATTATATTTCTTATGAAGGTGTTCCTCAGGCAATACTGATTTTCTTCCCTTCCACTCTCCAGTATGTTCAGGATTCCCCAAAAGAGCTTTGATAATTGGAAATCTTAGAAGGGCTCTGAGCAGAAAGACAAATAGATTTGCATGAATAGCCTTCCCCAAGGCTAGAAACAAGGAGATCAGTTAAAGGCCTGCTGATATAACATATGCAAAAAAGGATAATGAGAGAAAGTGGATTTGAAAGATACTCAGAAGGTGAACTTGTTTAGAAAATAGTTTTTTTTAATCGACAGAAAGATATTTTGCATGAATGCAGATGGGTTTGGGGCAAAGGTTAAAGAATGTCTTATTTCATTATTTCACATACAGAGTAGGGGGAAAATGTATTTAAACCAAATAGCATATGACTAATTCCCTAGTTAAATTACTTGAGTGTTTTAATCGCATATGTGTGTGTGTGTGTGTGTGTGTGTGTGTGTGTGTGTGTACACATATATATATATGATATTGTAATTCTGTATCACAAACAATTGTGATATTGTTTGTGGCCAGCATAAAAGTAAAGCTCTAGAAAAATTGGAAAATTACTCAATCAAACCATCAAAGATAAGTGTTAACATTCCTTTTATATCCTTTCTATTATTTTTTTATGGTCATGATAATACTATAAATAAAATTTTATATACTGGCTTCTAAAAACTAAGTGTTTCCCCATATAGTGGATATTAGTCATAAGCCTAATTTCAAATAACTGCTCAATATTCCATTAAGTGGAGATACCATAATTTATGTAATGATTGCCATATTTTGGGATATTAGGGTTATTTCTTCATTTTTACTTTTACTATTAAAAGTAATTCTGAAAAAAATACTTTTGCCTAAAGCTTCGTCCTTTTTTCTTTGTAAGATTCAAGAATTTGTCAAAATGTTTGAATATTTTAAAAACTTTTATACATTCTACTTTTCACAAATGGTTGTTCGAGATTTTACTCATGTATATAGAATTAGCAGTGAATAAGAATGGCATTTTTACTTATTACTGCTTTTTTAAAAACTCTTCCAATATACATCAAAATTTATAACTTGCTGAAGGAGATATAATTAAGTAGTAGGAAAATACTCTCCTAGTTTGTGATTCTATAAAAATGTTAGTTTGTTTCTCACAGTTCAGGGATAATTGGCCTTATTGTAGATTGTAGACTCTGTAATAGATGGGGGAGGGGAGTTGATTGTTCTTACCATATAAGACACCTGAAGAATGTTTTCCTTATTTTACTAGCTGAGACCCATTTAGGTGTAGTTATAAATTCAGTAATTTACTATAGTAATTATAGTATACAGTAACTACAGTTATTAGGTTAATTCTAGCTGTTTTGGTAAACATTTTTAAGTAGAACTAAATTATTTGTTACCCAAATAATAAACACATTTTTATTTAATAATGAAATAATCAACACTCTTGATAGTTCCCTTTAAAAAAGATAGTTCCCTTTAAAAAAGAAATGCTTGGGGCGCCTGGGTGGCTCAGTGGGTTAAGCCGCTGCCTTCGGCTCAGGTCATGATCTCAGGGTCCTGGGATCGAGTCCCGCATCGGGCTCTCTGCTCAGCAGGGAGCCTGCTTTCTCCTCTCTCTCTACCTGCCTCTCTGCCTGCTTGTGATCTCTCTGTCAAATAAATAAATAAAAATCTTTAAAAAAAAAAATAAAAAATAAAAAAAAAATAAAAAAGAAATGCTTGTTCTTGGGGCACCTGGGTGGCTCAGTGAGTTAAGCCTCTGCCTTTGGCTCAGGTCATGATCCCGGGGTCCTGGGAACGAGCCCCACATTGGGCTCTCTGCTCAGCAGGGAGCCTGCTTCCCTTCCTCTCTGCCTGCCTCTCTGCCTACTTGTGATCTCTGTCTGTCAAATAAATAAATAAAATCTTAACAAAAAGTAAAAATAAATGTGTTCTTAATCAAAATGAAATGTGTTTTTGCATCATGTACAGAATATAAATAGAATAAACCCAAGTCAGTAGAGTAAAATACTTGTATTATATAACAAGTTTATGTTTGTTCAGATACAAATTTTTCAGTAGGCTTATCTTAAATCTTAAAATACTTTTCAATTAGATTGGAATTCAGTAAAAACAACCTGGTCCAAATAGTTGTCACCATTATAAGGATAGTTGTCACCATTATAAGGATAATTACTTTGTAGTTACTGCTGGTATTAGTACTACTTCTGCCACCACTACTGCTGCTACTGGAGCAATTCATGCTTGTTTACAAATTTTAATATTTTGAGTATTCCAATTAACCCCAAAGTTATTGGTGCAAATATATCCAGTTTATAATAAAACCATAATTTAGAGAAGTGAATTGCTTAAATTTTATACCTGAGTTGGATGAGACAAGTTTTTAACTTAGGCCCTTTCTCTAAACCTCCTCCCAGTCCCCCATGTTTTCTTCTATTCAGTCTGCTTATGATTTTTTTTTTTTTTTTTAGATTTTTTTTTATTTATTTATTTGTCATAGAGAGAGAAGCGAGAGTGAGCACAGGCAGACAGAGTGGCAGGCAGAGGCAGAGGGAGAAGCAGGCTCCCTGCCAAGCAAGGAGCCCGATGTGGGACTCGATCCCAGGATGCCGGGATCATGACCTGAGCCGAAGGCAGCTGCTTAACCAACTGAGCCACCCAGGCGTCCCTGCTTATGATTTTTGATAGTTACTTGAATTATTTTATTTTAAAAACTGTCTAGAACATTTTAATACCTCTCTTGAAACTTTTAACTCTTTCCAATTTTCATCTTACATTTTGAAAGAATGTTTGCTGGTTACTAGTATTTAACTAACTTATTTCTAGTAATTAATTTAGCATTAACTATCATAACTCACTGGAATAATTGTAATGGAAATTAGCTAAAAAGAACAATTAACTGAGTTTGACATTTAGTTTTTTTTCTTTTCTTTTCCTTTTTTTTTTTTTTTTCTTTTTCTTTTTCGAGAGAGAGAGCGAGCACAGGCAGAGTGGCAGGCAGAGGCAGAGGGAGAAGCAGGCTCCCCACAGAACAAGGAGCCCGATGTGGGACTCCATCCCAGGATGCTGGGATCATGACCTGAGCCGAAGGCAGCTACTTAACCAACTGAGCCACCCAGGCATCCCTTGACATTTAGTTTTAAGTGATATTACATTCTCAAATATATTTTTATTTATTATTTTTTAACAATTTCATTGATTTATTTGACAGAAAGAGAGAAGGCAAAAGAGGGATACAAGCGGGGAGTGGGAGAGGGAGAAGCAGGCTCCCTGCCAAGTAGGGACCCTGACTCCGGGCTGGATCCCAGGATCACAAACTGAGCCAAAGACAGACCCTTAACGACTGAGCCACTCAGGCACCCCTCAAATATTTTTTTTAAAGTTCAGTTGCTTTTAGTTTTCAGGGCATTTTCACATATATTATCATCTCACTAAATCCTTAAGAAAATCCATGTGATAAAATAGCATAGGTATTAAAAGTATTTGATAATTGAAGAAACCAATTCCACAGAAATTAAATGTCACAAGACTACTTTGTTCCAGGGCAAGGACTAGAACCTGCATTTATAAACTAAAATATGGTAGCTATTTTATTAATCTTATTACTTAGTTTTAGAGCACCAAATTTTTAAATGGTTTGTTTTTTTTTTAAGTTCATAAAGGTTTGCACCTTTAAGATTTTTAGCCCTGTAGTGATTATTCCAAAGTATTATTTTAAGTTAAGGCAGTGAAAGTATTTCTGTCATTTTTATTTGGCTTTCACAATCTTTTCAAATAATTACACAGTAACAGGAAAAGTAATGGCAAATAATTACTGCATTTCTTTAAACAAATTATGAAATTTCAAAAACATGTCATTAGGGCCTATCATTGAGCCTATCCCCTACCTAAGTCTCGTGTGCCTGAGTTGAATCAGCATGTTCAGGCTAATTAATTCTTTCATTCATTCAGTAAGATCATGGACTGTGGATTTCTTTTGATCCCCTGTATCATATAGCACAGCACTGTCCTTGGTACATGCTTTTTAAACTTACAAGACACACTTATATTGATATGTTTCTTCTCTGTAATAATTTCTTCATTTCTATGTATGTATGTCACTTCTCATTTAAATTTAAAGCTTCATTTTAATTAGATTATCTCTCTCACGTGGCATGATTACGCTTTTGATTCTTCCTAAGTTGTGTCTAGAAGGAAGCCCATTTTGCTCATAAAATTGGTTTATTATTAATATTATTGTTATTTTATTTTGACCTGGCTCCCTAATCATAATTATTTGAGTTTGGGGAATTGCCATTTATAGTGATGGTAGTGGTACTTAATGATTTGCTAAATACTTGCTAGACTGAAACTCTCTTACTTTGTTTTTGTTTATATTCTGGCAACTAATGAATTTGGGGGATTATTCCCATTAGGCAACTGAAGAGGACACTTCCAGTTCCCTAGTGAAAGATCATCTTTTCCAGCAAGAGACAGTTGTTACCAGTGAGCCTTATAGAAGCTCAAGACCTTCTGCCTTTGAAGATCTGAATGCCAGAAGAGTTTACTTGCAAAGCCAAGCCAATCAGGTGAGAAGATTAAATATTTTTCAGTGTGTTATTCATATGTATAGAAATTGGATATATTGGAGAAGAACATTAAGACTATCTGCCTTTGTCAGACAAAATAAACAACAGAAATCTAGGAGAATGTGATTAAATTAAACCATAAATTTGACTTTACATTTTTTTATTACAAAGGTGAAAAGGGAAAGTATGTTATGGTTTTATTATCTGGGAGGAAAAGCCATTTTAGCCTCTTAGGAACCAAAAGTTTCCCTAACTTTACATGAAGCTTCTCAGATTAGAGATATTATGAAAAATATCCTGAGCAAACATACCTGTTTTGGCAACTAGACTGATAAATTTCATTGAGTTCTTTCTTGTAGCTTACCTCAGATACTAGTAATGTACTCCTAAATCAACTTAGTGAAAGTGTTTCCTTTGGGTACTCAGTATACAATCTTCTAATTGTTCCAGTTGGTCTAAAAATGAGACCTTAATAGTAGGCTGTAACCCTGTTTTTCTGTCACTCACAAATGTTATCAAATCTGTTAGACCATTCATGACCCCATTTGTCTTAGTGATAGAAACAAATGCTTTCATTGTTAAATAAGCATTTTAACTGTTTCAATATGAAGTCATGTGGTTTAAACCATACCCAGTATATGTCTACAAAATCAGAAGCCAATCAAAGTGCTTTTTTAAAAAACGTTTTAGGGGCACCTTTAGGTTAAGCCTCTGCTCAGGTCATGATCTCAGGGTTCTGGGATCGAGCCCACTGTTGGGCTTTCTCCTCAGCGGGGAGCGTGCTTCTTCCTCTCTCTCTCTGCCTGCCTCTCTGCCTATTTGTGATCTCTGTCAAATAAGTAAATAAAATCTTAAAAAAAAAAAAATTAAAAACGTTTTAAAATACTCTTCTTGATAGATGTTATTTATAAGATGTATTACTGTCTGTTGGGATTGTGGCTATGACTAAAGCCCACCTGATTCTCATTTCATGATTCTCATTTTAACCTGAGGATCTCAAACATGCAGCTTCTCATTTCATGATTCTCATTTTAACCTGAGGATCTCAAACATGTTAGGGAAGAAATTTGCTTTGCATTTGCTCTTCCTTCTATCTGGAACATTTTTCTCCTAGATTTTCATGCGGTTTACCCCTCATTTGAGGTCACCTTTTCTATGAACCCTTCCCTGGGTACTCTAAATAAAATAACAACTTTTCTATCACTACTATATCTTTATTCTGCTTTATTTTTCTTCATAACATTTATCACTTCCTAACTTTAATGTATTTAATTTTTCTATTTTAGTTTGTTCCCTGATATCTTCAGAAACCTAGAAGTTTCTGAATAAAATGAGCCTCTAGTTAACATTTATTGAATGAGAGAATGGGTAAATGCTAACAGCATCAGCTTGGAAGCAAATGATGTTTTGGTTCGGTTTATTCCTGGTCTTATTCAGTGCTGGGAACTTGATTAATTTAGGATCACTTGGTGACTTTACTTCATTATATTATAATTTTTTAATTTTACACACAATGTATTTGCTTCAGAGGTACAGGGTGTGTGGTTCATCCATCTTATATAATAACCAGTGCTCAGTACAACACCCTCCCCAGTATCCATCACCCAGTTACCCCATCCCTCCACCCCCTCTCCCCATCCAGCAACCCTTGTTTCCTATAAGTCTCTTATAGTTTGTCTCCCTCTCTGGTTTTGTCTTGTTTCATTTTTTCCTCTCTTCCCCTATGATCCTCTGCCTTGTTTCTTAAATTCCACGTATCAGAAAGATTTTAAGATAATTGTCTTTCTCCTGACTTTTTTCACTTAGCGTAATACCCTCTAGTTCCATCCTTGTCCTTGCAAATGGCAAGATTTCATATTTTTGTTGGGTGCATAATGTTTCATTGTATATATTTACCCAATGGGGGTGGGGGGAGGGCAGCGCGGTGTGTGACTTTATTTTAATGACTCAGTGGCATTCCTCAGAATTCATTTTGAGAATAAATACAGCTAGGACTTTTGAGATGCTAGGCGTTAAGTAGCTTCTCTCTTTCCCCATTCCCACTCTTTCCCTCTGTCTTATTCATACAAACTCAGCATGACCCTTTATCTCTGTTTCTCTTTACATATCCATTTCATTCTTTTTTTCTGGGGTCTAGGTTCTTTGTTTCCTCATTGATTAGTAGTGCATTATGACTATTAGAATGTCAGGCTTAGCTCTTCAGTCAACATGACATTCCATCCTGGATCCCTATAGTCCCAAACCAATTCCATATTCTTATAAGAAGGAAGCCGATTGGTTCAGCTCAGGGAAGGTTTATTTATATATGCTACATAGCTCTCCATTCCAAGGTTACAGGATGGGCCAGTTAGGCAAAGAAGAAATAAAATGTTGCACACTATCCAACATTGCCACTTTTGGGCAGAGCTCCTGTTCTAGGCTGTCTTTTAAGTATATGGCTTGCCTTTGTGTCACGTGCCAGATCCTGGTTTAATCATACTTATGGCTGATTGACAAGAGAGTGGCAAGGCTAATCATGGCAACCCTTGAGCAAAGAGATGTTTCTTTTTGCCTTGTGTAAATTTAATCTGTATGTTTTATATTTCCTGCCTAAACTTGTTACTTTGCTGTTTTTCATAAGGTCTTGTTTGCTTAATAGAACCAAGCTAGGCACTGGGAGAAAAATTATTCCCTGGATGGAAATTTTTCCACCAGTGGGTGAGATCTTGGACTTCAGACAAAGGCAGATCTAGTTTTAAATCCTGTCCTTTTAATTTACTTCAGATTACAAAACTAATGCTCTCCGTCTTACTGTTTCCTCATATGTAAATATCAATGATAATAAAACTTACTCCCATAGTGTTATTTTAGGGATTAAGGAAGATAATTCATTCATGCAGACATTGATATGCTTTTGAAATATATACATGCGATAAATGCTAGAGCACCTACTATGTGCCAGGCCCTATTCTAAGTCCTGACAGTAGCTGTGAACAAGAAAAATAAGATCCCTAGCCTCATGAAGGATATAAATGCTAGTAAGGGAGATAGACAATAAATAAGTTAAAGCAATAATATTTCAGATAGTAATGGTGTTATGAAACAAAGTAATGGGAAATAGAATAGTAGGAATATAGAGGGGGACTTACATAGAGCTATAAGGTGATAGGGAAAGTCCTCTGGGGAGCTATTTATATGAAGATATGAATAATATCAAAACAAAACATAATAGTCATGTGAAAATCCAGGGGTGAGGGACGGGTATCCGAGCAGCAGCTTGTTATGTCAGAGAAACAGTCTGATAGACCTGCAGTTTAGTGAGTAAAGGTGGTAATATACTGCAAGTTATAGTTAGAGAATTTAGTAGAGTTTGGATAGAGTAGGCTATTGGGAGGAATAGGAATTTTGTTCTAGTTTCAATGAGAAGCAATTGGAAGGTTTTAAATCTCCAATTAAGGTCCCAGTTGCATTTTTAAAGCATTATTATGGCTTCTGTGTGGAGAATGGATGGTTAGGATGTGGTCATGAGTGGAATTAAGACCAATTTTGAAGCTACTGTTTTCATCCAGGTGAAAGATTTTGGTGATTTGGACTAGATAGAAATGATGAGAAATGGTTAGATAAGGAGTAAATTCTGGAAGGAAGAGCCAAAGGAGTCTGGATAATAGAGCCCAGGATGCCTTCTAAGTTTGAGGTCTAAGCAAGAGAATGAGTAACGATGCCATTATCTGAGATGGGCAAGACTAAGACAGTTACCTCTGTCACCACCAATATAGGACCACTCCCACTTCCCACTCCTATTAGCACAGAGTGAAAGACTTACCTAATATCCAGAGGTTGTATGTTAGGACATGTGGTCTCTTCTGTTCTGAATGATGTATATCATCATTAAATAAACTCGTGATTATTTCATGGTGAAAAAGATGAATCTCTAATCTTTCTTGGGATCAGATAGTTTTTAATTGTTTACTTAACTGAAGTTCCACTTTCCCCACTGTCCTCAGAATTTATAGCCCCTTTCATTTTCATGTTGGCCATTTTTCAAACACATTGGTATTGTCATCTATTGCAAGGCTTTTTTTCCCTCCTTCTCAGAAGATGAGACTCTTTTCTTTGATAGTGTTTGATTGTCTTGATTTGTTCTGTCAAACATATGAGTGTTCCCCCAGTACCTAGAACTGCAGTTTATATTGATATTCTTCATGTTTTCCCCTCTAATATCATGGTATATGAAGGTGGCATAAAGAAACCTGGTAGTATTTCTTCCTGGTGTTTATCATAAATTAAAAAATTACTGAAAGCAACACACTAATTTCAGAGAATCGTTCTGCTTTTACTTTGGAGGATGACTTTCATTCTCATATTTAATTATTTTCAGATTAGTTGTTAGAAGTATTATATGTGTTTTCATGTTTAATAATTTTATCTGACCTCTGTAATTGTCTTAGGAAATCAAGAAGACTATTTAAAATGAGATTTTTATAGTCTTTTGGTCTTTCATCAAGTGCTTTTGATTCCAATATTACACTTGAGCAGAAACAATATCTTTAGTTTTTGTCAGTGAAGAAATTCATGCATAGAATCATTAAGTAACTCTGAATGTCATTAGATTGATACTTGTTGACTGTAAGAATTCTGAGGTTATTTACAAATGTTAAATGTTTCTTCCTTCTACCTTCTTCCTCTTCTCCTTCTCTTCCTTTTTTATTCTAACTTAGATTAAAGTATTTCCTTTTATGGTAACCAGGCAGCTTTATATTTCATTAAATCTGATTAAGTATGGGCCCCTTGAACCTTATCATAGCTGGTCTCTACTGTATGCTGAGTACTATTGAAAGCACTTCTATAACTCATATTTCTCTTCACAGCAACCTCCATGACAAACTGCCTCATGGGGGATAGAAATTATCTATAGTTTATGCATGTTTTTGTCTAAGTTTACTATGAAATTTTATAAGAAATGCAAGAAAAATTAATTGGTACAAGAAGGAAAAAGTAATTTTAAGCCAGTTTCACTTTGAGAAAAATAATAGCAAAAATAGAGGCTGAAAATAGTTTGCATACCTTCTCCAGGGATTTTGGAATCAAAACAATCCATCTGGAGTCCTTATTTGCTCATTAGCATCTAGGCATCCTAGGAAATAAGATAGTTAAGATTGGGGGTATCCAGTTTAATACTATTAAATACAAAATATGTTCCAATATCTTGAGTGATGGGCAGAAAAACTCACTAGTGGAGGAGAGTGGGATATACAAACATTCTGAAGTAGACCTGTGATTCATATAGTTGAGCAGTGGGAAAAAACTTGGTGACTCTGACACAAAGTTACAATACTAATATCATTCCAGACCCTGGGAACTTATCTGGCCTACCTTTTTTGGCTGGGAGAACTATAAACTTTAAGATACTCTTTTGCCTGATGGAAGAGAAAAGAACTGAGCCCTTCTCCCAGCATGGCAATGATGGTAGTAGTGGACTGGTTGAAGAATATAGTGGCCTTGCAGAAAACTACAAAATAATGCTACGTCACTGCAGAGAGGGAAGTTAACAACATTTGCCAGGCAGCTCTTAGCATGGGGATTTTGAACATGGCTTCTGGAGCCAGACTGTTAGGATCTAAATTCCAGCTTCTTTACAGCTTTTCCTTATCTCTAAGATTGATGTGACATAGAGAAACGAGGGTTATGTTTTATGAGTTTGTATAACTAGACATTTAATTACACATTTGCTGATGTTAAAATAAGTGAACTCGGTTTATTAGGGATTAGAGTGGAGTAGGTATCCTCCTTTAAAGCTACAGTAGATATTAACTATGCATTTAATAAGTAATTACAGAGTTTCTTAACAGGAATAATGCACACTTAGATTTGGCACAGTCCTGTTATAGTGGTATACCACTTGTCCATTTGGATGTCCCCCAATAGGCCTCACAGAATGAATTACCCATATTACAGAGTCTGGCCTTAAACTTGAAGGTCAGAAACCATATTTTGTCAGGATGTTAAGACATGCGTCATCTTCCATGGCATAAAATAATCAAATTTAAGAAAAATGTTTAATAAAAATTAGAATGGAAAATTTAATTTAAGCTATCATGTGGACTGTAGTACTAGTGGTAGCTTGTTTTAGTACATTGTCTACAGAAAATAGATCTTCGTGAGATACTAGATGATTGCCAGAATCTAGCTTCATGCACACATGCTCAACAGAGTACTTACATGCTTTGGATGTTTAATTGCCTTTGACTGGATAGCTTGATGGATCTTTCCCTGCAACAGAATGATCTTGCCATAAGGACTAGACAAAAAGTACAAAGAGTCTGAGATTTTCATCCTGGCTAATAGGTTAACCTGCCGTTTCTATGGATGCTGACAGAAGATAAGACTGGTAGATGAGAGACAAAGGGCATTATTACTAACAGCACATTAAAGTAGCATGAGCTTCATGATTGCGTTGGTCCCCTGGCCTTCTAGGCCCCCTTGGGTTGGTGCTGAGATGCTCGGTAGATGTTGCATACTCAGTGAGTTTGCATCACAGCATTGGAACCCTGGGCTTAAGGAACCCAAGTCTTTTTTAAAGGACAGTAAGTTTTGCCTGACTTTCGCCAGGGAGGGAGACAGTCTTGTAGTCATACTGGATACTAAACAAACCTAACTGAAAACTGGGAAGACACTATATACTTCAGTGGTTTCACTTTACACACATCTTGGCATAGAAATAGTCTGAAACAAAGGCAAACAGTGCCTCTCCTCACCAGATCTGCAGATATGAGACCTCTGAAGAATTGTTACTTAACACTAGCTGAAAAAAACACTAGGTTTTTCCTCAAGATATGCATAGATAGGCATTGTAAGTATTTGTCTTTGACTCATTTTCTGTGCTTCTATAGGCTATTTAAATCCTTTTGATGGATAGGTACATTCTTTCAAAATGTTAATGCTCTCAGTCAGGTATTAGGTCAGTAAGATCTAATAGGCCTAGAAGCCATTATAGCTCTTGTACTCAATTTTGCTTACTTTCAAGTTCCTGAAGGTCATTTCATTGTGGACAAATAAAGGCAACATGTATCAGTGAGCTTCTGATGGAAGATTTATGACATATTTAATACATAGAAAACAATATATATAATGAACACCTGAGAAAACAGCAAACAACTTAAAGAGCACCCCCAGTCCCATCTCCTTGCTTTTCATTCTAGAGGTAACCATTACCTTGGGTTTTATTTGCTTTGCATTCCTGTGCTTTTCTTGGTAGCTCAATCACTTACTTCTTCTCTAGCCAGTGGGTATTTCAGTTGTTTGCATGTTTTTGTTGTTATTAGGCGTACTGCTAATACAAACTTTCCTGTTCTAACTATTCATATGCAAGACTTTCTTTAGCATGTATAGGAAACATTGACATTGATGTGTACAGAAGACTCTGAACAAATTAGACAAATTAGTCCATAGGATTCACGTGTTCTAGGAATAAGAGATATTGAGCATTTGTGAGATTATAGAAATAGCTGTGATTTTTCCTTTATAAAATGATTTTAACTAAGTGGTCTTCTATGACCTTGTTTATGAGTAATCTGAATAATAAAATTTTCAGTAGCATTTCTCCATTTTTAGTTTTATTTATGGTCAATATCTCTTAGTTTCTGGTAGTTTTTCACTCTCTTAAAGGGTGTTTTGATGAATAGATACTCTAAATTTTAATGCAACTGAATTTATCATTCTTTTCCTGATGGTGTTTCTACAAATTCCTCCTTATTATTTCCTCAAAAGATTTTCTCCCTATACTACAAGTACAAATGTATGATGTGTATCCATTATTATGGTATCATGGAGTTTTTTTATTGCCCTAAAAATTCTCTGTGTTCCTTCTATTCACCTCTACTCCACCCCACCAAAACACAACTCCTGGCAAACACTTATCTTTTTACTATATTAATAGTTTGCCTGGATCAGAAAGTCATATAGTTGGGCTCATAACGTGTATAGCCTTTTCAGATTGGTTTCTTTCAGTTAGTAATATACATGTAAAATTCTTCCAAGACTTTTTCTTTTTTTTTTTTTAAATACTGAATAATACTCTCTATTGTCTGGGTATACTACACTTTATCCCTTCAAAGCTGCTATAAACATTGCTGTGCAGATTTTTGCCTGGACATAAGATTTTGAATCTTTCAAGTAAATATCAAGGAGCACAATTGCTGGATCATGTGGGAAGAGTATGTTTAGTGTTGTAAGAAATTAGTAAATTGTCTTCCAAAGTAGCCGTACCATTTTGAATTCCCACCAGCAGTCGGTAAGGGCTCCTCTTGCTCCATGTCCTCCCCAGCATTTGGCATTCTAAGTGTTCTGAATACTGGCCATTCTACTAGTTGTGTAGCGGTATCTCATTATTTTAATTTGCATTTCCTTGATGACTTAAGGTATGCAGCATCTTCTCATTTGCTTACTTTCCATTTGTGTACCTTCCTTGGTGAAATACCTTTTGAGATCTTGGCCCATTTTTAAAATTGGGTTGTTTGGTTTTTTTATTGTTGGTTTTTAACAGTTCTTTGTATATTTTCGATAACAGTCCTTTATCAGATATCTTTTACAAATATTTTCTCCAGTCTGTGGCTTGTCTTATTATTATTTTGACATTGTATTTTGCAGAACAGAAGTTTTTAATTTTTAATGAAGTCCACATTGTCAGTTCTTTCTTTCATGGGTTGTGCCTTTAGTGTTGTATCTAAGAAGTTATCACCATTACCAGGGTCATATCTTCTGTTCCACTGATCTATTTGTTCTTTTGCTGATACCACACTGTCTTGATTAATATGCCTGGAAGTCAGGTAATGTCACTCTACCGGCTTTAATTCTCCTTCAGTATTGTATTGGGTATATTGGGTCTTTTACCTCTTTCTGTAAACTTTAGAATCAGTTTGTCAGTATCCACAAAAGAATATGCTGGGGTTTAATTAGGATTGCATTGACTCTGTAGACCAATTTGGAAAGAATTGAGGTCTTGATGGTATTGAGTCTCCCAATCCTTGAATGTGGAATATCTCTGCATTTATTTTCTTTTATTTTGTTCATCAGCATTTTATCGTTTTCCTCATACAGATGTTACATACATATTTTGTTAGATGTGTGCCCAAGTATTTCATTTTGTGGAGTGCTAATGTGAATAGTACTATGTTTTTAATGTCAAACGCTGTATGTTTATTGTTCATATATAGGAAAGTGATTGTCTTTTATATATAAATCTTGTATCCTATGGCCTTATAATTGCTTATTCTAGGAGTTACTTTATCAGTTCTTTCAGATTTTCTACATAGATGATTATGTCATCTGTGAACAAGGACAGTTTTATTTCTCCCTTCTCAATCTATATGCCTTTTATTTCCTTTTCTTGTCTTATTGCATTAGCTAGAACTCTACCTTTGGATTTAATCTTCTTTTTCTAATTTCCAGTGGTGAAAACTTAGATTACTGATTCTTTTCTAATATATTTGGATTTGGACTTCCTTCACTCTGTCCAACAATTTTCATTTCTGTTATGTTCAAAATACTACTTATTTTCTGTTGCTTTCTTCTTTGATCTATATGTTATTTAAAAGTGTGTTGTTTTGTTTAATCTCTGTATTTGGGGGGATTTTTCGCTTACCCTTCTGTTGCTGAGTTCTAGTTTAATTCCTTTGTGGTGTAAGAGCAGGCACTGTGTAATTTCTATTCTTCTAAATTTAGCAGTCTGTTTTATGGCCCAGAATGTGGTCTGTCTTGGTTAATGTTCATGTGAGCTTGAGAAAATATGTATTCTGCTATTAAGTAGTCTGTAGATGTCATTTATATTCACTTGATTGATTGTGTTGAATTCACTATGTCCTTACTGATTTTCTGCCTGTTGGATCTGTTCTTTTATGATAGAAGGGTGTTGAAGTCTCCAGCTGTGGTAATAGGTACCTATATTTCTCTTTGCAGTTCTATCAGGTTTTGCCTTGTGTAAGTTAATGCTCTCTTCTTAAGCACGTACACATTAAGGATTACAGGTCTTAGAAAATTAATCTCATAACATTATGTAATGCCCTCTTTATTTTAAGATTTAATGTAATCCTTTGAGAGAGAGAGTGTGCACAAGCAGGGGAAGAGGCAGAGGGAGACAAAGAAGCAGGCTCCCTGCTCAATGTGGGCTTCGATCCCAGGACCCCAGGATCGTGACCTGAGCCAAAGGCAGATGCTTAACCGTCCGACCCACCCAGGGTTTCCTTAGTGCCCCTCTTTATGACCAGTAACTTTGTTTGCTTTGAAGTATGCCTTGTCTGAAATGAATTAAATTTGCTTTCTTTGATTAGTGTTATTAGCATAGTGTATTATTCCCCTTCTGTTTACTTTTTTACTCTGTATGTATCTTTACACTTACAGCAGGTTTCTTGTAATTGGGTTTTAACTTTTTTATTCATTCTAACAGTCTGTATTTTTTAATTGGTAACTTTAGGGCATTAACATTCAAAGTGATTATTGATACAGTGGAATTAATATCTATATATTTTTTAGTTTTCTATTTGTTGCCCTTGTTTTCTGTTTCTCTTTTTTGTCTTTCACTTGTTTTCTGTCTATTGTGGTTTAGTTTTTCTTTTTTTTTTTTTGTCAGAGAGAGAGAGGGAGAAAGCAAGCACAGGTAGACAGAGTGGTAGGCAGAGGCAGAGGGAGAAGCAGGCTTCCTGCCGAGCAAGGAGCCTGATGTGGGACTCGATCCCAGGACGCCGGGATCATGACCTGAGCCGAAGGCAGCCGCTTAACCAACTGAGCCACCCAGGCGTCCCTCTATTGTGGTTTAATTCAACATTTTAT
This sequence comes from Lutra lutra, assembly GCF_902655055.1. Taxonomy (NCBI): domain Eukaryota; kingdom Metazoa; phylum Chordata; class Mammalia; order Carnivora; family Mustelidae; genus Lutra; species Lutra lutra. The sequence goes on from NC_062284.1 coordinate 58,185,797, forward strand.
ATGGTTTCATTTTCTCTCCTTTTTAGCATATAAATTATATTTATTTGTTTGTTTTTACTTTTTATTGTCACCCTGTGGTTTGCATCTGTGTCCATTTTCAAAGAACACTAAATCACTTTACAGATACTGGGATTATCTTATAACAAAATAACCCTAACTCCTCCTTCCCATGTCTTACATCATTGCTTTCATTTATTTCATTTTATATGTGTGAGTGTGTGTGTATGTATATATATATACATATAATCATAAATGATTGAACACATTGTTACTGTTTTTAAATAACCTATTTGCAGCTCAGTTAAGAATAAGAAAATGAAATTGTATTTTATTGCGAAAATAAATTATTTTTTTTTCCTCAGTGCTCCTTTACTCTTACATAGATCTGAGTTTCTGATCTGTATCATTTTCCTTCATAACATTTCTTCATAACCTCATAACATTTCTTACAAAGCAGGTCTACTGACAACAAATTTCTTTAGTTTTTATTTGCCTGAGAAAGTCTTTATCTTTTCTGAAGTTTGTTTTTTGGCAAGGTACAGAATTCTAGTCTGACAGATTTTTTTCTTTCACCACTTTAAGTATTTCACTCCACTGTCTTCTGACATACATGGTTTCTGAGGATAAGTCAGATATAATTCTTTGCTCTTCTGTGAGGAACTTTTGTTTTTGTTCATTTTTCAGGATTTTTTATCTTTGAGTTTTTATAGTTTGAAAATGATATTCTTGAGTGTAGTGTGTTTTTTGGCATTTATTCTGCTTGGTGTTCTTTGAGTTTCCTGGGTCTGTGGTTTGATGTCCGACATTAATTTAGTTGTGAATTCTCAGTCGCTACTATTTTAAATAGCTCAGAGATTTTTTTTTTTCCTCAGTCATGTCCAGTCTAATAAGTTCAGCAAAGGCGTTCTCCATTTCTCTTAATGTTTGTGACTTCTAGCATTTCTTTTGATTCCTTATTAGTTTCTGTCTCTTTCCTTGTATTGCTCATTTATTTTTGCATGCTGTCTATCCATTAGAGCTTTTAACATATTAATCATAGTTGTTTTACATTCCTAGTCTGCTAATCCCAACAGCCCTGCTATGTCTGGTTCTGATGCTTATTCTATCTTTTCAAATTGTGTTTTTGCCTTTCAGTATGTTTTACAATTTTTTTTTTTTCTTAAAGCTAGACATATGATGTACTGGGTAAAAGGAACTGCTATAAATAGGCCTTTAGTATGTGTTGGGGAGGGGAAGCATTCCATAGTCCTTTGATTAAGTCTGTCTTTTAGAATGAGCCTATGCTTCTGGACTGTGAACTCCACAAGTATTTCACAGTTTTTTTCTAACTTTTTAGTTGGGTCACATGGTTAGAGTTGACTAAAGTTGGCTCTTTCACTTTTCCTAGGTCAAGTAGGCTCTGATAATATCCTAGGTCAGGCTCTGGTTAACTAGTTTCTCCTGAGGGCAGACCTTGTTAAAAAACAAACAAAAAAGGAGTATTACGACATAGTTACAAAAGGTTCATTTTCCCCTCCTCCTTCTGAAAGCATGCAGGGATTTCTCTGGTATTTACTGCAAGAACCTGGTTGAGCTCTTGGAGGTAAACCCCCAACAAAACTTCGGGAGCTTCACTTGGAGTTTTTAACTCAGTATGTACACTGAGCTCTGGAACCTCATCTATTATAGTTCAGGTTTTCCTACCTCAGCACTGGTTTCTGTTGCAGTTTCTGCTCATGAACCTACTCTGGTGAGCTGTGACTCCCTTTATTTTCCTGTCTGTTTCCAATCTTGGAGGCAGTGGTTCATACTGTGTCATCCTCTCTCTCACAGATCTGAGAAGAGTTGGTGATATTTTTTCTGTTTAGGTTTTTTGCTTGTTAGGACAGAATGGCAATTACTAAGTTCCTCACATGCAGAATCAGAAACCAGAAGTTCGTGTTACTTTGGAAATTAAAATTTTAATGTGTAAGGAAGGGTGCCTCAGTGGCTCAGTTGGTTAAGTGACTGCCTTCAGCCCCGGTCATGATCCTGGAATCCCAGGATTGAGTCCCCCATTGAGTTCCCTGCTGAGCAGGGAGTCTGCTTCTCTGACCCTCCCCCTTCTCGTGCTCACTCTTGCTCTCTCTTTCAAATAAAAAATAAAATCTTAAAAATAAAAAATAGGGATGCCTGGGTGGCTCAGTTGGTTGGACGACTGTCTTCGGCTCAGGTCATGATCCCGGGGTTCCAGGATCGAGTCCCACATCGGGCTCCCAGCTCCATGGGGAGTCTGCTTCTCCCTCTGACCTTCTCCTTGCTCATGCTCTCTCTCTCACTGTCTCTCTCCAAATAAATAAATAAAATCTTAAAAAAAGTAAAAATAAAAATAAAATAAAAATAAATGTGTGAGGAATGACCTAAGTTTAAAAAATAGGATAATTCAAGTGATGTTTTTTTCTTAAAACTGTTTTGAAAAGCTTCACTACTAATAGGCTATGAAGTTTTGGAATACATACTGCACATGGTTTTATTAAAAATAAATACATTCTCTTATCACTTAAGTAGAAATTGTTTATTTTTTAGATAACGTTCAGTCATCCAGGCCTAGACATTCAGAGCAGAAGTATAGAATATGTACAACGGCAAATATCCAAGGAATGTGGAAGTCTGAAGTCCCAAAATAGGGTAAGTTCTTAGTTTTATCTTCTGATATAGAATATAACTAATTAACAAATAGGTGAAATTTTTTAGTCCTTCTCATTTTCCATGTAGCTGAATTATACTAGAAAATTTTTTTCATGTGTACATTTGCTACATTTATGATTATAAACATTATTTAAACTCAATCCAAGTTTCTGGTTTGAGTCTGGGGATTGCCCCTGTGTGTTTATCACTGGATAAAGCTGATAGGAATTATATATTGGTAATTTAATAGACTGTATCCACCATTCCTGTAGCCCAGATCTGGAGGGTTTTTTTTAGCCCCATTTCCATAATATCTTGAGAATGGAAGTTTGCCTCAACCTGGATCAGGTGCTTTCCTGTAGACCGATCACTGTGTCCAAGGGCTAGGACTAGGAAATGTGACTACAAGAAGCCCACTTGTATAGGTAAAGGGGAAAAGGTCATTTTGATTTAGACCCCATTTGGTTTATCTCCAGAAAGATTTAATTTGCTCCTGGGCCTAGGAAGACAATATACCCAGAAAGGGGGTGGGAGAAGGTTAGAAGGGGAGAGAATGAGAATAAGTGGGTGTAATGTGTTTTAAGTCATTTTCAGAGACTCATATAGCCAAGCTATATATATGTGTATCTGTGTGTTAGTTTGCTAGGGCTGTCATAGCAAAGTATCAGATCAAGTGGCTTAATAAAACAAAATTATTTTGTCACAAAATCAAGATGTTGGCACATTTGGTTTCTTCTGAGCCTTCTCTTCCTGGCTTGTAAATGTCTGCTTCTTGGCCGTGTCCTCACATGGTCTTTCTTTTGTACATCCACACCCCTGGTGCCTCTCTGTATGTCCAAATTTCCTTTCCTTTTCCCTTCCCCTCCCTTCACTTCTGCTCCCCTACCTCCTTCTAAAAAAAATTTTATTTATTTATATTTTAGAGAGTGAGAGAGAACGCGTGTAATCAGGGGGAGTGGCAAAGGGAGAGGGAGAGAATCTCCAGCAGACTCTTGGCTGGACGGAGATCCTACGATCCCAAGATCATAATCTGAGCTAAAATCAAGAGTCAGAAGCTTAACTGACTAAGCCACCCAAGCCCCCCAAATTTCCTTTTCTTAAAAGTATACCAGATTGGATTAAGACCCATGCTAACGACCTTACTTTAATGTAATCACCCTTTAAAGGCCTTATATGTAAATGTCACATTCTGAAGTATTGGTCTCAACACATGAATTTGGGAGTACATGGTTCAGCCCCTGACATTCCGCCCTCTGCTTCCTCACATTCATCCCTTCTTACATGCAAAATAAATTTATCCCATCACAACAGCCCAAACATCTTAACCCATTCTAGCATCAGTTCTAAGTCCTGCATCTTATCTCAGTATCCTCTAAGTTGAGTGTGGGTGAGTTGCAAGGTGTGATTCATCCTAAAAGCAAAATTCCTCTCTATCTGGGAACCTGTTAAGGGAGATAAATTACCTGCTTCCAAAATACCGTGATGGGAAAGGCATAGAGGAGATACTTCATTTTGAAAAGGGAGAAATCTTAGAAAGAAGAAAGCAGTTATGAGTCCTAAGCAAGTCTAAAACCTTAGCAGGGCAAATTCTTTGAAATTTTAAGGCCTGGGAATAATCCTCTGGCTTTGGCTCAGTGTTTTGTCCTATGGGCCCAGCAGAGTGGTGACCCCAAATCTTTAAATCCCCAATTTGGTGACCCCAAATCTTTAAATCTTTAGCAGTGGATGATAGCCTCACACCTAGGTTGCAGGTGTTCTGGCCCACTGAAACTGAGGAATTGCCCTATGAAACTGAGGAGAGAGTCTCACCCTTGGGATCATTTTTCCTTTTCTTAAAAGATAACACATGTTTTCATTCAGAAAGCTTTATTTGCTAGTCCTATAAATCCGAGAAGTCCAAAAAAGCCTTTCTTGGTTCCATGCTACCTCTGTTCCCTGTAGTCCATTGTGGCAGTGCTGTAGCTAAGATAGTTGATTGGATTCAGGAAGCACATCATAATCTCTTTATTATATGATTGGTCAGCCATACCTTTGATATTCTCTCTAGAACTTGCTTTCTCAATTTTTGCACTACCCATCCCTGGAGAATTTTCCAATTCTTTAAGATCTCTTTCCTTTCTGACTGAAATTTTCTACTTCAGTTATCCCTTTCCTCTCACATTTTAGTGTTCGCCACAAGAAGAAACTGGGCACCTTCAACACTTTGCTTAAAATCTCTGCCGAATATCCAAGTCCGTCATTCATAGGTTCTGTCTTCCACAAAACACTAACATACAGTTCATCCACATTCTTTACCATTTCATAACAAGTATCACCTTTCCTCCATTTTCTAGTGTGTTCTTCATTTCCATCTGAGCCTTCACCAGAAGCACTTTTAATGTCTGTATTTCTTTTTTTTTTTTTTTAAGATTTTATTTATTTATTTGTCAGAGAGAGAGAGAGAGAGCATGCATTCGCACAAGCAGGCAGAGTGGCAGGCAGAGGCTGAGAAGGAAGCAGGCTCCCTGCCGAGCAAGGAGCCAGATGTGGGACTCCATCCCAGGACCCTGGGATCATGACCTGAGCTGAAGGCATCGGCTCAACTGACTGAGCCACCCAGGCGTCCCTAATGTATTTCTAACAATAGTCTCTTCAAGGCTTTTTGTAACATGCACTTCAAAACTCTGTTTGCCTCTACCCATTTCTACAGGCATTTCCACTTTTTTAGGTACTTACTAACAGCAATACTCCAATTCTTGGTACTAGAATCTGTATGAGTCAGGGTTCTCCTGAGAAACAGAACCAACTAGTTGTGTATATATATATATATACACAGAGAGAGATTTATTTTAAGGAATTGGTTCATGGAATAATGAAGATACATAGGCAAAATATGAAGTAGGCTATCAGGCTTGAGACCCAGGGAAGAGTTGCAGTCCCATCCAGAGGCGGTCTGCTAGCAGAATTCTGTCTTGCCTTGGGGTGCTCAGTCTTTATACTATTAAGGCCTTCAGCTAATTGATGAAATCAGTCTGTGTTGTGGAAGATAATCTGTTTCATTCATAATTCACCATCTTAAAGATTAATCTCATCCAAGAAACATCTTCACTTAAACATCCAGAATAACGTTTGATCAAATATTTGGGCACTACAGCCTAGCCAAATTGACATACAAAATTAACCTTCACTGTTCTTATTGCCGTCTTCATCTTTTTCCTTTTTAGGTCCCTTTGAAATCAATCCGTCACGTCAGCTTTCAAGATGAGGATGAGATTGTCAGAATAAACCCTCGAGATATCTTAATACGTCGGTATGCAGACTACAGACATCCTGACATGTGGAAAAATGACTTAGAGAGAGATGATACTGATTCCAATATTCAATTTTCTAAACCAGACAGTAAAAAATCAGACTATCTGTACTCTTGTGGAGATGAGACTAAGTTAAGTTCACTCAAAGACTCTGTGGTATTTAAGACACAGCCTTCCTCATTAAAATTTAAGAAGTCAAAACGAAGAAAAGAAGATGGTGAACGTTCCCGCTGTGTATACTGCCAAGAAAGGTTTAATCATGAAGAAAATGGCAGGGGAAAATGTCAGGATGCTCCAGACCCTATTAAAAGATGCATATATCAAGTTAGTTGCATGCTCTGTGCAGAGAGCATGTTATATCATTGTATGTCAGACTCAGAGGGAGATTTTTCTGATCCCTGTTCATGTGACACTAGTGATGACAAGTTCTGCTTACGATGGTTAGCCCTAGTAGCTTTGTCTTTCATTGTACCATGTATGTGCTGCTATGTCCCCTTGAGAATGTGCCATCGTTGTGGTGAGGCATGTGGGTGCTGTGGTGGGAAACATAAAGCTGCTGGATGAAAGGATCCAGTGCCAAAATGAGCTTAAATTCTTTGTTTCCAGGAATTAGCTAACTTGGATTTGTGGAAGCTTTTGGCAAGCAATATGAAATCTTGCCTGGTGTCTGGGGCCACACGTGGAGGAAGCAGAACTTGTTAGTTCTTGGCATTTCACAAATGCTAGCCATGCCTAACTTTTTCCCTTCAGTGCATGGCATGTTTTGTTACAGGTTGTAAAGAGTATTTGCAAAAGGAAACCATTTCTGGTTATTGGCTATAAAAAGTGAGCATAAAATATCCAACCTAAAAGGGATTAATTTTTGGCTTTTTTGTATATTTATGCATTAGGTGATGGGACTTTTAAAGTTTTGAATTCATTAAGACATAAACTAAAAGTGCACTAAGGGACAGTTGATATCAATCTAAGAAAGTTAACACTTGGGAATTACAAGAAATAAAACAAGTACAACTAAATCATTTATTAGTTGTTTTTTGAAAGTGGTTTTATGTATAAATAACAAATGTTTATATTTAACTAAATATAAGGTACGAATTATCACATATTAAACTTTTCTTCCCCTTCCTAGTTCTCAAGTAGATGTACATATATCTACTGTCACATTCCATTATGTTTTGAATATTTTACTCATCTAGTTAATCATGTTTTTATTCCATGTGAATGATTTGCTATTTTCATCCTCATTTCCCTTTGGCTACAGTTTATATTGAGTTCTGTCTGTACATTCTGGTAATCTAAAATCTTTAAAAAATATCCTAATAGCCTTGAGTGACCAATTTTTTTTTAAAGCACAGATGTAATTGCCTAATGTTCTGATGGGAACGTAACACTTATTTTTATATAAAAAGAGACTGAGTAAACATTATAGAAAAAAGTGAGGTTTTGGGTTCTTTTGTTTTTTTGTGGTATTCAACCAGCAAGTTGTTTTCTTTCAGAGTTTCCTCCTTCAAAAAAATCATATTGCATTTACAAATGTTTTACAAGGCAAAAAGTGTAACTGGATAGTTCATGTAAAAGTTTCCTCCTGAGATCTCCATTTATCATTCTGCTAAACTAGAATATGTTCAGCTGTAATTAATAATTTTTAAGCTTAATTTTCAGTGCTTATTATTCACATAACAATAACTTTTCCCAGTTGCATTTTACTTTATTTAAACTTGCCAAAAGCAAAATTTATGTTAAAGTATATACTAAACTGCCCCAGGAACGTATTTAATCCAACATTGTGAATGAAATGTCTTGTACATATAATTTTATTTCTTTTGCAGAGCATTGTATTACTGGATGTTTTATTTACTAAGTAGTTGGATAAATGTTCCAACAAATGGTTTAAAGTAGTTGGGGTCAATTTGTCTGGTTGGTTTGTTTTTTTGTTGTTTTCTGTTTTTTGTTTTCTTTGTCTTTTTAAGTGTTACATTAAAACTCTAACAAGTAAAGGGTTCTTTAAGAACATTCCCTTAGAGGGATAAAGTTGAGAAGTGTGCCTTTTTTTTAATGGCTTGAAGTTTCAGAAGTGGTAAAATTAAAATCACACTACCATTTGAAGCTCATTTCTATGCAGGTTTTAAAATGTCATTTATGTATCATTCTTTTTACATATCACACTTAAGCTTGTGTTAGCTTTCTTCTTTTGCCCCAGATCAAACTGAACAATGTATATAACACTATCTGTCTGTAAAATACTTTTTTTAAAGAAAGCATTTATATTTATATGACAGCTTGAACTGACAACATTGTGTATATAGATCATCTTGAAGTATTATTTCACATTGAAAAGAAGAAAAATATATTGATAACTATAGATGTTATGAAGAAGAGGTTATTTCTAGTTTTGTACTAAAAATCAATTGGATGAACTAAATCCAAAATATGACACTGTAGCAGCAGTTTTAAGACTTATTTTTACTGTTTATATAATTGAACACTGCTACACCAGATGATCTTCATCCTTGAAGTTTTCAGCTAAACTTGGTTTCCTAGAATAGACTGTTAACTTTCAAAATTACTTTTTACTGGTAAAATGGAAATATTGGTTTTCCTTGTGAGTGAATTTTCATATTTGTAAGTGCTGAGTTCATAATTCAGGTTTGAGCAAGGTGTGAATAACTGAAGAAAATAACTTGCTGGCTCTATAGGAAAATGCTGTGGAAATGAACTGTGTATATACTTCTGGGAAGAACAAATTTAATCATTTCTTCTGTTAAGCACTAATCAGTATAGTGCAACTCCTGGTTCTGTACTGTATTTTATATGCAACATATATGCTTTAATATTTTAATGTTTGTGCATTAATATTTTCAATTTGTTTAACCACTTTGCTGCTAAGATTTTGCCATCCCATTCCCATTTTTTCCTTTACAATTTTAAACAAGTTTCTTCATTAAAAACTATGGTGATGAAATGGTTTTTATTTCACCTTGGATCTTTATAGATAATACACTCAAATTCCAACCCAGTCTAGAAGACTGATAATATAATGTTATCTGAATCCCTATGTGGAAATGTTCTTTTGAGTAAATTAGGACTATGTGGGGGTGGGGGGGAAGGATAGTTTAAATTTCTCATTTTTAAAATGTGTATAGGTATGTTCAGGAACATTTTCTTCTGCGTACAGACTTGGCACTGCCAACTGGCTTTTCCTCTGAAACCTTTCTCTGCTTTTTAATCTGGCAGTATAAGCAAATGGCTAAACCAGCTTAAGTTATAGTAAATATTGAAAATGAAATCCTCTAGATGGCATAACAAGAAAGACTTTGGTCTGATGGCTCGTTGTGTTCAGAACTGCTAATTAAGTGATTTTTCTCCTGCCTTGACAGGGGAATCATTTGAGGCTGAAGAAATACACGGTATGGAACTTCAGCACCACCTACTGGATGATTTATAGACCAGAGACATGAGGTGGCAATCAGGATCTAATAGGGTTCATCACTACTACCAATAAAAAGGGCTATTTAAGTAGTGGTCACCTCCAAACAGAGAAAGCAAGAGTAAGAAATACCTTAAAGGAACTGTAAAACGAACGTTTTCTCTAATGTGTCTTTTGGTCACTGAAAGATTTTAAGCACTTTTTTCTTACATATCCTGTCTTAAAATATTTCTTGATATTTGGAACTGGCAATCAAACTTAATGGATGTGCCGAAGCATTTATAAAACTAATTCTTTTAACGTGCAAAAGCCATTACCAAAATGGTATTCTGATTTTCCTCCCATTACCAACCAGGGAGTTTTTTAAAAAAATAAATAAATAAACAGCACCTATATTTGATCATGACAACTTCAGAGAATGTGTGTATGTCTCTGGGATGATGTTGGGACAGGGGTTAAAATTTAAAGGGGAAAACTTGAAACTACCTATTTTCATTGGTTATTCAGCAGTGCCTAAAAAGAACTTTTGAAGTAATACAAATGCACTTTCAATTCATGTGTAGAGTGCCATCTGATATCTTGGGTAAGTCTTGCATTTTTTCTTTTATTCCCCACCCCACCCCCTTAACTGAATGCCACAGAAATGTTTTCTAATATCCACATGTCTTCAAAGTACAGGAAACATGTCCTTTCCTCCAGATGGGCAATTTAAAGGATGTTTCTTTTGTTGAAATTTTTTTCTTTTGTTGAAATTTTTGTTGAAACTTTAGGCTTTGTGATTACTCTTTGGAATATGTGGGTAAGACTGAGTTTCTAATTTTAGCCCAAAGATGCATTAAGTAAGTGTAACATTTTTCAATATAAAACTTTGAAAACTTCAGTTACCTAGAAAACAGATTCTTCACTAAATATTCTCATTCTTAATTTGACCTCCAGGATCACATTTCTAAGTAGAACGGAAAGCACTAGAAACTTGCATTGTTGTTGCACTTAAAAAAAAATTGGTCTATAAACCATGATAATAATAGTACCTTAAGGTGTTTTGCAGTGACTCAAAACATTAAGAAATCACAACCTGAGGTGATTTATATAAACCAAAAAACAACAACCTAAAAAGGGCTTTAAGGTATTAAGGTACTGTTTGCCTAGCAGCCAGGTGGTTATAAAACTTTCATATGCTTTGATACACTGATGTTAGCCATTGTTCCTGAAAGCTCCTTAAATTGCGTAAGTTGCTAGTTTTGAAACTTTTCAAGAATAATCTAGTTGAAAAACCTTTGTATTAAAGATTCACATAGATTTTTGTGAACATTGCCAGTATGTAGTGTCATTTGCTTTCTATTCTTGACCTCAAAAGTGCCTCACTTGTATATTCCATTAAAAGCTTGACTGCATTCTTCCTAATAAGCAATGAAAAATTGTTTAACTCATGTCCTAATGTATCTCTTTAGATATAGTTGATTAGCTTGATAGTTTGGATATATAATGTAAATATGCATATATAAGTTTGTAACTGTTTTTGTTACATCATACCCATGTAATTGGACATATCAGATGATATAAGAATTTGTTTTTAATTACCTGATTAAACCTATCATGAAATACAAAAGGACTTTTTCTTAATCTTCTAGAGGATAACAAACTCACATAAGAGAGTAATTTCTCAAGGAGAAAGCAGTAGAAATGGACTTTTTGGGTAATTTTTTAAGGTAAAAACTGAAAGTTCATGTGTATAGTTCATCTTATTGACATTTTATTCACCCTTGATTGTATCCAGATTTTTTTAATGGTCTGTTACTTATAAGTAGGTAAATACAATAAATATAAACATGTTATATTTATTGGTTTGGGAACATGTTACCACTAAATCTGGATTGAATGATATGTGGGATATTTTTAACCCAAGACTACTACTGATTTTTTGTGTGTCCTACTTGGTTTCAGAGTTTCATCTGTAATATAAACAAAAAGAACTATTCTGGATGAAAAATTAATAGGACAGTACTCAAAAATGATAGCATATTTCAACACCAGAGTAACTTTTAGATTACTGTATTACAGTTACATTTACTTGAAGAATCGAGAATTAACTGTTTGCCATGGATTATGAAATGTAGTTTTATGTGCTTATTTACAGGTTTTCAGAAATTTGCTTTATATTCTTCACAGTCAAGTTAATATCCACAAGTAAGTAGAATAGTTTTTACATCGAGAATTCAAACTAGGGTTTCTGCTTGGCCATCAGTATAGTGTCATGCTCACAGTGGTCCTAAAAGAAAAAAACACTGGTATTAATAAAAACTGGAGTTGACTCCTTTAAAATTAACTGCTTTAAGATTTGCAGTTTTATAGGGATCCTTTGAAATGATGGCTCAAAAAATATATTAACAATAAAAGTCTAACAAAATCATAGTTGAAATGGTGTTTTCTTTTGTCTCTCAGGTTTTATTTTTGTTATGTAATATATTTTAAATGATCACTTTCAGTTCTCAACACCATAATGAAGTATTGCCTTCCTTTTTTTTTTTTTTAATTAAAGAGGAGGTTTAGGCTTCAAGAGATTAAAAAATATTCCCAACATCGCATTAGAAGCACCAGGATTTGAACCAAATTGCCTTACTTCAAAATCTATGCTTTTAGTCACAATACAATTTTATGTTTTATTACATGGGTTATGGATGTACTTAACAGAATAATACTATTCTGTTAAAATGAAATTTTATTTAAGCTGGAAAATTATATAAGGGAATAACTTCTTAATTCCCACTCCTTTTTGTTTCAATTCTGGTTCCCCTATTCATCTGTCTTACTAAGTTGTGATGCACTGTCTGGCTTGTGGGGGTCCTTAAAACTGGGAGAATAAGATTGTGGTAATACTTCAACGTACCAAGATTTATCAGTTGGTGCTGATCCAACAGAAAGTACTGAAGACATACATGCTGTCCAGTGTGTGGTATTGTTCATTTTGCCCAATTGGATGTCATTTCCTTGAAGATTATGAGGGATTCTTTATCACCAAAGCAGTGATACTTCCTGTTGAGGCAGTAGGAAACAATATTCTCAAATGAGTCTTCTCCTGGATTCTGGACTCTTTATTTAAAATAGTTAGCCATTTGTATGTCAGCTATTCCACAAAGTCTGTATTTGAACCGAGTTGCATTTAGTGTCAGGGCACCTTATACCCATGTCACAATGAGGTTGGTGTCCCCCTTCCCTCAAACTTAATTTTAACCTAGAAGTAATTTACAATAACCAAGAGGTTATGTGCAATTTGAAAAAGGAAGAATTCCAGAATTCCTAATATTGAAATAAGATCATTCTAGATGATAAAACTTAAGGAGACCTGTTTAATTTCCATTTCTTACTAATTCTTAATTTTGTATTGTGAAATTGCAAGATAGTAATTTAAGTGATTTCTTTCTTTTTAAAATGTGGTGTAGATCTTATGGATATTACTTGTCCAACTTAAGCCCCTTTTGCCTCCTTTGTATTTTCCTCCCTCCTTTTCCCTGTTAGAGGAATGTCTCCAATCTCTCCAAATCCATTAGGTGAAAAATACATGGAGAAGAAATTTCATCAGTGTATTATAATTCTTTTAAAAGTGCCTGCATTATTCCCAGGAATGAACAACAAGCTTAAATGTGTGTCTTTCATCAGTAAGGGAAACTACTGTTTGACTATCACTTAAAATTTAAGAGAAAACAAGTTGCATGAATTTGTGAATTCCTAGCTAGTTAACAGTTCTTATGAAAGTTCTTGTTAAATTTTCTAAGTGAAATGCACACAGATAGGATGATACTCTAAACTTCTAAGAAAGAAATAAGGATCCAAGCCAAATTAAGATTGCCGATAAAGTCGATAAAACTAAAGTTTTAGGACTGGGTCTATCCTAACCTCTCTTTAGAGATTTACACACCACCCTTATTTTGCAAATTTAGAAACAGTCCTAAGGAGGTTAAGATACTAATGCGGGGTCATTCATTTGATAACACAGCCTGCATTTTTAAATGCATACATCTCTTGCAGGCACCTCAAATTCAGTAAGTGCCAAACTAATTCCTCCCGTCCCCCCACCATTCCTCAAACCTTTTTTTCGCCTCTATCTTGATGGATAGTGATACCACAGTCTATGCAGTAGTCTCAGAAACCTGGTCATCATCAGTTTCTCTTTTTCTCTTACTTTTCACCATTAATTCCCAGTTTTTTACAGTTCTCTTTCCTGCATGTCCCTTAAATCTGTGTTCCTTTATCCTCACTGCTGCTATCCTACTACAAGTAATCTCAGTACTAATGCTGGGGATTAGGCATTGAGTCACTTGTACATTTTTGTATTTACCAAAGGATGGTCTATATTTTAAATATGATTGAAAGGTGAAAGCACTTTAGACTACAACAGGGTGATGATAAAAAGTAGACATCTTCAGACTGATATATACCCAGATACAAACAAAAGGAATGGTTTATGGTGGGATTGAGGGGTCAAATGATAGTGACTTTGAAGAATAGTTCAGCACTTAGGACCGGTTATGGAATTAAAAGCAACTTGAAATGTATGGTACAAACTTACAAAAAATGATGGGCTTTAAACTGTATGTTCACCTTTCCTTAAAGCCATTCCTCCCCTCTTCCCCAGTCCCAATTCCCATTAATACAAGCTTGTCTAATTGTGGTAGTGGTGGTTGTTTTCTAAGAGCTTAGGTAAAAGAAGAATCCATTGCTGGAAACCTATGAGATCCTGTTGCTGTTAGCATTGTAAGTAAATCAGTAGCTCCATAATCAGGTGAGCCCATATTCAAAAGGTTTCTTTGCTTTTTACAACCTGTTTTTTCCTAAAGAAACATCAAAAGTAGCCTACCTGGTACAGATTTCCCTTTCGAAGGTCACAAGGTCATGTCTCCAGGCAAAGCTGATTACTTAAAAGATCATTGGAATGGAGCCATCCCGGTTAAAGGAAGAGCAAATGCAAAGGCTCTCCATAGAAAGGAGCTTGGCCTGTGGAAGGAACAGCAAGGTTGGTATGACTAGAGTGGGCAGCCTGCAGGAGCTCATGAAAGGAGATAAAGTCACAGAGATAGCAAGTGCCAGATCTTCTGGGAACCTGAAGCTCATGGAAAGGATTTCAGATTTTATTCTGTGGATGACAGAAATCCACTGGAAGCTTTTGTAAGGGAAACTTAATGATCTGCTGTGACTTTTTTTTTAAGATTTTTTTTTGAGCGTGCAGGAGTGGGGGAAGAGAGGTGGGCGGGGGGTGAGTGGGGTAGGTGGGAGGAGAAGAGGGAGAAACAGACTCCCTACTGAGCAAGGAACCAGATGTGGGGTTTGATCCCAGGACCTTGGGATCATGACCTGAGCCAAAGGCAGACGCTTAACTGACTGAGCCACCCAGGCACCCCAATGAATTTTTTTTTTTAATAGAAAACCCAATACTGGCTTCAGATGTTGGGCTTTCATGTATTACCTCGTTTTGTCCTGACCATTTCACTGATACGCTCCCAATAAAGTCCCTGCCAACTCTACATTTCTAAGTCCAGTGGATGTTTATAAATCCAGTGGATGAACTCACCTCATGGACCAGCTTTTGACATATTCTTTCCTTCCTTTCACTACATGATCCTGGCTTCCTTCTATTTCCCTGGTCCCTCTCCTCTTTGCTAGATCCTCCTCATCTTTCCAATCTTTACAAGTTGGAATTCCTCAGGAAACAGTAATAGATTCCCTCTCTTCTAGCAGTACTCCCCTTAGGGGATATTACTTCGTCTCAGTTACCTGTCATGCATATGCTGGTGCATCCACTTTTAGGTCTTCTACTTGACATCTCCACTTGGCCGTCTCGGGCATTTCCATTTCACTAAGTCCAAAACAGAACTCTTGATTTCCCCCTCTACACGTGTTCCACCTCCGATCTTTCTTATTTTAAGAAATAATCATAATTTACCCAATTGATCCAAGAATTTTTCCTCATCAAAGACTTTAAAATAGTTTGTGAATCCGAATGGTTCTTGCTAGGTGCACCACCGTCTTGGTCCAAGCCTCACTCACCTCTTGCCTGTACTTCCATGACCACTTCTTGCTTCCACTCTTACACTCTTCTGTATCTTATTTTTAGAATTGGTTTATTACCCATGTCCATTGGACATTTGTCTGTTCCATGATCATAATTTCAGAATTCATACATTTTTTCCCTAATTTGACAGTTACTTCCCCTACTCTTTCCTTTCCTTCCCACTTGTACTTCGTGGTCAGGCAATAAGGAAAGAGAACTTAACGTTTATATGCCTGTTAGGAGCAAGGCACTGTGTTGAATATGTTCACAGATATTATTTAATTCCTTAGTAACTTTGTGAAGTAGGCATGATCACTTCCATTTCACAAATTAGGAAACTGAGGGCATACCAAAATTAAGAAAATATTACCTACATTCTTAATTGTGGGAACTGAAATTCATACCCTGTTCTTTCTGACTCCCACTCTCCTGGCTACCGTTCTGCCTCTGGGGGGTTTTTCTCCATTGTCCCCTTGTTAAGTCCCAGGTTTCTCCTCAACTTTGATTTCTATTCCTTTATTGCTTTTGCTCATTCTGCCTTCTTTTCCTTCAAATCCTTGACATTTTTTTTCCTCTCATCTTCTGCATTTCCTCTTACTATACTCTGACTTATTTTTATCCACGAATGATACTCAAGCAATACTAGATTTTCAAAGGGCTTAGTTTCATGACTATCTATATAAAAGCCACTTAAAGATGTTAAGTCTTGGGGTGCTGGGTGGCTCAGTCAGTTAAGTGTCTACCTTCAGCTCAGGTCATGGTCTCAGGATCCTGGGATCTAACCCCGTTAGGCTCCCTGCTCGGTGAGGAGTCTGCTGCTCCCTCTGCATGCCCCCCCCCCAACCTTGTGCTTTCTCTCTTGGATGCTCTTTCTCTCAAGTAAGTGAAATCTTGCGGGGAGGGGGGAAAGATGTTAAGTCTATGTGTTGAAGACCTAGAAAAGGACTAACTGGGAAGTCAGGCTGAGCCTTTAGCATGTTGTCTGCAGTACCTCACATTCTGATAAAGAAGCCATTGTCCTGGAATGGGTTGGCATTAAGTCTATGGTGTTTAGTAAAGACTGGTACTTATTCATTTCTTGTAGTTGGATCCACAGCTGGTTAAAATCATCTCTACTTCTGATGACATGATACAGGTTTAATCTGTATGTATCATAATAGAGAATTTCTCCTTTTCTGCATTTAAAAATCTTCTTCTATATGAATGATATTTTTCTTAGGCTTTTAATTTTTTCCAATTTTAATATGAATAAACCTAATAATAATGGTAGTGTTTTTAAGCAGAAGTAAATTGTTATTTATTAGTTGTAGCAGTATCTAATTTCCAAGCTCCCCTGTGCTTCTCAAGAAGCCATCCAATTCAGAAAGTGGTAAAAGAAATCAACAACAGGGGTGCCTGGGTGGCTCAGTGGGTTAAAGCCTCTGCCTTAGGCTTAGGTCATGATCCCAAGATCCTGGGATGGAGCCACACATCGGGTTCTCTGCTCCACAGGGAGCTTGCTCCCCCTTCTCTCTGCCTGCCTTTCTGCCTACTTGTGATCTCTGTCAAATAAATAAAATCTTAAAAGATAAATAAATAAATAAATATAAAAATAAATAAAAAGAAATCAACAACAACAAGAATCAACAACCAGAACTCTGGGAAAGTTCAAGACTTAAGACAATCTGTGGACTAAACTCCCACCAGCTAGAAACAGGCGGAAAAAGCTATGTAGCCTCCACACGCCCACTTCAGATGGAGTTATGGAGGATACCAAAAAAAGGATTAAGTTACTATAGTAGGCTGACTAATGGTCCTCAAAGATAATAGATCCTATTCCCTAGAACCTGTGTTACCTTATATCAAAAAAATGGTCTCTACAAGTATGACTAATATAAGGATCTTGAGATAGATTTTCTTGGATTGTCCAAAAGGGCCCCAAATGCAACCACAAGTATCCTTACAAAGGTAGTTCATACTCACATACGATCTGTAAAAATGGAGCAGGGAGACATTTGAAAATGCTGCCCTTGAAGATTAGAGGGATGTAGCCATAAGCCAAGGGATGCCAGCAGCCACTAGAAGCTGGAAGTGGAAGGAAAGGATTCTCCCCTACCAAGAGTCTCCAGCGGAAACACAGCCCTGCTGATGCTTTGATTTTTAGCCCAGTGATTCTAATTTCAAACCTCTGGCCTCTAGAACTGTCAGAGGATAAAGTTCTGTTGTTTTAAGCAACCAGGTTTGTGGTTATTTTTACGACAGCCACAGAAAATGAATACATCTCACAAAAGGCAGAGCATTGGGCCCTAGAGAACAATGGATAAGGCAGTATTTCTCAGCAAAATCAAGAGTCTAATCAAGGATTCTTTCCCACTTCTAGGGTAGGAGACCTTCCTGGTATTCCCCAAGTGGGAGAATTGCGATGACTTTGGTTGCTTTATATCTGCTATTCCTCTAGTTTTCAAATGAGAGTTTTTATTGTGGTTATTCTGTTCTTGATTCAGCGTTGTATATTGGATGTATTGGAGGGAAGGGCAGAGAGTTGACTCTTGGCTTAGAAGATCTAGAACATAAGCTGGATGCAATAGCACGGGACAGATGGTCCCCAACTTACAATGGTTTGACTTAATGACTTTCCAACTTTATAATGGTGCAAAAGTAATTTGCATTTAGTAGAAACCATACTTCAAATTTTGAATTTTGATCTTTTCCTGGTCTAGCCATACACAGTCTGATACTCTCTTGTGATGCTGAGTAGGGGCAGTAAGGTGTAGCTCTCTTAGGTGATCAGGAGGGTAAACAATCAGTACACTTGTAATGATTCTGTTTTTCACTTTCAGGACAGTATTTAACAAATTACATGAGATGTTCACACTTGATTAAAAAGGAGGCTTTGTGTTGGATGATTTTGCCCAACTATAGGCTACTGTAAGTGTTCTGAGCACATCTGAGGTAACCTAGAATAAGTTATGTGTTCAGTAAGTTAGGTGTATTAAATATATTTTGGCTTATAATATTTTCAATTTATAATGGGTTTATTGGGACGTAATATTATCATAGATTGAGGAAGATCTGTATTTTAGGTTGTCTCACTTGGGAATGGGTTATGTTCTTTGTGAAAGGATCAAAGGAATAATTGATGACCTCATTAAGGCAGAGATTTTTTACCATGTGCTTCTCTATGTCGCTAAGCTTCCCCTGGGGATAGGTTCAAGCCACATGACTAATTCTAGCTAGTCTAATTTGAGGGGTAATGACATGTCTCAGCTTTGGGGCATGGCAGTTAAGAACCAGTCTGCCTCCTTTGTCTCTTGCCCTGCTGCAGCACACAGGGATGTTATCTATAGCTGGTGTAGCTTCAAGATGGAGGAGAATCACCTAACTTCATTGAACTTTGCCTGAATAAGAAATAAACCTTTGCATTAAGCCCACAGTACTTTGGGTTTTTGTTTGGTTTGTTTTGTTTCAACAACATAATTTAGGATTGTCCTAAGTCATATGCATTTTTCTGAATTACTTTAGGATACTGAATTTATCAGTGAAAGCAAATTAGAAAATGAATCTTTTTCTTTGTCTCCATCCTCACTAAGTAAATCTTCAACTTTGAAGAGGATCTATTTAAAGAAAGAGAATTTGTTAGCTGCTTAAATTGTTATGTGACTTTTCTAACCCGGAGTACAGGAAAGAGTAGAGTTAGATATGAAGCTCTGTGTGATATTCTAACTTTACTACCATATCTCCAGTGGCAACTTCTGGGGATGAATGGAAGTTAAACATTGTATTCTGAAGACTCATATGTCATGCCAGAAAGTCTACACTTTATTCTGCAGATTATAAAAATCTCTTAATGGAAGGAGAGATGCCATGATCAGATTTGCATTTTCAAGTGATGGGTTTTATTGTTTTGTTTTGTTTGAGAGAGAGAGAGAAAGAAAGCTCAGGGGGAGTAAGAGGAGGAAAGGAAGAAAGAGAATTTTAAGTGGACTCCATGCCCAGCACAGAGCCTGACGTGGGGGCTTGATCTCACAATCCTGAGATCATGAACTGAGCTGAAATCAAGAGTCAGATGTTTAAACAACTGAGCCACCCAGGCACCCCAAGTGATTTTTCTTTTAAATTATTCAACAAATATTTATTCAGGGAATTCTAGGGTAAACAGGATAGTCATGTTACCTGCTTTTATGGGTCTTATATTCTAAGTAGGGGAGAGAGTATTCAATAAACCAACAACTATAGAGATTTGAAAGTTTTGAACAAAAAACTAGTATTTAGTTGGAACACAGAATACCTGAGTGATCAACGACAGCCTACAAAAGTAGCTTTTGAGATGAGGCCCAAATGTTGAGAAGAAGACTACTATGTGAAAATGAGAGGAAAGTACATTCCAGGAGTAGAGAACAGTTCTGGCACTCATATCTGACATGCTTCTCCTTAACATACAAAGGATTAAACTTTCCCACCATCTCGCAAGTAAGTGGGATTGTGGACAACTTCTGGGAAATTGGTTGTGAGAAGAAGTGACAGAAATAATTTCCAGGGTGATGTATGACCCTCTCTTTTTCTACCACAATAAACACTGGTGACATTGCATACTGAAATGGCAGAAGCTCACGATTAAGGCTGCCTGAAATACTGAGTCTCCATCATGGGTATTAGTTATCCTATGGAATTGTCTAGCCCTACCAGATACTTTGTGTGACTTGGGGATTTTATATTGCAGTAGCATAACCTATGCTATCCTGTTTGATACAGACCCTGAGGTGGGAACAAGTTTTGTAGCTTGCAAGATGAGCTGGATGACTGGAATAAGAGTAGAGTGAGCATGGGGAAAAAGTCAGAAGCTGGATCATACAAGCTTTGTAAACTGAGGTAAGGAGTTTATACTTTATTCTAAGTATGAGAGGAAATAATTGAAGCATTTTAAGTGGGGGGAGTGACATTTTATAATTTACAATTCTGTAAGATTACGATGGCAGCTCTATGGAGAACTGATTTAAGAAGAGAAAGTTAAAACAGAGAGCAGGAAGGCCAATTAGGAGGCTGTTATAGTAGTCTTTGTGAATTATTCTTGTTTGGATCAGGGTAATGGTGGTAAGAATCAACAGAGGTGGACAGACTCCACATAAGTTTTAGAGGAGGCAGCAGAAGGACTTCCTAATGGATTGAAAGGGGGATGTGGGAGGAGGGACTCAATGAAGGAAAGTAAGTCTGGAGAGATGTTGATGTAAGTAGATTGGAGAAGGAGCAGACCTTGGTGGGGGTGGAAAGGAAGGGCATATCACATTTGAGGTGACTATTAGACACCCATGTGGAGATTTGAATAGGAACTTAAATATAGGAATTAGTTTAAGGAGCAATCAGTTAGAGAGGTAAAATTGGTATATAAATTATTTTGCTTTCACCTTTCTTTAGCTTTCATTTTGTGGGGCTCATATGATTAGTAATTAATAAGTAAGCTTGATCTAATGAACACATACTGCACCTCAAAATTATAGAACATTATTTTCAAGCACATTTAGAAAAGTTACAAAAATTGACTATATATTGGACCATAACACAAATTTCAGTACATTTAAAAGATTGGTCATAGGCACACTTATGATCTCACTGAAATTAGGGAAATAAAATGATAATTAGAAAAAAGGAAACTATATAAGGTATATTAGAATCATGCTGTTAAATAACTTGTGGTTCAAAGAGGGACTTAAGATAAAAATTTAAGATTCTTTAGACCAGAGAAATGATAAAAATTACAGATATCAAATATCAAAACATGTAAGATACAGCTAAAGCAATACTTGGAGAGAAATATATAACTTTAAATTCTAATATTAGAGAAGAAGAAAATCTTAAAACTAACTTGTTACTAAAGAGCCAATAGGAAATGTTAGAAAGAAGAGTCTAATAAAGTTGAAGAAAGGTTATAAAGGAAGAAAATATGATGATAAGGTAAGAATTAAATAAACTGGAAAACATACAATAGAGAAGATTAACAGAGTCACAAGTTGGTTTTGAAAAAAAACTAATACAATTGATAAACCTCTGGCAAAATTGGACCAAATGAAAAAGGGACAAATAAGATCAGGGCTCTATATTCAACAAAAACATATTTCAAAAACAAAGGTGAGACAAAGACTTGTTCAGATATAGGAAAGCCAAAAGAATTTATAACTAGCAGTCCCACACTGTAATAACTGTGAAAAGAAGTCTTAGCCAGAATAAAAATGGTACCAGATGGAAATCTGGACCTAAACAAAAGAGTGAAGACCACCAGAAGTAGTAACTACTCGATCAAATAAATATTGCCCTCATATTTAATTCTTTTTTACAAAAATATTTACTGCTTAATCAATGTAGTACATGGTTTATAACAGATGTAGAAATAGAAATTATGACAATAGCACAAAAGCTGGGAGGGGAGAAATGGAATTATAAGGTTCTTAGATATATATGAAATGTTATAACTTAAAGGCAGACTGTTTGATATTTATATTATAAATTCTAAAGTAACCTCCAGCAATATAGAGTTAGGCAACAATTACCCTCTCTGTAAAGGAGATAACAGGTAACCTTTTAGAATATTAGACTGGAAAGCTTTCATCCTCCAGACTGGGCCCTAGCACCTAATTTGCATAAAAACACTGTCTAGGATATTTTCTTTTCTTTTCTTTTCTTTTTAAAGGTTTGTTTATTTATTTGAGAGAGAAAGGAAGAGGGAGCATGCATGCACATGAGCAGGGGTGGGAGAGTAGAGGGAGAGGGAGAGAATCTCCCGCAGACTCCCCACTGAGCACAGAGCCGGATGCGGGGCTTGATTCCACAACCCATGAGATCATGACCTGAGCTGAAATGAAGAGTTGGATGCCCAACCTACTGAGCCACCTAGGCACCCTATCTCTAGGGTGTTTTCTTACACAAAGGTGCCTATCTCCTGATCCTTGGCTATCAGCACCACCAGAACCAGTCTTTGAAATGATAGTTTCCTGAGGCAGAGCTTCTAGCTCTAGTAATCTCAGCCTAGAGAAGGAGGTCGTCTATAACAATCCTTTCATGTACATATGGAATCTTCCCTAACAAGGTATGATCTCCCTTGGGCAGGGACTGAATGTTATCTAAAGGTTGTTTATCGTTTAGCCTGACAGAGTACTCTTCATTTTGATTTGTATCTCAGCTTAGAAGTTCACTTAATATTAGCTGAATAAGTGAATAATTGGTGACATGTTATTTAAAGCCACATGGAACAGTGTAAGCGAATCACAGAAAGGGGGAGGTCCCTGAGGGTCCCACCTTCCACATTCCTAATTCACCAGTTAGAAATCTGTCTTCTCAGAACCTGTCACATGATTGCACTACTTTTGCCTTCTTTTGAACTACATCATGAACTCTGCTACTTCTGCTTTTTTGTCATTTTTATCCTGGCCTCAATTTGCAAAATTATCTGTACTCACTTCTAATACCTTGCTTGTCAAATATTACTGCCTGTTCTGCACAGACATTTTATGTGCCAACAAATCTATCATTCTCTACGCCCCCAACACTGGATAAAAAGTATGTTCATTACTTCAATTATTTACACAGTGTTAGCTTCCCTTCTTTGAAGAAGTTCTGAATAGATTTTTGAAGATTAAAGTGGAGAAAATATAGTTAAGCAACTACCAGTCTTTCCAAAAGGCTGCAATTTGGTGCCTCCTTTACAGAAATTTTATTTTCCTTCTCAGTCAATAAAGTGCAGATAATAATGTTTTCAAATACTAATTCATATGGTTAAATTTGTTGGTCTATTTCTGTATTTGGTAAACCATTATGGTTTGTAGTTATCTGTTATGCTAGCTTTAAGAAAATCTTAACAGGCAATAATGCCACCTAGTATTTAAATAACATGATTTCACAAATGAAGTAACCATATTTTTTGCATGAGTGAATGGGACAGAAAGGAGTGTGTAGCATATCTCCTCCAAATTGCAAGTGTCATATGCCTTGCTGTCTAACTCGCAATTTGAAAATAGTGTCTGGGGTGGAAAGTTGGTGTTGGGGACAGGAGCAGGAGCTGGGGACAAGAAGATGGAACTGTAGAGTAGAGAAAAAAGGTGAAAGGGAAGCTGGGTTGTGGTTCTCCTCCTGTCTTCATTGGCCCCTCAAATCTCCCCTTGAATGCTTAAGTTCTGAAGATTCTGTTCCAGGATATCTTGGCTTCCTACAAAACACATACTTGTGGGGAAATCTCATTGGTCTTGGGGGCTTCAGCTGCCACTCACAAGCAGGTGATGCCTAACTCTATAATGCTGGCCCAGATATTTCTTACGAGTGTAAAACTTGTGTTTCCAGTTGCCTGTGGGCATAACCAGCTGGACCTCTCTCTAGTAGAGCAGGGCTTGGCTAACTATAGCATGGGGGCCAATTCTGACCTGATGCCTGTTCTTATACAGCCTGCAAGCTAAGAAGGTTGTTTTCATTTGTAAGTGGTTGAAAAAATCAAAAGAATAATGTTTCATGACATGAAAATTATGTGAAAGTCAAGCTCATTGTCCATAAATTAAGTGTTCTTGGGATTTGAATTGACCATGGCTACGTTCATGCAACAGTGGCCAACTTATGTAGTTATAAGTGGTTGTGCCAGAGACCATATGGCCCACCAAGTCTAAAACATTTATTATCTGGGGTTGTAGAGAAAAAGTCTATCAATCCCTGCTGTAGAGTACAAAGGAAGTGATGGTATGTAATTCCCTAGGTTAGATTGTAAAAGGCAGTGCAGCTTCTGCCCTGCTGACTGTAGTGCTTAACTTTGAAGCCTTTGCCACTACATAAGCAGATTGAGTGCCCTGGGGTCAGCATGTTGTAAGAAAAAACAAACCAGATGACTTGGAGAGTCCCTGAGAACGAACTGCTCCAGTCCCCTTAAACTCCAATTTAAAGTGCATTATAATCTCCCAAGCTAGAAATGCTCAGCCAAGCCCTTCCTGAATTCTAGAGCCACAGAAACCATGAGCAATAATAAAATGATTGTTTTTGCTTTAGGCCACTACATTTTGGGATAATTTGTTATGCAGCCAGCACTGCCATCACTTTTCACTACTGCAACAGCCTCTCCTTTTTCCTTCTCAGTCCATTTATAGCTCATTGTGTCATCATTTCTAATCATCCGTTCCCTCTCCCAAAAGAGTATTTTACATCACCGTCCTTGTTATACCTTCCTACCTCCCTGTAGACTAAGTATACTTCCTCATTCCTCTGTTTGCCTGGGCAAAAGGAAATGTGAGTAGACAGGACTCCTAAGCAGAAGGTTTTAGGGATATGGGAGCTTCCCTCC
The DNA here is from genome assembly GCF_902655055.1 of Lutra lutra. NCBI lineage: Eukaryota > Metazoa > Chordata > Mammalia > Carnivora > Mustelidae > Lutra > Lutra lutra. Next base: position 58,210,492 of record NC_062284.1, read on the forward strand.
ACACCCTGTGACATGAGAACAGTGAGTCTCCTAAAAGGGCTGCTTGGCCAGCCTGTGTCCTAGAATGGGAAGTCATGGGGGCCTGACATACAGTCCACCTACAACCTAGAGCAGTACCTCAGACTCACAGGGCTGCCAAACCTCCTCTGGTCCTTTGCTGATATATAATGGGAATGACGACCACAACCTTTGTTGTTACAAACCACTGAGGTTTCGGTTACTTCCTCAGCATCACTGTAGCAAAACGAGCTTCTGCAGGGTGTGGGAACACCCTGAGCATATAGAGAATATATTGTGGTGGAATGCTTCTGGTCCTTCTCCTGCCATCACCTGACAGTATTTTCCCAGTGGTTCCATGTTTCTGTGCCTTCAGTGTACACGATTTCTTCTTCCTGGGATGCCCTTGGCTGCCTATCAAATTATATGTACTCCAAAGCTTCATCACATTGTCTCCTTTGTAATGTCTCTCCCAGTACCACCTCCAGCACTTGCTCATGAGCCAATGAACACCAATCTTTGTACAGTGTTATCTGTTTAGCAGTCTGAGTCCCCATTACACTGTACCCCTGGAGGACAGGAAAAGTGTCTTTTCCATGTTTGTGTTACATCCCCAGATCCTAACACAAAACCCAGCACTGAGGAGAACTCAAGGAACCTTGGCTGAACAAGTGACCTGAGGTAGAGGCAGAGGGAGTCCTGAGAGTGACAGATAAGATGTAAACTTGAGGCAAATCCTCTGGAATGCTCTCATTTCTTGCCTCCAGCATTTTCCTGCAGAACCTATCAGATTCAGATAAACATCAAGGGCAACTCAAAAGGTAAAGGAGTCACAGAAATTCATCTTGAAGCCTGTTGTGGTCTTAGGAGTTTTGGAGTTGATTTTATGTGTATGGAGCTTTGTTGGTTGGCTGGTTGGTTTAGCACCACCGTGAGACTGACTCATCTCTCCCATCTCTGTTTCCATCTTCTTGTCCTCAAATCCCCTAACCAGTGAGTTCCAGGAAGCCACCTAATTTACAGTATCCTAGCATACCTTCAAAGAACGACACTGGGTCCCTGCTAGAGCGGACATTTCTGATTCACCTATTCACCCTTTGGGGGTCTCTTTCAAAGTTCTAGGACTGGGGCAGCTTTCTGAAAGAGGACAGTTGATGCCAAGTGTGGGTCAATCCCCACCCAGGAGAGGCAGAGGTGAGGGGAATGAGCCTTCTCTGTCTTTTAGTGCCCACAGCACATTGCATGGAGCCATATACTTTTTGATGACTGATATCCTATCAGAGGACAGCTTGTTAGCAGAACTGGACTTAGCATGTTAGCATGATGGAGACATGCTAAGGTGAGTCTTAAATTTTCCATGTATTTTTTAAAAACCCTATATGAAAGTAATATAGTGGGTGCCTGGGTGGCTCAGTGGGTTAAGCCTCTGCCTTCAGCTCAGGTCATGATCTCAGGGTCCTGGGATCGAGTCCCACATCGGGCTCTCTGCTTGGCAGGGAGCCTGCTTCCTCCTCTCTCTCTGCCTGCCTCTCTGTCTACTTGTGATCTCGCTCTGTCAAATAAATAAATAAAAATCTTTAAAAAAAAAAAAAGTAAGTAATATAGTAACTATCAGAGATTCTGAGTATTAATTGGATGTGTACTTGTTTTATTTGACTATCATCCTGGCTCTGTCTCTAGCGAGCTCTTTGGGCCTCAGTAAAATGAGTGGTTTGGAAGTAACTGAGAGCTAATGTTCCCTTAAACCTCTGAGATTCTAAGATTTCATAATGGATTTAGCAGCTGCAGGTTTTTGATGATGTGCCCAGAAATACACACCACAATTGGATCAAGATTGTGAACACGCTGATCTTTAAATAAGGATGAGTAGGGGGAACTCATGAAATTATGGTGAGGATAAAATAAAATGCTGGATGTGAACATGCTTTGAAAATGTTTAGGCATCTTATGCAAAGTCCTGCCCATACTGAAGAGTGAAACACTACATTCAGCAGCTTGCTATCTCCTTAACGAAACTGGTGATTATTTTGTACTGATGGTAGCCCACAAAGGAGAGAAATGGCTGAAAGCTGGTTCTACAGAGAGATGGAATAAAGAATAAAATGTTCCTCAGATTCCTCATGGTCCTCTGCCCTTGTCTTTCTCCATGAATCAGTGATTGTCCTCACCATCTGACCAGTCTGTAAGCTAGAAACCCAGCGTCCTTCTGGACCAACCCTGTTCTACATTCCCATTCCTGGGGCCGCTGCTCAGCACCATGTCTTGGTCCATGTTGTCATCACCTCTTGCCCAGACTTGACCCTAGTCTATGCCACCTACACCCATCTGTGCCTTGGCCCATCTCCCTCAACCCCTTCTCTATACTTCAGGTCTGACCAAGTACCTCCCCGGCTCTGAATCCTTCCATGGCTTTCCACTGGCCCCTTAGTACTGCTGGGGGCTCTCTACAGGCCCCTCAGCCTCAGAACTCCAGCTCCCCTGTCTTTATTTTCATTCTTTCTGTCCATACTGTCACCACAAGTCCGTTGCTTGTGCAGTCTCCAGCTTGACAGTTCCCACTACATCTCCTCTCCTGATGAACTCCTACTCACCTTTTGAGAAGCCCTGCATTATCTTCTCAAAAAAACTTTCCCTGGACTCCCTGGCTGGTTATGCTCTCCCATAGTTTTAGGCATACATTTGACATTTACCCATGTGATTATTTGCTAAATCAGAAGCTATAATTCCCATGAGACCAGGAACAATGTTTATTTTTTGTTGATTATTCGAATCCCCAGCACCTAGCAGAGTAGGAGCTCAATAAATATTTTTTAAGAGATTTTTTATTTATTCTTTTGAGAGAGAGAGAGAGCACAAGACCACAAGCAGGGGTAGAGGGAGAGGGAGAAGCAGACTCCCCGTTGAGCTGGGAGCTGGATGCGGGTCTTGATCCCAGGACCCAGAGACCATGGCCTGAGCCGAAGGCAGATGCTTAACCATCTGAGCCACCCAGTTGCCCCTCAATAAATATTTTAAAAATAAATTAATACTGTTAAGCATTGCCTTCTTCCTCTGGTTCTCCCTCGAGGTCCAAGTACCTCAAGACTAGAATACTTCAAGTTAGTAATCTGTTTTCCTCAGGACTGTAATCATGTAGAAGGGCACTGACATCATTTAATACACAGTATTGCGGCAGAAAGCGAGTGACCCCTGGGAGGGAAATGAGGAGTGCTGAAGGTTAGGTAGGACATCCCTGCTGCCCCTGGTACCTGGGATTTCTTCTGCATGTGGATTTGTCTACTTGGAGATCCTGCAAGGACAGAGTGCATCTATCCACTGGTCCCTGAGCTCTAAGAGCCTGTCCGATTCTGAAAACCAAAAGAAAGAACATTCAGGAAACCATGAATAATTTAAGTAATTATATCTGAGAGTAAACAGAAAAATCATGGGCCTGGCCTAAGTTCTATGCCTTTGGGTGAGGCAAAATTAGCCCACTCAAAAGAATTATTAAGGCAATTGTGAGAAAGGGATTAGGTTGTTTTTTGTTGTGCCCTAAAGTTCTACTTATTCAATGGAATGAGTACATTTTTGTGGAGTATTTTTTATACTTTTCTGTCTATGTGAAAGACAATTCAGGACCCTAGATGTCTCCTCCCTCTCTTGAAACATGCATTTTTTAGCTCTGGGGATATCACTTTCTGGTTTTGCCTAAACTCTCAGGGCCTCCTCTTCAGACCCCTTTCTTAGCTCCTCCTCCTCTGCTAAACTGTTATATTATGTTCCAGGGCTCAGGCCTCAGCCCTTTTGTCTTCTCTGAGTGATCTCATCTGCAAAAGGGCTTTAATTACTATCTATTCACTGAAGAACTCCCGAATTTCTATCTCTGATTCTGACCTTCCCCTGACTCCCAGACTTGCCTAACCAAAAGAACCCTCTTAACATCTCCATTTGGATGCGGTGCTGGATGTTTTCCATATTCCTCTCCAGATCCACTCTCCTCCCATCTTCTTTCTGCTCTGTGTCCTCTCTCTGAGGCTGACCATGACACACAGCATCACCAAGCTGTCTGTTTTCCAGTTGGGTTTGCTGAATGGGAAGCATTGGCAATAGATGGGAAGGTAGAAGGAGAGTGAGGGCCAGCATGCATTCCCTTGTCTTCCTCTGAACCTGCTCACCATGGGTTAGATGTTTCCCTCTATCAGGGGGAACCCTCCCCAGTGGCCACAACTCTTCTCTCTGGCTTCTGGTGAGCCCATCCTTCCTCCCCTTGTCCCTTCAGGCCCAGAGCCTGTCATCCTTCAGTGCTATGGTTGGTCTCAGGGAGCTTCACCAGGGCCTACTATTCTCTGTGCCCATGCTCTTGGAACAGTCTGTTCACTGACCATTCTGCTGTGCCCCAGTTGAGAGTGCGTCTGTTTCCTGACTGATCCAGATGGATATGGACACCACCAGGCAAAGGTAACACAGCCCCAGTAGGGCTCCCATACCTCCTAGATCTCAGTCCTCCCACCACAGGGCATGGTACCAGCATGCATCCCCTTCCTTAAGCCAAGACTTGATGCTATTATAAAGTGTTGGCATTTTGTTAGGTCTTCATGGTTTTTATGTAGAGGTTGCCCATTGGTTGTTCTCCATCTTCAATAACTGCAGAATTAGAAGACTGAGGCCTGTCTGAATGCTGTGTAGCCCATCGGCAGTGAGAATTTCGTGCTATTTCTGCCTGCACTGTGAGCCCTTCAATGGTGAAATCTTACTTATCTTTGTATCATTACCTAGCACAATATTTGAAATATAGTAGATGCCCAAAATATACTTATGTTGGATTTATGAGTTAATAAGGTTTGCTGGTTACTGGTCTAGTTAAAGGGACCTATTTTTTTCTTTTATATTTAAACTTTTAACAAAACAAAATAAAAGGGTAAAACTTTTATGTGATCAATATTGTCATCACTTACCTAGAAGTATTTCTCTCTCAGCTTTTGTAATCTGTGACTGTTAGTTTGAATTCTTCTACAATGCAAGGCATGAGGACTAAGTAGGACTGTTTTTTGGCTTTTGAGTTGTTTTTGAGCGGAATGAAGTTCACAAAACTACTGGGAGATTCTTCCATGAACAGCTGTTATGTGACCCTGTTGAAGGAAATGTGCATTTAAAAAAAAAGCAGAGTATAAACAATAAACATACTGGGAGGTCAAATTGAGAAGGGGAAGAGGAAGGCTGGGAATGGGAGGGTTGAGACAAGGGAATATTTCACACCAGCTTGGAAAGAGCTAAGGATTTTTCCTGATGTCTTTAAAAGAAGTTATAGCCGTTTTTGGAAAAGACATGATTGTGGCTATTTATGAACATCACGTTGCTAGGTGACACCATGGGATGAGCACCAGGCTAACCTATCACTCACTGATTTCCAAAACTAGCAATGAAGGGGTTCTGTGGGGGTGGCGGACAGAATCCAGGAAGGAACACGGAGGCATCAGGACAAGAAGTGTCTGGAGTAAATGAATCAGCCCTAGAAAAACCATTTTTCTCTCTCTATTCCAGTAAAATGATCTGTTCAGGATCTTGGGTCCAACCTTTCTCCTGCTCTCTCACTTGGAGCCCCCTTGTTGCTTACAGCCTTTTCCTCTTTTATGACATTTGGCCTCCTCTGGGAGAAAAGCAGATCTGCTTCCTGCAGAAGCCAAGTTGGGAAATCACCAGGGAGGAAGCTGAGAAGTCAGGCTTCCCGCACAGCGAGTCTGAGAATGGGACATATTCTTTTTGGTACACATGCAGTGTGGGAATATGTGGAGGCTCTGTGTCCATGCTTGAATGTGAGGTGTGGTGTGGGGAATGTCACCATGTCTACGTTGTGATGATGTGGATTTCCGATCAACTGACCACCTGAAATTTAAACACATTTTTGGCCATTCTGAAATAATAGTGAACGGAAGCAAAGCCAGTCATTATTTAGAAATGCATCTATTGAAAACTAGGCTCCTAATGTCTAGTCACTTAATAAGCATAGATTTAGGTCGGGAATACCCAGGTTCACACAGCTTCCTGGAATCCATGAATGACCACCTGTGGGATATCAGCCAGCATCCTGTGGATAGCAAGAATTTATGAATGCTTAAGCATGGACTGGTATGTGTTCTGTAGGCTTATGTTTCCTGAGGCTCCCCCAACCTAGGGCCATGAGCTTGTGTATAAGTCAAGGTGGATGCTTTGAGCCTGATCCAAAACTTGTCAGATGCAAGTTTGTTTTCCTTTGGTGAGAAGAATTCGTGGGTGGCATACTTCTATCAGGAAATGGTGTGGGGTTGTTTCTCTTTTTTTGATATTATTAGCCATCAGTGTTCACTGTTTGGTTCCAATAATTCATTAAGTGCTATAAAATGAGGCTGTTCTGATTCTTCTGTTCCTTCTTCATTTTATAAACTGGGGTGCTTCCATAAAGGGAAAGGTCTCTCGGCAACTATCTTGGTTACCATGAGGCTTATATCATGTGGAAGAGGTAGGGTAAATGCTTGATTCTTTCCCTCAACTTACTAGTCTTCAAAATAGTGAGGTGATTCCCTAGAATACTTCAGAAGCAGCCAATGAGGTTTTTAGATCCACGAACTTGTGGACTCAAACATACTTGATGTACTTTAATCCATGACTGATATTATTTTTATAATGTTCAAATTGTCTTCTCTTTGATCAATGGAAAATCAAGCAGTTTGACTTCCCCAGTATTATCTTGTTGTTGTTATCCTATTATTTATTCATTCATCAAAGTCATCGAACTTTCCCCTGCTGATTTTAAAATCCTTTTCTACATTTTGTGTTGTCATTCTACTGTAAGATGGAGCTTTCCCTTTTCCACATTTGCCTTTTATTTATTCTATTATGTGAGTGTGGAATCATGGTATTTCAAGGAGATATGATATACTATTGTTACTATTTATGTTGATGACCTATTGTTTTAGATTTAGCCAGTGTGATCCCCTTCAAACTAACTTCTGATATGTCCCCATCATGTTTTGAGTGCTTTTAAATTTTCTAGCCTAACAAATGTTCCGGGCTTATCTTGTACTTTCCCTGTCCCAGCCCTGGAACTGGCCCATTTTTCCAATAAGCTCTAGCACCAATTAGTGGAAGATGGCAGTTAGAATTCCAGATCTGGGCACAAGGTACTTCACTGTTACAGAGATAGTTTTGTTCCCAGGCCTCAGTGGACACACATGAGAATATATGTATGTATGTATGTATGTATGTATGTGCATACACAGGTGTATGCATGCACACATCTACATCTCTATCAATCTATCTTTCTGTGTATTTTAAAAGCACATGTTCAACCTGATATCTCTGATTTCAGTCTAATACCACAGGCTTCATTCTTTCCTTCCTTCTTCCCATGGTTGTAAGTTCCTTTTATAGTGAGAAGCCTAGGTCCCATTTCCTCAATGTATCTACCTACTTGCTCAATCCTGCTTTATCCCACTTAGCATGTATTCCTTATGTGGGCCCTCTACCTGTCTCTGAGATGTCACTGCCCACACTGGCATAATTTCCTTATGCAGGTCCCTGTTATTCCCCAGGGATACCATATGCGTCTTTTTCACCCAGATCCCTGACCCCAAAGATTTTTTGACTAAACTAGCAAGAGAAGGGGAAAAGGAGGAGGGGATAAAGAGGTGGGATGGAGGGGGAGAAGAGGGAAGGAGGAGAGGGAGAAAGGAAGAGAGGAAGGCAGGAAGGGAGAAAGGAAGAAACAAAATATTTATGATATTTATGTTCCTTTTTTTAAAGTACTGTGTGATCTTTATTCCATGAAAATCTTGAACTCAACACAAATTTCATCTTTACATAGGATGGTAACTGTACAAAGAACTAAAACGTTTTTAATAAATCAAATTAAATCATTCCTCCAGTCCCCCACCCCCACTCAAGGGAAGAAGACAGGATTGAGGGTAAGAACAGGGCAGAGGCACTCAGCTGACTGGGGAGTCCTTTTTAAAGACAGATTCTATAGAATTAATCAAGTTCTCCAAAGAATCCAGATCTCCAAAAAGCTGAGAGCTACTACTTATATAGTTTGTAGGAATATAGTTAAATGTTTTGGATTTCTCAAATAAGACAAGTATTTTAAAATAACAGGGTGCCATTGTTTTAGATGTTCTTTAATTTTTAGATCCATGGTTAAAGTGGGAGTAAATCACTCAACTAATAACTAACAATTCACTAGGGTCTGAGAAGAAAATAATAGAACTTCTAAGTATCTTTACTTGTAATTAAAAATTAAAAAACAAATTAATCTTTATAAGTATTTACTAAAACAAATAGGTATGTATGTTAATCACATTACATAGATGTTAACCAAGGCATTCTGAGATCAGGCAAGAAGCTCACCACCTCTGAGATCTACCCTTTTCGTAACTATGTGCTATTTGTGTATACTCAGTTGAGGGGGACTTAACACGTAATGTTATTTACTTCTAACAAATAAATTATGATAAATGGACAAGTAGCTTTAAAAATTACTGCAAAGAAGATTAAGATTGAAGATAATACTGTGGATGTCAGTTAATGTTTATAAAGGAAATGGTAGACAAGGCTCGGCCATAGCCAGTACAAGCTCCATAACATGAGATTAAAGTAATGGTGGCTAAAGTCAGCCTGAAGGATTAGACACTGCCAAGAGACCATCTGAAGTATGAATTTCTATCTTCTGTCTTCAGTAATGACCCTCTCCTGGCATGATTATTGAAGATACTATGAACACCACGTTCATAGCAGCATTATTCACAATAGCTAAAACAAGGAAGCAGCCCATGTTCATTGACAGATGAATGGATAAACAAAATGTGGTACATACCTATAGTGGAGTATTATTCAGCTTTAAAAGGGGGGAAATTCTGATATATGCTGTCATGTGGCAGAACCTTAAGGCCATTATGCTAAGTGAAGTAAGCCAGTCAGAAAAGGGCAAATACTACATGATTCCACTTATATGAGATACTTAGAGTAGTCAAAATCAGAGACACAGAAAGTAGAACTGTAGTTGCTGGAGGCTGAAGAGGAAGAGGAATGGAGAGCTGTTGTTTAATGAGTACAGGGTTTCAGTTTTACAAGGTGGAAAGAATTATGGAAGTGGATCGTGGTGGTGGCTGCAGAGCATTATGAATATACTGTATTACTCAGTCCAGTACCATGTAGATTTCTCTGAACTCAACGATACATTTCTAGAAGACTCTTACTTGGTATTAATAAAAGATGGTTTTAAATTTCATTTGGAAACACATTGTTAGCAGTGGCACAGGAATCAACATGACAAAGATATAAATTATATTGTGTTGATAGGATATACTGTTGGAAGACAGAAATCATTGCTGATCATATGAAGATAGAAATATAAGAAAAAATTATATAGAATGGGATTTTGCTATCCGGTCAGATCAAGGGGTGAGCAAATTATGGCCTGCTTGTCAAACTGGCCTTTTGCTTATTTCTGTTACTGGAACACAGCCACACTCATCTGCTTATCAGTTGCCTATGACAACTTTCATGCTATAATGGCAGAGTTGAATAGTTATGACAAAGACTGTAAGTGGCCCTCAAGGCCCAAAACATTTATTCTCTGGCCTTCTACAGAAAAAGTTTGCTGATGTCTGAGTGAGTTAATTAGGACTTAGATGGTCCTAATATATCAAAGTATATTGTATATCTTAGAATACTTCAATAATGAAATATACAAAAACCTACTTTTGTGGGTGAACTTCTATATAAGATTATATCACAGAATATATGGTCTCAGTAAGAAGTGATATTTTAAAGATAAAGAACACTAATATTATAGAAAGTTTTTATACATGTTACCCCACTGAATGGAGTGGCTGTGACCAGAATAAATAGATAAAGGATGCTGGAGTTACAAATATAGCACCATCTATGAAATTCATTCTCCACATAATTCACAGGCAAGCTATTGCTGAAAAAAAAAAAAAGGATAAATCCAGACATTTACAGAGAGCCCCAGGTGCCATTAATTAAGTGAATTTTATACAACAAAACTGTTTAAAAACGCGTTGTACCTCACAGAAGCTTGTGTGTTTCCTGTGTCAAATTCCTTACACCTATATTCTGTAGTTGAATGTCTATCATCAGTTATGGAAAATTCTCCCTTATTGTCTCTTCAAACTTCTCTTTTGTCTCAATTTTCTCTCTTTTCTAATTATAGGTGTTGTTCATATTTACCACAAACAGACATATCTTATTTTATTGCTCCTCACTTTATTGTGCTTTGTAGATACTGTGTTTTTTTCCCAATTGAAGGTTTGTGGCAACCCTGCATCAAGCAAGTCTATCAGCACCATTTTCCAACAGCACTTACTTACTTCATGTCTCTGGGTCCCATTTTGACCATTTTCACAGTATTTCAAGTGCATCAATTGCTATTATATTTGTTATGGTGATCTGTGATTAGTGATTATGACTCGTTGAAAGCTCAGATGATAGCATGTTTTAGCAAAAATGTACATTTTAATTAATTAAATGTACATTGGTTTTAGACATAATGCTATTCTCTACTTAATAGACTGCAGTAGAGTATAAACAACTTTTATATGTACTGGGAAACCAGAAAATTAATTTGACTTGCTTTATTGTAGTATCTGCTTTGTTATGGTGGTCTGGAACTAAACCAGCAGTATCTCCAAAGTAAGCCTAGACTGTCTATCTCCTTTCTTTATTTTCTATCCTTTCATTTCTTCATGCTTCAATCTAGACATTTTCTTCTGACGTATCTTCCAGTTTACAGGTTTTTTTTTTTTAAAGCTGTGCTTAATTTGCTTTAAATCTACCCTTTGAAGTCTTGATTTCATTTATTATTTTTCAGGTTTAAAATTTTTATTTTATTATATTTTAAAGATTTTTTTTTTTAATTTATTTGACAGATCACAAGTAGGCAGAGAGGCAGGCAGAGAGAGACAGGAGGAGGAGGCAGGCTCCCTGCTGAGCAGAGAGCCCGATGCGGGACTCGATCCCAGGACCCTGAGATCATGACCTGAGCCGAAGGCAGAGGCTTTAACCACTGAGCCACCCAGGCGCCCCTATTTTTTTATATTTTATACTTTCCTGTTCCCTGCCATCATTCTCAGATTTGTCCTTAATTACTTGAACTTATTAACTATATGTATTTTAAGGGTGTATATGAAAATTTCATTATTTGAATCCCCTGTTCATTTATATCTATAGCGTGCTTTTTCTCTTTTTTGATTGTCAGTTATGCCTCGTCCTCTTGTATGCCTGGTTTTTTTGTTTCTGTTTTTGTTTTTTTGAGATCTTGACACTGAAGAAATATTCTAAAGCTCTGGATTATGTTATCTTCCTCCAAGAAGATTCACTTTTGCTTAGGCAGTTATCTAGGCAAGGGACGCTAGCAATTTCGTATAACTTTAATTTGAGCGGGAATTGACGTGCTTCAAAGCTGGGCTCCAGTCTTTGAGAGGGATGATTTTTTTCTGTTCGCTTTACTTATAGGTTTAGCCCATGAATAGGAATGTTAACTAATAGGAATGTAGTTCTGAAACAACCTAGCCTACCACAGATAGAAGCAGAATTCCCCTGAAAGAGAAGGACAAAATATGAGATTTGATTTGTGAAAGATGAAGTGTGCTAAATGTGTTGATGTTTTTTCTGATGCTATATAGTTGTTGATAGTATGGTGCCTAGCAGATTTTTAAAAAAATTATAGTTGACAATTTACATTAGCTTCAGGTGTATAGCATAGTGATTGGACAAGTCTATACATTACCTAGCAGCTTTTTGTTTGTTTGTTTTAATTTATTTGACAGACAGAGATCACAAGTAGGCAGAGAGGCAGGCAGAGAGAGAGGAAGGGAAGCAGGCTCCCCGCCAAGCAGAGAGCCCGATGTGGGGCTTGATCCCACGACCCTGGGATCATGACCTGAGCTGAAAGCAGAGGCTTTAACCCACTGAGCCACCCAGGTGCCCCCCTTTTTTTTTTAAATTAAAAAGTGATCCAGTCTATTTGTGGTCTATTCCTTGGTCTTTTGGTCTATTCCTTTAAAGTAAAGGTGATGTTTAACAGTAAGCAAGGAATCACTTTTTAAAAGAAATTTGTGCCATGGAGAATTTTAAAAGAAATGTTTGAAAATCTTTTCCATTATCTCAAGATTTTTTTTTTGCAAGTGGTATCAGGTTGGCACTTATAAAAATCTCTCATCTGCACAGCAGTTTAAAAATAGGAATCATGGTTTTCTAACCTATTTAAATTTTTCTTTTTTTAACTTTTAAAAATATTTTATTTATTTGTCAGAGAGCACAAGCGGCAGAAGGAGAAGCAGGCTCCCTGCTAAGCAGGGAGCCTGATGTGGGACTTGATTCCAGGACCCTGGGATCATGACCTAAGCCAAAGGCAGTTGCTCAACTGACTGAGACACTCAGGTATCCCAAAGCTATTTAAATTATTCTAGCTAAAGAAATTTCAGTGAGTCTTGAAGCCATTTGTTAGAAATACAAAAATGCAGCACCTTCCAGTTTTTGCCCAATAACAACAATGGAAATTTACTAATCAGATTCTTTCCTCCCACCTATAAAAACTTTTGCATATTTGGTAGATGAGATTTAAATAATAGAAACTGTAGTTTAATAAACGTAGCCAATGGTGATGCACTTTTTCCATTTGGATTTACATATCTTTGTGAATTTTTTCAAATTATAGCTTCCATAAAAATCAAGTATAAAAGTTGAATTTGGGATCAGATGTTTGAAGCATATCCAGTAACATCACTCACATTAATAATTTTTAATGAGATAAAAAATAATTTTGTATTATTTTAATAAACATTATTTTAAAGTATTGTTATTTTATCCTTTCTCCCAGTTTTTAGATGTTATTTAGAATGCATACAATATACAAATATTGTAGTATTTGCTGATGGGTATGTGATCAAAAAAGTTTGAATACTACTGCTCTAGGGAATATATCAGAGGCACTGCATATACTAAAAAATCTAGTGTTTATATATCAAAAACAAAACAAATGGTTATAAAGAAAAACAAACAGCTGGGGTAGTATTCTCTTGAATTGAAGAGCCAGGAGGAAGTTGGGAGTTTCTGCTTCAAATTAGTTCTGTTCTTTGTTTTCAGATGGGCAGTATGGTTTCCACAAAGCTCTCTTGAGGCTCGAGACATTTTCAGCCATCACTGTGTGGTGCTTAGGAGCATGAGTTTTGAGTCCTGGCAAAGTGTGTGAACTCAGAGAAGTCAGAGAACCTCTGAATGCCTCAGTTTTCTCTTCTGTAGGAGGGGTTGATGATAGTATTCTATTTATTTTTGTCACCTGACATCTGAGCACCTACCCCACCCTCCCCCCCGCCCCACCGCTGGTTCACAGTTGTCCCTCAGCCCATGTGGGAATCTCTGTGGAAGCCTAAGGGGCAGCTGCACGTGGGCTCTGGCAGAACTAAACACCCAGTGCTAGCAGGGGGTTTCTCTAGTATCACTTTCCCAGTACTAGTTCTTTGCCCTTGTTGTTAATTCCATGAGCTACTCAACAATCTTCAAATAAAAATCCTTTCCGCCTAACCTTTTGTCTCCATCCCTCCATTCAACTTGTATCAGTCATTTCTGAGGCTTGCATGTCCAAGCAATGTGAGAGATCATACTATCTTGCTGTGAGTTTGTTGTTGTTGTTAATTCTATTGTTAAAATTATCATGCAAAATAGGGGTGGGTTTTGTTTTGTATTGTTTTGTTTTTTTCGGTGTACAATGTTAGAATTTTAATACCTGCATGGATTCACTCACCACCACGATCAGGATACAGAGCAGTTCCATACCAAGGAAGACTGCCTCCTGCTATTTCTTTCCAGTCATGCTTGCTTACTGCCTCTCATATACACCATGCAGTCTGTGAACTCGGTAGTGGTCTATCGTTAGACCATTTTGGTATGCCCAGTAGGATCAAACCCATTGGAGCACAACTAGAGCGTGAGCCTAGCACTTCACAAAAAACTTTACTGGTTCATTTTGCTGAGCTCCTTCCTCTGTGCAATTTTCCTATAATTTCTGGTTGCCTGGGTTTCATATTTTGGTCCTCTAGCCAGAATGCTGTATCTTTAGTAATCCCACTTTGCTGTCCATAGGGCCAAGTGGTGGAAGGCTGGAAAGAGAAAGAAGAAAACTGGCAACCTAGTTCACCCCACTCTCTTGGGATCACAGCTCCATCGACTGGAAAGGAAAGCTTCCTTCTGTCCTAGTCCTGGCTCCTGTTGAATTGTGGCCTCTGTGATGGATGGCTGTTGTAGGATTGTGGAATACAAGAAAATGGACAGAAGGAAAATAGATGGAGGGAGACCTCTGAACCCTCTCTGAGTTTTAAGAGTGCCTTTTTCTGAGCCTGATCTGGAGAGCTTCTCCTGGAACTCTGTTCACACTAATGCCCACTTTCATGTTCCAGGCTGCATTGAGTTCAGCCCCAAGGATACCACAAAGGAAAAAGAAAATGGTAAACATCACCAGTTTGGTGGTCCTTTGAATTCTGATGTTCTTCCTCAGTCCATCTGCAACCATTTACCTTTGGGTCTTCAGATCACTGCTTCATACATCCTGTCCAGAGTTTGTAGGGGTGTTTTCTGAGAAACTCTCTGGGTTTTTTAAGGATTCAGTGGGACATTTTATGTTGTATCAGAATGCCTGACATAAACTAAAGGCTGGTTAAATATTATATATTACTGTCTTTACTAACTTTATTTTAGTTAATTAATCTATTTACCAAGATTAATAAGAAATGTCAAATTCCTTTTGAAGTATTTAAAACTGAAAGACTGAGAGCCTGGGTGGCTCAGACCGTTAAGCATCTGCCTTCTACTCAGGGCATGATCTCAGAGTCCTGGGATCAACTCCCTGCTCAGTAGGGAGTCTGCTTCTCCCTCTGCCCCTCCTCTACCTCATGCTCGCTTGTTTGTTTTTGCTCTCTCTCTCTCTCAAATAAATAAATTTTTAAAATGTAAACAACAACAACAACAAGCCACAATTCTGCCCAGGACCATGCATGATAAAGTCTTCTTTTGAAAATTATTTGTGAGAAATACCTTTTGTCTCCATCCCTCCATTCAACTTGATCAGAAGTCATGTTTATTTACAGTCAGGATGTCCTGCTTTTAGTTCTATGTCACAGAACATGGTGATTTCAAGATACCATACCCCTGTCATTTGTAGATCCAAATGGAGATACGAGGAATGGATAGGGCAGGGAAACTCTGGTTCAAGGATGGTGTTTTTCTTTCGAGTCCTTGTTTGTGAGCACAAGCCAATTACTGTGTTTACTTATTTATTTGTAACTTAGCCCTGAGGAAAAAAGAATAGGGTTTAGAGTCTGGAGAATTCAGTTCTTCTATACCAGAGTTCTTCTATGCCAGCTATAGCTTATGAGCCAAAGAACTCTGGCTTATACACCACATGAAAATATATACATAAAATAATAAATAATGTCGTGGGTAAAGGAAATTTCACTGGAAAACAGGCATGTTCAGTTCTTTACATATTGTCTACTTTCTCTTTTTTCCCCCCACAGTTTTATTGAGAAATAACTGACATACATTGCTGTACATGTTTAAGGTATACAGTATAATGGTTTAATATATTGTGAAGTGATTGCCCCACTAGGTTTAGTTAATACCTATCATCCTATACAGATACAACAAATAGGAAAGAAAAAATACACTCCTTGTGATGAGAACTTTCAGGACATGTTGTCTTAACAACTTTCCTGTGTATCATACAACAGTGTTTACTCTGGTCATCATGTTATATGTTACATCCCTACTACTTATCTTAGAACTGGAAATTTGTATTTTTTGATCACCTTCCTCTAATCCCTGCCTCCCATCTCTGGTGACCACAGATCTGATCTCTTTTTCTATGACTTGGTTTTGTTTTTGTTTTAGATTCTAAATCATACTGTATTTGTCTTTCTCTGTCTGACTTATTTCACTTCAAGTTCCATCTATGTTTTTGCTACTGGTAGGATTTCCTCATTTGTTGTGGCTGACTAATATTCCACTATATGTATAACTTCTTTATCCATTCATCCATTGATAAAGACTTAGATTGTTTCCACGTATTGGCTATTCTAAGAAACGCTGCTATGAACAGGGGACAGATATCTTTTTGAGTTAGTGTTTTCATTTTCTTTAGGTAAATACCCCAGTAGAGGAATTGCTGGATCATATGGTAGCTTTATTTTTAACTTTTTGAGGATCCTCCATACTGTTTTCCACAGTGGTTGCAGGTTGCATACTTTATAATTCCACCAACGGTACACTAGTGTTTCCTTTTCTCAGCATCCATACTAGCATTTGTTAACTCTTGTCTTTTTGATCATGGCCATTTCTAACAGGTGTGAGGTGATACCTATTGTGATTTTAATCTGCATTTCCCTAATGACTAGTGATGGTGAGCATCTTTTCCTATATCTATTGTCCTCTTGCTTATCTTCTTTGGAAAAATATCTATTTGGGTCATTTGTCAATGACGATTTTCATGCTATAACAGTAGAGTTTATTATTACAACAGAAACCGGCCTGCAAAATCTAAAATATTTACTATATGTCTCCTCACAGCTTGCAGGCCCCTGTTCTAAACATACCTCTGTCCATTTGGGCCAACACTTTTTTTCTCCTAGGGTACCATTTTCCACATTTAAATGCAAAGAATAAGCTGAATTTGTTGATCTGTAAGGACTCAGGATGCCTAACATGCTAGGACTCTGCCACCATTATTAAGGGCCAACCCATTTGGGACCCAATAACAACCCAAGAAGTTGACTTTAAACTCTCGTTTGTGAAAAATTTCAAACACATACAAAAGTAGAGAGAATGATATAACAGGTTCTTCTACTGTACTTATCACACAACTTCAATAAATATGATCTTATGTCCAATCTTGTTTCAATCATACCCTCCCAGTTCCCAAGCAAACCCCCCCTCCCCACCCCACTAGATTTTTAAAAAACAAATTCCAGGCATTGTCGTGCCATTCATAAACATACTATGCAGCTTTAAGGGATGAGGACTCTTTTTTAAGACATAATATATGATACTATTTTAAAAAAAATTTATGGAGATGAAATTCACAAAATATAAAACTCACCATTTGAGCCATTTTGAAGTATACAATTCAATTGCTTTTAGTTTTATTTACAAATGTTTTCCTTCACCACTGGTGAGCACAGAAAACAGGAAATTCCAATGTATTTCCAGCATCCCATTAGCAGTCACTTCTAATTCCATCCTCCCCCACATCCTCACAACCGTTAGTCTACTTTCTGACTATAGATTTACCTACTTCGGATATTTCATATACATAAATTATATAGTTGTAGCCTTTTTTGTCTGGTTTCTTTCACATAACATGTATCTTTTTGAGGTTTATTGATGTCATGGCAGCCACGAGTACTTAATTTTTCTAGATACAAAACATTTTGTTTATCCATTCAACGGCTGATGGACATCTGGGTTGTTGCTTCTACTTTTTGGGTATTGGGATTAACGCTTCTATAAAGATTCATGTATAACTTCTTGTGAAAGTATATGTTTTCATTTCTCTTGAGTATATATGTAAGAGTGGAATTACTGGATTGTATGGAAAGTGTACATTTTGCTTTTTGAAGAGCTATTGAACTGTTTCCCAAAGTGGCTGTACCATTTTACATTCTCATCAGCCATGTGTGTGGTTCTGATTTCTCTGCATTCTTGCTAACACTTGTTATTATCTATTTTTCTGATTATAATCATCCTGGTGGATGTGAGATGATATCTCACTATGGTTTTGATTCACATTTTCCCAGAGACTAATGATAATGAACATCTTTTTATATGCTTATTAGCTATTTATAGTAATTTTTTGAAGGAATGTCTATTCAAGTCCTTTGCCCATTTTTAAACTGAGTTATTTTTCTTTTTTATTGTTGCATTATAAGAGTTCTTTATATTTTCTGGATATTAGACTGTTGTCAGAAATATGATTTGAAAATATCTTTTTCCATTCTGTGAACTTTCTTTTCATTTTCATTATGGTGTCCTTTGATGCATAAAATTTTTAAATGTTAATGAACTCCACTTTATTTTCTCCTTAGTTGTTTGTGTTTTGGGGTCATATTTAAGACTATTGCCTAATCCAAGGTCACATACTGTTATTACAACTAAACAAATGACAACAATTTCCTAATGTTACCAGATTTATAGTCAACGTTCAAGTTTCTGTGATGATCTCAAAAATGTCTTTTTATTATTGCTGTTTGTTTGACGAAAGAACCCAAACAAAGACCACAAATTGCATCTGTGTGATAAGTCTCTCAAGTCTCTTTAAACCAAAGAGGTCCTCCTCTGGGTGTCTTTTTTCCTTGTCATTCATTTATCTCTAGAGTTTCCCACATTCTAGATTTTGCTGATTGCATCCACAAGAGAGCTTCACTATGTTTCTCTACTTCTTAGATGTCCCAGGAGATGAGTAGTTAGAGCCAGAAGCTGATCAGATTCAGGTTCCAAATTTTGCCAGGAAGCCTTGCTAGGTGGTGCCATGGACTTGGTACTATCTCACATCAGGAAGCACATACTGCCTGGTTGTCTCTCATTTTGTGATGTTAAGTTTGATCAGGGATTTCCGATGTTGTGAACTTGGCCCATCTATTTTATAGTCCCTATCAGCTTTCAGTGAATGGTTTTAGCAGTCATTGGTGAGTATTGTCTAGCTCCATTATTTCATTAGAGGTTTGAAAGTACAGCTGGTTAACTTGCTCAATGGTTGCTGTCAACTGAATACCAAAACTTCCAAAGGGATTATTTATTTTGAATAATGTCACACAACCTACCAGTACCTGTATTCACCCTCCTTCTCATACTCTGACTTTTAACCTCCTTACTTTTTTTTTGGGGGGGGGGCTAAATTGCAGCTGAGATCATGTGGTTCACATTCCACAGAATTGTCTTGTCATTTATTTACTATATGGTTTTAGACACCCAGGGAATGCATGTCCTAGATATTATTTACATCCATTGTCCTTGTCATAATTATGAAATCCCTGAAGATAGTCTTTCAAGTCATTCTTTTTTCT
The DNA here is from genome assembly GCF_902655055.1 of Lutra lutra. Taxonomy (NCBI): domain Eukaryota; kingdom Metazoa; phylum Chordata; class Mammalia; order Carnivora; family Mustelidae; genus Lutra; species Lutra lutra. The sequence goes on from NC_062284.1 coordinate 58,229,574, forward strand.
CTTATTTCCAACTCCTCAGTTTCTTTCCTCTCCCCCAACACACATGTCTTTCATCTTCCAAAGACTTTGTAGAGTCAGGAATGGAATAGGATAAGCTTTACACTAAAGTGCAAAGGGTCTACTCTTGCCTGTTTGTGAGTTTGCATTTTAAAAGGGAAAAGTACCTAAAGATTTAACCTAAAAAAATAAAGCCTTAGTGATGAGATATCTAGCTGGAATGCTAAGATTTTTCTTTCAGCCAGGGTCTTCCCTGACAAAAGTGAGCAATCACAAGTCCTTTTTAACCCTCAAAACACAGGGTGTGACCTATACATTGTGTCTATTCTTGGTGGAGAACCTCCTTCTCTCAATAGTTCCATTTCAGAGGTCTTCCAGATCTCTAGTAGGTGTTGGAAGCCACAGAGTCAAATGCCTAAATAACAGTTAGGGATAGGATAGCCGATTATGACCATGTCATCTTAAAACCAGATTTAAGTTGTACAAATTAGAGAATTTTAGACTTCTCTGCTACTCCCCCAATAAAGCAAAAACACTTTTAAAATAGATTATTAGCTAGGCTTAGCTTTGGCTGCAAGTAACAGAGAAACTTAAAATAACAACAGCTTAAGCAGTGTGGGTGTTTATTCCTCTCATGTTCCAGGAATCTAGAGACTGTCAGTCTAGCACAGTTGTGGCACTGCACTGTGTCAGAGACCTAGGCTTCTTCGATTGTGTTGCTTCACTGTACCTGGCTTCCATTCTCAGGGATCCCATGGCCCTAACTGATTACTAGTACTGCCCTGCCCTCATTACATCTGAATTCTGACCTCCACAAAGGAGGAGGAGGGCAAAGATGAGCATGCCTCCTCTCTTTAAAGATGCACTCTAAAGTTGCGTATACCACTTCCTCTTTGTATCGGCCAGAATTAGCCACATGACCACACCTACCAGTCTTTATTCCAAGCAGCCATGGGTTTAATTAAAAATCATGGCTTTTATTATGGAAGAAGAAGAAGATGGATAATAGGGAAAAAGTAATATCAGCCACAAAAGAACCCATATTATACCAGCAAACAAGAAGCTATGGGGTATTTTGTGCCCCTCTCCCCAAATTAAAAACAAGATGCTCGTTTTTTCTTTAAGATTTTATTTATTTACTTGAGAGAGAGAGGTAGCGAGAGAGAACATGAGCAGGGATGGGGGGGTGGAGAGGGAGAAGCAGACTCCCTGCTGAGCAGGAAACATGACGAGGCCAACACAGAGCTCCATCCCAGAACCCTGGGAACATGACCTGAGCTGAAGATAGATGCTTAATCAACTGAGCCACCCAGGGGCCCCCAAAACAAGATACTCTTAAATTATTCACTCACCGATGCTTAACTATTATCAGTTATTTTCAATAGGATTGATTTTTCTTCCTAACATCACACCAAGCTTTGATCCCTAATCCTCCCACAGAAAAAGACCAATTCTTTCTGGTGCCTTTTTGATGTCACTTGAAAGCCTATACTTGATAAAACAAAATAATTGTGGCCAGTTCTCTCTATTTCAGGAACTTTCCTTTTTAGGAGAAAAAGCTTCTAAAATAGTTTCATATGTATTGTATTTTTAAAGTTGGAGTAAATGCATGCTCATTGAATCTATTTAGTACTTGGGTTTGTCAGCTTGGGTTTTTGAATTGGTCATGTGGGAGAGGAATTCCTTGAAATCTTTTATTTATTTTCTGCTTTATATAAAGCACACCATGTTCCCAGGCTCAAATGTTGTAAAAGAAATCCTCACTTCCAAAATAACATATTGTCCAAAGTGGTTGCCCTAACTCACTCCTCTGGTTAATGGCGGCTGACTCATTGTGTGCTGGCAAGACTTCCACCTTCCACAAACAGTTTGAATTCTGTAGACATTAGGACAAGCTTCCTGTTTGGTCAGGCAGTGGCTAAGAATCAAATAAAGGTTGTGGTTTTTCTCTCTGGATAGGATATCCAAGATGGAACTCACTGTGGGAGCGCTTCAGTGTTACTCTTGTTGTATGGCAGAGAATCGCCTAGGGATCCTTCCATCAGTCATCCCCTGAACTTCTCCCATAGAGATCCAAATTCTCATATTTCCACCAAAAGTTTCCCCTGATCATCATTCAAGTCCCTCCGGTCTGTACCTCACTTTTCCAGACATGTAATCTCGAGGCGAGTGTAACAATTTGCATGCTTGTCTTCCAGGATTCCATCTATGACCAAAAACTTTGCCTGCATTTTCTTTGAGCTGCTCCTTTCCTCTTCAACAGCTCAGTCTGTAGAGCACTTCCTGTATTCTCACACATTTTCTTTCCTAACTTGCTCGCACCTTCTCCCTCATCTTTTTTTTTTTATATCATTGTTAAACTTGGATATCCCCTCACTCCCCAATCACCACCACCAATTTCTGATTCTGTGAACAATGGCTCTTCTTTTGCAAGGGTTTAATCTGGAATGACCTGATGCTCTATTTGTACCTGATATCTCTCTCCTACAAGAGTTATCTAAATTCTTGCCTATTCAAAATGTTAAGGATGAAGGTCAGAATTGCAAGTCAAAGAGAATCAAGGGATTGATTATCATTCTTTGCCACAACTCTAGAATATTGCCATATTTTAAAGGATAACACACCTAAAATAAAAGTACAACCCACCCCTAAACTCATTGATTCAGGGCCTTTTTTCCACTCCTTTTTTTTTTTTTTTTTTGCCACCACTGTTTTAGAGGACTATGCTAGAGGGTAAGGTAGGAATACTAAGTCAGCTTCTGCATTTTTCTTTTTTTGGTTACCACTTTCTAAAGATTATAGCATGAGTTTATTGCCTATATTTCTCACTTGATTATGCTTATTTGTGGATAATTTTTCTTGGGTTTTGAAGGATATAATTAATATCTGACTTCACTCTGTCCCCCTATTCTAGAAGGCTTTATTATCCCACAGGATTTGGGGGGGAAAATGATCTATTCAACTGATTATTTCTCAAAACCAGTTTTCCAGAAGACTTTACCAGCTCCACATTAAGGTTAAGAAATAGTGATGGTAGGGGTGCCTGGGTGGCTTAGTGGGTTGGGCCTCTGCCCTTGGCTCAGGTCGTGGTCTCGGGGTCCTGGGATCAAGCCCTGCGTGGGGCTCCCTGCTCAGCAAGGAGTCTGCTTCTGCCTCTCTCTCTCTGCCTGCATCTCTGCCTACTTGTGATCTCTGTCTGCCAAATAAATAAATAAAATCTTTAAAAAAAATAGTGATGGTAGCAAGAAAGATACAATAAAAGACGATGAAAAATTTTGGTTCTCTTATCCAGTAAAAAATTATTTCTAAGACGAAGGACAAAACCAGATTACACTTCCCAAGGCAGATGCTGATGAGTTACAAAATAACTTCAATAAATAACTACTCTTTACCTACTTGAGTTCAATCTATTCCTTTTTTTAGTTATGGCAAAATAGACATAAAATATACCATCCTAACCATTTTTAAGTGCACAGTCCAGTGGCATTAAGTACATTCACAATATTGTGCAATCATCACCACCATCTCCAGAACTCTTTTTTTAAAAGATGTATTTATTTGAGAGGGAGAGAGAGAGAGAGAGAGAGAGCGCACGCAAGAGAGCCAGTATGAGTGCGGGGAGCGGCAGGAGAGAGAGAGAAAATCCTTCAGTGGGCTTCCCACTCAGCAGCGAGCCAAATGCAGGGCTCAATCCCAGGACCCTGAGATCATGACCTGAGTCGAAATCAAGAGCGGGCTGTACACCCCTTCAAAACTCTTTTCCTCTTGTAAAACCAAAGCTCTTTACCCATTAAACATTAACTCCCCATTTTCCTGCCCTAGCTCCTAGCAGCCGCCATTCTACTTTCTGTCTCTATGAGTTTATGTACTCTAGATACCTCATACAAGAGAAATCAGACAGTATTTGTCCTTTCTGTGCTGGGCTTATTGCACTTAAAATAGTGTTCTTAAGGTTCATCCATGTTTTAGCATGTGTCATGCTTTTAAGGCTAAATAAAATTCCATTGAATGCATATGTATACACACACACAAACCATATTTTGTTTATTCATTTGTCTATGGACATGTGGGGTTGCATCTGGTTTTTGCGAATAATACTGCTCTGAACATTGGTGTACAAATATCTCTTGAGACTCTCTTTTCCATTTTTCTGGATATATAGCCAGAAATAAAATTGCTAGATCATATGGTAATTCCTTTTTTAATTTCTTGAGGAATCGTCACACTGTTTTCTATCAATTTATTCCCTTTAGCTTAAAATGGAATCTCATGATAGGGAGCAATTCATCCAGGATTTAGGTTTGCTTTTGAAAAGACTGCTGAAAACAGAGTCTAAATATTAGTAATTTAATAGTAGCCCCAAGTTAGAAAAACTATATGGCAATTACAAGCGACTTAGCAAAACACTAGGGGAAAAGAACATATGAAATAAATAATGAACAATGGATTTGGATATAATTACTCTTTCCCTACTTGGAACTGTGCTGTGGGTAATGCTCACTAATTTCCTTCTATTTCAGGTATCCCCAAAGAGGCTCTGGGTGATCAGCACCTGGCAAAAGCTAGGGTGCTCTCCCCAAAGAAACACTTCCATGGGAGTGAGACAGAAACAGCTTGAAGTCTATTCACCATGGTTTGGTATCCTGTGGGTTTCACTGGAATGAATCACTAAGTTGGGTTTCCAGAACACTACCCTGAGAAAAGTGGGCAGAGCTCTCTTTGAATTAAAACCAAGGGTCTGGAATACATCTTGGATTCCCCTGCCAGGCGGAGGACTGTCTGTGGAGGAGGCAGAGTTGGCAGCAGGGTGGGCTTTCTTCCCACAGCTGCTAGGGGACTTTTCTGGGAAATGAGAGAACATATTTGTCTGGACTTCAAACTTGTCACTTTCCATACGCTAGGTGAGGCCTGAGGTTACCTGTTTTCAGGTTCTAGGCTTAGTTTTTATTGAAAAAATCTAACTTCCAGCTTTACAAATTATGGATAAGGATGTGAAAGTGTGTATTTTTAGGTGCTTGTGATTTAAAAACGAAGAAAGAGGGGCGCGCCCAGGTGGCTCAGTCGGTTAGTCATCTATCCAAGACTTGGTATCAGCCCAGGTCATGAGTTCAAGGTCGTGAGATGGAGCCCCACATCAGGCTCTGTGGCTGAGCGGGAGGTCTGCTTAAGATTCTCTCCCTTTGCCCCTTCCCCCACTCATGCTCTCTCTCTCTCTCTAAAATAAGTAAATCTTAAAAAAAAGAGAGAGAGAGAAAGTACATCAGGCTTCTTAGATGTCAAATGGGTCTTATAAAACTATATTTTGATGGGTTTAGTAGAAATGATCTCAAAACATGTGGATTAAATTTTCCAAGAAGCACACACAGATTTAGAAATTAGAAGGAAAGAGATCTTGGCAACGCTAGTTTGGGGCCTTCCCGCCTCCAAATGCTTTGCTGTTCTTGGTGCCTGGTGGGTTTCTAGAATCACACTCGGTGTTTTTGGTGCTGGTGACTCACAGGATGGTTGACTAAAGAGTTGCCTAAGAAATGAGGCATCGCCAGTGGCCAAACTGAGCAAGTTAGACGGAAAACTACTCGAGAGCTCATCGTTCAGGTTGGCTCTCCCTATCACCAGATTCCCCGGTGACTCAGCCATTCTTATCCCATTTGTCACTTGGCACATCCCTGGATCGAGCACCAACAGTTCTGCCACCACCAGCAGCTCCTCAGTCAAGGTCAGGACACGCAAAGGGGTGCACTCACCCACCTCCTGCTTCACTCAGTTGAAGTGGGGAAGGAGGCAGCGCAGAGCAGGAAAGGAACGTAGGTCTCGAAATCATGGGTTTGCCTCTTGGTGCCACCACTTACCAACACTTCTTCCTTCAACTCCACAGCGCCATTTATCATAGCATTGTGAGGACACAAGGAGGTAACTGGCATAAAGGTGTCTAAAAACGTGTGGGGCACATAGGAGATGCCTAATCAATGGCAGTTGGTGGTGGTAGGTAGATGCCCTTTTCAGTTCTTTGTTCCTTTTTTTTTTTTTTAAAGATTTTATTTATTTGACAGAGAGATCACAAGTAGAGAGAGAGAGAGAGAGGAAGAAGCAGGCTCCCTGCCTGGCAGAGAGCCCGACACGGGACTCGATCCCAGGACCCTGAGATCATGACCTGAGCTAAAGGCAGAGGCTTAACCCACTGAGCCACCCAGGCAGCCCTCTTTGTTCCTTTTTTATTATGCCTCTTCCTGCTTCCTCTGGAAAAGCAACCTTTTACCCAGTGGTCTGGTCCCCAGATCAGAATCATAACATGCAAGGGTGGTACAAATTGCCTCAGGTGGTTTTCTAAGCATGCAGATTCTTGGGTCCCATGTCTGTTTGGAAGTGTATTAAAATAATACACACACACACACACACACACACACACACACGCTGGTCCAGGCATAAATAAATTCTGGAAATATACACAAGAATTCATTACACAAATCCTGAGAAGTACAATGGGGAGTGGGGGTGAAAAGAATGTAATGCTTCATATTCCAGCTTTCTGAACTGTTGGGTATATTTTCTTTAAATATGGACATATTTTTATTTTAAAATTTTAATTTAATAACTACAAAAAAAAACCAACTAAAAGAAAATACAAATAATGATTTATCTGATTTTGAGAGGGGAAACCATGAAAAGAAAATAATTACAAAGGAAGAAAAGGATGGGGGCACCTGGGTGGCTCAGTCATTAAGCGTCTGCCTTCAGCTCAGGTCATGATCCCAGGGTCCAGGGATGGAGTCCTGCACTGGGCTCCCTGCTCAGTGGGAAGCCTGGTTCTCCCTCTCGCACTCCCCCTGCTTGTGCTCCCTCTCTCGCTGTGTCTCTCTCCGTCAAATAAATAAAATCTTAGAAAGAAATAAAGAAAGAAAAGGATGGACTTATATAATAATATAAAACTTGTGTAAATCAGTATACTACCAATACACACAAACACATGTAAAAGCAAAGTGACTATGAAAATGGACAGTCACCTGGCAAAACTCATCAGGGAAAAAAGAGATGTGACCAAAATTATTAATAATAGGAATGAGAAAAGGGACATCAATACATATCTTATAAATTAAAAAAGTAAAAAGAGGATATTATAAAATTGTTCCTGGTAAATAATATAGAATTTTAGATGAGGTGCACAAATTGCTAGAAAAACATACAAAAACAAAACTGATTCAAAAAGAATTAGAAAAGTCCTATACCTACTGAAGAAATTGAATCTCTGATTAAAAACCTTCCCGCAAAGAAAACTACAGGCCAATATAACATGACCAGTGAATTATACCAAACATTTAATGAGGAAATATCTATAACTGATAAGGGACTAAAATACTTACTAAGTAGTTCTCTTAAAAGTCAATGGATTATGGACATTGGGGAAGTATGTGCTATGGTGAGTGCTGTGAAGTGTGTAACCTGGCGAGTCACAGACCTGTACCCCTGGGGCTAATAATACATTATATGTTAATAAAAAATAAAAGATTAAAAAAAAAGTCAATGGAAAAGAAGCCTAATTAAAAACAGAAAACAGGGGAACCTGGGTGGCTCAGTGGGTTAAAGCCTCCTCCTTTGGCTCAGGTCATGATCTCAGGGTCCCGGGAACCTGCTCCCCCCACCACCTGCCTCTCTGCCTACTTGTGATCTCTGTCTGTCAAGTAAATAAATAAATAAATAAATAAATAACTTTTAAAAAACCCAGACAACATCACAAGAAGGCAATTGACAGAAAAAAAGGAAACTTAAACTACCTATAAACTTATTAAAATGTTCATTCTTAATAATTACACTGAGTTATTATTTTTGTGTTGTTGAAGGAAGGATTCATTGCTGATCACTAGGCACTGGTAGAGAGCAATTCAGTGGTAACTACAAAATCTGTATGTCGTTTGACCCAACACTTCCACTTACAGGAATTTAAGAAAATGAACATAGAAAAAGAGGAAAAGTGTATAAGAATGTCCATCTATGTGTTATTAATAGTAAGACAGTTATAGAAATCTTAAATGTCCAATGATAAGTTAAATAAAATAATCTCCACCATATCCATACAATGGCACATTATGCGGACATCAGAAGTAATGTCAAAGAATAGTAAAAAGAACCCTTCAGCCCAGGTCATGATCTCGGCGTCCTGGGATTGAGCCCCATATCAGGCTCCCTGCTCAGCGGGAAGCCTGCTTCTCCCTCTGCCCGCAACAACCCCTGCTTGTGTTCCTTCTCTCACTATCTCTCTCTGTCATAAACAAATAAAATCTTAAAAAAAAAAAAAGAATAGTAAAAAGAAGACATTTGCAGAAAACAGTGAAAAAACGTCAGAAAATAGGATTGGCTTGCTTCTGTTTATGTGTACCCACCCCTCCCCCCACCTTCCCCACCACACAAACACTCATGGGAGGAAAACTGAAAAAAACATATGAAATGTCCAAGCAGTTTTTCTGCATGGTGTAATTCTAGGTGATTTGCATTTATTTTCTTTTTTGTTTGGCAACATTTTCCAAATTTTATACAATGAATATTCATTAATCATATAAGAAATAGGAAAATTGATAATACTTGTGGCAATAAAGATGGAAACACAACAACACGAAGGATATCTGCATCTCCTGTGTGACAGAGGCTTAACCCAATTATTTCCATAAACATTCTGATGAGGGCACACTGGTATCATCCCCATTTTACAGATGAGCCTACCAGACTTGGACATAGAAAGTAATTTTTCCCCAGGTCAACAAGCCAGTGTGTGGAGAAGCCAGGATGCAAATGAAAACCTTTCTGACTCTGGAAGTCTACATTATGTAGACCACCTCCCAATGTTGGTTGACTACAAGTCAACCCAGTGCCAGAATCTGGAAGAACTTCACAGCAATTACAAAGCCCATGTAGCTGATTTTGAGAACACCATTGGGCATCTATTCCGTGCTATGCAAACCAGAACAAAGATGGGATGAGCCACCTTTTCATCTGTCATTCAGAAACGGAAGATCTGCACCAAATGAAAAACTGGGCAGACTTCCCTCTCCTGTGTTGGCGCTTTTCTTTTGAAGCAGCCAGTGTTGTCCCTGTTTCCCATCTGTAGCTCTTTTTCTCTGTGTTCAGCAGAATAAAACACTTTCAGGAAACAACTGGGCAGGAAGTAATGGAGGACTGAGCTTCATCCTGGGAGGTTTGATTCCCACAAGTAAAGAGCTGTGGTGGGAGTGGCTGGGGAGTATTGTCAGCGCATGGGGACTGTCGTGCTTTATGAACTCCATCTGTTCAGCGCATCTGGGACTCATGCAAAGTGGCAGGACAAGATTCTATTTCATTTCAGCTTATCCCTATTACATCAAATCCTGTTAGAAATTGGGGGCTAGCTAAAAATTTTGTGCATCAACTCATCAAGCACAGACATCAGATGTAGGTCTGAGAAGGTACTCAATCCCCCCCACTTGGAGTGGGGCCAAGTGAAAAGCATGCACTCCATGTAGGTATTACCCAACACAAGCTCTGAATGGAGCTCACCTCATTCTAGGATGAGAAGACAGAGAGAAATGTGGGTCTCGTGGGGAAAAGTGTCACCAAGTAAAAAGAAGAAAGCATCATTTTCAAGACTCAGAGAAACCTGAAATCTGAAAAATGGTTTATCATAAGAACCAGGAGAAAATTGTTTGGAGGTACTTCTAGGATATAGAAAGACATGACTGTGAAAAATGTACAAAAAAATAGAAAAAGCATAACTTCCATTAAAAAATAATGGCATTGACTGAAAATAGATACATGAGAGGAGAAAAGAGAGCAAATAGAAAAACTGAAATCCTAGAGTGATCACTCATTTGTTATTTGTTCAGGAAACTTGTAATGTTCACGTATGTGCTGAGCACAGAAATAGAAGCAGTAAAGCGTGGAGTTAACATGGTAAAAATTAAGTCGGAGATGTAGAAGACAAACTTCAGAAGATTTTTTAAAATTCAGGGAGAACAAAGAGATGAACATTGGAGAGAAGATGAACAACATGGAGAACAGGAATTGGAGGTCTAATCCAGCAGCAATAGATCCTTCTGGTGATTAAAAACAATAACAACAAATAAACAAACATAAAAACAAGGACAAAGGGGGCATAAACCATAACCAAAGATAAAGATATTTTTCTAAGCTTAAAAAATAAAAATAAATAAATATGACAGGAAAATGAAACTAGTTTACTACATTCCAGGCAAAATCAATGAAAAGAGAACCATCTTTTGTCATAATATGAAGTTTTAAAAAATTAACAGTAATTTTTAGAAATGATTTCAAAAATACTCATGCAGGAGGAAAATTACCTATAAAGAAATGGCACCCAGGCTGGCCATATACCTTTCACTTGTAAATAAAAAATCCCAGATGAAAATGTAGCAAAACTGTCTCAAAATTCTGAGACAAAATGGTCGGAAACAAGTAAGTTTAGGCACAGTATAACTGTGCATAAAAATGTAAAGATGGTTTAAAATATGTTAGAGTTTGGAAAATATCATGAAAATTACTGTAAGTATTCCAACTTATTGAGGGTTTGGGGAGCAGTGAATAGCACCCATCTTCTCTGCCCAAGTTCTGAACTGATTTAGAAATACAAGTTGGGCAGATGGGCTAAAACATTCACCTTCTGTTACTGATAAAGCTCCTGTTGGAGAATATGCCTTGTGTCTATGAACTATTGGATTTCCTAACTGAACTCTAGGATTAGACACCTGTACCCACAAATATCTCCCTGACATCGATGTCTGTCCTGATAAACATTCAGCATGCAGGGGGCTGAGCAGAACAGATGCTTTCTGAAGGTAGGCTTGGTTTAGAAAGGATGGGGCAATTCCATACATGGCTGATTTTTTCACTCTGAACTGCTCCACTCCCACTCCTGTCCAGGAAAAGTGAGAAAGGGGGTGAGAAAAGGGGCTAGGGGTTCTACTGGTGACCTCAGGACTTACCGATGGAAGGGATGGAAGGGAAGGGAAGAAGCACCCCTCTTCTCCCTGTATATCATTCTGTATCTCCATTTCCTGCCCCTTTGCCCTCCCCACCCCACCCTACTGCAGCTGCCTGAGAAGTAAGTACAAATGAAAAACTGAAAATTGAGGAAGTTGTGATATAAAAGGTTTGACATTTATGTTTCCTACTAGAACCTGTTCTAAGTAAAAACAAAAACAAAAACAAAAAACAATAGAAGTCAAGACAAAATTTATGTTATTCATTATAGGATTATGTATTATTTAAAGATATCCCTGTACTGTTCATAATAGGAAAATACTTAAATGATTTAAATCATTATCTTTAGGAAATGGAAAAGGGCCTTAAAAGTGATATGTTTAAAAGATCTCTAACAACATGGGGATCTGCAAGAATCATAATGATATGTTGCACAGGAGTTGTATGTAGTTTTAGCCCATTTGTCAACCAGAGCTAATGGTGAGTGCTTTTTTTTTTCTTGCAGGTAGATTTTGAAGGCATATGTGGGGTCAGTGGGAAGAATGGTGTGATTGAGAGTGGACATGGGATGTTGTTGTTTGGGGTGGGATGGGGGTCAGGGTAGGAAATGGTGTGATACCTGCCAATTATCTGCCCTCCATCTTGTTGGTGTGTAAGGAGAAGAAGGCAAACAAAACAAGATGTGAGGAAGTTAGACCAAAATGTAAGTAAATGTGGCCTCAGGGAGTCAGGATCATGTGTGGTGTCATTCCAGCTTCCTTTATGAGTTTCTACTATGGATGATCTAAGAGCTGGTCTCCCTGGGATTGAGCTCTGGCTCTGCCACTTCAGGGCACATGTCACTTAACTTCTCAGTGCCTCGGTTTTGTCTCCCAAATAAATGGTGGTAATAATTGCACCTATGTCATGAGGTCAGGATTAAGGCACATAGGCCAAGATTAAATGGATTAAAATATAAGAATGTGTGTAGGACAGTGTCCAGCACACATCTCATACAAAATTTAGCCATTAGTATTAATAGTAGTAGCAGTGAACAACTCTTTTTTCTACAATGAGCTAAAAAGAAAAAACAGGAAAGATAATGTTGAACTGTGAAAAAAAGTTTGATAACATGTGAACTAGCTAAAGACTTCATATAAGATTTTTTGTTTAATTTGAATGCAACTATATAAATCTGTTATACAAGTGGGAAAACATTTGAGAGAAATAGCAAAAAATAAAAGACTTTTAAGAGATTAAAATTAGGGGTTTTCAAAAGCATTTCCTTTTAACTTTATTAAGTTATTTAAAAATATGCATGTGATTTAAAAAAAAACAGCAACCCTCTCCCATTTCCTTATAGACAAATATCTTCATCCGTAGTAGATATTCATAATTGTGTTTGATCAGAATTTCTCTGCCTTTGTTCTGGGAAGAACAGTCCCCTTTTTCTGGGCTTCATCCTCATTCGTAATCATGGGGGTTTATAAAATACTGTTAAAGCTGATTGACCCAAGAGAGGGCACTTGACCCAAGCTGGGCTGGTTAGAACCCTTCCTTGGGGAATTTTGAACTTGGGAGTAGAGCGTATGATATACATAAATATGTGTGCATGTATAGATATGTGTATATATGTGTGTATGTGTATATGCACATGTACATACTATCTGTCTCTCTTATCATCTGATCTGTCATCTGTGGAGTGTGTCCTGGTAACATTTATGTCCTTGGTCCCAGATATTCCACTAACCCTGCCTTTCCTACAGTTTCATTGTTTAATCTTTGTTCCATTTATGGAGAAACCCTAATATCATTCCAATAAACTTCCTTTTTTGCCTGAGCTAGTTTGAGTTGTTTGCAACCAAGAACTGTAACTAATTCATGTATCAGTTTTGCTAATAATAGCAAAAAAATAGGGAACTGTCTTAACAATCTTAGGGAATGCTTAAATAAATTATGTCACATCCACATGATGGGAAATCATGCAGTCATTAAAATAATACCTTCAATATATATCTGAGAAATCATTTGGAATGTTCTTAAATGAAAACAAGAGCCCACTACCTGACATTGGAAGAGGGATGGAGATTGGGCACCATTCAGGAAGAAGGACTGTAAAGGCCTATTTAGCCAGAGCAGCCCCACCCGGGTTGAACTGCCATTTTGTTGTTTATGCAGTAAAACTTAAATTGACTCTGCCCCCCACCCCCCACGGGGAACTTACTTAAAAACAAGTCCCGGAAACCAGTCCCAGGTAATAAAGTCCAAATACAAGGGTGGGTCAGGCCAGGTGGACGTATTCAATCAGTGGAGGCGCATACTGTCTCCTAGCTACCAAGGAGTATGGGCCCCGCCCTTTGGGCACTTTTTGAGCACCAATTCTGACCAAGGTGATAGGCTGGTTCTAATGTCTACTAGGGTAAATTGTAATTCAATTGGTCACCTAGCATGACCGTGTAACTTTCTCTGTGTGTTAGAACTTCATTGGCCACCTGTGCATAGCCAGGCCCAACCACATGGCCTTTGCTCTATAAAAGCTAGTCTGTGAAACAGAGAAGGGTCGCCCTCTCTTGTAAGTGTTGTGGCCCTGAACATTCAGTTTGATTCTTGATGCTTGGCGCGAAATAAAGCTTTGCTTGACTTTCGCTTTATATCAGTCTCGCTCCTTTAATCACGGACCCATTATTGGGGGACCCAACATTGGGGACCCAACAGGACCAGCATGTGCAGAGGCCTTGAGGTCCATGAACTTGGCTTGGGAAGGTACTGACAGGAGGCTAGTGTACTTGGAACAAGGAAAGCATGGAGAAATATGGAATTAGATGAAAATGGAAGGTAGGCACTGTAGGCCACTGTCAGGCATTTGAGTTTTAACTCAAAGCCATGAAAAGTCATTGAAGGGTTTTGTAGAAGAAGAGTAACATGGAAAATTTATATTTTTAGCTTCTGGAAGAAGAACATGTTGAAGATAAGCAAAAGTAGAAGCAGCAGAAATAGTCAGGAGGCTGCCACTAGATTGTCAAAATCTGGACAATTTTGAGAGTGGAAATGAGACCTTTTACACCAGGACCATAGGTTTAATCCAGGATTTCCTGGCCAAACCAGGGCAGATGGTCACGGAGCTATGATAGTGGTCCAGGCAACAGTGGTGACTTGAACTAGGGCAGAGAGATTGGTAAGCGTTCTAGTCATGGGACTTAAGGCTGAATCACAGTTTTCAATTGGCCATATTTGGCATAATGCTCTTTCAAGATTCCTTGCTTTGCTTTACTGTGTTCAATAGGTAGCTTTTCTTGATGATTTTAGTGCCTCCGGACCAGTGGTTCTGAAAATTTAGTGAGCATCAGAATCACCAGGTGGGCTAAAGCACAAACTTCTGGGCCTCACTGCAGCAATTCGTGATTCAGTAGGCCTGAGGTAGAGCCTGGGAATTTGCATTTCCCACAAGCTCCCAGGTCCTGCTGGCATGTGGGCCTGGGGACCCTACTTTGAGAACCATTGCTTTAGATGTATGCTGCTGGTGAAGGGTACTCAGGCTCTCCCTGGACCAGCTGCAGGCCAGTTTCCATTATGTATGTTTTTTATGCCTTTTCTGATGCAAGTTTCCTGTTTTGGTTTTTAAATCTCCAATGTATCTGTTTCCTTGCATTCATGCATTCGTGTATTGCTTTACACAATTGACCAGAGGATCTCTGTGATCTAGTCAGGAAAACTAGGACTATTCTTATCTTTTGCACTTTGTTCTAAAACTGCCCTGGGCTTAGAGGTTTTGTGTGTTTTTGTTTTGTTTTGTTTTGTTTTTTGATGGTGTTGGCTCTAGGGTTTCTCACGTCTAAATCATTCCTTACTCCCAATTTCCAGTACCCATTTTTTATGATGCTGCAGTTTTCCTGTACTGGCCAATTGTTGACTAAGCTCATCTTCTGCTCTTTATAAATTTTCCTTGAAGCTGCACTTTTTCTTCACCTGCAGTCCCTGAGGTCTCCCACCCTCTGGCCTCCCGGGACCCTCACCCTTACCTGCAATGGCTGTCAGCCCAGTGAGACCTTTCTGTTACTACCTCACTGCTGGCCTCAGGGGACCCTGTGGCTGCAGTGCCCACAAGACAGCAGTGACTGTGGCAAACAGTCCATCACAGCTCTCTGGCCCACTCTGACTCTCTGCTTTGGCTCAAATCTCTCCTGGCCTCTGCTGACTTTGGGTCCCATGAATCCTCTGAATTCATCACTCATGAATCCCAACAAGACCATGTAGGAAGGCATCGCCTCTGAGAACAGTGTTGCCAGGGAAACATTAGCCTAGAAATAGCAGCCACTTTTCTCAATAGTCTTTTCCTGTTCCTGCTTTCAGAATCTTTCCCCTTTTTCACAGCTTCAGGATAAGAGACAAAACAGCTGCGCTTTATGTTTGAAAACTGCAACTCACATTCAAAATGCCCCGATCCCAGCGGAAAGCCTGTTTTCAGCACTTTTTTTTGGAGAAGTAGGCAAAACGTATTCTTTTATTTTAATATAAGTTTGCGTGTGTTTCAATTACCAAAGTAAGACTTTTTCATTGTTGAAAATTTGGAAGATGCTGCAGAGGCCGCTTTTGGGCAACCAACTTGAATAATGGAAGCCTGAGTCAGGGAGAGGGGGCCCTCAGGGAACCCCCACCCCTGGCTGAAAACAGACGCATTAGGCCACCCACCTGAAAATAGCCAGAAGCCCTAGCTGAGCAATGGGTTACTTACAACAAACACAGCATAGGTACCACAGAATTCCATATGTTCCATTACCTCCTCACCTTCCCCCCTTAACTCCACCCCCCCCCCACCCGCCGCAGCTTCCTCCTCCGGGACAGTGTCTCCTTTGCTGTCCCACCCACTGCTTCCTTGCAGTGTATTTGATAAACTTCTATCTCCTTTGCTCTGCTGCAGGTGAAATCTTTCACCATGGGTGCTGCTGGCCTCCATCTGACTGGGGACGCCCCACAGATGTGGAATGCAAAAATAGGAAAATAACCACTGATGACACCCAAAATAAAAACCACTCAGAGAGAAGCTTTTCAGCACATTTAAATTCCCTAATTAATATTTTTTAGCAGCAAAAAGCTTTTCTTCCAATAAAATCGCACTTGGAAACCCAATTGGTAAACAGATGTGGCTGCTTGGGTTGGGTTGGAGGCAGGAGACTTGGGGTGCAGCTGCTTCAGCTGACCCACGCTGCCCACAGCAGACCCGCAGGTCCATCTGCTGGACGTCCTGCTGTCCACAGGCCTGAGTGAAGACTGCTGCTCCAGGTCAATCCTGTGCAAATTTTAAACCCTCCAGGTTCTCTGCCAGAGGCATTCTCTGCCTGACACTCTGGTTGCCTGGGGGCAGGAGGAACAGATGCTATTTTGGGGTGGATAGGCCTCTCTGCTTCCCCATATTCCATATTTTCTTAGGGCCTATGTCAGTCAGAAGCAGAGATTATTAACGAGAGGCTCAAATCTTTCCTGAAAAATGTATATCCATAGCTTTAATTAATGTGGGGCTCATGCGATTTTTTTTTTCCCTTTGTAAATGATAGTTTTGAAGATCTCAGCAATTTCCAGTTCAGTGGTATGACGGAAATCTTTGCATTTAAATAGTAAATGGTTGAAGTGTTAACTATTCAGGAACAAAGGAGAAAGCAATTTGAATAGAGATTTTGTTCCCATTGCTTTTAAAGCTTGCCCTTACTGTCTGTCATGTTTTTAAACAACTGGTTTTTCCTCCCCAAATTTAAATTGTAATGTCTTGCATCTAATATTTTAATTACCACCATTATGAGATGATTATGTTGTGCATATAACTAACCTTAGCATAAAAAAGCAATGGGAATGGCACTGATTTCATATCAAGAATATACTCCCCTTCCCCCCCCCCCCCGTTATTAGTATAATTCAGTATGCCATAAGTACATCGCTGGAAAGATACGTTTCTAAAATTTTGGTCAATTCACACCTTTTAAATTTTGGCAATTTCACCTATCTTAAATGTACTAGAAAGATTTCTTTCTGATGAAAACCCACAAGCACGTGCTTTTAAAAAGTGATAGTTTTTTTGTAATGTGAGCACATCTGTAACGTGAATAGAGATCTGTATTTTGTGATTTTACAGATTCCATCTGATCTCACATTTATTTTGAATTTTCTGAAAGTTGAGCCCATTTTGTAGTGGGCATTTTTAGCTAGGCACTCGTCCTACACAGGGAGAGGCAGGCCTCATGTTCTCGGACTGTTAAGAGAGGCAAGTAATTGAGATGTCTCTCACCTCTAAAGCATTCCCTTTGCCAGTCTGTAGCAAACAGTTTGCTGCCTTGAGGGTTTTTGACCTTGGTGAAGCAGGGCTGGTCTACGCTCCATCATGAGCCTATCACTGGGTCTGGGCATCTTTGCCCCTTAACAACGTACAAGATAGTTTACCCCCATCTATGCCATCTAGCTTTTGTTTTGTGTTCATGCTAAAACTGAGAATCTAAAAAACAAATGAACAACAAAGAAACAAAAACCAGATTCTTCTGGATTTTTTTGAGACAGAGAGTGTGCGGGGGCGGGCAGAAGGAGAGGGAGAGAATCTCAAGCAGGCTCATGCTCAGTGTGGAGCCCATCATGGAGTTCGGTCTCACCTCCCTGAGTCCATGACCTGAGCTGAAATCAAGAGTCTGACGCTTAACCGACTGAGCCACCCAAGTGCCCCCCGCCCCATAGAACAGATTCTTAAGTACAGAGAAAAAATTGGTAGTTCGCAGGGGGAAGGATCGTAGGGGGACGGATGAAATAGATAAAGGGGCTTCAGAGGTACACACTTCCAGTTATAAAATAAATAAGCACAGGGATGAAAAGTACAGCATAGAGAATATAGTCAATAATCTGTAATAACATGGGGTGGTGACAGCTGGTGACTGCTGCACTTACTGTGGTGAGCACTGAGTAAGGCACACAATTGGTGAATCAATATGGTGTACACCTGAAACTAATATAACATTTTAGGTTAATTAATAGTTCAATTTTTTAAAAAGTGAAAGAAAAATTATGATGGAAATTAAAAGAATAAAAAAAAGTAAAAGGACAGATTGAGATGAAACCCTCAACTTCCTGGTCCTTCATGGAGACCTCGATTCCTTTGTATTTAACATCCTTTTGTTTTCTAATGACTGTTTTTAACACATAAATGCAGCACCGGGTGCTCTCCTATTCATGGATATTCCAGAGAAGAGGCAAAAATCCATGGCTAAGAATTTTGAAATTAACGCCGCAGCAGAGTCGTCGTGGCCTCTTGGCGTGTGTGGGAGTCTCCCTCTGCTCTCCGGAGCTGCAGTCCCCCCTAGTGGCCGTTTCTTCTAGAGCCTCCTCCTTATTCTGTTGGACCGCCCCGCCTGCCAGCTGGTGGCTCCAGTGTGTTTGAATTAGAGAATCCCAGCAAGTCCTGAATCTCTCTCTTTCTCTCTTTTTAAAATTTCTTTATTTATTTGACAGAGAGAGAAATCACAAGTAGGCAGAGAGCTAGGCAGAGAGAGAAGGGGAAGCAGGCTCACCACTGAGCAGAGAGCCCGATGTGGGGCTTGATTCCAGGACCCTGGGATCATGACCTGAGCGGAAGACAGAGGTTTTAACCCACTGAGCCACCCAGGCGCCCCTCCTGCATCTCTTTGAAATCAGTTATACTCAGGGCCTTTTGTGTTCTATTGCGTGGCTTTGGATGAGAAAAGGTCCCCGGAGCATGGAGCAGTAGGTAATTGAAATTCTTCATTTCCTCTTTTGTTAGTTGCCTGTCCTCTGCAAATGAATCCTTCCCCTGTTCTGCCAGAGACAACATAAGTGAGCTGTACGGAGACACTGAAGGTGAGGGTTCAGGACACAGCACCTCCAAAAATCCACTCCTGGGAAGCCTGGCTCTCTGTGAGCACAGCTCTGCTGATCTGTGTTCCAAAGCCCTTCAAGAGAGCTAAGGAGTTCTTTTAAGCTCTTAAAGCAATTTTCCTTAAAGGCCCTGGGGTCCCCAGAAATTTCTTCTGTTGAATTGTAGACTAGCTCATGGAGTGCTGGACTCCTTTGTTTCTGAGCATAAAGTCTTGTACAGAAGATGCGCTTAATATGTTGAAACAATGTATAGGTACTTATGTGTCTCTGACACCCCAACTCGCAACACGGTGCTCCCTGTGTCTTCTGGTAAAGTTCTTTCATTGGGTCAGATATCACAGTTAGTTGTTGCCCTTGGAAAACTGGGAAGCCAGTGAACCAGAAAGCAAAGCCCCAAGGGGAGAAAGTGGAACAATTGTCGTAAGGAGATCAGGGTCTCCTGGGGTAGAAGGAACCAATATCCCAAACTGAAAGAGTCCTTTTGCGTTGGACCAGTGAAACGGACCCTGGCTATGTGTCCTTTGAAGAAAAATTGCCCCAGCAACAAGGCTGTGAAAAAAATCAAGCTGGATAGAAGATGTATGTATATGTAACAAGACTCAAAAATGTCTCCCAAATTCTTCTGTGATCTCATATCGAGGGTGTCCTTTCAATGTCTACCCATTTTATTTCTGACTCCTGGTTTGCAGCAAATAATGCCGTACGACCTCATCACTTTAAGTAATAGGGCCAACATCTATAATCATTGGGAACTTGTCACAAATTATACAGAAAGAAGGGACGTGTGACATACCTATGCTTTTGCTCATTTTAGGTATAAAGATACTAATTGTTTTGAGAGATTACTGCATTTCCAACAGTGTTAAATTTTACCTATTTTTTTTTTTTTAGCATGCACTTTAGAATGACATGAAAATTGCTTGGTTCTTGAAAAATAGTTTTCCTTAATAATATCTTAAAGCAAGGACTATTTTGATACTGTTTCTTTGGGGAAAGGAAAAGTATATTTTAAAAGATATCACATCTAGACTCCAAGTAAAATCTTAACTTCAGAAATCTTAATCATGCTCCCTTCTAGTTTAATGATCATTAAATTTATCTTGTAATCAATTTGAAATAAACCACAAAATAGTAATGATTAGAGATGGGTATAATTTAGGAAAAACCTGGCATCTTCAGTTAATAAAACAGGATTGATGAGAATGGAATGAAAAACGAATCTCCTGTCAACATTATAATTTACACAGGACTTGGGCTCTAGGGTATTTCAAAGTTACAGGAAGGTATTTCAAAGTTAAAGAACTCTGGATAAAGGTATTCTTTCCTTTTAAATGTATCTAAATGTTATTTTATAACATTTACTCCTAAATTTAATGTTGTTTTTACTATACATCTTAGCTTCAATTAAATAGTTATTGAGTGATGTTTCCCTTTATCTGGTTGTTTGCAACCAAATAAGAAATTAACTTAAACTAAAAATGAATTTTTGGACAATTGCAGATAGCCTCATGGGATTGAACAAAAAACTGAAATAATATGCTGGAGCTTTAAGGACCAGTCTATAACTCCTATCTTCTTCTCCAGGGTTTGGAAGCAGGTGAAAGGTATTTATAGGATCTGTAAAGATGTAGATTCTGAAAATCATCTTTATTACCCAATAAAGCTAATTGGACAGTGTGGCTTTCAACATGTGGCCAAGTAGGCTTACTAATATAACATCGCTGAATTAAACTTACACCTGGGGACCTCGGCACACTGGGCAACCACAGGTCTCTCTCACAAAGGCAAGATCCTTGCCATGTGGCAAAGAGCAAACAGAACGAACTCTCCTTGTAAGCAAGCAACGCTGAAAAGACAAAGAGGAAGTGGCAGTCTTGGGCACACCAGGTTCTCTCTACAATCCCTTTGATCAAGTAACTCATTCCTGCAGAGAGGTCTATTAAGGAGTGGAGACAACCCAGAAACTAATGGAAGTTCCTCCATATTGAAGTAGGAGGCCAGGGAATCAGAGAATTATCTATTGAATAATGTGGGTTGTGCAGTATATATCCTGGACGGCTATAAGGTGCAGCCCTATTAAATAGGTTTTCCTAATAAACTAAGCTAATACAAGATCTCCACTGTGAGAAGTCTTTCCTCATGTCCACCTTTTTAAGAGATCTTAAAAAGAGATTCCTTTTTAAGAGAAACTGACTGCTCACTTTCTCTCCCACATCTGACTTTTGGAAATTGTGGTGTCATCATTAGGTGGCTTCTTCAAAGCTTTTAAAAAGCAGACTTAAGAATAAAAAGAGAATAGAATTGTACAAAGCCAAGAGCATGAAGAGGAATTCGTGGGAAGATTTGGGGAAAGTGGACATTGGAGAAGCTATGAGTCCTGAAAGAAGCACATGGCAGGGGGATGGGGTGTTTCTAAGAATGTTACTGGGAATTATGCATCACCTCCCCCCCCCCACCAAACCCCGCCCATGGTGTTTGAGAAACTCAGAAAAGAACTTCCATTACTTTGTAATTGGGCTGTGCTCCTTTGACCATGATACACCCACAAACTGTTGCATCCAGTTCAATAAGAAAGGTGGCTAACGGGAGGAAACAGGGTTTCCAACAGGGCTACTGAATGATTTGGGGTGTCTTTAATTAGGATAAAAAAAACAGCAGGCATTCTTAGGGGTAGAGAGTATTGATTTTTAGCTCTGTCTTTTGCTTTGGGCAATTTAAATTCAACATGTCATTTTAATTTGGTTGGGGAGTTAACAACCATATTGAGGTATACAGCACACACACCATACAATTCATCCACTTAAAGTGTTTAATTCAATGTATGTTAGTATATTCATAGAGTTGTGCAAACATCACCACCATCAATTTTAGACTATTTTTTTCACCTCAAAAAGAAACCCTGGACCCTCTAGCTGTCACTCCCCAAATCCCTCCCCTACTCTTGCCAGCTTTAGACAACCACTAATATCCATGAATAAATTTTTTGCCTTTATGGATTTACCTATTCTGGACATTTCATAGAAGTAGAATCATATCATACACAGTGTTTTATGACTGAATTTTTTCGCTAATAGCCTAATTAAATATTTCATGTTCAAATTACTTGTTGAATGAACCAATTAAGGGAATGCCTAAGCTTCATGTCCGAAAGCTGGGACATCTATTTGTGACTGGCCACAGAGGAGGCTACTGTCTGTGACAGAATAAAACAAGTGCTTGACATAAATCATAATTTGCATATGCATCGTACTAAATACTGAGATACAGACCTAATTATAATAAGGACAAAGTGAAGGCAGACCAAGGATGGGAAAAGGGATAAGGTTGGGGCTCCTCCATAAGCTTTGTCTGAATGTAATGCACCTTGGCTGCCATGTGATCACATTCTCCGTCTTACTTATATTACATGGTTCTTTAGTACTCTATACTCAGTGAACTCTCCCTCTTCTAGACTTCTGTACTGCTGAGTGCTTTATATTCTTAAGACTCTTTTCATATATGGCCCATATACTGTCATTATTTTTCCTGAACGTTGTCATATCCTTTTACTCAATGATGAGTTTGAGATCTCACCCTCAGCACCTTGTAATTTTTTCCTCTCCCCATGATATCTAGATGGGCTAACATTCTGCACATAGTAGGCACTGACAAATAGCTCTGCATGGTGTGCTGATACACACTAGCAGAGCACAAGATTGCATCAAATTTACCTTATTGTAAAAAGAGCAAAAACAACAAAAATTGTTCTGCGTACTAATCAAAAGTTTGAAGACCAAAAAAAAAAAAATCTATCTTTGGAACCCTGTCATGTATCCTGACTGGGACCCTTTGTGATGAATGCCTAACCTTTAGCAACTTTGATGCCCATGGGTATTCATGAGGGAACAGAGCTCCAGCTCCGCAGTACATTCTCAGCCTCAGGGTGTAGCCCATCTCATCCTTTTTGAGTTATGGGTCCCTGTTCTTTTATTCAGATTTATGAATTCAGACAGCATCATAGGAGACTGAATTTTTTCACTTAGCCTAATTTCAAGGTTCATCCACGGTATAGCATGTGTCAGTTATTTCATTCTTCTTTGTGACCAAGTAATATTCCACTGTGTGAACGTACTGCCCTTTCTTTATCCATTCATCAGTTGGTGGATTTGTTTCCTCTTTTTGGTTATATGAACAAGGCCACTATGAACATTCACATACAAGGGCAGAAGACATGAATAGACATTTTTCTAAAGAAGACATCCAGATAGCTAACAGACATATGAAAAGATGTTCAACACCACTCATCATCAGGAAAATACAAATCCAAACCCCAATGAGGTATCATCTCCCACTGCTCAGAATGGCTAAAATTCACAGTACAGGAAATAACAGATGATGGCAAGGATGCAGAGAAAGGGGAACCCTCTTACAATGCTGGTGGGAATGTAAGCTGGAGCAGCCACTCTGGAGAACAGTATTGAGGTCCCTCAAAAAGTGAAAAATAGAATTACCCTATGACCCAGCGATTGCACTACTGGCTATTTATCCAAAGGATACAAAAATACAGATTTGAGGGGCGCCTGGGTGGCTCAGTGGGTTAAGCCGCTGCCTTCGGCTCAGGTCATGATCTCGGGGTCCTGGGATCGAGTCCCGCATCGGGCTCTCTGCTCAGCGGGAAGCCTGCTTCCCTCTCTCTCTCTCTGCCTGCCTCTCCGTCTGCTTGTGATCTCTCTCTCTGTCAAAAAAAAAAAAAAAAAAATCTTTAAAAAATACAGATTTGAAAGGGTACATGCACCCTGATGTTTATAGCAGCCATTATCAACAGTAGCCAAACTATGAAAAGAGCCCAAATGTCCATCGACTGATGAATGGATAAAGATGTGGTATATATTATATATATGTACACACACACACATACACACACACACACAGTAGAATATTACTCAGCCATCAAAAGAATGAAATCTTGCCATTTGCAACAACATGGATGGACCTAGAGGTATTATACTAAGTGAAATAAGTCAGTCAGAAAAAGAAAAATACCATGTGATTTCACTCATATATGGAATTTAAGAGACAAAACAGATGAACCTAGGGGAAGGGAATTATTATTTGACTTTTTAATTACAGTCATTCTAGTGGGTATTTTTTTTTAAGTGGTTATGGTTTTTATTTACATTTCCCTGATGACTAATAATGTGCAGCATCTTTTCCCATGTTTTATAAATCTTGGGAGAAATGTGTACACAGATCCTTAGCCCATTTTTTAAACCAAGTTATATGTCTTTTTATTGTTGAGTTTAAGAGTTCTTTACATATTCTAGGTACAAGTCTCTTATCAAATATATGATTAGCAAATATTGTCTCCCATTATATGGGTTGTCTTTTCACTTTCTTGACAGTGTCCTTGAAGCACAAAAGTTTTTCATCTTGATGAAGCCCAATTTATCTATTTTTGTCTTTTGTTAACATGTTGACTGTTAAGGACTAATTATTTATGAATGAATTACCTTATTTTTTGCTTTCTATTGCATATGCTTTTTAAAAGATCTTGCCATTACTGAAAATTTTACATTCCATGTATAAACATCCCATACCTTGATAAGAACTGTTGTTAGATCTATAGTGCTTCTTTGTGCAGTGCTGCATTATAAAGAAATAGTAGTGTCGAATTTTTCTTAATAACCATGACCAACTATCAGTTATTCTTTAATCTGATCCATGCCTTAGTTCTAGAGTTTGACTAGTACATATCTTTATAACTTGCACCAAATTCTATCAGACCTTTCCCATCACTAGCACAAGCTCAAAGTATTTTTTAGCTAGCATGAAATGTTTAAAAAATCTTTGCACTTTTTCTCCTTTTCTTGAATCCAATGGCTAGTTCAGTGGAGGGAATCAAATGGTCTATTTGTTG
This sequence comes from Lutra lutra, assembly GCF_902655055.1. Classification (NCBI taxonomy): domain Eukaryota; kingdom Metazoa; phylum Chordata; class Mammalia; order Carnivora; family Mustelidae; genus Lutra; species Lutra lutra. Next base: position 58,254,274 of record NC_062284.1, read on the forward strand.
CTAAAGTCAATCTTCTCTTCCACATCCTAAAAGCTGAGAGAGAGAAATGTTTGTTTAGATATGTTAAGTTTCTAAGCGAACACACATACACACACACGCCACACAAACACACTTCTCCTTAATGAAGTTAATGAAGTCTTTCTGATCAGATGTTTCACTTTGCTTTAGAAAGTTCTCCGCAAAAGGTATTTTCACAAGTTACAGCTGGCTGGGCCAAATTGGAGTTGATACATGATAGCATTTCCTTATTTCATTTTTAAGTGATCCTTTGAAATAAAAAACTGTTGCCCTTACAGAATTTTCAGTTTTAAATCCCATCAGATTAGAACTATCCAGTGAAATTTAAACAGAGTGCTTTTAATTTGTTTGTTCCCAGTACTCCTAACTCAAGTGTAGGAAACCTTGTAACTCGAATCCCTCTTTCCTTACAAACCCATTCGTAAAAAGGTCTTATCCCTTCTTTTCTGCATGAGCAAGTAGGTTTTAACTGATACACTTACTCAGGGCTTAGATGTTTGCACGTCTCTATTGATATCTGTGTGAAGAAATGTGTTTCAGATTGTGGAACTAACGTTGCATTGATGTGTTTCAAAACCTTCCAAAGGAATAGGCTTTCTCTCCATGAGTATTCTCACCTGTGAGAGACACAACACCATTGAGAAGAGCTAAGGTAGGCTATTGAAAACATCGTTTGGCTGATCATTGAATTACCTGAAGAGCCTATAAAAGCCTGGAAGGGGGCAGCTGCATCCCTCGCTCACAGGATGAGACGCCAGAGCTTGGCTGTGGCAGCAGTGGCCCAGACTGGAAAAAACCAGGGAAGGCAAAGTACTAAAGGTATAATGAAGACCTGCCCTCTAAAGGCGGGGGCTTACTGGACCAGTAGGGATCAGAAGCTGTAAAACTTGCATGTGATGACCAACTGGTGAGAGAAGTATATATGTGTGCATATTTCAAGAACTGGAAAGACTGGAGCCTAATGCAAGGTACCTCACTGACTCTCTTCACCTTTCCCTGCTCCCCTACACTTTAGGAATATATTTTAAAAATCTATTTATTATTAATATTTTAAAATGTACAACTGAAAGGGGAAGCTAGGTGATCTATGCGATGGTTTAAATTCAAAATGTTTGTAAATATTTAGTACAATCGCTGTTTTTATTTGTTTATTTTTTTCTTTAGATTTTATTTACTTATTTGACAGAGATCACAAGTAGGCAGAGAGGCAGGCAGAGAGAGAGGTGGAAGCAGGCTCCCTGCTGAGCAGAGAGCCTGATGCGGGGCTCGATCCCAGGACTCTGGGATCAAAACCCGAGCCGAAGCTTCAACCCACTGAGCCACCCAGGCGTCCCACAATCATTATTTTTAAACCTCAGTCTTTGTTAGATCATCTGAAGAATTTTAAAAACATATGGATTCATAGGCCCCATCTCTTTTATTGACTTGGGATCTCTGAGGCTGGAGCCTGGCTATGTGTTTGTGTAGAAAGTTCTCCATGTGATACTAAGTAGTAAACATCCCTGGGTTAGGACAGGTGAAGTAAGTCAAGTCTCGGTGTTTTCACATTTTTTCATCAAATAACACTGAGAAACTGGGATCCAAAATGCAGCTGGAATGCTGCCTTGCAGTAGTGGCCCTCAAAAATGTTAGAAATCTTTGTTCAAAGAAACGTTAGCTTGGTTTGTAAAAGGGAGAACAGCAAGAAGATAACCTGGAATTACTCCATTTGGTGGCAAGGAGGGAAGTAGAGGGACTGGAGAGGAGCTTCATCTGCCCCCTGGCTGAAAGAGGACGGGAAAGGAACCCCCGGGGCTATGAGGGGGGCATTAAGGGGGGCATTTACAAATCTGCGCTTCATTTCTTTCTCTCTGTCTGCCTTTCATACTGGGGAGTCCTGGTTTCTGTTGGCCTCTCCATTCTTTTTGCTCTCAGAAATCAGAACCAAGAAGTCAGGAGGCTGCCTGTTAGGGGGGCCCCTACTACCCCAACTTTCCTCCTTTCTTCTTCCTTGGGACATAAAGCCCTTGATGCCCTAGACATGGTCCTTCTTCTCTGGCATGGTGCCTACCAGCCTGGATTTTTAACTCTTGATCTTTCCTGGTGAACCAAACAGGACAAACTAGAAGGAAAGGTGATAGTTCAAACTGAGCAGCGTCCTCTAGATGCCCCTCCTCGGGCTGCACTCTCTCCAGGTAAGCTTCTAAATGCCTTCCTTTTGCAGAAATCTCTCAGAAGGCCCCGTCCTATCCGTTGTCCAATACTCAAAACCCCTTAACTTCCAGTAGAAACTCCACCCCCTAATATCTTGATGGCTTCATGTTAGAAACAAATTAGGTGGAGGCTTAGAGCAATAAGACTTCCTGCAGCCTCTTCTCCCTGGGCTATTATCTCTTCTCCTTCTAGTTTGTCAGTAATTACTATCCACTCTGCTCTGTGGTCTTTCCAGCCTCCTCCACTACTCTATCCTCTGATGTCCTGATGACCGTGTCTTCACACGGAAGACCTTGGAGCCGGGAGGATAGGCTTGGGTTTTATGGCAGCTCCTCAGCTCTGGTAGTGACCAGCGTCACATGTGTGACTTTGGAAAAGTCATTTGGCTGCGCTGGAGCTGACAGCTCACCTGCAAAATGGGTCTAGGTTAGATAATCCCCAAGCACTCTTTAGTTTAGAAAAATGGTACTACTTCATCTATGATTCTTCCTTCTTCCTATCCCTCCTAATCTATTAGTGGCAAGATCACCTCTTCCCCCATTTCAGTAAGTACTTGGCTGTCCCTACTCTTGCCTTCTTTCTGCTCCAAGGCCCATCCACAACTTCATCAACTTACATGTAGACAATAGTAACAGGATCCAGTATTCTCCATTTTCTTCCCCAATCAAGAACTTCAAATTGCCAATTACATTTTCCTAAACACCTGTTTTTGTTTTTATATTACTTTAATCAGAAATCTACAATGGCTTGCCAGTTCCTTCCAAATAAAACCTTTATCTTTTGTCTGTTATTCAGTCTCCACAGACAGATCTGAACTTATATTTCCAAACCTATGTTTCATTCCTCTCCCATCAGGAGATCTTTTCCTAGCCCAAACTGTTCTAGTCATTCTTTCCATAATTGTTTTTATACCTCTTCATCTGGATCTCTTCCAAAATATCTTCTTTCTCACCGATGTTTAAATCTTACCTTCAGTAAAGCCCAGATACCATCCTGTTCTTGACGGGGAGTTCCCTCTGGCTCTGCCAATCTGTAATGGTCTTTGGTCCCACTGCAGTAGTATTTAGGCTCACTGCCCACATGACTTTTGGCTTTGACTAAGAATTTGTAGGTAACTATACCTTTGAAGACCTGGATGATACTGGATCATTATTCATTCCACCCCAAGGTATAGTTTAGTATCTTGTACAAAATGTGTACTCCATTGACAGAATCTGTTGACTATCAGATGCTTAGTTATTGGTTACCTAGAAATATAACCTCATGTAAATGTCAAGAGTATGTGGATTGTAATGATAGTTCTCCTACACCCAAGCAAAGCATTGCAGAATGCAGCCTTGTCGATGCAAGTATGCATGCACACATGTTCATGCACATACACAGACTGCAAGATTCTCTCTGGGGTCAGGTGAAAGAATGTCTAGAGATCAGTCTGATTCGTAGACTCTTAGGAAATGTTATCAGGGTTCTATTAGGAGTAGCTCTTAAGGAGTAGCTTAAACAAAAACAAGTATGTATTGGCTTCTGTGATGGGGAATTCAAAAGAGATTTCAGATGCAGCTGAATTTAGGGAATTGGCAGTGTGTGCCAATTCTGATTTTAGTGCATGTTGGTTGATTTCCTCTTCAGACAAGTTCTTCCCACATGTTAATAAAAGGACCCTTGGCAACTCCAGGGTGAAGCAGTCTTACAATGAGCCATCTCAGAGAATAGCTGTTTTCCAACAGCATGGTGATGTGCTCTTTGACCACTGTTTTCTTACTGCTAGGACCTGCTTTACTACACTCATGTAGCAGGGGACACCTCATGACAGCACCGAAACCCTTGGCAATCCACATTTCTCCTAATCCCACCTCAGAAACGGCAACCAATCCAGAAATGATGGCTGCTTCCTAGACCAGCCTCACAATCCTTCAGTGGGACCCACACTTTCCATAAGATGTTTCCTTCTTGCTGAGTGGCATGTCATGGTTCCTGTGATGGTTCATTTTATTAGTCAGCTTGACTGGGCTAAGGGTGCCCAGATAGCTGACAAATCATCATCTCTGCATATGTCTGTAAGGGTATTTCCAGAAGAGATAAGCATTTGATTCAGTAGAATGGAATGATAAAGAAGATCCTCCTTCACCACCGTGGGCAGGCATCATCCAATCCACTGGGGACCCAAATAGAATTTAAAAAGCAGAAGAAGGGCCAATTCTCTCTCTCTCTCTCTCTCTCTTTTTTCTTGAAGTGGGACATCACCTTCTCCTGCTCTTTGGACATCCGAGGTCCTGTTTTTGGATGTTCAGTCTCAGACGGAATTATACCACTGGCTTTCCTGGTTCTCCAATTACCAGGTAGCAGACGGGAGGATGTTTCAGCTGTAAGCCAATTCCTGCAATAAATCTTCTCTTATATATATCTACATAGAAATCCTATTCTGTTTTTCTGGAGAATCTTGACTAACACGTTCTTCTACAGTGCACCCCCTCATTGCAAATCAATACATCTGATTTTGTCAGATAAAAGTTCGTGCTTTGTTGTCTCTAACTAAATTTTAACAGACATGGGAGGAACGAGTCTATATGTATAACATTAACCCTAAATTAGTTCTTAGAGGATGTTTTCTGATTATATTTTCTTGTGGGATTTTGACTTCTTATGTCACACAGCACCTATCCATTTTTACTGGAAATTCTCCACATGGATCTGAATGCTTTTAACTTGTGTCACCAAGGGCATCTCCCCCTGACATCTAGCAAAAGCCAAGATTATATTGTCCTACCGGTCCCAATTCCATATAACTAATTTTCAACACAAAAACCTAATGTATACAGGAATGTGGAAAGGTAGGTATTAAAGGTCGAATGAAAAGGGAATATGGCAGACCAAGACAGTGACTATTGGCAACCCAGTATAGATCTTATCTGTTTGATTATCTTTCTTCTAGAAGTTTTTCCTTTACTAGTAAGTTCAAGTTATCTATTCTGCTTATCAAATCAACTTAGCAGCTTAAAGTAACTATTTCATCATCTTTATGGATTCTATGGGTAAAGAATTAAGAAGGACTACAATGTGGATGGCTTATCTTTGTTCACAATATTTGGAGCCTCAACTGAGATGACCCAAAAGCTAAGGGTGAGGATTCTGGGGAACAAGTATCAGCTAGAGGTTTCGTCATTCACATGTCTGGCAGTTGATGCTGGCCATATGCTGGGACATCTGCTGAGGCTCTAGGCCAGAATGCTTCTTCAGGTGGGTTCTTCTTCCTTTTACCATGATGGCCTCAGATTTTCTACATGACAGATGAGAGCACTAAAGGTCAGTGTCTCAAAAAGCCAAGTCATGAAATGTGTTCCCTTTGATGGCCTAGCCTAGAGTATAGCACAGCATACTTTCCAGTGTACTCTATGGGTCTATCAGTCACATGTCCTCCCACATTCAAAGGGAAGCTATAGCTTCCACTCCTTGGTGGTACAGATGTCAAAGAATTTGTGGGCATGTTTTAAAATTGCCACACTTAAGGACTAAGATAATTATTTCCCACCCCTTCACCCCACCCCTCCATCCTCTGTCTTTGTATGTATCCTGGTGATTTCTATCATGTTAAATACATGGTTAAATATGCTATGTAAATTACAGTGGTGTAGTGGTGTCAATCCAGGGTTTCCTTCTGGAACCCATGAATTTCTTTGGGGAAATACAGACCACAGTTTGGATATTTTTACATTTACATTCAACTAAAACTGAATTTACTGAGAAAAGTGTTCTTTCAAAGAGTTTAATTTAATTCATACTAACTTTAGCTGGGGACTGAAAAACAGAGTTGTGTCCCATAGAGCAACTTGAGTAATGGCATTGGCCTCCATCGTGAGCTGCTGCAATGCCTTTTTAAATTGAGCAATGGAATAGAGTTTAGGGAAAATAAGACTATCTTTGTTGTTAGGTAAGCACTTTTCTCTTTAGTATTTTTCTAACTGTAGCTCTGACAATGTGAATCTCTGGACAGTGGGAGAAGATTATTCAAAGATGGAACCAGTTAATAAGTGGTTTTGGACTCTGATTATACAAGAAGAAAAGAACAGTAACTAGATTCTAGCAGAGACAAATGAGATTGATCCTAGTAGTCTAAGTATATATAATGTTAGTAAATCTCTTTAAAAAGGAATATTTGGTGAACTTTTTAGGGGAGTGTTTTACTGGGAGAATCCACTTTAGTGTTAAAGGAACTTTTATTGCTCTCCATCCAAAACTTTTGGAAGCAAGTAAGGCTTTTGAATTCTAAGCATAAGCCTAAGCAGTTTGGTAGAGGAAGAAATGACAGACTTTTGTTTTTACAAAGATAAAATTATTTCCTTCTGGGAAAACAGTATTACCAGATATAATATTTCTGAAATTGCTTTTTAAATTACTCGTAAGTATTACTCACAAGATAGGCATCACAATTCATGAAAGTTCCTAGTGGAATGGCAGTTACACAACATTGTCTATGAAGATTTTCTGAAGTTGAACGTACACAGGGAAGAATACCATCCTCTATAAAAGGCAATATTGAGATCTGAAACCAGAATAAATTATGTGGGTTAAAATACCAAGCCTTCTGCAAATACTTTATATATTTCATGATCATGAACACGATGTTCTTCCTCCTCATTATAAACGATTGAAACTAAAAACCAATCCAATGTTAATGAATTAGATATCTGATTTTGCATTTTTCTTTACACAAGAAAAAAAGTAACTGTTGTAACTGTTTGTAGTGGATGGTAATTAAACTTATTGTGGTAATCATTTTATAATCTATATATAAATGATTGTTGTACACCTTAAACTAATACAATGTTTTATATCAAATCTCAAAAGAATATGGTGAAATTTTTTAACCTTTAAATAGTACTATTTCTATGATCCAGCAATCCCACTTCCAGATATTTATCCAAAGGAAATGAAAGCAGGATCTTGAATAGGTATCTACACTCCCATGTTCATTGCAGCATTATTTACAATAGCCAAAATATGGAAATAACCTAAGTGTACATCAACAGCTGCATGGATAAAGAGGGTGTGGGCTGCGTGTGTGTATGTGTGTGCATACATCTATATTTCAATATTATTCAGCTATAAGAAAGACAGACATCCTGTCATTTGCCACAAAATGAATGGACCTTGAAAGCATTATGCTAAGTGAAGTAAGTCAAAGACAAATACTGTATGATATCACCTAGATACGGAATCTTAAAAAGCCTAACACATAGAACACAGACTAGAATGATGGTTACCAGATTGGGCAGGGGGGTGGGTTGAGAAAAATATTGGTCAAAGATGACTAACTTCCCATTATAAGGTGAATAAGTTCTGGAGATCTAAAGTACAGCATAGTCCGTATAGTTAATAGTACTGTTACATACTTGAAATTTTCCAGGAGAATAAATATTAAATGTTCTTACCACAAGGAAAAATAGTATTTAGGTGATATGATACAGGTGTTTCCTGATGCTGTAGTCATAATTACTTTGCAATATCTAAGTGGATTAAATCAACACATTACACACCTTAAACTTGCACGTCACTGTATGTCACTTACATCTCAATACAGATGGGGGAAAACATACAATTATCTACAGGATATTTACTTATGTAATGCTTGCCTTCGTGTATGAATATATATATCCTATATTTGCACTACAATTTGGGGGGAAAAAAGTAAATAACATCGGGTGAATCTTTGCTGTTTGGGTTGCCCAGCACTCCTTCTCCTTCCTCTCAGGAAGGGCTCCCTTGTTATTTGGGTCTTCCCTTTCTATGTCCACACAGCCATGTGCTCAGAAGAAGCTAACCCTACCATCAGTTTCTGGGATTGTGACTAGTAGGCTTAAATCAATCAGCACAAACTTTCTGTCCAGCCTCAGGGATTAGTACCAGAATGGGGATAGGATGCAGACTGGGCCAATGAGAAGCAAGAGGATATGGCTGAAAATTCCCTTTCACAGGCACTTTCCCTTTCTGAGAGCATCCCCAGAAGAAACCCTCCTTTGTGATGTAAAGAAGCCATAAAAGAAGCTGGAGACAAAGCCTACATCAGAGACTTCAAAGCAGAGAAATAGAGCCAAGGCCTTCATAACCATATGAAGTCTCTGGTTCTACCCCTTCCCAAAACCTTGGACTCTTAAATTTACTTTAGCCAACACATTCTTATTGTAACTTAAGCCAGTTTGGATGGAGATTTGTTTCTTGCAGCACAGAATCCTAAAGGTGTTCTAGGCTAAAATGGTCAGTATAAGGAAGGGCAAGATACTTAGCTGACTTGATCATCTTCTTTAAATATAAAGGTTGTAAGCTAGAATTCATTATATTTCAATACCATCTTACACAGGTAGCTTTTCTTCCTCCCATCCCTCACCTTCATTTGCTCTCACAGACAGAGCTCAGCAAAGGAGCTGCATTAAGAATGATGAAGTCCACCTCAGGCTTAGCAGATGGGGCGACTGTCCCCTCCTGTAAAACTCATAAGTTGTGCAAAGAGGGTCGTGATAGCTGCCATGCCATACCTGTGTCACCTAAATTAATTTGTAAATATAGTTTCATTAAAGTGTAGTTGACATAATAAATGGCATATACTTAAAGTATACAACTTAATCAACATTGAAATATTTACACATATGTGAAACCATCACCACAGTGAAGTGTTTCTTTGTGTTCCTCTGTAATCCTCCATCTCTCCCCACCCGGACACCCATACCAGGCTCTAGGCCACTACTGATATGCTTTCTGTCAGTCTAGATTATTTGGCATTTTCTAGAACTTTATATAAGTGGAATTGTACTCTATGTATTCCTTTTTTTGTCTGGCTTCTTTCATCGTAATTATTTTGAGATTCATCCATATTGTTGCATGTATCCGAGGTTTGTTTCTTTATGCTGAGTAGTGTTTTATTTTATGGGAGTATCATGATTTGTTTATCCATTCTATTCAACTGTGGATTGACATTTGAATTCTTTCCATTTGGGGGCGATTACAAACAATGCTATGAACATTACAAACATTGGCTGTACTTTTGTTTGCCTTTCTAGTGTGTAAATGTCTCGTTGTGGAGTGGGGGCTCAGATGGTAGGTGTATGTTTAACATTTTAAGAAGCCACCATACTATAGTCCAAAGTAATCGTGCAATTTCACATTCCTACTGGTGGTACGTGAGAGTTCTAGTTGCTCCACATCTTGCCCACATTTGGTATGATCAGTCTTTTGTTTGTTTAAATTCAGTGTAGTTAACATAGTGTATTATTAGTTTCAGCAGTAGAATGTAATGATTCATTAGCTGCATGTAACACCCATTGCTCATTACATCACATGCCATCTTTAATGCCCATCTGCCCAACCCTCCCCTCCAATAACTGTTTGTTTCCTATAGTGGTTTGCTCTGATCAGTCTTGTAAATATTAGCCACCCTCAAAGATCCAGAGTGTTCTCTTACTGTTATTTTAATTTGTATTTATGACAAAGATACTGAGACTAATTTTACATACTTATGTGCCATCCACATATCGTCTTTGGTGAGGTACCGGTTCAAACCTTTTGCCCATTTTTTAAAGAGATTTTATTTATTTTGAGAGGGGGGTGGTGCGCATGAACATGGGAGCAGGGGAAGGGGCAGAGGCAGAGGGAAAGAGAGAATCTCAAGCAGATGGAATGCTGAGTGAGGAGCCTGACTCAGGGCTCAGTCTCATGTCACTGAGATCATGACCTGAACCAAAATCAAGGGTCAAACACTTACCTAACTGAGCCACTCAGGTGACCTTTGCCCATTTCTTGTAAGTTTTTGTTTTAATTCCATTAGTTAAATCAGTGTTATATTAGTTTCAGGTGTACAATATAGTGATTCAACACTTCCATGCAACACGCAGTGCTCATCACAATAAGAGTCCTCCTTAATCCCCATCTGTTTAACCAACCCATCCCCCGTCCCACCTCCCCTCTGGTAATCATCACTCCATTCTCTGTAGTTAAGAGTCTGTTTCTTTTGGTTTCTCTCTTTTTTCTTTTTGCTCATTTGCTTCTTAAATTCCACATATAAGTGAAATCATATGGTATTTGTCTTTCTCTGGCTGATTTATGTCACTTAACATTTTAATTTCTAGCTCCATCCATGTCATTGTGAATAGCAAGATTTCATTCTTTTTTATGGTGGAACAATATGCCATTATATATATTATATAATATGTATGTAATATCATAGATAGATATAGATATATATTTGACATCTTAAAATTTTTATTTTAGTTACAGTTAATGTACAGTATTACATTAGTTTCAGGTATATAATATTGGAAGTGATTCAACACTTCCATGCAACATTTCCATTTCTCTATTGATGGACATTTGGGCTGTTTACATTTCTTCACTACTGTAAATAATGCTGCTATGAACACAGAGGTGCATGTAGCCCTTTGAATCAGTGTTTTTGTATTCTTTGGTAGTATGATTGCTGGATTATAGTTTAGTCCTATTTTTAACTTTTTAAGAAAACTCCGTACTGTTTTCCATAGTGGCTGCACCAGTTTGTACTCTCACCAACAGGACAGAAATGTTCCCCTTTCTCCATACCCTCATCAACTCTTGTTGTTTTTTGTGTTGTTGATTTTAGACATTCTGACAAGTGTGAAGTGATATCTCATTGTAGTTTTAATTTGCATTTCCCTGATGCTCTGTGATGTTGAGCATCCTTTCAACTGTGTGTCTTCGTTAGAAAAATGTCTGATGGCTTCTGCCCATTTCTAATCAGATTATTTTGTTTTTTGGGTGTTGACTTTTTAAAATATATTTTGGATACTAAAACTTTATTGGATATGCCATTTGCAAATATCTTCCCCCATTTTATAGATTGCCTTTTAGTTTTGATTATTTCCTTTGCTGTATGGAAGCTTTTTTTTAAAATATTTTATTTATTTATTTGACAGACAGAAATCACAAGCAGGCAGAGAGGCAAGCAGAGAGAGAGAGGAGGAGGAAGCAGGCTCCTCGCTGAGCAGAGAGCCCAATGTGGGGCTCAATCCCAGGACCCCAAGATCATGACCTGAGCTGAAGGCAGAGGCTTTAACTACTGAGCCATGCAGGCGCCCCTGTACGGAAGCTTTTTCTTCTGATATAGTCTCAGTAGTTTATTTTGGCTTTTGTTTCTCTTGCTCAGGGTTCATATATAGAAAAGAGATGGTGCAGCTGATGTCAAAGAGGTTACTGCCTGTGTTATCTTTTGCCCATTTTACTTTTTTTATTTTTTAACATTAATTCAAATATGACTTTTAATGTTTTCTCATAGTCTTCATATTTTTCATGGTTACATAATTATTCCATCATATTCATAATATCACTTTTGTAATCACCCTGTAATCACCCTGTAATCACTTTTCTGTTCCTGGGCATTTCTTTCTTTCTTTCTTTCTTTTTTTTTAAGATTTTATTTATTTATTTGACAGAGATCACAGGTAGGCAGAGAGGCAGAGAGAAACAGGCTCCCCGCTGAGCAGAGAACCTGATGCAGGGCTTGATCCTAGGACCCTGAGATCATGACCTGAGCTGAAGGCAGAGGCTTTAACCCACTGAGCCACCCAGGTGCCCCTGGGCATTTATTTCTATTACTTTCAGTTTTATACTTCTTTTCCTCTGGATTTTATTTTATTCTCCATTTTTTATACATATAATGTATTATATAATATATATGTATATATATATGTATATGTATAATATATATGTATATGTATATGTATATAATGTATTATTTGCCCCGGGGGTATAGGTCTATGAATCGTCAGGCTTACGCATTTCACAGCACTCATATCACATACCCTCCCCAGTGTCCATAACCCAATGACTCTATCCCCTCTCCCCCCAGCAACCCTCTTAAGAGTCTCTTATGGTTTCTCTCCCTCCTGATCCCATCTTGTTTCATTTTTTCCTTTCCTACCCCCCAAACCCTCCACCCTACCTCTCAAATTTAAATTCAACTAACTAAGATATAATGTATTTGGTTTCAGAGGTAGAGGTCAGTGATTCACTAGTCTTATATAATGCCCAGTGCTCATTACATTACGTGCCCTCCTTAATGTCCATCACCCAGTTACCCCATCTCTCCACCTCCCCAACCCCGCCAGAAACCTTATGTTTGTTTCCTGTGATTAAAGTCTTTTAACTTTTGTCTCCCTCTCTGGTTTCATCTTGTTTTAATTTTTTCCTCTCTTCCGCTATGATATTCTGTTTTGTTTCTTAAATTCCACAGATGAGTGAAATCATACGGTACTTGTCTTTCTCTAATAGACTTATTTCACTTAGCATAATACACTGTAGTTCCACCCACCTCGTTGCATATGGCAAGATTTCTTTCTTTTCTTTCTTTCTTTCTTTTTATGGTTGAGGAGTAATCCATCTTTTGCTCATTTTGAAAGAGGAGTTGCTTTCTTCTTTTTTTTTTAGTTGAATTATTTATATGTCCTGGATATAAGATCTGTATTAGATGTATGATCTGTAAATATTTTCCCCAGGTATGTGGCATGCTTTTTATTCTCTTAGTGGTGTATTTTTTTTTTAAAGATTTTATTTATTTATTTGACAGAGAGAGATCACAGGCAGGAAGAGAGGCAGGCAGAGAGAGAGAGAAGGAAGCAGGCTCCCCGCTGAGCAGAGAGCCCGACGCAGGGCTCGATCCCAGGACCCTGGGATCATGACCCGAGCCGAAGGCAGCGGTTTAACCCACTGAGCCACTCAGGCGCCCCTCTTAGTGGTGTATTTTGAAAAGGAAAAGTTTTTCATTTTCATGAAGTACAATTCATCAGCTTTTCCTTTTCTGGACTGTCCGTTTGGTGTCATATCTCTGAAATCTTTGCCAAGGTCATGAAAATTTTCTCTTAGGTTTTCTCCTAGAAATTTTCTACCATTAAGGATTTATATTTAGGTCTCTGACCCATTTGAAGTTAAATTTTGTATACAGTGGAAGTTATAAATCAAAGTTTTTTTTTTCTTTTGCCAAGAATATTTAAGTTTTTCCAGCACCATTTGTAAAAATAACCTATCCTTTCTCCACTGAATTGGATTTGTACCTTAGTCAAAAGACAAAGGTGTATATTGTGTAGGTTTATTTATGTACCATCTGTTCTGTGTTATTGATATATGTCTATCTTTATAATACCACACTGTCTTAATTATTGTATCTTTGTGAAAAATCCTGAAATAAAGTAATGTTAATTCTTCAACCGTGTTCTGGTCCCCCAAGTTTTATTGAAAAATAATTGACCTATATCACTGTGTAAGTTCAATATATACAGCATGATGGTTTGATTTATATATATTGTGAAATAATTGCAATAGGTCTAATGTACACTCATCATATTATATAGATACATTAAAAAGAAAAGAAAAACAAATTCCCCTTGTGATGGGAACTCTTAGGATCTACTCTTAACAACTTTCCTATGTATCCTACAACAGTGAAAATGATAGTCATCCTGCTATACACTATATTTCTGGTTATTTATTTTATAACTGGAAATTTGTACCTTTTGACCACCTTCCTCAAGTTCCCCCTTTCCAACCCTCTCCACTGGCAACCATAAATTTGATCTCTTTTTCTATGAGTTTTGTGGTTCCTTCCTTCCTTTCTTCCCTCCCTCCTTCTTTCCTTTCCTTTCCTTTCCTTTCCTTTCCTTTCCTTTCCTTTCCTTTCTTCCTTATTCCACATACAAGGGAGATCATATGGTATGTTTCTTTCTCTGACTTATTTTACTCAACAAAATGCCTTTGAGGTCAATCCACGTTGTTCCAAATGGTAGGATTTCCTCATTTTTTTTATGGTGGAGTAATACTCCATTATATTCCATAAGCATGTGCAGACACACACACAAATACACCACAACTTCTTTATCCATGATGCATTGAGGGACACTTAGGTTGTTTCCACATCTTGGTTATTCTAAATTATGCTGCCATGAACACAGGCCTACAGATACTTTCTCAAGTTAGTATTTTCACTTTCTTTAGGTGTATTCTCAGAAGTGGAATTACTGGATCATACAGTAGTTCTATTTAAAATTTTGAGGAACTCCCATACTATTTTCCACTGTGGCTGTACCAGTTTATAATCCCACCAACGGTGCACTCCACATCCATGCCAACATTTGTTATCTCTAGTGTTTTTGATGATGGCCATTATAACAGGCAGGAGATGATATTCCATTGTGTTTTAAATTTGCATTTCCCTAATGACTAGTGATGCTGAGCATCTTTTCATGTATCTGTTGGTCATTTATATATCTACTTTGGAAAAATGTTTATTCAAATTCTTTGCACATTTTTATTTATTTTATTTTTTATAAATATTTATTTATTTGACAGAGATCACAAGTAGGCAGACAGGCAAGCAGAGAGGTGGGGGGGAAGCAGGCTCCCTGAGCAGAGAGCCCAATGTGGGGCTTCATCCCAGGACCCTGAGATCATGACCTGAGCAGAAGGCAGAGGCTTAATCCACTGAGCCACCCAGGCACCCCAAGTTCTTTGCACATTTTTAAAGGATTTTTCTATTGAGTGGTATGAGTTCTTTATATATTTTAGATATTAACTTCTTATCAGATATATGGTTCACAAATGATTTTTCCTATTCTTTTCACTTTGTTGGTGGTGTCTTTCGCTGTGCAGAAGCTTTGCAGTATGATGTAGTCCCACTTGTTTAATTTTGATTTTGTTGCTTGGTTTTTGACAAGATTTCCAAAAAATCACTATATTTCAGAGTCTTTTATGGTTCTAAACATTTTAGGAGTACTTTTCCTATTTTTGTAAAAAAATACCATTGGAATCTTGATAGAGTTTGCGTTGAACCTATAGATGGCTTTTGGTGGTGGTTAACATTTAACAATATTCTTCCAATCTATGAATACAGAATACCATTTCATTTATTTGTGTCTTCTTTGAATTTTTTTTTTCTTCAGTGTCTTACGGTTTTCAGGGTAGAAACTTCCTTGGTGAAATCTATTCCTTGGTATTTTATTCTTTTTGAAGCAACTGTAAATGAGATTGTTTTCTTAATTTTTTGATAGTATTTATTAGTGTATAGAAATGCAACAGATTTTTGTATATAGTTATTGTTTCCTGCAACTTTATTGAATTTGTTGATTAGTTGTAACAGTTTTTTGGTTGAGCATAGGGTTTTTCTTCCTATAAAATCATGATCTGCAAATAGAGACAATTTAATTTTTTTAAAGATTTTATTTATTTATTTGACAGACAGAGATCACAAGTAGGCAGAGAGGCAGGCAGACAGAGAAGGGGAGGCAGGCTCCCTGCTGAGCAGAAAGCCCAATGTGGGGCTCGATCCCAGGACCCTGAGATCATGACCTGAGCTAAAGGCAGAGGCTTTAACCCACTGAGCCAACTAGGTGCCCCAATTTAATTTTTTTTAATGAACACACAGATAAAAAGAGTAGACTGATGGTTGCCAGCGGTAAGGATGGGGGGTGGTGAGCAAAATAGGTGAAGGTGGTCTAAAGGTAAAAACTTCCAAATATAAAATAAATAATCCTGGAGATATAATGTACAGCATGGTGACTATAGTTAATAATATTGTGTTACATACTTGAAAGTTGCTGAGAGAGTAAATCTTAAAAGTTGTCATCACAAGAAAAAAGTTGTAAATATGTTCAGTGATGGAAATTAATCAGACTCATTGTGGTAACTATTTTCATATATATATCTATATATGAGATCTCATATACATATGAAATATATATATGAATTTTCATATATATATTTCATATGTGTGATCATTCTTGTACACCTGAAACTAATATGATATATGTCAACAAAAACAATTTTTAAATCTAATTAATTAAATTAATTAATTAATTAATTTAATTCTACGTCTATAACAAGGAAGAATCAGAAATTAAAATTTAAAACTACCATTAAGTTGTTTTCATGTCTTGACTATTATAAATAATGCTGCAGTGAACAGGGGAGTGGAGATATCTTTTTGAGTTAGTTTTATTTCCTTTGGATAAACACCCAGAATTGGACTTGCTGGATCACATAGTAGGGTCTATTTTTAATTTTTAAATTTTTTTTTTTTAAGATTTTATTTATTTATTTATTTGACAGAGAGAAATCACAAGTAGGCAGAGAGGCAGGCAGAGAGAGAGGAGGAAGCAGGCTCCCTGCTGAGCAGAAAGCCCGATGTGGGGCTCGAACCCAGAACCTGGGATCATGACCTGAGCCGAAGGCAGCGGCTTAACCCACTGAGCCACCCAGGTGCCCCTTTAATTTTTTAATTTTAAGGAACACCCATCCTATTTTCCACAGTGGCTGCACCAATTGACATTCCCACCAACAGTGCACAAGGATTCTCTTTTCTCTACATCTTTGCCAATACTTTTTGTCTCTTATCTTTTTAATAAAGCCATTTTAATAGGTGTGAGGTGTTATCTCATTATAGTTTGGATTTTTATTTCCATGGTGATTCGTAATCTTGAGTATCTTTTCACATGCCTGTTTGCCATCTATATGTTTTCTCTGGGGGGAAAAAGATCTATTCAGAGTCTGTGCCCATTTTTAAATTGAATTTTTTTTTTTTTGCTGACATTGAGTTGTGTGAGTTCTTTATATGTGTTAGATATTAACCCCTTATATCTCATTTGCAAATACCTTCTCCTATTCAGTACATTGCCTTTTTGTTTTATTGATGATTTCCTTCACTGTGCAAAGCTTTTTAGTTTGATATAGGCTCCCTTTTTTTTTTTTTTTTTCTGCTTTTGTTGCTCTTTGGTGAGGAGACAGATCCAGAAAAAAATATAGCTAAGACCAATGTCAAAGCGTGTTTTGCTTATATTTCTTTTAGGAGTTTATTGGTTTCAGGTCTTACATTTAGGTCTCGAATCCATTTTTGGGTTTATTTTTATATACAGTGTAAGAAAGTGGTCCAGGTTCATTCTTGTGCATAGAGGCATCTACTTTTTCCAGAGCCATTTATTAAAGAGACTGTTTTTTTCTCCATTTTATATTCTTGCCTCCTTTGTCATAAGATAAATGACCGTGTATGTGTGGGCTTATTTCTGGACCATTATGTCCTATCGATCTGTGTGCCTCTTTTTCTGCTAGTACAATACTACTTTGATCACTATAGCTTTCTATACAGTTTAAAATCATGGAGCATGAGGTGTCTGGGTGGTGCAGTCAGTTAGGCTCTTGGTTTCAGCTCAGGTGGTGATCTCAGGGTGGTGAGATAGAGCCCTGCCTGGGGATCTGTGCTCTGCACAGAGTCTGTTTAAGATTCTCTTTCCCTGCAAGCTGGTGCAACCACTCTGGAAAACAGCTGGAGGTTCCTCAAAATGTTGAAAATAGAACTACCCTATGACCCAGCAATTGCACTACTGGGTATTTACCCTAAAGATACAAACGTAGTGATCCGAAGGGGCATGTGCACCTGAATGTTTATAGCAGCAATGTCTACAATAGCCAAACTATGGAAAGAACCTAGATGTTCATCTACAGATGAATGGATAAAGAGGATGTGGTATATATACACAATGGAATACTATGCAGCCATCAAAAGAAATGAAATCTTGCCATTTGCGACAACGTGGATGGAACTAGAGGGTATCCTGCTTAGTGAAATAAGTCAATCGGAGAAAGACAACTATCATATGATCTCCCTGATATGAGGAAGTGGAGATGCAACATGGGGGGGTTAAGGGGGTAGGAGAAGAATAAATGAAACAAGATGGGATTGGGAGGGAGACAAACCATAAGTGACTCTTAATCTCAGGAAACAAACTGAGGGTTGCTGGGGGGAGGGGGTTTGGGAGAGGAGGGTGGGGTTATGGACATTGGGGAGGGTATGTGCTATGGTGAGTGCTGTGAAGTGTGTAAACCTGGTGATTCACAGACCTGTACCCCTGGGGATAAAAATATATGTTTATAAAAAATAAAAAAATTAAA
Organism: Lutra lutra; assembly: GCF_902655055.1. Lineage (NCBI taxonomy): Eukaryota > Metazoa > Chordata > Mammalia > Carnivora > Mustelidae > Lutra > Lutra lutra. The sequence continues at coordinate 58,272,436 of NC_062284.1, forward strand.
AAGATTCTCTTTCCTTCTGCCCTTCCCCTCCCTGTCTTGAATAAATAAATCTTTAAAAAAAATAAAATCATGGAACATGATATGTCCAGCTTTGTTCTTTTTCATGATTTCTTTTGCTATCTGGGGTCGTTTTTGGTTCCATACAAATTTGGGGATGATTATTCTATATCTGTGGAAAAGGTCTATGGAATTTTGGTAGGGATTGCATTGAATCTGTAGACTGCTTGGAGTAGTGTGGATATTTTAACATTAATTTTTCCAGTGCATAAACATGGTGTATCTTTTAATTTATTTGTGTCATCTTTAATTTCTTTCATCATTGCCTTATAGTGTTTGAGGAATAGTTGTTTTTTTTTCCTGCATCCTTGATTAAAGTTATTTCTAGGTATTTTATTCTTTTGAGCAATTGTAAATAGAACTGTTAATGTTTCTTTCTGATAGTTCATTGTGGTGTACAGAAATAGAACCAATTTCTGTATGTTAATTTCGTGTTCTACAACTTCATTCTAATAGTTTTTTGGTGGAGTCTTTAATATCATGTCACCTGCCCATAGTGACAGCTGTGCTTCTTCTTTGTCAGTTTGGATGGATTTTACTTCTTTTTCTTGTCTGATTCTTCTAGCTAGGATTTTCAATACTATGTTGAATAAAGGTGTGAAGAGTGGCATCCTTGTCTTGTTTCTGATTTTAGAGGAAAAGCTTTCAGCTTTTTATCATTGAATATGATGTGAGTTGTGGGTTTGTAATCTACAGCCATCACTATGTTGAGGTTGTTTCCATTATATACATTCTGTGAGAGTTTTTTTATCATAAATGGATGTTGAATTTTGTCATTTTTCTGTATCTACTGAGATGATCATATGACTTTTAACATTCATTTTTGTAACATAGAGTATCATGTTGATTGATTAGTGGTTATTGAAACACCCTTGCATCCTTAGAATAAATCCCACTTCATCATGGTATAGGATCCTTCTAATGTATTGTCGCTTTAATGTATTGATAATATTTTGTTGGGGATATTTCCCTCTATGTTCTTCAGGGATATTAGCCTGTAATATTCTCTTTTTGTGGTGCCTTTGTTTGGTTTTCATTTCAGAATAATGCTGGCCTTGTGGAATGAATTTGAAAACATTTCTTCCCCTTCAATTTTTTTTTTAAATAGTTTCAAAGTGATTGGTATTAACTCTTCTTTAAATGTTTTGTAGAATTCACCAGTGAAGGGGCACGTGGGTGGCTCAGTGGGTTAAAGCCTCTGCCTTTAGCTCAGGTCATGATCTCAGGGTCCTGGGATCGAGCCCCGCATCCGGCTCTCTGCTCAGCAGGGACCCTGCTTCCCCCTCTCTCTCTGCCTGCCTCTCTGCCTACTTGTAATCTCTCTCTCTGTGTTAAATAAATTTTAAAAATCTTTAAAAAAAAAAAGAATTCACCGGTGAAGCTCTACAATCCTGAAATTTTGTTGGTTATGAGTGTTTTGATTACTGATTCAATTTCATTACTTGTAATCTGTTCAGATTTTTTATTTCTTTCTGATTTAATTTTGGAAGATTGTATGTTTCTAGGAATTTATCCATGTCTCCTGGGTTGTCCAATTTGTTGGTATATAATTGTTCATAGTAGTCTCTTACAATATTTATTTCTGTGGAGCTGGTTCTAACTTCTCTTTCAGTTCTGATTTTACTTACTTTACTTACTTGGGCCCTCTCTCTTTTTTTGATGAGTCTGGCTAAAGTTTTATCAATTTTGTTTATCTTTGAATTCAAAGAACCAATTCCTAATTTCATTGATCTTTTCGATTTTTTTTTTACTCTGTATTTCATTTATTTCTGCTCTAATCTTTATTTTGTCCTTCCTTCTACTAATTTTATTTTGTTGTTGTTGTTGTTCTTCTTCTTCTTCTTCTTTTTTTATTATATTTCATGTGAGGGTAGATTGTTTACTTGAGGGTGCCTGGGTGGCTCAGTTAGTTACGTGCCTGCCTTTGCTTCAGTTCATGATCCCAATGTCCTGGGATCCAGTCCCACATCCGGCTCTTTGCTCACCAGGGCAGGACAGGGGGCTTCTCCCTCCGCCTACCTCTCTCCTTGCTTGTGCGCATGCTCTCTCTCTCTCTCTCTCTCACTCTCTGACGAATACATAAAATCTTTAAAAAAAGAAAAAGATAAAAAAGATTGTTTACTTGAGGCTTTTATTTCTTGAGATAAGCCTGTATTGCTATAAACATCTCTCTTGGAACTGATTTTGCTGCATCCCATAGGCTTGGGAACATTGCGTTTCCATTTTTATTTGTCTCAAGGTATTTTTTTGATGTCTTCTTTGATTTCTACATTCGACTCCTTGGTTGGTTATTAGCATGTTGTTTGTCCTCCATGTGTTTGTGGTTTTTTCCAGCTTTTTCGTATAATTGATTTCTGGTTTCATACTGCCATGGTCAGAAAAAATGCTTGATATGATTTCTATCTTCTTAAATTTATAAAGACATATTTTGTGACCTAACATGATCTATCCTGGAAAATGTTTCATGTGCACTTGGAAAGAATGTATACTGTGCTTCTTTTGAATAGAATGTTCTGTATATATCTACTAAGTCCATCTGGTCTAAGGTGTTACTTAAGGTCACTTTTTCATGATTGATTTTGTGTCTGGATGATCTATTCATTGATATATGTGGAGTATTAAGTCTCCTACCATTCCGTTATTACTTTCAAGTTCTCCCCTAGTGTTAATATTTGTATTACATATCTAGATGCTCTTATGTTGGGTACCTAGACATGTACAATTGTTATATGCTCCTGTTGGATTGATCTCTTTATTATCTTTTTACTGTCTCTATTTTAAAGTCTATTTTGTCTTTATAAATATTGATACCATTTTCTTTTCATTTCCATTTGCATGTAATATCTTTCCCATTCTCTTACTTTTTTAGTTTTTATTTAAATTTTAGTTAACATACAGTGTAGTATTCGTGCCATCCTTTCACTTTAAGTTTGTGTGTCTTTCAGTCTAACGTGAGTCTCTTGTAGGCAACATATAGATGGGTCTTTTTATTTTATCCATTTAGCTACCCTAATTTTGAAAAATTCATTTTGAATTCAATTTAGCAGATAATGTGTTATTAATTTCATGGGTAGAATTTAGTGATTCATCAATTGCATATAGCAAGCAGTGCTCATTAGATCAAGTGCTCTCCTTAATGCCCATCGCCCAGTTACCCCTTCAACCCACCCATTGCCCCTCCAGCAACCCTCAGTTTCTTTCCTTTCCTTCCTTTCCCCTATGTCCATCTGTTTTGTTCCTTAAATCCACATATGAGTGAATCATATGGTATTTTTCTTTCTCTGGCTGACTTACTTCACTTAACATAATACCCTCCAGTTCCATCCATGTTGTTGCAAATGGCAAGATTTCATTCTTTTTGATGGTTGAGTACTAATCCATCATTTACCACATCTTCTTTATCCATTCATCTGTCCCTGGACTTGCGAGTTCTTTCTATAGTTTGCCTATTGTGCACATTGCTGCTATAAACATTTGCTCCTTGGAATCACTATATTTGTATCCTTTGGATACTGAGTAATGCAATTGCTGAAGGGTAGCTCTAATTTTAACTTTTTAAAGGAACTTTCATACTGTGTTCTCCAGAGTGGCTGCACCAGTTTGCATCGGCACCAAAAGTATGAGGGTTCCCCTTTCTCTGCACCCTTGCCAACATCTGTTGTTTCCTGTGTTGTTAATTTTAGCCATTCTGACCACTGTGAGGTTAGGTATCCCACTGTGGTTTTGATTTTTACTTCCCTGATGCCAGGTGATGTTAAGCATTTTCTCATGTGTCTGTTGGCTATTTGCAGGTCATCTTTACAGAAATGTCTGTTCATGTCTTCTGCCCATTTCTTGACTGGAGTTTTTGGTTTTTGGGTGTTGAGTTTATTAAGATCTTTACAGATTTTTGAATACTAGATATGACATCTTTATCAGATAAGACATTTGCAAGTATCTTCTCGCAATCCATAGATTGCCTTTTAGTTTTGTTTACTACTTAATTTGCTTGCAGAAGCTTTTTATATTGATGAAGTCCCAATAGTTTATTTTTGTTTGTGTTTCTCTGGCTTTTGGAAATGTATCTCGCAAGAAGTTGCTGTGACTGAGATCACAGAAGTTGCTGTCTGTGTTCTACTCTAGGATTTTGATGGATTCCTGTCTCACATTTAGGTCTTTCATCCGTTTTGAGTTTATTTTTTGTGTATGATGTAAGAAAGTGGTCCAGTTTCATTCTTTTGCATGTGGCTATCTAATTTTCCCAACACTGTTTGTTGAAAAGACTGTCTTTTTCCATTGGATATTCTTTCCTCCTTTGTCAAAGATTAGCTGACCATAGAGATGAGGGTCCATTTCCAGGTTCTCTAATATGTTCCATTGATCTGTGTGTCTGTTTTTGTGCCAGTACCATACTGTCTTGATGATTCCAGCTTTGTAATAGAGCTTGAAGTTCAGCATTGTGATGACTCCAGCTTTGGTTTTCCTTTTTAGCATCACTTTGACTATTTAAGGTCTTTCTTGTTCCATACAAATTTTATGATTGTTTGTTCCAACTCTGTGAAAAATGCTGATGGTATTTTGATAGGGATTGCATTGTCTGTATAGATTGCTTTGGGTAACATAGACATATGAAGCCTTGTAGACTCTGTGATCAGTAAACTTGGTGCTAGCCGCTGGTTCCTACTGGTCTTTTGCTGGGGAGTCCTGTTGTGCTGATTCTCGGGTGCCCTTCCACTTGTGGAAATGCACCTCCTTTGCCAGGGGGCTGGACTCAGTGTAAGTGGCTACGGATTCCACTGTGTGGCGCTGTTTTGCCCCCTGAAGGCTTTCAGTACCCTGGGACAGGATGAATATGGTTGCACCCTGATCTCTAGCCCAGGAGTTGAAAGTTTGTGCCCCTCACTCTTCAGTGAGCCCTCACAGAAAAGCAGTCAATCTCTCTTGTCTCCCTGGTCTCTGTCAGAACTCTGTTCACCCGGCCTATGACCAAGTGTTTTTATCTCGGGCACATGACTGAGTTTCAAAACTCCAAATTTTACCCACTCCTGTGGTGCAGACCCATGTTCTTCCTTCTGGGGGAATGAGGGGGATTCTCCTCACATTTCTACCTTCTGCTGGACCCCTGCCAAGAAAGAGGTCACAGGACCGTGCAACAATTCGCAGTTTATGGCAACACCAAGCAGAAAGCCAGCACCAAGACTCAGTTTTCAGCCAACTTCCCCACTCTTATGCCTGGAAACTCTCCCTCACTCAGGCACTCCCATTATTCTTGTGACCCCAGGGATCCTGAGACCACACTGCCCCACCTGGGACTCTGCCCCGCTTTGCCACCTAAGTACCTTTAAGCCAGGGACCTCCCCCACTGTAGTAGACTTCTAGAAGTTCCAATTTTGTACTCTGCTACTTATAATACTTTGCGGTAGTCTCCGTAAGTAGGCTCCCTCCCCAACCCCATATCCTGAGATATAGCATTGGATTCAATTCTCTACACTTCCTACCTTCCAAAAAGTGGTCACTTTTCTATTTGTAGAATTGCAATGTTTCATTTATCAGATGTTTGATTGATTTTTTCAGATGTTCAGAATGATTTGATAATATCTAGCTGTATCAGAAGGACCAGACAAACTCAGGGTCCCTGACTTCTCTACCATCTTAACTCCACCTAGTCACCTTGTGTGTTTTGATAGAAGCATTAGGTCCACTTACAATTAAAGTAACTATTGATAGGTATGTACTTAGTGTCATTTGTTGTTTTCTGGTTGTTTTTGTATTTTTTTCTCTGTTTCATTCTTCTTTTGTCTTCTTCCCTTGTGATTTGACACCTTTAGTGTTATGTTTGGATTCCTTTTTCTTTACTTTTGTGTGTCTGTTATTTCTGCTTTGTGACTACCATGAAGTTCCTACAGAACACCCTATGTATAGTGGCGCCTAGGTGGCTCAGTGGGTTAAAGCCTCTGCCTTCTGCTCAAGTCATGATCCCAGGGTCCTGGGATTGAGGCCTGCGGTGGGCTCCCTGCTCAGCGGGGAACCTGCTACTTCCTCTCCCACTCCCCCTGATTGTTTTCCCTCTGTGTATAGCAGTTTGTTTTAAGCTGATGGTTGCTTAAGCTCAAATGAAACCTAAAAGCAATACATTTTCATACCCTCCCCCATTTTTGTTTTCGATGTCCTATTTTACATCTTTTTATTTTGGGTATCCCATAAGTAATTATTGTAAATATATTTGAATTTACTACTTTTGCCTTTACTTTTCATACTAGATTTAGAAGTGTTCGATCCACTGCCTTTACTATCTGTTTGCTTTTATTAGTGAGATTTTTTTTCTTTCATAATTGTCTTCTAGTTGTGGCCTTTCTTTTCCACCTAAAGAAGTATGTTTGATATTTGGTGGTGATTAATCCCTTTAATTGTATTTCTCTGGGAAACTCTCTCTTCTTCAGTTCTGAATGATCATCTTGCTGAGGAAAACATTCTTGGTTGTAGGTTTTTGTCCTTTCAGCACTTTGAATATATCGTGCCATTTTGTTCAGGCCAGTGAAGTTTCTGCTGAAAAATCGGCTAATAACCTAATGGAGTTTCTTTCCCTTGTATGTATCTAGTTACTTTTCTGTTGTTGCCTTTAATATGCTCTCTTTATGTTTAACTTTTTTTATTTAAGATTTTATTTCTTTACTTGACAGAGCTCACAAATAGGCAGAGAGGCAGGCAGAGAGAGAGGGGGAAGCAGGCTCCCCGCTGAGCAGAGAGCCCAATGCGGGGCTCGATCCCAGGACCCTGGGATCATGACCTGAGCCGAAGGCAGAGACTTAACCCACTGAGCCAACCAGGGGCCCCTTATGTTTAACTTTTGACATGTTTTGGGGAGCGGTCAGAGGGAGAGAGAGAGAGAATCTTAAGCAGGCTCCACACCCAGCATGAAGCCCAACATAGGTCTGGAACTCACAACCCTGCAATCATGACCTGAGCAGAAATCAAGAATCAGACTTAACCAACTGAGCCAGCCAGGCATCCCTCATTTTTGACATGTTAATTATAATGTGTTATGGTGTGAATCTCTTTGAGTTCATCTTATTTAGGGCTCTCTGTGTTTTCTAGACCTGGAAGTCTATTTCTTTCCCCAGGTTATGAAAGTTTTTACCTATTATTTCTTAATATAAGTTTTCTGCCCCCTTCCTCTCTCTCTTCTCCTTCTGGGACTTCTATAATACAAATGTTAGTATGCTTGAGATTGTCCCAGAGGACCCTTAACCAGCCCTTATTTTTAAAAAATTCTTTCTTTGTTCTTTTGATTCAGCTTCGTGATGCCCACTCTCCTGTCTTACAGGTCACTGATCTGTTCTCCTGCATCCTCTAATCTACTTGTGATCCCTTCTGGTATATTTTTCATTTCAGTTACTGCATTCTTTAGCTCTTATTGGTTCTTTTTTGTATTTTTCTATCCTTTATTGAAGTTCTCATTGTGTTCAAATATTTGCCCAAGTTTGGTGAGGATCTTCATCGGGTAGATTGTTTTATTTTCATTTCTCTTAGGTCTTTTTATCAGGTTTATCTTATTCTTTCATTTGGAACATATTCCTCAGTCTCTTCATTTTCTCCGAGTCTTCTCTAATTAAGTAGATAATCTATGTCTCCCAGTCTTAGAATGGGCTTATGTTAAAGGGGTACTATGCAGCCAGACGTGTAATCCCTCTTGGTCACCCTAACCAAAGTTAGGCACTCCAGTCGTGTCCTCTGTGTGGGCTGCAAGTGTCCTCCTATTGTGGCTGGGCTGTGACTGCTCCAGGTGTTCTGGTGGGTGGGGCTGGCCCAGGGCCTGCTGACTGTTATGCCAGGCCATGTGCAGGGCTGGCCCCAGGTGTGGCGGGCTGAGAGACCTGGCTCAGACTCTTGTAGGTGTGTTGGAGGGTGGTGGTAGCCCACCTCCATGGGCAGGAAACACTTTGTGAAGTCACTAATCCCTTCTGAGATTGCCTACCAGGTAAAATGGGATGGGAGCCTGAGAGCTAGCTTTCTCATCTTTTTCCTGCTCTTAGAAAAGTAGCTTTCAGCGTTTTACCCTTGATGTTGGTATAAAGAAATGCACCTGATTTCTGTGCATTGGTTTTATATCCTGACACTTTACTGAATTCCTGTACAAGTTCTAGCAGATTTGGAGTGGAGTCTTTTGGGTTTTCCACATATAGTATCATATCATCTGCAAAGAGTGATAGTTTGTGATAGTTTGACTTCTTCTTTGCTGATTTGGATGCCTTTCATTTTTTTTTTTTTTGTTGTCTGATTGCTGAGGCTAGGCCTTCTAGGGCTATGTTGAATAGCAGTGGTGATAATAGACATCCCTGCCGTGTTCCTGACCTTAGCGGAAAAGCTCTCAGTTTTTCTCCATTGAGAATGATATTCATGGTGGGTTTTTCATAGATGGCTTTGATGATATTGAGGTATGTACCCTCTATCCTTACACTTTGAAGAGTTTTGATCATTGAAAATAGAAGGGGAGATAAAAAGCTCCCAGGATAAACAAAAACTAAAAGAATTTGTAAACACAAAACCAGCTCTACAGGAGATATTGAAAGGGGTCCTCTAAGCAAAGAGAGAGCCTAAAAGTATTAGACCAGAAAGGAACAGAGACAATATATAGTAACAGTCACCTTGCAGACAATACAATGGCACTAAATTCATGTCTCTCAATAGCTACCCTGAATGTAAATGGGCTAAATGCCCCAATGAAAAGACACAGGTTATCAGAATGGATAAAAAACCAAAACCCATCAATATGCTGTCTACAAGAAACTCATTTTAGACCCAAAGACACCTCCAGATTTAAAGTGAGGGGATGGAAAACAATTTACCATGCTAACGGACATCAAAAGAAAGCTGGGGTGGCAATCCTTATATCAGATCAATTAGATTTTAAGCCAAAGACTATAGTAAGAGATGAGGAAGGACACTATATCATATTCAAAGGGTTTGTCCAACAAGAAGATCTATTTATTTTAAGATTTTATTTATTTCTTTGACAGAGACAGATCACAAGTAGGCAGAGAGGCAGGCAGAGAGAGGAGGAAGCAGGCTCCCTGCTGAGCAGAGAGCCTGATGTGGGACTCGATCACAGGACCCTGAGATCATGACCTGAGCTGAAGGCAGAGGCTTTAACCCACTGAGCCAACCAGGAGCCCCTTATTTTTTTTTTTTTAAAGATTTTTATTTATTTATTTGACAGAGATCACAAGTAGGCAGAGAGACAGGCAGAGAGAGAGAGGTGGAAGCAGGCTCCCTGCTGAGCAGAGACCCCCCCCCGATGCGGGGCTCGATCCCAGGACCCTGAGATCATGACCCGAGCCGAATGCAGAGGCTTTATCCCACTGAGGCACCTGGGTGCCCCAAGATCTAACAATTTTAAATATCTATGCTCTTAACATGGGAGCAGCCAACTATATAAACCAATTAATAACAAAATCAAAGAAACACATTGACAGTAATACAATAATAGTAGAGGACTTTAACACTCCCCTCACTGAAATGGACGGATCATCCAAGCAAAAGATCAACAAGGAAATAAAGACCTTAAATGACACGCTGGACCAGATGGATGTCAAAGATATATTCAGAACATTCCATCCCAAAGCAACAGAATACACATTCTTCTCTAGCTCACATGGAACATTCTCCAGCTTTTTACCCTTGAGCACAATGTTAGCTGTGGGCTTGTCATATATGGTTTTTATTATGTTTGGGTACATTTCCTCTTCACCCACTTTGTTCCTTTTTTTTTTTTTTTTTTTTTTTTACATAATCCTACACCCATCCTGGGGCTCAAATTTATAACCCAAGATAAAGAGTCACATGCACCACTAACTGAGGCAGCCAGGCGCCCCATACCCACTTTGTTAAGATTTTTGTATCATAAATGAATGTTGAAGTTTGTCAAAGGCAAAAGCATCTCCTGAGATTATCATATTATTTTTATTCTTCATTTTGATAATATATGTATCACAGTGAACCATACATGCATCCCTGGAATAAATCCCCTGTGATCGTGGTGTATAATCCTTTTAATATGGTTGAATTTGGTTTGCCAACAATTTTTTTGAGGATATTTGCATCTATGGTCATCAAGGAAACTGACCTTTAATTTTCTTTCTTTCTTTCTTTCTTTCTTTCTTTTTTTTTTTTTGTAGTGTCTTTTTCTGGTTTTGGTATCAAAGCAACGCTGGCCTCATAAAATGAATTTGGAAGTATTTCTTCTTCTAGTTTTTGGAAGAGCTTGAGAAGCAATAATTGACTTTTATATGTTAACTTTATCTGGCAACCCTGCTAAACTCATTTATTAGTTCTCATAGATTTTTTTGGTATATTCCATTGGATTTTCTCCAAAGATGAACACTTCTTCTTTTCCAATATGCAAGCCTTCCATTTCCTTTTTCTTGCATTATTGCACTTCTAGAACCTTCTGCATAATGTTGAATAAAAGTGGTGAAAGTCGATATGCTTTGTTCCCAGTCTTAGGTATTCGGGGAAGAATTTAGGCTTTCACCATTAAATATAATGCCTGCTATTGTTTTATTTTGTTTTCTACAGATGGCCTTTATTTGAGAAACTTCTTGTTTTTTAATGGCTTGAGTTGCCCTGGGAAATAATCACAGGTGGTGTCATGGAATAAGCAGAACTCCCCACCTCCATTTATTGCAATGAACTTCCCTCTTTGAACTTTGCTGCATCCCACAAGTTTTGGTATGTATCATTTCCATTTTTATTTGTCTTAAGGTATTTTTGATTTCTCTTTTGATTTCTTCTTTGACCCATTGGTTGCTCACTAGCATGCTTTTCAATCTCCATATATTTGCGAGTTTTCCAGTTTTCTTCATGTAATTGGTTTCTAGTTTCATGTTGTTGTGGTTGGAAAAGATACTTGATACGATTTCTGTCTTTTTAAATTTATTGAGACTTGCTTTATGGTCTAACATGTAATCTATCCTAGAGAATATTCCAGTTGTGTTTGAAAAGTATGTGTATTTGTTGTTTTTGGATGAAATATTTTGTATATGTCTGTTAAGACCCTCTGGTCTAATTACCAGTTAAGGCCAATGTTTCCTTATTGATTTTTTTTTGTTTAGAAGACCTATCCATTGACAAAAGTGGAGTATTAAAATCTTCTACTACTATCATATTGCTGCCTTTTTCTCTCTTTTGGTCTATTAATATTTGTTTATATATTTAAGTGATCCTATTATGGCTTCAAAAATATTTACAAACATAATATGTTTTTATTGGATTGACCTCCCCACCCCTTATTTCATACCGATGAAGATTATATCACACTGTTACTCTCACAAGGAAGATGGGGGTAATATTAGACCAAGTGATCCTGCCTCTGGACTGAGGATGAGACCAGCTTACTTGAAAGTATATGGTTGCATGGAGAAGGTGTGCATGTCTAAGTTGAAGTTCTATTGGGAAGTTTGAATGGGGAATGGATGTCAGGGAGGTAAGCAACCCTTTCCAGTATACCTGAATGATTGGAGGGAGCCCATATAGATGAAGTTCTAGTCCCCAGCCAAAGGTTGTGGGAAGCAATTCTTTCTTTGCCTTTGAGTACAAATGAAGAAGCATGTGGCCTTGGTTCCCACTGACCATAAAGGGAGTCATCCTGAAAATGAAGCCAGCCATGGGGCTGAAGCACAGGGATTCATACAGAAATGGATAATAAGAGCTGGAGCCCTGACTAATCTACACGTAAGGTTTAAACTCAGACTTTTCAAGTACCCAAACCATTATTACTTTAGCTAATCTGAGTTGAATATTTGTTGCTGATTTGTTTTTATTTTGTTGTAAATAAGTATGTTTCTAAATAACAGAATTCTGAGATATAGAGGATGATAACAGCAAAGGCCAATATTATAATCCATCATGTTAGAAAAACTAAAACTTTCAGGAAAGAGCCAGTAATGAGAGAGTTATGTCTAGCCAGCAAGTGGGATCAAGGGGATTCAGTCAGATCCTTTCTGCCAGATATTTCTAACTGGGGAGATAAGTCTTTTGAAAGAAAACTGTGGTAGGAAAAATGCAATGGCTTTATCAACCACTTATTTTTTCCTTCTAGGCACACAGAAGACTATATTTTCCAGCTTCCCTCCATAGAGGCTGAGATAATGTGAGTGTGACTGAGTTTTAATCTGTGCAATGTAAGCAGATAGTGTTTTCTTCTAGGCTTTACCATGAAACTCTTCATATAATCTGCCGTTCTCTGATTTTTCCTTTCTATACTGACTTTGGTTGCTATGTGTCCAAATAGCAGAGTTACAATAAGGATCCTAGGTTCCTGAATTACTATATAGAAATCATCATTTTGGTTATCTATTGCTGCACAGCAAACCACCTCAAAACATATTATTATTTGTAATGATTCTGTCCATTGGCTGGGCTCATCTGGTGGTTCCTATTTGAGATCTCTTATGCAATTGCAGGCAATTCTTGGCTGAGACTACAGTCATCCTATGGATCAAATGAGATGGGTGACCTAGAAGGTCCACTCACATTGATAGCTGAGGTTGACTAACTGCTTGGTATGCAGATGGGGCTGTCCACTGGAGTGCCTACATGTGGTTCTCTATGTGGCTCAAGATTCTCTTAGCCTAGTGCCTGTGTTCCAAGAGGAAGCATCTTGGAAGTGTATGTTTTAAAAGGCAGGAAGTAGCAGGCAATTTAAGGACTTTACCTGGAGTGGCACAACATCATTTCCACCATATATTTTTAAAAAGATTTTATTTATTTACTTGAGAGAGAGAGAGATAGAGTATGAGCAGGGTGAGGGGCAGAAGGAGAAGCAGACTGCCTGCTGAACAGAGAGCCCAATGTGGGGCTCAATCCTAGCACTCCAGGATCATGATCTGAGCAGAAGGCAGACACTTAACCAAATGAGTCACCCATGTGCCCCTCCACCATATTTTATTGATTGAGGTAGCCACCAGGCCTGCCTTGATTCAATGGAGAAGTAAACTCTACTTCTTGATGGGGGAGTGGCAAAGATACTTTGCCAAAGAGAATATGGTATTTATTGGTGACATTGTCATGACCATCCTTGGAAATGTAATATGCCATACCCTCTCACCAAATGCTTCACTGGACTATGACATGAGGAAGACATAAACTTATCTTATTTCACTGAGATTTTGAGGTTATTAGTTTACCCTGACTATCATACATCACATTAAAAATGTTTTTGAGTATAATTGACACACAATATTACATTAGTTTCAGGTATACAACACAGTGATTCATCATCTCTGTACATTATGCTGACTACCACAAGTGTAGCTACAATTAGTCACCATACACTACTACTATTGAATCATTGACTATATTCCCTATGCTGTATATTTTATTCCCATAACTCATTCATTCCATAACTGGAAACCAGTAACAGACATAACATTGTGTTAATGGGGAACCACCTTTTTTCCCCTCTGGGATTCACAATAATACCTCTTCCCGGCTTGGGCAAAGAACCTTCCACTACAAATAAAGATACTATAATTTAAAACAGAATATTCAGTCCTAGGTGCAAGGAGGAACTTGCTACCTCCACTTGCAAAGCCATTGGTTGTACCAAGTTCCAGGTGCCACATTGAAGGTCTGGCTTGAGTTGCACTGGAAAATAATCACAAGTGATGTCATGGAACAAGCAGAACTTCCCACCTCCAGACATCTGGTTAGTTCAAGTCAGGTATCCATCTCAAATCCTAGGTTCTATCATGCAAATTCAAGATCTTATTTCAAATGCCAGTGTGTTTTCCAAATATGTTCCCCCCTCACCTAATTTCCAGGATAGCAAGTGTCCAAATAAATTTTATATTTGCATTACTTTTAAATATCCCTCAAGAGATTCTTGGAGCCCCTGTGTAGACCTCTTTATGTAGGTATACTTCAAATCCACCTCAAATTCTTTGCATGGTAGGTAGATACTGGTCAAGAGTATAGTCTCACATTTCTACTTTCTTAAAGTCTTCTTTCTGTAGTTAAGGAGCCTACAGAGCTGTATCAAGGAGAGTTCATGGCTACTGTTGTTTTCTCTAGTTTGTATGATGCTCTGTAGAAACTCTCCTTGGATTTTCTATACATACAGTCTAGGAGAGCTCACCCATTCTTGACAACTAGTAAGGTAGAGGTAGTTTCCTTGGTCCAGAAGATAAGTTTGAACATAGATCATTTTTCTGAATATATCAGTCTGTATTAAGATCAGTCAGATAAGTTCCCTGGGTTGATGCAAAAAAATGGGGGGCAGTTTTTGCTGTAAAGCCTTCAGTGTTTCAAAGTTGGAATTCATACACTACTTTTGGACTTTTGATGGGTACCAGGAGGCCAGCTTAAAGGGCATGACCTGTGCAGTTGCACTGAACCTGCTCTTACCAGAGCTCCATGCTTGGTTTAATACTCTGCTGTTGGCTTTCTTGAAATTCTTAATAAATTTTTAGCTTTTTCATTTTGCACTGGGACTGGAACATGATATAATCAGTCCTGAGTACAGGGACTTTCATTTCCTCTCTCTAGTCAAACCCATCAGTAGCTGTCTAATCATGTCCTAGGGTACTACTGATGTCTTTGGGATAAAATTCATCTGAATGTGATCTAGGAATTGCCAGAGAAGTTAATATCTTCTGATAATAGGTGATACCAAGGCCAGAAGTTTTAGAATATTCACAGAATCAAAAACAGTGTATCTCTGGATACTGTGGTTCTATTCTATTCCATTCCATTCATTCCACAAATTGTTACTGAACCCTCTCTAGGAGTGAGGACACAGTTCAACAGAGAAACTCATCAGGGACCAGTGTGGTGAATGCTGTGGAGATGAGCTTGGAGAGGTTTGCAAGTCAAATCTGGCATGATGTAATTAGGCCACGTGCTTGTTTTTCACAGATTGTATGTGCCTCCTCGGATTTCTCTCTGGACCGTTAGCTACTTGTTTCACCCAAAAACCCGAGTTTCCTTTCATTAAGTCTGATGAATTCCATACTCACTCACTTATATGCTTTGTTTTCAATTCCTTTACAAAAGTTTACTTTAAAAATGAGTAAATCACGGGTTGCCTGGGTGGCTCAGTTGGTTAAGCATCTGTCTTCGGCTCAGGTCATGATCCCAGAGTCTCAGGATCGAGCCCCCGTTGGGTTCCCTGCTCAGGCAGGAGTCTGCTTCTCCCTCTGCCCCTCACCCTGCTCCTGCTCTCTCTCTCTTTTGCATGTGTGGGCTCTCTCTCTCTCTCTCTCCAATAAATAAATATAATCTTTAAAAAAATGAGTACATCAGGTAAAGTGTTTTAAAGTGTCAGTACATAGTAAACACTCAATGCATCAATTCTCTGAGCTTGGATTCCTTAAAAAAAAGAGTTTGAGGTGAAAGCTTAAGTCCTAACATTTTATTGGTCCGTCTAACCCTAGGGAAGCAAGGATGATGAAGAGGGACATGGGGCAGGCCAGGGGAGCACACAGATGGCAGTTCATTACTGCGCTGCTGAAGGTGAACATGCTGCCAGCAGAGACCTGACTAGGGCTTTCCCCTGAGGGGTAATAGCTGGCTGCCTGGTAGAAGGTTGGTTATCTTCTATTTTGGAGAGGGTTGTGATTCTGGATCGGGGCTTGCCTTTTTTGCTCCGTTTCTCTGCTTGCATCGTCAACTGAAGGTTCACAGAATGTCCCACCGATGACAAGACTGCCTTGATAAGAGGCATGTTTTACGGCAGAGATGGTGAGACAGTTGGTGAAACATGGAAGTATTTATAGGTGCTACCTACCCTGTACCTTATAAGAAGCAGATGTTCTGAGAGAATGGCAAAGTGGTCTATTGAGCACTCATGAACTTAGGCTCAACATCCTGGAGCCTGAGGTGCTGATTTCCAGTAAAGGGTATACGGGGTTGAACCAACAGCTGATCTGTAGAGCTGTACCCATTAGTTAGAGTACATGGGCTCAGGGACTAAGCAGAGAAAGTAGGATTGGCCCCCTGCCCATCACTCCCAAAGGTACTTTCGGTGTTTTTGCTTAGTGTTTCCTCAACTGTAGGCTCTTAGAGACCCTGGCTCCCAGGGTGGGAGGCTGTTGACTGAGTTAGTAGCAACTAACTCATTCAAATTTGGGCTCCTCGTGCCTGTGAACTTGGAGACAAAGAATAGTTATGTTAGGGCAACCCCGTTGGGACCTCTCTCACTCTTTGAGACCTTTTTCTGTGTCTTCACTTAATTAACTTTTCTATCGCTTTACTCACGCTCCGCTGTCTGCGAGATTCATTTTCCCGCTAGAACCTAGCTCTCTTGCTTCATTTTGGTGCTGAGATCCAGGATCACTTCCACCAAAGGGTGAGTAAAAGTGGACTTTTTTCTTTTCTTTCCAGGGAGACATCTCCCTTAGATGACCTCTTCTCATAAACAGCAAAACCAGGCACTTGTGGGTCAGTTAAAGGGGAATAGTGTAGCCGGTGGTTTTAACTTTCAGGTGACGGGCTTCTGGACAAAGGTTTGGTCAAGCCCCCCTCCTCAAAAGAAGGGGATGTTGGCCTAACCTTACCCAGTTCTGCTTTCTGTTCATTGGCTTTTTTAAAATGACTTTCTTCTACCTCAGGGACTGCCTATAGTGGGCCCTTTCTAGTCTCCCGTGATCACTATGCCTGTTTAATCATAGATTGATTTCAGGAAGGGCGAAGCCTATGTAGGTCAAAGGTTTTTTACATTTCCGATGTCTTTTGTGAGAACTTAGGTTAGGGGAATCTTTGCCTCATTTTTGCTCCCTGCTAAGACATATGTTTTTCTGTTAGGTACAGTTTAGGTTCAGTCAGGGCCAGGGATCAAAACCCAAGTTATTGGCAAATAGGATTAGAGCTATCTCTTTATATGTAAAGTTGGAGGGAGCCGAAGATTTCCTGCCCATACTCCCCTTGGAATACTTTGGGCATTAAGGAGGGAATTACAAACTCCCAGCCATTTCCTCGATTGGTTGCATTAGCAGCTGGGACTTTAATGGGTCATATAATTGAGGCTTTCTTGTTCTAACGATAAAAATGTGCAATTATGACAATGCTAAATCTTGATGTTTGTACTCGTCAACAGGGCCGTGCTTGTAAATGGGGCCTCAGGTATATGGACACAAAAAGTGCCCAGGGGTAAGGTGAGGCAACATAATTGAATCAAAGTTTAAGCTATCATTCCTGCTTAGCCTTTATGATTGGGTCAGATTTAGCAGGGAGGGGATGCGGGGTGGTGGTGGTGGTGGTGTGAAATCTAGAGGAGAAAAGGAGGATCAAGTGACACATGGGTAAGAGTGGCTACTCCCTCGGGGCCTGAGCCCTGCTCAACCTAAGATGTCAGACCATTTTTTCACCTTGGGTAGGAAACCACAGGATGCCTTGGTTCCCAGGGGAGAGCTGTTATGTAGGGATGCCTTCATAGTCCCCTCTCTCTAACAGGTACAGGGTAACTCCTATCGGGATCGCAAGATGGGAAACAAACCATTCTCCGTGGGGACTCCTCTGGATTGCGTACTGCAAAATTGGATAATTTCCCTTTATAAAACTTTCTAGTGTTTTCCATGGGTTGGTTAAACATGACAGGGTCTTCAACGCAGGGTAAAAGAAGGTGTGGCCTTTGCAGCAAGGCATGGTCTCTTTAGTTCCCAAGGACTCTCCCGTGGGGTGCCTTTTAACCCACTGGGAAAAAACTGGATTGCAAGTTGAGGAAGGGATTGAGCTCCTCTAACACTCACTGCATGGCCACAGTGGGATCAGGTCTCTCCTGCAGGAAACAGGACAGATAGACTGAGGTACCCTAGAACCATCCGGGTTCTCAGGGTTCTAAATCAGGATCCTGACATAAAAGCCTCTTGCAGAATGCATTTGCCCAAACGTGTTGGCTAGAAAACTCCTTCCTGACATATTGGATAATTGTCTACATAGGCATCCTCCAAATAAACCCAGGTTGCTGGAGGAGACACAGGCCACCTCCAGCAAAGGGAATGCTGACTCTCTCTCTCACTGTTCCTCTTAATAGATGTGAAGGCTTGTCCCTCATTCATTTACCAGGTTAATGGCTGTAATTGGGGCCAATTGTGGTTAGTCTACCTCAGGACAGGGACTTTAAGGAATATTCCCAAGCAACTGCCAAAAATCCCTTTGTTTCAGGAAAACAACATCTCTGCATCTATGTTGAGATTAAGTATCTCTCCAGACATGAATCTGCTGTTTGATTCTTTATTACATTGCTCTTAAACTACTGCAGAGTTATTTTTCCTTCTCTATCCTAAAACTTATATAGAGCCACTACATCAAATTTTTCCTCATCCTCTTATCCATTAATTTTTTCTTTGGTTACAGGCTGGTTTTAAAGTATGTCCACAAATTCTTTGACACAATTCCTTGGAAAGGTGGAGAGTCTAAGTCTCAGTCACTTACATGTGGACCATAGGTAGGAACTTCCTTGGAACAATAGAATGTGGCAGAAGTCATAATTTGGGACTTCAAGGCTAGATCATTAAAAAAAATAGTACCATTTCCATTTGCTCTCTCTTGGATGGTCCACTCTGGGGAGATTAGTTGTCATGATGTGAGAATATCCAAGTAACCTTGCAAGAGGCCCCCATGGGGAAGGACCAAGACTGCCTACCTACAGCCAGCATGAACTTGCCAGCCACGGGAGAGATCCACCATGGAAGTGCATTCTTCTGCCCCACCCAAGCCTTCAGATAGCTGTGGCCCTGGCTGATGTCTTGACAAAGATCTCATGAGTGACCCCCAACCAGACCACTCAGCTAGGCCACTCCCAAATTCCTGACCCATAGAAACTGTGATAGATAATACATGAGTATTGTTGTCTTTAAGGCACCAAGTTTTGGGGCAATTTGTTAAGTAGCAGTGATACAGTTATCTTGCCAAGACAAATGCGACTGAGCATTTTTGAAATTTAAAATCAATTAATTAACATATAATGTATTATTTGTTTCAGAGGTAATAGGTCTGTGATTCATCAGTCTTTTTTTTTTTTTTTTGAGATTTTATTTATTTATTTGAGAGACAGAGATTACAAGTAGGCGGAGAGGCAGGCAGAGAGAGAGAGGAGGAAGCAGGCTCCTCACTGAGCAAAGAGCCCGATGCGAGGCTTGATCCCAAGACCCTGAGACCATGACCTGAGCCAAGGCAGAGACTTTAACCCACTGAGCCACCCAGGTGCCCCAGTGTGATTCATCAGTCTTACACAATTCACAGCACTCACCATAGCACATACCCTCCCCAATGTCTCGCACCCAGCCACCCCATCCCCCTCACCCCCTGCAACCCTCAGTTTGTTTTCTGAGATTAAGAGTCTGTTGTGGTTTGTCTCCCTCTCTGGTTTGGTCTCATTTCATTTTTTCCTCTCTTCCCTTATGACCCTCTGTCTTCTTTTCTTAAATTCTACATATCAGTGAGATCATATGATAATTGTCTTTCTCTGACTTATTTTGCTTAGCATAATATCCCTTAGTTCCATTCACATCTACATTTCATTTTCTGATGGCAGTGTAATATTCTATTGTATATACGTACCACATCTCCTTTATCCATTCATTGTCGATGGACATCTGGGCTCTTTCCATAGTTTGGCTATTGTGGATATTGCTGCTATAAACATTGGGGTGGAGGTGCCCCTTGGGATCACTACTTTTGTGTCTTTGGAGTAAATACCCAGTAATGCAATTGCTGGGTCCTGGGGTAGTTCTATTTTCACCTTTTTGAGGAATCTTCAAACTGTTTTCCAGAGTGGCTGCACCAGCTTGCATTCCCACTAGCAGTGTAAGAGGGTTCCCCTTCGTGTTCATCCTTTCGTATTTGCTAAGCATGTATGATTGCTGCCCATCATGATCCCGTGGAGCTTTACCACAAGCCCCTGGACTGACCCTTGGTTAGATTCTAACTGCCACACAGAGCACCACACTACTTCAGCAGGAAGCAGGCACAGCGGTCATAGTTCCATTCTCTAATGGCAGTTAGGGTTATTATTCCAGGGGGGTTATGAATGAGGGATGGGACTGAGGGGGTGCTAGATAGGGAGAGATAGGTAGGGGGCTAAGTGATCAGGCTCATAGAAATCCCCAAAATGTGGAGGTGTGTGGAAACCAGAAATCAGGGGACAAATCGGACCACCCTGCCCTAGGCCTTCGGGGTGGATTGTGTAAGTTGGGTTGTGTGGGGTAAGTGTCTTTATTGGTACTATGACCAACAAAGAATATCAGCCTCTACAAAGGAAGTAAGCCATGGGAGGGTGTTAACAATAGAGATGTTAAAAGGATTTAAATTCCTAGTGAGGTGCCTGGGTGGCTCAGTCCTTCCGCTCAGGTCATGATCTCAGGGTCCCTGGGACTGTGTCCTGGATGGGCATTGGCGTGGAGCCTGCTTCTCCGTCTCCCACTCCCCCTGCTTGTGTTCCCTCTCTCACTGTCTCACTCTGTCAAATAAATAAATACAATCTTAAAAAAAAAAAATCAAGGATTTAAGTTCCCTAGTTAGCTGGTTGACCAACCATGAAGGCCCTCGTTGGCAATCCTGTCACAACCCTATCAGGACCCCCTCACTTTTGAGAACTTTTCTGTATCTTCACTTTATAAACTTCTATCATTTTACTGGAAAAAAAAAGTTACTTTATTGCCAGATATTCACCATGAGCAGCTCAGGTTGCTGCTCCACAGCAGAGGCAGGAATTTACCTGAAACACAGGATCTTTACTGGACTGTCTCTTGTTGCTCTTTTCCCTTTTATGACTGCAGATGGTGAATTTCAGCAAACATGGCTGCCAACCTAGCTGAACAGAAATGCCCCCCAAGAGTGCAGGAAACCAGTATGGAGGACCAGGATGGTGGTTATCCATCACAGCTTGACCAGCTGTACCATCAAGGACTCCAGCTTGGTTTGCTAACCATTTTAAAGTCTTTTGAGGAGGTTACAGTGTCTACCACCACAGTTATATCTCTCCTGTCAGAAAAGAAGGGAGGGAGTTAGCTTCGGATATAAGAGGGTGCCAGTTGGCTCTGAATGAAGCAAGGGCTGAAGTGACAGGCTTTCATTGATGCAGCATCTAGAGCTCCTGCACATGCATTGGGTTCTGGCCAGAGTGGCCCTTAGCCATAGCTTCTGCTTTTCAGTGGTTGGGGAGACCGCAGTTGCTTCTGCTTTCCTTGCTCCCCCTGAGTGCGGGCTTGTCGGTATATTTCAAAGTTATAGCCGTGCCACATACCTGGTATTTCCTGCCCTAGGGACTGCGTGGAGCTGCTGAGGTATACAAGTATCCTGGAAGTGTGAGGGAGTCCTCCTCCACATGGAGGGACTTTGTCAGATGGAGATAGGAGCTAGCTCTTAAATTCTTCTTTCTTCACCCAGAGAGATGTCTGAGAAATATGTTCACTTCGTAAGACATCAGTGCAGAGATAGCAAACCAATTGTTGTTCTAAGCTGTGACCACCTTGGTAATACACTTCATATATTGGCTTTCCTTTCCTGTCCCACTCCCTTCTCCCATTGGTTCTGCTTTCTAGGATTGAATTTCTAGGTCTTAGTGCCTAAGCTTTTTGCCTCAAACTCAGCTTTTTAAAAGACCCAGGCAAAGATTGTTGATACCATTTATGAAGTGCTTGCCATATACTGGACACTGTTGCAAGCACTTTACAGTAATTTTTTTTTTGCAAAATATATATAACATGAAATTTGCCATTTTAACCGTTTTTAGGTATAGAACATTATTTTTAAAAGTAACTTAAAAGTTAAGGTGAGACATACATAGAGACAAGTAAAGAATTATTATGTGTATAGCTCAATGGATTTCTCTAAATTAAACATCTGTTCAAAGATTTACTTACTTGAGAGAGAGCTCAAGTGAGCCCACAGGGTTGGGGGAAGGGCAGAAGGAAGGAGAGAGAGAGAGAGAATCTGATGCGGGGCTCAGTCTCATGACCTGAGCTGAAATCAAGGGTTGTGGGTTGCTTAATTGACAGAGCCACCCAGTCTCCTCAGATTTTCTTTTTAGTGATGTCCTTATGTCTGTGTTAAGGTAATTTTGTCCTCATAGAAAACATTGCAAAATGCTCTATGTTCTTCTAGTCTCTGGAATCCAAAGTTTGTATAAGACAGATGTTCTTTCTTCTTAAATGTTTGGAGACATTCATCAGGAAAGCAATTCTGGCTTGAAGTGTTTTTCACAGGTGAATTTTAATTAATAACTTGATTTCTTAGATATGAAGTCATTCACATTTAAGTTTTTCCTTATATAATTTCTGTTAAATTGTCTCTCAAGGAATTTGTCAGTTTGTTGTCATCTAAATTTTCAAATTTATTGCATAAAGTTTTTCCTAACATCCTCTTATTAACTGTCTAATGTCTCATGTCTAATGTCCTCTTTTTCATTTTGGATATTGATTATTTGTGTCATCTTTTATTTTCTTGATCAACGTGACTGAAGGTTTGTTATTAGTTTTTATAAAAAAGATCCAAATTTGACTTAATTTTCCTCCCATTTCTTTTTATTTATTTATTTATTTATGAGAGACAGAGAGAAAGAGGAAGAGGGAGAGAGCCTGATGTGGGACTCGATCCCAGGACTCCGGGATCATGAGCTGTGCCAAAGGCAGATGTTTAACAGACTGAGCCACCCAGGTTCTCTTTTCTCCCATTTCAATGATGTCTGTTATTGATGTCTCTTTATTATTTCTATTTGTTTTTCTGCGATTTAATTTGCTTTGTTTTTCAGCTTATCTGGATTCACATTTAGATAATTTTCAGTCTTTTTAAAAGTTCTAATATTTATATTTAATGCTATCTCTTTTCTTAAAAAAAAAAAAACAAGTCTAGAATCTCTTTTAGCATCTGGCCTTTTTTCTTTCCCACATACCTGTCATGCTTTTTTTTTTCCCTTGTATTTTTAATTTTTCTTTTTTTCTGTGCTTCAGTTAGTAAAAATTGCAGAACACTCGAGATCAATGTTAATAAAGAACAGTTACCTCATTTCTATTTGATATTTGTAGAGACTTTTTTTTTTTTTTAAGATTTCATTTATTTATTTATTTGTCAGAGAGAGAGAGAGAGCCAGCACACATGAGCAGGCAGAGTGGCAGGCAGAGGCCAAGAGAAGCAGGCTCCCTGCGGACCACGGGATCATGGCCTGAGCTGAAGGCAGCAGCTTAACTGACTGAGCCACCCAGGCGTCCCTTGTAGAGATTTTTTTGCCAAGATTACTAAAAGTAGTGCTTTTCATGACTGCAACTGTTTGAAGGAGGCAACAACTATTCAAAACATACATTCTCTCTTTGGGTTAGGGATAAATTCAGATACATTAAACTGCAAATAATTTTATATTTAAAGCCTAGGTTATATGGTAGAGTAGTCATTACTGAAATGGATTCAAATTTAGAGTTTTACAGTTTTATGGGTAAGCTTTTTATCTGTAGCAATAATAGAGAGGTGAGGGCATTAGTTTTAGTGAACTGGGTCAAGGGATGCCATCTTCCACAAGGGAGGGGACAGTATGTTACAAGGGCCAATGGTTATGTGTCTGCACAACTCTCCGAAGACCCATTGGATATTCATGTAGGTGATATAACTGGTTTTTGTTTTGTTTTAGAGAGGGGGAGAGAGAGGAAAGAGGGGCAGAGAGACAGAGAGAATCTTAAGCAAGCTCCATGCCCAGCACACAGCCCCACACAAGTTTGGATCTCAGGACCCTGAGATCATGACCTGAGCCCAAATCTAGTGTCCCACCCCTCACCGACTGAGCCGCCCAGGTGCCCAGTGATAAAACTGTTAGTAATGATTTTACCTTACATCTGGACTCTTTTACATATGAATGATTAAGTATTTTCTTTTTGCATGGCTTAGAGGGTCTGAATTCTCCGTGAATAGTACACAGAAGGAATACTGTTTTGTTTAGAACTTTATGGAGAGTTAGTCACAATTTTGGAAAATCACATCAACCACCCTACTCTGCCCATGGTTTTTTTGTTTCCTATACCGCTCGCGCATACTGTGTCAGCACTACAACACCTTGTCTGTGTGTGTGTTTGAGGATTCCACACAGACGGAAGCACCCTGTCCCCCCGCCGATCCACGTCTCACAGCCTAACAATATTGTCATGCATTCCTTTTCCTTTATTCTTTTATGTTGGAGCATTGCTGTGCATACTGATTTAAAAATAAGTGTCTCCGTAAGGCATTATGTACCAATTTTAGCCCAAGATAACGATTCCATTTTGGGACTTTCGTTGTTAAGAGAGATCCGGAGCCTGATATGTTGAGAACAACTTGGGTAGAATCACGGTGTTTGCTAGGATTGAGTTCAACACACAGAAGAGAACCAGCACAAAGAAACCTTTTTATGACTAGAATTTACTGTTATCTTAAACACGTCTCACTATTCTCTCAAGCGGCTTTCCTTACCGCCTGCGGAGCGGCCGGAACGGTTGCGCCCCAATCGGAGGCGCTCCTCCGCAGTCCTGACTGAGACTCCACCCGGAACCTTGGCGCCGTGACGCAGGTTTCCGGCGGGCTTCTTAGAGCGCCGAACAGCTTTGGGCCGAAGGACCATGAGAGGGCCGGAGTTGGGTCCCGAACCTACGATGGAGGGGGACGTTCTGGATACCCTGGAGGCGCTGGGGTGAGTATTCCCGGGGACGCCCTTCCCCTGAAAACCTAAGCTCTCCCTCCGCCTGGCTGCTGTGGTCTCCTGCCCGTGGGCCTCCGCTGGGCTCTGGCATCTCGGTGGAGGCCTCCTTCCCTGCCGTGCTCCCGCCGGCGCCGACGGAGTTAAGAGGGAGGCGGGAGGGAAATCCGTTTGCGGGGTGGAGCAGGGCCGGAGAGCTGGGGCGCGTGGCCCCCTCTTCCAAACTCCTGGCCTTGAAACTCCGTAGCCGCGAGGTGCGGTGTTGGCGTGGAGCAGCAGGGCTCTCACCGGTCTGAGGAGCGTGTCCCTGCCCCACGGGTGCTATTTGTGTTGACGTAGTTGTCCCGCCTGGGGCTGTGGGGTGCTGGAACCCCGACTGCGGCTGGGTGCTGTTGTCGCCTGGCAGGTACAACCTGTGGCTTAATTAGGGCTGGGGAGCGAATCTCTTGCTTCCTTGACCGGAGCAAGTGTCCAAGTTAATTGTGGGTCCATTCATTCAACCGTTTCATCCGTTTGTTAATTACATATTACTGTGGCCTTAATATGCATTAATTAATGCATATTTATGTGCTAGGCAGAGGAAGGAGACAGTTTGCAGATTACCAGCAGCTCACATAGTTGTTGAGGGCTACAAAGAGTCTACCGGAATTTACAATTCAGAATGCTAAGTGCCGTGAGAACTCCTGGAATGATGTTAAGTATTCGAAGCCCTGGGATCATTGCCGGCAAAGTAGTCTCCCTCCCTCTGTTGTCATCCCAAACTATCTTGTCCTGTGTATTTATTTAGCCTCTCTGGTACTGCCACCCCCCATCCCCCACGCTCCAGGAACTCAGGTGCCTTTACCTGTCTTGTTCCAGCAACCTCCTACAGTGTGGTCTGGGAGAATAAATAGCGGTTGAACAAATGGGTAAATGAAGAGAAGTTCAAAGAAGAGAGTGCATAGAGATAGACATAGAGACAGATAGTTTAGGATCAAAAAATACACCTTACTTAAAGAGATTGGAGCCATCTGCACAATAGTTTGCCTTGCTAAATGCTGGAATTTCTTGAATGGGAAAGGCTGTGCCTTTGCACTTTACGGTTCTGTAGTGGTTTGAAAACCCCACCCCCCCTTTATTTTTTTCTAAAACTGCACTTGCCTCTTCTATCAGTTGCTTCTTGTAGACCCCAGGATTATCTACTTTATGATGTAACAAAGCCTTGCGCTTAGTAGATAGGTCCAGGATAAATGTTTGTCACCTGAAAGAACTGAACCAGTGATCACTTAAGGGGCATTTTTATTCTGTAAAATCTCTTGGAAATTTTCACCTGACTTGCTTAAGGAGGTAAGCAAAACAAGTTAAAATACTTACTAGAAGTGTGTAAACCCCAAATAGTTTCGGATTCCAGGGCCTCCAGATAAAAATTGTATGATTCTGTAAGTAGTTTATGACAAAGAGAAAGTCAGTGCTTTTTTCTCTTATTTCATTCCTTGAATTTCTTTCCTTTTTTTTTTTTTTTAAGATTTATTTATTTATTTTAGAGGGGCTGGGTGGAGAAGCAGAGGGAGAGGGAGACAGAACCTTAAGCAGACAATAACCCTGAGCACAGATCCTCATGAGGGGCTCAATCTCATGACCCCGAGATCAGGACCTGAGCCCAAACCAAGAGTCAGATGCTTAACCAACTATGCCACCCAACTGCCCCGGATTTGTTTCTTTTGTAGGCATTTTGAAAAATGAACTTTGCTATAATCTTGACTTTTACCAAGGAAAATTAGTTTCAGATTATTCCATATGGAAAGTAAAACAGTTTATATAGTTTAGAATTCATTTTTCCTGGAATAGCTGAGGACAAAATTTTGAAGTTGATTTTTCTTACAATGATAATGAAATGTGGAAAGTGGTATTTACTTACAATATGTGTTGTCTTTGAACACTGTTGTAAAATACCCATTTAGTTTGTGAATAATGCATTTTCTGTTGTGACTGGACATTTAGCCTATTAGTGAAAGTTCTTTAGTTTATAAGGTAAAATTGGAAATTAAAGGGAAGAGTTAAAAGGGAAAATGTAGGTGAAAGAAGAGTTCAGTGATACACATGAAAACTGGGTGGAGATAACTTTGTTTCCTCATCTGAGAGGAGGAGGCTGAAGCACATGATTTCAGAAGTCTTTTTTTAATTCTGACCATTTATGATTTTGTAGAGGGGATCTCAGCCCTGGTTGTGCATCAGAATCATGTATGGAGCTTGTGAAATAAAAGGTTCCAGTCTGTACTGTACGATATTGACTGGATCATGATTTAAGGGGTACAGTACAGCATGCATATTTTTAAAAATCTTCACATCTTAGTTTGGAATCAGCATTATGGAAGGAAGTTTATTTCAGTTACTTATTGAACACAACTGTATGTTGAAAACTGTTCTGAGAAGTCACTTGTGTGCAGAACAAAATTGATCTCTCCCCTTGGAGCTTACAGTCCAGTGGAAAAACGGATGTGATCACACAAATACTATAAACCTTAATAAGCTCTTTAAAGGAAAAGAGCAGGGTGACATGACATGACATGACAGGAGGTGGACCGGAGTAAGCTAGGTGAGATTCATAGGAAAAGAGGACCAGGGTGTTTTTAAATTGGGAACAAAAGATGAAAGCTCTTGAAGTGGAAAGGAACTTGCTGTATTAGAATAACTGGAAGGAGGCCCATGCACCTGGAGAGCAGAGAGCAATGGCCAAGATAGTGGAAGAAGATCTGATTGAAAAGTTAGGGGAGGATGAAGGCACGCAGCACTTTTTAGGCTGTGTTGTGGATTTTGTTCTTTGTTTTAACAGCAGTGGGGCGTGTTTGAAGGATTTTAAATAAAAAAGGGAGAGATCAGATATCTAGTTTGAAAAGTTACTTCAGTAAGGTGGAGGTGCATATGGAAAAAAGTGTGCACTGTAGAACTTAGTGATTGATTGGATATAAGAGCTGAAGGGGATGATGGTATCAAGGATTCATTTCTTCAGGAAGTATTGAGAACCAAAATGAAATGATACACCTTGGAATCTAATTTGGAAAGGGAAGAAAATGAAGATAGCAGGGAGGTAGGAAATACAGAGAATATGGAGTGACCAGTGGAATGGAGGTAGAAATGAGATCCAAGGAGAGTTGAAGGTGAGTGGTCAAAAGAACAAGCTAAAAGAATAGGTAGTAGGTTGTGGTTAGGGAGTGACAGGTTTGATTTAGTGATTTTGGAGGTAGAGTAGTTTCTGGTGATGGCAATGTCTAAGGGGTGCCTCACTGACATCTCATGGCAAAGGTCTGAAAAGATGAATTTCAGGAATCGAGAGCTCAGGATATTGCATAGGGTATGCATACAGGCAAATAGCAGAAATGGGATTGGAGAGAAAAACAGCACAAGGAATTTTGGGGAGTGTCCAAGCAATTAATAGGTGAAAACCACAAAAGGGAGAGTGACAAGTCTGACTGGCCTGTGCCTAAAGAGAGAAGGAGGTATTTATAAGATGGTGTGGGACCAATAATATGGATACTGTTTTGGGAAGCAAGGAGGGCAAAAACCCTACCATCTGTCCTTTAAGAACTTTCAGAAAGTAAAATCACCAAAGCTAGAGGTGGTAGGGATAATCTTTCTGACTATCAATCTGGAACAGTTGTTTGTAGATGAAACATAGTGGAAGAGTTTGGGTCAGTAAGTGGAGAGCTGGATCAGAGGCAAGCCAGGAGGGCATACAAATGACAGAGGGAAGGAAAGGGTCTCATATTTTATATGTTGGCTGATGGAAATGGAAAAGAGAAAGTAAATTAGTCATCGCCTGTGTCTTTGTGGGGGTTTGCCAATGGCCCTAATGGATTGAAGATTGGATCACCAGAGCTCGAAGCAACTGTGTTTCCCATATAGGTGCCTCTGGGGGAGTCTAGGCCTAGGGGAGGTGTCCCCAGTGTTTGGAATAAGAATAGCGCTTTCCTACTTAAATAAAAATACCTTGAATGAACTAAGAACATAATAATAATCCCTATCTTATTAGATATGGCAGTTAAGTGAGGTGATACACATAAAGCACACAGCACTGGCCTAGTGTAAAAGCAGTTTTTGGTGTTAGTTGCCATATAATTGTGATTATTATTAGATGTTTTGTTTTGTTAAATGCATTTTTTCTTCTTTTTATCTTTACCTGATTTGGTGAGCTGAGGCATTAAGATTTGTAGGGCTTAGGGGCGCCTGGGTGGCTCAGTGGTTAAGCCTCTGCCTTCGGCTCAGGTCATGATCTCAGGGTCCTGGGATCGAGCCCCGCATCGGGCTCTCTGCTCTGCGGGGAGCCTGCTTCCTCCCCTCTCTCTGCCTGCCTCTCTGCCTGCTTGTGATCTCTCTCTCTCTGTCAAATAAATAAATAAAATCTTTAAAAAAAAAAAAAAAAGATTTGTAGGGCTTTTTCCCCTTCTAAATTCAGTATTTTTTGGTGATTTGAAAAATTTTATTGAATTTTATAATTGGCATTTCAGTTAAAAATAACCTCACCAATGATTAGAATTAATTTTATTCAAGAGTTTATGATTATTTCTTTATTGTAGAGATGAAAGTAAGTAGGGGGAAAGAAGATGTTTACTATTAAATCTCAGTAAGAGGCACTGTGAGATATGGAGGAAAGGTAACGTATAGAAGAACCAGTCTTGCCTGTAGGAGCAGAGACAGTGGTCTAGTCCCAGCTCTCTACTTGGCTGTGTCAACTGGCCAGGTTATTTCATTAACTTTCCTTATTAGCATAGACAGAAGTTTGAGTTCATATGGAGTGTTTGGGTTCAACTCTGGATTTAAATCCTAGTGTCATCACCTAGCTGTTATCTCTGATCCTACAGCATTAAGATCATGCCGACTTCACAGCATTGCTCTGAAGACCAAGTAAATTATAAATATAATTATCAGTATCTATGGCTGTATCTCTATTTGTGCATGCCTGTTACTGTGCCTAGCCTGCTACTTAAGGCAGGTATCTTAACCTCATTAAGCCTTAATTTCTTACCTGCCAAATGAGGATTTGAAAATACTCACCCTTCATGAGCTATGACCAGAAAATTCAGAGAAAAAGAAATGCAAATGGTCTTTAAACGTATGAAAAGATGTACGGCCTTGCTCTTAAGAGAAATGTAAATTAAAACTCTACTGAGATACCAGATGGTCAAAAATCTAAATGTTTGGCAACTTTGGTGAGTTACGGAGGAATGGGTACTCTTACACCTGATGGTACAATCACCGTAGAGGAGTATTTAATAATATCTAGCAAAGTTACATATTCATTTACCTTTTGACCCAGCAGTCTCACCTCTAGAAATCTATCCCGGGTATAACCTGCCAAAAAGTTGTCAGTTTTTTTTGTAAGAGCAAAACACTGCAAATAACCCAAATACTCCAGACATTGGAGTACTGTACACATATAAAATAATTGAGTAGTGAGGCGCCTGGGTGGCTCAATGGGTTAAGCCTCTACCTTTGGCTCAGGTCATGATCTCAGGGTCCTGAGATCGAGCCCAGCATCTGCATCTGACTCTCTGCTTAGCAGGGAGTCTGCCTCCCCCTTTCTCTTTGCCTGCTGCTCTGCCTGCTTGTGATCTCTCTCTCTCCAATAAATAAATAAAAAATAAAATAAAATTTTAAAAAAAAGTAATTGAGTAGTGTCTCTGCTGTTCTCCAGTATAGTTGACAATATGAATTTGAACCATGTGGCTCCATTTGTATGTGGACCTTTTTCAGTAAGCTATGTACACTGTGAAACTAAGGATAATTTTCTTTACCGTACAAAGAAAGTATATAGTACGTATACAAAGTGTGTATTAATTGGCTGTTTATATAATCAGTCAAGTTTCCAGTCAACTGTAGGGTAGTAGTAGGTAAGTGTTTCAGGAGTCAAAAGTTATATGCAGATTGGCAACTGCATGGGGATTGATACCCCTCACCCCTCTGTTGTTCAGGGATTGGCTGTATATGTAAATGTATGTGTGTGTGTATTGTTTAAAGCAAGGAATAGAAGAGTGTAGAGTGGACTATCTTTACCTAAAAAAGAAGTATGTATATGTTTATATTTAAAAACAGAATGACAACCCCAAACTAATAAACATAGTTACCTATGGGGGTGGGGGAGAACAGAGTAGAGGGAACAAGATTAAGATTGCAAGCTACTTATAAAAAAATTAAAAAATTAAAGAAAAAAAAAGATTGCAAGCTTAATTTGAATGTACCTTGTTTTGTAAATTATACTTTGAAACAATGTAAATGTTTTACCTAATTATAAAGCTAAATTAAATAAAATGAAGTCAAAACAGAGAGACAACAAATTGCTGAGTTGAAAGCAAAATGAAAGAAATGTTTATCAGTATATTGAGTAGGTAGTTTCATCACATGGAAAGGAATTTTTTTTTTTTAAGATTTTCTTTATTTGTCAGAGAGAGAGCACATACAAGCAGTGGGAGCAGCAGGCAGAGGGAGAAGCAGGCTCCCTGCTGAGTGAGGAACCTGATGCTGTACTTGATCCCAGGACTCTGGGATCATGACCTGAGCCTAAGGTAGATGCTTAACTGACTGAGCCACCCAGGTGCCCCTCAGCTTTAATTGTTTAATTTAAAATTTGCATGTATTCTTTTTTCACTAAATTTTCTTTTTTCTAGTTGTTGTTACTAGTATATGGTTATTAGATTCTGTTCTATTTGACTTTGTGTTAGTTGTAATATTTATGTTAAAATTGGTTGATAATTTTACTAAGCAATGATAAAATAAAGGGAAAAAAGCCAAATGTCAATTAAATAGGGCAGAAATTGGCAAACTATGTCTATAACAGACTCAGTAATAAAAATCACAGGCTTTGCTGACCATACTAACAACTCTGCAGTTGCATTGTGAAAGCAGCCAGAGACAGTCTGTGAATGGATATCTTTATTGGCGATGTTCTGCTAAAACTTTATTTACAAAAATAGGCAGCAGGCCTTGGTATAGATTACTATCAAGTTTTTTGTTTTTTTGTTTTTTAAACCTTTTATGTCTTCCTTTCTAGGTATAAGGGACCACTGTTAGAAGAGCAAGCCCTTACCAAGGCAGCAGAGGGTGGACTGTCTTCACCTGAATTTTCAGAGCTCTGTGTTTGGTTAGGCTCTCAAATAAAATCATTGTGCAACTTGGAAGAAAGTATCACTTCAGCTGGTATTGTCATTGTGTTTTATTTACTTTTGTATAATAGTAAAGTGAAATGATAGCTTATGATTTATAGTTTTGCCCGTGGTTCGTCTACAAAGAAAAAGCATTAATATTATGAAGGACTACAGTATATAATATTAAATATACTTAGATTAAATTATATATTAATTCAAAGTTGGTTCTTAAATTTATATAAGATTATAAACAATAACTGTTTACAGTCTTAACCTTAGTATTCTTTAGAAAAAGTAGAGTCTGAATTTGATTATTTAAACAATTTTTGAATATTGCTTATTTAAATTAAGGTTTTGTTTTTGTTTCGTTAAAGTAGTTTGAGTTGCATTAGCAAGCCTGTAACTCAGGACATGGATTTACATAGGAATACCATAAAAAAACTCCTGTGCTACCTCAGAAAAGTTTAATTCATTTACTGTCTTGGTAACTGGAGTTCTTGTGGGTCTTCAATTTGTAGAATTTCAGTGAGAGAACTACAATGAAAAATTTTTTATGATTGAGCATTTGATGGGGTACAAAGTAGTCTTCCCTTCTGAAGCTTTCTTTACTTTAAAATTTTCTTTTCTTGCCACATCCAATAGAATTCAAAGTAGCAAAGTAAAATTAGCTGAATTTAAAGCATGTGGCACAAATTTCTACATAATTAGATTGTGAAAAAAAGATAAGCAATGAGGCTTAATTAGATGATTGCATTTGTTATCTGAATCTGTAGAAATACAGTAGAAATAGATCATTTGCTCTGAAGCCAATTAATAATTATAGCCATAGTAATGCTTTTAATATTTCAGTTACTGACATAAAATATTCCCAGTTTATCTGCTTTTGTGGAAAGTTTGTTGGAAAATACCCATCAGGGATTGAAATACAAAAATACATATCTCATGATTAGATACTAAAGTTCTTAAATTTAAGTATTGCTTTCTGTAGAAGTTGTTTGATTACCTGAGCATTGGGGTCACATGTGTAAGGATTTAATTTCAAGTTGAAAATTTATAATTGAATGTAAAATTGAAATCATTTGGAGGTAGATTTTATAGTTTCAGATTAGATTGTAAATATTTAGTAAGTGTTTTATGATTTTTCTTCTTTAAAGGGAGAGATGATCTAGAAAGCTTCCAGCTTGAGATAAGTGGGTTTTTAAAAGAAATGGCATGCCCATATTCTGTACTCATATCAGGAGATATTAAGGACCGTTTAAAAAAGAAGGATGACTGTTTGAAGCTTCTATGTAAGTTACCTTTCTTTGAACATTTAAAC
Source organism: Lutra lutra (assembly GCF_902655055.1). Lineage (NCBI taxonomy): Eukaryota > Metazoa > Chordata > Mammalia > Carnivora > Mustelidae > Lutra > Lutra lutra. The sequence goes on from NC_062284.1 coordinate 58,305,560, forward strand.
TCATTTGTTTTTTTGTGGTTTTTGTTATTTTCAGTATTTATGAAATTTCATTAGTGAAGCTTTAGAAATTTTGTTAGAAAGGTTTTAATCTGAAGCTGACTTAGAGATACTTATATAAATGTGGTATAAATTCTAAAGTGCAAAGATTTCAACTACTTACGATTGATTTGGCCAATATAGAATGCCCTGTGTTTGTGATTTATATATTATTTTAGTTATTTTTCTTTCATGTAATTCATCTCTGAGCATGCATGACTACATGACTAAAGTTGGTCGTTTAGAATTCTATTTATTCTTAAAACTCTGAAACTAGGCAGCTAAGTAGATTATTTCATCTTGTTTGTAGTGGTAGATGTTGAATGACAGTTCAAAAATACTTACTGATCACCAATTATTGTACTAGGAACTGTTCTAGGCATGAGGGTTATATCTGTTTTTTAAAAAATTGTGTTCTCTGGACATTTGAATTCTAGTGAGTGTGGCGTAATTTTTTCAGGGGTGAGTTTGGAGTATTGATTACCCTACATCCAGATAGTTACCATAAATAATGTCTATTTGTATTGGGGTCCTTTACATTTTTTTTTTAATTCAGTTGAATTTCATGTTGTTTTGAAAGTTCTACAGTGGCCATTTGAAAGAAATTTTCTAGTGTCCTTATTACCGAAGATTTCTATTATTTTGGGTTTCACCATTTATAAAGCGATCCGTGTGATATATTCCTAATAGGCTCTAGTGTTAGTAATGTTTGTTTCATTGGTGCAGAAATCATAAATGTTGAGTGGTACTGATAGTAGTGTCGACATTTGAATTACCTTGTGTGTGTTGGGGGGATAAAAATTATGTGCCCTCTGCCCCTATCTCTTGCACTGTTTCCCCATCTTCCATTTAGTATGAGTCACTGATTTAATGAACCATTGTTAATAATGGTAGGTTGTACAGTAACCCTTAGATATATTGGGACAGAAAGGAAGCTAAGAAGCAATGGCCTAGAGGAACTTTTATGCTCTTTCAGCCAGTGAGAACTGTGTACTCAATTGTGTTTCCCTTTTTGCATTATCTGCTAAAAATCTGAGCAATAATAGCAATACAGATTTATGGTACAAGTAAAAGTGAAGAGGAGATGTAAGAGAAATTGGTATAGCTTTTTCTGATTATGAAAATGCATGCCTGCAAGGTGGGGCAAAACAGGGAATTAGTGTTAAATGGGTATAGTATTTGTTGGAAGATAAAAATGTTCTGGAGTTGAATGGTGGTGATGGTTGCACAACAGTGTGAATGTATTTGATGCTGCTATGTGCTTGAAAATAGAATGGAAAATTTTATATGTTAAATTATATAATCATCCTAGAAATCTTAAAAAGTAGAAAGAATTGTAAGGAAAAAAATCATTGATAATCTCACTCCCCAGAGAGAATCATTAATAACTTCTTGGTATATTTTCTTTTCCAGCTCTTTTCCTTTACACACATACATTTAAATAAGATTGGAGTCTATCGTAGATACAGTTCCTTCTCTTTCTTTTCATTTAATGTGTTGTGAGCATTTTTTCATCACTTAAAATTTTTTTTGGAAAAAATAATTTAAATTGGCTACATAACATTCTATGCTATGGGCATAACATTTTTACATAATGGTATTTAGATTCTTTTCTGTTTTTAATTTGTTCATATTTTTAAATTTGCTCGTTCATATTTGTTGTTACTTTTACTTAGATATATTGCCATATTTTGCTTCAGAGATATACCAGTTCACAGTCTTACCACTATCTCTTCCATCTTGAGTTCGACTGTCTTTAGAACATACTGATTAATAAGCCTCTTCATATTTTTCTTGGGTGTGTTTGCAACATGTAAAAGATAAAAAGGTCCTTACTATGTGAAGAGCTTTTATAAATCAAGAAGAAAAAGATAAAAACTCACTGGAAAAATGTGTAAATTACAAAAGACATGAACTGGCACTCTACAGAAAAAAAGTTTTTTAAAAATTGCTTCTGAGGGGCGCCTGGGTGGCTCAGTGGGTTAAGCGTCTGCCTTTGGCTCAGGTCATAATCTCAGGGTCCTGGGATTGAGCCCCACATGGGGCTCTCTGCTCAGCAGGGAGCCTGCTCCCCACCCCCCCCACCCCCGCTTGCTGCTCTGCCTACTTCTGATTTCTCTGTCAAATAAATAAATAAATAAAATCTTTAAAAAAAATTGCTTCTGAACATGAAAAGATGAAACAGTATTTCTCAGAGTTAAGGAGTTACAAAAGTAAAATGACAAGATACCATTTTTCACTTAATAGGCAAGTAAATACCAAAAAAAAAAAGTCATCGTATTAGGCGGGAATAAGCATTCTCATATACGATAGGCATGAAAATGTGGGAGAATAACTGTATAACCTTTTAGAAGGACAAATTCTCAGTATCACTGTTAAAATTCACCTACCTTTTTTTTTCACCTACCTTTATGACTTGGGAATTCCATGACTAGGAATACATACCTATTTCCCTAAGTGTACAAAGATATATAAAAATGATGTTTATTATGGCATTATTCATAGTAGTTAAATAGAAATGGTATATCCTGGGCGCCTGGGTGGCTCAGTGGGTTGGGCCTCTGCCTTCAGCTCAGGTTGTGATCTTGGGGTCTTGGGATCGAGTCCTACATTGGGCTCTCTGCTCGGCGGAGAGCCTGCTTCCCCCCACCCCCCCGCCTGCCTCTTTGCCTACTTGTGATCTCTCTCTCTCTCTGTCAAATTAAAAAAAAAAAAAGAAGAGAAAAAAAAAAAAGAAATGGTATATCCTTCCAGTGATACCATTATATAGCCATTAGAATGAAAATAGATCAAATGTACTGATATGGACTGACTTCTGCTGTATTGGTAAATTAAAAAAATATACAGAAATGTGCAGTATGCTCTTATTTGTATAAAAGTAAAGTGTGTAGATGGTAGATGTGCATTCTCTGTATACATACACATATGCCTAAAAAGATACCCAGGAAATTAATATTGATTGCCTTTAGGGAGGCAATCTGAAGATCTGTGGTGGGAAGAAGACTTTTTACTATATTGTTTGCCATCTGAATGGATTAGCACTTTAAATATTAGACTGAACTCTTGTTTGTAGAATTACATGGAACACGTTTCCCAGAACAAAGGCAGACTGGCTTAGGTTCTGTCCAAAATACAGATTTTTGAAGAACTGGTGATCTGTTTAAATGAAGTTTTGAAATCAGAAGGACTTTGGCATAGTCCTCATAAACATGGCTTGATACATATTGGTCTTAACTTTTTGTGGGGTCTTTTGACTGTCACGTGTAAACTTTGTGGAAAAGTCTTTAAGTCAGTGACTCTTAATCCTGCCTGCCCATGAAGAATTACCTTAGGTCTAATAGCATATAGTAGCTCAATTCCTGCTTCAGATCTGCTGGTTCAGAGTCTTTGAGGGTGGGACCCTGGCACCTCTACAGGCATATCTCAGATAATACTGTGAGTTGATTTCCAGACTGCTGCAATAAAGTGAGTATCACAGTGAAGCAAGTCAAATGAATTTTTTGGTTTTCTCATGCATAAAAAAGTCATATTTATAATATACTATAGTTTATTAAGTGTGTAATAATAGCATTATGTCTAAAAAATGTACACAGCTTAATTAAAAAAGCCTTATTGCTAAAAAAAAAATACTAGGTGTCATTGAGCTTTCATTTTTTTACTTATTTTTTATTATTTTTAAAGATTTTATTTATTTATTTGACAGAGAGGTCACAGGCAGGCAGAGAGAGATGGGGAAGCAGGCTCTCTGCTAAGCAGAGAGCCCGATGCGGGGCTCGATCCCAGGACCCTGAGATCATGACCTGAGCTGAAGGCAGAGGCCCAACGCACTGATCCACCCAGGTGCCCCTGTCATTGATCTTTTAGTAGGTTGTAATCTTTTGCTGGTAGAGGGTCCTGCCTCTGTCCTAATGGCCGCTGGCTGTTCAGGGTGGTGGTTGCTGAAGGTTAGTTGGCTGTGGCAGTTGATTAAAATAAGACAGCAGTGAAGTTTGTCACATCATTCAACTCTTTTATAAACAATTTCTCTGTAGCATGTGATGCTGTTTGATGGCATTTCACCTACAGGAGCACTTCTTTCAAAACTGCAGTTTATCCCCCCAAACCCTATTGCTGCTTTATCAACTAAGTTGACGGAATATTATAAATCCTTTGTTGTCATTTCAACAGTCTTCACAATATTTCACCATGAGTAGGTTCCATCTCAAGAAACCATTTTCTTATCCATAAAAAGCAACTCCTCATCTGTTAAGTTTGGCATGAGACTGTAGCAATCGGTCACCTCTTCAGCTCTACTTCTAGTTCTCTTGCTATTCCCATCACATCTGCAGTTATTTCCTCTACTGAAGTCTTAGACCCCTTGAAGGCATCCACGAGGGTTGGAGTCAGCCTCTTCCAAATTCCTGTTAGTATTTTGATCTCTACCCATGAATCATGGATGTTCTTAATGGCATCTGGAATGGTGAATTCTCTTCAGAGGGATTTCAATTGACTTTGCCTAGATCCACCAGAGGATTCATGATCTGTGGCAGTGATAGTCTTAGGGATTATATTTCTCAGATAATAAGACTTGAAAGTAAAAATTACTTCTTGATCCATGGGCTGCAGAATGGCTATTGTGTTGGCAGGCACGAAAGCAACATTAATCTCATTGTAGAGTTCTGTGAGAGCCCTTGGGTGCGTTGTCAATGAGCAGTTCTGTTTTGAAAGGAATCTTTTTTTCTGAGTAGTGGGTCTCAGCAGTGGGTTTAAAATAGTCAATAAATCATGCTGTCACCCAGGCTTTGTTGTTCCATTTACAGAGCACATGCAGAGTAGATGTAGTGTAGCAGAATTTTTAAGGGCCCCAGGATTTTTACAATGGTGAACGAACATTTGCTTCAACTTAAAGTCCCCACCTGCGTTAGCCCCTAACAAGAGGTCAGCCTGCCCTTTGAAGCTTGGAAGCTAGGCATTGGTTTGTCTCTGCGAGAAGGCCTAGATGGCCTCATCTTCCAATAGTTGGCTGTATAATCTGCATTGGAAATCTGTTGTTCAGTATAGCCACCTTCATTACTTAGCTGGCTCTTCTGGATAACTTGCTACAACTTCTGTATCACACTTGTTGCTTCACCTTGTACTTTCATGCTGTGGAGACAGCTTCTTAAACCTCATGAACCAACCTCTGCTAGCTTCAAACTTTCCTTCTGCAGATTCCTCACCTTTGTCAGCCTTCATAGAATTGAAGAGAGGTAGAGCCTTGCTCTGGATTAGATTGGTTTAAGGAATGATGTGGCTGGTCTGGTCTTTTACTCAGACCACTCAGACTTTCTCCATATCCGCAGTAAGACTTATTTGTGTGTTTCCTGGAATAGCTCTTTTAATCCCCTTCAAGAATTACCAAAATGTGACACACAGACAGGATGTGAACAAATGTTGGGAAAATGGCACTGATAGACTTGCTCGACACAGGCTTGCCACAGACCTTCCAATCTGTAAAAAATGGAATTGTCTGTGAAGTGTAGTTAAGTGAAGTGCAATTAAATCAGGTATGTCTGTACTTTAGTTTTCTCAGATAGTTCTCAGCTGGAGTTGAAACGACTGTGTTGTGGAGTGTGTTTGTAGTGTGTATATAATTTTAAACAAAAACACAATCCAGTATTTTGATTACTACAGTGAAAGTTAATTTAAAACAAAACTGTAACCATATAAGAGTATTGAGTAATTTTCTTCTATATGGCTATTGAAAGGAGTAAATGAAATGATGGTAAAGGAGCTTATGAACAGCCTGGGGTGGTCTATCCTGAAGGCCAGTGGTTATTCAGATTGCTCTGTCAGCTTATAAATCAGTTAAAGCTGTGCATTCTCCCCTGAGTTGAGCACTCTGTGCACATGAGAGAGCATAATTTTAGTTTTACACATTCTACATTCTTAGATTATTGATTTACTGGTGGGTCTCTCCTACTAGACTTTAAATTCTGCAGTAGGCATGATCTCTTTTTTAAAAAGTTTCCTCCTGCCCTCTTTATATTTGTTTTTGTGATAAGAACACTTAACATAATGATCTGCCCCTTAGAAAAAAATTTTTTAAAGATTTATTTTCAGAGAGAGAGAAAGGGAACGCAGAAAGAGGGGCAGAGGGAGAGGAGGAGGGGAAGAAGCAGACTCCCTGCTAAGTGGGGAGTCTGACTCGGGGCTTGACCTCAAGACCCTGAGATCGCTGACCAAAATGTATCAGATTTTGCTTATGAGTACTGTGCCACGTTCCCTCTGATTTTAAAACCTTATTAAAACAGATCACCTGTTTCGTAAAAATTTGTTTGATAACTTCCAGTTTCCTCCCTCCCCCGGCCCCTGGCAACCACCATTCTGCTCTCTGCTTTATGAGTTGGACTGTGTTAGGTTCCTGATAAAAGTGATATCACATTATATTTGTTGTTCTGTGTTTGGCTTATTTCATTTTGCATACTGTCCTCCAGATTCATCCATGTGTTCGCAAGTGGCTGGATTTCCTTTTTTTTAAGGCTGAATATTCCATTTTGTGTATTATACTACATTTTCTTTATTCATCTACTGAAGGGCACTTAGGTTATTTCCTTCTCTTGGCAATTGTGAACAGTACTGCAGAGGACATGGCAGTGTAAATCTCTTTGAGATGTTGATTTCAGTTCTTTTGTATATATACCTAGAAATGGGATTTTTAAGTGGTTCTTGTATATTTTAACATTATGTTTTTCCCTTTTTTTATTACAGTATTTTTAAGTACAGAGCTTCAAGCTTTACAGATACTGCAGAACAAGAAACATAAAAATTCTCAGTTAGATAAAAACAGTGAAATTTATCAGGAAGTTCAAGCTATCTGTGATACTCTTGGTGTACCCAAGTCAGCAACTTCTGACATTCCGCTTATGCTAAACCAAGTGGAATCAAAGGTACTGTATTTGTTTTATTTTTCATTTCCCAAAAATGGAATTAAATGCTAACATGTAAATGTTGCATTAAAAATGAAAATATTTCCTTTAAGATACATTCTATTTCTGGAGAAGTGTATCTTCCTGTAAACCAAATTTTGGGTTTTGAATTAATATGCATGTGATTTAATTTACCTATAGCTAATATTCAGGAATTAGATCTTTTTTTTTTTTTTTTTAAGATTTTATTTATTTGTTTGACAGACAGAGATCGCAAGTATGCAGAGAGGCAGGCAGAAAGAGAGAGGGGGAAACGGGCTCCCTGCTGAGCAGAGAGCCCGGTGCGGGGCTCGATCCCAGGACCCCGAGATCATGACCTGAGCGGAAGGCAGAGGCTTTAACTCACTGAGCCACCCAGGTGCCCCAGGAATCAGATCTTAATGAGTGAGGGCCCTTAGGCCTTTCCAGAGTTTTCTGTGCTAGAAATCACTTTGCAAGTTAAAGGATCCCTTTCCTAAATAAAGTTGTGTTGTAGTATAATGAAAGAAGTAGAGTAATCCTCCAAAGTCAAAGGCAGACTACATTTAAAAAAATATTAATGCAGAATTGTAGCATGGTTGTCTTTGGCAGTGAGCAAGCAGTTTCTGGTGGATAGGTGTTTAGTAAGTGTTTGTTGTATAGAGAATGAGTGAATGAGTTACCTGATATAGTTAAAAATAACCACAAACTGTACACCTTAAACTTTTTTGAAAATTTCTTTTCAGTTATTAAACTACCTGCCCTTCTTCCCTGTTGAGCCACATATTAGAGAGAATGCTACTCTTGCACACCAAATTCCAGCCTAGTTTCTAGGAGTCCTCTAGGGGAATAATACAGGATTTATTTTAAAAGCAAAGAACACTTGCACTCTCAAGAATAGGTACTAGGTAAACTCCATTTTTAGACACACTGTTATACTAAATCCGTGAATAAAATAGCTTTGCTTTGATAATTTTTGAACTGAAAAAATAGATTTGTCTTCATTGAATGTAAGATAATTTTGGTATCATTTAGATGAAAAAACCCCATTTTAAAAACATTTTTTTCTTTTTTGTGAAACCTGCAGACCAAAGAATAACACTGTGAATCGCTCAAAAACATTGTTTTGGAATTAACAAGTTACTCTTCAGTGTTTATTTTCTCTTTTCATCTGGATTAAGAATGATATGGAATTGGCTAAAATGTCTAGGATTATTTCAGATTGAGACAGATTTCTAGGCTCTTTCTAATCTTCCCATGCCTCTACATGTTGATCCCAAAGAGGCTTTTCCCTTTTATGGGTCTCAGTTAGTATTAAAAATACCCCAAACCTTTTGTTTCCCTACTTGAAGTAGGCTATAATACCTGTGTTCAGATGCTGGCAGGTTAATTATAAGGTAGTTGTTACTTGGCCATTGTGGCCAAATATTTACTTTAAAAGATATTTTTCTCCATTCGGTTCCTATCAGAAGCAAAAATTTCCTTATTATACGTGTGATGTGTCCAGAATACTCTGTCACCATCGGCAAAGAAAATTATTATTTTCTAACTTGAAGCTGCTCAGATGTGAATCTAATGTAATTATAGTAATATAATGACAGACCTACAGCATTTACTGTTCTAAGTGTTTATATATAATAACTCACATTTCTCACATTATAGATAATGAGGTAGTTACTATTATTCTCTATAATAGCCATATGAGGAAATATTTAATAAATGGGACAAGTATGTTTCTGAGCAGTAGTGGTAGACCTGAGGTTTGAACACAGGCAACTTCCAGAGTCTGTGCTCTTAACTCCCTCTCTATTTGGATTTAATTCTGAAACTTACTAAAACTGTTGTCCAGTGTTGAAATCCTGAGAGAGGAGCTGAATGTGATTATGTGTAAGAAGTTGTAAGTATACATTCAGAATCCTACATGAGTGAGGAGTTACAAATCATACTTTTAGTAATACATGGAATGATTAAAGTTGGAGTTATATACAATATTTGGGAAATCTACAGAAGTTGACTATCTTAAGAAAATAATTCTTGGGGCTCCTGGCTGACTCAGTCTTTAAGCATCTGCCTTTGGCTCAGGTCATGATCCCAGGATCCTGGGATCGAGCCCCACATCAGGCTCCCTGCACGGCGGGAAGCCTGCTTCTCCCTCTTCCACTCCCCCTGCTTGTGTTCCCTCTCTCACTGTCTCTCTCTCTCCCCCTATCAATTAAATAAATAAATAAAATCTTAAAAAAAAAATTCTTAATGATATGTAAGAATTGGATCATTGTACAAGCATATTTGCTGTGAGGCTAAGAAAGGTTAAGCTTTGGGGCTCTTCATTTGCAGAAGTTCTTTCTAAGCTAATTTTTAAAAAATAGCTTTCTGAAGATACAGTTTACATATCAAATCTACTCATTTAAAGTAGGTCAATTTTAGTATTTTTAAGTTATGTTTAGTGTATTTAGAGGCACAACCATCATCCGAATAGAATTTTAGAACATTTCCATCACCCTCAAAAAAACCTTATGCCCATTTACAGTCACTCGCCATCATCACCACGTTTCTGAACTAATTTTGTGTTCAAAAATTTTAACTGTTTTTCTGAAGAGTGCCCCTAACATTAAATAAGCTTCATATTCCTCAAAAATCTCTTGATTATTTTCCCTAGTTACCTTATAACTAAGAAACCGTAGATAGACCATTTGGTTTTAAAATTGTTTCTTTAGATAAAGTTACTTAAGATAGGAGCATGAGCCCAACTTAGGCTATTATTTTTCAGTCATTTTCTTAGGGATAAATTATTATTATTGGAATGGGTGATATTGCTAAAGTAAAAACAAATGTCTGATATTTTGTTCACTAAAATAAAAGTGTTTCTTTGTAAAAGTAACCAAGTGTATATGTGGTCACTATAATTTGGAGGGATTGCTCTCCTAGGTTGTCTTGCTGAACTGTGAAACCAGAATGCTTAGAATTGTACCGTGTATAAGAGTGTGCATAAGAATGTGCCATTTCAAGGAGAAATTCCGAAAATTATTTCACATAAGACCATACAGATTCTCATAGTATAACCTTTCAGCAGCTGCTTCTGTAGTCATCTGTGTATATTATTTCTTACTCTGGAAGAGAGCTGTGCTGTAGTTTGAATTAATTAATGCATCTTTGAAAAAGATAATCTACATTGTGGTGATATTCTTTCTTGGTATGTGAAGGGGAATTTCAGTTACTTCACTTTAACATTTCACTTATTTTTTGGCATTCAAAACAACATTTTAAGAAAGAATAAGATTGTTTTAAATTGGAGATATACATTTTCACTATCTTCTATATTTACTTTTAGGTGAAAGATATACTCTCAAAAGTCCAGAAAAATCATGTGGGAAAACCACTGCTGAAAATTGACTTAAATCTGCAACAAGCGGTAAACTCCCTCCCTTTATTAGAGTAGTGAACACGGCTTAATTTTGTTACTGGACACCTAATTTTACAGTAGGTAGCATGTGTGTATTATTTTGGAGAATTGATATCCTAGAGTAATAGGTCATAACATTTCTTCAGTCAGATTGTAAAGTAGTTTTAATAATGCTTGGCCAAGAGTATGTATATCACCCAATATGTTAGCATAGTTGTGATTTGAAAAGGTTAGTAGCTCAGAGTCAACAAGGTAGAAATTTGGGGTATTTTTCTTTCTTTATTGGTCGACCATTTAGCAAGTAGATATTTTACTTAACATGCTTAAAGGTGAGGTAAAGTCTCCCAATGTAAGAGTTTAATTCTTATGTTTACTATCTTCTGAATATCATAAATGTTCTATCAGATACTCTTTATTATGTAAAAAATTTTACCTAAAGTCTCATGGGAACAGAAAGTAGTCACCAAGTACAATATCTTTTGAATCAGTAGGAAGTACTGAGTACAGTTTTTCAATTTTCTTTCTGGGCTATTCCAGAAAGAGTGTAAAGTTTATGATTTTTGTTTCTGAATTCTTTAGGAACAACTGGAAAGAATCAATGATGCGCTTTCTTGTGAATATGAGTGTCGCCGGCGGATGCTAATGAAACGGTTAGATGTGACTGTGCAGTCCTTTGGTTGGTCTGATAGAGCAAAGGTAAGACTGTTTTCCCATTTGTGTCCTGTAGGTGGTACTCTGTGACAGCTCTTCAGGCTGTCTTGTCTCTTATTGTATAACTTGCCACATTTGCACTGACCATTCTGTCTGAAGCGCATGCCCAGGCCAACTGCTGGTCTTATATAATGATCCTAGTCTTTTGTAAATTCTGTCTGCAGATACCTTAATTTCTCTCCAAATCTCTCACATTTATTTTAAACTCCTAGATGTGATTTATGCAATGATATTCATAAAGAAAAGGACATTATATGAGACAGTGACATAGAATGAGCAACTGGTCAAGAAAGCAGAATATTGGAATAAGTACAGGTAGTACAGATACCAGAACAAGTCTTCTTAAAAGTGTCTAAGGCTGTGAACTGTGTTCTAGTTGAAGAGGACATTGGAGGCCAGATAATGAATATATTCACATAGTCCTGGAATGCTGTCTCCCATCACTCCCATTTTATGCCTTTAATCTGTACCCAGGCTTCATCTGGGCACTCTGCTCCACTCTGCATCATATTTTAGAAACTCTCCAGTTAGCTGGGACATTATAGGGCTCACCACATTTGCTTCTCCTGTTTCAGGGATTACTGTTTTGTGCTCCTCGATGTCTAGATTCTGAAAATCATTGCTTTGTGTAGGTTGTCCACTTTGCTAGTTGTTTGAGGTAGGAGGGTAAATCTGGTGCCTCTTATCATCACAACATCATCATCATCATCATTATTACATTTTTTATATTGACTTGGCAGTTCCTCTGCCCCACGTTGTATCAGCTGGGGTCACTTACGGAGCTTCGTTAAGCTGGTGCTTGGACTAGGCTGGAATATTCAAGGTGGTTGTCTCATATATCTGGCTTCTGCTGAGTGCTAGGGTGCTTTTGTTATCTTCTTGGTTCTTATGTGGTCTCTGTCTCCATGTGGTGTCTTGTATTGGTTTCCTATGGCTGCTGTAACAAATCAGCATACACTTAGTGGCTTAAATAATAAACATTAATTCTCTTACAGTTCTGGAGGTCAGAAGTCCTAAAATGAAGGTAATAACCAGGTTAACTTCAGCGAGGTTAAGTTAGCATTCCTCCCAGATGCTTCAGGGGAGAATCTGTTTACTTTGTATTCCCTAGCTCCCAAATGCCACCTGTGTACCTTTCTCTTGATTTCATCCTCTTATCTTCAAAACCAGTAGTGTGAGATCTTCCATTCTCTCTCTCTCTCTGCTTCTTTTGTCACATCACCTTTTGTTTCTCTCTTATAAGTATTCCTATGATTATAGTGGACCCACCTGGATAATACAGGATAATCTCTCGATCTGGAAATCTTTGAGTTAATGACATCTATGTCTGCAAAGTAACATATTCACAGGTTCCAGGGATTAGGATATGCACATCTTTGGGTGTCATCTTCCTTCTACTGGATTTTGTTTTTTCTTGCATTTTTTTTTTTTTTCGTAAAGATTCCACCCATTTATTTGACAAACAGAGATTACAAGTAGGCAGAGGCAGACAGAGAGGCGGGTGGTGGGGGGAAGCAGGCTCCCCACTGAGCAGAGAGCCTGATGTGGGGCTCGATCCCAAAACCCTGGGACCACGACCTGAGCTGAAGGCAGAGGCTTTAACCCACTTAGCCACCCAGGTGCCCCTCTTAGTTTCTTTCTTTATGGTAGTTTTCTTCAAATGCAGGACAGTTCTTGGTTGTTCCTATTTAAGAGCAAGACACTGAAAAAAACTGTGTGTTTGCTTTTTAGATTTCATATATACGTGATTTCACATATGTGTTATATATATTTCAAGTAAGTGAAATCATAATGTGTTTCTCTTGGTGTGGCTTAATTCACTTAGCATTATACCCTCTAGATCCATCCAGGTTGTTATAAATGACAAGACTTCTTTCTTTTATATAGCTGAATAATAATCCATTATTCATGTATATGTGTGTATATATATACACAGACAGCCTCCGCACATCTTTTGTATCCATTCATCTGTCAGTGTCCACTGAGCTGTTAGGTTGCTTTCATATCTTAGCTATTGTAAATAATGCTACAGTGAACATAGGAGTGCATAATCTTTTCAAATTAGTGTTTTTGTTTTCTTTGGGTAAGTACCCAGAAGTGGTATTGCTGGATCGGTCCTATTTTTAATTTTTTAAGGACCCTGAATCCTGTTTTCCACAGTGCCTACACAATCCATGTTTCAACCAATAGTACATGGGGGTTCCCTTTTCTCCATATCCTTGCCAACACTTTTTGTTTCTTGTGTTTCTGATAATAGCCATTCTGACAGGTGTGAGGTGATATCTCATGGTGGTGATTTGTATTTCCCTGATGATGAGTGATGTTGAGCATATTTTCATGTGTCTCTTGGCTGTCTGCATGTCTTTCAGGTCTTCTGCCCATTTTTTAATCTAATGATTTTTGATACTGAGTTGTATGAGTACTTTATATCTAACATTTTTTGGATGTTAAACCTTTATTGGTAACATCATTTGCATATTAACTTCTCATATTCAGTAGGTTGCTGTTTAATTTTATTGGTTTTCCTTGCTGTGCATAAGCTTCCTTATTTAATGTTGTCTCATTTGTTTATTTTATTTTTTTGCTTTTACTGTCTCTGCCTGACTAGACAGATAAAAAAACAAAACAAAAAAACCCTGCTAAAACTGATCCCAAAGAGCTTACTGTTCTCTTTTAGGAATTTTATAGGTTCAGTTCTTATTTTAGATCTTTAATCCATTTTGAGTTTATTTTTATGGATGATGTAGGAAGGTAGTCCAGGTTCATTCTTATGCATGTAGCTGTCCAGTTTTCCTAGCACCATTTATTGAAGAGACTGTCCTTTCCCCATTGTATATTCTTGCCTCCATTGTATGTTAGTTGACCATATAAGCATGGGTTTATTTTTGGGCTCTCTATTATGTTACGGTGATCTATTTGTCTGGTTTTTGTGCTAATACCATAGTTTATAATCAGGGAGTGTGATATGTCCAGCTTTGTTCTTTCTCACAATTGCTTTTGCTATTTGGTATCTTTTCTGGTTGCATATGAATTTTAGTACTATTTTAGTAGTAGTAGTCTGGTTCTATGAAAAATGCCATTGGTGTTTTTATAGAGATTGCATTGAATCTCTAGATTGCTTTGAGTTGTATGGACATTTTAAAAAAATTATTTTTGTTAACATATAATGTATTATTTGCCCCAGGGGTACAGGTCTGTTAATCGTCAGGCTTACACATTTCACAGCACTCAGCATAGCACATACCCTCCCCAGTGGCCATAACCCAGCCGCCCTATCCCTACCCCCCCACCCCCAAGCAACCCTCAGTTTGTTTTGTGAGATTAGGAGTCTCTTATGGTTTGTCTCCCTCCTGATCCCATCTTGCTTCATTTTTCCCTTCCCTACCCCCCACAACTCCCTGCCCTACTTCTCAAATTCCTCATATCAGAGAGATCATATGATAATTGTCTTCCTCTGACTTATTTCGCTCAGTGTAATACCCTCTAGTTCCATCCATGTCGTTGCAGATGGCAAGAGTTCCTTTCTTTTGATGGCTGCATAATATTCCATTGTGTATGTATTGAGTAGTATGGACATTTTAACAATACTAATTCTTCTAATCCTTGAGTATGGTATATCTTTCCATTTATTTATATTGTCTTCAGTTTCTTTTATCAGTGTCTTATAATTTTCATTGTACAGATCTTTTCATTCCTTAGTAAATTTATTCCTAGGTTTTGTTTTGTCTTTATGCAATTGTAAATGGAATTATTTTCTTAATGACTCTTTCAGATAATTATTAGTATATAGAAACACAACAGATTTCTGTGTATAAATTTTCTATCCTGCAACTTTACTGAATTCATTTATTAGTTTTAATAGGTTTTTTTGGTGGAGTCCTTAGGGTTTTCTGTATGCAATCTCCTGTCATCTACACATAATGACAGTTTTGCTTCTGAACTTTCAGTTTGGATGCCTTTTTATTCTCCTTGCCTAATACCTGTGGCTAGCACATCTAGTACAATGTTGAGTAACAGTAGCAAGAATTAGGCATCCTTGTTCTGTTCCTGATCCTAGAGGAAAAACTTTCAGCTTTTCACTGATGAGTGTGATGTTTACAATGGGTTTGTCATATATGGCTTTTATTATGTTGAAGTACGTTACCCATTTAGTTGAGAGTTTTTATCATTAATAAATGCTGAATTTTGTTAGATATTTTTTCTGCATCTATTGAGATGATCATACAATTTTTTTAAAAAAAGGTTTTATTTATTTATTTGACAGAGAGAGAGAGCGAGAGCAGGAACACAAGCAGGGGGAGTGGGAGAGGGAGAAGCAGGCCCCCTGCAGAGCAGGGAGCCCAATGCCGGGCTCGATCCCAGGACCCCAGGATCATGACCCAAGCCGAAGGCAGACACTTAATGACTGAGCCACCCAGGCGCCCCAGATCATACGATTTTTATCCTTCATGTCACTAATGTGGTATATCACATTTGATTTGCAGATGTTAAACCATCTTGTATCTGTAGAATAAATCCCACTTGATTATGTATTTTTAATGTATTGTTGAATTCCTTTTGCGAATCATCTGTTGAGAAGTCTTGATTCTATGTTTATCAGGGATATTGGCCTGTAATTTATTTTTGTTAGTGTCCTTGTCTGGTTTCAGGTGAACGGTGGCCTTTAAAAATGAGTATGGAAGGGGCGCCTGGGTGGCTCAGTGGGTTGAGCCGCTGCCTTCGGCTCAGGTCATGATCCCAGGTCCTGGGTTCGAGCCCCACATCGGGCTTTCTGCTCAGCAGGGAGCCTGCTTCCTCCTCTCTCTCTGCCTGCCTCTCTGCCTACTTGTGATTTCTCTCTGTCAAATAAATAAATAAAATCTTTAAAAAAAGAAAAAATGAGTATAGAAGCATTCCGTCCCCTTCAGTTTTATGGAATAGTTGGAGAAGGATATTAATTCTTCTTTAAGTGTTTGGTAGAACTTAGCTGTGACACTCTTTGATCCTGGACTTTTTTTTTCTTGGGAGTTTTTTTTTGTTTTTTTTTTTTTGTTGGGAGTTTTTTGATGACTGATTCAATTTCATTGCTAATAATCAGTGTATTCATATTTTCTGTTTCTTCATGGTTCAGTCTTGGAAGATTGTACATTTCTAGGAATTTATTGTTTCTTTAAGTTGTCCAATTTATTGGCATGGAGTTGTTCAATAATAGTCTGTTATGACACTTTGTATTTTGGTACTATTGATTGTAACTTCTCTTTCATTTCTAATTCTGTTTGGGCTCTTTCTTTTTTTCCTCGATGAGTCTGACTAAAGGTTTGTCAATTTTGTTTATCTTCAGAGAATCAGTTCATTGTTTCATTGTCTTTTCTTTCTTTTTTTTTTTTAAGTCTGTAGTGCATTTATTTCTGTTCTGATCTATATTATTTCCTTTCTTCTGCTAGCTTTGGGCTTTGTTGTCGTTCTTTTTCTAGTTCCTTTAGGTGTAGCATATTTGAGGTTTCTTTTGTTTTTTCAGGTAAGCCTGTATTGCCATGGACTTCCCTCTCAGAACAGCTTTTTTGCATCCCATAGATTTTGGAATGTTTCCATTTTCATCGTCTCAGTATTTTTAAGTTTTCTCTATGATTTCTTCATTGACTCTTTGGTTGTTTAATACATGTTGCTTGGTTTCCACATTTTGTTTTTTCCAGTTTTCTTCTTGTAATTGATTTCTAGTTTGGTGCAGTTGTGGCTGGAAGAGATGGATGGTATGATTTCAGTCTTAAATTTATTGATACTTGTTTTGTGGCTTATCATCTGTTCTATCCTGAGGAATGTTCCACATACCTTTGAAAAGAATATGTATTCTGATTTTGTATGGAATGTTCTATGTATATTTTTTAAGTCCATTTGGTCTAATGTGTTTTTTAAGGCCAATGTTTCCTTGTTGATTTTTCTGTTTGGATGATCTATTCATAGTTGTAAGTGGGGTGTTGAAGTCCCCCACTATTACTGTATTGCTCTCAACTTTTCCTTTTATGTCTGCTAATTTGCTTTATATATCTAGGTGCTCCTGTGTTGGGTTCATAAATATTTACAAATGTTATGTCCTGTTGTTGGGTATCCCCCCTTTTCGTTATATAATACCCTGGTTTATCTTTCATTATGGTCTTTGTTTTTGTTTTGTTTTTAAGATTTTTTATTTATGTATTTGAGAGAGGGAGAGAGCAGCAGAGGGAGAAGCAGGCTCCTTGCTGAGCAGGGAGCCCGATGTGGGGCTCAATCCCAGGATCCTGTGATCATGACCTGAGCTGAAGGCAGATGCTTACTTGACTAAGCCAACCAGGTGTCCCTGTTCTTTGTTTTAAAGTCTGTTTTGTCTGATACAAGTCCACACTTGGACTTGTGGTGTCCAGCTTTCTTTCCTTTTCCATTTGAATGTAATACCTTTTTTTATTCCATTATTTTTAGTCCCTGTGTATCTTTAGATCTGAAGTAAGTCTCTTATAGGCAGCATATAAATGGATCTTGTTCTTTTATCTGTTCAGCCATCCTGTGTGTTTTGACTGGAGTTTATTTTATTAACATTTTAAGTATTATTGATATGTGTGTTGCCATTTTTGCCAGAATTGCCTTTTTGTTAATTGTTTTCCAGTTATTTTTGTAGTTCTTCACTGTCTTTTCTTCTTGCCTTGCTCTCTTTCCTTGTAGTTTGATGCCCTTCTGTAGTCTTATGTTTGTCTTCTCTTTGCTTTATTTTTTGTGTATCATAGGTTTTTGGTTTTGGTTACCATGAGTTTTATATATAACAACCTGTGTATATAATGGTCTTTTTTAAGCTGATGGTCACTTGGAATGAGTTGATGAATGCATACTAAAAGCACTACATTTTTTTACTTCCCATCCCCACCAACATTGTATGTTTTTGGCATCGTACATTATATCATTTTATTTTATGTATCCTTAACTAATTACTGTAGTTATAGTTGATTTTACTACTTTTGTCTTTTAGCCTTCATACTAGCTTTATAAATGGTTGATCCACTACCTTAATTATATAATTGCCTTTACCAGTGAGATTTTTTTCTTTTATATATTATTTCTAGTCATGGCTTTTCATTTCTGCTTAAAGAATCCTTTTAACATTTCTTATAAGATCTGTGTAGTGTTGATGAACTCTGTTAGCTTTTGTTTGTCTGGGAAATTCTTACCTCCCTGCTAATTCTGAATGATAACCCTGCTGGATATTCTTGGTTTTAAGTTTTCCTTTCAGCACATCGAATAGATCATGTCACTCCTTTCTGGCCTGCAAGAATTTTGCTGAAAAAAATCAGCTAATATACTTATGAATATACTTATGGGAGTTTCCTTGTATATAACTAGTTGTTTTTACTCTTGTCTTTAAAGTTCTCTCCTTATCTTTAGCTTTTGATATTTTACTTATATGTTGTGGTATGGATCTCTTTGTTTGGGACTCTTATTGCCTCTTGGACCTGGATGTCCCTTTCGTTCCCAGGTTAGGGAAGTTTACAGCCATTATTGTTTCAAATAAGTTTTTTGCCTTTTTTCTCTTTTCTCCTTCTGGGACCCCTATAATGCAAATATTGGTACATTTGATGTCTTGGAGTTCCCTTAAACAATCCTCATTTTTAAAAAGTCTTTTTGCTTTTTGTGTTGTGAGCAGGTGATTTCCACTACCTTATCTTCCAGGTCACTCTCTGTTCTTCTCATTTAATATGCTTTTGATTCCCTCCTCTCTTCTTTATTTCATTTATTGAGTGTTTCAGCTGTGATTGGTACAGTCTTACACTGTTGAAAATCTCACTTCACCTGTTTTTCTCCTGAGTTTGATGAGCATCTTTATGCCCATTACTTTGAACTGTTTCAGATAGATAACTTCTGTTTCATTAAGATCTTTTACTGGGTTTTGTTTTTTATTTCATATGGAATGTATTTTTCTGTTTCCTCATTTTGTCTGACTCTCTCTGTATGTATTAGGCAAATTGGCTGCCTCTCCCAGTCTTAAAGGACTTTGTGACTTTATGTAGGTGATGTCCTGCTGGGTCCAGAAGTGCACTTCCTCTCGATCACCAGTGCCACCTGCTCAAGGGGCATTGTCTGTGTGAGCTGTGTATGGGACTCCCATTATTTATGGGAGTCTGCCTGTGAATGAGGCTCTCAGTGGAGCACTGCCAGCATTAGCACATTAGATTGAGACTTCCAAGATGGCACCTGCAAACATCAACACTAGCAAAGTAGAATGTGATCTCAAAACTGTCACATAACAGTGTTTCCATCCCTAGAGTATATCTCAACAATTGCCTGCCTCTCTGTGCCTGCCAGGCACCCCCAGGACTAGAGAGTGGACACGTTTACCCATGGTCTGGGTTCTTTTCCAACCTGTGTTTTATCTTTGGGTTCTGGGCTCAGTGAGCCCTTTAAGAACAGATTTTCTCTTCTGTGTAGCTTAGTGGTTTTCCTGGTTGTAATCTCTGTTTCCAAAGTCTAACTTTGGGGGGCTTATCTCTCTTGTGCAGGATATAATTCTTGGAGTGCCTCTGTTGAGCTCTAACCCTTCACTCCTCAGGGAGACATTCCATGTTTTTGAGATTCTTTCCCAACTGTGGATGGCTGTAGCTGGTGTGGGTTTTTTGGTTTTTTTTTCCCCTTGGGTGAAAGGAGGTCTCCGCCACTCCTACTTCTCTTGATGCTGCCTCTTAGTTCCTCTTTGTGGAGGCTCTATTTATTCAGTTTTCAGAGCTTTTTCTGAGGGAATTACTCCTCATGTATCTGTGTATCTGTGTATTTGTTTTGACCAGGGGAGGAGGTGAGTTTCGGGATCCTCTTATGCCACTATCTGAACCCTCCTCTGAGAAAAAAATTTTAGCATGGTAATCGAATAGCTATAAGGCAGAGTTGTAGACTATCATTCATGTCTTTTCTCTCAATAAACATTTATTCAGCACCTCATATGTGTCAGGCATTATGATGTACCTGGTTCTGGATGAGCATTTCAGTATCCTATATGATCAGGTATAGAACATTTTTAGAAGATCTCTGTATCCACCATACCTAATCAGCTTCTCAGATGGGGTAAGCCTGTTTGTGTTCTCCATGTGCACCAGGATAAACTCCAGAAATGTGTGTGTGTGTGTGTGTGTGTGTGTGTGTGTGTGTGTCCATGTCACTGGAGTGACTGTTGTATGCAAGGTACCCAACTCTAAGAGCTGTGAGTTAACAAAGAAGTAGATGACATGATTGGGGACCTCAAGAAATGGAATAAAGTTCAGATGTTGGGAGAATTTTATTCACCTCTGATAACTTTAAATGGAGTTGCTTTATGTATTGGGTCTCCAGTTTAATATGATAGAATTTTCTTTTTTTAAAGATTATTTATTTGAGAGAGAGAGAAGGAGAGTGTGCCCATGACTGAGTGTGGGTAGGGTGGAAGAGCAGAGGCAGAGGGAGAAGCAGACTCCTTGCTGAGCTGGGAGCCTGATGCAGGCCTTGATCCCAGGACCCTGAGATCATGACCGAGCCAAAGGCAGGCACTTAAGTGGCTGAGCCACCCAGGTACCCCTTAACCTGATAGAATTGTAATGAGAAAAAGGAATTTGAGAATATAAGGAAAATTGCAAAATGTAGTGCATTAAAGGTGTCTTAACATGCTAATTTAGGATGTTTTCACTATTGTCCTTAAATTTACCCAGAAATCCAAAATGAGTTTTGTTATGTTGTTTTAACATTAAGAGGGACAGTTCATTCCAACACCATTTAAAACACTGTAGACATGTTGACTCTTTCCTAGCCTTAAACTTGGGGACTTTGAGAAAATATGCCTTTAGGCAATACCTTGATAATTATCTTCTCATCTTGGTCTTTTTTTCATCATGTTTAGGTCAAAAATTATCTTTTTGTTCTTTATTCCTTAGTCTGGATGATTTCTCAAAATTCTTCTTAGGCTATTTTAGGTCAGTTTTGTCCTTTCAGTTGATCCTTTCCAATTAATTATATGAATACATGCAATTATACACGAGTTTTCTTGTTAAATTTAATATATTGTTGTCATTTCACCCCATTTCATGTGTCTGAGATTGTTGAATGACTCATTAAATATTGTTCTGCAGCGTTTAAACTCTTTATAGAATATTTTATCATATAAGTATACTGTATTGCTACTGAGGTTTTCTTTAATTTTGTCTGACCCTCTAATGATATGCTCAGCAGTTAAATTTTTGTTCATGTCCATGTATTCTTAAAATGGAATTTCTTGATGAAACAGTATGTATAAATAGATTATAATGTTTTGATGCATACTCTAGAATTGCCCTTTGGAAAGATTATATATATTTATTAGTCTGATATCTTCATTATTTTGCTAGTATTGAGATAAGACTGAGTATAATTATATAGTTTACTCTTTTTTCCACTGTATTATGATCATTGTCCCATACCTCTAAAGGTTTTAATATTCTTTTTAAAGTTAATTTTTAGGGAGCGCCTGGGTGGCTCAGTCAGTTAAGCGTCGACTTTGGCTCAGGCCATGATCCCGGGGTCCTGGGATCGAGTCCCATGTCGGGCTCCCTGCTCAGCTGGGAGCCTGCTTCTCCCTCTTCCTCTACCTGCCTCTCCTCCACTTGTGCACATGCTCTCTCACTCTCTCAAATAAATAGAAAATCTTAAAAAATTAATTTTTAATTTTTTTTGCAATAAAATTTGCCATCTTAAAGTGCACAGTTGGGTGGTTTTTGGTAAATTCACTGTATTTTCTAACCATTACTATTGTCTAATTCCAAAACATTTCCATCACCCTAAAAAGAAACATGTACTCATTAGCAGTCACTCCCAATACTCCCTATTTCCCTTCCCTGACAACTACCACTGTGATCTGCTTCTTTCTTTCTGGATTACCTATTCTGACAGTTCATGTAAGTGGAATAATATAGTATGTGGCATTTTATGTCTGATAGCTTAGCATAATGCTTTCAAGGTTTACCATTGTTACTGAATGTAGCAGTACTTCCTTTCAGTATCCTGTTTATGACTGCATTATATTTTATCATCTAATGATGCCATAATTTCTTATTTTAAACATTTTTTCCTGTATTAACTACTACTAGGAATATTAATGCATGTAACTTTTATTTGTAAATTGTAAGCTATATTCTTACGGTGGATTCCTAAGTGGAAATTTACTTTGTCAAAGGTTATGACAAATAATAAAAACAACCACTCTAAAAGGATGTTTTAAGGATTAAGGAAATGACTATTAAGTGGACCGTATCCTGGCACATTTACTAAGTACTCAAGGAATGTTAACTGTTAAGACAGTGATGATGATTTCATATTACATATTAATATCTGGTAGAACTCTTCTTTTTCAAAATTCTTTAAGTTATAATTACATATTTAGCTTCTGGATAACTTTAGATGCCTTTTTCCCCCCCTCCATCCTCTAAAAAAAAATTCCATTAGTATTACAGTAAATCTGTAAGTTAATTTGGGGGGAAAATGACAATACTCAATGTCCCTATCTAGAAACTTGGCATTTCTCTCGATTCATTCAAGTTTTCTTTTTGTTTTTAAAAACCTTACTAATGTTTCCTTCTTAAAGGTCCTATATGTGTTTTTGGTTAAAGTTATTTTTAAGTATTTTTTTTGTTAGCTAGTACTGATGGAATCTTTTTTGTGTGTTATTTTTTAATGACTTGTTATTGGTAATTATGTATTTTTTGGCACCTGTTGGTCTGTTTTTTTTCATTCTGCATACAAACGATGAGATTTAAATGTTTTATTCTTTTCTGTTTCTTCTTGCGTTATCTTCTTATTCTTTATTCTTTCTGAAGATGGTGATTGCCATTGTTCTTTTATTGAAATGTTCTTTGGCTCTTTTTTCCTCTATCTTTGGTTATTTAGGTAAAAACAGATGACATAGCAAGAATTTACCAGCCTAAGCGTTATGCTTTATCACCCAAGACAACGATTACACTGGCACATCTGCTTGCTGCTCGTGAAGATCTGTCCAAGATCATTAGAACAAGTAGTGGCTCCAGCCGAGAGAAGACGGCATGTGCCATTAATAAGGTTGGTTTTTCTTTCAGTATAGTGGAGAATGAATTTATATCTTCATTTGATGTTTTTACTGATTTCAATCCATTTTTCTCTTACACCCTGGTAAACTTCTAGAACAGAAAGTGGCAAAATTATTTCAGTTTATCCAGGCTTTGTTATATTTTGCTTGTTCATGTTCATTTGAATCTCCATGTTCATAAGTCAAACCACAGTTTTATTTGAATTAGAGTAATTAAGAATTGATTTTATCAGTAACTTTAGCAGGAATTATTTGCCTTCTTTTCAAGAATGTATTTATTTTTTGTCAGTAAAAATCTGCAGGAGTTGTTTCAGGTACTGACAGGTTCCTTATATCCTTGGTGTAAAGGAAGAGTACATGCTTTGGAGACCTATAGGTCTGGATTCATATTCCAGTTCTGTCATTTACATAGACCTTGGGTAGGTTAGTGAATCTTTTGGAGGTTCCATTTTCTGAGTTTAAATTTATAAAAACTTCCCAGAAAACAATTTGGCCATTTTCTGATGAAGAGTATAGATCCATTTCTCCAACATTGCTTTAAAACAAGCTCAAAGAGATTGAATCTTTTACAACAGCAGCGATGGCGATAATCTAGATTTGTCAGTTTGACTGGCATGGACTCTGTATTTAGAGCACTTTATGTATTTAGAGCAAAAAGAAGGGATTTGGGCAATTTTGAAACATTGTTACTCAGCAAAAAAAGTGTACTTGATAAAGTATATCTTGCTGTTGGGGTGGTGGTGTATAAAGTTGACTTGTTGATTATTGCTAAGTTAGTCACCAGTGTTTGTTCCTCCCTCTTCTATTTTAGATCAGCCTCCTCTGCCTTTTGAGACTATTCCGTCTTTAAATATGCTACTTAGTATCTTGTATCAGGTCATGATCTAGTCTGATGGGATCAAGAGTTCTACTTTAAGTGACATTGCCCATCTCTTTTCCAAATTTATAATTTGTAGTCTATTTGAAGGCAATTTTATCAGTTCTTGGAGCAGTGTCCCCATGTGGTCACCAACATAGCACCTTTGTTTTGTGGAGAGACCAGTGAAAATAACCACCAAGAAAAGCTGGGTTTTTTGCATTTGGTAATTAGGACATATTATTGGTGACTTGAAGAGAATGTTTGCATTCTTCCAACATTGCCCCCCAGTAAGGATGTTGTACTTTTTGTCTTTAATTTATGACATAAATTACTAAAAAATGGTTTTGATTAGAGGATCAATGGAAGTAGAATCAAACCGATTTGTAAGTCATTTTGGTTGAGGCAGTTACTGTTTTACCTTCTTTCCTGAAAGAGACGAGCAGGAAGCTAGTCTCCTAGCTTTCTTTGTTAGCACTGTCTGTATTTATGGGCATATAAAGTAGCCCCTTTCTACAGAAGCCTGGGGACTTAAAATCAAACTCTTCCTGGCTTATCCTTCAAGTATTGTGAAGCATGGTTAAGAGAGCCTATCGAAACTTTATTTTCTCTATGATAATATAGTATATAGTATCATCATTGAAAATTCGTGAGCTTAAGTTTCATAAGAAAGGAATAGTTCATTGAGAATCCCTGTATCTTTAGAGAGATAACCTTGGATTATAGTCCTATTCATCTCTAACATCTCATTAAATTCACATGTTACCATATATACTTAATACTTTTAAAATAACATGTGTTTAGGAATAGAGTTTTTTATTGGGTAATCCATGACCAAATGAATGGCAGTGGAAAGTCCAGAGTTGTGTATAAATAGATACAAAGTTCATGAATATAGGGTATATAATTTATGTATATTGAAATTAATTTGCTAAAAATGTTTTAGTATGGTGGGTACTGCATTTGTTACAGAATTTGGAAACAAACTTGAGCAAGAGAAAATTAACAAGCCCTTAAGTTTCAGCAATATTCCCCAGATTTTTTTTTTAATTTTTAAAAAAATTTTGTCAGAGAAAGCACAAGAGGGGGAGCAGCAGGCAGAG
Source organism: Lutra lutra (assembly GCF_902655055.1). Taxonomy (NCBI): domain Eukaryota; kingdom Metazoa; phylum Chordata; class Mammalia; order Carnivora; family Mustelidae; genus Lutra; species Lutra lutra. The sequence goes on from NC_062284.1 coordinate 58,330,623, forward strand.
GGAGAAGCAGACTCCCCACTGAGCAAGGAGGCCGATATGGGAATCAGTCCCAGGACCCTGGGATCATGACCTGAGCCGAAGGCAGATGCTTAACCGACTTGAGCCACCCAGGCTTCCCTTCGCTGGCTTGTTTAAAAGTAGTCCACACTGTGAGGAATTTGTCATACATTACATTTCTATTTTCATTATTAATTCATGCTGCTTGTCTGATGCTTTCATGTCCTTAAATATTTGGCTTCTGTTTCTTTATTAGAACAATAAGTTCAATATCACTTGACTCCTTTATATAAATTGTAAGTTCTAAAATATTAGAAACTGAAAGACAGTGTTTCTTCACACAGGTGTTGATGGGAAGGGTGCCTGACAGAGGAGGACGGCCGAATGAAATTGAACCACCACCCCCTGAAATGCCCCCTTGGCAAAAGAGACAAGATGGCGGCGGAAGGGGTGGTTGGGGTGGTGGAGGTGGTGGGGGTGGTCGAGGAGGTGGTGGGGGTGGAAGAGGTGGTTGGGGAGGTGGGGGAGGTTGGGGAGGTGGTGGAGGAGGAGGTGGTGGAGGAGGAGGGTGGGGAGGAAGCGGGGGAGGGGGTGGTAGAGGAGGAGGTTTCCAAGGCAGAGGAGATTATGGGGGGAGGGGAGATTATGGTGGAAGAGGAGGGGGCTATGGTGGAAGAGGGGGCTATGGTGGAAGAGGTTATGGAGATCCATATGGAGGAGGTGGCGGTGGATATAGAAGATATTAAAATCTACCAAAATTAGATAGCAGTGCTTACTTCTTGGCAGAGACATTAGCTGTAGTGTTCTAGATAACATACTTGAATGTCATTTTTGAAGTAAACACCATGTTAGATACCCTATACCATTCTTGAATTGGGTTAATCTGTAAGAGCATTGTTTTATACTACCATTTGATCTCTTTAGAGTGATGATTTTTCCATATTCTGTGTACCCTTGAGCATGTCTTTTTAAAAAACAAAAAATGAGCAAAAATTATTTTTAAAAATGTAAATATTTATTACCATCATACTTGGAAAATGGAAAGTATTTTATTGTCATGATTGAATTTAGATTGTTACCTGTATTTTATTCAGGTTTGAAACATAAATTACCCAACTTGTAATGGAAAGGAATATAGACTATTGCCTCATCTGTATTCCTGTGGCTGTGTTTTGTATTTGATTATTATACTTTATGAAATAGGGAACGGGACTGATCTAATAGTTGTGTTCAATAGATAGTTGTCATGACTTGTTTGTTCTTTTATAGGCAGCAATTCCTCTGACCAGGGTTTCTGTTAAAGGTCCATTAACTGAAGCTTAAGCCTACTTTTTGCTATGCATATTTGATTTATTTTCCAGGTGGATTTGAAATCTGTGATTTTGTTTAAGAAAGCAAAGTTAAAGACCGAGGTCAGAATTACTCTAAAGGGATGAGGACAAGTAATAATTTTACATGGTGATGTAAAAAATATTCATCATATAAACCCGTCTCTTCATCATTTGTGCCATCACCTTAGGTGTTTGAATATTAAAAGCAGGCTGAGCTACATTGCTCAGGATTAGGGCAGTAATTGCCAGTGTCAGTCCATCAGAGGTAGGATCTCGGCATCCCTTGGAAATTCTGATTCATAGCTCAATTTGGGAAACAGAGTCAGGGAATGGTTACATGTGATTTGGTGGTTGGAGCAGGTTTGGAGATCAAGAGTTGTGAATTTCAATCATGGCACTAACCCAGGGGGTACTGTGGGCTGAAATGACCATAGTTCTCAAGGATTGATTTGTCCTCATTTGTCAAATGAGGAATGGTGACACTTGCACTCTTCTCAGATCATTTCATAAAGACCTGAGTACAAGTACCATTTATTGAGGGCTTGTTGTGAAGTGGGCCAAGTAACGCATTTTTCTCTTAGTATAGAGAGTTAGATAAGATAGTGACACACACTTTTTCATTCCTACTGTAAAATGTGTATCCCAGTGTGGGCTCTTGGTTGACCTGTGCGTAACAACTTTTTGTGATCTAGCAAACTCAACAGATAGAAAGATGTTTACCAGTGGACACATGGTATTTGATATTTGGCAGTTTCATTGTTGTTGTTTTGTTTTGCTTTATATAGTAAACCCTGTAGTGAAATCTAAAATAATGTTAAAACTTTAAATATTGTGTATATACTGCAGTCTTTGCCATGTATTTTTCAAGCTAACGCTTTAAAGGAATTTGTTCAGGATAGGAAAACAAACTTTAGATTATTTGTAAAAATAGATTTTAAAAATGTGTTTATATTTAATGAAGATACTTAATTTCATTTGTGATAGTTGGGAAAAAAGGATTCTTTTCAATAGCTATGAACTTTGAAAAATAAATAATTTTTAAAAGGATGTAATTAAAGACTACTGGAGTATAGTTGCTGATATAGAAGGGGTTTACAACTGCTTTCATCACTAAAGGTTTATGGTAAACAATGGCAGAAACATTCATTTATCCATTTCTGTAAGGTTTCCTCGTAACTTCATAGGAGTGCTGTTGAGTTACCCACTGTACTCACTGTAAATCTTACCTGATTTTATCATTCCTGGAATCCTATTGGAGCTGGAACCACTCCTATTTATATATTCCTATAAACTTCACTCAAATAAAAAACAGGGTGATCTAGACCCTAATATCTTATGCTCCCCTGGAAGGTAGGATTTTCATGATGTTCTTTTTTAAGAAAAAATTGTTTTGTAGAAGAGTGTGCTGAGCAGTATCTAGACTAACAGTAGGCAGTTTGGGGCTTTGATATAACAGCCATAATGGGAAAATGTTTTGTAAATTGAGTGCAGTACAAATGCAGAGTATGATGAATGGTACTTTACAGTTTCCTACAATCTAAAACTTTTTATGGGCCTCCTCTTCATTCCTTTTTGCCTGGATCTCAGTTTCATTTTCCCCTATTACCTCATTTATCCCCCCCCCCTCCCCCCCCGCTTTTTTTCCTCCCTGCCTTAGTCTAGCCTTTGGTATCTTAAGAGCACCTACAGACATGACTTAACTGAGAGATTCTGGATTAAAGTAACTAACCTCTTACCTGGACCTTATAAAGAATATGTGTCCCCATCCATTTTACACATAGCTCTCAGTAGAAGAAGGGACCAGGTGTTTTCTTTGAACCTATGGCCTTGTGTTCTGCAGATCAGGGAAACCTTGGTTCACTAAAGAGAAAAAAAAAACCTTTCAAACAAGAACGCTTAATTACCTATATTTATGTCAAGAGAAGGTATGATAACCCAAAAAAGATTTGTGACCAGGGAATCTTCTGAGCAATGAGATTATACCTTATAAGGAGCACAGGCTAGATTAATTTGGGACGGAATCTGGGGATGGAAGAAAGGAGGCAGTTTAATCTCTCCTTCAGGGTCAGGTTGTCAGTGTGACTTAAGTGTTAGGAATTGCCAAAATGAAAAATCACCCACATCTGAATGTACCAGAATGCATTCCATAGTGAATTTGAATGATTGAATTTACCCCCACTCCTCATTGGTTAGGTTAAACAAAAGTTGGCTGGGAATAAGAGGAAGTCATAGCTACTTCTTAATCACTCTAAGTAGTCATGAACACAAATGAATTGCTCTGGGTGGTCTACACTGGACTGAACTGTATTTCAGTGAACCAATTTCACGTACAACTTCAAAGTTCTAAACTTGCTAGTTTTCTTAGGACTGTTGAATTAAGACGAAAGCCACAGAAAGACAACCTTACATTTGTCTCCATTCTTAAGTATTTATAGGCTTAATATTTGGAGATTGCTGTAAGTCCTTATGCAGTAAGAAAGGAAAAGGTTGAAAATTTCTGTACTGTTACTTCATGTTATAAGAAGATTTAGAATAACTTAAATGAATAATTAGTTGCTTTGCTTTTCCTTCCAGGAAAACGCAGTTTGGTTAATAGAATAGGGAAGTGGTATCAGCTTGGATTCTAGTAGAAATTCTGGAGAAGCTTCTACATATTCATGAACTAGAAGAAACACAAGACAGCTATGTGGTAGGGATCCTAATGTCTTTTATCATATAAATATTACACAAAGAAAGCTTACATTACGTATAAAAAAAAAAAACCCTTTACAATCTGTACACTTGTTTTTTCCTTGCATTTCTTTTACATTATAATCCTTAGACAGAAATTCACAAATGGTCAGTAAAAAGGCAAGTCAGTTACCAAAGAAAATGAGAAGTGATGTTGCTGTTGACAAAACAAGATTTGTCCTTGTTTTGATAGATAAATATAGCACAAGCTTATTTCAAGTCAAGTCCGTATAAGACAGAAAAATGTGTATCCTAGGCTTGACAAACAAAGAATTTTTTCCAGATTATTTCTGTAGATACTACTAATCCCATGTAGCTCAGTGCAAATATTAATTTATATGCTATTCGTCTTTTGCCCTTGCTGGACTGCAAAAAGTTGTGGTAAAACTATTGCTTTCTATCCATTTCAGTGGTAAATTCTGGAGTGCTTGAGACCCTCTAGCCATATTAATTTAACTGATTAAGGGAGCTCTGACCTTTGGAATTCTAGGATTATAGATTATGTACACAGGAATTAACCTGGGGTCTGTATTTTGGATGGAGGGTAAGGAGAATGAAGAAAGTTGTGTCACATGTCTATGTTTATAAAGAAATTGTGCTGTACCACCTTTGGTCTGTATCAGAGGAAAAGAATAATAATGAAGAACATGAATTTTAAAGATTATCATAAATTCACATTTGCTACTTATATGAACAAAGTACATCTTAACTTGTATACCAGGTGATGGACCTAAGCAGCCTGCTATGGGGATTTCTGAGTTTGGAATTAGGAAAGGGTAAATTTGTGTGTAAAGTAATTTTTTAAAACACTAACTGAAAGCTACTCACTAGTTTTGTCACTAAAGCTCAGTACAAGGAAGTATGCAAATGGAAACTGGTCTTTCATCAAAGAAACTTCTCAAATGATCTGACTCCTCCAAGGAAGTTGCACTGTATATATACTTTGTATTCTGAATAAGATTGGGTGTTGCTGGCTTTAGGTTTCAACCTTTTAATTGTTGAGATTATGTTCTTGGCAGTTGGTCAGCTTGCATATGAATTTCAAGTCTGCTGGGTACCAAGTTTTCCAAGTATGGAAGGTAAGTTCCCCTTAAAAAGAAAATGATTATATGAACTTTTTAGAGAAATCAAGAGTGTGAAAAATTTTAAAGATCGGGAGTTTGTAAACAGTTGTCCAGACAACTAATTGAGCCCGTTTATCCTTAACCTTCATTAATAAAAAAACTCCTAGGACTCTTAATTGTAATTTTGCTTAACAGTACATTTTACATTGTGAGCAATTTATGTATCCTGTAACAAACTAACTTTATATTTGTGGATTTGTGTAAATGACAAAGTTGTTTAATTCATTTCCATATTTTATAAAGGAAGAAACAAAATTCCAAGTCACATGCATGCTTGATATTATATACACATAATATATACACATATACACGCTCTCAGGTCTTATGGAAGCCTCTCATTCAACTAGCTTATTTCTAAATAATATTAATAGTGAAGACAGTACAGCACAAAATCAGTTCAAAATAGTTACTTCAAAGAAAAAAAGATAAAGATGGCACATGAAAAGTTAAACGGACTCTTTCAAAAAGCCATAAATTCCTAATTCTACCCAGTGTAGATATACAAGGACAAATACTATGTTGGCAGTAAAAATAGCTACCTGGCCAGTCATGTATTAGGTGGTATTAGCTATGTTTCCAGGTTTTTAGTTTGCCTACTTATGACTATGAGACTAAAACTGTGAGATATCCTCATGTGAGTATGAGCCTAGTGAGGAAGGAGTGGGAGAAGGCTAATTGATTAGATATCTGAGGTAGTGAAGTGGGAACCAGATTCAAAAAGAATGCTGGAATACAGAGGAAGTGAATCTCTTTTGGGAATGTGAGTATCTTCCCATTGTAAGCAAGCTTTGGATGGAACAAAATAAATCCCTCAGTTCAAAGAAAACCCACAGAAGGAAGCAAATTGATTTTCCAGGGATTTTAGTTCTGAGGAAGTAGGTAGTAGCTACACAGGCCACGTAGGAGAAGCAACCTTGTCAGAAATCTTGGTCATATATTTATCAAGCTATTGGTATTAGTCCCAGGAGAAAAAAAAAGTTTTATGGTGTGAATGGCAAAAATTCTGCCTTCTTCAGCTTTCCTACCCATTGATTCACTGACTGAAGACAGTTCCACTCATTAGGAGTCTTCTAAGTAAAAAAAGAGTAACTTGCTTTTCTGTTTTAAAGTACCCTTTTTATATAACTGGTTGATCTAAGGTTCCCCAGGTGTTTGTGTTACTCATTTTACTTAAGAGATCTCTGATACATTCCTCTACACATTATGATCCTTCAGTTTCCGGGCTAAGAACAGTCACTGTGATCCATTTGAGCTAAGACATGATTTTTGCTTGCAAGTTGGAGGGTTTCTATTTTCTTCTGTGCATATTTCAGTTGGATCTTTAGCGCATCATTATCTGCTTTCAGGGTATTTATTTCCTAAAGGGAAGGAGATGAGGTATGTTAATAAAGCAGTAATGAATAGCAAATCAGTTGCAATATTGGAAGTACTACACTTGATTGGCATTTTCTGTTCACTGTGGCTGAGAATTAAAAACTATTTTCAAGACATTTATTTTGCTCTGAATAGAAAATAACAAGTTAAATATCAAGTGAGCACGTGCAAACAGTAGTTAATTTTTGTTATCATATCAAAGATGGCTAGCAGGCAGAATAAACCATAAGGGGGGGATATAAAACCTTCGAATGCTGTATAGCGAGAGACCTAAACTTGGCAGAAATGGAGTCTTTGGTCAGTTCTGAGGTATGAAAACAGTGACTTAGAATACTTTCATAAATACAGTTCTTTTAGTCTTCAGTCCCCCCCCCCCAACAAATCACTGAAAACTAATGGACTCCTTTGATAAAGAATTTTATCCTACCCCCTAAACTGGGATTTAATTATCTAATTTTCTGAGGCAGTTGACTTCCAGGCTATTGCGGTTTTTAAACTGAATTATGTCTGACCTATGACATAGTATAAATTTAAGATGTACAGCATGTTACTGTGATATATTGTAATACTGCCATTGTAAAGACAATCAACACCTTTCGTTGTTATATTATCCTTTTTAATAATTGGAATAATTTAAGTTCTGGACTCAGCAGGTTTGAGGATGATAATTCAGTATTATCTACATTCATTGTACCATGCATCATATCTTTCAGGCTTATTTACCACTTGTAAGTTGGTACCGTTAAACAATGTCTGTACTTCCTGTCTTTCCCCTGGTAACTACCACTTTATTTTTTATTTTCATTTTTTAAAGGTTTTATTTGAGAGAAAGAGAATGAGCGAGAGAGAACACAAGCTGGGGGAAAGGGCAGAGAGGGAGGGTGAAGCAGCTTTCCTGCTCGCCAAGCAGGGAGCCTGATGCAGGACTCCATCCCAGGATTTGGGGATCGTGACTTGAGCTGAAGGCAGAGATTTAACCCACTGAGCCACCCAGGCACCCCGAGTTGTATGAATTCTTTACATAGTTTGGTTATAACCCTTTATCTGGTTTATGGTTTGCAAAAATCTCCCATTCTGTATATTTCTTTTTTGTTGTGTTAATTCTTTTGCTGTGCAAAAACTTTTAAGTTTGATGTAGTCTCTTGGTTGAAGAGACTATCCGTTCCACCTTGGTGGTCTTGGTGCCCTTACATTAGCTCACTGTATAAGCAAGGTGTGATTCTGGGCTCTCTTTATTCTTCCAGTGGCCTTTGTGATAGTTTTTGTCTGAGTACCGTACTGATTTTATTACCATAGCTTTGAGTATACTTTGAAATCAGGAAGTATGATACCTTTAGCTGTGTTCTTTTGTGGTTCCACACAGATTTTTAGGATTGCTTTTTTCCTATTTCTATAAAAGAATGCCATTGGTATTTTAATAGAGATTGCGTTAAATCTGTAGATGGCCTTGGGTAGTATGGACATTTTAACAATTCTTTGGGTCATGAACATGAGATATCTTTTCATTTGTTTCTTTCACTTCCTTGGTCAAATATATTCCCATGTATTTCATTGCTTTTGATGCTATTCTGAATAGGATTGTTCTATGTCTTTTTCAGATATTTCATCCTTAGTGTGTAGGAATGCAGCTGATTTCTGTATGTTGATTTGGTAGCCTGCAACTATACCTAAATTTTTGATTGGTTCAAACAGTGTTTTGGTTGTTTTGGCAATTTTTGGTTGTTTTGGCAATTTTATATATGCAGACTCATCATCTGTAGATACTTTTACTTCTTTCCTGACTTGGATGCTGTTTATTTCTTTGTCTTGCTTAATTGCTCTAGCTAAGATTTCTAGTAATGTGTTGAGTAAGAGTGAGGAGAATAAGCCTCCTTATGTCTAGTTTCTGATCTTGAGAAAAAGTTTTAACTTTTTTCCCACTAAGTATATTATTAGCTATGGGTTTGTCGTTTCGGGCCCTTATTATGTGGAGGTATGTTCCTTCTCTATCCAATCTGTTTTTTTATTTTGAAAGGGTGTTGTATTTTGTCAAATGCCTTTTCTGCCTCTATTGAGATGATCATGTGATTTTTCTTTTGTTTTACTAATGTGATGTATTACATTTATTGAGTTGTGTATATTTGTTTATGCTTGCATCCAAGGGATAAATCACACTTGGTCATGGTATATAATGAGGTTCCCTCATTATATATTATATATCTTGGAAGTGTTCCCTCCTCAATTTTTTGGAAGAGTTTGAGAAGGATTGGCGTTAATTCTTCTTTGACTGTTTGGTAGATTGCACCAGTGAAGCCCAATGTTGGTTGCATATATGTTACAACTGTTATATCTTGCTGATGTAATATCTTGATGTATCGAGCCTTTTACCATTATATAAAGACCTTGTCTCTTGTTAACATTTGTGGCTTTAAACCTGTTTGACATAAGTATGGCTATGCTCCATTTTCTTTGGACTTCTATTTGCATGGAATATCCTCTTCCATCCCTTTACTTTGAGCCAGTATGTGTCTTGAGAATCGAAATGAGTTTCCTGTGGCAGCACAGAATTGGTCTTTTTTTAATCCATCCAGCTGCTCTGTGCCTTTTGATTGGTGAAACCAATCCATTTTTTTTTTTAGCATAATTATTGTTATGTAAGGACATACTACTGCCATGTTATTAATCTTATTTGCCTTCTGGTTGTTTTATATCTCCTTTTCCCTCTGTTTCTGCTTATCCTTGTAAAGTGTGATTTTCCATAGTGAGTTGAGCCTCCTAAAAATTTTTACTTTAACTAACATATATTGTATTATTAGTTTTAGAGGTAGAATTTAGTGATTCATTAGTTGCATACAAGACCCAGTGCTCCCTACATCCAGTGCTCTCAAGGCCCATCGCTCACTCACTTCAACCCTCCTCGCCTCCAGCAACTGTCAGTTTGTTCCCTATAGTTAAGGGTCTCTAATGGTTTGCCTCCCTCTCTGTTTTCCTTATTTTTCCTTCCCTTTTCCTATGCCCATGTGTTTTGTTTCTTAAATTCCACATAGGAGTGAAATCATATGGTATTTGTCTTTTTCTGACTGACTTTGCTTAGCATAGTATCTTCTAGTTCCATCTACCTCATTGCAAATGGCAAGATTTCATTCTTTTTGATTTGTGATTACCATGTGGCTTACATGTAAAACATCTCATAATTAAAATAGTCCTTTTTATCTTGAAACTTTATAGGTGACCAAAGATAAAGTGCTGTCTCCACTCTTTTATTCCTTCCCTTTTATATTTTTGACATTACAATTTATCTTTTTATGCTGTGAATTCATTGAGAAATTATAGTAGCTATAGTTACCTTTTAATGTTCCTTTCCTAAGGCCTTTCTCCTACAATTAAGAGGTTGAACACCTCATTCTAATATAGCTAGTTTTCTGATTCTGCTTCTTTCTTATCATTGCTGGTGTATTGTGTACTTTCATTAGCTTTTATGTCACTACTTAGCATGTTTTCATTTCAGCTTGAAGAACTACTTTCAGCATTTCATGCAAGGCAGGTCTAGCAGTGTTGAGCACTTTCAGTTTTTGTCTGAGAAAGCCTTTATTTCACATTCATATATGAAAGGTGACATTGGATGATGTACTCTGAGCTGGCAGTTTTAATACTTTGTCATTTCACTCTCTCATGGCCTATAGAATTTCTGCTGAGAAACCTGCTGAGAGCTAATGGGGTTCCTTCATAGTTTTCTTTTTTCCCCCAATTTTTAAGATTCTTTCTCATTGGCTTTTGACAATTGCATTATAATCGGGTGGCACCTGGGTGGCTCAGTCGGTTGAGCATCTGCCTTCAGCTCATATCATGATCCCAGGGTCCCTGGGGTTGAACCCTGCTTTGGGCTCCCTGCTCCTTAGGGAAACTGTTTCTCCCTCTGCCCTTCTGCACCATTCATGCTCTTTCTCGTTCTCTCACTCAAATAAAATCTTTAAAAAAGTAACAATAACTGGGTGGTCCATTAGCTTCTTGGACTTGTGTATGCTCCAATTTCTTCTCCAGGTTTGGGAAATTCTAAGCTATTATTTCTCTAAATATGCTTTCTGCTCCTTTTTCCTTCTATATTTTTTCCATCATAATGATAGCTCTTACAGGGTTTCTTCACTTTTTAAAAAATCCTTTGTTTTTTTTTGCCTCTTCACAGTCATTTCTAAGTTGCTAGTTCTTTCCTTGATCTGCCTTATTTCCTAAACTTTCTAGTGCATTCTTTATCTCATTGAATTCTTTAGCTCTAGAATTTGGTTCTTTAAAAATTTCAGTCTTTTTGACAAAGAACTCCTTCTGTTCATTAATTTTATTCCTTAGTTCACTGAATTACCTGAGTGTTTCTTGTAGCTTGTTGAAGCGCTTCATAACAGCTATTTTGAATTTATCAGTTAGACCCCACTATTCCATGCCTTTGAGTTTGGTTGCTGAAATTCTTTTCTGTGATACGTGAGTTTCCATAGTATTTCATGAAATGTGTGTCTGCCATCGTATTTGAAGTAGCATACACCTCTCTAAGTTGTTTACTTTGTTACCATTCAGCAGACTGGCAGTTAAAGTCCTTTTAGTTTTCATAAGGTGGCCACATAATATAGCTAAGTTTTGGGTTTCTTTTTACCTTAGCTGGCTCTGGTGCTGCACTTGGGAGTGTGCATTAAAAAAGCTGGTGTCTAGAGTGCTGACGGCAGAAGTGGAGGGCTGCCCATGGCATGATAGGGGGGGATCCTCAAGTGGGGGTACTCCCAGAGGTCCATGGGCAAACCTGAAACCCAGAGGTGGGGGGTGGTGGGGGGGAGGAAGGATGTGTTCCTTTGGTGCCTTTTGTTATTCTTATATCTGCTTCTTTCCCTTTCTTCTTCCTTCCCCCAGTCCTGGAAGTCCCTCCTCAGAAACCTGAGTGCTGCTGGATAGAAGTGGGTCCTTCTTCCAGCTGTAGCCTGTGCTGTCACGGGGGTCAGTCACTCACCACTTTCGCTTTCCCTGTCCTCTGTGAGGGAGGAAGCCAGTGCATTGCAGTGTCATCCTGGGGAGGGAGGCTGAGTCCTAAGATTGTCCTCCGCGTCTGCCCCCAAACTCTATGTGGTCTGGCTCCACTCCCATGGTGCCCCAGCTGGTGGGACCTCCCCAGCTTGTGTATCTTTCCAGCATGTCTGACCTGGTTTACATTTTCCAGGGTTGCTCTTGCCTAATCATGACAAGAGAGGGTGGAGCAGGCTCAGCCCCTCATTTCTGGGCACAGGCAGGTATAGATCCCCTGGGTGTTCCGTGAGGTCACTTTTTTTTGGTTATGAATAACCAGTTTGTTGTAAATAAAAGGGGGAGTAGAAAGGTACAACTCCCGCTGCCATGATGATGTCTCCAGTCTATGAATCCAGTGTTCTTATATTATACCATATTGATTACTCCCTCCCTGCAATGGTAAGCAGTTTCTGGGTAATATGAGTTGTTTCTTAATGGAAATTATCTGGATTGCTATGTGCTAGGTAAATGCGTTCCATGATAACAGAGTAATTATTCAAGATCTGGAGCAAACCATAGAGAGCATGGACTCCTGGCCTTGTATTTTACAGAGGACTAAGCCAGGCACAGTATCTTCTGAGATTAGAATCACAAATCTGTGTCCCCAAGATGAGTTCTTGTAAGTTGCCTTTGGCAGTTTCTCCGCCTAAAGAGAAAGGGCTTTGTGTAACCCACATTTTGTCACCTTCTGATTGACTTCTTAAAGCAGGTCTTAAAAAAAAAAAAACAAAAACCACTCTGAGCCAGAGAATACCTTTCATCAAGAAAATGTGTTCTTTTTTCCTATGTTCCTCCTACTATTATATTCTTTGTTCCAGGCACCAAACCAAGAGTTTCACATGTTTTATCTCACTTGTTTCTTCAACTATTTCTTTATTTCAGTTTCTAGGAGTCTGACAGGGAAGGTACAACACTAAGAAAAAGGCAGGGAATTCTGAGGCCATTTTGGGCAATTTCACTATGTAGTATGTTGAATTATTTAACAAATCCTAGCTAGGTGGCTGTTGGTTTTCTGTTTGTACTGCTAACACATTGCTAACCTTGACATTTTAGAAAAATCTGTGATGAAGTAGATCTGAGCTTCCCTATCATTGGTAGGAAACCATCTGAGCCAGGCCTCACCAAGAGCCCTGTACGCCAAACAAAAAGTACATTAATAATTTTCCCTACAGAATTGAGTATTTGGGCAACTGCCTGTTGTCCCCTTTCCTGTCCTCCTCTTTCATTATGCCCTTTTCTCTAACCTTGGAACCATATTCCCAAATTTGTGTTCTTCTTTTCTTGATAAACTTTTTTATAATGCCTTTATGGGGCCCCTTATAATTAGGACATTGTAAGCTGAACAGAAGAAAAAGCAGCTTCTATAGTTGTTCATAGATTATATACAGCTGTTTATATGCACTTGCCAGTACTGTCTACTGCATAGAGAAGATCTGCACATTCTTCGATGTGTCTGAGTTTCATTTAGAAAAAAGGGTGTGGTGTCAGCACCGTAAAGCTGATCAGTAGAAACTAGTTTATTCCTCAAAGCATCTACTTTGAACAGACTTTGCGTCCCGGCACCAACCTTTTGAAAGGGCAGTAGGGAGCCTGGTATATCTTGTTCTACTCATGTAATGTGAGACATGGCCTCCACTGGTTTGAAAGAAAGCCAGAATCCTTTCTTTCCTTTTTTGGTCTTATCCTGCTATTAACCAACCTGGTTGGAATTTTTAGCTTACATATTCTTCCCTGGTTTAACCCCCTTTCTCTGAGTCTGAAAGAAAAGAAAAGGAAGGTACCTGTTCCAGCTCTTGGTAGGTTGGAGGTCTGAGATGACGGAGATCCTCCTTTGACTTTATGAGGGATTCTTTGTTTTCCCACTTGACGAAAGCCCGCTTTCTGATCAAGACGGGGCTGGGGCATGGAGATGTGGGACTGGGAAGCACATACAGAGTATCCTGGGCTGTCTTCCTTGGAGAGGACAGCATAAAGGAACCGGAAGGGGCCTCAGTGCCAAGCCAAGGCAGTGATTCTGTCTGGGTGGCCTTGTGGGCGACAGTCCTCTTTAGCCGAACAGAAATCTTCTGTGAGGACACTCCCATGAGCATGATGGTCCGATCTTTACTTTCTTCACTGTGTTCCACAGTCTCCCCGTTAGGGAATGTAAAAGGTCCTTCCTCAGGAGCTGTAGAAAGATATATGACGTATTAGTACTCTATCTCAGAAAAGCAGAGACTCAGGATTGACCTATTAGTTTAAACTGGGACCCTTCTTGTTGATATAGGAGTTCCATGGGTCCAAAGTGGATTCCTTTTCAGGCACCCTCTTCAGGGGGTGAAGGGGCCTGAAGTCCAGGGGCTTTTGCTGGTGAAGCCACGGTGAGGCTACATCTACCCTGAGGACAGGACATTTTTCTATTTGCACAAAGGTTGCCTAGAAGATTTTGGTTTCTGTAGATTAGCTGAAGTGAGGCCCTGCTTCAGTGCTCTAGAGAGAAATGGTCCATGCAGGTTTGCTGTGGACATTGGAATGTGGTAGCTCTCAGCATTCAAATTTTGGTCCTCATGCAGGTGGCCTCTAGGAGCTGGTACGAATTTTCTTTGGGACCTATTTGTACAGTTAATGTGGCTTAACTGTGAGAGTTAAAGTTCCAGCTTTGTGGAAATAAGTCTCAAAATGTATTACCCTTAGTATGATACTAATTGGTAAAAGGAGAGAGGAATCATTCTGGTTTTCTTCTTTCCACTAGCACCCTTGCCCAGGACCCAGCCTGAATATTGACCATTAGGAGTAATTTCTTGGAAAAGTAAAGAGTGGATATATTTGAGATGATTGGTAGGCTGTAAGGTAGACTACTGATCATCTAAATTTATTGTTTTACAAAGAGTCAACAGTAATTCTGGGCTGTTTGAAACACATTTATAAATAGATTTTAGATTCTGTTTAGCCTTTTTCATTTAATGAGGATGAAAAGGTTACCTTCCAGGATTGGGGAAAATGAAACAAAGTGTTTTTTAAGAAACATGCATTTCTATTAAAATGTTATATATTTTTCATTACTAAACTTTATAGCCAAGATACTGGATTGGTGTAGTCAAAATGGCTTCTGGACAACAAAAAGTTGTCCAAATGACAGTTACAATTTAAACCAGTAGTTCTAATACTAGAAACCTTATAAGGATGGTACTTAAATTTCCCGCAGGGGAACATAAATTGACTTGATGTATTTACCCAAATAAAGCTCAAAATTGTAATTATACTGTTTCAAGTATCAGAATATTTAAATTATTTACCCTAAAATAACAACCCTATATTTTTTGGAGTGTTAGGGTGATTTTCTTTTTTTTAATTTCCCATTTTACAACCTGACCTTTGTGCTGCTCTCTGCCACGTTTGTATTTTATGTGACAGAACTGTGGTCCCCAAAAGTGATATGTAATTCTTGAAATGTGTCTGCGGTGGTTTTTACTAAAAGGGAGAAGGACAAAGGTAATCTTTGCTCCCCAAAAACTTTATCCTTCCCACTTCATTTTCCAAGAGAAATGTTCTCTGTGCCTACTTACCGTGGAGCAGGTCTTTGGCTCCCAGTGGGTGAAGGCCAGATGTTGGCCCTCCGCCGGGGCTGTTCTCTGTGGGAGCTGCTGGGTTCTTGGCTCGCTTCTTGCACTCAAACACCACCAGATCTTTGCATTGTTTGTGGCAGTTCATCCCGCAGTCTGTGGACAAGACATTCTGGTCAGGAAGTCTTTCGCTTTCTTCTCCAGAGTCTCAAAACCACATTTGTGCAGTGCTGTCTTGTCACACATGCCTGTCCTAGTCTGGAGTTGCCACCTCCTATTCCTTATGCACCTAGTAGTCTTCTCATCATGAGTCTCAGAATCAGAGTCCAGAGTGCTAACCATTACACCATGGAACCGAGTCTCAGAATCAGAAGCAGCATCCACTATCTTGGAGAGAAGTGGATTCTTAGTCATCCTACATATACTGCCTACTTTACAGAGACCCTCTGGAGGTTCGCAGCTCTTAGGTCTTGCTCTTTCTTCCTCGCCATGAAAATCTCCTCTCCTTCACTCCTGAATTTTTCTAGTTATAAGGAAGGACAGTTAGGTCCAGAGGAATCTACTGATAAGAGAAAAGCTGAGGGGCACCTGGGTGGCTCAGTGGGTTAAAGCCTCTGCCTTTGGCTCAGGTCATGGTCCCAGGGTCCTGGGATCGAGCCCCGCATCGGGCTCTCCGCTCGGCAGGAAGCCTGCCTCCCTCCCTCTCTGTCTGTCTTTCTGCCTACTTGTGATCTCCCTCTTTCTGTCAAATAAATAAATAAAATCTTAAAAAAAAAAAAAAGAAAAGCTGACAAGGGGCTTTGGTAAATACTTCTTTTCCCAAAGTGCCTTTCTTTGGAGACCCACCATCCCTGTTTCCAGGACCGCCCACACAGAGAGAGGACCATGCAAGGGGGGGAGCTTCATAACTGGTCGCTCAGGCATTCCTCTTCTCTGGTGGCAGTGGGTGCTCTAGGGAAACCAGTTCGGGAATGAGGCTGGGAGCTGTGCTGAGAAGTTGTGGATTCAATGGACAACTCCTCTGGTAAAAAATGCTTTATTAGGAGAGCCTCTGAGACCGGGGAAAACAACACAGTAGACAAAGCTGAGCCTTACCTTTACATCGATATCCTTGTTTGATCACTCCCCAGAGCTATAGGACAGACAAGATATGGTTAGAGTGTATTGGCCACCATTCATCTGTCCAGTATAAGGCTATCCAGTGGCATCCATTCTTTATTTTCCCTCATTGTGTTCTCTTCCTCAGGTGGGAAGGAAATCTTTATCTTCCCCATCTTAACTCTACTGACCTTAAATCGCAAATAGGAAGAGTTTGTGCTGATCAAAGTAAAAAATTCTCAAGAACTCACTAGCATGGACTTAGGAGGCCTTCCTGAGGCCTGACGTAGATGAATCAAAGAACTAACCACTTTCTCAGGACACCAAACTAAGAACAAGCATGCAGAATCCTGGGGTCATGGACTGGGAGAGCCAGGGTGGGAGGTCAGAGAGGAGCAGAGCCACATGACTTCTTAAAGCAGTTCCTTTTGAAGGGGAATGGGCATGGATGTCTCATACTTCTTTTCTCTTACAATACCAACAGCATATGACTATAATTACTTAAAAAATATATCTGCAGTTCAACATTTCTTACATTTGTCCCAGGCCTCATGGACCAAAGGAAGAAATCAGTCCGGGACAAATGGTAAAGAGGAGTTCAAGTAAAAGCCATGCATTTGAGAATGAGCTTATTCTAGGTGTTTGCTTAGGCTCTAAGCTGGGATGGTTGATAAGGGTGGTGAGGTCTCTGCCTGGCTTAATCATTTAAATTGTCTCATACCCCACCCCCAGTTCAGCCTCACGCATTCAAACAACTACTTACAAATCCAGCACAGTTGTCACAGAAAGTAGGTTTCAGGTAGGTGGTCTCTTGAAAGTTGTGAGGAAAGCCCAGGCCCAGTTTGGAGTAGATTGAGCTGGCCCTCATGAAGTAGGCTGTGATTTCGTCTCTGCTGATGAGGCCTTCCCTGCCAGCAAGGGACAGACAAGGTATAAGTGGGGTCTGGGGTAATGAGAGTGGCTTCTAGCCTTAGAAACTCATCTCTGTTTTTACCCTTCTTTGGTAGGTATAGTACATAGTACTGGGGTACTGGGGATTGTCTCCATGAGCCCTGCTTTTCCGTAGGGATGCGTGGATAGCACATCATTAGGAGATAAGATGGCAAGAGTCCTTTCTTCAGAGGTGTTCCTTGGCTAAAGTAAATTTTCCTAGCCAATTTGAATACTTAGAAAAGACATGGGAACTGTAAGGGAGAGAAGTGCCTTATGCTGTGGTTTCTGACTTTAGACCGTACCTGACACAAAACTGGAGCCCACCAGCCATCCTTTGACCTTATACAGAGATCCAATATAGAGCCTGTGTAACCTTCCGAAAAGTAATGGGCAAAGTATTAAATAATTGTTTCTCGTAATCTGCCGGATCAAGCAAGAAGGAACACTAAAGGTTTTCTTAATTTATAGTTGACTATTCCTTAACTGACAGATTTTTGAAACCTTCAATTCTGACGCATTTAAAACACTTTTATTTTTCATGGTCTGTGGCGGTCCGAACCAACACCAGACAGCCATTCTTGTGGTGCTCGCTCCTCAGCACCAGGAGCCTCCTGTTCCCCTTCACAAACGCTCACCTATCTTTGTCCATCACACAGAAGGAGAAGGGAAAACTGGCAGCAATCTTTTCAAACTCTTCCTGAGAAATATATCCATCCTGGTCATGATCATAGTTCTTGAAGACAGACTGTGGGGGAAAAAGGAGTTTCTTTGGTGATTACCAAAGCAAAACCAATCATTTCTCTCTGGGGCTGGAATATCTGACAAAAGCCTCTCCTCAGCCTGAATGAGAGAACGAGGAGACGTGCTCCCAAAACCGCAGAGAAGCACTGGGGCACGTGGCAGGTCTGCCCTGGGCCCGTGTCTGCGGGGGCTGGGAGCTTGCGGGTCTAGCAGCCCATCAACAGTGCCACCTCCCTGGCCACTGGGTGCTCCCTGCTCATTGCACAGGGGCTGCTCTCCCTCCGCTCTGCCCCGCTTCCAGTGCTGCTGCCAAGAGCCCAGCGGAAGTGCTCCTTCCCCCTTAGGCCTCCACTGCTCGTGGTTCTGTCACATGCTGGCTCTCACTTTTCTGTTACTACACTGGATTGGTCCACAAGGATGAATACAGAGACCCAAAAGGATGTACTCCCTCCTCCACAGAAATAGTGAAGACAATAAAGAGGCCCCAAATTTTCAGTATTAGATTCTCCTTATTGTCCTTACTCAAACCTTTTCTAATGCCTCTGTCTCACAAATCAACTGCCAGCCTTTAAATATATGCCCTCCTAACTAGGTCTTCAAGAGACCACACACCTCCCCCCAACATGAGGCCCGAGTGTGTTTGCAAAATGTAACCTGTGAACTGTCCTGCCAGCACAGTATGAGAAGCGGCTCCCTGTGCTCACTAGGAACAGGTTTCAAGTTTCCCACCTTTGTGTTTCTGCCATTGTGGGTGTGCCTCCCCTGCCCCCCCATAAAGCGAAGCCAGGCTGTGCCTTGCTTTGTCTGCTGAAACATAGCTGTACTTACATCCACCATCCTCTGGACGTGTTTGCTTATGGTCTTTGGGTCCGGTTTGGGAGATACTCCAGAGGCCCAGTCCACTACTACTGGTGGTTTTGAGGGTGTTAGTGGCTGAAATGAAATATTCAGAGAAACCCCCATGACCAGAATGCAGTACAACGGACAGCTCTTTCCTTTCCCACTACCTCATGGCCGCACTGCGGACAACTGCCCACTCTGTGCAGGGGCAAGGAGCTGAGAGCCCATGTGGAATTGAAATCTCCCAACTGTCATTGTGGCCAATGCAAGTGTGCTTCACAGCTGACAAAGTGCTCCTCACACATATTCAAATATATATGTCTATTTGACATTGACAATTTTGAGGTGACTCAAAATTCTCCATTCCCTCTGCATTAAACCTTTTGTCAGAGCTATCAGCAAAAGTACAGTGGCTCCTTTAAATTTTCTCTCTGTTCTCTACTTACTAAAGACATAGATGAGGAGAAAAATAGCTGAAACCAAGGCAGGATGACAGAAGGAGAGGTCTAAGACCTGGACAAGCTGCGATGGAATCCATTCTTAACATGAGACTTGGCCCCTATGAAAATCTTTTCCAAACATGGGAGAATGTACCCTTTCCTCTGAAATGCCCTCTAACGCCCTGAAAACAGAAGCTGCCAACTATTTTCAGTGAACAGCTTTCATGGCAGTGGGAGCTAGAATGTGATTTTTCTGTGTAGAGACAATGAAGTCTAGCCACCTGAACAGAGAAATTGGTTTACTTATGCACGGGTACCTCCCCGCTTGAGTACCACATGGTTGGGGGCTGAGAAGCTTCGCAGGAGACTGGTGGATACCCATCCTTCGGAAAGAAGGCTGAAATTCTCGCCTGCCTGGAGGAGGGGCAGGCCAGACAACCTGTGAGGGTCCTACCAGGCAGCACCTAGACTGCAGTTTTGAGGACTCCTCACAAGAGGTCAAAGGCCTCAGCAGACTGCTCTTTCTGACCCAGATGAATATAGGATGATCGGTCATTCCTAATTGGGATGCATATGCTTATCAACAAATCAGAGAAAAGAAACAACTGATGCGGGGATACTCTATAATAAATAGGAAGGAGAGGTCCCTATGGCCAACGACTCTCCCTTCTCTACTTGGTAAATCACCAGCCACTCACTGGGACGTGCTTAGGGCACATGCTCGTTTACCGTTCCCATATTCGTCTCATCCCTTCAGGCAGACGACAGGCTCACTATGGTCAGGAACTACTGATACATATGTTGAAGCTCTGTTCCTAGCACAAGGTTGGGCACGTAATGGAAACCTAATACTTATTAAACTGGATAAATATGTTCCTTAAGATGATGGCCTCGATGAGCAGCTTGTAAAGTACGTGTTACATGCAGTAATCTTAGTGTAAAAATATGCACAACTCACTGGGGCTTTGTGGTTCCTTGGTTCCCGAGCATAGGAAAGCTCATAGATTTCATCTTCGGTATAGTAGAGATCTAAAGACAACTGCAGGTCAAAGCAGAACACAGTTATTTGCTAGGATGCCATTTGTCTGTCCCATGGCTGATGTGTTTCTTTACTCTTCTAGGCCATTCTTTTTTGTTTTTTTTTTTAAAGATTTTATTTATTTATTTGACAGAGAGAAATCACAAGTAGGCAGAGAGGCAGGCAGAGAGAGAGGAGGAAGCAGGCTCCCTGCTGAGCAGAAAGCCGGATGTGGGGCTCGAACCCAGGACCTGGGATCATGACCTGAGCCGAAGGCAGTGGCTTAACCCACTGAGCCACCCAGGCGCCCCTCTTCTAGGCCATTCTAATAGCTTGTTTTTACAAGTCACACAGTTTGGGGGGGGTGTAACACTTACTGCTGTAATTGGGCTAGCATTAGCTCCTTGTTAAAATGTTTTTTAAATTGTGGGGAAATATCAAGATGTCCTCTTTTAAAATATGATATAATATCTAATCCCTTAGAGCTTAGGCAAAAGGCTCTATCTGGTCAGAAGGTCCACACCTCACTTGTTCTCTACAGCCGGACCCAGTTGAAGTGATAACAGTTTTTAAATGATATTAAGAGTTAATCAGTTTCATGTATCTTAACACCATAAAATCTAGAAGGGAGTTCTTAAAAATAATCTTATTCTTGGGTGCCTGGGTGGCTCAGTGGGTTAAAGCCTCTGCCTTCGGCTCAGGTCATATCTCAGAGTCCTGGGATCGAGTACCGCAATGGGCTCTCTGCTCAGCGGGGAGCCTGTTTCCTCCTCTCTCTCTTTCTCTCTGCCTGCCTTTTTGCCTACTTGTGATCTCTCTCTCTGTCAAATAAACAAATAAATAATCTTTAAAAAATAATAATAATCTTAACCTAGAGCCTGTGGATGACTTCAAGAGGTCCAGAACTCATGTATATTTTTCTGGGAAGAATGTTAACAGTTTTCATCACGTGATTTTGTGATTCAAAAAAATTAAGATCGGTATATCTTCACAGGTGATGTCTATGGCCGAGACCTGCCATGGTCACCTGGCCAACTGCCAGAAGGGCTAGGATGTGAACCGTGGAGCTCCTGGAATTATCCTGTAAGGGCAGAAGAGGTTCTAATAATTATGCCACTCTATGAAAGCGCAGATTAAGAACTGTGTAATTTTAGAAATGAAAGAAGTTACAAGTTATCCCAGAGACTGATCTCTGATTTACAGAAAAGGTAACAGATTTAGAGTTACATGCCCATAGTCACATAGCTGGTGAACTACAGAATTGTGGGTCTGGAAGGGAGCGCATCTGATCTCACTGTGGACCCAAAGCGCAAATCCTGGTCTCCTGTACCACAAGTGTTCACGTATTCTTGCCTTGAATGCCTCCTTTTTTATTTTTTCCTCACTGCCTTACTCTTTTTTAAATGTGAATACGCGTACTCCGTCTCTTACAAAGCTTAGGTCCTGATTTGCTATCGGCTCCTCCCAGAGAGTTAAGGATTGCTTTTGTAGAGGGGTGGGAAACAGTTTTAGAAGTCCTAAGGGCATACTGTTTATAAGCACAGCCTCTGGAGTTCCACTACCTGGGTCTGAATCCAGGTTCTGCTGCTTAATCATGTGCAGTACCCTGACCAATTAAACCTTTGTGCCTCAGTATCCCCATCCATAAAATGGTGACCATCATAGTATCCACTTCCGAGAGTTTTTATTAACTGAGCTAGTATCTGTGAGGCTGCAGGGAGTGGTGGGTGGCACACAGCTCATCCTTAGTAACTGCCTCCTATGGGAACCTCACCGTCAGCAGGTGCACCAAGTCCTTGTTGGCCTCCAAGGGTGGGGCCACCTCTTGCAGCTGGACCAGTTCACTGATATGATTGTAAAGGGCCAGCAGCTTGTGGACGTTGACCTTCCCATCTTCCAGATAGTCGGGCATGGCTTCGTACAGGGAGATGAGATCCTTGAGGTGCACCCCCAGAATGGGGATCTTGAATTGGGTGCACTCCCCATAGGCTCGCCGGTAGTTATCATAGTTTCTACAGGAGGACAGCAGCTCGGTCATCTCACCCAGAACCTACAAAATAGAAGACACCCAGTCACAGGTACCCACCAGGCAGCGTGTGTTGTCTGCAATACTCTCAACTCCTCCCATGATTTCACCCCATCCCGAATGGGGCAGGAGCTGATTCACTTAGAAGTTGCAGACTATGACTCCCAAGTTAAAACTGGGGTTTCCTTCAAATGTCAGAGTGCGTCTACAAACACAAGGTATGCTTTACTATGTAACTGAAAAATTTTAAGTGCAGTCTTACCATTTTATGCTAGTTTTTTAAAAATACAAACCTTGAGATGAAATCACAAGGATATATAGTACATAGTAAATGTCCCTCTGACCTCTATCCCTGAGCCATGCTGTTCCTTCCCTAGTATCATCTGCACGCTTCCAGAGACACATGTGAAGTGCGCTGTTGGAAGTGCTGACTACTGCAGACGGGGGAAGCTGTGGGGTTTCAGCGGTCCACGCATGCTCTGCGGGCTTTATCTCAGGGATTCTCTGATGGGCCTAAGTCAGAGGAAGCCCGTGCTACTCCATTCACAGACAGAAATCCTGCACCGGAGACCGAGTCCCAGCAGAGGGCATGCAGGAAGACCAGGCAGAAGGCCTAGGGAGCTCTTCCCGAGAGCCCACGTCCTGCCCCAGCCCTGAAAGGGGCACGGCTGCTCACCAGCAGGAGCAGCCAGCTCTGGGTGGTCCACAAACATGCCTGGTTCAAGTGGGCAAGCAGTTCACAGAACCCCAGTCCTCGTGCAAGACGAACAGCTTCCTCAGACGCAAAGACGGGGAGGCAAAGACTGTCCACCAATCATGTTAGAGCACAAAGTAACTTTTAAATGCTGCTGGAAATTCTTGTGGCCTAACAAGTACCATTTCTCTTCAGTGAAGGATCTGAGGCTTGGAGTTAGCTCCCCTCAATCACTGTGAGTGGGCAAGAGCCTCCTTCCCATTTACCTCTCAGCAAACAGTGCCCATGAGCGTGAAGTATGGAAGGGGCTCACATGACGACAGACTAACAGCAAAAATGAGAGAGTTCTGCTCCCCTTGGGAGGTGAAGTAAACTACTAGAGGAGAAGGGGGTTCTTGCTTTACTTCTGGCCTCACTAATGGGCTGTGCAGACTGTCCTGAGGGTCAAGGAGCTTCAGACACGGAAGTACTGCTGTGGGGGCGCCACGCTGGAGAGGAGCAGGCTTGATCTTGCCAGTGAGGTGACACGAGGGCATGTTCATCTCCAGAACTGTCTCCCTCTGTCACTTCTGAGACCTGGGCAGTATTTTTGAAGGTTCCACTAAGTTTCACCAGAACTAGTAGGGACCTGGAAGGGGGACGGTGGGGAAGCATCCCCAGAACTCAGGATGGTGAGAGCAGGGGATGATGAATCCGAGACTTCCCAAGAGTAGGCTGAACAGCTGGGAATGATAGGACAATGGTACACAGACACGTCTCCCAAAGAAGAGCCTCTGTGCAGCTCGGGAGGACAGGTGGGGGACCTGGGGGGCTGAGGTTAGTAAGGGAGGGCTGGTAGGTCCTCATGTGAGATGAAAATGCTCAAAGAGCAGTTGTTAGCTAATCCATACCAGACATAACTGCATTTCTATCTGCAGTGTATCTTAGTGGTTTGTATTCATAATAACAGCCCTATGTTATAAATACGGACTAAAGCCTATTCTGTAAAATCTAAAGAATTGAGAAAAGTGCATAAGGCATTTAAGAAAAATATTCCTCAATAAAACACTATTACAAAATGGCACCTGAAAAGCTCGTTTTCAACTCTGGGAAAATTCAACTATCTGGAAGGTCATTCTCCAAGAGATCTGGATAAGTAGGTTTCTCATGTGTCACTCACATACAAAACGAACTACGGTCCACCCAACCACTCTTTTGGGAAACCATTTTGGAACAAGTTGCTGGATCAAGGGAGTTGATATTAAAGACCGTGACTCTGAATATTTATGGGCGTACAGGAGAGAGGCACACATTATTTCGACTGACCCACAGGGACATGGGACACGCGCAGTGACACTGAGGTCAGACTGAATTACAGTCACTCTCAGACTCAGATGGATATTCCCATCCTGTGGGGTTTTTGCGGGGGTTTGCCTCTCCAGTATTTTGCCTAGTTAGTTAACAAAGGGTGATATGGTTTGGAAATGCCTTCTGGTTGCCTCTCAATAAGTGTTGAGGCTGGTCCTGGGAAGGCTGCTAAGAGGGCCTGGGGGGAAGGAAGCAGTGACACTGACCTTATTGATTTCGTGCGGGACATGCGAACTTGTCTCCTTGAGCCTGGAGATTGAGCTGTGACAGAGTCCACCTATCACAGCCATCAGCGTATTGAAGTTCTGTAGCTGGTGGAGCTTCTGTGACACAGAAAAGAGATGAAAATAGTTAATGCACATGTCAGTTACACGCCTCTCTGCTCTGCACCACTAGTCTTCCTAATACTGGTCAAAGCCTAGCAGTCAGGTGTTGGGGTTTTCTATTTTCCCCTGTAGGCTTAACTTCAGACTGTATCTAGCAAGGTGGCACATCTCCTTCCTTTGTTGCACTAGTTCTGCGGGCCATCCTCCACATCAGTGTTTCTAAGAACCACCCAGCATACTTGCTTAATGCCGATTTCTGGATCTAAGAGCAGCTATTCTGATTCCTGAGATGTGGGGCTGAACTTAGGTTAAATCCTCAGTTAATATCAGAGCAAGTGGCCCATGTACCAAGCTTTAAGAAACACTGGTCTTGACCATCTAGAGGTAATAATATTTTATATTCTTCATCTCAACCAAACTTTTATTTTTAAGGACAGAGACTTTGTCTTATTCTCTTACATCATTGGGAGAGAGGACAGTCACTGGGAGAGAGGAGCCAGAATTTCTGGGGAATTTTAATTACGTGTTCTTACTACCTGTTTTCCTCTCATCGGATGCTTAAACTCTGCCTTCATACGTTAAACGCAGCCATTCAACACAATATGGGCTCAAAGAGCTAAGACAACTGAGGTGGTCCAGCCCCATTAAAACCTGGGAGACTGCCCTTTGCCATGTGGGCCAGATTTGGGGAAACAATGTGGGCTGGGAAGCATCTTCTGAATATGTTAAAGGATCTAAACAGACCTTGGGACACCTGGCTGGCTCAGTCAGAAGAGTGTGTGACTCGATCTTGGGGTCATGAGTTTAAGCCCCACATTGGGTGTAGAAATTACTTTAGATAAAAAAATAAGTAAAAATATTGTTTTAAAGATCTAAACAGGTGTAAAAGTGTACCCTGACCCCTGAGATAATCAGCATGGTCCTCACCATATTGCTCTTATGTGGAAAATAGAAATGTCACCTTATCTAAATCTGAGACAGTTCACATCACATAAATTCCACTGTGGTTTGGGAGGGGAAAGCAGCTCTAACAGACAGACTGGCTTGGGGGTGGGGGGAAGAGGGGGTACTTTGCCTCATAGGGGTCAAATTCTTAATCTAGTCACTGACCTGAGCCACCTGGATGAACTTGATGAAGACTTCTGCCCGGAGCTGTGGGGTGGGGCGGCTGAGAACCATCAGTTGTACCCACTGGGAGATGCCGTTACACAGGGCAATGGACCGCTCCATGGTGGGGTTCTCCTTCACACAGCTATTCACAAGGTAATTCTGATAGTCGGAGAACTAGGGAAAAAGAAACCTATCAGGACTGGCCCTCTGGTCATCTGGGAGATCCGAGAGGCACAACACTTCTGCTCCGCGGACGGTTCAGTTGATGCTCTGGGGCTGAGGACCTTGTGGCCCACCCCTTGCAAGTCTTCCACTTGGCTGATAAGAATGGTGGGAAGGAAATCTTTCTTATGCTACCCAAAGCATGGTTTCTCTACATCAAAAGTCATCAGGCCCAAGTGGATGTGTCCACACACTAGTTAATCCAAATACTGTATTCTGAGTAAATAATGATACTGGCCCTTCTACAGAATACAATATAGAAGAGAAATCTCAGTACAGACAGTCCCTGACTAGAATAGTTTGACTTAGGATTTTTTTTTTTTTCAGGATTTTTAAATTGTACAATGTTGCAAAAGCCATATGCATTTACGAAACCATACTTTGAATTTTGAATCTGGATCTTTTCCCAGACTAGCCATATGCAGTGCAAAACTCGTGATGCTGGGCAGCGAGCTGTGGCTTCCAGGCAGCCATGCGATCCCAAGGATAAACAACTGATATGCCTACAACCATCCTGTACTCCTATAAACTTTTTCACTTTCAGTACAGTATTAGTAAATCACGGGAGATACTCAACATTTTATTACAGATAGGCTTTCCAACAGATGATTCTGCCCAACTGTAGACTAATTTTTTTTTTTTAAAGATTTATTTGACACACAAGATCACAAGTAGGCAGAGAGGCAGGCGGGGGAGGGGGGAAGGGGGGAGAAGTAGGCTTCCCGCTGAGCAGAGAGCTCGACGTGGGGCTCGATCTGAGGACCTCGAGATCATGACCTGAGCCGAAGGCAGAGGCTTAACCCACTGAGCCACCCAGGTGCCCCTAATAAAGTGTTCTGAGCGCACTGAAGTGGGCCAGGCAGAGCTGTGTATGATGCTGGCAGGTTAGAAGTGTTAAGGCATCTTCAACTTGTGATATTTCCAACCTACAATGGGTTTATGGCCCAATAAACCCATCGTACATTGAGTAAGAACTATACTAGTTTGAGCTCTGTTGATGAAGTTAAAGGGAAAAAAATCTCCCCTCTCTCACTCTCCCCCCACCCTGTGTACCCGCACCTGTTTTCTTGAAAGTGGGATCATAAACTCTGCCCTAAGTCACGGAACTGTTACAAACATAACAATGTCTGAAAGCACTTTAGCTTTTCAGAGTGCTGCACATGTGAGGTGTCACTGACAGGATAATCAACCTCAAGTGACAACAAACCTGTTTGGATTCCCTTTGACTTACCAGCTAGAGCAGAGGCCGTGTGGTTAGCTATTGTGTAGTGACCAGAGTTTTCCAACTGGACAATGACACTGACTAGGGCTGACCGCGGTCAGCTCCTGTGAAAGGGGAGCTGTCTAGGCAGGTCACTGGCTAAGCCAGGATTGCAGCCACCTCATCCCTCTCCCTGATGGTCCCCTGTTCAAGTGGTACAACCAAGAGGGAGGAGCCATCTGCTCAGAGGAAGCTTTTGGTGCAGTTTCTCAGCTCTTTGGAGTTCTCTGCTTCTGAACCACCCGCCCCCTTTGAAATCAGACGTGAGGGAGCCAGTGATTGCTGCTGGGTGGAAAAATATGAGCAAAAATGACTCAAGAGGGACACTGTAAGCAATCTTCCTGGTTCCGAGAGAAAGCTCCCATGACTTTCTCCAGTGAATACATGGATATACCCCTCCCACTGTAAATAAAACATCAAAACCACTTAGTTTTTAGAATAAGTACTATAATAAGGCCTATAATTAGCAGAAAATATCAAATGCCACTCTGTTCACAGCAGACAGAAATTTCCCTCCAACTACACTGAAGGAACATATTTGGGGAAACTGCTTAGAACTGTGTAGGAAAATGAAAAAATCCCCCACCCACCCACCCAAATCCTCTCCTAGGAGGGGATGATGCCACCCAAAAGAAAGTTCAAATGGACGTTTTCATTGGTAAATGGAGCACGGCCTCCACCTGGGGGGGAGAACTAGTGCCTAGTCCCAGTGCTCCGGGATCCTCACTCCTGCTTCTGTGGAGCTGAGCCTCCTGGAGGCTGCCAGAGCCTGCTGGGCCCCCACATGGCTCACACCGCTGTGTGCTCAAGGGCTCTTTTCAGTGTCCTTCCCTGTGACAGGAGCCGCACTGCCAGATGGAAACTCCCCAGGTGGAGCTTCCTAATAGCGGCCTGTGTTTTTGTTTGGGAGTGCCGTGTTGGGGGAGGGGGGTCAGTGGGGGGACCCTGGAGGGCTGGTGGGGATTAAGGCTTGGTGGCTTGTTTCCACATGGGAGCTGGGGGTAGGGGGGTCAAGGTCAAACAGCCCAACCACTGTGAGAAAACAGGATGACGTCAACATCACAGGAGAAAAGATAAACTCTGAAACCTGGTTTGTCCTTCTTCCACATACAAATTGGAGCTGAGTGACCAGGAGGCATGTGACTCCAGCCCCACCTCTGACTATGATGAGCTGAGTGACTTTGTTTAGGCCCCTTTCTGAGCAGCACCCATCCCCTCAACTGGGGAACCCAGGTCATTCCAAGAAACACATCCAACAGCTAGCTATGCTCTATTTTTAGAGCAAAGCTGAAGCTTGTATGTACCTCTGGGAGGGGTGGGCCCTGAGTGGGCTAAGGGTGTCACTTCTCAGGTAAGCCCACTGGCCGGTGGGGGTCTGTTGATCTGACATGTTGACAAGTTCTTTTGGGTATCACATACAGAGTTTTAAGGAGCAAGGTTTGGGGCAGCCTGGTTTAGATCTAGAATCATGGGTGACCGCTGGGCCCGGTCGGCACTACTTCAAGAACTTAGGTATATTCTGGGCCAGACCATTAGCATCTACTTTATTTTAGGATTTCCCTGAGCCATTCAAAGCCTCTTCCAATAAAACTCTGAAAAGTCATATCCCTATTTTTTTTTAAGGAAAATTAAAAAAAAATTCTGGAAGCTTAATGGTTATGAGGGTAAGGTGTGTCTGTGAGCAGGGTGTCCTATGTGCCCACAGTACTGTCACGGAGGATGGGAGAAGGAGAGCACAGCCCAGCTACAAAGGAATTTCTAGTGTACTCATTTTCCAGACTACACTAAGTCTGATGGGAAAATCAACCATCCCCGAGGGGAGATCCAGGGTAGACGGTCCATTGAATTTCTCTCATTTTCTGAAATAACCCAGGGAAGTTCTTCTGCTCCTTAAATACATACGGATATCCTCCGGAAAGACTTGAACTCCAGGTAGGTGAGGTGCTCCGACAGCTCCTCTGGTTCCAGATGGTCAAAGAGCAGGGAAACTTTACGTTTCTTGCTGGTGTTTGATTTTATCCTTTGAGTCAGTTTCCGGGACCAGTCACGGGCATTGCTTTTGTGAGTAAACATGAAAGGGAAAAGATGGGGAAAAGGAAATCAAAATTACTATTTTAATTCAAGTAAATTCATTCACATTTCCCACAATGAGATACAAAGTACCATTAATTAGCTAGCTTTCCTCGGCCAAAACAAAGCATTAAATAGTTTCTCCCAATCACTTTTTTTTTTTTTTTTTTTTTTTGGTCCTATGGCACCAAGTAGGAAAGCCTTACTGGTTTTCAGTGAACCTTCTGAACACGTCATGAGACCTGGGTAAATGTTTTTACTTTAAGGTCGTGGGAAGGACAGTCTCAGGCATGGGTCACAGTTTCCTGGCTTTTGGTCCTTGCTCTCCTTTGTCTAGCTCCTGGCATCTCTGCTCTCTCCGTGCTTTCTGCAAGTTCCTTCTTTCTTAGGAGGGTGATGGGGACTCTATCTCAAGGTGGTAAGGCAGCTTTCATGCCAGGAGAGCACAGAGAACCACACAGATGAGAAGCCATGATGCAGGGAATCGTGTAGGAGCATGTCATCACTCTGGGCAGACTTGGGGCATTTTCCTCAAATATTCCCAGCTGAGGAAATGACCGAGGAAGGCTAGCTAACTCTAGAGTGCCCTCCACCCCCACATTTTCTTAGAATTGACCCATGTGTCTCTTAGTTTCAATTTCCTTCACTAAGGAAGCAAAAGGAAGCAGCATTTTGAGAGGTAGCAGGATACAGTTCTGTTTCCCAAACTGGCATTGATGAGAAACTTGTCCCTTAACAAAGGGTTCTGTGGTCAAGTGAGTTTGGGAAAGGTTACAAATTCTGTAGTCTGTATATGTTATAACATGTTACAGAGTGAGATACCAAAGGGAAGATGAACTCATTATTTCTCAAGTATATTTGGTCGGACAATATCCCACTGACTGCTTCCTTAAGAATATACTATGGAAAATCTTGGGAGACGACAGTCAGCTAGGGACACCCTAGGACAAGGAGATCAGGGTCTGAGAACTGCCCCGTGCCCCAGGTTCTACAGCTTTTAAATAAGAACACTGTTACGGGGCGCCTGGGTGGCTCAGTGGGTTAAGCCACTGCCTTCGGCTCAGGTCATGATCTCAGGGTCCTGGGATCGAGTCCCGCATCGGGCTCTCTGCTCAGCGAGAAGCCTGCTTCCCTTTCTCTCTCTCTCTGCCTTCCTCTCCGTCTACTTGTGATCTCTCTCTGTCAAGTAAATAAATAAAATCTTAAAAAAAAAAAAAAAAAGAACACTGTTACTTTGAAATTTTCTTTTATCTTTCAAGTTGTAAATTCTAAGCAGAGAAGTACAGGGAATCCAAACTGGCATCCACAGCGGTATCCAGGACGATTCAGTGTGATTCTGAAGTCATTTCTGTGGGGCTCTGGCTCAGTGCACAGAGGACTACCTGAGTCCAGCTTCTGCTCTGCCGCTGTGTGACCCCAGACGACCTTGCCAAGCCTTTGGTTCCCCGGACGTTGCATGACATGATCTCTAGAATATGCTTCAATCCTAGAATTCTATGTCCTAGGGATTTCTAGCATTGCAAAATAAAGCGGTCATGTTGCAAAAAACTTTAGCTGTGACCTTTCTCTCTCAAAATTAGGAAATGCCCTCATTTTTCCAGAGGGCACCAATATCATAGATAAGAAATCCAAGGAATAATCTGAACTATTCCCGTGAGCCTTCCCATCTCTGCAAGTCTAAGTGTCTCTTGTAGACATCCCCATAGATTAGAAACCCACCACTCAATCCATTTCTCAGCAGTCCCTTCCCCCAGGCTGTAGCTGCCGAGGAAGCTTCTAAGGGTGGTACTTTCAGTTTCTCGTGATCTGGATACATTTTAGTCACTATCTCGCTACCCGATTTCTTCTTCACTGGGACTTTTTTTTTTTAACCCGCTCTTTGATATTAGTCCCTCACAGCTTTATCACAGGGCGGTGGGGAGGGGGTGGGCACAAGGTGGGGAGCTTCTCTGCTTTTCTGTTAAACATCAGTCTTTTCCCTTTGGGGATACAATCTGAGCCTGTCTGAGCAGCCCAGGAGACATGTAAGGATGTAAGGTGGTCTGGAAAGAAGAGTCAAAACCCTGACACTCACATTTGAGTCGTGTCGATCAGGTGGCAGTGTAACTCCTCACCACTAGCCTTCACCAGTTCCTGGAACTCTTCCATAGTGTTTGTCAAGCTGGCATCCATTTTAAACATGATCCAGAATTCTGTTATCCAGTACCTACGGGGCGGGGGGAAGTTAAAACAACCACCACCACAACAATCCAAAACTGAAGCCAAGGACTCGTGCTTTTCGGTAGGTTCTTCCCACAAAGAGGAATCAGAAAAAGACAGAGGCTGCTTTGTCCTTCTATGTGCCTGGGAATATGGAATGTAAATTCTATATACAGAATATAAGGGGGTGGGGTGATGGTGTGGGGGATGGAAAGAAAACCACCTGCTGGGAGTCCTCTGCCCCTCCACACACCATATGCTTTGACAGGATAGGCACAGCACAGCAGAAAAAGCCATGGCAAAGATTTAGGCACAATCCTGTGTATCAGAGATAATTACAAGGAGTATGGTTACAGACAAACCAAATGTCCAAAGATGGGGGTCAATCTGTAAATCACACTTTCTCATATCTTACAATATATTACCATGAAAAATAAAGTCCACAAAAAAGCTTTTAATGACTAAAGAAGATTCCTAGGATATAAAATTAAGTGAAAAATACAGGATACAAAAATGTATTTTGATCTCAACTACATTAAAAAAGAAAAATAAAACTGCTTAGAAAACTGACAAAGGAAATTTTCCAAAATAGGTAGTGGGATATGGATAACTATTACTATAGTTATACTCTTTACTGAATTTTCAAAACGCTCTAATATAAGCTGTATTATTTTAATAATTAGGAATAAAAACAAAATGACAAAGAGGTCCTTCATTATCTCTGTATCTCTCCCTATGCCATTTGATACAAAAATTCTTTAAGACTGAATAAAATGTGGGTATCAAATATTAAGCTCCAGTACACTAGCCAAAACTGTGTTCAAATAAGGAATCTCCAGTAGGCTGCACTGCCCTTTCCAGTCCATCAGAGCTGTTCTATAGACAGTAAAGGTGGGGAGCATGAGGAACTAGAATCCCGTGCTTCAGGCTTTCATTTCACCCTACTCCACAAGTCCCAACTGCACACAGAAACATTACCTTACAAAATAGCAGATCTTCAGGCAAAGCCCTGGGGAATTCTTCGCCAAGGCATCCTTATAGGTAGAGCTATAGTTAAGGGAAGTAAAAGCCTTTGTCATAGAAACCAAACAACATCTCATCTTTGGAAGGATTTGCTAAAACACCCCGTACCAATATTTTCTTATGTTTTGAAGAATGGATAAACAATTTGTGCAGTGAATTAGAAGAGGAATAAATAAATATTCAGCTCTACTGATAATTAAGAGCAGTAATGTGAAAAATGATAATCTATGCCTGGAGGAGGTCAGCAGATAGACTTTGGAAGTAAGGACAAGTGAGACAGAGCTATGTGAATAATCGAAAATGCGATCCAAGATCACGTTTAAGGGTCTGTGGCACTCAGAATATTCCATGAGAACGTGGCCATCCTAAGAATATGAAAGAACAGTAAGATCACATTTTGTTGAACTCTTTAGAGATCTGTGGAGAGAGTATTTCATTCATTTTACAAGCCAAAGAATTGCAAAATCCAATCCAGTGGTACCCCGGGTGGGTCTACCATCTCTGGTCACTTGACTGAGGAATCAGGCTCTGTGCACCATGTGTCCTGTGAGGCTGTACCCGTTCTTCCTTCTAAACACTGTGCCATCATAACTGCGGTACGGGGTTCAGTGAATTCCTGCAGGGCCCCTTCCAGGAGTCCAGTGAGCGGGCTAGCAGAGAGCTCAGGTAACTGGGTGGAGTGGTCTTCCTTCAGGGGGGCATGTGTATTTTAAACCTGGGAAAATGTAGAGGTAAACATAGCAAAGTCAAAGTTCACATCCTAGGATCTGTGCTTTTGATTAGGAAGGAATCTGATTTTATATCCCTGTAATGTTTAAGAGCATACTAGAATGAGAGTCTCGAAACTTCCCTTTAGAATATATAATTAAGTGCTTTAGACTTGTGGTTTTAAGTTGAAATTCTGGAACTTCTAAGATGATGTTATCTGTCTATAACTTTAATAGTTATAAAAAACTATTCAGAATTCAGGAAGGCATCTGCAGTATTTAAAAATCATCCAAAATGTAAAATTCATAACTGTAGTTTACAACCATCGGAAGTATTTAGTTAATTAGCATTATTCAAATTAACCAAACATTTTTCAAGGCCCCTTAAAAACGCTTGGAGAAACAAGCCAGATATATAGAAAGAATTGTATTTGCAAACTAAACTTGAAGCCGGCCTAAAGAAGAGCTAGGGCTGTAAAATTTGTACTTTTAATAAAATCACTTTAAAAACTAAATTTTAATAGATTTAATGCCCATAATATCTATCCTCAAAAGCATCAAAACAAGACAAAACACAAAAACTCCCATGCACAGCAACACAGAAAATAAAAAAAACAAGTCCAGGCAACTGGCAAACCGGATGAAATAAAAGGCTCTGTCTGACGCCTGCCTTTCTTTGGGCATAAAAGCTAAAAGTGAAAACAAGGACGTTACGTGTCTTTAGTCCATATCGCTGAGGAAGTGTGCGCCGTCAACGCAAAGAGCTCCAAGCACAGGGCACATTCTAGGTAAATATGGCCCAGATTCTGTGTTTTTATTATTTGATGCACTTGTTGACATTTTATTCTTCCTTTTTTCATGAAGAAGGGACGGAAAACACACTTCTCTTTTACAACAGCCAAGTAGATCTATAAACCAACACAGTGCCGTTTACCGCAGAGCTTTTATCTGGTGGCCCCCTGCCAACGTCCATCCCTGCGGTGCTGGGCCGCAGCGGCAGCAGCGGCAGCTGAGTGCGGTGCACAGCGGCTCTGGGCTCGTGGCCCAGCCTGTGGGTAGGGCCTGAGTGAATGGCTCAGTGTGCACGGCGCGCTCCCTGTGCAGGGCCGGGCAGGACGCTGGACAGGAGGGCAGAGCATGCCCCTTGTCAGAGCCCCTAAGCTACAACAAAGGGAGACCTGAAGCGAGGCCAGGCGCCCGCTTTCTCACTTGGGGCCCTGAAGCGAACGCCTAGCACGTGTAGGCTGGTATCAGAGGGCTCCAGCATCTGCCTTGCAGGGGGCGGTTCATGTCACTGTTCGCTGGAAGATTCAGGCTCCACACATCCTCCTTCTCTCCACAGCCGGTATTCTGACTGTATGGTTCTGACTGTACTTTTCAGGCATTTGATCCATTCAAAGCAGGTTTCAAAATCTTTTTAATTATGAAAAACCAGGAAGCATCAGGAAACCATGAGCTTACTTAACTAATAATCCTATTACTTCCAGGTCAGAAAACAGAGACCTTAAGCATGAAGAAAAAATTGTTCTGCTGTCAGTGTTTAACCCGGGTTTCAGTGACAGGCAATCTCACTTCATATTCCCTTCTTAGAATCTCGCCCCCCACCCCAGAACAAAGCCTAAATTTCTCACCTAAAAGTCCCAATACAGAAAGCATATCCAATGTTTTGCTCCCATAGTCAGGCAACATTCATTATGTACTATTGTGAGATGGCCTCTGAGTTAAGTTCTAGAGAGATAAATATAAATAAGCCCTAGTTCCTGATGCGGGGCCAGACAGACAGACTACTGTGGGAGACACGTAAACAGGTAAGTTACAGTGTATGCATTTTTAAATCTATGTTAAAAATATATTTACATTTTTTTCTTAAGGTAACTTGTAATTAAATTTTTAGTACCTTTATAACTTTCTACAATAGGAACACAAACTACAACAGCTAGACACAAAGTTGCTGTGGCGTACCTGAAATAGTCATCTATAGAGACCAGAGCATGTAAGCAGCACACTGCAAAACTTACAGACTGAAGTCTGGGTCCATCAATGTATTTAGCTAACAGAATAAAAATACTTGGCACTTTCTGCAATCAAAGATGAAAAGCTTTTCAAAGCAGATTACATCCAGACTAGAGATGTGAGAGACACTCACTTAGGCAATACAAAACGAAAGGCAAAGGAATTAGATTTTCAAAGCACTGTCTAAGCTCACTACATGTGTTTTTAGAAGGGAGAGGTGTGTGGAAGGCTGACAATGTCAGGAAAGACTTCACAGAGGGGTCTGGAAAGAGTCTGCTAGGCAGTGAGGGAGGAAGAGTTATTCCAGGCACAGGAATTGAAAGAGGACCCGTTCCATCTGGTGCACCAAGAAGTTCAATGTGGGGGAGACAGGCCCTCTGAGAGAGCCGCACAGAGAGTTGGGCATCCTCCTGCTGTCTGCAGAGGCTCTGAAGCAATGGCCTTCATGATCTGCTTCTCAGAAAAGTGGCTTCAGAGGTGGGTAATGAACTGGGTGGGAGGTGGGGAGGTCAGCACACTGGTGAGAACGGCAGTCCGGACAGAGAGGGGCCTTGGAGAGAAGACAGAAGCCCACACTAAGGCTGCGGCAGGGAGATGGAGAAAAGAAAGCAGCTAAGAGTCATTTCTGGGGTAGAAGCCCAGGGATTGAGTAATGGACTCTATAGGACGTGAAAGAGGGGAGGAGTCAAGGGTGCCTCTGAGGTTTCTGGTTTGGCTAAGTGGATGGGCAGGGACACCACAAACTGAAATTGAAAATGAAAATGCAGGTGTCAAAGCAGAATTAATAGGTAGTAATCGGGGTTGAAGATGAGAAAATGAATTAAGTTTTGGGCTTATTAAGACGGAAAGTGTCTGCAGCACAAACTAGTCCAAGTATTTTTTATAAACAGTCTGGGCTAAAGAAATACAGATTTGAGACAAACTGAGGGTTGCATAAAGGAGGGGGTGGGGGGATGGGGTAACCAGATGATGGGCATTAAGGAGGGCACGGGATCTGATGAGCACCGGGTGTGATATGCAACTGATGAATCCCTGAACATGATACCAAAAACTAATCATGTACTATTACTATGTGTTCAATCATGTACTAATCATATACTAAGTTCAATTAAATTAGTTGAACTTAATTAAAAAAAACAACAACACAAGAAACACAGACTTGAAAGGCCACAGCACAGAGGGACAGAGGTGGAAATCCTGGTGGGAAATCACCCAGGGAAGGAGGTAGAGTGAGAAGAACACCAGGATGCTGTCCCCCTCTTTGAGAGGTGCTCAGAGGAGGGGCTAGATGGGAGGCCAGACAAAGGACTGGCCGCCCAAGAAGGGGAGGCCCTGGAGAGGTGGAGGGGTGTCCACAAAGCCCAGAGTAAATAGGGACAGGAAAAAGCCAAGGGGCTGAGCTACCAGAAGGCCAGTGGTGACATCAGAGGAAAGTCTGAGTGCCGGGTGGGGCCCCAGCTGAGTGAAGGAGTGAGTGGGAATCCAGAGACGGGAGATAGTGATGCAGACTATTTCAGGAGGTCTGTGCATCAAATTTCTAACCCTAACAGGGGAGGGAGGGCAGGGAGAATTATTTCTTAGGCTGGGGAGACCTGAATATGTTTTAGATTGACTGGCAGGTATCGTTGAAGGGGCAGAGGTCAAAGTGGAGGAGAGGGGACACAGGTGAAGGGTCAGACCCTGTGGGGTGCAGAAGGGAGCCGGGTCTGCACAGGGTGGAGGCAGTCACGGGGCACAATCCAGTCCTTAGAGCAACAAGTTTCTCACTGAGGAGGTTTTAACCACTGACACTATTTAGAACTGCTGGTACGTGGAGTTAACAGAAGTCAACCGCCTCTGAGTCAGCCTTATAACAGCTTGAAAATTCTCTGCAGACCAGACACCCACTTATTACCTGCAGCTCTTACTACACAGACCTCTGCCAACACTCCACCCTTGGAATCCTTGGATACGAGAAGTGAAGATTTGTAAGTAGGTTTAGAGAAGGATGCAGTCTCTTCTGGTGACTTTTATTTTTCTGTGTGCCATGAGGTGAAAAGGAAGGGGCCAGGGGAGGGGTAGAGAATGAGAAGAGCCACTAGGCGTGACTCAATGCCAAGGGCACGGGCTGCAGGTGCTCCATGGTCTCCTCCTACCTGCAGTCCTTCCTCCTGGGCCACGGCTTACAGCGTCCCCCGGGGTAAGAGGGAGAGGGCAGGCTTCTTCTCCATCCCACTGGATTCACACCCCGTAGGAAGGTTAAAATCCAGCAGGGTTTGCTTGGCCCACAGCCAGCACCTCTGCCTGAAGCATAAAAGCACCAGTGGCTGCGTCAGATGCTTTGGTGTCATGGACCCTTCTTCAGAGCCCCGGGGAAAGGGGGCGGAATGGGACAGGATAGCCAGCTCATCACTGCAGTCATGGCTGCACCCATGTCAACCTGCACAGGACGAACAGGAATTTTGACTAACCTACGGGAAAGGGACTTTTACTCGCCAGACAAACAGAAGACCAGTGATTTCTTGGACGTCTGGCCCGAGCCATCAGCGCGGGCCCAACTGCAGTGACGCATATGTGTGCGCCTGTGTGCTCACAGACACACATGTCGACACCCCCATGCACAACCCCCGTACCTCTGAAAGGACATTTGAACCCACTGACCACTCTGAGTGGTTCCAAACCACTCAAAACGAAAGCAAGTTTCAAACTTCAAGGTACTTCTGAATGAATCCCACTCGGCCGTCACTGTGCTAAAGGATATAGGGTGATGACTTTCTGGAGCAGTTCGGCAGAGGAAATGATAATTCGGTGCATGGTCAGCATGACTTGCAACAGCTGGTTACTCCGACACAGGTTTCCATCCACATCTGAAAACACAAAAAGCAGCATCTGAGCGCAGCCCCCTGAGAGAAAGGAGTCCCCTGCTGACAACGTCCATTACCCAAAGGTAGAGGGCTGGAGTAGAGCCTCGCCACTCCAGGGGGCCTCGCCACTTGCTTTACTGCCTTCTCCCCCTGCCTGCCTTGAGCACCACGAAACCCCCTTCTTTGCTTCTTACCCTCCTGCTGCATTAACCACCCTGCCAGAAAGATGGTAGGATCTTGGGAAAGGGATAAACCTTGCACCATACACTCGAGTCTCTGTTGAAAGCAGAAACACATTCAAGTTTTTTTTTTTTTTTTTAAGATTTTTTATTTATTTGTCAGAGAGAGAGGAGAGCGAGCGAGCACAGGCAGACAGAATGGCAGGCAGAGGCAGAGGGAGAAGCAGGCTCCCCGCCAAGCAAGGAGCCCGATGTGGGACTCGATCCCAGGACGCTGGGATCATGACCTGAACCGAAGGCAGCTGCTTAACCAACTGAGCCACCCAGGCGTCCCACACATTCAAGTTTTATGCAGCCCAA
Source organism: Lutra lutra (assembly GCF_902655055.1). NCBI lineage: Eukaryota > Metazoa > Chordata > Mammalia > Carnivora > Mustelidae > Lutra > Lutra lutra. The sequence continues at coordinate 58,369,193 of NC_062284.1, forward strand.
AGCGCATATGAGGTGGGGGATGGGGGAGTCCTTTCCAGGGTCAGAGTGAAAAATATATAGTCTTAAGAGATTACAGTTAAACACCTGAACTTTGAAAAATTTACAAGAACAGGTGACCATAGGAATACATTTCTAGGGCTCTCTCACAGCCTTGGAAGGGATTCCGGCCATTGAGGGAAATCTAAGCTTTCCTAGTTTTATGGGCAAAATGCCTCCGGATGAAAAGAAAGGAGGAAGACCAGAGGCAAATGTGACATTTGGAGATGATGGCTGGGTTCATTTCAAAGATCATGCTTAGCTAGGTTTTCCAAATCCCAGCAGGTACCAAATGGTCAGATGCATTCTATACACTGGCATTGGGTATACAGATTCCCTTTGCAGTGGTTTCCGAAATCTTTTCAACACTTACACCATGAAGTGTTAGGGGCTGTGTTGCACAGATTGCTTCACCCTTGCCAGCCAGCTTCCAGGTGGGTTCAGCCACGGGGAAGCATCAGCAAGGGGCAGGAGGGGAGAGGCGTCATAGTACTTCTCTCTTGTGCCCTCTCTGCTTTGGTGCCACTTCCCTGATAGCAGCTCTAGGTCTCTTCAGTGAATGGCCTATCCTTCATGACCCCAGCTCTTACCGAGATCTAACCCTGTGGATCCCCACGGACCCCTGGCCCATGCGGGAGGGACAATGACATCTGGTTGCTGACAGTCTGGGTCCAGCATCCCTTAATTCCACCCCCATCTCTGTAAGCGGTTCCTTCACTCCAGTGCTCTCCTTCAACCAAGCGGTGTGAACTTGATCCTCTGAGGGGAACTTGGATGATTCAGGGCAAAGCATCAAAGGAGAGAATGGACGTGACTTGCTGTAGCACTTCAAAGCTCTTTAAAACACATTATACGGGGCGCCTGGGTGGCTCAGTGGGTTAAGCCTCTGCCTTCGGCTCAGGTCATGATCCCAGGGTCCTGGGATCGAGCCCCGCATCGGGCTCTCTGCTCAGCGGGGAGCCTGCTTCCTCCTCTCTCTCAGACTGCCTCTCTGCCTACTTGTGATCTCTGTCAAATAAATAAATAAAATCTTTAAAAAAAAAACACATTATGCAAAAGAGGTTGTCATTTTCACTCTTTCCAAGGACACCAGACGATAAATGAAGGGCACCGTGCACTTGGGCTCCAGATTCGGAAGTCCTGGCTCACCCTAGATGATGACCTAAAGTCACAGTTCATTGAGAAATTGCGCATCGAGGGGCCAGATCACTCACCTTCCCCTCACCGAATCCACCGATTTCTGTGCGTGCTGCTCCTCCCCCTTCTTGCCCTCCCCTATTTCCCCGGGAAGCTGTTCTGAGGCCGTGGCTTCCAGTGGGCACATAGTCTCCTTCTTTCTCAAGGATACCGATACTGCCTCTGTCCACATTCTCTCCTGTGTCATCCACTTCCCTCTCTATCTCCTGCTTTCCTCACCCATGCCATTAAACACAGTGTAACATGGGGTGCCTGGGTGGCTCAGTGGGTTAAGCCTCTGCCTTCAGCTCAGGTCATGACCTCAGGGTTGCGGGGTTGAGTTCTGTACCAGGCTCTCTGCTCATCAGGGAGCCTGCTTCCCTCTCTTTCTCTACCTGCCTCTCTGTCTACCTGTGATCTCTCTCTTTCTCTCTGATAAATAGAATCTTTAAAAAAGTAAGAAAAATTAAAAAAATAAAAATCATTAAAAAAAAAAAAAAAACACAGGGGCACCTGGGTGGCTCAGTGGGTTAAAGCCTCTGCCTTCGGCTCAGGTCATGATCCCAGGGTCCTGGGATCGAGTCCCGCATCGGGCTCTCTGCTCAGCAGGGAGCCTGCTTCCCTCTCTCTCTCTGCTGCCTCTCTGCCTACTTGTGATCTCTCTGTCAAATAAATAAATAAAATCTTTAAAAAAAAAAATAAACACAGGGTAACAAAGCCTTAGGCTCTCACCAGCTCTAAGACTTCTCCACTTCTCCATTCCCCTTTCTAGCAAAGCTTTGTTCTCATCAATTTCCCACCTTCTATTCCATTTTCAACCACACCATTTTAACTTCTACCTCTGTTATCCCAGTGAACAGTTTATTTTCAAGGCCACCAACCAGCTCCACGTTGCCAAATCTAATAAGTTTGTTTCACTGGCTTCGTCTGACTTCATGATTCAGGTTGCATTCAACCCAACCTAACCAAGCTGACAATCCTCTTTCCTGGAACACTTTCTTCTCTTGGCTTCCATAACATCACACTGTCTCAGCTTCTCTCTCACACTCTTCTTCTGTCTCCTCTTCCTCTGCTGAGCATTTAAATGTCACCATGCTCTGTGGCTTAGCCCTCCTACTTCCTTTTAAAAACAGTTTTAAAAATTTGAAACTTCTTAAATTTTAAATTAAAAAATTTAACTTTTTTTTCTAGGGTGAACTCATCTAGTTCTTTGGCGAAAATGCCATCTATTTGCTGATGACTGCCCAACTTCCATCTTTAGCCTGAGTACCAAATTAACATGTCCAACATCCTCCTTGGCAAAGCAACGCAGAGGTCTAATTTTCAAACCTAACTCATCCCATCGAAGCTCCAGACCTCTCGCTCCCCCCAGTCCAGCGCTCCTCCATTCTTCCTCATCTCAGGAAATGGCACCACCAACCATCCTCAGTTACCCAAACAGAAAACCCAGAAGTCATCCTTCATTTCTCAGTTGCCCTCACATCCAGTCCATCAGCGGGTCTTGATTCTACTTCCAAAATGAGCCTCAAACCAGTCCATTTCTCCCCATCCTTGCCACTGCACAGACTAGTTGTAACCAGTACCATGAGGCATGAACCCAAATGACCCCCTGCTTCCTCTCTTGTCCATCCTCCACACAGAAGCCAAGAGGCAGCCCGTAGGTCAGGTCATGGGGTTCATAACCTTTAACAGATTCCATTCCACTTGTAATGAAACACAAACTCCTTGCTGTGGCCAGTGGAACTCCACATGTTCCACTGGCCACAGTGTTCTGGCCCCTTCTAACCTCTCCCACGTTTCATACCCCATTGCTCCTCTTCAGAGGGGAAATACCTCTGTTTCTACCTCAGAGCCTCTAAGTTTCTTCCTAACTCACAGACTTGCGTTTGATATTTCCTGCAGGCCTTTCTTCCCTTGGCCTTTCACGTCATTCCAGTCTCAGCCTCGATGTCACATCCTCCGAGAGGTCTTCCTTAAACTGCTGACGTAGCCATTATCCTGCGTGAGAGTCTTCGTAGCACTTACCAGGATTAAAAGTTATCTTTTCAATTTTTATTTTGTGAGTCTCCCCTAGAATACAAGCTGTGTGATGCCCCAGCCCTGTTTCTCCCACAACCTTGTTTCCAGGGCCTAGAACAGGGAGCACACAGGGCAGGTATTCAATAAACATTTGTTGAGTAAATGAGTGAACTATATCAACGAGGACAACCCTTTTCTTAGGTCTTTGGATGTTGGATTTGCTTTTGCTTTTGTCATTACCTATTTCACTGATGATATACATAATATATGTATTTCTTTTCTTCTTGGCTGAAGTTTACCAAAAAACCCTCGAGGTTACAACTCGACGTATCATTTTTATGAAGTATTCAGTTAGGCTGGTTATAGTTTTGCTCATTTTCTTTTTAGGATTAAAAAATTGTATTTGGGGGAGAGAGAGAGAGAGAGAGAGTGTGTGAGCACATAAGCAACAGGGAGGGACAGAGGGAGAGGGAGAAGACGACCCCCTGCTGAGCAGGGAGCCCGATGCAGGGCTGGACCCCAGGACCATGACCTGAGTTGAAGGCAGACGCTTAACTGACTAAGCCACCCAGGGGCCCTCATTTCGTTAATCTTTCATGAATTCTTCTCAGCTTAGTGAGGCACAGTGGATATCATGTCAGGTGTTTCTCATCATAAGCATCTTTGCCACAAGCTTTTTCATCGCATAAGTAACAGGCAAAACTAAGGCAATTTTGCTGTAAAAGATAAAAAACAAAAACAAAAACAAAACCCAGTTGACAGTTTGGCTTCATCTTTCCATGCTGCTGTGCTCCGCATTTTTATAGGAGATGCTCAGCCCTCACAATGGTCTATACAGTGGCACCGAGTTTTGAGCCCACGTTTCCCATAGAACTTGGAATGTCCGTCAGCGGACACAGGACAATGTGCCAAGAACAAACAGGAGTGGAGAAGGGCTTCACAATGTGGTCTGGAGCTCAGGTACAAATATGCATCCTGGTATTTGGAAACTGGTACCTCTCTTAATGATGGAGTATATTTTATTTTATTATTATTATTTTTTAAGATTATTTTATTTGACAGAGACACAGAGAGGGGGAACACAAGCAGGGGGAGTGGGAGAGGGAGAAGCAGGCTCCCCGCTGAGCAGGGAGCCCAATGTGGGACTTGAGCCCATGACCCTGAAACCATGACCTGAGCAGAAGGCAGATGCTTAACCCGCTAAGCCACCCAAGCACCCCTGAAGGAGGATGTTTTAGCAAGGAGACAAATCCATAAGAAAAAAAAAATCTATAGTATGAAAGACTTTGAAGACTGTGCTTTGCTACAGCACACAGAAACACTCAGTTATCTGCACAGTACTGCCACGGCACGTGTTAAAGGCACTCAAATGTTTTGTATCGTGCAATAAAGTTGTTTTAATTTTGTTATTCAGTTTTCATGTTTTCTCATGTCCTTTTAAATGAATATCCCTGTGTGTGTGTGTGTGAGAGAGAGAGAGAGAGAGAGAGAGAGATTTTTATCTTTCATGGCCAAATTGTTTTTCACCTGATTAGTTATGCAGCAAAAATGATTGTGGGGAAAATGCTCACTGTACAGGTGTTGGTGCAGAAATTGCCTGGAACTGGTTAGCGTTGCACTCTGGTTTCTGGCCCAATTTCTGTAACAGTGATATCTTGCCACGGAAATTCCACATAACAAACCACCCCAAACCTCAGTGACTTAAAACAGCACTCAATTATTTTTTCTCGAGTGAACTGGCTGGTGGGTCAGCTGAGAAAGGCTGGGCTTTGCTGGGGACCTCTGTTACACGACCCCCCCCGCCACCACCCCAACCAGGACCAGCTGGCTGGTTGAGTTCTGTTCTTTCATAGCGACAGCGGGGCATGAAATGGCAACTGGAAATACAAAGGCCTCCTAAGCCTAGGCTTGGAAGTGGCATGCTGTCACTTCTGCCTCGTTCTGCTGGCCAAAGCAAGTCATACTACTGAATCTCCAGCAAAAGAGTGGGAACTTTAAAGTCACATGAAGAATATCATTGACACACGGAAGGTGAAAAATGGGGGACAGGTGTAACAACATCATCAAATCTATCACAATTATGAGGAAGCTAACTTTTCATTTTTTAAGATTTTATTTATTTATTTGAGAGAGAGAGAGAATGAGAGAGTACAAGAAAGCAAGGTGGTGGGGGGAAGGTGTGAGAGGCAGAGGGAGAAGCAGACTCCCTGCTGAGCAGGGAGCCTGATGTGGGGCTTGATCCCACGACCCTGGGATCATGATGTGAGCTGAAGGCAGATGCTTAACTGACTGAGCCACCCAGGTGCCTCTTGGGGGGTGGCTAACTTTTCCAATTCAGCATCTGACAATATGGTTTCTATAATGTTCCTTTCCTCACCGAGGTAGTAGGGTCAAATTCCAGGATACTATGGTAAAAAGCAGAGAAAATGAAGATCTTTGTGGGGTATGCATTAGACCTTTCAGGGGAGCTGTAGACACAGTGACAGGCTTTTCCAGTACGGGCAGGCTTGCTATCTCCACCATTCTCTGTGGCTGCCTGGCATCTTTCCATGGATGCTCATGGATTAGGGAAAAGGGCTTAAAAGTGTCCTGGGTGAGATCAAAACCAGTGACATGTGGAAGGATTCGAGGAACTAAATAGGTTTATTCCAGAGTAAACTGAGAAGAGCTCTTAGGACTATCTTCACATGTCCGCAGTACCATCTGTGGGAGAGGGTTTAGATTTGTTCTGTGGGGGAGGCTGAGAGGAACCAGGGGGCAGAACCAGGGAGGCGGAGGAGAAGAGAGGACTGAGCACCACACGGGGCAGAAACTTCTAACCACCAGGACTGCCAAAAACGGGAGCACTCTCACCACGGAGGTGCTCACGGGGAGGCTGCACCCACAAGGGCAGAGCCGCCATTACCCACTGAAGTCCTATTAATCCCAGGGGCTGCACTAAGCTCCTTAATGTGTCATCTCTCATTCTTAAAATAATTGAGCAATGTTGGTGTGGCCCCACACTGAGAGCTGAGGAAATCAAAGTATAGAAAGATGAGGTAATGTGTTCTAGGTCAAAGAGAAAAAGAGCGAGGATCCGGATCTGGCTCCAGGTCTGTCTGATTCCAGAACTCCGGCTCTCTCCACTAGACGCAGCTGCCTGCCACGCGGCCACCAGTTAGGAGAGGGAATTCAAGTGTGAAGAGGGGGCTGAAGGAGACCAGCTTCAAGATCTCTTCCAGTGCTCAGGGCTGAGTCTAAGACATGCTGCTGGGCTGCTGGATTGGAAGCAATGCACGTTTAAAAGAGTTTTTATACTCTTGATGATTTCTGAAAAACTTTTGGATGCCTTGGCGGATACACACTGATCATTAAAGTTGCCCTGAAGATAAGAAGGGTGTTGTGCCTAAGATGCCAAACCATATTTGCTCGCCGCTGTTACCCTGCACCCCTTCTTCCAGAGTTCCACAATGTTCCCCCACTGCGGCGTGGCAATCGTCACATGCTCTCTGTGGGCGTGAAGGCTGGCAAATGGTAAGGCCAGGAGTGGGTGACTCACTCAGCAAAGCGAGGCAGGAATGGGGTGAGGGAAGAAGCATGTCTGCACCTACACTCAATCTCCCTTCTTGGCTCTCCTTTCCAACCAGGAGGAATTTGGCACGTTCCCTTGCCCTCGCTCCTGCCGCCATCTCTCCCCAGTGCGATGTTCAGCCTCTGTGGGACCTCATCAAGGGTGCCTTCCCTTCCTGACTTCATCTCACGAACAAGCACTTCTTTTTTGAGAAGAAGAGCCTCCCTTTGAAAGTCAGATTTCTAAGTGGGTGATCAAGGGGAATTTACCTTCCAGACTGCAAGATTTAATTTTGATATTTCGATATAATTGCTGCAAGTGGATTTAAATATTTCAATGAATAATTTCATTTTGTTTGCATCTTTAGGCTTTTCAAAATGCAGGGTATCATACTAAAAATTCTAATAAGTAAAATGTGCAATGCATAATAAAATGTGCATATTTTCTCAGTACCATCTGCTTCTCACACTTCAGGGGAGACTTCTTTAAGGGGTTGAAACCTCAGCGGGTTACAAAATGTCAATCTTCCATACTCTATCACTAGACCTGGGGAGTAATATATTGCTGTTGGGGAAGTATATTAGTTAAGGATCCATCCAACCTGTGGACCATTTGGTCCACAAAACAAAAAGAAAAGCCACATGGCTTCTAGATAGTCGTTTATCTATGAACCAAACAAACAAACAAAACGAAGAAGAAGAAGAAAGAAAACAAAATCATTTTCCATCATTAGGCTCAGTGGCAGCAATAGTTACACTTTGTGGAATCACAAAATCTCGGGGTGGAAAAGACATTTGACATTTTCTACCTCAACCTTCTAACTCAGGAAAGCAAGTGGCTATCTAGCATCTACTTGTACCTTTCCAGGGAAAGGATATGGCTCCCCAACTATTCTATATAGTGACTTTTCATTCCATTTCAACTAAAAACATTTTTGGATGCAATTAACCTCTACCGGTGACTCATCTACTCTGTGTGAGGCACTGTCTTAGGTCCTAAAGGAGAGCTGAGGAGCACTCCGGAAACCCCTCGTCATTAAGGAGCCTGCAATCTAGTTAGGGAGTAAAACGTATGCCCAAGACATAATCTATCAGGCAGTAAATGTTAAGAGTGAGCACACAGAAAAATGGCAAAGTTCGGAGGAGGGAGAGACCCTATCGAGTCATGATGGTACAGGAAGCATCTTGATGTCTGTGGAGAAGTGACTCAGAACTTGGAGATTCAAGAGGTCATCTGGTTCAGCCCTTTGCCCCTCAACTGGTCTGCACACTCTTCTTCCTTTCTGTGGCTTTATCTTAAATAAGTTATTTGCCTCTGACAGCAATGAATTGCTCCCTAATGACTGGAATCCCATGAGAGTAAACTAGCAATCCGCTGCATTCCAGGTACCGCTTCTTACTGACAAGAGGTGGGGATGACTTTCCTACAGTGAATGTCTGTCCGAGCATGAGGCATGAACGACTTGCAGCAGAATGGACATAAAACATGACCAACACCAGGGAAACTGCAGAACACAGTCTTTGCTTCCTCTTTGTTTTGGTTTCCATGGACATCTCTTGATATGTGGAGAATTTTGAGTGTACAGAGGCAGAAGATCAGAAATTGGCATACTGCGAGCAGCCAGCTGTTGGTCTTGGGGGCACAACACCAAACAGCAGTTGTGTCAAAACTGGGGACCAGAAAAAATGGTAATGGGAACTCTAGGGTCAAAAGCATGGGGGGCAGAAGTGGATCTAGAGCCTCAAGCAGAGCAGAAACCGTGAGTGGAGGTCAGTGTCTCCAAAAATGAGAAGACAGGATCCAGGGAGAAGTTGACAGACACATGGAGAATCGTGAATGTGTAACACCGGATAAATGTTCTAAAGAAACAAAATCTACTTGACAGCGACACTAGAAATCCCGTTTGGGGAGGATACAAAAATCGGCAAGCTGAAGAATACGTCAAGAGTTTGTGGCCGTTCCTTGTTTTGCTTTTTAGCACTAACAGCTGCCACCAGGGCAGGATGTCCACGGGAAGAGAGAAGGGGGTGCTCCATACCCTGAACTCCCACAACTCCCAACCATCTGCACAGCTGAGAACATGTGTCGGGTACCTCACCTTTGTCTAGAGACAAGTAGCGACTTACTGGTGCATCTGAATTGTTTACTGTTTGTTCATCGGTCAGCAGAAGAGTCCAGAATGAATGCTTTTGAGAATAAGTATGGAATCATTGAAAAGGAGCATGTACAGGCTGCAGCAAAGGTAATTCTAAAGAAGAGCAGAGGTTAGAAGTCAAAGAACACATTTTGAAAATTATATGATGTGTTATTTTAGATGGTAACAACCTGTGAAAGCACTTTTTATGTATCAGCTAAGATTGTTTATTATTAAAATATTGACTAGTTGGGAAAAAAAAAAAACAAACCTTGGTCTTGCTTTTGGTCCTTGGGCCCCCGAGCCAGCACGCCGGGGGGGGGGGGGCAGGGGGAGGTGGGCGGGTGCAGGGCTCAGCAGCCCCCGAGGTCGAAAAGGTTGGTCTTGTCCAGCAGCCTGCGGTGTTCCTTCCTACTAGGTGCTCCTGAACCCACATTCACCCCCCTCCTCGTCTCCCTCTGGACCTTGGCTAGTGATGGAAGGAACAGTTAATCCAGACCCAGAAGCTCCGCTGGTGGAGAAGGATGTCAAGGGTGAAGCCGCTCAGGAGCTACAACAGCGATTTGCCCGTGGTTCGTGCGCTAACCCAGGGACAAAAGTTTTAATGTAAGGTGAGAATCTGGAAAGAGGGGCGCGCCCAGTTCCCTGTAAATCCAGCCTCGGCCTTATTCCCTTTGGGATAACCTGGCCCATCACAGCCGGGCCAAAGGTGTGGGGCCGGCCATGGGAGCGTGAAGATGTAGGCAGAGTGTCTGCTAACCCGTGGCCCAGCAGGGCGTCCAGGGGCTCCGAGGATCTCGGTGACAACTGGCTTTAATTATTTATTTTCAGTGGCCAGGGGACACCATGACATGGACAAGACATAAGCCTCAATTTAACCATGACCTGCACCTGCAAACTTGACCAACCGGCCTCTAGAGGCAGAATCCTCCCCAAGTGGGGAAGGGGCCGGCCAGGCTCACCTCTTCTCCCCACTCCCACCCAACCGCTGGGCCAGGGACCGAGAGAAGGCGAAAACCTGGCTTATCAGCCTCTACCATAAAGGGGATTTGGTGCCATCAGGCCTCCCTTGTCTCCTGTCCCAGAGAGGCCGACCAGGAAGACACTTGGTGGGGAAAAGCCCCTGTGCTTCCTCCCTTCATTCTACCTACTCTCCATCCTGTTGGGGCAGGGTGGGGGTGCGAGGAGGGGCAGGCATTTCAAGTGGCACAGCACCTAGACACTTCATGCGTACACACGCGCATGCGCGCGCGCGTACACACACACACATACACACACACACAATGTGCATGTGAGCGAACCATTCCTGAAGGCAGCGGACAGAGAACCGTGCTGGCCTCTGCAGATGACAATGCCCGATAGCAATACTTGGTTTTTACTGCACTTAGGTTCCACGAACAGAATCATCCGTGTTGAACGTGGGAGTTTCACAACTCTGTGCTGTGGCAGGGGCCGTGGGCTCAATGTTAAAGATGAAGAAACAAGGTGTCATGCCTTGGTCATGGTCACAGGGCTGGTGAGTGGAGGCTCCTGGGCAGGAATGGCCTTCTGACCCCTGCTCAGGGCTCTTCCTTGGCACGAGTGTCTCCTCAAGGAGTAGGCGAATGGGGTGAAGACTGGCTATACCGGGAAGAGCCCTGCCTTTCAGCCATCCACAGTACAAGGCAAACCCCCTTACCCACAGCCCTACTTCTCTTTCTCTCCCCCAGAAGCCCTGTCCCCGTACGGACCAGCTCTCTCACTGCAGTTAGGATACATTCTCTAAAAATCACCCTGGAGATCCTAACACTTAAACCTACCACTTTTCATGACATCCACACAAAGCAGCTATTACTGGCACCATTTAGCTAGGACAGCCAGAACCCAGAATGCCTGCAGAGCCAGTGGCTGTGTGGGTGGAAATGCTAAGGCCCCTGGGAGCTCCCAGCCCTCCTGTGTTGGCTCACCTCCCCACTCTGGCGCAGCAGGTGCTCTCTCTGCTCCCTTGGCCCAGCCAGCCGCAGGAACATTCCTCCCTGGGCACGGCTGTTCTTCCAACGCGTGAAGCTCTATGTAAAAGATGACCCAGATTTTTTAGATGAGTGACTGCAATCTATAAATGTCTAACCAAGTACACGGACTGCCTAACGTGAAAAAGAGCTTTTAGCTGTGTTGTCTCTGCTGAGCAAGACAGCCGGCCCTCCTCGGGAACCGCTGCCTCAGTCTGGGCCTGTCACGTCTGAAGAATCAGGGGGCTGACAAGTCGTGAGAGAAGCTGTCCTGAGACACAGTTGAGGCAGGAGTTGGGCTGGCACTAACAGGCCAGGGGAGAGAAAGCTGTGACCGGTGCCGGGCAGGCCCAGTGATCTGACTCTGGGATAACACCATGACCTCAGACTCTCTGAGCGGCCATCAGAAGGTAGCACCCACTGAACGCCATGCATGGCCGCTTCTCTGGCTCCATTCCCCGGGGAACAACTGGATTGTCTGCCTGGGGAGTTGGGCCACCACTTGATTCTTGGGTGAGCTGCCATCAGCAGAGCCTACTTGGCTCCCACAGAGATCATTCCCCAGCACAGCACCACAGGAATCCGCCCGGCAGAGGCCTGTCCCAGCTCCCTAGAGGACACACACACGGCTGCCAGCAGGTGGCCGGAAGAGAGGCCAGCAAAGGGGGGTAGACCCAAAGAAAAAGAGACAGTGCCAACACAACAGGCAGGAAAATCTGGGGCAGCACTCTACTCCAGCTCACTGGAGCGCCTTCCGATCGCTTCATTCTTGTCTGTTAAATTTGGGGCCTCTTTTGCATGTTCGTTGACAGGCTGAAGAGGTACTGAGGAGCAACTTGGGGAACTTCCCACATACCACACGGTGAACTAACACGAGGCCTCCCTGAGATGGACTGGGCAGCCCCACAATCAACCTTCTTCAAAAAGTTTTTCTTAATGTGTGACTCGATCCTAACAGACCTACATGCCTTGGGCCCCTTGTTCCGGGACACGATGGGGCTGAAGCAATTGGTCTGTGTTGACACGAACAGCAGCACACCGAGTGTGGTCGTTCTCCAAGGACACGGTTCTCAGCTTACAATTCTCTGCCACGAACAGTCCTGTACGAAACCATGGTCAACTCACCCTGTATGGCAAAGGTAACTCGGCGAAGTCTTTCATCATCGGATAGAAGTTACTCTGAAAGTCTCCCGTCGCCTTCCTTGGTTGTAGTTAGGATTAGATTATGTTTGATAAAGGACAAAAAAGGGCCTAAGTGGCCTGTGAGGCATTACAATGGTCGGTGAACTGTTCTTATTTCTCTGGCTGGATCTGGAACACCATTTTGTTTTTCTTTTTGCTCCTGCTGGTCTTCAGCTCCTCCAGCTGGAACTATGATTCTTCATGAAATGCTGTAATCACGACTCTGAGGGGCTGTCCATGGCGGGATGTCACGCTGCCCAGGCCAATGACGCTGGACTTGGCTTCCTCTCAAGGGTGGTCCCATTCCATGGCAGAGTTAACTGGGAGGCTATCCAAACTTCCTCACCATCCTAGGTTTGAAGTGCCCCTGCCCCTCAGACCCTCAAGACAGGAGGACAGCGTCGAGTTTGGGAGGTGCTAGAGAGAGGTCTGCATGAGGACCTGGGAAACAGTTCTGGTTCTAATAGACCCACACACCTAGATGACCTTGCTATCCAGACAGGACTCTCTTCCAGCCTGAAGGAGAGCAGCAGCCTCCCTCTCCTCAGGAGCCAAGAGCAAAACAAGAATGTTCCAATGCACCCCAACTCACGAACCAATGCTTGTCAGCGTCTCACAGAAATAGCCCAGATCCAACACTGAAACTCACAATGTTGGTACCAACTGGAAGCTGGGTGAGCCAGGAGGGCTATTTGGTGCTGCTGGAGTAAAGGTAGCATCTGATTAGAGGAAATGAACTATATTCAAAAGTTAGCCTGATGCTGTCTCTATCTTCTCGTTAACATATACGAAATACTTCCTGTGTACGAGAGAGGCCTTACGTGTATTAACTCTACACAAAAAGTGGTATTATTGTCATCTGACAGATAAAGACACTGAGGCAGAAAGGGTCTAACTTCTCTGAGTCCAGGTAGGAAGTGGCAGACCTGGAGTTTGAACCCAGGCTGAAGGGGCCTGAGGTAGCTCATTTCTGAGACTCAACTTGCTCATTTGCATAATGAGAGCTTGGCAGTATCTTGCCTCCAGCAGCCCAGCAGAGAGCAATAATCAGGAGATCGGTTGAGATAAGGAAAGAGCTTTGATATCTTTTGGGGAGAACGAGGTCCTGAACTGAGTCCAAACCATGTGACATCTGGTTGACTTGCGGGTCCTGAAAACCTAGGCTGCCTGACAGTTGTCACGTAGGCACATGAAACCCTCGCTCTGTTGCGGAGGTACCATGCACGTGCATTTACCGGTGCCCTCTTGCCAACTACGGCCTCCTTGCACACTAGCTCATTTGAGCCTCACTACAAATCCGGGGGACGGGTATTAGTTTAATTATTTCATAGGTGCGGAAATGGACAGTAAGGTGATGGGATCAACCTAAAGTCACACAGCCAATGGGTGACAGTATTGGGACTTGAGTTCTGGTCTTTTGACTTAAGCTCTGCCCTTTCCCCCACAGCCATGGCTGTTCATCCTGAGAGCTGGGAAGATCACTCCCCCTCGACTCCTGAGGGCTGCAGGAGCCAGCTTCCCTGGTAAACGAGAACCCTGACATCAACAACCACCGCCAGGGACTGAACCTCTGCTTGCCAGATGCAGGCAATGCCGTGTGACATCTACTCTATCGCCTTGGCTCTGCGTGCTACATGTGTCTCTGTTTCACACATGGAGAAACACTCAAGAGGGGTAAAACCACTCAATCGTGGTCCCCAAGCAAGGACGTGGGATGAGGGGGAACTACTGTTCTGGTTATCCTTTTGACTCCAGGGTTTCCAGTCTATGATGGGCCTGCAAATATCTTTTAAATGGGAATCCTCCAAAGGATAAGGAAAAGGGTTGGTTTCCTTTCTATTGGTTTCCTACAGTCTCTAGTGCCCTCCTGTACCCATTACACTGGGGCCATTTCCTCCCCCAAATCGCAGTATAGAAGAACAGTCATTGACTAGCACTGATGACACGAAACAGCACTTGCACACTTACTATGAGGAAAGAGTAAAATGCCTTTCAAAGAAAGAAACAGCTGGGGATTTCTAGTCCCAGGACTTGGAAACATGAGAGGATGTAGGGAGGTGATGCTGAGGAAATTAACATAGCTTTAAAAAAAAGGGTAAAAAGAGTTGAGAAACTTAAGGACAAAGCACAAACTAAGATTTAGACTGTTCTTTCAATCTGCGTTAATGTCGCTGTTTAATTCCATTTACAGACCTAGACAGAGCAGTCCCTTGACACAGTGACAATAAGAGCTTCTCAGATTGCTTTAAGAATCCTTAATTTTAAGGTCATTGTGCAAGAGAACAATATGTCCTCCAGTGAGAAACCCAATCAAGATGGCAGAGTAGGAGGATCCTGAGCTCACCTCCTCCCGGATACACCAAGGCTACAATTACATGTAAAACAACTTTCTCTGAAAATGACCTGGAGCAGAACAGCTCTTTTACAGCTAACAGTATCAAGAAAAAGTCATATCAAGAAAGGTAGGTGGGGCAGAGACGCAGTCTGGGTAGGACCTATACCCCCAGTGTGGCAGAGGTGCACAGTGAGAGGGCTATCACAGGCACTGATGTCCTCCCTGAGGAGTGAGGGGCTCAAGCCACATCGGATGCACCCCACCCTGGGGACCAGCACTAGGAAGAATAACCACTAGAAAGTTTGGCTTTGAAAATTACCAGGGCTTACCACTGAAAAAACTTGAGAGCTATAGGAAATCAAGACTCCACTCTTCAAGGGCCCACATACAATCTTACTTGCTCCAAGACCCAGCACAGAGATGGAAGATGAGAAAGTGTCTGGGCCATATGTAAGGGAGATTTACTGGTTTTCAGGCATGTGCTGGAGGGGCAGTGATCTACAAGAAGTTTCTCTGGGAATGACATACTTGCAGGCACCACATTTTCCCCCCTGCTTCTGCCTAACTGGCCCAACACTGGGTACTAGTTCAGACACTGTCCACCTTGTTAGCATTGCTCACCTAACTCCAGTGTTCTCCTGCAGACCTGCACCACTCAACTCGCCTATGTTGGCAGACAACCCTCCAAAGGGGTTCTTGCCCTACTACACCTGGCAGGCAGCCTTGGCTGAGACAGTGCCCTCTCAAAATGGCTCCTGTCACATCACACTCAGCAACTGGCCTTAGCCAGGACTGGCCCCTTCTACATAGGCCCAGTCCTTCAAGACTAGGAGACAGAGCTAACCTATCTAATACATAAAAACAAACATAGGGAGTTCAATAAAATGAGGAGATAGATATGTTCCAAATGAAAGAACAAGACAAAAACTCAGAAAAATAACTATAAGAATGGAGAAAAGCAATATTTCTGATCAAGTGTTCAAAGTAATGGTCACTGAGCACCTGGGTGGTTCAGTTGCTTGAGCAACTGCTTTCAGCTCAGATCATGATCTTGGAGTCCTGAGATTGAGTCCCACATTGGGCTCCCTACTCAGCAGGGGTCTGCTTATCCTGCTGACCTTCCCCCCCATGCTCACTCGCTCTCATTCTCTCTCTCTCTCAAATGAGTAAAATCTTAAAAAGAAAAAAAAAAAAAAAGGCAGGACTTCCATTTAAAAAAAAAAAAGTAATGGTCATAAAGAAACTTACTGAACTCCTCTGAGAAGAATGGATGGATATGGTAAGAACTTCAAAAAAGAGAAAATAAAAGATGGAACCAATAATACACTAGAGGAAATCAAAAGCAGATTAGAGGATGCAGAAGAAAAGATCAGTGATCTGGAAGATAGAGCAATGGAATTCACCCAAACTGAAAGAAAAATGAGGATAGGTTATGGGACCTTTGGGACAACATCAAGTATACTAACATTTGTATTACAGGGGTCCCAGAAAGAAAAGAGGCAAAAAACTTATTTGAAAAAAATAATAGCTGGGGCACCTGGGTGGCTCAGTGGGTTAAAGCCTCTGCCTTTGGCTCAGGTCATGATCCCAGGGTCCTGGGATCGAGCCCCACATCAGACTCTCTGCTCAGCAGGGAGACTGCTTCCTCCTCTCTCTCTGCCTGCCTCTCTGCCTGCCTCTCTGCCTACTTCTGATTTCTGTCTGTCAAATAAATAAATAAATAATCTAAAAAAAAAAAGAAAGAAAAAAATAATAGCTGAAAACTTCTTTAACTTAGAAAAGGAAATAGAGATACAGGCTAGGAACTTCAGAAAGCCCCAAACAAGATGAACCCAAGGAGGTTCACATCAACACACATAATAATTAATATCAAAAGTTAAAGATAAAGAGAGAATCTTAAAAGCAGCAAAAGAAAGGCAACTAATTACATACAAGGGAAGAACATCCATAAGACTATCAGCTGATTTTTTTTAGCAGAAATTTTGCAGTGCAGAAGGGAATCTCATGATATATTCAAAGTGCTAGGGGAAAAAAACTACAACCAAGAATACTCTACCCAGCAAGGCTATCTATTAAAAACTGTAGGAGAGAATTTCCCAGATAAACAGAAGCTAAAGTAGCTCATCACCACTAAACTGGTTTTATAAGTAATGTTAAGGAAAGCTCTTTAAGAAGAAAAGTAAGGCCATAAACAAGATAAAACAAGAAAAAATATCACTGGTAAAAGCAAACATACTAAAGGTAGTGGATCAACTACTTATAAAGCTAAACGTAGGTTAAAAGACAAGATTGGTAAAAACAATATCTACAATAATTGATTATATGATACACAAAATAAAAATGCAAAATATGATGTCAAATACATACAACATTTGGGGAAGGAGAGATAAAAATATAGTGCTTTTAGAATGTGTTTGAACTATGTGCTATGCACATAGGGTGTTTGTCATATATGAACTTCAGGGTAACCACAAACCAAAAACCCAAAATAGGTATACCAAAAATAAAAAAGAAAGAAAGATAATAAGGAATCTAAAAATAACATTAAAGAAAGTCATCAAACTATAAGGGAAGAGACCAAGAAGAAAGGAATGGAGATGAACTACAAAAAACAACCAGAAAAATAATTAACAAAATACAAGTACATATATATCAATAGTTACTTTAAATGCACTTGGTCTAAATGTTTCAACCAAAAGATACAGGGTAACTAAATGGATTAGAAAAATAAGACTCATCTACATGCTGCCCACAAGAGACTCACTGCAGATCTAAAGACACACAGAAACTGAAAATGAGGGGATGGAAAAAGATATTCCACAAAAATGGGAACAAAAAGAAAGCTGGTGTAGTGATAATTAGATAAGACAAAAGAGACTTTAAAGCAAAGGCTATAGCAAGAGATAAAAAAAAAAAAAAGGGCATTCCATAAAGATAAAGGGATCAATCCAACAACAGGACATAACAACTATAAGTACCTATGCACCCAACATGGGAGCACGTAGATGTATAATGCATATATTAATAGATGTAAAGGGAGAAACTGACACCCCATTTACATCAATGGATAGATCGTCCAGACAGAAAAACCAGTAAGGAAACAGAGGCCTTAGATGACACATTTGAGCATATGGACTTAATAGACAGACACAGAACATCTCATCCAAAGACAGCAGAACACACATTTTTTTTCACCTGCACACAGAACATGCTCCAGGAAGATCACATTAGGCCACAAAACAAGTCTCAATAAATACAAGAAGACTGAAATCATACCATGAACCTTTCCCAACCACAAGAGCATGAAACTAGAAATCAAGAAGAAATGAAGAAAACAGGAAAAAATTAACATGGGGGACTAAACAACATGCTACAAAACAACCAAGGCGTTAGTGAAAACAAAACAAAACAAAAAACCACCTTGAGACAAATAAAAATGGAAACACAATGTTCCAAAATCCATGAAACAGAGAAAAAGCAGTTCTAAGAGGGAAGTTTATAATGATACAGGCCTACCTCAAGAAACAAGAAAAGTCTCAAACAATCTAACCTTACACTTAAAGGCAAGAGAAAAAGAAGAACAAGGACCAAAGTTAGTAGAAAAGGAAATAACAAAAAATCAGAGCAGAAATAAATGAAACAGAGAATGAAAACAAAATAATATAAAAGATTAATGAAACTAAGAGCTGGTTCATCAAAAAGGTAAAATTGATAAACCTTTAGCTAGATTGAAAGAGAGAGAGAGGAGGAGGAAAAGCAGCTGCAGCGGCAGGGGTAGGAAGGAGGGAGGGCTCAAATTAAAAAAATGAGAAGTTATAATTGACACCACAGAAATTTGAAAGATCATAAAACAATACTATCAATGATTATATGCCAAATAATTGGACAACCTAGAAGGTATAAATTCCCAGAAACATATACTCTTCCAAGACTGAATCAAGAAGAAATAAAAAACCTGAATCGAGTGATTACTAGTAATGAAATGAAGCCAGTATCAAAAAACGCCCAACAAAAAAAGAGTCAGGACTAGATGACTTCACAGGGGATTCTACCAAACATTCAAAGAAGAACTAATACCTATCCTTCTCAAATTACTCTAAAAAAACTGAAGGAGGAAGGAGTACTTGCAAACTCATCCTATGAGACCAGCATCACCCTGATGCCAAACCTAAACAAAGACAATACAAAAAAGAACATCAGGGGCACCTGGGTGGCTCAGTGGGTTAAGCCTCTGCCTTCAGCTCAGGTCATGATCTCAGGGTCCTGGGATCGAGCCCCGCATCGGGCTCCCTGCTCAGCAGTAAAGCCTGCTTCCTCCTCTCTCTGCCTGCCTCTCTGCCTACTTGTGATCTCTCTATCTGTCAAATAAAAAAAAAAAGAAAAAGAACATCATAGGCCAATACCTCTGATGAAGATATATGCAAAAATACTCAACAAAATATTAACTAAATTTAACAATACATTAAAAAGATCCTACACCACAATCAAGTGTGATCTACTCCAGTTTTCAAGGATGGTTCAATATCTACAAATCAATGTGCGGTATCACATTAGCAAAATAAATGATAAAAGCCTAATCTCAATATATGCAGAAAAAAACTTTTCACAAAATTTAATATCTATTTGTGATTAAAAACTCTGAACAACGTGGGTATAGAGGGAACATACTGCAACATAATAAAGGCCATATATGACAAACCCACAGCAAACATCAAAACAACAGTGAAAAGCTGAAAGCCTTTCTCTAAGACCAGAAATAAGAGAAGGATGCGCCCCCTCACAACTTTTATTCAACGTAGTACTAGAAGTCCTTGCTGCAGCAATCAGACAAGACAAAGAAAAGGCATCCAAATTGGTAAAGAGAAATAGAACTGTCACTATATGCAGATGGCATGATACCATATATAGAAGACCCTAAACTCTCAACTAAAAAGCTATTACAATTAATTACATGAATTAATTAAAACTATTACAATTAATACATGAATTCGGTAAAGATTCAGGTTACAAAATAATATTCAGGAATCTATTATGTTTCTATATACTAATAATAAACTATCAGAAAGAAATTAAGAAAACAATCTCCTTTACAACTGCATCAAAAAAGAAATATCAGGAATAAATTTAATGGAGGAGATGAAAGAGCTGCAGTCTGAAAACTGTAAGACAATGATGAAAGAAAGTGAGGATGACACAAATAAAGGGAAAGATACACCCTGTTCAAGGATTGGAAGAAACAGTATCATTCAAATGTCCACACCACCCAAAGGAATCCATGGATTCAATGCAATCCCTATAAAAACACCAATGACACTTTTCAAAGAACTAGAACAAATCATTCTAAATTTTGTATGGAACCACAGAAGACCCCAAACAGTCAAGAAATCTTGAGAAAGAAGAACAAAGTTGGAGGTATCACAACCCCAGATTTCAAGATACACTACAAAGCTATTGTTACCAAATATTATGAGAGTGGCACAGAAACAGACACCTAGAGCAAAGGAACAGAATAGAGAACCCAGAAATAAACCATGCTTATATGGTAAATTAATTTATGACAAAGGAAGCAAGAATTTACACTGGAGAAAAGATAGACTCTTCAATAAATGGTGCTGGGAAAACTGGACAGCTATATGCATGAGAATGAACGTGGACCACTTTCTGACACCATACATAAAAATCAACTCAAAATGGATTGAAGACCTGAATGTAAGATCCAACACCCTATAACTCCCAAAAGAAAACAGAGGCAGTAAACTCTTGGACAACAGTTTTAGCAATATATATATATTTTTTAATTGGGCAATAATCCAAAAAAGGCAAGGGCCACAAAAGCAAAAATAAATATTTGGGACTATATCAGACCAAAAATCTTTTGCACAGCAAAGGAAATCATCCTCAAAACAAAAAGGCAACCTAATGAATAGAAGAAAATATTTGAAAATGATATACCTGACAAGGTGTTAATATCCAAAATATATAAAATGCTCATACAATTTAACACCTCCCGAAAAATCTGATGAAAACAGGGGCAGAGGACATGAATAGATATTTTTCCACAGAAGACATACAGATGGCCTACGGACACATGACAAGATGCTCAACATCACTCTTCGTCAGGGAGATGTTAATCAAAATCATGACTCACCCCTGTCAGAATGGACATTGTCAGAAAGATAAGAAGGGGCGCCTGGGTGGCTCAGTTGGTTTAGCATGCAACTCCTCGTGGAGTCCGCAGAGAAAAGGGAACACTCATGCACTGTTGGTGGGAACTCAAACTGGTGCAGCCACTGTACAAAACAGTATGGAGGTTCCTCGAAAAATTAAAAATAGAAATACCATATGATCTAGCAATTCCACTTCTGGGTATTTATCTGAAGGAAAAAAAAACCAGTACTTCAAAAAGATCTATTCAACCCTATGTTCACTGCAGCATTATTTACAGTAGGCAATGTATGGAAGCAACCAACTTGTCCACTTATCGATAGATGAACAGATAAAGAAGATGTGGTGTACATACACAGTGGAATATTTCTCAGCCAGAAAAATGAATGCATCTTGGGGCGCCTGGATGGCTCAGTGGGTTAAGCCTCTGCCTTGAGCTTGGGTCATGATCCCAAGGTCCTGGGATGGAGCCCCGCATCGCATCGGGCTCTCTGCTCGGCAGGGAGCCTGCTTCCCCCTCTCTCTGCCTGCTTCTCTGCCTACTTGTGATCTCTCTCTGTCAAATAAATAAATAAAATCTTAAAAAAAAAGAATGTATCTTGCCATTTGCCACAATATGGATAGAACTAGAGGGTATTATGCTAAGTGGAATAAGCCAGAGAAAAACAAATACATTATGACTTCACTTATATGTGGAAACTAAAACAAAAAACCCCCAAAACAAAGGAACAAGCAAAACAAAAACAGAAATAGACTCATAAATACTGAGAACAAACTCGGGGCTGCAGATGGGGGGGGGGGAAGGGGACAAGTGAAACAGGTAAAAAGGGTTAAGAGGTATAATCTTCCAGTGATAAAATAAATAAATCACAGGGATATAAAGTACAGCATAGAGAATATAGTTAATCATACTGTAATCACTTTTATGATGACAGACGGTAACTGGACTTGTGATCATTTTGTGATGTATATAGATGTCAAATCACTATGTAGTATACCTAAAACTAATGTAATATTGTATGTCAACTACACTCCAATAAAAAATAATTATAACGAAAGCTTCAGTGAGAAAAGCTTTAGATTAATGTTCAAAAAGCACTTTCTTTTGATTTTGATTAGGTCTTCCAAAACTTATTTACTGAAAATTGAAATATTCAGAGCTGAAAGTTAAAGAGAGATGCTTCAAAGAGTTGATATCCTGAGTTTCTTTAGGCTCCAAAAGGTTGATTCCAAGATTTCTCTAATTTCTGTGTCCTATTCAACTGACCAACAACTCCCCAGTCACCTCCTGAGATTCTGCTCTGAGCAAAGCAGAAGGAAATACTAAAGGCAGAGTAACCAGCCTCACACACACAGCCCAGAAATCCCACTCAACAACCCTGACTTACATTTGCATAACACTTCTCACTTTACAACATACTTTCAGGTGCATAATCTCACTTGACCATCACCGTCCCCTTGGGAGGTGGGGAGGTGCTGTATCCATCTTAGAGACGAGAATGGCACAAGAGGGAGGATGTTCAGTCTGACCAACTGGCATCTGCTTCACGCTGATGAGGGCCTGTGCCACAGCGGGTAAATATTTCGGGTATCACTCCCGGAAAGACAACCGGCCTGTGGATAACACCATCAAGGAAGAGCAGAGGTGGAGTTTCAGATTTGGATGTTCTCATCGTCAGTTGGGGGTTTTCTGTTTCAAGAGTGCTGTGCTAGGTACTGGGGGGGGGGGTAGCTTGCAGAGATAACCAGGATCTTGTCCCAGGAAGTATCCAGAAACGACCAGTTATAATACGGTACAGAATACAGTAAGAGTCGGGGGAGAGGCGTGAACAAAACAGTAAGACAGTGTGGAGAGGGAAAGCCAGGTTTGACTAGAAGCAACCTCTTCATCTTCATGAAGATCTGGCCTCTGAGATGGGCCTTGAGATTGGGCCTCCGAGAGGGCTGAGATTTTGACAGATGAAGATGGAGGTGAGCATATTCTGGGTTGTGGAAGAAACATTTTGTGGGAGATGAGAGAGGTCCGAGTATATCTGGGAAAAGATGTGAAGTCCAGTTTGGTTGAAACAGAAAGCACTGGTGAGGCAGGGAGAGAAATGTGGAAATGTCCCTTAGGGTTGCACACACTGAGTTGGGAGCTGCCCTTACCCTGACCTTTACCTTGAAATTCTGCCAGGGTAGATGGTCTACAGAAGGAGCAAAGCAGTGTCCTCTCACCCCACATTCTGTCCCAATTGCCAAGCTATTGCACCTCACAACCTTGGCCTTAAGGGCTCTTTCCAAGGTAGATCATTTCTAAAGTACCTTGAACTTACTTTCATCTCCACTTGCATAGTCTTCCCTAATCGCAGACCCCCCAAGGAGGAGACACAGCCACCCAGGGAAGCCTAGGAAGTGTGTGTGTGTGTGTGTGTGTGTGTGTGTGTGTGTGCGCGCCCTTGCTGTTACATGCGTAGCATGAAACCCTGTTTTTTGCTGAGCTCAGCTGATTTTGCTATTGGAGCAGCACGGTTATGTGTAGTCACTATTCCTCCTATCTCACTTTGCTGGCATCAGCACAGTGACTCCCAACCTCCTTCCCTGTCCACGTGCTTCTCTGCCTGCTTAGAAGCTGAGGAACCAGATGGAAGCCAACCATGATTACAAGGGAGCAAAGATTTTAGATTATTTTCGCTTCACCTGCTTGGCTGAGTTTTATCACTGGAAGGTAGACATCGTCACTTCATCTTTGCTCCCTCCTAAGGACCGCCTGGCACAGCTGCCCAAGCCACGCTCGTGACTTAGGGAACATGACACCCTTTCGCCAGTCCAGACAGTTCTAGGGCTGAGCACGAAGGAGGTAGCACTTCGATGCTTTCCCCACTTGGTGTGTTTTCTCCCTTTAGTTTCCATGTCTCTGCACACCGAGTTCGTTTCCATGTCTCTGCACACCGAGTGACTTATGGGAACCATAGGAAAGATGTACTTATGTTAAAAGGTGTTGGGGACTTCAATATTCTTCAACTCATATTTGCATAATAACAGTCATCCTGAGGGGAGATAACATAATGAAGAAAAGTTTGCAACTTAGGGTAAAATTTGGGGCTTTGGTGGGTGAAACCCTTTTTTTAGTGAGGAGGCCTTAATGTTAATGGAGAGTTTCAGGCAGGAGGTGCGGAAATCAGTGGTTTTCTCTATTAGAATGAAGCCCTTCAGGCTTATCCAGAGCAAAAGAATATATGAAACCTGATGGACTTTTCGAAACCTCCTGGGTAGCTTAAACACAAACCAGAATAAAACGGATAACCTCCCCACAAATAGGCTCCTCATCTCAGGTCTGCTGGCATCAAGATATCCGTGGACGGGGCACAGAATTTATACTTTTAGAAATCTCTTTGGGGTGCCTGAGTGGTTCAGTTGGTAAGCATCTAACCCTTGGTTTTGGCTCAGGCCAAAACCAAGTCATCTCAGGGTGGTAAGATCGAGCCCCACACTGGGCTCTGTGCTGAGCGTGGAGCCCACTTAGGATTCTCTCGCCCCTCCCTGCTTGCACTCACTCTCTCTCTCTCTCTCTCCCCGCCACATCCCCCCCGCCAATCTCTTCAGAGATCTGATGACCAATCAAGTTTGAGAAGACTAATGGAAACCATTTAGCTCATTCCCTGCCCTGGGGTAGGTCTATGAGCTACTGAAGGACCCCATGAGGACACTTGCAGTTTCAGAAATCAGTGGTCCTTCAGTTGTCTTCAGGGCTAGACACAAGGGAAGTACTTAAAGAGGTGACTTGGTACCAACATAACCAGTTCCTGGTGGGGCTGAGTTAGTTCTAATTTATAAAGCACAATCAGTAGCACACTCGAAATCAATATGGGGTGAGCCGGAGGCCCACCATCAAAGGTAACAGATCTGGGCCACAGAGTTTCCTACTGTCGTTAGCAAAGCTCACCTCTGGATAGGGCCTGCACAGCCATATGCCGAGGTGACATTTTATTCCTGAGGCCAGAGAGGAGGGCCCTTCATACTCTCCAAAACAAAGATGTCCATTCCCCTGGGGCCTTCACAGGACCTTCTCTTCGGTGGTGTGTGGGCAGTCTTCTTCCCCTCCACTCCTGGTATCCTAGGAAGTGTTCACTGGGGGTCTATCACCTTCCAGGCATTAATGAAGGGACACCAAAATCTCAACCCCAGGGATGAAGCTGGTCTCCTTTGTTTAAACTAAGGAATTTTATCCAGGATATTAAAATACTTCGCTTTCTCACCACCCAACTCTCGGGCTTCTTACCACTAACAACACTTCTGCCTGAGAGGACTCACAGGGGGACTGAACCCTAGTTATAGTATTTCAGCAACTCCGGCAAAATAATTGGAACAAACTCAAAAGAATGATTAAAACAAAATGTGTGGAGTTCCTGGTATATTTCAGGGAACCCCTCCTGTAGACTGGTGTGGTCTTCTGAATCCACTTTCAAGAAATCTGGCATTTCACCTCCTTACTTCCTAGGTTTTCTGAAGGGCATTTCGTTAGCAGCCAGTCAGCTAACAGAGATGTCCTCTCCCACAGGGTCTTATTTATCTCCCCACCCCTGCCCAGTGAGTCCTTACAAAGGACCTCTGGTTTTTTATTTACTAGACATTTCATCCTCAGATCTGGGCCCTCAGATATCAGATCACACACGAATGCAGAGGAACCTGAAGGATTAAACCAGATTAAACCAGAGGTGAACCCGAAGTTAGTCATTTTCACTGGTCATCTACTGCGGTCTTGAAAGGTCTCAGTCTGCCTCCTAACAAGTTCTACTACAGGCACATGAATTGTTAAAAGGACCTCTCCCCTCAAAGTTCCTATAGAAGGAAATTCTACAGTTTTCTTATAGCCTGTTTGGGTGTTGGGGTTTTTTTTTTTTTTTTTTCAGTAACTTTTTCTACTTTAACTGAAGTACAGTGAAAGGCCCGTATCTCACTGTATAGTTCAATGTCTTCTGACAGATACACCCATGTAACCCAGACTTCTCTCAAGATCTAGCATATTTCTACGACCCAGCAAATTCCCTAATCTTCCTAGTCAGCTCCTCTGACCCCAGCCACCATGAAGGCACCACCCTCATTTTTTCAAATCCCAAATTAGTTTTGCCTGTTTCAGAACTTCATATGATTGGAATCATATCATATGATGTTGCACAATAATTTGGGTTGCTTCCAAGTGTGGGATTTTTAGGTCTAAATCTGCTGCGGACACTGTTGTATAGGTCAGATTGGGGATATAGGTTTTCCTTCCTCTTGCATCAATACCGAGGAATGGACTTGATGGGCCATAGGGTAGATGCACCTTTTACTTTATAAAAAACTGCTAGACAGTTTTTCAAGGTGATTCTGTCATTTTATGACCCTTCCAGATGCTCCACCACCTCACCAGTTGCTCTTGGTGGTCTCCAGGTGTCGTTAGCCTTTCCAGTGGGTGTAGCGTGGTAACCCGGGGTTATAATTCATATTTTCTAGTGATGCTGAGGATGTTTTATGTGTTTATTTGCATTTATAGGTCTTCCTTTGTGAAGTGGGAGTTCAACTATTTCTTCCATGTCATCATAGTTGTCTTTATTATTCGGTTGCAATGGTTCTTTATATACTTGGTATATAAAATTATATACCAAATATATAAAAGTATATATAAATATATATATTTAATAAATATAAATACATGATAATCATATATTATATATATTTTATATTTTATGTGACATATAAAAATACAAACTATCTGTATGATATATTTATAAATATATACATAAGTACATAAAACTATATAAAATGATATACTTTTATATAATAAATGTTCTTGTAAGACATGTATTGCCAAGCATTCTTCTCCAATTTTGAGGTTTGTTCATTTCTTCCTTTCATGGTATCCTTTAATGAGCCTAAGTCTTTTTATGAAGTCCAACTTACTATATATATCGTTTAGAGTAAGTCCTTTGCATTTTGTCTAAAAATACCTACCCCAAGTTTACAAAAGTATTCTTTTAATTTCCTTTTAGAAACCTTATTGTTTTAACTTTATATTCAAGTCCCAGGCTCATGTCAAATTATTTTTCATGTATGGTACCAAATGTAGGTATCAGTTTTTTGGTTTTTTTCATGAATATCAGTTTGTTGTTCCCATTTGTTGAAGGGCCATGCCTTTTCCACGGACATGCTTTGGTGCTTTTGCTGATGATCAGTTGCCCATATATGTGGATTTCTAAATTCACTTTTTTTTTTTTTAGATTTTATTTATTTGTCAGAGAGCAAGAGAGAGCACAAGCAGCAGGAGTGGCAGGCAGAGGGAGAAGCAGGCTCCCTGCTGAGCAAGGAGTCCGATGCAGGACTCATTCTCAGGATCTTGGGATCATGACTTGAGCTGAAGGCAGACGCTTAACCGACTGAGCCACCCAGGTGCCCTGAATTCACTCTCCTGTTCCATGGTTATGTTTGACCTTACGCAGTCTTGATTTTTATAGCTTTAATCTTGAAATCAGGCACTGTAAAATTTCCATCTTTATTCTTCTTTTTCAGGTTGTTTTCGTGGTCCCAGGGCCTTTCATCCCCCATCAGCTCTAGCTGTGTCACTTGAAACTCTAGTTTTTGTCTTTTTTAACTTTCACTCTTTTCTCTCTGAGATACTGACTTGCCTTCAGATTCAAATCTTTGTTTTTTCAGTGTCCAATACAGTATTAAGCTCATTCAGTGGATTTTTCCTTTTGGTATTTCTTTTCACATCTAGAATTTCCATTTGGTTCTTTTAATCATTTCTATTTCTCTGTTAAGGTTACCCATCTGTTCACATTATTTTAAATCCTTCAACATATTTCTAATAGCGTCTGTAATTCCTTAAATACTAGTTCCAACATTTGCATCAACTTAGGAGTTCATTTCTATTAAACTTTTTCTTCTGATTATGGGTCACATTTTCTGGCTTATTAAAAGGTCTGGTAATTTTATATTACACGCTGGGCACGGTGGATACAATACTGGGGATTTGGATCATGTTTCTTTACAGAGACATTTAATTGATGGGAGCCTGAAATCGATCCTGTCAAGGCTTAGATTTAGGCTTTGTTAGAATCGGTAGCTCTTACTCTAGGGCTAGAGTACCTCAATGCCTACATTGCACTTATTTTTTATTTTTAAAGTTTTCATTTATTTATTTGAAAGAGAGGGAGCAAGAAAAAGTGGCAGGAGGGGAAGAGGGAGAAGCAGATTCCCCGCTGAGCAGGGAGCCCGACAAGGGACTCAATGCCACAACCCTGGGATCATGACCTGAGCCGAAGGCAGAGCCTTAGCCAACTGAGCCACCCAGGCACCCCTGTTAAAATATTTTTTATTGGGGCACCTGGGTGGCTCAGTGGGTTGAAGCCTCTGCCTTTGGCTCAGGTCATGATCCCAGGGTCCTGGGATCAAGCCCCGCATCGGGCTCTCTGCTCTGCGGGGAGGCTGCTTCCTCCTCTCTCTCTGCCTGCCTCTCTGCCTACTTGTGATCTCTGTCTGTCAAATTAAAGAAATAAATATATATATATATATATATATATATATATATATATATATAATGTTTCAGAGAGCCTGGGTGGCTCAGTGGGTTAAGCCTCTGCCTTCAGCTCAGGTCATGATCCCAGGGTCCTGA
Source organism: Lutra lutra (assembly GCF_902655055.1). NCBI lineage: Eukaryota > Metazoa > Chordata > Mammalia > Carnivora > Mustelidae > Lutra > Lutra lutra. The sequence continues at coordinate 58,397,411 of NC_062284.1, forward strand.
GATGAAGCCCAATATCAGGCTCTCTGCTCAGCAGGGAACCTGCTTCCCCCCCGCCCCCGCCTGCCTCTCTGCCTACTTGTGATCTCTCTCTGTCAAATTAAAAAAAAAAAAATTTTTTTTACGTTTCAACTGATTGTCCAAGGTGCTCTATCTTTCCGTTTTGGTTGGTTGGAACTGTAATATTTCCCAACCATGAAACTTCCTCTGACTCACAGATTTCTGTATCATGGATTTCCATCATATTCATACACAGTTTAGTACTGAGCCAAAGACTAAAGGAAATGCCTCCTCTCCAGGGCGCAACTCCTCCAGTGCCAGCCACCCCAGAACCATAAAGTCTGTTTCCTGCATCAGGTGAGATGCTCCTCTCTGGGCTCTGGTTCCCTGTACAACAATTTGTAAAGTGCCCCCAGGCAGAGAGCCAAGATGAATTTTGAGTTTACCTCTTATCTTTTGATTTTATTCACCATCACAAGTCTATCCTGTTCTCTAATACCTCAAAGTACTTGCTTCACATCTCTTATCCTGTTTTTATAGAAAAAAGAATTCCCATACCCAATATTTCATTATGGCCCAAACTAGAAGTTCTTATTTTGATGTTTAATACCTTTAGAAATGGGAAGCTGCAGTTCTTTGCTGAAATATAAATCCAATGTACTCTTTATCTGTCCTCTTGGAAGTAAATAACTCATTCTGGCTCTTCTATGCTTAACAGTATTGGGACAAACATGTGCTTAGCACTATGAAGACAAAGAAAAGAGAAACAGCCACTTATCTGTCCTCTTTTCAGCTGCTGCCATCTTTTATCCTCACAGGTTCTACTTCTACATTTCTGTATCTTGTCTTAACTATTTATCTCCTCTGTCCTCTCTTAGCATTCCATTCCTATCCCGAGACTCAGGGAGCAAGCCTGAATTTAATAACACTCTCTAGTCTTGGGTTCGATCAGATTTTTTTGGTGCAATAGGCAGATATTGTTGTGTGTGCCCAGAATATCAGCCTTCCTTTGGGAAACATTACTTCCCCAACTTCACTCATGTGATTTTAGTCAGGAACGCTCCATTCTTAAATTACTCCATCCTTGTGACCACAGTTAATTGGTCCAAACAGTAGCCACCGGCCTCAATTTCAACCGCTCAAAGTTCTTCCCTGGCAATTTTTTTTCACTGAACTTGAGGGGGGAAAAAAACTAAATCTTTATTGATAAGAGATCCAAGATTTGCAGCCGTTAGTGCTGTATTTCCTGCCCATGAAGGAAAACAAATCTTCAGTGAAACAGAATGATTAACTGACAAGCAGAGAGAAGCAAGTCTGAGAGAGAAGAGGGGGAGGAACGAAGGGAGAGAGACAGAGAAGTGCTAGTGTCACCTGATGCTGTTCTAGTCTCTGATTTCAGATGTTCCCAAGGCCTGCACAGGCATCCTATACCTGTCCAGTGCTCTAGTTACAGGAAATGTCCGTATTCCTTCTAATAAACTCCATAAGATAGCTCATGTTGGATTTCTGTCATTGACCTAGTATTTTGAAAGATAAGAGAATTACTTTTTGGGGTCTTATTTACTCAATACATGTTAATATAGCTTAAATTCATGTAAAATTTTAAAATATATATAGTGATATCTACTAGACTCATCTCTGCTTGTCTGTTATGACAACATTCTGGTCATTTCTTTGACGCAGTCATTCCAGCCAGGTATCTCCAACTTATATCTCTATAATGTGTTTTTGGATCCCTAGGCAGTTTGCACTACTCTGAGAGAATGATACACTAACATTCAAATCTACAGTAATAATGATTACTACTATTTTTGAGTAGCTACTATGTAATGGCACTTTGATAATATTTTATGTAAATGCATTCTACTAAGGCAACCATATTTATTTTCCAACCAAACTAAAACCTTCACAATTTTTCACCATTATCATCCATTTTATAGATTAAAAAAACCATAGTAAAATAACTTGCCAAATAATTTGGTAAATGGTTGAGCCAGGAGTAGATTCCAAAGACCATGAATGCTACGTGGTCTCCCATGGCCCCCTCTGTAATCTGCTCACTGCCCCCTGAAATCAGGCTATGCCACAAGCATGGCATTTTCCAGGTCAAACCTGGGTGTGTGTGAGGTGAGGTGGGGTGGGGAAGAGAGTATTACATTCTCTCACTTACTTAACTCCAACTCCCACCTCTGATGGTGAGATTAAAGATTAAAGATTTCAGTTTTGTTTGTCTTTCTGGATACCAGATATTCAACATCTCTATGTTGAATAGGGAATGAGCTGAATGTGATGCGGAAAATCAAGTGTAGGACATGAATAAATTATTTCTTTGGTATGGAACCAAAGTATCCCATTCTTATTTTTTTTAAGATTTTATTTATCTGACAGAGAGGGAGAGATAGCCAGAGAGGGAACACAAGCAGGGGGAGTGGGAGAGGGAGAAATGGGCTTCCCGCAGAGTAGGGAGTTGGACACAGGGCTCCATCCCAGGATGCTGGGATCATGACCCCATGACCTGAGCCAAAGGCAGAGGCCTAATGACTGAGCCACCCAGGCATCCCTCCCATTCTTATTCTTTACTCTTTGCCTCCCTCTTTAATATATGCATAATATTCTATTTCATCATCCAAGAAAGTTAGAATAAAACATTCCTTTGAATTTTCTGTAGTTCTTAATAATCTATTTTTCTTAGCTTTGAGGACACTTTTTAAGCTCTTATGGAAAATTACTATTTTTGATTTTTTAAAAAGATTTTATTTTTAAGTAATCTCTGCACCCAGCGCGGGGCTCAAACTCACAACCCTGAGATCAAGAGTCGCATACTCTTTGGACTGAGCCAGCCGGGCATCCCAAGATCTTATGAAAACCTATAAGCATATACCCCAGTGGGCAAAGCAACGTAGAGAGCATTTATGGACTTAACCCAGCTTCAGCAATGATCAGCACATTGCCAATTTTGGTCCCTGTGTACCACACTCACTTCTCTGTCTCATATTATTTTAAAACAAATTCCAAACATAAAATGTCATCAGTAAGTACTTCAGTATATACTTTTAAAAATAAGGACTCTTAAGAAAAATATACATTAAAATGCCTAAAACAAAATGAATATTAATTCCTTAATATCATGGAATACCCAGTCAGCATACCAATTTCCAAATACAAATAATTAATACTAATGTAATATGAGTTTATATGTGTATGTATACATATACACACAGTGTTTAGAAAAAATATTCACTATTTTTTCTTTTAAAAATAGTGAATATTTCTTTATTTATTTGAAAATATTCACTATGAGTGAAGTGTCCCGTAAGTCTCTTTAGTCGAGAGGGTCCTCCTCCACTGTTCCTGGGATTTTGAGGGCACACTTTCTTAGTTAACTAAGGCTAAGTCCATCTCAAGTAGACATTGGTGGTTGCTGGGCAGGTAACAGGACTCAAAGCCACTGGGGACAGAGGGGGTTGGGGAACCACAGGCATAGTAAGTGTGGGGAGCTCTTTCTTTGGGGCTTAAAGCAGAACCAGACAGTTGAACCCCAGGGTGACTCTCTGAGACCACGCGCCCTGCTTTTGCTTGGCAATAACAGAAGAGCCGGGCAGCCGGCAGCATGGGTACTCCAGCCATATTCTGGGAGGCAACACATCAGAAGCTGGAGTGACGCACTGTGCGACCTCAACTACCTGGGAGTAGAAGTAAATGCTGAACCCACCAGAGCAGGTCTGGATGGAGTAAATCTGGAGCCCATGATGCTGATGAACTGAAAAAAGCCTCTGGCATTGAATACCTGGATGCCAAAGTCACCAGAATGATTAACTGCTCATCGGTTTTAAGGATGCTCTGTAGGCTGTACCCCATTCTAACACAATGGACCCATAAATGCTAAAACTAGAACATTTCTTGGCCTCTTCAATGTCCTTGGTGCCCTCTTAAAATGGGGTTGTTCACAAGATGACAAAAACAAGTCCCGGAAGGGGGTTCAGAGAGATCAGTGAAGGGAAGCCAGACCTGGCTATCATTGTTCCTCCACCCCAGAAATTCCCGGACAACTTCATCTCGGAGCACCTGCCTGCTTTGGTTAGTACATTCTCTCCTTCACTGTAAAACCAGTCATCTCTGCTTCTCCCTCCCCTGCCAAGAACAGTGCCTCTGGTTTCCACTTCTTTTGTCCACTTCAGTGAATCACTGGTGTCCCTCAATCCAAGCTCCGTCCCAGCAGCTTGAAGATTTTGGAAATACCTCCGCAATCTCCCCAAGGCCTTTGACCGTTCTCTGGAAAAAACCAAAGTACTCAACATGGCCTGCCGCACCACCACCCACCACCTCTTTCACTCTGCAGAACAATCAGAGATGAGCCAAATTGTAGCATCTTTGTTTCTTCTATGTATCTTTCTCAGTTTCTATGTCTTAAGATTCCTTCAGAAAGTTTATTAATAAATACAGATTTTCTCATTGTTTATGAAAGTAAAGCTTCTTTTCAACAAAAGCCACCTAACATTCTCTATGCATTAAAATAAAACAAACACATCTTGAATTTTGAGTTAATGGAAGTATTTTTGTTTCCTTGTTTTGGGTTTTTGTTTGTTTGTTTTTTAAGATTTTACTTATTTATTTGACACAGAGATCACAAGCAGGCAGAGAGAGAGGGGGAAGCAGGCTCTCCGCTCAGCAGGGCTTGATCCCAGTACTCTGAGACCAGGACCTGAGCCGAAGGCAGAGGCTTAACTCACTGAGCCACCTAGGTGCCCCTGTTTCCTTGTTTTATTACAACTATGGTCAGCCATGGTTATCATAATTAGCACTCAGCAGTAAAAAGAAATGAGTAGCTACTCTTCTTGTAATGCCATTCATTCCTCATTAGACCCATTTTAGTTGCCAGACAACCCTCACTTTTATGTCCCACATTTGAAGGGACTGTGCTGAAATCATTCCTTAAAAATCCATTTTAGGTTTGAATAGCAACTCTGTGTGCAAGCACAGCTCTACAAATACTAATACTGACTATAAGAGATTGTAACCGTTTAAAATGCGAATGGTGGAAAACAAAGAGTTAGTTACAGTGACTCTACTATGCAAAAGTTACCATGATTATCGCACATGTGAAAAACACATATGGAAGAGAATCCAGAGAGATACACCGAACAACGTTAGTACGGCTTATCTTGCTCTTGGTGGTAGAATGGATGACTACAATTTTCTTCTTTTTGCTACACTGTGTTTTCTAAATTTTCTGTAGTGAGCGTAAATAAGTTTTAAAGTTATTAAAATTTAAAAAGTAAACATGAGGGCTGAGTTACAGTTAGATCTTTGTAAACGTAAGAACTGATCAAACGGTGCAGATTAAGTGACAATATATGTCTAAGGTGTATTAATATGAACACCATGTTGTTCACAGTAAATACTCAGGAGTTAACTATTACTAAATAATATTGTAAAAGTCTATGTAAGTGGTAAATTGGATGCTGTGTACTTTTTTATTGCAGTAAAAAAAAATAAGAACAAACTCACTCTATATTAATAATTTAGAAGAAATGTGTGTTTTAGATTGGGCTGGTTATGTACATCTCCACGGTGAGGGTACTTCAAAGAGATCAAAAGTACGTTCTTTAAATACATAAATAGGTAAAGGACTTTCTTCAAATTTACAGTCAATATCATGATCAAGAACACATGACAACTTCCCCCAGACACTGTCAATACCAGAAATCACTTCAATACCACCATATTAAGGGGAAACTGAGGCTCTGAGTTACAAAGTGACTGTCCAAGCTCCCTAGTTTTAAGCCAAAGACAGTCTCAGAAACAAAACTGGAGGCTTCTTTTTTTTTTTTGCCTCAGCAAAAACCTATTGACAAACTTTCACTGATCATCTGCAAGACTAGTATATGGAACTATTATCATACAATGGATTTATTTTGTTTTAAACTTTCATTAAAATGACAATGCGACATTCACTAAAACTTTGTAATACGGATTTTTTTTTCAAGTTTAGAGTACATAAAGGAAAAGATTTAAAAAATGAGGAACAACAAAAAAATGTAAAATTTCTAAACATTAAAATCCTAAAACTGACATAAAAAATGGAAATGGGATGGAGGTGCAGGAAATGTCCATAGCAAATGGCATTCAAAGAGTTAATAGCTTTATCATATAAAAAGCTTTCGCAAACCTCTAATTATAAGAACATTAAATAGTGAGTGATAAATAGGTAAAGGATGTGAACAGTCCACACAGTTGGAAATACAGTTAGTAAACAAACTTATGAAAACATACTCAACAGAAGCTTGGATAGAGATATACATTTATATCTCAGTAGTACCTGTTACCACATTGCAGGAAATGGAGGCAAATGATTACATAGATGCAATCAGAAAGAGAGATAGCATATAACACATTTAGAACAGAGGTCACAAAACTGAGACTGGGTTGGCCAAAAATAAGGGATAGTTTAATGACGGAGAATTTTCAGAGGATGTAAAGTTAAAAACAAAACAAAACAACCCAGATAGCTTCAACTCCAGATTGAGACTCCCTGAGTTTTTAAGTTCCACTGTGGCTTTAAGACAAATTGCAACTTCACTGATGTTTCATTTCCTTATCTCTAACGTAAATTGTTCCTTTATGAAGTTGTTTTAGAGGATACTTACAGGAAAGAAGACAAAAGATGACAAATAATAACTTCTCCTACTTAGGTGATACAAAGTAACCTTTCCAGTTTTCAGCTCTCCTTCCCACAGACACTTTGCTAAGAACCCTCTGCAGCTGGGAGGAGGTGGTGGGCTGGGAAAGGGTTAACAATGCCTCTTGGTTGGGGGGGGGGGGTTTCATCAGGAGTAGCATTTGTCTATTTCCATGGTGTGAACAGAGGCCCCCCCCAGCATGGCATCCACACTGTGTGGATACAACAGGCAAAACCTCAAGAGCACAGAGAAGAGTAAAATGCAGTCGTACATTAGGAAATGGTGAGTCTAGGTACTTCTTGCCTTCATTTTTAATATAATTGTAAGCTGACATGCTTTAATTTTTAATGGAGGTTGTGTCTAACAACTGGCTTAAAAACTTCAGAAAATGCAGCATTGCTTTTGCAGGTTAAGACTTTCGGGACTGTGCCAGTGCGTAATCGACTGTGGTGCCTGTGAGGCTGGCTGGCCCTGCTCCCGCTTGTGGTCTTTCCCTAACTGGGAGGTAGCCCAAACTATCTGCAGACCAAGGCTCACAGTCCAGCAGCTGGAACTGCTCCAGGCAGAAGAGGGCCTGGGGGTGGGCCCTCCAGAGGCTTCTGCCATCAGGACTGTTTCAGACAACCGCTAAGGACAGTGCGTTTGCTTTCACACCATTTCCTACTGTGTTACTACCATGGACTTAATAATCTTCATGTCAACATGTGGCCTTAAAAAAATCTGTTGGAAAAGTGGCACTTTTTAAAAAATATTACTTATTTTAAATGTCAGAGAGAGAGAGAGAGTATAAGCAGGAGCAGCTGCAGGGAGAGGGAGAAGCAGGCTCCCTACTGAGCAGGGAGCCCAATGAGGGACTTAATCCCAGGACCCTGGGATCATGAGCTGAGCTGAAGGCAGATGCTTACCCGAATGAGCCACCCAGATGCCTCAGAAAAGTGGCACTTCTGGGAAGTACTTAGATGAAGCACCTCTCCTGCTTCCCAGCATTGCCACTACTTCCAGGCCTCCGACCTCTGGGGAACACGCACACAGCAAGGAGCAAGGCCCTAAAGCACCCCAGTTAACTGGTCTGAGTGTGGTTGACAGGTGGAAGTGAAGGCAAGGAATACTGCCTTGGAGTGCAAAGAACAAAAGTGTAATTGTAACAGACACCCATGTTGTTAATTTCCACGGTCAAAAGACTAACGGGCAGAAGTTTTGAAGGGAGTCTGCACACCTGAGAATGGCCAGCAAGTGTGCTAGAAAACAAGATTTCTCCAAATCAATTCATGGGTCGCCTCCCTCAAAACCACAGTGACTGGGGCGCCTGGGTGGCTCAGTGGGTTAAGCCTCTGCCTTCGGCTGGGGTCATGATCTCAGGGTCCTGGGATCCAGACCCACATCGGGCTCTCTGCTCAGCAGGGAGGCTTCTTACACCTGTCTCTCTGCCTACTTGTGATCTCTCTCTCTCTGTCAAATATAAATAAAATCTTAAAAAAAAAAAAAAACTGAACCACAGTGACTGTGCGATAAATAAAAAATCATCTCTGGAGGTGACCTTCAAGAATTTGAATGAAAGCCTCCCTCCCCCAAACAATTACTGCTCAAGTTCAAGTTGGAGAACCTCTAGTAGAGTAGAAAGAACAAGAGCCTCAGAGATAAACTAACCTGAGTTCAGATGCCAGCAGCTCTCCCACTAATGAGGTGGGCCACTTTCCACAGGCTATGTAACATCCCCAAGCTTCAACACCCTAGTAATTAATAAAGCAAAATAATACCCATCTCATAGGGTCGCTGTGAAGATTCACGGGCCCAGCTCAGGTAAAGGCCCAGCACCCCACACAGCCCACAGTTAGTGTTCAGCTACTGTCTGTCAGTCTCTCAGCAGTAACCCTTATCTCTCTGGATGGACTCACCGATTTAATGTGCTCAGGATTCCTGAGACACTGACAACCTTATGCACTGACATTTTTCTATCACAGAGGGAGGGCTGCCATGGACACCACCACAGAGGAGGGAACAGATGAGAGTGAAGGGGACCTCCCACCTCCTCCTTTCTCGAGCCTCGCAATCACTGTACCTCACACCCGAGAGAGGGCAGACATGTCAGGCTGGGGCATTGGGTGCTGCCAGCCCATCGAAGATGCAGCAGAGGCACTCCTGGGAATCAATAGCATCTTGGTCATAGAACGCTAATGTGCTCCAAAGGGTTAACAACAGTCATGACTGGCAGCTTCTCTGAGGCCTCTACGCCTTACCACATGGGTGTCCCAAGGACCATTTTCAAAAGTGACACCTCAGCAACTAGGGGTCCCACTGAGGAGGCTACTGGGTCAGCTCTGGTCTTCCTCACAAAGGACCTGTCATCCACAACAGACAGGGCTTTGAGCCCCTTCTTTCTTATTTCTTTTCAGCGTAGCAGTATTCATTGTTGTTGCAACACACCCAGTGCTCCATGCAATACATGCCTTCCCCAATACCCACCATCTGGTTCCCCCAACCTCCCACCCCCCGCCCCTTCAAAACCCTCAGGTTGTTTGTCAGAGTCCATAGTCTTTCATGGTTCACCTCCCCTTCCAATTTCCCTCAACTCCCTTCTCCTCTCCATCTCCCCATGTCCTCCATGTTATTTGTTATGCTCCACAAATAAGTGAAACCATATGATAATTGACTCTCTCTGCTTGACTTATTTCACTCAGCATAATCTCTTCCAGTCCCGTCCATGTTGATACAAAAGTTGGGTATTCAGCCTTTCTGATGGAGGCATAATACTCCATAGTGTATATGGACCCCATCTTCCTTATCCATTCGTCCGTTGAAGGGCATCTTGGTTCTTTCCACAGTTTGGCGACCGTGGCCATTGCTGCTATAAACATTGGGGTACAGATGGCCCTTCTTTTCACTACATCTGTATCTTTGGGGTAAATACCCAGTAGTGCAATTGCAGGGTCATAGGGAAGCTCTATTTTTAATTCCTTGAGGAATCTCCACACTGTTCTCCAAAGTGGCTGCACCGACTTGCACTTACACCAAGAGTGTAAGAGGGTTCTCCTTTCTCCACATCCTCTCCAACACACGTTGTTTCCTGTCTTGCTAATTTTGGCCATTCTAACTGGTGTAAGGTAGTATCTCAATGTGGTTTTAATTTGAATCTCCCTAATGAGCCCCTTCTTAACACTTGGCTTTGTTCCTTGGAGCTGCCCATTCTTGGGTGGAGTGCCACTCAAGATCATGGCCCTGGGCTTCTGGTCATGTGTCCTTGCTGCCTCTGGGCAGCTCATTTTGGTGCGCAGACTGTAAGCTGCAGAATGGTAAGGAACACCTCGCCTTCCCTTTGCCACAGAGGAAACTGTGTGTGGTCCCAACACGTGTGTCTGCCTTCTTTGGCTCTGGTTTTTAACAGTTTTTGCCCTTACTAAGTTGAGGTCTATAAAATGCTTTCAACACCTAAGTGTTCCATGGTGCAGAAAATATCCCTAATAGCTTAGGAGGTCTTTGTATAGCACTAGTACAATGCGTATGGTGATTTTAATTAACACTTTGTTCAAGATAGAGTTTCAGGGGGACATATACACAGGGGGTCTAATGAATATTTCTCATATTGAACGGAGTTTAATTTCTCACCTGGAGGACTCCAGACCTGCAGAATGTGGGTACAGGGTTCAGGCCTATTCTGTGTCCCCTGCACGAAGGGAGGCCTCCCTAGGAGAAGGGTCTGAGCGCACCCCAGCTCAGGTCGCAAGTGGCTGGTGGGGACAGAGGAAAAAGCACACAGGCAGCATATTTTCTCTCTAGACCTGGGGGCATGAGGCAAATTGCCACAATCCTCAGAGACTCAATTTATTTTCTCATTTGTCCAATGGAGACAATACCACCTGACCGGTCAATTTCAAACTGGTTTTGAGTTTAAAAGAAAACCAATACATATGGAACTCCAAGAAAAATTAAACAACACTCCATAAATATAAGATATTAGCTAAGCTGCATTTCCCTTCACACTGACAGGTACGACAAAGACGCTGAATATCCTCCCACACCCCACCTGGGAGCAGGAGGGCTCCTTGCTGGGGTCCCTTTCTGAGACATGTTTGCAGTTTTCTTTCTGATGCAGTTCAGCGCTGTCTTGCATTCAGAAGGCAGCAAGGGAAGAGTTCTGTGAATCTGGACATGGGAAGACTTCCGTTTGGCCCCAAATGCTGGCAGCCCTCTTAAAAAGTGAAAACATTAAAAACCAGATGATCTCATAGGTCTTTTCTACCCCTGAAACAGATGGTGTGATTCACATGTGTTTGACATAAATGTACCAGGTTGTGATGATTTGCCTCATTATGCTCAGCTGAAGAGTAGATTAACGAGCAATAATATGCCGAGAAGGTAAAGCATGACCTCTGATTACTACCGAAGGTGGGAGTGGCTTGTCTCATGGCTGAAGCAGCGAACTATGACTCAAGGCTCTGAGTTTCTCATCACAGGTCTGTGACCTTGTCTGTGACAATGGGAGGCTCGCTGGAGACCTTCAAGAATACCCTTAGTCTGGATGTGCCGGTCAGCCATCCTTTAAAGCACTGTAGCAAGCCCCTCCTCTGAGAACAGTGTGGGTGGTAATTAATGGTTAAGAGTACTAGAGAGGCGTCAGTAAAGATGCTAGATCCAAATGTCCATGACGCCTTAGACAGTTCTCAGACTATTATCTAGAGATGCTAGGAAAATGCAGATCCCACAGTTTCTAGGAGGTCTCTCTGTTGCTCTTCCCCTCCAAGTCAACCATTTACCCCATGTAACACTGTCCAGCAGACCTTCTGCCGTGATGGAAATAGATTCCGTTTACTCTGTCCAGCAGTAGTTACCACTCCTGGCTACTGAGCACTTGAACTATGGCTAGTGAGGCTTACTGGGAAATGTTGGGAGGAACTACATTTTACATGTGATTTAGATTTAATTAACTGAAGTATATATGTGAATAGCCTCATCTGGCCAGTGGCTACCATACTGGACAGCACAGACCTGGCTAATCCAATCCTCCTCAAAGCACCTGCATGAAGGTGAGGTTGAGAAAGCAGGGCAAAATAAATTAACTAATTACTCTTTATATTCAAAACAGACTTTTTTCCCCTTTTGTTTCCCCAAGTTGGTGGGAGTAGCCAAAGCCAGAGTCTTAAGTGCGAGATTACCAAAAACCAAAAGTTTTGCCTCATTTCTGTACTATTTCCCTCTCTTTTCACTGGTTTTAAAATGAGAAGGCATCTAAACTCATTGACAAAAAGCTAGGCTAGATTTGCTTTATGCTGCAGCAAAACTTTTCAGTACAAACCTGAGAAAATAACCAGTAAGATAAGGTTCAAGAGAAACACGAGGCCCGCCCTGCACTATTTTCAGATCACCTCTGAGGAGACCTGCAGATGCACAGGCAGGCTTTTTGCCCTGGATTGTTCTTTGTCAAGGGCTGCTAGCCATCCATCCCCAGCTCGGCTCACCTCTGCAGTTCAAGAACCGCTCCCCTCCCCCACTACAGAGGGCCCGGACAACCCAGCACTCAAAAATCACTCTGCGTCTCCTGCTCCCTCCAGACAAGCTGTGGCTTTTCTCTTTCACCTATTTCATATAAATTTCTGCCGCACGAAACCGTGTAGTACGTACTCTGCGAAATCTTGAGATCAGACTTTCCTGCTGCAGTCCCATGGCCGGGGAGCTGTGAGAACAGTGGCTGTTCCCCCTACGGTGCCCTCACCCATGAAGTGGATTTCCTCAAACTCTCTGTGTATGAAGAATTTATTCTTCCTGCATTCCTTAGCTGACCGTTGTCTTGCCTCATGTATCTATTTTTTCCTGAACAGTGCATCCCCCAGGTCTGCGAAGCTCTAATAAAGGAACAGAGGTCTGTCTGGTCCCTGTAATTCCCCTCATGCACTGCCCAGTCTATGTCAGATACAAGGGGCGGGGGACGGTGGCTTAATCAATGCTTCCTGAGTGAGGATGAAAGACTATTGGACTCAATGGGATTTTTACAGCTTTTGGATGTTGAGATACTTTTTTCTCAGTTTAACATATTCCAGAAAACAATGTATCTTGCGCCCTTGTAGGATTTGTTGTGGGGTGGGGGGTGGATTAGGTTTGATTCTTTTGGGGAAGGACTTCAGAATTGGTCCTGGATTTCTCAGGCTGATGTCGTGATTATTGGAAGGTTAGGAAAACAGCCTTGACCTCAGCCAGCAGTTGCCAAATTGGCACACGAGGAAGAAAGTTAGCATGATAAAATACCATTTCTCCATGCCTGGTCCCTATTTTCTCAACAACGAAATGGAGAAAGAAGAAAAATCCTTATTCCTGAAACAGTTCACAGTGCCCTGCAACAGACAGACCTATGACTCCCAAGACCCTGTAAGGAGCTTTGCAGTTCATTCCACTGGGGAGTTGAAAGTAAAGTACAGGAGGAACAACGCTGCTCACAGCCATGTGCCCACTAGTCTCCTGACTGCTAGCTCCCTGCCTTGCCTATGTATTTTCTAAAGCTATTTAAGAAGAGAAAACCACTCACCCTGCTCCCAAAGTCATTCCTTACTGTAAGATTAGAACATAAATAGAAATTTAATTAAAATTTAAGACTAACCCAGTTATAATAAAAATGTTTCCTCTTTTCCAAGTTTAAAAAAAAGAAAACTCTACAACAATAAAGCAGCGCTTCTCAAAGTGCGTTCTTGGATCAGCGATACCAGCATCACCTGGGAACTTGTTAGAAAAGCAAATTCTTGGGTGCCGCCCCAGACCCACCAGAGCAGAAACTCTGGGGGTAGGCCCCAGCAATTTATTAAAAAAATAACACCTCCATGTGATTCTGCAGGAACATTTGAGAAGCAGTGCTTTACATCAAGGTTGAAATAATCAAAACTACTCAATGTTGTAGTAGAGTATACTAAAAGAGTATCCCTAAAATGTTGTCTCTTCCCTAATTCTATAAATAAGGTCTGACCAAGCAGTCAACATGTCCAGCCAATAACCCCTAGCTCTGAATTCTAACCCACGTGCACTCTCCATGTCATGCTGCCTGGGATCTGGTCACACCTCCCCTGCGCCCCCAGGAGGCTCCATGAGGGCCTTGGCTGGGAAGGCACTTGGGAGCTGAGCCACATGTCCACGTCCCCTTCAGGTTGGGAGAGACAGACTCAAAGGGGGCACGGAGAGGGGACAGTGATGCTGGAAATCTATAAATTTCCCACCAATTGTAAGCATACCTTTTTTGGAGCAGAGCCCATACTTAGTACTTTCCCATCACTATTTCACAAATAACAATCCCAAAAGAGACAGTGCTTATAAAATTTTTTTTAAAATGGGCATCTTTGCAGATAATTGCTCGTGAGCCACACAAAGTGGTGCACCCCTCATGCTGAGGATGGTGATGACAGTGTGCAGTGTTCTAGACCATTCACAGTGAGTGTGTGTCTGTCTGCTTCTTCCCCAGGCCCTTGACCTTCAATCACAATACTTACTGACCAGAATCTTCCAGCCACACCATTCTGGCTTCACCCTGTCCTTCCCTAGCCCATCACAACCACCCTCCGATTATAAGGGGAATTATGAAACTTGACTGTCCCCATGATCCAAAGGCTTTCAAATTTCTGTTTGCTGACCGTGTTTGCTCACGGAACCGAGGCTTTGCGCGCCCTAAGAACACCAGGGCAGAAAAATGTCCCAGCACCAGAGGCACAGTAGCATTTTATGAGATTTCTCATCACGAGAAAAACCTCCATCCTAAGAGAAATGGAAGTGTAAACTCTCCTCAGTAACTTTTCTCACTTGAAATCACACCTCTCATCACGACCTATTACACCCACACAGTCACGTGCCAGCAGCACTGTGCACGGTCTCCACCATTTCAAAGGCTCAAAAGATATTTTTAAAGCCCAAATACAATCGAGGTTGCTCTTCTACAAAGCAACTTTTTAGGGAAGGACAAAGTAATACAGAGATTTTTATGCATGTGGGCAGTTAGCCAACTCACCGAATGACTGAATGCAGCTGTCGATGAGCTCGTCCAGGCTGGCTCCTTTGGCTAAATGTCCTAGAGACACCATCATTCGGAACTGGGTGATCTGGGCCGGGACGGGATGGGAGGGGACGGGGCTGCCGGCTGGCTTCGCCTCTAGTCGGGCTTTTGTGGCAGCTCTGCAGCCATGAGAAGGTTTCCTGGGGAAAAAGAGGAGGCAGTGAGATCGAGCCGAGTAGCCGGGGGACAGACTAACCGGCAGCTCCGAGAACTGAAGGCAGATAGGACAGGAAAGGAGTCGAGATAAGACAATCCTGAGAGCTGGGCTGATAGAAGACATACCCCTTCCACTTGGCAAAAGCACCCCACGGACTGGTTGGCTGTTAAAGAGATAACTCCGCAGTGAGTAAGGAGGTGAGATTTCAGGGCTGCAACCGGTCTTCGTAGTGGGCTGCAACTGCTTTAGCCTACTGGCTGCAGCTCCCAAAGGGGAGATGCTGAGGCGAGACCGTCTTGACAATCCTTTGCGCCTAGCCATAATTGATTTTAGTGGGGAGTCCCGCTGACTTGGTTCTGAAGAATTGCTTAATTCGGTCTCGTCTTCGGCTAAATTAATTCAACTTTAGAAATACCAGAGATGCTGCAGAAAGGCCAGGGACCCCCAGAAATACCTCTGGCCTTTGGGGGAGAAGTCAAAGACTAAGGACCCGCCTGCAGAGGATTATGGTGGTGGTGGTTAGATTTGAAGCTAATCCTGCCTTTCTTACAAATCTTGGATTTAAGGTTCTGTTTTTCATTGCTGATAATATAGGCAATCATTGAGTCATTTCTTACCACTAAATAGTCTATTAAGTCCTTACTGATTTAAAAAAAAAAAAAAACCCACAGAGCTAAAGGGAGCTTTACTCCAGAACTGAATGTAAAAGGAGAAGTCTGGATCTGGAAATGGCTTAGGAGTCCAACAGGGTACCCTAACCCACTCTCACTTAGCTTTATCTTTGGTCATGACCTCATGAGTACATGTCAAGTTGTTTGAAAAAGGATATATGAAAGTTAACTAAGCATTTTACTTTCCTTCCCATTTAGACACACTCGCAGATACATATCTATAATCTTTTCAAGTTTAATAGTGATGGGTGTTGTTGCTAGTAACTTCTGCAAACATATAATTAATTCTGTGGTTTTGGTTATTTCAGTTTACTAACAAAGAGGAGACAAAAAAATATGTACCTCAGATCCATAACTTCAGCTACTCACTCTATATTTTGATAAACACATAATGGCATCAACTAATAAGTGCTTATTCTATAAGTGAGACACTGTGATAGGCCAGGGGGGCAGGGGACCACAGTGGGAGAGTCTCCAGGAGGGGGTCTCTGTAAACTGGAAAACGTACTCATTATGCTAGTTGTTGCTGTTGTCGTATAAAGGTGAACGAGGAGTTCCTTAATTCAAAAATCTAGTTGGAGAATCAGACCTAGTCCATGAAAAGACAACCCTATAAATCTTAAGTGTCCTGTGGGTGTCAAGCCTGAGAAGTGTGATGTTCTTAGAGGAGAGAACCAGTTCCAGGTGGTGTGGGGAGCAGCTCCAAGAAGACTGAATCTCATCCAGAAGGAGCCGAAACGCTCAGATCAAAATAAAATGCTGGGGCACATGTGGATTTTGGGAATCCAGCTAAGAGATCGTGTACTAAACTCTGGGCCACTCTCAGTCCACAGCCAGACTAGTAGAAGGAAGACCATGACCTTTGAGCTCTGTTTCAAACTAGCTCCAGGACGCTGCCTAGCAGTGGCCACTGGACTCTGCTTTTTTTTTTTTTTTAAAGATTTTATTTATTTATTTGACAGACAAAGATCCAAGTAGGCAGAGAGGCAGGCAGAGAGAAAGAGGAGGAAGCAGGCTCCCCGGTGAGCAGAGAGCCCGATGTGGGGCTCGATCCCAGGACCCTGAGATCATGACCTGAGCCGAAGGCAGAGGCTTTAACCCACTGAGCCACCCAGGTGCCCCTAGACTCTGCTTTTGACCTGGGGTGAGGCCACGGAAATTGCTTCAGCTACTGGCTGAGAATATACTAACCCAAGGAAGTGATTCCTGAAAGATCAAGTTGGTGCTACCGGATCTGATCAAGTGTCTGACCATTACTGATTTTTATCTAGGCCCTGTGATAACCCCAGGATCAGATCAGTATCTGAAAACAAGAGAAAATAATGAACATAATCAATTGAGTGCCTATGATATTGTAAGCACTGTACTGGGGATTTAAATGGTTTTCAAAGCTGATACCCCAGAAAGATCTTA
Source organism: Lutra lutra (assembly GCF_902655055.1). Classification (NCBI taxonomy): domain Eukaryota; kingdom Metazoa; phylum Chordata; class Mammalia; order Carnivora; family Mustelidae; genus Lutra; species Lutra lutra. The sequence goes on from NC_062284.1 coordinate 58,414,349, forward strand.
TCTCCATTTCATGAAGTTGAAACTGATTCTCAAAGCCGCTAAAGGACATAGTGAAGGTTGTACAACTCACCCGTGCTACATCTGGGCTTTGTACCTGGGGCCTCTCTGGTTTTATTTAATAAATATGTACTGTGCTTGGAACCATGTGCCCTTCGCTACATAAGAATCTGCAAGCAGATGGTCACAGAAGGGCTGGAAAATTCAAGACAAAAAAAAAATCCTCCAAGAGCAATGCTGCTACCCTAAAGGCTGAATCTCAGGTCTTATTCTTCCTGCAGGCCTCTGGAACAGTCCTCAGACACCAGAGCTAGGCAGACTCTTCATGGTCATTTCTATATGGGGAGGTCCAGGCTCCGAAAGCCAGTGCCACTGTCTGCTGGTGCAGAAGCTGGTAGAAGCCAGGCCTCCTGTGCCCCTAGGCCTTGCTCCGCAGTCAGGCTCCCTTCCCTTCCTGAAAGTACTGACAACTCTCTAAACCTGGAGCTGAGTGTCCAAAGGAAATGGTCAGCTTCTGCCTTCACTGCTGCCTGTTCACCATGAAGACCTCCACCCAAGGCAAAGCGGGGAAAGATGACATACAGTCCTTCTCAAGAGGAGTCCTTTTCTCTTAGGCCACCCCCATTACTTCTCCTCAGCCCCCCATGAGGAGGCAACTGCTACTGGAGGCTGGGTCTCCACATCCGGCTTTTGCCCCTGGGGCTCCCAGGTATTAACTCTAGTCTCTCAACTGTTGGATCCAGGGAAAATTCCATTTTGTCTCTCAGTTGGTGGTATCAACCACCACCAAGGACTCTGAAAACTGCCCCTGGCTCTAATTCTAGTCACGTCTCCTAATGTCAGCAGGAGAGGAAACCACTTTGGTTCCTAAGGTAATTCTCAGAGGTAGATGCATTTACCAGAACATAAGAGGGACCAGGGGAGATTCAAGCAGAAAGAAGGAGCGTGAATGGAGTATTCAGGGTGGGGGGAAGGGAAAGTGAGAGACCTAGTCTGGGAGTATTGAGGCCAGACAGACTCAGAGGCTCTGGGCCCGAGACACGACAGAGAAGAGAGGCTACTAAAAACCAAACTGCAACCCGAGAGGTCTGGGAAAATGGGGTTATCTGTGCCATAAACTAGGAAACTCTGCTCTTTTTGCTGGCAGTCTCCTGACCAGCTGCTTCCTGTCAAACCTGCAAACCCCGCTCTCTTCTGGTGAAATGGCTGTAGGTAAGGATGCATAAAATGTTCCATTACAGGCATATCTAAGGGAATCAAACAATCCACAGAAAGAATAGTCTAAATTTCCAAAGGCATATTTTTAAAGGACTGTAGCCAAATGTTCCCATGTAAATTAAAAACAACAACAACAACAACAACAACAACAAAAAGGCTGAGAGAGAAACAGATAAACTTGAAAGTGTTTTCTGGGACCAGGAGCAGCCAAGGCCCAGTGGGGTTTGCCACAGGAGGCTGTCAAAACTCCTAAATGGTTCAGGTCAAATCCTCTCCAGGCACAGGTGCCTCCCTGGAGGGCACACACACTTTCGGGTTGAACTTTTTATGAAATCTAGCCAAGACGAGGAAGGGACGAAATGGGGAAAGAGAACACAGATTTCCCCAACTTTCTCTGCAGTGGAAGGTGGCTTTAATTGGCTTCTGGTGAGGATTCTTTCCAGTCCTGTCCTCTCCCTCAGCCCCTACAGTACAGACGCAATGTAATTTACCAAGGCCCACCCCCCCTCCCCCAAACTAGCTGAAGGTGACCTGCTGTACCCTTGGGGCAACAAGCCCCCTACCCCCCCTCCCCGTAGCGGGAGTGCAGAGAGGGCCAAGAGCCTTTGGCTGCATAGAGTCCAGCAGGTTAACCCTTCCTGCCGCTCCCGGGCCTGTCTGTGCGGGCTGGGCACAGCGCAGTCACACCGGAGTCCACGTGGAGGGAGCTGGGCAGAGCACCACTCGTATGCTTCGGCCAGGCCCTCCCTGCTCTAGGGGGACACGCTCCAAGTTACCTGGCCTCTCCAGGCCGCTTTCTCCTGCCAAAAGATTCTGCACTATCGCCCTTCCTTCATCTTCAAGATCCTCATAAGACATCTCTCTTGAATCGCAGTTGGGGGGAGGGGGTACAGTTTCCACCCAGAAAGCTGTGTGTTTAAGAGGGGCTGCCGCCGGCCTTTCCGGGCCCTGCCCGGGGTCCGCTGGGAGCCGGAGGAGGCCGCCAGGTGGCGCTGCCCGAGCCCCGTGCCCCGCGCCCGTAGCAGGTGCGGATTTTGCGTAAAGTCCGCAAGCGAGAGACCCAGGAACCGGACGCCTGGGAGCCGGGGGAGGCGGGGGGGATCGGTGCAACTCCGGAGCTCGCGGCGCGCACAACCCAGCTCCCTGCCCCACTTGCCCCGCGCGCCGCTCCGCCCGAACTTGAGCCGAGCCCCCGGCCTGCCGCCGCTCGCACCTCGGGTCAGCAACTTCCCGTAGGAGGAGGCGCCCTCGTCGTCCTCCCACTTCCCACCCCCTCCCCGAGAGGACTCAGGGGGCCGCCCGCCCCAAAAAAGGAAGCTGGCGCCGCCGAGGGCCCGGACCCCTACTCACCGCGGGGCCTCTCTCGCCTTGCCCAGGGTGCCCATGGCCACGGCCGGCGCTCCCGCGGCCACCTCACCTAGCGCGCCGGGACGGGCTCGGCGGAGCGCGGCGCATCGCCGCCACCGCCGTCGCCGCCGCCCGCTGGGCCTCTCCGCCCCGGCCGCCCACCTGCCGCGCTCGGAGCCGAAGAGCCCGCCCGAGGCGCACCCGCAGGCACAAAGTTTCTGGGAGCGCGCCCTCTCGCCCTCCCGCGCGCGCGCACTCTCGCCTGCTCCAACCACCTGACACGCGCTGATGCTATCGGCGGAGGAGCGGTGTGGCGCTCTTCGGCTCCTCTCCGAAACCCGCCCCCATCACTCGCGAGCGCCCCACCGCGCCGCCCACCGCTCCCTGCCCGAGGCTGAAGTCCGAAGGGGAGCGCACGGCTGGGGAGGCTCTGGGGGGTGCCGCGGAGGAGGCGTGAGCCCGCGGGCTGGGCTTCGCGGAGCGACTCTGGGGAGGGGGATCCCCCCTGCACTTCAGTCCCGCTTCGCCGGGACCCCTGGCCCCTTCGCAGGGCTCCCTGTATCTATCGGAGCGCCGCCAGGGGCGGGGTAGGTGTGGCTCTGCCTCGGCCCGCGCCTTCCGTGCCTTCGTAGTAGCAATTTGCAGGACTTTGGCTGGAGATTGGCGTCCTGCACCCTGCGGGAGGCGGCGGGTGTGGAGGTGCGCGCCGGAGGTGTGATCCGTATCTGGCGGGAGACAGCTGCCTGGCGTCTGTGGGTGTGGGAGATGCGGGGAGCGGTGGGAAGAACTTTCTGACAGCAGGCAGGGCCAGGAATGGTGCCCTAGCTCTGCTTGGCCCAAACACAGCGATGATAGCAGTAGCTGACTGACGGAGTGCATTGTGCTGAAGGGCCTTCTATAAGTTGCCTCAGTGAAGCCATCCCCCCAAATCCGGAGAGTTCACTATTTTTGAGATGGGAAAATGACGGTTTAGAGAATAACATGCCTCCTGTCACACAACCAGTAAACAGCAGAGAGAAATGTGACCTGGGCTGAGGTCTGTCTGACTCCCTGTAATCGCTGCTGGGCTGTCCTAATAACACCTAATAACACACCCATTATCACTGTCATATGCCTTATTCTGGCCACAATAATAGGTGTCTTCCCAGCCATAATGTTCTGGACCTTAAAGTCTCCCTCTGTGACTTCATTTCTATATGTCTTCATGTTTATATGCCACCTCCTAGAAAAAGAAACTTGCAAAGGTAACTTACAAAGGTACACAACTTACCAAAAAAAGTGTGTGAAATAAAAAGTGAAAAATAAGTCTTATAAAATGGAGCCAGAAGTCATTTTTTTTAAATGCACCTAGAGTCCAATGCACTTGGCTACAAGTGGGACCAAAATTTATCTCCCAGATTTCTAGCAGTCATGTTCAAAAGGGAGCTTTGTATAAAATTCATTTTCTGTCACATGCAAGATAAAAAAAAATTGTTCAAGAGAACATCAACTCCTTTTAATAGTAAGACCACTAAGAAATTTCTCCAGAGAATCCTCATGAACATTGGGTAATTGAACCAAGTTCTAGTCACAGCCATATATATAGAAGGAGCACGTGGATATTTAATAGATATTAAATTATAACACTTCTAGACTATACTGTACATGCATATGCATATATGTGAAATGGATGAACGTACCCTTATGTAAATGCAAAATTATATGAAAGTATGTGTTCATATCTACATATACAGGTAACTAGGCTATTTGGTGTATACACACAATACTGAACACACATGTAAGCAGTTGTAGACACCTGTACATCTGAGTCCATTCTGTATGTAAGTATAGAAATCATTCGTTATTCATTCAGTAATTGAGTTTTGTTGAGTTTTTCTAAAGAAAGAGGCCTACTTCTGCCTGGAAAGCATCTTTCTCTCTGGGTTCCTGAGAGCCCTGTATTCTGCATGCATCTAACTCTGTGTCTGGGCCCACCCTGAGCTCTTTGATGAGAGGCTTTCTAACTATTCCTACTTAAGTGATTTGTCTTTTCCAAACATCTAAAAAAATCAGAAGTCGGCTCTATCTCTTTCTTCATCTTCATCTGCCATGTGGTTAGTCTTCCTGGTGTTGTCTGAGGCACCTCTGACCTCAAGAACAAAGTTCTCCTTTTCTCTTGTTCTCTCTTCTGCTTCTCCTACCTCTCTGATGGGCAGTAGTCAGCGTCTCTGTAGTAGTTGAGAAGGTTTGGGGACCATTGTCTTCCTCTGCCTGCTTCTTGGGTGAGCTCATTCCTTGGGACTCTGTCATTCTTCCTCTTTTCAATCAGGACATTTTAACTGATGTCCCTGGACCTTTTACTTGGCATTTTGGTGGGTATCGGTGAAGCTTCTGAAACATAAAACACCCGCTTTCATCAGATTTTCTAAATGATACATTACTCAGATTAGGTGTTTTTATTTTCTTCCATGACTTCGACAGCACCCATATGACTCTCCGTCTGAATATTTGACTTCAATATCTAATATCCACACCCACGTTTCCAACTGGTCACCTCCTTTGATTGTCCCAAAGGGCTTCCTTGCCATCTCCCCAGCCACATGGTGGTCTTGGCCCCCATTATCTCTGAATCTGGACATATGTCATAGACTTATAATTGACTTCCCTAATTATAGGACATCCTCTTCTCTGATCCTGCTTTCATTTCACTTTCAGAATTACCTGATCATGTCATTTCTCTGCTTCCAAACTGCCAAGGAATCCCTGTTGCCTACAGAATAAAGTGTGAACTTGTCAACATTGTGCCCCTTCAAAACTGGACCTCATCTGTGCAGCCTAGCTTCTGGCTGTGCCCTCCCAGGCACCTGACCTCTTAGGTTGCACCGCGGCACTCTTGCTATAGCTGTGCCCAGTGCCCTCGCAAGACTCGGTGCTTTTGCTTCTGCACTTCCTTCCTTTCACCTGGTAAACACACAAAGGCACAGTTTTACCCAAAGCATGTCAAAACCGACAAGTCACCCCAAAGGACACATACAGGGCTACCTCCCAGGTGCAGAGGGGTGCAAACCCAACTGCCTGCTTGTGCTTGGAGAACCTATTGGAGGCCACAGCTTCTACTCTTCTGCTTAACATCTATTCTTCCATATAAGATATATATTCACTGGTTGCCTACTTAGTGTCAGATGCCATCCTTGGCACTGAGCATCGGGTAGAGAACAAGACAGACAAGATCCTAGTTCACAGAAGCTTACATATCTAACAGGCAGACAGGAATCAAGTCAACAAATGAACAAAGACACCACGGTTTTACACTCTCAATTTCCAGGAGCTACCACTTCAGAGTCGGGTTAGCCCCCCATGATGAAGACCCCATGAGGTGTCCCAGTTGAGACCCCCCACATGGACCTGTGAGGAGGTAGCTGCTACATTTAGGGGCACAGAGTTCCAGAGGAGAGTGATGAGAGATGGAGAGGGAAAGGAAGGAGCCAACATGGAACCATCCTTTGTTCTCCTGCTGAGTGCTGCTCCTATTTCTGAGACACGGAGAACTGGCCTCGTTATTTTGCTGCTATGTTGGCTGTCCCAAGCAACAGCACACTGAACACTGTAACTTCCTGCTGCTGCTCACCTTGGACCAAGGCTAGAGGGCTTGTCCACATAAGAAGCAGCGTCATTTTGCTCCGTGCCTGTAAGCTGGGGGCTTATGGTGGAAATCCTGCTGGTTTCTTTCTCCTTGTGTGTCCTCTCATGGATGCAGCAGCGTGCCTCCCTGGGAGCCTCTCTGGTTATGGGTCAGCTGTTCTGGACAGTATTCTGTCCCCTTGAGGCACCCCCAGAATTCTCCTAGGGAGACTTTATGAATGTCCTAGAATTATATTTTAAGATGGCTCATCTCAGATACAGACCTTAATTGCAAATATCCATTCTTAATTTCAGCTGCTTTGAAGGATGCTGCCCAGCTCTGTGAAGCCCTTCCCCCACAGTCAGATTTATTTATATTACACAACCGATATTTTTTATTTTTTATTTTATTTTATTTTATTTTTTTGGCTTCTAACACAACAAACAAACAGAAATCCCCATTGCCTAATGGCTTTTACTCTCCTCAAATGGGCACCCCTTGAAGGGGGCTTTGAACAGTGGAGGAACGGGATGGGACTTCTGCTTTAATGGGGTCACTCAGGTTGCTGAGTTCCAAAGTGACTCATGAGAGGGAAGGATGGAAGCTTCTCTGTGGAAGTGGCCTTCATAGTTTCCAAATCCTAGGTCCCCCAGGCCAGTGGCTTTCCAACTGCTTTGAACATTACCTCACGATGAGAAGTACGAAATTACATGTTTTACACTCTGTGACGCAGATGTACATTGACACTACACGTGAGACTGAAACACAAGCTCTGTGAAACACAATCCTTTCAAATATATATTTTTTGAATGATATTAAGAAATGAATTCTGGTCAGGACCCACGAGATTGATCCAGGACTGGGTTGGGATCATAGTTTATGAACTATAGCTCCCAAGCCTACGTGTCATGATAACAATAGATCTTGATGAATACCTCTGGAAAAGGGAACTGGTTGGCTCTGTGTATGGGGGCGCTGGCATCTTCAAGTTCATTGTTTCTCCTTTCGTAACTTTTATTTTTGTATCATGTGCAAGCATCTACTCAATAAATAGATCCTATTTTGAATCATTCTGGCAGAGAGCTTACTTTCTGATTCTGACCCGCATGGCTTTGAAAAACCAGAGGCTGGGGCCAGTAAAGATGAGTTACCAGTGAATCTATTTTGTTCAAATTCATGAAAAAAAGGAAAGAAAGAAAGAAAGAAAGAAAGAAAGAAAGAGGGGCGCCTGGGTGGCTCAGTGGTTAAGCCTCTGCCTTCGGCTCAGGTCATGATCTCAGAGTCCTGGGATCGAGCCCCGCATTGGGCTCTCTACTCAGCAGGGGGCCTGCTTCCTCCTCTCTCTCTGCCTGCCTTTCTGCCTGCTTGTGATCTCTCTCTCTCTGTCAAATAAATAAATAAATAAAATCTTTAAAAAATAAAAAAAGAAAGAGAGAGAGAGAGAAAGTCAATATGTTTTCTACAAGTATTTGGGAGGCAGAATGGCACAGTAGTTAAAAGCAGGAGCTCTGGAGTTCAACTGATTTTGGATTTCAGCCCTCATGCTTCCTGGTAATGTGACCCCGAGCAAGGTATCTTTTCTAAGCCTCAGATTTCATGTCTGTGAAAATGGACGCAAGCAAAGCCTACCTCATGGGACCTTGCTAAGAATGATATGGCATGATCTACGCCTAGCATGCAGTAACCGCTGAGGACATACTGTTTGGAGTGATGATTCTGTGCCAAGTTGTGGGCATTCAAAGTGATTGCTTTGAGAACCTAGTTAAGGACTAAGAGATCACACTGAAGGGACAGTACCATAGCTCTTGACTGATGGGGAGCCAGCTTCTCAGAGGAAGTGAGGTCTGGGTTAATATGCAAAAGGTAAGATGAACAGTGAGCAGAACAGAGAGCAAAGGGGAGGATGGGGGGGAAGAGAAGAGAGGGTGGGGGAGGGGAGAGAAGAGACCGGTGGGGAGGGGTGGAGACTGAAGAGGGGAAAGTCTTTCAGAGAAAAGGAAGGTGGGGAAGTAAGGAGAAGGAAGAAGCGCTTTGCTGGACTACTGACTCTGATTCCCCCCCACCCCGCCCCTGCCAATGTATAAATAAGGTTTTCAAGTATGACTTAATCGTATTGCCTTGGCAGAATCTGAGAGGGTTCACACCTTGAAGAGTTCCCCGTGAGCTCTTTAAATCCCCTCCACTTTGGATGTGATTCAATTAACACCACTCCTCAAGTGTGCCTTTGGCTGCTTGAAATGAACTGTTGAAAAAGGACCCAGTTAATTAAAATCCAACACTGGGCTCCTTTTCAACTGGCTGGCATTGCAAACCCAAGGGCAATAACTTAAATGCTAAAACTAGTTTTGTAATGCAACCACTATCTTTAAAAACTCCAATTGTGCACCCAGCACCATACCCACATTAATGCTACTCATAATTTAACATGTACAAAGACACATGGGTAAAAGCTGGGAAAAAAAAAACGTTCATAGAAAGATTCAAAAGGTCTGGACCCGTCAAAGGATGTGGTTTTCTGGGTACAAAAACTGTTTAATATGCACTCAACAAGGTACTGTACTAAGTATGGTATAGAGACGAAAACTCCTGAATATTAATAGATGTATTTGCATATGAGCAGTGGAGAAAATCATTGTGAACTAATGGGGTGAGTGCTTTTCAAACTGGGATCGTCTGCGGACACATAGTTAAGAATCTAGAAGAAAAATTTTTTCCCTTTAAAAAGGGATCATTCTTCCCTCCTATTTAGGAAATACTAAAGTAACTTATTTCGCTCCCAATTTACAAGCAGTAGGTGGGGTTCGAACACCCAATCCCACTGCTCTGTGCCAAAGCTCAGTCTCCCCCGACCCCACCACGTGGGGAGTATCTTTTCGTCCAGTCTGATCCTTTGTAATCCTGTAACAACGGGCTTCTGTATTCCTCTGGTTTTGGAAGTAGGAAGTGAGGTTCTGCGGGCCCCACTAAGAAGGGTGTTTCTTTGACCTTGTGGGTAACTGTGTTGTGTTTCATGTATAACAGAGTCACACCCAAGAGAACATCATGCCAATTAGAAATGCATTGACTAAAAAACAAAGCCCAAAGCTTCAATTTGCTGCAAATATTGATTGACATTGATCGGCCTCCGTGCCTAATTGGCAACTGACTCAAACCTTTTGGTCAAAGTAATTTCTCAGCATGTGTCCGAACGATCGCCAAAATTTACTGTAAAAGAAAACTGTCTTTTTTGGTTTATATTGCCTTTTTTCCCCTGCACCTTGCATCAAACTGGGGATCCTTTGAACGAAGCCTGTAGCCTGAGAAGTCTGCGTTGTGGCTTCATAAGTATGGATAGAGACCTCACTGCCAACCAAGAAAGTCAATTGGCTGTTCAGCTGAATTGATTTTAAATTAATCAGTGAAACCACTGCCATATGTTGTGATAAATCCAGTCAGTGCCCATTTAGGTGTGATCTTTCAAGTGTTCCAGAAGTGAGGCTTTGCTCCTTGAGAAAGGTTACCACATGCTGCACCTTAATTTGGCCCAGGCAGGTGTGATCCTGCTGGAGTGTTACTGCTTTGACGTCATAAGTTTGTATGTGGGTGGGGGGCGATAGGGTGAAGAATCTGGGTTAGACTTATGATGGAAAGAGACAAGTTATATATAATCAATGTTGGCAGTTGTCTAGAAAGTTCTCCTAAAAATCTGAGTTATTGTGACTTTGGCCTGTTCCAGCCAGAGGGAGGTAATGGGTTGAGGAGGAGGTGGGGATGGATGGTAGTTGAGTTTGTCTCAGGGTTTCCCCATAGTAGGGGCCATATTTTGATATTTGTGGGCCCCTTCCTCCATAAAAATGTATTTTATAGGGCCTCCTGGGTGGCTCAGTCAGTTAAGCGTCTGCCTTTCAGCTCAGGTCATAATCCCAGGGTCCTGGGATGGAGTCCCACACTGGGCTCCCCACTCAGCCGGAAGTCTGTTCTCCTTCTCCCTCTGTGTCTCCCCCTGTTTGTGCTCTCTCTGTCTCTCTCTCTCAGATGAATAAATAAAATCTTTAAAAATATATTTTATGATTATATTAGCATAAAGATGAATATCGTCCAGGATGAATTTATTATTATATATTCACTCATCAATTTTTTCCCCTTCTAATTTTGAAAGAAATTAAATTAAAACAATTTCATGGGCCTAAACAGTGGGCTCTAGGCACTGCACCTCCTGGATTTGCCGGCCCTGGGAGTTAGGCTGTCTTCATGAAAGACAGGGTGTTCTTTCTTGGGTCTGGGCAAGTCAGTGGCTTCTAGATGTTGAAAAATGTTGGCATAAAATAAGGGCCAAAGTGAGCTTTAGGAGGAGCTCCCTCTGTCCCTTTTGGACATGCAGGAGGGAGGCACAGGAAAGATTACCTGGAGAACAGTAAGATGAGAGATGGGATGGAAAGCCAAGGCTTGCCTGGAGAGGAGAGGTTAAACTAGGGGCTCTGAAGGGTCATTCAAGGTCAGAGGGCCCAGCCTAGAGGGACCAAAACAGTAGTACTTACTGACCAGCTGCCTTAGGGATTAAGCAATGCTTGTCCTATACCTATAAGTACCTATTGCTTCCATGTGGGACTTGAACTTGGGGCTAATGTACCTGAGGCCCAGCCAGACAGGGCCTGCCAGCCCCCAAGGTACTGCGGAAAGTAGGCTCCACCCTTGGGCACAATTGGTAGGTGGCAAAACAGCAAGCAGACAAAAAAGGGCCAACTTCCATGTCAAGCTACACTGATCTAGATCCTAGGATCATGGAGAATGCTTTTTACTTTTTTCTCTGCATTTTGAGAATCCCTAATGATGATTATATGAGCCAACATAGTGAGTACTTCCCACACGTCACTCACTGTGCCAAGAAATAAATAAACATTATTTTATTTCAACCTCACAAAAAAAATCTTTATGATTTACCTTTGTCGTCCCCACTTTATAAATGGGGATTTAAGGCTCAGAAAAGTAGTGTGATTCACCCAGGGATGCATTGCTAGTGGAAGGTGAATCTGGGTTTCAAGTCAATATGATTCTAGAGTTTATCACCATGTGCTACATTGCCCACTTGCAATTAGATTTTGCACCCCAAAACAGTTGAGTTTGTTGACAATTACTCATTATGAAATTCTGGGTAGACAACCAGTGCTAACCATATTGTTGAGGATCCCAGTATTGGGATGTTGATGCTATCTTTCATCTGTCTTACCAACCACAAGTTATAAACCCAAGCATCACAGGGATCAAAATTTTGGTCTGTTACAGCTGCTCCGTGACCCAGCTCAGGCTAGAACTGTCCCTAAAAAGATTTGGCCATTGGTGTGGGGACAGAGAGCCACTGATTTAAGCCTTCTTTGGGCCCTACCCCAAGGTTTCAATGTAAGTTATTTGAAAAAGGAAAGTCTAAGATTGTCAATGTGCTACAAATATGGTGGTTACCTTTATATATCAGTTCTCACTGTGACAGGTGACAGTGTGGTGACAGGTATCATAGCTCTAGAGTGTGTGTGTCTATACATGTGAACGGTTCCCAGATTGAGCCAGTACATGGTTCCCACGACAGTCTCTTCTCCATGATTCTTTTTTTTTTTTTTTTCGGGGCTTTGATCTTCTCTTTAAGAAATGAGAGATTATTAGATCAAGTGATTCAAGCATTATTCCTTAGGGCTTTCTTGCTACAACCCCAGAGATTTGATTTGTTTATTTATGTGAAAAGAGTTTTAGCTGTCATCACACTTTCTTTTTTAAGTTCTCCCAACTGAGCTATTAATGGAATTGCATTCCAACATTAAAACCTACTCTAAACCAGTGTGAAATATAAATACAGATATTTGTCCTAGCCTGGTAAATTAGGAGTGAAGACTGATTTTTACCTTTCTGGGTTTTGGATTATTTTGTCCAGTTCAAGTGCCCAGTCCAGACCATCCTTTTCTGGAATGTCCCAGAAACCCAGTGTTCTCAGCGTTTTCCTACTTTGTTGCCATACCCAGCCCACTCACAGCTTCTGATACAGACCCGGTCTTGAAGAAGAAGAGTCCCTCATTCGCCTTGCTCTCAACTCAGAGCAAATCGCGTGCCAGAAATGTCATGTCTCAGTGGTGCTGCTTTTCTTCCTCATCCTCGGCTTCTCTAGAAGACTCAGAGGTGACAGACAAACTGCTTTTTCTTGCTATTATTCTATTAGTGCCTTGCTTTTCCTTTCATTCTTTTAGGACCTTTGAGGACTACTTTTCATTTTATGTTCTACTTAATGCAATGTCTGGCATCTCTGCCAGCCCCGAGAGTACATACCAAATCCTGTTCTTGCAAACACTGGAGAACACGAAGGAAGACACAGGTGATCAGCTGCTCAGGACACCGATAACACAGAACCTACAACAGGGGCTAGATGTAAGGGAGGATGGAGGTGCAGCCAGTAGGATGACCCACCTACTTTCTAGCTTTTGCTACAAAGAATCGTGTTCCGTCCAGGTTCCTGAAAAATAACTCAACTATGTCCCGTACTACTTCAACCTCTGGGGAAAGGTTTTCCTCTACTCAGACTTAGGTTCTTGCCTTTGTCACTTGGAGACAGGGGGTTGAACTGCCTGAGATGGACAATAGTCTTCCTATTTTTTATGCTGAATCTTTACTAAGGTCCTATACCCCAAACCTCCAAAAGGCTTCTGAGAGTCGAGGGTGACTTCTGACTCACAGGGTCAAGGCCCAGGGTGTTAGGCAGGTGCAGCTTTACCTCACTGGTAAGTGTTTGTTGCGTGACATGAATAGGTCAAAAGCTAAAGAAAATTAGGCTTTCAAGAGATGGTCTGAAACAATCTTTGGGTCCCTGGTATTCAGGGTTTCATCCCTCACTGAACCAGGCTGCTCATTTTGTAGGGAGAAAGTTCATGGAACTGTGCTCGCTGGAAGCCAAGCGGACTTGGACTGGCAGGCCAGCCGTCACGTACAGGGAGCAAGTGCTCATTGGCTCATTGCCTTGCATAAATTTGATCTGGAAGGGGAAGAAATAGATAACCCTTTCCTGTATTTTCTGCATTTATTCTCATCTGGTGTTTCATGAGGCCATGGCTATACTTACATGTATCAAACCAAACAGAATCATTCCAAAAGAGAACAGAACTCAGGGAAATTGTTGCCAGTTTACCAGGCTCCTTCTTCCTTTTTTTTTTTTTTTTTTTTTTTTTTTAACTCCTTTTGAAAGCTATTGAAGTCTAGTTGTTTCTTAGGGAGGGCTAACTCAGATCCAGAGCCAGTGCTGATCTGGAGGACTCAGGAGGGTCTTACCAACTGTAACACTGACCTTAGGAGGTGAATCCTGTTCTTGGCATGGCTGGGCCCAGAACTTTTAGACCTCCAAAGACCCTATGGACATTTAAAGATGCACTGGTCTGTTGGGGGAAATTTAGGGTTGTGGGAGTCCTCTGGAAACAGGCTAGACTCAGTCTTCATGATCGGAGACTGTCTAACACAGAGCAGTTCTAGACTTTCAGGGCTGAGGTGTGGGGAAGCCCAAACCTTCCTGAATTTTTCCTGGGATTTCAGTAGATGGGTGGTGCCTCTTGGTCCACAGAGGACTTTCCCTTTTGTGTCTTTATTACTCACAAGGGTCCTTCCCAAGGCACAGAGATAAGTGACTTGTCTTGGGCTGCAGGGTGACTCATTAACAAATTGAGAATTACACCCCGCCTTCAAAGTCTAACTTGGCCTCCTGACCAAAACAGTATTGAGTCTTTCTTCAAAAGATCAAGTCACATGGTAAAGCATTGGTCTTTGCCTTCGTTGATCTCATTTCTGGTGTCTAGCAGGTACTATTTGAAAAGTTTGATTAGCCTTCATAATGGATCTGCATCACACAATTTTGTTTTTATATGCTCCTCCTCTGCTGCGTTTTTGTTTCATGGAAAAAGACAGAAATCCATGTAATAAAAAATAAAATGGTATATCAAGATTGTGTATGGGGTGCCTGGGTGGCTCAGTGGGTTAAAGCCTCTGCCTTCGGCTCAGGTCATGATCCCAGGGTACTGGGATCGAGCCCCGCATCGGGCTCTCTGCTCCTCAGGGAGCCTGCTTCCTCCTCTCTCTCTGCCTGCCTCTCAGCCTACTTCTGATCTCTCTCTGTGTCAAATAAATAAAATCTTTATAAAAAAAAAAAAAGATTGTGTATATTCCTGGAAACCATCCCTGCTGTAGCCCTTGCTATGGGCTGCACCTGCTCTCACAGTTTATGGAAGCAAGCACTCAGCTCAGTGACTAAGAGCAATTTTAGTATTGACCTTGAATGTGTCATTTTTGTTTTCTCATGGGGACTTGTATGTTAAACTGGAAGCACACAGTCTTATCATGGACATAAATGTCAAAAGTCTGTGGAATTTCATAGCTTGTTTTGCTGAGGAAAAAAAAAATCCCTAAGAACATTGATCAGAAATCTGATGAATTTCTGGAGGGGCTAGATGGCCGCAGACATTTACTCCTCTTCCCTCTCCTCTAAAGCTGCACAGCCAAGAAACTAGTTAAACTAGTTAAACTAGTTAAACTAGTTCCCAAAGAGGTCAGGGGCCATCAGACATTGAGTTTTATAGAGTTTCCCTCAGCTTTTAAGTAAACGGTGTTAGGTTGCTAGTTTAGTTCTTTGTTTCTTTGCTTTGTACACTAGACAGGTCACTCCTGAAATCTTGGTCTTCCCAGCAATGCTGTAGTTAGCAGCGCCTGTGATAACTTCCATCTCACGTAATCTTGAATGAACTCCATGCTCTTCAGATAGTGACGTGGTATAGTTAAACATCATTAGTCCAGACTCAATCTTTTTTGAGATTAGTCATTCCAGGGTAGGAGATGAAGCTTGCTATTTAAAAAAAATTCATATGAAGAAACTGTTTATTAAGCCTAAGTATATGATTGTAGGAACAAAGGGCTCAACTTCTAAGAAGAAAACTCTTTGAAGATCCAAATACTTTCTTAAAGGTTGTGGCTACTAATCACAGAGAAATTGAACAAAGTAGACTGAGCAACATTCTAAAAGAATTTTCAATTATTATGTCCTATGAAGTTAAAAAATAAAAATAATACAAACTCCATATCCTTAAAGATGTTCTATAGATGAGACTTAAAAAAAATATATATATATATGGCATTGGCCTTCTTCACATCATTTGGTCCAAACTTGAGAAGTTTAACTAGGTGTCATAACGTTGTAAGATTTGGAGGGATTGAATCATGATTTCTGAGGGCAGTCTCAAGCTCTGGGTTTTGAGTGTGGTCTTCAAATGCCTGAGTCTGTTCAGGGATGTGTGTGTGTGTGTGTGTGTGTCTGTCTGTCTGTCTGTCTGAGGGTGTGCACCCATGCAGGTGTGTGTGCTGTGATGACAGACGTTTAGTGCTGAAGTAGCATAAGGGAGCAGACCCAGGGAAGAGAGTAAGGGCATTTGAGGTTACCTACAGAAAAGAGGAAAGAAATCATCTTGGAATTAGTTAAGTAAAAGAGAGACTTTGCAGCATCAAAAAACAGGGAGGGAAGTTAGAGGTCCATATAACTTCATCAGAAGTATTAAGATCTTTGACAGAATAAAATTGGAACCCACCAGAAAAGAACTTCTGAGATAGACAGTTATTTCTACATTTGCATAGGGTTTATGTATGGGGATAATAAATGAGTTGTGAGGTTTGTGGCTTAGAATAAGAGGCCTGTATTATATTCCCATCTCTAGCAATGAGGAAGAAAATCCAATTCGACCAGTTTTTAGGGAGAATAAGGACATGCAAAACTCCTTCAGGAGCTTTTTTTCTAGTTACTAGAATCTTTCTTATTTTTCCTTCTTTCTTTGATGCTGGCAAAATGCCTCATTCCTCTGAGGCTGATTTTTTAAAAATTTATTTTTTGTATTATGTTTAGTTAGCCACTGTATAGTACATCATTAGTTTTTAATGTAGTGTTCAATGACTCATTAGTTATGTATAACACCCAGTGATCATCACAGCATGTGCCCTCCTTAACACCCATCACCCTGTTATCCCCTCCTCCCACCTCCTTCTCTTCTGAAACCTCCCTCTCTTCTCTTCTTTGTTTCCTGCAGTCCATAGTTTGTCACGGTTTCTCCCCTTTCAGATTTCCCTCCCTTCCCCTATGGTCCTCCGTGCTATTGCTAATGTTCCACATATGAGTGAAACCATCTGATAATTGTCTTTTTCTGCCTGACTTACTTCACTTAGCATAATCCCCTCCAGTTGTATCCATGTTGATGCAAATGTTGAGTATTCATCCTTTCTGATGGCTGAGGAATATTCCATTGTGTATATGGACCACTTCTTCTTTATCCATTCTTCTGTTGAAGGGCATCTTGGCTCTTTACACAGTTTGGAGATTGTGGACATTGCCACTATGCACATGGGGTACGTATGGCCCTTCTTTTCACTACATATGTATCTTTGGGGTAAATACCTAGTAGTGCAATTGCTGGGTTGAAGGGTAGCTCTATTCTTAACATCTTGAGGAAACTCCATACTGTTTTCCAGAGTGGCTGTACCAGCTTGCATTCCCACCAACAGTTTAAGAGGGTTCCCCCTTCTCCACAATCTCACCAACGTTTGTTGGTTCCTATTTTGTTAATTTTTGCCATTCTGACTGGTATAAGGTGGTATCTCATTGTGGTTTTGATTTGTATTTCCCTGAGGGCTAGTGATGTTGAGCATTTTTTCATGTGTCTGTTAGTGACTCATATGTCTTCTTTGGAGAAATGTCTGTTCATGTCTTCTGCCCATTTTTTGACTGGGTTATTTGCTTTTTGAGTGTTGAGTTTGAGAAGTTCTTTATAGCTCTTAGATATCAGCCCTTTATTTATAACGTCACTTGCAAATATCTTCTCCCGTTTCGTGGGTTGCCTCAACAGTTTTGTTGACTGTTTCTTTGCTGTGCAAAAGCTTTTTACCTTGATGAAGTCCCAAAAGTTCATTTTTGCTTTTGTTTCACTTGCCTTTGGAGGCGTGTCTTGAAAGAAGTTACTGTGGTCAGTGTCAAAGAGGTTAGTGCCTATGTTCTCCTCTAGGATTTTGATGGATTCCTTTCTCACATTGAGGTCTTTCACCCATTCTGAGTTTATCTTTGTGTGTGGTATAAAGGAATGGTCCAGTTTCATTCTTCTGTATGTAGCTGTCCAATTTTCCCAACACCACTTATTGAAGACACTGTCTTTTTTCTATTGGATATTTTTTCCTGATTTGTCAAATATTAGTTGACCATAGAGTTGAGGGTCCATATTTGGAGTCTCTATTCTGTTCCATTGGTCTCTGTGTCTGTTTTTGTGCCAATACCATGCTGTCTTGGTGATCACAGTTCTAAGACTGATTTAAAATGACAGATGTGGACACCACATACCTATCTTTATCTTATATACACTACAGTGCTCTGAGCACGAATGGACACTATGCCAAAACAGATTATTTTTGTGGCTGTCTAGGGTTCTTTGTCCATAGGGATGACCCCTTCCCACATTATTTGGATAGTTCTACTTCCAGATGTTATTTGGCATCTCATAGTTTCATAGCCCCTTCCAGCTCTCAGTTAAGCCAGCCTGCCCACCCATCTCCTGCTGGTGGAGCAAAGGTGAGCCACCTGGGCAAGGCAGAGGCTCTGTTGCCATAGCTCTGGAGCATGTGCTTGGGGACAGAGGTTTCAGAGAAACTTTCTCTTTCCAGGATGCCAGCATTTTGAGCCAAGCTAACACATAACAAAGTGATATCATTGGGGTTCCTCCAAAAAAAAGTAGCTTCCTCACTCATTGGCTCCAAGGCCTGGAATTCCTATCAAAAGAGCTAAATACATATGGCTACATGTATGAATTGAAGTCTTCCAGACTATGGTTACTCAAGTTAGAGAGTAAATGGTAAATCTAGAACCGGCATCTTGATCTTTGGTCTTTACCTTTAGTGTTGTTCACTACTAACCAGGTTGCTTTCTCCATAAAATATTCTACCTTTAAAAATATTTTAGCACGGGGCGCCTGGGTGGCTCAGTGGGTTAAGGCCTCTGCCTTCGGCTCAGGTCATGATATCAGGGTCCTGAGATCAAGCCCCGCATCCGGTTCTCTGCTCAGCAGGGAGCCTGCTTCCCTCTCTCTCTGCCTGCCTCTCTGCCTGCTTGTGATCTCTGTCTGTCAAATAAATAAATAAAATCTTTAAAAAATATTTTAGCACAATTAGTTCAGTGGACTAATGGCCTTCAACAGATAAACAGTCTCTATTTAGAATGCGGTCTAGAGCAGATGAGTGTGGATATGTTTTTTCCAAGTTTCTATTAAGAATTTCAGACATAGAAGTTGAAAGAAGAGTGTGTGGAACATTCACCTAACTTCCGTCTAGGCTTAACATCTATTAACAGTTTGCCCTATTTGCTTGCTTTCTTTTAAAAAATAATTTGTAGTGGCGTCTGGGTGGCTCAGTCAGTTAAGCGTCTCCCTTGGGCTCAGGTCATGATCACAGGGTCCTGGAATCGAGACCCACATCAGGCTGCCTGCTCAGTGAGGAGTCTGCTTCTCCCTCTGCCTCTGGCTCTGCACCCCCTTCCCCTCATTGTGCTTTCTTTCTCTGCTCTTTCTCTTAAATAAATAAATAAAATCTTTAAAAATAAACAAATAAAAACTAAAAATAATTTGTAGATATCATGATACTTTACCACTAAATACACCAGCTTAAATCCCATAAGTATAAGATTCTCCTACATACCCATAATTTTCATTTATAACAACAATAATTCTATAATAATAACTAATAATTCGTCTATAGTCTCTTTTTTCCCTAGTTGTCCAGTTCCTATTCAAACGTTCTCAGTTCCCCTAAAAATGTCTTTTATAGCTCTTTTCTCTAGAACTGGGATCCAGATTAGAATCACTTACTGACTTTGGTCATTATGTCACTTTAATTTCTTTTACTCGAGAACCGTATTTATAGTACAGTAGGTATTAGCCAGATATAGCTAGTAAGCACTTAAAATGTGGCTAATCCAAATTGAGGAGTATTTTATCTAAAAAAAGTTTTTTCATGTCATCTCTACACCCAATGGGGGGCCTGAATTCACAACCCTCAGATCAAGAGTTGCTGTACCAACTGAGCCAGCTAGGTGCCCCGAGACCCGTACTTTAAGTCCAAAACATACATCAAATTCTGAAGGCTTAGTATAAAATACAGAACATAAAATATCTCATTAGTATGATTTTAATGTTGATAACGTGTTGCAATAATATTTTGGCTATACTGAGATAAAATATGTTATAAAAATTGGTTTCAGCTGTTTATTTCTCAAATGTGACCACCAGCGGATTAAAAATGACTTATGTGGTTAGCATTGCATTTCTATTGGACAGAACCAGTTCTAGAATATACCTCGTTCCTTTCTGCTCTATGACATTGACTTAAATGTTTGACAGTTGTCTTTAGAATATAACAGATACATTTTGGTGAGAAAGAAAAGGCTAGGAAAAACCTGCAGGAAGGGCTGTTTCTTGGGAGGGCCTGGATGGATGTCCTGATGAGAGGAACCCCAAAGAATCTGCTGAAAAAAGGTCTTGCAAACCTCCCTCCACGTCATGCATTTGCTCGGTCTGGCTGGTGGGTTGACTTCTGCTCTATCTCCTTCACATAGATTCATAAAGTGTCTGAGAATGTACTTTCATGTCATATTTTAATTTTTCTTTTTTTCCCTAGTGGATTTTTTTTTTCTCAGTCTTTTTCCTTCTCCTTCCTGTGCTTGCTAACTTCTAAATTCATCCTCTCAGTTCATTTTGGGGAAAGCCAGGTGCCCTGGAGTGCTGTTTCAGCCATCTCTCAAGAGTTCCTGGACATTGTTGCCTGGCTAGATCAAGAGGTGTTAGAGACGATCCAGACTGTATGGGGGATCATCCTTTAAGTCTTCCCTTCCCCTTCCAGCAGGGCTGACGCCTGACCCCGGGGACAGCTCCCTGCCAGGACGATCAGGCAATGAGTCCTCAGACGTCTGTTTTGAAGACAACAAATTTTCATTTTTTTATTACAAAAATTATGTGTGTTCATTTTAGGAAAGATATGAAATATAGATAAGGAGAAAAATTTCTTACTCTGCCCTGACCACAGACAATAGGATAGTATGGCTGTTCCTGGCATGACAGCCATTTTCTTGAAGGTCCGCTATTCATTCTCTATTGCTGCTGTAACAGTCACCCCAAATTTAGTGACGTAAATTGACACAAATTTACAACCTCACCATTGAGCAGGTCAAGGTCTGAATTGAGTCTTGTGGGCTAAAATCACATGTTGACATGTTCCTTCTGGAGGATGCAGGGGCAAATCCTTCCCAACTTCTGGAACCTGCTGGCGCTCCTTGGCTTGTGGTCATTTCCTCCCCCTTCACAGCTCAGCACCCTGATCTTACTTCCATTGCCATATCACCTTTTTCTGACTTTGTCCCTCTTGCCTCATTTTATGAGGACCCTTGTGACCACACTCCACCTACCAGGATAATCTCCCCTCCTCGAGATTTCTCATGTCCACCTGCAAAATCCCCTTTGCCATGTAAGGTAGCAGATTGACGGGATTAGGTAGCAGATTCCAGGGATTAGGTCATGGACAATTTGGGGAATCCACCATTCTATCTAGTCTATCACCTTCCCATCCTCAAAACACATTCTGATGGGGATGCCTGGGTGGCTCAGTTGGTTAAGCGTCTGGCTTCAGCTCAGGTCATGATCCCAGGGTCCTGGGATCGAGTCCCACATCGGGCTCCTTGCTCAGCAGGGAGCCTGCTTCTCCCTCTGCCTGCCACTCTCTCTCTCTGTCTCTGACAAATAAATAAATATACAAAAAACCCCACATTCTGTTGTTTGTCTGCACTTATGTACATGCAAATGGTTATTGTTATAATAGGAGGAATAGTGAGATTTTAATTTGTTTGGTGGTAAGAGAGAAAAGAAAAGGCAGAAGGGGAGAATGGAAGGTTCTGGAGGTCTATTCTAGGTCTGGCTGAGGTGCTGGGCTTGACACCTGCTGAGAGGAAACCATAACGAGATGTGGATTTGAAAAAGTCTCTGTGCCTCTGGGCACATGCAGGCCTGCTTTGGGATCAGGAGAAAATGTGGTTCAGAGTTACCTCTTTTACCGAGGACCCAACAGATGTCCCATGCACTGGGGATGGAAGAATGGGGGCAGCTGGATAGGACAGTGTGGTATGGACATGCTCATCCTTTTGGTGCCAGTGGTAGAGGTCGGGCATGAGAGAGATCTGGTAGGTGAGAAAAGGGACAGGTGCACACCACAGGTCAACTAGACGATCATGGGCAAAATGATGCCCCATTTAGAGGCTTCCAGAGAGTTCTCCTATGACACAAATGGAGATATCAGAGGCTGAACATGTGTGCATGTATGTGTTCCAGTTAGCAATATATCATGAATAGTTTTTCCATGTAAGTAATGTTTGGAGCTGTACCAATATTTGTTCAACAACTACTTTCTTGCTGGGGTTCCCAATTTTCCATTTTAAACCATAGTAGGATGAACATTCTTGAAGCTTTCACAAACCCATGGTTACTTCCATGGGATAACTTACCTGAAAGCAGACTTGCTGGCTGTATAGGAATCATTCTGAGGCTTTTGAAGTATGAAGTACAGTTTCCTTACCTGCAAAGGGAAAGTCTGAGATGAAATTGGTGGCTTTCAAGCTCTTTTCTTTTCTTTCCAGCCGATAGACTCTGCCAGCAGAAACTTCTGCAGCAACTGGGAAGTAAATCAATCAGAGGTGAGCGCACTGGCACTGTGGTGGAGTGAGGCTGGGCCCATCTGTTCCTGCCTCCCCACCGAAAATTCAGGTCTCTGAGACACAGTCTGCAAACCACAGGGCAAGGTGACCTCACACTCCTTTCCGCTGACATCTCTGCTATCAAGTGCTTTGATTGAACTGCCAGCAGTCTAGACCATGCTGAGATCACTCTCTCTGGGTCCCCGACAGACCCCTCCCCCCAGCTAAGAGGTGGTCAGTAGGTACTTGTTCATCTTAGATGGCAGCCAACTCACAACAGGCCAGAAGCCGGAGGGGTCCTGCAGGCCACACCTGCTGGAGGGAGATGACTGGGGAGCCTGGATGTGACAGACAAATTGGGGAAATTCCTGTGACTCAGAAGTTGGGGAATGTAGACTGTATAGAATAGAAATATAATTTGAGATATAGGGGTGACCTCAGGAATATCAAATCCAACCTCCTATTTTTGCAGATGAGCTGCAGCCTGTTTTATGCAGATGGAACTGGAGAAGGTAAAGGTTTTGTCCCAAGGCACACGGCAACTCAGTAGCACAATCCAGCATCCTGCAAACTAGCTGAGCCCTCTTCTGCTTTTACTACATTTGAACATCCCTCCCTCCCACTAAAGGGAAAAGGAGAGAAGGGAGGGAGAAACTAACACTCAAAACACCAACTATGTGCCAAACAATCATCGATGCCTCCCTTAACTTGGTTCACCCTGCCTGGAGGGAGCACTGTGCCATCTTGCAGGGGTGAGGGTGGGGTCTTTTCTTCACAACTTCGGTCCTGGCCCCAGAGGCACCCAGTGGTGAGCAATAACACTGCAAATCTGAACTTCATCTCTGACATCAAAGACCATCCTTCTCCAACTTGGATCTATTTTTGCTAACCTAGAGAGGTACCTGTTGCCTAAATATCAGATTGCAGAGGAATTTGGGAAGTAATTTTGAGAACAAATAAAGTGGGCGCCTGGGTGGCTCAGTGGGTTAAGCCTCTGCCTTGGCTCGGGTCATGGTCTCAGGGTCCTGGGATCGAGTCCCACATCAGGCTCTCTGCTCAGCAGGGAGCCTCCTCCCCCCACCCCCCGCCTGTGATCTCTCTCTCTCTGTCAAATAAATAAATAAAATCTTATTTAAAAAAGAACAAATAAAGTAAAAGATGATAATCAAGATCTGATAATAGACAAAACTCCAAACAGGATCTAGACATAGCGATTTGATTCAAACACATCACCTTGAGAACAGAATATGACCTGAAACCCTGCCCTGAACATGTCCTTGGAGATGCTTTCTTGACATGAAAGTTGGTGCTACAGGGAAAGGTGTAACATAAAGAAAAATCCTCTGCCTTGAATCAGATTCCTCTGGGAAAGAGCATCTAGTGTTTGACACTGTAGAGCCCTCTCTGAGGGGGAAACCAAAGGTACTCTTCATAAGAATGTGAGGCCTGGGTCCAAATCTCCAGTCATTCAGAACACGCGGGCCCCCAAATGGCAGGCATGGGATATAATCCCCGGAGAGATGAGGATATATGCATATTTACCTTGAGTTTGAACTTGAACACCTGTTTTCATCCAGCTCACATCTATAGGAGATCTTGCTATGATGGGGTATGGGGGTAGGGGACATTCCAGGTCTTGTCTACCAATGTCAAACTTGTCTTGGAAGTTTACAACGCTATACACAGACATGAGTTACAAGAACATTAGGAAAACTCTTGAGTTTACTGATGGGATTTGGTTTTCCTTGCACAAAAGCTGTAAGGTTCAGGAAGTCCACTGTAATGTAATTCACGAGCCCAGGGTTTTTTGAATAAAACAGCCTTCAAAGTTTCTCCTAAAGTCAACTGTAGCTGGAGTCTCACTCTGCTTCCCCACTCCTTCGAGTGGATTCCAAAGCCACTTCCCTTGGCCCAAGTCATATAACAGTAGGGTTTTGTTTTTATTTTTTTAAGATTTTATTTATGTATTTGAGAGAGAGGGAGGGAGGGAGAGTGAAAGGGAGAAGGAGGCTCCCAGCTGAGCAGGGAGCCCGATGCAGGGCTTGATCCCAGGACCCCATGACCTGAGCCAAAGGCTGATGCTTAACATACTGAGCCACCCAGGTGCCCCAAGAGTAGCTTTTTACTACTGAGAACTACAAGCTGCTACACCAGTCTGGCACGCTCTCCACTGCATCCCTTCCTCCACTGCCACCAAGGTCCAGACCCTGTTGCTTTCCCAACTGATGGCATCATCCTCTGCTGTCTTCCCTGTGCTCAGCACGTCGGTTGGTTACTTCTTTCCTCTATTATACCACCGAGATTGTCATTAGCTGCTGTACTGTATTTAAGTTTTTCATGTGTGTGAATCCCATTGAATTCAAAATTTACATAGTTCTTGAGTTTAGGGAAGAGATGGGGTGATGAATTTGACTACCATTCCAGTGCAGGAAATCTTAGAGAATGTAGCATGAGAGCAGGACTTTGAAGTCAGACTGCCTGAGTCTAAATGCAGCATCTTTTGGGTCAAGTCAGTTAACTCACCTGCGCCCCAGTCTCCTCATCTGTAAAATGGGCATACTAGTAGTACCTACCTCACCCGACAGGGAATTCACGTAAAGTGCTGGCACATTTTTAGTCCTCAAAAATATCAGCTGCTATTTCATTATTCTCACTTTCCAGACACTGAGTGGCTATTTTCACCCACGATCTCATCTATTCATGGTAAGAATTTAATAGGGTGTCGTGGCAAACACGGTCGGTTACCAACAGCCCCAGCCGGCTCCCGCTTCCTCCTTGTCTGGGAAGTCCAGCTGTTGTTTAGGTTTGTGTTCCTACCACCGTGTCCTTGGAAAAGGTGGTTTAGCCCTCCGGCCAGGGGTAAGTGCTGAAGGAACCGGTCGTGGCACCCGTCACCCGTGCCTGGTTCGGAGGTGGTCATGTGACCCTGTTCCAGCCCGAGAGGCGCCAGTGAAGCTAAGGCTGTCCTCATTGACAAAAGAGAGGTACTTAGAAAGAGACATCCCTCTTCCTTGCTGTGGACCTTGTGGTGTCTGGACGTTTGCCTGGAATTTCTAGAGCTGGAATGGAAGCCAGAGCAGAGGGAAAAGGGCAGAGCCGAGCAAAGCTGAGGCAGGCCCCGGCTCCTACCATAGCTGTGCACTTGCAGTGACATGAGATGGGGCTTCCCTCATTATCAAAGCGCTCGGGTCATGCTTCTTGGGGGAACTGATGCCCAAAGAAAGCATCCTAACCAATATACGCAAGTATTTGGCTCCCTGAGCCCTGGATGAGAAAATGGAACTTCAGCGAGATTTGCAGTATTTGCTCCCAGCCAGGTAGACAGCAGGTGACCGTGCAGAGCGGTGCTCACACATGCCCCGTGGCCTCCAGTGCATGGAGCGTCGCGGGACAAAGCCAACTGCTTACTGAGCAGGCTGCACGTTGGGAGACTCGTGCACATCGAGACAGACGATGCAGTCTGTGTTGCCTCTGGGTCGTCAAGGGGTTCTGCGACACAGAACACGGTGACACACCATGCTCCTGCGGTTTTCATGGCTTTCCAACCCCGGGTGTGTGCTGAGTCTCCTGGGTTCTCCTGAAAGCAAGAGGAACACTGATCTGAAGTGATTCTCATTTCTAGGGCATACTGCAACACACTCAGCTCTATCATAGTCATGCTCACTCTTTATTTCCACGACAAACTTGGGTTTGGTAATTGCCACTTCCTGATGTCATCTTTTTATTTTTTTTTAAAGGACAAGATTCATGCTGTAAGTGCCCAAGAAGAGGCCCATTTTCTTTTCTGCAACAGTTGTGCAGAATTGATCTCAACATTCGTCTCCGCCCTGAGAAAGTCCTCTTTCCCAGGTTCCGGAAAGAGAACTTTTGGGGTGAGGTATGTAAGAACAAGGTCCAGTCCCCTTGGGAGGTGGATGTCTCAAACTGTTCTTACCCGAGGTGCCCTGCCCTGTCTTAATAGATGCTCTCTGACTTTTGTCAGGGGATGGGATATTAAAGCATGCCTTTAATCCTACTGGAAGCCAACCAAGGGAACAGTCACCAACAAGGACATAGCTCATAGTCACAGAGGCAAGATTGGGTCCCCTTTATGTCCTTACCTCATTCAGTCTGTGCCAGCCAATCCCAGTCCTCGCTGAACCTGCACCTGGGCAGACTCCAAGGTCAGTGAACTCGACTCCAAACAAAGGAGATTAAGCCAGTGGGCTCAGAATATAGCTGGATTGTTGCCTCTCCATATCGACCCATTAATCGTTCAATTAATTAATTAATTAATTAATCATTCAACCCTCCTTCTATCTTAATTGTAGGAGAGAGACAAATAATCATAAAAGGGGCGATTATTACTCACTGAGACTTATTACATACCAGGCTTTCTTGAAGCTCTTTGCCTGCATTTTTATTTGAATTCACACAACCCGTGTTACTTCAACTGTCACAACTTGTATTAATTAGTATACTTCTCACAATAACAATAGGAGAAATACTATAATTATGCATGAGAAAACCGAGGCATAGGGAGGTTAAATGACTTACCCAGGGTTTCAAAGCTCAGAAGTGGCAAAGTCAGAATTTATTTATTTATTTTTTTAAGATTTATTTGTTTTTTAGAGAGAGGGAGTGCCCACACAGGTGGGAGGTGCAGGCAGGGGCAGAGAGAATCTCAAGCAGATTCCATGCTCTGTGTGGAGCTCACCTCAGGGCTTGATCTCACAACCTGGAGATCAGGACCTGAGCCAAAACCAACAGTCAGATGCTTAACCGACTGCATGACCCAGGTGCCCCATTGGCGAAGTCAAAGTTTAAATCTTGGTATTCTAACCTACCACCCATTGTCATGGATGGAACTGGAGGGTATTATGCTAAGTGAAATAAGTCAATCAGTTTCCCTGACGTGTGGTTTCGCTCACGTGTGGAACATAAGAAATAGCCCAGAGGATCGTAAGGGAAGGGAGGGAAAACTGAATGGGAAGGAATCAGGGAGACAAACTATGAGAGACTCTTGACCCCAGGAAACAAACTGAGGCGGGGGGGGGGGGGATAGGGTAACCTGGTGTTGGATATTAAGAGGGCACGTGTTGTGATGAGCACTGGGTGTTATAGGCAACTAAAGAGTCATTGAACATTACACCAAAAACTAATGATGTACTACTATATGTTGGCTAATTGAATTTAAATAAAAAAGAATAAATCTTGGTTTTCTAGGTCAGGAATGCAGCTCTAATCACCACTTCCTAGTGCCTTAATAGCCAAAATAATTCACAGGAAGGAACAGATGGTTTGAAAATGGTAAACAGATGGTGAACAGCAAAACACTTTTATCAAGCTAGTTTCATTTCTCCACCTTCACTATGCCGGAGAGGCAGCAGGGCATGGTTGGGAAAAGCCTGTATGGCGTGTTAGCTGGAGCCCAGTTCTGACTCTGCTCTGGCTGGTTTTTAAGGTACACAGAGGGTCAGCAACACATTCCCCTCTTTTTGATGTTTGCTGTCTGAATTAAACTTTCAGTACAGGGGTGCCTGGGTGGCTCAGTTGTTAAGCATCTGCCTTCAGCTCAGGTCATGATCCCAGGGCCCTGGGATTGAGTCCTGCATCTGGCTCTCTGCTTTGCAGAGAGCCTGCTTCTCCCTCTCCCTCTGCCTGCTGGTCCCCCCTTCTTGTGCTTTTTCTCTCTCTATCAAATAAATAAATAAAATCTTTTAAAAATTTTAAAAAATAAACTTTCAAGTACATACAAATCATCAACAGGTTCAGCATATTTAGGAATGGAGAATGGGATTCTGCATTTCTAATGTGCTTTCCAAATCATTCTGATGCAGGTCAGTCTTTGGACCATGATTGGAAACAGCTGATTCTTTGGCCTTCTTTCTGTTTATTGTTTAATGACACCAGGCTCCTTGTGGTGGTGGTGGTGGTGGTGGTGGTGGTTCTGGTCTGCTTTTGTAGTGGGAATTGGGCAATGGTGGTGGATTACTCACAGTTCACTTCACTACCTCTGACCCTTTTTCCTCAGGTAAAAGTAGAATTAAAGGAGCTCAAAACCTGGGGGCATAGAATGGATGTTGGTGCGTACCCTGATTATTCTATCATTATAACCATTGCAGAGAAAAGTTGAAATTTTAAAGACCCTCCAATTCTTTTTTTAAGTTTCTATCTGTTTTTTCCTTCCTTCCTCTATCCCTCCTTCTCTCCTTTCTTTCTGCATTCCTTCTTTCCTTCCTTCCTTCCTCCTTTCTTTGTTGTGGTAACATGACATTGTAAGGGCTGAGGGCAGGCTACCCCCAGAATGGCCGCTGTGGCATGTAGATTATTCTGGGCTGAAGGCAATCAAGACCCTGCAGCTCCAGAGAAATTTTGGCCCTTCCTTAACAATATGGAAACATATAAATTGGAGGTCTTTTCCAGAATCATGATTGTTACCACAGATAAATTTTATCTGAGTGACCCATCTGTATGGTCGGACGACACCTAATTACCCAACATCTGCTTTTCTCATTGCCTTGTGAACTGCGGACCCCTCCCCACCTCTCCTTAGTTCAGGATGACATGTATATCTTATTTTACCTGTCTTTGGAATTTCCATGTCCATGTGGATTCCGTATACACACGGTATTAAATTTGATTTTCTCCTATGAATCTATCTCATGTTAATTTGTGTCTTAGTCCAGCTAGAAGAACCTTGAAGGGGACAGGACATTCTTGCTCCCCAACAAGATTTACCCTCTCAACAAAACAAAATTTTTAAAATCTACCATATGATATTGTTATTTATAGACAATGTTGTACAAAAACCATCTCCGGAACTTCTTCATCTTGTGACACTGAAACTTTATACCCCTTGAACGGCAACCCCATTTCCCCTCCCCTCCCCCCACCCCTGGCAACCAGTGTTTTACTCTCAGTTTCTGTGAGTCTGACTATTTTAAATACCTCATTTAAGTGGAGTCATGCAGCGTTTGTCCTTCTAAACACTGGCTTCCTCTGCTTTGCCCAGAGTCCTCCAGGCTCATCATAGTTTTTGCATATGGCTGGGTTTCCTCCTGAGGCTGAATAATATCCCGCTGCTCTTGGCACTGATTCCGTGGATGTGAGACCAAAAGAACAAGCCACAAAAGCAAAAACAGACAAGTGAGACTCGATCAGCTAACGAATCGCCAATTCAGTGATGTGAGTTAGAACTCTTTCCCACTCTCTGCACCCCTGCTTTGGCCACCCCCCTCTTTAAGATGATTTTGTCCAAGCTCCTCTGGTGTAGGGCTAGCGTATGTGAGGCATTCTTGCAGACACACCCCTCCCATCCTTTCTTTGGCCAGATGCTTCTCATTGGTACTTTACTGCCAGCCTGGGGGCCAGGCCATCTTCAACCATGAATTAAACATGGCTGCTGAGGTCCTACTCCCCTTGCAAGGAACCTTTGAAATCTTCATTTACTTACTTTTAAAGCTGAGTCCTTTGGAGAAGCAACGTGATCTGGCATCTAGTCTAATTTTAGGGTCACGGTTGAGAACAGAGGAGTGAGAAAGGATTTTATGGTTGGCTATCACATTGTGGACTCTCTCCTGTTAGAGAGTAATTTTTTTTTTTAAAGATTTTATTTATTTATTTGACAGAGAGATAGAGAGCACAAATAGGCAGAGCGGCAGGCAGAAGGGGAAGGAGAAGCAGGCTCTCCTCTGAGCAGGAAGGCCCATGCGGGGCTCGATCCCAGGCTCTGGGATCATGACCTGAGCCGAAGTCAGATGCTTATTTGACTGAGCCATCCAGGTGCCCCAGGGGGAAATTGTTTTAAAAGTACAAGCATGACACTCCCACACAAATATAGAATGAAAACATGTCAAAGGTTTTATTTAACTCACGGATATTGAGAGACTAAGAAGATGTTACAATTACGTCAAAGGCAAAGCTCAAGATGGTCATTTACATGGGCAACCAGAAATGCTGATTTTCACTTGCTCATAGATGCAAAAACAGCCTGCCCCACAGGGTGGAAATCAATCATAATTTCATGGGCCAAATTCGTTTGCTTTTTCATGGACAGAAATCATTTTCATCAAATCTCAGTTCTCCACAGTTAAAAAGGTAGAGTTGTACAATCATTGAAGACCAAGAAAGGCAGAGACCTCCAATGAACCTGACCATCCTGGAAGGGTCCTCCAGACAACATGTAGCATTCCATTGAAAGTAGATACAATTATCTGGGCCGTTTCCAAGTTTTTTTCTCATTTTTTTTTCCTTGACCAGACTGTATGCTTTAATCTGTAGGGGGCTAGATGGCCTTTGTCTGAGATCATGACAGGAAATACTTCACAGTACTCTGGCAACATTGTTATGCAGCTGAAAATCAGCTCAAATGAAAATTAGGTTCTCCTGAAAACCTGTGCAGGGCAACAGACTTGCTTTACCTTCTTGCTTCCTGCCACTCCCCGAGAACTCTGCCTGACTGGGCCTGGTCAGACCTGGTGCTGATGGCGGGGACCCCAGATGACTTCTCTCTTGCCTTTCTCCACCACCCAGGAAGTACGTTCTCTGGGAGTCCTGTGAAGAGGGGAATGCTTGCTCCGTGTATCCTTACTTATCCTGAGGGTTCATGGGTAAAGATGGAAAGCAAGGGGAGGCAATGTTTAGAACTCAAGTTTTCTGATTACTAATGTGACCCCAAGTTTTAGAAGAGGAAGAACACTAGTGGAACTGCCAGAGGGCAAACCTAGTATTTGTGTGTGTGTGTGTGTGTGTGTGTGTGTATGTTAATAAAGATTGTCTCCTTAACCACACTTTAGTCAGGTTCCTCTCAACTAGGCCTCCCAGTCAGTCCTTGTCCTGTCTTGGGCCTGTGAGCCAGTTTAGCAAGAATCCGCCTAGCCTTGATGTCTCCTCTTAGTAACGTTTCACCCACTGACCCCTCACTCTGCTCTTTGGCTCTCAATTTCCACATGTCCTTATTGTATCTGGAGTTGAGGATCCTGCCCCATGGCAATACTCTTATTGCAATAGTCTTGAATAAGCCAGAATTACTGTTTCTTTAAGAGTGTGTGTGCGTGTGTGTGTGAGAGAGAGAGAGAGAGAGAGAGAGAGAGAGAAAGAAGAGGGAGAGAGAACCTTTTCTAGAGGGACTAACACCTTGCAGTGAGAACTCCAGGACAGAGAGTCTGGGAGGGAAAAAGTAAACACCAGCTCTCCCACTCACTGTACTGGCTGGACAGAGGATTTAACTTTCCCTTCCTCGGTTTTCCAATCTGTAAAATGGATATAACAGTAACTATCTCATAGCATTGTTCTGTGAGTTTATTAATACGGATTTTATTTATACAGTGTAAACAGGAACATTTATTGAGTACTTATGTGCATTTCACACGTGTTTGATTTTATTATTTAAAGGTGTTGTTCCTCACCTTTAAGAAAAGCACCACTTCTCACCTAGGTAGAGTGATATAAATAGCACAAAAGACCTCACAAGTACTAAGAAGGGGAATCGTGAGTAGGCGTGCTTTCTTCTGCCCTGCGTGGTTAAAATCCTCCAGGAAGAATGCTTCTCTCTGTAACGCCTAGAGAGTTAACTTGCTCTTGCTCGGAGCAAAAGGGAAAGCAAAGAGAGAGTAGCACACTGGCCTTCCCAGGTACGGGACTCCGAAGTGCTCAGCGTTGGCCATCCCGTTCTGACCAAATGATGGAGCAGGATGGTCTCCGCTCCAGGGCCCAAGCTCCCAGAGGGGAGCTATGAGGAAGCACACAGTCTCACTGGGAAAGCTCTCCTTCGGGGTGTTGGGAGATAGTGGAGGTGGGGCAGATGGAGGTAGTAGCTGTGGGCCCCCACCTGTCTCCCAGAGAGCACTCGGGAAGGTGCTAACCCATCACCACTCTTGAGAAACCCACTGTTTGTGGAGAGAGGCCTGAGGCCACTAAGGAAGTGATGCCCACAGCCT
Source organism: Lutra lutra (assembly GCF_902655055.1). Lineage (NCBI taxonomy): Eukaryota > Metazoa > Chordata > Mammalia > Carnivora > Mustelidae > Lutra > Lutra lutra. The sequence continues at coordinate 58,446,183 of NC_062284.1, forward strand.
GCAGGCTGGAGGAGGGCCTGACCTCTGGGGCATGTGGTCCTAAGCCTCAAGACTGTCTCCTGAGAGAACTGTCCTGATGATGAAGAAGAAACCTGAGACATGAGAAAGTCTTGGGTCAGCTAAATTTGGACTTTATTCCGTTCATCGGCCCTTGCCTGGAACAATAGTGTAATTAATCTATCATTGGTTTGGAAGGGTTCTCTCTTTCTTGGCTTATTAAAAGACATCCTGTACATGGTTAGCTTACAAAGTGTCCACAGTGAAACTGTCTTAAATCAATGGCTGGAAAAAAAACAAATCGGGTCTCGGAGCATTAATTATGAAGAAGAAAACATGCAGGCACTGACGAGAAGGTCATGGAAAGTAGTTTGATAATGAAAGGGCTCGCTCTGTTTGTGCAGTGGATTTCAGTTGGTTGGTTAATTGACTCTCAAGAAAGGTTTTTGAAAGGCAAGGAAGTTTCAGTCCCCCTTTCCTTAAGGCTGCCAGTCATTGTTTGCGTCAACCACAGGGTGACCTTTCTACTTTACATATACGAGGCTAGTCTCTGAGAAGCCAAAGTTTTCTCCCTCCAAATTAGAGAAAGTTCTCTTTGTGGAGAAAGCCACAAGGTGAGAAAGAGAAGGGGAAATATCTTACTCCCCACACCACTGACATAGCTGTAGATACATGAAAAACTATGCAGGTAGAGAAGAAAAAATGAAGAAACTCCTGGACTTTCTGTAGACCACCAGGAGGTTGGAGATGGAAACTCTATTTTTATATTAATTTCCCTCCTAAAGCTTACTTCAATTTTTGAAAGTTTCATTCTCCTTATATACTTCCTAACATGTCCAGAAATGTTCCTTGCAATTAGTATTACTTCTAGAAATTAGTTAGGGCCTAAGAAACTAGGGATTAGGTGAAATGGAATGAGGCATAATTTTTAGTTAATTTACTTATATCCCCGAATAATTTTTTTTAAAGATTTTACTTATTTATTTGACAGAGACAGAGATCACGAGTAGGCAGAGAGACAGGCAGAGAGAGAGAGAGAAGGAAACAGGCTCCCTGCTGAGCAAAGAGTCTGATGTGGGACTCGATCCCAGGACCCTGAGATCATGACCTGAGCCGAAGGCAGAGGCTTTAACCCACTGAGCCACCCAGGCGAACCCCCAAATAATTGTTTTTAACATAACCTAAAATATCTTCCAAAGAATATTCTTCCGTGAGATATTAACACAAACACACAGAATTTTATGGTCAAAGGAGTTTGAGGAATACAGGGTTAATATGTCATACATGTGTCCTTGGGGTAGGATGCTTCCTTGGGGTCTCAGAGGTGGTATATACATCAAGGGAGATTATCTGGTGAGCAGTAATTCCCAAAGCTTCATCTCGAAGTGTCATGGCACGTTAGTGATTTAAGGAGCACACTTTAAGAGACACTGACTATTTTTCAATCAGTTAGTTGACTTCACCATCTGGAAGTTTCCTTCCATCGTTTTCACCAGGGCACACCATAGAGCCACCATGGGGCAGAGAATCAACACAAGTCAGGGACTGGGGTTCTGTCTTATTTTTTCTTACTAGCAGTGGCAAGTAGTAGTGAGTTGCTGGGCCTTAATTCTATCATCTGTAAAACGGAGTAATAGTGGCCTTTGCTTGCAAAGCAATAGTTGGGAATATCAAAGGAGGAATCTGCAATAGCACCAGTGTAACTTGGTAATTGTTCTGCTATCTGGGCTGGGAAATCCCTTATCTTTTTTATTTGGATGAGACTTCATGGCAGCTCCGCTTCTCTTTGTTCCTTATTTACTCTTTACCAAGTGAACAAGAGTCTGAATGCCTATTTTGTGTAAAGCACTGCTTGAGTTGATTCTAGAAGAACTCTGCTAAGATTCATAGCAATCATCGGGAAATACTTAAAATCCCAAGATTGCTGGGGTGGCATTGTTAGGGATGTTGTGCAAATGCATACATCACTTTGGTTGTCCGGACAAGCTCAGTCTGATCGCCCTCTTCCCCTGTTACTCACAGTCATTAATGAATCGTTTCCTTGTTAAATGGACCAGTGGAGGGAAACGTGACTTTCGGGGGCAGATTTTGCTGTAGGGCGTTTCTGCCTATCACTTCCATGAGCTGAGTTTTCTTCCTATAAGACCCCATTTTGTGGGGTGCCTGCGTAGCTCAGTTGGTCAAGCATGCACTCCTGATACCAGCTCTCGTCTCGATCTCAATGTCATGAGTTTGGGCCCTGTTTTGGGCTCCATGCTGGGCATGGAGCCTACTTTAAAACAAAACAGAACTAAACAAACTTTTATCTGCCAAAAAATAAATAAATAAATAAACAAAACAAAACAAAACAAAACAAAACGGACCTGGTTTTTAAACTACCTTTCCAAAGAAAAAGGCTAGCATTGACTTAGATCATTTTAGAGTAATAGCTCTGGACATCTTCAGACTGCGAATCACCTAACTTTGTTGTGTGGAAGAAGAAACAATGGGTCCAGAATGGAGTTATTTGCCCTGCTACAGCAAACCAAGACTTCTCCCAGCAATGTGATCTTTAAACCGTCAATTTGAAATTTCCTGATCTGTGCTAGTTTGGTAATCTGTATAAGAAGACCCCTGCCATTCCCTTCCCCCACAAGATGAACTGGCCTGAAGCAATCTTTCTTCTTTTTCTTTTGCTAATAACTTCCTTTCCCCATCTTCTTCTGCTTATATAAATCTTTCACTTTGTACAACTCCTCAGAGGGCCTTTCTAACCCCTAGAAGGTATGCATGCTGCTGGAATCAACCATTTAATAAAGCATAGATCTTCAAATGTACTCAGTTGAATTTTTGGTTTCTTTTTTTTTTTTTTTAACCATTGTTTAAGGGTGTTATCAAACCCACACTAGAAAAGGATTTGTTTCCGGGGACATTTAAGTTTGGCAACTGATGACACAAATGTTCTTGAAAGGGGTGGGTCTGGCAAACAAACTACTTTGCAAGTCAAGGGCATAGCATGCTGGAAGACCAGCATAGAAGTACCTGTAGTAGGGCTTGAATAATAATGCCATTCATAGCATCTACTGTGTGTTATGCAGTGTTCTCTGCAGCTGGCATAGATTGTTTCCTTTAAATCTCATAACACCATGGGGGTGTACCATTGTTAACTTGATTCTACATGTGAGGAAAGGACCAGGTTTACTATGTACACTCCAGGGTTCTGGTTTCAAGGATAGTAAGGGATGTCCTAATATGGTAGACACATCAGGCAAATTGCCTGGACAACCTGAAGCTCTGATGTGAGCCAACAGATATCCATCCAAGAGCCAATCAGCCTTAGCTGATTGGACTAGCCATAGCTGCTTGGATCCTTGAAGGATACCTGTCTCAAAGCCCACCAATTCATTGGCCAGTCATATTTTTTCAAATGAATGAGGAGTCCTAGAGATAAAAGTCTCTTTAAAAGCTTTGGAGAAGAGGCAGCAGCCATTTTGGATCATATGTAAGTAGATGAGGAAGTAGAGGGAACTCTTGAACTGAGAAAGGCAGAGAAAAGAAAGAGCCATAGGTTACTAAGAAATGGAGAAAAAAAACAAAAACAAACACTTCAACTCTGGGGTCCAATGGACGGGGGTTTGAATCTAGACTCTGTTAATTATGAAAGTGGGCCAATTACCTAACTTGTCTAGGACTCAGTTTCCCTATCTGTAAAGTAGGAATATTGCTATCAGGTGAACTGCTTAGCACAATGCCTGGCACAGGATAAGCACTAACTACATGGTAGCTATTATCATTATTATTAATATTTCTGGTGGCTTTTCTGTTTTCCTGATGTCTGACTTTCCTTAATTTCTATTCCTATAAGATTCCAGCATTGTATCCTTATCATAACCCTCCTTTTACTAGAGTGAGACTTGATGGGAATGCATGGGGCTGTCATATGGTACAGAGATAACTTACCCTCTCCCCCGCTTTTTAAAAATAGACTTTATTTTTTAGAGCAGTTTTAGGTTCACAGCAAAATTGAGCAGAAGGCACAAGGATTTCTCATGTATTCCCTCCCCGCACACATGCAGAGCCTTCTCTATTATCAACATCCCCCCAAAATGGTACATTTGTTACCACATTTGTTAAAGCTTGATGAACATATATCGACCTACCACCCAAAGTCCATAGTTTACATTAGGGTTCCATCTTGGTGATGTATATTCTGTTAGTTTGGACAAATTAATAGTGACATTTATCCACCATTATCATATCCTATATAGAGTGATTTCACTGCCCTAAATATCCTCTGCTCCATACATTCATCCCTCCCTCTCCACCAGCCCTGGCAACCACTGATCTTTTTATGGTCTCCGTGGTTTTGCCTTTTCCAGAATGTCATAAGTTATACTCATATGGTAGGTAGTCTTTTTGGATTGGCTTCTTTCACTTAGTAATATGCATTTAAGTGTCCTCTGTCTTTTCATGGCTTCATAGCTCATTTTTTACCCTGACATAATACTCCATTGTCTGGATGTACCATAGTTGATTTATCCATTCACCTACTGAAAGATATTTTGGTTGTCTTTAAGTTTGGGTGATTATGAATAAAGCTGATACAAAAATCCATGCTCAGATTTTTGTATGGACTTAAATTTTCAACTCACTCGAGTAAATACCAAGACATGTCATTATTGCATTGTATGGTAAGAGCATGTTTGGTTTTGTAAGAAACTGCTGAAGTGTCTTCCAAAGTGGCTGCACCATTTTGTATTCCCACCAGCAATGAATGAAAATTCCTGCTAATTTCCATCCTCACCAGCATTCAGTGGTGTCACTGTCCTGGATTTTGGCCACAACCCACCCCTTTTAAGATTAGTTCTTGAGAGAATGGTCTAGGGCACATGCAGGATTTCTTCTTCATAGAATCACAGCAAAAGGAAGACAATATAAATAATTTACTATCCCACCATTCCATTTCCTTCTTTCCTCATCAAGGATGGCAGTTCGGCAAGAATGATTTATTTTCTTTTCACCATGTACTTAATACACACTGGGGTGTGTGTGTGTGCTGAATCATGTGTGTGTGTGTGTGTAGCCCTGTCTCTGGCCAGAAGAGCTGATAGGTTGGTAGAAAAAACAAAATAGCAAACTCAAAACAATTGAAAGATTATATGATAGTATGTGTCAAGTATGACATGTTTCTTTACAGACCAATGGTTCTTAATTGAGGGCCTATAGGAACATTAAAAAAAAACAACAAACAAAACCAAAACCAAAACCAGAAGACAGATTTTTCTAGCCTAGCTTCCCAAATTTCAAATTCAGACAGCCTGAGGAGGGCAATAGTAAATATTTAAAAATCTCCTTAGAAACTTTTTTGTTTTTGTTTTTGTTTTGTCCCTTTGTCTTATCCCTTTGGAATTGCCCCTAGAGGTCACAAGTATAGTTAGAATTTCTGGAGTCTGGGGTTCTCAACAATACTTGGATAGAATGTTGAAAATTAGAATGGATTACAGAGGCTGTGAGAGAGAGAGAGACAAAAGGGGGAAACATTCCAGACTAGGGGGACAGGAGGAGCAGATGCAGGGAATTTGGGCTCTCTGTGACCTGTGGGGGGGGGTAGAGGATGGAGGATGAAATAGGGAGACCTATGAAACAGGAGAGCATGTCCAAAAGGGAGAGCCACAAGGGCAGAGTGTCAGGCTAAAAATTTGCATGGACATTTGCAGATTCAGCATCATCTTGGCCTATTTTTAAATTTTTTTTTTTTTAAGCAGTCTCTTCTAAAGTAGGTGGAGCAGTGCTCCTGCCGCTCCTGGTAGCAAAGCTAGGTAACCTCTAGTTAGCTCTGAAGATGTCTCATTTCTATTCTTGGACTCCACTGTCACTGCTCCAAATGCAAAACCCAGCTCCAAATGCAAGGAGAAGACCAATGGTTGTTGCTGAAGAGACACCTCATCTTTGCAAGGAAGTTCTGGATCTGTTGGTTGAGTTGAGACGCCTGGAAAAGCCAGTTCTGTCCAATCTGAGCCAGCCTCATGCTCCGTGATGGCCTCCAGGAAGTTGGCAGCTCAGCTGACTCACAACTTGGTTTTGTGGTACCGACACTATCTTTTACAAGAAAGATTTATACAGGACAGAGGAGTACTAGCCAGGAAGACTTCTAAGAAACTAGAAAGATTTTAAAAGAAAAAGTTGCCATGTGCCTTTGCTATACGTAACTCTGTGTTGGACCCAGGACTACGCCTCCCTTCCTTCCATGAACAAACAGCCTGGGCATGGATCTGATGTGGAATTTGTCTTTCTGAGGGATTCCCTTCTTCCACAGCCTGGTCTCCAACAGCATTGCCTCCCTGGGACTGCTCTTCTCTGTGTCTACCCCACCTCTGGACATAGTCTGTCAACTTTTCCCTTGGTAGGTCTCCCCAGTCCTGTATCCTTTGAGATAAAACACAGGCATTTGACAAATGGAACCTATGCAGAGTAAATTCTATGACAAATATAGAAAAAGTGACAGAAGATCCTATAGTGTTTTGGGCTCTGACAGCTCCGTGAATCAAAATATTTAGGGCTCGGGGAAACAATTGTCAATCACTCTCATTGGAGTTTCTGATGTCCACTCCCCTTCATGGCTATCTAAACATGGAGCTTCTAGGAACATCTTACCTCAGGCAGAGTTCCATGGTGGGAATTTCTTGCTTTGTGGTAAAGAGTGAGGGTAAGAATATGTTTTGAATGGAAGGTCCTTTCCAGGCCCTGTTGTCCTTAGGGCACCCTCTAGTAGAAGACTGTCAATGAGTTTGCTGCACAGAATTTCCTAGCTCTATAGATTCAGACTCAGATATTCTTTACTCCCGTGATCTGCCATATTGTTATTGTTCTTCCCCCACCTCACATAAAGAGATACAATAAAACAGTAGTCCCATAACCTAGGACCTCAATAAGCCATACGTTCTTATGAGAAGTGAGGGCAAGGACATTTGCTGTGGGGGCATATTTTTTCCTCCCTTTCTGCATGCACAGACTGGTGTCATTTGCTGGGGAAGCCTGGGTGGGGTGGGTGCTCAGGTGACTCATGGGGAGGGCCACACCCCTCTGGGGAGCATAAGCTCTCTCATGAAGTATAAAAAAAGTCCCCAATATTAGACTTTCAGGTCACTCACAGGCCTTGTTTTGAATAAATTGTGTCATCGAATGGGTTGAATCCACATCAGGGAAATAGGTCAGGCCTCTCCAGCAGTATTTGTGGCTGCTGTTTAGAAGTGTGTTGGGCTTCCATGTTCAGTAGTTGAGAATCTCACCATGCCTATTTCCTGGGCTGCACCTGCAAGCAGCCCAGCACAGACCAGGACCTCAGTGAGGGAGATTCTATGGGGTGCCGCCATTGTTCCTGGTTTCCTTCAAGTGCCATGAAGGCAAAGATTCACCTGTCTTGTTCACCATGGTGTCCCCAGTGTAAGCCCATGTTGGATGCATAAATTGATTGCTTTCAATGGATGGAGTATGGTGCTAGAGGTATGAGCTAAGTAGGGTATGGTATGAGTTGACTTAGAGGTATGAATTGGCTAAGACATGGATACTGTCCTGCAGAGTTCTTAGGCTATTATGTAACGCAAAGAGTTGGGGGAGAAAGCAACACAAAATATGATAATTGGTTGATGTAAGGGTCCTAAGGAAGCTCTAAGGAGGGAGTTAATTGTGTTGGGGGGGCATGCTGTGGGTCAGGACTTCACGGAGGAGGCAAACACAGAGGAGACATGTGAAAGCTTGAGAAATGTGAAAGACTGAGAAACATTGGCCAGTTAGAAAGATATAAAAATAATTCATGCTTCACCAAAGGAGTAAAGAATGAGCTGGATCTTGAAGCATGTGAAGGGGATGGATACTAATGGGGGAGAATGACACAAGCACAATTCCTATTGCTGAGGAACTCGCTGTCTAAAGGGAGGGTCAGGGACCCTCTGTGAAGGGGTTTGGCGAGCAGGCATTATAGAATGTTTCAGTGGGACCACTCCTGCCTCTGTTTTGACTGAGGCACCAACACAAGAGTTATTACGTGCCAACGACCGTGTAAAACAAAGCCCACCACCTCCATACCCTCTGCAGAAGTAACTCCGAGGACATGCTTCCTGTCTGTCAGCCCCTTGGTCAGATTAAGATCAGTGCAGCGCAGGGAGGCATTTCCTGCGGACTAGACAAAAGCTACTTGGGAAAGACATGAGGTGGAGCCAGCTTGGGTTGCATCCAGCAAGAACTGCTGTCCTATCTCAAGACACAGGAAAAACCCTACAGCAAAGAGCCAGAGGCACACTGCACAATGCTCAGGGGTTGAGGAAGTTGGAAGAGGCCACCAAGAGTGGAAGTGCATTGCCCAGGTCAAAAGGGCCTGTAGGACATATGAGACCCAAGAAGAACTAGAAAAGCACTTCATAAGAGAAAGAGTTCTCCTACCCAGGGACACCAGCCTGAGCCATGTGCCGGGCTCAGGGAGCACAGAGCCATCGTCAAGTAAGTACAGTCCTATCCCCTCACCTCTCCCCTCTCCCTTCCTCTTTTAGGTCTGACAGTGAGGGAGTGGACAAGATTGTGGTAGGAAGAGGAGAGGGAAGTGTCAAGCCTCATTCCTCACTGTAGGTGTCCAGCCCTCAGGATTCAATACTGAGGAAATTGGAAAGAGGATTCAATACTGAGTTGAGTTCAGCCTCTTGATCGTTACATGGGGCTAGACATCACTGGGACCAAAATGGGAATGTCTTTGTGACTTAAAGTGACTCCAGTACTATGCTATTACCTAGAAGTGAGCCAAAAAGCCCAAACACCTACCAGGGTTTTTACCCAAGAGGTTAACCCACTGAAAAAAACATTGGGAGACAAAAACAGTTCTGAGTACATCACGAGTCATACTTATTCAACACGCCTATTACACATATAAACAGCACTTGACATGCAGCAGGTGTTCTTACTGAGTAATGACAATAAGGTTATGGTGATGATACCAGAACTCCCTATGTGGAGATACAGAAGTTATACGAGCACTGAAAGTCAAACCTAGAAGTTGTGGTTTGGGGTTGCTATGAGGTATTTAGGATTGTTAACTATTTGACCTCACAAAAGTTACCGTTACGGGGTGACATCAGGGTCCACATGACATTCTGAATGGGGTAGAGGGTCCAGGGAGCCAAAGCCCATAGATGATGTCCCTTTGTGGACAACAGCTAACAATCAATGATTCCTGCTCTTCTGTCTCCTTACAAAATGAGGCGAGTTGTTTTCAATCTTTCCACAAGTGAGGATGCAACCCTACCTTCGTATTGGCCCCCAGGCACCCAGGATGTAACTGATAGAAGGTAGAGAATGAGCCCTTCTTTGGGGTTTCTTCATGGGGGGCTATGGTGGAATGGCCCATCCATTCATTCGGCTCCACTTGGAGAGTGTTTGCCTTTCTCCCGCAGAGGCTGGAACTAAACAAACAAAACCATGACATTCTCTCAGGTTCCTGGAAGCCTGGCTTCCTGAGGTGATTCAAGTTTGACCCACGAGTGGCGCTCATGTGCCCTTTGCTGCTTCTGAGGACCAACAAGCACATGGAGGGATGTGGCCTTTCCAGCACCTTTTGTTACTTTCATGGGTGATGAGAGGCAGTGTGGGACGTTCGCCGGTATCCCGGCAGGTGTGGCATGATCCAATGCTGGTGGCCCTGGAAGATTCCAGAATCCGGCAGCTTCCTTATGGTTGCAGCCTCAGTGTAGTGCTGGCAGAGGTAGCTTCCCAGTTGTAGAAGAGAGAAGCAGTGCCCAGGCTGGGCTGGGTCGGGTCTGTAGTGTGCCTCAGGAGTGCATCCTCACAGCTCGACCTACGGTCTGTTTCTTCCGCCCGACCAACGAGTCTATGAGCTGCTTAATACCCGGAGTAAAGCCCTTCCTGCCTAAATGAGTTTGAAAGGATTCTGTCCTCTACTGCTTAACCCCAATGGATGTAGTGCGGTAGGTAAAAAAAAAAACAAAAAACAGAAAACAAAATGAGTATGTCTGAGAAGCTCAACACAGGGAAGGATAAATGCGAGAGAGAACGGTCTTATCTGGAAGTGGTGGGTGACATTCACCGGTCATTCATTCCTTCATCCCATATTGAGTAAGGGCATCCCTGTGCCAGATACCAGCAGCAGGAACCAATCACGGGGGAAAAGACTAATGGGATCCTGTACTCCTGGTGCTTACGGTCTAGTAGCTCATTCCTCTTTTCCTCTCTCTGGCTGACAGCGTTGCCTTGCCCTTCCTTCCATTTAGTGATCAGACAGCTGAGTGGCTTGCTCAAGTGAAGAATGTGGTTCCTAGGGAGCTAAGAACGAACTCCAGGACCAAAGCTTTACCCTCAACCCAGGTCAGTCACAAATGCTAGGGATTGAGTGTTCCCTGCCAGACACTGGTAATTAACCAACAAAAACAACCTATGATTAATGTTAAGATCAGAACAAGTTCCAAACTACCAGCATCGTCAATTCCCCTCTAACTTCTTTTTTTCCAGGATGACGCATGTGTGCGGCAGCCCTGGGGATGTGTTGCCGAGATCTTTCTTGCCACAAGAGCTGGCGGTGAGGCCCGCTGTCAGCAGCAGGGTCCCTGGGGATCTGGCCTGGCTTTGGGACTGATTGAGCACTGCCCAGGCCTCCCTAGCCAAGACCGAGCTCACCGAGGCCCAGGAGCCCAGTGTTTCATCTCTCCCACCAGTCTTGGCACCTGGACTTCTTACCCCACTCTCCTTTCTGCCCTTTACCGTTCACAGGGGTCAGGCCTCTGTCATAGTCGGAGACGTTTCCCTACCCACTCCTGCTTCCTCTCTTCTTTCCCTTTCACGGGGCTTATCTCCGGCAAATCTCTCAGATCCCTAACTTGGTCTTGGTGTCTGCTTCCTGGGGGACCCAACCAGTTCATTGTGCACCAATCCTTTTTCTTTTGAGAAGTTACCCACTTACTTCTTAACTTAAGAGACTTCCCATTTGCTTTTGGCTTTCTTTTTCTTTTCTTTTCTTTTTTTTTTTTTCTGGATAAAAACTCCCAAATCTGAGGTTCTAGTTTATTTGATTGAGGCCCACTTCAGTTTCAGTAATAAAGGAGGTGATGAGGAACCCTGGCAAGTAATCTGTATAAAACAAACAAATCAGGAATGATATCAGTAACTGGCATTTAGCTCAAGAATGTCCCTGAGCCTGGCACAGCCTGGGACAGCCTTTGGCTGTCTTTCATGGAGCTGGATTGTCCCGGCAGACACAGGTGTGCGGCTGCCCCTGCCACACATGCTACCATAATTTTGGGCACCGTGAAATCAGTGACTGCGTGAGAATGCCCATCCCAACACCTGTACCCTTCACCTGCTTCTTCTTCAAGGCCTAACTCATCTCTCTTCTTTGTGAAGATTTTTCTGCTCTGCCTGGGAGCTCCTCTCAGTACCTTCGGTGTGCCGATGGCGGGGTGGACACAGTTGCCACAGTGCATGGCAATTACTGAACACGGGGCTCCTCCCTCACTGGGCTGTGAGTTGGGGCGGGGTGATGTCCATCTCAGATATTTTATTATTCTCCTTGGAGGTGTGGAACTAACATTTTGTAGGAGCCCAGTACGTGCCGAGTGAGTAGTAGGTGCGGGCCTGTCTGGAGCAAGACAATGAACTAGAAACTTCTGAGGAGGCTCTTCAGCCCGTGAGTCCAGTTATAGCTTTGGCCTGAGGCATTCCTGGGCATCTGGTCGGTTCAGTAAATTTTGGCTGTTTTTCCCAGCAGATGAAAAGCAAGGAGCAGAAGGGAGGAGTCCAGCCCTGGTTCTTCATTAAACTTTGGTTTCCGTATCTCTGAAAGAGGAGATTAGCCAGATAATCTGCTGGGGTTTTCTAGCTCCAGGTTTGTGTGTGTGAGGACACGTGGCTGTGTCATCCACTGGCTACCTCCTTCCTTGTGGCTAACTGAAGACAGATTCCCCCCTCACTGTTACCTGAACATCTCCCAGAACTACTTGCTCAGGTTCGGTGCAGAGAGAGGCTCTTCTGCCTACAGGCATGGGCTCAAACTTGAAGGAACCCAAAGAGGAGAGATAAACATCTATCAGGCCCCTACAACAGCTGATGTTTTCACGGATGTGACCTAATTTTTTATTTCTCTCTACGACAACTCTGCGAGGTTAATATTATGATTTCTAATTTTAAAGATGAGGAAATGAGAATGGCTCAGTTGGTTAAGAGGCTGCTTTCAGCTCAGGTCATGATCTCAGGGTCCTGGGATGGAACCCTGAGGCGTCTGGCTCTCTGCTCAGCGGGGAGTCTGCTTCTCCCTCTCCCTCTGCTCCTCTGCCTGCTTGTGCTCTCTGTCAAATAAATAAATAAAATCTCATAAAAAGAAAAAAAAGAAAATGAGACTCACCAGGCAAAAACAAAAAACAAAAAAAACCCAAGTGCCATAGGTCACATAGCTAATGAACTAATAGAGGTGAGATTTAAAGCCACGTGTCCAGATTTCCCCTACAGAAGGAAGGCATGAGTAAAGGGACAGAACTCAAGAGCATCGAGAGTGTTTGGGAATCAGGAAACAGTGCAGACAGAGGGTGGAAAGCAGAGAGCCTTTAAAGGGGGAAGGGGTGAGACATGGCTGGCATGGTAGACTGGGCGCGCCCATCCGCCACTGACCGTGGACTTGACAAAGTGTGTGCTCTAGGGAACCATGGACAGTTTTGAGTACAGATAGACATACTCAGAATCATGTATCACAAAGGTTAATCTGGCTGTGGAGTAAAATACGGAGTGAATGGGGGAAAGTCTATGGGAACAGCCTTCCTCCATGTGAAGCCGCCTGACAATCAGTACCTTCTCTCTGCAGAGCCCTGTGCTCCACACTGACACATACAGAGATGAAATAGACCTGAGTCCTGCCTTCAGGGAACTTACTATCTCAGAAGAGATGACATGAAGACGGCGAGAACAGAGGGTCTTAGAGATGGAAGTGCTAAGGGGTACATTTGTATCCCTGCCCCATGAAGTTCTCCCTTGGATAAAACCCACTGGTTTTAAAGGGATCAGAAATGAGTTTTTGGATATCTCATGTACTGCAAATTGGATCTGAATGTTAGCCTCTCAATATAAAAACAAATTGTCACTCCCCACCTTTTCTCCTCTCTTAAGCCTCCAGTCTCCTTCACACGGGTGAGTCAAGGTGTTAGAGACCGCCGCAGGGCTTCACCTGCTCAGGTCCGGGTCAGGACCACGGTCTCGAGGCAGGGAGGCCAGAGCTTGCTTTGCTCCCAACTCCACCTGGAATTAAGGATCCTCTTTTTAGCTCCTCCTCTTCTCCACCGAGTCCAGGACTTCCATTAGCTCACCAGGGTTCTCAGATCTCTCTGCCTTGGGAGATGTGGAGCAGCTCCTGCTTCTGTTGTCTTTGGCTTAATGTGTTACCTGTGTGTTACTTTGCAGGTGCCCTGCGCATTACAGACTGATCTGCACCTTCCGCTGCCCACTGAGTGCTTATGTATCAGTTGTTGGATATTTCAATTACAGTTTCAGGAGGGACATTCCTAGCTTTTAAAGAAAATTAAATTTAAAGCAATTAAACTGTAATTGAAATATCCAAGAACTGATACGTAATTTGAAATGAACATGCAGGCAAGAGAGGAACCAACACGTTATTATTTTTTCACCACCAACCCCCTTTCTTTTGGCTTCTCCTTTTGTGTGTTCAAGCCTCTCCTCTGTGCCCAGGATTGTGTTGCAAGAGATGGAGCAAGGGGATATGTTATTTATGTATTTTCCAAAAATTCATAGAATGCTCTATGCCAGGTGTTTTCCGGAGACCCTCATGTTTTGGATTCCAGCTCCTCAGCAAAGAGCTGCCCCTAGTTAGGTTGGTGCCTGTCTTGTTGATCCTGAGGGCTTGAAGATCATGCTTCCATTTGTTTTCAGATGTTTCTCTCTCTTCCTGACAACCACCTGCACCCCACCCGGCAGCCAGCAGGGAGAAAAGCCCACGGAACGAGAGCACAGAAAGTGAGAGGAATCCTAAACTAGAACCAAATCACAGCTCTTTACAAGGCTCCCCACCCTTGTCATCGACTTTCCCTTTTTGCAAACTACTCAGGAACCTGCAGAAACCTTCATGCTAATACTGATAGTAGGAGCTTATCATCATTACCTAGGTTTGTGCCATTAAATATTTAGAGAGTTCCACCCAGCACAAGGTGCTGTGTCACACTTACACCTGGAGACAGAGTTTCTCCAGAGCCGCAAAATCACGATGTAATAAGGTCAACCTGGAGGAAGAAAAGCTTTGAGAATCCAAAGAGCCCCGTTCTGGTCCTACCTCTGCCACTTGGCCTTAGTCTGTTGATGATTTAAGAGAGGGTTGGAGAAATGAGTTTGTGCTTCTAATCTCAGCACTTCCAATCTTCTCTCATCACTGTTTCCTTATTTTCCTTCCTTCCTTCCTTCCTACCTTCCTTCCTTCCTTATTAACTAATTTATTTATTCAAGCTTACTTATTTATTTATTTGACAGAGAGAGAGAGAGAGAGAGAGAAAGAGAGATCACAAGTAGGCAGAGAGGCAGGCGGTGGGGGGGGGGCCGGGAAGGGGGAAGTAGGCTCCCTACTGAGCAGAGAGCCCGGTGAGGAGCTTGATCACAGGACCCTGGGATCATGACCTGAGCCGAAGGCAGAGGTTTAATCTACTGAGGCACCCAGGCACGCCCCTTCCTTCCTTATTTAACCAACCTCCTCCCTCCTGTCTTTCTCTTTTCTCTCCGCTTCTCAGCCCAGCTGACCATCAACTCCATTGCCTTAGTTTGTAAGTAATAGCTTCTAGAACATAATGCACACACAAAAAAGCATGATTGTTATTCCCAGCTCTCAGAGAAATAAGAAAGTCACTCTTTGCCTTTATTGATAAACTACTAGGGAAACTGAGTCCCTTGTCTCTTAGCAATTTGTAGAAAAGTGGTCATTAGGGTTGAGACCCCAAACTGCTTGTTCTCCTTAGCTGTAAACTTTAAATGAGGTTTTGGGGAAACCAATGAAGGTGGGAATGAATTACATGTTGCTAGATCTTCTGTTCTCCTAGCCTGTCTCCTTGTCATGTAGTTTACCTAGGCTATGTTTTATAACTTCTACCCAACAGAGTTGAAAGAAATTAGCTCATGGTGACCAAAGGTTATTTACTAAGTTCTTACTGGACTGGCAGGTAGCAAGTATGCATCTAGTGCTTTCTTTTGAAGGGGTCAATGATGTACAAAGTTACACTTGCAACTTTCTCAGGGGCAGAGTTTACTGATGATGATGGCATTTTAGAAACAAGATTTGGAGAGAGGGCTTGACAAGCAGTTGTTTCCTATTTTGAGACTTACATGAAAATACACACACACACACACACACACACCCAAACACTGTTTTGTTATGTATTAAATGAATCACCTTTATTGCAGAGAATAGTATATAAAAGTTGGGGTGATCTCAGAAAATTAAACATGTAAGGTCATACTTGTGGCTTGCAAAATCAGAGGCTGCAACCTGTAAAGGATTTAAAAGTGTGATCTTAGAAACAGTAAATGCAAATTTTGTCCCTTAGTGCTGTCACAACCCAGGAGTAGCTATGGGATTGGGGTGGGTATCAGCTAAGGCATCTGTGGGCATTCTGGATTCAAACTGGAAGACAGGAATCGTCTAGCAGCTTCTTTCTGTTTAATCTCAGAAGACTAGAGGAGATGCTCTTGCTGAAATATGCAAAACATGAGTAATAAATATATTAGTCAGCTGGTGTCATCAACTGCTACCCAAATTCACTGTGGTATGACACTCGCCTTCTGCTCATTCTGACCAATTTGGGTTTAGGTCAAGACCCTGGAAGATTAAGGAAGGAAATGAAGTATGCCACAGTAACCACATTTCTAGGTGCAAAAGGATATGTAGGAAAATTTTATCCTAATCCTCATTACTTTAACCCAATAAAAGGAAAAAAGACATGCAGGGCAATATTCTACTCTGTGAAGGCCTAAATTAAGATGTATTTCTTTGAGTGCACACAGGGGCTGTAAGGATATTTGACTGCCTTTCCCCCATGGTAGCAGGATAGAGAGGCCAAGAATATTCCACATGGTCCTTCAGTACTCCAGTCTTCTCATAAAAATGCAAATCAAATTGTGTCACCTTCTGTATTAAACTGTCCAGTGGTTTTCCATTTTCTTGTTATTTGTGCCCTGGTCCAGTCCTTGGATTCCTACTTTGGTCTACACAGCCCTGTAAAGCTCTGTGAAGTCCTGGCTCCCACACAGCCCCCCAACCTCATCTCAGGCTACCTCCCCCTTATAGACTGCAGTCCAGGCACAATGGCTTTCTTTCTGTGCCTTGAGCATGTAGAGCGTGCCCCTGCCTCAGGGCCTTTGTACTTGCATCCTTAGTCACTCTGACCTCAGCTTTTTGAATGGCTCCTTCATCTCATCCTTTGGATCTTAGTTCACTGACATCTCCTCCATGACCTTGTTTAACCTCTTAAATTAACTTAGGAAACCCTCACAATTATATAACCCTATTTTATTCTTTTCATAGTCCTTATCACTTTGTAGAATTACTATTCATATTTAACAGTTTACTAGTTTATTGACTGTTTCCCAGATGTAGGTTCCTGGCACATTGTAGGTCCAGAATAGTTTGGGTAGGTTGGTGAATGATGACAACCTGCCCACTACCCCATCCCCACGGCACTGACGTGCTTTATGGATGGGACATAGCTTTCCTTTTGTAAAATGGGTCCAAGTGCCTGGTTACTACAGAGAAAGAGCTAGCCTAGGACCTACACCAGAGCACTTTTCAAGCTCTTAGAGTTTAGGGACAGCTCATGTATGGCATCTGATATTACCCAAGAGGGGCAATATGATAGTCTCCAAAGACAGCCACCACCAATGTCTTTCCTCCCTGTGCAGGCATGCCACCTGACCCCTCAAGAGGTGCAAACCATTTCCTCTTTCCTTGAATCTGACCGCGCTTGTGATTTGTTTTGACTAACAAATAGAAAGCAGCAGAGTGATGTTCTAGATCTTCTGAGCCCAATCCTTATTAGAATTGGGAACATCTGTTTCCTCCTTTCTGGAGGAAACAGCTGCCATGTAAGGAGTCCCAAACCCTGAGAACACTGTGCTTTGAGGAAGCCCATGCTATCCATGTAGAGAAACCCAGGGAGGAGCACTGGGGCATGGGATATATGAGTGAAACCTTGAATCTTCCAGTCCAGCCCATTAATTCAGCCTAGTTACTGACCCTAGCCCATGTCCCCTGAAGCAGAAGAACCTACCAACTGAGCCAAGTCAACATACAGCAACATGAGAAATAAATCATCAGTATTTCAAGACAGCACATTTGGGGCTGGTTTGTTGTGCCACAAGCAGCTGATGTCAGGCTGTTGTTGCTATGAAATTTATACAACCAAATCCCAAGGCCTGAAGACACTTTGAGATTCTCGAGCTTTAATCTGCCAAAAAAAAAAAAAAGAATCATCAGGGCATACTGTTAAAAGGCAGTTTCTGATTCTGTAGGTCAAGAATGGGGTCGAGATTCTGTATTTCTCAGCAGCTCCTAAGTCATGTGTATACTGATGACACAGCACACGGAGTGCTCTCAGAAGGGGAGGCTAGTCCCCAGGCTCCAGAAAGTTCCAAATGAAATCATCGCAGAAAACCCACGTGTATTTGAGGAAAGACTAGTTTGCCGAAAAGGTTCTGGTCAAGTACATTTGGGAGACACTCCCTGGTAGATTCTACCACTAGAGATTCACAACATAGATTTGCTGACGGAAAGCTCCTAGAGTTCCTCCAGCCAGGAAACTTGTTTGGCTCTGATTAGCGCAGTGGTTCCTGGATCTGTTTTGTTATACCTATTAACGTCTTCAAGATCTGATGTTCTGTGGATCGTTCCTGGAGAACCACAAAACCACCATGCATGAGTGTTTTGTAATTGACTTAGCAGACTTCTCGCTGTCCCTCAATAATGAATCCTATGTCACAGATTTTCATAACCCAGATGTTTGGTTTTTTTCTGGATCTAACCTAACACCCTGACTCTTGCTGAAGTGTAAGAAGTCCTTCTTCGTTTCTCACAGAGCCAGAGGACAAGCATCTCCTCATTGTCCAGCCCGCTCTGTACTTGAACGTCTGCCCTCCTTCTCCAGGTCTTTGATCTTCCACTTCTTCCCATTTTTCTTCCTGTTTCCCAGAACTCCATTTTCTTTTTCCAGCTCTGTCGCTTACCCAGCTCTGTGACCTTGGAGGACTGTTTGGATATCTCTAAGTAACAACCCCCGGGTGCAAGGTGGTGATACTCTTAGTATTTGGGTGAGTTTTAAATGCATCAATCTATGTGGAATGCTTAGCGTAAGGCCTGCAGTCCTAATCACTCAAATGTCAGCTTTTGTTGTCACCATTCTGGGTCTCAGCTCTGTCCCGGAACTCCAGCTCTCCAGCGTTAGGGAGGGTCATGTCCCACTGACTGAGCTGGGGAGAAGGGGAAGAGAAAGTGTGGGGGGGGGGTGCGACCGATCAAGACTCCTCTAATTCCACTGCCTGATTTGAGCTGCTATTCTTAGCCACCTTCACACCAAATCTCCCCCCCCCCCCCCCCCAGTACTGCTGAGCAGCTTCAGAAAGTCCAGGCTAAAGTTAGAATCCAAATCTGTGTCTCTGGAAGTCCACCCACTCCTCATCTCTGGGAGCTGTTCTTTGAGGCCGACACTGGTACTTTAAGGGTTATCTGCTATTTTTACATTTTTGTTGTCTCTTTGTCGAAACAAATCAGGGATTGTCTCCCAGAAGCCAGACTCAACACTGGTAGGTTTCCCACTGCAACGTGGCTCTGAACAACGTCACCTCTACCGTCTGCCCTTTATTCCAGAGGCTACCTGTAAATGTGGCTGAATTCCTTGCCACTCTTGTTCCCCAGGAGCTTAGGAGAGAGCAGGCAGCTTCTCATCCATATTAAAAAGCTGTGGCACTTTTCTTTTCACTGGCTCCTCTCCCCTGCCATTTGCAGACCCCACTAATAGCATCACACTGTGAGGCTCTGCTCCTATAAAGGGCGCACAGAGTAATGCAAGCTGTCCCTGCTTCTCTCTTCAGTGGCCTTAAAAGGAAGGAGCCCTGGTCACAAGACCAGCTTCCTTTTCCATGCCGTGGGAGAAAAACCTGCCGGATTTTGTTTGCTTTCAAGCGTCATATGGTTTCTTTGTGTGTGCCGATCTGATGGCGTTGTTATCGTGTTTCTTGTGGGCACCCACAGATGTCCTTCATTCAGGCTATATCCAAAAGCCAGAGCAGAGGGCTGAGGGCAGCAGGACTT
Source organism: Lutra lutra (assembly GCF_902655055.1). Classification (NCBI taxonomy): domain Eukaryota; kingdom Metazoa; phylum Chordata; class Mammalia; order Carnivora; family Mustelidae; genus Lutra; species Lutra lutra. Next base: position 58,465,498 of record NC_062284.1, read on the forward strand.
TGGCGCACGTGGTACTTGAACGCGACAATTCAGCTTTTCCGTGCAAGGGACGTCAAAGCTCCCATTTCCATCTAACTCCTAAATAGAGGGGGACCCATGCCGATAGCTAGCAAAGATTTAACGTGACAGATGAGCCAGGCACTGGGCTAACAAAACACCGGAGCTGTAATCTCATCTGTGGGCCCATCTGTATTCCCTTTTGATGGGAGCTACCTGAGGGGTCTCAGGAGAAGGGAGGGGACATAACTTGCCTGGGGAGCACCTGCGTCTCACCCCGGTCTGCTCCACACGGCAAGGAGGGTGCTGTCGCTCCTACCTGAAAATATTTGGGAGGGAAGTCATTCCACAGCTAAGTCTGACCAATCTTATGGGGGTTTCATGACCCCGAGACAGGAAGCTTTAGCCTGAGGTTTCTGACTATTTGTGTCTGAGAGAAATCTGTGCTGGAACTCGAACCAGTGTTCTTCTCTCATTAGCTTCCCACAGATAGGAAACGCATCCAGAGAAGTTGCGACTTGAAACCTCAGCGCACATATGGTGCCCGTCTTAGGACCGTTGTGGATCCAAAGAAAGTTTTCTTTTCTCTCTCTCCCTCTCTCTTTTTTTTTTTAAGATTTTATTTATTTATCTGAGAGAGAGCAAGAGAGAGAGAGAGAGAGCACGAGCAGGGGTGAAGACTAGAGGGAGAAGCAGACTCCCTGGGAGGCAGATGGTTAACTGACTGAGCCACCAAGATGCCCCTACAGAGAAAGTTTTTATTACCGTTCTCATTACAATATTTATTCTGCTTCTGATACGAACTATAAAGGATAAAGTGGCCAAGCCTTTGGTTTCAAGGTGTTTTTGTCCTGCATTTTTTTTTAAGGGCCTTGCTCCTCAGAGTATGTCCCAAGGACCAGTAGCAGCAGCACCTGATAGCTTGTTATAAATGCAGACTCTTGGGGCTTCTGCGTGGCTCAGCCCTTAAGCATCTGCCTTCAGCTCAGGTCATGGTCCAGGGTCCTGGGATCAAGCCCCCCGCACTGGGCTCCCTGCTCAGCAGGAAGTCTGCTTCTCTTTCTCCCACTCCTCCTGCTTGTGTTCCCTCTCTCACTGTCTCTGTCAAATAAATAATTAAAATCTTAAAAAATAAAATAAAATAAATGCAGACTCTCAGGCCTCATCCCAGAATTATGGAATCAGAGGCTGTATTTTAACAGCATCCCAAGCTTCTCTGTGTACACCAGACATTCGGGAGGCACTGTCCTCTGGAACTAAAAGCTTGAGGGTGGGGGACAGACGGTTTGAGGCTAAGACAATTGCTCACCAGGCTGGTTGCACCTTAGAATCACCTGGGGAACTCTAGAACGTATTACAGACTGGGTCCCATTGCTTCCGATGCTGCATTCATTTATCTAGGGCCGAAATATGCGAAAAAGTTTCTTGGGTGCCATCAGGGCTTAGCTCCATGGCCCAAAGGAAAGCCAAGTCCTGGCTATGGAGCATTGGACGAGCCATCATGAGGATGTGGATCTGTACAAGGACGAGGACTCTCTAAATCAGCATGGACATAGACCAGGCTCAAGGAAGGACATTAGAATAAACACTATAGTACACAATGAAGCCCTAGCCTGTGTAGATTGATTGATAGATTGATTTTTTTTTTTTTTTTTTTTTTTTGAGAAAGCAATGAAAAGGGAGCCATGGGGACTAGGTTCAGAGAGAGTCAAGATTTAGAAAAAATGCACCACTGTTCTTCGGACTCAGTGGAGGGAGTGCTTAATGGACAACATCTAATGTCCTTCATTCAATGTTTGAGCATCTTTTGTTTAGGGCATGTGCCTGTTTTAGGGCTGCTGGAGTTAGCAAATAAAAAATACAGGATACTCTCTCGAGTTTGAATTTCAGACGAACAAAGAATAATTGTTCAGTGTACCTTTCTAGTATGCAATATTTGGGACATACCTTTAAAATATCGTTCACTGTTTATCTTAAATTACCTTAACTGGGGGGGGTCCTGTGTTTTATCTGGCAACCCTCACCTGTTTAAAACAGTGAATCTCAATCAATGCTTCCAGACACAATGGTATATTCAAAAAAGAGGCCCTTGATGCACTGAGAGAGTGAGTGGCTGTGGGTGGGTGTGAAAGGTATTGACGGGACAGGGATGCTCGCTGTTGGGAATGAGGAGGGAGGGAAAAAACATCATTAATGGTAAAGAGAATGAGAAGAATTTTTCCCAGTATGTCGGGAAAAAATTCACCTCTAAGTTAAAGACTGAAAACACCGAGGAAGGCTTCATGAAGGAAAATTTTTTTTCCATGATAAATTGACTTTTTTTGTGTGTGTACAATTATGGAAGGGATATATGCTTATAAAAATTTCCAACTGTGCATACAGGTATAAAATAGAAAACACATGTATTACAACCTTTCATTGTCATCCCTAGAAGTTATTGCTCTTAACTTTGTATCCTTAACTCTTTGTATCCTTAGCTCTTAACTCTTAACTTGTGTATCCTTCTAGAAATTTTGTAAATTTAACGTGTATATATAAGATTTTTTTGAATTTCTTTTTTTTTTTAACATTTATTAGAGAGAGAAAGAGCATGCGCATGCAGGCAAGGGAGAGGGAGAGAAGCAGACTCCCCTTTGAGCAGGGAGTCCAATGCGGGACTCGATTTCAGGACCCCAGAATCAGCTCACGACCTGAGCTGAAGGCAGACACTTAACCGACTGAGCCACCGAGGTGCCTTCAATTTCAATTTTTAAAAGCTTTTACATACTTCTGCAAGTTGCTCTTACGTTTACTTAACAGTATTCTTAGGTATTTTTTCCCATATACGCATGTAGATGTGCCGACCTAATTTTTTAACAACTGTATTATCATTTTTTTACTTGTAGGTCTATTTTCATGGATCATTTATTTAAGGGACACTGAAAGGTACTTTCTCTGTGCAGAGCTTCCTCTGTGTGGGGCCGTAAATGGTTGTTTCTCATCATTCATATTCAATTTATCTTTGATACCCGAACTGGGTATCGGTCCAAATAGCGTCCCCTTCAGGGAGCCTTCCTTCCTGTTCACTGCAGCAAAAGAAGAAAGACTGAGGACTTCCTGAGACTGAGTTAAGCCTGAGTTAAGACTGAGTCTCAGGAAGACTGAGAGTTTGTGCATACCCAAACTCTCAGTCTTCCTAAACAGTTCCCCTGCGTGGTTTCTTCAGTGGTGATTATTTCCATCTGAAAAGATCTTACATGTTGGTTTCTTCCACGCTTGATTGCTTCCTATCTGTCCTCCCCTACTGCCATTTAAGCCTGCGGGCAAGAACACTGTCTAGTTGATGGCTGTCTCCCCCGCACTGAGAATAGCACAAAACACACAGTGGGTATGCAAAACATATCTGTTAATGGGTGAATGATCACATGATGGACTTGAACATACGGTGGTATATATCAAGATAGACAAGGCATGACCAGGGAGCCCATGATTTCTTGAATGGGGCCAGCAAGTGGAAATCACTTTAATTTAAGGCATGCTGTTTTAAGAGAGGGATACTGTCCATGCTATGGGAGCCCATGCAAGCACAATTCACGCAGAGGGGGCAGAAAGCAAAGGTGTCCCTGACTGGTGGAGACTGTGGGCATGGTTGCCCAAGGCAGAGAACCTGTCTAGACGGAGTCTGGAGATGGTGGCTGCCCAGCATGTTTGGGGAGTGGTACCTTGGCCACCACCAAAAGAGTTCAGAATGCATTTGCGAAGGCACCACGGGTTGTGGAGGGATTTGAAGGCTGTACTGAAGAACTTGGATTTTTTTTCCCCCTCTAAGCCCTGAGATACTATGAAAGGTTTTAAGGTGGAGAGTGGTGGGTTAATTACCTATCCTGAGAAGACACTATTGTCAGCAATGGAAATAATTGTTGGAGGAAGGGGACATAGGGGTCCGGAAGAGGTATTAACAGAGGAGAGAGATCTGCAGGCGTGGACTTTCCAGATGGAGAATTCGCTACTTTGATGTTTTCCCTCAAGATCAGGAATTTGCAAAGGAGGGCCTGAGGGCCAAATCGGGCCCACCCCTATTTTTGTCAGTGAAGTTTTATTTGGAAACAGCCACACCCGTTCTTTTACATATTGTCTGTGGCAGCTTCTGGTGTAGTAGTAGCTAAGACCCCATGGCCTGAAAAGCCAAACAGATTTCCTTCCTTACTCTTTCCAGACAAATTTTACTGGTACCCGGTCAAGGTTAACAACATCTATATATCCCAGGACTTGGGCGCTCAGATCAGTGGTATGGTAAAAGAGAGCAAGCTCTGTCCCAATCCTCTGGACCCCGAGAGTCACACTTTCCCCATCAACCAGCAGCCGCTGTTTGCCTTGAACTTTGTCCTAAATTCCAGCGGAGTCGGGAGCCGTGAATGGCGGAGGCCAGGATCCACAGCTCTGGAAGGCTGACTGGGAAGGAGATTGTCATCCCTGGGCAGCTACCACATAGCTCAACTGCCTCAAGAACTGACCTCTGCCTTTGCAGAGCCCACACAGGACGGCTACGCTCAGGGCCCTATCTCCTTGCCTTTGGAGCTGCTTGCCACCCTGTCTCCAGTCTTCGATTGGACTTCCTCCAGGCCCAAGTCAGAGTTTCCTGATCTTCCTTAGCATAAAGTAGAGCGGCCATGCCACGACCCCCTTTCAGAATGCTGAGGGACTTTACATTCACGCGCACATGGAGGCTTATCTCAAAGAGCCTGAGTGGGGAACCTCACACTTGGCAGACAGCATGTTACCAGCAGCCCTGTTGCTAGGATACTTGTCATCTGATTGATGTTTCCAAGATCCTGGTTGAAATCCCTTTGTTTCCTGTGTCTTAAGGCTAAGTCTTCAGGTTTGTATGTTTTAAATGGAGTCTGCGGTTGTGTCTAAAGAAATGAGTTGACATTTTCAACAAGTCGAAAATGCCCCAAAACATCATCTCTCTGTTAGTAATAGTGACGCAGACTTTCCATTTTGGTGAATGGTCCTACCGTTCCTCACTTCAAGATGCTGGGTGAAGGGGAGTTTCCTTGCTGACTTTTCTCACCTTGCTTTTTCTTTTGACCTACCCACTTAACAATCAGTTTTTGCATATAAATAGCTCCCACTTCTTTCTAGAGTGGAGAGTTTGTTTGGAGGTTTTTCACTGGGATCTCACCAGCTGCTCAGGGGAAAGCTAATTTCCTTTTGAAAATTGCCATTCTGAAGGCTGCACATACTTGATTGCATTGCCAATAGGAACTGAAGGACATGTATCTTCATGCTGAGTGATATACCAGCAAGCTAAATAAAAGTGATCCTACTCTTGCAACCAAAAATAGATAACATTGATGGGAACTGACCCTACTGTGACATGCACAAAATTAACTTTCAGGCTCTCTAAGCCATCATCCTTCAACCAGAGGCCTGGATGACTGCCAGTCAAGAGAGGCAAGCCATATGTATTAAGTCTCTTTGAATAGAAGAAAGAAGCGGTAGTTTCAGATAAGTTTCACATTGAAAGTGACAAGGGCAGATGCTTCAGTTTATAGGCAATGATTTGCAAATGAGCTATTTCATACCCTGGCAACTCTAGGTAGTGTGCTTCAGGCCATGGAGTTTAGGGGTGGTGATTCTCAACTGGGATGATTTTGCATACCCTCCCCCCAACAAGGGAGTGTGTGGCTGTTTAGAGATATTTTTGATTGTCACTACTGGAAATGGGGATGTTAGTGCCATTTAAAGAGGCCGGGGATGCTGCTAAATGAATATCATACAGTACACAGGACAGCACCACATAACAAAGAATACCAATAGGGCCAAGGTTGAGAAACCCTGTCCTATAAATTCAGTTCTTTTACCGTGGTTGATGATCGGCCTGGGCAGACAGATAATGCTACACGTGTGTTTGTAGTAAAGTGTCTGCAGTGAGACCGGTGAAGCCCACTCAGTAGGTCTCACTGGGAAGCAGAGGTGGGACTAGGGAGTCTGCAGTGAGCTGGGGTTGGTGGGAGGCGGGTGGTTTCCATGCCTGGGTGTGTGGAACGAAAAGTTTGGTCTGCGACAAGCAGAAGGAGAGTTTGATAGAAGGTAAGTGATGGTCCAATAAATGGGGGCAGCGGAACGCCTGGTGCTTTGGGGGCAGGTGAAGAATTTCTTGCGAGTGCACACATGGCTTCATGCGCTCTGGCCTCTGTGCCCACTTTTGCTCCAAGTGTGATGCTCCATGAAGCACCCCCTCCTCCATGGAGGGAGAAGGATTTCCACCACTCCTGGTGCTCCCCCTGCTCACCTCTTCTTCCAAGTCTCCCTTCTAGATGGACCTACAGGAAAGCAGTAACAAGCTGTCTCCTGGGAGATCCCTGGGCAGCTCTCAGCAAGTGAAGAGTATTTAGGGAGTGAGCTCCTGGAGAGGGACAAAGTCATTCTCCAAAATGATTCAACCTTGCTAAAACCGTTCTGGTAAAAATCAGGAGCCAGATGGGATTGCTTATCATCAATATTATTACGTAATATTGGCTTAGGGATTCTAGTGAGTGCAATGGTGTTTTAAAAAAATGAAATAGTTTGTATAAACTTTGGAAAATAAGAGAAAATAACCCCTCTTGCTGGATCTGCAGTTGTATTCTTGGAAAATTAGTGTCTAGAAAAAAAAATACTAGGAGGAATAGAAGGATTGTGTAGGTGGCTATGTATAAGATAAGCTCATACAAATCATGAGATTTTCCCCATGTTACCATAAGCACCTAAAATAAACATGCAGAAAACAATCCATTCTCAGTAGCAGTAACAATTCTAAGAGATTTACAAAGGCATACTTTGTTCTTGGAGAAGAAGATGTAGAATTATAAATACATTTTCCTAAGCCTAATATAAAAATCAAATCAAGTTTTATGAGAATCTCAATAGATTTTCCCTTGGAATCAGATAAAATAATCTTAAATTTCACATTGCAAAGTGAATGTCCAAAAATAGCTTAAAAATGAGACTAAAAAGGAGGATTTTCTAGAGTTGGATTTGCACTCCCAAGATATCAGAACAATTTGTAATTGTATAAATACGATGTTGTCTTAGGCATAGAGAAAGAGACAAGCCTAACCAAATAAGGAAACCAGAAAACAATTGAAATATACGTGAGGAATTGATATGCTTCAAAAGTGGGGAAATGATGAATTTTTACGTAAATGGTGCTGGTACAACTGTTTCTTCATCTGGATAGAGATAAAATTAGACTCGATCTTATACCGTGTTCAAAAATCAAATAAGTTTCAGATGGATTAAAGATGCAAATGCAAAAAAAAAAAAAACAACCACAAAAAATGCAATAAGATCTAAGAAACCTCATGAATAATCGAGCCTACAGGATACTTTCTTAACTAAAAGCAGACGCTATGAAAGAATATATAAATGTATACATATGTATACAAAAATACCAGTGAATTCAGAGACCATGAGTGATGTCCAGAAACAAATGATAAATATGGAAAAACAGCTCCAATGTAGGAGACAGAGCAAGATTTTCTCTGTAATATTTGAAGAGCTCTTATAAATAAATCCATAAGACACAAATCATCCAACAGCAACAACAACAACTACAAAATGGCAAAGGAAATGGAAAAGCAATTTACTACAGAAAAATAGAAATGGTGACAAACGCGGGAAGAGGTGCTCACTCTCACTCAGGGAAATGCACCAGTAACAAAAAGCCATCTCTTTAATGCCACCGGACTGGGAACAGTCTCCCAGAGACAAAATATCTATTTCCTCCGAGCCAGCAATCCCCTTTCCGGGTATATATTCCACAGAAGTAAACACCGAACTTGAAGCTTTACTTGTAGTTCTTACTGCAGCCTGTTTGTACGGCTAGAATAATTGGGATACAAGTAAGGGCCAGTTCAGAAGGAAAGAATACAAAAAGTATTGGGCACCTGGGTGGCTCAGTGGGTTAAGCCGCTGCCTTCAGCTCAGGTCATGATCTCAGGGTCCTGGGCTCGAGTCCCACATCGGGTTCTCTGCTCGGCAGAGATCCTGCTTCCCTCTCTCTCTCTCTGCCTGCCTCTCCATCTACTTGTGATCTCCCTCTGTCAAATAAATAAATAAAATCTTTAAAAAAAAAAGTATGGGCCCATCACACCATCACATATTGCACAACTTTAAAAAGAAAAATTTAGGGCCTCCTGGGTGGCTCAGTCGGGTAAGTGGCTGGGCTGCCTTCGGCTCAGGTCATCATACCAGGGTCCTGGGATCGAGTCCCGTCCTATCGAGCTTCCTGCTCGGGGAGTCTGCTTCTCCCTCTCTCTCTGTGATCTCTTATGCTCTTGCTCTTTTTCAAACAAATAAATAAAACCTTCAAAAAAAAAATAAAAATTTTCAAAAAAAGAATTTGACTTGGGGGGATTTTTGTGACACATTGTTGACTGAGAAATGCATGATGTTAGAAAGTTTGTGTAACAGAATTTCCATTATTGTCCAATAAGTCATCCCATTCTCAGTAGATGTACTAGTGTGCATGTCAGCATGGAGAAAAAGACACAGAAGGATTCCTATTAGGTTTAGAACCTCATGGGGAGGATGTGGGGAAGAGAAGGCCAGAAAAAGGGGAAAAAAAAAAAAAGGAAGAAAAGACTGCAACATACCCTCACTCCCATATCTGTGACATGATTTAATTTATAATTTAAAAAATACAATGTTATATTTATGTGCATATTTATTTTTGTATGTGTTACCAGTGTAACTGGTAAAAGAAGAAGTTAACACAAACTGTGATTTTCAAAGACATGCTAATGCTACCTTGAGTTTATATAGCTGTTTTCTCTCAAAGAATTCTTAATGCTTTTATGTATACCATTATTTTTCTTCCTCATGATATCCTGGGAGGTGTGACCTTTAAATGTCAAAGCCCATAGAGCTCTCTGCCCAGCTCCCCCCCCCCATGATGGATATCTACAGGGAGACGCTGGGAGCAGCCAGATGCCATTCTTTGTGGGGGAGTTGGGCTCTGTTGCTGGGCTCTGCTGCCCTGCGGGGGTTTCTCTAGGCTGCTCTGTAATGTGCCTTCTCCTCGAGATACAGCTCACTCTCTTATGGGAAAAGGAAACTTCAAGGTTTTACCCAGGTTTGGAACACAATCAAGGCACCAGGGAAGAGAGAAAAATCAATCATTCAAGGAAAAGCCTCACGAATGGTTACCAGGGACTGTCATAGCTAGATCACTAAGTGAGAGAACTAGTTCTAATAGGTAGTGAACTCACGGTTCAATCAGCAAAAGCATGGGGCTCTTCCCTTAGAGGCTGCGGGGATGGGCGGCGAGGGTGAGGGGGTGTGGGTGCGGGGAGACATGGGGGTGTGTGTGAAGAGCATGGGTTTGGAATGCCAGAGTCAAGAATAAAATCTTGGTTTTACCACTTCCTGGAAAATTATTTCACTTTTCTGAGCTTGAATACCAAATCCTCCCCCAAGTAACTCTTCGACGTGCTAGATTATTGCGAGGTCATACTGAGGGCTGACTATAAAAGCATCCAACGCTGTCTGGCACCTAGCAGGAGATCAACCAGCAGATGGTAGGAAACCCGTGGCTGGAAAGCCCGTTGGGATTTGGCCCTGTGTTCTCTCTGTTTCTCCTCCCCTCCCTCTCAAGCTTTCTCCAAACTTCTCCTGAGTTGCTGTCTTGGCGCTCTCACAGTCTAATGAAGGAGACGGAGCGGAATGAGAGGAATACAAATACTCCGCCGTGAGCTAAGGGCTTTTATTTATTTATTTTATTTTTATTTATTTATTTATTTTGGCTAAGGGCTTTTAATCGAGAGACGACGTACCAAGTGCTGTGGGGACGTAGGAGGGTGATGGCGCAGGTGTGCAGGAGACAGGAAAGGTTTACAGACGGGGCTGTTCGAGAGCTCATCGGCTTGCTGAGGGTGGGGGGAGGGAGAAGAGTGGTAATGGGTACGATGCACCAGCGTGAAATAAGCTTATGGACAGGAAGACAGATATGTAAAAAAAAAAAAAAAAAGGTCCAAAAGATGAAAAACATTGCTATTTGTGGCTTCCATTTTTGGTAAAAACCAACAGGATTTGACAAAGAATTCTGTGCAACTGCTTTTTACCCTGACTTGCTACAATGATTTAGACCCTGTAGAAGAGAGGTGTAGAAAGAGTTTGGCAGCTTATAGGGACAACTAAATAAGTAAGATCTTTTAAGTCAGAACTGGGATAGGCAGTGTCTGGATGGCCACCGGATGGCCCCCAGTGATCCCTGCCTTCTGGTTTCCAAGCCTTCATGTAGCCCCCCCCGTCACACTCTGCCAGGGTTGGTCTGGGGGACCGATAGAATATGCAAGATCACTTCTGAGTGGAGGTGATCACATTCAGTGGCTCCATCTTGGGCTCTTTCCTTCTTGGGTCGCTTACTCTGTGGGGATGCTCAGGCAGCCTTGGGAGTCCACATGGAGGAAATCAGGTCTGCCCATAAGCATGGGGTGAGCTTGAGAGCGCCTCTGTCAGCCATCGAGCCTCAGATAACCGCAGCTCTGGCTGACAGCTTGATTGGAACCTCATAAGAGACAACAAGCCAGAACCACCCAGCTAAGCTGCTTTTGGATTCCTGATCCACAGAAGCTTCCAGGTAATAAATATTTGCTGTTTTAAGAAAATGTATTATGCAACAATAGATATTCATTCCTTATTCTTTGCCCCCCCTTTTTTTGCATCAGTGCCCTTTGCTATATAATAATGCAGTCTCTCCCACTAGAGGTAGAATATATTTCCCTGCTCCACTGACATTAAACTGGGTCGTGTAACTTGCTCTGGCTAAGGAAATGTGGGCAAATATGACAGTATGTCTGTTCTTAGCCATCTAGGCCTTAAGATGTAGCATATGTTTCTGCCCAACTTTCTGGGAGCTTCCATATTCTTCCATAAAGAGGAGCCAGCAGCTGCTGCTCTGGTAGCTGATGCCCTTTGAGCCTGGGCCCCATAAAGGGCACTCATTAACAGAGCCACTCCTTCCAATTTGCAAACCTGAGAGCCTGCGAACAAATTATTATTGTTTCAAGCCACGAAATTTAGGGAGATTGTGACACAGAATTAATGTGGCGATAAATGATTGGTGCTGTCTCCTTAGACATGTCAGCAGAAAAGGCACATGAAGATTGGGAATGATGGATGAGTTTGGAAATTCAGGTCATGGGTACCTTTAGAAGAGCCTCGAGAACCGAGTTACGGAGTTCAGATTTTATTCTGTGGGTCCTCCAGAACAATTCATTTTTGGAAGAACACTTCGGGGACTGTGCTGAGCATGGATTCAGGAAGGCAAGACTACAGACCAAAGTCCAGGCAGGAAACTTTGTAAGAGCACATATGAGAGGTGGCAAGGGCCTCCATTAGGGCACCGGTAGTGACAGTGAAAGGAGAAGATCAATTTAAACTTGAGCTTATCTCCTGAAACAACTTCTCTGTTTACCAAGGGAATGTATAAAGAGAGAAAGTCTCCCACTGCAGACTTATACCTGCCTTAAGCCAGGAAGCCCACTGATTGGAAGAGTTGGATTAATTTGATTAAATTTCCAGGCAGCTCTTGTTCTTCACTCCTCTTGGATCTTTGGAAAAAGTTCAAGTTACTCCATACGATGTTGGGCAAATCCATTGTCCAAATGCCTACCAGGGTATAGCCTAAAGTGGGTGTCCCATCCTGCTTTCAAGAGAAAGAACATTCCCTTTGCATAGATGTGGATAATTTCTCTTTCTTTCTTTGCCCCCACTCCAGCTGTTTTCTCCAAAGTTAGGGGAATATGGATTAGCTGTGGGTTTCTTTGCTAAAAGAACTCTCAGATGAAGTTCAGACATTGCCTATAGAAAACGTGGATGAAATAAAGCAAAGGCTTCTTGAGAAATCTTTTCAGTTTCTACCACGAGGTATGAATTAAAATGAGTATTACAAGAAGGACAGGTTTGGAAGACTTTCCTCCTCACTCTGAAGTCACAAGTTGGGCCAGCAAAATTTGGATCCATCTGGCCTTGTCTCTACTTTAACATATTAGCTGGGAGGAGTCATGTTATTGCCAAAGGGTGATTATCATGCCTACATGTTGGAACAGAGGTGTGTTTTTTGCACGTGGGAGTATGCTCAACAAAGCCCAATAGATACTTATTAATGTGAAATAGTCATAGAATGAGGTTGGTGTAGTCCACATCTGTCTGGCAGAATTACAAAGGCATATTCTTAACAGTGAAGATGGAATTTGAGAAACCTGCAAATGGATCAGGGATTTCCAAGTGAGAGAGATTTAGAGTCAGGAGAAACAGGATCATATCACTTTGGTCCACTTGTGAGGTAGTGAAAGGCAGTTCACGCTCTCCATGTCTCAGTTTTGTCATATTTCACTATAGAGATTTCCCTCTTGGTATGTTGAGAGAATTAATCAGCATTTACAAAGAATTTACAAAGACCTTTAATAACTGGACAAGCAGCCAGAGGGTATAACAGAATAGCCCTTTCCTCCAAGGGAGGGGAGTATGGATTGCTGTGGGCTTCTTTGTTAAATGAACTCTGAAGCTGGGGATTAAAGACATCAGGAACAGTGTTTTTGGTATGATCTGCAGTGGCAGCTTTTATAGCTGGTAGTAAGATTCAGAGCTTCTAGCATCCGGGAGACTGATATGACTTGAAGAGAAGTTTGAGTTAAGTGTGAGGTTGAGTACAAAGACCCATTCTGAAACCACAACCACCTGTTACCTTGAATATCACAGCGAAGATGGCTTCGCAGTAATCTTTTTTGGAAACAGTGCCGTTAAGTCAACAAGGGCCACAGATACCAGTGATGGCAATGACCCCATGAGTCCCAGGCACATTGGCCTCAAAGATAAGGAATCAGGGTCTGTCAGTGCCGAATGTGGTTGTTCTGAGAACTAAACACAAAACTTGTCCTCACAAACTGCAGTGAGACTTTGGGACTTGTGTGGATTAAAAAAGAAAAAACAACAAACCAAAAACACAGGTGCCTGGCTGGTTTGGTTGACGTGACTCTTGATCTCGGGGTTGTGAGTTCAAGCCCCACATGGGATGTGGAGTCTACTTGAAAAAAAAAAAATTCTGTTGTGTTTTTGTCTAGCTCCAGGGGCTCTGTATGTGAAAACAGGAAAGGTTCCCTGAGGATTCTCACTTTGGGGAAGAGGATGAGGGCAAAGAGGTGAAGTGACTCCCCCAGGTCATACAGCTATTTGGTTGGGATCAAGGTGGAGCCTGGCACCAGTTAGGTCTCCTAATTTCCAATCTATTAATTATTCTTACATTTTGCCACTTTTGTTCCTGCTTCTTGAAATTGATCATATCCCACTCCGACTCCCAGAAGTAAGCACCTGCCTCTTTCAAATGAAGTAGTAGATTAACCTGCTTCTAACTTCCCTGCTCCAGCCTGAGGAGCTTCTTGGAGTTCTGCCTGCTTCCAAGCATAGTGGTTGCCCATCAGCTTGGGCTGCTCCGCTACCAACCTCACTGGACCTGACCTTTCTCCTCCACATACGTTCCCTTCGCCCCAACCTACCTGAACAGCAGAAAAATCTTTCATACCTACATTTTATGTTACACTTCTCAAGGAATATTTGAATTTTACTAGCTCCTTTTAATATAAGAGGGGTGATTCGTGGTAGCAAGTACATACTTAGGGAATTCAGTTAGGACAAATTGATTTCCTGTGCTCCTGAAAATCGTATCTTGTAGCTGGCCCCTTACCCTGCCAAAGCAGACAGCTACACTTGGGCCTACTACTTTGTCTTAAACAAAAAAGGTGACTCAGCTTGGAGGATGTTTTCATATAAAGTAAATTAGCTGTATTATAGGGGCGCCTGTGCGGCTCAGTGGGTTGAGCCTCTGCCTTTGGCTTGGGTCATGATCCCAGGGTCCTGGGACCAAGCCACACACTGAGCTCTCTGCTCAGCGGGGAGACTGCTTCCCTCTCTCTCTCTGCCTGCCTCTCTGCCTAGTTATGATCTGTCTGTCAAATAAATAAATAAACTCTTAAAAAAAATTGGTAGTATTATAGTTGTAACCCATTCTGTGAGATACTAAGCAAAGAAGTTGAGATAGGGATGGGCAACCATTAATGTGATGGCCAAATGGTAGTTAGCCTATTGCAAAATGTAAAGGAATTTTTAAAATCCTACCACCTACTTTGCAAACGTCTGTTAGTTAAATGGGGTATGATAACCTCTCTGCCATATAATTACACCTTATTTTTACATGTCATCACACCAAAGAATAATAATGGGAGACTTTCTAATATTATCCTTTGTGACCTTACACAAGTAAATTGCCTTCCCTTATCCCTCAGTCTCTTTATTTGTAAATAGGGCTAATGCCACTTTATCACATCTAAAAAATCAGGCCCTTTGAACTTAACCACCCTACATTTCCTTAAATCAACTGTATCAGTTACCAGCTGCCACACTAAGGTTGTGTAACAACCAACCACAAAAATTTCAAGGACATATAATGTTGATTTTCTTGAAGGTTAGGGTAACCAGTGTGACTACTGTGAGACAGACTTGAGTCAAACTCTGTTCATCATTCAGTCTCCCATAAAATCTTACTCTGACTAGTGGACACAGTGGTGCTCTGGATCTCCAGGAAATTAGGGAATGTCCACTAATCCCCAAAAAGTATTAGTGTTCCTTCTCCAGTGTATAGTTGCACTGATAAATGGCCATAGGTACCTTTGGGGAAAGTTAGGAAGATTTACAATATAAATTGTGCATGTGGCAGGGTCCTTATTCAAGGGGACCCCTCTTTATTCAAGGGATTCTGTGTCTGTGAGCTGGTTCAAGTCTAGGAGTTGGTTGTTAGATTTCTGTTGATGTAATCTGACAAAAACATTCAATTCTTTTGTTATTTATTCTACCTCCTCATGACTCATGCTTTGTACCTCGCGCTCTTGGATCTTTTGGGACTTGAGTCTAATTATAAGAGCAGTAAGAGGTGGTAGGATTTGGTCTGAAGGAAGATCAGCAACTCCCTGCAAGGTAAAATATCTCTGGGGTTCTTCACGCAAAAGGACCCTAACCTCCATAGACAGGGAATGATGGGCTGCTTCTCCTGACAAAGGAGGCTTAGTAGAGTTCAAGGGTTCAAATTGCCCATCTTCATTGGAATATACCCATAAAACCCCATCCTGATATTCAAGGTCCCACTCTTTGCCAAATAATACTCTAATATGGGAATCTGTGTGACAGGGAAGTCAATTTGCATCACAATTCGGCCACCTGCAAGAGTGGCTTTAGGAAATCTTGGCCCTAGGGCTGTAGGAGATAGAGGATTCTATTAGGGAAGTCACATATTTTGGGCCCCTTCTGCAGATCTTGAGCTGGAAATTTGCCCTGATTTCATCATTTTCTTTCTCTAAGTCTTCCAGAGCATTTAGAAACAACCAACCAAACCACTCCCAGAAACAAATTTGATATTAGTCAAGGTTCAATCAAAGAAGCAGAAACCACTATGAGCAATTCTAGATCATTATATCATAATAAGGAGTTTTTTACAGAAATCTGACCTTTTGCAATTGTGCGAGTTCATGTGTCACTGTCGCAGTTGTATTGATATGTTGTATAGATGTTATTTATATATGTGTTTTACATATACACATATATACCTGCATGTATATATACATATCTAAGTGTATAGAGGATGTAGAAAATACATAAGATGTAAATGCATAGAAAACATGTACAAATATGTGGATGTATACATAAATACACACACGCGCAAGTACGTAGAAAGTCTGTGGCTTCTGGAAAAAGAGCAGACCAAGAGAACCCGAAACTCTCCCACTATAAATTCTGAGGAAAGCTAAATAAAATGTTTAAAAATTCTTTGAGGGGTGCCAGGGTGGCTCAGTGGGTTAAGCCTCTGTCTTCAGCTCAGGTCATGATCTCAGGGTTCTGGGATCAAGCCCTGCATTGGGCTCTCTGCTCAGCAGGGAGCCTGCTTCCCCCTCTCTCTGCCTGCCTCTGCCTACTTGTGATCTCTCTCTCTCTCTCTCTGGCAAATAAATAAATAAATAAATAAATCATTAAAAAAATAAAAATTCTTTGAAATTTATATCTGAGCCTATAAGGAAAAAAAAGGTGGGGGGGATCCCTAGATTCCAGAAATAAAGAGGGAACTGAAAACCAGATCAGTAAGCTTAGAAATGGACATCGGCTGCCCTTGGGGTGCAGATTATGGGTTCCTGCAACCAGGGCCTTGGGCTTGTAGGACTAGTGCATGTGAAGTGAGCTAGAGTTTACATGGTGCAGAGAGTAAACTTGATCTATCTGAAAAAGCCAAGACATTCAGAGGCTGACACTGTAATCTCAGTGAAAGGACAAAAAGGAAAAAAAAATCTACTCTAAAAGGAAACTTTTCTGTTTCTATATGGTTCTTGGAGAAAAAAAAAACTCTGACCTGAGAAAATGAAACTACAGACATATGCCTTGCATAGGCTTGATATCCAAATTTATATTGCCCACATGGTCCAGGAATTCAAAATGCACAATAAATGATGTAAAACTTAGTGATAAATTGTCAAGCAGTGATATAAATAATAATAGCACCAAAAAAAAATGATGACTACTGTAGGGATGTAATTTCAAGGTGGAATTAAAGTAGAAGGTAATGATGATATGTAGGAGAGTTTACTGACTTAAAAGTTCTAGTGTCTTCTATCATGTTTGGGGAAGTTAGAAATATTGGTTAAATTTAGATTTTGTGGATTAATCATGTATGTAGAATTTTAAGAGTAATTCTCAAAATATAGAAATTTTAAAAAAAACTTCAAACACAGTAGGAAGCAAAGAGGAAGTAGAAAATATGGTAAATCCAGAAGAATTTAGGAAAAGCAAAAGTAGCAATGAAATGGGTCATCAGGAAGCACAATATAAAATTATAGAAATAGACCCAGCCAAATAGATCAAGAATCGTGATAAATGTAAATGGGCTAAATTCATAAGTTCAAATACAGAGGCTCAGATTATATTTAAAACCCCCCATGATTCAGGGGTGCCTGGGTGGCTCAGTGGGTTAAGCCTCTGCCTTCAGCTCAGATCATGATCCCAGAGTCCTGGGATCCAGCCCCACGTCGGGCTCTCTGCTCAGCAGGGTCTGCTTCCCCCTCTCTCTGCCTGCCTCTTTGCCTACTTGTGATCTCTCTCTGCCAAATAAATAAATAAAATCTTTGAAGAAAACAACAACAACTACAAGAAAAACAAACCCCATGATTCTATAACCTAGATATATGATGGCTTCAAAGTACATAAATACAGTGTCACAAAAAGTTGAAAATAAAATACCAGTGAAAGTGACACCATGAAAACACTAATACCAGGAAAGCCTAGTATCAAATAAAACAGACTTTAAAAATACCCCCCTCAACACACACACATTATTATAAATGACAGTTATTAAAAGCAATTTCTAAAAAAGAACAATTTTGAGAAAGGTATTACAACACAGTGTCATAGTATATAAACCCCAAATTGAAGAACTCCAAAGAGTAACTGATAAATCAGCAATCACACAGTAGGAAATTTTATCACATATATTGCTTAGAATTTGATAGCTCAAGAAGATAAAAATCAAGTTAGGACATAGGAATTCTGACTAATACAGTAGTATAGTAGATCTGATGAACTTTTATAAAACCCTATATCCATCAATTAGAAAATATATGTTGATCTTAAGGGCAATTGTAGCATTTAGGAAAGTTGATTATTTGGAGTGCATTGATTAGGGGTGGATCTCGGGGATCAGTTGTTTTAAAGCTCCCTAAGAGATTCTAATGTGAGTTGGGGTTGAGAAACACTATAAAACAATTAAAAATGAATGCACCAAGTGCTCATCAAAGTAAGTGTAATCTTATTCCCCTTCACCTATTTCACCCATCCTCCACCCGCCTCCTCTCTGGCAATCACCAGTTTGTTCTTTATATTTAAGAGTGTTTTTTGTCTCTTTTTTTCTTTGTTCATTTGTTTTGATTCTTAAATTCCAGATATGAGTGAAATTATATGGTATTTATCTTTCTCTGAGTATTTCACTTAGCATTATACCCTCTAGATCCATCTACATTGTTACAAATGGCAAGATTTCATTCTTTTCTTATGGCTGAGTAATATTGCATTATGAATATATACATCGCATCTTTATCCATTCCTCTGTTGTTGAACACTTGGATTGTTTCCATATTTTGATTATAGTAAATAATGCTGCAATAAAAATAGGGGTAAATATATCTTTTCAAATTAGTTTCAAAATAGTGTCTGTTCACTATATTGTGCATCTGAAACTAAGATACCACTGTACGTTAATTATATTGGAATTTTAAAAATAAATGAATGAAAATTCTGAAAAAAAAAATGAATGCACTGGGGTGCCTGGGTGGCTCAGTTGGTTAAACAAATGACTTCAGCTCAGGTCATGATCTCAGGGTCCTGGGATTGAGCCCCATGTTGGGCTCTGTGTTCAGTGGAGAGTCTGGCTATCCCTCTGCCCCTCTCACCACTCATGTTCTCTCTTTCTTTCTCAAACAAATGAATAAAATCTGGGGAAAGAAAAGGAATGCATTTTTTTTCATATATTGATAATGGATACATCTCGTGAAGCTCATGTTAAGGAAAAAATCCAGTTATAAAAGGATCACATACTATGTTTATGTCATTTGAAAACACAGAACAATGGTTATGTTATTTCTAAAAAATAAATTTAACAAATATAGTAAAGTATCAAGATGTTTAAATCTGATCATAGGTGTGTGGATAGCTGTTACATGAGTTTTGTACTTTTGTATATTTGAAATGTTTCATATTTTAAAAATTGAACAAAAAATAAATTTACAGATGAATTAGATTCATGTCCATGGGTAACTCAAAGTCAGGTTATTGACCAAGGAAGAAGTGGTAACAGGCCTTTTTTTCATAGTATTTTATAGAATGACATTATCTTGGTGATTCTACAATGAACCTAGATTTTTCAGACTCAAAATTTTGATTTGATAGCAAATCAATTCACAGTGAAAAAAGCATTCAGCGACCTTAATATTCCTGGTGTTGGACACCTTCTCAGGCTTATACAATGTTGGAATAAAAGTCCTAAGGGGGGGCACCTGGGTGGCTCAGTGGTTAAGCCTCTGCCTTCAGCTCAGGTAATGATCTCAGGGTCCTGGGATCAAGTCCCGCATCGGGCTCTCTGCTCGGCAGGGAGCCTGCTTCTTCCTCTCTCTCTCTCTCTGCTTGCCTCTCTGCCTGCTTGTGATCTCTGTCAAATAAATAAAATCTTAAAAAAAAAAAAAAAGTCCTAAGGGGAAGTTTGTTCAATGCATACCGGATCGGACTAAGTAGAATTGTTTAAACAATGATTTTGTTTAACAGCATCAGGCTCTGATAACACCTGAGGCAGCTGTCTCATAATTGGGTTGACCTTGGCAATGTGATTGGAAATTCTCTAAGTCCGTTTGCAAAGTTTGTCTCTCCTCTGGAGAGAGCTGGATGGGCAGAGTCTACATTTGACTTTGTGAATGTCATTTTTAAGGTATTCAAGACTGAACAATACTTCCCCATTCCTTTCACTTCCAAGTATCTTTAGATTGATTGATAGAGGTTCTAGTCTGCAAACACTTGAGACATTCTGTCTCCTTATGGTAACTTTCCATTTCTTAGCTTTAATCAAATTTGGGTTGGTTTCATAATTTTGCTCCAAGTATCATCTTGTTCTTTTATTTCCAAAGAACTTCAGGGATAACACTGGACTGTATGTCCCAAGGGATGACACGGTGACCATAGCACTTTCCTGCTTAAAGTATTTCTATGCCTCCCTCTTTCGGGTTAAGGCTCAGGCTCCCCACAATGGCAGGACCTGGTTCCTGCCTATAGCTAGTCTTCTCTGTCCTTTTTGGTCTAGCACAATACACTCAGCAATGTTGCAACAATGCCCTGCTTCCTGTTTCCCATATACTGAGCTATTTCTCTCCTCTGCCTTGGCTCCACCTGCCTAGAGTGCTAACCCATTCCCTGCTCTCTTCACTTGCTAGATGAGACCTATTGTGCACTACTCACTTGGGTGTTACCTTCACTAGGGAGCCTCTGCTACCCTCCACACCTCCCGTCTTGAACTCAGCACCCTCCCCCCGGACCCCAAAGCCTCTTTTACAGACTTCAGTCTTGGCACTCAGCACACAGTGTTTGAAAATTTCTGTTTATGTCTGTCTACCCAACTGGATTGGTTGCTCCAACAAATGCAAGAACCATGTCATTTTAGTTGTCTGTCTTGTAATGTCTTTAATGCTGGTCACTGACTGTCTCTAGTTCTCTGCTTCATGGTAGGATCGTACTTATGCTCCTTCTGGAGCCATGTGACTGGTTTTGGCCAATGAACGATCTGTGAAAGTGATTTGTGTAAGTCCTTGGTCAGAAAAGTGAATTTTAAGTGGGAAAGCTTCTAGAATACTCCGGCTGACTGGCAATATACTGGTACTGACTGCTCTGTCAACCTAGTCCCAGAGTGAGGATGATGAAGATGGTGAACAGATAGATCCCTAGACAACCTATGGAGCACATTTATTGTGAATATAAAATAAACTTTCTCTGTTTTAAACCACTATGATGTGGGCTTGTGTGATATCACAATATGAGCAAGTCCATCCCAACTGATACATATCCCCAGTGTTTGGCATGGCACTGGCACCTGTAGGTGCTTAATAAATGTTTACTGAAAAAAAAACTCGACAACGCTAGGAGAAAATTTAATCAGAGTGTTTGTGAAAGTACCAGGCATCTGGTAGGCACTTATTAAATATTAACTGGATCTAAGGAAGACATCTAT
The DNA here is from genome assembly GCF_902655055.1 of Lutra lutra. Taxonomy (NCBI): domain Eukaryota; kingdom Metazoa; phylum Chordata; class Mammalia; order Carnivora; family Mustelidae; genus Lutra; species Lutra lutra. The sequence continues at coordinate 58,486,319 of NC_062284.1, forward strand.
ATTTTGGGTTTCTTTTTAAATAGTTTCTTCAATTGTGTGTGAGAATAAGTGTCTGCTGGAATAAAAATTAATTACTAAGTTAGAAACAGTCATCAGGAAGAAAAAGAATATCATTTATAGCCAAAGATGAAAAGTGCTTAGAGAACACATTTCGCAAGTAGAATATTTCATATCCCAAATTAAACAAGCATCCTATTAAAAAAGAGTCAGCATTTGATATTCTGTCCTAGGTCTCTTGTACTCTTGGCAGGAGTTTATAATTTGTTTGATAATTATTCATTTAGCTTTTCACTGCCCTTTCCAGATTCTACAGGTTTTTCTCAGGTAGAAAAAGACACATTTATTATCAGCAGTGGGGGGTGGGAGGGAGAAGGGGGTAAAGCATGGGAAATGTTTATTTTGAATCATTTTCTTGGCTTCTCTCCTTGTTGTTGCTGCTTGCAAGAGCAGCATGGCAGCTAAAACTGATTTTTGATAGCCGAACAAGTAAAATTAATAAATAAGCAGCCACTAATGTTTACTGAGAATGTGATAATGTTCTAAGAATTCACAGAGTGCAAAACAGAAATAAAACTCCCACAAAAAACTTAGAAAGTGCCTAGATAAACTTTGCACAAGAAGCCACTTGCAAAGGTACAAGGGATCTTTATTGATTTGTGCTGGTCAAAGGCCAGGTGTCTGTGTTAGCAGGTGTGAACATGTATTTTCCTTCTGTGCAAAGAAGAGTGCTTGTATATGTTAACTAGTAATCTTCACACTGCTTTTCTCTTCCAGGAAGAAGGGCTGCAAGTTCCTGGGAAAATAAGAATGGTGCTCCAAATCTCAGACAGTTTGCGGAAAAAGAAAGGAAGATGGTTTTTGAGCACATGAAAATGTTTAAGGCCTTACTTTTAATAACAGAAATACACACAAAACTTCACTGGAATACAATATTCTTACCTATCAGATTGACAGAAACGTAAAAGATTGACAATATATTTTGTTGGTGAGGCTGTGGTGAAAGAGGCAATCTAATACATTGCTAGGGGAATGCAAGATAGTGCAGATCCCATGGATGGGAATTGGACATATTCAGTAAAATTACATATGCATTTGCCCTTTGATCCAGTAATCTAACTTTTGGGAATTTATCCAATAATATGTTGGAAAAGTACAAAAAAGCCTTTTATATATGACTATACACTGTAGAATTTTTTATAATAGTAAAAGATTGGAAACAATTGAATAAACAATGGAAAGCTCTCCCAGTGGAATACTATGCAGTTATAAACAGGAAGGTAATCTCTATATACTGCTAAGAGTTATCAGCTCAGTAAGATATTTAGTAAAAAAAAAAAAAAATTAGATGGCAAGGTATAATAGTATTCTAACATTTATCTAAGAAAGTGTGATATGAGTATATGTGCATATACTTGCTGATAATTAAAGAACCATAAAATAAATAAAATAATTACTTAAAGGAATAAGAAGGAGGAGGATAAAGAGGATAGAGACAAAGTTAGACTTTTCTGAATGTACTTTGTTTCATAGATATAACATTGGTACAATGTAAATGTCTTATATAATGGTAAAAAATTAAATCAAAATTAAAGAAGCAATTCCTTGAAATAAAAAACTTGTTATGTGAATATATTATGTGACTATATTATAGCCCTAGTGTGATAAACTGTGAGGATAAAAAGAACTGCAAAAAAACCCCAAAACAACAAACAAACAACTTAATGATGGCATGGTCTGTCATGAAATGGCAGTTTCCTGAAATGGTTACTTATATTATAGTATAAAGCAAATAACTGATTATGTTAGATTAGAAACTGAGATTTGCCACGTAAGAGGAGAAAGGATACACAATCACAGAAGCAAAGACTTGTAATCCTACAGTTGAATTCACAATAAGAGTATGAATTTATGATATATTAAAAAAATACTTTTTGCCTGGTTCTGTCAACCCAATAGCAGTAAACTCCCCTTGTGTCCAGACTATAGCATCTAAAGGACATTTTCCAGTAAAAAGAACCAGGGCTCTTTGGAGAAGTGGATGTTCCAGGTCTAAAGGCAGCAAATGGGCAAGAGGAACCTGGATATCTTGTCATATTAGATCACAGGGAAGTTATCAAAGACTATTAGGCTTGTGTCAAACTTTCTCAGGAGCCAACTAAAGCTAATCGGTCATCTTTGGGGGATGCCGAAGGACCAAGGCAGTGCCCTGAATTATTCACGGTAGAAGGAGAAAGTCAAGCATTTATCTTTCCTTTTACGTGACAACTCCTCTCAGGGTAAGCAAGTAGTTAATGAGAAGAATTTTTCTCTTTACAGGAGTATTACAGCTAATAAGGAAGAACGGCAGAATCGGGATAGCACTATTTTACAACTCCTAATTGAAATAATAGATCTAGGTATCAGCCATCAATAGCTCCTAATAGCACTAAGAGAGAGACAGCCAGTGGATGCACACAAGTGAAGTATTCTCATAAAAAGATTAAATCTGAATCGAACTCAGCTTCTAGATCGATAATCAATTTACATAGGAAGTTGAATAGACAAAACTGAAACAAAACGGTGAGAATAGTCAGCCAAATCCAGAAAGTGAGACTCCAAGGTCAAACAAACCAGTTTATTCAACAAATACATTTTTTTTTAAAAGGCCATATATAGATGAAAATAGCCCTAAGGTGACTATCAAACAGATGCTACCATACTCTGTTTAGAGCCTAATTTGGATGAATCAAAATGAACAAGAATAAAAATTATGTGCAAATCTAGTCTTCAAATTTTCCTGGTCATCTTATGAAAGGGAACATGGTCTGGATATTTGGTGATTTTAAAGAACTGTTCATTTTTGGAGGTAAAACACCGACATGATGGTTAATTTTAAACCTTAGTCCCTAAGGTTTTCGGAAGTTTATACTGAAGTCTTTGTGGATAAAGTGATATGATGTCTGTGATTTCCTTCAGAATAGTCCTAAGTATGAGTATGTCGGAGGGGCAGGGGGAAGACTGGCAGTGGATGGAGTTATAGATAAAATAAGAGGGACAATGAGTTCATGCTGTTGTTGCTGAGTGTTTCTGTGTGGTTTGTTATGTTGAGTATTTCTGGACTGTAGTTGCTCAAGACAAGGCCTGGCAAATTGTAACCACGCAGAGGATGGGTCTCTGAGGGGATCTGGGGCTTGGACATTCTGGAGTTCTGGGAGACAGTGTAGAGTAAGTTCCTTTGCGGATCCTAGATAGTCCATGTGTGGAAAAACAAGAGAAGACATTTTTTTTTCCCCCGAAATCATAGCAGCAGACTATCCACATTATTCTGTACCTTACGTTTTATCACTTAATAACATCTCTTGGTAATTGTTCCATATCAGTGCCCAGAGAGCTTCCTCATTCTGGTTTTTTTTTTTTTCTTGTAACTGTTCTGTTTTCCACTAATGGTTATGCCATATTATATTTAACCCACTCTTTACTGATATCTGTTCCCATTTGTTTTTTCATTTTGAGTGCAGTATTTAAGAACTCATTCCCTTAGGACGCAGGAAGGGTTTTATTTCCCACAAGGGGCTCCATGGCACCAGTTACTTGCTCAGCTGTCAGAAACAAATCAAGACACTCTTGTGACAGTTGCAACCCCCCACCTCACCCCACCATCGCAGGAGTACACACCACGACTCTCACACAATAACAATTAAATCAACTTATTTTTGAGTAAGCACCTTAGGGGACACACCCCTCGAGTGTGGGTTTAGTTTGGTTTGCCTGGGGTGTGTGTCGGGTGGGTGGGGCAGGATGGTGAGTTCTTTTTTATTGTTGTTTGTTATGTTTGAATTTAGACCTTCTTTACTAGCTGGGGCCAGAGTCTTCAAGCTTCCAACAGGAGTTTTAGAGCCCCTGAACCTTCAGAGAATGATAGCAAAGCTCTTGGCAGGTGTAAGAGAGTCAAAGGAAGTGCTTTTACATGGGGCTGCTTGGAAATGGGGCAAGTAGCTAGGTTAAAAAAAAGTGCAAAAGCAGAAAATGGCCCAGGGTATTTTTAAACCTCTTACAAATAGGAGCAAAGCCCAAATTTAACACCGGCTCGTTGTTTAATGTGGCTTTCTCTTTCACCCACCTTCTCTTCAAAGGGATAGTTTTTTCCTCTCTCTGCTGCAATATATATGGGCTCAGGTAGTAACTACTGAACTCCAAGGGGCAGAGCAAGTGAACACTTGTGAGAACTTCGCTCAGAAAGCAAAGGAAGCTGAAGTTAAAACCACACCTCCTTCCCCTCCAGGTGACAAAGATAACCTTCCCCGGCCTGGCCTCAACGCTCCGGCAGTGAGCACGCTGAAGCGAAGGGCAAGAAAGAGAAAGCAGAACTGGGGGTCCTGCCCACCTGCCCAGTTCACTTACTCCTCTGTCTCCTGGCCTCTCCAGTTCTCCACTCCCCGCCAGAGCAGGCCCAGCACAGAGAACTGCCAGGGGAATTTGCTGTCTCTGTCTGAAGTACTTCTCCAAGTCCCTTGACCATGTCTTCTCTTCTCTCAAAGTAGCTCTCAGAAAGGGTGTGATAAAAATGTATTCTCATTACAGTATAGAAAGACACCGTAGAGGCATCTATGCTATAGATAATTAATGAGCTTTTATGTGCCATTCCTTCCGGGGATACTCTTAACCTTAAGACAAATGACTCTGTGGGGCATGGCAGGCATCTGAGATTCATGAATGGGAGACGGTGTGGGAGAGGATCTTCTGCCTCTAAAATTGTATGAATGGCTACCTACACATGTACGCAGAAACATAGCAGTCTACAGCCCTAAACACATTTAAGGCATGCATAAACCCTCCCTGTTAAGTGACCTGTATTCCTACACTCCTGTGCACAAAGGCAAAGGACCCTTGATCCGAGTGAAACTGGTGCAGAGGTGCCAGGACCATGGCCCAGGCCATCGAGCCCGTCCAGCTGTGGCCGGCTGGCTCGCTGTAGCCTCCAGGCCTTGAGGTTTATATAGTATGAAGCTCCGTCAAGGAGCTTAGGTCAGAAGCTTGGTGATACTCTCAACATAAAAACATTCATCCATTTCATTATTCACTTATTCACATTCAGCATTTTGGTGGCCCAAAGCATAGGATCTGAAACTCTGCCCTGTGTCGGCCTCTGTGTTCTGGGACCCTCCGGCTGGAACAGAAGCCGTGCAGGGTATACTCAGACTTGTCCTGCTGATTAATTCATAAAATCGACAACTCCCTGGCTTTAATCCCTGAAACGAAGTAACTTCAAGGGCGGGAGTGAGAAGGTACTCAGACTGAAAATATATGCAAAGCAGCATGCAGATGAGAAGGCCCAGCAGATTTCAAGTAAGTAAGTAACCCTCCTGTGCGTTCTCCTCTGCCCTTGTCTGGGAGCCACTTTGTTGCAGCCTGGTGTTCTGTGCTGTCAAAACCCCAACCTTAAAACTATTGGCTTGGTGATTAGACTCTGGGTTTTGGGGTCAGGAAGTGAGGTCGGGGAGGGGGGTGGAGTTTTTCTGTGGCTGTCTGAGCAACCTTAGAAGAACTCTTTGATCTTTGCAGCCTTCAGAAATGATAACCACCTCCAGTGGGCCTTTGGTAGGTGATAGGCCATGGTGGGGGTAAATTTCTACCTTCTTTGAAGAATGTGGGACTGGGTCAGCGAATTGAAATTCAGAGGGGCTGCTCTGAAAGGGGGCCAAGCACCAAAGGCCAGATAAGTATCTGAGGGTAACAACTGAGGGGCAGGGTTCACCCCTTCACAAGCTAGCTCCTCCCTAGGTTCTGACAGATTCTGGAAGTGTGCTCTAGTGACCTGACTTTAAACCATCCAGGATCCTTGAAATTCTCACTGTGAAGATCAAGAGACCATGAAATCTTCAGGAGAAATCTGTAGACAGATGTTAGAATGATGTCACTGAGTGTCAAGGTTGTCCAACAGGAGTTTTTTACTCTCTAGCCATTCTGACAGAGGGAAATGCATCCAAGAGATTTCTATTTTCTGAGACCCATCTAAGGAAAACAGTAGATCAAGTCAAATCTCTTCATAAGAAGGGAGAATAAAAGCCCCTCTTTCCTAAAACCCGATGGTGGGCTGACAGGCACTCTCCCCACCCACATTACACAAGAAGCCCATCCTTAAAACGCAAATAAACACAAGGGCCTGTAATTTCCTTATTTCAGGAGAAGATTATGGCGATGTCTCCGATGTCTCCGAGTGATAGAGTCAGCATGCAAATAGGAATAACGTCTAAGCAGGATAATCTGGGCGGTACTTCTGAGAAAAGGACATACAGGGAAACAGGAAACCTTCCTTTCAAGGAGAAAGAGCTGGGGAAGGACCCATCAGTAGGACTGAGAGGGCCTCTGAGCCTCAGAGAGGAGAACCATGCAGTAGAATTCCTAGAGAGGAGCTCTTCAGGACTTGGTGAAGCAGGGGGAACACTCCTTTCAATCCCTAGCCAAGGAGGGTTTTCTAAGGAAAAAACTTGCTCCTCTAGACACTAAAGGGAGTTGACAGCATAGTCCACATGGGACTGGAAGATAGATCAGGATTTGAATAAAGAAACTGCAAACCTAAAGATAAGGTTCCAGACAGCTCCATTCAACAGAAATACAATGTGAGCTACGTATATAAGTTTATATAGTCTAGGGGCCACATTTAAAAAAGGAAGAAGTAGGTAAAATTAATTTTATGAATGTATTATTACTTAGCTCAATATACCCAAAATATTACCATTAACATATAACCAATATAAGTTATGCTTGAGATATTTTACACTAATTTTAATGTTGAGTTAATTAAAATTAGTTCAAATAGAAAATTTGGCTCCTCATACATTTCAAGTACTCAACCGCCCATGTGACTAGTGGCTACCATGTTGGACAGTGCAAGTCTAGAACAAGGGCCCTCAAATTATGGAAACTTGTAGCACTTTAAATTTGGATCTAGAAAATGGAATTAGATGAAAATCTATGTTTTTCCCGAACTTCAGAGTTTGTTTTCTCTTGTGAAATTTAGTTGTGTATGGTTGAACAACCACAGTTGGGACTGTGGTGTCCAAGGTGGAAAGACTGTCCTTTAGGTGACTCTAAGAATGTAGGAAAGGGTCAGAAACGTAGTTGTCTTTACTAGTCGGGATAGACTAAACACTGGTGGCTTCACCCAACAAAAGCTGGGTATGCATCCAACCTGGGCTGGTAAAAGAGGGATTTGGAGGGATGTGGAGACTGCTCTGCAGGCTTGCTCCTGATCCAATCTGGCAGAGCGTTTTGCTGTCTGGAACACTGGTGGTCACCACAGTTGAGGAGAAAAGTGCTCTGAACAGGCTCACAACTAAATGATGGACCCAGAATTGACGTGAGTTGCTTCCCCTCATTGGCTAGAACCAGTGTCATGGTTACACCCAATCCCAAAGTGACCAGGAAATGCAATTCTGCAATGTACCCAAAAGTCAAGCAGAGAGGTGGACAACTTGGTGAACAGGACTTGTGACTATCTTTTTGACCTTGGCTTGTTGTTGTGAAATAAACTCAGATTATATCCAGGGATAGGAGCTCGATGTTGAGCTCTGTGGAGGGGAAGGTCCAGAAAGACACATTTTCAGGCAGGGGAGGTTCAAATAGGAGACAAGGGAGCAGTTACTTTTTTTTTTTTTTTTCTTTTTCTTACCTCTGACAAGAAATCAGAGATTCAGCTTCTTAATTGCCCTGGGACAAGAGCAACAGTCTGCTCAGATACCAGAAATGGTCACGAAGCAAAAGTAAACACAAAGGCATTGCCTGTGATTGGAGAGCAAATTCATCCCAAGCACTAAACAATAAAAAAATAACCAAGTTCAGATATATTTTCAAAGGTAGTATGCTGACATTAATTAGGGGAAAGGAGATCATTTAAAATGGAAAATATTGCTTTGTTTATTTTTGAATTGCAGAATCATCATCTTTGCAGCAGGAAGTCTTTTTTAAAAAATTATTTTTATTAACATATAATGTATTATTTGCCTCAGGGGTACAGTCTGTGAATCGTCAGACTTACACATTTCACAGCACTCACCATAGCACATACTCTACCCAGTGTCCATAACCCAGCCACCATTTCTCTACCCCTCACCCCCCAGCAACCCTCAGTTTGTTCTGTGAGATTAAGAGTCTCTTATGGTTTGTCTCCCTCCTGATCCCATCTCATTTCATTTTTAACTTCCCTACTCCCCAAGCCAAGCCCCCTGCCCTGCCTCTCAAATTCCTCATATGAGAGAGATCATATGATAATTGTCTTTCTCTGATAGACTTATTTCACTCAGCATAATACCCTCTTGTTCCATCCACGTTGTTGCAAATGGCAAGATTTCATTTCTTTTGATGGTGCAGCAGGATGTCTTAACCTCATTTTACAGATTAGAAAATCAGGTAAAAGAGGTTAGAGGCATTGCATGAGATTGGTACATTGTAAGTCATTGGCCTGGTTGGCATTTAGTGCTGAACTTCTAATTCCCTGATTAATGATTTTTTTTATCTTGGTGACATAATTTACATATTCGCGTAATTGGCGGGTCCTCATTATTTCCTTCCTTTCTCTTCATTTCTAGCTCTGTCTTCACGTTTCAGTAGATGGGAGATAGATGTGAGCTTCATGAGTTCAAGGACAAAAAATTCTCCTATTTAATTAACATTTCTCTTTGTGGACAAAAAACATAAGGGACCAGTTTTGGACCTGATTTTATGGTCTCTCTCTACCACCACCTCCACCCACCATTCATATGTCAAAGCCCTAACCCCCAATGTAGCTATAACTGGAGATGGGGCCTTTAAAGAGATAAATAAGGTCAAATGGGGTTATAAGGGTGAGGCCCTAATCCTGTAGGACTAGTGTCCTCCTAAGAGGAAGAACTCTCTGTCCACACAGAGGAACAGGCACATTTAAGTCTCTAGTGTTTTGTTATGACAACCCATGCTGACTAATACAGAGTCCACCCCATAATTCTCTCTTCTAGTGATACAGAATGTCTTACTAGGGTAGAGTGAACAGGATATTTCACTGATGTGTTCAGTTGCAACCTGAATTCAACCAGGCCTACATTTGTGGTTGGCACCCTACTGAGTGCTAAAGGGAACAGGAAGCATAAGACACTGTCTTCCAGAAGTGTAGAGGTAGAGACACAGAGATCACCACAGGACAAATCCCTGTGGTCTAAAAACAATACTGTGAGTCCAGGAAAATGAATTCTGACTGGGAAGTGGAAAAGCTTCCATAGAGGAGATAGCAGTGGTTGGGTAGGCCTTCTTCCCTCAACACTCCCATCTCAAATTGTCCTTTCAATTTGGTTTATTTGTACAGCATCCACATGTACATACCATTTCTTAGTGAAATCAATAAGAAAGTGTTTATTAAAGAGAAAGAAACTAGCATTTATTGAGCACCACCTATGTATAAAGCCCTTACAGATTTTATTTCATAGAGACCTACAATAGCTCAATTTTGTATTTTTTTAAAAAGATTTATTTATTTGAGAGAGAGAAAGAACATGAGCAGGGCAGGGGAAGAGGGAGTGGGGGTTAAGCAGACTCCCTGTCGGGGCTGGAGCCCCTGATGGGCAGAGCCGTCCATTTCACAACCTTGAGATTGTGACCTGAGCTGAAATCAAGAGTCAGGTGCTTAACCGATTTTGTGGGTTTTTTTGCCCACTTTCAGCTGAGAAAACAGACTTAAGGTGATTTGTCTGAAAAGGATAAGCTTCTTAGTGATAGAGCTCAGATTTGAACCCACATCTGTCTGACACCAAGAACCCCAGCATATTGTCCCTATAAAGTAAAAAATGTTGCTGCTAAATATGTCATAAATATTTCTCAAAGGTCAGTTATTTGGTGGACTTGACATTTCATTTTACCTATAGGTTTATTTATCTTCTTAAATTTAGATGTTCTTGCCACTGTGCTTTTCCACTGATGTATCCTAGGTGCCTTTATTAGTGCCTGGCACATAGTACTAAATACTTGTTGAATAAATAATTGTTTTTAGTTTTTTAAAAAAAGATGTAAAATGTAGCTTTTGGAACCATAAATAGATACTAGTTCAACTGATCCCTTTACTTGATTGAAACGTAAGGAGGTAGGATTTTTGAGGATCGAGTTTGATGCAGAGGTTCTTTTCAGGCTGATGAAAGTTTTCGAACTTCTGGAATTTGGGGAGCTAGAGATTTGAGGAGATAACCAACAGGCACCCGGCAAAGCTAGCCTAGAGATCAAGACAGATCTCTGGGGCTATTTTTTTTTTTTAAGATTTATTTATTTATTTTAGACAGAGAGGGCGCAGGGAGAGGGGCAGAGAGAGTCTTAGGCAGACTCCGTGCTGAGCTAGAGCCCTAAGTAAGGCTGGATCTCACCACACTGAGATCATGACCTGAGCCAAAATCCAGACCCCCCCTACCTAACCAACTAAGCCACCCAGATGCCCCTGTGGGGCTGTCTTTATAGGAGACAGTTGAGGTTATGGAAGGACAGAGTTGAGGGAGAATTGTAGGGCGAGGCTGGAATTCAAAGTCTAGTTATTCTGACTTCCTGTTACTAGGAGGCAGGTATGTTCCAAACCAAACTATTGTGCTTTCATTCCCCTGCAGTATCAGCCCCTAATCAGTCACATCTTCTATCTCACGTTCTTTTCTTTATGGCCCTGTTGACACTTTTTTCCCTTTTCTGGACTTAACTTTTATATGCGGCCCCATTCTTCAAATCCGATTTCTGTGAAACTCTCCCTGACTTTGGCTCCAGATGATTTATCTTCTGAGTTTCCACCACTTCACTATTTTTTTTAAAAAGATCTTATTTATTTATTTGTCAGAGCGAGCACAAGCAGGCCGAGTGGCAGGCAGAGGCAGAGAGAGAAGCAGGGTCCCCGCTGGACAAGGAGCACACTGCGGGACTCGATGCCAGAACTCTGGGATCGTGACCTGAGATGAAGGCAGCGAGCGGCTTAACCGACTGAGCCACCCAGGCGTCCCTCCACCACTTCACTATTAATCCAGTGATCTCTGCTTTTCTGATTGCACATCCCTACCAATAGAGTGTTTCTGAACGTATCTTCTGATAACGTCCACTTACTGATTCTTTAAACTATATACAGGCAACTGCTCTAAAACATTTTACAGAAATGAGAGAAATTTTAAAAGATGAGCTAAAAATGAAATAAACAATATTTTAAAATATTATGCTCATTGTTATGTCTTCATGTTCTCATCAACTTATATCTCCAGGGGAAGTATGCCTTTAGCGGTAGGGCTCATAATTAACAATACTGGATGTAAATTGACACTTCAAATACTTCTTCTTTTATAATTTCAAAAATTTGTTGACATCCAGCCAGATCTGAAAAGATCATCCTTAAGTTTATCTCCTATTGAAACTGATGAAGAGCTTGTACCAGAAGAGATGGAAGTGTCAGCCCTGCCATCTTCTTGTAGTTAATTTGTGCTGAAGTTATTTTCAACCCATGGAAATTAACAACAAAAAAATTTCATGGCATTTGTTCACTTCGTGGGAATTCTATTATCCAGTCTTTACTAACCAGTTGATAAATCCATTCAAGTGGGGACACAGAGGTCCATTTGTCACAATTATTGGAAAGCAGAGCAGCCACTGTCAACTCTTCCTCCTTGTGAGAATTCCATTCTTCCCTCATTACCATGACTATCTGGCATAGGGTCTAGGCGAAGATCCTAGGGTCACCCCTCTCTTGCAGTATATGCACCCCCTATTGGGGAACCGTGGCCCTCTCTACATTCCAAAGCACTTGACTACTCGTTGGCTTGAATTCCTCTGTTCCTGTATCCTGCCTCTCTTTAACTTCTCAAATTGTTAATAACTCCTTGGAGGTTGTGATGACCATGTTGTCCATCTCTGCTGATGGACTGGTGACCCTGCACTAATTCTTTCCTTCTTTATCTGTGTCACCTTTTTCATGAAGCTTGAGTCAAGGGGAAACTAGGGTCCTAAGATTATTTGAGTGGCTAGCATTTCTACTGTGATATATGTGAACAAACCACAAGAATCAAGTCAAGTCCCTACACCAACGTCTATTGTTTCTCTCTGAATTCTTCAATTTATATCTTTTTTCAAGGAAGGTACTCCCCCTTAAAAGCCTTGCAAGATCTTCACTTTATAGCTTTTAATTAGAATGTTCTATTCTTATACTCTGTCAATCTCCCCTTCTCCTTTCTCCCCCACTACTTCTCACTCTTTCTGGAGTATAGAATTATCTTACCTGAGGAAGTTTATGAAAAAAAAACAAAAAACAAAAAACAAAAAACAAAAAAACCGCAAAACAACCTGGGAAATTACATTTTATTTAACTTCCCTCCCCAAAATAGTGAGTCAGAAATCACATTTTCTATGTAATCTATTTATAAGTAGCTCTTCTTGGCCTGAGTCTCAGCATTGGTGCCTAACTGAGCGCTTTCATATCTGGTGTGGTGACTGAGGGCAGACTCACCTAACCTTATCGCTATGTGCAATAAACACCATAGACAGTGACTGACAGGAGTTAAAGACCCCTCACCATGGTGACATGGGGTCTTCTCTTGGCTCTTTCTACTCATCATGGCAGATAAATCACTTCACTCGTATTTCAACATAGACAAAATTCCTACTCACTTCATTAGCTTGTTTGGAGGATTGTTCAGAAATGGTATAGTAAACATACTTTGACAAAGTGTAAGATATACATTTGTATACAAGTATACATTGGTCCAAAACCATAAAATGTAATATACCAAGACTGAACCCTAATGGAAACCGTGATCTTTGGGTGAGAATCATCCATTGTAACACCTGTATCAGTCAGGTGGGGGATGCCAAAAATGGGGAGACTCTGCATGTGTGGGGCAGGGATTTGTGGGGTATCTCTGTACTTTCCTTTCAATTTTGTGGTGAACCAAAACTGTTCTCAAAAAGCAAGTCTATTTTAAAAAAGTATAAGGTATGATACAAATGCAGGACGTCATAACACATTTTTTTATCTTCTGCAAATATTCTCCATTCTTCTGCTCTTATAACCCTGGGCAATAGGCAGTACTTAAGTTTCTTCCCGGGAAGAAGCGAGATGAAGGGGAAATTGTTTCTTTTTAAATCAGTGCTTAGAAATGATTTAATGCACAGGAATATCAGTGGTGGCAGAGAGTGGCATTTTAGACTGGATTGAGGACGATATGGGTAAGAGTGGAGAGGGGAGCTCCCTTGATCTTTGTTTTCTCATTTATTCTTTATCCATTAGCCCCTTCTTTCACCATTCCCATGTGCTCACTTACACAGAATACTGGCAGCTTGGGCTAAGGAAATGGCTCTATATCATACTATGTATGTACATGATTCTTTATTCGGTGGTTAGTTCGGCAACATTTATTTAAAAATACCAAGATAAATAAAAAATATTCCCTGTCTACACGGAGTCCCAGTTCATGACTTTTGTAGCCCTTTAAATATAATACATACACTAGTTTATTTTCTCCTCAATGCTATATTTCTATAGAAGTCAAGTTATCAGGTTGAATGTCATACTCCAGGTGTGGCCTGTAGCATGTATAAAGGAGTTAACTGTATCCAGAGACCTTGGGAAATAAAGCTTCTTGTAAATTTCCCCAGTTGTTATTCACTCTTCTCCTTTCATGGTGCCCACATCAACCAAGCTAAGCACCTTCCCCAAGAAATCCCCATTGCATCACTAAGTCAGGAATCCATCAGCATGTACACTCTCCTAAGACGGGCAATGTCTCTCTGGGTTGAGACTATGAAGTGGATGGGAGGGCTGCTTGAAGATCTTCGATTTGTACTTTTTAGTAGGAAATCATTTATATCCACAGAGTTGTAAAGTATGGCATGTGTATTTTCAAAAAACTTGCCTAGTACTGAAACAAGGGTCATTTTATCAAGAAGGGGCAGCTTCTTTTATCATGGAGAAATTAAGGCATAGATGGAGTAAACGATTATCCATTGTGTGAAACTCCTAAGCTGTAGAGGTAAGACTAACATTCTTCCACAGAGATTACTCCATAGTAACAGTCTGCTTCTCATCATGTGTTGCCTGTATATTTTATGCTATGTCATCCATGTCATCTCATATCATGCTGTGTCAGGCTAGTTAATTTCTTGTCATTTTTAATATTCACAAGTATTTATAGAGCACCATTTTATGCAAGGCAGTGTTTTAAGGGAGAGATGGACGTAGTATGTTCTTTTTGTCCAAAGAACTTACAATCTTTTGTTTATGTTTCTATTAATGCTCCCAACTCTGATGCGCCTTCAGCAAAGGTACCCACTCCTGATGGCACAACTGGGGATACTGACACACTGGAGAACCCAAAGCTCAGCAGCAAACATCATGGTGAGTGTCCCATGGCAATGGGGCCAGCGGTGACAGCAAGTGTCTGGAAATGATAGCATCAGCAAAGAACCATAAACAGCATGCCTTCCTTGTATTATCTGAGTCTGGATCTCATCCTTTCTGTCAGTTCTCTGATGTACACAATATCTTTCCAAAAATTTATTATTCTAAGATAGCACTAGCTTCTGTTGAGTGTACCCAAGAACCCTGATATATTTTTCCAAGAAATTATATATATGTATACATATATGCTATATATGTACATATATAATTGTATGTAGCACACACATACTCATATGTGTTTAGAAATATATATGTAAAAATATGATACTCCAAAGAATGATTCTAATATAACTATGTAAATTCCAGATTTCCATGGCCTCTTACACAGAATGCTATCCAAGGGCCACCATTCCATGTTGCTGCCCCTAGTCTTTAGCACTGTCCTCCTTGTCCTCTGTCCCCACCTGATCTGAGTCTTACATCCCCACACTCAAGTGTATTCTTAGTTTACAGGGTCAAATGGAGAGAGAAATGCTACTGAAGGCAGCAACTCATACTACATGAGCTCTGTCCCTCTTCTGGAAGCAAAGCATGGCTGATTTAAATTGTTCTAAAATCGAGCCAGTGGGTAGAGATCCATTATAGCTATTACCAGATATATCTGCCTAGAACATGTCTATTTTGCAAAGAGTTCCAGGGCCATTGTGAAAGGAAAGAGTTTTTAGTCAGCTGGGGAAAGATTTTGACACGAGACTGTCTTAGAAAACC
This sequence comes from Lutra lutra, assembly GCF_902655055.1. Lineage (NCBI taxonomy): Eukaryota > Metazoa > Chordata > Mammalia > Carnivora > Mustelidae > Lutra > Lutra lutra. Next base: position 58,501,440 of record NC_062284.1, read on the forward strand.
ACATAATGGGGTAGAAAAGTAGTGCTTCCTAGAGACAAATCAGAATGCATTATCCATAACAGAAAATGGCTCCAGACTTGAAGTCCGAAAATTCTGGAATTTTCTATGAACCTTAGATTCATCCACTGACACCTACACATCTTGGAATAGGCACCATTAATTTCATATCCCACACAAGGCCTGTTTACACATCCAGAACTTTTGACTAAATCAATAGGCAAAACTGATTTTAACTGAAGTTTCTATAGAATCTTGTTATACTCTATAATAAGAGGGGTTCTCACTCATGGCTGCACATCAGAAACACTGAAGGAGCTTTTCTTTTCTTTTTTTTTTTTTTAATTTTATTTATTTGACAAAGAGAGAGACAGCAAGAGAGGGAACACAGCAGGAGGAGTGGGAGAGAGAGAAGCAGGCTTCCCACTGAGATGGGAGCTGGATGTGGGGCTTGATCCCAAGACCCTGGGATCATGAGCTGAGTCAAAGGCAGATACTTAATGACTGAACTACCCAGGTGCCCCTGAAGGAGCTTTTCTAAATACCAATGCCCAGGTTTAGAGATTCTGATATAATTGGTATTAGTTGAGCGGAGGGAGATTTTTTTTTTTTTTTTTTAAGATTTCCCTAGGAAACTCTAATGTGAGGCCAGATTGGGTACCATTGATATATAAGAATGAAAACATTAACAACAACAAATGGTTGATTCGGTCAAACCTTAAGGCAAGGAGGAAGAAAAGAGGAGATCTTAGGAAAGGAATTTAAAACTCAGAACAACCTTTCAAAGTAGTGTCTTCATAAATCATGACTCTCTTATAATGGGCATGGCAAGAACCAATAGCTAAAATCACAGATCTCCTCCATTCTACAGATAAGAAAAATCTTTGCTTTCTTGTACTTCCCAAAGTGTCCAGTATGGAGCTGTGCTCAGAGCGCTACTTAGCTAATATCAACACTTTGCATTTTCTCCTTCATAGATCCCTTTGCTTCTAGCATTCTTTTCCATTCTCTTACAGAACCCACTCACCTGCTTGTTCCTCAGTGGGCTTTATCTGTGGGTGGACAGACAGCTTAGGGCAAATAAATTGAAATCAGATAGCTTTGGGAAGCCCTGGAGATCTTCAGATGTGTTGAATTTACAGCTATAGTTCTCATCCCTCAAGGAACCCACCATAACAGCAACGTCGGCCGGTACATCTAGACAGCTGGGTTTTTTTGTTTTGTTTTGTTTTTTGGTTTCGGTTTTGGTTTGGTTTTTTTGTTTTGTTTTGGTTTTTGCTTTTTCTCTTCTATTTTTAGTTGGGGGGGTGGGCATTGAGATGGATGCCAGAGCTCTGGACAAATGCTTATAGCCCCATAGTTTGCCTGAATATGTATGCACACATGTGAATGTTTCAAATGTTCGTGAATTCCCATCAAGAACAAAACTATTTAAAAATTGCAACGCTCTCCATTGACACCTCCAGCTGAAGAGCAATTTTATGGCATAATTATAATGCATTGCATAATTTTGAAAAGCTTTTGTTCTCATTGTGATCATCTTCGGAGAGCTCCTTTTTCACCTCCCCCTTTCCACACTGACTGAAGTAAGAATATCCGACCCTTAAAGGCTGTTTTTCCTTCACAGAATAAAAGTGACGCTTTAAGATGAAGTGCACAAGAAGTGATGGGTGGGAGAGAAATTTTGGTACGTGACTCACCTCTTTCTTGCGAAGGCAATTATGACTGTTCTTAGCAACTTTTTCTCCTAGGATTTCATTGGGGAAGAGGGGAAAGGGGACTGTGGAAAAGAATCGTAGTTATCAAAAACCCCTGAAAGAGGTTAAGGTTTACTAGTTTGTTCAATTTTCTCACCTTTAAAATGAGGAAACTAGTCCAGATAACCCTTAAGATTAACTCCTAAATACTAGGATTCTATTTATTCTGTTCTACTCTGATTCTGTTTTTTTTAATTCTATTCTGTTCTGTATTCTGGTAATATAATATGGGAGGGAGCTAAGGAAAAGACTAGAAGCAAAACATCAGATCAACTCTTTATAGACATCCAGAAAATGGAACGTTCTGGTTCACTTTGGATTTGCTGTTTTCATGGGATAAAGGATTTTATAATGGTCATATTTCCAAGTCCCCCAGAAATGCTGCTGATTTTGCTCTAGATGAGAGTGCCCAGTTTTACTATTGGGCCATAACCAAGACCCCTTCAAAGGGAAATAAGAGTAAATAAGAGGAAAGGCTTCAAAATATACGGTCAAGCACGAGGCACCCTATATTGGGACTTGTTTAGCAAGAATAATATAAAAAGAACACCTGAAGCTTCTCTCTTTCTTACTAAGTATGGATTTTTGAAGGAGTTAGTTTGTTGTTGTTGTTTTTCCCCCGCCAGCTGTACCTAGCGTACCGAGAAGGTCATCATAGGGATGGTAAAAACATGAAAGGTACTTGGAACCTCAGGGCCTACCACTGCCTGTTATAAATCATCAAGGCAATACCCACACGCGGCGAAGCATCAGCTGGTGCGGCCAAATCCAAAACGACAACCACCAATTTTTATTTGATTCCTTTCTTCACTTAGTCCTCTTCTTATAATGATTGATAATTTTAGCTGTCCCGGTAGTTACCCCGATCATATGCTAGTGGTTTTATTTCCTGATTTCTTCACTTTGGACAGTATTTGTTTCTTCTTTCTATGAAGGGTAAGCATCAGATGGTTCCTACTGTCTCCCCACTCCCTATGCCTTTTCCAATTTTGGTTACTAACGCTATTGATTTTTATGTTCTTCTCTTTTTTACTTTTGGGACTTAAATCCTGTGACTTTTCCTCTTATTTCATGTTCTATAAAGCCATGTACTTCTTAAATGTTCCCACTCTATCAAATTGTCTGGCCAATCCCTCCATGGGATCTACTGGCTCACTCTTCTGTGGTTAATCCTCACCCACCACTTCCTCCAACACACTGTTTAAAATGTTCTCATCCTCGACCTTAACTAAAATGTAAGTGGTGGCCATTCTTTAATCGTTCTTAGTCCATGCATGCACAACACTAATATTACTTGTTATGTACGGACTTGCCTATATCCTTTATGTTGTATGCTGGTCCTAACTTCCTACCTATCCTGATCAACTAACTGAGGGCAGACATGGTCGTCATTTCTTGTCTGTCCACAGAAGCCCACGCAGACTGAGCTTTGCACCGAAGTGTGCTCAGTACATACTGCTTGATTAAAATAACTAAAGAGACACATTCCCATCTCCCAAATCACTGTTGACAATTTCAAGTGTCAGTCCTAAGTCACAGTTTGGGAAGAAAATGAGATTCTTTCTAGCCTAGGAGAGCACTTCTGTTCACCTTGAGGGAGTGTTAATTAACCGATTTCTAGTGTCTCTACCATCCCTTGAGAGTTAACACCTTCCTCAGCAGCCAACCAAATAGGATGGCATTAAGCTTTGCAAAGATTAAATAAAGGTCAGGTGTTTTCCACACATTGCTTTTTGGATGTGGACTTGTTTTTTGTGCTGTCCGTCCGTTACAAGTTCAGATGGCTCTTTTTTTTAAATAATTTTTTTAAAGATTTTATTGATTTATTTGATAGAGATCCCAAGTAGTCAGAGAGGCAGGCAGAGAGAGGGGAGGAAGCAGGCTCCCTGCAAAGCAGAGAGCCCGATGTGGGGCTCGATCCCAGGACCCTGAGATCATGACCTGAGCCGCCGGCAGAGGCTTTAACCCCATGAGCCACCCAGGCACCCCCGGATGGTTCTTGATTCCTGATCCATTTTTCATTCTGGGTAGATGAAAGTGAGGGGCACAGATCGGAGGGGATATGGACAGAGGAGAGGGCAAACGACTGTCTAATCCTGCTGTGGTTCTCTCCTTGCCATGGTAAGATGGGTGGAGCTGGGGGTGGGCCGGTACTGGAGACACTGGAGGATTAGGGATCTCCTGGGATGTAGCTAGGCATACAAAGGCTTTTAATCTCTCTATTCATTAGCTCTTACCTTTTGATAAGGTTTGTTATGAAGAATTGAAAGTACTACAGAGTCTCCAATGCCTTTTTTAAATCATCAAATCCAGATTAAATTAAATTCTATATAATCCCAAGTCTTTGAACAGTGGCAATCTCTGTGGTTAACGGAAAGCATCCCATTTTCTGACTGTGGTGGATCATAAACTTTACTTATAAACTCTGAAAGGTGTTTCTCCTCCGCCTTATTCTTGTGACCTGCTCCTTGCAGGTTAGCCGTGGACTAAGGTCCACCACTGCTCTGTGGTGACCCCAGCTCAGCATGCTTACAAATGAGGCCTTGCTCTGGTGCACCCTTCAATCATGTCCGCAGTTTAAATGGGAGGGGGGGCAGTGAGCATGGGCAAGCTGCTCACAGAGAAGTTGACCCTTCATGGTAATACAGGAGCCCCTTGCTTGCCTTCCCTGCTTTACCTGAAGGCAGTTACCAAGCCCTGAATGGAATTTTATGGGGCGAATAGATATGGGCTCTAAGTACTATTTTAAAGTTTCTAGGGGGCAGAAGTCAAAGCAGGGGCCTGTCTAGGGCTCAGCCGGTGTGACCACAACTATGGGAAGGGCCCCAAGTGGTTCTCTCCATCCAAGAGGGGCTTCCAAAAACACCCGCAGTATTTTTCCAGAGTCCACGATTGTCATTCAAGAACATTTTCTGGTAAGTGTCAGAGAAAGCGTTATGTGGGAGGCAACATGATAAAGCCTTACTATTGCCTCAGGAAAGCCAAGCACAATCTCCCTTAATGATGAAAAGCCTGTCCCCACCTATGGCTGAGGAAGAGTTTCTAACACATTGTAATACAGAATCACAGAGATGGAAATTGGTATTTATTGGCTTCTAATTTGCTGTCTGTCTGTCTTAATATTTATCTGAAACACAAACACGACAGAGGAAGAGCACCGAAGCCCTCACAAGAATGAGGCCATTTTCCTCAGAGCAGGCTGTCTTTCCTCTGGGCTGCTGTGAAAGGGGTCACAGGGAGGGCGTTAAGAGATCAATGACTTTGGCTCTGTACTTTCTTTTCCCACAGTGATTGCCCCAAATGCCTTAAAAATAATCCCATCTTTTCACATGGAGTGGATTTGCAGGTCTGGAGTTCTTTTTTTTTTTTTTTTAAAGATTTTATTTATTTGACAGAGAGAGATCACAAGCAGACAGAGAGGCAAGCAGAGAGAGAAAGGAGGAAGCAGGCTCCCTGCTGAGCAGAGAGCCCGATGCGGGACTCGATCCCAGGACCCTGAGATCATGACCTGAGCCGAAGGCAGCGGCTTAACCCACTGAGCCACCCAGGCGCCCAGGTCTGGAGTTCTTAAAGCCAATTTTCATTTTTAATCTGGTTTGAGCCCATCTCATTAATCAGTCAAGGCCTCCTTCTCACACTTGCCTTGGGACACAAAGGGAACCCAGTTATGAGCTGTTAATTAGCTATTAGGGGACTGGGAAACTTCCAATGGGTCATTATTCACACTGTTTGAGGCTAATACTTATTTAATTAGAACTATTCCTTTCCTGTCATAAATCCCTAGTTAAAATAAATTTAGCTCAAAACGTCAGCTCAGCTTTAAAAGAAACTGGTGGCTAATTCAAATTCTGACTTTTTATGGGACAAACGCTCAAACAATTGCTGTCCTGCCAAGCACAGTGACTAGGAATCAATCAGAACTCACACATGTGTATATTCGAAGATGGAGAATGCTTGGTGAGGCCAAGAACTTGGCCTCCCCTTGGTTGTGGAATACTCCCCTGTATGTTTTCTTCAGTGTTTTGAAAACTTTGATAAGAACCCAAGATCTGCTTATGGTAGAGAAGAAGGGAGAGGGAGAGGGTAGAATGGCACCGTCCTTCCTCACAGACATTCATATGCTACGCAAACACAGCTTCCTATAAAGTCACGCATTCTGAGAACCAGGATTAGTTGAGGCACTTGAGGAGTGGTGTCCCAACTAATGAAGTTTCTAGATAAACAGGGGTTTGGAAAGAAAGTCTTTTGTTTCCATTACTGAAGTTTGTGGAAAAAAGAGCTTCTCTATTTTCCTCCTGTTTCAGTCATCTATGGCTGTATAGCAAACCACCACACAACTCAGCAGCTTAAAACAACAACCCTTTATTTGTGAGTCATGAATCTGGTAGGGTTCAGCTGGGGGTTTCTTTAGATCTATATGGTGTCTGAGGGGATTCACTTGGCCGTATTTGAAAAGGCTTTCCCTCATGTCTGGCACCTCAGTGCTGCTCCAGAGGGTCTCTCTCTCTCTCTCACTCTCATTATGGTGGGCTTGGGCTTCTTCATAGCATGGTAGTGGCAGGGGAATGGGGTGTGCTGGGCTCTGAGAGACAGTATCCCATGTGGCATTTTGGGAGCTGCAAATCTCTTAAGGTCCAGGATGAAAGTCACCCAATATGACTCCACTGCGTTTTGTTGCTCAAAAGTCTCCTTGGGCAGCCCAGACTCAAGAGAAGGGGGAACTGACCCAGTCTCTCAATGACCTCCCAATGACAAAGAATGTGGAGTCTCTTTAATGCACCTCATGAAACCTGCACCTTCAAAACCCAACTCCTGTTTGTTGACTGAGGACTATGTGGGGGTCTCTTGACCACCATTCAAGATGCGAATGGTGAGTGCAGTCATGTGGTGCAGGAGATGTGACAGACCTCAGCTTCAGTTAAAGTTGCTTTCGGCTGTGAAGAACCAAAAACTTCAATCTGTTAAGGTAGGATGAAAACATGTTTGCTTCTTAGGTAGGAAGTCCTGAGATGTGGGCTCACCGTTGGGTTGGTTGATCCAGTACCTTACTGAGGTCATGAATCTCGTTCTTCTTCTGTGACATTTGCAGTACTGGCTTTGTTCTAACTCCTCTTCTTACGGCAGGAAGGCAGCCCATAGTAATTGTGGCTGCTTGGTTCCTTGTTCACATTCAGTGGGTGAGACAGTCACTATCTGTGGTTCTTTCTTAAGAGAAAGACAGTTTTCAGAAGATCCCCATCACAGCTCTTCTCATGTCTTATTAGCCAGAGTTCGGTCACATGCCCACTTGTGAACCAATCACTAACTAGAGGAATTGGGTTATTCCTTCCAGTCTGTCCCATCGCTGACCTGAGGGGAGGGGGGCGCACTTCCCCAAGAGACGTGAGCTAACATGGAATGGAAAGTGAAGTTGGGGTTTTATTAGGAAGAAGGAAGGTGTCGAGATTTTTGGATAGGCAGCCGAGAATGTCACCGCATTGCTTGAAAAATAAATCCATGGCATATTTATTTTTTAAGATAGAAAATGCTTTTTTTTTTTTAAATTGTGGATTGAGTTTAGAGAGAAATTATTGTAGGGTGGGCAATGTTAGGAGACACACTTAGTTAGAATTCTGTTTTTGTATTGAGTGATGTAAGTCTCGGTTTTCTCTCCCTAAAGTCTAGATAAGAGGGCATGCTTCTCAGGGCTGGGATTTCAAAATGATAATGTATGCAGGATGCCAGCAGACAGAGTAAATAGCTCTATGCTGGAGAGCGGTGGCATGGTGCATCCCTCTGAGGGGAGAGTGGGCATTTCTGGAGCGCTAAGGATAGAGGGAATGTGGAGCAAAGCAGCTCTTCAAGACAGAGTACCAACATACCTATAAGCTCTAAATGTGAGCTTTTGCAGCTAGAACCACCTGGAGAGGGGAGAGATGGTGGCACAGAGCTGGGGCAGATTTTCTTTTGGGCACTTCATCTCTCACAGCATGTTTTTTTAGAAGTGAAATCAGGTTACAAAGAGCACCAAGGCAGCTTGAAAGGGAAAGTCATAAAAGAACAGGCTACAGCTTGGGGACATGAGGTGTATGGCATGCTTATTGGGGAAGGGGATATGGGAGAGTGGGCACACCTCTTTGGCCTTAACAGATGGCTGGTTGGGTCATTAGCTGATGGTCTCACCTCCTTCATGCTTCCTGCCTGGGTCACAGCTCAGCTAAGGACCCAGTGGGATATCCCAGGCCAGTCCAGACTCTGGGCCCACTCACCCCACCCAAAGGATGACTGTAGAGCCCTCTGGCTCCCCTACCAATAAAACGTGGTGGTTGTTTCCCACTCTCTTGACTACACTCCTCTCAATGCTGGCAGGGCCTTTCTGCTCTACAAATGCATTTCAAAATTAAAGGAAGAGATTCTCAGGGAGGAGAAGTTTCCATCTCAGTATCGTTCAATCAGGATGGTTTTTCTCATGCTTGTCATCTCCAGCCAACATGTCAATGTATTTGATGCCTGAAGATGTAAAATTACAAGGTAAGATCTTCTTCAAAGGTGAAAAACAAGCCCCAGATGTTTCCAACAGCAGTTAAGAGCCACAAAGTGCTTTGAAAAATCTCCTCTTTGTTTGATTCTATCCCAGGCAATCTAGCAAAATAACGTAAAATAAACATTCACTTTAAAGAGTAGATTTTAATGTGGCACAAAGCTTCAGGTTTCCAATATTTGAGACAATTTTTGTTGTATTTGGGGTGATGTTAAACCTGGAAAGAATGCCAGATGCATGTAGTCACAGACCAAGTCAATTCCAGCCCTTTTTATCTTATACCCGCTTCCTGCTGATACAGTTCCTTTTCTGGATCCTGTTTGGCTCCTTGACAAAGGTAGGTTATGCACCCATTGGGAAATGTGGGCTCTGGCCCTAGCTCTCATTAACAGGGAGACCCTGGAGAAGCCCCTTGCCCTGGGGGCTCAGATGGTCTCTGATTCTGCTCTCAGAGACCTTCTGAAAAGCCCAGGGAAAGCCCAGGTTGCTTTAGCTATTTTGCATGCCCATCTGAGCCCTCATTTAGCCCTTTCCTGCCTCTTAGCTCCCTTGAGGGGTGTGGCTGGGGCAGAGCCTCATGCAAATGTCGTGGGAGGAAGGAGCCAGTACAAGAATCTAATCTGTCTTGGCTGAGAGAGCCACCTTTGACCCAGCCTCCTTGGAATGAGGCACTGGAAGTGGGTTGTCTCAGGGAATAGCTTGGGGCTGCAACATAGGAGGCCTTTCTGCTTTGCCCCTAAAGATCACATTTGTCAACTGTCCAGACTGAAAAGTAAATGAGGTTTTTGTTGAGTCAGTATCACGGATCTCTGAAAGAGATTTTGGCATGCTTACAAGGCAATATAGAAAATGAGGTCACAGGGACACACCTGGCCATTGACAAACCGCAGGAGGTAGGGTCAGGGAGGGAAGGGGTGAGATTCACTGGCTGGCTTCTCTGAGACCATGGTTTTGGAAAAGTGGGAGGCAGTTCCAGGCATGTAGAGATACTGATGGACTGGAGCTTCAAAGTAGGTGGGAGAGGGAGCACTCAAAGAACAAGATACGGGGACAGAGAAAGTGCTCATTGAAAGAGATTGTAGACAGGGATAAGAGGTCAGCTCTGGGTCTGCTGGATGATGACCCAGTTATTTCCTCTGCTTATTTTTTTCTTCTGAGGACAGTTGCCTGGGATAGAGACTACATCCAGGTCTCCAAGGCAGGTGGTGAGACTTCCTGTAACTTCACACTGGAAGATGGAGGAGGACAGGGGTGTGCAGTTGTAGACAGATTCAGGAGACGTTTGGCTACCTGAAGGACAGCCACCTTTTCTTATAAATGATGCCTCTCTTCTCATTACTTCCTCTTCTCTATTTATCCAACTCACAGCTCACAAAAGAGTTGCAGAGCTCTGGTTTTTATTTTTAGTTTCAAGTGGGACCTTGAAGGAGGCTCAGGCAAACCCTTTGGTGGCCTTGGCCCTTGAGGATGATATGTTCCTGTTTGTGAGGGGTGAAGACCTCCTACTGCTTGGAGCTAGCCAGCAGGATCTTTGGGGGCCAAGGCAGGGACGGACTCTCTCTTGTGGAGAATGCTTTGAAAATAAGAACACAAAATCCACCCTGGGTCCTAAATATTTGGGCTTAGTTTTCATGGCTGCAGCTTGTTCTGAGATACTCGGGAGTGAAACCCACATGAACTTGTTGTCAATGTACCATACACGCTATACCAAACCACACAGACCAACTAGAATACAGTGCAGGGAGATCCCAGCTTTGTCTGAATAAAAAAAACCACAAGTCATAGGAAGATGTCCTCTCCCACCTCATGGGGGATTTCCTTTAATAGCGTCCATGATATATGGCTAGTAGTTTCCTTTTGAACAGTCTCCGTGATGAGAAACTCAAGGAAAGAACACTTCAGGGTACCCCAATGACCTGTTGTTGAATGATGTTCCTCTTTATACAGAGCTGAAGAGTGCCTCCCAGTAATTTCCACCCACAGGTTCTAATTCTGGAACCACAGGCACAAAATCTATTTCCTCTTTCAGATGACAGCCCTCTAATATTGTGTGACCGCTTTCTTGCCCCTCATTCTCTTCTCTGTTCTTTCTCAGGTCTGAATGTCTAGGTCTGGGTTCTCTCAGCTGTTCCGCACTGACTTCCAGACCCTTCTTCTGGAAACACCCTGGGGTGTCAGCGTCCCTTTTCCTGGACAAATAAGTATTATAGACGGGCTTGCCCTAGCGTAGAGGTCGAGGGGCTGTGATCTCGCCTGAGCCGGGCACAGAGCTGCTGTTCCAGCTCATTGACCCAGAGGATGATGTTCAGTGAAAGATGACACAAATGATTACAGATGGTAGGATTCCTTGGACGTGGAGTCCAAGAATAAGTGAAAGAGATCCACGGTGAACATCAGAAAATGGTTCCTCTGGCCAGAGGGGAAAGGGTGACTTCACTGAAAAGGGGCACAAAAGAACTCTCCGGGGATATTGGCAAGGTTCCTTGTTTTGTTTGGGTTAGTGGTTCGTGGGTGTACAGTTGTCAAAACTCATTAAACTCATCACGGATCTGTGTGCTTTACAGTAAGTTGTACCTCATGATAAAAAAAAACACATATTTCTCATATGGGAAAACCACCTTTCTTTCCTCTTGAATTCGCTTGTCACTTGTGCGGCTTGAGGTATTGATAAGGGAAGGAAAGTGCCACGAATGTGTATCAAGAGCAGCTGCTGGCTTTTCTATTTTGAGTCCATTAAATGTGCGTAAATTTGCTTTCTCCACCATGTGATTCTGCTCTTGTCTATTGAAAGAGAAAACAACAACCACCACCTCAAGCACAGGTAATATTTTAATGCCAATTATCTTCATGAAAACTAATTGCTCATTGGTATTTTCTTAAAATGTAAGGATTATAAGTGATTCACACAATATCTCTATGGAGCTGAAATAAGACATGTGCTCTTGCCATGGGGGCAAACGGTCCCTTCAAACAAATGGGAATTAAATAAAAGCTAATGGAAATTGCCAAGTTTTTTGTTTTTTTTTTTTTAATAGGTACTACAGGGCAAAGAGTAGGTCTTTTAAAAAAGCAGATATTCTGAGACTTTTCCTTCTACAATTTCTAATGCTCAGAATTTGCACTTTAGCTTAACCCACCAAAACAGCAGAAAGAATGCTCTCTTCAGTGAGTCATTGGGAATGTTTCCAAAGTTATCCAATTGGATACAAAGAAGCCAAGGAAGCCCCATAACCCCAGTCTTACCAGGAAGAAAGTGTCAGACAAATTTCTACAGAGAAGCATCCTAGGATATATCTGTCCAGTACTCCTCAAAACTGTCAAGGTCATCAAAACCAAGGGAAGTCTAAGAAACGGCCACAGTCAAGACATGACAACCGAATGTGGGGTGGTACGCTGGATGGGATTCTGGAACTGAGCAAAGCCATTAGGGAAAAACTAAGAAGACCTGAATAAAACATGAACTTCAGTTAATAATAATGTACCAATACTGCTTCATTAATTATAACAAATGCGCCATGCTAGTGTTAGAGGTTAATAATAGGGGAACTGAATGAGAGGTATATGGGAACGCTTCGGTGCTATTTTCTCAAGTTTTCTGTAAATCCAAAATAAAGTCTAGGGGCACCTGGGTGGCTCAGTGGGTTAAGCATCTGCCTTCAGCTCAGGTCCTGATCTCAGGGTCCTGGGATCAAGCCTGCTCAGTGGGGAACCTGCTTCTCCATCTCCTTTGTGCTCTCTCTCAAATAAAAAAATAAAATCTTAAAAAAAATTAAGTCTAAAAAAATAGGTTACTGATTGGTTTGCACAGCATGGGAAGAAGTCCAGAAGGTTATATACCAAAATATTTTCAGAAAAATGAAGTGTTCAGAGGTTACATATCTTCATGATTAAAGACTTTTTAAATAAATGGAAAAAAGAAGCCATGGAAGAAAGTACCCACGACCTGAACACTTTGCATACTTTGGGTCTGGGGGTGGGCAGTGTTAGCCCCAATCATGTGCTCTGACTATACTAGGTCTACTGTCTGAGGACTATGAGACTGACTTTTGATCCCCAAATCAAATGGTCCACATTATGGCCAACATTTGGTAATATCAGTCTTTTTTGTAATAGCCATGTTAGTGGGTCAGAAATGGTTTCTCACTGTGATCTTAATTTGTATTTTTCTTTTTAAAGAATTTATTTATTATTTGCCAGAAAGAGAGAGAGAGAGCGCGCGAGTGAGCACACACAAGCAGGGGGGAGTGGCAGGCAGAGAGAGAAGCAGGCTCCCTGTTGAACAGGAAGCCCAATGTGGGACTTGATCCCAGGACCCTGGGATCATGACCTGAGCTGAAGGTAGATGCTTAACTGACTGAGCCACCCAGGCGTCCCTTAATTTGTATTTTTCTGAGATGACAACTAACATCAGCAGTTTTTCTCATATTACTGCCATTTGAAGATTGGTCAAAAAGGGGCGCCATCACTCTACTTCTTAGGGATGCTGGCCTGCCTTCCGCTCGTGTACTTATGTATTACTTTCCTGTGGAATGTAATCCCTGGGTAGGGATGGTAGCCCAGAGAAGAGTATCTACTCAGCACACCCACCTGTCTGAATCTTTCAATCCTTTCTTCCAGCATCTGCTATGTAATTCTGACCTTTCGCGGTCCCTTGTAAGGAGCCATTGCTTTGTCCCACCTTCTAGAAAACAGCCTAGTAGCAAGTATGTCCCATTTCTGGGGGGTCTTGCCAGGGTGTTAAAATCTGTACTTCAATAAACGTCCCTCTGTTCAGTGCTATGTCCTGGCCTCCTTGATCAAGTACCCTCAGGATCCAGTTCCACGCGGGTACCTGCTAGGAGGTCTAGCGCAGTGTATTTGCTGCTGCTATAAGCCATAACTCCACCTCAGGATCAGGAGGAGAGGGAGAGGCCACTGCATCATCTCTAAACAAGGGAGTGGTCCTAGTTCTTAATGGGAGAGGTGGAGCATTTCTTTAGGCTCTGAGGGTTTAAAGGAATCTGGAAATTAATTTGAGAGCTTGGAGGAAATCCACCCAGACAATTCATCTCAGGAGTCAGGATTTAATTTCCCCAACCGAATTTCTGACTTTGGCACAACAACCAGCCTTGACTGGGGTTTTTACCTTCCCTGAAGTTTGGGGTCCCCTTACAGTGCAGGCCTGGGTCTCCACATTCTGTATGTTTCATAATCTACGTTTCTCACTGATATTTTATGAACATTTTTCTCTGGCAGTGACTATAAATCAATTTTGTCATTTTAGTGGCTGCAGAGAAAGGCTTCCTTGAAGGAGAGGCTGGATGGGGTTTGTCCAAGAAGGAAGACTCTGGAACCACACTGCCTGGTGGCCATGTTAGATCTGTATGCACTGGCTTGCAGGGGTGGAATGAGTTGGGGAGGCTCTGGAGTCCTTCAGTCTGATGCTGATGGTATTGGAGTACCTGTCTTTTGGGAAGATTAGAAGAGCTACCATGTGTAGAGTGTTAAGATAAGAGCCTGGCGTTTAGGAAGTGCTAGGTAGATGGTGTTAGTGTTTTGTATGAAACACCACCATTTATTTAACCTAAGTCTCCACTTTTTGGTATTTTCTCTGATAAATAATGTGAACAATGCCCTTCTACCTGGGGGATAATCTAGGATATTTATTTGCCCATTTCCCTCAGATAAATTCCTAGAATTGAAGGTGCTATGTAAAAGGGCAAGTGCATTTCAAAATCTTTTGATATTTTGTGGCCAGAAAGACCCATCAGAATGCTGCTCCAATTTTTCAGAGGCAGCACTATTGTATGAGAATGCCCGTTTCCCCCAACACAGATCTGATCATTCATGTGAAGCTTTGCCAGTCTGCTAGGTGGAAATAAGGCTTTGACTTTGTATTTATTTAATAACCAGAAATGTTGACTTTTTTCATAGCTTCATTTGTCAATTCTACTTCTTTTGACCAACTGGCTACTTAGGGCCTTTGCCTGTTTTTCTAGGAGGGGTTACTTTTTCCTTATGGATTTGAAACAACTCTTTGTATATGAAGGCTATATCCTGTATATTTTACAAGTCTTAAATATAAAACTGGCTTATGAAACTTCAATTAAATATTGAAGTTTGAGCTAAGCATGAAATCTGTGTTTGATATGAAAGAGAGAACTGCTTTCCTGAAACCCTATTTTAAGTGAATCTAGGTAAAGGGTAAGTCGGGGTTCTTTCTACTGTTCTTTCATTTTTGTGTGTTAGTGTGAAGTCATATCAAAATAGAAGTTCCAAAAATATATATAACCCAAAAGGAAGCTGCCTTGTGGGTGACTGGGGCCTGGCCAGCCCAGCCAGAAAACACCTGACTATTCTCTTCGACTATGCATGTGTGCTGCAGCTAGAGATTTTGTGGCCGCCTCTGTGGCTAGCCCGAGACAAGTCTATGCCCAGACGAGCCACCTAGCACTCTGCCTACTCCTGGCCCAAACCCAGGCCTGCTGGAACAATCATACCATCCTGGTCTGTTACCGTGTGCTCAATATCCTGCTGGAGATGGTTACCTCAGCTAGCCTCTTCGGTTATGGAGATTCCCTGTCCTCCCATTGGTCTTAGGAGGACTGGCGGGGACCATAGAGCTTGCTTTTGTGTTCTCCATTCTCCCAAGTCCTTGCTTCTTGTGCAAAGGCCCACTCACTCCAAGCTAAAAGACTCATTCCTAGTCTAACTCTGTAACTAGAAAGTTAAGCCTTAGACTAGCATACTTACAAGGTTATGCCGCAGAAGCAAATTAATGCCCAAATCCCTGTGGCTTAATTCAATAAAGATGTCTGCTACCTAGCCTCCATGAGCCGTGGAGGTCATGGAGCATGAGGATCAGTGATGGCTCTGCTCCACACAGTCACTCAGGGATATGGGCTAACGAGGGTCTGTCACGTCACTAGCTGTTACAGCAAAGGAGGAGAGAAGCGTGGATAAATTATACTCACTTTTCTCTGCTTTGGCTCTGAAGTGTCACATGGGATTCCCACTCACAGCCCATTGCCCCGCACTAGTCACAGGGCCCCACCTAACGGTTAGGTGGTTGGAGCATGTGGAGAAGCCCACAGACTGTGGGGTAAGCTTTGCTGTCTCTGCCTGCTCCCAGTCCGAGTCTGAACACTGCCTCCCAGTATTGTAATTTAATTATTTATAATATTTTGGTTAGTGTCCATCTTCTTGCTAGACGTGGACCTTTTGAAGGCTTGGGACTCTCTTTTTTGGTCCACTACTGGATTCTTAATGCCTTAGTAAGGCTTCAGGCATAAAGTACACCAACAGAACTGTGACCTTTGATGCCATCTGGTGGTCGTGTCCATGTATTGCAGAGCACTGTCTCAAATTCTGTAGTGACTAAACTCTCAAACTTCCATTGTTTTGGGGGTGTGCGAGTGGGTTTGTGGGGAGGTGGAACAGAATGTTTGAAAATGAGAGATGCTTCAAGATTTCAGTAGACAGGGGCGCCTGGGTGGCTCAGTGGGTTAAAGCCTCTGCCTTCAGCTCAGGTCATGATCCCAGGGTCCTGGGATCAAGCCCAGCGTAGTCGGGCTCTCTGCTCAGCGGGGAGCCTGCTTCCCCGCCCCTCTCTCTCTGCCTGCCTCTCTGCCTACTTGTGATTTCTGTCAAATAAATAAATAAAATCTTAAAAAAAAAAAAAAGATTTCAGTAGACAAACACCCTAGAGTGAGAATGTCTGCATGTCATAGGGTAATTGTCCTCTCATTTCTGCCTTTCCCCCACCCCCCAAGTCTTCCCCCTTTCCCAGTGTGACTTGTGTCAGAGCTTCTGAGGTAGCCTGGGTTTTCATAGTTGTCAGGAGACAAAAGGACTTTCAATTTTATACCAAATAGAATTTAAAAATCTCCCCGTAACTGATTTATTGGTCTACCTGAACTCTGGCCTGCCCACGCTCAGCACCGGGGAAAGAAAACAGATGACATTAGTGACCTTCCCCTTCCCATCCCCCACCCCCTCATGTCCACTGCCAGTCCATCACTCTTTCAGAATCCACGTTCAAGTGGTTGCTGTCAAAGCTGAAAACATTCAAGGTAAAGAACACATTCGGGAGGTTTCCAAAGAATGATCTGGCTCCAAACTTGGGAGATTTCTGAGACGTGCCAGGGCCAGCTCTGCTGTGTCAGATGAAAGCTAATAACCCCAGGGGTGGACAGAGGGTTTTCAAGAGCAAAGCTTAATTGGAGGTAAGAGTCGGAAGCAGGGAAAATTGGAGAACAGTAATGGAAGGAGTGCATTAGCGAGGTTTCTGCGTTGTCATCTTGCACCCAGAGACTCTGGGCTCTTCCATGTAAGTGGCCCCTTGCTCTCCAGAATCCATTATCTCCCCGGGATGCCCCGGGGGGGGGGCACTCAGTGAGATGGAAACTGCAGTGCCCTGTTACTGGCCCCGGGGAGGAGGAACCTAAGGCAAACACCATTTCCCAGAATAGAAGAAATGAAACAAAACGTAGTTAAACAACAAAGAAAGCAGGAGAGGGAACCTCAGCCGTCTCCACCACAGGCTGAGAAGTTTGCTTCGCTTTGGGAGGAACTAATGCACCAAAGGGCAATAAGCCAGCGAACAGAGAATGACAAATACGTATTCCTTGCCAATACCATTTCTGGAAGCAATCAGGAAAAAACGATGAGAGAAAGCTCACTGAGGCAGCAGCCTTTTTGGAACCGAGGAGGACAATCTGGAATTTTTAATCAATAAAAACTCACATTTCTGGGGCAGTTGGTAGGGCCAGGCAGTAGGAAAAGTGCTAAACGATGGTTTATTCCTCAATTCTCACAGGTACTCTGTGTTGCTCTGATGTTGCTGTGACCCCCATTTCAGAGGGGAGTAGTGGGCTCAGAAAGGTTCTATCACTTGCCTGAAGTCATGTAACTAGGAGGACTGGGACCAGGACTCCACTCTAGGCCTGCTGTCCCCAGAATCCTGGACTTCACGACGGGTCCAAACAGTGGTCACTCTGTCCTTCCTGCACCCTGAATCGTTAACTCCTAGATCTTGGCATCATAGAGTTCCTAGCGACTCATTTTGTCCCTTTATGCCACCTTTCCTGCACCCCTCCATTCTTCCTTGCCTAGTTAGTGATAAAGAGCCACACTCAACATCATCAAAACCTATTTATTCCGCAGTGCCTGGGACTAGCGACATAGCCACGTGTCAAGGAGGGACCCCACTGTTCCCAGAAGTGATGTATTTGGCCAACCTAGGTTTTGCATGGCTGGTTCTTCTGTCTCTTCATTGCCAGTCCTCCCACTCTTTCCCCTCCCCCACAAACCACTTTTCTTGGCCTTATTCATACTTCAAAACTCAGAGCTCGAAGGCACCCAGAGAGATCCGCCAGAGGCCCCAGAGCCGCCCTTTCCTGTAAGAAGGTTCTTAGAATTCTTCAAAGGATAAACCCAGCATTGCAGGGTTACAGGGTATCGCTCAAACACCAAATCAGAGTTTAGTATCTTCTTCAGCGAAATGCTTTAAACTTGTTCAAAGTCAGTTTTCTGAAGGTCAGTTCGTGTTTGCTCTGACCTGGGCAGGGATAGGGCAAAAGGTAATTCAGGTGAGAAAGGTCCGCTGGGCTCAGAGCTCGCTTTCTTGCTATGTGAATGAATGTTTGCACCAACACACACGAAAAGATGGAGGATGGTAGAAACCTCTCTGCAGAACAATGGGAGAGCGTGCACAGAGCCCAGGATGCAGAAGCAGGCACAGAACAAGGCCGCAGGGTGGATGGGGCTCAGGGGTGGTTGTATTTTTTAGCACAGGGTAAGTGTGCCCGGGAATGGCAGTGATCTTGGACTCAACATAGGGTCACTGTAAGGGACAGGGTTTAGGACCAGGAATTGGAAGATGAGGACATACGCTTTTGCTTTGTCAGTGACAGTCCAGGATTCTAAGTGTGTCTCTGCTTCAGTTTCTCTATTGCTACAATAGAGAAACAATGTTGGGGGGGGTCGTGAGGATAGTGCTGCTGTCCTGTCTCATGGGTTCTGTTAATTAATGGAATCAATCAAAAGTAGTAAATTATCTGGAAATGTTCTGGTCAAACGTCTTTTTTTTTTTTTTTTTAAGATTTTATTTATTTGAGAGAGAGAGCAGAGAGAGAGAGAGTGAGAGGGAGAAGTAGATTCCCTGTTGAGCAGGGAGCCCAACATGGGGCTCGATCCCAGGACGCTGAGATCATGACCTGAGCTGAAGGCAGACGCTTAATCGACTGAGTCACCCAGGCACCCCTATCAATGGCCTTAATACTAAGTAGATCTGATCACATTAAAACCTGCTTAAAAATCTGCAGCTCACAGAAGAGAGTCACATTTCAGCATGACATACAAGTTTCTTCAACAGCTAACTGCAAGGCCATATTTCTTCACCCCTCTCCCTGCCCTATGTGCCCACCACACCCACCTGTCTGCAGGTCATGACCAAAGACACTTCCTCACACTCCTGTCCAGACTGTTTCCTATGTCTCTGATGCCCTCACTTCCCTTGTTTGCTCTGGAGCTGGACATTGGCCTTATGCCCCTTCTCTCCCTGAGGCCCCAAATCCTCCCTTTGTAAGCCAAATGCCTCTCTACAAGTTATCTATTCATCTGAGCAGTGGTTTACTCATCTCCCAGATGGGGGTAATAACAATTCCCAGGGGTACACCTAGAGATTCTGGGGGGAATGTGAGGGAGCACAGTTGTTATCCCAGACATGACTACCGTTATGACCCGGGTGAGGGGCCTGAGAGGAAGGAGTGAGGGTGCTGGGTCTGTTCAAAGTGCATCGAAACTTCACTGGTCAGAGCAAGAGACGACAGAGGAGATGGTCAAAACACAGGGCCTTTAAAAAAACACATTCACTCTCCTTGATGGTAGAAGCTGCCCGTGTTTCTGAGGTAATTTCCAGACTAGCTGAGGTGAGGCCCAAGGGGAGAAAGTTTCTCTGGCATCTGGCACAGGACTAGACACACAGAGCTCCTTGAACAGGAGTTATGTCTTCTATTTTGGTTTAACTGTTCTTTTTTCATGCTCCCGTGGTCCACTACGCATAACTTACTATGTCACTTACTTTTGAGACCTTGCGAACCTTCTTTGCACCTCAGGGCTCCTCAGTGGTCAGTCGGGAAGGAGGACAATGCTGACGCGTGGTGGTGACCCGAAGTGATATATAAAAGCCTGCTGAGTGCTCAGCACCTGGAGTGGAGGGCTGTTAACGGTCATTTGCTGGGAGGGAATCCAGCAATGCGGTCAGAGTGACTGGGTCTGATAAACATCAGGTCAACGCAAGGACATTTGGGAAGAACAAATATGTTGAGACTTCTTCGAGTGAGGATCTCAGGAACCCTAGCCAGTGATTGTTGCGCACCCATGGGCGCGGATTTGGGGCACTTGCTCACCTCCTGGGTTTGGCTAGATTTATGGAGAAACTGGAAGCCTTCAAATATAAGGACAATTGAACATTTTAAATGTCATAAGCTCTAGCACAGGTGAGAGGTCGTGCTAACCTTCCCTCTGGCTGTGAAATTGCTTATGGATGAGACTTTGGAAAGACGCCTTTTCCAAAGACCTACAGTTAGTCTGGGCGACAAGTATTGGTCATAAAGAAGAGATATTAGGGGTCGTGTTGGCACCTCCCTATTCAAAGCATGCATGTGGAGTAGGAGAACACACTGAGGCCCGAGAGGGGGAAAAGGCATTCCTCAGCCAAGGCCACCTGGGTTCTCAGGCTCCTGGCCGTTCACCACCATTCCCCAAGTCAGCCTTTCTAGTTCTCTCATTTTCAACCACTTCCCTCGAGAGACAACGCTGGGAAGATGATTGACCTGGGAGGATGAAAGAAACCGAGGGAGCAGGAGAGAGAAAGTTGGGCCAGGCCAACAGGCTGGGAAGATGGAGAGAAGACAGAGGGGAAGGTCTTCCATCTTACAGGAAGTTGCAGCTTTAGGAGTTATGGAGGGGTGAGGCTGGAGCAATGCCAACTGGCAGTCCATTTCTATTGGTCTCCATCTTGCCTACCTTTCTACCTCTCATAGTTCAGCCCAGTTCAGCATCCCTAAAGATATAAGGAATCAGAAAGAGTTCTTCAACTCAATTTCTTCCCCCCAAAAGCTCTCCTCGGTAGTATCCGACCTGATCTTTAAGGGATGAAACGAAGAACCAGAGCAACCCTAGTAAAGAGTTTGGGATCTTCTAAAAGTAGGGCAATGTGCCATGACACCACGCTGGGCTTAGCCCAAGGTGGGAAAGTACTAGGGTGTGGGATGGTGGTGATGTGGAACCAACAAGGGAGGTGGGAGGTCCGTTACTGCCAAAGTCATACAAGAGAAAGTGTTAGTTAGCATTTCCTGTCCTAGAAGCAGTGTACTCTTCGTGGAAGCAAGGACACGCTTTTATAGGGCTTCCGTGGGGGAGAACATGACTAGGATACACATGAGGATTCAGGCTTGGGAAAGAGGGCAGAAAACGCAAACTCAGTGGCCTTACAGTATGGTACCATCTAGATGACCCTGTGTTTTGAACTTCGAAGCTCACAACCCCAGTGCTAGGAAAAGTCACCCCAAGGTGAGGATTTGAGTCCTTCAGGCAGTGGCTTTAACACCCACCAAAGTGTAAAAAGCATCTTTTACTCATGTGAATGTGCATGTGATTCTGTCAGGGGAGAAGTTTGGAGCCTGAGAAAATAGCAGGCATCAAGTCGATGTGTTCTGAAGTAGAGAATAGCAGATTAGTAATTGCAGACCCAAAAGCTCTTCTCTCTGGAGCCTGAAGGCGAATGCAGGCATTGTTCTTCCCTCAGGCACCCTTGTCACGGAGCATGAGTGCTTCAGAGCATTTATACCTATTACGGTATGATCATCACAGCTTGTGACAAAGCCTCAAAATTATACCTTTTATAATCTTGTTATTCTTTTTGTGCCACAAAGTCTTATGCTGTGTGTTAACTTAAGGCAATTAACTTTATCAGGAAGAAAAGACAGACCAGCCTTGACTTTTTTCTTTCCAGATGCTGAAAGTGCAGGATGAGATGGTCTGGTAGCATCGCCCACAAGCGCCCCCTTCAGGCAGCTCCTCCATACTGCTGCGACAGGAATTCTGTTGCCATAAGGGTAAATACAGCCGCTTGTGGAATCTGGTACAAGACCTTTCAAGAAACACTTGTATTTCTGGTGACTGCTTTCTACTGCAGATTTGATCACTTTATTATGACCAAATAGTAAGGGGATCTTGCCTGGAGCTTATAATTTCTGACAGGTTTCCTCCTTGCTATCAACTTGTTTTGTGTCACTTGGGGTGGCTGACAATGATTTAGTCCTAAAGAGGGGGTACAGGAAGGCTAGACCAAAGGATGCTATGTTCGTGATGGTATACTCCCCCCACCCTCCAAGGTGTCCCCTCCCAGCACATTTTAGGTGGTAGAAGAAGAAAGTGACAACTACCACTGGCATTTGGGGTTGTTTAGTGTGAGTGGCCAAGAGCCATTTAAATGAGGGGGCAGTGAGCACCCCCTTCTTGGTAGCTGTTCTGACACCAGAAGTCTGGTTGGCCAGAATGAGGTGGTATGATGTGGACGGAGCTGAAGGATATTAGTTATCAGGGCGTGGCTTCCAGATGTAGGATTCTGGAGCCAAGGACAGTCAAATGCCCTCCCCACTTCCTCCAATCTCAAGTCTGGCCTCCAGCACAGAGCCTGAGATGCTCCTGGCCAAACGCTAACCTGTGCTTGTCAGACTGGGCTGATGATTTCTGTGTGATCGGTCACCTTCACCCTCTGTGCCCTGGCTTTGGAAGCACACACCCAGCCAGAGGGGTTGCTGCTCAGGTATGGCGGGTGCCCATCAGCTCAGTGAGGCCCAGGACTGGAAGGAATAGTGGGGACAGGCCCATCTGGAGGCAGCTCCCCCTGGAGCTCTACTGGGTCTGCAGCCTCCAGGCTGAGAGCGGACACTGTGCTGACTCACTGTGATTGTGGTTGAGAAAAATCCAGCAGACTGGTGGCTTCCATGAGCTCGGGAGCTGCAAAATAAAGGTCAGGGAGCTTCAGCCAGAAAGGTCTTTAGTTGAGTGAGAAAAATCAACATTTTTCTGGCGATCTCTCTTTTATAATGTGAAGTCACAAGGGGCTCAAGAGGACACTTAGCATTTCCATCTCTGGTTTCCTTGGGCAGGGGGAGGGGCCTGAAGCCAGGTCAGAAAACAGGGTAAAAGGGGGAGAAGCATTTGTCTCCAGTCCTCTCTGGAATGTTACTTTTGTTGTCTCTCTGCTGTGGATGAACCTTGGATCCAGCAGAACTCGATGGACCCTCTCCAGAGATCTCCAGCAACTTCTAGACCAGGCTGTAGTCTGCATAACTCAGGGATGAGGGTAGAGCAGTCAAGGGGTTAGTAGGGTGTGTGGGGCATGGGGACAATCCACAGTGCATTTTATATAAATGACGCCCCCTGGAGAGCTACAAAGGAGCCTGAAGACACAAGTTTCCGTGTGCAGCCCTACTCCAGCTTCTACCCTGGCCTAACTTCCCTAGAATTAGCGCCTATCACTTAAGTCAGCACCTGACACTCTCCCTGGCCCCTTAAGGCACTGGATAAATACTTGTTGAATAGATAATGGTGTGGTCAACAGAATTATGTCCACCCCTCCAGGAAGTTCATGTCCCAATTCCCAGAACCTATGAATATGTGACTTCACATGGCAAAAGGGATTTGGGGCGTAGGATTAACATTATGGACCTTGAAATGAAGAGGTTATCCTGGGTTATCTGGGCAGATCCATTCTAATCACATGTTCTTAAAAGCAGACCACCTTCCCCAGGGGGCAGTTGGAGAGATGAATATGACTACGGAAGAAGAGTCAGTTCGTATGAGAAGGATTTCCTGCCCCGCTGCTGGTTCCAAGATGTGAGGGGCTACACACCAAGACCAGAGAGAGCCCTTAAGAGCTAAGGTCATGTCCAGTCAACAGTGAGCAAGGAAATGGGGACCTCGGTCCTACAACCTCACGGAACTGCCGACAGCTGAGTGAGCAAAGAAATGGCTTCCCCCTGAGAGTTTCCGCAAAGGAACAGAGCCCTGCTGATGCCTTGATGGTAGTCCAGGGAGACTCCTGACCCTACAGCATGAAGACGGAGACATTGTGGAGGCCGAGAAAAATCAAGGCCATCCCACCTCAGGTTTAGCCTTAGCATAGGTACAGCCATCTTAGCTCCAGCAGCCATCTCAGACCCCTTTGCCCAAGGGCTGAACTTTCCCCCACCGTGCTTTAGTAAGCCCCACCCTGCTTTGGTTCCAGGAAGCCCCACCCTGCTTTAGTTCCAGAGACACCCACCCTGCTTTGGTTCCAGGAATCCCCACCCTGCTTTAGTAACAGGAACCCATAAATACCCACCGCCTTAACTAAGCTCGGGGTCCAAGTCCCTACTCCTCTGCATTGGTTATACTTGGGCCCAAGCTTAGCTTGTCGAATAAACCCTCATGTGATTGCATCGGTGCTTGGCTCCTTAGTGGTCTCGCGGACGCGAAAACTCGGGGACAACAACATAACATATTTGGGCTAAGTATGGTAATTTGTTATGGGAGCCAAAGAATACTAATACACATGGCTACAAAGTGGAATGTATTTTATAACTGAATGTAATTTTCTTGCCTCCAACACCCCTCATTTCTGTGGTGGCTGCTGGTGGTAAAGTCCTTTTTCCTAGTTGGCCATGTCCTGGGGGCAGGGAGGGCATCCTTCCTTCTGGTCCTCTATACTTCCTGGTACATCTGGGTTTACTTCTTTGCTGTTATCTGCTACTGGCATCCCCACCCACGTGGCCCCTCAGCCAGATGTCACTAAAGGCTGCCCTCTTCATGAAGCACATAGGGCCCTCTACTGCTTCCCATCATCTCTGCTGCTCGGGGAGGCCCCTCACCCCAGGCAGGTGGTCCACCTCCACCCCTCATACCCCTCTTCTTCTCTCCTCCAAGGGGCTGGCAAGCATCCTTCTGGGGCTGGCAAGTTGTGTCACATTCCAGCTAATGTCTTCAGACCACACTGGGTCCAAGGAAATGTGTGGACCTCCTCCATGACAACACATGATGTTGGGGAAGCCCGGAAGTGGTTTCCAGCCCCTCCCACCTGACTGTGCCTTGCCCACTCCCCACCTCCTTTCTCTCCAGGACCCAGTGGCAGAGGCATCTATGAAGGCTGCTACTTAGGGAATGCCATCTGAGTGACAGCATACACTGTCCCCTCTCCTTGGATCTCCGGGAGTACTTGCCTATTTTCTTCCTCCCCAACACTCCATGTGGGAAAGGCCTGAGAGTAGGTATCGGTGGCGGTGATGGGCATGGCGGTGCAGAAGCTACTTGCCCCTTCGTATGAGCTCTCCTTCTAAACTTCTCTCTCTTTCTTCTCCTTAGTCTCTTTGACAGCTCACACCGAGCAAGGGGGGACACGCAAAGAAGCCAGATTTGTTCCCTGAGACTGTAATCCCCAGTGGTGATTAACTCGCAGCGGGTGCAGCACTCTCTGAAGCTACAGTGTGGCCTAGACTCGAGTGTCTTTGTTCTGAGCAGTCTTTGGAGGGTTGGTAGCAAAGAGAGAATAAAGAATTCCTTTGATTCCCCAGATTCTCTGTGCGCAACAATTAAGACCCCACCACAGACTTAAGAGTGGATGTCGTGTTTTAAGAACCAAGTCATCAGCAGGACAGCTGGGCCCTTGGCTTCTGTCTCCTTGGGCCCATCCAAGGTGTCAGTGACCTTCTTGGTCACACAGGTTCCATTTACCCCAGCACTTGCTTCCTGCGGGCCTCAGAGGCCTTATTCTAGGTCAGAAGGAATTTGTGGCATCAGAAGATCGAGTTCTGATAGAAGATATCGATGCTTTCAGACCCTGCTCCCTGGCTCAGTCCCTGCAGCAAGGACCTCGGAGAAATTCTCCTTTGGCTGGTAGAGTTGTCCCTCTTAGGAGAGATCAACATGGACAAAACAGGGAGGCCGATCCCCAGGCTGCTGTCTTTTCTCAGGGTTCAACAAAGGAGGGCATTTGGTGGGGAGGGGCCCTGAGCCTCAGAAGCACCATATAACAAGTGCAGACTGCGTCCCGGACACTGTACCAAGGCTCCCCATGAGCATGATCTCTCTCTTCCCACAGCAAGCCAAGGAGGGAGATGCTCTCCTTATTCCCAGGGGGATGGAGGACGGATTCCTCGGGAATCAGCCTGCAGTCATGGCAAAAGTCAGAGTACTGGGTTTCAACCCCCAACCTTTTACTTTGTGGGTTTAGAGAACATACTTACCTTGAAACTCAGGTATCTTATCTATAAAATGGAGATAAGGCTATCTAATCATAAAGTTGTGAGGATTAAGTGAAATAAAATCCATAAAGTTCCTTGTATGGAAAAGGTGATTAATACATGTCCTCTGACCCCACCTCTCAAAGGCAGAGCAAAACTTTGGCCCAGTACTCCTATAACCCTGTGGCCAAAGGCAGTTTCAATCAAAAACATTTGGGCAGGCCCCATCCAGTGTTGGCCATAGCCTGGAAACCTCCTTCCTCCCAGGAGAATTCAAGAATGTCACCAGTGGCTCTATTCTGCCAGCAACATCGCCTCATCTTTTGTCCCCCGGCCCTGCCCCAAGGGGCTGGACTTCAGTTGTCGGGGGCCAACAGGAGAATCTGTTGTCCTCCAACACCATCTGTCTCCGGTCCTACATACCTTTTTTACTGATTTGTTGGATATGGTTAATTAAGCTTTTTGCTAACTTTCAGTGAAATAGTATCTGCTAGCATTCCTTTCCATAATTCCATTTTCTTCAGGGCCGATTTGGGACCTTCATTTTGCCTCTGAGAGGCCTACTTAGCTTCACCCCAAGGTTCATCCTGCCTACCCCAGACTTCTTAAATGACAGCCATTGTCAAGCTGATCGTACTGAGAGTGAGTCCGCCACCTAGTGGTCATTGGAAGTGTGACCGCCTTTTCAGGAGAGCGTGTGCTCGCCTCTCTCTCTCTCTCTCTCTTTAAATATTTTTATATGTTTGACAGAGATCACAAGTAGGTAGAGAAGCAGGCAGAGAGAGGGAGAAGCAGGCTCCCTGCTGAGCAGAGAGTCCAATTCGAGGCTTGATCCCAGGGCCCTGGGATCATGACCTGAGCTGAAGGCAGAAGCTTAACCCTCTGAGCCACCCAGGTGCCCCTTTAGGAGCTCTTTTGTTAATGGTACCTGAAAACAATTCAGTGATGGTTTTCTTTTCATCTAACTTAGAAGCTGTGAACTGAATCAGATCAAACCATGTATGTGCATCAAAACCTTAATGGGAGGAGACAGAGTGTGTAAGGATATTTTCAATTCAGGATGAATAGTGAAGCAAAAATCCGATTGACATGTACCAGAGTGCCAAAGAAGGACACTACATTTTTCCTTTGACAACTCTTAAATCCAAATGAATCCTACACAGACAAAACAAGTAAACCAACCGACAAACCACTGAAACCAAACAAATGAACAAAAAATGGAATGGCTGGCTTCATTATCCAACACATATGGGTGGACTGTGGTTAGCATTCAAAAGTTTAATGGAGCAGTTCATCACAATACACTGTGGTGATTTAAATTTGGTTAAAGGAGAATGCGGTAGGGACCATAGGAGGATCTGCTAATGTTGTACAGCAATGAAATTTGAGTTGAGTCATCAAGGAAGATTAGATTTGGTCAGGCAGTAGGGATAGAAGTTAGCAAGGGAATCCTAGAGCACATGAAAGACCCAGAAAGGTGGAAGAAAAGGACAAGGTCAGGTGTCAGCAAACTAGAAGTGTGTCTGACAAATATAATTCAGTCTGAAGCCTTGTGCCCACAATGCATTTAGTGACCACCTATTTTAGGTACTTACTGGCTACTTATTTTATTCAAAGTAGATACAAGAGTAGATATGAGACATTGAGAGCAATTTAAGAAGATACAGGGGGCATGTTGTAAAGATGACAGTTTCCTTCCAGGTAAGTCTGGAGATGCCAAGGGCATCCAATAAAAATCCTACCAGGTTTATTTTTCTTTTGTAGAAACAGACAAGATACTTCTAGGATTCATTTAGAAATACAAAGGGCCGAGGACAGCCAAGACAATCTTGAAAAACAAGAAAAAAAAGGTAGAAGACTTCTACCACCAGATATCAAGACCTACTTATTTATTTATATTTTTATTCTAAATCTGTTATTATTTAAAAATTTTTATTTTTAAAATTTTTAAATTAATTAATTTATAGGTTTTTTTAATTTGATAGATCACAAGTGGGCAGACAATATTTTTTTTTAAAAGATTTTATTTATTTAATTGACAGACAGAGGTCACAAGTGGGCAGAGAGGCAGGCAGAGAGAGAGAGGGGGAAGCAGGCTCCCTACTGAGCAGAGAGCCCCATACGGGTCTCAATCCCAGGACCCTGGAATCAGGACCTGAGCCGAAGGCAGAGGCTTAACCCACTGAGCCACCCAGGCACCCCAGTAGACAAGACTTTTAATAAAGCTAAAGGAGAGTGTGCCTCGGAGGTTCAGTCAGTTAAATGCATGCTTTTGGCTCAGCTCATCATCCCAGGGTCCTGAGATCAAGCCCCACAGCAGGCTCCCTTCTTGTGTGGAGTCTGTTTCTACCTCTTCTCCTCACTCTTCCTCTTTCTTTCTTGCTCTCAAATAAATAAATAAATAAATTCTTAAAAAAAATAAAGCTGAAAGAATTAATTGCTGGAAAACTGTTAGTATCTACTTAAAGTTTATAACACACCATCTGACCCAGCAATTCCACTCTCCTGTATGTGTCCAACCAAAATGCATATGTATTTAACAGAAATTAATATTACCCTGTTCAAAGCAAAATGATTGATAATAGCTCTAAACTGTCACCATTCAAATGCCCATCAACATTGTGGTGTCTTTGTGCAATAGAAGTCTATATAGCAATGAGAATGAATGAGACACAATTACATATGACAGTATGGATGCACGTCACAAGCATGTTACAGAAAGAAGCCAGACTCAAAGGAATACATATTGTACCACCCACATTAATACAAAAATGGCACAAACCAATGGTAATTCACTGCATTACAAGCCCCGTAGATGACATAAGTCAGTCATTTATCCTGGCACAAAATTTAAGGGGTTGCCAAAAACCTTGGTAGTTGAGGAAAATAAGATTTTAATGTAATTTTTTAAAATCAAAATTAATGCAAAAAAATCATAGCGAACACATTACCAGTTTTCAGTAAAGACAGGAGCTGACCCTGCACTTGCACAACTGAATGTATTAGCCCCATATTCATCCTGGCTCCATCAGATCCTATCTGACATAAATAGGAAGTTTGCATATTGCTATCCATTCTTCTTCTTCTTTTTTTTAAGATTTTATTTATTTGACAGAGATCACAAGTAGGCAGAGAGGCAGGCAGAGAGAGAGGGGGGAAAGCAGGCTCCCTGCTGAGCAGACAGCCTGATACGGGGCTCAATCCCAGGACCCTGAGATCATGACTTGAGCTGAAGGCAGAGGCTTAACCCACTAAGCCACCCAGGCGCCCCTGCTGTCCATTCTTTTATCCTCTGCCAGCACCATGGCTGTGCCTTGGCTAGCTGCCTGGAGGAGAGCTGTCCCCCACCCTGACACATGGGGGAGAGCCTAGCCATGATGAGCAGAATTGCCTCTACAATTCAAGTGAATGTGTCATGAAGTCTTGATTTTGTAGGTCACTGAAGTTGTGTGGTTGCTTATTATATAGCAATAACCAATGAATATGCTAAACTATGTAGTTAAGAGTCAGAGTAGAGGTTACTCTTGAAAAGTGCATAATGACCTGAAGGAGGCAGGAAATGGGTTTCTTAGTTGTGGGCAAGTTCTGTTTCTTGATCTGGGTGCTAATTACACAGCTGTGTTCCCTTTGTGACAATTCATTGTGTTGTGTGTTCATAGTCTGCATGTTTCCCTATATTTTTATTACACCCAAATACAAAATTTTATAAAGATAGAACACTTTGCCCCGACCCATTTTTTCAAGGACAACTTGGCTGGGGTAAGACACACACACACACACACACACACACACACACACACACACACAGAATTATATCAGGAACTGAAATAAAAATCCAGAATAAATTGGGTTGAACCAATATCCAGAAAATCTATGACATTATTATATTTTAAACTCTACTCACTCTTCTGAGAAACCACTTAGTCTTAATTGGACCAGGAATTTTGAAATACACTAGGCCTGGACAATATCAAAGCATAAGAATATTCTTTAAACAAGTATTTCTTTCTTTCTTTCTTTCTTTTTTTTTTTTTAAGATTTTATTTATTTATTTAACAGAGATCACAAGTAGGCAGACAAGCAGGCAGAGAGAGAAAGGGGGAAGCAGGGTCCTTGCTGAGTAGAAAGCCTGATTTGGGGCTTGATTCCCAGGACCCTGGGATCATGACCTGAGCTGAAGGCAGAGGCTTAACCCACTGAGCCACCCAGGCGCCCCTAAACCCATACTTCATTTGCCATGAGTTTTTGCTAAATTTATCTTTATATTTAGTTTTAAGTTGGCCTCAATTCAGTGAAAAGAATTATTATGGTCATTTTTTTCTCCAAACAAATATTTACTGCTAACATGTAGCAGATAAAAAACATGGCTTCTCTATGTATAGAAATTATATATACTTATCATCCAGCATCAATGCTTTAAGGAACAATTTATTATCTACCAGCCACCTATCTGTCTTTCTGATAGGAAGATTGTCTGTCATTCCTGATGGAAAGAAGTTCAGCATCTAATTAGAAATGTGATTTCTATGGTTTCCCTGGAAATTTCTCTCCCTTTCTAGCTGGTTAGGATAGACTCTGAAGTGGGGGGCATGATCCTGTCACCAATTCGATGTCACAGAGGAAGTACCTCTGCTTTAAGATCAAGATAAAAGGGGTGGGGCACCTGGGTGGCTCAGTCGGTTGAGCATCTGCCTTTGGCCTTGGTCATCATCTCCGAGTGCTGGGATCGAGCCCCGCTTCAGGCTTCCTGTTCAGTGGAGAGCCTGCTTTTCTCTCTGCCTACTGCTCCCCATACTTGTGCGTGCGCTTTCTAGCTCAAAAAAATAAATAAAATCTTTTTTTTTTAAAAAAAGACTGAGATAAAAGGGGGAAAGTATGTAAAAAATAGTGCTTGGGATTTCTTCTTGCATCGCTCAAAGGAATAATTTCAATTTGCTTTTAAAGAAGAGATATAAACAACTATGTTCTGATTCTGGAGAAAATAAAAGTCTACCTAGTGCCAACTTTGCTACCTGGTCCAGATGCTTCCCACGCACCTGGACCTGAGAGTCCTGTGCCCCACTTTCTGCGGCAGTCGCGTGTGAGACACGGTGCCAAAAACTTTCACTTACATGAACTAATTTAATCTTTGAAACTCCCCTATGGGGACACACTTCTATTATTTCCTTTTTACAAATGAAGACACTCAAGTACAGAGATGTGGCATCCCTTGCTAAAAGCCACAAGGCAAGAAACCAGCCAAGCTCACAATCCAACCCAGCTGTCTTGTTCTGGAGACTGGGCTCTTAATTACCAAAACTTGCTTGCAAATGCTCCCAGGAGCTCACAGTTTCTTTTTTCCTTTTTCTTTTCTTTTGAGCTCACAATTTCAAAGGAGCCATAATAAATCCTTTAAAATGCGTATTGATTTTATAAACTGATTTTATAAACTTTCCATGTTTTAGATCTGGTAAAAATCTACAATTATATATACATCAACTTTACTTGATGTGGGGGGGAGGCACGTACCTATATGATGGATTTATAATAAATGAGAGCGTTCTGCAGTAGTGACTTAAAATGATCTTTGACAAGTAAGGACTTTAGAGGTTTTATTGTATGTTGTCCTGTTCTGATAAGCTCACACATGAAACCTGTGTGGTGTTTACTCACTCAGAGTTTCATAAACCTGTGTCTCATTAGTTAGTTTCAAATGAAGGCCCTCTGGGATAGGAATCAGCTGACCGTCTCTAAAGCTGTGGTTCCCAGCATATAGGGTAAAAACAATAGGTGCTCAGGGTACGTGTTTGTCGGTTGATTACACAACATTATGTTACATTACAAAAGTAAATGTCTTCTAGCTTGGCAGAGATTTCGTACAGAAACAGTAAAATAAATGAAAACGGTATTCTGTGAAACTGCCTAGTGGTACACAGGTGGGTTACTCCGATGTTTTCACTGACAAGAAGACAACTACAGGATTTATGGTCATAACAACTCATGATCTGTTTTGCACCTGTGGATTTCCCAGGAGTAGAAGACTGTCCATCTTCCCCACCAGCATGAGGAAATGCAGAATTATAGACGGGTTTAGCAGATGACTCAACAGAAACCACAGAGCTCCTGTGACTGTCACAACACGTTGGCTTTCAAAGCCCATGATTTCCTCTCTAATTTAACGTCTCTTCTATGGCCGCCCCGGGACCTTCCTGACCTTCTATGTACACACCTTCCTTTTTCATTATCAGTATGTTGAGCTGTGAGATTTCAGATAGATGGTGGGGAAGCTAGAGGTTTCCCCAAGTCTCATAATCCCTGCTCTGCCTCGTGCCCAGATGAGACAGTGTTTCTGAGGAGACTGTCCTGGGTTCACGCTCCTCACTGTCATGGCTAATGACACACAGCCCGAAAGATTCTTGAGGGTACTATCACAGGTGACAGCTTCTGCTAAGGCCACTGTTGGGGTCCGTTATCAAAGGAATGAAACTGAGACAAAGTGAAAGTTATGCAAAGCCTTATTCTATGCCAAGCATTAGAAGTCAGACTGACAGGCCAGGGCCGCCTCCAAAGAGAGCGACCCCCTCCCGATCTCACAGGCTGGTTTTATAGGGCATAACTGCAGACCCAAGGTACGTGGCTTCTATTGTTAAGGCGTTTACTCCCGGAATGGATACCCAGAACCATACCAGGAACTACTGGGGCGTTTATTCCCGGAATGAAGTCCGTGGATGTAAACAACAATATGGCTACCTAGGCAATATGGAGTTGCTCTGGCTAAGCAGGCCCTAATAGTTAAACAGGTTTTAACATTAAATTGACCCCAACAGCCACCTGTTATCTCCCTTGAATCTGATCATTAGGAACTGTGATTCCTGTCTTTTAAAACAAAGTGCCTGTTCTCATCAACACCACCAGGGGCAACACATTCTTGCCCCTTAACTAAATCAGTCATCGACCTCTTTGCAACATTCAACCAACATTGATGAGCTTTCCAAAGTCCTGTTCTACATGTGTCTGGGCGCGCAAAGGTGAGAGAGCAGACCTGTCCTCTGAGGCATCAGACTGTTGGACTGGGAGCTGGGACATACATCCAGTCAACTCTAATACGTGACACGTGGGCTCTGATTGGGACATGAGAATGGGTGAAACAGGAAGCGTGGCATAGAGTAATTTCAACAAGGGGACAGAGGTGGACCTTTCTTAAGAAGGGCCTTCATGGACTTTGAAGGAAATGTGCCTCCTTTCTCTCACCCTCTTAGCTCTGGCATTCACTCATTCATTCCAGATTTGCTATGAGAAATTTGCTGCAGTTACATCGGATGAATCCTCCAGCTCCTGGCCTTGCCTTCTAGCCCAGCACCACAGTTAATGCTCCAGTCATCCACACAGTGTTTGGGCCGGAAGGGGTCTCGCCTTTGGAGACTCTGTAAATTTCTGACAGGCCTTTGTGCACCCCCCCCCCTTTGTCATCCTCCAAGACATCTTTCTTCCTGAATTCAGACTTTCATCAACATTACAATGATACGGACTCATAATTCATATGGAAAGGTTATGGGAAAAATGTAGCCATGGATTATGTACAGACCGGGTTATTTCTTCACTCAAAAATGGTCTACCTAAAAGAAAATCTGTTAACTATAAGCAAGCGTTTGTAGTAAAAGATTGTTTACCTTTGACGATCTGGAGCTGAAGCCACGTCTCTTGTAAGCCCCGCAGTACTGACAATGCAAGGATTTTGGGTCTGTTTTCCATTTTCAATAAGATACAGCTGTGATCCCCACGTGGGCTCCAGTCATGAGTTCGTGGACTGGTAACACTTAGAATCACCTGGGGAGCATTTTGAACCTGCAGTTTCTTGGGTTCCAGCCCTAGAGATTCTGTTACAGCTGATCTGGGAGTGGGGCCTGGAAATCTGTTTTTAATAAGTTCTCCAAGGGATTCTTCATAAGCCAGTTTTAGAAATGACTGCTTCAGGGACTATCGGATTGGCAGGTGACATTTCCTGGGGATTAGTGACATGTACTAAAACTCTCGAGTCATTTCAGTTTCAGGGACATCCTTACCCACATGATCTGCTCTGATTTAGGGGAGAAAAGAAATGGGTTTGTTGTGCAGGATCCAGAGTGGTCGCTATATGTCAGCTGGGTGGGCTTGCTTTGTTTCCATTTGAGAGGATATTTCCTGTATTGTACACCATCATGAAGAAAAATTAGGATCCATCCTTCTTATCTGTTTAATTCAGTTTCATGCGGATGACTCGCTGATTACCCATGTGTCCTCATTTATTGCACATACAATGTGCACTATTCAGTGACACTAGGAAAAGATCCACCTTGTTGCCATCGTCACACATTGCACTTTTCACTTGTCTTTATTCCTTTTTTTTTTTTGAAGCTTGGGATCATAATCAGTGCTGTAGCCTCCTACCAGTATCCTCCTGGAAGTTTTCTCAAGTCGTTACAGAGGCTTTGTTTTCACTTCCCCTTTTAACACCCGTATGTTCTTGCCAGTTTTTAGTGTCCCTGGTTTTACACCACATTGGTGGATTTTAATATTAGCACTAGTCAATGTCCTGGGCATTTCTGGGAAGGCCACACTCACACGTTCATATCTGAGGGATGGGTCACTGACAGCATGGCTGGCTTGGCACACTTTAAGGGCCTGAAGTTCATGCAGAAGTGTTCAGCTGGGGACGCCTGGGTGGCTCAGTTGGTTAAGCAGCTGCCTTCGGCTCAGGTCATGATCCCAGCGTCCTGGGATCGAGTCCCACATCGGGCTCCTTGTTCTGTGGGGAGCCTGCTTCTCCCTCTGCCTCTGCCTGCCACAAAAAAAAAAAAAAAAAAAAAAAAAAAAAAAAAAAAAAGAAGTGTTCAGCTGTTCCCAGTTGCTTTTCTCTCTCAGTGCAATACACTGGATGGGACCAGGAGATGGTGCTGTGGGCCAACTTTTACTCCACATCCTGCAATGCTGGTGGTTTTCCAAGAAGCCAGTGAAATGTCAAGAGCTAAAGCTTTCATTCCTTTTCTTTCCTTTTTTTTTTTTTTTTTAAAGATTATTTATTTATTTATTTGACAGACAGAGATCACAAGTAGGCAGAGAAGCAGGCAGAGAGAGGAGGAAGCAGGCTCCCCACCGAGCAGAGAGCCTAATGCAGGGCTTGATTCCAGGACCCTGGGATCATGACCCGAGCCGAAGACAGAGGCTTTAACCCACTGAACCACCCAGGCACCCCATTCCGTTTCTGTTGGGACTAATAAACTGCTCAAATCTGCAAGCGAGACGAAATCTTTAAAACTGAAAAAAAAAAATGAAAAATGACGAAGGACTGACTTTGAATTCCACTTTTAAAGTCACCAGATCTGAACTTCATACTGAACTTGAAAGTGGAGGAGGTCATGAGAGGAGTGTTTACTGGTAACTTCCGGTTGTTAAGAAAGAGGTCAGAAAAAACTTCTGAGGAAGCCTGGAGATCAGTCTGGGACTTCCTGCTGCTCCAGGACCAGAAGAGATAAGTGAATTCCATATAAATGGAGTTCTAAAGAATACATGTATGTTATGCTGTTCTTGGTTTAACCATGGAAATGTAAGGCAAAAGTCGCTATGTACAAAATTAGCATAAGGAAAACATCTGATGCCAAGGGCCATGGGATTTTGCCCAACCTTTTTGTAACCACTGATGCAGCTGGCTCACTTTCCTAGGCATTCTGAAATAATGCTAACAGACTGCTTGGTTTTCCTCTTGTATGTTTATAACTTCTTCTGGTATTTGTAGTTAGAGTGTGGACTGCTGGAATGGATTTTCTTTTCCTATTTGCATATAAATAACATGGCCATGACCCTGTAAATTTCCCACAGGCCCTTTTAGAAATGGGGTGTTGTTATCCCAGAGTTTGTGGGGGGGTCCCCCTGCCTCCTCCCCAAGAACGTCTAAGCCACTTAGCTCAGATGGTTTGAGCATGGCTCTGAGACATCCAAAGTCACAGTAACAATCTGTGGCAAGATCTGTCAAGTCCGAGAAGAGAGAGCCTATGTATTCCAGGCACCAAGAGGAATGTGCTTTCACCCAGGCAAAAGTGGGAGTTATTGGTAACATGGAAAATATAATGAGCATAACTCAATGCTCCTTGATGCTGAACAGAACAGGCACTCCATGATGTCAGCCCCAACAGCAGTGCCAGTTTTGTCTTTACAGAGCAACCACCTTCCCGAGCATAACGTTGTATGAACCTATGGTTCCTGACTCAGTTTTTTCTATGGGACTCCTAATTTTTTTTTTTTTTAATCGTCACACACAACAATTAGGAAGAAATGAGAAGGTAACTAGGCTTGCTGAGAGAATGGAAAGAGTTTAATACTGAGTGGATGATTCTCCCACTGGAGGGCCCCCATCCACTGCAAAATGTTAGGGAAACTGTGCAAAACAGGTTTTTCACATTTTTTTTGGCCTGCTTTCTACTGGGTCTCCCTATTAGCTTCTGCGATCCAGATGTGTACTTGAGATTTATAGTTGTTTACTTGGGAAGCAAAATCTCATATGAAACAGGAAAGGGCTTTTTCATTTAAAGAATAAATATTTTTGTTCTAGATGAAGAAAGTGCCTCCCTGAGCTGGATTTCTGCTGCTGGCTAGTTGATTGTCTGGTACATAATAATACCATACATTCACTGACCAAGGGATGGGCTCTGTGCTAACACAGTGTAAGCATCACTTCTTTTAAGCCTCACAAACCTTGTGAATCAAGTGCTGTTCAAAGTTGCATTTTTGAAGACGAGAAAATAGGCTCAGAAACGTGAAGTAAGTTCGCTGGCAGAGAACTTAAGGCAGAGCCATGATCTGAGCCCAGGCTATATAATTCCAAGGTCAGGTTCTTAAACACCATCCCATCCTATTCTACCTGTATCTTATCCAAAACAACCTAATTTCAATCTGATTTATTTTTTTTTCCTAAACAAGACTACATACTTATAATTCTGTCCATGGGAAGTAATTCTGTCCATCTGAACAGTTTCTGTGTTCAGATCTGCCTCCATGCTTCTCTTCAACAGCCAACTGGTAGGTAGTGAGGTCAGGAATCACAGGGTCAGTGGCCCAGCTTTTTAGTCAGTCCCGTGTGTGCGTTGAACATCTCTTCTTGGAATGTGAGGCTATCTTTCCTCTATTTTTTTCTCTATTGAGAAAATTCTCTATTCCTCTACTTTTTCCTCTATTGGAGGAAAGATAGCCTCATTTGTTCCTCTATTGTTCTCAACTTGGGACTGTGTCAAAAATTCTAGACAACAGGAAAAGACCCACTCAATATCCTGTTACAGTGGAATACTACACTCTTCTTAGTGCTGAGCAAAACGAAAACCCTATAGTTCATGGGAAATACCCTCCTGAAAGGTCATTTAGGGATTTGTTGTTCCTTGAGCATGTTCTCTGGGGTTTCATCCTTTCTGAGTCTCCCCCTTATCTCTTGAAACACATCCACTATTCTTGCAAAGGAAAATTCTTCTACATTAATTACCAAGAGGATAATGTTTTCTCCATATCATTATGCACGTAGCTTCAAAGCACAACATAAATAAACACAAAATTCATTTTAAATGTTTAATTTGGGAACGTAGTCTGAGAAGGTTTGAATCTACCTCCACTCCCTTTCATTTAGAGATTCATGGAAATTTCCTTGCAGAGAACTTCTTGTCCTGGAGTATTTGCCTTGGGAGGCAATATGATGCTTTGCTATAGGGACTTGTATAAAGGGAATGTCAGTGTAGACTGGTGACTTAGGGAAGGTTCCACAGAGGTTGCACTTGAGTTGGACCTTGAAGAAAGTGCAGGTTTGAAGGAAGGACTTGTAAGGAAGGGGGAGAGGTGGGGTGGGGTGTATCATGTGGAGAAAAACAAAGTCAGATGAACCAAGATTAAGTGCTGGAATCGAGCCTCTTGGTATAGACCAGGAAGCCTGATAGAAGTATAAGGTAACTGGTCTGTATGCAGTGGAGGTAGGGACATAGTTTAAACAGATGAGGAATGCAAAATTAATGGAGGATATTATGGAATTGGCAGGATACCAATGACAGTATTTTAGTGTGGGCTTCTCTTTACAAACCATCTATGGCAAACCTCACGTCTCACTGGTGAAGCAAAGGAGATTCAGGGCAGTAAGGCAACTGTCCCAGGGTCTCAGAGGGTATCCGTGGCAGACGAGTCATCAATGCCTGCTCCTCCATACATTCCTGCCCCCGTGCTTGGTCCGGTCATGAACATGAAGCCATTGTAGGAAGTAAAGAAGCTGTGCCATGATAAAGTGCCGCTCCTCTGGATGTACCAAACAGGGAGAAACTAGGAAACAGGAAAGGAAACTGTTACTATATTAAAAGCTTGAGGTGTATGGTGTGCCCTTGGTTGCTGAGAGGGGGACAAAGGAGATAATCAGATACATTAAAGGGGAAGTTGGTAGGGCTCTGTATAGGGCCCAGAGAAGGAGAACATGGGCTGACTGCCAGCCGCAAATTTGGGGTTCTTGTGGAATAGGGAGGGGGGTTAAAAGGGAACATTGTGAGTTTGAATCGGGAGATGTCTGGTGAGCAGACTGGGTGAGAGACAACTAGAAATAGTCACTCATTTATTCATCCACTGGATATTTACTGAATACCCGCTATGAGCTACTATGGTCAGTACTGGGGATACACTGGTGAGTGGGCAAGATGCACATGAGTGGGGACCTTCTAGAGTTCTGTTCGTGTTTCCTACTGGAGGAACCTGGCCCTAGGTGGGAGGCACACCTGTGGAGCCATCAACAGCTGGGGTGTTTGGTGGGTGCCCCCCATAGGCTCTGAGTATAGAGTGATCTGCACAGGGCTGAGGACAGAGCCTGAGGACCCCTGACTGTAGCAGGAAAGATGCCATCATGACCACTAGGTTATGAGTTTTAAACAAATTGTCCTAAGAGTTTAAAAACCATTTTTTCCCTCTCATTTCTTCTTATTGAAATCAAGAATTTGAGCTCGTC
The DNA here is from genome assembly GCF_902655055.1 of Lutra lutra. Classification (NCBI taxonomy): domain Eukaryota; kingdom Metazoa; phylum Chordata; class Mammalia; order Carnivora; family Mustelidae; genus Lutra; species Lutra lutra. Next base: position 58,539,957 of record NC_062284.1, read on the forward strand.
TCCACCAAATAATTCTCTTAACATTCAAGTGAATAGAGTGAATGATTAAACAGGCTGTCAGTGGGGCAAATGTGTCCACTGATCCAAGATAAAAGGTGACGGACTCTAATTATATTTTAAAAATTCCCCTGGTCCACTGAGCTGGCGCCAGCACCTTTTGTTGGTGTAATTTGCTAGGATTCTTCAAGCTGGGCCCTCACTCCGCTAGGCGGTGTTAAGTGCTAAATAAACCCTCTCCCTCTTTTTGTTTTTTTTCTTCCTACTTTTAACCCAAGTTTGGACTGGCCTTTGGGTACTTTAGGAACTTCTAACCAATGGGATCCTAAAGGACTTAAACTGTTAAGGGCAGGCCTGGGAATATCCCACCATCTCCAGGTTAAATAGCAGAGAGAGCTGTCAGAAGTAAGAGAAAATCTTATTTAATGTTCATAAATGCTAAAATTAGCATTGACTTACATTTCAAAGCCCAATTTATTCCTTCATTATAACAATTAATTTGGTTAAATTTAAAACTTGGAAGAAACTCATAGAAGCAATCACAGTATGTATCTTAGATGTGAAAGTTCAATGGTTAAAAGTAAATCTTTAATGAAAGAACATAGAGAAATTGTCTTAATGACCAAAATTCTTAGTAGTCTTTTCCAGAAATGTCTTCTTAGGGTATACCATGTATTGAGGAGAACCATAGAAGTTTGCCCTTAGATGACTCATGAGCTGAAGAAATTTTTAAGTTATTCAAGGGCAGGAGGGAGCTGTTCTCCGTACCCTAACTTGTTCTGCAATTTTCCATTCTTCTCTCTCCTGTGTGATAATACACATGTACTATCTTTCCCTTCTGTCTGGGAAATCTTTGGAACATCGGCATACCCTTCTTCTCTCTCTTTCATTGTATATTTCTCTATTCTTTTCCTTACTTTTCTTTCCCAGGACATAGAGTGCCTCAGAATTTTGCTTCTATCTGCTCTGGTCCATTATGATTTTACCTCAAAGTTTCACTCTCGAGATGGCATCGCTTCCTTTATGTTGTAGTTCTTGTTGGAAATGGGAAAAAAGTGTCTCATTCTGTTTCCTGTGTCTACACAACAATAATCTTGGTGCTTTGAACATCTAGGATCGTCCACTCTACAGACTATGGTTTTTAAGTCAGAGCTGCATGTCTCAATTTTTTCTGAGGTGCACTGCAAGTAATTCACCAATTAATAATCTTAACACCCAGGTGTGTGAATTCTTGAAAAGTGAAATCAGAGAGGATTGCAAGTTATCCCTGTAATCAATAATCCTCACCCTTTGCATTTCCATGTTTTCTTGAATAGAAGAGAAAGCCACAAAATAGCAGAAGTAATCAGAAATGAGGATACCCCACAGTCAGTCTGGGTACTACAAGGCAGTGTGTTCACATTGTGTTTATTTATTATATTTATATTCTAAAAATAATATTTGGAAAAAATATCTGTATTTTGTTCAATAACGAATTTAAGCACCTTGAGCTCCACAGCCCTTCCCTCATGAATATTGAAGTTATTTTGAGTGACACAGAATTTAAGGGAATTTCTACTGAAGTATAGTTAAGTCAAAACACATTGACTGAACATGATTCATAATTAACTAGACAACTCTAACTTCATTACACACACTTTGCTGTTCAGAGGCTTGCTCAGACATTTGGCTTTGCCCATCCATAGCCAGCACCAACTGCTTTCCTTTCTGTCTTTCTGTCTTCTTGCTTTCTTGCTCTCCTTTTCTCTTAAATCTCCTCATGTACTTCCTCACCAGACCCTATCTTTCCTCTTCTCTGAACAGAAAGTCTGTCTTCCTACAGTGTGGCTCTGTGCCAGAAATAATGGAAGTCATGGAAAATTTTCTTGTGGTTAGAGGTGAAGCCAATAGCAAGGGAGCTTGTCCCTCGCTCTCCTCCCCTCCAGACACCCTTCTCCATAGGTATGCATTCAGGCTGGGGTCAGGGAGCACAGGAGTTGTGGCCAGAAAAGTCAAGACAGTCTTACTGCCCCTTGCTGCCTGCTGTGTCCTCAGAAATAGCAACTAAAAACACTTTCTGGAGATCCTGGAAGAATGGGAGAGCAGCAAGTGAACACAGGTCTTCCTTAGGGAGAGCTACTGGACACAAAGGAGAGGTCCCCAAACTGGATGAGGTCCCCCCTCCTGGAACCCTGGAACACACAGGAGCCCAACAAAGTAAATACCTCCATGCTTTCTGGGTCAATCTGGCCATGTTAAAATCCTGCCCCTGTGTGTGTTTGGATTAGTCTGTTAGAGAACTTCCAGGACCCTTGAAATGTCTGTGGGTAACCTGGAATTTCCTGTGACCTGGCTGCCGAGATCCCTGGCCAGCTTCAGGGATGCATGCCTTCGGTGAGTGACAAAGACATTTGTGTAAAAGTGGGTCACCGGAAATCCTTGGGAATTCTCGAGTCCCAAATTCCCTATAATGCACAAAAATAATGACTCTAAAATTTCTAGGGTATGGCAGAGAAAGCGTAAATCTCAATTGAGACAGATATTTGTGGGCAGATACCATTTGTTTTTGGCTCACTCTAAAAGCCAGCTTTTTAGAATTCACTGTACAGAAGACCATGTGACTTACAAGATTAAATATTATTCTTATTTTTTAATTTCTCTATGAGGTTGAAAGGTAAAGGTCTTCTGGGGTTCACTGGAGTTCTCAGGGTCTCCTGGGCTAAGATAAAAACTATGGTTGAACATTTGATTTTCTGAATAGAGACTTAATTGACCTAGCAAATGCTAGACCTATATTTCCCCAAGGGAAACCTTGAAATAGTCACCCAGGCTCTTCTTCTGGGATGGATCAGAAAAGTCACTCTTATTTAAGTCACAATTCAGGAGTCCACTTTCATACACGGAGACGCCTTGAGGGTTACCACCTTTCCTTTACTTAGCATTAGCACATTCCTTTCTCACAGATCATTCTGTCATTTTTGATTCACTTAAGAAATATTTATTCACTAAATACGTGCCAGGCCCTTAATTAGCTATGGAGGAAATAATGGCAAGCAAGGTTGTCCCAGGTCCCTACCCCTCACAAATATAAAGTCACTGTAAAGCAGAGAGTCCCTCTGATGCCACAGCTTTGGGCACAGGCTCCAGAGCCTGGGTGGTATTGCTGTTCTTACCCATAACTCCCTCTAGACATTGTGACTTAGTCTTGGTGAATTATCCCCAACCTTGGTTCCAGACCCTCCATTTTTGGCTTTTCTTTCTTTTCTTTTTTTTTTTTTTTAAAGATTTTATTTATTTATTTGACAGAGAGAGATCACAAGTAGATGGAGAGGCAGGCAGAGAGAGAGAGAGAGAGAGAGAAGCAGGATCTCCGCTGAGCAGAGAACCCGATGTGGGACTCGATCCCAGGACCCTGAGATCATGACCTGAGCTGAAGGCAGCGGCTTAACCCACTGAGCCACCCAGGCGCCCCCATTTTTGGCTTTTCTAAGAGAGATGTTTAGGCAGGGCAAAGAACCTGGTTCTGAAATTAGGATGTGTTGCTATAGGCAACACTCCCTTGATAACCATTTGGTGATGTTCTCCTAATGGTAATAGTTTCTGGAAAGTTTGCATGACTTAAACGTTTCTTCCTAGAAGTAAAATAAATATGTAAATGCTATCACCGTGCTCTTACAAGTCCTGAATTTTCATTTTCCTTCCAATCTCAGCAATTCAGTCCATCAGAGATCCTGTGCCAGGGATGGTTACTGTCTGGTCAATGAAGCAACAAAAACAAACATGGGAGCATCTGGGGGTGGGGCCACGTGAGGATTCAGGAGTCAGATGGGAGGCATTCCTGTGGGCTGAGATAACCGGTGACTGTTCTTGAAAGGGAAGGCCTGGGATTCAGAGAATGAAAGAGGGATGACATGTGACCGAGGGAGGGTATTTTCATTAGAGGAAAAGTACGTGTACAGGTACAGAAGAGGAAGTATTCGAGGCATGTGATGTGGTAACAGACTGATTCACCTGGAGCACTGACTTCTGCCTGGATGGCAATCCAGATACTCTGTCCAGAGATACAACCTAGAGATCTCTAGAGCTCAGAGAACTTGTTTTGGGGAGAAAGTAACTTATGTGGCCCTTTGCCCATCCCTGCCACCATCATAAAGCAATCAAGGATGGAAATTAGGAGAAAATAGCTCATTTCCCCATCCTTTGCTTAAAGCATCAATTTTCCATGGGCAATTTTGTAAATTAAGAATTTTCCTGTGCTAAAGGATTGGTGAGTTTCTTTGGTAAACAACAGATCTCTAACTTGAGGGAAATATTCACAAACTCATGTGCTTAGAGAAGACATACTCAATCTCCCCAGTGTTCCATGGCATCTTTCCTGGATCGGAATGGAAAAGCAGAGCTCCCCTCATGGCCACAGCCACATGTGACATGTCTCCAAGGAAAAAGGCCCCAAACTGCCAAGAACTTAGGTCAAGAAAGACCATAAAATTACATTTCTCTTTCAAGGTGAGGAAGTAGGTACAAAGCTGTTCTGTCTGGACTTTTGCAGCTGCTTGTGCACAGGGTGGATTGTGGATCTGACTTGTAAGTGAGCACTGCTGGAAACCTGTTCTATGTATCCACAGCAACATGTACACGTCATGGTATCATTGTAGATGAAGCTGGTCCATGAGAGCATCCTGTGTGAGAACAACTGCATCATGGAGTAAATACTGGGCTCAAATACCACCACAGTCTAAGAGTTTCCAGAGAAATCTTTCAACATATGTCATCATGAACATTAGACAGTGCTGTATTTGTGCTGCTTGAGTTTTTCTCTTTCCCACACATGCAGAGGTAGAGGTAGTCTTCTCTGGTAAAATGCAGTTAATCCTAAGGTTCTGGAAGCTCTAGATTCATTTTTCCTCCAGGCAGGGAAATAGAAGAGCAAACAAATGGAGTGAACCCCGTAGGGCATTTTCAATCGAGTTCCAACCTCCAAAAGAAGTCACAGAACCTTCATCTCACTGTGACCTCCTCTTTCTTCCCCTTCCATTTCTTCCCAAACCTCTATGTCATTACTTCCCAAAGCAAATCTTCCTTTAAAAACTGCTCAGATCACACTCCCTAGGACATCTTGTGAACATTCTGGCCTCCACACATTCATGCCCGCCATTCCCCCAACCTAGAGATCTGTTCCATTCTCTTTGTTTATCTAAATCAAATCCAGCTTTCCAGACACGTCTTGAAAATCTCTTCCTCAGAGGAACTTCCCTTGGCACCATGGTCTAGTTGAAAACCTCGTATTAGGAGTGCCTGGGTAGCTCAGTAGGTTAAGCCTCTGCCTTCAGCTCAGGTCATGATCCTGGGGTCCTGGGATGGAGCCCCGCATCGGGCTCTCTGCTCAGCGGGGAGCCTGCTTCCCCCTCTCTCTGCCTGCCTCTCTGCCTCCTTGTGATCTCTCTCTGTCAAATAAATAAAAATCTTAAAAAAAAAGAAAGCCTCCTATTAGCTGTCATAGTTTCACTCAGTAACATTAATAACTGTAGAACTGTGTGTGATATGCTTCTTTGTGTTATTGTTATCTGTGAGCTACTTCCTGAACTAACCCGAAAGCTGATAGAGAGGATAGACCATTGATCATTCACTTTTTATGCCCTAATATCCAAATTCCTTTGTGTTTAATTTTTAGATACCCATTGGTTCTTCAAATCAATGTGGAGTGAACTCAAGACATATTTCATTTGTGATTCAGAGTTCATGCAGAGAACACCTGAGCCTAAACTGATCCTGCCACTGATTGGTGTGGTGATCAATGCAAACAAGGGAAGAGAAGGAGGAAGCATAACCCCAGCTGGGGGTGAGGGATAGAGGCCATCACAGGCTGCTGTGGGCATGGCCAGTCAGCACTGATCTGAGGTCTGTCCAGTTCTAGCTTGTTAAGTTTTAGGAACAAACATTGGGTCAGGATGACCAAATCTATTTCAATGTAAACTTCTTGCAGCCTCTGCAAATACTCCTCTGGGTTATCTCTCACTGTTCACACTCCATGCCATCCATAATGGACTTGATCAGTTCCTTGTTTGGAGTGTCTTATGATGTGGCAACTCAAAATTTACTTATTGTATTGAGATATAATTAACATGCTATGAAGTTCATCTTTCTCATATGTACAATTCAGTGTTTTTTTTTTTTAGCATATTCACAAAGTTGTGCAGCCACTACTGCTAATTGTAAGACAATTTTCATTACCCACAAAGGAAACTTCATATCCATTACCAGTCATGCCTTATCCTTCCCTTCTCTCAATTTCTGCAAGCTGCTAATGTACTTTCTGTCCCTACTGAGTTGCCTTTTCTGGACATTTCATTCATTCATTCATTCATTTATTACTTAAGATTTTTATTTATTAGAGAGGGCATAGAAGTGGGGGAGGGGATAGAGGTTAGGGGGATGGGCACAGGGAGAGGGAGAAACAGACTCTGTGCTGAGCAGGCAGCCTGACCAGAATCCTAGGACTCTGAGATCAGGACCTGAGCCAAAGTCAGATGCTTAACTGACAGCCACCCAGGCACCCCTGGACATTCATTTAAATAGAATCCTATACACATGCACCCCAATGTTTATAACAGCAATGTCCATGATAGCTAAACTATGGAAAGGGCCCAGATGTCCACTGACAGATGAATGTATAAAGAAAATGTGATGTGTGTGTACACACACACACACACACACACACACACACACGGATATTTTGCAGCCATCAAAAATGAAAAATGAATTCTTGCCATTTGTAATGCTGTGGATGGAACTAGAGGGTATTATGGTAAGTGAAATAAGCCAATAAGAGAAACATAATTATCATATGATCTCATTGACATGTGGAATTTAAGAGATAAGGCAGAGGATCACAAGGGAAGAGAGGAAAAAAATGAAACAAGAAGAAACCAGAGAGGGAGACAAACCAGAAAAGACTCTTAATCTTTGGAAACAAACAGGGTTGTTGGAGGGGAGGAGGGATGGGGTGGCTTGATGATGGACATTGGGGAGGGTATGTGTTGTGGTGAGCGCTGTGTATTGTATAAGACTGATGAATCACGGACCTGTACCCCTGAAACAAATAATACATTATGTTAATTATAAATAAATAAAATCTTACAATCTTTTACATCTCAAGGTTTATTATATTGTAACATGAATCAGGACTTCATTCCCCTTCATAATTATTATTTTTTAGAGAGAAAGCAAGTGAGAGAGTGCATGCACAAATTGGGGAGGAGATGCAAAGAGAGAGGGAAAGAATGAATCCTAGGCAGGCTCCACACCCAGTGCAGAGCCCAGTGAAGGGCTTGATCTCACCACCCTGAGATCATGACCTGTGCTGAAATCAAGAATCGGACGCTTAACTGACTGAGCCAAACAGGCGACCCTCCTCTTCATAACTGGATAATATTCCATTGATGAATATCTCACATTTTTAATCCATCTAGTAGTTGATGGACACGTGAACTGTTTCTACTTTTTTGGCTATTAGGAATAATGCTGCTACAAAAGCCACACAAGTTATTTTGTGGACACACATTTTAAATTCTCTTGGCTGTATACGTGGGAACGGAGTTGCTGAGCCGGGAGTTAAGGCTATGTTCGCTCTTTGAGGACGTGTCAGACTGTTTCCCAAGGTGACCGCACCATTTCACATTCCCAAAAGCCGTGTAGAAGGGTTTCTAGTTCTCTATATTCTCACCTGTACTTCTTGTTGTCTGTCTTTGTTTATGACCGCTATCCTATGGTATGTGTGGAGTTGTGTTTCACTGTGGTTCTGATTGGCATTTTCCCAATACGTTGAGGGTTTCTTTGTATGATTGTTGATCATCTGTATATTTTCTTGAAGAGATGTTTATTTAAAATATTTTTATTATTGAGTTGCAAGAGTTCTCTCTCTACATTCTCAACACTCACTTTTCATTGCATATTTATCACCACACTGGTCTCTTACGGCAGTACAATCCTCAGCACGCTTTCTGTACTGCTTTTTAACGTAATGTTTTTTTAAAATAAAGATTTTATTTATTTATTTGACACAGAGAGAGAGAGAGATCACAAGTAGGCAGAGCGGCAGGCAGAGAGAGAGGGGAAGCAGGCTCCCGACTGAGCAGAGAGCCTGATGTGGGGCTCGATCCCAGGACCCTGGAAACACGACCTGAGCTGAAGGCAGATGCTTAACAACTGAGCCACCCAGGCTCCCCAACTTAACGGTTTTTGTTTTGCTTGACAATAACAGTTTCCTCTCAGCATTTTCTCCTATAATAGTGCTCTTGCCTGGGTATGATCTCTCTGTCTGTATAACAAAAAGAAGGATGCAGGGCACTGTAGGAAGAGAAAAGAGTCATTTCCTAGTTGAAGCTATGTTAGCTTTTCTTGGTGCATAACAAATTTCTTCAAGTGTAGAGGCTTAACACAGCACACACTTATTATGGCAGTTTCCAGGGATGAGGAGCTTGGGCATGACTAAGCTGTGTCCTCTGCCTAGAGCGCCAAAGACTGTAATCAGCTGTGCTACACTTTCATCAGAGGCTCACTCAACTAGAGCAAGATCCACTTCTACACTTCCTTAGCCTGGAATGATGGATGGCAGAATTTATTTCTTTGCAGCTGGAGAACTCATAGCCTTCAAGGCCAGAGTCTTTAATCCACTGAGCCACCCAGGTGCCCCCCAAGGCCAGAGTCTTATAATGAGGCTCTCGTCTGAGGGAGGGCCCCAATGTCCTTTTAGGGGCCTTCCCCTGATTGAGTCAGGCCCACCCAGATGCTCTCCTTTTTGATGAACTCAAGGGAACTGATTTGGAAGTTTAATTACATCCACAAAATTCCTTCAATTTTCTATATTCTATCAGCTAGAAGGAAGTCCCACATCCCATCCACATTCATTTCTATCAGACAGGCCATACTTAGTGGGACATGGGGAAGCAGAAGTGGGCTTTCAGCCAAGATGTAGTCAGCTGCAGTTATCCTAACACTGAACTTCTACACCAGATGTAGCCATCCAAGCTCTCTAGGGTCAATGGCTGTTCCCTACCCATTCCCTCGAAAACACAAGCCGAGCTTTAAGCTTCAGGCTTTCCTTCACTGTTGAGAGCAACTCCCTCTCTATTTCTCTTCATTCCCACATCATCTGCTGTGTTTTCCCTTGTTCAGATCCTGTTGTTTTGCCTCTTGTTTCTCGGCCCCACGGAATGGACAATAGATTTTGACTTCCTGGAGATAAACCCTCACCTTCTCTCCGCCGTCCAGACTCAACTCAACCCAGCTCAGACCAGCCAAGCTACTGCCTGGAAATGGGTTTTCCAGGATTATCATGAGAGGCAGGGGATGAGAGGCAGGAAGCTGAGCTGCCTGACTCCACCCTCCTCTGGCCTCTGAACCCAGAGTCACCTACTGATGCTCTGCCTTAGAAGCGAGTCCTACATCCAGGCTCCACAAACCACACAAAAACTCTGCCTCCATCTCTCTTCACTGCATCCTGGACCACCAGGCCCCACCCCACTCCCCAGGACCCCTCTCTGGGGGATGCCAAGTCCCAGTCATTAACGAGCACCTCAGGTGATTCTGATCTGTTGCCCTGTTGGGAATTCCTGTGATTAAAGGAAGATGGAAAGAGATCTGAAAACCAAACCCCAACATCGTATTAAGTGGTTTCCTGTCGCAATGATAGGTGTGTTCTTCAATTATGCGGGGTTAAATATGCCATTTCAGTTTATATTTTTGGACTAATTCCTCTGGGTAATATCACCGGGAGAACAGAAATTTCCAGGAATCTGCACTTTCTTTAGTGATTTTGGTCAGCAGTCATGAGACCTTCATTGCTGGTCTTGCTTTTCAAACTGATGAGCTGCTCCTAACAAGATGACAAACTTTCAGGGAAAGGAGGTCATTGCCAGGGACCTCCGACTCCACTATAATAGGAAAGGAGTGGAGGGCTCTGGTTTTCTTCAGAATTCCTTAGGCTGAAGGCCCCATCAATAGAGAGCACTTCAGTGGGGTCTCAGGCAGGACTTTCCAAAACAGAGCAATTTCCAAAGTTATAAACATGCTGGCTGTTTTGGAAAATGTGAGGATCTCTGGTCATCATCAGTTTGTAATTGTTGAAGTTTTACAAGTGGTGGTAAAAGGGAGAATTTTGGTAACAAATTTCTCAAAGCAAAATAACAAAGACAAAATTATCCCAAATTTATTATTCCGCATGACATAAATAGGACATGTTTGTTCTATGATGGAGATATTTTTTCACTCCTTTTCTTTTAAAGAACAGTCTGAAGAAAACATAGGCAGTAAGCTCCTTGACATCACTCTTGGATTTTTTTTTTCTTTGATCTGACTCCAAAGGCAATGGCAACGAGAGCAAAAATAAACAAATGGTACTACATCAAACTAAAACACTTCTGCACACGGTGAAAGAAACCATCCATAAAATACAAAGGCAACTTTCTGAATGGGAGAAGATATTTGCAATCATATATCTGATAAGGGGCTAATATCTAAAATATATAAAGAACTCATAACCTAATAGCAAAAGCCAAACAATCTGGTTAAAAAATGGGCAGAGGATCTGAGCAGACATTTTTCCAAAAAAGACAGACAGATGGCCAACGGACACATGAAAAGATGCTCGACATCACTCATCATGAAGGAAATGCCAACAAAACCACGAGTTATCTCACACCTGTCAGAGTAGCTATTTTAAAAAGACAAGAGATAAGTGTTGGAGAGATTGTAGAGAAACAGGAATACTTTTGCACTGTTGGTGGGAATGTTAATTGGTGCAACCACTGTGGAAAACAGGATGGACCTTCTTCAGAAAATCAAAAATAGAACTACCATTCGGTGCCACAATTCCACTTATGGCTATTCACCCAGAGAACGTAAAAACGCTAATTTGAAAAGATATATGCATCCCTATGTTCTTTGCAGCATTATTTACAATAGACAAGATATGGAAACGGCATATGTGTCCACCAATGGATGGATGGATAAAGAAGATGTGGGGTATATAAACATGGAATATTCGGCGATAAAAAGGAGAAAATCCGGTCATTTGTGACAACATAGATAGACCTCAAGGTCATTAGGCTAAGTGAAATAAGTCAGAGAAAGTAAATACTGTTTAACTTCACTCATATGTGGAATCTAATAAAAACCTCAAAGAAACAAACAAACAAGCAAGCAAACCAAACAAAACTTCCAGATACAGAGACCTGATTGGTGGTTATCCAAGGGGAAGAGGGTTGGGGGGTGGAAAAGGGTAAAGAGGGTTAGTTGTATGGTGAAGGACAGTAACCAGACTTATTGTGGTGATTACTTGTAGTGTATGCAAATATTGAATCACTATGTTGTACACCTGAAACTAACACAATGATATATGCCAATTTTACCTCAAGTAAAAAAAAAAAAAAAAGAATAGATATTCTTTGATAGAGGAAATTTATTTATTTTATAAAAAGAAGAAAAAGGTAATAAAAATAAAAGTGAAAAAAAGAGTACAGTCTGGACAAGTCACTCCAAAGCCGATGCCTGGAGGTTGGAGTGCTAGCTGCTTACTTCCGACACACCTGTCACAGCACCAAGACGTGCACTCCCCCACCCCGCTGACCCCACGGGGGAACGGAATGGGCCATGCAGGTGTTAGGTGAGGAGGTCACTTCCCACCTGCACGTAGGCCTCCTGTAAGGGCCCCCCCCACCTTCCCAGCCCCCTCCCTCCCTGCCTGTGCAGCCCACCTTGGTCTTTGCAACTGTCAGAGCAACCATTTCATAGCCACGTGTTTCTATTCTTTTTTTTTTTTTTTTAAATTTTTTTTTTTGAAAGATTTTATTTATTCATTTTACAGACAGAGATCACAAGTAGGCAGAGAGGCAGGCAGAGAGAGAGGAGGAAGCAGGCTCCCTGGTGAGCAGAGAGCCCGATGTGGGGCTCGATCCCAGGACCCTGGGACCATGACCTGAGCCGAAAGCAGCGGCTTTAACCCACTGAGCCACCCAGGCGCCCCTCTTTTTTTTTTTTTTTTAAAGATTTAATTTATTATTTATTTGACAGAGAGAGATCACAAGTAGACAGAGAGGCAGGCAGGCAGAGAGAGAGAGAGAGAGGGAAGCAGGCTCCCCGTGGAGCAGAGAGCCCGATGCGGGACTCGATCCCAGGACCCTGAGATCATGACCTGAGCCGAAGGCAGCGGCTTAACCCACTGAGCCACCCAGGCGCCCCAAGTGTTTCTATTCTTAATGTGCTTCAAAATTTTTCTGCCCCATGAATATCTGGTTTGTGGATCATTTTGGCCTCAGACGTATCCATTTGCACTTTCCCGTGATGATCTGTATTTTGTCCCTGGCCTTTCCCGTTTTTCTCATTCCTTTAGGTTATCCTTTTGCTTACGCGGAGGTTTGTCACATTTCTCCATTCCGCATCATCTGCGAAGTTCATCTTCAAGCCCTTGCTCGCTCCCCGAGGTCGTTAATAAAGACAGGTCTGAGTGAGATGGGAGGAAAGGACAGCTTCCCAAGCCGCCCTGGAGACCACCCTCCCGAGCCAGCCCAATGTCCTGCAGGCTGTTTACTTCTACCCAGCACATTTTTCCATCCACATGACAGGATGGGCAGCCAAGATGATCTGCCTTCATTTATGCCATGTCTCAGGCCCCTTTATTAGCTGCCAAACTTGGGATTTCATGGATGGAACATCTGTTCCTGTCAGTTTTTATGCTGGGGTTACACACAAAAGGAAAGTGCTGGCCTTCGCCTCAAGCGCCACACGAGAGGAACTGTTGTCACTTTAGTGTGTGTGTGGAAACACAACCGTCCTTCTCCACAGGCTGTGGGAAATTACTCTCCCTTTTATACCCTCAATTTGTTCTGAGGCCTCGCTTCACTCTTCTCTTTATTGTTGTACACAGGACAAGCAACCTGTCCCCAGGAGCGTCAGCAGGGGCCCGAGCCATTCAATGCTTCCAAAATTATTTGGAAATTGGTCTGCAGCATTTTCCTCTGCCCCTGAGAGCCTGAATTCTCACTTGGTGCAAATTTGAGCTCGCTGATCAAGGCAGGACTTTGCCAACTGGCAAAGCCTAATTCTGTGGAGGTCTTGGAAAGCAGGAAAGGGGTTGAAATCAGGATACTCAAAAAAGGGATGCAAATTAGATTTTACAATGATATTTGAGGACAGGAGGAGCCCGAGGGAGAGTTCTTTACCTGAACTGGATCCTGACGCTAACCAGCTCTGTGGGCTTGGCCGGTTGTTCGGTCTGCCTCAGCCAGTTTTCTCAGATCTAGGATGAGAGACTGGAACTAGACAGTGCAAGGCCTCTTGCAACTACAGATCTGTGATTCTATCTGCAGAGTGCAGAAAAGAGCATGCCCTTCCTAAGCTGCTCTCACTGACAGAACAGGGAATGACTGCAGGGCTGAGAGCCCGGGCCCCCTAAGAACTGTAAAGCTCCCTTTAAGATCTCAAAGGACTGTTTGAATCATCTTTACTCTGGCTTTTTTTTTTTTAGCATCATGAAGAAGATAGGCTCAAAGTCAGAATTGACGCCAGACCGAGAAGCATACAGAATTTGGCTTTGATCTTACACATCAGCTTTTTAAAGTACTTCCTCACGTAGTTCCCACACTCCTCCTGGGCAAGGGGGTGGGAGGTCCATCCTCTGATCCAGTCCTAAGCACTTCATTCATAAAGGACACACAATGTCACCTCCCAAAGGTACTTTCATTAATTCAAATATTTACAGAAGGACTCCTTAAAGTAGCATTGTATCCATTCATTGTTGAAATACAGAGCACCTACTAAGTGTCAGGCACAGGGATAAAAACTGGGCACATGAAGATGAGTGACATAGAGCCTCTAGCCTGATAGAGGTCACTCTTCAGCAGGGAGTCAGGGAAGTGACAGATCACTGCAATGTATCTACAAAAGAGATCTGGGGGAGTGCTCCATGGGACGCATGTGTTGCTTAGAGTACAACTAGGACTACCGTTTAGAGTGAAGAGTTATAATGCTAGCTAATATGCCCACAGAAATGCATGAGCTAAGCCCATTACAGGCAACCCAGCACACAGGGTCATTCCAGCTAAAGAGAAAGTATGGCTACTAAGCCCCCTTATGTCACCCTGAGACTGGCCACACATTACTTAGGTAAGAGTTCACCCCAAAGAATTAGGTGATTCCTGACACAAAATCAACAACAGTTTGTATTTCTTCTTTAGATGACTGATGAAGAGTTTTTGTTGTTGTTGTTGTTGTTGTTGTTGTTGTTGTTGTTTTTTTTTGCAGACCATGCTTTTTCCTTCCTTCCCTCCTTCCTTCCTTCTTGCTTCTCTCCCTCATTTCCTTCCTTCCTCCCTCCCTCCCTCCCTCCCTCCCTTCCTTCCTTTCTTCCTTCCCTCCTTCCTCTGTAAGTGGCTCTCCAGTAGAACTAGTTATTAGGAGAATTTTAACATAATAAAAGCATTAGCATTCTAGGTATTTATTCTATGGGGGAACCACTTGCCCCATCCCTTATAAGACTTTTGCCTTTGGGAATCCATTGGCCTAAGCTTTCTTCGGGTAATTTCAGTGCATGTCATTGTAAAGTCCATAAAACATCATCCATGGAGCCAATCCCAGAAGAATGGATAACAGGTGAGATTGTTCTATAATAAACTTCTTCTTTCCTCCAGGTCTGCCATGGTGGCTCTGCATCCTACTGACTTTAAAACTACAACCTGTTATGATTGATGAGTTTCTACTGTAGAATATTACTTGGCTATACCATTAGCCCCAGTCCAAAGTTCTGCCAGGCAGTTAGGTTCAGGAAATAAACACATGTTGGATTTATGTTTATTTGTAATCAAGATGTTCTCTTTCCTGCACTCATTGCTAAAGGTGCTGGATCTCTCATAATTTGAGTTCACTCCCTAGCTCTATCATTTAACATATATTACAAAAATAATCATAATCTAAAACTCCCTGAAATTTTTCCTCCAAAATAACTGAAGTCTGGTGGCCTGAGTGGGGCCCAAGAAGCCAGTCCTCTACCAGGTTGTGCCCTCCACTCTACAACCACCTTCATGTTCCATCTAGAGGTATAGTCAGACCTTTGAGACAAACCAAGCACTTGGCTCATGACCTACATTCTTCCACAACCACATCTTCCAGAAAAATGACTTCTATTTTGTAAGGAAATTTACCATTGTGCATTTCATCTAGCCCAATATTTATTATCCCAAGTCAAAAATGGAAAAGCCAAATCAATTGATTGCTTAGCTGATCAATAACTCCACAACTTGAAGTGTTAAATGCATGTCTGATCAGTACTCACCCACTCCCAGGAATAACTGTTGAGAGAGAAGAGGAAAAGGGACTCTCATAGGTTTACACTGTTTTAAAGAGAATCCCAATCAAGAACCTGGCCTGAATCGCATACTTAAGGATGAAACAATACAAGAGGGTCCTCTAGAACCAAGAAAATTACAAGTATCTCCCCCTCACCTCCTCCACTCAATGTTGAATTTGAGATCCCAGCTAGCATAAGTCAAGGAAAAAAAGTAAAAAGTAAAAGATATGGAAAGGAAAAATCAATGTTTCATTATCAGCAGATATGATTTCCTCCATAGAAAATTCATGAGATTCTGCAGACAAAAATATTTACATGAACAGAGAACAACAAGTTTGCAAGCTAAGAATCAATACAAAAAAAAATCGACATTTTTCTACTCCAGGGACCAAAAAAGGGATATTTTAGTTTTTGAAAAAAATTAGAAAGTATAATTTTAGATAAAGATCCTGTGCACAACAGCAACAAAAAATATAAGGTAAACAGGAATATATTAACAAAAGATGGACAAAACTTTTGGAAAGTATTATAAAACATTTTACAAATAAAGAAAGAAGATCTGAATAAAGAGATATGCTGGACACATGGTAGGGAAGTTTCAATGTCGTTATAATAATTCTGCTCAAATGTACATATAAATTCAGTGCCATTCTAAATACCATCTTGATACTTTTTTTGTGTAGGAGTGAACAAAAAGATTGTAAAACTCACATGAGTGAGTGAAGGGTCAAGTATAGTCCAGACAATTTTGAAGAAAAGGAATAAAAACAGTTCTTACCATACTAGCTATTAAGAACTGCCCTAAAGCTACAAAAATTAAGGTAGGGCTAGCCCAGCATACCAATGGAATGGACCCACATCTATATAGAAACTTTGTGAATGAGAGTAGTGGCAATACCAGTCAATGGAGAAAGGATAAGATAGTTAATGGATGATCCAATGACAGTTAGTTATTCATGTAGAATAAGTAAATTAAAATCAGTTTTCTAGGCAAAACTAAATCCCAAATGGATTAAAAGCCTGGCTATTGAAACAGAGCAATGCTGTAAAACTTTTGTGAGAATATATGGCATATGTTTATAATATTGGTGTAAGGAAGGTTTTCTTGGGCAAGGAACAAAAGTTACCAAACACTAAAAAACATTATAAATTTAGCTACAAAAAGCTGAAAAACTTTTGGGTGAAAAAACCAAACATAACAATTAGAAGATAAGCAATAAATTAGGAGAAGATATTTCTAACTCTTAAAAGAATTAAAACAAGAATTAGTATCCAGAATACACAAAGATATCTTTCAGATCAATAACAAACACACACACATACACACAAAACATGGGCAAAGGTTAGGAACAGGAAATTTACAAAGAAATCTGAATAACCAATAAATATATGAAAACATCAAGAAAATATTATTTCTTACCCATTGATTGGAAAAAATTTAAAAGTCTTATAACATACATGCTGGCAAGGATATGGGAAAACAATATGTCATTTAGTACTGCTGAGAGTGTAAATATCTACAAGCACTTTGGAGAGCAATTTCACATTATCTAGAAAAATTGAAAATAAACATACCCAGCCACCAAGTAATTTTGCCTCTAAGTAATTACCCTAGGGAAACTCTCACACATGTGCTCAGGGAGAGTTCTACACAGTTGGTTGTTGCAATGTTATTATTATTATTATTTTTTAATAGCAAAATGTTGGAAACCATCTAAAAGGCCATCAATAGGGAATGGATAAACTGTGGTATATTCATACACTGGAATACTAAGCCACTGTTAAAATGAATGAATGAATAATTCCATAGGTGGTAATGTGACTAAATTTGGAAAAATATAAAGTTCAGCAAAAATGAGGAAATTTATAGTATATTATGTATGTACACTTTAAAAATTAAAAAATAGTACTATATATTGAGAATAGATACTAATTTAAAGATAGTGGAAATGGGGCTTTATTATTTTTTTAAATAATCAATCTGAATCAAATATAGCAAAAAGCTAACATCTATTAGTTCTAGATGGTAGATGTATGAAAATTTGTAGTTCTTTTGTGTTTTAAGCGTGATGAACTTAAAAATATTGAAAAGGAAAATATTAAATATTAAATCAAGGGATAAATCAATAGATGAAATAAATTAATAATGACTGGGCACCCCAGACATTGGGACATTTTACACAGAGTGGGTAGAATATTATAGCTGAGAGCACGATTAGCAAGTATCTAACTTTACTCCATACTGGACACATGTGAAAATTGAGACCTAGAGAAAATAAGTGATTTCAAAACTATACAAGTAGCCAGAGTGGAACCTAGGCCTCCTAATTTGCAGACCAGGACTCCCTTCCACTGCCCCACGTACACCTCATTGCCACCTTCATTAGAAGATACAAAGAATCAGGTCTCAGGAATAGTATAGAGAACCAATAGTGGGACCAGCCTCAATAACCCAGGGGTCATCCCCAAAAGGTCTCTCAAGGTAAAGAGTAACATTTATAAACTCTCTGAGAAAACCAAACAGCTGCTCATTTATGTCATGGCCTCACCTCAAACCCTAGGACAACCTCTGCCAATTGTTAATTTCTGGCAAACACCATGAAAGAAAAATACCCAAGGAAGGAAGTTGCCTAGGGCTGCAAGAAACCTGCTTATTATCTTGTTGATAGAAGATGGTGTCACTCATCTAATTTATCTTTCTAAAGTTGAGGAAGCCTCAGGATCTTAACATGTCAATAACACCCAACATCTCCCCTCAAACTCCATGCATTCTGGTTTCTTGATTAATCTTTGAATGCCCTGATGCAGATAACTGGTAGAGTCTGAAGAGAGTGAGTTTCCCCATTTATTCTTTTCTTTTCTTTTTCTTTTTTATTATGTTCAGTTAGCCACTGTATGGTGCATCACTAGTTTTTGATGTAGAGTTCAATGATTCATTGAAAACCCAAAAGACTCCACTCTAAAATTACTAGAACTCATACAGCAATTCAGCAATGTGGCAGGATATAAAATCAGTGCACAGAAATCAGTTGCTTTTCTATACACTAACAATGTAACTGTAGAAAGAGAAATGAAGGAATTGATTCCATTCATAATAGTAAGAAAAGTTGTAGGACACCTAGGAATAAACCTAACCAAAGAGGTAAAGGATCTATACTCTAGGAACTATAGAAAATTTATGAAAGAAATTGAGAAAGACACAAAAATATTAGAAGAATAAACATTGTTAAAATGTCTATCCTGCCCAGAGCAATTGACATTTTCAAAGCCATGCCTATTAAAGTATCATTGGCATTTTTCAAAGAGCTGGAACAAACAATCCTAAAATTTGTATGGAACCAGAGAAGACCCTGAATTGCTAAGGGAATGATGAAAAAGAAAAACAAAGCTGGGGTCATCACATTGCCTGACTTCAAGCTACATACAAAGCTGTGATCACCGAAACAGCATGGTATTGGCACAAAAACAGATACATAGAGCAATGGAACAGAATAGAGACTCCAGAAATGAATCCTCAAATTTATGGTCAACTAATCTTTGACAAATCAGGAAAAAATAACCCAATGGAAAAAAGACAATCTCTGCAATAAGTGGTGCTGTGAAAATAGGACAGCTACATATAGGAGAATGAAACTGGACCATTCCCTTATTCCGTACACAAAGATAAACTCAAAATGGATGAAGGACCTCAATGTGAGACAAGAATCCATGAAAATCCTAGAGGAGAATGTAGGCAATAACCTCTTCAACATCAGCCATAGTAACTTCTGTCAAGACACATCTCCAAAGGCAAGTGAAACAAAAGCAAAAATGACCTCCTTGAGATAAAAAGCTTTGCACAGCAAAGGAAACAGTCAACAAAACTAAGAGGCAGCCCACAGAAAGGGAGAAGATATTTGCAAATGACATTACAGATAAAGGGCTGGTATCCAAGATTTATAAAGAACTTCTCAAACTCAATATTCAAAAAACAAATAACCCAGTCAAAAAATGGGCAGAAGACATGAACAGGCACTTCTCCAAAGAAGACATACAAATGGCTAACAGACACATGAAAAAATGCTCAACATCACTAGCCATCAGGGAATTACAAATCAAAACCACAATGAGATACTACCTCATACCAGTTAAAATGGCAAAAATTAACAAAAGAGGAAACAACAAATGTGGGCAAGGATGTGGAGAAAAGGGAACCCTCTTACATTGTTGGTGGGAATGCAAGCTGGTACAGCCACTATGGAAAACAGTACAGAACTTCCTCAAGATGTTAAGAATAGAGCTACCCTACAACCCAGCAATTGCACTACTAGGTATTTATCCCAAAGACAGATGTAGTGAAAAAAGGGGCACATACACTCCAATGTACCCCATTTAGTCTTATCATTGTCTCCTCATCTACCTTATTCATGCTTATCTAGGGCTTCCTTCATAAAGAGATTTGAATATAGATCTTCCAACGTCTTTTCTAGCACCAGTACTTTACTGTAATTAACAACATAGCTAATTTCTTGGATGCTTATTAGGCACTAGACATTGCTCTATGCACTTTTGGATTATTACTTCATTTAATCCTCCCAAAAATACCTGTGAGGTGGATACAATAACTACCATCCTTTTAAAGACAAGGGTCACAATCAGAGGACTTAAGAACATTTTCCAAGGTCATACTAATAACGTCATGGAAGAGGATTCAAACATAGGCCTTTTGGTTCCTACATCTAAACCATCACACAACACAAATTTCACTTTATTCTTTGAGTGCCTACTCATTTCACCATTGAGTATGATGTTAACTGTGGGATTGTCATATATAACTTTTATTACATCGAGGTACATTCTTTCTATACCTAATTTGTTAAAAGTTTTTTTTTTAAATGAAAAAAATGCTGCATTTTGCCGAAGACTTTCTCCCATCCCTATAATGTACTTCCAGCCATATTTTTAAGGGGGAAACCCTGTTAGAGAGAAAACACATGGAGATACACATCCAGTCAAGTTTCTATTATCCCTTTCTTTCTCTTCTTTTGTAGATGTAGTCCAATCTGTTTTGTCTATTTTTTTCCTTCATCTAATCCTAAAATCCAGGGCTACAAGGATCCTAGAGGTCATCACTTCTTTTAGTGACTCAAAAATCACATTATTAGAGAGTTCAAGACAAGAGTCTCCTTGCATCCCCCTACTCCCAGCCAGTGCCAGTTCCATCAGTTCAATCCAGGCTTTCTGTTCTCTGGAGTTTTAATGGATTGTTTAGAAAGGATCAAGGCAGCATTCTCTGCTGTTTGACCTGAAACTGTCATGGCCCAAGGGCCTGGGACTAACATTTTTGCATACGCCTTTGTCTGTTCCTTATATCTCATGCTTTTGTTGGCTCATTGGCTGACAAAAGGTCCCCAACTCTTTATCTCCTTTAAAGAAGACCTGGTAATGTTCCTTTTGGGTGTCATGTTGTAATTTAATCTTATTTAAATTTAATTTTAAAGTTCATTTGTTCATTCCCCTTCAACAATTAATGGCCATTTTCTAATGTATTTGATTAACCTGTTATATAGATATAATATGGCAGTGATTGGAAACTTCATGATTTGGATGTTAGTTGAAGTAAGTGCTATACATTTACTTTCTTGTTAATTATGTGTATGTCATAATTAATGACCCATACATAATTAATAATGGGTATGTCAAAACTATGTTGAGTATGTTGAATAATAGAATCAAAACTTAAAAAAAGATAAACTAAAACTGGTAGAATGAATAGAATACAGATAAATGGAATTCTACATTTAGACACCCCCCCACCAAAAAAAAATTGGTTAAGGACAAGATAGAGGTATATGGTTTAAAAGCAGACTTTGGTGTTTATTTATCACAAACTATGAATGAACTCTAAGTGTGATGCAGCTGCTAAAACCAAGGTATTTTAGGCTCTTTTAATACTAGTGTGGTATCAAGAGTTAGTTCTAGTTGCTCACACCACATCTAAATTATTCCAGTTTGGGTCTTTTTAAAGTGGATATGGATAAACAAGGACTCCTGTAAGAACAGTGAAGCACTTAAATGGAAATTTTAGATAGGAGAAAAGATTAACTCTTCAATAGCTTAATTTAAATACTGGAAGCATTGTCACGTAGACTTGCTTTGTATTTGTATATGCCTAGAAGGCAAAATGACCCAAATCATACAGATAATTTGGAACCATATAACTGGAGGCATTTTCATGATTAGAGCTGTTGAATTAGGTGGGCTGCTCTCATGAGAGAATTACCCATCCTTAGAGGTGTCCAAACACAGGCTGGTTGTCTTGCTGTGAAAAACATTGTGACAAAGTGGAAGATTATAGGCGATGACCATAGCATTGCTTCAACTCAGAGATGCTCAGCTTGTGAGTAATTTTGCAGCTCCACCTCTGTGCTGTAAGAGGCAGTGAAATAAGGAAAAAAGGATCATGAGTCTGTTCTTAGCCCTTAGGAACTAGCAAACCCAATGGAGACTATAAAAGAGAAGAGAGGAGCAATGATTCTCACTTTTTTCCTTCTTTTTTAAGTAGCAGACTCCTCCTTCCTTCCCACCTTTACAAAATGAAATGCTATATAGAACCCAATTTTGAAAATAAATAAAGAACTAATTTGAGTGGTCAGGACTGGGGGCAGCCACTGACTTGGAGTCCCACCTACTGAGATGCCTTACCCTCAAAGAGGTTTCCGTGGTATCTTTCTGGAACCAGAGCTCCCTGGAAGTCAGTCTGAAACCATTAAGGAGAGGCTTGAGAGAAATCTCTTGGGTTTGAGAAGAAGGAGGAAACTGGAAAATTCTGGGAAAACAATGTCCAGTCTCTTTAGCCCCATTAAATATACTATGTCCACATAATAAATCTGGGAATAATAGAAAAAAATGCCAAGGAACTTTCCCAGCTCAATTCTCTTCTACCTATTGGAATGTGCCTCATTTATTGAGTCCCCTTATTTCTCTGTTTTGGCTCTAGGTCTTAGATCCTCCTCCACTGCCCCCTGCTTCTTCAGATCTAGTGACCTAGTTTTTGATTTGCTGGTTATATGCAGTTGGGTTCACTCTTCATCCAGTCCCCATTTGGCAGGGAGAGGAACAGTGGCAAATTGTAGAATCTGCATGAGCAGAAGACCTAAGTGTTGGTTGGGGTCTGTTAGCTAAAATGGGAGGTCTGGCTACCCCACAGTAACCTGCCTGTGTAATCCCCAAGTAGGGAATTCTCAAAGAACCATGCCAGAAGCTGTGGCAAGAAACTCTATTCTCCTCCTTTCTGGTCCTCTCTACCCAGGCATAGGAAATAGGTGTGGTCATGGGGGATGGGGAGATAGAGACAGAAAGGTGCATCAGCATATACTCTCTATAGCAGTCAGGTCCAATGCATTCAATTTGGATTTAAAGAGTTTAATAAAAGTGTGAGCAGGATTTAGGGAAAGCAACCAGGGATGGCGGTAGTAATACCCCTGGATCTGAAGGAGCGAGAAAAAGACTAGTTGTTGGAACCAAGACAGAAAGAACTCTATGTATAAGGCTGCCCAGCAGGAGCTGTGGCCTTCAGGAGTGGGAGCAACCAAATGGCAGTAACCAAGTTCCATCAAAAGGGGAGCTGGAGAATTAATACTCTGACTTCACTTTCCTCCTGCCTCCTACCCTCTTGCTAGAGCCTTCCATTGTCTCTGAACCAACAGGAAGTCAGATTATCAGTGGAACCCCTTAATGGAATTCCCCTGGGTCTGTATTAGGGTAGAAAGTCTGCTGGGTTTATAGCAGGGTAGAGAGTGGATCTGAAGGGGCAAAAGGAAGAAGATATTTAGCACACCAAACTTCAAAATCCTGGCAAGCTTTGTGTTTCAGCTATGTGGAGAACATCACATCCATACCACCTCAACTTATTCACAGCCCATTGCAATTACGTGTTTTACTGATGATCCTACAATGTTTGGTAGATAAAGAACTCTCTACAAACCATTTGCCTTTAAGGTGGGCATGCTCATTCTTACTGAAGTTAATATGAGCATTTTCCAAATCATTTTCTTTTTTTTTGGAAAGTAAAGCCAAAAGAACTATTTAAGGATATCTCCTTCTATCTCCAGTTTGCCATTTGCCTCCTCTGGTCTTCTAAGTAGACACTTCAGGATATGAGATATAAGATGACTGGGACCCCAACACTGGGAAGAAACATCCTGCTTTAGAATTCACCATGAAAAGTGATAAGCAAATAACAATAGGCCCGGACTTCAATTGTCTCACATGTGGATAAAATCCATTTAAGTTTCCAAGTTGGGAAGTGGAGGTATATGATTTTTACATGGTTTCTAGCTTAGCATCCTCAAGGAGTGTGATGCATCTGAGGAATCATTGAAAAATAAATTGTCCATTTATTTGTAAACATTCTCACAAACATGGAGTTTGTGAATGAATTACCCTCTCTAGAGGTCAACTGCATTACAGGAAACTAAAAAATGTAAGCTACCCCAATGGATGTATATGAGGCATCAGTTTCCTTTTCAATTGAACCACTGATTATTGAGTGTCTGTTTCAGGAGATTGCTCTGGTTATCAATTGTTAAATAACAAATCTCCTTAAAACTCACTGGCTAATATAGCAATTTATTATTATATTTTATGTTACCATATGTTTATTTGGCTTACCTGGGAAGTCCTATTGAGGGGGTGGGTGTCTCTTATGTGATTGCAGTCAGATGGTGGCCAGCAGTGGAATCATCTTCAGGCTCAACAGGACTGGTTATCCAAGATGGCTCATGGCTGGCAGTTGATCTTGGTCAGTATCTAGGAGCTCAGCTAGGACTGTTAACTTGATTTTTCTACAATTAGTCTTTCCATATCCTAGGGCTTCTCACAATATGGAGCCTGGATATTACCAGTGAGTATCTCTTTGCAGTATATCTTTGCAGATGAATCTGTAAAGCTTCTTATAATTAGTCTCAGAATTCATGTAGTGTTAGGAAGATTGAGTTTTTCAGTATTTTAAAAAATAGGAAGGGTGTTGCAAGACACTAAGTACAATGTACTCCTATGAACAACGTCTCAAAGGTATGTTATAGCATGAAATATGTAGGGAACTACAAGTATTTAGGTTTTATTAGAGTCTAAAATTTTCAGGAGGATGTGGCAGGAGATGGGCTGGAAAGCCAAGAATAGACAGGCACCCAAGAATTTTGTACATTTTTTAATGCTTTGCTAGGAAGTCTGACCTTATGGATTTGGGGAGCCTTTGAGTTTTAAAGCAGAGGTGTGATTGGTCATAACAGACTTTCAGACATATACCTTTATGCATGCAGTGTGGTGAGTGGATTTGGAGGATGCAACACCCCAAGACTTGAGATAGGGAGACCTGTTAGGACTTCACTGTACTCCAGGTCAGAGGCTGATGGTGTAAACAAAGATGGTAATTGAGAGGATGCAAGAAAGGGGATAGAATTAGAAATATCTAAAGCAAAATTGGAAGAATTGGAAGCACTGAGTGACTATTTGAATTTTGGGAGTTAAGTTTTAAGTTGTATGCTGTATGTTTTAATTCCCAGATTTCTATGCAGGGCCTGAGGGCCTTAATTTCTCAATGAAGTAGTTGGTGAGACTATTAGAGATATTCTGAGATTTTTCCTGATTTTATGAAAAGTTTAATCTTCAGAGAGTAGTATCACATTGAGTCTTGAACAGAAAAGTGTGTGTGTTTGGAGTGGGGGGGTGGCTTCTAAGAATAATGACAGTAAAAAGACAGAAGAAAACATGATTATCCAATTAAGTCAGAAAAGGAGTATAAAGAAGCAAAGAAAAAAACCCCTGTAACAAAAAGACAAAATACAATCATACAAACAAGTATAAATAAATTCGTTTCCACCAATATGAATGGCTTAAAGACATTTTTTAAAAGGCAGAGGGGCACCTGAGTGACTCAGTCAGTTAAGCATCTCCTGATTTTAGCTCAGGTCATGATCTCAGGGTTGTGACATTGAGCCCCATGTTGGGCTCCACATTAGGTGTGGAGCCTGCTTGGGATTCTCTCTCTCCCTTTGTCCCTCCCACCACTCTCTGCCACTCAAAAAAAAAAAAAAGACAGACAGAGATTCTGATTGGGTGAAAATATATTCCAACTATATAAATATATGTGAATATGTTCACATATATTTGTGTGTGTGTACACACACACATATATGTATATATAGTAGGAAAGGAGGTAGTAGGCAAATATTAATTAAAATAAAATAGGTTTAACTATATTAATATCATCAATATTGTATCAATGTCAGAATAGATGCAAGATAAAAACTGCTATTAGATACAATGTCATTATATGATGATATAGAAACAATTCATTAGGAAGATTTTATTATTATTATTATTTAAAGATTTATTTATTTATTTGAGAGAGGGAGAGAGAGAGCATGTGTGTGCACATGAGTATGAGAGGGTGGGGCAGAGGGAGAGGGAAAGAGAAACTCAAGTGGACTACATGCTGAGCACAGAGCCAGTGAGGGGCTCCATCCCAAGGACCCTGAGACCACGACCTAAGCCAAAACCAAGAGTCAGACATTTAACCCACTATGCCACTTAGACACACCCATTAGGAAGATTTTATATTTTGAATTTGCACACATCAAACATATATAAATCCCACAATGACAAAATTGGAGACAGAAATTTATAATTTCTGTCTATATATAATCAAAGTAGTTTTAACACATTTCTCTGAAATCAATACACTAAATGGTAAGTTCTTAAGAAGTAGAAAAATTTGAACAACATAATCAATAAGCTGTATTTGTGAGGTTAGGAGAGGTGATGCCTCAGTACCATTTTAAGCACAAGATTTTAATGACTCAATAGTCACCATTTATTTCTTACTCAAACTTCCGTCCAAAAGAGTCTGGGACTATGTCTCTTTACAGTGGCTAATGGAGGCTTATGATCTTTTAGCTCTACCATCTGTAACAAGTAGCTACTTTTTTCACTGAAGAAGGGGGGAAAAAGACCAGAAAATTTCTCATGGCTTTTCACTGCTTCAGCCTGAAAGAAAGACTTGGAACTTCCATTCACTAGACCTAGCTCTATGACTCTTATAAATTAATGGATGCTGATTTTAAAAACTGTATATGTATATAATACATACACTTATACATAATATATTTATATAGAGATATAGACATAATACATAAAATATACATATACATAAAATATACATATATTATACATATATATAAAATATACATATACATATATAATATATAAAATATACAAGTATACATTTGAAATAGCAATAAAACCTAAGCTTGTACTAGGGAAATTTTGGAAGCCAATTAAATGTGAATCAATAGACAATAATTACAGATTTGTATAGTCACATACCTGACAATACAACAGTTAAAATGAAAGAATCGACTCTACTTCTGTGAACACGGGAGAAGCAATGATCTGGAAAATCTTTTGAGTAAAGAAGGTCAGGTTTCATAATATATGTATTATGATACTATTTTCATAAGTTAAAAAATGCACAAAATAATGCTACTTATTCAAATGGATATATACAAATGCTGTGAAAATAGAATAATGTGGGTAGAAAATACCAACTTCAGGCTGGAGGTTACCCCTTGAGAGGGAGAAATAATAGATTGAGAATTGAAAGATTCAACAGTAGTATCTTATTTCTTTAAAAAAAGGTCTGAAGCAAATTATATGAAGTGATAAATGTTTCTAAATCTGGATAGTAGTAGCTGTCTTTTTTTAGCCTCCTGTGTTGAATTTATTGTGTAATTAAGTAATTAAAATTTTTTTAAAAATGTGACGAAACGTACATAAAATACTTTGCCAGCACTTTGAGGAAGGCGGACCATGGGTAATAGCAGAGAAATGTTGTACCTTCTAAATGGACGGGCACTGGAAGACACAGCCTTGTTACTTACCAAGGTTTTTCCAGACTTCTTGTGGCTGCTTTATTCTAGGTGCAGAGATGACCTGGCTGCCACAGCCCTCAGCTGCTTTTAATCATCAGGGTGATGGGTTCTGCCCGTTTATCCAAAACACATGAAGAAATGCAAGTAGCTACATTTTCTTTTGAGGCCTTATAAAATAAGAAAAATATTTTCTGAGTCATTTAGGAACTATTAAATCATGATTGGTAGAACTGAAGTGTTGATTATTGAATTGTAATTTTTCAAAAGTTAACATGCCTTAGTCACTCCCAGAACAGCTCTGTGTTCTGACTACTTGAGTTTACTGTAATGTCTGCCACCTTGTTTCAAGGGACTTGGTTTCCATGTTTGCTTTTGTTTCAATTATTGTCCTGAGGATCTGCAAATTACGCTAATCAGAAGGAATCTGGGAGAAAGCCCTCCTTCTAAATCTGAGAAGAAAATTTTTCTAAGCTAATGCACTGATGCTATTGACTGGGGACTTAGTTATTACGACCTTTTTGGCAAGACAGTTAGACAACTGAGGATTTCCATTTCCAGAAACCAAACTTCAGAGACACTTTCATGTATGCACAAAGTTACATGTAGAGGAGGTTCACAGTAGAAAATGTTCCTTGTAATACCGTGGGGAACATCCTTGAATATGTAGCTGGTCTTATGCTCAAGAATACAGTAGTGGGGCACCTGGGTGGCTCAATGGGTTAAGCCTCTGCCTTTGGCTCAGGTCATGATCTCAGGGTCTTGGGATTGAGCCCCACATGGGGCTCTCTGCTCAGCAGAGAGCCTGCTTCCTCCTCTCTCTCTGCCTGCCTCTCTGCCTACTTGTGATCTCTCTCTCTCTGTCAAATAAATAAATAAAATATTAAAAAAAAAAGAATACAGTAGTAAGAACTTGGAACTAGGGCAAATATGCATCAATAAGGGAATGAATGAACACGTGATGGCTCATCTCTGCTATGTAATAAAATGGTGGTTAAAAATAATAAGGTTAGATCTCTGCATAGAGATATGGGTTGAACTTCTAAGATATATTGAGAAAAATAAAGTTATGGAGGAATACATATGACAGGATCCCATTAACATTAACAATTCCAAACCCATACATGTGCAAATATAAAGCATATACATACGTAAATTTATAGAAAATTTATAACCGGAACTGTTCACAATGGTTGCTTTTGGGAAAAGAGTTTTATTTTTTTATTTTTATTTTTTTAAGATTTTATTTATTTATTTGACAGACAGAGATCACAGGTAGACAGAGAGGCAGGCAGAGAGAGAGAGGGAAGCAGGCTCCCCGCTGAGCAGAGAGCCCGATGTGGGATTCGATCCCAGGACCCTGAGATCATGACCTGAGCCGAAGGCAGCGGCTTAACCCACTGAGCCACCCAGGCGCCCCTGGGAAAAGAGTTTTAGATGGTGAGATATGTTTAAATATATACATAAATAAATATGTTTCATATATTTAAATATATTTCCAACTGTATTATATTTCTATTCACATATTTTTGTGTTTAAACACTGCTTAGATTCTCATTCCAAGTATATTAAATACAAATTCTACTACATTTGAGACTCACTATTATCATATTGCCTTAGGAAATAAATTATAAAAAGTAATGAAGACATTTTTTCTATTATCAGGAAAATATTTTTTAATAAAGGAAAATATGCACATTTACTGTGGAAAATTTTAAAATACAGGAAAGTACAGAGAATGAAAATCACTCATAATCTTATCCTAATGTGTTGATGTTTTTCCTTCTCTTATGGATATGGTTGAGATCATACCATAGATTCAATTTTTATTCTGATTCCTTTCTACTTAACACATAGTCATCTATGTCATCAAAGCTCCTCAAAAAACAGAATTAAGTAGATTCTCCATCATTAACTTAACCATTCCACACTCATTTCAGATTTGGTTAACCACCACAAAATATGCTTCTTAATGAGATTCTCAGACCACATTTGTGAAATTACAGACCTTTTGGTGATGTGGCCAGCATGAGCCGAACAGGCTCAAAGGGAAAGAAAGAAATCTAGGACCTCAAGGATACACCAATGTGAACTAAAGCTCTTGCTGGGAAAGCAACAGCCCGAGTATAGATGAAATTCTTCCTCTTTCCTCTTTTACATGATGGTGCTGAATGAGTTATCTGTGACTGACAGAGTCTGCTTCTGAAGAAACCTTCTATTTTTACATGCCGGGAAAAGTAATGATCCAGCAAGGAGGTCCCATCCTTAGTTCTAGCCCATAAGCAGGATAGACATTCCAAAGAAAAAGGAGCCTGATGGAAAAGACCCCGAGACCCTAACATTCACATTTATTTGGTATGAGAGAAATGTAGGGAGTCCTGTGGCATAAGACAAATACTGAAGGACCATTTGCAGGTGTGAAAAGTGAAACATTTTCCAAAGGTTCATTAAATCGTATAGCTTCCCTTGGAGAGGGTCTCCATGGTAAAGCTAGCTTTCCTTTTTGCAGGTCTCTAAGCAGAAGAAGGAGCTGCAGAGGCCCTGGCTGAGACCACCCAGGCTGCAGTGGGAGTGTGGGGTTTCTAGCAGAGGCCCCTGTCCCTCCTGCCCACCGGCCAAGACATAGGAATTCCTTCCCCAGCCTCCACTAGCGAGGGCCCAAAGGTTTCTCTTTTTGTTGGACTCACCGAAGATTGAAACAACAAAGGCAGTGGAAGCCTGCAACTCTTTACGAATGGTCTGAATGGAAACCACAAGGCCTGGAAATTCAAGGGCTTTGGCAAAAATGCTGCTTTGTTTTTCATGTCCCTAAACTGATCCAGCCAATGCCTCGGGTGACAAACAGTGAATAGCGCTGGGTACGGCATGTGCTGTAATTAGGTTGGTGGGTTGGACTGGGGCTTCTGTGGGACGAGGCCCACCCCATCTGCTGTTCTTGCAGTTATTTTGTGGTTTTATCACACAAGCTAGGGGCTCCTCAAGATCCCTGGTGAGGCTGATTTTATTAGAAGAAAAATAAGTTCATCGCTACTTCTCACTAACACATGTTTGAGATGTTTTTCTTCTCTAATCAACAACATTTGCCAAGCCACGCACTCTGTGCTAAACAGAGCTTACCTAACTCTGGGGGTTTTTCCTGGATCACTCCTACCTCACTTACTGCAATGTCTCTGGAGAAGCTCATTTGACCCATCACTCATCCTTTTGTGTGTTCATTCCTTCCTTCCTTCCTTCCTTCAACACCAACTTATTAAGTACCTGTTATGAGTATAGTTTTCTTGAGACACTCTGCTTGATAATGCAATGAAGAGTAAAAACAGATCTAGCCCTGCTCCGATAGAGCTATATTAAAAAGAAGGATAAGTGCTCTGATGGAAATATGCCACCACATGAGAATGCATAATGTGATGACTGGAATCCCAACGGTCCCATGAAGGACCCTGGGCAGGTAGGCATCACAGAGTTTGTCTGCGGCTAGAAAGGGAAGCCCGGAATCTGAGCTGCATGACACGGATTTCTTTCCTTGTGGTCTTCAGGGATGGTGGGGATAGTTTGCCATAGCGTATAGTTCTGGTTGATCGGGTCAGATATATTCAGTAGGTAGAGGTGGACTTTCGTTGGGAAGGTGGTAGTGGTCATCACCATCATTGTATGTGTTGCCAAGTACAAAGTGCTCACTTGAGCCAGAAGACAGTATCAGACTCAAGTCTTTATTGATTAAACTGGGCTATAATACCTAGTTTTTATATATATGTAAATATGCAAGTGGAACAGCCAGATGAAGAGGTACATAAGACAAGGTCTGGAAGGGTCCCAAGCACAGAAACTTCTGTCCCTGTGGAGTTTGGGGTGTGCTATGCTCCTGGCACATAGATGCATTCATCAACCTGGAAATTCTCCAAAACCTTTTGTTTAGGATTTTTATGCATCTTCCATTAGGTAGGCAAAATTGATGAAAAATCATTGGCCATTGGTGACTAACTCAATTCCCAGTCCCTCTCTTTTCCCTGGAGGTCAGGAGTAGATGGGAGTATGTATGTCAAAATTCCAACCCTCTAATCACACATTTGTTTGGTTCCTCTGGTACCAAATCCTCAAGCAGCCCCCATCCTGAAGCTATCCAGAGGCCCTTCAAAAGTCACCTCATTAGATTATGCTGAGTGAAATAAGTCAAGCAGAGAGAGTCAATTATCATATGGTTTCACTTATTTGTGGAGCATAACAAATAGCATGGAGGACAAGGGGAGATGGAGAGGAGAAGGGAGTTGAGGGAAATTGGAAGGGGAGGTGAACCATGAGAGACTATGGACTCTGAAAAACGATCTGAGAATTTTGAAGGGGTGGAGGGTGGGAGGTTGGGGGCACCAGGTGGTGGGTATTGTAGAGGGCACGGATTGCATGGAGCACTGGGTGTGGTGCAAAAATAATGAATATTGTTATGCTGAAAAAATAAAAAAATAAAAAAAAAAGTCACCTCATTAGAAACAAAGAAAGTTACCTCATTAGCATGAATGTGAGTATATTTGAAAAGGATTTATTATAAATAACAAAGATGCTCCTTTTACCCTCATCTCTCAGGAAATTATAAGGGTTTTAGGACCTGTGTACCAGGGGTCAGAAACAAAGGTCAAATACATATTTCTTACTATATCAAATATCACAGACCTCTCATTTTATCTTACAACTGAGCCTTTATCCCTAGAGGGATGTCCACATATTCGTTAGGAAGAAGGCTGAGTTTGGCAATAGCTTGGACACCCTCTCCCTTCTTACCCTCACTTTACCATCCGGCTTAGTAAGCTTTAAAGTCTTAGGATCTGGGGCCAGGGAAACCCTGAGGGCAGATGATTTGGTGGTAAAACTTCAGGAGAAGCAGGAATTGAGTCTTTTCACCTATCCCTAGCACAGCAGAGATGCTGGCAGAGGACACACACAAGCACATGTCAAGCACATGGAGTGGGCACGTGACTGAGAGTTGTGTGGAAAGTAAAATGACCATACTCCAGTTTGTCCATGTGGATAAAGAGGAACAGGTTCTTCACTCAAAGCAAGTTCTCTTTTGTGTTAAGGATAATGGAGAATCCTAGCCTCCTCTTGGTTTCAAAATGCCCTTGGGAAAAGTAGCTTGAAGCCTGAGCAATCTGGCCAAGCCATAATATTCAGAGAGACCCACAGTACTTCCCAGTTTGGTCTGAGTTCCCTGGGAGCCCAAGAAACCAGGCAGCCTAGAATTGGGGCTGAGATCAATTTGTCATTTTTGTCCTGTGTTGTTTGACATCACAATCCTCAAATTCAACCTATATTACTTCCATTGTTTTCAAATCCCTTTTGTGCTTATTCCTTGATTTTTCCAATGCTGGACTCAAAACTCCTTGAGGAATTACATTGTCCAGTTATTTTAGTTCTAATTTCCAATTCTTTCCATTCAGCTCATGTACAAGGTTCTGTGGTTATATATACTGTAAGCTGTAAAAAACAATGTTTAATTCACTCATTGGGCATAGCCCACCACCATAGGAAAACCCCCCAACCTGAGGAGCACATACATTCTGTTTGGCCGCTTCCCTCTTCAAGCCTCCCAAAGATCAACATGGCTGCCAGCTTAGACTTCGTGTACAGATATTTTTGCTGGACCCCGGGTGCTGGAAGCCACCACCTTCTGGAAGTGAATTCCAGAGGTAGAAGACCTCTGCTTAGCCTCTGGGGAAGTACACTACTCCCTCCTCAGCTTCATTTTCTTGAAAACATGATAAAGGGAGGATATATATGCCAGTGGAAAATGAAGGCAAAACAGTCTGTGGGCTACTCGGTGGTTCTGAGGGGAACCACCTGAGAGGCTCATGCTTACACCACACAGCTTGGCTGGCAGGACCCCAGTGTGGTGTCCAGTGGGGAAGCCTTCTCAGGCTTGGAGGGATGAAGGGCACTGGCCCTGGCTCTGTGGTTCTGGTGCATGCATTCAGACTCTGGGTGGGGGCACAAGTGGGTAGATGTGCATATGGCACTGAGGTTTGTACCTCCCCCAGTCGTTAGTTCTCAGAGGCCTCTGCTCTTGTAATACAACCTACAGCTTTAAGGCCTCAGGTTGTTGGTAGGATAATGACTAGCCATTCTAGCGTATCAATGTATGGCTTAAGACTTGAGACAGAGCTTGTTTTAGGTAAATTAGGGTGGGGCTATATGTACTTTCTTTAAAGGCAAATGCTTCTTCTCCAAACTGGAGATTGAGGGGGTTGATGCGTTGATGTGGGACTTTCTGCCTTACTTCATTCCTAAATCCAGTCAAATAGGTTTTTTTAGGCATTAAAATTCATGCACCCCAACATTCATAGCAGCAATGTCCACAATAGCGCAATGTTCCACAAACTATGAAAAGAGTCCAGAAGAGTCCACTGCTGGATGAATAGATATAAGAAAATGCCACACACACACACACACACACACACACGCACGCAGGCATGCACGTACATATACATATATAAATAAAATATGGAATATTATTCAGCCATCAAAAATAATGAAACCTTTCCATTTCCAGTGATGTGGATGAAACTAGAGAGTATTATGTTAAGTGAAATAAGTCAGTCAGAGAATGATAAATAGTGTATGGTTTCACTCGTTTGTAGAATTTAAGAAACAAAACATGTGAACATAGGGGGAGGAAAGGAAAAATAAAAGATATGAAAATAGGGAGGCAAACCATAAGAGATATGCTTAATTCTAGGAAACAAACAGGGTTGGTTGGAGGGGGGTGAGGGGATGGCCCTAACTGGGTGATGGGCATTAAAGGGGGCACTTGATGTAATGAGGACTGGGTATTATATGCAATTGACGAATCACTGGATTCTACCCCTGAAACTAATAATACAGTAATATGTATTACTATTATTACTAAATAATTTTTTAACAAAAAGAAGCCAAGTCACATCACGGTGCTTATTAGGAGGCAGCATGATTTAGCATTCAGAGCTATGTTTCACATGTGGACTCTGCTACTGTCTGGGAAATCTCAAGCCAGCTGCACGATCTCCCCATTGCCCTCTCTCCATCTACAATATGGGGGGAAGTGGAACCTTATCTGTGCCTTGAATTCCCTCACAAGAATGAGTCTCAGTAGGAGGCTATGCCAGACACCTGGAGATCTTGAAAAGGAAAGTGCTATGCCTTTACCTCCCAGACATAGATTCTCCTGCTCATTACCTTCGGTGGCCCTGCTGGACAACATGGTACCCACCTACCCAGAAGACTTAGGGTAGGCTGAATACAGCAGCAAAGTTGCTATATTTTCTTGCTGTTGAGAACTGTGTTGCTAAAAGTTATGCAAACTTCCTTTCTTTCCCTTAGGGTGCCTGAACTTCCTGGTTTGCATGGGACTACAAGGTTTCTGGGAAGCAGACTTTCAGCACTAAAACTAGGATAGTCCTCAGCACACCAAGAAGGCTGGTCACCCTACTGGTAGAAATTACAGAGCAGAATCCTCTTGTTTCTGTTACTAAACCTCAATTTATTTGAGGGGCTTTTGTTATAGAGATAAAGGGAGGAAGATCTGAGTTACCAACTGTATTTTAATTTTCCACTTCCCAAGGTCTAATTTGGATAGAAATCTCACTGCCCAGTTTACTTTTCAGTAAATGAGTGGCTTCATGGGGGTATGGTTAGGATTCTTTATGAAAGACCCTCATCACTCACTGGGGACTTAGGCATCCTGATCAGGGACATTCCTTTGGTCTTATTATTCCCATAATGATTTGTTCTCCCTTCCAGCACTCTGCCCTCCCACTACACTATTATTTGTGCCATCACTTTAATGGCCTGAGAGCTCAGCACATCCAGCAGCCCATTCAATGTGCTGTGTACCCTTGGCCACCAAACACGAGGATGTAAAAGAAGGAAGGCTTACATAACTCTAGCAGTGGAGCCAAAACTGGTGAAAGCTACAGCTTCTATCAATCGTTGATCAAAGACATGAATAGGTAGAGACTTAAGAGGCTTAGACTTGATATGAATGGATTTCCTCTGGCCCCTAGTAATTGACAAGCTTTTAGAAAAGCATTAAGAGTTGCCAATGCTAGGCAGAAGCAGAAATGAAGAAATGAGTTTGGAAAAGCTTGCGTTCTCTTAGTGATAAATATTCAATAATTCATTATTTCGTTAAATGCCACTCTTCTCCACCCCCCTCCCATTTTTTTTTGCATGTCTACTGCACAGGGGACTAGGCAAAGCCTAGAACACGATAGTGAACGTAATTTTATCTTTGCTGCCACGGTCTTAGTGTTTAGCTACTCCAAATTGATAATCTGTATGTGTGAAGATTAAGTAAAATACACGGAAGTCCATTTAGAAACTTAAAAAAACTGCCCTGACATTTGGGCCACTCTTTTGAGACTCTGCAGCCTGTTACTGAAGGCTGCTCTACTCATTTCTTTCTAGATGAGACAATTGATGTACACCCAACTATCAGTGGCAACTCTCAGTGACAATCCACTGGGAAGTTGAAAACTGATACCATGTTGGTGGTGTTTGTTCTTTTTGTAGCTGTTTTTGTAAAGAGTAGATGCCTTCCTCTTTCATATCTCACAACTGGAGACCCAACTCATCTTCCTCCAGTCAAGAGGAAAATGAGCAACAGCACCTGGCAATAAACTGAGCTTCCCGAATACAGGAATACGAACCACAGAGAGGATAACTTGGAAAACTATTTCCTGAAATGAAAGACAAAACCACAGAACATTTTAACAGTCACCAAAATTCATAGACTTAACACAATCCACATAAGAACTTAATTAGGACACATGCTTGTGTATTTATAGAAACAGAAAGTATGACAGAAAAACAGAATTGGGCAGATTAAGAATGCATTTAGAAACTGTTTCAAAGGGGAACTAGAAAGGCATGCTTGCTGCCTGAGGTTTTAATATTGGAAGAATTCCTGATATTGGCATAGTTAAAAAAAAAAAATCTCACTATACCTGCTTACCTTGACTCCTGGGGTTGGACTGACAGAAGTCAAATTAGGCTGGGCAGGAGGTGTGGCTGGACTTAGGAAAATGAGTGACTCGCAGAAATGGATTAATTCATGTCATATGCCACTGTTATACTGGCAAATGGGTTAGTTCTAAGATCTGAGATCTTACTATGGCTTTTAAATGGCCAAATGACCTGTTCTTTTCTCTGCCCTCCTTCTTACTTTTTCACAGTGCTGGAAGAATGAATGGTGAGACCATTCAGAACTACTGAATTTAGGAGCAGGGGGAAATGACCCTGTAGCTAGAATGCCATTCAGTTAGAGCCACGGGAGCCCTTCAGAAGTCAGAAACTGGAATTCAGTCTTACATATAGATTATTCAATCTGAATGTCAGCTGGGTGTGGCATGGCTGTTCCCCACTGAGAATTTCCCCATGCTTCATGATTTATCTGCTTCTTGTCCTACCTCTGTCTTCAACACCGTGGGTGCTGCAGGAATGTGACTACAGTAGCAAGTCATCAGAAAAACTCTTTTCAGTGACCTTTACATAGTGAAGTGCTCTTCTGGTTATTAGCTCAAGGGCTCAGGGTAACAAGTCTATTCTTAGAGCCAGCTTTGCTCCTCTGGAAGCCAGGAGATAGGGTTCTAGTTACCATCCTGAATACACCTAGCAGTGGGACTTTCCTCCCCATAGAACGTGGAGTTGAATTGCACTGAGAATCTATAAGATTCGTCCCAGATCTGACTTTCTATAAACTTTGCACATTTACATTCCTATCTGGAAATATACATGCCCCTCGATGAACTGGCTATTTGACAATGACAGAGATTATCCGGAGCAAATAGGAGTTGAGCTCTGGTTCAGTATCTCTAAGCAGAACTGTTCCTGAGCTTGTGTGACTTTTCCATGAGGTGTCCAGTTGTCTTTCCCAGGGAGCCAGCCAAAGTGCCAGATGGAGGCAGTTACGGGAAAAGAGATGATGCAGATGTTAACAATGCAATTAAAATCATGTTTTGACAAACCCATTCTAAGGCAAAAACAAGGAAGGATGGGAGGTAAGTGTTTGGGCTAACTGGTTTTGATCCTTATGCTAGAATTAGGTCTCACAATATCCAGAAAAAATCAAGTGGAAGATATACTCAGTAACTCAGTAGGTCTCTCCAACTGGAAGTAGAATTTTTAGCTCCTAATCTCTTTGACAGAAGGTTTACTCATATGTGAGATGAAAATACTTCTTAATCGTCCTCAGTGCTACTGGCCATCATATACCCAGTGATATCTTGTAACACTAGACTTTACTTTGGCTATTTATCGAATTGCTCAATAGGGATTTCTTTCTTTCTTTCTTTCTTTCTTTCTTTCTTTCTTTCTTTCTTTCTTTCCTTCCTTCCTTCCTTCCTTCCTTCAGAACATAGGTGAATACTGGCTATTCAGTTTTGTCGGTTTTTTTTTTTTCTAGTGAAAATTATCCTGGCCAGTGTTATCTTCTTGAAAATTTGTAATGCAGGCTAAGGTTAGCCTGACTAACTTTCCCTTGTGGTTGCTCAGCTCACCTTAAATCATTCATCCTCACGATACCTTTTTTTTTTTTATAAATACAAATTTATAAATTTTATAATTTTACAATTTTTTATAAATTTATAATTTTATTCTTTTAGATTTCCAAAGTTGTGAAGATAGTACAGAGTTTCCATACACCCCAGACCCAGCCTGCACTACTGTTAACGTCCTACATTAGTCTGGGACATTTGTCACAGTTTTAATGACCCAGTATCAGTATGTCATTATTAAGTATGGCCCACAGGTCATGCAGGCATTCTTGGCTTTTACCTTATGCCCTTTATCTGTTCCAGGGTCCCACCCAGGATATCATACCACATTTACTTGTCTGGTCTCCATAGACTCCTCTTGGCTATGGCAGTTTCTCAGACTTTCTTTGCTTTTGATGACCTTGACAATTTCAAGAAGTACTGGTGATGTGGATTAATGATAACAACACCAGTAACATTTGGGTGGCCTCATATTATGCTGAGCAATGTGCACAGTCCTTTAGATAAACAGACTGATTCAACTCCCACAACATCCATAAAGGTAGATCCTATTATTATCCCCTTTTTACAGCTGAGGAAACCAAAGTGGACAGGGTTTGAGCAATTTATCTGAGATAATGTAGTGTTCACAGCAGAGTGGGGAGACTAATCCAGGCACCGGGTTGTTTCCAGAGGTTACGTTCTTAACCACCATGCTTGATAATAAGAAAAATGATCAAAAATCCCTTAGTTCTGGGGCACCTGCGTGGCTCAGTGGGTTAAGCCGCTGCCTTCGGCTTGGGTCATGATCTCGGGGTCCTGGGATCGAGTCCCGCGTCAGGTGCTCTGCTCAGTGGGGAGCCTGCTTCCCTCTCTCTCTCTCTCTCTCTGCCTGCCTCTCTGCCTACTTGTGATCTGTCCCTGTCAAATAAATAAAATCTTAAAAAAAAATCCCTTAGTTCTGCATAGTTCTTTGCCATGCATTTTTACATACATCACACATTCTAATGACCGTGGGTATCAAGGGTGGTCAGAGCAGGTGCTGTCATTCGGGAGGCCCAAGATGTTGGTGTGGATTTTTACTACAGCCTAATGGTAGTCAGGCCAGTGTTACAAGAACTCGTGTAGGTATGAGCCTTGCGGGTGGGCCTGTCACACCTTGGAGGGCAGACCCCAGGCCTTCTTTACTGTTATCTTCCCTTGAGGTCTAATATTATGTCTTTTATATGGTAATCTCTTAATAAGTACTTCCTGAATTGTATTCCTGTTTTATAGATGAAAAAACTGAACATGAGGGTTAATGAAAGTGGAAAAAATCATTTTCCATGTAAACTTTAAAGTCTTTAAATCTTTTTTTTTTTTAAATTCTGTTCTTCTGTAGGGATCTACCATATTGATTGTCTATGTACTTACCAAGGTTTCTCAACTGTCTAAGCTGAGGGATGAGGGAAATAAGAATGGGGATTAATAGGGGCGCCTGGGTGGCTCAGTGGGTTAAAGCCTCTGCCTTTGGCTCAGGTCATGATCCCAGGGTCCTGGGATTGAGCCCCACATCGGGCTCGCACCTCAGCAGGGAGACTGCCTCCTCCTCTCTCTCTCTCTGCCTGCCTCTCTGCCTACTTGTGATCTCTGTCTGCCAAATAAATAAATAAAATCTTTAAAAAAAAAAAAAGAATGGGGATTAATAAAATTCAGACAACTTTAAAAATGGGTATTTTTTTCAACAGACACAAATTCCTTTCTGGTGGTAGCAGTGGTGTGATCTTTATTTTCATTTCCTATTGGCCAAGTCCCACTAGACATAGTTTTAGAATCACAGCATTTCAATTTATCTCTTGGCCTTAATTGGTATGTCACTGGAAGAAACATTAAATAAGTAGGGAAAATGGTTGGAAATGCAGAGAAGAAATAAGGGGCAGAACAAATTGGTGAATGGAAAACTGGCAACATCTGTATCCACTCTCCTCCAGTGAGAGAGAGGCCTGCCCTATACTTCCTTTATCCAGAGACAGGCCCAGGACCGTCAGCCACAGAGAACCTGGCTGTCTTCCTACTAAGCAGACTGGGTAAATCCTCATGATGTCCACCGTGGGGACCACTGTTCCTCTTCCTACGGGATAAGCAATGAGAGGCCCAGTAGACAGAGCACTTGCTGAACTTCCTTTGTGGAGAAACATTTCTCCTGGGTTCAAACACTGTCCACTTACTGTGTGAATTTGGCAAATTCTGCTACCTCTCATACTTCATTTCCCTCATCTTGAAAATGGGGTTAATAATGAATGCCATTCCACAGCTGCTGTGAGGATCTGGAACGATAGGTGCAAATGACACAGGCCATTCCAGTGGGTGGCAAATAGCTTACTTCAGTATGGGTAGTTCTCATCACCTTGTTTTCCAGGACTGGTGACCATGACTGCCTCAGTCACATTCTAGCCACCGAGCCCATACTCTTCTCATTTAATGATCCCCAAATGAAAGTCAAAGGCATTTTTTTAAAAAAAACGATTTTCCTGGGACTCAGGGAAGCCAGTTTTTGGGTTTCAGCCAATCCCCAGAGCACCTCTGCTTCCAACATGGGCCCTGGAGTGCAACTGCCTCTGCACCCCACAATTCTATCCAAGGCCTGGGCACATGAGGGCAAACCCAGGAGCGTGGCATCTGCCCCATCTCCTTAGTCCCCTAGTCCCAGCCTACGACTCCTGCCCCATCCTGCCTTCTGGGCCAAGTCTGACCTCTGTTTTTTACTCCCCAGTCTATTTGGCATTTTTATGACCAGGGCTTAGGCAACTGGGCAACAACTTTGGGCCAGAGCTGGGCACTATTTCCGAGGAGTTTCCCTACGTGAACGGCTTGACACTCTGCTGGGTACGAGTGGGTGGTTTTGACAGCTGCAGGGAGAGGTGCTGAGTCCTGGGGTGGGATGGGTGATGAACACGCCATAAATTCCCTGTCTACCTGGAGCATAAATCCAAGCGCTGTACAAGTTCCGAGGCAAGGAAATGGGAACGACGGAGCCAGGTAAACAGACCTGAGTCAACTGGAGCGAAGAAACAGCTCTTGTGGCCCTGCTGTCCACAGCCGTGGGCTGGGTTTCCAGAGAGTCGGATGTCTGGCTTCTTAGGAGTCATCTTTGATTTTTATGGTTTTGTGAGGTTTGGGAAAGAAAATAAATGCAGGGTAAGGGCGGGACTCCTTGCCGTGGCCGGGGCACACGCTCATAGCGCCATGGCACCCGGCAGAGTTTCCAGGGTGACTAGACACTGTTGGCTCCTTCTCCCTCTAGAGAAGGGAGGAAAAGGCCGCTTAGCTGCCCTGAAGGTCACTGGTGGGCAGGTCCCCTGGGGGGGAACATGGGGCTGCTTGCTAATCAGAGTACCTGGACTCCAGGGCCTGCTTTGTCACTGATGGGTGACATGATTTTTTTTTTTTCTTTTAAGCCTCCTGATTGTCTGAATTTCAATCTCCTTATTTACAAAATAGATATAATATCCATATTCTACCCACTTTAGAGGATCAAGGGAGATTGTAGAGGTCCGATTTTTGGGAACCTCTTACTATGTGAAACTGTCAGACTCTGTGTGAACATTTAATAATAAGAAAACGATGGCTGTCAACTGCTAAGTACTTTTTGGCACGTGGCTCAGTGCTAGGGCTCGACACAAAAGAAAAATGTGAGTCTTTGTTCAAAAAGAAGGAAAAAGTGTCATTAAAGTTACTAAAATATAAAACTATCATTAAAACTACCGTATTGTATATTTGAAAAGTTGCTAAGATAGATCTTTTAAGTGTTCATTGCAAGAAAAAATTGTAATTCTGTGTGGTGAGGGATGTTAACTAAACTTATTCTGGTAACCATTTCAGGATATATGCATGTATCAGATAATTATTGTGTGCACCTAAAGTGAATACAATGTTACATGCCAATTATATCTTAATTTTTAAAAAGTAATTTAAAAAACTTTTCTTTCTCATCCGTGGGCTCTTTCTACTTATCGACATTTTTTTTTCTCTAGTTATCGGCATTGTTTTTTGTTTTTATTTTTTTTAAGATTTTTTATTTATTTATTTGACAGAGAGAGATCACAAGCAGGCAGAGAGGGAGGAGGAAGCAGGTTCTCTGCTGAGCAGATAGCCTGATGCGGGGCTCGATCCCAGGACCCTGAGATCATGACCTGAGCCGAAGGCAGCGGCTTAACCCGCTGAGCCACCCAGGCGCCCCTTGTTTTTTGTTTTTAATTTGCTCTTTGCTATCGCCCTCCCTCAGGCATGGGGATACTTGCAGAGTAAGTACAGGTCTTCGTAAGCTCCCAGGAGGGTGAGGGTGGGAGTGGCGGGAAGGTGCGCTGACCCCTGGGCTGATGTGCAGGCCTGGCTGAGCTGGGCAAGTGAAGTCTGGCATTTGTGCTTCTCCACACCATGGTGGAAAGGTGATCTGGATGGGTGGGTGGGAGGCTGGCCCCTTCTGAGTTGCTCAATAAACGCACTCAGGTTCTGCGAGACTGAGGCCCAGATGGCATTGCCACGAGCCGCCTTGACCCACCCTCTGCCAGGCTGCAAAACCTTGCTGGGTAGAGGTGGGGAGAGGGAGATCAGGCAGGACCCCAGGGCAGCAGACTGTGGGGAAGCTGGTAGCCAAGAGGCTGTCCCTGGGAGGTGATGAAAGGCAGACTAAGCCTCCAGTATTTTTGGACTTCACTTACAAATCTCAAATTCTGGAACTGTGACTACAGAGTGGTGAACCTCACATGTGAAGCCCCTCAGCACCAGGTCTTGTGTGACTGCAGTTCCTGGGCCCGGGAA
Organism: Lutra lutra; assembly: GCF_902655055.1. Taxonomy (NCBI): domain Eukaryota; kingdom Metazoa; phylum Chordata; class Mammalia; order Carnivora; family Mustelidae; genus Lutra; species Lutra lutra. The sequence continues at coordinate 58,582,478 of NC_062284.1, forward strand.
GCCAGCCCAGGTGATTACCTCCTGAGGTCCAAGGGCCATGCTGGAAGGCAGCTACTCTTATTCCTGTTAAGCAGAAGACAAAACAGAACTTATGTAGCTTCTATCAAGACCTGAAAAAGCAGAGTTAATATTTGAGCCCCATTATGATTGAAGTGAACCCAGAAGAATCTCCCTATTACTAATGAATGTATGAGTTAGGCTGTCGAGCCACACTTACTCTAACCTGGCCTAGATTAGTAAATGAATATTACAGTCCTGCTAATTCCTTCAAGAGAAAAGTCAGGTGCATCCTCTCTCCAGCAAAGGACATTCTTCCAGGGTGGCTGTGAAAACTCTTTTCAGTCTTTTATCTTCATCCAGTCCACCATTTAGTCAACAATTACTAAGCACCTGTCACAGCCAAAGATTTTGCTTGGCATTTTTTTGGGGGGGGGTGGGGTGGCGATATAAATGTAACTATGATCTGACCTCTTCCCTCTAGGAACTTATTCATGCTAGAAAACTTGCAAATACTGTCCCTAAGGTCAGTGATGAAAAGTGCCCTAAGGGAAAAACAACTGAGGAGAGGCTGAGGGTTTTAAGAGAGGCATCTTGGAGGGGACTGAGCAAAGCTTTCCGATCCTGTGCTATTTAAGATGGCCTTTGGAGAACATAGGCTTTTCCTATGAAGGCTGTGAGGATAGAACAGGAGGGGCAAGTCCACAGTGGTTGGAAGAACATGTGGTCTGTGTGGGTACCTGTCCCTCTTCCAATTCCAAGCATGTACTTCCATGTCCTTATCTGACCTTGCTACTTGACCATGTTTGACTGATGTAGAGGTGTTTTCTCTGGAATTATTTTATTTTTTTCCTTTTCTCCAAATGGATGCTAAGAATGAGGTATCTCTTTGGTTATAGAAGCTGTGGGATGGCACTCCTGGGAGACTTAGGTGGTGATTTTCTTGACATGCAGGGCATGCCGTCTACACGGAGAGGATGAAGGTGGTGGGCAGAGAGGCAGCGACAAAGGTAGGGAGGCAGGGGAGTGAGCATTCCTCACCTCCAGGTTCCCCCATCTCAAGGGGTGTGCCAGCCTTCTGTCTGTGGACACCCTGTGTCCTTCCAATCAAGCTCTCTTTTGCCTTGGCTACCTTGAGATCCTTGGAAATTCAGAGACTGTTTCAAATATAAGGGCTATTGCAATGGTCTAGGTGAGGATGCAGGAGAGCCTGCTGCAGGGCAGGTGGAGGGGACGAGATGAGGAGCCTTTGTGGAGATGCAGGTGGTGGGACTGAACTGTTAGCATGTGGTGGTAGTTGATGCTCAGAAAGAGGCAGAGGGGAAGGACAACAGCAGATTTCCAAGGATCATTGGCATGACTATGACTCTAAATAATCACTTAGTATGCTTTGTATGATATGGTATAAAATCTGTCCCTGCCCCAACCTACAGAATGTTAGCTTGACACCTAAGACAGTTGAGGCTTCCTGTGATCTTGCATCCTGCTATTTTTCTTATGATACAGAGAGATAAATGACCAGCAGATTTTACATTTTTATTTTAAAAGCATTTGAGCCATGTTCTCCTGTGGTCCTGCCCTCAACATGCTCTTATCCAGAGCCCATCCAACATGCTCTTGGCCGGAGCCCATCCAAAGCAGTGCCACAAGACTGGCTGTGTGCAAGCAGTACATACAAGGGCCAGCACCACTCAGAAGGGGACGATAACCATACACACCAGTCTGACTGCCATCCCAGCAGTAGGCTGGGGGCAGGCAGCTGGTTTGATGGCAGGCCCCACCCCTCTCAATGAAAGTGTCTCAGGACACAACACAGGGAAAGTACCCCAGAGTTTGGTGCTACTGCATCTCCAGCAAATGCCTGGTCTGACTTAACTCAAGCCCAAGGTAACCTCAGACTGGCCTGCTAACAGCACAAACTCTGCTCACATCGGGCAAAGACAGCCATTGCAGATGACTGGACTGAAGGCAAAATTGACTCAGCCACATCAGGGCACACAAACACACACAGGAGACACCCGTGAAAGGCCTGGTTCTGGTGAAGAGAGGACAATGCAGTGCAGAGCACTGCGGGACCTCTTCTTCATAAGGCCATTACTTGCTAGAGCAGCAGACATAGCTGACTTTCCTAACACAGAGAGACAGGCACAGAGAGTAAGACAAAATGGGGAGATGTCTACTATTACCACTTTTATTCAACATAGTACTAGAAATGCTAGCCACATCGATCAGACAAAAGAAAGAAAAGGCATCCAACCGAAAGCATTTTTTCATAGAAGTAGAACAATCTTAAAATTTGTATGGAACCAAAAAAGACCCTGAAGAGCCAAAGAAATCTTAAAAAAGAAGAACAAAACTGGAGGTATCACAATCCCAGATTCCAAGGTATATTACAAAGCTGTGATCATTAAAATGGTATGGTACTGGCACAAAAATAGATGTACAGATCAAAAGAAGAGGATGGTGAGCCCAGAAACAAACTCAAAATTACATAAGCAATTAATCTTAGAGGAGACAATATGCAATGGGAAAAAGACAATCTCTTCAACAAATGATGTTGGGAAACTGGTCAGTTACAGACAAAAGAATGAAATTGGGTTGGTTTCTGACCCAAATGCAAAAAAAAAGTCAAAATGGATAAAGATGTAAATGTGAGACCTGAAACCATAAAAATCATAGAAGAGAGCAGCATTTTTTCTAGATATAGCTCCAGAGGCAAGGGAAACAAAAACAAAAATCAACAAGTGGGATTACATCAAAAGTTTCTGCACAACAAGGGAAATAATCAATAAAACTAAAAGACAACCTATGGAATGGGAGAAGATATTTGCAAATGGCTTATCTGATAAAGGGTTAATATCTAAAATCTATAAAGAATTTGTAGAACACATCACCCAAAAAATAGATAATTCAACCAAAAATGGATAGAAGAGATAAATACACATTTCTCTAAAGAAGACATCCAGATGGCCAACAGGCACATGAAAACATGCTCAATTATCATTTACCATCAGGGAAATCCAAGTAAAAATGACAATGAGATATCACCTCACACATGTCAGAATGGCTAAAATCAAAAATAAAGGAAAAAAAGGTATTGGTGAGGATGTTCAGAAAAAGAAGCCTTCATGCACTGTTGGTGGAGATGCAAAGTGCCACTGTGGAAAACAGTATGGAGGTTCCTCCAAAAGTTAAAAATAGAACAACCGTATGATCCAATAATGCTACTACTGGGTATATACCCAAAGAATATGAGAGCACCAATTCTAACAGATACATGCTTCCCTGTACTTATTGCAGCATGATTTATAATAGCTAAATTATGGAAGCAGCCCAAGTGTCCATCAATAGAAGGATGGGTAAAGAAGATGTGAGATTCTTCACAGAATATATATGTATATTATTCTATATATATATAAATATTGTGTGTATATATATATATATATATATAATCTAATACATATTAGAATATAACTCAGCCATAAAGGAAGATTGATATCTCACTATTTGCAACAACACAGATGGAGCTAGTGAGTACAATGCTAAGTGAAATAAGGCAGTCAGAGAAAGACAAATCCCACATCATTCACTCATATGCAGATTTTAAGAAACAAAATACACAAACAAGGAAAAAAAGAGACAAACCAAGAGATGGACTCTCAGCTGTAAAGAACAAACTGCTGGTTACATGAGGGAGGTGAGTGTGGGGATGAGCACAACAGGTGATGGGGACTGTAGAGTATGCTTATCATGGTGAGCAGAGGTAAGGTATAGAAATGTTGAATCACTATATTGCACACTTGAAACAAATATAACACTGTATGTTACCTACACTGGAATTTAAAAACAAAAGAATAAAAGGAAATCATATGAACTTATCTAAATGTGTTTTAAAAGTGGGTTGAGGGACGCCTGGGTGGTTCAGTTGTTAAGCATCTGCCTTCGGCTCGGGTCATGGTCCCAGGACCCAGGGATCGAGCCCCACATCGGGCTCCCTGCTCTGCAGGAAGCCTGCTTCTCCCTCTCCCACTCCCCCTGCTTGTGTTCCCTCTCTGTCTCTCTCTCTGTCAAATAAATAAACAAAATCTTTTTTATTTTTTTAAAGTGGGATGAGGCAGAATTCCCTCCTGAAAAAAAAATGGCTTTCTAGAGCCACTAAGATACTTGCATTTACAAAATAGTTGATACAAATATTCCTCTGGACTGTACAAAAGGGGAGAGAAAGGCCATTCATAAGACATGGTCTACACTAATACTCGGAGTTGGCTCCTTTCTCTGGTGCTTCAGGAGAGCCTGGACCTCATTTTCAGTTTCTCCATTTTTCTGCAGGTGAATGTTCTTCCGTTTCTTGATTAGTTCACTTCAGCCTGTTCTCCCTTTTATTTGCATTTTGATTTTGCCTGGAGATTTTTCTTGCTTTCCTGTGGCTCTTTCTGTGATTAGTTTCCACTCAGCAGGGGCAGGCTCATCGACAACCTCGCTGATCTCTTTGGACTCTTCTTCCCCCGCCTCTTGGGCTGAATTACCCTTCTGTCAGATTGCCCTGTCAGATCGAAGTTTCCAGGAAGAGTGATGCTATAGAAATTCACACTTCTGGGAGCACAAGAAAAACAGAGAGGGCAAATCATGGCTTAAAAATATTTTGATAATCCCGTACATTTGTTTGTATAGTTGACCGTGGATTTCCAAGAATGTGGTGGCGGAGGAAAGGGAGGCAAAATTTAATGGACCAATTGTAGGAAATAAACTTGCAAAGCTAAAAAATATGATCTAGAGGCTTTAACAAAACACACACGGGGCTGATTCTATAAATAGCTGTGGCAGCATGTGGAGTTCATTAAGTCTGAGGAGTGGTTCAGGCACCTTGGAAGGTAGCTGTCGGCACACTCCAAGACGCGCCCTGCCCTTTCTCTCAAAGACTTCACAGATGTCAAGAGTTTCCAGGGGGCTCTGTTCTCTCTGTGTCTGTCTGCAGAGGGAAGTGTGGCCACACCTTGCCCTTTGCCTTGGCCTAGCTCACAGTGACCGGAACTTGGGGAACAAACGTCTGGTGTGTTAATAGATCTAGCAAAGGGATTTGGAATTGGGATTGGTGAATTTGCCATCCTAATTTTTGTTCTCTGCTCTTTCTCATAGTTGCTTAATGTCATGCTGAAGCTGGTAGCCGTGTATCAAAGAGAAATTAAAATACGATTTCTAATGTGGGATGCCACTAAGCAGTATTTTCTGGCATTAGCCCAACCCTAGAGGGGGAGAGCATACAAGTCTTCCTGCTTGTCTATGTTTTTTTCTTGGAAACCCAGCTAACTTCTTACCCCTTCAGTTTTGGAGTCTTCCCTGAGTTTCTCAGTCTACCCCCTTTCCCTTTGAATTCTCTTGGTCTGTATCTCTTGTGCTGCAGAAAGGAAATGGGATTTCACAGACCAGAGTTCATATTTCAGCTGGGACCCTTGTTATGTTTTCTTAAGTTTTTTTTTTTTTTTAAAGATTTTATTTATTTGACAGAGAGAAATCACAAGTAAGCAGAGAGGCAGGCAGAGAGAGAGGAGGAAGCAGGCTCCCTGCTGAGCAGAAAGCCCGATGTGGGGCTCGAACCCAGGACCTGGAATCATGACCTGAGCCGAAGGCAGCGGCTCAACCCACTGAGCCACCCAGGCGCCCCTCTTGAGTAAGTTTTAGCTACCACAAGCATATAGACAAGGCTTACTAAATGATTGGTGATTGCTATCTTATTTTTATATTTGTATTTATTTCTTACCACAACTGCATAGGGGCTCTTATTACCTTTACTTTTTATGGATGGGGAAACAGAAATTCAGGGGAAAAAACTTGTCTCAAATCACACAACTTATAGGTGATAATGCTGTCAGAATGGAACCTGGATTTCCCATATATTGTGCTCTATTAACTCTAGGTTAACTTTTCTGAACCTTAGTGCTTTCATCTTTGAACCAGAGATATTTGGGCAACTGTAGTGATTCAATGAGAAAGAAAGCTTAAAAAGTGCTAAGTTAAAAAATATGTCTATACAGGGGCACCTGAGTAGCCTAGTTGGTTAAGCATTTGCCTTTGGCTCAGGGCATGATCCGGGGCCCTGGGATTGAGCCCCATGTTGGGCTTCTGGCTCAGCAGGGGGTCTGCTTCTCCCTCACCCTCTGACCCTTGCCCCCTGCTCATGCTCACTCTCTCTCTCTCTCTCTCTCTCTCTCAAATGAATAAATAAATAAATAAATAAAATCTTTAAAAAATTGTGTATTTGAGGGACACCTGGGTGGCTCAGTCGTTAAGCGTCTGCCTTTGGCTCAGGTCATGATCCAGTGTCCTGGGATTGAGCCCCCCATCAGGCTCGCTGCTTGGAGGGAATCCTGTTTCTCCCTCTCCTTGTGTTCCCTCTCTTGCTGTGTCTCTCTCTGTCAAATAAATAAATAAAATCTTTTAAAAAAAAGTGCATCTGTAACCATTTCCTCCCCATTTCATTAATTAGAGTTTTATCATAAGCTATCATGTGCCTTCTCGTGTTTAAAAATGGAATATCCGTGGTGCCTGGGTGGCTCAGTACGTTGAGCCTCTGCCTTCAGCTCAGGTCACGATCTCAGGGTCCTGGGATCGAGCCCCACATTGGGCTCTCTGCTCAGCAGGGAGGTGGCTTCCCTCTCTCTGCCTTTCTCTCTCCCTACTTGTGATCTCTCTCTGTCAAATAAATAAATAAATAAAATCTTCAAAAAAAAATTAAAAAATAAAAATGGAATTTCCACCTACATCCCAAATTTTCTGTATGTGGTGGCTCTGGCTCATAGAAACTCTGTAGGTCCTAAGCTAGTAGTGTCATACAGCATGTAAAGACAAGGGGATGACTTGATTGTAATACTCACAGACTTTCTTTCTCCGTTTTTGGATATGCCTAGTAGGCTGGCATTGTGACACAGTATCCATCCTGTGAGATGGGGCTGTCTAGTCTTGTTTACTGCATTCTTTCCCAAATGGAAGCTCGTAACTACAATATTACTACTCCAGGAAATTAAGTCCGTGGAACCATCAAACATGTTTCCAAACTATGCAGATATTTTCTTCAAAGATTCTTGGAAGTTTAATCTTCCTATTAGCTATCCAAAAGTAGTATGAAAATAGGCAACAGTGGGGACATATGAAGAGGCAGGTAAGCAATATTTCTTGTGTCTCTCAGCTACTTGTCTGTAATAATTTTTAAAAAAAAAATTTTTTTTTAATTTATTTATTTGACAGACAGAGATCACAAGTAGGCAGAGAGACAGGTAGAGAGAGAGGAAGGGAAGCAGGCTTCTGGCCAAGCAGAGAGCCCGATGCGGGGCTCGATCCCAGGACACTGGGATCATGACCTGAGCCAAAGGCAGAGGCTTTAACCCACTGAGCCACCCAGGCGCCCATCTGTAATAATTTTTGAGTGTGGTTTTGAGTGACATGTTTAAGCAAAAGTCAGAGATGTGGTAAGTCAAAGAGGAGAAAAGAGGAATATTCAAGGAGAGGGGTAATTGGCCCTTCATTATTTCCTAGCATTTTCCTGCAGCTTGGGATATTAGTAGGAGTATGTGTGTCTATGGCAAAGGTGAGGCAATGGCCAGAAGCCAGTAATTCTCAATCCTGGCTGCACATGAAAATAACCTGGGGAGAATTAAAAAGTGCTCAGACCAATGGAATCAGAATCTCTCGGAATGGGGCCAAGGGAATTGATATTAAAAAAAAAAAATCCTTCAGGTCATTCTCATGTGTATCTGGTGCTGAAAACAACTAACCGAGGAAAATTAGCCACACCAGGCCCAGAAACAAGCTGTTTCCCTGGTACAGTCTCTGGGAGAAGCCTACAGTTAATCCTGAAATAAAATAAATATAGTTAATCTTGAAATGCACTATGTGTGTCTTTTTGGCAGAGGTGACTACGAATAATGTGTGTTGCCAATGGACTGATCTCCTGTTAGAATCATACATAGGTGGAAGGCCCAGAGCAAACAACTCTATGTTCAGAGGTATTCTAGAAGTGTAGATAGGATGGAGTAAGCCGTATCAGAAATAAGCCTTCTGGGGCACCTGGGTGGCTCAGTGGGTTAAAGCCTCTGCCTTCAGCTCAGGTCACGATCCCAGGGTCCTGGGATCAAGCCCCGTATCAGGCTCTCTGCTCAGTGGGGAGCCTGCTTCCTCCTCTCTCTTTCTCTCTCTGCCTGCCTCTCCGCCTACTTGTGATCTCTCTCTCTGTCAAATAAATAAAATCTTAAAAAAAAATTAAAAAAAAAAGAAATAAGCCTTCTTTCTTTATCCATTACAAATAGATACCTGCAGAATACCTCTCTCATCCTTGGCCTTTCTTTTCTGATCTTGAAATAAGATTGCCCATTCATCTTAGACCCTACCCTTCTCCTGCTACTAACGCTACTCCTGTTCCACTGTAAAGAGGAATTAACACTTTCAAGTTTTCCCTTTGAAGGTTATTTCTACCTGCTCATTACAGCTGTAAATGGCACCATGATCATTTTTCTCTCCAGCTGAAAGGTAGTGTGATGTCCTTCAAAAAGATAGGTAAGGATCAAACAGAACCATTTGAATTTCTTATGTGTTAATGAATTATGTGACTTTTGGCAAGTTTCTTCATCTCTGACTCTCTGTTCCACAGTCTGTAAGGTGGAAACAGTTGCACTTACCTTAAAAGGCTACTGAGAGGATATGAGAATAAATGTAGGTTAAACATAGAGGCCAGTGTCAGGAATAGAACAGTTGTCTGACAGGTGCTAGTATTGCACCCAGTGTTTTTTTTTTTTTTTTTTTAGCACATTTCCTCACTTATTTTCAGAGAGGAATAATTATGTTAAATTGCTACAGGAAGAAATTATACTAAAAACACCACACTAGAAGAATCCCTATTCACATTTGAAGATCAAGCACAAATCATGCCAACTCAATGATAACCTAAATGAAGTAATAATGGTAAAAATTATTGGTCCAGGGCTTGACACATAGTAGGCATGTAATAAATGTTACTTCTTTTTCTATTCTTACTCCTATTTTTAGGGAATTTTCTAGGCAAGAAATGTGATGCAGTATTGTAATATTTTAAGTCAATAAAACATTATAATAATCTCCATTATTGGTCTTAGACTTTTGTTACACCATAAGGTTTTAGCAATTTTTCCACTTTAGGATTTAATATCTTAGTATCTTACCTTGTGATTCAGTCCTCCCCTCTGGTCTATCCATTGCCATTTTTCTTAAGGATTTCAGCAACAATGTTGACCTTCCAATACTCTGGCATTATGGTTTTTGTCTGTTGATTATTTCTTTTCATTTCACTACATCTCCCTATAAGCATGATCATTATTAGCAATGTCTCCATTGCTGAGATCTTAATTCTGTGATCCTCCTTTCTTAACAGAACCATCTTTTATTCTCTTACTTTGGACACATAGTTCCCAGGTATAATACACAGTCTTTGAAAAGGATACAAAAGGACATTGTCAAGGGCCATATTAAGCCAGAGAAATCAAGTTGATTCTAATACCAAGCTATTTTTAGGTTCTCAAAAGAATTCTTATTATGAATGTCAACTAAATCTTCTATATACACAAGTGGTATTGGGCAATAGATTATATTAGATGATCATACAGTACTATAGCAACAAACTCTAAAAACTCAAATCCTTTCAGTGGCTTCTGCCTATACTTTTGCTATTGCATATGGCTTGGCACCATCTTCAAATTTGTCCAATCCCTGGTTTGATCTGGACTAAATAAATTTAGGTTAACTTTTACATATTAAAAAATGGGTTGAACTGAAGTGAATTTTGGGATTATAGCAAATAAAGGAATTAGAACTGAATCATTCTTTAGTCCTTACATTTCTTGAGCCCCTACTATGTGTCAGGCACTGTGTTAGTTCTGGATGTAGAAGCTAAGGATGATGAAGAGCTGTCAATCTAGTGAGCAAGACAGTAGGCAGACACAGGTGGCTAGCCCAAGAGGTATTTCCAGCTCACAGTTTTGCAGAGATATTCACTGTGTTATGGTTACAGAAGCTGGGATTGTGAGTGGACATAAGGGCTGTCAATTTAGAATGTTCTCTGCCACCTTTTATACACAGAGAACGAAGACGTCTGGAACACCCTGTGACTTTTCAATTTATGAGGCACTGGGCACTGAGTTTGAGTCGGTGGCAGATAGCATTTGGTACCAGGTCAGTAAGTAAGATATATATGCCCCCTTATTTGGAATTTCCTTGGGGATCATTCTTGGAAAGGAGGTCTATCCTGGGAGAATTCTAATGTAGATACGCTCAAGTCTTCAGATGTCCCATTGTTAACGATGTCTTCAGGGTAGCCATTTCTGGTATTCAGAATGAAAGGAATGTGGATATATGAAATGCTAGGTTCTGGCTCTTCAATTAAAAAAATATATATTTGGGAAAGAGGGAGGCAGTTTGAGCTTCCCAAAAGTGATGAGGGTAGGGTTTGAACTCATTTGATCTCTTCAACTCTTCTGGTTCGTCCAAGGAAAACTTCTTCCAAGGGTCCTTGGAAACAAAACTCATTCTATCCATAGTTGTTGTTGAGGATGAGGTCATTAAGGAATCTTCAGTCTCTTAACCTTTTTTGGTACTCAACAGATCCTTAGTGAAAACAAGAATGTACGTTCTGGATGTTCTTTGGTGGGGGCAGAGGAGTTACCACAAATCATGCCTAAAGGAGAACCTTCCCACCAAGGCAAGGTCTTATAGTCTCTCCCCTAGAGCTTCTTGCCAATGTGCTTATTTGAAGAGCTACTGAGAGGACCTCCAGACCTCTGAAGTGCTGGTCAGATGTGCTTTGATGAATATGTCCCTGTCACACAATAGGAAAAGATATCAACTTAACTGATAACTAGTATTCTATGAGTAGTATTTGTTGCTCTGACCATGTCAGCATTTGGAACCCTGCTGATGCTAGAGCCATCTCTAGAAGATTCAGTCCATGGGACAGTTCTCTTAGCTTCAACGGTTTGCCTCCTCTCTTCCTTAACATTTTGATGTCTGTTTGTTAATGGTTTCTTTTGTCCACAAGCTTGTAGCCCTCTTATTTAGGACTTTTTCTTTCTGCCTTGTATTCTTCAGTTATTTATATTCTTGTCTTGATCAACAAATGATAAACTCTATGGAGGCTTACTTCTACATATTTCTATAGTATTGGCACATTACGTGCTAATTTTCTTTTTTATGAAAGCATCAAGCCTGGTTTAAAGTAGAAGAAAGAAGGAAATTAACAGGACACATCTATTAAAGGTGATGATGATGTTTGGGGGCGGGTAGAGAACACCTGGCCCACCCCTTTATTTTTGTATTAGAGAGAGGGGGACATTTATGGATTGACTGTAGATATGCAAGTTCAGGTCTTTATTCAGGATGTCAGCTGAATAATTTAGGGGGAAAACACAGCATAAGAAAGGAGACTGCCAGCTCTCCTAAAACTTATTCCTTGACAAGGACATAAATTACCATGGTTTGGACTGGGAAAAAATAAACAGACAAGCTAATCTGTAATGGAACTAGAATCAGGAGCTTTTAAAAAATTTAAATGTATTTAAGTTTTCTCCATTAACTTCTGTCATGGTTTTTATATGAAGGGCCAACATGTGTCTCCCAGGCAAAGCTCTTTATAAATTTCTAGTCATCTTTAGGCTTCAACTCAAATATCACCTCACCTACAAAGCCTTCTCTGACCCAAGTTCAGCAAATTTGTTTGCTATTCCATCTGGTCTCTGAACTTTTTAGCTGTGTCCATCATAACAATGGTGACCTTGCCCTGCAGTGGGTTAGGATGAGTATGTCTTCTCGATGGACCTGTACTACTTTAAGTAAGGCTGTCTGTAGTATGAAGTATGTATTCCACAATTTTATGAGAAAATACACATTATTTGGGGCCATTTTAAAATCTAATGGATGGGTCATGGGCCTAGCCAAATTTGGAATTTCTTAGTGCTTTTATGTACAACATTGCTTAAGAGAAATATTTTAAGGGTAGAGATTGATATAGGTTGTATAAGTTCAGTCATTCACTTACCACCTTCATGATTTTACTGTATCTGTTATCACACGTACTGTTTAGTTAATCTTTTTTTTAGGTCAACTCATTTCTCCTGCTCAAAACAGTTTAAAAATTTTAAGAAAATTAGCAATATGTGCATAACCTGCCATTCATAAAGAGAGAAAAAACACTCAACACACTGAAATATGAAGTGTTAATTTCTGTATTGCTTCAAATTATTTCTGTGTGACTGATGGTGAGTGGAGTACTCTTTGGAAATATCACTGCAGGGTTTTCATAAAGCCACCATTTTCCTTCCTCTAAAATATTCTTACTCTTAAAGATGTTGTTAGTATTTCTCATTCATCTCTACTAAAGTACTCTACATAGCACAAGAGAGGAGACATGCTCTCCTCCATCTCCTTATCTCCCTACCTCCCCACCTAAGGCAAGAGGAGACATGTACCTTGGGGTGATCTGGCACGCAGAATTAAAGTAGCCCATCATAAATATCTTTGAAATCTTCATCTTTGCCTTGACAGTTATAGACATTTTGCTTCTATACCACAGTATATATTTGTAATTATTTTCAGACACACACATATTTTCCTTCAAATATTTAAGTAAAATTGATAATCTTGTATATTATTTGGTGACTTTGAATATAACCAATGACACCATCAAGTACTGCACTTTAAGAAGCACAATTTTGAATTAAACACAATATTATAATAAATGCTCTCCATTTTAGTACTAAGATGTAATTTGGTGAAGATTCCTCACTGAATGACATCGTAACTGAAATACATGATGACTAATATTTGCAGAAAACTCTAGGAAGAATTTATCTATTGACACAGTAAGAAGTGAAAAAAGAAATGATTATCTAGCTCATACTGAACCAGATATAAAAGTTATTTTTTGAAAATTTATTTTGGAGCTAGCTGAGAACTAGTTTTTAACTGAATGACAGAGCTCAAAAAGCCCCTCTCCATGTTATAGTAAAATGTTATTCTTTATTATCACTAGCTTTAGCCACTCTCACCAAGGTCCAGTGATGTCATATAGCAGGATGGCGTAGATGTGGGTCAGTACCATTGAGCTACATGTTCCTCCCCATCGATTATGCCTGTTGATTTTGTGGATAATGTGCCACAGAAGCTAGTGACTAGATAGAGGTTTTTCACTTATCAGTTGGCTTCCGTATACCAGGTGGGAGCCCTGATGCAGACTTACTTTTATACTGCTCAGTTTACCAGATAATTTCTATATGATACAAATATATTCTAAAGTGGGCCTGAGCTGGTATTTGGAATTTGACTGGTAGATGTTTATCTTTTGTCTCATCTGGTCTCATTTTTAAATTTAGAAAAAGGAAATAGAAGCTCTTGGCTTTGACTTAGTATTCTGTTTCTGTACTTACTGCTAATGGAGGTGGCTGGCAGGTTGATTAAACCATCTTCATTCAGCTGGTAGGAAGGAGCCTTGTAAAACTGCCTAGAAGTCAACAGAGTAAGCCCCCAGGGGAAGAAGCAAAACTGGACTGGAATCAGTTTTAAAATCTGAGACTTGGCTTCAAATAAAACTGTCTACATGGTCATTCTTACTTAATTGGAATTCTATGTGTTTTAGTGGTTTCAGATGATAGAATCAAGAAATCTTAATTATTTTAATGTAGTGTGCCCTATCTTGTGTCATGGTGTGTGCGTGTGTGTGTGTGTGTGTGTGTGTGTGTGTGTGTGTTTGGAAGGGAACTGGTGGTCATTTAGAGTAGCTTCTGCCAACTCTGGCAGCATTGCTGGCTAAGACTCTGGGAATAAGATTTGATGGTGACTGGACTTGGGGCTGAAGAAAACTAGCCCATGTGCTATTTCTAGTCTAACTGGCCTCAAGAGCCATCAAAAGCAAAAGAAACTGGGTCCCTCTCTGTCACAGTGAAGGCTGATTTGTCTACTCCCCATTCGATGACCAGAGACACCATTGAGACATAGTCAGGATCTCTGCCCCTACCCTCCATTAGGCTTATGGTCCATTCCTTTAAGTCCACATTTAAGTGTTGGAAACCCAAGAATACAGCCTCCATTTAGCCAGAAGAGGAGCCATATGGGAAACGGTATGTTCCACCATCCTGTACAAGCCCCTCAAAATCCAAAGAGAGTAGGAATTGGTTAGGATTTGGAATTGGCGATACTTCTGTGGGTCAGACAACATACAGGAAACTGAGCTTCTCTCACAGCTGCCTGGAGACAACACACATCTTTGGTTTGACTTACCCAGCCCCTCATCAGGCACGGGGAACATGGTAGGCTGCTTCTGGGTTCAGTTGCTTGCTGGCTACAGGGCCCTGGCACACACACAGGCTCATCTCTCTGAGCCTTTGTTTCCTCATAAGCCAAACGAGGGGGTTAGTTACATTTCTAAGGATCCTTTCAAGTGAAAATCTGCAGAGTGAGTAAAATCGTGGGATCGGGGAAGGAAAGGCACCCACAGGCAAAAGGTGGAGGACACTGAAGGTGCTAACACAAATCTCTAAGGAATGTTCAGGTCTCTCTTCATGTTTACCTTCAATTATGCCCAATCGCCTCCATCACTTCCTAGAATTTCTACCTACTTGCTCTGTAGCCTTTGGCTAATTGCTTAACTTCTCTAGATCCCTGTTGCTACTTCTATAAGTTGGGAACAATAACATCATCCATACAGAGTTGTTGATTTTGGTATTTTTACTTTGAAGACAAAATGATTATACATTTAAAGGGCTTAGCATAGGGCACACTCATGGAGGTGCTCCATAAACGTGCATTTTCTCCACTTCCCCTTTTCTTTCTAAATTTGCTTCACTCTGGACCTTTCCCTGAAGAATTTGTTTTAAGCTGATGCTCTGATTAGATGTAACCCAATTAAGACCAGAGCATCACTGATGCTCCTCTGGGTAGGAAAATGCTCAAGCAGAGATCTGCTACATGTTCTTCATGCTTCCTAAAGCTGTGTAGATGAAAGATGGGAAGACGCTCCAGACTGGTGCTCTTTCCTACCTCCTCTCCCCTTCCTTGTACTCTCCCTACCTCCTGAATCTCACCCCTTCTCCAGGATCTGGCTCCCTGGTCCCTCCTACTGTGAATTTGTCCCTGGGTCCTCTGGCCAGAAGAACCCTCTTCCATTTCCAGAGTTCTGTCATCTTTACTCTCTGAGGTTAATTTTCACCTATGTTGTGAAATGTCTTCTGTATTTTAAATTGCTACTGGTATTTACAAATCCTTTTGCTATTTAACACTGTACTTTTCCTTTGTCTTTTTATCCAGATGGCAGATTTCTTGAGGGCAGGGGGTTTGTGTTTCTACAACTCCCTGAACATGACAAGCATTCCACATGTGGGCAGAGACCATGGTAAAAAATAAGTTTACACTTTTCATCAGTTTCCATGGTGACACTGTCTCCTCTCACAGCGTTACCACTATTTGTATCGAACTTTCTCAATAGTCGGCCACATTGCTTCTTTCCCTCATAGAGTAGATGAGGCTTCTAAGTTTGAACTTGTGTTCTTTTAGAAAGATTATTTTATTTTTCTCTTCTTTTTACATGTAAAAATGAGACCATATTTCTTTTTCCTCATCTCTGGAAACCTTTCTGAAGGCTCAAGGATCTAGCCTAAAACTCTCCTCTTAGGCTTTTAAAGGTGGTTAAAACATCAGTCTCCTCATAATGAGACCTTTTCATTAAAATGAATGTCATCAATGTTCCTGGATTCCTTTCCACACTCCAAGACCTCACCACTGTATTTCAAGAATTCCCTAAAATGGAAACTATCAGTCTTACAAATCAATCTCCATTTGACCTATTTCTCTACAGTCAAATCCAAATTCCTACCATAAAAGTTCTGCATTCCTTTGAAGCTAAATGACACAAAAATATAAAAAACACCCTTGTATTTGAATTGTCCTGGTCTCCTTCTGCTCATACAGGCTGATTCAGCAGACTGGCTCCTGGGGGAAGGCACTGGTTTCCAGCCCGTTTCAAACAGACAGAGCTATCTCCAAGTGGCTTTCTGAAAGGCCAAGGACATTTTGTCAGCATGGACTCTGAGCTTGTTGCCACATAAACAAACAGAAGGATTTTACTTCAGCTTCCCCAATTTTTTTGGATTGACAATAAGCCCTCAGAGACAGACAGAAGCCAGGAAGGCAGCCGGGGGCAGCTAGAAGCCCAGAAGCAAGCTGGGAATTGTTGGCTCTGCCTCCATGGTCAGGGCGAGGCTGTGAGCAAGCCTCAGCCATGAAAATGTCTGGAAAACCTCTCAGTTGGACGTTTCACGGGTAGACTCAAAGGCTGGATGATGCAGGAGCAAAGCAAATCTGCCAGAATTCTCTTACTTCAGTGAGCAGTTCTCACCTCTGGCTGCACAGTGAAATCACCTGTGAGGCTGTTCAAAGCCGCCAGAGTCTGGGCCCCATCCCAGGCCTGGGGGTCCCAAGGATGAGTGTATCTGAAAAGATCTCCAGGGACTTTTTTTTTTTTTTTTAAAGATTTTTATTTATTTATTTGACAGACAGAGATCACAATAGCCAGAGAGGTAGGCAGAGAGAGAGGAGGAAGCAGGCTCCCTGCTGAACAGAGAGCCCGATGCGGGGCTCGATCCCAGGACCCTGGGATCATGACCCGAGCCAAAGGCAGAGGCTTTAACCCACTGAGCCACCCAGGCACCCCTCTCCAGGGACTCTTAAATGCACTCGGGATGGAAAGCCACGGACTGGAGGGTGAAAAGTTGGCTTTTTGTTTCAATACCTTGGCTGAGCTTCTCTGTTCATTATGAGCTGTGACTGAACACCGAGATGAATTTTTTATTTTGAGGATATTCTTTTGCCTCTTTTGACAGGTTATTCTTAGAGAATATTAGTGGGCTAGATCCAGCAGGGATATCAGAGATCGCTACGCCCAAATGTGGCAGAGAGGTTTAATATATGGTGTTGCTCTAACAGAGGCTGTCTGAAGGGTGTTAGGAGGGACTTAGGAGGATGTTGAGGCTGTGTCCTGACTCAATGGCTTAAAGTTCTGTGTCACTCTTAAAGATGGCTGCCAGACAGTGGCAAGGTTCCATTCCTTATGTACAGAAGGAAATCACTTGCTGAGAAAATATATCTGCCCAAACTCATTCTGAATGACTGCTTGCATTCTTCTTTCTCATTTATTTTTTATTTTATTTTATTGGTGGAGAGAGAGTGTGTGTGCCTGTGGGAGTGGGGGGTGGGGGTGGGGATGGGGGCAGAGTGAGAGAGAATCTCAAGCAGACTCTGCTGAATTCGGTCCAACACGGGACTCGATCTCACCACCCTGAGATCATGAACTGAGCTGAAATCAGGAGTCAGAGGCTTAACCGACTGCACACCCCAGGCATCCCTTCTTTCTCATTTATTAAGCATGGACAATGTCCTTGGTATTTAAAGGGCAAAGTTAAGTAGATGATATACACTGAGGTTGTCCCAACCCAGTCAAATTATATAATCATTTCCTAAATTTGATCAGTGGCAAGAGCTAACAGGGATCATTCATGCCCCAGTTCAAGCCAATGGCTTCCACTTTTCTTTGCCTTTATTTGTCTATGCAAACACGGCCAGTGTTGGGGACCAAATTGGCAGTGTCAACTCAGTGGCTTGAAAACTGGCATTTGCCGCTTTCACATTCTGAAACATCTCTTGGCATTTGGGAGCTGCTGCTCCAGCCTCCCACAGGCCTCTTGGGCCTTATTTCCAGGTGCTTCCTAGTCATGACTTGTGCTTTTTAGAGAATTAGTAGATGATGTGAGCTTCCTGAGATGAATGTTGCTTCCATTCACTGTGTGTATCTCCAAACACAGCCATAGATTCCTGACTCTCTGATGAGGCCATCACCCCACTTCAAGACCCTGGTTTCTTGTCCCTTGATTTCCGTCTAGTCTTGGGCAATGACCTTGCTGGCGCCTTTCAGTTCTGTTCCAACTATCCACCTGCTCTCCTGCCCTGGGACATGCACCAGCTCTTTAATCTTCTTTGGCAGATCTTTATCCTGAGAAAAGATCTGGAGATCTTATGTGCAGCACACAGTAATGAGCTGCCTGCTAAGATCAGAAAAGCTTGCAAACTTAAGCCTCCTGCCCAGCTATGAGGAATGTATGGCAAAGAGCCACTCTCCTCAATTGAGCTCAACAAATATTTTCCCTAAATGTTATTTATATTCAGTTCAGTTGGTCATTGCTACATATGTTCCTCTCCACTTTGTAAGCTAATAGTTTAGAATAAGTTTTATTCCTTCAAAAAAGCTATGCCAGTACATGTATGTTTATATCATCACAGAAAATAGCCTAAAGGATGAGCCATACTTTATTTGTGGGAGTGGGCATGGGGGGACCTCGGGGTGGGCTTCATTTTCCACTTTGTACATTCAGTGTTGTTGGACTTTTTTTTTTTTTTTTAACAATTAAGGACATACTTTCCCACAGGAAAATAAAAACATTAAATAAGTTTAGGAAAGTAAAAACGTGTTTATGAAATCTTAGAGATGAAAAAACCTCAGAGTTCATTTAATCCTTTGATTCAAAGTCTTCCATAAATCTTTGTCAAATTTACTATACAGTTGTGTGTGTTTGTGTGTGTGTGTGTGTATGTGTGTGTGTGCATGCACTAGTATAAGGCTGCCAACAGCCCCCGCCCTTTTTTAAAGATTTTATTTATTCATTTGACAGAGAGAGAGAGAGATCACAAGCAGGCAGAGAGAGAGAGAGAGAGAGAGAGGAGGAAGTGGGCTCCCTGCTGAGCAGAGAGCCCGATGTGGGGCTCGATACCAGAACCCTGAGATCATGACCTGAGCCAAAGGCAGAGGTTTCACCCACTGAGCCACCCAGCTGCCCCCCAACAGACTTTTCTAAGGAAAAAACTATGTTTTGTTCTGAACTGTTTCTCTCTTACATTTGTTTGTGAAATAATAGTGACAATGATGATTTTTTTAAAAATCTTTACTTGGTATAATAAATAATTGGAGACTCAATGTTAGTTCTTAAAACTTTAGATACTTATGGGTTTATTAAAATTAGTCTTGAAATTACTCATGTTATCAACTCCCCCATTTTATTGATGAGGGAACTGAGGCTCAGAGACGTGTAAAGTACTCAAGAGAACAGACTTGCTGCGTTCTGTTCAACACACCACTCTGTCCCTCAATTTAAAAAATATTCGTTCATATAACAGTTGCTTACTGGGCATATAACATGAATTAGACTAGATGTTAGGGATAAATAAGAATAAACAGAAATATCCTCCTGGAGCTTGTAGTGTAATGTAATCTCTAATAGCGTTAGCTTACATACCATAAGATAAATCATTAAAATCCTTTTCCTTTTTGGTAAATAAATGAGCCTTCTACTGTCTTATTGATTACATATCATCATTTCTTTATCTGCGGTTTGTTACTGTTCTTTATAGTAGACACCCTATTTTGTCCATAACATTGACAACTTGTCTTGCCCTGGAACCACGCAAGAATTTTAAGTGTTTTTAAAAGTTAGGCACAACAAATGCAAGTTCACTGTAAAATATTTAAGCCAAATTTAAATATACAGAGAAATAAGTGGGATTCTGTTTTCATAGCTCACAACTTTCCAGTCCAGTTCTGGCATCTGGAGTTACCCCTGTTGAACAGTCTGGGGGATGGATATTCTTCCAGAGCATTTCTCATCATCTCTACACAGATTTCAGGTTACTTCCTTTTGTTATGTAGCCTTTCTTATAGAATTATCTGTTTCTTGCAAACTGAACTCCCTTTGTCCCAGTTAGATGGATCCTATCATTCCTAAAAATATGACCATCAACTAGCCCTTGATAGTTTTGTTAAATACAGACCCCTCTCAACTTAAAACCAAATTGTATTTAAAAGGTTTCTATTTTATAAGCTGACTGGAATTCAGAATGTGTTCTTTCATAAAATAAGTTTCAGATATGTTTTACACAGTGGCTGCAGCAGCACAAGAGAAAGGTCAATATGGAAAAGAAACATTTAAAGAGCATTTACCATGTGTGAAAACCCTATTAAGAACTTTCCATTATTTCACTTACTCTTTGCAACATTTTTGTTAGGGTGGTTATTATTCCGAACTATTCGGATGGAGCAACTGATGTTTAAAGTAATGAAGTAACTTTGCCCATTGTCATTTAAGTTGTAAATGTCAGAGCCGTGAGTCAGTCCCAAGTATGTCTGATCCCTAAGCACATGCCCCTTCCAGCTCCTGTTAGTTGGTTTAATAGGGGAAAGGTGCACACATAGACCCATACTCAGCCTCGGGAAGTGGCGTGCTGTTTGCTTCCTCCTGTTTTGGTGATCCTAGAAGGAAAGATTCTAGCTGGAGAGCTAGAAGCTCTGGTTCCACTATACTTTATATACATGTCCATCAGGGACTGCATCAGACCAGTTGATTGACGTATTGGCTCTCGTTCTCTGTATATTTTTTTGGCTTCCATAGCCAGCCAATAAACATGCTGCTGAAAGCTCTGTTTTTCCCTCTAGATCCACTCTCTAGCCTACATCCCACTTTGTCTTGTGAGTCTTTGCAGTCCTTGGACTCCATCAGCTGGCTTCTGATTGGGTTTGTCCAATGAGAGGCATCAGCAGGAGACTGGAAAATATGAGGGAAGGAATGTCAGGGCTCTTCATTCTCTGTCTCCTTTCCTGCCACAATTTAGCAGTGGCTGGATTCCTCCCCCAAAAGCCACATATTCTGCTGAATGGCCTTCTTTACATCTTCAGCTCCAAGTTCCAGCAAACAGCTCCCCTGTGCATCTTCAAGCCAAGGGTGGTAACAGCATTCTACTCTTACTAACCAGCTGCTATACCATTTCTTGTTGGTCACAACTTGCCCACACCCTTGTCAATGTCCCTTCATCAAACGCCCTTTTGAGTATATCATCCATTTGCTGCTGGGAAGCTGGCTGATGCAGTAAATGAAACCAGGATTTGTTCCTGAAAACAGATCCCCAAAATGGGATTCTGTGATTAGGTTACTCATGTATTTGATGAGAGCACAGATAATCTCCTTGCCAAGGTAGAACTGCTACCAAAGTATGTGGTAGGATAACAGTCACTCAGATTATCAACAGCTGAGGTAGGGGGTGGCATGCAGGTGAAAGGTAGAGATCCTGTGCCTGTGGCACGCATTGTTTTGTCAGGAGATTCAGGTCACATGGACTGTGCTGTAGGCTAGCTGCTTATGAGACCCAGAGAGCATAAACAGAGAAAAGGACCAATTATTAGCCGTCAATATCCAACTGAGGACACAGGTCGAAAGTCAATAGCCTCTTTGGAAGTGTTCGGTGAATCTTTTACGTCTGTAACTGCAGGGCAAATATATTCAACTCAGCATAGCTTTTAAAGAATCTCCTATCTAGCCACAGGGCAAATATGATTGAAGATCATCTGTGGCTAAACGTATGTCCTAGCTCCATCCACCTTTCCCCTATTACAAAGACTTCCTGGGGCCTGCAACATCACAAAATAAGTGCATGTGCTGAGGCTTCCGAGACCTGGGACTGACCCTCAGCTCTGATGGTACCTACCTCTGTGCACTGAGCAAATGGCTCAGGGGGACACACAAGCTGCTGTGTCAATACATGTGCTATGCTACTTGGTCTTGTATGATGGCAGAAAGGACTGGATTCCTGAGATCGAAGATGAGGTTCTTTTTGGCAGATCTAGAGAAGCCTGAGAAGAGCAAACCTCCCAACTCCCCTGATCCTTCACTAGTTAAGGAAGGAGCCCCTGCTCCCCACCCCTGCGTCAGAGGCCAGCCTTTCCCTCTTATCTTTGACAAGCCCCAGTAGGAGATTCAGCGCAGACCTCTTGTGTTTTGGAGTTCAGCCGTTATGCCTTTGGCAGGTAACTATTCTCCCTTTAAACAGTTTCTGCCTTGCCACGAGGCCCGAGTAAGAACTAAATGCCTGACCACATGAGTGTTCCGTGGGTACAGTAACAAGTTATCACAAACTTGGTGACTTAAAAGAAAAGAAATGTGTTCGCTCACTGTTCTGGAGGCTAGAAGTCTGAAATAAGGTGTCAGCAAGGCTGTGTTCCCTCTAGAAGTCTCCAGAGGAGAATTACTCCTTTCCTCTTCCAGTTTCTGTTGTTGCAGGGATCCTTGGCTTGCGACAGCATCACTCTGATCTCTCCCTCCATCTTCACACGGCCTTCTCTGTGTCTTCTCTGCTGTCTTAAATAAAAACACTTGCCATTGAATTTAGGGCACACCTCAGTAATCCAGGATAATCTTACCTCAAAATCCTCAACTTAATTCTGGCTGCAAAAATGCCCTATTCAAACAAGGTCCCATTTACAGGTTCTAGAAGACCTATTTTTTGGGGAGGGGGCACACACCATTCAAAGCATTATACACACTATGGAAGATCAAGCGACCACAAGATCTGAGCTGACCCTAATGAACTGGGTGTTATCTGACTTGACATCCACAAAACCGGGGATGTGCAAGAGGAATTCATCAGGTGGAAATGGTATATAAAAGACGGGTTCAATATGCATAGGTGGCTCGCTCTTTCGACACGCACTTCTGGTGCACTGTCTCTATATTGATGCATATTTATGGCCTTATGTGTAATTCCTTACAACACTGTGACTAGGGAAGCAAACCTGGGCCTGATTTGATGACGTGCGGTCACAGGCCAGAAGTGCATAGCCATGACATTACAGTTCCAGTTAGGGTAGCGCTGAAAGACCAGGGTGAAGGAAGAGTATTCTAATTAGAATTTTAAGCAGCATACTTGGTTGTTTACTTAGACCACCAGAAGATAGCTTAAGGTTTATTTCCATGTCTGCAGGGGGCATGGCTAAAATCTTAACCAGTTGGTCTGGACCTTTAAAAGAAAATGATATGCAGATTGGTGGTGAGGGGAGACCTGTGAGGACAGATTTCTCCCAATGGGCACATATTATTCCTTTACCATCTAAATGCCCTCCAAAGAGCGCTTTACTGTGGAGAGAGGCTCTTGATAAGGTGGATGAGATGAAATCCTGAGGCTATCAGTCAGGATATTTCTCAGCCAAATGGGACTTATTCAATGGGTCCCTTGACAATATTGCTATGTTGGCAAGAATTAAGTCTCGTTGATGTGATCTCTGTTATCAAGATTGGTCTCTTTACTGCCACGGCTCAGTGTCAGCCTGTGAACAGCAGAGACCAAGGCTAAACACCCGATATAGCAACATTCTGTGGGGAAACCAACATAGTTCCTTTTTATTGGACCCCTTCCATCATAGAGGCAACAGCCATTTTTCCTCATGGGAAATATACATTATATATATAAATATATATATATTTCCAAATGTATATTTTATTCCATATATATATATGTGTGTGTGTGTGTGTGTGTGTGTGTGTATGGAATATATATATATATTCCATATAGGCATTTTCTTTCTGACCCCAATTTTTCTGCCAGCACCACCATCCCTAAACTTATAGGATGTTTTATTTTCCCCTATTTTATCCCCTATAACTACTGAATCACAAATAAAATGTGGAAATAGGTTAAGACCTACTAAATTCACTGCCCCATTGTTGATATAATTGTGAAATGAACTATTGCAGGCTCAAAGTGTTTTAATCTCAAGCACAAGTTGGTTTTCATAGCACTGGCTTGTCCATTCCCTGAACCATCTAGCACTTAGAAACTTGTGAAAACTCAATGAGGTTTTGCTAGATTCCTCTCAGTTTTAGGTCAGATTTCCAGAAGCATCATAAAACAAGTCTAAATGTCACTACCCAATAGCCTTTTTAGGAAAAACCCCACATTCCTTGCTCTGCTGCTCTAGATCCTACTGCTGGGGAAAGTTCTGTTAAAATGGCTGGACTCCTTAGCCTTCTGCATCTGAGCAGCTTCTCAGCTCCTTTCCGCCTCTGTTCATTAGGACACCCTTCCTTGAGGCTTCCATCTAGATTCACTTTATTCTTTCCTTTGGCCCTTTTTCTTTTTAACCTCAGTTCTTTTCCTCTACTTTCAGGCTTTTTGACCTGATGCCCGTCAACCAACTCTAGCCCAACATGCTACCATCAGTCTACTGGGAGTTCTGTTGATGAACGGAGAGATGGTATGTTAAGAGACCCGTTTTGTAAAATGGAAATTGGAAGAAGCCTAAAACAACAGAGTAGGGAATGGAAAGCTTATTCCCAACAGGTCTATGCAATGGCATTTCCTCCTTATACTGGTTTTGTTGTTGTTTTTGTTTTGTTTTGTTTGTTTCTTTCTGCATTGCAAGGTTAAGTTCTAAAACGTGCACACTGACACTTACAGTTGTGCCTTCTCATTGTTGAGTGGCTGGTGTGTGGTCAGAGTTTTTCAGCTCTTTGTAGTTTTGTGCGAAAACTCACTATAACATGAGGTGAGAGGGGAAAGACCCATGGGGGAAAATCTTGCTCACCATAGAGATGAAATCAAAGGAATGTTTCAGCCTATGAAAAATGGCTTCCCGTCCTCTGGCTCCACACTGTGAGCACTCATGCCTTGGAAAAGGTAATCTGGAAAAAGTGAGGTGTGGGGAGGATGGGGATTTTCACATTGCAGCAGAGGATATCCATAGTTTCTTTTCAGGTTTAATTGCACGTGGGTGGTGTACAATTACAAGTACTCATAAATTGTCTACCCCAATATTGAATTCAGCCCCCTCCATATGTGTCAGCATGAGCTGAGCTGAAGCCAGTAGACTGGGCCAAAATACACTAGAACTGTAGCCAAACTGATGATAGAGGATTTGAAAAGTCAGCTAGAGAGACCTGTGGACCCAGTTATTGGAGAAATAGATTTCTTATCCTGAGACTCTACATAGATTCTCTTTTTCCCTCTTTGGGGTGGAATATGAAATGATAGTGTATTGATGGAGAAACTGATTTATTTCTCTAGATGAAAAGTAGCATTTAGTGACTTATGAAACTATACAGGAATTTTAGGTAAAACCCATCATATGATATTTCATTGGATGTTTGAATTTTCTATTGTAAGATACATAAACCCTGTTTTTTTTTTTTTTCTTAAAGAGAGCAAATTTAACTTGAAACTGCATTATTGGGGCACCTGGGTGGCTTAATTGTTAAGCTTTTGCCTTCGGCTCAGGTTGTGATCCCAGGGTCCTAGGATCAAGCCCCGCAGCAGGCTCCCTGCTCAGCGGGAAGCCTGCTGCTCCCTCTCTCTTTCTGCTTGTGTTCCCTCTCTCACTGTGTCTCTGTCAAATAAATAAATAAAATCTTTTGAAAAAAAGAAACAGCATTATTAATTTCCAGTAGGTTTTTTAAAAGTTTGTTTCCAACCTCTACCAAATAGCAATGAGGAAAAAATAAAAAGTACTTTGAGTCCCCATAAGGGAAACCGTAAAGTGTTGGGCAAATATTTCTCACCGCTGCCTACTGGTTAATTTTTTACGGGTGGTTATTTTGACTAACTGATTAGTGTTCAGTAGAGAAACTGTGTTGTGTGCTTTGTCCACAAAGCGAGGCATTTTTGAGGTTGGGAAGGGTGAAGGGAATTAAGGAATAATTGCCATTTGAAGGTTGGGCAAATAAAATTTAAATAGCTTAGAATGATATACCATGCTCATAGACTGGAAGAGTATTATTCAAATGTCTAATATTACCCAGAGAAATCTACAGATTCAGTGTGATTCTTATCAAAATACTAATAGCACTGTTCATAGAACTAAAATAAACAATCCTAAAATTTGTCTGGAACCACTGAAGACCATGAGCAGCCAAAGCAATCTTGAGAAAGAAGAAAAAAACTGGAGGTATCACAATACCAGATTTCAAGATACACGAGGAAGCTGTAGTAATCAGAACAATATGACACTGGCGCAAGACCAGTGTCAGACAAGACAGATCAATGGAAGAGAATAGAGAGTCCAGAAATAAACCCACATTTACATGGTCAGTTAATCTACAACAAAGGAGGCAGGAACATACAATAAAGTAAAGATAGTCTCTTCAATAAATGGAGTTGGGAAAACTAGACAGCTACATGCAAAAGAATGAAACTAGACCACTTTCTTACACCATACACAAAAATAAACTCAGACTGGATTAAAGACAAAATACAGGCCCTGAAACCAAAAAACTCCTAAAAATTACGGGCAGTAAACTCTTGGATCCTGGTCTTTCAGGTACTTTGTTTTTGGATCTGTTTCCTTGGACAAAGGCAACAAAAGCAAAAATAAACAATCAGGACAAGATCAAACTAAAAAGCTTTTGTACAGCAAAGGAAACTATCAATGAAATGAAAAGGCAACCTATAGAATGTGAGAAGATATCTGCACATGACATATCCATTAGGGGTTAATATCCAAAATATATAAAGAATTCCTACAACTCAAAACCAAAACCCAAACGATACAATAAAAAAATGGTCAGAAGACATGAATGAGACATTTTTCCAAAGACGACATACAGATGGTTAGCAGACACACGATGAGATGCTTAATGTCACTCAGCATCAGGGAAATGCAAATCAAAACCACAATGAGGTATCACCTCATACCTGTCAGAATAGCTAGTAACAAAAAGACAAAAGATAACAAGTGCTGGTGAGAATGTGAAGAAGAGGGAATCCTCATGCCCTGATGCTGGGAATGTAGAAAACAGTATGGAGTTTCCTAAAAAAATTAAGTAAAATTACTATATGATCCAGCAATTCCACTTCTAGGTATACTTCTGAAGAGAATGAAAACACTAGAATGTAAAAAGATACATGTACCTCCATGTTCATTGCAACATTATTTAAAATAGTCCAGATCTGGAAGAAACCTAAGTATCCAACAATAGATGAATGGATAAAGAGTATGTGGGAATATGTGTGTATCACATGCATGTATACATATATGTATGTATATCGTATATCCTGTGTGTGTATACACAGACACGTACATACAGTGGAATATCACTCAGCCATAAAGAAGAAAAAATCTTGCCCTTTGCAACAACATGGAGGGTATTGTGCTAAGTGAAACGAGTCAGACAGAAGCAAATACCATATAATTTCACTTAAATGTGGAGCCTAGAAAACAAATGAACTACTACTACAAACAAATGTCATTTTGACTCTGAACTACCATTTTTTCCCCACACTGAATTACTTTAGTCATTAGACAGTTAAAACTCATACTGGGCATTTGTAATTAAAAGATTGGTTTATAGAGTTAAACTTTGGTGTCTTATAGTAGTTAACAAGTTGAGATTTGGTCTGGCACTATGTGGTACATTAATTACCATAGATGAATGGGAAAAGACAAGTGGATATAACTTGTGAATGAAGCATTACAAACAAATGAAGACCTGATGATTTCACAGTGTGCTGTACAAAGGTCATTAAAGTTAAAATTAAGGAAAGTAATGGGAAAGTTGTGTCATCATAAAATAAACTGAGGAGTGCAGAAGCGAGGGGATAGGGATTTGTTTGTTTCTAGTTTTATATTTGTATTTGTACATACATATTTAAGTAACATCATCCTAAAAACAATTCATGTCAATACTAAGGATTCAAGAGAATTCTTATCCTTTTAATATCCCGGAACCACTGACCTGAAGCAGTTTATTCTGCAAAGGAATCACTTTCATTAAGAGTAAAAGTGCTTCATTCTGGGGAAATTCAAAATGACTTTTCTTTTCTCCAAACTGTTATAAGGCCAAGCACATTTCTGGCCTGGGCCAGGGAGGCTGCCTGCCCTGGACTCCCTGCTGATGGAGTGACAATTCGCATGGAGTCCTTTTTAGGCCATAGCTGGGGGCAGCGGGCAGCCTGGCTCAGCAGTTGGGCTCACTCTTTTTTTTTTTTCTTTAAAGATTTTATTTATTTGAGAGAGAGAGAGAGAGAGAGAGCATGTGTAGGGGGAGAGTGTGAGGGAGAGGCAGGCTCCCCACTGAGCCGGGAGCCAATGCCAGACTTGATCTCAGGACCCTGGGATCATGACCTGAGCCGAAGGCAGATGCTCAACTGACTAAGCCACCCAGTTGCCCAGTTGGGTTCACTCTTGCTTCTTCATGCCTAGTGGCCTGCAGTCCATTCCAGTCCAGTGTACCACTTTGTCACCTGAGGTCTATTTTCCATAAAACTCTACCTAGATCCCAGAAGGCTTACTGGCACTGTTAATATCTAACCTAGAACCAGATGTCTGACTCTGTATCATCTTTGTTAGCCTCTTAAAAAAAAAACAGTGTGCTTTCCCCCAAACCTGTAAGATGATGATTTGATGTTGTTCCTCCCCACACTCCCAGAAGGTAGTTTTAGTCACATTCATTCAGCAAATATTTACTGAGCACCTACTATGTATGTTCTATGTATGTATTAGGTGCAGTGCTAATGGGATATCTGAAACCTCCAGTTTCTCCCTTTTCCTCCCTCGACAGGGATTTAACACCTGATAACTCCTCAGTACCTGTTAATCCTTCTGGTTGTAGAACTCCACTTCCCCCATCCCATGGCCAACATTTGTCGCTGATACCTTGCCTGGCCAGGCCCTGTTTCCTGGTCCCAGTGTTCTTGATGCAGAAGGAAGGACCCTCTCACTAACAATATTATATCTCTCGATTCCCAAAGAATCAAGAGTCTTAGTCTCAGTTCTCTTAAATGACTCAGTCTTCAACTATTTATTGTTTTCTAAAGTAACTTACTAAAAAATTTATGATAATTTTCTTCAGAACTTAGCAGAGTAACATTTTAAGTGACATCAAATAATTTCATATCTAAAGGAGTACTTGCTCTGGACTTCTATATGAATCCTTGAGCCGAATGCACACAGAACATTCTATCATCTTGATGAGACTTTAGTTACTTGCCAATTTCATCATTGCCCAGAGGGCCAACCAGCTCCTCCAAAAAGTCCAGTTATTTCCTTACAAGAGTCTCCCTAGACACTTGTCACTCAGTGCACACTTGCACAATAGGGTATCACATGATAAATATTATATCAGACATAAAGAAAGAAACTGAGCTATAACCAAGCTGGTAAATATTTTAAAAATTTTGTTTAAGATTTTATTTATTTATTTGAGAGAGACAGGCAGAGTTAGCAAGAGAGAGGCTCCCTGCTCAGTAGGGAGCCCAATGTAGAACGCAGTTCCAGGACCCTGAGATCATGACTTGAGCTGAAGGCTGATGCTTAACTGACTGAGCCACCCAGGTGCCCCTAATCAACATTGTTTTATTGAAGCATAGCTGACATACAATATCCAGTACACCTCATTTTACTGTGCTTTATTGTACTTCACAGATAACTGCGTTTTTACAGACTGAAGGTTTGCAGCAGCACTGCATTGAGCAGTCTGTGGACACCCTTTTCCCAACACCATTCACTCACTTCATGTCTCTGTCATGTTTTGGTAATTCTTGCAAGATTCCAAATGTTTGCACTATTATTATATTTATTATGGCAATCTGTGATGAGTGATCTTTGATGTTACCAGTGTCATTATTTGGGGGTGCCACAAACTGCACCCACATAAAATAAGGAACTTAATTGATACTCATTGTGTGTTCTGACTGCTCCACTGACTGGCTGTTCCTCTTCCTCTCCTCAGGCCTCCCTATTCCCTGAGACACACCAAAATAGAAAATAGGTCAGCTAATAACCTGTGGTGGCCTCTAAGTGTTCAAATGAATGGAAAAGTCCCATGTCCCTCATTTTAAAGCAAAAGCTAGAAATAATTAATCTTAGTGGAGAAGGCACGCTGAAAGCCAAGAAAGGGCTGAAAGCTAGGGCTCTTGCACCAAACAGCCAGCCAAGTTGTGAATGCAAAGGAAAAATTCTTGAAGGAGATTAAAAGTGCTACTACACTGAAAACACGGATGATAAGAAAGTCAAACAGTCTGTGCTGCTGATATAGAGAAAGTTTTAGTGGTCTGGACAATAGATGGAACCAGCCACAACAATGCCCCAGGTCAAAGCCTAATCTGGGGCGAGGTCCTAATGCTCTTCATTCTGTGAAGGCTGAGAGAGGTGAGGAAGCTGCAGAAGAAAAATATGAAGCCAGCAGAGGTGAGTTCATGTGATTTAAGGAAAGAAGGTGTCTCCATAACATGCAAGAGCAAGATGGAGCAGCAAATGCTAATGTAGAAGTTGCAGCAAGTTTTCCAGAAGATCTAGCTATGACCATCAATGAAGGTGGCTCCACTCAGCAAGTTTTTCAGTGTGGATGAAACAGCCTTCTACTGGAAGAAGATGCCATCTAGGACTTTCATACCTAGAGAGGAGAAGTCAATGCCTGGCTTCAGAGCTTCAAAGGATAGGGTGACCCCTTTGTTAGGGGCTAATGCAGTTGGTTTTTCAACTTCACTTTAAGTTGAAGCCAATGCTCATTTACCATTGTTTAAATCCGACGGCCCTTAAGAATTATGCTCAATCTACTTGGCTTGTGCTCTAGAAATGGAACAACAAAGCTTGGATGCTAACACATCTGTTTACAACATGATTTACTAAATATTTTAAGCACACGGTTGAGACTTATTGCTCAGAAAAAAGATAGCTTTCAAAATTTGACTGCTCATTGACAACACACTTGGTCATCCAAGAGTTCTGATGATGTACAGTGAAATTACTGTCTTTTTCATGGGATTACATAGGATAAGGATTTACCTGGAGGAATCCATGTTTCTTATTGACTGGATGAGAACTGGTCTTTTCAGTCCTACATCAGTGAGGTCTCCTTCTTCTAAGTTGGATTCCTGATTTCTACTATTTTTATATGTGATCTGGGATCAGAGTAGTAGGAACTTTTGGGATAGGGTATCTAATGCATACCCTTGCCTTTAGGCAAGACTCCATCTGAGCTAATGCAGATTAGAGATCTCCAAATTAGACACAGCATAGAAAGATATTTTCTAATGTTCCCCCCAACACAGAAGATCAATTTTAATGTGTCCGTTCCCTAAGAGTAGATTTTCTAATGTTTAATCTTGATTTTTTTCAGTTCCAGTTTGGACACATATGTATCTTGTCTCGTCCCCAGGAAGAGGGGAGAATGATTGGCTCCTTTTCTCTGTCTAAAGACTCTTTCTACACATGTGGGCGGTTCATAAATCAACCTTTAGCCTTCAAGGGAAAGTCAGAAAGGCTTCTCTGGGAATAAGTTCCCTTACCTAAGTTGGGTTTCTGCTGAGAAATTAAACTCTGTAAGATTAAAAATGCATCATGCGTAGAGAATTTGAAGTCTTCTTTCCGTTTGAAAAAAATGCATTGAAAAACCCACTGCAATCTAAGTCATGTTTCAGCTATGTCCTGGAAGACTAAGAAGTGTTGTTTTCATGGAAAATTACCTATTACAGAAAAGATTTTATGGCTATATTATAATTTGTGGTAGACATAGATGTTTCCTCAGGACTTTCTGATTTAAGACTGCAATAATGGATGGAATTCTGATATCATGGCGGCTCTCTACAGAGTGTGAGTTTTATTTTCAGGATTCATATCCTTCTTTCTAATTCTGCTTCCAGGATCATTTCAGTGGCTGGTATAGAGTTCTAACAACAAGACAGAAAGAAGGAGCAGAGAGAGGCAAGCGTGGGGGAGACATTTCAAGCCAGATCTATAACTATCTCTTTGTCTGACCCTGGTTCCTTTTCTCTCTCAAATTCAAACAACTTCAACTGTTCCCAGACACCCTGAACACAAGGTGGGGCCCAAACAAAACATTTCCTGCATCCAGGAAGCTACTAAAATAGCCTCTTTCAGTGCCCTAAAGGGCATTTAGTGAAACACAAAGTAAACAGGCACATGATGAAAGGCTGATGATGGCTGTGCGGAGGCAAAGTCTAGAGAAAATGGAGCACGGTTCTCCCAGGCAGGACACAGCTTCAAAGGCTGGTGTCCTTATATATAAATCAGCCCCTGGCTCGCCTTGAGCTAGGCTTCTCCCAAACCCCTGTGGGTTCAGCAGCCTGCTGGAGTAGACACACCACTTAACCTCTCTGAGTTTCAGCTTCTTCCTCAATAGTAAGAGGAGACTTGGCCAGAGCGCCCCTCAACACTAACTCTCTCTTCTGTAAAGTACTGGTGGGCTCCACATAAAAGTGAAGATGATAAGGAAAATATATAGAAGGGCTCCACTGGCAGGTGGAATTCAGCTGTGGCTTCCGTATTTTATTGATTGGCTAGCTTTTAATCCTATTAAAATGCCAGAAATAGAAATTTCCAGTGCTGCTTACCTTGCCTAGTAAGTTGCACCTGCTCTTTTTTGGAGGGTATACACTGAAATGGCACAGGAGTTCAGGCCTTGACCTTCTTCCTGCATGACACAGGTGCCTGTTGTGAGCCACTGGTGTGAACTCTGGTAGCAGCTGTAATCATGGCACCAAGTGGAAGGGGAATCCGCCATTGGGTGTTGGGTCCTATTCATGCCATCAGGTGGAAGCTGGGTCATTCAGAAAACATCTCCAGAGAGAAGAGTATAGAGCATTTTTCCCTGTATCTGACAAGTACTTTCTGAGTATTTGAGTATGCATGCCACACCACACAGGCACACATATACTCTCATGAATATACAATTAGTTGAGCAGATTTACCTGCTCAGGCCTATCAGGCACCACTGGAGTTGAGGCAGGCAGGGTACTGGGATATGAAATGGCAGTGAGGGTGGGATGGAAATGCCAAGGGCAACATCTAAATGGGGTGTGTGGTCTTTAGACATTAGACCAGACACTAGCGTTCTCTGCTTATGAAGTCTAGGGGTTTTGCCTGCACAGGCAGTGGGTCTAGCTTTACCTCACTGTCCTTACTGGACCCTCTTATCTGTTGTGAGTCATCATCCGGCTTGAGACATGGCAATCACCTTATAAAATCCTTTATTGTGCCAGCAAATTCAGGATATGACTGGTGTATCTGTAGGTGAATTACAGGAACAGATTCCTTAGTCTCTTTTAGATTGGCTAGGCCATATTATGCTAAATCTTGACCCCTAAAATCTCAGCAGGTTAAAACAGCAGCTTGTACTTCCTATCACACTACATGTCCATTAGGGACGGGCAAAAGGACCTCTTATTGTAATCACTTGCAATCTAGCTTGTGGGAGTTAAGCCAACGACAGACTTCCATGGTTCCAAGGTCAGGCAAATGGTGAAATACACCTGCTCTTGAAAGGGCTGCCTGGAGAGAACACATGACCCTTCTACTCACGTATCTTTAGCTAAAGCAAGGCACGTGGCCAGGCCTAATGTTCAAGGGCAAAAGATATATGCGATCTGAAGAGAACCAGAGTATTCCAAGCCTAATGCTAAAAACACAATTATACTTTCCCTCCAGGGTTGGATAGTGAATACTGGTGAACAGTAGACCTTTACCTCCCTGTCTCAATAGCTGGGCTCAACACTTTCATCCATTCCAACCCCTTCTCCCTGCTCAGGAACTTCTCGAATCCGCCAAGGTGTTTTTTCTCTTTTCAAGCTCCTATAGCTTGAATTTCCTAACCTTTTTGAATTCTAGCACATTTTTATTTACACAGATTCTCCAAGAAGACAGCAATATGGCATCCTGGGGGAGTAACCTAAATGAAAATTTACCCCAGCTTTTGATGAACCATTCCCAATTTGACCCGTATTAGGAAGTCTAATAAATTTAGAGATTATTTTACAGATTTCATTTTGAATGGGTGCAATAATATTGGCTCATTCTCACCAAAAAAGCTACTTTTGTTACAAGCACAGAACAAACTTCTCTAAGGGTATGCCAATCGTATTCCTGACTAGCTTGCTTTTGGTCACAGGCTGATGGTCACAGGCTAATAGAAAGATATCTGATGTCTCAAATGTTTTTCCATGAGTAGGCTAAGGGAGAGCACTTTGTTTCCAAGAGTCTTTGGGGATCTACTATTATTTCTGTTAACAACCTCCCAGAAAGTACATTAGCTGCCCACATCTGGAGATAGTGACAGTTTTTATATTGCTGGGTGTGCAAAGTTGAAGCTCATTATTGAGTGTGCTCTATAGTGATCATGCAGAATTGCATTGTGCAGGTATGGGAAGCATCTGGTTCCATGTGCTTGAGTGGAAAGGTCAGGGAAAGTAAAAACAATTATATGGTCCACACCCACAAGGGAGCTAATGAGTTACTGCGTACACTGCTGAGGAGAAACACACCCACCAGAATTCTTCTGTGTTTGACACAGGTCAGATTATCTTCTCTGTAGACTCCTATCCTTAGGACTGAGAGGCAGTGACCAAAATAATTTGATTATAGCATCTTGCTAGTTACACGGCTTAACTTATGTTTATTCTTTCTTTTTCCTCAGCATTCCAGACATAACAATGCCAGGGACTTTACATGGACTGTTTCTTTTGATCCCCCTCCAAGACCACTGGTTTCCTTCCCAGAACTCCAGTCTTAGATATACCTCTTAGTAATAAGAGCCTTAATTGGAAATCACTTTGGAATCCACTGTGGATCCTCCAATCAAACAAGTGAATAATCTCAGTATGCTTTCTACATTTCATTCACATATCCATACATTCATTGAGCACCTTCTATGTACCAGACTCTGTGCTGGGCACTGGAAACCTAAACACCAACAGCCCCTACCATGGACACCCTCACAATCTTGCCAGGATACATACATACACACACACACACATATATGTATGTGTGTATATATATACACACACAAGGATATCTACATATATACACACACACATATATAAAAATATATCTAATTCTCTTATACAATTTATATGTATATGTAATGTATAATTTATATATATTTAAAAATACATTCTATTTGTAAAAATATTTATTATTAATTTAAAAAATTTAATTTATATATATAAAATATATGAAGAGAACAAGAAGGAGATGTCTGAGTAGGATCTGAAAGTGAGTGAGATCTTGCCAGGCAGAGAGATTTAAGAAGGGATTCCAGATTCAAGCAGGACTGGCTTGGGCAAAGGAATAAGAGTGAGTAGACATAGCTGTTTTGGGAACATGCATTCCTACCATGGGAAGCATCCCTGGTATATTGATCACCTATCCTTCCCACAGATTTCAATTTCTTCCACATCTAAAGATGACCTGGGAATAATTGTGGTAAAAATTAAGTCAGTAAAGGGGGCTTGAGTGCTATGTGGAGATGTCCAGCCCCAGCAATGACCAGAATGGGATAGAAACCTGTTCTCTGGGGCCTGCTATAGGAGGTGTACAGCAAGCAGGAGGTGCCCAAGCCCACTCACTGTCAGATAGTTGGAGGTCTGAATTCCTATCCCTCTACCAGCAATCTGTGTGATTTCACAAATGACTTCTCTAAGCCCCAGTTTTCTCCTCCCTAAAATGGGGATAACAGTACCTTCCCTACAGAGTTTTAAGAAGTGACTGAAGTATCACATGCAAATCCTTGAGCATGGTTCCTAGCATATAAAGAGTGCTTGATAAACATCGGATTTGTTCTTGCTGTTATAATTGTCATTTTAATGGTTTTCAAATTATATTTCACTGTCATTATTCAGTGATGGCTTCATTTTCCTACAGTGGTTTTTCTCTTATAGCCCTACATACTCCAATTTGGAAAGGAAACATGGGATTGCAGGTAGCTTTCATCAAATTCTCATGAACTGATTTTTGTTGAGTATTTTACTATGAGCAGGGCCAATGTTTGTGGTCATCTGTTCATCGTTGAGAAATCCAGGGGAGGATTTCTCCATCTTGAACTGGCTACAAAGTAGCCATGCAGCTTGTTTTGAACTTCAGTTTCACTGTGGTTTTCAGAAGATAGTACCAATTATAGCCTGCCTAGTGGAGATTTGTTTTGTTTTCTTTCTTTTTTTTTTTTTTAAGATTTTTATTTATTTATTTGATAAACAGAGATTATAAGTAGAGAGGCAGGCAGAGAGAGAGGAGGAAGCAGGTTCCCTGCTGAGCAGAGAGCCCGATGCGGGGCTCGATCCCAGGACCCTGAGATCATGAGCTGAGCCGAAGGCAGAGGCTTTAACCCACTGAGCCACCCAGGCGCCCCGGAGATTTGTTTTCTATATGCTGCCTGTCCTCCCTTTCTCCTTCTGGCACAGACCTTGACTTTCTTTGGAGAATTATTCCTCCTTCCAATGTTGTGATTTTGTTGGAGCTCTAGGATTTATACTTGCTGACACTGGAAGACAATATTCACACTCACCTTCGGATAAGCCAAAGGAAGCAGCAGAGAATGTTCACACTTAGCTGGAGTCATCAAATCTCATATTCTAGTCCCTGAGCTTATTCACTTTGTTCTGGATTTTTCCTTTGGTTTATGAGTAAACTAAATTTCCATTTCTACTTAAGCTGCAGCAAGCTGGGCTTCTGTCACTTGCAACCAAAGGAGTCTTACCACCATGAAGTGTCTACCATGAAGTGTTATTGTGCCAGGCAGATAAACAAGTGCACAGTTCTTTGAAAACCTAAAGCATAACAAATCCTAACTGCAATGCAAAGAGCTATGAAAAATAGCTCTGTCCTTTAAAGGAGAAATAAGGTATTCTGTACCGCCAGCGCTAAGTATTTAAGAACCCAGTGCCAATCACACAATCTAATTGGATTCAGTGTCACGAGAACACCATGAACAGTGGTGAGCAGGGAAGGCTTTAGGGGAAAGGCAGGATTCGGCTGAACCTAAAGGATAAACACAATTGTTGATCAAATTATGGACAAGGCTTTTATGGGGGATGCTGTGGGCTAAAAGCACCAATGCTGGACACCCAGTTAACAAATATTTACTGGTCACACATAAAGGAAGTCAAGCCTTGGAAAGATTTTGGAGTCAGTTTCAGTTACTTGTAAAAGCCACTTAAATCATCAAATAAAAAAAAAAAGTCTGCAGTATTTAAGCAAGCAAACAAAAAGTTAGAGAAGCATACTCCACATTCCTGTGGATCCTCTCATAATCCAAGAACTTCCTCCTTCCTAGTTGGTGTTTTTAAGACTTCCTTGGTATTTCCATCAGGTTGGTATCACCTGAGACTTCATTTGGGTGTTCTTTATTCCCTCTCTTTGGGACTGAGCAGAAACGGCCAATTCAGATGAAAGGTATCACCTCCTGCAGGTCCCTACTTGACTCTCCAGCTATTATCACTTTTCCCTACCCTGTGGTAACTGTCCTTCCCATTTTCATCTTAAACCACACTTGTGGCTAAGCCTCAGGGCTGGAAAGTCTTCTCAAGAAGCTTGATGCTGCTATTGGTAAGTATCTGCAGATTTCTACAGTTTCTAGGGTTCCAGTCAACAATCATACACATTGTTTCCCCCTTATTTTTAAAGTTTAGGATTCTTTCTGAGATAATCTCAACTGCACATTTTTCTTTCTTCAAACAGAGGAAACTCATAACTGTCAAGTTCACTTACTGGAAGGAACTAAAAAAAAAAAAAATCAAAACCTCACGTTTTCCCATCCACAAAATGGGATTTAGAACACCTAACTTTATAAGGCTATCATAAGAATTAGCTGAAGTAACTGATATGAAATTATCTTATGAAGTACTACAATAATAAAAGCAATAACAGAAGTAGTAAAATTCTTGTGATTTTTACTCCTTGCCCTAATCCCCTAGTATCATCCTTCTGTGATCCTCTTAACCTTCTGGATTTTTCCTGATATATGGGCTGGCTCATGTTAATTTTAGTACCTGACAGGCACCTGAGGCTGGAGTTTGCTGATTTGCTGATTGTCACACTTTTCATCTCACTTTTCACTTTTCACCTGCCAGACAGGTGCTAAAGGCAATTAGTACCAAAGAGAAGACTGAGAATTGGAGTAGTAAGTGGCTCAAAGCAGCTAAGCATGAGATGTGCTAATGGAACCCACCAGGCTACAGACTCCAGTAAGAACAGGGACAGAAGGAAGGTCTTGGCTTTGTTGACAGGACACATTGAACAGGGTCAGTCTGACAATCAAGAGGAGGAGGAGAGAGACAGGGTGAGGGTTTGGCTGGTTCATAAAGGAAGCAGGTGCTAGGTGTCACCTGCAGCTCATTCTTCTGCTTTATCATCCATCATTTTCTCTTGGTCTTTGAAAATATCTCCTGGGAAGAGGTCCTTTGGGAAGAGGGAAGCTAGGCATGCTTCTCATCTGTTCTTCTATCCTCATCTCAGCTGGAAACATAACTCAAAGCTGGTTGACATCTCAGCAGATCCAGCTTGTTTGAAACTCCATTTTCAATCAGTTTCATAGGAAAATTCTTCCAGGAGAGCTGAAATTATTCCATGGAAATAGTTGGCAGGGGGAATGTCTTGTGGACAGAGACAGTTGCAGTTATTGGCTCATAACTCATGAGCACGAGAAAGGACCCAAGAGGTCTCGTACATACCTTCCCTTTCTTTTAAAAGAGGAGGACACCAAAGCCAGAATGGGCAGGTGACTTGACCAGGGTCTCATTCTCAGGTGCCTGCCTTCCTAAATCTCCTAAAGGTAGAGAGGAGTTTAAAAGACTCAGCGCATCAAGAAAAGAATTGAGTGACTGAGGCAGAATTGGCCAGCTGGGACTGATCTTGCCAAAGATTAGGCTAGGAGAGTGGGAGTAAATAATGCCAGGGCAAGAAAGATTTCTCAGGAGAAAAACCAGAGTAAAAACAAAACTGGGATTTGGAATAAACAAATCAAAACCAAGAGCCAATGCTAGATGGGGACAAAAGTGACTCTAAGAACAGCTGAGAATGATTTAGGGTCAGGATGGTGAAAAACAAGTTGTCAAGTTAAGAGAATCCAACAGGATTTATGTAATGTGAACACAGTACCTGGATTCGTTTGCGGTTCCCCGTTGGGAAGGCCTCCACAATCTGGCCCCGTCTGTTTTTCCCTTGACCCACACCAACACAACTAGAAGATCACACCCATGCCTGGTCATCCCTTGTCACCAAGGCTTTCCTCAGGCTGTTCTCTCTGCCTGGAATGCCATGTCCTTTCTTAGCACCCTTCTTCTCAGGTCCAACCAATTCAACGTATCCTAACAATTCTGGTCACTAATTCCAGCATATGGGTTTTCCCCATACACCACCAAGCAATACTCAGACACTAGCTAGGTGTCCTACCATTTAACTCCATTCTGATACTATCTTTCTGGGGATAAGAGTCAGATCCCACAGGAAAAGGGCTCAGTCCTACAAGACTGTCCCTTCCCACTTTAGCACCAATGCCAAGTTCAGGCTGTCACCTGTCCTTCTGACCCATCAGCTCTAGATGGGAAATTTCAACAACCCTCTCCTTGGGTTTCATTAATTTGCTAGAGTCGCTTGCAGAACTAAGAGAAACATTTTACTTACTAGATTACTGCTGTTATTGTGAAAGGATCTAACTCAGGAACAGCCAGACAAAAGAGATGCTTAGGGCAAGGTATGGAAAAAGGGCAGAGAGCTGCCATGCCTTCTCTGAACACACTACTCTCTGCAAATTTCCCTGTGTTCACCAACCCGGAAGCTCTCCAAACTCCTCTGTCCTTTTTGGGATTTATGGAGTCTTCATTACCTCCATTCATTAGGCATGATTGGCCACCGGTGATTAAACTCTGTCTCCAGTCCCTCTCCTCTCCCTCCCAAGGTGTGTGTAAAGGGGGAGGTGAGGGATGAAAGTTCCAATCCTCTAATCCCACTGTTGGTTCCCAGGCAACCAGCATCCATCCTTAGGAACTTGTCTCATTAACATAATGAGAAATACCTTTACTGCTCTCATCACAGGAAATTCCATGGGTTTAGGAACTCTAAGACAAAAAGGGTGGAAGACCAAATATCTAATTCTTATTAAAATCACAATATCACATCTTTAAAGACCAGTTTGGTCCCCACTGCCTATATGAAGCCTAATAAATGCTGAAAGTATTCATTCTCTCCCTCGGCCTCTAGTGGCACCAATGTCTGGACTTGTCTCAGACACTGTTATAGTTATCTCTGTGCAGGCATTGTAGCTTTCTCTCTTTTTGGAAAGTTCATGAATAATTTATCTTCTATCCCACACAAGCCTTACTCGTGTTCCTCACACATAGTAGGTACTCAGAAAATTGTGGGCAAAGGAGTGGTCATCTGGAGAATATACATGATGTTGGAAGCATTGTGTTTGGGGTTAGCCAGATCCTTGCTAAAGGGAAATGTTGAGAAGTTGAGAACATTCAGAGGAGAGCCACAGAGATGATAAATAAGTTTTAAAATCTGTGCGAGGAAGTCAATTTAAAAGAAAATAAAACTTGGGACCTTTTCAGAGAAGTAAGGCACAGTCATTGATCTTTCTCCAGGCCTATAAAGAGCTTTTACCCAGAGGATTGACAGCAGTTGCTTTTCATCCCAGATCAAGACAGATGGTAGGAAATTAACCTAAACAGAAGCATCATTGAGATCACAAATGGGGAAAATATTTCTGAGAGAAGGTGATTAAACCCTCAGATGAGTTATCAGAGGGATTTGTAGACTTTAGGTCTCCAAAAGACTATTAAAAAACAGATTCTTGTGGGTCAAGGCCAGTTTAGAGGCTCTCTCTGGAATGAATGCCATGGAATGAATTTGACAATCTGTTCTCTCACACCTCCTGTGCTGGCAGTGTCTGCCTTATGGGGCCCAGCAGTCAGTTCCAGGCTGATTCCAGCAGGTGGCGGCCAAGTGCAGCGAAAGCCCGTAGGTAGAGCGAGGAGAATGATTTGAATAAACAAGTCTATCAGGTTTGTAAAGAGCACGGGAACGCATGCAGGGTGTGCAAA
Source organism: Lutra lutra (assembly GCF_902655055.1). Classification (NCBI taxonomy): domain Eukaryota; kingdom Metazoa; phylum Chordata; class Mammalia; order Carnivora; family Mustelidae; genus Lutra; species Lutra lutra. The sequence continues at coordinate 58,623,176 of NC_062284.1, forward strand.
AGTCTAGTAAGTATGCCCCCCAGGACAGCCAGGAAACCTCCACCAGAGAGCCGCTCACTTTCTCCTCTCCTGCCCCATCAGGGCTCCTAGGTGTTAAGAAAATTGCACTTAGCAACTTGGAAAAACCTTCCCTCTGAACACAGCGTTATGACACAGTCATTTCCCAAAAGTCCCCAGAGCCTGTGCTCAGAGAAACAGACTGGTGGGCTGAGACTTTCTGATCTGCTTCTACGAACCCACACATAGTGAATAACCCTTTCCTAATAACGAAGGAAAACGAAGCCAGACCAAAAAAAAAAAAAAAAAAATGCTCAGCAGAGAGGAACAATGGCACAGATAATTCAGAACAGTAAATCACTTCTACTTGACCCTAAAGATACACACACACAGGGCATCTACATGCCTGCTGCTGTGCTCATCATCTTCCTTCCCAGGAATGCTGCCCTAAGTGCAATGAGTTTGCTCGTGCCCTGTTGCAGGAAGTCACTGGCTCTGCTGCTACCTGAGAGTGACAGTGTGGATGTTGGGGCATGAGCCTATGGTGGGCTGATGGCAGGCTCTGCCCCTGAACTGCTGAGGTCTAAAAGCGCCTCCCACAGGGATGCTCCAAGTTCACCGCGATGGCCAACCTCATCAGATACTCTTCCAGGGAAGAGCGTGTGCAAGATCTACCCTGTGAGGCAGGAGGGAGTTGCTGCCGGTCCCCTGGAGAGAAGGTCTGCTTTTTATCTAGTCCTGGAGCTGTTGGGTCCCAGAGGGCCTTAGATGCGGGGAAGTCTTTCCTAGTGTCTGTCCCACCCCATCTTAGTCTGGAGCACCTTCTCATCACCCCAATGACCCGAGCACATCTCTCCACGTGCTGTGACCCATGAAAGAAACAGAGAGGCTTCCCTACCCTGTCACTGTCTGACAGAGGAGGCTTTTGAATTCCAGGTTGATTCTGCATCCCTTGAAGTAAGAGCTCAGCTCAGGAATCTAGGTGGCCGGACCCTGGGAAGTGTAATTGTACTGTGTTGATAGTGGGAGACAAGCATGGACCCTAGAGGACAGGAAGAACTACTGCACTTGCCCCATGGCTCCTGTGCAGTGTGGAGACTGGTGGAGCTCGGATTCCCGATCTAGCATCAAGGGGTCTTATGGCTCTCTTACCTTATTAGCAAAACAGGGTGCAGAAGAGCTACTTTAGCAGGTTGTAAAAAGAGTTCAATGAGATCATGTATGCAGGGCTCTCAGAATAGCTTGTGTCTGACATAGTGAGTGCCACATAAATGGCAAGTTTGGATATTGACTAAGTCTTTGTTTCCTCCACTAGACTCTGTGATTTTACTAACACTTCTATCTTTCCTTCCCAGCACCAATAAGTGATTAATTAGTATGTGTTGAATGGATGTGGAGAACAATTCTAGGAAACATATGAAGAGAACTTTGAGGTACAATATTTCAGCTAAGTTTAAATAAAATTTCCTTTGATTTTTCTGATTTTCCACATTACTGACTCTGCTCCCTTTATCCATCATAAGGTCAGGCTTTTTTTTTTTTTTTTAATGTCTTCAGGCCCATTACATTTTATCATCCTTTAGATTAAGAATCATAACATCCTGGGCCGCCTGGGTGGCTCAGTGGGTTAAAGCCTCTGCCTTTGGCTCAGGTCATGGTCCCAGAGTCCTGGGATTGAGCCCCGCATCGGGCTCTCTGCTCAGCGGGGAGCCTGTTTCCCCCTCTCTCTCTGCCTACCTCTCTGCCTACTTGTGATCTGTCAAATAAATAAATAAAATAAAATAAAAAGAATAATAACATCCTGAATTGGTTTATTATCTGATGGTGAAGGCCCACTAGGTCCAACCAACTGAAAACTGGTGGCATTATTCCCAGTCAGGGAGAAGGTTGGCCTGGATGTCTTTTTGTAAAATACAGGGGTTTTTAACTCTGGGGTTGAACACATACTGTTGATAGGTTAGAGGACGGAGGTGGGAAGATGGAATGAAGCCAGGGGTGGATAGCCTCCATGTAGTCCCAGCTTTGAAAATGCAGTGCTTTCTTTGGATTGATTTCAGATGTCAAACACAGCAGGGCTGACATCAGGACACAGCAGGCCATGGATTATGGCTGCCTCTAATGACTGTGTTCCACTGTGTTTATTGTTCTGGATGTTAATATATAGAGTAAATGATAGTTCTTTAATTGACGGTTGGAAATGCCCCATACTAAGGCACTCGGGTGACATCATCATTAACCACTCAAGTGAAACCCAAGACACTTGCTGGCCAGGAAATTATAGCATTGGAGACCATCTTCCTATTTGTGTATGTGGTATCTGCGAGAGACGGGGGCCCAGCCGCTGGCCTGTACTTTATTGGTAGTTCTTGATTTTACTGGGAGGAGAGAGGCATCATTTGGAAACTAGCAAGGACACATTAGTTTTTTTTGGTTTGTTTTGTTTTGTGTGTGTGTGTGTGTGTTTTACAGATACCAATTCCTTTAATGAAGTGAGATTATTTTTTAAAATATGTCATCAGTGCACATATTTACAGAGAGATCAAGAATATAAAAACAAAGTCCAAAATAGACTCACATGTGTAAATCCACTTTTTTTTTTAATTTTTTTTTATAAACATATATTTTTATCCCCAGGGATATAGGTCTGCGAATCGCCAGGTTTACACACTTCACAGCACTCACCATAGCACATACCCTCCCCAATATCCATAACCCCACCCCCCCCTCCCAACCCCCCTCCCCCCATCAACAATAGCCAAACTATGGAAAGAACCTAGATGTCCATCAACAGACGAATGGATAAAGATGTGGTATATATACACAATGGAATACTATGCAGCCATCAAAAGAAATGAAATCTTGCCATTTGCGACGACGTGGATGGAACTAGAGGGTATCATGCTTAGCGAAATAAGTCAATCGGAGAAAGACAACTATCATATGATCTCCCTGATATGAGGGAGAGGAGATGCAACATGGGGGGTTAAGGGGGTAGGAGAAGAGTAAATGAAACAAGATGGGATTGGGAGGGAGACAAACCATAAGTGACTCTTAATCTCACAAAAAAAATCCACTTGTTTTTTAAAAATTTTTTAAAAATTTTAATAAACTTATAGTATATTATTAGCCCCAGGGGTACAGGTCTGTGAATCGCCAGGTTTACACACTTCACAGCACTCATCATAGAAGGACATTAGTTTTACAGGAAATCTCAGCTAATCAGAACCTTCATGAACCATGTTCCTACAGGGTGCATGAACCCAGGAAAGAAGAGGGGTCAGTTGTCTTTCTTTCTTATTTAGCATGTGAAGTGGCTCTTGAAAGATTTTCCTCAGTTTATTTGTGGGAACAAATTATAATACCTCCATAATAGGTGTTTAATCGAAACACTTTCTTATAATTACTCAGACTGTGGCTTCTGAGCTGTGAGAAATCTTAACAAGCGACTGGCCCATGAATGGACCCTGCTTCTATGGGGAGGTATATTAGTTTCCTACTGGTACTGTAACAGCAACCACGGACTTGGTTCAAAACAACATAAACTTATTACCTCACAGTTCTGGAGGTCAGAGTCTGAAATGGATCTCAGGGGGCTAAAAGTAACGTTCTTGCTGGAGCTTCTAAGGGAGAATCTGTTTCCTTGCCTTTTCCAGCTTCCAAAGACTGCCTGATTCTATGGCTTGGGGCCCCCTTCTAGAGGCTGTGTCATTCTGTCCTCTGCTTTTGTGGTCACAGCTCCTTCTCAGACTCACCTGCCTTTATAAAGGGCCCACCTGGATGACTGGGCATCATTTTCCCACCTCTAGTTCAGCTGATTAGTAAACTTGATTCCATCTGCAAGCTTAATCCCCTCATACCACATAACACGAGACGTTTGCAGGTTCTGGTCATGAAGACATGGACCTCTTTGGGGGTGAGGGCATTATTTGGTTTGCCACAGAAAGTACTAGGCTAGGAAGATTCCATGGAACTAAAATCTAGGTTGGGATTTAAGGATTATTGATGGGAAAGGGCAACAATAATAAAAGGCTGTTCTGTATGTTAGTTAGCAAACTAACTGGCTAAGTCAGGGGCATTACCACTTACTGTGAAAGAACACATATTCTGGGCTCAGAGAGAACTAGAGTAAAATCTTAACTCTGCCACTTGCTGCCTGTGGAATTTTAAAGAGAGAATTCAATCCTGCTAATAGATTCCACTACTATAAAATGAAGGCAATAATATGTACCACCTAGGACTGTTGTAAGATTTAAGTGAGATGATCAGAATGCAATTTCTAGGGTGGTACCTGGTACTTAGTGAGTGTTCAGGAAGGGGTAGTTACATGTCAGGAAGAATTCTGCTTTTTTTTTATCGGACTCTTTGGGAGGCAAAGCAGAGATAGTGAAGGTCTATTGTTTCTCCTTAAATCCAATACCCAAAATTAAGGGTATGAGACTTTTCTTTAAAAGAAAGGAGAGCCAACATGTTAATTTGTCTTGGGAGAGAGTTGCTTAATCGAATCCATGTTTACCTATTATTGGCACCTGAAGCACATGTTTCTGGCACCGTGCTGAGTGGTGGAGATGGGAGATCCATGGCCCCTGGTCTCCAGGCTTCTATGTAACTAGTCATGCAGAGGCAGTAACCAGCAGCTAAGGGAGCTCTAAGAGAACTGAGACAAGAGAGAAGAGAGAGATGACTCATGTAGGGGCAGTAGAGGAGGTTTCAGAGGAAGTAAGCTGGCCTTGAAGGAAAATGAAGATTTAGAGAAGTTGGGAAAAGCCAGGAGAGGATTTGAAGCAGCAGAGTTTAGGGGACAGTGATGTGAGCAGAAATGCCCATATGGGAGTTACACGTTGAAGGGACAGGGCAGATGTCTTAGGTAGACAAATTGTGCAGGCGGAATCTGCAGATGTAAAATGGGACGAGATTAAAGAAGGCCTCTATCACCCTTTGTAGACTTAACACTTCTCTATTTTATTCACTCATTTATTTATTTTGTCCTGACCTGAAATAAGGTATTTAGGCCCAATGCTTTAGACAGTGAAGGATCACGGAAGGAATAAGGTGAAATATGCTGAGACCACGTAGGCCTCCATTTCTAGGATCCAGAAAAGGAAATGCAGACTTGGCGATAGAGGGGATAGAGAGAAAGGGAAGATGGGCAAGACTAAATAGAAATCTCAGACATGTTCACAGTAGCATTCAGAAATGATCTGGATGTATCTGCAAGGCCCACAGGGCGTGTGCAAAGTGCTGATGGTTTAGCTTGCAACTGGAACAATTGCGTTGATTGCTGATGTCCAAAAAGACATAGGGTGTCCGAAAACCTAAACATGGATATATCAGTTACCTGTTGCTGTGTAACAAATCAACTTGTAAATCACCAACTTAAAACAATCATTTATTTAGCTCATGTTTCTGGGGGTTGGAAATATGGGCCAGATGGTCCTTCTGGTCCTGGCTGGAATCCGTTTTATATCTGTGGTCAGCTGCTAAGTCAATTGGGGGCTGCTGGCCTGAGATGCTTCAGCTTGTCATCTCAGTGTTTCTAACTAGTCTCTCATTATCCAACAGTAAAGCCTGGGATTATTTTCATGGTAGAGGCAGGGTTCCAAAAATGCTAGCAGAAACACGCAAGGTCCCTGAAGCCCAGGCTTAGAATTGGAACACCAACACTTTTACCCCCTTCTATGAGGCAAACCAAGGCATGATTGCTAAGGCCAGGTTCAAGAAATAGGCAGATAGACCCCAGTTCTTAATGGGAAGAACTACAAAGTCACATTATGAAGAGTGTGACAATTAAGACCATTTTTGTAATAAAACCTAGCATAGTCAGAGTGCAGAGAATATGTGGGATACTCTGCTAAGAAACTTTATCCCCATCTGTCTCTCTACCTTTTTATTTTTTATTCTTATAACCACGTACACATCTAATTCACTAACAAATATATGGTGAGTTATACAAGTCTTGCTTTGTTTCCATTTCAACTGTGTCCAAGAGTTGTGTGGTACCTCTTGGACAATATACTAAATAGTCATTGAAGAACATTGAGTGTTCCAGGCTGGTCTCAGTGGTTAATTTAATGGAGTGAGATTTTTGTCTCTCCACTGAGCCTGGACCACATCTCTGGCTTCTCTCGACTAGTCCACTGAATGATGTAAAGAACTAGAAACAGAAAAAAGCATTTAAATACCCTACTGTTAGCATTAGTTACAAATTTGGACTTCGGTTTTAAAGGTGACTAATGTCACCATGAGCCACAGGGCAGATAAAATATTGGGAAGGAAACAAGTTGCTTGGGTCATCCTTATCTGATGGGAAAAATGCATCCCGCCACTCCTCTGAGTCTGCTTAAAGGAAAAGCCTGTTTTCGGTGTTACATAGCTGCTGTGGTTGCTGCACATCTTGGCCCTCTGCAATCCGATTTTAATGACCCAATGTAGTGAGCTTGGTGCATCATGTTCTAGAACTGGGAGAGGGATGAAGCACAGCAGACAGCCATCTACGGGAGTCTGCAGTTGTCTGGAATAAAACCACCTCGAGCTGATGGCAGGGCCCTGGAGGCCTGGATGATTTCCACAAGTAACAACTCCAAGTATAATTAGCACATTGTCCCTTTACACATCTCTGTACCACTTCAGGAAAGCAGAAATGCTGAAGGTGGGCAAGCGCTGAAGAGGACCAGTGGTTCCAAGTAGGTCCAGTTCTGGTGTAGAAGCAGCTGCCAGGGCAATTAAAAAAAAAAAAAAAAAAAAAAAAAAAAAGTGGATGCCATTGGGGAGCCAGCATCCAGGAGGATCTGGGCTTCCACTCCTGTTATGAACCTACTCCTCTTCCTGGGCCTTGGCTCTGCAGATTGGTAAAAGACAATTTTGCTGAAGGTTGAGAAGGAGGAGGAACGGGGAAGATAATGAGGCAGCCAGGTAGTCCAGGGCATTCGGCAGCCTGACAATGAACTTGGTGAATTTGGCCCAATCCCGGTGGTCCTGGTCCCAGAAGGGGAGTCAGAAACTTGAATCACAATGCCAGTGTCTCTCAGGTCTGTTTTCTTTCTCCTCTCACTACCACTGACACATTTGGGTCCAGCCCCTTCTCAGTCCTACAAATACAATACCTTCCTTACTGTATTCCTGAAGTCTTGAAAAGGAACTGCTTAGTGATTGACTGAGGTCAGCTAAATAAGAAAAGAAGGGAAAAGTTGTCCATTTTTGTGCATCTTAAATATCACTGACAGGAATATGCCCTCATATGAACTCTCTCCCCTCGACCCCTACACAAAAAGCAATTCCCAAATGCATCATCTACATTGCACCTCCATGACCCTACTCAGATTATCCCCTGCCAGAATGTTCTCTCTTTTCCTGTCTGCTGGCCCAATTCTACACACTGTTTAAGTGCCATGACCCTTGGGATAACTCCTAAATATTTTAGATTTGATAATCTCCCCATTCTCTGAATGTCATATGCTCTATTATCTGCATCTACACAAGATCTGTGACTTAGTAGCATCACTTATCTTTCCTCTGTTTGTTTCTCATATTGCAGGTGAGTGTTTTATTTCCTATATCTCCAATAGCACCAAGACCACAGCCTTGCACACAATAGACTCTTGTAAGTGTTCAGTGGTCATGGCACTTCAAATGCCATTCTCTCCTCCTCAAATTCACTATTAATGCTTCTTGTGAACATGGATCATCCTTTGGCTGCCCAGCATCGATTCCACCATCTGAGTAGTACCCAGATTTCCACTGAGGCTAATTACCTCTCACTCATTATGTATCTTCTTGTTAGGAGGTAATTCCAGGTGCCTGCCTTCCACAGTGGAATCCAAGAGAGCAAAATCCTTCTTCTCCTCTCCTTGCCATTTCCCAAACTAGATCCTGGTGTGTGGCCTAAGCTTGGCCAAGCAGCTATTCTGTCTCACGTCTCTGAAACTTGAAAGAAGGGTCAAAGAACAAAAGAATAATGGTTGGAAACCATTCATTGCAGGGTAGTGGCAGAGGCGTCCCAGCCAGATTGATCCTTCTACACAGTGGCCTTTCTTCTTCCCATTTCCTGCCCTTGGAGTTTTGGGTTGTGGCACTTTCTCAAATCTAGCTGTCCAGCCTCCTGGCTGTCATGTCAGCTCACCAAATCCTTCCAATGAAGGCTATTCCAAAGTAGCCAAAGGATATGAATGTCTATTTTTGTTATGTTGCAGGCATGGACTTCAAACTGAAACTGTCTTATTTTGAGTCTTATCAACACTCTCTTGGAATACTGCAGTAGCCTTCTTACTGGGCTCCTTAATCTTCAAATCTGAACTTTGAACTTCCTCTAATTTGAACTTCCTCTAATAAGTTCTCTACATTCTTTCCACAATGTTATATTTAAGATAAAAATTTTAAAGCAAATGCTGAATTATTTTTGCTTTGAAGACAAAATATCAGTGCCTAAGCATTTCTCAATTTCTCGTGTTCTGTGCATGTGCTCCAGAACTGGGCAGTGTGCTGTGGTGGAAAGATCATGGGATTTGAATCATGTTATATCAGCCAATTTATTAAATCTTTTTCATTATTGGTTTTCTTATGTGTAACATGGAGAAAACACTACCCCCAGAGGTGGTTGTGAAGATGGGATAGTAAAATACACCCACAGCTCTGGCAGCATGACAGGCTAGGTTCTCAGGAAATATTAGCTCCTTTCCCTCTACCCTCCCTCCCTAGCTGAGCTTGCTGATCCCTGATGGATCTTGACAAAGCCTGGATGACCGTGGAAGCGCTGAGGCTCACCTAAGTTAAGAGGTTGGTTGCAACATCAGGGTATTGTTGGTGCTCTGATTTATAGTACAACAGCCATGCATGTCATTCTAGAGAGATAAGAGGGCCTAGAGGAAGAATCTGGCACAGCATATAGAAGCAAAAGGATTTTCATTTGTGGTGTGTTGAACACAGCTCTGAGCATGCTGGTGGGAGAACAGGATCCTTTATTATGATGCAGTCAATGGGTTTTGAACAACTATGGCTACAATTCAGAACCAGATGCCATGTCTGTTTCTTGGTTCTTCATCTATTCTCAGCAGGTAAAAAAATGACAAGAAGTGCCCTCTGTAGGGAATGTGGAAGAAAATGTCCTCATTAACGGCTATATCCTCCATCCCTCACTTTCCATGGTCTTTCTTAAATCTCCGTATTTGAAATGGCTAATTTGTTATTGCTGCCAAACACTGAAAGCAATGTGAGCTAATTATAGAGAGGGATTTTGCCTAACAGAAGGGCTTTTCACTAGCAGCGAAAGGGGGCTGTTTCCCTTTTGCATGGGTGATAGCTTGATGGGATTCAAAAAGTACACAGTAGCCTTTAATAATTTCTAACTGGCTCACACAAGAAAGCACTTGATGAAGGGGGATTTAGATAGCAAGGTAGGGTAGGAATATTTGTGTTGGATTATGAGCTAAGGCAGTTCAGTGAGTATCATTTTGACAAAATGGATGTGTAAATAGCAGAATAGATTCAGTCCTCTTTGAGATAATCAGATTCCAAGTGTCAATGAAATAAGTGAGAGCTACTTGCACAGGAGTGGTTTGTTCAGGCAGTGAAGTTGTATATTACCAGTATTACCATTAGCCAATATGACATAGTGTCAAGGGGAAGGGCAGAAGATGTGGGGCAGGAGATTGTGGCATCACATGCGGTCAGGGAAGGTTACTTTACAGCAGCAAAGTAATGCTTTGTTTTTTGTGCTTTCCTTTCAAGATACTTTTTTTAAACCTCTCATCTGAAATGTTTTTTTCCCAGGGAAAGCATTTGTGTCTTCTCACTTCTCTCTGCCTCCCCCAATTGTTTCTCATGTAAAGAGGCCATAGATCCCAGCTGAGAAGTGCTCAAAGACCCAAGTTCCAACTTCATGAAACTCTTGTCTTACACTCCATCATAGTACCATGTGCAGGAAGGAGCTAGGGCCTTTTTAGGGATTTGCCCTCAAGCTGGAAGCTGGTGGATCTCAGAGCTGAACGTCTTTGTTTATTGAGCAGAAAAGCAGGCAGGGTCACAGCCCTTTGTCTTCACAGGCCACAGAACACCAGAGAGAGAGAGTTCACAGCACAACACTTCAGTTTGGGCAGTGCTTTGAACAATAACAACAAAAATGTCTCAGATGAAAGTAGGGGGCATGCTAACTATGAAGTGAAATGAGCCTTCCTCTGTCCTTGGGAGCAGGAGTTCCATTGTTCGGTGCCTTGTGACCTAAATCTGGCCCTATGTGCCTTTGGAAGCCACTATTAACTGTGACTATTCTACGGTGGGAAGTTGATGACATGGATTTCCCTACATTCAGCCAAAATCTCAGAGGGGCATTCCAGAGGGAAACTGGATGGCTCCAATGTGAACTCTTTTTTCTGCTTACCTATCAGGGAGGAGTGAATTGAGGCTTGACTCCCAGTTCAGTAAACTTCATTCCTTTTCTCTACTGAATCCCAGGAAGGTTTTGAAGCCCCAAATCACTCAATGTTACTTTATAAAATGCAATGTAAATCCTCTTTTCAGTTGAAATGTTGAGAACCAGAGGGGGAGATGACTACCTATTCCTTTGGCTACCAGCCACACTGAATGAATGCAACACGGACTAAAAACAATATCAATAGAATTTTCTTTGATTTTTTCCAAAGCCTGTGTTTCCTGACACATAAAGGTCATCTATACACTCCGACAATGCTGCTGACCATTTGCAGGAGCGTTTGGGGGTGTTTGCTCCCGCTGTGAACACCAGTTCATCTGAAGTCTCTGTGTCATACATTTATCCCCAGCCATGCTCTTCAAAATTCACCGGCCTGTTAGAGTGTCAAGTGTTTGGCTGTGAACCTGGATTTTACTCTGTATAAAGATCTGGGTTCCTCATCTTACTAAAAACAAAAGCACAATCGATATAGTGGAAAGGAGGCGAGATTGACCAGAGAGTACAAGGCTTTGCCACCCAATTCTGCTGCTTAGCTCTGGGATTTGGGGACATCCTTGAGCTTCAATTATATAGGGAAAAAGGAAATAAAAACTGCTATTACCCTCCATCATTGAAAGGATCAGAATCAGGCATTAAGAGTTCTTTGTACATTGAAAAGCCTATACAAGCATGACTGATCATCAGCACCCCATATGAACAACCCAAAGAATACAGACATGCCAGAAGCAATCTTTAAAGATCAGTCTAAATTCTGAAGCAATCAAAGGTGACTCAGCCTTAATTTAATCTATTTCACATGATTTGCTTTTTATTTGGACATTCCCGGGAACTGAAACGATTGCCTCATTGTTAGAAGCTCATACAGAAAATTTAAGTGTTCTAGGTGCTGAGTGATGAAGTGACTGGGGGGTATTTTTCCTGACAGATTTCCTACTGTCTCCTGAGTTCATATTTTTCTTGCCTTATCTCTTCTACTGAAATATCCATGGTTTCCTGTTATTGGGGCCATGGAGACAGTTTTCTCTTATGCAAAGTGGGATAATACCTCCTATTTTTGTAATATTTGTAGTGAGTTATTGTCAGTAAAGCACTTCTGGTGAAACCCACAGTAGATATGTAACGCATGCTAGCCAACTCTACTATTGCTATTACACTTGTTATAGTTATCACTGGGTGAGCTGCAAACTGCAATGGTCGCATTTCTCCCTGTGGCCAGCCATTGGCCAACTTAAATTTCAAGTGCTTTTAGAGAGATGGGTATGTGAGATAACTAAGAAAAGTTAATACAAATTTAACTTCTTAAATAGTAGGATGATTTAACTTTGAATGTTTTTTCTTTCCCTCTGGATGACTGAGACATGCCCCTCCTCTTGCTCAAAGGTGGGAAAGCCCAGATGAAACAGGCGTAGGTTCTTTGTATTCAGCTTCGCACCCACTTGTTCTGGGCAGGAGATCCCAATTCTTTAGAATACACACTTTCCATGTTCAAATGGGGCTATCCCATCTTCGGCACTGGCAATGGGTCAGTAGATGTTATGGTGAATTACTTGTAGGAGGCAAGCCAATTATTGGTTTAGAAATTCTTGGTATAGAAATAATGATTATGGGAGAATAATGGCTAAAAGGTTTGAAGTACTTCCCATTTGCCAGATGCTTCTCTAAACACTTGATAAACATTAACTCATTTAATCTTCACAAAAGGCCTAAGAGGTAGGTACATATTAGGATCATTTTCCAGAGAAGGAAACAGGTACACAGAGGTTGTGCCACTCAGATAGTAAATGGATGTGCCCGGATAAAAGCATTAAACTGTATCTTCTCAAGAAAGGGCTAACTAAGTGAGAGAGGACTAAGCACAGGTCTAGAACACTGAAATGTTAAGCAGAAACCTTGCTCCTTCAGAAACGTGGCAGGCTCTAACAGTGTTGACATAAAAATAAACAGAGAAAGCCTTTAAAAGGAAACCTGAATCATCTCTCTAGGGTGTTCTGTGGACAGACTGTAGTTGTTTTGTATACAAAGACAACCTTTATTGTGTGTGGCTCCCATCTTTTATCTCAGGCCATGTGTCTGGGTTGTGTGGTCAGATTATAAAATGCTTTCACACGAATATATCTTTGCTCCAACTCTGAATTAAGAATTCTTATTAGACAGATTTTCTTAGGTGAGGAAAGTCTCAGAGGGTGAGGAGACTTGCCTTAAGGTTACATAGCTAGTAAGTGACATAACTGGATTTCAACCCCCATGTCAAGCTCCTAGCTCCATACTGTAGGACACAATACCTAGTCAGCACTGGGGGCCTGTGCCCAGATTTAGAAAGAAGGAAACATTGCCTCTCCCATCAGATTAGTAGTGACACTTTATAGAGAGAAAACAGAGAAGGGTGAGATGAGTATACTGTCATAGAATAAGTGTGTCATTAAAATATATGTTGAGGATGGGGCACCTGGGTGTCTCAGCTGGTTAAGTGGCTGCCTTAAGCTCACATTATGACCCAGAGTCTTGGGATTGAGCCCTACATCGGGCTCCCTGCTCAGTGGGAAGTCTGCTTCTCTCTTTGCCCCTTGCCCTACTCATGTTCTATCTCTCTCTCAAATAAATAAATAAAATCTTAAAATAAATAAATAAAAGATATATTGAGGAAAGCAATGGCCTTTGATGGCATAAGGCCAGCTTTTGATCCCCTCCCACATAGTAGGCCTACATTTACTCTTCACTCAGCATTTCCTACTGTTTTTTAGGTGTCTATGTAAATGTCATTTCCTCAGGGAAGCTTGTCTTTATTGCCTCCCCCAGGCACATGGAGCAGTCCAACTTTGCATTCCTGTATAAGTCCATCTTCCCACTTTCATAACATTAATTCATTCAGTCACCAAAAATCTACCAAGCCCTCACATGTCAGCTAATGTGCTGGAAATATGTCATTAAAAAAACAAAGTCTCTGTTCTTATAGAGTAAGATGAAGAAGCAATTCCAGTAAAGCTGAGTAAAGGAGTTGATAGTGACAGAGTGGTCAGAGAAGGGCTAAATGAATGAGGACATGGGAGTATGGCAGGTGGTGGGGGCAGAGTTGGGTTGTGCGGAAACAGCAAGCACAAAGGGCTCTGCTTGGCACCTTTGGGGACGCTTCCTGATGCCATTGTTATTGTTTAATCAAGAGCCAGACTGCAGCAACAGCACGAAACTGCCACAGAGGTGGAAACTGGCTCTCTTCCCCGCCACTGTATACTTGACACCTAGCACAGTGGCCAGTCATTGCTAAGTAATTGAATGAATGAATCTGAGGGACAGGAAAATAAAGACTGATTTTATTTGAGGAGACAAAGCCCAGGGACTGAGGCATTTCTGGGATGACCTCAGTAACCATGGTTTGGCACACCTGGGAATTTTTATTTTCTTGTTTTGTCCATAGAATGGTATATTTCAAAGCTACTCCTTGACCTAAAACTCCTCAAAGGCTTTTTATGGCTCACAGCAAAAGCCAAACATTTTTTTACTTTGTTCTTAAGCTACATCTCCTGCTACACCCTCCCTCACAATTTGCATCCTGCCTGGTTAACATCTGATCATCCTTCAAGATTTTCAGATCAGTTTTCTTCCCCAGGACACCTTTCTAGAGCTCTAGAGCTTTCTGGCAGGGATAAGGTCCCCTTCTTTGCACTTATATAGTGTCCTATGCATATTTCCAGCATTGGTTTTAACGTATTTCATTCATTCACTCACTCATTAATCAAGTTTACTTTTGAACACCGACTGTGTGTCAGCCATCGTTCTAGGTGCTGGGAAGACTGCATTCACAAAACCAGAGGGTGCCCTTTATGGAGGAGATGTAGATTAGAAAATAGTTACATGAATAAGTTCTTGAGTCACAAATGTGAAAAGTGCCATGACATAGAAGCAAAGAGATCCCAAGCCTGATGAGGGAGGCCAAAGGAGCTTTTCACTGAGGAGGTGACATATAAGCTGCCCCTGGTTGGCCACGATGGACTTACTCAGGCGGAGACAGAAGAAAAAAAAGGATCATCTAAATACCTGGTTTACACATTTATGGCCTCCTTTAGGGTTTAAGTCACGCGAGGAGAGGTACTGGACATAGTTCATTATTATATCCCCAGAACCCAGTGCAGTACCCAGAACATTTCAGAGTCTGTTCTACTGAACGAAGTTGCTGAATGATTATCGAAAGCATGAGGTCTTGTCTGTGAGTACCAGAAAGCCCGGCTATTTGCAGGCCTGCCACAAGGCAGGAGGGACTCCCACCATTTCTTTACTTCCTGTAGCCCTCTTGGGTTTCCTTTATTCAAATTGTGGCTTTCACTCTCCATTCTTACAACACTGGATTTCTTAGAAGATCTTCCAAAACTCTTCCCACAATTACCGTGGGACAACAGTCTGCAATTTCTAAGGGCTCAGTATCGTTTAGTCCTAAAAACAGCTGTACATTGACCTTTTGGCACCCAACTGTGGTGTGATGGAATCTAAGGGGCCCAACCTGTGAGTAAAGGGTCTTGTAACTTTGGGTTTCAAGAAGCAGCCTAAAGTTACTTTACTGCCTGCTCTGGACAATAGTGAAAGAGAATGGAAACTGATGCTTCTCTAGGTCAGCTCTGAGGCTCAGCCTGGGGCATATCTGCCTGGTGAAACTCCCCAGTCCTATCCAGAGATACTCCTATTGTTCAAATTACTCCGGGAGGTAGGGGAAGGGCATACAAGTCTGTCCAACTTGGCTCAGGATCCATGTTATTATTATTATTATTATTATTATTTTTTAACCTGCTTTTAAACTCTTTGCAATAGCAAAGGTCGAACATTTCTCAGGGCTGGCAATAAAAAAAAATGTTTAAGTCCTTCAGTTTATTTTAAGTTGGAATATTACTAGAGAGAAAAGAATACAGATATCTCTTCTTTTCTTACTAGTAAAGGGGAAATTTATCTTTAACACAATTAAAAGCCTAACAATTTAATGTAAGAAAGTTCTTGCTTGTTTTTATCCTGTTTCCAGTACAAGTTAATCTGTAACTTTTGCTTGGTGCTGGAAGATGTACAACCTCTAGTTATCAACCTTGTCATAACTCTCTTGGTAGCCTTGAAAATAGTTCCCCTCACCAGGCAAAGTTAAAATCATCCCCATCCTTTAAATATTTTTATCCATCCCTATTTACCCTTTCATCTTAGTCCCTAATCTAAAAAAAAAAAAAGTAGCTGAAAAAGGCAGGTTAAATTTCAAAACCGACCACACATCAGGTTGAGAATGAAATGCTAAGCTGAAGTATGTCTCTGAAGTCCTACATAACTTTCTAAACTGTTCTTTCAGGCTGACAGGAAGCATTGTGGCTTGAAACCATGTACTAGTACAAACACTATTGGAGAAATGTAAACGATGGACAATAACTGTTCTTCCAACAGCATCTAATCTCAAATTCGTCCCTATAGGAGGGAAAAAGCACAAGCCATCCAATCTGGCAGTAGATGTGTCAGTTTTATGTTGGAAGACCTCTGTAGAAGGCAGATGGGTCACTCTGAAGTGATGGAACCACAATAAATATTCAAGGAACAAAATACTAGTTGCTCTTGAAAATAAGATGCTGCCAGTTTCTTGAGCTACAGTGTATGGTTTCAGTGGTTTGGATATTTAGATCTCCATTACTTCTTCATGTTGGATAGGGATACTAGAAACTCTCTGATCAATAAAACATTTCATGGTAGCAAAAGTAGAAATATGAAAGGTGTTGAAAGTATTGAGGCAGAACAGATCCAAGCTTCATTAAATTCATGTCAGCATGAAAATATTGTAACCACTTAAGGAAAAAAGATGGAGATAAATAAACTGTGTGTTTGGAAAAGGGGTGATAGTAGAATTCATTGCTTTGTGTGGTGAATAGATTTAGGACATGGACTCCCTCTACATGAATCTATTTTGAATCTCTTACAAGGTTTCTGTTTATAAAAGAGATTTAGTGCCATTAATACTTTATCAAATTTACCTTATTTTGATGCATATTGCTGGATTTTCTTTTTCTTTTCTTTTCTTTTCTTTCTTTCTTTTTACACTTCAAAAGTAGGGGGCAAGTTTTCCACTTCCAGATTTTAGTTTTGATACTGAGTGCACACATTCATAAAGACAACTGTGTGGGTCCATAAACTAGATTCTGTGTCATTCATCTTTTCCAATAAAATGAGGTAAAACAAAAACATATCAACAACTCAAGACTAAATTGCTCATGTTAAAATGGAAACTCTGACTTAAAACATATTGGGGGAAAAACAGAGTTTGAATAGTGAGCATGTCTATGATTAGTGATCACAGAGAATTCTGTAGCAGGTACATCTACATTCACTCACACACTAGACAAGCTGCTGACAGCCCTGCCCATCCTTGCTCTCTCCATCCCCTGCCCCGGCCCCAATTCAAATGCACATTCCCCAGATAGAGTACACATACATACATAGAGTAAAACTGGTAAGGAAAACTCGTATCTGTTAAATGCCAGATTTTGATGTGAAAGGTAATTAGCTGGATGAACCAGGCATTTCTAAGGTAGATTACTGTAATTGGGGAGGGA
This sequence comes from Lutra lutra, assembly GCF_902655055.1. Lineage (NCBI taxonomy): Eukaryota > Metazoa > Chordata > Mammalia > Carnivora > Mustelidae > Lutra > Lutra lutra. The sequence goes on from NC_062284.1 coordinate 58,640,156, forward strand.
TGAGAATGTTGCTAAAAGTAAAAAAAAAAAAAAAAAAAAAAAAAAAAAAAAAAAAAAAAGTCAAGCAAAAGCCATCATCAGCATATGTAAGACCTACACAATTATGGATTTCCAAGGCAAATTATTGCCCCAGGTTTCAAGAATGGTTAAAGTGTACACTGGTGGTAACTTTATTCTTAATAGACTAAATCAAACCTGGGGTCTGGGAATCAGAGCAAAAATGTATGATTGTTAGCTTGTAGCTCTCTGCTCAGTAAATTAGGATCCTGAAAAATAAAAGAACCAAGCAAAATTGAATTCTGCTCATTCTTAGGTCGCATCATTCCTTTCTTCTATGAAGATTTTTTTTGCCTGCATGGAATTGTGCAAATGCCACCTAGCTCATCTGGGAAATGAAAAGACATGGCAAATTTTGGAAGGGTTAGATGTTAGAAGTAATCACTAGCTTCCTGTTTTTAATACCTCAACTCTCTTAAAGAAGATATTTCTGGGACTGAAACATGCCTGGTGAACTAATACTTCTACTATGGTGTTAGACCTTAGCAATTCACATTTTGTGGTTTCATTGCTCTTGTGACCAGTGGTGTGAATTTATAGGACAGCTGGCAAGGGAATTCTCCCCAACATTGAGCTTGTGATTACCAACCAATGATGCACTAATAGAATGGTCTGTAAGGGTGATCCTGAACTTAAAGACTCTGTTTAAGAGAGGGCCTCCCCCAGAGGTCCCATCAGGTTACTCAGAGAAAAAACTGAGGTGCACTCTATTGTCTGATGTGATAATTAAATAATAATCACTTGGTGTGTTAAGAAAGTAGTAGAACAAGATAAAGTGTGGTTATTGGGGTGATTTTTTTCCTATAAATTTGTCTACTTTTTTCTTGCCCGGGATTTATTCTTTTTTTAAAAAATTGGCTTATTTATCAGATTTTTAAATTAATTCTTATTAATCATCCCCAAACACAAGTCCATTTTATTGGAAGAAATCTATATAAGCCAGCAGCAGAGGGAAATGAGAATGCTCTACTTCCTTCTGTCTTCCCCCCAGGCCTGGTGAATTATCTTTCTTTAGCGAGAGTCATTAAGTTGCTGGACTTCAAAAAAATTAGCCCAGCCCTGGCAGAGGGCAACACATATTTGAAGATCTCCTCTACGTCATGAAACATTTCCTGCTAAATTAGATTCAATTGCCTTGGATGAAAACAAGTTCACAGGGCTTGAGAATTTGGCTGGGAAGCTGTAAACAATGGGAAGCACCAAGTGGAATCTGTGCTTCCAAACTTGGGGGTTTGGCTTCTGTGGCGCCACTGGGGTGAGGGAAGGGTCACGTCCATTTAAAGGAATCCCTGAGGTTCTGGAAAAGGCTGCTGATGTCACTAGATGATTTCATGACAAGCACAAACCTGTATCAGCACCAGCGAATGCCACCATGAAGAGAGGGGCAGAAGAGAACCGGATGCCAAGGAGATGCTCAGAGGGGGTTGGGGCCTGAGCTTGGGCTCCCTTCCAGGGGGTAGACATCCACATTGGTAAAGAGGGCCTGCTGGAAAAGTGCTAAGAGAAAACAAGGCAACAGGGCAGCCACTTTTAATAACATTAAAAGGAGCCGGGGAGCCAAGTTTAATGACATTATTACACAAAATAGACCAAATCAGAGCATTCCCTCCCTGAAGAATATGTGTAGCATTTTTGTGATCACTTTGGGATGGCACCAGAGGACAGGACTTTGGGACACATTAAAAAAAAAGAAGCCTACAACCCCAAATTGAGTAATATCACTCTGCCTTATTCTTAAATGCTGTTATATGCAGAATCTAGGGTCAAGTTAATTCACAATCAAGTGATGAAAAGAAAGTGGTAGAAAATTAATTGAATACTCCAGACAGTTTTGATAAATGACAAATGAGGATGGTCTTAATAAGGGTTATTTTCCATAGGGTCTAACATACAACCTCACACAAAACAGGCATCAACAAATCATTGCTTGCGGTCAATGTCCAGTAAACATATCTGACTAATACCTGAATGGATAACAGGCATTAGTTTTGGGGAGGATCTCTCTTTAGATGGTTTTTCTTCCACCTCTAAAGGGAAACTATGAACAAGAGGAACACAAAATAACAGATACATGTTCGTTCATTCATTCATTCATTCACTTGACACCTATTTTTTCAGCACTGATTGTGTACTTGGCACTATTCTACGCACTGAGGATAAAGAGATGAAGGCAAGAAAGTCCCTACCCTCATAGAATACATATTCTAGGGAGAAAGAGGAGTAATACCAATAAGAACAACAAACACATGTATGTCTGCTGGCTTTAAGGTTTGGAAGGAAAATAACACTAAAGAGGGAATAGTGAGTGATCGGGGTGGGGCGGCACTTTTGTAGGGTGAGCAGGAAAGGCATTGATCATTTGGGGTCAGGATCAGGAGATGACAGCTGAGGAAAATATCAGAATGAGGAAGTGACCCTGGAGATATTCGGGGAAACAGTGTTCCCAGCAGAGGAAAGAGCAAGGTACAGGTCAAGTGGCAGAACTGAGGCCAGGGTATTCTCTGACCTGCCAGAGCTCCAGGCTGGCTGAGTGAGGTACGAGAGAGAGGTGGGGAGGAAATGAAGCTGGAGAGGCAGGTGGGGGCCAATCATACATGGACAGGACTGGCTACATTCTTAGGGTGGCCCAGTGCAAAATGAAAATGCTAGGCTTTTAGCTTGAAAAACAGTAAAAAAAAAAAAAAAAGCAACTTTATAAATACTAAAATAGAAACCTTTTTCCTTTCTTTCATGGTCTGTCTCTCAAGCCCTCATAGTAATTTTATTTGCTATTTATATTCCACTCTCTTGGGTATGGGGATACTCAGGGGTGAGTGCAGACTCTCACAGGTGTCTGGGGTTCCTGCTCATGGCCTGCTGGCTGAAGGGTTCTTCCTCCTGCCAGCAACTGGACTCCCAATATGCCCTATCCTGGTAAGTCAGTCTCTCCTTCCCATGGACCCTCCATCTCTTCATGGTGGATGGGTGGTTCCCAAAAGATTGCAAATGATGTTTTCGGACATGCTCTGTACCTGGATTAGTGAGAGGCTTGCCCCACTGCCCACCACCACCAACTGCCTATCAAATGCTCTGGATACTAACCTAGTCCAGGTCCTTGTGGGTGTTTGAGGACCTCAGCAGAATGTGGACTCTCACTGCTGATCCTGTCACCCGACCTGGTCGTCAGGTGCAAGGCATCAGCTGTCAGGTGTCAGGGACAAGACAAGAGCAGAAGGCTGGTGTGTCCTGGGACACAAGGAAGTAGGGTTATGTTTTTTTTGGAGAAGTGTATGGAGGTGAATATTTAAGAAAGACTAAGTTGCCTTTCAAAATCTCATGTGGCCGAAGTTACCACATAATATTTAATAAGAAAAGAGTAAAAAAAATTTTTTTTAAAGGCCTTCTTTATTCCTAAGGCAAGGATGCTGCTGAGATATGAATGGTGCATTGTTGTGGCACAGAGATGGCTTCCACTGTTTCTTCTCTTTGGAAGAAAATGTTTGAGATTGTTCAAGAAAGCAACTTCTCACTTTGCAGACTCAAATCTGTCGGGTCCCATATTGTCATTTTAAAACTTGATATTTCTTTTCCTGGTATTAGAATAATGAGTGTCAGTGTAGTTTCAACACACTGGCTTGTTTTCCTTGGATGCCCTGGAGGAAAGGCATTGTGGGAACCACATTGGTCTGGGGCCATGGTCAGAATGGCACAGATTTGTGTATTGTTGCACTATGTGGATAAATCCAAACTCATGACTTGCCCTGTCAATCCACATATCTCAGTGATATAGTCAGGATAACAGCCGGGTCCTTCTCTATTGAGCTCAGATGCGTTTCCATGGCAAAAGAGCTGTGTGATTAACTGCTCGGGTGTTGCTATGGTGTTTGCGGGTTATGAACACCTTGACATATGTTAAAAACAAAAGCATTGAAGTATTTTATATTTTTAGAGGATTTATCCATTAGTTATTTTTGTTTAGAAAAGTCACTATATCAGGGGCGCCTGGGTGGCTCAGTGGGTTAAGCCGCTGCCTTCGGCTCAGATCATGATCTCAGAGTCCTGGGATTGAGCCCCGCATCGGGCTCTCTGCTCAGCAGAGAGCCTGCTTCCTCCTCTCTCTCTGCCTGCCTCTCTGCCTGCTTGTGATCTCTCTGTCAAATAAATAAAATCTTTAAAAAAAAAAAAAAAAGAAAAGTCACTATATCTGAAAATAACCATTGTGACTTGTGGTGTTGATTGAATAGAACTTCTGGCATTAGAAGACAAATCTCTAATGGCCAAATATGAAAGGCTCAGACAGGATTTTGACAATTCCATTTTTCTCAATATATGTTATGTTGTTATCAGAACATGATGTTATTAGCTAATGAAGAACAGACACTTAAGAGGTAGAATCTCACCTCTCTGTCAGCATAGATTCCAGAAGATGTTAATCCAATGCAAAATTATAGAGAAAGTGTTCCCTGTCCTCTTCCTACGCATTAGGAGGCTTGAGAATTATTTCAGAGGCTCTTTGCCTCGATTCCCCCAGCCTCCTATTGCAACAAGACTGTACTGGTGGGGTACTGGGGAAACAGAAGACCTTGTTGACTCTCCCTGAACCTAACCAGGAAACCAAGACAGGTCCTTTCTACATGTAGGTTTTCAAATCAGGGTTGCCTTGGGAAGAGTGGAAGGGCAAAGTCTTCTTTCCCTAGGAACAGGCTTAAGTCTAAGCACTTCCCTTTCCCCTCTTTTTCCCAATCCCTCTGAGGAATGTTTATTAAGTCTAGAACGAGAAATAAAACTCCTGTATTATTCCAGATTTTTATAAATGTTTTCAGTCTGTACTCTATGCTGAGGATTTCAAAATCTATTTTGAAACTTAAAAGCTGAAAGTTGATGCTTTTGTTGTTATACTTCTGACACCTTACTGCCATAGCTGACATCTAAGACATGGATGAACATGACATGGCAAAAAGAAAACCCAAGAAAGAACAAATAAGAAATAGTCTAAGCTCACCCTGTTAGGTAAACAACATGCTCATGCACTTCTTGAAGATGGAGTACTACAGAATATGTTAACACAACTTGCACCTGTGCAGCTAATTACTCATAGCACCGTCTTCCACCCAGAAGGTCTGATTTCATGTGATTATAGATACTTTACAGCTCAGAGAGACTTCAGGGATTTATCAAGTCCACACTATTTTTTCTTTTCTTTTTCAGCAGAAAACTGAAGAATATAGAGGATAAGTAACTTGCACATGGTCACACATATTTAGAGGTAAACTCCACAGTAGAACCCAGGTCTCTATACTTTTACTAGTGAGCTCTTTCATAAAATAGTGCCATGGGGTCATTCAGTGCCTCACCTTCTCCTCTCATGGGTATCTTACTTGGGGAGGATTATTCTAAGGTAGAAGCAAAGTGAGCTGAGACAAAGAATAGAGTGCATGAGGAAAGGTTCTCCACATTCATGTGATGGCTTCAGTTAAAGAATGTTTAGGAAAGAGAAAGCCATTGGTTGGGATCAGTTGGAAGACACTATAAAAGGACCGTTCAGTTAAATCAATAGGAACTATGAGAATTTGGACTGCTCTGAGGGTCTAGTCAAAGGTATAGACCCTTCTCCAGACAAATGTACATTTGCACAAAATTTTACAAAAGCATTCAGGTGGTTTTCAGATTCCCTAAGATCAAATCCCTGAATACAGTTTGAGAATGCTGCTATAGAGGCACGACCCTTTTTCAAGGTAGCAGATAATGCCTGGGCAAACACTTTCCCCAGAGAATTACCCTGGGAGTTGTAGGAACAGGAGTAGAAAGAGGTTGGTCCAAGGGTCAGCTCAGAGGATTGGGAGTGGCAACGTTTGGATTTTAAATATGGAAAGAGTATGAGCTTCAATAAAAAACTGCACTCAGGAGGAGGAGTCAAGATGGCGGGAGAAGTAGCAGGCTGAGACTACTTCGGGTAGCGGGAGATCAGCTAAATAGCTTATCTAAAGATTGCAAACACCTACAAATCCAACGGGAGATTGAAGAGAAGAAGAACAGCAATTCTAGAAACAGAAAATCAACCACTTTCTGCAAGGTAGGACTGGCGGAGAAGTGAATCCAAAGCGACAGGAAGATAGACCGCGGGGGGAGCGGCGGAGCAACGGAGCAAAATCAGGACTTTTAAAAGTCTGTTCTGCTGAGGGACATTGCTCCAGAGGCTTAGCTGGGGTGAAGCCCAGGCGGGGACAGCGCGGCCTCAGGTCCCGCAGGGTCGCAGAAGGATCGGGGGTGTCTGAGTGTCGCAGAGCTTACCGGTATTAGAACGGGGAAGCCGGCTGCAGAGACAGAGCCGAGGAGTGACTCTCAGCTCGGGGTTGCCTTGAACCGGTCGCAGGCTCGGTCAGCTCGGAGCGTGGCCGGAGGCCAGGGTGACGGGAGTCATTGGGCGCTGTTCTCTGAGGGCGCACTGAGGAGTGGGGCCCCGGGCTCTCGGCTCCTCCGGGCCGGAGACCGGGAGGCCGCCATCTTCATTCCCGTCCTCCAGAACTCTACGGAAAGCGCTCAGGGAACAAAAGCTCCGGAAAGCAAACCCAAGCGGATTACTCAGCTACTCAGCGTGGCCCCGGGGAAGGGCGGTGCAACTCCAACTGGGGCAAAGACGCTTGAGAATCATTACAGCAGGCCCCTCCCCCAGAAGATCAACGGGAAACCCAGCCAGGACCAAGTTCACCTACCCATGAGTGCTGTTTCAATACCAAGGAGAGCGGCAGAATTCCAGAGGAGAAGAAAGCAAAGCACGGAACTCATGGCTTTCTCCCCATGATTCTTTAGCCTTGCAGTTAATTTAATTTTTTTTTTCTTTTTCAATTTTTTTTTCTTTTTCTCTTCTTCTGCTAAATTTTTTTTAACTTTTACCGTTTTCTTTTTTAACGTTTTTTTAAATAGTTTATCTAATATATATATATTTTTTCCTCTTTTTATATTTTTTCTTTATCGGCTTTCTTTTTTTAAATAGTTTTTTTTTTTTCTTTTTGAACCCATTTTTATCCCCTTTCTCCCCCCTCACGATTTGGGATCTCTTCTGATTTGGCTAAAGCATATTTTCCTGGGGTTGTTGCCACCCTTTTAGTATTTTATTTGCTCCTTCATAAACTCTTAACTGGACAAAATGACAAGGCGGAAAAATTCACAACAAAAAAAAAGAACAAGAGGCAGTACCAAAGGCTAGGGACCTAATCAATACAGACATTGGTAATATGTCAGATATAGAGTTCAGAATGACGATTCTCAAGGTTCTAGCCGGGCTTGAAAAAGGCATGGAAGATATTAAAGCAACCCTCTCGGGAGATATAAAAGCCCTTTCTGGAGAAATAAAAGAACTAAAATCTAACCAAGTTGAAATAAAAAAAAGCTATTAATGAGGTGCAATCAAAAATGGAGGCTCTCACTGCTAGGATAAATGAGGCAGAAGAAAGAATTAGCGATATAGAAGACCAAATGACAGAGAATAAAGAAGCTGAGCAGGGGCGCCTGGGTGGCTCAGTGGGTTAAGCCGCTGCCTTCGGCTCAGGTCATGATCTCAGGGTCCTGGGATCGAGTCCCACATCGGGCTCTCTGCTCAGCAAGAAGCCTGCTTCCCTCTCTCTCTCTCTCTGCCTGCCTCTCCGTCTACTTGTGATCTCTCTCTGTCAAATAAATAAATAAAATCTTTAAAAAAAAAAAAAAAAGAAGCTGAGCAAAAGAGGGACAAACAGCTACTGGACCACGAGGGGAGAATTCGAGAGATAAGTGACACCATAAGACGAAACAACATTAGAATAATTGGGATTCCAGAAGAAGAGGAAACAGAGAGGGGAGCAGAAGGTATGTTGGAGAGAATTATTGGAGAGAATTTCCCCAATATGGCAAAGGGAACAAGCATCAAAATCCAGGAGGTTCAGAGAACCCCCCTCAAAATCAATAAGAATAGGTCCACACCCCGTCACCTAATAGTAAAATTTACAAGTCTTAGTGACAAAGAAAAGATCCTGAGAGCAGCCTGGGAAAAGAAGTCTGTAACGTACAATGGTAAAAATATTAGATTGGCAGCAGACTTATCCACAGAGACCTGGCAGGCCAGAAAGAGCTGGCATGATATATTCAGAGTACTAAATGAGAAAAACATGCAGCCAAGAATACTATATCCAGCTAGGCTATCATTGAAAATAGAAGGAGAGATTAAAAGCTTCCAGGACAAACAAAAACTGAAAGAATTTGCAAATACCAAACCAGCTCTACAGGAAATATTGAAAGGGGTCCTCTAAGCAAAGAGAGACCCTAAAAGTAGTAGATCAGAAAGAAACAGAGACAATATACAATAACAGTCACCTTACAGGCAATACAATGGCACTAAATTCATATCTCTCAATACTTACCCTGAATGTTAATGGGCTAAATGCCCCAATCAAAAGACACTGGGTATCAGAATGGATAAAAAACCAAAACCCATCTATATGTTGCCTACAAGAAACTCATCTTAAACCCGAAGACACCTCCAGGTTTAAAGTGAGGGGGTGGAAAAGAATTTACCATGCTAATGGACATCAGAAGAAAGCAGGGGTGGCAATCCTTATATCAGATCAATTAGATTTTAAGCCAAAGACTATAATAAGAGATGAGGAAGGACACTATCTCATACTCAAAGGAACAGTCCAACAAGAAGATCTAACAATTTTAAGTATCTATGCCCCTAACGTGGGAGCAGCCAACTATATAAACCAATTAATAACAAAATCAAAGAAACACATCGACAAGAATACAATAATAGTAGGGGATTTTAACACTCCCCTAACTGAAATGGACAGATCATCCAAGCAAAAGATCAACAAGGAAATCAGGGCCTTAAATGACACACTGGACCAGATGGACATCACAGATCTATTCAGAACATTTCATCCCAAAGCAACAGAATACACATTCTTCTCTAGTGCACATGGAACATTCTCCAGAATAGATCACATTCTTGGTCCTAAATCAAGTCTCAACCGGTATCAAAAGATTGGGATCATTCCCTGCATATTCTCAGACCACAATATTCTAAAGCTAGAACTCAATAACAAGAGGAAATTTGGAAAGAACCCAAATACATGGAGACTAAACAGCATCCTTCTAAAGAATGAATGGGTCAACCAGGAAATTAAAGAAGAATTGAAAAAATTCATGGAAACAAATGATAATGAAAACACAATGGTTCAGAATCTGTGGGACACAACAAAGGCAGTCCTGAGAGGAAAATATATAGCGGTACAAGGCTTTCTCAAGAAACAAGAAAGGTCTCAGGTACACAACCTAACCCTACACCTAAAGGAGCTGGAGAAAGAACAAGAAAGAAACCCTAAACCCAGCAGGAGAAGAGAAATCATAAAGATCAGAGCAGAAATCAATGAAATAGAAACCAAAAAAACAATAGAACAAATCAACGAAACTAGGAGCTCGTTCTTTGAAAGAATTAATAAGATTGATAAACCCCTGGCCAGACTTATCAAAAAGAAAAGAGAAAGGACCCAAATAAATAAAATCATGAATGAAAGAGGAGAGATCACAACGAACACCAAAGAAATACAGACAATTATAAGAACATACTATGAGCAACTCTACGCCAACAAATTTGACAATCTGGAAGAAATGGATGCATTCCTAGAGACATATAAACTACCACAACTGAACCAGGAAGAAATAGAAAGCCTGAACAGACCCATAACCAGTAAGGAGATTGAAACAGTCATCAAAAATCTCCAAACAAACAAAAGCCCAGGGCCAGACGGCTTCCCGGGGGAATTCTACCAAACATTTAAAGAAGAACTAATTCCTATTCTCCTGAAACTGTTCCAAAAAATAGAAATAGAAGGAAAACTTCCAAACTCATTTTATGAGGCCAGCATCACCTTGATCCCAAAACCAGACAAGGATCCCAACAAAAAAGAGAACTACAGACCAATATCCTTGATGAACACAGATGCAAAAATTCTCACCAAAATACTAGCCAATAGGATTCAACAGTACATTAAAAGGATTATTCACCACGACCAAGTGGGATTTATTCCAGGGCTGCAGGGCTGGTTCAACATCCGCAAATCAATCAATGTGATACAACACATTAATAAAAGAAAGAACAAGAACCATATGATACTCTCCATAGATGCTGAAAAAGCATTTGACAAAGTACAGCATCCCTTCCTGATCAAAACTCTTCAAAGTGTAGGGATAGACGGTACATACCTCAATATTATCAAAGCCATCTATGAAAAACCCACCGCAAATATCATTCTCAATGGAGAAAACCTGAATGCTTTTCCGCTAAGGTCAGGAACACAGCAGGGATGTCCATTATCACCACTGCTATTCAACATAGTACTAGAAGTCCTAGCCTCAGCAATCAGACAACAAAAGGAAATTAAAGGCATCCAAATCGGCAAAGAAGAAGTCAAACTATCACTCTTTGCAGATGATATGATACTATATGTGGAAAACCCAAAAGACTCCACTCCAAAACTGCTAGAACTTGTACAGGAATTCAGTAAAGTGTCAGGATATAAAATCAATGCACAGAAATCAGTTGCATTTCTCTACACCAACAACAAGACAGAAGAAAGAGAAATTAAGGAGTCCATCCCATTTACAATTGCACCCAAAACTATAAGATACCTAGGAATAAACCTAACCAAAGAGACTAAGAATCTATACTCAGAAAACTATAAAGTACTCATGAAAGAAATTGAGGAAGACACAAAGAAATGGAAAAATGTTCCATGCTCCTGGATTGGAAGAATAAATATTGTGAAAATGTCTATGCTACCTAAAGCAATCTACACATTTAATGCAATTCCTATCAAAGTACCATCCATTTTTTTCAAAGAAATGGAACAAATAATCCTAAAATTCATGTGGAACCAGAAAAGACCTCGAATAGCCAAAGGAATATTGAAAAAGAAAGCAAAGTTGGTGGCATCACAATTCCGGACTTCAAGCTCTATTACAAAGCTGTCATCATCAAGATAGCATGGTACTGGCACAAAAACAGACACATAGATCAATGGAACAGAATAGAGAGCCCAGAAATGGACCCTCAACTCTATGGTCAACTCATCTTCGACAAAGCAGGAAAGAATGTCCAATGGAAAAAAGACAGCCTCTTCAATAAATGGTGTTGGGAAAATTGGACAGTCACATGCAGAAAAATGAAATTGGATCATTTCCTTACACCACACACGAAAATAGACTCAAAATGGATGAAGGATCTCAATGTGAGAAAGGAATCCATCAAAATCCTCGAGGAGAACACAGGCAGCAACCTCTTCGACCTCAGCCACAGCAACATCTTCCTAGGAACATCACCAAAGGCAAGGGAAGCAAGGGCAAAAATGAACTTTTGGGATTTCATCAAGATCAAAAGCTTTTGCACAGCAAAGGAAACAGTTAATAAAACCAAAAGACAACTGACAGAATGGGAGAAGATATTTGCAAATGATATATCAGATAAAGGGCTAGTGTCCAAAATCTATAAAGAACTTAGCAAACTCAACACCCAAAGAACAAATAATCCAATCAAGAAATGGGCAGACGACATGAACAGACATTTCTGCAAAGAAGACATCCAGATGGCCAGCAGACACATGAAAAAGTGCTCCATATCACTTGGCATCAGGGAAATACAAATCAAAACCACCATGAGATATCACCTCACACCAGTCAGAATGGCTAAAACTAACAAGTCAGGAAATGACAGATGCTGGCGAGGATGCGGAGAAAGGGGAACCCTCCTACACTGTTGGTGGGAATGTAAGCTGGTGCAACCACTCTGGAAAACAGCATGGAGGTTCCTCAAAATGTTGAAAATAGAACTACCCTATGACCCTGCAATTGCACTGCTGTGTATTTACCCTAAAGATACAAACGTAGTGATCCGAAGGGGCACGTGCACCCGAATGTTTATAGCAGCAATGTCTACAATAGCCAAACTATGGAAAGAACCTAGTGTCCATCTACAGACGAATGGATAAAGAAGATGTGGTATATATACACAATGGAATACTATGCAGCCATCAAAAGAAATGAAATCTTGCCATTTGCGACGACGTGGATGGAACTAGAGGGTATCATGCTTAGCGAAATAAGTCAATCGGAGAAAGACAACTATCATATGATCTCCCTGATATGAGGGAGAGGAGATGCAACATGGGGGATTGAGGGGTTAGGAGAAGAGTAAATGAAACAAGATGGGATTGGGAGGGAGACAAACCATAAGTGACTCTTAATCTCACAAAACAAACTGAGGGTTGATGGGGGGAGGGGGTTGGGAGAGGGGGGTGGGGTTATGGATATTGGGGAGTGTATGTGCTATGGTGAGTGCTGTGAAGTGTGTAAACCTGGCGATTCGCAGACCTGTACCCCTGGGGATAAAAATATATGTTTATAAAGCTGTAAAAAAAAAAAAAAAGAAAAAGAAAAAAGAAAGGATGAATACCCAAGTTTTGTAGCAACATGGATGGGACTGGAAGAGATGATGCTGAGTGAAATAAGTCAAGCAGACAGAGTCAATTATCATATGGTTTCACTTATTTGTGGAGCATAACAAATAGCATGGAGGACAAGGGGAGATGGAGAGGAGAAGGGAGTTGAGGGAAATTGGAAGGGGAGGTGAACCATGAGAGACTATGGACTCTGAAAAACGATCTGAGAATTTTGAAGGTGTGGGGGGTGGGAGGTTGGGGGCACCAGGTGGTGGGTATGGTAGAGGGCACGGATTGCATGGAGCACTGGGTGTGGTGCAAAAATAATGAATACTGTTATGCTGAAAAAATAAAAAATTAATTAGAAAAAAAAAAAGAAAACTGCACTCACCTCTCAAAGTCACCTTGGAGGGCGGGGAGAGCTAATCAGACTGTTGAGAGCAAGGCTAAGGAGGGCTGAAATAGAGAGATGGCTGTGCAATTGAACAAAGACAATCTTGTTGGCTCCTGGGTTCTATATGAGCTAATAAGCCACTTGGGAAGGTGTGCTTTGGGGAGAAGAGAGCTGTAATTCTTTTAACTTGGCAGAAAAGAAAGAGAAACTGCTGATTTCCAAATTCTCTGGTCCGTGGAGACTTTACCCCGTAGCAGCAACAACAATAAAAACACTTAATTAAGAAGCTGGATCCTGGAATTTATATTTCTAATTACTTTGAATCTGATTCCCTTAGCAGAGGGGGAAAGGAGCTTAGGGTGGGGGTTAGGGGGCAATCTCATTCACTATGTAATCAGTAAATATTTATTCAACACCCTTGACCTAACAAACACTATGCTTTATGTTGGGAATAAATGGTAAAATGATGGACACAGTCCTTGAACTTACGAAGTCTAAGTTCTAGCAAGAGATGTTGATGTGTGAACTGACCATTAGTGTGATACAGGGAGTGGAAACTCCATGTGGAGGCATTCCTGACCAAGTTTGTAGAGATGCTTCCTGGAGGAAATGGAGACTTGCAGGATGGGTTGCAGTTGGCCAGCAGAGGAGGGAAAACCAGAGTATTCCAGGTGGAGATGAGTATCCATGTGGCAGTGCTGGGGTTTCAGAGAAACCGAGTGAAGGTGAGTGAGGGAGAAAGTTGAATGGGATGAGATAGTAATCATAGACAGGTCCCAGACCACAGGATGAGGCTTTGTAGGATATTCTAAGAGGGTAGAACTTAAACCCAAGAACAATGAAGACTTTGAGGGATTATGGGGAAGGGAAAACCCAATGCACTATTCAGCTTTGGATGACAGCCCCAGAGAGGTCCAGTTAGATGCCTCATGTTAATATGCTATTTGCCAAACTTTCATGCCTTTTAGACTCTTAGGGACAGAAGAAACCAGAAGTACTCTTGCTCCATGTACCGTTCAGATCCCCACACAGGTGCATGTTAGCTTTTGGCTTTGGGTGTGGATTATAGAAATGAACCAACACTTGCACAGTTTTGTTGCCCATCTTTTTCTATGCATCCAAGTGTTATTCATCTGATGCAACTGAGATGGTGCCAATGCTTGCAGGTTCTTCAGGGACAAAGCTTACATCTCACCCCATGGAAGATAGGGAGACATGGAAGATGTAATTGTGGGCTCTTTTTTTTTCTGTCTCATTCATTAACCAACTCCCACCACCCATCTCCATGAGAAGACTCATCTGATCGGTGAGATAGAGAAGAGGCTCTGAACACATGTGGCTCAAACTCTTCTTAGTCTTCTCTATTTACTGCTACCTCCTGTCAGAATCCCACTGTTCTGCTCATGCATATGGAGCTTACTCAGCTGTGTTCTGCCTCTGCAGTGGGGAGACCTGTGCTTTAGACTAGATTCTGTTTACAGGAGGCACACTAAGTCTCATAACTTGCTGTTGGTCAAGTTGCATTTTCAAATTCAGCTATCCTAATACTAATATACCAATAAAACTTATATACTAAGTTTCCATCTTTCTGATTCCTGTTTCTACCTCTCACTTGGTTTTGAACTTAGGAAGGGAAGAAAAAAACGTTATCACATAAACCCTGAAAACCTTATGAGTGATACAATTGGTCACTCTTCCTTACCTACATTTGGACTAATATTTTTTCCATCTTGTCTTTGCTAAAGTCTGGTTATAGTAGAAGACTCATACTTACTGATCCAATTCATTTATTAACCCATGAGAGGGCAGTGTGCATAGTGGGAAGAGCCTAGATAGGGAAGATCTTCAAGACTCCTTCCCCTTCCACACTAATTAACTACCACTTAAATTCCATTCCTTCTCCCAGGAGAGAAATGAAAATTGGGTAGCTTAGAAATAGAAGCTTGATGCTGTGGCTTTATGCCATTATCCACAGCATTTAAGAGTGATGGACAGATTGGATAATGGTAGGAGATTGGGGGAGAAAGCTAGAGAGCTTTCTTATCCTCCCATGTCATCTAGTGTCTAGGAAACTCACTTTAGGATATTCACCTCATTTCTGGCTCCATCTTATTTGTCTAGCCTTATTTCCCCTTTCTTTTATTTTCATAGTTGTTTTAAATTTATTTTATCTTTTGCAAAGCAAACAGTCAAAAAAAGAGGCAACCTACAGAATGGGAGAGATATTTGCAAATGATACTACAGAAAAAGGGCTGATATCCAAGATTTATAAAGAATTCCTCAAACTTGGGCGCCTGGGTGGCTCAGTTGGTTGAGCAACTGCCTTCGGCTCAGGTCATGATCCTGGAGTCTCGGGATCGAGTCCCGCATCGGGCTCCCTGCTCGGTGGGGAGTCAGTCTGCTTCTCCTGCTGACCTCTCTACTCTCATGCTCTCTCTCTCTCAAATAAATAAATAAAATCTTAAAAAAAAAAAGAATTCCTCAAACTCAATGCTCAAAAACAGATAATCACATCAAAAAATGGGCAGAAGACATGAAGAGAGACTTCTCCAAAGAAGACATACAAATGGCTAACAGACACATGAAAAAATATTCATCATCATTAGCCATTAGGGAGATTCAAATCAAAACCACATTGAGATACTACTACCTTACACCAATTAGAATGGCTAAAATTAATAAGACAGTAAACAAGTCTTGGAGAGGATGTGGAGAAAGGGCAACCCTTTTTACACTGTTGGTGGGAATACAAGTTGGTACAGCCACTTTGGAAAACAGTGTGGAGATTCCTTAAGAAAGTAAAAATAGAGCTACCCTATGACCCTGCAATTGCACTACTGGGTATTTACCTCAAAGATACGGGTGCAGTGAAAAGAAGGGCCCTCTGTACCCCAACGTTCATAGCAGCAATGCCCACAATCGCCAAACTGTGGAAAGAGCCAAGATGCCCTTCAAAAGACAAATGGATAAAGAAGATGTGGTCCATATATACAATGGAATATTATGCCTCCATCAGAAAGGATGAATACCCAACTTTTGTATCAACATGGATGGGACTGGAGATTATGATGAGTGAAATAAGTGAAGCAGAGAGAGTCAATTATCATATGGTTTCACTTGTGGAGCATAAGGAATAATACAGAGGGCATTGGGAGATGGAGAGGAGAAGTGAATTGGGGGAAATTGGAGGGGGAGATGAACCATGAGAGGCTGTGGACTCTGAGAAACAAATTGAGGGTTTTGGATAGGAGGGGGGCAGGGGGATAGGTAAGCCTGGTGGTGGGTATGAAGGAGGGGATGTATTGCATGGAGCACTGGGTGTCTGGGTGTGGTGCATAAACAATGAAAAAATAAAATAAAATTAAAAAAATTCATTTTATCTTATTTCACTGTATGCATTTGTATAATTTTTGAATCATTTTGGCAACAAGGTAAGGGAAAGATAAACAATCTACTCTCCAAATATTCACTTCCATTCAGATATGCTTGGCTTTGCAATCTGCTTTGACACAGAGAGTTGTTTATAATTTAGAAACACTCAGGATTATGGAATCCATGGACACACAGCAAAGCCCAATATAAATGATTTTTTAAAATTATTTATATCATTGCCATCCTCTATTAATGCTTACTTTTCAGATGTTTTACTTTTAATTTATATTTAAATTAATTCAATAATATTAACAGATAATGTGTCTCTGGAACACATCCAGAGATCAGCCTCCACTGATCATTGAGTCTCAAGTTTCAGCCTAATTAGTATTCTATTGCTAAATGTCTTTGGGCAAAGTATAAACACTCACTGTTAATTGGTTCAGTGCTTGACTAAAGTGTTTCTCTAGATTTTCTAGCTTCAGAGCATTGTGGTCTGAAAATATGCAGGGAATGATCCCAATCTTTTGATACCGGTTGAGACCTGATTTAGGACCCAGGATATGATCTATTCTGGAGAATGTTCCATGTGCACTAGAGAAGAATGTGTATTCTGTTGCTTTGGGATGAAATGTTCTGAATATATCTGTGATGTCCATCTGGTCCAGTGTGTCATTTAAGGCCTTGATTTCCTTGTTGACCTTTTGCTTGGATGATCTGTCCATTTCAGTGAGGGGAGTGTTAAAGTCCCCTACTATTATTGTATTATTGTCGATGTGTTTCTTTGATTTTGTTATTAATTGGTTTATATAGTTGTCTGCTCCCACGTTAGGGGCATAGATATTTAAAATTGTTAGATCTTCTTGTTGGACAGATCCTTTGAGTATGAGATAGTGTCCTTCCTCATCTCTTATTATAGTCTTTGGCTTAAAATCTAATTGATCTGATATAAGGATTGCCACTCCTGCTTTCTTCTGATGTCCATTAGCATGGTAAATTGTTTTCCACCCCCTCACTTTAAATCTGGAGGTGTCCTCGGGTTTAAGATGAGTTTCTTGTAGGCAACATATAGATGGGTTTTGTTTTTTTATCCACTCTGATACCCTGTGTCTTTTGATTGGGGCATTTAGCCCATTAACATTCAGGGTAACTATTGAGAGATATGAATTTAGTGCCATTGTATTGCCTGTAAGGTGACTGTTATTGTATATTGTCTCCGTTCCTTTCTTTTTTTTTTTTTAAGATTTTATTTATTTATTTGACAGAGAGAAATCACAAGTAAGCAGAGAGGCAGGCAGAGAGAGAGGAGGAAGCAGGCTCCCTGCTGAGCAGAAAGCCCAATGTGGGGCTCGAACCCAGGACCTGGGATCATGACCTGAGCCGAAGGCAGCGGCTTAACCCACTGAGCCACGCAGGCGCCCCGACCCGTTCCTTTCTGATCTACTACTTTTAGGGTCTCTCTTTGCTTAGAGGACCCCTTTCAATATTTCCTGTAGAGCTGGTTTGGTGTTTGCAAATTCTTTCAGTTTTTGTTTGTCCTGGAAGCTTTTAATCTCTCCTTCTATAGTGTTTCTCTAGATTTTAAAGAATAATGTTGGGTAATCATATTTCGGTTGTGGGAGGTATGGGTGTGGAACAACAGGTCCTTCTGAGCATTTGATTGCTGCCAATACCACTTACCAAAGTAGGCTGAGAAAGAATTATGAAATTATGATGGCGGTGACAGCTTAGATTTCTACAGTTCTTCAAAGGCATCATCTGAGCCACATTTAAGTCATCCAGACCTACAGTGGTATCTTTTTGAAGCTTATCTGTACATGTTCTAACAGGTATTTTGTGACTTTGCCTTCAACAAGCTTTTCTTTTGTGACTACTGTGTAAGTTACTAACCATGTCTTTTCTCAGCATTCTGATTCTGGTTCTGATTTCTTCAGAAAGTTTTATAAGGTAGGAAATTCATAAGCTGACCCTATTGTCTGATATTTCAGTTTACTCCTTCTCTAGTCCACTGACCCCATCTTATATATGATTGCCTCTTTTAGTGCCAAATTCATAGCCTCAAGGCTACAAATATTTCAGTAAACTTAATTTTTAATGTCCTGAGTATATTTTCCTTACAGTCCAGAACACACCAGAACATGGATTATTTAAGTATTCTACTCCTCGGTCATTCCCATGTTTCCGTCTCTATTCTTGTTCACTTTTCTACAACTGCCTGTAAGTGTGTGTGTGTGTGTGTGTGTGTGTGTGTGTGTGTGTGTGTGTGTGTGTGGTGTATGCATATTCACATGCATCTGCTGAGTTGGCAGATTGGCGGGTCCAGTGTATATCAGGAAGAAGAAGAAAATACCACTTGGTAATAACAGATTCGGTAGGAAAACTTTCTCTTCTTTAAAAGTAAAAAGGAGGAGTTGTGACCCATATTAAAGGAGTACACAAGGAATACTGTTATGCTGAAAAAAAAAAAAAAGAGTACACATGGAATTATCATCCCAGCTGTAAATAAAAATACCCCACCGTGGTTAGGAAAGGAGTCTCACAGCCATGGGCCTCCAAAAGAAACAACCCAATGGTATCAGATGCCCTTTTCCTTCAAAGACAACTGTCCAGAGGCCACAGAAACTGAAGCAGTGACTTTCCTGTCAGACTGTTACCCAAAAATAGGGAGTTTTCACCCAGAAGCAGAAGCATTCAGAAGTGATATACTCTATGACCTTTCCTACTTCCTTTCAGCCAATGTTATATGGGGTCATTCCTGAAATCACTCCAAGCATGACTGCCGATCACAATTAGATCTCCTCCTACCTTCAGTTCCTACAATCCCACAGGGATGTGATGATGTTGACATCCAGTTGTCCATGCCTTGGGAACATCAGGTGTGGAAATTGTCCTCTGGCCCTCCATACCCAACCTTACCACAATACCAGTTCCCATGAGTCATGGAATTCTATAGGCAGCTGGTTTTCTCTTGCAATTTAATTCAAAACAATTATGATTGCCTGCTCTGCTCAAAACTATTATGACCATAGTTCTGAGAACTATTCTAGATTCTAGAGAGACCATATGAAGAGGAGAGTCTCTTTCCTGCAAGAAGGTTATTCATTTGTTCATTTGTTCATTCATTCATTCATTCATTCATTTATTCAGTACAAATATTTTGTCTACTTACCAAGCACTAGTCAGTGTTTTAAGTGCTGAAAAACACAGCAGTACACAAAACTGAAAAATTTGATGTCCTCATGGAGTTTACATTCCAGTGAGGAAAGAGAGACAATAAACAATAAGTAAGTAGAATGTGTCAGGTTGTAATAGTCTTTTTGATGTGTGGACCTAGATAGACTATATAGTCCCAAATTCATCCAATCAAACACTAATGTGGATGCTGTCCTGAACATATTTTGTAGATATAATTAAAGTCCATAATCTGTTGACTTTAAGAGAGATTATCTCTAGGGTAATTCTAGAGTGGGCCGGATTCAATCAGCTGAAATGCCTTAAGAGGAGAGCTGAGGCCCCTTTGAAAGAAAAGAAATCAATTTGTGGACTGTGGCTTCAGCTCACATCCTTCTTGTCTGCCTATCCTATGGATATTGGACTTTTTCAGGCAGCCCCAAGATTGCACAAGCCAATTCCTTGCAGTAAACCTCTTCATATTATCTGCTACTGCATCTGCTTCTCTGGTTGAAACCTGACTGAAACAACTCTGTGAAGAAAAATAAAGCAATTTGAAAGGGGGATGAGCCTGGCTGGGGGCATGGATATATAAATAATTAAAGTGGAATTTATACTTACTATCATAGGATTGTGGACAAAGAGCTAGGGTAGTATAGTGGAAGTAGTGATTATTTTACTAGTACAGAAAATCACACTTTGGAGAAAGGAATGCAGCTCAAATACTGTGGGTTAGTAAGCAGATTACTTTTTCTGAAACTTCCTCAATTTCTCAATGTCTAAAATAATAATTCCAACTTCATATGATTATTATGCTAATAATGTAAGACGACCATATATAAAGTACCTAGCACCATACCTGGCACATAATAAATTCTATTCTCTTTGACCTTCCTTCTTTTCTTTTTTCTTTTCCTTTCTTTCCTTCCTTCCTCCCTTCCTTCCTTCCTTCCTTCCTTCCTTCCTTCCTCCCTTCCTTTCTCTCTCTCTTTCCTTCTTTCTTTCTTTCTTTTCTAAGATTTTATTTTATTTGTCAAAGAAAGAGAGACAGCAGGGTGAGAGGCAGAGGGAGAAGCAGGCTCCCCACTGAGCAAGGAGCTTGATGAAGTACTCGATCCCAGGATCTTGGGATCATGACCTGAGCCAAGAGCAGAGGCTTAACAACTGAGCCACCCAGACATCCCTCTTTGATTTATTTTTCTTAATGTCCTCCCCACTAATACCAACAGACAGGTCTGATTCATGAATTCATGGCAACTGAGAATTATCCTGACATCATATGTTTTCCTATGCACCTGTGGCCAACCCATACCTGAGGTAGACAGGTAGGAAACCTGCTTAGTGCATGCACTTAGTGGCATAATACTGTTTGATGAGTCTGAGAAGACCGTGAGCTGGGAATTACATATAGGGAGGAGACTTGGGCTTATCTGCAAAAACAGTCTATCCCATTTCCCCCTATTATCTCAGAACGCTTCCCAACTCCTTATTAAGTCTTCAGAGAAATATCTTGCACACTTAGCTGTTCTTTAATTATCTTCAAAATAATAAAGATGATACATTAATAAATGAGTTCTATTCTTCTAAGCTTCCATTAGGTTATTGAGGATGGCTTCTCATTGTCGAAGAACTTCTGACAGTTGACAGAAAGAAAAGAGATGAAGAAGAATGTTCTGTAGGATTTATTTCAAACTGTAGTTTCTGGGTAAAGGAAATTACTATCTGTCACTTTTGTACACATTTGGCAATGGTAAAAAGTATAGGAGAGCAAGACTTTGCTTGAGATAGTCCACATTATGACACACACTCCTCCTTTCTCTAGTTAACTCCACAGGAAAACATATTTTCAGGGTTGTTTTTCCCCTGAGTAAGGTGGGATAGCACCCATCCCTGTAATTCATTTGGAATAGGATGAGCTTCCACTTTCTGGGGTATATGAGATGGTGTCTTTCAAGGGTACCTAAAATAAAAAGGGGCATCTGAGGCAAAAGTTGCTCCTCCTTGTTCAACATGACCATGGAATTGTAAAGGGTTACATTCCCATACCTTCTTAAAGATAAAAAAAAAAAAGCCTTGAACAAATCTTCAGCGATTCATTCATCCAACAAATATTTTTCTTGTGCGTGTTGTGTGCTAAGCATAGGCCTAGCTGGTAGGGACACATGAGTGAACAAGTCAGGCAAGTTCCTGCTTTCATGTGGGTAACTTTTCTGGTGGGAGATCTAAATAAATTAACATTTATTGAGAGGACTTATTATATGCAAGTTTTCTGTCTAGGTGATCAAAGGTGGGACAGTGAAACAAAGGGCAACTAGTGGTGTCCCTGCAGATGACAAGAGGGCTAGAATGGGGAGTTTGGGTACAAGGGGAAATAAGGGACACTGTGGCCCAGCTGGTGGTGTCAGGAGAGGTCTGACAGATGTGATCTGAGTGCCAGCCAGACTGTGGTTCACAGGGAAAAGAGGTAGGTAAAAGCAAGTCTTTGAGAAGTTTGGATAGAATATGAAGGCAGACCTCAGTCATGGGGAAGTAAGACCCAGGTACGTGCATCAGGTCCCTAAGAGGTGGGACAGAGAATTACAACTGTAGTAGTAAATCCAGTGGCTAGTGCTTAGTAAGAGCTTAATAAAGATTTGCTGAATGAATAAAAAGGCAAAACAGAATTTATAACAAATGTGATATTCACAGCAGAACCCCTGAACCAGAACTCTGAAGTAATCTCATTAGGGTCAAGATTCCATCCAAGAATTTGGGGATACCTGTGCTCTGAAGCAGAAGTCAACTGACCCCACTGTGGAGACCAGTGAAGTTTATAGAAAGGCCAGTTTTGACTGGTGCGACGTCTGGCCTCACCTTGGTTTCAAGGTCATCATCACTGCCACCCCATCCAGATAGACCTCATCTGCTCTTCGTGCTTCCACATCATGATACAACCCTCTGTGAACTGGAGAATATTTCAAGAAGATGTGGGGGGCAAAACTAGAATCTGATAAAACCCAACTGAGCATCTGTATTAGTGTTGCGAGTTAGGTCAACTCTTCCTTACCATATGGCTGTGTCCAAGCTATCACTTTCCTGGTCTATCACTGGGTCAGGAAACACACACACACACACACACACACACACACACACATTATATCTATATTTAATTTTATCAGATTAATGTAATGCTGACTGTAGAGAGAATAGGAAGGGTATGCTGGGCTCCTGATAGCAAAGGTGATCTCTGAAGCCAGGGCACAGACTGTAACTTCTGCCATTATTGACACTGCTTCTTAGTGTGGGTAGCCACAAGTCAGTGGGAGAAGGAATAAAATGGTGACTTCTGGGGGCACCTGGGTGGCTCAGTCAGTTAAGCACCTGACTCTTCTTTTCTGCTCAGGTCACGATCTCAGGGTCGTGGGATTGAGCCTTGTGTCGGGTCCTTGCTCAGAGCAGAGTCTTCTTGAGATTCTCTTCCTCTTCCTCTGTCCCTCCCCCTGTTCATGCGCACTCTCTCTTTCCCTCCCCCTCTCTCAAATAAATAAATAAATCTTTAAAAAGGGAGGGAGAGGAAGCTCTGCACCAGATGAGAGCTGGGTAAGAGGTGCTGGTGGAGTTCCTCACTGGGCTGGAAGTTAGCAGAGGCTGGAGTAGAGGGAATAAAACCTATGGCAGTCATTAATGAAGAACTTATTTTGCATGAGCTCTGTGCTACATGCTTTACACACACTATCTCAAAGTTTCCTCACCTAGCCCTGGGAGGTACGTATTATTAGGCATGTTTTTCAGATGGAGAAACCAAAGCTTAGCAAGATCAGCTAACTTAAGAAATGTGTCTGCCAGGTGCTATGCACTCCATAAATATTTCTTCAACGTATAAAGGAATGAATAAGCCCACACAGCTGGTAAGTGGCAGATTTGACATGCGTGCTCAGGTTGACTCAACAAGAGGTAGGTCCCTTTACTGCCATTTTTCCTCAAGGATTTTGGTTTGCACACAGCAAAGGAGGTTACTGGCGTAATGTTTAATGGCTGTTTCTGAGCAGGGGAATGTCTGACTTCCTTCTTAAGTAAATCCAGCTGCCAGAATACACTGGTGGGGTTATATTACCAACAAGGAGTAGCCAGCTGCCTACTGGTTATCTACATGAAGGAATGCTGTTTTGGTATTTCCCTCTGACTGATACAGAAATTGAAACGGGGAAGGACTCCAAGTATAACATATTGTACAGAGGGCTGGGGTGCCCTCGTGGGATCACACTGAGAACCTGCCAAGAACATGCTGAAATCATTATTCCGACAGATCAGGAATACTTTCGCACCCAAGGCCAGTGGCCACGTCTGCTGGGCTCTCATTATGGTTATCCTGAGCTGGCTTCTTCCATGATGTGGGCGCACATCATTAGTCCGAGGACCACTCCCCGCTGGGAAAGGAGAGTCATTTTCCACATAACATAAACGTTAGCAAGGTTGGGAGACAAATCTCATGGGTAGAGATGTGACTTTAAAGACACTCTCCCAGGAGGTCTTTTGTAATTGAGCACTGTGATTCCAGGAATAGAAAGTGCATACCATACCCTTCAGCCCAGGGCTTAGCCCACTGCATGATCTGAGACCCGGTCAAGCCTTTCCTGCATATTGACTGACTAGGCTGTGAGGTTAAGAATTAATCTTTCAGGGAGACTCTGTTTTGAAGGCCGGACAGTGTGTCAAAATGAAGAGGTAAACTTTTCATTGGTTACCTCCATTTCCCCTAGAAAGCACATTCTATGAAAAGAGGGATTGCTTCTCCTGCTTTCAATATAATGTCGTTCTGGTTTAGAAAATCAGAAGACCTGAGGTTTAGGAGTTGTTTCTCCAGATACAGGCTCAGACAGACCTGCCTGGAAAGGAACCTTCTCTTTTCCACAGGGGATTTGGAGGACAAGGAAAATAGCCTCTTCTGGCCGAGGGGCCGTGGGAAGTCTAAATAGCCAAAGAAGAGCTCCAAGTACCTGACAGACTCTGGCCTGGGACCATCCTAGTAAGGACAAGGGGACTAAGAGAACAGGTTAGTTCTTAATTTCAAAATGTTTGTTGTTTCAAAAATGTGTCTGGTGATCTAACTTGGGCCCTGTGTGGTTCAAGGTGTATATTGACCACCAGTCTGTCCCTTATACTCACAGCTGGGGAGTGAGGATTGAAAACTCAAGGCAGAATTCTCTTTATCTCTCAGCCATTTTGTCGGAACTTTCTCTGAGACCCCAATCAAGCTTCTTGCAAAGACTGAGAAAACCATCATGCACCAGAGTCCAAATATCTGAAGTTATGATTGCTATCTGCTCTCTCCTGGGCTCTCTGGTTCATTTCACCTGTCTGCAGGGCCTTCGTATTCAAATGTCTTTCAGATCTAAATCCTAGTCCAGACTTTGAAACCTCTGTTCCTACACATACCTCTAGCACCTCAATCTTGATATGTCTGACTCATTCTCACAGCCTCTCAGTGAACAGCACCACTAGCCTAGGATTCAAGTTTGAATGAACCACACTGGACACCTTCCCCCACCTCCCTCCCACATCCAATTGTTCATTAAGGTACCATCAGGTCTTAACTCATTAATGTCTTCTAACCTAACTCCTCATGTCCAATCCCATAACTATTAGTTCAGACCCTCACCATTAAAAAAAAAAAAAAGGCCTAGATTAGTGTACTGGTTTCCTAAATGGCCACTTTCCAGTTTTTCCTCATGCCAGTCATGATGAGTTTCCAAATCTCAGCCTTTCATGTCCTTCCTCTCTTTACTGATCTGCCTCCTTACATGGCATTTGATGTCTTTCCATGGGGTTTTCATAGCACACAACTCTGGGCTTCCCATTTACTCCTTCCCAATGTGACAAGCTCTCAGATACCTCCATGGCTTTCCAATATGGTCATTTTTCTGTTGGCACAAATCCATTTGTTATTATTACTTTTTAAGATTTTATTTATTTGACAGAGAGAGAGAGAGACAGTGAGAGAGGGAATACAAGCAGGGGGAGTAGGCTTCCTGCTGAGCAGGGAGCCCAATGTGAGCCTCGATCCCAGTACCCTGGGATCATGACCTGAGCTGAAGGCAGATGCTTAATGACTGAGCCACCCAGGCACCCCGAATCCATTCATTCTTAAAGACAGGCCTCATCTATAGACTTCCTGGTTTTTATCTCCAGGTGCAAAATAAGTGTGTTCTTCTGTGGGCTCTTTTCCAACACCATAATACTTCTGACACTAAATATGTTGGGTTTCCCCCTATGCAAACCCATTCTTTGCCAATCTGGACATCAACTGGATAACCCACAGTTCAACTCAATTCTGACAGTAAGTACTTAAGTACTCAGAGTTAGTGTGGAAACCCCATTGGTTAAGGGCTCAGTATCACAAGGCTGCCCCCACCTCAGATGCCAATTTCAAGTCCCAGGCCTTCTGTACTTCTGACCAGTCAGCTATAAATCAGGAGTTCACATGACCTCCTCTTCGGGTTTGATAATTTGCTAGAACGGCTCACAGACTCAGGAGTAGTTTACTTGCTATGCCTGGTTTCTCATAAAGGATACAACTCAGGAACAGCCAGATGGAAGACATGTGTAGGGCAAGGTATGGGGGGAGGGGTACAAAGCTCCTCACCCTCTCTAAGCAGCTCCAGAAATGCTTGAATTGGTGCAGAGTGAATATGCCCCCTCTGCTGGCCAGTTTGAAAAGAGTGGCCTTTCCTTTTTAACACTTAGACTTTCTATCTTGAAAAATCCTGACCAAACAACAGTTTGAACCTTTTGATTTTGAAAATCAACCTTTGTTCCTTCCTGCCAGGATTTCTGCTTCAAAGCCAATGTTTTGACCTACTTGCTAGAGAATTTGGAATCAGAATTCTTCATAGCTCTATCAGAGTGCACCTGTGCTGAACACTCAGTGACAAAGTTTTCTCTTATAACAGCAAAGGACCTGTGTTTTGAAAAGAGATTCGTTGGATTGCCTCTCTCCACAAAATCATCTCCCACTGTGTTACTCTTTGTTAGAGAAAACAGTGCTCAAAAGGATATTGCTGAGAATAAATAGCTGGAGAAAACAGCAGCCTTCTGCCATATCCACATGTCTCACAGTGGTTTGTTTTCAGATATTTCTGGGAAGAAAGACTCTACAGTGAGTGGACTACTTAGTGGTAAGAACTAAGGGTTGGATGCTTTCCTCTGTTTCTGTCTTTTGGGAATCTGGAAACTAGTGGGGCTATTATTTCTTAATTAATTAGTTTATTTAAGAGAGAGAGCAAGCAGGGTGAGAGGGAGAGGGAAAGACTCTCAAGCAGAGGCCCCTCTGAGCATGGAGACCCATGTGGGGCTCAATTTCATGACCCTGAGATCATGACCTGAGCCGAAATCAAGAGTAGGATGCTCAACTGACTGTGCCACCCAGGCGCCCCATGGGGAAATTATTTTAAATACTAAACATCTAGAAAGTGCTTTGTTTGCAAGGTGATCATAACAACGAATGTCTTCAGGAAGGATTTGGAACTTCCTGTTATTTAAAGCCCTGCATGTGGGGCCTTGTGGCTTGACATGGAGCTAGCAGAGAAACTATTAAGTTCAAGTGGTCCTTCTTCCTGGGTCCATTCTCATCACAACTTTTCAAGGAAAGCTGAGTGTAGAGACTTTGGTTCCTCCTGTACCTCAGTGAACACCAACATTGGGAAAGGGCCCCAAGCTGAGCAGAAGAAAACGATAGCAGAGATGAAAAAAGGAAAATCCACACCCTGGTTGGATTGGTCCCATGTGATAGCCATGTGACTGAGCCAAGACAAAAAAGCAGTTGCCCTTTATTCTCTTTTTCTTCCTCCACCCCTCCCCCCACCTTTTAAAAAATGTCTATGAATTCTGTCAGAAAACAATCTTCTCGGTTTGTTGCCAGCTGCTTCCCCTTGTTTATTTTCTTCTATGGCTTCCTCCTATTTTGCTGTTTGTGCCATTTTTCCTAAATGCCACCCACCCTACTCATGCCAGGCTCCTGCTGATGCCCTCACTTACATAAGCCTGGTAATTGGTTTTAAATCTGGTCTGAAAACTCCCCTCTTCCACCAAGTGGGATGTGCACCGGCTGCCTGAAGTTGTCCAAGAGTCTGCTACAAGTGAGTGTTACCTAGTTTGAGACGACAAAATAAAAACCGCTTGGCTCAGTGCTGGATTCTGAAGGAAATAGCTGGGCTGAGTGATTCAAAGACTTTGCATTTTCTGGCCACCACTTTCATAACAAAAGAAACATTTTAGCCACCTGAATTTAGCTGACTTCAGTGAATTATTAGGAGGACTTATGGGGCTTAAGTGGCAACAAAGAGCTCATCTGTGTTTGCTCAAGTAAGAGAGAGGTTTATGCCCCTGTAGGTCCAGTTCAAGGTCATCAATTCTATGGAGCAACAGGAAATCGCACCCCTTCGAATATGGGCAAACCTGGGTACCTGAATTCAAGACAGTTACCCATCAAGGAGCGCTACTATGAGCAGACATTCTTATTGGATTGAAGAGTATTGTATTTCACATTCTTTTACTCATTAAAGCATCTCAGATCAAACTCCTTTAGTGCCCCAACAGCCACCAACACTGGAATACCTCCTTGCTTCCCAAATCCTCAGAATCTCTGACTCAAAAACATTTAGTGTGTTAATAAACTACCAATTTTAAGTGAATTTAAAAATATGAACATTTGCAAATAATAAAAGTAAAATAACATACCTAAAATTTTATCAAAAATAATTTATTTTATAATCTTCACCAAGGCATTTTTGTCCAGCTCAAGGGTATATTATCTTAAGTCCTCGGTCTTCCTCACGTTCTCATGTGAGTCTTATGGGCCGATTTCTCACTGGAGGGGTCAGAGCGTCCTCAGATTATGAATTGGTAAGGATAATTGCTCTTCAAAGCTGGAAACTGGAATGATTCGACCTGGGGAGTAGCAATGGATTCAGAATACACTGTGTTTGCCCTGGAAGGTACCACCACCTGTTTCAGCATTTAGATGTGGTGTTTAAAAGGTCTAGGCAAGCAATTGACTACGTTTTCCGAAGGTTGAAGAAATCCTCAGACCCTGGGAAAGTTACTGGATGATCAAGTCCTTGGCCTCATGGTCAGCCCTCTTAAGAAATCCCAACTATTTACCTTCAGTAGAAGCCTGACACCTTGGTTCTGAAACATAGATTTAGATAGTTCGTGATACTTAGTATGTTACCAAGATATGTTATTTCCATGGGTAAATCCCTTGAAATTAGCATTTGTCTTCACTAGTGTTGTGGCCATGAGGCTATATTTTTATCTCATTTCTCATTTAAAAAATATGTCTGAGTATTTCTTTTCTCAACATTAGATTTTTTTTTAAAGATTTTATTTATTTATTTGATAGAGATCACAAGTAGGCAGAGAGGCAGGCAGTGAGAGAGGAGGAAGCAGGCTCCCCGCCAAGCAGAAAGCCCGATGTGGGGCTTGATCCCAGGACCCTGAGACCATGACCCAAGCTGAAGGCAGAGGCTTTAACCCACTGAGCCACCCAGGTGCCCCAACATTAGAATATTAAAGTGTGGAAAGGCAATGTTTATATCTGGCAGTCATTTCTTTGAATAGTGCTCTCAAAATGAGTACATTCAGTGCCTGAAAGTTAATAGTATTGAATAGTCTCACCATTTCCATCAACACTAAGTGAAGATCAGGAGATTTATTTTTGGCCAGCGATTATTATCTGTGAATGCACAATGTGCAGGCAGTCATTCAGGAGTCACTTCTCTTCTTCAAGAAGCTACATCATTTCGTATAGACATATATATATATAAATCACATAAAACAAGAGTCAATTAAGGGTGCCTGGGTTGCTCAGTTGGGTCCTGGGATCAAGTCCCGCATCAGTCTCCCTGCTCAGTGCAGAGTCTCCTTCTCCCTCCACCTCTCCCCTCAACTCCTGCATGTGCTCTCTTTCTCTCTCTCTCTCTCTCGGGCAAAAATAAAATAAATACTTTTTAAAAGTCAATTAAGTGAAATTAATTCTAATTCTATAGCTTGGGTTTTTGATGATTAAAAATACAGAAATCGGGGCACCTGGGTGGCTCAGTGGGTTAAGCCTCCCCCTTCGGCTCAGGTCATGATCCCAGAATCCTGGGATCGAGCCCCACATGGGGCTCTCTGCTCAGCGGGGAGCCTGCTTCCCCCTCTCTCTCTGTCTTCTGCTCTACCTACTTGTGATCTCTCTCTCTGTCAAACAGATAAATAAAATCTTTAAAAAAATTAAATAAATGGGACGCCTGGGTGGCTCAGTTGGTTAAGCAGCTGCCTTCAGCTCGGGTCATGATCCCAGCGTCCTGGGATCGAGTCCCGCAAAGGGATCCTTGCTTGGCAGGGAGCCTGCTTCTCCCTCTGCCTCTGCCTGCCACTCTGTCTACCTGTGCTCACTCTCGCTCCTCTCTCTCTGACAAATAAATAAATAAAATCTTAAAAAAAATTAAATAAAAATACAGAAATCTGTCAGGCACTTCTTTACATGAGAACCCTATAATAATGCTAAGTGTTGACTGATAATGATCACATCTGTGTTTTTATATACTTCTAATAGATGCCAGGAATTGTTTTTCTACAATGTATGACATGGATATTAGGTAACATGTAATAGAGTCATTTGCAAAAGTAATTTTTAATAATTCATTCTGATGAACATAATAAATGCTACTATCTTTGTGACTGGCTTTATACATTCCTTACTGATAGTGTCAGCTCTATTATTTTAGCTATGAGGTGTGCAACCATGAAACATGTATCTTTAGTTTTATTCTTTCATGACTTTAGTAAGTTAATCAGTTTTGAAATGGAGAGCATTTGTTTTTGCATTTTTTATTGGAAAAACTCCACTGATTTTGTAGAGAACTTGTTGTTCTTTCTGAAAAATGTAATAAAAACTTTGATGCTTTCATGTCTGCCATTTGAGACTCATGATTAAAAATGCAAATGGGACAAACAGATCACTAAAATTAAATGTCTGCAAATGCATTGTCATTTTTCCTGCTTGTAAGTTTCTTGTTTGAATGCTTGCCTAAATTATCACCCTCATAGCTTAATTTGATTAACAGCTTCATTCTTCTATTTACCAAATCTTATTCACTAGTTTATTTTATAAAACAATTCTGAATTATAGTATTTGTTTGTTTTTTAAGATTTTATTTATTTATTTATTTGTCAAGGAGAGAGAGCGCACGCACAAGCAGGCAGAGTGGCAGGCAGAGGCAGAGAGAGAAGTAGGCTCCCAGCTGAGCAAGGAGCCCGATGTGGGACTCGATTCCAGGACCCTAGGATCATGACCTGAGCCAAAGTCAGCAGCTTAACCAACTGAGCCACCCAGGCGTGGGTCTCTGAATTATAGTATTTGTTACTTTCCTCACTATCATTTAACTTCATTTAAATCATTAATCCATTTGTGTGTGTGTGAATTCAGAATATAACCACATAACAGTGATGTTAAAAAAAAAAAACCCACTCAAATGGTATGTGTCCACCCAAAGACTTATACATGAATGTTCGCAGCAGTTTTATTTGAAATACCCACTGAAAATAATCCAACTGTCCATCAGTGGGTTAACAGATAAGCAAATGTAGCTGCAATGAAATACTACTTAGCAACAAAAAGGCATGAATTATTAATACACACAACCTGGACGAATCATTATGCTGAGCAAAAGAAGATAAACAACAAAAAAAGAATACATACTGTATGATTCCGTCTGTGTGGAATTCTAGAAAATGTAAAGTAACATATAGTGACAGAAAATAGGTCAGTAGTTGCCAGAAGGAGAGATGGACTGCAAAAGGGCAGGGGGAAATTTTTAGATGTGATTAAAGTAAGATTTTTTTTTTATTGGAGTATAGTTGACACACAATGTTACCTTAAATTTAGGTGTACAACTTAGTGATTGGGCAAGTTTATATATTATGCTATGTTCACCACAAGTATAGCTGCTGTCCTCTTATATCACTATTACAGTATCGTTGACTCTACTCCTTATGTTGGGCCTTTTAATTGTGTGGTTTATTTATTCCATATCTGGAAGCTTTTATCTTCCTCTCGCCTTCAGCCATTTGCCCATCCTCCTTCCTCACCCATCTGGCAACTGTCAGTTTGTTCTCTGTATTAATAGGTCTGATTCTGCGTTTCCCTTACTCATTTTTTAATTTTTTGTTTTTTCAGATTCCACGTACGAGTGGAGTCATATGGCATTTGTATTTCTTAGTCTGACTTATTTCACTTAGCATAATACCCTCTAGGTCTAGCCATGTTGTCTCAAATGGCACAATCTCATCCATTTTTATGGCTGTGCAATACCCAATTTTCCTCATCCATTTGTCTACTGATGGAAACTTAGGTTGCTTCCAAATCATGGCTTGTAAATAATGTTGCAGTAAACACAGAGGAGCATATAGGTTTTTGAGTAGTGTTTTGTTTTCTTTGGAAAAATACCCAATAGGAGAATTATTGGTGTTTCTATTTTTATTTTTTTTTGAGAAGCCTCCATACTGTTTTCCACAGCAGCTATACCAATTTACGTCCCCACCAACAGTGCATGAAGGTTCCTTTTTCTCCACATTCTCACCAATACTTGTTATTTCTCATCATTTTGATTTTAGCCATTCTACCTGGAGTTAAGATGATTATCTCATTGTGGTTTTGATTTGCATTTCCCTGATGAGGACTGATGTTGAGCATCTTTTCATGTGTCCATCCATGGGTCATCTGTATGTCTTCTTTGGAAAAAAATGTCTATTTGATTCCTCTTACCATTTTTTTAAATTGGATTGCTTGTTTTTGGTATTGCATTGTACAAGTTCTTTATATATTTTGGATATTAACCGCTCAGCTACAAGCACCGTCTCCCAGTCAGTAGGTTGCCTTTTGTTTTGTTGAAGGTTACCTTCGCTATGCAAAAGCTTTTTATTTTGATACGGTCCCAATAGTTTATTTTTGCTTTTGTCTTCTTTGCCTCAGGAAACGTATCTAGAAAAATGTTACTATGGATGATGTCAGATAGCTTACTGCCTGTGTTCTCTTCTAGGAGTTTTATGGTTTTAGGTCTCATTTTTAGGTCTTTAATCCATTTTGGTTTTATTTTTTGCTTATGGTGTGGTCCAATTTCTTCCTTTTATAGGTAGCTGTCCAGTTTTCCCAGCAGCATTTATTGAAGAGACAGTCTTTTCCCCACTGTATATCTTTGCCTCCTTTGTCATAGATTAATTGACCATATAATCATGGGTTTATTTCTGGACTCTCTGTTCTGTTCCACTGATCTATGTGTCTATTTTTGTGCAATACCATACTGTTTTGATTACTTCAGCTTTGTAATCTGGGATTGTGATATTCCTGGCTTTGCCCTTTCTTAGGATTGCTTTCACTATTTGGGATCTTCTGAGGTTCCATACAAATTTTAGTGTTATTCTAGTTCTGTGAAATGCTCTTGGTATTTTGATAGGGATTGTATTGAATTCATAAATTGCCTTGGGTAGTAAGGGCATTTTTAACAATATCTTTCAATTTGTGCCATCTTCATTTTCTTTTATCAGTGTTTCATCATTTTCAGAGTACAGTCTTTTGCCTCTTTAGTTAAGTTTATTGTTAGGTATTTCATTCTTTCTGGTGCAACTGCAAATAGTGTTGTTTTTAAGATTTCTCTTTCTGCTACTTCAGTATTAGTGCATAGAAATGCTACCAATTTCTGGGTATTAATTTTGTATCTCAACAATTTACTGAATTTCTTTATTCTAGTAGGTTTTTTTTGGTTGAATCTATTGTTTTGTATGTATAGTATCATGTCATCTGTAAATAGTGACAGTTTAGCTTCTTCTTTACCAAAATGGATGCCTCTTATTCCTTTTTCTGGTCTGAGTGCAGGGGCTATGGCTTCCAGTACTATGTCAAATAAACATGGCAAAATTGTCTTCTTGCTGAGCTTATTGGGAAAGCTCTCAGTTTTTCACCTTTGAGTGTGATGTTAGCCACGGATTTTTCATATATGGCCTTTATTACATTGGGATATGTTCCTTCTAAACTCACTTTGTTGAGCGTTTTTATCATGAATGTGTGTTGAATCTTATCAAATGCTTTTTCTGCCTCTATTGAGATGACCATTTTTTCTTCTTCATTCTGTTGATGTGTTATATGATGTTGATTGACTTGGGAATATTGAGCCATCCTTGCATCTCCTGATCATGGTAAGTAATCTTTTTAATGTAGCATTGTATGCAGTTTGTTAGCATTTTGTTGGTGATTTTTGCTTTTAGGTTCATCTGAGATACTAACCAGTAGTTTTCATTTTTTGAGGTACCTTTATCTAATTCTGGTATTAGGGTAATGCTGGCCTCACAGAGTGTATTTGGAAGCTTTCCTTCCTCTTCTATTTTTTGGGAAGAGTTTGAGGAGAATAGGTATCAACTCTTCTTTAAATGTCAGGTAGAATGCCCCTGTGAATCCATTTGGTCCTGGACTTTTATTTTTGGGGAGCTTTTTGATACCAATTCAATTTTCTTACTTCTTTTTTAAGATTCATTTATTTATTTGAGAGTGTGCGTGTGTGAGGGAAGAGGGAAGGGACAGAAGCAGAAGGAGAGGGAGAGAATCTCAAGCAGTCTCCCCAGTGAGCACAGAGCCTGATGTGGGGCCTGATTTCAGGACCCTGAGATGATGACCTGAGCCAAAATCAAGAGTCAGACACTTAACTGAATGAGCCACCCAGGTGCCCCTAATTTTGTTACCTCTAATTATTCTGTTCAAAATATCTATTTCTTCCTGGTTCAGTTTTGGAAGATTGTATGTTTCTAGGAATTTATCTATTTCTTCTAGGTGGTTCAATTTGTTGGCATATAATTTTTCATAGTATTCTCTTATAATCCTTTGCATTTCTTTTTTTAAAATATTTTATTTATTTATTTGAGAGGTAGAGAGAGAGACAATGAAAGAGAGAGAGCATGAGAGAAGAGAGTTCAGCGGGAGAAGGAGACTTCCTGCTGAGCAGGGAGCCCGATGTGGGACTTGATCCTGAAATTCCAGGATCATGACCTGGGCTGAAGGCAACTGCCCAACCAACTGAGCCACCCAGGCGCCCCTCTCCTTTGTATTTCTGTGTTGTCATGTGTTACTTCTCTCATTTCAGATTTATTTATTTGGGTGCTTTGCTCTTTTTTTTCTTGAGGAGTTTGGTTAAGGGTTTTTCAATTTTTTTTAATCTTTCCAAAAAAACCAGATCATGCTTTCATTGATTTTCTCTATTTTTTTGTTTTTTTTTTTTTTTTTAGTCTCTATGTCATTTATTTCTGCCCTGATCTTTATTTCCTTTCCTCTATTCCGCTTGGTTTTGTTCTTCTTTTTCTAGTTCCTTTAGGTATAAGGTTAGATTATTTATTTGAACTTTTTCTTATTTCTTGAGGTAGGCTGGTATTACTATATATTTCCCACTTTGAGCTGCTTTTGCTGTGTCTCCCAAAGTTTGGGCCATTGTGTTTTCATTTTCATTTGTCTCCATTTATTTTTTAATTTCTTCTTTAATTGCTTTGTTGACCCACAGGTTGTTTAGTACCATGTTGTTTAGTCGCCACATGTTTGTGTTTGTTCCTTTTTAAATCTTTTTCTTGTGATTGATTTCTAGTTTCATGCTGTTGTGATCAGAAAAGATTTATGGTATTATTTCAACCTTCTTAAGTTTATTGAGACTTGTTTTATGGCCAAAATGTGATCCATTCTGGAGTGTGTTCCATGTGCACTTGAAAAGAATGTATATTCTGTTGTTTTGGATGGAATGTTCTCTATATATCTGTTCTGTCCATCCTGGTCCACTTTGTCGTTCAAAGACATTGTTTCCTTATTGAATCTGCCTAGATGATCTATCCATTGATGTAAGTGGGAGTGGTAAATTCCCCTACTATTATTGTGTTACCATCAATTTCTCTCTTTATGGCCACTAGTATTTGCTTTATGTACTTAGGTGCTCCAGTATTGGTGAATATATATTTACAATTATTATATCCTCTTGTTGGACTGATCCCTTTATCATTACACAATGTCTGTCTTTGTCTCATTACAGTCTTTGTTTTATAGTGAATTTTGTTTGATATAAGTATTGCTAACTCAGCTTTTTTTTCACTTCCATTGGCATGGTGAATGCTTTTTCATCCTTCACAATAAAAATAAGATTTGACAAGACAATTTAGTGATGACGATTTTTTGCCTTCTTTCAGTTATGTGTGTGTGTGTGTGTGTGACACAAAGTTTCCCAGCAAGTTTCTATAACTTTATTTGGCTTTGTTTATATTGAGTTTCCTTCCAGTTCATGGGTTATTTTAAAATTTAAGTTTCATTTCTTCAAGAGAGAATTTTTTTTTAAATTTTTTAAATTTATTTTCAGCGTAACAGTATTCATTGTTTTTGCACCACACTCAGTGCTCCATGCAATCCGGGCCCTCTCCAATACTCACCACCTGGTTCCCCCAACCTTCCAGAATTTCTTGACACTTAAGTTAACATACTAAATTCCAAAAAATAATTAATTACTTAACTGAAACAAACATACTAAACAATTGTCATAAGATAAAAATTTGGGCATGCAGCAAAATTTGATAAAGTGATCCCTACTTACTAAAAGAAAATGTTTGACTTGCTTGGGTTCTTTAACATTGCCATATGATTTTTAATTTTTCTTGGAAAAGACAGCTTTTATAAATGGTTCTTGAGCAAGGGGCATATCTTTTCCCCCCAATAAAGGTGTACATATTACAATCAAGGAAGAGAATGTGAAGGATTTAAAAATTATTTATAAAAAGTGTGGGTTTTTTGTCCAGAAATTGCTTGATTGCTTGCTGTTTAACATTTGTGTTGGGAGACTTAGACCAGGACTTCCTTGGAATTCCTGTCTATATTAGACAGAATATGCTACCTTATCCCAAAGTAACAAACAATCACTAATCTTAGTTACTTAAAACAGCAGTAACAAAAAAAGCTATTTCTCACTGAAGGTACTTGTCCACAGAAAATTGGCAGTGCGGAATGGGAAGATGGGGAAATGTTCTAGATGAATATATTCTCAGTAAGGGAACCAGAATGAGGGAGGTTAATTTTCAAGTGTCCACCCTTAAGTACAAAGAGGAGGGGGAAAGCAAATCATGGACAGGATATTACTGCTTTCACCCAAAAGTGGCACAGATTATACTCACTCATTTTTTCCTTTATTTATTTTTTTAAATAAACGACTTTTTAGAGCAGTTTTAGGTTTACAGAAAAACTGTGCCAAAGTAGAGAGCTTCCATATTCCTTCCTCACTCCCACAGTGTCCCCTCTTATTAACAGCTAGCATTAGTGTGGTATGTGCACTGCAAGGCCAAAGATGAAGGGTGATCTTGGAGCCTAGAGATGAACTAGATTAGTAATCAACACCAACAATAAATACATTTTTGACTAGTTCCTGTTTCTTAGGCTAAACACCTGCTTATGGCAGCTAAAAGTCTCACAGGAAGGCCAAGGCCAGATAAGGAGGAAGATTCAGTACTAGCTCCCTTTTTTATAACTGTAAACTATAGGGCTTGTACTTTCAGTCCCACCAGAAACTGCACAGAACTTTTTTTTTTTTTTAATAATTGTGACTAAATAAAAAGATAGTTTGTGTTCCTGGCTCTTGCTTCAGGTAGCTGAAAGTTTCCCTGGAGGTATTTGTACTTGGGCCATATGGAAGAGCAGCTCTGCAACTGTTGGTTCTCCCAGGGAATCCAAAGAAACTTACTATACATGTCAAGTTTCCAATTATCAAATTCAGCTAAAAAGCCCAAGCACTCACTCATCAACCATCTTTCCTTGTCTTTTTTTTCATTCCTCCTCTTTCTCATTTCTTAGTGTTATCCATTCTCTCTCTTTTCCCTGTTTTTAGATTCTTTTCCCTTTCTCTTCTCCCCACTCCTTTACTTTTTCCTCACTAGCTACTCTTCCTCAGGGGAATGTGCCTGGTGGAAAGACCATGAACTCCTGCATCAGGGAGCTAAGTGTTAAATCCTAATTCTGATATATACTTCTTTTATGATCTTGGGAAGGTTATTTTTCAAAAACAGGACTGATAATAGCTAGGATACATGTATTTTATAAGAAATAAATGAGAGAATGTATATGTAGTCCCTAATAGATAACAGGTCCTTGACAAATACTTGTTTTGATTTCCCCTATCTTTATTTATCAAATGCACCCTTAAGCACACCTTTCAAAAACCAACTTAATATTAACCATATGACGATAGGGCCCTGGGCCAGGCACTTATCTTAGACTCAGCCTGAATTCTGTTCCGACAATTCTGAATTGTTTATTTTAATCTAACCATATTTTATTGAACTTGTTCTCTTTGTCTTAATTATTTGGAAACTGGAGAGGTTTAAAATTCAGTTTGTGGCTGTTAGAATTACTAAGTTGGCATAGTTCGACTAAAATAGGGCAAAGTTTACAGCATAAGGGAAAGAAAGGACAGACTTTGGATTCTCTTGGCTGGAATCAATGACAGGGATCACCAATGATTCAGACGGAAGGTTCAAGTCCTCTGTTATCATCTGCTCACATTCCCTGCCAGAACTGGCCTTCAGATATCACTCATCATCATGTGTAAACTTGCCCTAGAGCTGGAAAATGGCCGCCAAGGGTGAAGGAGGGTGTAAATCACATTTTCCTCTGTCTTCAGTGTTATGACACCTTGCTGGTTATTTACCTTCTAGTCCCTTGGAACCCTTAGCTAAAAGTAGTTGCAAAGTCAGCCAGCCAGCAAGTGAATTGCCTTCTGAGCCAAGCAACATTGAGGAATTTATAAGTTGTTTTCTCTTCCATCCTCTGAATGTTGGCCAGGGTGAGCCTAGTCCTGCATCTTGAAACAGAGCTTCTCCTTATCGTGGCTTAGGTTCAATTAGCTGTCAGCATTCAAGGTAGTCAGTGACACTTCCACTGAAGGGTGGAGGTGAGGCTCCAAGTCCCCATCTTTTCCCTGAAGGACAGCAGTGGCCTCATTGGCCACAGCTAATGAGAGGCCTCAGATGTTCTTCTTATTCTTATGAGCCTTGCGGGGGTGACTGAAAGAAAGGTCTAGAAAAAAAAAAGGAAAATTTTCTACTGGGGGGTATCTTTGTGGTTTCAGAGTCTGGAACTCCACAGTGGAGGTTTAAAGAATGCTCATTTTCAAGAGTCAAGGCAATTTAAATATGGGGCCACTTCCTGCTGATGAGAGATGGGATATCATGGGAGGTGGTCTGCTGGAATCCTCACAAATGCAGTTTAAGTTTTTAAAAAGACTGAAGTGGAAGTTCCAGGATTGGTTTAGCAATTCAGATATACCAGTAAGACCCAGCCTCTTTCCATCATTTTGCAATTCCTTCCTCAGGTGTGGCAGTTCATGGTTGTAAGATGCTCCTGCCATAGCGCCAAGCATCACATCCTCACATAACCACACCCATATGTGACAGAGGCTTAAGTTCAGATTGGTTTGATGTTCTGCATGCCCCCCAGGGAAATCCATCTGGTTCAGGTTCTTGAGGGGTACAACGCTGGGAGTATCCTCCTTGGACTTGAGATGTAGGAAGATTTATTTCCTAGCCATGTCCTGCCTTCTGTAATTATAATATCTAATATTCACCGAGCGCTTATTATGTACCAAGTCAAATACTTTTATATGAACATTTTAGCCAATCTTCATAACAAGTCCTTGAGAAAGATAATCCTATTACTGTCCTCTTTTTCAGATGAGGAAACTAAAGCTTTGAGCGGAGTTTTTTGAATTGTGATCCTCAGTCCATTAGTAGACCATGAAATCAATTTAGTGGGTCATGACTAGCATTTACAAAAATTCACATAGAATAGAATCAATCAAACAAATAGTAAGTGCTTGGAACAGATCGAGAGTAAGTATTGTTTTATTAAACTTTAATTTATATGACACACAACACACACACACACACACACACACACACACACTAGAGTACTATGTTAAATATATTTCTTACTATAAGTTATAGTTAAAAAACATTTGAAAGCCTATACTTTAGA
Organism: Lutra lutra; assembly: GCF_902655055.1. Lineage (NCBI taxonomy): Eukaryota > Metazoa > Chordata > Mammalia > Carnivora > Mustelidae > Lutra > Lutra lutra. Next base: position 58,679,652 of record NC_062284.1, read on the forward strand.
GAGTTTAAGTAACTTGCCCAAGATCATATGGTAAATTGTGAAACTGTAATTTGAATCCATGCAGTCAGAGACCAGAACCAGGCTCTTAATTGCTCTGCCTTGCTGCCAAGTTAGCCTAGAATGTGGTGGGCCTGGGATGGGGTGTTAGTATGGAGAGGGAAGAGTATGGCTGAGAAGCAACTGGAGAATGGAGGAAAGTCACCAGACACTCTGAGAACATTCTATGTTCCTCTTTTACTGGATTCCAGAGCGCAAAGTCTTTAGTAAGTGAATAGGCCAGGAGAGCTCCCTGGGTGGGCACCCTTGGTAGGGGTGCTGAGGACTGCAGTAGTCATGGGTCCTGGTTCCCCAGCACAGTCTTGGTTGCTGCCAGGCATTAATTATTAATAGCTACCTCTTGTATTCACAAATCTCTCTTGGTTTAAATAAATAATTAATCTGCTTCCTCTAGTGATGCCACTCCTGTACAGAATTTTAGGATGAGAAGGGACCTTAGCCCAAACCTTGAGATTTTTGGATAACAAAAGTGAGAGCTGAGAGGGGAAGTGACATGCCAAAGTTACATCAGGAATGATGGTGAGCCTGAGCCAAAGCCTAGACCCTGGCTCTCAGGCCCACAGTTTCCACTGATGTAGTTTGTGCCATGATTGTGGGCCTTTTAAAAGGTGGCAGATTGTAGGTTGGCAGGGATGGTCTATGTGTGCCCCACTCTGGATGCTCACCTGAAAACCTCAGAGAAGATGTTTCACTTCTCTAGCATTTACTGAGGGCCTCCCAGTGGGGTGGGACCTTCTCATGGGAGTGCAGGCAAATGAGAATGGACAGAAAGAATGCTGAGGGGCGCCTGGGTGGCTCAGTGGGTTAAGCCGCTGCCTTCGGCTCAGGTCATGATCTCAGGGTCCTGGGATCGAGCCCTGCATCGGGCTCTCTGCTCAGCAGGGAGCCTGCTTCCCTCTCTCTCTCTCTCTCTCTGCCTGCCTCTCCGTCTACTTGTGATCTCTGTCTGTCAAATAAATAATAAAAATCTTAAAAAAAAAAAAAAGAAAGAATGCTGAATTACCTCTGGGCTTATTTTTCTAAGCACAAGATGAAACTTACATCCAGGCAACATTTTTTTTTTTTTTACAAAAATAATTTGAGAATGTTTTCCAGGGCAAAATATACTGTGCCGTCTTTGTGCCCACAGCACCTGTAGGAGGGGGTTGAATTGAAGTTTTGTTCCAGGTCCTGAAAGTTTATGGTCCATTTAACTGTGAAGGTGAGTTTAATGTTGGCAAACTTTGGTGTTTGTTTTAGTTTCTGAAAGTTGGTAACTATTCTCCCTTTCTTGAGGAAGCGAGCAGGGCTGCAAGGAGAGGCAGGGCCATAATAGGGACAGGGTGGTTGTGGTAGGGGGTGTTTATGTGTTGAGTCTTAATGGACCAGTGGACATTTCTGCCTGATGCCATTAGTGTGACCGTGTTTTAGCCTGGAATCCTGGCGTGTGGAGCTAACCCAGCAGAGGACAAGGAACGTAGAGTGTTATCTGAGCCCCTTCCTTCTGTGACTTTACCAAGCATGGATTTTAGTGGACAGCCGCAGCCCCTAGAGCCAAGCACACATTCTTGCAAAAGATAAACATTTGTCTTTTTGCTCAGTCCTGCTCTCCTCACTTTGTTACCATCTAAACCAGGCCCATCATGCCCTCAGTAAATTTGGCAGGAAAGACAGATGATCTTAGAGCTGGCTAAACAGACTTCATTTCTGGAGCTCACGCTAGTAACCGTGGGCCTACACCATTATGAGAGCCTGGACAAGAAGTCTAACATGCATCACCTGTCCTGTCTTATGCACTAGGAATAGATGAGATTTCTTTGAGCATGGAGGACCAACTGGCCTTATTTTGGAATTCTGGAAGTAAATTGTCACACAAACACACAGAAAAGCAAGGATTTCATAAACAATTATTACAGTATGTGTCAGGGTAAGTCTCACGCTCCTACTCATCACTTCGTCCTTCCCCTTAGTTTCCACTCTTACCGTGGTTGTTCAGGACCTCGATGCCTCATGCCAGGACTATGGCAAGAACCTCCCATCTCATCTTCTTGGCTCTAGGCTGTCCCTACTTCTCTTTACTCTCTGCCAATCCACCTCACTCTGGCTACCATATGGCCCTATCTTTTTTGGAAAAGACCAGGTCTTGCACTTCAGCACCCAAGACATAGATGTCCAGCTGGTATTTGTTAAAGAAATAAATCATAACTCACATGATATAGTGATGACTTTGTCTCTGTGCAGTGCCTCTGTGGGTTCATTTCTAACTTCTCTATATAATGGAAGGAGCATGACTCAGAGGAAAAACTCTGATTTACATGTCAGAAGACTTCGCTTTGAAAGTCATGTGTGCCATATGCTAGTTGTTAGGCTATGAGCTTTGCCTTCCTATCTCATTCATACTATAAATAAGTTGTGACATAGATACTATTCTTACTACATTTTAAGGAAGAGTTAACTGGCTTTAAGGGACCTGCCCCAAGGCACACAGATTAATGTTCTCAGATACTCCGAGTCCACTCTGTTTAACCACTATGCTCAACAGCTTTAAGTTCATGGCCATAAACCTCAGACGAGTGTCAATGTAATCATATGATATCCCATTGATTCTCCCACTCTCCTAGAAGACTATTTCATACCTTCTCTTTCTTCAAATCTCCCAGACCTCCTCCTCTTTCTGCACCTTTATCCAATAACATTTTTTTTCCCCTAAATCACTGGAATTAAAAAAAAAATTGAAGCAGTCAGAAGAGAACTCCCACAGGCTTTCAACCCCAAATCCTCCATCCACCTTGTGTCTGTGTCCACATATTCTGTGTTAACTGCAGGTTACCAGAGAGGATACATTCCTTGGGTAAAATGAACTTGATTAGGATGCAGAGACCTTCTTATATATGGATTTGGTTGCAAACTATTTTGTTCAGGATTTTTCCATTACTGTTCATGAGACACTGGCCTGCGATCTTCCCTTCTCATGCTTTTCTTGTCAAATGTTGGCACTTATATTCATTTAGCTCCGTAAAGTAAGATGAGGTACAGTCCCCCTTTTCCTATCCTCTTGAAGAATTTAAGGCCGAAGTCACTTGTTTCCTGAATATTTGGCAGAACTTGCTGGTAGAACCAATTGATGTTTGTAAAAAAATTGTAACTGCTGATTTATTTTTTTAATGAGCTGTCTTCATTGAGTCCATTTTGGTGGGATATATTCTTCTAGGAATTTGACTATTTCAATGAAGTAAATTTTTAAATATATCATCATAATGTTATTTATAATACTCTTATTATCCTTTAAATACCTGCAGAATTTTTGGTTATATTTACATTTCCATTCCTAATATTAGTTATTAGTGCCTTTTTTCTTTTTTAGTGTTCAATCATGGTGAAGGCTATTTTCCTTAAGAAACCCCTGAACCAAATAACAAACCAACTTCGGACCTCTCTTTTATAAGTTTATTTATATTGCGTTAATTTCTATTATAATTATTTCCTTCTTCAACTTTTCTTAAGTGGGTGCTTACTACCACATTAAGTTTCACTCCCTTTTCTCCTTAATGAACTTAAGACTATATATTTTTCTTTAAAGTTCTGCTTTGACAACGTGTTTGGAAGGGTAGTATTATATATCATTTAGTTTTATAACTTAAATTATATTACATTGGCACATGCATGATGATGCTTCTCATTTACTCAGGTCTTTTAATTTTGTTTAAACTTCTGCCTTTCTACAATTTTCTCCATCAATACTACACATCTTTTAGTACTCATACTTCTAGGTTTTTCAGAGTATTTGTCATTCTCATGTATGTTATCTTCATTTTTATGCCATTTTCTGATTAGTTATTGATAGTGAATGGCTATACTGTTGATTAAAAAAACCTGAGGTATAACTAACATATAATAAAATGATTCAATTATATTGTGAAATGACCACCACAATAAATCTAATTAATAATACTATAAAAAAGTTCTGGGGATTAAGGAGTTCATTTGAGATGAACATTGTGTAATGTATGGAAGTGATGATCATTGTACTCTATACCTGAAACTAATGTGACACTGTATGTTAGTAATACAGGAAATAAAATAAAATAAAATAAAATAAAATAAAATAAATACTATTGATTTTTCTATGTTGATCTGTATGTAGCAATTTTGCTGCATTCTCTTATTACTTATACTTGTTTGTCATTGGATTTTCTATGTTCACTGTCATGTCATCTGAAAATGGGGCCAGTCTTTTTTGTTCCTTTCTAATTCTAACATGTACCTTCTATTATCACTGTTATTATTATTTTGGCTTGTCTTCTAATACAACGCAATAAAGGTGGTGAAAGTGGCACCTCTTTTTCCCAAGTGTGATGGAAATCTTTCTGAAGTTTTACTGGTACATCAATTTCACATTCCTACAAAAGTGTGTGTGTGTGTGTGTGTGTGTGTGTGTTACTTCAGGGCCTTTAGAACCGCAGATGACTTTCTTAGGCTGCCTTCCAACCTGGATGTGATTTTCAAACTGCAGAATTAGATATGCCTACATACTTTTTTAAAAAAGCATATAAGTATTCCTTAAAGCTTCAGAAAAAAAGAGAGAGAGAGAGAGAACTCCAAGCCACATCCTGGTACCAGCACAGATAAAGAACCTGCTCCACGGTCTGAGCCCACCACAGCCTGAGCCCACCATTACCTGAGCCCAGACCACAGCCTGAGCCCACCACAGCCTCATGGGTCTTGATTTCACTTATTGAAACTATCTGTTCTTCCTCCTCCTGAAGCACACTGCACCTTCCTAAGCCAGGAAAATTCAGGTATCAGTTCACATGTAGTCCTATTCTGAGTTTCCTCTTAGACAGAAAAGCAAAGAATAAAAGGAAAGAGAGTAAATGTTTTGCTTTATAATACCTATATTGTGGTTCAGAAATATATTTCCATTACTTAAAAAATAAAATATCGATGGACAAAAGGAAGGAAATTGATAAGGCTTCCTCCAGGGACAACCCTCTGTTAAACCTTTCCTTCTTTTTCTATATTGTTAAATTAATTAAACAAGGAGGGCAGTAGACTGAGCTGGCTCTAGTGCCCCGGCAGCATAGGCAAGCAAACTAAAACCTCAGCCTCTAAATGTCTCAAGGTTATGAAATCAAAACACTAAAGACAACCAATCACAGTCACTACACTTTAAGCTATAACCAGTCAGCAATTTCCTTATCTTGCTTCATCATTTCTTTACTAAATTCTCCCAGCTCCTGGCCCTGGAGTACCCTTAACCACTTCTGGTCTGGTGCTGTCAAGTTCATCTCAATTTTTGCTCAGACTCTTAAGCTTTTTAAATGCTTCGCTGTATCTCTGAACACTTCATAGTATGAACATTTTTCTTAAGCTATCTGACACCATCACCTGATTTTTATCAGCCTCCTGCAGTGCAATCTTCGATGTTTTGTTGGTGAGTAGTGTATCTAAGAGAAGATGCCACTCAAATCCTACATGACTGCTAGGTCAAGTGTCTGGAGGGAAAAATAGCTGTGCCTACCTAATTCTTTAGGAAAAATCCCCAACTTTGGGCTGTGTGGATGCATACTCCATCCATGTGGTTGCATTTCAACTCATTTATTACAAAATTGAAACAGTCACCAAGAACCATAAAGGGAGAAATACTTGGGATATAATTCACATCAACATTTTCTAGTGTTGGACTTAGACATAAATCACAGAAAACAGTCCCTGTGTGACAACCAAATGAAGACATGAGGCTGGAGAATTGTCATGTCACCAAATGAGAGCTGAATTCATATCGCCCTTTGCTCCCCAGTGTGAAAACTGAGCAAGTTTGCAAACACTGAAAAGGAAATATCAGAACAATAGGATGGATCACTTTTTCCATGGGAGTGAAAGGGAAAAGCATATTTTTCCTCTTATTATGTTGCATTTTGCAGGACAGCTTCACAATGAGAGTACTCAGAATTTTGTTTTCCTAGACCAACAATCTCCCCACAAAACGCTGATGAACTTTAGCTGCAGCTCTGGCTAAGCCTCTGAGGCAGGACCATTTAGTCAACTCCTGATGTTTGAGAGATGCCAATATAACTGAGCTGGCTCCCAGTGAGCGTTCTGTCCAAGAACCTAGGCTCCCTCTGACTGAAAGAAAAATTGTTTTCTGACAAGGATTTTATGTTTAGAGGCTTCTGTTAATCGATTGTCATTTGTAATGGTGTCAAGGACATGAAGCTCACAGTAAACTGGATCAAGAATGGATTTTACTGGCACTTCCTAGTAGTTATAAAAGCCCTGTGTCTTATCAGGCCGATTTTTGTCTCCTCCAGTTCCCATCCCCACAAGTGATATGCATGCACTGTCCTGGGACAATGGAGTTATTGGTGGGCTCTGTGTAATAACTGCAGTCTTTCCTGGTCCAAATGCTCCCTGTTTCCATCTTTCTCTACTTCATAATGTGGGTGATTTCCCTCTTGGAATAATATGTAGATTTCTCGTTGTTCTCAAAGTAGAAGATATGTGATTGTTCCTTCCTTTGTCCAAAATAGAAGGGAAGGCCAAGTCATTTCTCATTAGTGTTGAGCTCAGTCTTGGCTTCTGGTCCATAGTCCTTTCAGTAAGAAGAGCAATTTATCATTGACTTCTATTCTAAAGATCAGAAGAGTCTCCCAACTTTCTCTCAGGCATGGCTCTTCTCTATGGCCTCTTATACTTACAATCCCCTTCTCCCACCTCCACTCCCAACCACTGTCTCCCTACTAATAGTTTTAAGGTGAGGCTCACAGAACACAGAGACATTTTTTTAATGTCACTCATAACCACACTTTGTTTCAAGGAAACTATAGAAGTGCCTAGAAGAAAGGAGGAGGGTGTTGTGTAGTGTACTAACTGAAAAGAGTTGGCTAAGAGCCAGATGAAACATGGGACGACAGAAAATATCAGTAGCATACACCAAACTGCACCTGGGAGGCACACTTATGTCATTGGCCAGAGAAGAGAAATCTGCTTTCAAAAGATCTGTTAGCCAGGAATACTATTTTTAAAACATTAAGAGGTTATTTCTCACTCATGAAACCCCTGGATATTTGGTGGGGAGCATTCTAGTGGTAATTCAGGAACCCAGGTTCCTTCTGTCTCTGGATCCTGACCTCTCTCACATCCACAGAGAATTCTCTATTCATCTGATGACTGGGGAAAGAATGAAAGCATTGCATATGGGGGGTGGGGGTTTATCAGCTAGGCCTGTAAATGGTGTGCATCACTTCTGCCAATATTCTAATGGCTAAGATTCTGTCACATGGTCACATATTACTGCAAAGGAGGCTGAAAAATATAGTTTACTTCTACATCCAGGAAAAAACGGAAATGAATTTTGATGACATGTGGTAGAGGATAAAGACACATTTTAGGATAGTTATAGAAATGAAAGAATATCAATGAGCTCACTACTTAATGCCATATCCCATATAGTTCTTATCCCTATTTGTCTATTAGCTCTTGGTTCTGAGACTGCACAACAACCCACTTTTCTAGCTGGGAATACATTTCATACTTCTCAGAGAGCTATGTGCCCTTCCCACTGGGGGATTTTTCTTCCTGAGTCCTTGGTATGTCTTACAAAAGATGTCACTGAGATACTTCACCAGTCATACTTGTCTGTTAGAGATAAAAAAAAAAAAGAAGCAGGGGACATGATTGTGCACTGGCACAATTGCTTTGACAAGTTGAGGGGACTATGCATGAAGCAAGTAGAGAACAGTTCATAGTATTAGATGACAGAAGTCTGACGACTTGGTCTATGTGATGTGGACTATTTTCACCATCACAGCTACAGTGTGTTGCAATTTTTTTGTACAAAGATGAGGTGTTAGTCCTTTAAGGGTCTTCATATACTTCTCCCTGAAACATGCCTCGCCCTAGGTGAGCTCTTGGCTATGTGTCAGTGAAATAACTACATGGGTCACCCTACCTACTTCTACCTGCTAACTAAAGTAAATTGATTTCTCAATCTTGACTGGCTGAATTCTTGTTCTTGTAGCTAAGGAATCCAACCTTCTGTTGTAAGAATATAAATCAGGCAAAAAGACTGGTGAAAACCAGGAAAGTTGATTCAGGTCAATACTTCAGTGTCTGCATATGCACATATGTAGATGCTTGCACACACATGCTTTTCTTTTTATTGTCAGGGAGAAAAGCAAAGAGTCCTATCTCAATTCAAATCCCAGGTACAAAAACAATGAATACTGTTATGCTGAAAATAAATTTAAAAAAATGATTAATAAAAAAAAAAAATCCCAGGTTTCCAGGAAACTCTTCCTTCTTTTTTTTTTTTTTTTAAGATTTTATTTATTTATTTGACAGAGAGAGAGATCACAAGTAGGCAGAGAGTCCGACAGAGAGAGAGAGAGAGAAGCAGGCTCCCTGCTGAGCAAAGAGCCCGATGCGGGGCTCAATCCCAGGACACTGAGATCATGACCTGAGCCGAAGGCAGCGGCTTAATCCACTGAGCCACCCAGGCACCTGAAACTCTTCCTTCTTACAGGAATTCTTGGATGAACTTTAGGTGAAGGTGAAGAAATAATAAGAAAACTTAAAACTGTAAGAAAAATAAGGGAACTAAAAGATCACTGTATCCTGTCCCCTTCCTGCCCCCATTATAAACTCTTTCCCTACCTGAGGATTGGAAAGGGAGGGTATTGGATGACACTCAGGAATAGACAAGTAAGTGTCTCCACTGATGTGGTAACTGTACTACTCAGTAGTTCCCAAGACTCAGGATTCCTCGGGTTTGCCATCACAAGCAGGTGACTAAAGAGAATTCTTTGGCTTTGCATAGGCCTGGCTAAAGCTCTGTTGTTGGAAACTCTCTGCGGAGTTCATGCAGAAAAAGCTTTTTTTCTCCCCCTCCCCCCTCCCCCATGATTTATGAGATTCCAAATGCCACCACTAGCATTAAATGATTAAATTGGGACATTTGTTTGAACTGCTTCAGCGGGGTTATATACTGCCCCGGAGGCCTCAGGTGGACATTGCATGCCACTGCCATCATCACTTGGACATCACCAGCAGGAAATATCAGAAGCCTCCCAAGACAGTCTGTACTCCTGAGCTTTCCAGAGAGGCCCTGGCAGACATAAGTCAGCTTTGTCTGGATTGGTACCTGGGCCTGGAAGTCTCTACAGCTCAGAGCTCCACCACAGTGGAAAAGGGCAGGGTGAGTGCCCTCAAGCAGCATTAGCAAGAATAGAATATCTACTCCTGTCAGATGCCCTGTGTCGGAGGTGACTGTGACTGCTGCCTCCTCATTGATCAGATTAGCCAGGCACTCACCTGTGCTGATTTGCAAATGTCTGGATTTTGCTTCCCCTGGCAGTAGCTCTTGGGTAGGAGAGAAAACAGCTTATAAATTCTTTAATGATTCTTGGAGCCAAGGGCAGCTTACAGACTAGATTTTTAAGCAATGTTATTTAAAAGGTTCCAGGGGACATAAAGGCAAATAGCTTGAAAAATAGGTGGAAAGTTATTTCTTTCCTCCTCCAAGAACATTACACAGATTGAATTAACCCCTAATGAATCCTTGGGATTCTGAGGCATAGTGGTGCATACTGTGCTGGGACATTTAATCCAGCTTGTTGTGCTATCAGTAAGGTTTACCATTCAGTTTTACTGCATGTTTCTCCTGGGAAGAAACATTTGGAAATCAGGTTTTTAAAATTGCTTTCTTTCTCTCTTTTGATCAGATATCACAATAGCTATGAAAATGTCTGCGGATATGTGAAGACAAGTGAATAGAGAGTAGTCTCCTCTGAAGATGTTCAAGGAGAAGCTGAGTAGTCACTCAGAGAAAGACACAAGCTCCAGTTGGAAGGATGGACAAAATGACCTAATACCTCTGCTAGCCCTAAAATTCCACTATTCTCATTTAGTTTATATCTGCTTGAATGTTTGGAAATGAGTACATTGTCTTTTTAATGGATATGTAGATAGAATCTGGGAAAAGCATTAATTTTGTTACTCATATTTTCCACAGAAACCTATATTGGATTGGGTTATTCTTTCATTGGTATGGTGCCTATAATCCTTTTTTTTGTGGGGCAGTTCTGATTTCCAAATTCCTCACGTCCTCATGTACTTGACACATGACCTCTTCTGATGTGAGATTCAATATTGACAATGTACTTACAGAGCAAGGAGGTGTCAGTGATGAAAAGAGCAAGCCATTATGTGTAGAGGTCTTGAAGGAGAGATTAGATTTCCTAATGTCTTGGATAATTTTGAGTTCTTTCAAATATTTCAGTCCAAAGGACCTCTTTTCCGTCAATGCTTTTTTCTTGATAGAAAAGTTCCACACCAAACTATGTGATGATCATGGATTTAACCACTAGTTGCCACTACTTGGGAGTGAATTTCCCAAGCTTCATATATACATAACATAGCAAATTCTTGGGCCAATTTCCATGGCTGCCATGGGATCAGCCATAATGCTTAGTTCCCATAGGTAGAGGGATGGTACTGGAATGAGCAGCTGGTCAATGCCTTCTGCCTCAATCTTTTATTGTGGTCCTGATGTCATGGGTGCCTTTTGCTGACCTCACCCTATTCCTAAGGAAATATTTGATTCTCATACCTCCCTTTCTTTTGAATTTTGTCAACTAAAAGTTGGATTTCTCAATCTAACCTCCAAAATGGCACTTAACAGTAGAAGGCCCTGAAAAGGAAGACTTGTCTTTCTCTTTGTGCACTCAATAAGCAACTGCCATTTTCAGGTCATCTGCTAGAGAAGGTAAAATACTCAGGTTTGTGGATGAGAATGCAGAGTCAGATATCCCTGAAGAAAGTCCATGTTTTGCAACAAATATTTAATACACACTTATTAGACTATAATTCTGGGGCACCTGGATGGCTCTGTTGGTTAGCATCCGACTTGATTTTGGCTCAGGTTATGATGTCAGGGCCATGAGATTGAGCCCATGTCATGCTCTGTAGCCAGTGTGGAGTTTGTTTGGGATTCTTTCTCTCTCTGTCTGCCTCTGCTGGCCAACCGCGCCCCCCCCCCTCCACTTGCTCATGAGCACTGTCTCTCTCTCAAATGAATGAATAAATAAATCTTAAAAAAAAAAAGAATACAATTCCAACAAGGTTAGAGATCTTTGTCTACTTTACTCACTGATACATCCTATGCACCTTGGACAATCAATCAGGTATGCTATATAATTCTGCCAGGCCAGGTCTTTAGGAAACACACTATCTTTTACAGGAGGCAAATGGGGACGGTGGAGACATAGTTCAAAATATTTTATAAAGATAAGTTTAAATGCATTTGAAACATAGAGGAGAACATGACTGATTCTTTTGAGGGCTGTGGCAGCTCCAGAGAGCAGCTAAAATTGTCACTGTGTGTATAAGGACAGGTCCTTTTTTAGGGGGTCAGGACATCACACATTGAGGAACCTACAGAAACAGAGCCATGTGACTGTATGCTGTATTTTGAAATGGGTTAAGTACAATATGGGTTTCTCAAGTCTTCCTTTACATCATTTATCCATAACTTTCTATCTCTGTTGTCTATCCAATGCATGCATGCATGCATCCATCCATCCATTCATCCATCCACACTAAAGTCAACAGGTGTTAATTACTGAGCACCAATCAGGTGTTAAATAATTCTAGTCCCTGAGAACACAGTAGTGAGTGAGTGAAATGAAATCTCTGCCCTCAGGAGGCTTACATTCTAGTGAGGGGAGAGACAACTGATGAGTAAGTAAGTATAATGAGGGATGATAAAAGTTATTAAAAAATAAAATAATGTAAGGGGTTATAGAGTAACCAAGAAGCTATTTTAATTAAGGTGGTCAGGAAAGGGCTGTATGTAGCAGAGACATTTCAGCAAAAGCCTAAAAGAGGTGATAGAATGATCTTTGGGTATGATTCTGTTGTTTTCCTTTAAACCCTTATAGATCCAGTGCTGTTAGCACTGGAGAAACATGAAAGGAGGGGGATCCCTCAGGTGAGTGATGTGGTCTTTTTTAGGAAAGCAACATCCTAAGCCTGCCTGACCAAATTGCAAACTGAAATTGCACTTGAACTTTGTTAATGTAATTGCTCCATCCAGGGTCCAATGGTTCAGTGGGTAGGACAAGGTTTGGGTTGAAGAGAAGGTTCACCAATAACTCGGGACAGGTGGAAGGAACCCGAATCTCTGGTTCCTAAAGGGAAAACTCATTTTGTAGAAAAAGCTGCTGGAGAATATCTATCACCTTCTGAGTGACATATCCTGATTAAGTAGATTTTACATGCTCTTCAGGGACAGAATTACAGAGCTTTCTATGAACATACTTCGGGTAGAGCGATCATGAACATCAGCTTGGCTCAGCTGACTTGTAGCAAGAGTAAAAAAGCCTTTGACAATTGCATTGCAGGTATTTATAGATTTTTCTTGCTCTATTTTATACTTCTTTTTGCCGCTGATGAAGTATTGTGTGAAAGGAGTCCTGTTAAACATGGTCAGTGCTCCAACTGGCCTAGAAGCCTGTTACATATTAAATGTTTTATAGCTGAACTTTATTACACTCAAACTTCACAGAGACATTTATGAACCTTATTGAATTCTGATATGAAATGAGCCCACAAAGGTATTTCTGATTTTATGGGAATGGAACTTTTCATTCTATGGAACTTTCACAGAGCTGTTGAACTCTAGAGTTCAAAGTGATTTTGCAAATGTTAATTTCTCTAGGGATCTTTGGGACCTTAAAAAATTGCTGATGACTTCTACATCTTGCATCTAACTTTTTTTTTTTTCATTTGGAAACATGTACAGTTGTCTCTGTAAAAGGAATGTGTGGAGTTTGTGGTTGACTCTGTATTCATGCCATGGTAAGAAGAGAGACCCTGTTTATTGCTGCAGGAGACATATAAGGAAAATGAAAGGAGGAAAATATCATTTAATAGATAAACAGTCATGCCCAGCTTGACATTTTTCTAACCCCTTCAAGGACACACATTCCTGAAGTTCTGTGAGTCAGTCTTCAAAATATATTTGGAAGATTAACTATTAACTTGCCTTAGTAACAAGATTTTCTGTAATGCCACCCAATAGAAACGGCAGCCTTTTCAAGTTTCGTCCACTCATGATTCATTTATTCATATTCACTAAATTCTTACTTTGTATCAGACACCGTTCTAAGTATAGGTAATAGTCAGAAAAAAGCATAATCCTCAAGGAGTTTATGGTCAGTACCAGATGACTAAGCCAAGACCTATGATATGCATAGGCTGCTATCTGATTACAGATGAGAAATACCTAAATTAGAGTGTGTTGTGTATACAGCATGCTCATAAGGGGGAACATCAGTAGAGACCTTTGAGATGGAGCAACATCTGAGCTGAGTCTTTAGGGATGAATAAGAGTTAGGCAGAGAAATGTTATTTGTGCACTTCACCACAGTAGGTAGGGGAAGGATATATACACCTTCTGTGATAGCCTGAAAAGACCTTGCTTAGAAAAGTGGAGCCCAGAAGGAAGGTCTACTTCCCAGGGGTATGAGCCATGCTGAACTTGGTTTTCTTAAGTATGTAATCATCATATCATCTCACTGTGCTTATTTGTTATCACTGTAATAGTCTTAATATTTTCCATGGTGTCCATGTTTTATACATTATTTTCAAGTGTATCACAGAATTCAATCTTTATAGCAGGCTGGTGAAATGCACATTACTGTTACTTTATAGATAAAGAAATGAATCAAAGAGATACCAAGTGACAGTACTCAAGGTTACATAGTCAGAGTGTGCCTTAACTGGGCCAGGACAGCCCTTTTAACTCATTTTCTGAGCTTACCTATTGTAACATAGGACCTTTAGTAGGTTAATTTTATTGAATGATTCATTATGTATTCATTCAATACTGTATGTATGCATATATTTATTCAATATACACTTACTGAGCATGTTTTCTATGCCGGGTAGACATTGTTCTAGGTTCTGGGATATAACAGTGAACAAAAAGGTAATTTAAGATTGAGATAAATAAAAATGAACACGATGGTATGAGAGTGACTGGAGGCGTGGACTATATTTTAGATGGTTACTTTTATTTCGTTGGTCCTCCAATTATATCCAGGATTTATTTCTCTCTGGGTGCTCACATGATGTATGTTATTCAGTAAAAATTTACTAGGCATTTCCATGTATAAGTTACCATATGGGATTCTTCACTTATTTTTGTTAGTTTAGAGGAAATAAAGGGAGCTTCCATTTGTCATGGAACCAGCAAGTGTCAGGTTCTTTGGCAGACAGCTTATCAGGTTCATTTTGGGAATGCTGCTGGAGTCTTTCAAAGTAGCAGGATTCTCTCCTAGCTGATTCTTTTGTTTCTTGGATGGTGCACTGACCACCATCCTCTCAGGGGTAGGAGATAAATCCTGGGGTGACTGTCTGTTCCTGCTGCTTATGTGTCTTCTCAACAGCCATTCTATATAAATATCCTTTCAAAGTTCTTTCTCTGTAGAGCCCAGTTCCTTTCTAAAACCTAAATGTTGGCAAGAATGCCTCATTATCTATTATTGAATATCTCACTGGGGATGATGGCAAACTGCTCAACAAATAAGGTTTGTCACTACTAAGGCAGTCACACAGGATACTCTCCAAGCACATTATGGGATCACATTGATGTCAAATTATGATCAGCACCATGCACTTGGAATCACACTGCTCTCCTCTGTACCACTCCAGTATTAGAGTACAAGTCCGACCACAGGACTATGTGCAGGGCTCCTGAAGGAGTGTGTCAGCCCCAGCTGGGGGTGAGCATGGCTCCCTTGCTCCATTTGAGCAATCCAGATGTCTTTGTCAGTAAGCTGATTATGTCTTGGAAGTGTAAAAGAACTGAGCTTGAGTGGATTAAAGATGAGCTTATAAAACATCCCAGAATGGAGTCAAGAGTTGGAATCCTGGAGGAGGTGACACTGTGAGAGCCCTGGACCAGGAGCGGAGCCCTGGGTGCTTTTAGACAAATCCCTCCTTCTGGATTAGTCTTTGGGACTGGTGCAGTGTTTTGGCTCTGAAGTAAATGAGACTTCCCAGCGCACAGAATTTATCCCACTGACGAGCTACTCGACTTCCGGCAGGCCACTTTAGCTTTATGAGGCAGCTTCTGCATCTTTAAAAAAATTTTTCTTAAATGAAAAAAATGGAATTAGAACACTTACCTCATGGTTTTGTTTTGTTGTTTGTTTTTGAGGTTGAAATAAGATAATAAATGCTATCTTGACTGGGCTTTTTAAAGAGATGTGCGTAGGTCTGCTTTGACATTGGCAATTTTTGCACAGATGCTCTGAATATGAGTTGGCGGGAATGGTAGCAGCAGAAGCCCAGACCCTCTGGTTCTCAAGGATTCACAAAATTCAACAGAGTAACTGCTTCACTTGCAGCAGCAGTCTGACCTTTCAATGATCCACTGAGTTTGTGTTCCCTGGGTATTTATACTCCTCCAAATATGGGATGTGATTTGGGTTTTGCTCCTTTGATGTGGAACATCCTGGTGTGGCAGCATGTGAACCATCTTTGGGCTGAGGGTCTGCCTTATTTATGGCAGATGTAGGCATGTATAGGGTTACTTGGGTTTGTACTCTGATTCCTGCTTCAGTCAGTAATACAAGGCTAGTTTCACCCACAGTCTAAGTCTGGGCCTTAGAACTTCAAAGGGCTTATGGTTGTAATAGGTATTGGGAGGCTTAAAGATGTGTTAGAGGATGTAATAGGGATATGATACATCATAGCCATATATGTAAACAGGCCCTACAAAACTGAAGCTTAGATAATGACCTAAAGACTAAACTGTGAGGTACTGAGGAATAAGAGTCACTACAGAACCATGTGGCAAGCAGCCAGGCCCCACAAGGCTCCATCAGTCCAGGATATTCACACACCCCAAGGAAGGAAAGCACAGCTTTGGAGCATCCAGTCACACATACATGCAGACGACACCATGGCCAGTGTCTTTTTGGCTCTGAAAGATCATCATTTTTATACTATGGATGCATATGATTATACACACTATCAGGAAGAGAGGGACAGTGGCTGGGTGGTCCCGTGTCTTTCTTGTAGTTAAATTGTTTATTCAGTGTCAGTTAAAATAACTGGCTTATAGACATAAACAACTAGGATAAAGATTTAGGACCACCTGATAGCTACTTTTGCTGTTTCCCCCAAGTTATCATGATAGAGCACATAGTAAAATGGTTGCAATTGATTTTTTTTTTTTTTAGAGAAATGCATGGCCACGTTTGTGCAAAACAGGAAGTGCCAGGGGGCTAACCACACAGCCTCTGAATTTATGTCTCCCACATTTTTAGGGAAAGGAAAGAAACCTCACAAGTTGCAAAACGATGGGACACAAATACCCTGTTTTTTGGGAGATGTGAGGTGGATGGTATCTGGTTCCTATGCCTGGCTAGTTAGGAAGCCAAATTTTAGGGCAACTTATATTCTGTTGTGGCTATTATGTTTGGGTTCTTTTGCTCATGCTTGTGGCTGTGTTCTTTGAAGAGAAAACCCACAAGGACAGGTCAGTGATCCAAAGAGTCACATGTGTTGTGACCTTTTCTCATTTACAGCTGCCCAGCCATTGTCATTTTCCAAGTGACCGATCCCACTGGCTTTGATGACCCCTTCCCTTCACCCAAACCAGTTTAACTTGCCAGAACTCTTCAACAGAGCTTCACAAATCAGAAGTTTGATTAAAAATCTGAAATTATGGGGCACCTGGGTGGCTCAGTTGTTAAATATTTGCCTTTGGCTCAGGTCGTGATCTCGGGATCCTGGGATCGAGCCCCACATCAGGCCCCCTGCTCATAGGGAAGCCAGCTTCTCCCTCTGCCACTCCCCCTGCTTGTGTTCCCTCTCTTGCTATCCCTCTGTCAAATAAATAAATAAAACCTTTTTTAAAAAATCTGAAATTGTTGGAAACTGACTCCATCATAGAAAATTCCTATCATTGACAATCTTTTGGGGTGCACAGTCCAAGAGGCAGTGCAGCTCCCCATCCCTTCTGATATGAAGCAGAGAGGGGAGGATTTACTATTTCTGCTTAAAGGTCCACAAATTATTCCAAGAATTTTCCACTTATCTTCATCTTGAAATGATATGAGTCCTGTCCTTGGCTCATGATCCACCTCATGGCTATGTGGTATAGCTTTCTTGGTGACTGTCTTAGGAAAATAAGAGTCTTAGGAGAACTTTTGGAATAAATTGTTTTGGTTTTGCATTTCACTGAAAAAAGTCAACACTGGCCTATTCTACTATGCTAGTACTATTCTATAGTATGCTATTCTAACATACCAGTACAGTGTGCCAGTAAAAGAAATTTGCATCTGGAATTAGACAGTCTGTGTTAGAATTCAACATCTCCACACATTAACTGTGTGAACGTAGGCAAATTTCTTCAGTATCCTAAGTCTTGTTTTTAGTATTTATAAAGTGGGCAGAGTAGTAGTAGTACATCCTTCAGAGGGTTCCTGTAGTGTTTATAAACTGCCAATTAATGGCAGCTAATCATACCGTGAGAATGTATTTAAGGCAAGCACCCCAGACACTCGTGTGTGCATTGAGAATTGAAGAAGTTTCATTACTACATTCAGGGTATAAGTTTGGGTCTCATGAAGCAAAAAAAAAAAAAAAAAAAAAAAAGATCCTGGATTGGGGATTAGGATAAAGGAGTGACTGAATTTTTTCTTTTGGAAAAAGATGAGTATCTTTCAGTTGAAAAAATATGTCATGAGCTAGATTGAAATTTCTTCACGTTGAGGTGAGCCAGCTCAGCTGAGTGTCTGTTATTCGGGACCGGACAGTGAGGGATGCCGTACAAAGCTCTTCTATGTACAGGTTGAGTTACAGCCATACGATACTCCCAGACATACCTTCCCCAAGCCACATGACACATTGCCATGCTAGGCATAGAGAGTCTGTATATTTCTCTTTCCTGTTATTACACATTCCATGTGGAATTCAGATGCAGAATGAGCATCTGAATGACTTATGTATTAACAATTGAACCTAGTGAGACAAAATTTTAGGGACTCACCTTTAATAAGATGGTGAATTTGAGAGAGAGAGAGAGAGGGAGAGAGAGAACCCTAAACTACGTATTTCCCTCCCTCCTGACCAGATAGTAATAGTCATTGCCAGCAACAATGTACTGTGTAAAAAAGGCATGGCTATCCCCAAGACACATAATGGTAATATGTAGGCATATAAGCAAATGAACATATTTGAATTTATATTTAGAACTCATTCAAAAGTACCAATTGAGAACGTGAGTGAATTGCTGGAGAAGACTATTCGGTTGTGTTGAGGTTAGTCACGGGAGAGAACTGAATGTGTTGTAGAAACAGCCCTTCTGGGGCGCCTGGGTGGCTCAGTGGGTTAAGCTGCTGCCTTCGGCTCAGGTCACGATCTCAGGGTCCTGGGATTGAGTCCCGCATCGGGCTCTCTGCTCAGCGGGGAGCCTGCTTCCCTCTCTCTCTCTGCCTGCCTCTCTGTCTACTTGTGATCTCTGTCTGTCAAATAAATAAATAAAATCTTTAAAAAAAAAAAGAAACAGCCCTTCTTTCTGTAATAAAGTCTTTGTCAATGAAGTAGATGGTTACTTGGAGTTTAAAAGGTAGAATCATTATTTGGTTGGAGATGGGGGAAATGAAGACCTTTGGGGAGAATCCAATCTCCTCCAAGGCAGCACTATGAAGCTGTCAGAGATATGCAGAAAAACGAGTCCATGTGGATGGTTCCATAGGCAGCCCTGGGAGTGAGGGATGAAGGCGTCATGTAATGGTGGATACAAAGTAGGGGAGGGAGAGGCAGGGGCATCCTCGTATGAATCAAGGGCCGCAGAAGCAAGAGTGGAAAACAAAGATGTGACATGTGGAGTACACAGAATCTAAAGGAGAAAGGGAAGAATGTGAAGGTGGGGGGGATTGCATAAGGGGAGAAATTTGTATAGCACATACTGGCCTGGTATGAAATGTCTTGACTGTCAGAACGTGGGCGTAATGTAATTTTTCTATTTTTAATGTAGTATTGTAAGATTGAAGAGTCAGAGTATTGCAAGTGAGGGATGGGACTCCTAAAATGGGTGACACACAAAGTGTTAATGAAGAACTGATGTTCAAAGGGTGGGCAGAGTGCAGGTGCCACAGGGAGCCTCGAAGGGTGGGAAGCATTTCCACTCCATCCTGAAGGGATGAAGGGAGGGGGCGCTACTGGATCCCCAGTGGAGGGCAGCAGGAGGAAGGCAGGGGATGGGGGACCGGCTGCAGCAGGCCACACAGCTCAGTCTCTAGGACATGGCCCCAGTGGAAAAGTGTGAGGAGTGGGCTTTTGCATTTCTTGTGAAAACAGGAACTCTCTGCACATGATACTGTGTTGGTTTTTCTCCTTTGCAACTGGGATTTTGTGATTGGGATGCTGTGCTTTCCAAGAGCTCAAGTGTTAGAATCAGCCAGCCCTGGGGACGAGCTCATTGCTCTGCACTAACTGTACAATCGTGTGCACGGAACTGAAAGTTCTTGACCATTTCAGGAGACACAGCAGGCGAGTCAGAGTCATGAGTGTTGTTGTTGAAACTATTGTATCGTGGGAAGGCAGTTTTACCTTTTTCTCTGTGTGCTTCTTTCTTAGTCCTCTGCCTCAGGTCAGTTCTAGCAAAAGCCCATAACAAGATAAGCAGCAGCATACCTCAGGGACTGACAGATACACACACACACACACACACACACAGAGTCAATGAGTCTCCCTGTGGAGCTAGAGGAGCAGAGAAAGAAGGAGAAAGGATTACTCTTGTGGGATATTTTTTCCCACCTCTATAGCCACCACCAGTAGTGGGGGCAGGAACTGTTGTCAGTGGTGGGAATCAGGAGAGGACCTGAGATGAGGGGGATTCAGTGAGCTTTGAATAAGGGAGGCCCCCGCGCTTTTAACCACAGTGTGATTGGCGAGATCTCCACTTTGCTTATGATCCCTTCTCTGGCTTGCTTTAGGAGTGGCCACTGAAACCACACATCCTGAAATGCACCTAACAGTTTTTTTGCTTTAAATATCCACTGGGAGAAAAAGCAGAAGCACATAACTCAAAAGCAGCAGCAACTTTCAGACTGCCTCTTCCTCAGCAATTTTGACTGAATCCTTCTCTTCTTGGTGAACTCTAAAAAGAAGAGGAATCCAGGAGCTGCTCTCACTGTATCTCAAATCATAACAACATTGTCCACATTGCTGAACCTCTTCGTTTCAGTTGAGCTTGTAGCAGGGATGAGTCGGTGGGGCCGGGGCGGGGGTCGGTTTAACAAGCATGGTACTGAGCCCGATTGACATGGGTTTAACTGTTGTTTCTGCCTCCTGTTCTGTGATGGGCAAGTTGCCCTATCTTCCTAAGAATCAATTTTCGATGATAAATTGAGTTGTTAAGAGACTTCAGTACATTAAAGCACCCCATATGTTATCTGGTACATACCAAGTACTTAATATATTACTGTGGTGGGAAGTCATCTCCTGTATCAACGTGTGCTTAAGAAATACGTCTTTCTTTAGTGAGAAACTTCCCTGTGCCCAGTCCCAGTGCGTGCACTGGCATTCTTTCCACAGTTCCATTAGGGCCCTGCCCTCTCTCCTTGTCCTGGGCATTCCTCAGGGGTCTGGACTTCTCTGAAAAATGGCTTGAGGGCCCACCACCTGCCTGCCAAACAGTAAGGGACCGCTATTTGGCTTGGCTGTTTGCTTGACACCAACCTACTGCGGGTGGACGCCTGTGCTTTTAAAAAAAGATCTTTCCAAATGATAACAAACTTCCAATTACACATTTCGTGCCTTAAATTTATTAGGCCTGCTGCAATGAACAAACTGTCCTTGTTACTGATTTCCAAGAGCAACTGTAGTTGCAAAAAAATCAAATTTTTGTCCATTTTTTAATATTTGTTTTTCATTTTGAATTTATGGGGAAAAAAACGCATGAGCGCTCCTTTCCTTTGGAGGCTGCTGCTCCAGTTCCTCGCATTGAGGGTTTTTGCTTTGTCTTCAACTCACCCTGAGTGCTTACCAGTGGAGCTGACTGCTGACTCTTGCTTGGTCTCCAGGAAAACCAATGATAATATATCCAACCAGATGATGCTTTGTCATGGTACCATGTCATCTTTGGGTAGGCATACATTTAATTGTAAAATAAATGTTCCTTCCTTTGGCTCATTTGATAAGTGTTGAAATTTATTCTCAGTTCTTGATCTATGCTCTTCTTCTGCAGCTCTTTACTTGGCTTTTTCTTTTTTTGTAAACTTTTCCAAGTCTTTGACTCTCTTTTTCGTTGAAAGAGCCAGCTCTCGGGTGCCTGGGTGACTTAGTTGGTGGAGCATCGGACTCTTGGTTTCAGCTCAGGTCATGATCTCAGGGTCCTGGGATTGAGCTTCGCATCAGGCTCTATACTCAGCATGGAGTCTGCTTCTCCCTCCCACCCTGCTTCTACCCCCTGCACATGCTCACATGTGTGCGCACGCTCTCTCTCTTAAAGTAAGTAAGTAAGTAAGTAAGTAAGTAAATAAATAAATAAAATTTAAAAAAAAAAATAAGGAGTTGGGGGTGCCTGGGTGGCTCAGTTGGTTAAGCAACTGCCTTGAGCTCAGGTCATGATCCTGGAGTCCCAGAATCGAGTCCCGCATCGGGCTCCCAGCTTCTCCCTCTCACCTTCTCTTTGCTCATGCTCTCTTTCACTGTCTCTCTCTCAAATAAATAAAATCTTTAAAAATAAAAATAAAAATAAGGAGTTGGTTCTTTCCCTAACTCCCTAAAAAAGAAAAAAAGCAAACCCTTGTTTGTCCCCTTCATCTTCGATGGGTGAGGAAACAACAAAAACCGAAACAAAAACAAAACACCCAGCCCTCCGTGCTGCCAGGAGGAATGCTCCCTGACTGGCCTCAGTCTTGCAGGAGATGCAGGGCATTCCAGTCTCGGCCTTGGACTAACGTGGGGTTCGGCCTTGGCAAGCTCATACAGAGCCGCCCAGTAATGCCTGTCGATGACTGCTCTAGGCAACAGGGGAGTGATTCTCTTCTCTCCCACTAAAGACCTGTGAAAGGGCTCTGAGATGCCTACTGTGCCATGGCTTTTCAAAGAACAGATCTTCTTTCCTCTATACTTTTCCGACTGATGGGCCGTTCAGGCTTTCCCTGTCAATGCTTAGATTCTTACCCCCTTCTCCTCAGTCCTTCCCTTTACAGAATCAGGCCAAGACAGCTGAATCTCATTCCTTCTATGGGGGTGCAAGGAGACAAGAGCAAATGTTGCTCCTTTCCTCTCTAACCACAGAACCTCACTGCCCTAGCACCACCTAATTATCTAATGCCCCTGATCTCCATCCTCAAATGCTCTTCTGTTATTCTGGATTTGGCTGACACATGCATAGTGGTTACAGGACTTGGAGGGGGATGGGGAGTAAAACAAGACTGGGTGGGAACCTGTAGTTTGAAAGGTGATAGGGACACTCTGGTAGATTTATTCCCACTAAGAAATATGAAAGGTGAAATAAAATACCATTTTTGCCCATGGCAGCATGTTCACGTGCTTGGGGGAAAACTTCTCCCTCTCCATTATTCACAAAATGGATAATTGAGGTCTCTGTCACTCAGGTTCTCTTTCCTCTGCCATGTCTCCTTTGGTGGGCGCTCTTTCTATCAATGTGACTGTTTCAGAACTTTCCCATTTTCCTTGTTTCACGTCACATTTCTACGTCTGTATCTCTCATCTTGAATTCTAGCCCCACGTTTCCAAATGACTTACCCATGGGCAGGGCACTGTCAACGGATACTCAGCATTTCTAAGATAGAACTCTTCAATTTTTCCTCATCTTGGCCCCCTCCCATCCCCCCCTTTATTTGTCAAGGGTGCTACCATACTTATAGGCTTCCAGATCCAAAACTTACCCCACATACCCATGTAGTTCCATAACCATGTGTACCATTTCATTATAATCATTTTTACAGGTTTGGCTTTTATTTTATTTATTTTTTTTTAAATATTCTTTTTTTAAAAAAATATTTTATTGGGGCGCCTGGGTGGCTCAGTGGGTTGGGCCGCTGCCTTCGGCTCAGGTCATGATCCCAGGTCCTGGGTTCGAGCCCCACATCGGGCTTTCTGCTTAGCGGGGGGCCTGCTTCCTCCTCTCTCTCTGCCTGCCTCTCTGCCTACTTGTGATTTCTCTCTGTCAAATAAATAAATAAAATCTTAAAAAAAAAATATTTTATTTATTTATTTGACAGACAAGAGATCACAAGTAGACAGAGAGGCAGGCAGAGAGAGAGGGGGGGAAGCAGGCTCCATGCTGAGCAGAGAGCCCGATGCGGGGCTCGATTCCAGGACCCTGGGATCATGACCTAAGCTGAAGCCAGAGGCTTTAACCCACTGAGCCACCCAGGTGCCCCTGGCTTTTATTTTTAAAACAACTTTTTAGGGGTACCTGGGTGGTTCAGTCATTAAGTGTCTACCTTCAGCTCGGGTCATGATCTCAGGGTCCTGGGATCAAGCCCTGCATCGGGGTCCCTGCTCAGTGGGAAGCCTGCCTCTCCCTCTCCCCCTGCTTATATTTCCTCTTTCACTGTCTCTCTCTCTGTCAAATAAATAAATAAAATCTTTTTTTAAAAAAAACTTTTTAAGATTTTTTTTTCTTATTTTAAGAGCTACTTGTATATACATAGCAGATAACAAAACTAAAAAATACAGAAAAGCACAAAGAAGCAAACTTGTCATGTATGATTACCCAGCACATAGATAAGCATCACTAATGCATTCTCATTGTTTCCTATGTGTTTTTAGGTACATACAGTGAAAACATGGAATCATGTTTGCATTTCTGTATTACTCAGCAAGTAAGTATAAACATTTTTAATGTTTTAAATGATTCTTATTGCCGTCTGGCTTTCTTTCAGATAGACAGATCACAATTTTTGTAGCCAACTATCTAATGCTGTGCATTAATGATCATTTTTTCACTATTAAAATAATATTTGATATGAACCAATAAGGGAGATAGGGAAGGAATGACAAATTTCACAACATACATACAAATGAAAACTTTAATATGGCAAATAGCCTGAATAAAATTAAAACAAAATGATAAGCTGGGAGAAAATACAAAAAACATGAACAAAGAAAAGGGGCAATAAATATGATAGAGAAAGAATGGCTTCAAATAAGTTTTAACAAGGCCAACAATCCAGGAAGGAAAAATATTACAGTAGATGACTCAAAAAGAGGAAATAATTGACAAATTTAAAAAAAAAATAAATACGTGGAAAATAGTGACTCCTTGTTTTAAATTACATAATATTTTACAACTTCTACTTTAAATTATAAAAGTAATACAACCTCATCTTAAACTATTTAGTTACTACAAAGAGTTATGAAAACTGTGTTGAAAATCTAAACACGTAGAGATGATCGCTGCTGACATTTTGTTTGATGTACTTTCCAGATTCATCTAATAATCAAAACAGGATCCTTTGTTTCCCTTTGAAATCATTCCTTTGCCTATTCTAAATATTTTCTAGTCATAAATATAGCCACAAAACAGAATACAAAAGAAACACCTGAGAGATTTAAAAATTGTAAATTGATGGTTGGGAAGAATAAAGTAGTATTCATGGCATTATTATCACACAAGGTAGAATTTGGGGCCAGAACTAAAGGCATTAAAACAAATTTAAAATCATAATTTTCTTTGGAAAAAGGCATAATCTGCATGATGCCATCTCTGATATTTAGAATGACTTCCATTGACTAATCCTTATTTGTTTAACTGACTCTCCTTCCCATTACCATTCAGCCTATTTATTACTTGGGGGATTATATTTCAATTCATCAGTGACTTTTAGAGCACATTTTTCAGGAAAGGTACTTTTGATGACTCTCTCTTCCAAAATAACATCATTTTTTCCTATCTTGCTAACCATCCCTTTCCTTCTTTCCTCATTTTATCCTTTCCTACCCAACCTTTAAATTTGGGGGTTTTGTAAGCTCAATCCTAGGTTTTGTTCCCTTTCTATTCTATCCTCTCCTCCTACGTGACTAGTTAAGACTCATTACAGTTTACTGTAAACAAAGTCCTCTGAGTGTTCATCATCTATCTGATCCCTTCTCTGAGTCTCAAAGGCACCTTGGGCTAATTATATCTAAACCCACAATCTTTTTTTCAAACCTGGTTCTTTCTAGGGTTCACTTTTTCAATGAATCGCACCATCTCCCATCTATTTGCACAAGCCAGAAAAACTAGTGACCCTTAACACCTCTCTTTTCTTCTGGGTCTAATTCATCTCTAAGTCCTACTGATTTTACATTTCTGGAGTCAATCTACTCTCAACCTCCACCATCACTTTAGACCAACTGATCTTTATCACTCTCTGAAACACTGAAGTTCCCTAAATGCTCTTTTGAATCACCCAACATTGATGCAGTTCACATTAACTAGAGTGATTAAAAAAAAAAAGAGACCAAGTCACATTAATTTTTGCTAGAATATAGAAAAACAACTTATTTGATATATTGACCATATGTTCTTTTTCTTTGCCAAATTCAAGCTCTAATGCCTGTTGTAGATTTTTAAAATTTATTTTCTAGATGTACAATCATGCCATTTATGAATAAACAATTTTACTTGTTTCTTTCACAATTTGTATGTCTTTTATTTATTTTTAACTTGTTTTATTGAAGTGGTTAGCACATATAGTACAATGTTCAATACATATTATAAGGATGAACATTCTTGTCTTGTTCCTGATCTTAGGGAGTGACAGAAATTAGTGTTGCACAATTACATATAAAGTTAGATGCATATTTTTTGTAGCTGTCCATGATCAGGTTGAAAAAGTTTTGAGTTTATTGAGACTTCAATTAATTTATTTTTTAAAGTCATGAATGGCTATTGAGTTTTGCTTTTTCTATTTCTAAGGAGATCATCATATCGTTTTCTTTTTCAGGATGTTGATATAAAGAAATACACTGATTAATTTTTCAAAGTTGAAGTGATCTTGTATTCCTGAATAAACTCTACTTATTCATGATGTATTATCTATTTTATCTGTTGATGGTTTCAATTTGCTGGTACATTAAGGCTTTTTGTGTCTATGTCCACAAGGGATATTGGCTTACAGTTTATTTTCTTTTAATGTCTGTGGTTTTGGTATTGGGTAATATTGCTCTCAAAAATGAGTTGAGAATTGTTCCTCTCTCTTCTATTTTCTGGAAGAGTCGGTGTAGACATTTTTTTTCCTTAATGTTTAGTACAACTCACTAGTAACGTCATCTGGGTCTGGAGTTCTAGTTTTTGTTTACTATATTATAATTGATGTATAATATGCAGTACAATATTTAATGTGAGAAAATTTATTCCTACAATTTCTTTAATAGATACAAGGCTCTTTAAGTTATCCTTTTTTTTTTTTTTTTAAAGATATTATTTATTTTTCAGAGTGAGCACAGGCAGACAGAGTGGCAGGGAGAGGCAGATGGAGAAGCAGGCTCCCGCTGAGCAAGGAGCCCGATGTGGGACTCGATCCCAGGACGCTGGGATCATGACCTGAGCCAAAGGCAGCTGCTTAACCAACTGAGCCACCCAGGCGTCCCTAAGTTATCCATTTTTTTCTTAAGTTTTATAGTTTATGGTTACTAAAGATTTGTCCATTTCATCTAAATTATCAAGTGTATTGGCATAAAGTACTTCATAATATTCTTATTACCCTTTTAATATCTGTAAGATCCATGGAGCTTCTCCTCTTTTAATAGCAGGTATTAGTAATTTGTGTCTTCTATCATTTTTTTCATCAATCTGACTAAAGAGTTTATCAATTTTATTTATCTTTTCAATGAACCAGATCATTCCATAATTGAGCTATGCTCAAATTTATCTGACTGTTATAATGACTTTGAAGGAGAGGAAAGACTCTGTATTTTAAGTGAGGCTTTGTAACAAAAGAAAATAAAAACAAACAAAAATCTCCTTTGTTGAAGAAATACAGCAAGTATATTCTGTATACAAACGAACTACTCACAATGAGAAACTTGACATCCTTCTGATATTAAATCAAAGATAGTATCAATTAAATAGCCACCTTGATAGTTTCCTACACTTTGCTAAAGACACCCATTATCATGGATCTGGGATAACAGAGTAATTCAAAATCACAACATTAAACTCAATTCCATTTTAGGTTTTAGGCTCTGCCTGTCAGCTAATTTCATACATTTAAAAATTGCCTTTTTTTCCTCTTGAACTAAAATTGGAGCCAACATGAATTATGCTAATTATAAATATATAGGGTTAAATAATATGGTATATAATATTTACCTATATGATTAGTAAAAATAAAAATATTATAATTCTCAACTTTTGTGAGGACAGGGTAAAATTGGCACCCTTTTATATAATCAAGAAGACCGTAACTTGTTACAAACTCTTTGCTAGGGATTTCAAAATAGGTGTTAAGATCCCCCATGGTTCTCATACATGCTAAATTAATTCTTTATCTTCCTGGAAATTATTATGAGGAGATGGCTAAATATGCAAAAAAAAAATGTATGTTCAGAAAAGTTCATAGGTCAGTTATTGAGTGGTTTAAAAAAGCTAGACATGATGTCCAATAACGAGGGATCAAGTTTCAAGTAAATTTTACTAGGTTGAACCATGTCACACTGCCACTTCTGTGTAGGTTAAAAAGATTATATGTCAGCAATTTCATACACTTCAATCTAGTAGGAGGAATGATGGAATATTATATTATATGGCCACTCAACGTCATTTATATAGACTGTTTTTAACGATGTGAGTAAATGCTAATACACTGGCATAATATATAGGATTCAAATCCTATTTTCTACATGCCTTCAAACACACACACACATACACACACACACACACATGCACACACACACACACACACACACACACACACACACACACACCCCGAGTGGCCTGCTGTCATCCTTGGGTGGTGGGAAGTTTTTTTTTCTTGCTTATGATCAACAACAGGATGGTGTTATTTTTACAATCAGGAATGGGTTATTTTTAAACAGAAATACAGAAACTATAACTTTTTCAGATAAAGAAGAAGCACCTGTAATCTCCCATCTCAAAGAACTTTCAAAGTTAACTAATTCTTGACCTTTTTGATTGGTGTAAGAACTGGGACAATCAGGATATATGGAAAAATTTGTTAGTATGTCTGCAAAGGAGAAAATTCAGAGATTTCCAGTGGTATCAGGTGACAAAACTCCCTAAGGAAACAGCTTAAACCCTGCCTCCCAAGCCACCCTGAGATGAACTCTGCCCCTGAATGCTGAGAGCCCTTGGCATGCCAGTTGAGTGGATATGAGGCTAATTCAGGTTCTTTCCCTCGTTCCATAATCAAAGTCAGTAGTACCCAACTTTACCTGATGAGAAATATAAATGATAGTGAGGAAGGACAGCACACTGGATAAAGAGAAAGAACAACACCCACTGCATGAAAAGCATTCTGTTGCCAGCCTACTTTCAGTTTGTCCATTTTATCTTCCCAAGTGCTTCAGAGAAAGTCTAGACCTACATCAACCTTAGTTGACATATGCTTTTTCATTCAGATATTTTCCTCCTGTACATTTCCTGGGGTCACTCACTTGTGTAAGCGTTTTGACACTTGCGTCTTTCTGGATCCAATGGCTATAATCACCATTCTAATCTTCCAAAAATGCCATTTGGTCATTGAGATATGTTTCTAGGAAAACACCATAAAGGATTTGAATGATCAAATTAAGATTTCTACAACCTGTGTAGGCAAACAAAGCTGCCAAATAGATTACCAAAACCAAACCTATTTATTTTTGAGCTAGAAACTTAAATACCTTTGAACCCTAGAATGCCGGAAGTATAGACAAGATGCTAAATGGCACTGAGTTTACAATCCAAGAACAAGCAACCACTCACTTCTTTTAGGGAAGGTGTGGAGTAGAGGCTACCATGGCTGACTTTTTGGCACATTGAAAACTAAGAAGAAAGTTCATTTCTTGAAAGGAGATTTTTCACACTGGTACGGTCTTAGAGAAAAAAGTTTATTTTCAATGGACTTGGCTTAAGGTTTCCTTCCTTTACTTTCAGCCTTTAAACACACCAGCACAAATTTTCTCCTCCTTCAGTGGGCCTGGAGCATGTAAAGACAAGGAGTTTGCAATGGCCTTAAAAATGGCCTTTTTGTTTAGGGTAGAAAGTTGTGCTAATGAGTTCGAAGTTGTAGGTTTAACTCATACATGGAGCTTCAGCCTTACTGGTCTTTGAGGGAGACCTGAAAGGCAGTGGAAATAGGACAAATAAAGTGTGATTTGAGAAGGAAGCTAAGAATTCCAAATTGAAAGATTTCGCTGTGAGTGTGACAATAGTGGCAGGAAGACCCATGTGGGGTAAGATTACAGCACAAAATGCCTGAAGGTGGTAACAGAAGAGGTGGATCACTAAGGCAAAGAGAAGGGGTAGAGTGACTGCATGATGTTTGCCCAAGACGGTTGATGTGGCTGGATCAGAATAAACCCATTCTTGTTACTAAGTAAACAACCCAGAGGGTGGTAGGACAGGGGCATCAGCTTGGGAGTCAGAATTTCTCTGTTCCACAGCAAGACTGCTGGATGGGAAGACCAGAAATCAAATGCTTGTATAGATACCCAGGCTACTGTTCTACTTTTGAAAAAATATCTAGTGTGGCATAAGCCTCTTGGGGTTGTAATCACAGTATCATGGTTTCTTCTCCATTTGGCTCTGCCCTGGACAATACAGGGCAGCTGCAGCAGCATGTTCATTCAGGTCAAACTTACTCCTGGGTCCCTTTTCTGTCCCTAGTCCACAAGAACAGATTACGCATGTTTTATATCTTTTTCAAGAGAGCATGTTTTAAGCAATATTTGGTAAAAATTAAAAACAAGAATGAGAACATCCTCCCATTGTCAGTTCATAATCCTGTTCAAGCATCATGACAACTTTCATTTCATGAAAGAGGGAATGGGGATTATGAAGAGTAAAGGGGTGAAAGTACTTTCTGTGGGATCTTTTCACCTTTCCCTGCTGTCAGATTCCATTTTCTTAGCTCTCTACCTGGACACTCCGGGGTTCCCTGTCTCCTGAGTTATTGCCTTGTCTTTAGGGTCTCTGTCCCAAGCTGGATTTTGCTTGGATATGGCACTCCCATTAGAACTCAGCCCACCCAGACCCTGTGTGGGTCAACTGGATGCTACGCTTGCTCCTAACACATCCAGGCCCACTTCCTACTAGATAGGAATGATTTCGCCTGCAGGGAGAAAAAGAACAGCCTAAACTAGATTAGTTACTAAGATTATTAGTACCAATAATACTCCTCTTCTGTCACCATGGCCTCTTGGCTGTTTACAGGGCTGTGCAGGGAAGACAAATGCAGTAATGAAGTCATGATGCCTCTCCGTCACTATTTATGTCAACAGAAGCTAATGTCTCCTCCTACTGCCATTCATAATCCCACCCAGCCACCTGAATAACCCACACCTCATGAGGAGGTATAGGAGTGGAGTAAGAGAAACAGAACCATGTACCTGTCTGAAGAATCCTGTTTTCCATTTGGAGATGCTTCTCCTTGGACGTCCTTAATAATATTCTTTTGGTCTGGTGGGCTCTTGGCATCCTGTAACACAAAACAAATTCATGGATCAGAGGTATGTATGTGCTTCCTTGATGGTTTGACATCAGAGAGCCTGCATTTGCAGCACCAGTATCATGAGATCATATAAATATCAATTTCATAAATCTTACATATTATCGGGGGATGATAAAGCATTCTAAGTCATAACACTATTTAAATTATCACTGGGAAGAACTAATTAATAAGATAAGAAAATTAAGAATGATAAAAATATCTAATCATCAAAGTAAATCTATTATTCACTAAATCAAATTTGACTCTAAGTATTGAAGCCTTCTTCAGAAAAGAATGAGTCACATGATTATCACACTTGCTCCTATATCCGAATGAAAGATTTTACCCGTGAAGAGACATTAACAGTGAGTAGTCAGTTGAAAAGGAGATCTATCTACCTATAACTTAGTAAAACAACTTAACTTTTGTGGGGCCTTATAAATACACTTTTAATGAATTTATTTAAAAACTCTTCCTTTACACTAAATCTCTAGCTATTTTTTTTTTACATGACTGAGATTGCACAATACCGTAAAATACATTTGACTTCACTTTATTTACCAGATACATTTCTGAATATTATCAGCAGAGGAAACTCATGTATAACATTTTGAATCAAATATTCACCTTCATTTACATATGTTTTAATTTGGGAAAAACAGTGGTACAGAAATCATTTCTGCCCAGGCATGCAATAAAGACTGTATGTAACATTGATTCTAAAGAACTTCCTGAATTTGTTGTTTTTTCTCATAATTGTGTAGGAGAGTACAATAAAGTCCACACGAAGAAAATAACCCACAGTAGGTTAAAGCCACAGCATATTAAAATGTGCCACACATGTAGTATATTTCCTTGGGTTTCTCATAAACTTGAAGAGGCTTCACTGTGCGATTGTCAGAGGAGTGAGTCCATTCTCTCAGGGACAAAGCAGCACTGTTTCCATAGACGGTTTTTCTCTTCCCTCCAAATGTGTGTTTTTGTTTTGTTTGTTTGTTTTATTTATTTATTTATTTATTTATTTATTTATTGGTTTCTACCTACTGGTATTGGAAAGTGGTGTTTACCTCCTTCCAAAGAAATATTGTTATTTTAAAGTAGCCGGTAGAAATGTAAATTAATTATGTTTGTCTCCTGAAACTAGCCAACTAGAAATGGTTTGAAGAAATTCACCTCATGGTTTACAAAGAAGTGAGCTTTTAGTTTTGTTTCTTTGTTAACACCACTGGAGAGAAAGATAGAATAGACGGAGACGGAATGCAGGCTGGAGTCCCAAAGTCTGAGGAGGTGTAGCCCTGACATACATATATTTAAATCAAGCTACTGCCATGAATCATAAAACATAGGGAAACAAAATCATTCCAGAAGGATATGTGTCCAAGGTTATATTTATGTATGCATATATTTCCCATGAATGCCTTCAATATACAGGTTTTCTAAAAAATATAAATTTTACCAAGAATTTAGAAAATTATGTCCAATTAATTGACATGAAGGAATTTAAGCTTCAGATTGGTCCTTTAGATTCTGACCCTGGGACTCCATGCTCAATGAAACAAAAAGGCATTTTTTAAGCTTTATTTGTTTTGTAATTTTGAAAACACTATTGAGGGCAAAAGACTCCTTGGTTGAGTCTAGATAAGCAAATACCCTAATTAATAAAATTACCTTCTGACTATAATATTTCTCGTCCTACTTGTCCTCATCATTTTGAAAGAATGGAAGCCAGCATTTAAAAGCCAATGTAAACACCAGAAGTCAATGGAGTTATTCAGAAAGAGCTTCTGGACACTTCTGAAGGTGTAACATTTTTTAAAGATTTCATTTAGTCTGCCTGTTATAAGCAATTTAAAACTTTCTTATTCTTCTTTATGTAGAGCCACAGCTTCTGACTACTTTTTTAAACAAAAAATACACTTAATCAATGGATAGTTTAATTAAAAATATAGCTCCACAGTATACTTATGAGCCACTAGACAGGAATGATATAGTCTAGTTTAGCAAGGAAACATCTGTCTAGCCTTTAAAGGTTTTCTTTCTTAACTATATGTACAGTTTGCATTTTTTCATTAAAAACAATTAAGACAGGTTAAAGACTTCCCTTTATTTTTGTGTATATTTTACAGAGAATATGTATGCATATATTCAATATGTTAAAAATAAGTTTGCTATATTACCTAACGCTAATATATAGGTATGATCTTAGATCTTCTTTCCAAAATCTAATGCATAAGTTCTTCCCATGTTCACACTGATAAAATGAAAGGATGAAACTCAAAATCATCAACTATTTTTTAACTCATATGATCTGTATTTTAATAAAATTCAATCATATATATCTTCTTTAAATCTTGCAAAATAGTGAACCAGATGGTTGTTAGTTGCACTTGTACCATGGAGTTGTAGATTAAGGTAGTGGTTTCAAGCTTTCTGATGGAAACTTCTAATCCCCAAGTCCCCCATTCAAACCAAAACAAATACAGCAAAACAATGGGGCCAAAAATGTGCAGTTTTCAGGTAATCCACTTCCATAACTAAAACACAGGTGGCTCAGGAAAGAAACAAAATTCTCACAAGGAGCAAAGCACTGTAAGAGAGTGCAGCTCCTAACAGAGTAAAGGAGTAAAGTAAATTATATATAATAATTTACATATTATTATATTTAAGACTTTCTTACATATTTAATATAATTGATAATATCTGTATTATATAATACTATGTATTATATATCATACCCTATACATAACATACCCTATATGTGTATGTATGTATAATGTGTATAATTATATAATATATATAATTTAGAGAATAAGAAAGAACTATTGGAAATGAAGAACTGATATTAGAATTCAACAGAATATATAGAAGATAAAATTCTTCTTCAGAGCAATAAATGACAAAAAAACCCCACTAGACTGATGACATAGTGAGAAAGTTATGCTAACATGAAACTTCCTCCTTTGTAATCAACCCCCCATTTTTTCTCTATTTTTCTAGTCCATACTGAAACAAATGAGATAAGTATGACTTAATATTTTTTACTGATCCTCAAAATTGGGCCAAACCTTATGATGTGGACCAGGCTTTTTGAACTAGAAATTAGAAATTTTGGAGCAGTGGCATAAAAAATAATGCTTATTTATGTACAGAGAAATAAAGCACATCACTTAAGAAGGGTCAGGATCACAGTCACCAAACTGTGGAAAGAACCAAGATGCCCTTCAACGGACAAATGGATAAGGAAGATGTGGTCCATATACACTATGGAGTATTATGCCTCCATCAGAAAGGATGAATACCCAACTTTTGTAGCAACATGGACGGGACTGGAAGAGATTATGCTGAGTGAAATAAGTCAAGCAGAGAGAGTCAATTATCATATGGTTTCACTTATTTGTGGAGCATAACAAATAGCATGGAGGACAAGGGGAGATGGAGAGGAGAAGGGAGTTGGGGGAAGTCGGAGGGGGAGACAAGCCATGAGAGACTGTGGACTCTGAGAAACAAACTGAGGGTTTTGGAGGGGGAGGGGTGGGGAGTTGGGTGAGCCAGGTGGCGGGTATTATGCAGGGCACATATCGCATGGAGCACAGGGTGTGGTGCATAAACAATGGATTTTGGGACACTGAAAAGAAATAAAATAAAACTTAAAAAAAATCTAATAGGAGTCAAAACACATACATACACACAAAAAAAGGTGGGGCGGGTCAAAATCAGAATGGGAAAGAATTCTCAAGGCAGCACCAGAAGCTAAAAGAAAGTGAAGTAATGCCCTCAAGATCTTGAATGAAAATGATTTTCATACCTAGCCAAACTGTTAATCAAACATAAAAAAGAACACATTCCCAATCTAAAAAAATCTAAAAGATCAGCCACAAATATATGTCAGTATATATATATATATATATATATATATATATATATGTCACAAATATATTTTTAAAGCCAAAAAAGACAGGAGGTCCAATGTGGGAGAATGACAAAATGGAATTCCCAGCCTGATCTTAATTTCTGTCTTTCCTTGAAAAATTATAAGATCAAACGACACAGGTCATACATTCCAACATGTCTACAACTGGCTAAGCCGAGTAGTAATATGGCATATTCTTTCCAACTTGCCACAGCTCACACACTTCTTGATGTCTCTATGTCTCTTACCCCTCACCTATTTCATTCATTTATGCAATTTCCCATCCCTATAGGTATTTGGGTTTAAAATTTGTTCCAAAGCTTGATTTCTGCACTACAACTCTACTGGAGCAGCTCGCTTAAAGTTAATAATGGCTTCTTTTTTGCTATCACTACTGGCCTTTACAAAGAATCTTCCTTCTTATATTTTTTGTGCTGGTTGAGTCTGGGGCTACTTAAATGAGATTCCTGTTCTCTGAGAGGTAATGTACCTCCTATTATCCCTGGACCATCATCCCACAAATTCCTATGTCAAAGCAGTTCTGGTTGTACACCCTTTTGCTTGCCATTGAATCTGATCCAAGAATGTTAATTTTGCCCTCTGTAAATGTTTGATTTTGTGGCTCTATTTAAATAGTGGTTTGTGGCTATTCCTTGATTTCACTTTGAGTTCCATTAAGGAACTGGCCTTTTACCTGTCATTCATTATAGGGATGGGGAGTTTGTGACAGAAGAGGGACTGAGACCGTGACTAGGAGATGTGTGAGTGTTTCTCCTTCACTACCTAGTAGATGTGTGACTTTGAAAATGTCACAAACTTTCTGAGATGTAAAATTGGGGGAAAATACTTTCTTCACGGGGTTAAGGCTTTATAATTTTCAGGGCAGTTTCTATATATTATCTCATTTTATATTGATATTTTACAAATAAGAACACTCAGGAAAAAGTGATTTGCCCTGTGTCACGGGACTAGTCCATGATAAGCACTAAATATTGATCTTGTTTCTCAAGTGCCTTTGCCAAAAGTAGTAATTTGGTGGGTGACAGGTTACTCAGTCTTAGGGGGCTCCATTTTTCTCTTTTCATCCAATGAGAGGCTTGCCAAGATAGAAACATGCCTGGCCATAATGAGAAGTAGAAAACCATTTTAAAATTTTATCTTGTTCCCATACCCACTGCCATAACTTGTTTTTTTTCTGACTAGTTTTGGTCATGGCCAGGTTCCTTAATTGCAAAAGTAACTGGGATCTTGGTCTTCTAGTTTCCAGATCACTCTTTATTCCACCATGCAACATGGCATTCCCCCCAAAGACTCTGCCTTTTTGAGGTACAGTGTTGTTTTAAAAGCGCACTATCTCTTTTGTACCAGCCTTGATCTACCCCAAAATGACCTTTGCCTACTGAATGAGAAACACTGTGAGGAACATTGTGAGAAAAAGGGCCCTTATTCACCCAAGTTTTTCTTCTTCCATTTTTCTTGGTCAATTTTATAGTCTGGACCTTATCAGGATTCACTCTATCACCACTGGTTGAGCAATTAGTTACACACACACACACACACACACACACACACACACACCACACACACACACACACACACACACACACACACACACACCCCATAATCTCTGAATTATCTACAGCTGAGCAGAAAATTTATCACCCAAACCTGGTCCCTTTGGAGAAAAGAAGTGGCATTATTAGTCTTAAACAGCATGTGTAAATTGGGACAATGGTTCTATGCACTGTATAAAGCATTTGCACAGTGCCTGGTACACAGGAGTGTTCAATAAATGGTCACCTTTAGGGCGCCTGGGTGGCTCAGCGGGTTAAACCTCTGCCTTTGGCTCAGGTCATGATCTCAGGGTCCTGGGATCGAGTTCCACATTGGGCTCTCTGCTTAGCAGGGAGCCTGCTTCCTCCTCCTCTCTCTCTCTGCCTGCCTCTCTGCCTACTTGTGATCTCTCACTGTCAAATAAATAAAAATCTTAAAAAAAAATGGTCACCTTTAAAAAGAATTTTACTAAAATAAGTGAAAAGTGTTGATAATTTACTAAAGAGTATACTTAAGAGTGATTGCCTTAAAAAGTAACAGAACAATGGGTTTCTGGTGAAAAAAAAGTTTTCTTTCTTGATGTGGTGTGGAATTTGAAGTCTACTAGACTTTCTACCTAGGAATCAAACTGGGATAGTGAAGAATTTTTAAAGGCAAACATACAGGTGAAGATATTTTCTAAAGAGTTGAACTTGGGAGACAGATAGCCAACACCATAGTAAAATAATCATTATCCACGCAGGGAGAGTAGAAATTCCTTACAATAAAATACTAGGAATTCTGAGAAGGTTCTTGTTTTTCAGGTACCTATTTAGTCCAAGTTCGTGAAGCTGAGAATATTTTTGAAGTAGTTGGCCTCAAGTGATTTCCCAGCATTAGAAGACAGTGTTCCCAATTCCCAATGCCATATCTGGAGAAACACATAACTTACTTTCTTACTGATGCTCTATAGGATTATCTGTAATGCCGGGCTGCCTTTACAGACTATCGTTTTCCTGGGGAGCAGGCGTGCTGAGAGGCAATCCATCTTACTCCCTTCCTTCCAACTTGAGACTTGACCCTCAATCGCTGAGGTCTGATCTCTAATGTTTCAGCACCAGCTGCAACCCAATCCATCAGTGAGCACAGCTGAGCTAAATTAATCTAATTTTTTTAGCCTTTGCACTCCAGATATCAATCTCCTGGGCAGTTAGTACTCCCTGAGCCAGCTATGGATTCCACAACCCCTTATCACTACCCCCTTTGTACTTCAGCCCCCAAGCTGCAAACAGCCTTGTGGGCACCACAGAGCTACACAAACATTTGTCCCCACAGCCGACCGGCTTCCTCAGGCCAGTGCGCCTAATGAGCTGGCCGTTGCCCGTAAATCAAGTCAAGCATACACAGTTCAGGCTTTCATCAGGTGAACCCCGTTCAGCAATGCCTTTGAAGGAGGGGCCCTTGTGGGCTGCAGAGGCTGTATGCTGCCCAGATAAACACCCCATCTCAAAGATGTTGTTCTGTTTTGCAGACAGGCTTGTCGTTAGTGGGAGGAAGCGTGCTGGGTTGCCAAGTACCAGGAGCAGACTGATGTGACTTGGGAGCCAAGGAAAAGAAACATACACACACCCTCCCGAAGAGCCCAACGGGAGACATGAGGAAAACACAAGGCGTGAAAGGCTCATTCCCCATCCTCTCACCCCCGGATGTGCCATTACCAGGCAGTCAGTGGACATGTTGCACATGTGACTTAGATGAGACCTGTTGTGACAAACTCCAAAGGTGCTTTCGGCAGACTGCTGGCCAGCTGGGGACCCTCCTCCTCCAGTGCCTTCCCAACCTTTCTCACTGAAGCCTTCCCAGGCTGCTCTGTGTGTTTAGCGCCTTCTCTGCATTTGCCCTGTCTAAAATGTCCCACTAATTAGCTTCCAATCACGAAAACAAGATGAAAGTAGTATATGATGATTTCTTATGCTTTTAGGGCAAACCATTTTTTACATCAGTTTAGAATCTCTCCCCATTTAGTATTTAGCAAGTGCTCAGTAAACTCTATTGATTTTTCAAAATTCCTTTATAATTGGTACGTTTAATTTATTCATTAATAATGATAGCATTCAGTAAATATTTACTGAGTACCCGAAATACATCAGACACCATTCCAGAGGCCAGGGATATAGTGAGGAACAAGACAGACAAATACCTGTATTCTATGGAGGGAGAACAATCAGTGGGAAAGCAAATAAAAACAGGATGCAATTTTAGGTAGTAATCAGTGCTATAAATAAAATTTAAGTGGGAGAAGGGATAAAGATTGGCAGTGGAGTTGATGCAGTGAGGGTGTTTTCAATATGCCATCAGGCAAGGGCTCTCTGAAGA
Source organism: Lutra lutra (assembly GCF_902655055.1). Classification (NCBI taxonomy): domain Eukaryota; kingdom Metazoa; phylum Chordata; class Mammalia; order Carnivora; family Mustelidae; genus Lutra; species Lutra lutra. The sequence continues at coordinate 58,718,199 of NC_062284.1, forward strand.
GATCCTGTTTAAACTGAAGTTTATTTGAGGTGAGGAAGCAAGAGACTTGAAGGTCTGGGCAAGAGCACCCTGGTGTAAGAGAATGCAGAATGACTCCACGTGGGATGAAAAGGTCACTCCAGGGTGAGAAGAACAGGGAGGCTGAGTCACAGGCAGAGGAGCTCAGTGTAGGAGTTGGGATCAGAGAGGCAAGGCAGAGCCATGCCGACAGGAGTGCTAAGGTCGTGGTATGCATCCCCTCAAAGAAGGCCTTGATATCTCTTATCTCCTTTAACCCTGAGATAGCCCCACAGAGGTAGCATTAGTATCCTCTCCTACTTATACGAACTAGGGCTCAAAGTTGCCAGGTGACTTGCGGGAGTTCACGCAGATGGTAAGTGACATAACCAGGATTTGAAGCCAGGGCTCAGTCCTAAACTCCTACTTTATCCCACAGCTTCTGCTGACCCTAGCATTAAAGAGACAACGATTTAATCTTAGGAATAATGTGAAAACAGAAAATATAATTTATACTACTCTGAATTGTACAGGGATGACAGTAGCTACTTTTGTTGTTGTCCTTCCTTTAAGCAACTAGCAGCAGAGGCTCCTACACTCCGACAGCCCCATGTTTGATATGCAGACTGAGCGGATGGGATCAGGATCACTGCACAGACTGGGCACAGTGTGCGTAATATTAGGAGATATTAAAGTCAGTCCTGTTTACCCAAATCAGGGTTTTCCAACTTTAGTCATTTGAAAAGCAGCTTGACTTTTTTGGGCCATATTCTTGTACTATTATTTTTTTTTTTAAAGATTTTATTTATTTATTTGACAGAGAGATCACAAGCAGGCAGAGAGAGAGGAGGAAGCAGGCTCCCTGCTGAGCAGAGAGCCCAATGCGGGGCTCGATCCCAGGACTCTGAGATCATGACCTGAGCCGAAGGCAGCGGCTTAACCCACTGAGCCACCCAGGCGCCCTCTTGTGCTATTATTTATGTAATATCTTCCTTAAAATTGACTGGACCTCTTACTTAAATAAATCGATTTACAAAGGAAGTTTGGTATTTTTACTAGAAACATTACTCCAGAATAGTCTGTATAAAAGGAAAGTATGTGCCAAAAAAAAAAAAAAAGAAAAAGAAAAAAAAAAAGAAACTATGTGTCAGTACAACTAAATAAATTGGTATCTTCATTTTGTCTAAAATTATTCAGAGTCCCCTCAGCAGGGTGGGACCAAGCTGTGGGCAACACTGACCTGAATGATCTCTTTCTATAACAACAAGAACAGGTGACAGCTAAGTATCTCTGTATAGAATGGTTAATGCTTTGTCCATGTACTTTATTTCATTTTTAACAACTATACTTCCAGAATTTAGCAAAATTTACCTTGCTGCCTTTTTCACTTATGCAAAATATTAACTTTATGTCTGCACAAGAACAGTAGTCAACTGTCACAGTATGAAGCAATGTGATCCTGTGTGATATTGCTTTCTTCCCTCTCAGCTGATTTTAGCACATTGCTCAAGACAAGGTGGAACTCAGTAATTAATAAAAGTTTACTACTGAAATGTTTTTCGTCCACCTTCCTCTTTTTGTACTCCTTTTTCAACACCTGACTTATGGTTCCCTCAGTTTTCCGATTTTTAAGCTACATAGCTATCTGCAGATGTGGAGAGGTGAAGGAAGGTATGGATCAAAGGGAAGACACAACTACACATTTTTTATTCAATCACTGTACAGATCTATGTCCTTTCCTTTTCATTTCCATTGTTTGCATCTTAATTCAGGCCCTCATGACTTCTCAAATTATTTCAAAAGACCTTGAAATGAATCTCTGGCTGTTGCCTTTTTTACCCCTCTCTACCCCGTGGTTGCCAACATGTAGTAACACAGCCAAAATATCACTCTCTTACTTTTATTTTCTTAGAGGGGGGAGGGGCAGAGGGAGAGGGAGACAGAGAATCTTTTTTTTAATTACTTTTTTATATTTTTTTATTAACATATAATGTATTATTAGTCCCAGGGGTACAGGTCTGTGAATCGCCAGGTTTACACACTCCACAGCACTCACCATAGCACATACTCTCCCCAGTGTCCATAACCCCACCACTCTCTCTCTACCCTCCTCCCCCGGCAATCCTCAGTTTGTTTTGTGAGATTAAGTGTCTCTTATGGTTTGAGGAGACAGAGAATCTTAAGCAGGCTCCACAACCAGTACAGAGCCCGACATAGGGCTTAATCTCATATTCCTGAGATCATGACCTGAGCCAAATCAAGAGTCAGAGGTTTAACCAACTGAGCCACTCAAACACCTCTCACTCTCTTATTTTTAAAGAATTCATTAATTTCCTGTTGCCTCCTGAAGAAAAAACTGCCCTCTCTCTCAGACATTCAAAGTCTACCACAATGTTCGCCAATCTACTTTTATCTCACACCTCTATACTCTGTCCTCATGTATACTGGATTCCCTGAATCAAATAACCCCAATAATAATAATTCAATAATCATCTCAAATCTTGATCTCGTTCTCTTTTACATAAATCTCTCCTCATCATCTTTAACTCTCAAAATCCCACTCATGTCTTAAGGCCAATTCCATAATACATCCACATGGATTCAGATGGATACAGGGATATAATGTCTGCATTCTTCATCTTGTATCAAATTTTACTATGTGTTATAAAGTCAATTTTTTTAAATGGGTGAAAGTAGTTTAGTCTGTACACACATTAGTTCTACTGTCATGACTGCTATTACATAGGGGCTGGTGTGTATGTATTATTCTTCTCCAAACCCCTTTTAAGACTGAGCAGAGCATTGGTAACAAGAATTAAAAGGCTGTGTTCTGTTTTATTTTTACTGGGAGAGAAGTCAATGATTGAGAGAGTAAAATTTCACTGTTTGAGGAACTGGAGAAAGTCACTGACCTCATTACTAACTCTCCTGAGAAAAAAGAAGAAATGTATTTCATTGGCCTCTGTTCTATTGCTCCATTAATCAACTTTGCTGTCAAATACTATTTCCTTTTGTCACATTTACAGGGATTCTCATTAGAGACTTTCTAATGACAACTTCTTGTTTATGTTTCTTATGACCATGAAACACTCAATATTAGTGAGTAAATATGTCACTATCTTGAGATTGTCCTCTGTATGAAGAGACTCATGTAAGCGATAAACATTTTCTGTCAAGGGAAAGTAGTCTGTATTTCTCTGAAGTATGCCCCAGCCTGGTTGCATGTGACAGACAATCAACTTTTTCCTGTGTCCCCAGCAGTAAGATAAGAAAAGACTGGCAGGTATGGAAGCTAATGTGAGGAGAACCAGGAGCTCATATGCTCCTTGAATCACAGTATCAGAGACCAAATAAGTTTGATTTCTCTTAATTATGTCCTAAGACTAAAACAGGGGGTTCGAGAAATATAAATGTCATTGTGTATTAAAAAAGAAAGTATGCTAAAACACAGTTCTAATAACTAGGAAATATGCTTAAGGCTTTTATTTAACAACTTAATTCTTTTTTAAAAAGATTTTATTTATTTATTTATTTGAGAGAGAGACTGAGAGAGCATGAGCAGGGGGAGGGGTAGAGGGAAAAGGAGAAGCAGACTCCCTGCTGAGCGGGGAGCCCAATGTGGGGCTCTTTCCCAGGACCCTGAGATCATGACCTGAGCTGAAGTCAGAAGCTTAGCCCACTGAGTCACCCAGAAGCCCCTAACAACTTAATTCTTAATAATAATAATAATAATAAAAACCCCACAATGAATTGTGCTAGTCATAATATGCATACATGCAAAGGTACAGAATTATCATTACTGGAATCATTGGTAAGAAAGATTTGCTAAATGTGTATATGCCTGTATTAAGTACCAAGTGTGGTACTTAATACAAGCATGACATTACGTATCACTGTACGCATTAGATAAAAGGTATAATTGGAATTTTAGAGAGAAAACACATGGAAGCACATTTAGGGAAATATTCCCCCATTACAAAAATTGGCCACTTGGGGCGCCTGGGTGGCTCAGTGGGTTAAGCCTCTGCCTTCAGCTCAGGTCATGATCTCAAGAGTCCTGGGATCGAGCCCCACATCAGGCTCTCTGTTCCGCAGGGAGTCTGCTTCCCCCACTCTCTCTCTGCCTGCCTCTCTGCCTACTTGTGGTCTTTCTCTCTCTGTCTCTGTCAAACAAATAAATAAAATCTTTAAAAAAAAAAAATTGGCCACTTGATTGGCTGGAATGTCATGGAAATCAATGTAGCCCTTGGACAGAAGCTGAGTTGTAAAGAGGTTTCTGTGACTTGTTGTTGTGCTCTCCAACTTTGTCCTCCCTCCTAGCAGAACTTCCCTTCCATTCCAGTCATGGATGTTTGTATGTCCCCTGAAAAGTGGTCTTTCTCTGCCTGTGCTAGGGGACAGTCACTGGCTGCCTTCAGACAGAATCCTTTTCTGCCCTCTGCCTTCTATCCCCAAGGCATGTGACACCTCTGGCAGGAACCAGCTCCACTAGTTCTTGCTCAGACCCTTTGGGCACTGGGCGCCTGTCAAAGACCATTTGTGACAGGACTTGAGAAAAATAACAAAGCAGCTTTCCCCCTCAAACCCTCTGAGGAATGCGAAAACCAGAGTGGGGACACATAGGCTCTTTGTAACCTCAGGTACACAGTGTCAGCTGCCTTCTCTGGCTGGCAGGGCCAAGTGACAGAATACAATGAAATGCTCAATGGGGCTGCATTGGGCTAGTCAGGACAGAGGATGCATTTTATTAAAGAAAGTAACATTGTGCCTCCTGCCAAACTGAGGTAATTTCCTTCCTTTTTCTATACTTCCCAGCATTCCAGATTCATACATTTTTACAGTGTTTGCCAGAGCTCACCTGAAGAAAGCAATTCTCAAATAAAAAAAACTTAAAGAAATATTTTTGTTCAGCGCCCAGACCCATAAAGAATAACTACCACAGGCTTAAAAAAATCCCAACCTAATTTTACAACTAATTACTTAAACAAACCAAATAAACAGACCAGGTTTGTCTCACTGAAAAGAAGATTATAAACACATAACCTGCCCTGGAGTTTGAGAGATTCAAATGAATCCCCCATGTTTTCACAGGGCTTACATTTAGTCAATCTCTTTGTCTCTGAAACCAAGATGCTTGTGTACATTTGAATACATATGTTTAATCATCAAACAAAAAAACGTGATCACTTTTCAATTACTAGAACTGCTAAGGATATGTATAAAGTCAGATCCTTTTTGTTAATGACATATGAACCAAAAAGAACTTTTTTTTTTTCAGTGATGTCCTTTAAAAATTTTTTTTTATTTAACACGTAATGTATTATCTGTCTCAGGGGTACAGGTCTGTGAATCATCAGTCTTACACAATTCACAGTACTCACCATAGCCAATTCCCTCCTCAATGTCCATCACCCAGCCAGTCACCCTATCCCTCCCAACCCTGCCCTTCAGCAACTCTCAGTTTGTTTCTTGAGATTAAAATTCTCTTATGGTTTGTCTCCCTCTCTGGTTTTGTCTTGTTTCATTTTACCCTCCCTTCCCTTATGGTTCTCTCTCTTGTTTCTCAAATTCCTCATATCAGTGAGATCTGTGATACTTGTCTTTCTCTGACTTATTTTGCTTAGCATAGTACCCTCTAGTTTCATCCACATTGTCACAAATGGCAATTTTGATGGCTGCATAATATCGCATTATATATATGTGTGTATATATATATACCTATATATGTATATATATATACACATATATGTCATATAAATATCACATTACATCTTCTTTATCCATTCATCTGTTGATGGACGTCCATAGTTTGGCTATTATGGACATTGCTGCTATAAGCATTGGGGTGCACATGTCCCTTCAGATCACTACATTGGTATTTTTACAGTAAATACCCAGTAGTGCAATTGCTGGGTCGTAAGGTAGCTCTATTTTCAACGTTTTGAGGAATCTCTATACTATTTTCCAGAGTGGCTGCACCAGCTTGCATCCCCACCAACAGTGTAGGAGGGTTCCCCTTTCTCTGCATCCTTGCCAACACCTGTCACTTCCTGACTGGCTAATTTTAGCCATTCTGACTGGTGTGAGGTGGTATCTCACTATGGTTTTGATTTGTATTACCCTGATGCTGAGTGATGTGGAGCAGTTTTTCATGGGTCTACTGGCTATTTGGATGTCTTCTTTGCAGAAATGTCTCTTCATGTCTTGGCCCATTTCCTGACTGGATTATTTGTTCTTCAGGTATTGCGTTTGGTAAGTTGTTTATAGATTTTGGATACTAGCCCTTTATCTGATATGTCGTTTGCAAATGTCTTCTCTCATTCTGTCGGTTCTCTTTTGGTTTTGTTGACTGTTTCCTTTGCTGTGCAAAAGCTTTTTATCCTGATGATGTCCCAATACTTCATTTTTGCCCTTGCTTCCCTTGCCTTTGGTGATGTTTCTAGGAAGAAGTTGCTGTGGCTGAGGTTGAAGAGGTTGCTGCCTGTGTTCCCCTCAAGGATTTTGATGGATTCCTGTCTCATTCAGTTTAAGTCCATTTTTGTGTGTGGTGTAAGGAAATGGTCCAGTTTCATTCTTTTGCATGTGGCTGTCCAATTTTCCCAACACCATTCCAACAAGAACTTTAATTTGATTCTGGATGTTCTCTTAAAAATTGATAAGAGAACACACTCCTTTCAGGTAAACTATCTGTTTAAGAGCAACAAACAGGACCAAATAATAACTAATATGTGGCTCAGGAGAGTCAGCATTTCTCTCAGGGTTACGCTGGTGGTACAGTCACCAACTCATGAGTGCTGTTGATCCAGAAAACAAAGGGATGGGGGTGTTATTTACACTTACCATATCTACTGTATACTAGTCCCTTTGATGGGAATTTCACATACATAATCTCACTTGGTTCTCTCCACACTCAATAAAACTAGCTCATACTACAGTTTAGGAAACTGAGGCTAAAAGAGGTAGCCTCAAATTGCCAAAGCTAAAAACTGATCCAATATGTAGTAATACTACTATTTTATCGATCAATTAAAAATGGTCAATCAATTCAATTCAACATGCATTCACTTTCGTATTCCCTGGAGCCTAACCCATATATGATACTCTCTCATGAGAAATCACAGGAATTTGAAGTTCATGCATTTATCCACACATGGTTCAACACTATAATTAATGATAAATCTCAATACTACTGTGAAGTAAGTCCTGTGTTGGTGTGGAAGAGAATGATTCATTCTACAATGAGTGTGTTCAATTTAAAGCAGTGGCTCCAGTCTTTTCCATGTAAAGACCTCTTTTATTTGCCAAAAAGATTTGGGTGCCCCACGATAGGAATTGAGAATTAACTGAGAAAATACATACCCACCATAACTTGATAACCATGTGATACAAATTTTTTTATTTCAATAACCTCAATATTTACCTGTATCGGTAAAACTTTAATCCATGTATCAGATATACAGAGTGCCTAGAAAGAGTCCAGAGATATGGCCACAATAGCATTCTCCACCAAAGCATCCATGACCCACAGATTGAGAATGACTGTTTCAAAGATCAACAAAGAAGGCAAATGTGGGGAGTCAGGAGGCACTGATCTGCAGGTAGCCTTGGAGAGGAGCAGTTATAAGAAGATAGCTGCTTTAAAAAAGAAGACGAAGAGGGCTTACTGAGAATTGATGTAGAGAACTTATTTTACGGAGTTAATTTCCTGGCAGCTGGAGTTAGTTACCTCCTGTAACAAACTACTAAAAACCAGGAGGCTTAAAAGAACAGAAATTCATTCTCCTGCAGTCTAAAGACCAGAAGTCTGAAATCAAGGTGTCAGTGGGGCTGTGCTACCTCCAAAGGCTCCAAGGGACAATCTCTCATTGCCACTTCCAACTCTGGTGGTGATTCCAGTTATTTTTTGGCTTGTAGCTGCATCACTCCAATCTTTGCCTCCATCTTCATATGGCCTTATCTTCTTTATTAGTGACTTCTTCGTCTCTTGTCACTTGTCATTGCATTTAGGTGAACCCAGATAATCCAAGATGATCTCATCCTGAGATCTTGACATGTGCAAATAATTTTTTTCCAAATAAAATCAGTCATAGGTTCTAGGAGTTAGGATATAGACATATCTTTTGGTGGTGGGGGGAACCACTTGCTACACAGCCCAACACCTCACTGATGGCTCCTGGTTTAATACAAGGAAAACTATGATGTTGAGAGGGTTAGAAAGTGGTGACTTATAAATTAGGGACTGTGTCAGGGACTGAGTTCACGTGTGCTGGTGATCAGTAAGGCATCTCAGTACATCCAGAAGCTTCTTTACGAGGCCTATAGAAAGATACCTTACCTAGAAATACACTCTAAAACATGAGATAAGGGCGCCTGGGTGGTTCAGTGGGTTCGGCCTCTGCCTTTGGCTCAGGTCATAATCTCAGGGTCCTGGGATCGAGTCCTGCATTGGGCGCTCTGCTTGGCAGGGAGCCTGCTTCCTTCTTTCTCTCTGCCTACTTGTGATCTCTCTCTGTCAAATAGATAAATCTTAAAAAAAAATAAAACATGAGATAATTTTAGTTGCTTTTTAAAAAATTACAATAACAATGCACGGTCATTAAGTATTCTTGGAAAAAAAGTTAGAAAAAAGTGAAAACAAAAAAAGCTATCTATTCCACAACTTAGAAAAAAGATAAATTCTGGAATGTTTTCTACCTCTGCTCTCTCTTACTGCTCTCTCTCTTATTAGGCTCCATCAATTAGACTCCACTCCTCTAATGCAGTTAAATTATTTAAGTTTGATTTTTCAACGTTTGTTTTAAAAAATAAGGTATTAGCATTTCAATATATAATGACATTAATATCTATTTATGAAGAGTCAAGAATTATAAATTTTTATTTATTCCATCTATAACATGGAATGATATCTTTTCATAAAACATTACATACTTGATCATGTCTTCATTATACTGATACTCTCTAGTCATATATATGAGAGTATATATAATCTCATTTAATCATTACCAGAGTACTCAGAGCTAGGAAGATTCTTAACAAATAAAAATAAGATTTAAAAAGAACAAATCAATTTACTGTAGACAACACAGCTGGAATTTCACAGAGCTGGGGTTCGAACCCAGACCATATAATCTTAAAGGCATTAAACTATCTGGCTTCTGGGAATAATAGTTACTGGGGTTTTTGATACTTGGTTTTTCCAGGCAATGTACAAATACATTGTCTCATGACTTACTGTATTCTCTTTATATATTTACATGCATACATTCTGGCTTTACATACATTCTCTCATTTAATTTTTTTACTTAGTTTACAAAGTAGAATTTTTCATTCTAATTTTACTGAAAAAGAAAAAATTTTTCTCAACCATCACAACCCTGGAGATGCTGGAGAGAAATTACACTGTGAGATTGCCATTTAGGAGCCCAGCATAACAAACCAATTCCCCAGTGCTTGCTTTTCTTCCATTTTTCCTTCTCTCTCCTGACATTTCCCAAATGGTGCAAATGCAGCCAATCTCATATTAGACTCAGAAGAAAGTGTAAAGTAATTGAGTATTGATTTTAAAAAACTTTCGCTGAAAACATGTTATAGGGATACACAACATGCATTATATAAATATGCCATTATTTCATTTAAAATTAAATTTCTTCAGTAGATAGCAAGTGTAGTTTCACCTTACTAATAACTGACAACCATTAATAGTAAGAATCAGGAATGTTGTTCTCATACATTTTCCCAAAGGGTATACATATATATAAAATTTGTAATTTATATATTACATGTTTATAATATAATTAATATATGCTAATAATACAACTTATATATTAATATTATATTATGTTATATATACTATATATTAATGCTATATAGTTTAATGCTTTTCTGTTACACATATCTGCTTTTTTTTCCACCAAATATTGGATTATGAACATTTCTTCATGTGTCTAATTTTTTAAGAACTGTATACATGACTAAATCACATTTCCTTTTATATAATCAACATTATTTATTTATCCATTTCCTATTGCTGAGCATTTAGGCTTTCTTTTTTTTTGCTATTATAAACAATGCAGAAGAGGACTTTTTTGTACTAATCTTTGTCAACATCTCTAATTAGTTCCTCAGCATAGATTCACTTAAGTAGATAGATTACATCAAAAATTAAGATCATTTTGCAGCTCTTTTTTTTTTTTCAGAGGAGGAGAAAAGGAAGGAACAGAAGGAGAGGCAGATAGACTCTTAAGCAGTCTTCACACCCAGCATGGAGCCCATTGCTGGGCTTAATCTCATAATCCTGAGATCATCACCTGAGCCAAAATCAAGTGTCCATCACTTAACCAACTGAGCCACCCAGGTGCCCCCCATTTTAGAGCTCTTAATAAAAGTAGCATACTTCATTATATGCTAATTAAAAAATAAAAAAATTTTTAAAAAGTTGCATACTTGCTTTCCGGAAAGAGTTTACCAATTCACACTTCCAACGGCTTTTATATTCCGCATCCTTGCAAGAACAGAGTATTATCTTCTTTTTTAAGTGCTTGCTACTGTTATTGGAAGGAAGTGATACTTAGCTTTATTCAGCATTTTTATTATTATTTAAAAAAACCTGTTTCTTAGTGTTTTGCATGTCCTCTTCTTGTGATTTGTTCATGTTCTTTGTGATATTTTCTATTGGGATCTAAATGTCTTACTGATTTGAACTCTCTCCTCTGTCAGGCAGAATGCTGTTTTAATACATAAGTATGTTTTCACAAGGAAAAAATTCTCCATTTTTCCATGATAATAAATGTTGCCTGTAATGCATTTGGCTTGCCCATGACATTTTGTGAGAAAACATCTTACAAATGATAGAGGTCCCAAAGGGCAATACTATGATGTAGACTGTTTTTGATAATTTGAAAAATATAATAATAAAATGACAAGTAGCTCAGGCATCTTGAATTCATCCTGAAATAGTGTAAACAAACACTTCCTCCAAAGGAATTAATCCCAAAGAATATTTTCTAATATTTATGCATTTATTTTTTTAATTAATTTTAGGACATTCAGAGATGGTTATTTAATGGAAACATTTTCCTGTGTTCCATGTGTTTCCTCTAAAATTACAAATAAGCCTTACCTTCTGGGTATGGTAATAAGGAACATCACACTCATATTAGCACTGTTTTTGGTATATGAAGAAAATTTTCTTATCAATTGACACTTATCATTGTAATTCTGCACCCTGTGTTCTTTTCAAGTCTTAAGCTTCCATATATATTCAAGTGTGAGGCCCTGGCAGTGGGATAAACTGGCTCCATCAGCTTGGTTACCCCCTAGCTCCTTCATATACTTATAAGTCTGTCTTTTGTAACAGTCACAGGAAATCCCTCTTCTGTAAGCATGGAAATGGCAGTATAGTATATGAAATCTCCTAAGCTAATAGTCTTCATTTCACAGGGATAAGCAAGGAATTAAACAAATGTGGGTTGCTATAGAATAAAGGGAAGACCTAAGACAGCATCTGGAATGGAATGAGACTGGCAAGATTAGGACCTTCCCAACGAAAGATTCCATGATAGGGTCACAGGGCATGTAGGTATAGATCACAGTACAGGGAATCATAACTGCGGACCTACCAACAGAGGGGCTCCTCTCTGGGGTTGGATTAGGAAAGGCCTAGGAGGAAAAATTCCCCAAGGTACAGCTCCATAGAATCTGCTTCTTTTAATAGGGGCTTAGTTTCTACTGTGGCTGAGCTGGTTAGTAAGTATGACAATTGGTTACAATGCTGACTTTGAGACTAAAATACTGAAGTGCTTTTTCAATCATTATAAATATAATTTATTACTATGCTTTATTTAATGACATGTGGAGTTAAGACTATATTTTTATTTCTAATTCTTTAAACATACATGGATTCTTGACCACAATATTAGGTTGTCTAGAACTCCTGACCAACCATGAGGGATAATAGATTTTACTGTATAGTTTCTGTCTCTTGCTCAGATTTTAATCAATTTAAGAGCAAAGGGCTGATTTTTCTGCTTCCTTTGGTCTCCCAGCAGGCTGCAATTGAAAATAGATTCTGATGGCTTGGAAAAGTTAATCCATCTCTGAAAGGTACTGGAAACCAGCTTACTAAGCAGGAGCTGGAAAAGTGTGTCAAATCCTGTGGTGACTCGGTGCACCTTGAACTAAGCATACCTTTGGCACTAGTCTTTGTAACAGCACTTATCAATCAAGGCTTTGTGTAGCTGAGTCAATGATTTGACATGTTAAAGGAATAATTATGGATTGGCTGACCTAGAGTGCATTTCAGGAGCCAAACTTCAACTTACTAATAGCCTTGAGATCAAGCTTCATACTGCACAGAGACGCATGTCTGCAGACAATAAATGATGCCATTATTCTTAGTTTGGTATAATATTTATGATTGATCTTAACCCTTTGGTGAGAATGTGTTTTATATCCTCTCATTTGTTTTCAATTTACTTTAGGTATGTTAAGTTGCAAGACTCCATAGTCATGGTCTAACATCTTGGTTAATTACATGTTTTCTTTAAAACAAATCTGGGTGTAATTTTTCCGGGTTCATTTATCAAACTCTGTGATCCTTTAAAACAATATCCTGTGTGCCTAAAGAAGTTCTACATTAAAAGTACCAACTTTTAAAAAGCAATAACAATCTTTTAAGAAATACTTTGTTCTTAAAGTTGTGTTTGTCTTAACTTTAAAGAGGGAAGGTGACTTGATAGTGGGTTTGCACCTAAAACATTGAGAAAAACAGGCTTATATCTTAGTAAGTAAGGTGTGAATTGGGAAAAGGGGAGTACTTTCTGGAGTATCCTTAGCATTCTCACACCTTTTAAATCACCTCCTAAGGAGTATGCTCATGAATTTGCTCCTAGTATTTCCTTCATTACTCATGAAATATTTTCATGGAAATTTCACCATATGCCATGACACTTGCCTCAAAATCTTATTTTTGCCTTGCAACATTTCTCTTTCAGACATAAACATTTCTGGAGGAATTTTCATATACAGAGAAAATGTAGTGGTTTTTTTTTGTTGTTGTTGTTAATAATTACTATGAACCCTTCAGGAGGCAAAAGAAATACTTTGAGGTCAATCTTGAAAGTAGACAAAAGACCCCCACTCATTTTATTGTAACTGGAAAATATACACATGATGGTATTTATAATCTGGGTCCCATTCCAAGTCAAATTAAAATGGGTCATTTGTTCATTTGGCTTACATTTAATTCCAGAGAAAAAATTCTGGCATTTTGTTAAACAAATATTTGTATTGTAATACAATATGTCTACATGCTGTTAAAAATGATTGGAAGTCAAGAATTCTGTTAAAATTTGTCACTTTCTTTTTTAACTTCATACTGGACAGTTAGGGTGATAAACAAAAGTCTATTATTGAATTGAAGGTATTATTTTAATTTTTAAAATATATTAAATTGAAATTAACCCACAAAATAATTAAAATTATATAAATATATAGAGAATTTTTTTTTAAATTGAGATATAATTGACATATAACATATTCTCTTCTGGCAAATGATGTGATGATTCAATACTTGTATATATTGTAAAATGATTACCACAACAAGTCCATCACCATACATAGTTAAAATACATATATTTTATAAAAATATACCCTATAAACATCTTAAAATAAATTCTCTAAGATTGTAAATGTTTTCTTAGAGATTAGAAAAGAAAAAATCTTTTATTACTTGTTAAATATTACAACTTAAACTTCAAACTCTTATCAGTTCATTACGTACTTGATCATTTAATTCCTAGAATCCTTCCTATGTTTTTTCAAAACTGTATCTAGCTCAGGAGAAAGAAAACTTGATATCAAGTACTTCAGCATGTGTTATCTAACTTAGGTAGGCCCAAAGTAGTACAAGAGAAAATAGAAGGGACAACAGTAAACATAACAAAATTTTGATTATAGATTAAACTGAAACAATATAATTTGAGAATGAAATTATACTGTAATAGCCTTTGAACACCTACACTATGAGAAGTCCAGCAACACAGAGATCAGCCTGGGGCACAAGAGTATAGGAAAGAGATGACGGCCTTAGATACTGAGAGAAACAAAGAAGAATATACTGTTGTAGGGTTCTTATATGAGAAATTGCAAGGAATTACTTACAGGTAGACTGTGATAAATAAAACATGTATACTATAAACACCAAGGCATTGACTAAAATAAGCCAAAGAGTTATAGGTAATATGTCAACAATGGGAAAAACAGAACAAAAAAATACCCATGGAATTAATCTAAAAGAACACAGAAAACAAACAGCAAGATGATAGATTAAACTAAGCTTTAATCAATAATCACATTAAATGTAAATGGTTTAAAAACCCCAATTAAGGGCACCTGGGTGGCTCAGTGGGTTAAGCCGCTGCCTTGGCTCGGGTCATGATCTCAAGGTTCTGGGATCGAGTCCCATATCGGGGCCTCTGCTCAGCAGGGAGCCTGCTTCCCTCTCTCTCTCTCTCTGCCTGCCTCTGTCTACTGTGATCTCTCTCTGTCAAATAAATAAATAAAATCTTTAAAAAAAAAAACAATTAAAAGGCAGAGATTGTCAGATTGGATAATCAAAAAAGACATAATTATAGGTTGCCCATAAGAAACTCATTTTAAATATAAAGACATATAAGCTTAAAGTAAATGGATAGAGAAACATCTGCAATATGTTGCTAGTTGGAATGAAAGCTGTTTAAGCCACTTAAAAAACAATGCAGCAATTTCTTAAAAAGTTAAACATATAATTATCACATGACCCATTAATCACACTCCTGGGTATTTGTCAAAGAGATATAAAAACTCATGTTCACAAAAACAATAGTATGTGAATGTTTGTAGCAATTGTAGCAAATTATAGAAAATTGCTCCAAACTGAAAACAAACCAAATGTCCTTCAGTGGATGAATGCATATGAATGGTGGCATATCCATCTGACAGAATGCTACTCAGCAATAAAACGGAACATAAGATTGGGAAATGCAAATTAAATCTATAATGAGGTATTACTATACACCTATTAAAATTACTAAAATTATACTAATCATATCAAATTTTAATAAGAATTATAGCCAGTACAATTTTCCTACTAGTAGTTGGATCATAAAATAATACAATTATGTTGGCAAATACTTTGGCAGTTTCTTAAAAAGATAAGCAAATACCTGCCATACGCCCTGGCCATTTCACTTCTAGAAAACTACCCAAGAGCAATGGTCCACAAAAAATCTTCTACATAATTGTGATGGTTTCACAGGTATACACAAACATCAAAACATATCAAATTGTACTTGCTAAATATTATATTGTTAAATATGTATAATATATTGCATGTTGAATATGCCTTAAATAATACTTTCAAATTAAATAAACCATAAAAACTTGAAAGGTATCTTGTGAGATACAGCTAATGCAGTGCTTATAATTTATATTCTTCAACACAAACATTTTAAAAATGCTGAATATCATAATCTAAACATTCATCTCAAGAACTTAAAGAATAACAAATCAAAAACAAAGTAGATGCAGAAGAAAAGAAATAAAGATGAGAACAGAAATTAATGAAATACAAAAACACAATAGAATGTATCAACAAAGTCAAAATGTCTATCTTATGAAAGTTTTATACAATTTATAAACCCACAGTGAAATTGATTTTTTTTAAATTAATTTTATTTTTTATAAACATATAATGTATTTTTATCCCCAGGGGTACAGGTCTGTGAATCACCAGGTTTACACACTTCACAGCACTCCCACCCCCCTCCCAACCCCCCTCCCCCCATCAACCCTCAGTTTGTTTTGTGAGATTAAGAGTCACTTATGGTTTGTCTCCCTCCTAATCCCATCTTGTTTCATTTACTCTTCTCCTACCCCCTTAACCCCCCATGTTGCATCTCCTCTCCCTCATATCAAGGAGATCATATGATAGTTGTCTTTCTCCGAATGACTTATTTCGCTATGCATGATACCCTCTAGTTCCATCCACGTCATTGCAAATGGCAAGATTTCATTTCTTTTGATGGCTGCATAGTATTCCATTGTGTATATATACCACATCTTCTTTATCCATTCGTCTGTTGATGGACATCTAGGTTCCTTCCATAGTTTGGCTATTGTAGACATTGCTGCTATAAACATTCGGGTGCACGTGCCCCTTCGGATCACTACGTTTGTATCTTTAGGGTAAATACCCAGCAGTGCAATTGCTGGGTCATAGGGTAGTTCTATTTTCAACATTTTGAGGAACCTCCATGCTGTTTTCCAGAGTGGTTGCACCAGCTTGCATTCCCACCAACAGTGTAGGAGGGTTCCCCTTTCTCCGCATCCTCGCCAGCATCTGTCATTTCCTGACTTGTTAATTTTAGCCATTCTGACTGGTGTGAGGTGATATCTCATGGTGGTTTTGATTTGTATTTCCCTGATGCCGAGTGATGTAGAGTACTTTTTCATGTGTCTGTTGGCCATCTGGATGTCTTCTTTGCAGAAATGTCTGTTCATGTCCTCTGCCCGTTTCTTGATTGGATTATTTGTTCTTTGGGTGTTGAGTTTGCTAAGTTCTTTATAGATTTTGGACACTAGCCCTTTATCTGATATGACAGTTAACAAAACCAAAAGACAACTGACAGAATGGGAGAAGATATTTGCAAGTGAAATTGATTTTTAAAAAAAGAAAAGGACCACATTAATTACCAAAATCAGGAATGAAAAAGGAGACATTGCAGTTATGCTACAGCAGGCTTGTACTGGCTCACTACAGCTCATTTTTAAACTTTCAATCCAATTTTTAAATACAGTTATTACTAAGTTAAATTATATAAATCTTCAACAAAGTTAAATTAAAAATAAAGGTAATAAATACTTAAAACTCATTACTTTCTACATTTTACTAGTATCCATGCTCCTAGATATCTATATCCTTTGTATTTGTATCATGGAAACACTATATAATGGAATGCTACCACACATCTCTTACCCACAAGCATTCAAAACTATTAACCAATTCAGCAATGAAGTTGTTCACATTATGAAGAACAAGTGAAGTTCTTATATATAAAATGCTGAAGCTGAAAAAGGATTCAGTTTAATGAATATAATTTGTATAAAGTCAAGAAATTCTTTAATAGTAGATAGTGTTAGATGTAATGATAATCAATAATTTTGGAATAATATAGCACATTAAAGTGCAACTCCAAATGCCAAAGTAAGACTGATATGAAGTTATAGATTTGATATGGATAAAAGAGTTTGGCAAAAAATCAAACAAAACATTCAGCAAGATCAAATTTAAATCTGACTTACAATAGACTATTATGTAACTTTTGGGAAGATGGTGGACTAGGAGGATCCTAAACTTGCCTCACTTACAGATGCACACAGGTAACAGCAAAGTTAGTGCAACGAACTCAGAAAGTGACCTAAAGAATGGCAGAACAGACTTTACATAGTTAATCAAAGAGATAAGGCCACATTAAAACAGGCAGGAAGGGCAGAAATGCAGTTGGGAACCAAACGCCCAACAAGACTAAACACAAATGGTAGGGACACCAAAAACATGGAGAAAGGAGACGAGCAGACCCCACCCCAGGCACCCCAGGCATGGGGGAACTGCACGGGGAAGACTAGTTTCCATAAAATATGGCTTTGAAAGCCAGTAGAGCTTAACATCAGGAGTTTTCACAATCAGCAGGGCATAACTCTGAGTACTTCTTTGATGAAAATCAGTGGGCTTAGCTCTGGGAGAGTCAGAGGATGAGCCAGCATAACAAACAACCCCACAGAGATGCAACACAGAAGTAGAGGTTTGAAAAGTGTCTGGAGTATATATAAAGGAGATTTATTTACTTATCTCAGAATGTGTGCTGCAGAAACAGGGATCTTTGGGAGAATTCTCCAAGAATAAAAGTGCTGGCAGTTGCCATTTTTCTCCTCCCTCGTCCCGCAGCCTACAGCATGAACACTCTCCACCTATCCTGCTAACACCACTATACCTACTGTAATTGCAACCCTTGCAGATGGACTGAGGACAGGCATTTGGTCTGACAGCTGGCCTGACCCACCAACAAAAACCTCTTGGGGGAAGCACAGGGAGAGAGCCCTGCAGTTTGGTGTGAGTGCAGAAGGACTGGGAATAGGCACTGGATGTGACTAGCAGCCCCACTGCCAATGAAGGCCTCTCAGAGAGCACTATGGGGAGAGAGCCCTGAAATTTGGAGTGACTGCAGTCCTAGCAGAGGGACAGGGCAGTCATCAAGTCTGACTGCTGAAAACACCCAACTACAAGCCCACAGTGGTCCTAGATTGACCCCTTAACAGCACAAGGATAAACCTTGCCCACAAAAGACAAAGTGGTACACTGTGGCCAAGTGGACTAAAGGCAAACCCAGCTTAGCCACAATAGTAGAGTGCACATAACCCACATAGGAGATACCCCCAAAGCATCTGATTTTGGTAAACAGGGGCCATGCTGTTACAGGGGACCACAGGAACTCTTTTTTACAAGCCACTACTTTCAATATCAAAAGACATAGCTGACACATAGAAGTAAAAACAAATGAGAAGACAGAGGACTATAAATAAAAGAATTAAATAAATTAATTAATAAAATAAAATAAAAGAACAGGGCAAAACCTCATCAAAAGTGCTAAATGAAATGGAGATAAGAAATATGACTGATAAAGAATTCAAAGAAATGGTCATAAAGATATTCATTTGACTTGAGAAAAAAAATAGAGGATCTCAGTAAGACCTTTAATAAGAAAATATAAAAAAGAACCAATGAGAGATAAAGAACTCAAAAACTGAAATTAAAAATACACTATAGGGAATCAATAGTAGATTACAGGAGGCAGAAGAAGAGGGGCATCTGTCTGGCTCAGTCAGTAGAGCACATGACTCTTGATCTCAGGGTTGTAAGTTCAATCCCCATGTTGGGTGTAGAGATGACTTAAAAATAAAGTCTTTCAAAAGAAGAAAAGAGGAGGCCAAAAAACAGATCAGTGACCAGGAGGACAGAGTACTGGGAAGCAATCAAGCCAAACAGAAATGTATCTCTATATCTGCATAGATATATAATAAGAACATCAAACAGAATAAAACTTGTATTCTAGGGACCCCTATGAGGAAAAGAAAGAGATGGGGGCAGAAAAACTTGAAGAAATAATAGCTGAAAGTTTCCTTAATCTGGGAGGGTAAACAGGCATCCAAATCAAAGCACAGAGAGCCCCCCAACAAAACCAACCCAAGAGGTCAAACCAAGACACTTAGTAACTAAAATGGCAAAACAGTAATGATAAAGAGAGAATTTTAAAAACAGCAAGGGAAAAGAAAAGAGTTAGAAACCCATAAGGCTACTAGCTAACTTTTTAGCATACAATAATCAGGCCAAAAGGGAATAGGATGATATATTCAGATTACTGAAAGGGGAAAAAAAACCCTACAAAACCAACCTGCAACCAAGAATACTTTACCTATCATTCAGAATAGAAGGAGAGATGAAGAGTTCCCTAGACAAACAAATGTTAAAGGAGTTTGTCACCACTAAACAGCCTTCAAAAGACATTAAAGGAAATCCTTTGAGTGGGAAGAAAAGGCCATAATCAGGAGTAACAAAATCATGAAAGGAAAAAATTTCATGGGTAAATGCAAATATAATAAAAGTAGTAGGGGCGCCTGGGTGGCTCAGTGGGTTAAAGCCTCCGCCTTCAGCTCAGGTCATGATCTCAGGGTCCTGGGATCGAGCCCCGCATCGGGCTCTCTGCTGAGCCGGGAGCCTGTTTCCTCCTCGCTCTCTCTCTCTCTGCCTGCCTCTCTGCCTGCTTGTGATTTCTCTCTCTGTGTGTCAAATAAATAAAATCTTTAAAAAAAAATAAAAGTAGTAGATTAATCACTTATAAAACTAGTATGGAGGTTAAAGCACCAAAGCAGTAAAATCAATTATATCTATTAAAAATTAGTCAAGGGATTCATAAAATAAATGGATGATATCATATACATAAAACATGGTGGGGAGAAGTAAACATTTAGAGATTTTAGAATGGGCGCAAACATAGAACATCAATTTAATATAGACTGCTATATGAATAAGAAGTTCTACATGAACATAATGGAACCACAAACCAAAAACCTATAACAGATACACAATTAAATAAAAATAAAGGAATCCAAGGATATCACTAAAGAAACCATCAAACCACAAGGAAAAGAGCAAGAGAAGAAACGGACAGAGAAGAACTACAAAAACAACTGTAAAACAAGTAATAAAATGGCAGTAACTACATACCTATCAGTAAGTACTCTGAAAGTAAATGAACTGAATGAATGAATGAACTGAATAAATGACTGAATGAATAAAAAAGCAAGACCCATCTATATACTGCCTACAGGGGATTCACTTCAGACTTAAAGACACATGCAGATTAAAAGCAAAAGGATGGAAAAACATTCAGTATGCAAATGGGAGCAAAAAGAAAAGCTGGGGTTCAATACTTATATTGAACAAAATAGACTTTAAAACCAAGACTGTAACAAGACACAAAGAAGGACACTACCTAATGATAAAGGGAATAATCCAACAAGAGAAGATAAAAATTATAAATATTTATGTACCCAACATGGGAACAGCTAAATACCTAAAGCAACTATTAATAGATATAGAGGAAAAATTGACAGTAATGTAGCAGTAATAAGGAACTTAACACCCCATACACACCAATGGATAGATCATCCAGAGTATCAACAAGGAAACAGTGGCTTTGAATGACACATTGGAGCAGATGGACCTAACAGATATATTCAGGACATTCCATACAAAACCAGCAGAATACACATTCTTCTCAAGCGCACATGGAACATTCCCCAGAATAAACCATATGTCAGGCCACAAAACAAGTTTCAATAAATTTAAAAGGACTGAAATCTGGTCATGCATCTTTTCCAACCACAATAGTATGAAATAAGAAATCAATCACAAGAAAAAAATCTGGAAAAACACAAACACATGGAGGTTAAATAGTATGCTACTAAACAATGAATGGGTCAACCAAAATCAAAGAGGAAATTAAAATGTACATACAGGCAAATGAAAATGAAAACACAATGGTCCAAAATCTTTAGGCTACAACAAAAGCTATTCTAAGGAACGATTACAGCAATACAGGCCTACCCCAAGATATAAGAAAAATCTCAAATAAATAACCTAACCTTATACCTAAAGGAGCTAAAAAAATTAAGGAACAAACAAAACCCAATCCAACAGAAGGAAGGAAATAATAAAGATTAGAGTAGAAATAAATGAAATAGAGACTAAAAAAAAAAAAATCAATGATATCAGGAGTTGGTTCTTGAAAAGATCAAAAACATTGGAAAACCTTTAGCCAGACTCATCAAGAAAAAGGGAGGACTCAAACAAAATCACAAATTAAGGAGGAGAAATAACAATCAACACCACAGAAACACAAAGAATTTTAAGAGACTATTATGGAAAACTATATGCAGACAAATTAGATAACCTAGAAGAAATGAAGAAATTCCCAGAGACATATAGCCTTCTAAACTGAATCAAGAAGAAACAGAAAATTTGAACAGAGTTATTACAAGCAATGAAATTGAATTGGAAATTAAAAAAAGAACTCCAAGAAACTGAAGTCCAGGACCAGATGGGTTCACAGGTACATTCTACCAAATATTTATAAAAGAGTTACTACCTATTCTTCTCAAACAATTCCAAAGAATAGGAGAGGAAGGAAAGCTTCATTATATGAGGCCAGCATTACCCTGATAACAAAGCCAGATAAAAACACCATGAAAAGAAATTACAGGCCAATATCCCTGATGAACACAGACACAAAAATCCACAACAAAGTGTTATCAGACCAAATCCAAGATATATTAAAAAATAAAAATAATTCACCATAATCAAGTAGGATTCCAAGAGTGCAAGGATGGCTCAATATTCACATATCAATCAGCATAATACATCATGTTAACAAGAAAAAAAAAAACCATATGATCATTTCACTATTTATAGAAAAAGCATGTGACAAAGTACAACATCCATTCATGATAAAAACTCTCAGTAAGGTGGGTTTAGAGAGAATGCATCTCAACATAATAAAGACCTTATATGAAACACCAGCAACTAACATTATACTCAATGGGGAAAATACTGAGACCTTCTTCTTCTCCTCTAAGATCTTCAACAAGACAGGGATGTCCACTTTCACAACTTTTGTTCATCATAGTACTGGAGACCTAGTCATAGCAATCAGACAACAACAAAAAATAAAAGGCATTCAAATTGTTAAGGACAAAGAAACTGTCACTATTTGCCAATGATGTACTATATATATATATATATATATATATATATATATATATATAAAACCTTAAAGAATACATTAAAAACTACTAGAACTAAAAAATGAATTCAGTAAAGTCACAGGACACAAAATTAATATGCAGAAATCTGTTTGTTGTATTTCTATACATTAATAATGAAGTAGAAGAGAGAGAAATTAAGAAAACAATCCCATTTACAATTGCACCATAGAGAATAAACTACCTAGAAATAAACTAAACCAAGGAAGTGAAACACCTGTGCTCTTAGAACTATAAAACACTAGTGAAAGAAATAGAAGATAACATAAACAAATGGAGAGATATTCCATGCTCATGGATTGGAAGAAACAATATTGTTAAAATGTCCATACTACCCAAAACAATCTACAGATTTAGTGTGATCCTATCAAAATACCAGCATAATTTTTCACAGAACTAAAACAAATCTAAAATTTGTATGGAATTTTTTTTTTTTAGTCATTTAGTATTTTTATTTTTAAATCAATAAATATGTATACTAAACCTAGAAATTTAGACAATTAATGCATAAGCATGGTGAATGAAACTATCTGCAGACTTGAATGTTTTGTAAGTAGCACAATCACTGCATACCATAACCTGAATGTACCTAACTTATATTCAAATGTCGTATTTTTTAAAATCAGGTACTTCTCTAAATTTTAAGGGAGTGGAAATCATTTAAGATATGAAGAGTAAGGGTTAAGGATGAGCTATATGTCCAATTTTAATTACATTAAAACCCAAATATAAACAAAAGTGAAATTTTTCTAAAAGAAGTACTTACTATTACCCCTCCCAAAGTAGGTAAATTACACTACAGAGAAGAAATCTACATGTACAGATAATTTATTCCATTGGTTATATGTAAAAAAATAATTTTATGTTGTCTAAATTTTTAGGGTTATATAGTTAGAAATATAAGCCTCTACTTTTATAGACACGTCCATTAAGGGAAATAAGTTAGCACAATCATTTGAATTGGTTGTCTACATACTGGACAGGGCTTATTCCTTTTCTTTAGCTTCTTTGCACACGTAAAGCATGCCATAAGATGTCCTGTTTTGCCATGAACAATACAACCATTTTTAGGTCGACCTTGGCAAATCACACAAGGTTCAATGGCATTAAGGGGAAAACTAGATTCCACAATTTCTTCTTTGTCTTGTGTTTCTTCCCTCTCAAACTCTTTGACAAATCTAAAATTTGTATGGAACCACAAAAGATCCTGAATAGCCAAAGCATTTGTGAAAAAGATTAAAATGGAGGTATCACAATGTCAGATTTCAAGATATATTACAAAGCTATAGTAATCAAAATAATATGGTACCAACACAAACACAGACACATAGATCAGAACAGAAATCCCAGAAATAAACTCATATTTTTATGGTCAAGTAATGCACAACAAAGGAGGCAAGAATATCCAGTGGGAAGAGACAATCTTTTCAACATATGATGCTGGGAAAACTGGACAGCTACGTGCAAAAGAATGAAACTGGACCACTTTCTTACAGCATAAGCAAAAATAAAATCAAAAATGGATTAAAGACCTGAAATGTGAGACCTGAAACCATAAAATTCCTAAAAGAAAACATAGGTAGTAATTTCTTCGACACTGGCTATAGAAACATCTTTCTAGGTGAGGCAAGGAAAACAAAAGCAAAAATAAATTATTGGGACTATACAACAAAATAAAAAGCTTTTGCACAGTGGAGGAAACCATCAACAAAACAAGAAGGTAGCCTACTGAATGGAGAAGATATTTGCAAATAATATAACTGATAAGAGGTTAATATCCGAAATTTATACAACTCAACACCAAAAACCCCAAATAATATTACTGAAAAGTGAGCAGAGCACCTAAATAGACCTTTCCTAGAAAATACACACAGTTGGCCAACACATGAAAGGAAGCTCAACATCAGATAGTAATCCATGAAATGCAAATTAAAACCACAGTGAGATATCACTTTACACCTCTCAGAATGGCTAGAATCAAAAAGACAAGAAGTAACAAGAGTTGGTGAGGATGTGGAGAAAAGGGAACACTTATGCTCTGTTGATGGAAATGCAAACTGGTACAGCCACTGTGCAAAACAGTATGGAGTTTCCGCAAAAAGTTAAAAATAGAATCACCATATGATCCAGTACTGCCAATACAAAAACACTAATTTGAAAAGATATATGCATCCTTATGTTTATCGCAGCATTATTTACAATGGCCAAGATACAGAAGCAACCCAGATCAATCTATAAATAAATGGATAAAGGAGAAATGGTATGTGTTTTTGTGTGTGTGTGTGTGACAAGATTTTATTCTTTTTTAGGGCTGAAGAAAATTTTGCCATTTGCAACAACATAGACAGACAGAGGGTCTATATAACGTTAAATGAAATAAGTCAGTCAGAAAAAGACAAATACCAAATCCTTTTATTCATATGTGAAATTTAAGAAAGAAAGCAAATGAACAAAGAGAGAGAAAGACAAAAAAAAACTAGACTCTTCAATGCAGAGAACAAACTGGTGGTTGCCAGAGGGGAAGTGGATGGGGAAATGGGTGAAACAGATAAAGGAAATTAAGAGTACACTTATCTTAATAAGCACTGAGAAAGGTATATAATTGTTGAATCATATTGTACCACCTGAAACTAATATAACACTGTATTAATCATACCTCAATAAAAATAAAAATGTGCAAAACCAAAAATGAGTATTATGTAGTTTATTATTATTTTAAGTTGTATGATACAGACCCTGTATATCAATGAAATTTATAATAAACTCATGTACATGTATAATGCATATGTTTTCCCCAGAGATCTGCTTGTTAAACATTTACCAGAATACCACTGCAGCAACCTACATACATTAATGGATCATAAAAATATAATTTTGCTAATTTACAAGTACAGATGAAGTGAACAACCTTCTAGAAAATAGCAAATTATAAAAATAGACATAAAAGGAAATAATCTGAATACTCCTTTATTAATAAAGGGTAACAAATATTGCATGGAACTGGGTGTGGGGCATAAACAATGAATTCTGGAACACTGAAAAGAAATAAAAGAGGGATGGAGTCAAGATGGCGGAGAAGTAGCAGGCTGAGATTACTTCGGGTAGTGGGAGATCAGCTAAATAGCTTATCTAAAGATTGCAAACACCTACAAATCCAACGGGAGATTGAAGAGAAGAAGAACAGCAATTCTAGAAACAGAAAATCAACCACTATCTGAAAGGTAGGACTGGCGGAGAAGTGAATCCAAAGCGATGGGAAGATAGACCGCGGGGGGAGGGGCCGGCTCCCGGCGAGCGGCGGAGCAACGGAGCACAAAATCAGGACTTTTAAAAGTCTGTTCTGCTGAGGGACATCGCTCCAGAGGCTTAACTGGGGTGAAGCCTGGGCGGGGTCAGCGCGGCCTCAGGTCCCGCAGGGTCGCAGAAGGATCGGGGGTGTCTGAGTGTCACAGAGCTTACCGGTATTAGAACGGGGAAGCCGGCTACAGAGACAGAGCCGAGGAGTGACTCTCAGCTCGGGGGTTGCCTTGGACCGGTCGCAGGCTCGGACAGCTTGGAGCGCGGCCGGAGGCAAGGGTGACGGGAGTCATTGGGCGCTGTTCTCTGGGGGCACACTGAGGAGTGGGGCCCCGGGCTCTCGGCTCCTCAGGCCGGAGACCGGGAAGCCGCCATCTTCACTCCCGTCCTCCGGACTCTACGGAAAGCGCTCAGGGAACAAAAGCTCCCGAAAGCAAACCTGAGCGGATTACTCAGCGCGGCCCCGGGTAAGGGTGGTGCAACTCCGCCTGGGGCAAAGACGCTTGAGAATCACTACAACAGGCCCCTCCCCCAGAAGATCAACGGGAAACCCAGCCAGGACCAAGTTCACCTACCAAGGAGTGCAGTTTCAATACCAAGGAGAGCAGCAGAATTCCAGAGGAGAAGAAAGCAAAGCACGGAACTCATGGCTTTCTCCCCATGATTTTTTAGCCTTGCAGTTATTTTAATTTTTTTTCTTTTTCAATTTTTTTTTCTTTTTCTCTTCTTCTGCGAAATTTTTTTAACTTTTACCGTTTTCTTTTTTAACGTTTTTTAAATAGTTTATCTAATATATATATATATTTTTCCTCTTTTTATATTTTTTCTTTATCGGCTTTCTTTTTTTAATAGTTTCTTTTCTTTTTTCTTTTTTCTTTCTGAACCCCTTTTTATCCCCTTTCTCCCCCCTCACGATTTGGGATCTCTTCTGATTTGGCTAAAGCATATTTTCCTGGGGTTGTTGCCACCCTTTTAGTATTTTACTTGCTCCTTCATATACTCTTATCTGGACAAAATGACAAGGCGGAAAAATTCACAACAAAAAAAAGAACAAGACGCAGTACCAAAGGCTAGGGACCTAATCAATACAGACATTTGTAATATGTCAGATCCAGAGTTCAGAATGACGATTCTCAAGGTTCTAGCCGGGCTTGAAAAAGGCATGGAAGATATTAAAGCAACCCTCTCGGGAGATATAAAAGCCCTTTCTGGAGAAATAAAAGAACTAAAATCTAACCAAGTTGAAATCAAAAAAGCTATTAATGAGGTGCAATCAAAAATGGAGGCTCTCACTGCTAGGATAAATGAGGCAGAAGAAAGAATTAGCGATATAGAAGACCAAATGACAGAGAATAAAGAAGCTGAGCAAAAGAGGGACAAACAGCTACTGGACCACGAGGGGAGAATTCGAGAGATAAGTGACACCATAAGACGAAACAACATTAGAATAATTGGGATTCCAGAAGAAGAGGAAACAGAGAGGGGAGCAGAAGGTATGTTGGAGAGAATTATTGGAGAGAATTTCCCCAATATGGCAAAGGGAACAAGCATCAAAATCCAGGAGGTTCAGAGAACCCCCCTCAAAATCAATAAGAATAGGTCCACACCCCGTCACCTAATAGTAAAATTTACAAGTCTTAGTGACAAAGAAAAGATCCTGAAAGCAGCCCGGGAAAAGAAGTCTGTAACGTACATTGGTAAAAATATTAGATTGGCAGCAGACTTATCCACAGAGACCTGGCAGGCCAGAAAGAGCTGGCATGATATATTCAGAGTACTAAATGAGAAAAACATGCAGCCAAGAATACTATATCCAGCTAGGCTATCATTGAAAATAGAAGGAGAGATTAAAAGCTTCCAGGACAAACAAAAACTGAAAGAATTTGCAAACACCAAACCAGCTCTACAGGAAATATTGAAAGGGGTCCTCTAAGCAAAGAGAGACCCTAAAAGTAGTAGATCAGAAAGAAACAGAGACAATATACAATAACAGTCACCTTACAGGCAATACAATGGCACTAAATTCATATCTCTCAATACTTACCCTGAATGTTAATGGGCTAAATGCCCCAATCAAAAGACACTGGGTATCAGAATGGATAAAAAAACAAAACCCATCTATATGTTGCCTACAAGAAACTCATCTTAAACCCGAAGACATCTCCAGGTTTAAAGTGAGGGGGTGGAAAAGAATTTACCATGCTAATGGACATCAGAAGAAAGCAGGAGTGGCAATCCTTATATCAGATCAATTAGATTTTAAGCCAAAGACTATAATAAGAGATGAGGAAGGACACTATCTCATACTCAAAGGAACTGTCCAACAAGAAGATCTAACAATTTTAAATATCTATGCCCCTAACGTGGGAGCAGCCAATTATATAAACCAATTAATAACAAAATCAAAGAAACACATCGACAAGAATACAATAATAGTAGGGGATTTTAACACTCCCCTCACTGAAATGGACAGATCATCCAAGCAAAAGATCAACAAGGAAATAAAGGCCTTAAATGACACACTGGACCAGATGGACATCACAGATATATTCAGAACATTTCATCCCAAAGCAACAGAATACACATTCTTCTCTAGTGCACATGGAACATTCTCCAGAATAGATCACATTCTTGGTCCTAAATCAAGTCTCAAACGGCATCAAAAGATTGGGATCATTCCCTGCATATTTTCAACCACAATGCTCTGAAGCTAGAACTCAATCACAAGAGAAAATTTGGAAAGAACCCAAATACATGGAGACTAAACAGCATCCTTCTAAAGAATGAATGGGTCAACCAGGAAATTAAAGAAGAATTGAAAAAATTCATGGAAACAAATGATAAGGAAAACACAATGGTTCAGAATCTGTGGGACACAACAAAGGCAGTCCTGAGAGGAAAATATATAGCGGTACAAGCCTTTCTCAAGAAACAAGAAAGGTCTCAGGTACACAACCTAACCCTACACCTAAAGGAGCTGGAGAAAGAACAAGAAAGAAACCCTAAACCCAGCAGGAGAAGAGAAATCATAAAGATCAGAGCAGAAATCAATGAAATAGAAACCAAAAAAACAATAGAACAAATCAACGAAACTAGGAGCTGGTTCTTTGAAAGAATTAATAAGATTGATAAACCCCTGGCCAGACTTATCAAAAAGAAAAGAGGGAGGACCCAAATCAATAAAATCATGAATGAAAGAGGAGAGATCACAACGAACACCAAAGAAATACAGACAATTATAAGAACATACTATGAGCAACTCTACGCCAACAAATTTGACAATCTGGAAGAAATGGATGCATTCCTAGAGACATATAAACTACCACAACTGAACCAGGAAGAAATAGAAAGCCTGAACAGACCCATAACCAGTAAGGAGATTGAAACAGTCATCAAAAATCTCCAAACAAACAAAAGCCCAGGGCCAGACGGCTTCCCGGGGGAATTCTACCAAACATTTAAAGAAGAACTAATTCCTATTCTCCTGAAACTGTTCCAAAAATAGAAATAGAAGGAAAACTTCCAAACTCATTTTATGAGGCCAGCATCACCTTGATCCCAAAACCAGACAAGGATCCCAACAAAAAAGAGAACTACAGACCAATATCCTTGATGAACACAGATGCAAAAATTCTCGCCAAAATACTAGCCAATAGGATTCAACAGTACATTAAAAGGATTATTCACCATGACCAAGTGGGATTTATTCCAGGGCTGCAAGGTTGGTTCAACATCTGCAAATCAATCAGTGTGATACAACACATTAATAAAAGAAAGAACAAGAGCCATATGATACTCTCCATAGATGCTGAAAAAGCATTTGGCAAAGTACAGCATCCCTTCCTGTTCAAAACTCTTCAAAGTGTAGGGATAGAGGGCACATACCTCAATATTATCAAAGCCATCTATGAAAAACCCACCGCAAATATCATTCTCAATGGAGAAAAACTGAAAGCTTTTCCGCTAAGGTCAGGAACACGGCAGGGATGTCCGTTATCACCACTGCTATTCAACATAGTACTAGAAGTCCTAGCCTCAGCAATCAGACAACAAAAGGAAATTAAAGGCATCCAAATCGGCAAAGAAGAAGTCAAACTATCACTCTTCGCAGATGATATGATACTCTATGTGGAAAACCCAAAAGACTCCACTCCAAAACTGCTAGAACTTGTACAGGAATTCAGTAAAGTGTCAGGATATAAAATCAATGCACAGAAATCAGTTGCATTTCTCTACACCAACAACAAGACAGAAGAAAGAGAAATTAAGGAGTCCATCCCATTTACAATTGCACCCAAAACTATAAGATACCTAGGAATAAACCTAACCAAAGAGACTAAGAATCTATACACAGAAAACTATAAAGTACTCATGAAAGAAATTGAGGAAGACACAAAGAAATGGAAAAATGTTCCATGCTCCTGGATTGGAAGAATAAATATTGTGAAAATATCTATGCTACCTAAAGCAATCTACACATTTAATGCAATTCCTATCAAAGTACCATCCATTTTTTTCAAAGAAATGGAACAAATAATCCTAAAATATATATGGAACCAGAAAAGACCTCGAATAGCCAAAGGAATATTGAAAAAGAAAGCCAAAGTTGGTGGCATCACAATTCCGGACTTCAAGCTCTATTACAAAGCTGTCATCATCAAGACAGCATGGTACTGGCACAAAAACAGACACATAGATCAATGGAACAGAATAGAGAGCCCAGAAATGGACCCTCAACTCTATGGTCAACTCATCTTCGACAAAGCAGGAAAGAATGTCCAATGGAACAAAGACAGCCTCTTCAATAAATGGTGTTGGGAAAATTGGACAGCCACATGCAGAAAAATGAAATTGGATCATTTCCTTACACCACACACGAAAATAGACTCATAATGGATGAAGGATCTCAATGTGAGAAAGGAATCCATCAAAATCCTTGAGGAGAACACAGGCAGCAACCTCTTCGACGTCAGCCGCAGCAACATCTTCCTAGGAACATCACCAAAGGCAAGGGAAGCAAGGGCAAAAATTAACTTTTGGGATTTCATCAAGATCAAAAGCTTTTGCACAGCAAAGGAAACAGTGAACAAAACCAAAAGACAACTGACAGAATGGGAGAAGATATTTGCAAATGACATATCAGATAAAGGACTAGTGTCCAAAATCTATAAAGAACTTAGCAAACTCAACACCCAAAGAACGAATAATCCAATCAAGAAATGGGCAGAGGACATGAACAGACATTTCTGCAAAGAAGACATCCAGATGGCCAACAGACACATGAAAAAGTGCTCCATATCACTCGGCATCAGGGAAATACAAATCAAAACCACCATGAGATATCACCTCACACCAGTCAGAATGGCTAAAATTAACAAGTCAGGAAATGACAGATGCTGGCGAGGATGCGGAGAAAGGGGAACCCTCCTACACTGTTGGTGGGAATGCAAGCTGGTGCAACCACTCTGGAAAACAGCATGGAGGTTCCTCAAAATGTTGAAAATAGAACTACCCTATGACCCTGCAATTGCACTGCTGGGTATTTACCCTAAAGATACAAACATGGTGATCCGAAGGGGCACGTGCACCTGAATGTTTATAGCAGCAATGTCTACAATAGCCAAACTATGGAAAGAACCTAGATGTCCATCAACAGACGAATGGATAAAGAAGATGTGGTATATATACACAATGGAATACTATGCAGCCATCAAAAGAAATGAAATCTTGCCATTTGCGACGACGAGGATGGAACTAGAGGGTATCATGCTTAGCGAAATAAGTCAATCGGAGAAAGACAATTATCATATGATCTCCCTGATATGAGGGAGAGGAGATGCAACATGGGGGGTTGAGGGGGTAGTAGAAGAATAAATGAAACAAGATGGGATTGGGAGGGAGAGAAACCATAAGTGACTCTTAATCTCACAAAACAAACTGAGGGTTGATGGGGGGAGGGGCCTGGGAGAGGGGGGGTGGGGTTATGGATATTGGGGAGGGTATGTGCTATGGTGAGTGCTGTGATGTGTGTAAACCTGGCGATTCGCAGACCTGTACCCCTGGGGATAAAAATATATGTTTATAAAATAAAAAAAAAATAGAAAAAAAAAGAAATAAAAGAAAATAAAATGGAAAAAAATAAAGTGTAATAAAAATTCTACAGTAAACATTATTTAATTGTAATATTTCCAATATTTTCTAACTGTAATCAGAAACTAAGTTCCTTCTTACCGCTACTCTTCTTCAACACTGTACTATAAATTATATCCAAAAATATAAGAAAAATGAAGTGTATAAATATTGGAAAGAAAGCAATACAATTATCATGTTTCAGAGATGACATGGTTATAAAAATTTTTAAACATATAGAAAATCAATTTAATTAGTAAGTAGTTAGCAGGATTGTTGAATATAGTTCAATGTTAAAAATATTTGTCAATTATATTCACATAACAAATAACCATCAGGAGAAAATTAAAATTAAAAATTTAAATGCCATTTACATGAAAATAAATAAGGAAAAGTTCAACAAAGATATGAGAGACCTCCACATAAACTGATTCTATAATTACATGAAAATTCTAAGAACTGAACATTTCCTATATAATCTGGAAGAAGAATAAACTTACAGGACACCTCCATGATGAAATATTGAGATTTTAAGAACACAGTAATCGAGGGGTGCCTGGTTGGTAGTCAGGTAAGCATCTAACTCTTGGTTTTGGCCCAGGTCCTGATCTCAGGGTCATGAGTTGAGCCCAACATTACATGCTGCACTAAGCAAGGAGTCTGCTTCTGTTTCCCTTTCCCTCTGCTCCTCCTGTTCTCTCTCACACTCTCATAAATAAATAAATAAATAAATAAATAAATAAATAAATAAATAAATCTTAAAAAAATAAAGAGTAACCCAAACAGGTGGTATTTTGAGAACAGTCAAACAGAAGAGAATACAGAACCCAGAAAGAGATCCATATATGTATGGACATTTGATTTACGGCATGGATAGTACTGCAGAACAATGAGTAAAGAACTGTCCCTTCAGTAAATATGCTGGGTCAATTCTTATCCATATAGACAAATGATATTGTGTGTTAGGAATTACAGCAGAGTTTGTCTGGGCAATTTTTTTCTATTCCATGCAGCATCAGCTGGGGTAAATCACCTCCATTGACTTAGCAGACACACTTCCAAGATAACTCATTCACATTTCTGACAATTTGTTTATTTCAGCTGAGAGCTTAACCACAGGTTTTGCTTGGGAGCACATGGATCTTTCCATGGTGCTTCTTGGGCTTCCTGACAGCAGGGGGCTGGCTTCAAGGACCAAGGATATCAAGATACATGAAGTAGAAGCTGCTAGTCTCTTAAAACCTGAACACAGAAACTGGCACAATATTACTCCTGCCTTATTCTATTGGTCAAATAAATCATAGAGCCCACCTAGATTCAAGAGGAGGAAAACTCTAATATCATTTCTCAATGGGAGGCATGTCAAATAATTTGTGAGCATTTTTTTTAAAGATTTTATTTATTTATTTGACAGAGATCACAAGTAGGCAGAGGGGCAGGTGGTGTGGGGTGGGGGGAGGAGGCTCCATGCTGAGCAGAGAGCCCACTGTGGGGCTCGATCCCAGGACCCTGAGATCATGACCTGAGCCGAAGGCAGATGCTTTAACCCACTGAGCCACCCAGGCACCCCAGTTTGTGAGCATCTTTAATCTTCCACATCTGGAGTGCCTCTGAAGGATTTATCTCTGCTCCCCTCCTCCATCCCTTTAATGAACGATTTCCATGTACTCAGTGAAGGCCCATGGGACAGGCGTGGGGCATGGATGCAGAAATCACTTTTCCTGGGGGACCTTTGATTCTAACCTGTCATGCCAGTCCTCACTTGACCCCTAAGAGTTTACAAAAAGTGAACTACTGCATCATGTGGCATTTCTATTTTTAATTTTTTGAGGAAACTCCATACTGTTTTTCATGGTGGTTGCACCAATTTACATTCCCATCAACAGTGCACAAGGGTTCCTTCTTCTCCACATCCCTGCCAACACTTGTTATTTCTTGTCTTTGATTCAAGCAATTCTGGCAGGTGTAAATTGATATTCCATTGTGGTCCTGATTGGCATTTCCCTGATGATGAGTAATGAGTACCTTTTCATGTGTCTGTCGGCCATTATGTATGTTTTTAAAAAATGTCATTCAGGTCCTCTGACCATTTTTTAGTCAAATTGTTTCTTTTTTTGGCATTGAGTTGTAAGTGCCCAGTAATAGATGAATGGGTAAAGAAGATGTGGTACACACACACACACACACACACACACACACACACGCAGAGGAATACTACACAACAATTAAAAAAGGAGATCTTGCATTTATAATAACATGGATGGACCAAGAGCGTGTTACACTAAGTGAAATAAACCAGACTGAAAAAGACAAATATCATATGATTTCACTCATATGTGGAATTTAAAAAACAAAACAAATGAATAAAAAAACAAAAGGCAGAACCAGGCCATAAATACAGAATACAACTGATGTTTGACATCAGGAAGCGGGTTGGGTGGTTGAGCAAAAGTACTGAAGGAGAATGAAAGATACAGGTTTTCAACTATGGAATGAATTAATTATGGTAATGAGGGGCACAGCATAGATAATGCAGTTGATGATACTGTAGCAGCATTGTTTGGTAACAGATGGTAGCTACACCTGTGGTGACCACAGACAATATAAGGTATAGAGTTGTTGAATTGCTATGTTGTGTAGCTAAAACTAATGTAATATTGTATGTCAACTATACTAAAAAAAAAAAGTCCCAAAATGTTTAGCTTATTACTTCTTATTGGTGTGTATGCCAGATTCATTTTATCTCTGGCACTCTACTAGGAATGAGAACAGCCATGGCTGTCTTCTCTCCCAGGAAGGATTTGCCAATTTCTGGAATTTAGTGTATTTAGGTCAATTTGCATCCTTAACTGCCTGGTGGTCTTTTTAAGCTATAATTTAGTAGCTTATCTGTCTTATTCTCATTGTTTGATTGAAAGTACCATCTCGTCGTGACTGCCTACATTCTAACCAGAAGCAGAAATTTTCCCCCAATTCTTAATTTGATTATACAATTTCTGTTTTTTTTCTTCTTTTCTGGTTCGCACTAGAAGTTTTTAAGTCTGTTAGTTTTCTTCAATGTAAAGCTATGAAAATATCCCATAACAATTACTGTATTCTCAGTATAATTTCTCTTTTCTATTGATTAGTGACACAGGTTAGAGGAATGATCCGTTTAACTAGTTCAGTGGGGTCTCTCCAATGTTTTATTTTTCTTTGTACTTACAAAACACATTATATGTCTTTTTTTTACATTTTATTTTTTCTTTTCTTTTAAAAAAATTAACATATAATGTATTATTTGCCCCAGGGGTACAGGTCTGTGAATCATCGGTCTTACTCACTTCACGACACTCACCATAGCACATACCCTCCCCAATGTCCATCACCCAGCCACCCTATCCCTCACCCCCACTCCCCCAGCAACCCTGTTTGTTTTGTGAGATTGAGTCTCTTATAGTTTGTCTCCCTCCTGATCCCATCTTGTTTCATTTTTTCCTTCCCTGCCCATCAGTCCCCCCACCCTGCCTCACAAATTCCTCATATCAGAGAGATCATATGATAATTGTCCTTCTCTGACTTATTCTGCTCAGCATAATACCCTCTAGTTCCATCCACATCATTGCAAATGGCAAGATTTCATTTCTTTCGATGGCTACATGGTATTCCATTGTATATATATATACCATATCTTCTTTATCCATTCATTTGTTGATGGACATCTAGGTTCTTTCCATAGTTTGGCTATTGTGGACATTGCTGCTATAAACACTGGGGTGCATGCAACTGGTGGTTGGATCACTACATTGGATCACTACATTGGGTAAAGTACATTTTGGTTTTTGTTTAGGCAGTAGTACGATTGCTGGGTCGTAGGGTAATTCTATTTTCAACTTTTTGAGGAAAACCTCCACACTGTTTTCCAGAGTGGCTGCAATAGCTTGCATTCCCACCAACACAATATATGTATTTTCCAAAATTTTAGTTCTTCTGCACAACTATATAACTCATGCTGATCTGGGGGGTTTTCTCTGAAATAAAACTAAAATTATTTTTACAGTTTTACTGTAAAATCCAGAAGCACAGTTTTTCTTTTAAGTCATCTCCATTATGATAGATTGCTTCTCACCCACCTTCTTCTCATAAGCATTTATTTATAATCTCATTTGTAATCATGATAAAAATGGGAATACTGACTAACACAGGACCTTATAGAATTTCAGGATAGGTATAAAAAAGTACATACTTTCTTAAAACTTGTTTATGGGTTGCAAAATATTAGTAGAATACTTCCTAGGGTTTTTGATGCTTCCTTTCACCAGTGGATATGTATAAAAAGAAACTGCATGGAGGCACAGTCAGTTAAACAGCCGACTCTTGATTTCTGCTCAGGTCATGATCTCATAGTCCTAAAATGGAGCCCTGCATCAGCCTCTTTGCTCAGCAGGGAATCTGTTTCAGGATTCTCTCTCTCCCTCTGCCCCTCTCCCTGATTGCTCTCTCTCTCTCTAAAATAAATAAATAAATCTTTAAAAAAACCCAATTTGCATGGCTGAAGTACATCATGGCATGTGATCTCATTTCCTTTTCAAATTATGGGTAGAGGATCAGGAATTGTTTCTGTCTATTCTCTGTCCTCCATATTGCTTAAAGTAACTTTGCAGATTGGAGGTGACTTTTGCCACATCATGATTAAAATGCAGAATAACATTTCTATACTTACATTTGCACATTGAGTTACGAAAAGAAAGCTTAAAAGAATATATGATTCATGATTTCAAAAGAGAATGGTTTATCCCTATAATAATTTTTTTTGGAAAGTAACCTACAACGGTATAGAAATATCTCAGAAATAAGCCTTTCAACTTTTCTCTCTGCCAAAAAAGGGTCCCTCTATATGTGCTAAAGTTTCCAAACAAGACTTTCCCGTGAGTAGCCAAGGAGAGAAATACACAGTCATGCCAACATCTGGTTCAGTGCTGAAGAAACAACAGAAAACCTCACCTCTTACCTAATGAGTGATGCTGGTGTTTTTACCCTTACTACTAGGGTTGGTGTTGAAGGACTGAAGGCAGGCCAAGTCCTTGTTCACAGAAGTCTCTTTCAAGAGAGAGCTACTAGCATCTTCCATTTCAAGCAGGTGCCAAATATACAGCATTTGTATTTTGTCCCAAAATGAACAGGAACTTTCTGGTAAGTTATCCCCTGTGTTGATGTTTGAAGAAAAGTTATGCCTGTGGAAGAATCCGAGGGATATAAAATCTGTCTTCACTGGGACTATTTTTGCAATTCTGTTTTGCAGTAAGGACTATCATCTGTGTGAAGTGCTTGCAAATTACTCAACAAATTTCACTGTAGAAGTAGCTATTATAGTTACCCACACACCTTCCTTAAAATCTTCCTTCAAGACGTGGACACGTGGGGATGTGTGTGTGTGTGTGTGTGTGTACACATACCTATACATTGGGTTGAGAGGTACTGAATTATGGAAATGGTTGGGATTGTGAAAAGCAGCTAACAGGAAGAAACAGAACAGGTTGTCATAGTTCTGTAGTGACACTCTGCCTGTGCCTGGTATTTAACTCTCAGTCCCAAATTCTACTCATCTTTCAAGTATAACTCAAGATCCACCTCAAATGTGAACCTTTCTTTTTGGCCATTGCCCTCTCTGATATCTGAATTCCTAAAACACATTTACATTCCATATTCATTTTAGTATTCAATATGTACCACTAAGAACTGTCGGCTGTTTTTTGTTTTGCTTTCTTCTCCATTCCATTTGTTTATTTGGCTTTGCTTCTGGTGTCAAATCCAAAAAATCATCGCTAAGACTGGTTGTCAATGAGCTTACCACCCATGTTTTCTTCTGAGAGTTTTATGGCTTCAGGGTCTTATGTACAAGTCTTTAATCCATTCGGAGCTGATTTTGGTGTATAGTGTAAGATAAGGATCCAGTTTCATTCTTTTGCATGTTTCTAAAATGTGCTTCAAGACTGTAGTTTTTGTTTTCTCTCAGATAATTCTAATCTTAAAAGTACTTGCTTTTTTTTTTTTTTTTCTCCTTCCATGATTCCATGATGAAAAGGATAAAATGAAAGGCTATACAAACACAGCCAAGCCTGGACCTAGACCCGTGGGTGTCCCCAGACTAATAATTTGGTACCAGTTCAAAGTGAATTTTAAAATATTTATTCAAGATTTATTTAAAGGGGCAGGGAGACTCTGACTTCCTATTAGCAAAAATATATACGGAAATAAGTTCATTTAGTGACTTACTTTGCTGCCCTGAACAGAGCCAGAAGTCTGAAAAAAAAAAAAAAATAGCAGAAAAAAGTTTCCTGCTTTCCTACATCTCTTATTCTCTCCTCTATTCTTTTGTGATTATTCAAATCAGACAACTTCTTGGCAAGCTTATTAAAGATTTAGGTAATGAAGGAAATTCCTCAATCCTGTGAATAGCATTGTGCTCTGCAATTGTTTTATCTCGCTTTCAGCTGCCAGCTATGGCCGTCTTTTAGCTGGCTACAAACTGCATGTGTGTGTTGAAAATTCAAGAGAGACATGTCCATGCTGGTGAGCACCCTTTCCGCACTGTGCTTCAGCTGGGCTTATACAAATTTGTATTTCTGCAGTTACATAAAAAGCTACTTGAGGAAATCTGTTTCAGCAATCACTTCATTTCTAGTTTATTCCATGGTTATTTTAATGCCCGCAGATCTGGGCTTTGGGCAGCAGTCTTGTCTGCCAACCCCTCAGTCAGATTCTGTCTCCACTACTTACCAGTCTTCTTCCCAGGGAATATTTTCTTCAAAAAACCAATCACCCTGGCTGTTATATTATACATTTAACTTGCCTTTTTAAAACATGACTTTATATTCTATTTTCCCCTCTATTAATTTTTGATCTATGAGAGACAAAGGAAATCATTGTAAAAAGCATACATTTAGGAATCAGACGTGGCAGCATATTCTGCATTTGATACTGTCTACCTCTGAGAATCTTGACAAATCATTTAGGCTCCTTGATCTCAGCTTTTATCATTTGTAAATTAGAGATAGAGATAATAATATCCTCCTTGCAGAGCAGTTGGGAATTTCTGCAGCAACTGCTCTTGCAGACACTTTTGTGAATTATAGCTCATTTTATTGTTAACTATGAAATTTTTAGTTCAGCCTTCAACACACACTGAATTATACAAAGAGGATTGAAGTCATTAGAAGCTCAAACAATATTGTTTGGAAAAATCACCATTATCAAGATCTCATATATATTAACAAATGCCTGTATTTCACAAAAATATATATTGGGTTCCATTAGATGCCAGACATTTTAATTTTTACCAAAACATATTTTAAAAAACATACATAATATAATATGATGAGTTTCTGGAAGTATTTGTGTGTGTGTGTGCGCACACATGTGTCAGTGAATTATGCAGTCAGGATTGACTGTATGAAAGCTGGAAGTAAGCATCCCCTTCTCACCTATTAGGCTGACCTTCAAAGGTAACTATTATTAATAGCTTCTTCTTCATTATTCAGAATTTTTCATACATATCACTTTATTCATTGAATATTTGCTGGGTACCTATTATATAGCAGGCACATTCTTTTAGTGTCGGGGTTCATTAAGGGAAAATAAAAAAACAAAACCAAATCCATCTTTCTTTCCTGCGTGTGTGTATGGGTGTGTATGCAAAACATTTGTCCGTCCTTTATTGAGGTATAATTCATATATAGTGTAACGTACATATCATAATTTCAACGAATTGTGATGAATACACACATCTGTGTATCCTCACAAATGAGCCAAGATATGAGATATTTCCACCCCAGAAAATTCTATCTTGCCTCTTCTAGTCAGTCCATGTTTCAAGGGCCCCATCTTCTGATTTCTAACACCAAATCCCTACCTGTTGCAGGATTTCATATACATGGAAATCATACAGAATCTATTTTATACAGTATCTTTTTTTTTGTCTTGGTTCATTTGCTTCAAAATTTATCCATTCTATTACATTTATCCATTTAGTGGACAATTATAAAATTTTTTCTTGCTCCATTGTATGAATATACCACAATTTATTCATGTCCTTCTCAATGGATATTTGCATTATTTCTGGTTTTAATTATTATGAATAAAGGTGATATGAACTTTCATATGCAAGCATTTTTGTGGACATAACTCTTTATTTGCCCTTGGAGTGAAATTGCAGGTCACAGGTCATGTGTGTGTGTGTGTGTGTGTGTGTGTGTGTGTGTGTGTGTGTAAATAAATTTATAAGGAATTGCCAGTTTTCCAAAATGGCTATGCCATTTTACAGTCCCACTAACAACAAATGAGAAATTCAGTTGCTCCACATTTTCCTCAACCTATAGACCTCCTGTGAGTATGAAGTAATATATCATTTTAGTTTTAATTTGCATTTTCCTGATGATTAATGATTTTGATCACTTTTTCAGGTGTTTAGTGATCATTCTATCCACTCTTTTGTGAAGTATCTATTCAATTATTTTGACCACTTATTAATCAGGTCATGTTTTCTCTACAAAGTTGCAGGAGTTCTTTACATTTTCTGGACACAAATCATTTTTTTCAGATATATATATTATAAATATTTTCCCCTTGGTTGTGGCTTGCTTTTTTCACTTTCTTAACATTGTCTTTTTATGAGAAGTTTTTAACATCAGGAAATACAACTGATATATTTTTTTTCTTTTATAGTAAGTGCTTTTCTTATTACACTGTACAAAAAGCATTGCCTATTCCAAGTTTACAAATATAGACTCCTCTGTGTTTTTCTAGAATTTTTAGCTTTTACATTCATGTTTATTATCCATCTCAAATTAAGTTTAGAGTGTGTTGTGAAAGGTCAAGATTAATTTTTTCTTTAAAGATTTTATTTTTTATTTATTTTAGAGAGGAAGTACATGAACAGGGGGAGGGGTAAGGGCCAGGGAGAGAATCTCAAGAAGATTCCCACTGAACACTGAGTCCGACAAGGGCTTGATCTTCTGACCCTGAGATTATGACCTGAGCTGAAATCAACAGTTGGACGCCTAAGTGACTGAGACACCCAGGTGACCCAAGATTCATTTATTTTTATTTATTTATTTATTTATTTATTTATTTATTTTTTAAAGATTTTATTTATTTATTTGACAGAGAACACAAGTAGGCAGAGAGGCAGGCAGAGAGAGAGGAGGAAGCAGGCTCCCTGCTGAGCAGAGAGCCCGATGCGGGGCTCGATCCCAGGACCCTGAGATCATGACCTGAGCCGAAGGCAGTGGCTTTAACCCACTGAGCCACCCAGGTGCCCCCCAAGATTCATTTTTAAAATATGACCATCCAGTTGTTACAGCGTTACATTTGAAGACTTTGTTTTCTCTTTCAAGTGCTTTTGGTACCTTTTTAAAAACATAATGGCCATATTTTGGTTCTATTTTTAGACTACTGATTTGGTTCCATTGATTCTCTATGTCTGTATCACAGTGTCTTGATTACTGTAACTTTACAGGCCATCTTATAATCTGGCAATATAAATCCTCCAACTTTTTTCTTCATTTTAAAGATTATTTAGCTAAGTCCTTTCAAATTATTTGTACATTTTAGAATCAGTCTGCCAAAATTTATTCAAAAAACCTCCTGGTATAGTATTCACTATAGAGCTCTTTACTCACATATAGAAATACATCTCATTTTTGCATACTGGCCTATTTCTTGTGATCTTGCTAAATTCACTTACAAGATTTAAGAGTCTTATTATATATTCATTCCTTAAACATTTTTATGTACATCATAATGTAATCTGCAAATAAAGATTCTTTCTCACTTTCCAATATTTATGTTAGGGATTTATTTATTTAGCATTGTGTATGCTGAACAGAATCTCCAGCACAGTTTTGAATAGAAATGGTGATAGTGGATGTCCTTGTCTTGTTTCTCATTAAAATGGGAAAAACATTCCATCCTTCACTATTAAGTTTGATGTTTTCTGTAGTTTTAAAAAAATGTATTTATTGGGGCGCCTCAGTGGCTCAGTGGGTTAAGCCTCTGCCTTCGGCTTAGGTCATGATCCCAGGGTCCTGGGATTGAGCCCCGCATTGCATCGGGCTCTCTTCTCAGCAGGGAGCCTGCTTCCTCCTCTCTCTCTCTGCCTCTCTGCCTACTTGTGATCTCTCTCTGACAAATAAACAAAATCTTTTAAAAAATGTATTTATTGTTAGAGCAGTTTTAGATTCACAGAAAAATTGAGCATACAGAATTCCCATGTATCCCATGCTTCCACCCACAGTTTCCTTATTACTAATATTTTGCATTACAGTGGTATATCTGATGAATGTATAACAGCCAATAAATGATTATTGATACATTATTATTATCCAAAGTCCATATTTACACTAGAGTTCACTCTTTGTGTTACAGAGTTCTAGGAATTCTGACATGTATAATGCCATGTATCCAAACCATTAAATATTATGTAGAATAGTTTCTTTGCCTTAAAGTCTCCTGTGCTCAGCTGTGTTTTTCACAGATACCCTTAATGAGGTTAAGGAAGTTCCCTTTGCTTTTAGTTTGTTAAGAATTATCATGAATGGGGGTTGAAGTTTGTTATATGCTTTTTCTGCATATATTAAAATGACTATATGAAATATTTTTGGCCTTCACTCTGTCAGTTTATATTGATTGATTTCCAAATGGTAAACCAATATTGCATTCCATGCAAACCTCACTTGATCATGATGCATTATGATATTGATACATTGCTGAATTTAATTTGCTACCATTTTTTAAGGATTTTTATGATTTATGCATGAGAAATATTTTTGTAAGTTTTCTTATGTTTTTCTCTGGATTTGCTATTAGGGTAACAGTGATTCATGAAACAAGTTGGAAAGTATTTCATCTTCCACTCTTCTCTGAGGGAGTTTATATAGGATTGGTATTATGGGTACAAAGCAGTTAGTAGTATTACTTTATCTTTTTAATATATTCATGTTCTCCATGATGTCCAAGTTTTCATATACATACTATTTTTCCACTTTGTTACTTTCAACGCTGTGTCTTAATATAGGTGAATTCTGCTTCTTTATCCAGTCTGACAATTGTGTTTTAATCAATGTTTACTCCATTCACATTCATGTAATTACTGATATATTGAGTTTAAGCCCACCATTTTGCTATTTCCCCTTGTTTATGTCATTTGTTCTGTTGTTTTCCCTCATTTCCTTCATCTTTTAGATGAATCAAATATTTATTGTTGTTTCATTTATCCATTCCTTTTGCTTCCCATGTTTAGTGGTTGGTCTTGTGGTTACAATATGCATTATTAACTCACCACAGTCCAATTTAAATTAAAATTTTATCTTTTCACATGTAAGGTTAAGAACCTTACTTTATCCTCTTTTTGTTTGTCACATATTTTATGTTTCTCTATGATAAAAACTAAACATTTACTAGCTATTTTTCTTTTAAACAGCTAACTGTTATAAAGAAATTAAGACATCTTTTTCTATTTTTCCATATAGTTACTATAGTTGGCACTCTTCATTTCTTTGCTGATATTCAAGTTTCTTCTAGTATCAGTTATTCTTTAGACTGAAGAACTTTTTTTTAACATTTTTTATAGTGTAGTTCTGCTGGATATGGAAGTTATTGTCAGCTATACTTTATTTGAATATGTCTTCCTTTTGCCTTCATTTTTGAAGGATACTTTCACAGGCTATGAAGTTTTAGGTTAAAAGCTTGTTTTCTACCCCCAGCACTTAAAATACAACATTCCATTGTTTTCTAACTTGCATTGTCTGTGATGAGAGTCAATGTTTATTCTTATTGTTTCCACATGTGTGATGTGTCTTTCTCTGGCTGCTTTTGAAAATTTTCCCTTATCCCAGATTTTTATCAATGTAATTATGATGTACTTAGTTTTTTTTTTCCTTTTTTCTGTTTATTTTCTTTCTCCCTTCCTTCTGTCCTTCCTTCCTTCCTTTCCTTACTTCCTCCTTCTTTCCTTTTTTTTCTCTCCCTTTCTTTCTTTTCTTTCCTTCTTTTCTCTCTCTTTTTTTTTTCTTTGCTTCTTTTGCTTTCGGTTTTGTCAATGTTTTCAGTTCTGTAGGTGAATATTTATGTTAAGATTTGGAAGAGTTTTTAGTCACTATTTTTTTTTCAAAAAAAGATTTTGTTTTTGCCTCAGTTTATCACTCCTCTCCTTCTTGGACTACAGCTGCACACATTAGACTGTGTCTCAAT
Source organism: Lutra lutra (assembly GCF_902655055.1). Lineage (NCBI taxonomy): Eukaryota > Metazoa > Chordata > Mammalia > Carnivora > Mustelidae > Lutra > Lutra lutra. Next base: position 58,762,266 of record NC_062284.1, read on the forward strand.
ACTGTCTCAGAAGTCATGTGTCTTTATTTTTCCAGTATTTTCCTTCTGTGTATTTTATCTTATGTAGTTTGCATTGAACAATTTTCCAAGAAATTGATACTTTCTTCTGGAATGTCTGATCTTCTGTTCAGCTCATTCATTATATTTTTCATTTCAGATACTGTATTTCTTGGCTTTAGTTTTTTTTTTTTCATCTTTTTCTCCTCTCTGCTGAAATTTCTGACCCACTCTCTTGTTATATCTATAATGCTTTCCTTTAAAAAATATCTTTCTCCTGAGTTCTACATTGTCATTATTGAGCCTTTATGATTTACTATTTTTTTTCCCTTGGCTATGTGTCATATTGTCCTGCTTATCCAAATGTCTGGTAATTTATTTTATCATATATTGAATATTAAGGATGCTAGTTTTGTGAGGTCACTTTTTTCTCTCTTTGAATAATGGCTATATTTTATTTTGGAAATTGGTTAATTTATTGGGGAATCAATTCAATCTTAGCAAGGCTTGGCTGTTGAACTACTTTAGGATTAACTTTATGGAAAGTTACAGTAGCCTTTGTAGCCTTTGTCCTTTGTAAAATCCCAACTAAATGTTTAGGGTATTTAGCAAGTTCTCTTCAGTCTTGTTGGTTGGAATTCCAACATATCTCGACATTGTGCAAGCTCCAGAATCTCTGACCACCTTACAACCCACAGCTATAATTCCAGATTTTTCAGGATCTCATAGTATATGCACAGCTTAGTATTCAAGGGTTCTCCCTCTCTCTCTCAGTCTTTGCCCATATCTATATTCTATTTATTTTATTTTTAAAGGTTTTATTTTTTTGACAGAGAGAAACAGCAAGAGAGGAAATATAAGCAGGGGGGTGGGAGAGGGAGAAGCAGGCTTCCTACTGAGCAGGGAGCCCGATGCAGGACTCAATTCCAGGACTCTAGGATCATGACCTGAGCTAAAGGCAGATGCTTAACCACTGAGCCACCCAGGTACCCCTGTCCATATCTATATCTATACAGCTCCCACCTCTCTAGTATTCTTTCCTTCAAATACCACCTCCTTAGCAGCCCTGAATTATAATCTGTCCTTCACTTAGATACCTGGTTGCTTTCAGTTTGGTCTGAACTTCCTTGTGCCATAGTTGGTAAGGTTCCCTGAGATAAAAAGCTATGGCAAAATGGACCTCATTTAATGTGTTTCCTTCCTGTTAAAAATAACAGGCAACTCTACACTGTCTAGTTGTCAAATTTCTAAACACAGTTGTTTTAAAATGATTTATTCACTTTTACAGTCATCTAGGACAAAAAAGGCAATCTGATTCATCATTTTGACTAACTGCTTCTACATTTTGGTTGGAAATGGAGGTCTTTACAAAGCATTTTTAAAACTATAAGTGATATCTCAAAAGTTTGCTATAAATTATTTTTTTAAAGAACATGTCTTAGAAATATTTCCATATCCACACACACCAGGATCTGTCTCACTTTTAAAAATAGATGCATTGGGATGCCTGGGTGGCTCAGTCATGTGAGTGTCTACCTTCAGCTCAGGTCATGATCCCAAGGTCCTGGGATCGAGCCCTGTGTAGGGCTCCTTGCTCGGTAGGGAGTCTGCTTCTCCCTCTGCCTGCTCTACTTGCTGTTCTGCCTGCTTGTGCTCTCTATGACAAATAAATAAATACAATCTTTAATTAAAAAAAAAGTTGCATTATTTTTATTGAATGCCTTTATTATATTTTATCTAAATCTCCCCATTAATAGATATTGGGGTTTTGTTTTGTTTTGTTTTGTTTTTTCTATTAGAGACAATGTCGCAATATTAGTTCTTACACATAACTCTTGGCGTATTCATGTGACTATATTCATGTGACTATACCAGTATAAAGCATTTATGGCAGTAGAGTAGTTGGGTCAAAAGCATAAATATTTGGGGACGCCTGGGTGGCTCAGTTGGTTAAGCAGCTGCCTTCGGCTCAGGTCATGATCCCAGTGTCCTGGGATCGAGTCCCACATCGGGCTCCTTGCTCGTCGGGGAGCCTGCTTCTCCCTCTGCCTCTGCCTACCACTCTGTCTGCCTGTGCTCATGCGCTCTCTCTCTCTCTCTCTCTCTCGAACAAATAAATAAATAAAATCTAAAAAAAAAAGCATAAATATTTGAAATTTTGATAGATAATAACAAGGTAACCTGAGAATGCCATTCTATACCCATTACCAATAGCACAGAAGAGCTTTTGTTTTCTACACCCTCCCCTACATGGGTATTATATGACAACATTCTAAAAGAAAAAGAGGTATAAAATGATTTATATCATCTGTATCAGTGGGAACTTCCTGATGATATTTTAAGCTGAATCATTTTTGTGGTTTCTCTGGTGTTAACTTTCAATGTCTGAAGCATAGAAATTTAGTGAACAATTGCTGAGTAAATTTGAATGCACATGGTGAGTTTTTACACTTTTTAAAAAATATAAAATCAAGTCAGAGGACTTACATTATTAGGAAGGCTGAGAGAATAAAGAACTCTGACACTAAAATGATTAATAAAGTTAACAGACACAGACCACTGACAAGGGTAGCTCCCAGAGGAGTTCCATGCAGGAACTGTCAGACCGACTGGATGAAGTTTTATAAATCTAAACCCTGGCCTATATTTAACCACTCTTCCCTGATTATTTACTCCCCTCTATTGCAGTGGTCTGGAATCTGGAGAAGCATGTTTTCACAACTGGTTGGAAATGAGAGATTAGGTGGTTTATATCAAACACCTATTCCCTATGATCAAGGGAAGGAAACTGAGACCCTTTCAAAACATACTCTTCAGATTAGCCATACAGTTTGGGATTTGTTCTAGTTGGAGAACACAACACCTCCTTTATAGACTCTCTTATGTCTACTCAGAGCCTTGAAAAATTAAGTACAGAAATAGAAAGTTTTTAAAAAAGAAAGGAAAAGAAGACAGACAAGGAGGGTCACAGAATCTAAATAATTTATGCAAACTACTTTAATACACCTGGATAAAATGTCCAAGATAATTCTTTATATCTAGTTACCACAAATATCTAAGAAAGAAATTTATAAGCAGAATTACTTAAACATCAAAGACAAAAAATACTCATGGGGAACACATGAATAAAGGGTATGCATCATTTGGACAAATCATCACACTTCTCTGGGTCTTTCATTCCCTTTTTTGTTGATTTAAAAAAAAGCTACAGAGAAGAGGTATGCTTTGAGCAAATTCATTGGGGATGAGGAAAATGTGCTAGTTAAATAAGAAACAAAGGATATTCCAGGCAGGAAAGAGCATCCCTTTCAGGAGGCTCCCACTAAATTCCCCACACAAGTTCATCTTTTTTCTCCATGCTTCTGTTAGGCTGTGTATTTATTTCTGATATCAGTAAATATTTATTTGCATATGCCTATACCTTCAGTGTTTAACCCTGAGACAGGCACAGGCCATTATCATTGAACACTTCATAAATAAAGTCGTGAAATGGTGAAATGGAAGAGTATACTTGGTGAAGGCTAAATCTACTATTGTTTTGGCACAGTGTTACATATTAAGGGACTGATATGAAATATTTGAAAAGATCTAAAATTTATGTTCTATCTGTAGGGGCACCTGAAATATATGATACTATACTTACCACAGTGAGTGGCCTGAGGTAGAAATTTCTTCCAACTATAAGCACACAGGGAATTAGGAAAAGAAAAGTGCTTTGGGGAAATTGTGGAAGGCTTTGTGGAAAATGTGGACTTGCCAAACAGACTCTGAAGGATGGGTACGTTTTGTGTGAAGGGAAGAGAGAAGAAGGTCTCTAGGAAGGGAGACCAGACGTAAAGGTTAACAAGCATATGGAGCCTGTAGGAGGCAGGTGGAGGGTACAACTTATTGCACGAAATAAGCCATGACAGGAAATTAAGGGGAATAAGGTAGTTTACAGAGTCATTCTAAATCGCACAGACCACAAAAGTCAGGTAAGAGCATTTGTACTTAATCCTAGATTCTAGAGTATGAAAGTGACATGGTGACAGTAATTTTAAGAATGCCTTGTACCAGTGTGGTAATAACAGCCAAAAGATGTTGAGCAACTTGATGTCAGAGACAGAGTCTTCTTCATTATGGTGTTTATTCTGTGACTAGTGTAGCATTTAATGCATAGCACATTCTTAATAAAATTTCAAGTTCTATTCCTGCCTATAATTTCCCATCAGTTGAATGAGAATGGAAGAGGCTCTAGTCATAATTCTAGCAGAAGGTAACTATGACCATGAATATGGTGGTCCCAGTGTAAATGGGTAAGAGACAAGTCTCAATGACATTCCAAAGGAATAAACAACAGATCTTATTGACAGACTAGACATGGTAGATGAAGAGTTTCAAAATGATGTTTGGATTTCTTGCTTGAAGCAATGATTGGGGCACTATATGAAAAGAGAAAGCTCTTCATTTCAGATTTAAGAGAGAAGAGTTAATGTTGAAACTGGTGGGAAAATCAGTCATCCAAGTTTCTTGTGGGCATTTGGAAATTTGAAGCTGGAATACAAGTAAGAAATGAAGACCAAGATTGTTTCTGTGAGTGAAATGGGGAAAGGAGAAGAGATAAAGTTGGGCTTTGAGGAAAGATATCTGGAATCTATGCAGGTTTCTAAAAATGTTGAGGAGTGTCTGAGATATGAGTAAAAGCCTGGAAATACAGGTCACAGAATAAACACAGCCAGAACTCTCATTGGAAAAATGCTCCTGTTTCTGTGGTTGCTCTGACATTGTGAAGGTTTAATGGTGTATATGTCCGTGTCCTACAGGAGTTGGTCTGAGAACTGAGGCTGGAAAAGAGTGTTAATCCAGGTCTACTGAACTTTTCTTCTTTGGGTTCCCATAAAATGGACATTTAGTACAAAGAAGAAACTTAATGGCAGTGCTCATTATTGTATTCATGGGTTTACTATCTGGTTTGTGCCATTAAAAAGGACATTATACATTTCCCCATTGTTTAGGAGACATGCATATTAAGATTGGCCTGGCCTTCAACAGATGAATGGATAAAGAAGGTATGGTCCATATATACAATGGAATATTATGCCTCCATCAGAAAGGATGAATACCCAACTTTTGTATCAACATGGATGGGACTGGAGAAGATTATGCTGAGTGAAATAAGTCAAGCAGAGAGAGTCAATTATCATATGATTTCACTTACTTGTGGAGCATAAGGAATAACACAGAGGACACCGGGAGAAGGAGAGGAGAAGGGTGTTGGGGGAAATCAGAGGGGGAGATAAAGCATGAGAGACTGTGGACTCTGAGAAAGAAACTAAGGGTTTTGGAGGGGAGGAGGCTTCGGGGGTTGGGTGAGCCTGGTGGTGAGTATTAAGGAGTGTACATATTGTATGGGGCACTGGGTGTGATCCATAAACAATGAATCTTGGATCCCAGAGGAGACCTGGGTCTTCCTTCTTGTTGCCTTAATGTTGGCTTGCTGATGTTAATGGGATACACCCAGCTCACAGTTATTTCAGAATCAAGTGGGCCCATTTACTATATAAAATGATGGTCTTTTCAAGTAAGGCTATTTTAAGAGGTAATAAAATATTTGTGTACTTTTATTTCTCCTCCATGCTTGCTGAAAATTCAATTCTGCTTACAAATATAAATTATAAATAAATATATATATTTATATATACGTAAACATAAACACATATATATATATTCTGGTTTGGAAAGATTTATTGGGAAATACAAGGAGTGTTTACTCATTATATGTCTTTTACATCCATACCTGTTGAAGCTGTGTTTCAGTGTTTTCAGACATGAAGTAAGACCAGTCTTTGGTAAAGAATAGTAAAAGCCCATGTGTTATCTCAACATTGTTGGGAAGATTTCTTAAAAGTCAAGAGCCTTTGACAACATGAACAGGGGATTTGTTATTCACATTACAAAACAAAAATTTGTTACAAAGATACGTAAGAAATGACTATGAGCAGAAAACTATTCAGTTACTCATTTTCATAAGATTTGCAAAACATTTTTCTGTGCAACATATTCAGCAATGTAGTTTGAACTCAGCAATGTAGTCAGATGTTTTAGTATAAAAAAAACACTGTGTTTGCAGGGAACCTGGGTGGCACAATCGGTTGAGTACCCCACTCTTGGTTTCTGCTCGAGTCATGATCTCAGGGTCATGAGGTAGAGCCCTGTAAGGCCCCAGCTTAGCATGAGTCTGCTTAAGATTGTGTTTCTCCCTCTCCCTGCCCCTCTGCCCCTCCTCCCCATGCTCCCTCTCTTTAAAATAAATAAAGAAATCTTAAAACCAAAACAAAACAAAAACAATGAATCTTGGAACACTGGAAAAATAAAATAAAGTTAAAAAAAACCCACCTTATCTAACTATTAAAAAAAAAAGACTGGCTTGGAGGCTGTTCATTTTGTGTGGCAATGTATGTAAAGGATAGACTGGGGTTTTCTAGAAGAAACATTGCAATGTTTTGTGCCACACATGCTCTCAGGCTATTTGTTAAATTCCTTGGCTTCCTCAGTAACATCTCTAGAACAATACAAGCACATTCTGAATGTTTCTGGAGGATAGAGAAGATTGATAGCTCTGTTTTCTCTCAAAAACATCTGGCGATTCCAGAAATCTTTATATCCAACATGCCACAGCACACCTCATCTGGCCTTTCACAAAGAAGATACCACAAATACCTCTTACATAACTTCTGGCTGCAGGAGAATGATCAAAGTGGGAATTAGCTTCTGCTTCAGACACAAATAGGGTATTTATACATAAGCCAGGAAAAATTTCAGAAATGTTTGCAAATGCCCACTAGTATCAGGAAACAAGAAAAATTAATAGAAGAGTCCTAAAGAGGCACAGTTTTCAAACATTTCTGAGGGTGATCTAGAGTGATGCATTTTACATCATGACCCAGGTCTGTGTGCATGTTTATTAGGTATAAACATGCGTACATGAGCACACACATGTGTGTGCACACACACACACACAAATACTGCATACAAATGAGACATAGTTTGATGAAACCACAAGTTACCCTGTTACCTGGGTAATGCACTACTTTAGTCTAGTCTAGTCTATCCCATTCCATCCCATCCCACCTCATCCCATTCCATCCCAGTAAAAATGCTGGTTGTGACTTAATAAAACAATGTTATGTCTGAAGGCTGAAAAACTTTGCTGATTCATTTTTAGGCCCTTAGGAACAAATTTATTGTTCTGAACTTGAAAACAATTTATAATTTTCATCTTAGGGGTACTTTATAGATCATCTTCATATTTCTTTTTCCTAAATCAGCAATCAGCTTTATTCAGAGTAGAAATAGGCTCTTGGATGTGGGCTGTTTCATTCCCATAGTTATCTTCGAAGAGGAGCTCTTGCTGCCAATTCACTCATAGCAATCACCAATCTTCCCTCACTACCATGATAAATTAGGAGTTAGTCCACCCTCCTATTCCACACAACTCTTACACACATCACAGAACAACATTCCCATAATGATGCCAAATGGCGTGCTGGCATTAATTTTGCCAGCCTCTTAGTCCAAATAGCTCCAGTGACTCCAGAGGCAAGGGGATATAGAAAAGATGTAACAAGAGCAGTAGTAGACCTATTAGGAGGGATTTACTTAGGGCAGCCATTTGGTTAGAAGTTGACAGGAGACTTGTCCTAACCTGTCACTGTACAGCCAGGTTACATATTTATTTGAGAAGGCCTGTTGTGTTGAAAGGCTGGGAGGTTGGGTCCTCTCAAGCCACCCTGTGGAAGAGTCAAGAAACTAAGGGAAGTCATTGTGGAGAAATTAGTCTGAATTAAAACTATCTTCAGAGAAGGGCTTTCTCAGAACAATCACGTTTACAATATGCTAGCAAAGAGAAATCTCTAAGAGATCTCTTTCAGGGTCTATATAAGTGACTCTTAATCTCACAAAACAAACTGAGGGTTGCTGGGAGGAGGGGGCTTGGGAGAGGGGGATGGGGTTATGGACACTGGAGAGGGTATGTGCTATGGTGAGTGCTGTGAAGTGTGTAAACCTGGCGATTCACAGACCTGTACCCCCGGGGATAAAAATATATTATATGTTTATAAAAAATAAAAAATTAAAAAAAAAATAAATTAAAAATAAATAAAGAAATCTTTAAAAAAAAGAATTATATAAAAATATGTGATTTCAAAGACTTACATAATGAGTAAAAGAGAGTGCACACAGCAATTCCATTCCTAGGTACATACCCAGGAGAATGGAAAACATATGTCTATGTAAAAACTTGGACACAAGTGTTCATGTCAGCATTATTCATTATAGCCAAAGAGTATAAACAGTTCAAATGTCCATCAGCTGATGAATAGATAAACAAAATGTGGCTTAACCATATAATAGAATAGTATTCAGTTATGAAAAGAACTGAAGTACTAATACATGCTACAACACAGATGAACCATGAGAATATATTAAGTGAAAGAAACCAGATACAGAAGGACACTACTATATGATTCCATTTATATGAAATGTCTAAAACAGGCAAATCCGTAGAGATAAGAAGACTAGTGGCTTCCAAGGGACAGGGGAAGGGGGAAATTGGGGTTAACTGTTAATGGGTATGCAGTTTCTTCTGGGAATAATAGAAAAGTTCTGAAATTAGATAGTAGTGGTGCTGTGATTATATTAAAACCACTGACGTGCACACTTTGAAATGGTAATTTTAGGTTATGTGAAGTACATATCAGTAAAAATGCCATCAAGAGAAAAGGGAGAGGGGCACATGAGTGGCTCAGTGGGTGGCTCAGGTCATGATCTCAGGGTCCTGGGATTGAGCCCTGCATCAGGCTCTCTGCTCAGCAGGCAGCCCTCTCTCTCTCTCTGCCTGCTTCCCTGCCTACTTGTGATCTCTCCCTCTCTTGGTCAAATAAATAAATAAAATCTTTTAAAAGAGAGAGAGAGAAAAGGGAGAGGGGTACCTGAGTGGCTCAGTTGGTTAAGTGTCCCCCTCTTGGTTTCAGCTCAGGTCATGATATTGGGGTCATGAGATTAAGCACCTTGATGGGCTCCATACTCAGTGTGGTGTCTGCTTGAGATTGTCTCCTTCTCCTTTTTCTCTGTCTCTGTCTCTATCTCTAAATAAATAAATAAATAAATAAATAACATATTCAGAAAAAAAAAGAAAAGAGGGAAAGTTAGGTAAATTCCAGTTTATCTACCTTATGCATTATCACAATCATTGATGTATGATTGCATATACCTAAAAATCTTAAAATGATTTTTTGTGTAGGTCAAATTTATAAAAATTATATTTTTGCTATTTAATTTGCCAAGTACTTATCTATTAAATATATTACCACAAAGTCTAAATTAGGCAATCTTGAATAAAGTAAGTTCTATTGTTAAGTAATTTACCTTAAGCAGTGTGTGAGGCTGTTTTTAATCAGTATTTATTGAACAACTAGTACTGTGCTAAGTGATCAAGAAACAAAGCCATCACTAAATCTTGATTGCTGTTCTAAAGAGCCATTCACCTCATCTGGGAGACCGAACTTGGCATAAAATTTTGCACCTAAAAGAAGAAAGATCAAGGACCAAGCCAAGTGTGAGAGGTTCAGTGGTTAACACTATAGGCATTTTGAAAAGGGATAAAGAAGGTAAAGCTTCTGGAAGAGATGGGTCTTTGGATGTAAAAGAGAAAGATGCTGGGCAAAGGTAAACAAAGACTCAGGGATGGGCAGGCTGTGGAGAGTTTGCTTAAGACCTGGCCTCTGTGGAGATCAAAATATTTCCTCATCATCATTTTTCTTCTAACATCCTACTAGGGTCTCAGGTTATTTATCCTGTTTTAGAGGTAGGACAACCCAGGCATGAAGATTTTAAGGAGGGTCCAGTTAAAAGAAAAATAAACTATAGTATATTGAAGAATTTTTTTGAAAGAAGAATTTGTGGTTTTCCTTGGAAAGATGTTCTTTTGCATCCCAGCCTCCAGACAGCTTTTGGTAAGGTACGTCACTAAAAGGAAAATTTAAGTTGTTTTTTAAGCAACATGTTTTCATTAGAACTTGTCCGAACTGCAATACTATAAAGACAGAGGGTTTTGGGAGCCTTTAGACTTCCTTCTTTCCAGTGCAATGAGAAAGATCAATCCAACAAACTTAATTTAGCAAATTAAGTAATTCAGGAGAATATTCCTTTTAGAATATTTCCTGCTTTCTCGAAGTAAATAAATAAACAAGCAAATAAATAAAAATTTGTAATGGTGTCCATCAGAGGGGTGGATCCAAATGTAGAAATTAAAAAAAAAAAAAAGTTGTATGCACTCTGGTATAGAAAAGTAGTGGCTTTACCTTATTTGGTGACCTCAATGGAGAATGCAACTGATTTGGGAGTCTAAGAAATAGATGGTTCTCACCCTGTATTCGTTTCCCACTTTCTCTTTCTCTTAACCTTAACAGTTGGCTCAGTTAAGCCAACAATGCACACTTACTATTGTATGAAGCATTTTTCTGGACACAGAAGGGGGAGAAAAAGACAAATAAGGAATAGTCCATGATGTCAAACTACTTATTCTACAAATCCACATTTCCCAAAGTTTGCCCAAAGAACATTGTCCTTGGGAGTTCCTCCACAAAAGAAGAGTTGGATGTCTAAATTGTTTTAGGAAACTCCTATATCCCAGAGCCTCCTCTTAGAAACTGACAGTAAAAGAAGCTGTAGAAAAGAAAAACTTTAACTCATAATTCCCTCTATAGTACCCACTATTAAGAGTTTACACCTAGTGACCAGCAGAATACACTGGAAAAATTTGCTTTAGATCAATAGCACTTTCTGCAGTGTTGGAAATATTTTATGTCTGTGCTGTGCAATATGGTAGTTAGTAGCCACATGAGGCCATAGAAGACTTAATCTATTTTTATTTTTAAAGATTTTATTTGACAGAGAGAGACACAGAAACAGAGGGAACAGAAGCAGGGGGAGTGGGAGAAGGAGAAGCAGGCTTCCTGCTGAGCAGGGAGCCTGATACAGGGCTCCATCCCAGAAACCTGGGATCATAATTTGAGCCAAAGGCAGATGCTTAATGACTGAGCCACCCAGGCACCCCCATAGAGGACTTTAAATGTGGCTAGCACACATTTGCAACGACATGAATGGAACTTGAGGGTACTATGCTGAACGAAATAAGTCAAATCGGAGAAAGACAACTATCATATGACTCCCTGATATGAGGAAGTGGAGATGCAACGTGGAGGGTTTGGGGGGTAGGAAAAGAATAAATGAAACAAGATGGGATCAGGAGGGAGACAAACCATCAGAGACTCTTAATCTCACAAAACAAACAGGGTTGCTGGGGGGAGGGGGGTCAGGCGAGGGTGGTGGGGTTATGGGCATCGGGGAGGGTATGTGCTATGGTCAGTGCTGTGAAGTGTGTAAACCTGGCGATTCACAGACCTGTACTCCTGGGGCTAAAAATACATTATATGTTTATAAAAAAATAAAATAAATAAATAAACAAATAAATAAATAAATGTGGCTAGCACAACCAAGGAACATGATTTTTTTAAACTTCATTAATTTTAATTAATTTAAATTTAAATAGCCACATGTGGCCAGTGACTACCACACTGGGTTGTGCAGCTCCATATCATTAAACATAAATCTTTTTAAAAAGTCTTTTAATGGAAATTTAAATTTCTCAATATTTTGCACACAGAAAAAGATGATTTGGCGAGAGCTGATATTTAACTGACACATGAGTTTGAAAGTTCTGACATCTGAAAATGCCTTTCCAATCTTTGTAGATATATTAACCTAGATCCTGACTAAGGCCAATTTTAATCTCCACAATTGGATTAATCTCAACAGTATACAACTTGTCGGAAGAAAGGCAGCTCTGCTGCTCTGGTTAATTTGTCTTTCTGTCTGGCCTTTAGGTGTGATGTGGAAATGCACACACAGTCAGAGACGAGCTTCACATGGGACGATGTGGACAATCCCTAGGCATACCATGGGATCCAGTCAGGTGAAAACATTGTCCAACAACTTGATCTAATTCTCAAATATTCATTTTCAAAGGTTTCCTTCCTCAAAAGATCTTATTTTTACACTTACTTTATACTTCAAAACATGTCTTTTTAATTTTTATAGTTATAACATTAATCCAATAAAATATTTTCAGGTTTAATAAAATTGGTAGTAATCCTGAGAAGGCTATAAAAATGACAGCTTTTATTTCTTTATTCCTTTTCTTATGATACTTGGCTTTTGATGTCTTGAAAGGGCTTTAGAACACCTCCCAATTTTTCACACATTGGCTCATTTTCAACATTTTCTGCAGGCGTCCAGAGCCCATGACGCCTGCCTCCACAGGCTTCATGCTTTGTGGCTCCGGCTTCACTTCCTGCTCACAAAGCCTGTCTGTCCTAAAGATGGAAAGGAGCTGGAAGGATCATCATATCCAGAAAAAGAAGAGCAATCTCGCCAACCCTGATAACAGCCAAGGCTCTCATCTCCATCATTAAAGGTGCTTTAGGAGGAGTTCATAGTATGGCATAGAAGCTGGATATTCTTATGAGTCAGTTGTCTTGAATAACCTTGTGTGAGGAGCTGCATATATTCTTTATTCCATAAATATATAGAAATTATTACCGATAAAAATTGGTAAGAACTTGCAGCCTTTACTCAAGAAATCCTCTGGAAGGCTATGCAATTATTAGATATCACTTTATTTACCTTGTGGTTGGTTTAGGTTAATAAAGTCAGCTTAACTTCAGAATTAACACTAACCTCTTGCCAGGATGAGCAAGAATTTTTTTCTCGGCAACCCTCAATGGGAAAGTTGGTTTGTCTTCACCAAGTTTAGTTGGTTAGATTATAGTATGCCCATGGTAAGTTGTATTTCACCGCCTTGATCCTTAGGCTAAATCACATAATGGATCCCCATATGAATTCAATCAAATATTACTGCTAATTACCGTCAGTAAACCATTCTCCATTTTTCTCCCAAGTAAGAACATATTTACTATTCCATAAATTAAAATTTGATGGCACTGTGGGGAAGAAGCAGCAAAAACTAAACAGTTCAGCTTAGTTTGAAAGTCTGAGTCAGGGTTTTTCTCACAAACTTAATAGAAATAAAGTCTTAGCTTATGAACTAAATTTGATGGTGGAAAGTAAGAGCAAATGTATTGTATATGACAGGATACATGGTCGGTTTTATTTATATAAGCTGTAGCCTAGGAAAGTAGCCCTTGAGGAGGCATAAACATGGATTTCAGGGTGCTACTGAAACAATAGCTAATAGCATCAACAGCATTTTCCCAAACCACAAGTAATGTTTTTTTGTTTGTTTGTTTAGAGAGAGTGGGTAAGTGGGGGTGGAGGTCGGGGAGAGGCAGAGGGAGAGGAATACAGAGAATCTTAACAAGACTCCACACCCAACATGGGGTCCCACTCAAGGCTCAATCTCACAACCCTGAGATCATGACCTGAGCTGAAATAAGAGTTGGATCTCAACCAACTGAGCCACCCAGGTGCCACCACCTGGCAATCTTTTCTGCAGTGGCTCTCATGGCTGAGGTCAGAATTTGGGTAACTATGGATTCTTTTCTTCCTATGAACTTAAGAAAAAAAATTTTAGGTCAGCTCCATCGTGCAAATAGTTTGATTTATTCTATATGTCGGGATGCCTGGGTGGCTCAGTTGGTTAAGCGGCTGCCTTCGGCTCAGGTCATGATCCCAGCGTCCTGGGATCGAGTCCCACATCGGGCTCCTTGCTCAGCGGGGAGCCTGCTTCTCCCTCTGCCTCTGCCTACCACTCTGTCTGCCTGTGCTCATGCTTGCTCCCTCTCTCTCTCTAACAAATAAATAAATAAAATCTTTTAAAAAAATTTATTCTATATGTCTCTGACAGTAATCCAAGGAGTGGTATTGGTTATTATCAGTCTTAAAATATTAAGTGTGTTGCCCAAATCTCATAGCAGTCTGTTAAAAATGTATCATCTGTGAATTTATTTCAACCTCTTATAATAACTTGATTTTGCTTTTTAGGGCATTTTGCTCACAAAAAGCTAATCATTTCACATATGTTTACCTTTGACTGTCTGATGCATTCATCATTCAATACTGATGCATTCATCCAAGTAAGGGCAATTGGCAATAGCCCACAAGAAGGACCTGGATGGCCTGATCTGGCCTGGGACCATGGAGATGGAGAGAAGTATTGGGTTGTGTTGTATACATATTAGGAGGTCAAATTTGCAGAATTTATGAGTGACTGGGTGTGAAGGTGAAGCTAACTTTAAGCAACCTGCAGGTTTCTGACTTAAGTAATTGATCAACTAAGGAGGAATAGGATTTTCAGCAATAGAAATAGATTTGGGGTTTAATATAAGAAGTTCTTTTTTGAACAAGTGTTATATAGATTATCTTTGAAATGTCTTTGCAATCTTTCTGACCATGAACCAGAGAAAGAAATATGTTTAACATAATAATCCCATAGTTTCACAAAATAATAATAATTCTATTTAAGTGTGAGGCACTGTGTTATTTTCTGTTCTATTCCACATTTCATTTTTCAAATGCTGGTCTCTTCTCAATCAGCTGATTTTGGACCCACTAATGGATTATGACTCGCAGTTTGAAAAACACTGCTGTGCGTATTTTTCCTTACATGTCTATGGTTGAGAGACATATTTGGGTTTGAAATAGATGTACAGATGAAATATCAGCACAGAGGTGGTAAGCCCATATACAGAAGTGAATGAACTGGCCTAGGGAGAGAGTAAAAAGTGTTAAGTGTAGAAGGTCAAAGACCTAATCCTGAGATACAGGGAAATGACACAGAGGAAACAGTACAGTATATGCTATGGAAACCAATGCAAGAGATGGTTTTTGACAAAGAAGGAATAACGTTCAGTGCAGTTCAATGTTGCTAAGAGACTGAACTAATCACTGAAGTTTCCACTAGATTCTGAGATGACTAGGTCACTGGTCACCTTTGTGAAAGACATGGTAAGCTGTTAAAGGGAAGGAACTGGACTTCTGTGGGTTGAAGAAAGAGTAAGAAGTGAAGAAATACAGAGAACTCCAAAAAGTTTGTCTCTGAAATAAAGCATTGATATCAGTGGGAAGTAGAGAAGAAAATCAGAGGCAGGACAGAAATAATACTGTACTTCCTCTTATTTGTCATATAGCTTCTTGTTTCAAGGTCAGAGCAATTCCCTGGGGCCAGTTCTAGGGTCACTGGATTAAATGAATAAATCTGTATTTGCCTTACACTTGCTCTCCTTCATTCTGAGTATGCTCGTACATGAACAAAAAAGGTAAATTATTAAACAAATATTACTTATATAAATTATATGTGAATATTATATATAATAGTATATACAGGTGTATATATATATTCTCTAGTCTGAAAAGAACATATTTAGGTGAGTAAATCAGCAAAGTTTCTTTTTTTTAATATATGTAGTATGTGTTTAATTAATTAACACATACTACATACATTAAAAAAATTTAATTTAATGTGTTTAATTAACTAATCAATTAATTTGAGAGAGAACATGAATGGGGGAGGGGCAGAGGGAGAGGGAGAAGCAGACTGCCCCCTGAACAGGGAGCCTGACACGGGGTTCCATCCCAGGACCTCGAGATCACAACCTGAGCCGAAGGCAGAAATTCAACTGACTGAGCTACCCAGGAGCCCCTCAGCAAGGTTTCTAAGTTGTTCCTGATGTTGAAGGACCACGGTGTTCCCAGGATACCTTTATCTATAATGGAACACTGGAGCTTTGGCTGGAGAATGCCCTAGTACAAGGTCTATAGTAGCATCAAAGGCCTGCCCATCTTTCCTCTGGTATGATTCAAACTGTGGGCCAGAGACTTGACTTCTTTCAGCGGCAGAAACATCATTCAAGGCTTTACTTGGCACATGCATTGAGTTTCAGCTTCAGGAGGCAGAGAGTAAGAGAGTCATTATATTTCAGTTTCAATACCAGTCCAATTATCAGCTTTGGCAAGACACATAATTGTCCCATATTTGAGTCATTGCCAGTGGTTAGTAATAACCACAATCTCCTTCTTGACATTTCTGTCAAAAATATCCTATGGTTTCTAAATTAAAATCTCCCAACCTTAAGAAACATAGACAAAGGAGATATTATAAGGTCGCAGTGGAAAGATAGTTTGTTTTAGAACCCAGTTTCTCAGCCAGCAGGGCAGAGCACTTATGTTAAACTATTCTCTCTCATTGGCCTTTGGTTAAAGATAGAGTTTTATAAATCACTTTGGGATTTCAGAAGAACCGGATTTCTTCTAAACCAGAAGTTGTTATAAATTATGACCTTTTACACGCTTAATAAAAGTGTGCGAAGAAATTAAGAGAATTAGGGGGTCACAACTATTGAAAGGAAACTCTACTCTCTAATTGCTCCTTTCTTGGGTATTTTGAAATATTCACACTACTTCTTATTTGGAATGATGTACCATACACAAACAAGATACTATGTCAGACAGTAGGTCTCAGCTTTTCCTGGAAACCAGTGTTCTTTTCCAGGACTGGGAAGCTAGAGGTGTCACACGGTCAAAAATGCTTCCATCTACTGGTCAAACTCAGCAATACACTAAGTGTTCCAGCACCTGAAATCACCAGTCCAGAGAACACAAAACACCCAACCTGAACAGAGCTCGGGCTCAGAGGGTCAGGTGCTCAAAACAATATGTTCCTGATGATGGTGAAGGTAAACTCAAATAAAGAAGCAGGCCACTTAGATCAGAGGTGGAGTAGAGGCGTAAGGTTAAAACTAAAAATCCCCAAGCTCTGCTTATATATTCTTTTGCTAACCTAGGAATAAATAGGTCATAGGTAACAGGTGATTGTGATTGTTTTGAAATATTCAGGTGAAAAGTGCTCTGAGTTCTGCATATTACCAGCTTTAATAGGCTATGGAATTCTGAGTTTGAAACCAGTAAACAGAATGGCTTGAGGTCAACTGACCCTTTTCTCAGTGCCTAGTTGGGTCAGTGGCTCCCTCATGGTGAGTCATTTTAATTCATTCCTGTGGGTGAAAATATGTGACTGTTCCCCTTTCCGACTGTCACAGGGAATTGATTTGCCATGGTGAGCAGTCACCAAATAGGACAATGGAATTTGTCCCATTCCTGTGATGACTTGAGATACAAAATGCCAGGCTGTTTGGCCTGGGGGTGGTGGTGCTGTAATTTACAGGCACTGTGGCCAAGAGTCTCCAACACCCTTTGCTCCTGTTGACAGTCACCCTCCTGGGCTGTGATCTGGCTGAATTAATTCACAGCTGCCAGTTATCAGGACTTCATCTGCATTCTTAGCATTCCTTCTAACATGCAGCCTCTATTCATTTAATGGTTATCTGATGGGGACTGATATTGGGTGAAGAGGAATGTTCAAATGATGCTGGCTTTGGCAATGGGAGCTCAAATAACAGAATTCAATTGAAGAGGACAGTATTTGCTCACTGATACGTGATTTTTGTTAGTAGGATTGTGGATGGAAGGGAAGAGGATTCCAGGGAAATATTCTAGCAAAGGGGACGTAAAAGAATGATGTTCCACGTACTTTATTTATTTGGCCAAAAGATGAGAAGACAGAAACAACAAAGAACAGATATGACAGAAACAGATTTCTGCTAACTAGTGTTGGCCATTTTCCAGGCAAACATTCTGTAGCTGTAGTCTCATTATTATACTCAGTTGAACAATTTATTTGCATTGAACTAATGTCAGCAAGAAATATTAAGTTTTTAGAAGATTCAATTTTCAAGTTTTCTTTTTCTTTTTTTAAAGATTTTATTTATTTATTTGAGACAGAGAGAGAGAGAGCATTAGAGGGGAGAAGGTCAGAGGGAGAAGCAGACTCCCCATGGAGCTGGGAGCCTGATGTGGGACTCGATCCTCGGACTCCAGGATCATGACCTGAGCCGAAGGCAGTCGCTTAACCAACTGAGCCACCCAGGTCCCCAGCATCAGTTTTCTTAAAGAACACATTCTTAAAGCATATGTCTGAACTCATGGGCTTTCTTTTCAGACTTGGCAGATGAGAGAGTCTATGGAAAAATTTTATGGAAAGGAACAAAGCACAAGCAGAAAACTGTGCAGTGAAGAAAATACAGTTACTGTAACTAAAACTGAACTCCCTTCAGAATGGCACACTGCAGGAACATATGGAAAGCATCCTTTTTGATTTAGGGCTTGCAGCAGATTCATAGAATAGCAGGGCTAAAATGAAACTCAGAGGGAAAGGAGACTCCCAAGGGCAAGACCCATAAGCAACCTGAGAGAGAGGTCGATTTTACAATAACTTAAAATAACTTAAAATAGTACAGCACACTAAGCTGACTATTGAGGCATTTTGAATTTTATCTATTTAGAGAACATATAACTATGGAGAGGCACAGATACATGCCTCAAGTGTGTTCCCAATTTAAAAATGCACTTGAAATACACTGACCACAATAATTAATGCCTACTTTTTTTTTTTTTAGGATTTTATTTATTTGACAGACTGAGATCACAAGTAGGCAGAGAGGCAGGCAGAGAGAGAGGAGGAAGCAGGCTCCCTGCCGGCAGAGAGCCTAATGTGGGGCTTGATCCCAGGACCCTGGGATCATGACCTGAGCCGAAGGCAGAGGCTTTAACCCACTGAGCCACCCAGGTGCCCCTAATGCCTACTTTTAAAAAGGCATTTAAAAAATTAGTGCCTACTTAAAATGTATATACATATATGTATATATTTTTTATTATGTTCAGTTAGACACCACACAGTACATCATTTGTTGTGTATAACACCCAGTGCTCATCAAAACATGTGCCCTCCTTAATACCCACCATCCTGTTACCCCATTCCCTCACCCTCTCTCCTCTGAAACCCTCAGTTTGTTTCCCAGAGTCCACAGTCCCTCATGGTTTGTCTCCCTCACTAATTACTCCCCCTTCAGTTTTCCCTCCCTTCCCCTGTGGTCTCCCATGCTATTCCTTATGTTCCACATATAAGTGAGACCATATGATAATTGTCTTTTTCTGCTTGACTTACATGGTGTAGCATAATCCCCTCCAATTCCATTCATATCAATGAGAATGGTGGGTATTCATCCTTTCTGATGGCTGAGTAATATTCCATTGTATATATGTATCACATCTTATTTATACATCATCTGTTGAAGAGCATCTCACTTCCTTCCACAGTTTGGCTATTATGGACATTGCTGCTATGAACATTGGGGTGCATGTGCCCCTTCTTTAAGTTACGTCTATATCTTTGGGGTAAATACCCAGTATTCCAATTGATGGGTCATGGGGTAGCTCTATTTTTAACTTTTTGGGGTAACTCCATACTGCCTTTCAAAGTGGTTATACCAGCTTGCATTCCCACCAACAGTGTAAGAAGGTTCCCCTTTCTCCACATCCTCTCCAACATTTGTTGTCTTCTGCCTTATTAGTTTTAGCCATTCTGACTGATATAAGGTGGTATCTCACTGTGGTTTTGATTTGAATTTCCCTGATGGCTAATGATGTTGGACATTTTTTCATGTGTGTGTAAGCTACTTGCATGTCTTCTTTGGAAAAGTTCATGTCTTCTGCCCATTGCTTGACTGGATTATTTGTTTTTTGGCTATTGACTTTGAGAAGTTTTTTTTTTTTTAAGATTTTATTTATTTATTTGACAGAGATCACAAGTAGTCAGAGAGGCAGGCAGAGTGAGAGGAGAAAGCAGGCTCCCCGCTGAGCGAAGAGCCCGATGCAGGGTTCGATCCCAGGACCCTGGGATCATGACCCGAGCCAAAGGCAGAGGCTTTAACCCACTGAGCCACCCAGGAGCCCCGAGAAGTTTTTTATAGATCTTGGATACCAGCCCTTTATCTGTACTCTCATGTGCAAATCTCTTCTCCCATTCCATAGGTTGACTCTTAGTTTTGTTGACTGTCCCCTTTGCTGTGCAGGCTTCTGAGAAAATATAATATCTGTGCTGGGAAAATTGGATATTCACATGCAAGAGAATGAAAGTGAACATCCATATTACAGCACTGATAAAAATTAACTTGAAATGGATTGAGACTTAAATGTTAAGACCCAAAGCCCTAAAATTCCTAGAAGAAAAAATAAAGAAAAAACTCCTTGACATTGGTCTTAGAAATGATTTTATGCATATGACACTCTAAGTACAAGGAACAAAGGCAAAAATAAACAAGTAGGACTACATCAAACTAAAAAGCTTCTGCAGAGCAAAAGAAATCACCAACAAAATGAAAAGGCAACCTTTAGAAAGAGGAAATATTTGTAAACTGCATATTTGATAAGGGGTTTATTTCTAAAATATATAAAGAATTCATACCCAAGTAACATAAACATCACCAAATAACTCAATTAAAAAGTGGGCAAAGGACTTGAACAGATATTTTTCCAAAAAAGATGTAAAAATGGCCAACAGGCACATTAAAAGGTATGCCACATCACTTATCATCAGGGAAATGGAAATCAAAACCACAATGGTATATCACCTCACATTTGCCAGAATGGCTATTATCAAAAAGACAAAATATAACAAGTGCTGGTGAGTACATGGAGAAAAGGGGATCCTTATACACTTGGAAGGAATGAGTTGATATAGCTACTATAGAAAATGGTATGAAGATTCTTCTAAAAATTAAAAATAGAATAATTATATGATATAAACATTCCACATCTGTGAAGATATCTGAAGGAAATGAAATCATTCTCAAAGAGATATTTATAAGCTTAATGTTCACTGCATTATTTATAATAGCCAATATATGGAAATAACCTAAGTGTCCATCAGCACATGAATGGATAAAGAAAATGTGATATGTACACACACACACACATACACACACAGGAATATTATTCAGTCATAAAAACAAGGGTATCCTGCCATTTGTAACATGGATGAAACTTGAGGGCATTATGCTAAGTGAAGCAAGTCAAAGCCAGACAGATAGACACAAACTGTATGATCTTCCTTATATGTGGAATCTAAAACAAGCACATTCACAGAAACAAATAACAGACTGGTAGTTTCCAGAGGGGCTGGAGAAATGGCTGAAGGTGGCCAAAGAGTACAAACTCCCAGTTACAAGATGAATAAGTTCTGGAGATATAATGTACAGTATGGTGACCATAGTTACCCTGCACTGCACATTTGCAAGGTGCTAAAAGAGTAGATCTTAAAAGTTCTCATTACAAGAAAAAGATAGCTGTAACTATGTGAGATGATGGATGCTAACCAATCTTATTGTGGTAATCATTGTGCAACACATACATATATCAAATCATTACATTGTACACCGTAAACTTACACAGTGTTATATGTCAATTACAGCACAATAAAGCTGGAAAAAAATACAAAGAAATTCAAAAGAAGAATGAAAATCTAGTATCTGTAACCAAAAACATTGTGGTGGTTCTTTCAGTGGCTTCTGGGGCCAAACCAAGTATAAAACTGACACTTCCCCACTATGTGTCAATGTTGTGTAACCTCGTTGTGCCTCACTTTCCTCTCATATAAAAAAACCTCACGGGGCTGTTGTGTAGGTTAAAGGTGTTAATGTACGCAAAACAATTAGAACAGTGTCTGGAGTGAGTTCTGCGAATGTTATTGTTTGCTCCTTGCTTCTTGGGAGCACAAGGATCTTTAGTTTGGCTCCCAAGACTGTTCCTCTTAGTGTCGCCCCTCTGACCTCCATGTGCCATTCCTTCAGAGCCTCTGTCATCCTCAAAGCACTTCTTATTACAAAATGTCTCCTTGGATGGTGGGAAAAGGCGTGGACCACTCTTAGTACATACCATAACTGATGGCCTGCCTCCTACCCACCCCCCCTTCCTACACACACTGCTCTCCCCCAGATCAGAAAAACCAGTACCCTTTTCTATGGGAAGGCCAGTTCTGCCATTCCCCCTGCCCCTACCAACATCATGTTCTCTCATTTGTCCCTTATTCCCGAAACAAAAGCTTGACCATTTATTTTTTGCAGGGAGGGAAGCTGTCTTCAGGAAACCTGTGTCACTAACCACATTTATTAAAAATTGGAGTCTGGCATAGATAAAGCTTCTTAGAGTACAAGGAAAAATACCTCCCTTTCTTTTAAGTCTTCTATGCTAGTGAGGGAAAATATACATTAATGTAAGAATAATTTGGCCTATTACATTTGTTTATTATCTGTCTCCCCCACTAGATTGTAAGCTCTGTAAAGGCAGCAAACTTGTCTTTTTCTGTATCTCACATTTATTAAATGTATGACTAAATAAATGTGAGTAAGGGTTTTACTTGGTAGCTGGGAAAATTTATCTTTTTTATTCTCCCACCCTTTCCTTTGGAACATAAACATAGGCAATGGTGTGCTGGTAAATGTTTGAAAACCAGCTCTCCAGACAGGTGGAGAAAGCCTTAATTTTAGCATTCACCAACTATGATGGTGTAAATATTCCTGCCAGAGGTGATTTTCAAGCTACCAATGTGGAACTCACAAAATTCTTGGCAATTTAACAATAGGCTCTTGCAAGCAGGTACCAACTGGCTTTCGCAGACCACTGAAAACAGGTATTAGATTAACGTTACAGCATTTAAAAAGGAAAACGTGGTTTGTTTAACATGGATTGAAATTAAAACACAAATCCCAAAGCCACTCCCCTTCTAGATATATAAATACATGTATAAACACCTAAAGGACAAATGTGCAGAAATGAGTTAAGGTAGACAGCTATCTATAAAATACCAGCTTGTAAGGTTGACAATTGGCAGGCATCTGGGAACTTGGATTTAGGGAGGGTTCCCACCATTGCCAGACTCATAAGAGTGGCTCACTGTGCCCAAAGTGTTTACACAAATAATGTGGTTTATGGCGAATTCTTGTGTTCATTCTGGGAATCTGAAATTTTCATACTTGCTAGGCAGAGGGTATCTACATGACAAGTTCCCAGTAAAAACTGTGGAGTCTCTAATGAGCTTCACTGCTACATACTGTCACAAGCCGTAACTGGAGAAATTGAGCACATCCTATGCGACTCCACTGGGAAAGGACCTAGAAACTTGTGTTTGGTTTTCTATGGCCTTCCCCCTAGGGTGCCTTTTCCCTTTGCCAACTTCACCTTATATCCCTTCACTATAATAAATCTCAGCCCTGAGTAGAACTTTATGTTCAGTCCTCTGAATCTTCCTAGTGAATTACAGAAACTGAGGGTGGACCTGGGACCTTGCCAACATGGTGTGAAAATAAATTGATCAGTGCTAGATACAAGTGAAGCCACTATTATTTCAAAGTATTCAAGAGTCTACAGGGAATGGTTCTCTTCTTCTCCATGCTGTCATAGCACATTGAAAAAGCTTTTGTCACAGCACTGAATGCATTACAGTGTAAGTCCATGTCCCTTCAGCAACCCCCATTCTTGCTTCTACTCCAGGACAAGCTCTCCAAGAGCAAGAGCCATTGTTGTTCTTTTTATCTATTCATCTTATAGTGGGAAACATATTGCCCATCCCTTAGTAGAGTATTGGGTTTTCTAAATAAATAAATTATATTGCATGGGGCTGGGGAAATTTGGATCAGAAGAGGGGCTGACTATAGGGTGAGGAATAAGAGACTACTTAGCTGAAGGGCCAATTTTGAAACTTTGTTGAAGGGAGTAGGGGGAGGGCAGAACAGATATCCCTGCCCCACTCCAGACTCTTTTCCACACTGTTTTGTTTTTTTTTAAAGATTTTATTTATTTATTTGACAGAGAAAGAGATCAGAAGTAGGCAGAGCAGCAGGCAGAGAGAGAGGGGGAAGCAGGCTCCCTGCTGAGCAGAGAGCCCAAAGCGGGGCTCGATCCCAGGACCCTGGGATCATGACCTGAGCTGAAGGCAGCAGCTTAACCCACTGAGCCACCCAGGCACCCCTCCACACTGTTTTAATGACTGGGTTACGGGATATCCTACCTGCTCATTCCTCACTGTGCTCCCAGTGTCCAATGTGCTATAGATTGCTCTTTCTTACCATTCCAGGTGCCTGACCAATTGTCCCAATTCCCATCTCACATAAGGCAGCAGAATGGATAGCTTGAGGCAGAGCCACTACTAAGAGGCACTCAAGGAGGGGTTCCTTCATTGGAAGATGACAACAAGATAGACACAAATCCCTAATTCTATGAAACACCAGATTTTTCCCTTACTGGTGATTAATTCCCTCCCATTTCCTTAAAACTGGTGTCAACTCTTCCCAGTAACATACAATTTAAAGGCATGTCTTCCATTTCCACTCAGTTACTCATACCTAACATTCTGCCTGTAGATTGAAAGAATGCAAACGCAAATAGGACAGATGACTAGAACAATGTGGAATCATGCCTCACTTTTTTTTTCTCTTAGCTCACTCACAGAATGCTGAAAGCTGATTCATTTCTGGTAAATATAGTTAAGAGCAAGGAATAGAAAGATGACTCATATAAAATGGTATAAAAATGATGGGGTACTCATTGCATTTTTTAATTTCCCAATGATGAACAATCTCTTCTGTTCCTCTTGCTCTGGAGTCAACATAATATAAACACAATAGAATTCAGTGGGAGAAAGTTTTATGATCTTTTATTATTTGGCCCAAGTTCATAACAATGTCTGAAAAGATCAGGCAGTTTCTGTTCAGACTAATCAGAAAAGGAATAACTACTTATCAAGAAGGATAACTACTTTTTATTGGATTAATCTATTGGGTATAAACACAATACTGGCTAATAATTACTGTGTTTAATTAAATACATTATCCATCAATTCAGATGTGAATAGGTAACTATCTCTCAGTGGGTTATATGGAGTACCAACCATATGGCAGACTCTGTACTAAAAACACTGGGTACACAGTGTTTAACAAAACAGATCTGGTGTTTGCCCTTATATAGTTTATAGTCTTTGGGGAGAAAGTATACAGGAAAACAACTGGATTAATATTGAATAAAAAATTATGTGCTATGAAGGCAGCGGGTACTAGGAGAGAAAACTTACATTTAGTGGGTGGAAAGGGCTCTCCAAAGGAAGATACATTTAATCCAAGGCCTCAAGAATAAGAAAGAGTCAGCCAGGAATAGCATGTGCCTCTTTGTAGGGATATATAAGGTAGGGGGTAAGTTTAGGCAGAGTGAACATCATGTATGTAGTTGTTAAGCAGGAAAGACCTTGCAGAGACAAGTAACTGAAAGAAAGTCAGTATGGTTGGAGCATAGTGAAGAAAGGAGAGTGGCATGTGATATTCACTAGAGTACCTAGCACAGTTCCATAAGCATGCAAGTGCTCAATACATTTTCAAAGAACATGACTGAAATTCCTATAAAAAGAAACCTTTTAGGAGATCACCTTGGGTCCTAAATTGTATTGTCATCCCAAATATCTATTCTAATATGTTTACCAAGAACAGAAACCATTGGGTGGGGAGGGCACACAATCTCCTGGGATAGCCATAGAATAATGAGGAGATTAAGAATTTTATGCAGTGGGGGGGAAAAAAGAATTTTATGCAATGAAAGTAAAATGCTGCTCATGAGGTAGTCTTTTAGATTAACCAACTTAGTTCAATGGACTTGAACTGGGATGGATGGATTGGTGATAAGTGGTAAGGGGGGTTTGGAAGGCTTAAACAAGAACTGCAAAGATTTCCTTACTCTTCCTCTCTGGCCTCATCAACAACTGTATCTCTTGGGTTAAGTCCAAAACAAATGGGGGTGAGAGGGCAGAAAAAAAAACTTTTCACTCTATTTAGTATTAGTGTGAGACTAAATCATTGACATTTCCCTGTCATATAAACTTCAACCCAGGAAAGATGAGTCCAACTTCACTAGAAGTGCTGTCAAGGAATCCTGAACTCAGATTATATTTCAGCTATAAACAACTGAAGAATGACTAGGCTATGAGGGAAATAAGCAGCCCAAAGTATACTGCTACAATTGCTTTAGATGAAATGGATATTGAGGTAAAGGAAAATCAAGCCATGTTCTGAAGTTATTTCAACTCTCTAAAATTGGAGGTACTCCTGTGAAGTACACACACTTAGAAAAAAAAAAAAAAACATTAACAGAGTCTTCTGCCTTCGTAGGCATTATTTTGTCATCTTGGAGACCCACCTGAATGATCTGAATCAATATAAATTGGAAATGTATGGATTAAATCTCTCAAAATCACCACATGTGATTGAGGTTTTGACAAACTAAAAGACTCATTGAAAGACATGTGGAAATGTTTTCAGAATCCAAGAACCACCAGGTTGGCCCATCTCTAAAAATGAATGACCCTGTGAATATTACGATCCTCCTCATATTCTTATATTTCATAAAATAATTCCTGTCACCACTAATATGTAAGTATTTGCAAGTGAGATTAACCATTCTATTTGAAAATGGTGGAAGGGATTCTAAACTGAAATATCCTAAGATTCTATGGGAGATGGTAAATCTGGAAGTCAGCTAGAGTGTCATATCTACCAGGGTTCTCAGTAGCAAAACCAGAATTGACTCTAGTTAGTTTAAACAGAAAAGGAATTTGCTAAAGGAAATTGGGAAGCTCACCAGTTTCCTTGGGGTCTAGAGAGTCAGACAGAGCCTTTGCAGCTAGGAAGAGTGCCCAAACCACACTCCAGAGCTGCCCTAGGAAAGACAGATACCGCTGCTGGTTCAGCCCAGACCTTCCAGACTGCAAAGATGGTACTGGTGACTAGATGAGAGAAGCCTTTCCACTCTTGGCTCCAAAAACCAGATGTGTCTTCTGCCACACTTAACTGAAACATGGATTTTCCATAACCTCCCTTTACATAGATCAATTACAAATCCAAGACTTCCATGGATGTATCTGATTGGCAGAACCTAAGTCACATGCCTATGCTCAACCATAAAGGGAATCTCAGTGGAGAGAGTTCTGGCTTCTGCCTTGGAGAAGAGGAACACATCAGGTGGAATTTCTACAGTCATAACAAGGGCATTCATATGATTCTGGATGGCTACCACATGGAGGATGTCCTTTACAATTTAGACTGGGAACTATTTCGTATTATCAATGACATTTCATAATAACATTTTTTGTTTTGTCATGCAACTAATTTATTATATGTATGCTCCTTATTTTTCTTGATGGCCATTTCTCTTATTAATTATATTAAAGACTCTTGTTTAGTCAACATTTTGCAATCAAACACATTTTCTACCTGGGCCACAAGTGAAAACAAAAAATAACCACCTCTGAACAAGTGGGTGGGGGTTGGGATTGAGGTGCATGAAACATTATGCATTTGATTAACATGAGTATACTCGAGGCATTCAACTCAAGGCCTATTGATCCTTTAATTTTTTTTTTTTTGAGAGTTTATTCTCCAACTTACAGAAAAGTTACAAGAATAGTTCAACAAATACTCATACCTTTCACCTAGATTCATCAGTTTTGTTTGCTTTGGAGAGACCAGAGCAGTTGTTTTTTAGAATGTTTCTAAATTTGAATTTTTATGGTTGTTCTCTCATGACTAGATTTAAACACATTTGGTAGAAATGCTACATAGGTGATGATGTAGTCTCAGTAATTTCTAAAATAAGGCAAGTGATATTAGTTTATTTCCTTACTGGTAATATTAAGTTGAATCAGTTGATTAAGTTGGTGAACTCTAGGTTTCTTCTTTAAAAGTTATTTTTCTTTCTGCATATTTAAAAGTGATATTCTGGGAGAAGATATTTGCAAATGACATATCAGATAAAGGGCTAGTGTCCAAAACCTATAAAGAACTTAGCAAACTCAACACCCAAAGAACAAATAATCCAATCAAGAAATGGGCAGAGGACATGAACAGACATTTCTGCAAAGAAGACATCCAGATGGCCAACAGACACATGAAAAAGTGCTCCCCATCACTTGGCATCAGGGAAATACAAATCAAAACCACAATGAGATATCACCTCACACCAGTCAGAATGGCTAAAATCAACAAGTCAGGAAATGACAGATGCTGGCGAGGATGCGGAGAAAGGGGAACCCTCCTACACTGTTGGTGGGAATGCAAGCTGGTGCAACCACTCTGGAAAACAGCATGGAGGTTCCTCAAAATGTTGAAAATAGAACTACCCTATGACCCAGCAATTGCACTGCTGGGTATTTACCCTAAAGATACAAACGTAGTGATCCGAAGGGGCACGTGCACCCGAATGTTCATAGCAGCAATGTCTACAATAGCCAAACTACGGAAAGAACCTAGATGTCCATCAACAGACGAATGGATAAAGAAGATGTGGTATATATACACAATGGAATACTATGCAGCCATCAAAAGAAATGAAATCTTGCCATTTGCGACGACGTGGATGGAACTAGAGGGTATCATGCTTAGCGAAATAAGTCAATCGGAGAAAGACAACTATCATATGATCTCCCTGATATGAGGGAGAGGAGATGCAACATGGGGGGTTAAGGGGGTAGGAGAAGAATAAATGAAACAAGATGGGATTGGGAGGGAGACAAACCATAAGTGACTCTTAATCTCACAAAACAAACTGAGGGTTGATGGGGGGAGGGGGTTTGGGAGAAGGGGGTTGGGATTATGGACACTGGGGAGGGTATGTGCTATGGTGAGTGCTATGAAGTGTGTAAACCTGGCGATTCACAGACCTGTACCCCTGGGGATAAAAATATATTATATGTTTATAAAAAATAAAATTAATAAAAAAAAATAAAAAAGTGATATTCTGATACTGTGTGAATATTCTGCTTCCTGACAACCCTTCAACCAATGATTTTAGCATCCATGATGATTCTTTGATGAATCAATTATGACTATGATGATTGCAAAATAAAGATTTTCATATTCTGTTGTATCTTCTACGTTATTAGAAGGCATTCCTTCGTAAAAGAGGATTTCACCTTCCAGTTCATTACATTCATTCATTTATTGTCTTACTCAATATGCTGTAATATGCTACTGACAGTTTCTACTTTGATGCTCAAATTATCCAAATTTAGCCAATGGGATGCCCCTCCAAGCTGACTCCTGTGTCATTTTGACATGGTTCAATCAGAGGTTGACCACTCCCTTAATCTTTAGCACAATAAGATGTTTCAAGAACACCTAAAACTTTTCCTGCCCCAAGGCTAGAATCAGCATTTCTCCAAGAATCACTAGTTCCTTTTAGAGAAAAATGAAGGTGTTTAGATGCCAGGATCTAGATGCCAGTATGCTCATTCCAACTCAGAATCTTTGCTTCTAGTTTCTTGCAGTTGACAAACAAAACTGGGAATTATTTACATCTATATCTATCTGTATATCTTGATACTTTTAATTCATTCTAGCACCATGGGATTTTCCTTTTCTACTCTCATTCCAGTAGTTTGCATGCTTTCCCACCACTCTCTTCCCATAATTCACTACAGGCAGAATAATTTAGTTTCTCCACAGAGGCACATTACATCCCAGGGTTGGGTGGAGGAATTATACCCCTGATGCCACTATCTCTGCTGCATCATCCCTGGTTACCTAATCAATCTCAGGACTGTAACCACAAAGCCAGTCTTGACTTCTCCCTTCCTCAGAGTCCCCTGCCTATGAAGTACTCTTCTTATCCTTATACACAGAAATATTCAGGATCTCCATGTGCTTCTCGTTCAACCTCTCTTGTCTCTTGTTCCCTTCCTGAGCATATCCTATAACTTCTCTGCCTTCTTCCCAAGCTGTGAGACAGCTGCCTCCCAACTAAAGTATAAAGTAATACTAACATCATTACTGTATGTTCGCTAAACCCCCAAGTTTTCTATTCTCCAAACAGAAAATTGCATGTGTGGTGGGATAATCAAGTTTCAATGAGCCACGTCAGTTATATAACAAAGGCAGACCCCATAACAAAATTAAAAAAAAAAAAAAAAGGAAATCGAACCCAAATTTCTTTAGCACTGTGTAAATAAATCTGGGTGTGTTCAACTTTGTCTTGGCAATTTTTGTATATTTGCAATATTTGGATTAGAAATAAAACAGACTGGACTTTGTTATCTGAGAAAGTTATTTGTTATAAAATTATTATAATTATTGAATTTATATATTAGTTATTTATTAAAAATTATTAATTGTTAAATACATTTATTTCAGACACTGTATTTTTCATCTCTATAAGTTCTTTTTTATTACTGACTTACTTCTTTATTAAGATCATGCTGTCCTTTAGGAATGTTGATCAAATTTGTAATAGTTGATTTAAAATCTCTTTTAATTCCATCATCAATGTCATTTCTAGTTCTGCTTGTATCTTCTTGTATTTTGTGGTAACAATGGGCTGCTTCTTTGCTTATGTAGCAAATTTTTATCAAATATCACATTATGCATGTTACAATAATGAGTATTTACTATGTTTTCTTCCTTTAAAGAGCGCTGAAGTAGTCTCGTTAAGTAACTAAGTTACTTGCAAAGCTTGTATTTCCAAGTTTGTTTTTAAGCTTTGTTAGGACTGGTTTAGAGTAGCCTTTACTCTAGGACTAATTCAGCCACAGTTACAAGTCATGGTCCTTCTAGGTTGTTTAATGAATCTTCTGAAGGTTTGTTTGTTTATAAAGATATCATTCATTTATTTATTTGAGAGACAGAGAGAGAGCACAAGCAGGGGGAGATGCAGGCAGAGGGAGGGGCAGAATCAGACTCCCTGCTGAGCAGAGAGCTGGACATAGGGTTCAATCCTAGGACCCTGGGATCATGACCTGAGCCAAACACTTATGCTTAACCCACCAAGCCAACCAGGTGCCCCTCTCCTGAGGGTTTATGTTTCTCTGGGGCACCTGGGTAGCTCAGTGTGTTAAAGCCTCTGCCTTCAGCTCAGGTCATGATCCCAGGGTCCTGGGATCGAGCCCCGTATCGGGCTCTCTGCTCAGTGGGGAGCCTGCTTCCTCCTCTCTCTCTCTCTGCCTGCCTCTCCGCCTACTTGTGATCTCTCTCTTTCTGTCAAATAAATAAAATCTTAAAAAAAATTAAATATGTTTCTCTGTTCTAGCTGAAAAGAATTTAAATATCTCTCAACCTAGTTAAAACTCTAGGAGTTGTTCAGCATACACTTCTCTGGTAGTTATTTTCCTCTACGAGTTGCTTTTTGTGGAGTTTCACTGTATACACACATATTTAAAGGGATTTTTATGAATGTTTGTCTGCAAAGATCGCTCCTCTCCAATACTCTGTCCTACAAATTCTGACTGCTTCAGCCTCCCTAAAAGCCAATGTTTTTCTTTTCAGCCCAGCAAGCTCTCAAGCACTTGCTGGGGATCTTCTCCCTCAGGCCACCTTCTGTAGGCAGAAATCAAGGCCAATAACAGGTTTCATCTTTGTTTCCCTTTTCTCAGTGATAACAGACTTGTTCTGATTACTGTCTCAATGTCTGAAAGAGTTGTTTCCTATATTTTATCTGGTTTTCTAGCTGTTCATGTAAGTATACTGGTCCTGTAGTAGTCAGAAGCAGAAACCAATGAGAAATGTATTTTAAAGAGAGAGTTATGTCCCTTCTTATAGCTACTTATTGGCAGAACCGAGGCTATCTTTACCTACAGAGGAGACTAGACATGTTGCTTTTTTCTATATTGTCATATGCCCAGTGAAAAAAAATCATGGAAGAGTGGATTCTGAGAAAGAGTGAGCATTATCTATGATAACTCTATGGTTGTTAGGTCATTTACCAGTTCGGTAGTTCCCTGAGAGAAGGGTCACTGGATTTTAGTTCAGATTGTTTGTTTTTCATGTTGGTAGCCTATGCAGAACCTGATGCTCATAAGTGGCTCAGGAAAAATAAAATTGAAGAGAACATGGCTCTGAATATCGAACTCATAATTATCCAAACCACCAAAGAGAAAATTCGGCACAAGGAAAGAAGACAATGTATGCTGGAAGGAAAAAGAGAAAGCCTTGGGGAAAAAAGTGGAAAAATTATCGTGGAGCTCTAAATGCATTAATCCATTGATTATTTAGAAACTCTGTTGAGGGACTGGAGACTGCAGAAGCCCTGTTGCTCCCCTCACCTCCAATGTCCTTCTCTTGTCACCTATGTTGGATTATAAGAAAGCTAATAAATAAAGCCTTTTCTGACCCCCTAGCTTATAGCAAACATTTAAAAAAATTTTTTTTTTTAATTTTTTATAACATATAATGTATTGTTAGCCCCAGGGGTACAGGTCTGTGAATCGCCAGGCTTACACACTTCACAGCACTCACCATAGCACATACCCTCCCCAATGTCAATAACCCCACCCCCCTCTCCCCACCCCCCTCCCCCTGGCCCCCTCAGTTTGTTTTGTGAGATTAAGAGTCTCGTATGGTTTGTCTCTCTCCTGATCCCATCTTGTTTCATTTATTCTTTTCCTACCCTCCAAACCCCCCACGTTGCATCTCCACTTCCTCATATCAGGGAGATCATATGATAGTTGTCTTTCCCGATTGACATATTTCGCTAAGCATAATACCCTCTAGTTCCATCCACGTCATCGCAAATGGCAAGATTTCATTTCTTTTGATGGCTGCAGAGTATTCATATTCATACATTCATAGTATATATATAGTCATATATATATGACTAGTACTAGTATTCATATATATATCTATATATAGATATATATAGGAATATATATAGGAATAGTATATATATACCACAATAGTATATATATATTCCACATCTTCTTTATCCAGTCATCTGTTGATGGAGATCTAGGTTCTTTCCATAGTTTGGCTATTGTGGATATTGCTGCTATAAACATTTGAGTGTATGTGCCCCTTCGGATCACTACATTTGTATCTTTAGGGTAAATACCCAGTAGTGCAATTTCTGGGTCATAAGGTAGCTCCATTTTCAACATTTTGAGGAACCTCCATGCTGTTTTCCAGAGTGGGTGCACCAGCTTGCATTCCCACCAACAGTGTAGGAGGGTTCCCCTTTCTCCACATCCTCGCCAGCATCTGTCATTTCCTGACTTGTTAATTTTAGCCATTCTGACTGGTGTGAGGTGATATCTCATTGTGGTTTTGATTTGTATTTCCCTGATGCCGAGTGATGGGGAGCACTTTTCCATGTGTCTGTTGGCCATCTGGATGTCTTCTTTGCAGAAATGTCTGTTCATGTCCTCTGCCCATTTCTTGATTGGATTATTTGTTCTTTGGGTGTTGAGTTTGCTAAGCTCTTTATAGATTTTGGATACTAGCCCTTTATCTGATATGTCGCTTGCAAATATCTTCTCCCATTCTGTCAGTTGTCTTTTGGTTTTGTTAACTGTTTCCTTTGCTGTGAAAAAGCTTTGGATCTTGATGAAGTCCCAAGAGTTAGCAAACAGCATTTTATAGCATGATTTGTGTCAAGTTCTTAAAGTATATGATGATTCATATAGTCTATTTCTACCCTCAAGAAGGTGGAATCTATTGGAAATGGAAAAACCTTTTTAAAATTATCTTTTATTTCTGTTAATTCTTTGTTTTCCTCACAGTACCAGCACAGTGAGTACAGAATATGTTAAATAAAAACACTGTTCCAACATCTGATTGAAAGTTGTTTGAAGGTCACTTGAAACCTTGAAAGACAATAAGCATGGTGATATTACCTGTCTTCTGACAAGCTGGGGTGACAGGACCACTTTCTCAGGGATGTGGTCCTTGACTACTCTCTTGAAGTGGGAAAACACACAATATCACCACAGCTCTTCTTTGATTTTTTCGCTTAACCTGTCACCATAAAATACACAAGATACGGAAAATTCTTGTTTTCTTTACTATTTGTCTCTTTTTCCATTGAAATAAGGGCTGGGAGTTTTATTCTTTTTCTCCCTGCTATATTCTGAGTGCATAAACATTAGTGGAATGAAAGAATGGAAGAAGATAACAAAGGAGGTTAAGTGAGGACCTCATGAGATAAACTGAGATGAGGTCTTTAAGTGTGGTAATTTGTTGGCTATGCTCTACTGGACAAAGGGTGTTCTATTTGATGATAAAAAGATTTGTGTACCTCTTCAAGGGCCATGTAAAAGAGTAAAATATGAAGATGTGGTGGAAGAGTTTTTCTCTATTTGTGTAATTCAGCTAATTACTAAAATTACAAATTTAGTAATTTGTAACTAAAAATTAAACCCCCCTCATAATGCATGCTCTCATTTTTATTTTCCAATCAATGAATGTAGGTAGTCTTTTAGATAAAAGAATTTTTTTTTTTTTTTGCCACGAGTCCTATAAAAACAATATTTTTAACAACTGGTTCCTGCCCCTGTTTTTTCCTGCCTTATGGTTTGAAAATGGTGTTTTGCTTGCCTCTCCTTTTCCCATTTAGACTGGAATCCCTTCTCCATTTCTTGGACTCCACTTCAGCATGAAGGGGCTCATTATTCCAAAGTTAAAAAGCCATAAGCAAGGGGAGTTCATAAAGCAAACTGCAACAAGGGTGCAGCCATCATCTGACCGTCCTAACCACTCCGAATTGCTGGGTGGCACCAGAAAGCTCACTGGTACCTTGGCATATGGCAGTGGAAACCTGGTAATTTGGATAGATTAAAAGTTGGTACGGAATTACCATTAGGCTTTCATCCAGGTCTGAAATGAGTGTGTGTGTGTGTGTGTGTGTGTGTGTTGTGTGGTGTGGTGTGTAGGGGCAGGAAAGGGGAAGGAAGTTAAGAAAGAGGAGAGAAGAGGAGAGGAGAGAAGAGAAGCATGATAAATCAATCCTAGGCTCTGCTAACTTCATGTTTTAATTATACATGGCCTAGAAGGATCATGGCTCTACCTCTATAGTCTTTCTATTTCCATGGATCTCAGTATTTTGTTGGTAGTTTTTTTTTTTTTTTTTTTTTGCTGAAGCCCACCATGCTGGTTGATTAATTGGTGTTGTCCACTCTACTTCTTTATCAAAGGAGTACTCTAGCAGAAAGGGTGGGATTCAAATTCTACAAAGCATAGAGCTTTCAAATGATGAAAGACACGAAAATAATGAGCAAAGAAGAAATGGAAGTTCAGGAGGAGAGTGATGTATGAAACCAGTAGTAGACCTTTCCTTCATTGTGAATTTGATTCCCACATGTACCCTACATGTTTCTGGTTTAAAACCAGAATCTTAGCATTCCGGGGTGTGTGTAGCTATCCAGAACAAGAGATCAACCAATAGAGGTACACTGAATTGTTCCTTGAAGAAGCATGCATTAACAGTGTAAGAAAACATGACACCCAGATTTCTCCTAACACAAACATCAGCTTTAGATTCAGATTAGGTACCTAACCTTGCAGCCAGGTCTTGGGGCAAGTGAACTCATTTACCCGTATGAATGTTGTCTGTAGATTCGAAAGCTGAAATTTATAGAGCCCAGTGAGATGAAAATTATAGGGCACTGTGCCACACAGGAGACTAATTTCATGTTTATTTTGAGATTTGCAATCTCAAATTTAGTTGAGAATAAAAGATTCTTTACAAGATCATAGTCATTTGTTCCTCTTACCCCCTTGGTGATAAACTTAGCAGGGCTGGCAAACCCATGGACCCTTTTGACTTAGATACAGAAACCTATGAACCAGGTGGATGAGTAATACTTGTTCACCCAGCAACTCCTGATATGAAGGATATCTCCATTTATACAAGGAGTACATTAAGGTCCATAAGCAAAGAACTATAGACTGCATAGTCTTCCTCCTGTCTGCCTCATGTCCCTGGGATAAAGTAGAGAAGGGGCACTTCTTCTTTGGTCCTTTCTGATCTCAGCTCTGATGTCTTTTCCTGGCATTCATTCCTCCTCTTCCATCTGTGTCTATCACTGCATTTTTGCATGCCAGTTAAATGACTCCATTGTGCCTGCAATAACACTTAGCCACTTTTCTCAATTACTTCTCTTGTATTGGAAAAAAAGAAAAAGCTCAATCTAATCTAGGCTTAGGCAATAAAAACACTCTAGCTCGGCAAATAAATGATCTAAATGTGTTGGGTGATATTCCACTTTCTTGCTAAATGCTAACAATTGTACCACATGGAATCGAAATGTGCATAGCCGGGAAAGTTAAGAAAATAATGCCAGAAGACAGGGGGCTAAGGGGGGCGGTGGTGGTAGTGGTGCTTACCATGCTCAAGGCTGTGGCTCTGTGCAATACCTGCTATGCTACGCCATCAATGTGAGACTTTCAGATACAGGAGATACTTCAGTCAGACTTGCGTAAACCCCTGGCTTCAAGATTGATGAGGAGAGAAGCAAGAGCCTGCCTAACTCTGAGTCCTAATTATGAAGTCATCAGACTTAATCTAAACTGCACTAATAAACCTGAGCTTCAGATCCAGCCACCTTGGTAAAATAGGAATGACTCTCCTTGCCCTTCTCCTCTTCCCATGCTCCTCCCTAGGGCTGTTCCTCCTACCACCTGTTCTATTCCCTGCATGGGTTGGTTGCTGGGAGGATCAGGAGCCAAAACCAATGACAATGATAGCAGTAGTAGCTGCCATTTGTGGTGTATGTTCCATGTACTAGACTCTAACATTTCCACCTCCAGCCTCAAATAACCTAAGGAGAGGAGCAGTGCCATCCCCACTTACCCAGGAGGAAAGTGGGAGTGAGCAAAGTGAAGAAACTACCAAGGAAATAAAGCTAGCAGTGGTGGGCACATTCCTGGAATACTGAATGTCATTTAATCTGTAAAATACAGTATAGATGTTTGGTGTTGTTTATAGTTATTAGAGTCTTTTACAACCGTAATACTGCAACTGCAAATTCTCTTTGGTGCACTAGGAAATATTTGAGCCAGGATGTTTAGAAAAAAAAACCTGACAGGTTAGATGGGTAGCACCTCACAGAATAGGCCATGGTGAGGCTTTTGACAAATCTGTAAATTCCTACCTTTAGCTCATTTCCAAGTTCACTGTGGGAGCTAAATTAAAAAAGGAAATGCTGAATAACGATTGTTAATTCTTCTCTGTTAACACTTTCTTGTGTCTCAGTCTCTCTGATGGCAAGTATTTTGGATCAAATAGTAATACACAACCTTTATATATAGGACTTAAATATATCCACATTTAAACTTCCATCCAACTTGTCAACTACTACATCAGTTTTACAAATGAGAAAATTAATCTGTTCAAGAAGCAAAAAGTTGTATCCTAAAAGTCTGTTTAAGTATTTCCCAATTAGAAAAATCTCCCGTAAGTGGGGTGGCCTGTATGGACCCGTTTGCCTGGTCGTTCTAGCATAATTCACCCTCAAATTCATTCTCCTAATTCGCTAGTTTGAAGAATAAATTATATGGTCAACCTACCCAAAAGCATGGAATTAAATGACTCCATTGCCACTAATGGATTTTGAGAACACGTTGAGATACACCTTGGGCCATTAGGGATACGACGATGCCTCTCCTGCACAAAGGTAATTCCTTAAAAAGGGTATATATTCAGGGCATCAGTAATTATTTTTTTAGCTCTCTCTACCTACAAGTGAAAGCCCTTCTCTGGGTCAACCATGCAATGTGTTTTTGTTTGTTTTTCTGTTTGTTTTTCCCAGCCAAGTTGCACATTAGAATCACCTGGCGAGACTTTTATATATTTTTTTTAAAAATTTATTTATCTACTCGTTTATTTGTGAGAGAAAGAGACAGAGAGGTGGGGAGGGGCACAGGGAGAGAGGGTCTTAAGTAGACTCCACACTGAGTGCAGAGCCCAACACAGGGCTCAGACTTTTGACCCTGAGATCACGACCTGAGCCAAAACCAAGAGTCAGATGCTTAACTGACTGCACCACCCAGGTGCCCTCACCCACTGTAAGCCTTTTTAAATCAGGCCTGCCTCAGTTCCACTCAGGACCAACGGCAGTTAGGATTTCAGGAGTAGGGCCTGGGAAACAACATTTCTCAAAAGCTCTCCAGACAGACTTTGACAGTGCGGCAGGAAGCAATGATCAGCATCAGGTGAACAAACACAAGTTGATACTGATCAAGTACATTAGACCCACCGGGAAGGCACCACAAAGGGAAGATCTGAGTTGGGGAGGGCACAGTGTTGCCAAGGAATGGAAAAGAAAGATATTTGTGGCTACCTTTTCCATTTTATGAAATTCTTATGTGTTTATCTCAACTTAATGAGTGTGGTATTGTTAAAAAAGTGATTTGTGTTGTTGAACAGATAACTGAGTCTAGTCTCCAGTACTTGTCTCTCTGTAACTTTATTTGGATCTGCTGCACATTCTTGCTTATTGTGTGTATATGTTTTGTGGAGTTACAATGGGGATAATATTATTCAGAAGGAACTGTGTATGACAATAAAACTTGAAACTGTTGGCATCATGTCTTTTAAAAGATAAAACCCTTGTCTTATTTTAGTTATTTCAGAAAATGTTCACTGAGAAAGGAGAGGAGAAGTGCCCCATTGTGCAGAGAAAGACATGGGGAACACAAAGAAGTGAGGGGCTGAGCCATGGGTCATGCAGTGAGGAACCCCAGACCTTGAATTAGCAGTCAAAATTTCAAACCATTAATTTAATGCTCTGTGAAAATTTAAGCACTGTGAAAAGGAAGTTTCACTATTTTCAATCCATGAGAGTATTTTTAAAGTAGAGTATTATTAGACCTATTTTATGGTTATTTATTGCAATAAATGTTTGTTTTCCTTTGAAATGTACTAAATCATACCTTAATCTCTTTGCTATAATTTTTCCATGGAAAGAAAATAACATTTCATTGATGTAGTTTCAATATGCTGGGGGCTGAGTCTTCTGTTTCAGGGCCAGTCCAGAACCTGTGCCTGGGGATGCAGGAGGCCAGGCCAGAGACTTGTTCTTTCCTGGTGCAGGTCACTACCATGTAGAATTGCTGAATTCTTCAATGACAACTCAACTCCAAGTAACTCACATTCTTTCCTTTAGTTTTTTTTTTTTCTTTTCCTGTGTAAATAATATTTAGTCCATCCTAGGATTTTATTCTAAGAGGTAATTTCTCAGCATATCCACAAGCTGTAACCCTCTCCAAGCTCTCTTCCTCTTCCTTGATGATTTGCCCTTACTCTCTCTGTGGAAAGAAGGACACATAGAAATGAGTAAAGAGCTCTCAGTACTATATGCCCAAGAGGTGCTTTACCCCAAATCTTAACCCACTGTGGTACAGGAGGATAACATGTTCCTATAGGTAGGAACTTTTGCTGGCCTTCAAC
The DNA here is from genome assembly GCF_902655055.1 of Lutra lutra. NCBI lineage: Eukaryota > Metazoa > Chordata > Mammalia > Carnivora > Mustelidae > Lutra > Lutra lutra. The sequence continues at coordinate 58,801,398 of NC_062284.1, forward strand.
TGGTCAGCTGTGGTAGGAGTAGAGGACCTGGGGCAAATAATACATTATATGTTAATTAAAAAAAAAGAGTAGAGGAAAGAGGGGTGCTTGAGTGACTTAGTCAGTTAAGCATCCAACTCTTGATTTTGGCTCAGGTCATGATTTCAGGGTTGTGGGACTGAGCCCTGTGTTGGGCTCGGTGCTGGACTTGGAGGCTGCTTAAGATTCTCTTGCTCCCTCTCTCTCTGCCCCTCTTCCCCTTAAAAAAAAAAAAAAAGATTAGAGAAAAGAGTTGGGAAATAAGACTCCTGCAGGCCTTCTTTCAAGGCACCAATTATTCAGGTGCAGGTAGAACAGTAAGCTCAGGGCCATTCCTTAGCCCCAGGGGTTGGTGTCTCAGCCTGTGTAAAATAATAATATATAATATTATTTGAAGTAGAAGTAGGAAAATAATCCACAGAATTTAGTTCCTTCAGACTTGTGGACCAGCAGAAATAAAAACTAAATCCAAAGACAGAACTTAATAGCCACAGTTCCTGCTCATGTTTCTCTATAGGAGTCTTCAGTGGTCTCAGGTTGACTAGCAAGAGAAGTGATTTCCTCTTAGATGTCCATCACAGAGATCTGGCCAGGTAAATGGAAATAAATCCCCCAACTACTTGATAGCAGATCTAAGTCACTGATGGTCCCACATGGTATGAGAGAATTGGGAAAACTAATCAAGGTGCTGATATCCTCATAAAATTAAACATAACCTAAATAATGACTTGATATACAAAAAGGTTGGTTAAAAAGTGGTAAAAGAGAGTCAGGTAGGGATTTGGAGAAGAAGGCTAAAAAGGAGAATAATTGTGAAGTTTGCTATGAGATGCTTCTTGGGTCTGTCTGATAAATCTAGATGGCCTTCCTGAAGAAGGAAGACTAGAAAAGTACTTCTGAGCTACATTTCAAACTATAAGAAAGATTCTTAGGTGAACAAGAAATGAAAGACTCTAGACCCAAGAGTAACTGAGCAAGGGTGCACAAGTGAAAGAGAGGGAAGCTATTAGCATACCAGATTTAATTTGATGGAGAATTGTTACTCTTCATGTGTGTGCCTGTCTCCTTTATAAGCCTGTCAAGGACTGGGGATTGTTCACTTTTATGCTCTACACATAACAGAAGCTTAATAAATGGCTTAATAAATAGAAGCTTAATAAAGAAAGAAATAAATGAATAAATGAATGGACGAGGGTATGAATGAAGTCTCAAGCAGAGGTGTTCACTATAAGTGGCACTGCTAGCCACCTTGGCTATGAGTTTAGGACTCTTGTGACCTCTCATCTTCCTTTTTCCAGCCATACAGTTCATGGTGACATTTCAGAGCATTGTGTCACCAGAAAATGATGCTTGCTTTTGGTCTTTTGAAGGAAGACTGCAGTTAACAGTTATATTGACTTTAAATTTAGTAGCACTGGGCAAGAATAGAAATGTTCTAATCCCGTCTCCTCCTACGGAATGTGAATTGTGGTCAGAGTAATGTGTTTTTGACTTCTGTGATTTAGATCAAATTTCATAAGCCAGACAGGGCGTAGGGAGCCAGGCTGCAGCAGCCACTCTCCCTGGTAAACAGTGTCACACCTCCTCTGGACAGCCTAGGGCACCATGTGTGCCCTGGCGTTAGACATACCTCACCGGGGCTTGTCTGTTCTCCCTGCCTTATTTCTCTGCCCAGTGTTCATGTGGCGTTTGGCTTCCTATTCTTAGAACTGGGCAATGCAATGATGTGCAGGTGTGAGAGGTATACACACGTGTGTCTAGAAAAGGCTGCCCCAGAAAAACACATCAGGGCCTGGGTGCAACTCAAAGTTTTAGGTTTCCACTTCTCATAAGAAAAAGGTCACTCATTATAAAACTTCCACTGGGGAAGGCTAAGTTGGCCTAGTAGGACAATGCTGTCTGATGACCCATTCTGTCTATACAGCAGACCCAGGAAGATGTCAGAAGGTCATGTGGGTAGGCAGAAGCCAGAAAGAAAGTCTGCCTTCCTTCATAGGGCACTAAGGAAATAGTTCTCCAGGTGCGTGCTAGATTTAACACTGTCATCTCTCTTCCACCATATGGGCTAAGCAACTTTGTTTTGAAACAGATGGGTCATTTCATGCATTGTCCTTAAGCCACTGTCTGTTAAACTTGCTTACAGCCATAGAATTCTAAATGTAATCAGGGAGTTTTTGCCTTCAGAGGAAATACTGTGGAGTCTTCGGTCTTCTAGAGGACTTGCCTACAATTTTACCTCTCCTCCCACCTTGATAATATTAACAATTTAAAGGCATGATACCTGAAAAAAAAAAATTAAATTACAAAATAAAAGTTTGATACCTGGCCAGGTAAATGCCTTTTGGAAATAGGAAAAATAATAAAAGTTTAGCTCAAGTTCATCAAGGGAATAGAGATCCATGTTAGTAGTTAGTAGTAGCTAACTTAGTGAGTCTTAAATTGCCGGGACAAACATTCTCTTCCTGCCTCTGTTATCATTAGTAAATGTGTACTGAGAATATTCATCAGATGTTCGGATTAATTTGGCCTGTAAGGAAGTTAATGCCTGAACTCTACAGACAATCTTTAAAAGTAGGAATAACATATGTTAGTTTTCTCTTTTGTTACCTATTCCTTGAATTTTCAGATTTATTATTAATTAGGTCCATCCTTTATTAATTCCCTTTCATTAGTAAGATTTCTTAGTATGTAAATGTAAAAAATATTTGATTTAACAACTGGATGAGTGTTTAAAAACACTCTCTCATAGTTGATCATAAGTACTGAATTTTCCTTCCATTTCTTTTTCTTTGAGTTTCTGCTCCTTGAATGTTTTACCTCTAACCAGGGGGATTTTTAAAAAAATTGTTAATGTTTTTTTCTTTTTGAATATTCTGTGAGGTTTATTTTCTTATGCTTTCTAATGTCTACCTCTCATATTGGTAAACTTAGAGTTCTTGAGCTATTTGATATCTGCTAATAAATTTTTGTTCCACTATTCAATGAAAATATTGTACTTGCTTTGGTCAAAAATATCTCCAGATTAGAGCTATCAGAAAGCCATTGGTTTACTCCACAATTAAACATTTGGTTACACTAACAGCGAAATATTCTATATGATTAGTTACACCTGTGAAAAAGTAACATAGTGCTTTTGCACAAGCCTTCAGAATTTTAACGTCTCACACCATTAGGCCCTTAAATGTAAATCTATGATGATAAGACACACTGGCTTCTTGGCTCATGTTCATTGGGGTGATGTAAAAGCCCTGCAGCCCAAACAGAATTTTATTTTCTCTGTTAGTAACAACAAACAGTCAAAATATTTCCCTGGAAGGGTGTGTCATTAATGGAAGCATTTCAGATGTCTGTATGCGAGGGTCAGGAGATTCTCTCCAGATTACCCCGTACTACCCCACATACTAGACTTTACATTGTGAGGAAATGTGGTTTGGGTCCAAGTATAGGAGTTACCCTTGGAATCAAATTGAAAGTACTCCAGATCTATAAGTCTGATTTTACAGAATCCATAATTATCCCAATGTGGCAGATATAATAACACTTCTAGAAAAACTCATATTATTAGTTATTTAGTTTACAAGCAAGTCTGGGGTTCCCAGCAGATAGGAGATATTCAAGGTGACAGACGTTACTGCCTGAGGCACTCTAGTATCCTCATGGTGTATAAAATCATCACAGCTTCATCATTATTTAAAAACAGGTGTAGGGACATACATACATACATATATGTATATATGTGTGTGTATATGTAAATATGTGTGTATACATATGTGTACACACACACATACACACACACACACACACATATGTATCATGCACGTATCCACTAAAGAAAAACAGGGTGAGGCCAATGAAATTAATCCATCATCATCCTGCTGGCTGGCTCTACCTGCTACAGAAGCTGAGGCTCTTTTCCTCAGCTGGCTTGCCAGTGGGCTTGAGCCCCAGGAGATCTATGATTACCATGATTCATTGATCATGCAGAAGCCAAACTGGCTCCTTCTTTGTCCTGAGGCTGCATCTCAGGACCTTGGCCTCTCTTCTCTCTTAGCAAAGGGAAAAGGGCAGCAATAAATCTGAGGACCCAGATAAAAACACCAAGCTATAACCACTCTTTTAATATTACCATCAAAATCGAACAAAGACTCATTAATGAGTTTCAGTATTTGAACTAAGGATTTGGAAAAAAACAAAACAAAACAAAACAAAACAAAAACCAAACTGGCAGGAAAAGGCACATGAGCAAAGAATAATGTTTCCAAACAGAGGATGTAGGGCTTATTTTAATGAGACCTCAATGATCTTCAGGAAATTTAATAGGAAACTTTATTCTAACTGGTTTAAATTAGCTATGTTTTGAGAAGTTTCTTAAAACTGGGAATTAATAAACAGAAAAATAAAATCTACTCAAATCTTTGGAACTTAATTTTTTTTTTTAAGATTTTATTTATTTATTTGACAGAGAGAGAGATCACAAGTAGACAGAGAGGCAGGCAGAGAGAGAGAGAGAGAGAGAGAGGGAAGCAGGTTCCCTGCTGAGCAGAGAGCCCGATGCGGGACTCGATCCCAGGACCCTGAGATCATGACCTGAGCCGAAGGCAGCGGCTTAACCCACTGAGCCACCCAGGCGCCCCAGGAACTTAATTTTTTATCTAGCTGTAAGAAAACAATTATTGGGAAAATATGTATCAAAATTTGAGGAATCTTTTTGTCTTACCATGTTTCTTCTTCAAGCAGCCTGCTTATCTCCAGAAAAGCCTGGCCTTCTTCTCATTTGCCAACATGAACAAGTTTTTTATCTAGCTTACTATATATGAACCATAAGTAGTCTCTATGCTCTCGGGAAATTATCAGGGAGAGAGACAAATACTGAAATAGAGGAGTGAAGAAGAAGAAATGTGAACATGGGTGGGGGTCAAAGCAGAGGTGAGAAGAAAGGCTCTAGGTGGTTTTGCCTGGAACCAACTTGCTGAATGATCACCTTTCCAAATGACTATTTCACCCAAAGAGTCACCCAAATGACTATTTCCTTTTAACTATTTAATTGTAGCTAGTCAGTTTTATTTTATCTTTCTTACATTTGAGGAATGCTGCTCTGGTCTCTGCTGCCAGATAACTGCTGCTATAACTAAATATTGAGGGTGAAGAAAGGTAGAAACTGAGAGGCATTTATATTTAAAAAGTATACAGTTTTGAATATGAATAATTTATACTGAAATTTTCATTATTTGTACATATTAAAAGAAGAATGCATTCATAAGAGTTTTCATATTTAAGAACACAGCTTTCAGAAATGCATTCTTGAGGAGTATAGCTTGGGTATACCTGTCAAGCAAATACTGGTTCAGGGGAAATGGGACAAAAATTAGGTCAATCAGAATTCTTCCCTGGGAACAATATACAGATATTGAAAGTCAGCAGTCTTGGGCTATGGAGCTGAGAAAACAAATATTTGGGACTGACAAAAGTGATCTTTTTTCTCTGTCTACCGACTGAAGTTGGCTAGGAATAGGCACAAATGGATGAGGTATTGCCTTAGTCTATTTGGGCTGCTATAACAGAATACCATAGACTAGGTGGCTTGTTTATAAGAAAATTGTTTCTCACAAAATTTATATCTTACAGCTTTGGAGGCTGGGAAGTGCATGATCAAGGTGATAGCAGATTTAGTGTCTGATGAGACCCTACCTGCTTCCTGGTTCACAGATAGCCCATGTGATGAGAAAACTCTCTTGGGCCTCTTTTATATAGGCACTAATCCCATTCATGAAGGCTCTGCCCTTATAATCTAATTACCTCCCAAAAGCCCCTCCTTCAAATACCCTCACATTGGGGATTAGGTCTCAACATATGGACTTTGGGGAGATATAAACATTCAGTCCATAGAAGATATGGAGAGAAGGATGGTCCTGAGGGGCATAAATAAGAAACTCTGGTTCCAATAGTTAACCTTTTCTTTGATCCCTTGAGTTGACAAGAACTGTGAAGTCTGAGGTTTTATCTTACTTGCAAGCTAAAAACTTGGCCTGCTAGTTTAATGGATGCCAAGTAGAAGACACGAAACTCTCGGTTCTGAGACAAAGAATGTTTACTACTCACACCCATAATGAACCGGAGTATCCATTGTACCCATTCCTTGTACCCATTCCTCTCCTCAAGTCCTCAATGTAATAGAGGACCACCTGATACCTATACACACAGTAAATTGCATTACAAAAGAAATCCTGAGCTAAGGGAACTCAGATCTTTTATAATGGGCAGTAATCCTGCTTTCCCTTTGTTCCAGAGTGAGACGCTAGCTGCTCACTATATACAAATGTTCTTGAAAAGGTCCCCCCTAAAGGTAACCCTTATTTCTGGTTACAAGACATGCAGAAACCTGAGAAAATTGTGAGAATTGTCTCCAACCAGAGCTATCTGTGTACCTTTTTCAGTTTCATGAGTTAACACATTTCCCTTAAGCTAGCTACACTGTATTTATGTCACTTCAATCAAGAATCCTAACCAACATGCAGTATGGCAGTAGGGGTCCATATTTTGCGTGTCCCCCTCATTCTATTATGAAATATGAACAATGTAATTTTATTGTAGAAGATTTTGTAAGTATAAAAACATAAGAAAATCAATCCCTTTTAAATTATGTGTGGGAGATTAGCTGTATCTAAATTTGAGATCTGTTTTTATTTTGTAGCAGCTGACTAGACTCCTTATATTTCTTTTTTTCATGGAGTGACAAAAACAAAGCACATATTTTGGGTTATACAAAAAATTTTAAAAGGTATCAACTGTTCTCAGATAACTCAGGATCTTCGTAGCCTGAGAATTATTCAACTACTAATGGTGTCAGCTAGGATCCCCTGCCCTCACCTTCTAATTGACCTTTCTTCTTTTTTATGAGTTCTCCAGGTTAACTGCTATCTAATACCATTGATATATCCTCTGTATAATGATTTAAGACAAAGATCCTGCTAGAGAAAGTACTTATATTATAATATGAAATTATATAAGAATGTAAAGCCTTTAGGAAGGAATCAAAAGAACTAATGGTAGAACCTGAGGCATCATAGGAAATGTCAGTTAGCTGATTAAGGATTAGGGAAAACTGATAAGCAGCATCCAAAACACAGCTGGTTTTAAGGCCAGGAGAAATGGTTTACCCCCTAGGGGAAAGAGGGCCTACCACTTCTGTTCCTGGTGACTAGAATATGGACTCTCTACGTCTCTTTAACACAGTGTCTGACACATAGAAAATACTCAATAAGTATTATATTGATACTTTATTATATTGATAATATATTATATTATATTAAATACAGTGTAATGAGTGGAAATAGGTCTCTACAGGCAAGCATACTGGAATAAAGTGGTGGTCAGCTCAATAAGATCATGTGCTAACTCATCCAACTTTTCAGGAAGTTGAACAAATCCACATGGGGAACAACTCACAAATAATCAAAATAATCATGCTTAAACTGATGTTTATGCAAGTTACCATCTAAGGGAAAACTTTGGCTAAATAATTTACTTACGAGAGATTTTCTCACTCCCAGTAGGATTTCCTAGCAACAAACAAAAGTCCTTTGCCCTTCATTTGTGTGAGAAAGTACGCATATTGTATTTGCAGGAGCGGGAGAAGATGGGGGCAGCGGAGAGGACATCCAACCGCCTCTGTGGCTTATCCCCTCTAAAGGCAGCTGTTTTCTCCATCAGCGGCTGGTGGCAGCCTTCTCCATATCCATTTGCCGTGGAAGGGCGAGCAGCTGGAATGTCAAACCCAGACTTAGACTGAGAAAATAAACTCCCATCCAAGGACAGATGTGAGGTTTCTAGTCCTTAACTGCCCTGGAAACATTTCACCCTGTGTTTGCCTTGTGTTCAGAAGTGTGGCAGAATGTATATGTCAAATTGTTGCTTGTTGTGGGCATTTTCCCCCTCCTCTTTCCCACTGAGGAAGTCTAGCAGGTCAAAAAGAGCAGGCTATGTGTAAATTCAGGGTTATTCTATAAAGTCATAGGGATAATTCATAAAAGGAATGATTTTATTTATACTGTGGGTAAGAGTTAGGTTTCTCATTGTTGGAAATTAAAATTACAAAAGGGAGTAAGGATGGAATAAGCCCAATGGCATTGGATTGAAACTGGAGGTATCAATATGAACTCATAATTTTACACATAGAAATAGATACACATATGTTTACAGATATAAATGTATATATAATTTTTTTCTAGATATGTCTGATGAGAGATCCTGGCAGCAAAAGAAATCAAAAACACAAACATACACACACACATACACACACACCTCTAATGCTCATATTTTGGTTTCTAAATATCATTTTTCACTGAAAGGAACAGGGTCCTTGAAGAAATGTTTGCTTCCAGGCTTGTTACATGGAAAGAGCAACATGGGCCTGGAACATTGTATTGTGTCAAAATAGAACAAGTGCTCAAAATATGCTAGAGAAATGTCAGGATGGACCTAGGATCTAGGTTACAGGGGCTCTCACTGGCCAAACATGAGACAACTGGAGAGTTGTCATATACTAAAAAGAGAGTGAGAGACCAAGAGCAGAGAAGGGAGAGAGGAAAAAATTAAAGTAAATGTGGCAAAATTTTAACATTTGGGAAATTTGCTTGAAAGGTATATGGGAATTTTTGGTATTATTTTTGAAATTTTTCTATAAGCCTGCAATTATTTCAAAAGAAAAAGTTAAAATTAAATACATGCAAAATCAGCTTTAGGGAGAGATAAATAAAAAAAGATCAGCATAATACTGATAATTGTTGAAGTTTACTATCAGTTACTGGGAAGTCATTGTACTATTTTATCCAATGTATGTGACTGAATCCTTTCTGTAATAAAAAGTGAAAAAAAATAAAAGAACACCTATGCGATTTTAGTTAAGAATACACCTCCTGGGCGCCTGGGTGGCTCAGTGGGTTAAGCCGCTGCCTTTGGCTCAGGTCATGATCTCAGGGTCCTGGGATCGAGCCCCGCATTGGGCTCTCTGCTCAGCAGGGAGCCTGCTTCCCTCTCTCTCTCTCTCTCTGCCTGCCTCTCCATCTACTTGTGATCTCTCTCTGTCAAATGAATAAATAAAATCTTAAAAAAAAAAAAAGAATACACCTCCTATTTCTAGCCTCAGGGGACTATAAAATCCAGACCCATGGGAGTAACATCAGCCTACATTCCCTTCTCTGGCCTTGAGTCTTCCTATCCACTATAGTCCACCCTACTCACTACCAACCAGAGGAGTTGTCTTTCTGAAATATATCTTTTAATATTTTATCTATGCTCTAGCTCACAAATCTTTTATTTATTTCCCATGCCAAGAGAAAACTCTGAGCTTTCATTTCTAAGGTCTCAAGGTCCTTTATAATTAGGTCTTGACCTACTTTCGCAACCTCATCTTCCAAATTGCTGACATGAATATTCTTCCTTAAACACTGTTTTTTTTGTCCTGCCAAAGAGCTCTTTGGATATCCTTACATATATGTTTGGCAGGTCTGAAAATGTGCCCATAATCCTCTTTCTTTGTTTTTATTTTAAAACTTTACTATCCATTAGGATGACTGATGGGGATGACAGGGTTAGAGGTTGTTTCAAAAGGATGGGCTATACCATTCTCTGTGAGAACTAGCTATTTCTTTTGTGGGATTCTACCCTGGGAATGGGCTCTTTCAGGCTACTGGAGTTTCAGGTGAGGGGTGGGCTGGGTTTGCTGAAAGCTGTTTTTATTTTCTCATCACCACTTTTTTAAGAATCTAAGTCATGTCTTCCTCTACACTGAGTCTGCAGAGAGGTTCGCTAACTCCAAAACATCCTATCTACTCTTCCCCTATTTCCTTCATCTTCACTCAACATTTGTCTGGTAATCCCAACTCTCTTCCAAGACTCTTGGACATATTATTTCACTGGTTAGATTGGACATGGTTAGCTTGTAAAGTCTGGGAGGGCACCCTCTGTCTTCCCATTATCTGACATTCTATGATACATTCTTTCTACCTTTTGCAATGATCTAAATGAAAGAAGTTCATGATTGACACAAAAGCTATTATGAAAGTGATTTTCACACTTCTCAGAGCAAATTCTTGTAAAAACAGGTGTCCAGATACTGACAATCTTAGGAAACCATATCATTTATACATAAATGTTCCAATCATATTGACCGACTTCAAGAAAATGTGGAGGCTGTGAAAAAAATTATATAAAGGGACACAGAAAGAACCCTAAATGGAAGCTCACTTATACAACTCTCTTCACATTTTTTACAACTTCTAAATCCTTGAACATCATGCTCTTTTCAGGTCTCAACATTTTCTTTCTATGCTAATTCCAAGTACCTCTATATTTCAATTACAATCGAACCACTTTCAAAGGACATGGGTTCTATAATTAAGTTTTATTCTTTTATCATTTGTTTTACGTTTTTTACTAGGGGAGAGTGTGAACACAGTCCCCCACTACCACAAATTATGCAGTTGAGTTTCCCACATTTGGAAATATTGCAGGGGTCTGCACATCCTCAGTGCAATGGACAAGCCTCACCCTGGGAAAACCACCTGCTTGATCATGGTGTCTCCACTACCAGGTAAGTATTATAACTAGGTTTTAGTAGTCCTAACCTCCTTCACCTCCCACTTCATGGTATGTTTTATAAGTAAGCATATCCAACTGCCAACTGGCCAATCCCTTTACAAACTTAGCCTATCACCCCCTGGTGCTGTCATCTTTTAACAGCTTCCTAGAAGTCTTTTAAACTCTAACAATCATTTGTTTGGGATTCTTAGGGAGCACTTATTCTATCATAAGAATAGGTGGCTTTTCTTAGTCCATTTTGGCCTCTGATGTACATCATGAAGGCTCTAATAATAATAACCAGCACTCATTTATACTTCCCACATGCATGACCCTATTCTAAATGCTTTACCTGAATTAATGCATTGAAGTCCATTTTAATTTTTCAGTCTTTCATCTGACAAGCCTCTGAGATAAACCTCCTCAGAAATACTCTGGGCAGTTCTACAACACTCATCTGCCAGAAATTTTAGCACAAGCTAGAATTGGAAATATAAATGAGCCAAGTCCGTGGTTTGGTATGGCAGCCATTGGCGATTAAAAAAAGAAAAAAAAATTAAAGAAATGCTATTTCTATTATAAAAACAATATTTTCTAAAGTTCCAAAGAGAAAAACAATTATGACACTCCCAACATATTTTGGTGGTTGGAAAGTAGAAAATGGCTTTTAAAAAATGGGCAAAATACATCTTGCAACCATATTACCAGTGGCTTTAAATGGAAAGAATGACAGGCCAACCTGGGTACAAGGCTAGCATTTCATCTCAAAACCTTTTTCAGTTCCGTGGTCTCAAAACAGCTCCAGAAAAAGCATCTTCAGAACTCAGTTCTAATACTAAATAAATACTACATATTTTACAGTTTCAGATCGAGGGCCCGGGAAACTCAGGATCAAGCAATGGCAGAAGTCTTGCCTGCTGGAGCTAGAACATGTCAGTCATTAGTTCCTAGTGCCTACCACCAAAAGATGTGATTAACAGTATGCAGAGACATCTTTGACCTGCTTTCCTGTGGCCTTTCCAGTTTTTTATGTTTCTCAATCAGTGAGAACTTTGGCTTCATTTTCTCCCTTGACTTCTAAGACCCCACATTGTCCTGGGTCTTCCTCCTTTCTAATAGCTTCCAGTCTGTATCTAATTGCTCCACTACTTCCATTACCCTAAGAGTTGGGTTTGAGGATTCTATTTTGTTAACATACAAGTTCCAGGCAAGTATGGAAACCTTCATTCATAACTTCTACTATTCCTGCTATGCAGATGAATTTTCAAATCATCATTCCAACCACAGATTCTCTCATGAACTTTAGTCCTAAATGTCTAACAGAAGTTAGATCTTTTCTCTTGGATTTTATGCAATCATTCTAAATCATGATTAACAGTGAGCTCTAATTCTTTTATCATGAACCAAGAATTAGGCTGAGCTTTAGTTCTCCTCTCATTACTGCTTTTATTTCATTAATGGATGTTTTGGGTACAAATTCATACTTACTTTTGAGAAGGTTATATGGGAAAAATATGAACATTTCCTTCAAATTGATTTACTTTTCCCACACATTACTTTTGACATTAAAAATTCTTTATACATTATCATTGATCATAGAAACCTAAAATGAATATTAACTAATTTGCCTGTTGTCAGTAGTATGAATTCTCTGAGTCCTGGAGACATTCCAGCTGTTGCTGTACCTCAGAGAGGTGGGTTATGGAAGTGGTCAAACGTAAATAAGTTTCTCTCCCAGAAATAGGGAAGCACAGGAAATGGTATGTGGGAAACTGGTTCCTTCTAGAAGAAGAGACTATGGTGCTATGGCAAAATGAGAAGATTTTTTACATTTCTGGCTTCTCCAGAAACCATTAGGATGGCTGGGAGTGCTTATCTCTTTGAAGGTGTTAGCAGAGCCTGGAGCCTCTCCAGGGTTGTGTCTACTAATCATGTCATAAAATTCTGTCCTATTACTTAAGGGACTGACTCTGCAGCGCTGTCTGCTTCCCATAGGTGGCCACTTGTGTCTGGTGCAGGCTCCTCCACAGAGGCAAGGAGCTGGTCTCAACTGTTCCTATTATCTCTCACCTGGGCAGAAGCACCCAGACAAACCCCTCCCCAGCTCCATTCAATATACTATGTCTCTCCATTTTCCCTTCTACCCAACAAGGCACTTTCAGCCACATTTATCAAAACTGTTTCCTGACCAGTCTTCTTATCCTCAGCCTCCTCTTCATTTCAAATGAACTTTTGGGACTTCATCAAGATAAAAAGCTTCTGCACAGCAAAGGAAGCAGTCAACAAAACTAAGAGGCAACCCACAGATTGGGAAAAGATGTCTACAAGTGATACCACAAAGGGCTAATATACAAGATCTATAAAGAACTTCTCAAACCCAACAACCAAAAAACAGATAATCATGTCCAAAAATGGGCAGAGGATATGAACAGACACTTCTCCAATGAAGACATACAAATACTTGACAGACACATGAAAAAGTGTTCATCATAATTTTCCATTAGGGAAATTCAAATCAAAACCACATTGAGATACCACCTTACGTATAGCATGGAGCACTGGGCGTGGTACATAAACAAAGAATTTTGGAACACTGAAAAGGAAGAAAATAAAATGAAATGAAAAAAAGAGAAAGAGAGAGAGAGATCACCTTACACCAGCTAGAATGGCAAAGATTAACAAGGCAAGAAACAACAAATGTTGGAGAAGTTGTAGAAAAAGGGGAACCCTCTTACACTGTTGGTGGGAATACAAGTTGGTGCAGCCACTTTGGAAAACAGTGCAGAGATTCCTCAAAAAATTAAAAATAAAAGTACCCTATGGCCAGCAATTGTACTACTGGGCATTTATCCCAAAGATACAGATGTAGTGAGAAGAAGGGCCATATGTACCCCCAATGTTCACAGCAGCAATGTCCACAATAGCCAAACTGTGGAAAGAGTCGAGATGCCCTACAAGAGACAAATGGATAAAAAAGATGTGGTACATATATACAATGGAATATTACTCAGGCATCAGAAAGGATGAATATTCAACTTTTGCATCAACATGGATGGGACTTCAGGAGATTATGCTAAGTGAAATAAGTCAAGCAGAAAAAGTCAATGATCATATGGTTTCACTTACTTGTGGATCATAAGGAATAACATGGAGGACATTAGAAGGAAAAGAAAAGTGAACTGGGGGAAGTCAGAGTGGGAGACAAACCATGAGAGACTATGGACCCCGAGAAACAAACTGAGGGTTTTAGAGGGGAAGGGGGTTGGGGGGTTGAGTCATCCTGGTGGTGGGTATTAAGGAAGGCATATATTGCATGGAGCACTGGGTGTTATACACAATGAATCTTGGAACACTGCATCAAAAACTAATGATGTATTTATGGTGACTAACATAACACAATAAAAAAAAAATTCATGTGCCAGAGACAGATTAATCTCCTTCCTTCATTCCAATTCACATCCTCAAAGTCTTTGGAGGCTCCCCAGTAAGATTAAGTATGAAATCTTAGTCTGGCATCATTTGCAATCTTCTCTAACCCCATCTCTTTACATTTAAAAATACTTATTGTCCCACCTTTATTTCAGCCACACCAGTGAACTCATTGCTCCTAGATATGCAATATACCCTCTGCTCTACTCATACCTACTTCAAGTACTATTTATGAAAACATCTAGTCTGCCCTGCCATACTAAATTCTGTCAAGTGAGTGATGCCCTTGGACTTAACACCCCATGGAATGAAGGTAAAACTCACTTATTCCACAAGACTTTAGGATAACCATCTTCTTTGCACAACCATGTTGGGCCTCCTGACTCAGCTCTAGGAAGAGACAAAAGCTATTTAAATTGCTTTGCACACTTCCTCTTTGTCGTTGTAACTGGTCTGTCCTAAGGTCAAACTTACATAACATACAGCATCAAATTCCCAAAGCTGTACCCATCACAAGTAAGGGAACAATCAGTTTCTTTAGGTTTGACTTTCTGCCACAGGACTCAGAGATGATTAAAGGTTGGTGACCTTTATTAAGGTGTTAAAAGTTCTCATTTGCACTTGTGTTTTCAGACAGTTTATAGGTCCTTTTGATGCAGACCCAGTGGCACTGGATATGCTTCTAGTCATGGGCTATTTCTATTTTCTATGCCTGTTTCCATAGCTGCTAGTCACATAAGACACAGGGTCAGCCTTATCCCAAATCCTGACTGTTCAACACAAGCCTCATCACTGCCATTGTTTTCCCTAAATGGCCTTCCACCCAAATATGTTTCCAGAAGCAGTTATTCTCCTTAAATTGCAAAGTAGATACAGGGATGAAATGAGAACACATTCTGTAAACTTTTTTATGTTAAGCTTCTGCTCTCTGAGGCTCATGATGAATTCCAAGACCAGGATTTGGTAGGTTTTTAGAGAAAAATCATGCATCATTATTTTTTTTTTTTCATAGAAAATAAACATCCCAGGCTGGTCTGGAATTATAAAGGCCTTTGTCTGAATCTCTGCTACATTTAGGGTAAGGGGACCGAGAGCTGCACCCTTAGGACCAATTTACTTTCACCCCCAGTCTCATAAAATGCCTCTCATTATCTCCCAAGAGCACTGTTTAGACATTATGAATTGTAGGCAAGGCTGTGATTTCATCATATATCAGAACTAAAAGAAATAATAAAACTTACCTTACTATGTATAATATTATTCATCTGTATGCTTTAATTATTATGGCTAATATCTCAGAGATAGGAAACTGGGGCTCAGAATAACAGCTGAGTACTTACTCTGTGGAAATGGACAAACATTTACATTTATTCCCTCCTTTGAGCCTAATTAGCCTATAATGATCAGAGATGGGGAAACTAAGAGATTAAATAAAATTTCCTTGTAGTAACAGCTTTAGTAAGTGATAGAGCTCAGATCTGGGTCTGTTTTCTTTTTTAGCAGCTCCTTGAAAGCCCTTAGCCCAAGACTGACTGACTGGACTATGAAAGCCCAGCTGTGTTGCCTCAAGTCAAGACAAACTCTGAGGTGTAACACCCTCCAAACACCCTCTGGAATCTGGTGGATGCTGGGACTCTGCCTCAGCTCACAGCCCTGCTTGGCTCCCCCCGCCCCGCCCCCTGCAGTGCTAATAAGTGGCAGGGCTGGGTCTCCCACACTGGTCTTCTCCCTTCAAGTCCAGGTTCTCCCCACCAAAGAAGCCAGACACATCTGTTCTTTCAAACTTCAAAACATACTAAAGAGTGACACAAATATAAATGTGTGAGGCACTTTTCAAGTCTCTGCTGACACCTTTCTGGTCTCCTAATCTAAAAATGTTTGCTTAAGCTGCCAAATCCCAGTCACACAGTGGCACATTATAAGCTGTTTATTCTATCACAAATTCATGCCTCATTTGCTAAACTCCTATATATCATTGACATTAGTTGGGGACTACTAGAAAGAAAAGCTTTTACTTGATGTTGCTTTTTGCACATAATGAGGTGTTTTATCTTTTTTGTTTGTTTGTTTTGTTTTTCCCTCAGAACGTCCTTACTTGGATCAGGTAGTAGAGGTGTGAGCCATGGAGAAGAGAAAGCCCTACTGAGGCTCTGCAGCAAAATTGTAAGGAAGCTAAGAATTGTTTTCAGCTACTCTATATGTTTCTTTAATGAGTTATCATTCCACTTCTCATACTGTCCAAGTCAGATGTGCTGCTAATTCCTCTCCAAATCAATACACAACTATGAATCACTACTAGCAGTTTTATGTGTATTTCTCCTAAATGTCAAGGACTCCAGAGTCAGGGAGGTTTGGATCCAAATCCTTGATCCACCATTTACTAACTTATTGTCTTTGAGACCCAATTCCCTCTGTTCTAGAAGAGAGATAGTGCCCATCGGACAGAAGGGTGAGAATTGAATGCTTAGCAAATATAAATTCTAATGGGCTTAAAACAGGTCCTGGCACAAAGCAGGGTTTCAAATGTTAGTTCCATTCACCCCATTTCCCATTTTCCCCTGTCCCAGAAACATCTGCATAGTAATCATAATCTTAAGCAGCAGAAGGAAATCTCAGATGGTTGAGTTTCAGCTGCCACTTACTAGTCAAGGAAGATGTGGGCATTCTCACAGTCACATGATACGGATTTGTTTCCTTCTCAGGTGAGACTGTTACTGTTGAGCTGGGTGGACTGTGCCTTACTCCTCATGAGCAGGTTGATTTATGCTTACCTGAGGTTCTCTGATGGTAAGAAGAAAAGAAAACCAGGCCAACCTCTCTCCTCAGGTCTCCTTAGCAACATAAGGATCACATAAGACCCCAGAGCCTCAGACAACCAAGAGGAGACCATCTTTAGGCATACTTCTTGGTATATGTGTTCTCTGGATGACCACATGAAAAAATGTGGCAGCCTTTCTCTCCCAGGAAAAGGTTACAAGCAGAAACAGAAGCAGGCAATCAGGACTCACGGTGAGTCACAGAGCATTTAACTTGTTTCTGCTTTTGATCTTTATGAACTCGGGGGAAAAGGGAGCTTTACTTTTTTCATCTGTTCCATTACAATAACTGCTCTGTTAACACACATTGAAAAGTTCCATTTTAAGTCTGGGACACTTCCTGGATGATGAGGATCCAGATACAATGTGCTTGCTTTTCTAAAATAAACCCAGAACAGGGTTAGTAATTCCACTAATCCTAAAGAGGTGATGTTTTGGGAAATAACATGGAGAGGGAAGCAGGTGTTACCACCACAGATAGTATCTTACACTTTGAATCTGACACCATTGTAAGGGGTGAAATGAAAATTAATTCAAGTCAATGTTCAGAATCAACCAATAAAGAGAACAGAAGCAACCTCAATAACCAGCAGTGCTGAGTTGGCAGGACTTGGGACTTTCTTGTTAGCTATAATTTCCCAAAACAGAGGTCCTAACTCAGTTGTCTATTTATAAGTGTTCTTTGAGGTGACATAGGCAAAAGGGTGAAAGAGAAAATGTTGGAGACACAAATGACTTTGAATTACTTACAGAGTTTCTCCTTCCCATAAGAAGGGGACAAGGATAAATAATGTTTTCTCTCCCAACTGTAGGTAAATTGGATCTCATTCCTTACAGGTAGCCCCAATCTAGAAGAACAATCCATGTACAATATGTCTGTCTTGTGGACTGATCTCACTAATCTGGTCATATACAACTTTATGTTCTTTATAGTGACTGCCAAAGAAATAAGGGATCAGTGAGGATTACCCTCTTGGAAGGAAAGTGAGTCTCAGACTAGAGTCTGTCACATATATGGATATTCATTATGTAAATGTTTATTAAAAATTAAGAAGAAATGGTGATAAAAAAAACACTCTGGAGGTCTTCTTATACCAAGACAAAAAAGGAGCTCTGACTCTTATATATAAAAGGTTCACCTGAGGTAGACACACCAAATGACTCAGAGTCATTATTAGGCAACCAGGAATCCTAATCTAGAGGCTACAGTCAGATTTATGGAAGGATAGACTTTGGATACCCTAGAGGGTTCTGTAGGCCTCCCTAGATTATTAGGCTTTTTCCAGGCCAGGCTTGGGAGGCTTCCTAAAATGTTTGAGCCAATCCACATAGCTTTCATCTCACCAGTGAGAAGCCCAGTCTAACAGTCATCATTTTATCAAAGAGATAATAGCTACTATGTTAAACAAATGTTGCAAGTAATAAAATACAAACATGCCAATAGGAAATCACCAAAACTTATAAAAAGGGGAAAATGTGTAGGGCATACCAAGAAGCTAGGAAGTATACAAAAAAAGTTTAACCTCATTCATACTCACAGACAAGCACATTAAAATAAGGTGCTATTTGATCTATTAAATTGGCAAATGACATTGTGTGTATTTTCGTATGAGAAACTGAACTAACTAATATACAGCAATTGTTATAAGTTTATCAATGTGCATCAAAGTATTGTACACATTTTTGACACAATAATTCCATTTCTAGGAATTTAGCCTCACAAAATACACAGCAAAACCTAGCTGATAGAATATTTGGTGCAGTTTTATTCATAATACTGAAACTAAAAATGAACTGAATTTCCAGTAAGAGGTGATGATGGTAGAGTTTTGGTGATGGTAGAGTTTTACATTTAATTACATTTAAATTAACTACAGACAACAAGAATCATTTAAAAGTCAGAAAGACCTTTTAAACTTGATACATAAGACAATATAAGAAAAAATTATGTAGTTGATTAACTACATAAAATTGAGCTCATAAAAATGTAAATGTAGTGTACATAAAATAATAAAATAAACACCATTTATTCAACAGATATGAGTATATATGGCCACACAAATGGCAATATTAATGATGATATAGATATAAAGCATAGCAAAGAAATGCAAAAAACATAATGAAGACATAATGTGTCTTCATGAAGGAACAGTCTCTGGACTTTCTTTAGCTTGCTTTTTTAACCTAAATACTGTTCTATAGGAAAAAAGGAATTTACAAAGTCATTGGAAAATAAATACATAAATAAAATTTTAAAAAATGTTCTCACCACAAAAAAGAAATGGTAATTATGTGACAGGATAGAATTGTTACCTATATAAATGTATCAAATTGACACACTGCACACTTTAAATTTACACAGTAGTGAATGTCAATTGTATCTCAATAAAGCTTAAAAAAAAATTTAAAAAGTCATCATTGGATATGCTGTCATAAACCCATAGGAAAAGTCAAAGGGTTTGTATCATCCAGGTTTCTGTATGCCATTCATTACATGACCCAAATGAGTGAGAAATACCCAACTCCCAATCACATTAGAGGTTTATTTTGCTGAATTCTTTATGGTAAAATGATCAATTAAATCTAATTAAAATCGGGATTTTTCTGAAAAGAACTTACCCTAGAGGCGGAATGGGAGAGTGAACCCATTTTTAATAAAATTGCAAAAACATGAAGATTAAAGCAAATTAAAATCTATTTAAAAAATTGATGGAGAAAGCCAATTTCATAGTCAGGAAATCAGGCTGAGTCTAGAGAGAGATTTGAGCTTTTAAACCTTTGCCCTGGTATTTACTAAATGTCTGACTATGAACAAGTTATTTAGCCTCTATGGTCTTAAGTTTGCTCATTTAGAGGCAAAGGTGTTAATTTTGTGTTAATTTAGTTAAGTGTTAATTTATCTTGACCTAGAGGCCTAGGTGTGTCCCTTCCTATCCATGGAGAGAAAAATGTAATTTCCTGGACCCAAGTGGACTTCCTCATGTTAACAATACAATCCTGCAAAGACCTCCAGTTCTCACATGTAAGAAGGGGTTGAACAACATATCATCTCTAAACTCTACTATTCTCCACCATTAATTTTGCTATTTTGGGCAAATTAATTTCTCCAAGCCTCAGTTCCTCAATTATAAAATGGGAGTAACAATTACTTATTGCATAGGGTTGTTATGAGTTTGTAAAATCTTTGGGAAAATGCTCAGGACAGAGTAAACAGTTAATAAAGATTGTTATGTATTACTATTAGCATTGTTATTTTTCTTGTTACTAAATACTTCATATTTTTGTTGAATTGAGCCTCACATTGTACTTTCAAGTATGGGCTTCAAAACCACTTTTTAAAACCTATTTATTATTATTTTTATTTTTTTTTTTAAATAAAATCCTTGCTCATTTAAGGAAAAGACCAAGATGGGCATGATATTGTTTAGAGTATTCAAGCACTGGAATCATGTCTCCAGTTTTGTATCTAAAGCCACGCTCTTAGCAAGTTTTTCCAAGAGAGAAGACAGAGAGCTGGGAAGAGAACTGGGCTCTATTTACATGATTACATGATACTAAAAAGGCTAGCTCACCAGTTTCATCAAACAACTGCTCCACTCAGAGAGAAACTATACATCCCACTCAGAGAGCTGGTTGTCCAGTCATAACTCATCTGAAGTTTATGAATGATTTTGATGTTGACTGTTTTATCTCATAATAAAACCGATTGAGATCTCACCCTCAGATTGGTGAAGACAGTCCAGATATAAAGGCCAAAAGGAAGGGCTGTTCCAATGATGCTTCACCCTGAGGCAATCTTTTATTTCCCATAGCCCACCCATTGTGATATTACTGATTTCTGTTTTCTTTAGATCCAGCCCTTTTTTGCAAAGAAGGCATGGGAACTTTCTCTACCACTATTTCAGGTTGTGGCTTTTGATTATTTGGAGAAAAGGAGAAAAGAAATGCAGAATGAATTGCACAGGGTTGGGAGAGTATGGCTCTGATGCAACTTCATGCGTTTCCTCTGAGGAGAGCTACCCTTTTTGCAATCCACGGATAACCAATCAAATTCTTTACAAAATGACTAAAGATGTGCATAGGTCATCATTAACATTTCAATGCATTCCCTATATTCTAGGGTTTCAGATAAAGGATTAATTATCAGTCCTATCATAATAAGAAGTCTTTTAAAACAAGTTTTTTAATGATTTCAACCATGCAGAAAATCATGGAGAATAGTATAATGATTATCCATATATCCACCACTTAGATTTAATATAATATTTCCCTCTGCTTCTATTTTTCAAATGTTGAAGTAGTTCGAACATACCAAGAAACACAGGGTTAATATTGACAAATAGCTTTGCAAATAAAATATGTAAAATATTTGGAACAAACCTTGGACTATAGAAAAACACCAAGTGCTATTCCCCACACCAACTTTAACATTTTTAACATTTTGCCATAACTGTCTCAGATTTTTTAAAGAAATCAAAATACCTAGACAATTGAGGCTGCCTGTTTATTTCTCTTTGATACCTTCCACTCTTCTCTCTCTCATTCCCTCTCATGACACTCCTTCATCTCCTTGCTTCCTCATTTCCTCACTCTCAACCTTTGCACAGAAAACCACTGCCCTGGTTTTTGTGAATTTTGTGTTGATTATTCCAATTTTTATACTTTTTCATCATATTGTCTGGATTATTATTATTCCCAAGCACTATTTTTTTTTAAAGATTTTTTATTTATTTGTCAGAGAGAGAGGAGAGTGAGCGAGCATAGGCAGACAGAATGGCAGACAGAGGCAGAGGGAGAAGCAGGCTCCCCGCCAAGCAAGGAGCCCGATGTGGGACTCGATCCCAGGACGCTGGGATCATGACCTGAGCCGAAGGCAGCTGCTTAACCAACTGAGCCACCCAGGCGTCCCCCCAAGCACTATTTAATGTAGTTTTATTATGTGTATATATTATATAATTTGCTTTTTCATTCAATATGTTTTTGAGATTTACTTGTATTGGCGTACAACTCTGGTTCATTTGTTTTAACTGCGGTATAGCGTTCACTACATAAGTATTTAATTACACATTTTTTGGTGGTCATTGAGATTGTTCCTAGGTTTTAATTATAAATAATTTGCAATAACTCCTTACATATATATGCAAGGTTTATTTAGGGCAATGGCTTAATACACACATGCACATACACAGAGTTACATGTGTGCTGAGAACAAAACTTTACAAAACAAGCTTCTATTGTTTTACTATTTTTATTATTTACGATTTATTGTATTTTATTCTATTCCAATCCATACTTGCCCATTCCTGTCCGATCTATCCTATTTTTTTTAAAAAGCAAATGTGGGCTTGATCTCAGACTTGCCTAACACAGGGACAGAAGAGTATGTTTGTTGCCATTGTTGTTTAACACAAGAACAGGGAATTATGTCGGATTTGGTTCTCCTACAAAATATCAAATATTCTCCATGGTAGCTGTGTCAATTTACACTCCTCCCACCATAGTTATATGAGAGCCCATCATTCTACATCCTCACCAAGATTTAGTATTATCTTATTTTTGCTTAATTTTGCCAACCTGATAAATATGAAATACCTCACTGTCATTTTATTTTAAATTTCCTTTATCATTAGCAAGATTTAACAACTTTCTACGTGACTAGTAGCCATCTGGATTTCTTCTTTGTGAACAGCCTATTCATATCCTTTGTCAATTTTTCTATTGTTTGTATAACTTTCTTATTGTGTTGTTCGTATATATATTCTGAATAATATTTTGATGAGCTTAATCAATATGCATTTCGAATATCTTCTCTAAGTCTATGCTTTGTAATTTATCCTAATATTTGATGTCTTTTTTTAAGCAGTTTTAAAATTAAATGTAGTAGGGCGCCTGGGTGGCTCAGTGGGTTAAGCCGCTGCCTTCGGCTCAGGTCATGATCTCAGGGTCCTGGGATCGAGTCCTGCATCGGGCTCTCTGCTCAGCAGGGAGCCTGCTTCCTCCTCTCTCTCTCTGCCTGCCTCTCTGTCTACTTGTGATCTCTGTCTGTCAAATAAATAAATAAAATCTTTAAAAAAAAATAAAATTAAATGTAGGAAAATAAATAATTTTTGTTTTGTGCCTTCTGGTTTATTCTTCAAAAATTCTTAAATATTTTATTTTTGCTCAGATAGTTAAAAATACTCATATCTTCATTTCATATTTGTATCTGTAAACTGTCTTGAATTAATTTTTCTGTGTTACAAGAGAATATTTTATTCAAATATCATCATAATGATACTTCTTTTAAAAAATCCCCAAATCAATGGAATGTAACAGAAAGCAATTATTTACATATCATGCATCTTAGAGTTGATTATAGTTTGGCTAATCTCAGCTGGGTTTAGCTGGGTTTGGTTCCAGACTATGAATTCAGGTCAAGTTTTCTTCACACACATGTTACATAATAATGGAACCAGTAGGCTATCCAGGGCAATGGCAAAAGTGAAAGGGATCAAGTCCAACCTTGCAAGAACACTTCAAGTCCCTAATCATGTGGCATCTATTACTATTCTACGAGTCATCACAGCAAGGCACATGCCAAGCTTAAAATCCATGAGATGGGGAAATGTACTCTGCCTCTAGTTGGAGTAACTGCAAAGTCTCATGACAGTGGGTGTGGATGCGTGGAGGGGGATGCGTGGAGGGGTCAAACATTAGGAACAATAATGAAATCTACCAAAGGCCACCCTCTTGGTTATAATTATTACATTTCTACCACACACAAAATTCTCCCAACCCTTTTTTATCACACCCTGAAGACTCATCCAATTTAAAGGCACTGAGCCATAAATCCAGGACCTTATTATCTGTGTCACATGTGTATGCAACCAGATAACTGCACAAAACTCTCCCATTCAAAAGAAGAAACAAGAAGAGACACACAGCAGCCAATAGCCCATAGCAAGTTTGAATCCCATTGAGCAAATGTTGCCAGGTTCCTTTTCCCTTGTGGCTAGGACATATATCTTGATCAATATAACCAGTTTCAAATCCTAAGGATGCCTCCCTAGTCCATTTTTCACTATGGTGACTGGTTCAGCCCTCTCCTGTGTCCTTTTTCCACTATCTTCCTCAGTCGCTTCTGCAGAAGACACTGGAGAATATTTCTTCCTTGGCCACGAACCAGATTTATCAGCCTGCTTCCTGCTGTAGAAAATTGCAACCATGTTCTTCTTCTTCTTCTTCTTCTTTTTTAAATCTCAATTAATCTCAGCCTCTCTCTTTTTTTTAGAGAGAGAGCTCACATATAGGGGTAACAGTTCCAGAGGAAAGAGAAGAGAGAGAATCCCAAGCAGGTTCCATGCACTGAGCACGGAGCCTCACACAGGCCTCAGTCTCACGACGCTGAGATCATGACCTGAACCAAAATCAAGAGTTGGATAATTAACCAACTGAGCCATCAAGGTGCCCCAATCTCAGTTTCTTTTATTCCAGGCTTACATTTTTGCCAAAGCAACTCTCTCATAAAATTTTGTGGTTTTCTATGTGCTTTCTTTAAGTTCATGTGCTAAAAGTTATACCCACAATTCTTTTTGAGACTTTCTCTATTTTCTTTAGACTTAAAATTACAGAGAGTTTGGGCATATCAGTCTTCTTTGGGACTGTATACTTCATCTTTCTGGAAAGACTTTTGTCTGGTAGAGAACAACTTTTATCAGAAGTCTTAACAAAAAATCTAACAGCCAAAATTTTAATATGGCCTTTACCCTGAGACTATGTCTTTCACTTTTTTAAAAAATGTAGTCTATTGTTAATTAAAATTACTCATATATTTTATCAGTTTTTGCCCTATTTTTGTATCACGTGATTTCGCTGGTTTCACTTCTTACCTATATTTATTCTTTAATGTACTTTTAGTGAGGGCTAAGGGTAAAACTCTTGGCTTTGTACAAATGAAAATGGTTTTGGTTTGATGTTATTATTTTGCCTTTGCTCTTAAATGACAGTTCATTTGGATATACAATTATAGATTCCCAGTTTTTTTCCTTCCATTTTTGAAGCTATCATCTTATTGTATTTTAGCCTCTATTGTTGCCAATAAGAAGTCTGTTTAAGTGTGAAGGCAATTTTCCTTTGTAAGTGATCTGCCTTTTCCTCTCTGGTAACTTTTAAGGGTTTCTCTATACCCTTCATATTCTGTAGTTTCACAAGAAGGTACTTTGATGTGGATTAATTTTTATCCATCTTGGTACTAAGAATGTATTTTTGATCTAAAGATTCATATTTCTTTTTAATTCTGGAAAAATACAGCTATTGCCTCTTCAGGCATCACTTCCCATCTTCCATTTATTTTATTATTCTCTTTTGAAAGGTCTACTAGATGTATGCTGGAGGCTCTTCATCTATCCTCCTCAGTTCTTTACATTTTCATCTTGTTCTTTCCTCATCTTCAGGCTAAATGATGTCCTCAGCACTAGCTTATTCTATGTATATTGTTTGCAGTTTAACCACTTTACTGAGTGTTTGAAAATCAATGACTATACTTTTTCATCCCAAGATTTCTAATGAGCTCTTCCCATATTAATTTCTTCTTATTTAATTTCTCTTTTTGAATCATAAACTTTTGCTGATTTTAAGAGGGACTACTTCTTTTACTTACTACCCAGTGTATGCTATATAAGTACCTTAAAGTCATTGTCAAACTGTTAACATAAAATTAATTTTGACCAAAATGAATTAACGTTCTGATGGTAATTTTTTTGTTATTTTTCTTAACTTTGGATTTCTTAATATGTTTAAGAATTTTGCTCTTAGTGTAATTTTATTTTTTAATTAAGTTCAATTAACCAACATATAGTACACCATAGTTTTTGATGTAGTGATCAGCGATTCATTCATTAGTTGCATATAATACCCAGTGCTCATCAGATCACATGCTGTCCTTAATGCCCATCACCCAATTACCACATCCCGCCATCCCCCTTCCTTCTGCAACCCTCAATTTGTTTCCCAGAGTCCAAAGTCACTCATGGGTTGTCTCCCTCTCTGAATTCTTCCCATTCAGATTTCCCTTCCTTCTCCGATGGTCTTCTGCCCTATTCCTTATATTCTACATATTAGTGAAACCGTATGATAATTGTCTTTTTCTGCTTTACTTACTTAGCATAATACCCCCAGTTCCATCCGTGTCGATGCAAGTGGTAGGTATTCATCCTTTCTGATGGCTGAGTAATATTTCATTTTATATAAGAACCATTCATCTTCCATTCTTCTGTTGAAGGACATCTCAGCTCCTTCCACAGTTTTGCTATTATGGACACTGCTGCTATGAACACTGGGGTGCATGTGCCTCTTCTTTTCACTACATCTGTATCTTTGGGGCAAAGACCCAGTAGTGCAATTGCTGGGTTGTAGGATAGCTCTATTTTTAACTTTTTGAGGAAACTCCATACTGTTTTTCAGAGTGGCTGTACCAGCTTTTATTCCCACCAACAGTATAAGAGGGTTCCCCTTTCTCCATATCCTCACCAACACTTGTTGTTCCCTGTCCTGTTAATATTGGCCATTCTAACTGGTGTAAGGTGGTATCTCATTGTGGTTTTGATTGGTACTTCCCTGATGGCAAGCGATGTGGAGCATTTTTTCATGTGTCTGTTGGCCATCTGTATGTCTTCTTTGAAAAATTGTTCATGTCTTCTGCCCATTTCTTGACTGGATTCTTTGTTTTTTGGGTGTTGAGTTTGAGAAGCTCTTTGTACATCTTGGATATTAGCCCTTTATCTGTTATGTCATTTGCATATATCTTCTCCCTTTCTGCAGGTTGCCTTTTAGTTTTGTTGACTGTTTCCTTTGCCATCCAGAAGTTTTTTATCTTGATGAAGTCCCAAAAGTTCATTTTTGCTTTTGTTTCCCTTACCTTCAGAGATGTGTCTTGGAATAAGTTGCTGTGGCCAATGTCAAAGAGGTAACTGTCTGTGTTCTCCTCTAGGATTTTGAGGGAGTTCTGTTTCAAATTGAGGTCTTTCATCCCTTTTGAGTTTATCTTGGTGTATGGTTTAAGAGAATGGTCCGGTTTCATTCTTCTGCATGTGGCTGTCCAATTTTCCCAGCACCATTTATTGAAGAAACCATCTCTTTTTCCATTGGGTATTCTTTCCTGCTTTGTTGAAGATTAGTTGACCAGAGAATTGAGGGTCCATTTCTGGGCTTTCTGTTCTGTTCCAGTGAGCTATCTGTTTTTGTGCTAGTACCATGCTGTCTTAATGATCACAGCTTTGTAATATAGCTTTAAGCAAGGTATTGTAATACCCCCAGCTTTGGTTTTCTTTTTCAACATTCTCCTGACAATTTGGGGTCTTTTCTAGTTCCATACAAATTTTAGGATTGTTTGTTTCAGCTCTGTGAAAAATGTCGATGATAATTTAATAGGGATTGCACTGAAAGCATATATTGCTTTGGGTAACACAGACATTTTAACAACATTTATTCTTCCAATCCATGAGCATGGAATGTTTTTCCATCCCTCTGTGTGTCTTCATCAATTTCTTTCATAAGTGTTCCACAGTTTCTAGAGTACAGATCCTTTACCTCTTTGGTTAGGCTTATTCCTAGGTATCTTATGGTTTTTGGTGCAATTGTAAATGGGATTGATTCCTTAATTTCTCTTTCTTCAGACATGTGTATAGAAATGCAATTGATTTCTGTTCATTGATTTTGTATCCTGCCATGTTGCTGAATTGCTACATGAGTTCTAGCAATCTTGGGGTGGAGTCTTTTGGGTTTTCCATGTTAAGTATCATGTCATCTTCTAGAGAGAGAGAGTCTGAATTCTTCTTTGCCAATCTGAGTGCCTTTTATTTCTTTTTGTTGTCTGATTGCTGAAGCTAGGATTTCTAGTCCTAATTGTTAAGTGTCATTTTAAACAGAAATTTTTGTATTACGTCTTTTTACTTTCTATCTTCTGGTTAAACTCCAGAGTGAATACAGAGAATAAGCTATTACTGAGGATATCACTACCCCTCTTTAGAAATTTTGCAACTGCCCCCACTTATCCCTGGGGCTTGCCATAATGGCATTTGGTGCCATTGTGAGGGAATCTCAATTACACGGAAAGTAAGGATGTCTCACGTCCAGGGACTAAGCACACTAAGCAGTGGCACCTGCTTCAGTGTGTGTACTGTTAGACTCTGTCCATATCTTCCACCAATGATGGATTATATCCTGCTAACAGCTACAGATCGAAGTTAGTCAAATATTTTTTCTGTCCTCTTTTATGAGTACAGGGTGGTTTTAAGCAGCATATAGCTCAATGCTCCCCTGTCCTGCATGACAATTTTAGTGCTCTGTAGCTGCAGGAGATTAATTCCTACTATCATTGTTTGCTTCCAGACTCAGAGCCTAGCATATCTGTGGCTTTAGCCTTACTCACATCTTTATGTAACAGCTCTCTTCCTGGTCCATAGAGATGACTTTAGTGTTTCTAAGGCCACCTGTATTATTTTGGTTTGCTACTTTACACACCACTGCTGTGTGTTTGGACTGGAGGGTTTTGTTTCAAATCCACTGAAGAAATTTGGCCAGAGGTTCATAACATTTGGTTTTCATAGAAAAATTCACCATTTTTTTTTTTTAAAAATTCAAATGCCTTCCTTAGTGGCTACAAACTACCGAACTTGTCTGAATATTGTTTGGGGGAAATTTCTTAAAAGGAAAAAGGGAAACAAAAACACATAGAAAATAGGTAGAGCAGTAAGTTCATAGTTGTCAGTGCAAGTGATCTCGTCACTTGTGTATTTAATATTTTTCTCAAGGACACTGAGTTCTATTCACAGGTGTATTCCAGGAGGCCCTATTATCTCTGGAGCCTGCCAACTGGAGCATTAGCATGATAAATATGACAATATAATATATACTGCTCTTTCTTAATTGTGTATTTTTAAAGGAACTGGAACACTACATGGGAAGATCACAGTTTACTCCTCAAGCATACAGGTAGAGTGGCTTAACTTGGTTCCATGTCCTTTCAAAGAATTCTTTAATGAGGTTGCACACCCTCCAGCTCTGTTTCCAATGTTCTATTCTCATTAGCAAGGAAACTCTGTATGTCAGGGGCTGAGTCTGGGCTAGGCGAGAATTCTCTCTGAACATCTTTTTGTTCCCTGGGCTAATTCTTCAGCCCTGAAATGAACTAGATATCTTTTCCTCAAATTATTATTAGACACAGGTTAAAAAAAAAAAACAGAAACACAACACTGTAGAGAAGTAGGCCAATCACCTGAATTTAATGTATGCATCAACTTTTGTCTACATCAAGGATCTCCACCACATAAATGTTCTGTTCTAATTCTTTCTTCCCTTTCCACTTTTGTCCTCCCACCTTCTTTTTTCAGACTTGGATCACTTGACTGTCTACTGATTGCAGAGAAAAACCATTATCTCTCCCCTGAACTATTGCAAAATCCCTATAAGTAGTCGGTCTACTTAAATTCTTAATTTGTTTCCTCAAAATACACTAAAATGATATTCTTAAAAACGGTTTTAAAAGCAAAGTGATAGGGAAAAAAAAAGACAAAAAAAACAAAAGCCAGAAATTTTGAGTCATCTATGAAGTCACATGTTCCACCCCCAGCAGCCAGTGTTTTAGCAAGCCATTTGTTTTATCACTTTAAGTTCTCCTGAATTAGCTATTTTCCTAGTGCAGGTCCTCGTCAACTTTTAGTTTTATCCACCTGGAGTAGGTTTCTGTTGATCTCACTGCTCTCCAAACCATCCCACAGTATTGTAGTCACTAAAATACTTCTAACATCCAACTATTATAACATCACTTCCCTGCTTAGAATCCTTCACAGATTCTCAGTTGCCAAAAGGTAGAGTCTCCTTCCAATGGTTTGACTACCTTCATGTCCCATTATTTCCCCAAGTTCCCAACATGGATTTTAGTCACAATGAACAACCTGCCATTCTCTAACTATATGCCATACTTTCTAACGTTTCCGTGTTTTTTTTCCATTTTGTTCTTTAAAAATACCCTTCCATGAGAGACTCTTAACTATAGGAAACAAACTTAGGGTTGCTGGAAGGGAGGTGGGTGGGGCACGGGATAACTGAATGATGGGTATTCAAGAGGGCATGTGATATGATAAACATTGGGTGTTATATATAAGTTGATGAATTATTGAACTCTACTTCTGAAACGAATGGTGTACTATATGTTGGCTAATTGAATTTAAATAAAAAAATATAATACCCTTCCTCTTTACCACATTTGTCTGGTTCACTAGGAAACTCTTGATACCTCGCACAAGACTTCTGAGTTTCCAATCTGTTTTAAATGCCCCTCTGCTGGGTCAGGATAGCTCCCTCCAGAAGCACTTACATCACTTACTGTTGAGAGAGTTTTCACTGAGAAGTCTCACTCAACAATAAAGTCCATAAGACAGGGACAGTGCTCAATTTATAGCCAACAACTATTTTAGAAATCATGAGAAATAAAGTCTATACATTAAAATACTTAAGAGATATACAGTATGTGTTTCTGCATCAATGGATTTTTTTTAAACGTAACAATTTTAAAGGAAGAAGTTAACATCAAAGTTGTGTGACTGGGATGAAAACTGAGAAGAGATAAGACCTGAAGAAGGTCTTAAAGAAACAGTGGAACTTACATGATTAGCCTATGGTATTCCAGACAAAAGAGAAAAAAAGCAAGAACAGATTTGGCATAAGGATTCAATAAACTGATGGGTTTAACAACAATTTGGGAGATAGTTTTGTTACCTTGACACCAGTGATGTTGACTGGCTCAACCAAAGCGCCAGGCTGGTATGGCCTAATGCAGCTGCTGAGTCCATGAATGGAGGTGTTGTCCCTGGAGTACTTTTGGTTACAGAAGAAGTCTAAAAAAATAAAGAAAAGGAAACCATCTTTCCTAATATCCTGGACAATGTTCAGATGAGTCAGGATCCTAAGTCATGATTTCAAATGAAACAGGGAGATGTATGGGACATTCAAGCTATTCCTTAGCATGTTAAACTGCTTCATCCGTGAACCATGGTAAATCATAGCAAATTAGTATCAGCTGAGAAAGGGACTTGGGCATTTTCTCTGGTGGTTTAACTTGGGTTCCCAAATAGCAGTACTGCAGGTTTGTGCACCCAATTCCATACTTTACTTCCTACAATATGCCCCAAATAGAGCAAAATTTCAATTTCTTTGCATAAAACTGACCAAAACATCCAGTTGTTGCTGTTGCTTATCTTGTGGAAAAAAACAAAAACAAAAACAAAAACAAAAAAAAAGCTGTACTTGGAAGCAAACTTGTCAAAAGGATTCTGTTAGATGGCCTTTTGGATGCCATTTAAAGATGGGTATTGTTAAAAGTATGATATTGTCTTAGACTCCTCTCAAGGAACCATATGATTAAATTATACTTATTTGTACCTTAAGTTTGAGTAAAATTATAGTGAAATTCTGATGATTTAAGATATGAACAAGGTAATAATCACACAACTTGCATTTTATGTAAGACAGACTCAAATGAATACATGTTAAATTACTGAGAGAATATGTTGAAAAAATAAAAAAAATTAAAAAAAATTACTGAGAGAAGTTGGTAAGGTTGAAATAGGCTAAGTCCCCAATAAATACACTTTGAAAGGCTTTCTATGAATGGGCCAAGCGATATTAGATGGGCATAACTTTCAACAGGGAGAACACAGGCCAAAGAATGAAGCAAAAGGAATTTTGTCGCTTTTTCCTTTTAATTTTTTTCTGCCTGAAAACAGCTGGGTCTTCTATTTTTTAAAGACCACATGCTTATCTCATATATATATATATATACATATATATATATATATATATGTATATATATATATATACACACACACATACACACACACACACATACATACACATATGGATTAAACCAATAGTTCTCATTCTTACTGTAAATATTAGGACCTTTAAGAATTTAGACTGGTCAGTTAACCAACTTAGTAAGTTATTTTCATCCTTGATTTTCTAATAAGTACCAGCTACAATTCAATCCAGTTGGTCTCAAAGGAAACAACCAACTGACTTTGGTTCAATAGAATTCTGGAGGGAAATATCTGATACGTTCCAAGGGAACGAGGAGGAAGATAGTTATTTTCAGCTACACAGATATGATGTGTTTCTAGCCAACAATTCTGCCCCTGGTGAAAAACTCTTCTGTAACTTAAGTTCAATACTTCTACTTTTATGGGTAATTATTATGTATGGTTGGGGGATATTTGTCCCTAAGCTGTTAGTATAACATCTTAGCACTTCTCATGGACACTCAGGTATCACTTCCCTTGAAGCTTTTCATCTAATATCATGTCAGTTCTCTTCCCATCCTTCCATCCATCCTCCCTACCACTTACTTGTACCACACTTCCTAGTGGAATCTAGGATGCAAAGTTCTCTAATCACCTCTGTAGTTCCACTTCATCTATCATTCCCGTTCTACAAAAAAAGAAACTGATCTTAAACATCTCTCTACATTAAGGCAAAAAAGGCTGACGAAACACTAGACTTCCAGTGGTTACACTGTTAAATCATGAGAAGGAGATTTTTGACATCTTTCCTTAGTTTTATTAGGGAAACTATTTATAATTGTTTAAATCCTCACAATGTCAGAAAAACCAAAGCGGAACTCATATCAGATTGCCATTTTTACTGTACTTGAGTCTTTTGTTCTCATGCTTTTTCCACTGGATCATGTGGGGAGAAAAGGTCACTGGCTAGCAAAACCCAGATTGTTGCCAATACCTTGAGTTCCAATTACTTTTAACCACTGGGAGTGGGTGGGGGCAACTCAGTGTAGGCATCAATTATGACTGATAAGACTACAAATACTTGGCTGTTGTTATTGTTTTCATCAAAAGAAAGTCTGAACACACAGCATGGTGCACAGAAACAGATTTAGACTTCTGGGAGGATGGAGCATAGAAAGTTAGCTCTACAAATAATAACACCATCAACATATAAAGCTTTCGTTTCTGTTTATTTTTCTTCTCTGAAAACTTATGGGAAATTTAATAAATGTTTTCTAACATTCAGATAAGCAATTACCCTGAGATTAATAAGTTTCTTCTATAATGCCCATCCCTTGTTGTTTTTTTAACATCGTAAGAGGATGTGTATCCATTCTACAACTACATTTTGGATACCCATTGTTTTTAAACCTTTTGTAGGCATTTATATAAAGACTCTGCCCAAATGATAGTGGAAGATATGAAGGAGAGCCCCAAACACAAAGGAACACATAAAGTTTCTATAAATTTGTAAGCTCAGAGAGGAATTTTTTTTTTAAATGTAGTTTATTTTGGATACTTTTGGAAGTGGGAAACAAGAAAGTTTGAGAAAGAAAAACCAGAGGAAGACTTGAAAATTGGGAGTTGATTTTATATATCATCTTATGTAGATGAAAAACATTTTTGCTGGTTGAAGTTAACTTAAGTGTTACTTGATTTATTCATTGATGCCCTCTGAAGGCACAGAATATGATTTGAGAAATTTATTTCTGTGGAGAATTCTGACCCACTCACAATGAAAGATTCCAGTTGAGGACAATTTTATGTTCTGCCAGGAAATTAAACAAAATATGTGGGACACAGGATGAGTCAAGATGGAAGGATAAACTTCAGTTTCTTTTCCTTGCAAATATTGAAGTGCTGTTCTGTTGGGAGTTTATTTTCCTCTCTTCTTGAGTCGTAATACCAAGCTTTGAGTAAGGTTAAGAAACAATAATCTAATTGATACAAACCTTTTTACCCCCGATCTCCTGTAATTCACTTTCCTATGACAATAATCAAAGATATACAATCCCAACAGGAGTTAAAGAGATAAGGGATAGGCTTAGGGAGCTGAAATGAAGACTTTGGAAAGAAAGGTGCTCTAGAGATAAACACTTTGGTCCCCTTGCTTCACTACTGTCCATGACAACTATGTTTCCGCAGTTGTAAGATGTTTCCTATTTGCGAACACTCTGAATACTCTATTGTGAAACCTGGAATTGTTTTTTATTTCTATCAAATATGGGGGGGAGCTTATCCATTTGACATTTTCTAAAAGGAAAGACTCCTTTTATGCAATTCAGCTAAGGACTCTGGTGTGTCAGGGAGTGGAGACATGCATAAGATGAGGAAACTCTACAAGAAAGATCCTAGGGAAGGACCCAAGAATTGAACAGAGATGCTGGGAGGTGGTTAAGATGACCCAGCCCCTTTCAGTTCCTAAGGGAATGTGAAGAATCTAGCAACCAGATCTAGAAAAAAAAAAAAAAAAAAAGGCAGAATAAAGAAAAATCCATGGCCTTTCTAACCACTTTGATCCTAGATCCTGAGAAGTTAGCTAGTGCTCATTTCCCCCATTTTATAAGTGAAAAGGCATGAATACTTCAATGGCTTTGGTTTCCCAACATTTCTTCTTTCTGAAGAAGGAGCCAAGCCTGCCAGGAAGTTATTGAGTTGGTCCAATGACCTATTAGACTACAGTCTTTTTTTAGAGCCCTTTAAAAGGTGACAGAGAATTCAAGGTTACCAAAAGCACAGATTATAAGTGGCACACATGGAATCACTCTCCTGACCTCATGAATAGCAGAGTCTATAAAGTGAGCATGCCAACAGGCCAAACCCCAGGTGTAAACTGATTTCCCAAGAGCACTGTGGAGCAACTTGGGGAGTTTCATCTGTATGTGGAGTCTCAAAAACCAGAACTCCAAATCTGTCTAGGTTCTTGAGAGACCTTAGAGGTACACACACTGCAAAATGTAACTTCCTGTCTCTACAGGAAAGAAACTCTTTTAACGGGGCTAATAAAAAGGAGCTCCTAACGAGGCCTCTCAGACATCAAATAGGCAGAGTGAAAACACACGTTGATGAGGTAAGTGTAAGGGGATCAGAAACATCCCCCCACCACCAAAAGAGTTTCCTTTCAAAGCCATGTGGGCTGAAAAGTTAAGGATGCATCATACTTTGCCAAAGCCAAGATATCTGGAGCAAGACTTTGAAGATGTTAAAGGATTAATGAGTGCCTAATTAGGAACTGGCTGAAGTTACCCAATCTTTGTGTCATCTTCTACTGTCTCCCAGCCAGTCTGTAGAGGTTTGACCCCATCTACCACCACACCCCGTTTTCTTCAGTAAGCTTCAGTTTTAAAAAGAACTGTT
The DNA here is from genome assembly GCF_902655055.1 of Lutra lutra. NCBI lineage: Eukaryota > Metazoa > Chordata > Mammalia > Carnivora > Mustelidae > Lutra > Lutra lutra. Next base: position 58,836,409 of record NC_062284.1, read on the forward strand.
ATAAAACACCTCTCTAACAAGAACGTTATTAGGAACAAATTTTTAAATCTTAAAATTTATGGAGTCACACAACCCTTTTAATTGTGCCTGTATAGTGCCCATAATCTGCCCATAATAGTCTGTACATATGTACACATTCAGAAGTTATGACTCTAAGTTAGGAGTTATGGGCTTAACATAATTGAAGAATATTTCATCTCAGTATTAGGAAGAGTGTCTATGAAAGAGAGCTGTGTTTAGGGAAATGAAGGCAAGTTGTTTCAGAAGCTGGTGAGTGTTCCAGTCCCAGAACTGAGGCTGAGAAATGCTTGAAAGAGATAACAGAGGCTGTATGAGATGGTATTAACTGACATGACATTCAAACACACACTGGCACTTATATTTGATAACCTCTGCTGTTCCTTCCAATGCTAAGATTCTATCATAAATAAATGAGGGTACAACAGAATACTTTTAATGGTTATAGCAAGGATTTCACTCCTCAGGAAGGCATTTTTCAAAGAAATACAAATGGCCCATCGAGATATGGGAAGATCCTTGACATCATCAGTCATCAGAGAAATATAAATGACAACCACATAAGATACCCCTTCACAATGACAAGGGTAACTATAATAAAAAAGACAGATAATGACACGTTTGCGATGTTGTGAAGAAATCACAACTCTCATATACTTTTGGTAGAAATTTAAAACAGTGCAGTTGCTCTGGAAAACAGTCCAGCAATTCTTCAAAAGCTTAAATGTAAATTATCATATGACCTAGCAATTCCACTCCGAAGAATGCAGCCAAGAGAAACGAAAACAAATGTCCACATAAAAACTTGCATGCAAATGCTCACAGTAGCATTATTCTTAATATCCAAAAAAGGGTAAACAACCTAAATGTCTATCAATTGATGAACGGATAAACAAAATGTGGTATTATCCATACAGTGGCATATTATTTAAGGGTAAAAAAGAATGAAGTACTGAAACCTGTGTGGAGAAACCTTGAAGACGTCCCACTAGCAAAAGCAGTAGTCACAAACTGCACCACATTTTGTGTGAAAGCTCTATTGCGTGATTCCATTTTGATGAAATGTCAAATAGGCAAATTCATAAGAACAGAAAGTAGACTGATGGTTGCCAGGGGTTATAGGGGTTCAAGAGACATGGAGACTGATGGCTAGTGGGTATGGGATTTCTCCCTGGGGTGATGAAAATGTTCTAAGTTGATTGTGGTAATGGTTTCACAACTCTATGAACATACTAAAAAACACTAAATTGTAAATGCATGAATTATATGGCATGTAACTCTTAGCTCTTTAAAGCTGTTATGTATTTTTTTAAAAAAGTATCTTTGGAAAACCTAGCAGCACAAGAGTTTAACAGACCCATTGGGGCAGGATTCTGATCAGACTGATGATGAGCCCAAGCTTATAGCATCTGCTGGCTTCAAGCCCTGTTGGGAAACTGAATGTCAGAAGAAAGGGGGCAGTGAGATGTGCCTCTGCTGCTTGGCATTCGCCACTCATACCAATCACACTGAAAACAGGAAACTCTCCCCTTAGCAGCTAGCCCATTCCAGGCTGTCCCTCCCTGTCCCACTCTCAGCCTACAGTTGTGTAGTCTGCCACTTAAAGCAGGCTGATGAGGGTGGAACCCATCCAAGAGAACACCCAAAAGCTTGCCTAGACATAGTATTAGCTCAGAAACCGCGCTTTTACCTCAGTGGCTTAAGAATTTTGATTCATTGGGTAACAGTTTATCTTTGATGATATACAAATGCATGACTCAGTTTTGTGGCTTTTAGCACTTCAATGCTGGGAATCCACTGAAGCCCCTTTTACTTATTCCAGAGACAGCCCTGGACTTCTGCCCAAACTTCTTCCTTCCTCCTGGCTCCCATAATAGGGAATTTCTTGTACATTGGCCTCTCAGGAGAGATGCTGAGATGCTGTCATTTCATTGGTATAGCTCTAGTTTTGTGAGGGTTTTTCAGTCTTTTGAATCTTCTATTAAATTACAAATATCAATGATCAGATAATAGTTTTATCTGGGATTTTTAAGAATGGAAAATAGGTTTAAAAACATAATCCAATTACCCCTCAAACTGACCTCGCTAAGATCAGAGTGAAGTCACTGGATTTTTCTAGTAGGGATGCCCCAAGTAGTTGACAAGAGACCTTGTAAGGATCTGGTCTTCAGGGCTATAGCTAGAGCCACATGCAATCTGAATGTTCTTTTGTCCACCAGCCCATAGGCACAAATAATTCACAGTAACAATGTGACTCAAAAGCCGCAGGTTGTTGCTTTCACTCACATAATTCTAAGAACTTGGCCCCTTGAAAAGTCCTGCAAGGTATTTCTGGCCTTCTCCAAAGAAGCCTCACGAATGTGTTCAAGCAGGCCCTACACATGCTGCTGTTTCCACTGGGCCTCTGCTCATGCTCTCCTGACTACCGGGACAACTGCTGCATCCACTGAGCTCTCACTCTGTCCACCAGCAGCATACCTGCCAAAGAATACTGGCTAGCTTTGGGGGCTGTTTCCTACTGTTCAAAGCACCAACAGAGCCCAGTACCCCCCTTTGGCCCTCACGATGGCCCATATGGAAGTGTTTTCCCCATTTCCAGGACTATAAGAGATACCAGAATATATCTCTCTCAGTGTTCTCTCTCATTGAACTCCCAAGTATCTGTGCACAGACCTTCATGTAGATACTTCAGTCAAAATGAACCAAAACCCAATTCAGATCCAACACTTCCAAGTCATAGTCAGATATCCCTACAAAGCTCTCTATATTTTTCAGGCTAAGTCAAAGTCAACTTTTCTTATTTAAACTTATATAACAGGGCACCTGGGTGGCATAGTCAGTTGGGTGTCCAAATCTTTTTGGCTTGGGTCATGATCTCAGGGTCATGAGTTCGAATCCTGTGTCATGAAATTGAGCCCCTCATAGGGCTCCTCACTCAGCACAACTCTGCTTGGGATTCTCTCTCTCCCCTCTCCCTTTGGCCCTCCCCTTGCTACTTGCCCTCTCTCAAATAAATAAATCATAAAAAAATAAACTCATCTAAAATTTCATTGCTGACAATCAAATCCATGGAGACTTGAATACAAAAAGCCTCATTTTCAATTTATTGGTTTAAAAGGAAAAACTATTACCAAGTTAGCATTTTCTCTCTTTCACCTAAGAAAAAGATAGTTAGGCAGGCAAGCTTTCAGAATAATTATTGGAGAAAGGTTAAGAGTAAAGAAGAGTCACTACCAATAAAATATAGCAGCCTTTGTTCATGGTATATAAATTAGATTTTCCAGGTTTCTATCAACCACATGTTTACAAACCAAAAGTACAGATCTCGTCCTTTAAATTGAGTTGACTTCTGCTAATCATAGTTGCAAAGAAATGCTCAAATTCTATTGTACCTTAGCTTCTTACCCTTCTAAAATCATGATCCTTCTTAGATTTGGGACTTGAAATAGAAAAAAGTTCTCTATTTAAATTTAACAAATTTAACAAATAAGACTTTGATAATCCTTTATTAATTAGGCTGTCATTGTAGATTTCTGTACAACAAGACTTTATAGGAGCTGCCACTTTTATCTCTACTTATGTAACAGGATATTAAAATGGGACTCCTGGTTTTTCAGCTTTTTAAATGATGCAAAGACCAAGAATGATAAAAGAAGTGCTGGACACCCCCCCCCTTTTCCCATGTTCTAGAGTCAGGTGCTACACCAACTATGGAGAACAAGCTGAGAGATCATAAAAGCAATTCTACTAATATCAGCCCATCACCCACCTCTTAGCTACAAGGGAGAGGTCGAAGAGGTCAGTAGGGGAGAATGCCATGGAAAGGTTTATGGAATGCTGTGATATCCATCCCTCCTATGGGGATGGGAAGGAAAGTCCTTTCTCTTATTTCAGATTGCTGAAGGGAAGCTTAAAGAGAATCATGTGTAGAACCTGACATATATGATTGGGAGTTTGAGGACATAGGAACTGTATCCAACCTTAAGTTGGGAATTTCTAAATAGAAGAGGTTGGGGCTGTGCCTACCCTTGCAGAAAGTAGGCGAAGTGGCTGCCATGAGAACAGCCTGCCCTTTTAGTTCGATATTCTCCATGTGCCAGATGTGGATTCTGAGAAGAAGAGCAAAATGGGGTCATATATTGAAAGAGAGAACAAGTTTGCCCAGATGGTGAAGTGACTGACCCCAACAGAGGAGGGAATGATCAGGAACCAGGAATAGAGAGCAGACTATAAATAACCAGATTTCTTTAGTCATGGGAATTGTGACTAGAGAGTCCCAGTGATGAGGTGGGTTTTTAATAAAATCCACAAACACATCAATGAGAGAAACAGCCTTAGACATATGCCTAAACAGGAGTTACCAGAAATTCCAAGGAACCTGTTCAAGCTCTCATCTGGATTGGGGAGAACAAGTTGAGAGGCTAACTGAAATAAGCAATAATGAGAAATATCAATAGTCATCATTATTCAGGTAACACAGTAGTTACTGTGTTCAGAAACTTTACATCTATTAATCCATAAAACTGCTTTCTACTTGTTCTCTAGTAATGTTCAATAAACCAGTTCACTTACTTCCTATCATTTCTCTATCTAACAAGTACACATTAAATACCCATAATGTACCATGTTAATGCCGAAAATGTAGTGGTGAACAAAACAGATATTTTAATGAAAGGGATAACATACAAGTAGACAAATAAGATAAGAACAAATTGTGATAAGTGTTATAAGGCAATTAACCTGGTGCTGCAATGAAGTAATTAAAGAAGGTCAATTCAGGCCACTGTCTAATAACTTGTGAATATCAGTGTGCCGTGTGACTTCAGTTGCCTCATCGAGTTAGCCACAGAGTTCCATCACAGGAAGGGAGCCATCAATCACAGAGTCTGGGCCCAAAGATTCTCTCATCACATCTGTTAACATACCTGAAAGTCTACCTCCCACCCTAACATTGGCCAACCACAGTAGGGAGGACTGTTCTTTAATGTTGTTTCCATTCTTTTTTTTTTTTTAAGATTTTATTTATTTATTTGACAGATAGAGATCAGAGGTAGGCAGAGAGGCAGGCAGAGAGAGAGAGAGAGAGGGGAGGAAGCAGGCTCCCTGCCGCGCAGAGAGCCCGATGCGGGGCTCGATCCCAGGACCCTGGGATCATGACCTGAGCCGAAGGCAGAGGCCTTAACCCACTGAGCCACCCAGGCGCCCCTATATTATATGCATTTTAAAAATTATATAATGACATATATATAATATATTATATAAATATATTATATAATTTTAATAAGACCTAGTAGCAAGAGAAGGAATTATACCACACTAGACACATACATAGATTGTGTAACATCTTAGTTTCAGATATGTAAAATGCCAGGAGGGAGATGAGCACCCAAGAATAAAACAAGTAGTGTGAGTGACGACTAATTTGGGCAGCAGCTGATTAGGGCTGCTCACCTTCTATTACCAACTGAATTATGAAAAAGTGCTGGTCAGCCAGGGGTCTGCTGCTAGCTTTGGTGCTCATCTTTGGTCCAATCAGTTGTGGCTGTATCCGGAGGCTGAATGGCTCTTAACACAGTGGCTTGTGCCACTGTCTCCGTGAGAGCTGTGACATGGCACATGCCATGGCACATGGCTCTCCTACAAGATTCTGGGAGTAGGCAAGAATTGACTTGCCAAGTGTCATTTAAAAAGAAGAATGGTCAACCCCCATTGTCCTGCACTTTAGTCTTTTTTCTACCTTATCAATATGATGCTGATTCCAGACTATGAAATCAGAGCCAGATAATACATGGGAAATCATGCCCACATTTGGTCAGTTTTTGTCCCTTACGTCATTTGTTTAGCCTACTGTCTTTGAAGCCCAACTGAGTATAAAAAAGAAAAGCCTGAATAATCCATACCAGATTGATTTAAATTTCCGAGGAATATTTAACTCTCTCTGAATTGTGAAGTCACGTAATTACTGATGTCATTTCTCGAACATGGACACAGCCTTAAAAGACCTAAGGGTGTCAAAGTGGGAAAGATTCAAGAAGGTCTTTTCCCTGCTGCCATTCGATGAACAAGTCTCATTTTCCTTTAGAAAAATCATTCCTGAGACTGCCAAGAGGCTGCTGGCAGATGTAGTTTATATTAAACAGATGGCTGGTCTGTAATTAAATGCTTGTCCATGACCAGACCCAGTGCATTGTGAATGCTGCAGGAGGTTATGTCAGTAGTTAATGAGTGTGGACCACTTCCAGGATGAAGGTCAAGGAGGGGAAAGTGTTATGTGGGCTTTTATATGAGATCACTAGAGAGATGAACAGAATCCGACCTATTGATTGTTCACAAAACCCAGTGGAAAGGAGTGCTGAGTTATTCAAACACTAGTGGATCGAGAAATGGGGGACTTTTTTGCAGGGGTAAGCAAGAGAGATAAACTTTCAAGGTTTATCAAGATATACTTTCAGGCTCATACACAGAACACACACCTTGAGATGGAGTAATACCGATGTCTACCTCAACATACTGCTTTGATACAAGTAATTTTTTTAAAGTAAATTTAGAATGTCAGGGATGTGTGTTTCCTTCTCTTTACATGCAACTGAATAGCTCATATGGACAACTAAGCATTTCCTCTTTCAGCTGAAGGTTTAGAAACATTTAGAAACAGCTTTAAAACTTTGATGATAGAGAAATCCTCAGGTGCCAGAGACCTACCTATCTTTCGGTTTGTGTTGGCAGAGCTACTACAAAGAACAGAGATTCCCTCAGATTACAGTAATGAGAGGACACAAGTAGAATCCAGAGCTTGTGCCTTAGCTCCAGCTCCCTGACAAATTAAAACATAAAGCTCTTACTTCCCCCACATTTACAAATTACCATACAAGTTTCTGTACAGAATATAGAAATATTGAATGCAAAAGTGACTTTTATAGTTAGGATCCTACAACCGACTGTATGTGCAATTTAAAATGTTCTAATATGTCTAAAAGGACAAATCAGAGATAAGATCAGTTCTCAGATCTGTGCAAAGTGACAGGGCCAGGCTTGAGAGCCCCAGATAATAGTTTACCTCCAACTAGGCCAAATGAGAACAGGTCCTGTCACCTTTCAGTGGCCAGCAGGGCAGCTTGTAGCCAGCTCTGGTGAGCTTGTACTCCCATAGCTGATCCTGTGGCTGAAGCCTGGCTGCCTCCTGCCCGGTCACTGGTCTGTAGACAGCAGCCTGCTTGACCTACAGCAGCCCTCCGCCCAGGCAACATGCCTCACTACCTATGCTTCATAGTGTCCCTTTCTCAGTCACATGGGTCACACTGAGCTGTTTCTAAAGTGTTTCCAACTAAGCAAATGCAGAAGTGATTTCAATCTAAATGTTTTAATTGGCGATGTTTGTTTCTAACCCTCCTCCTCAGTCAAGTGAATGAAGACCCTTGAGACAAAAACTCAGTGAGGTTTAGAAGAGTACTCGAATGGGGGGGGGGGGGGAAGCAACACAGGGAATAACAGCTCTGGCTTCAGGACAGGCTGGCCCATAAAAACTTACTGGAAAATATGCCTAACCAATGAAAACCAAAGAGGGGAGACTCTCCAAGCGAACTGCAGCTTACTGCTTTCCTGTTCCTCTTTCTCATTTGTTTACACCAAATCAAATATCCAAATAGCAGTCTATTTATCTCTCTGGGAAACAGAGCCAGATAACTCAGCTGATTGAAGAAGACCGAGCATGGTCACGCCCACTATTCCTAGCACTCACACCAATGCATTCATAGAGACTGCTTCCCAGGGAGGCATACAAACAAGCAGGTGTCATGTGCCTGAGTGGAGTGGGTGCTTTTCGGCCCAGGATTCTGGAAAGGTCCTGAAGAAGGAGATGGTAGGTAAGCAATAGAAGGTGACTGAAATGCTGTTGGAGGAGCCAGGCCCTGGAAATATCCTGGGGACAGAACGACCCTAATATAGTCCAAATTCTAGGGACTCTGTAAGCAAAGCAAAATCACCAAGTTCAGGGTCCTATGAGAACTTTAATTGGAAAAGTGAGCTGAGCTTGGGCTGGTCAAACACACTTGGGACAGGATATTTATACACAGCTATTTCTGTAACTAGAGTTGATCAGACATGAGTATTGCAGTTTACTTCAGTTCCCATCTCCCCAAGCACACACACCATCGCACATATTTATGTAGTCTGCACGGTGTGTGTGCTGGGGCGTGTGGCACAGCCGTATATGGACAGAGAAGTCATTCTGATTTTTCTTTCTAGCCTTTCAGCACATCTTCTTCAGGGTCCACTCGTTAATTCCTAAACCCTTAGGATTGGCATTTGGATGGCTCTATAAGCATTCCCCTTGGCAACAAGTTGAAACAGACATTCTCAGGTACTACCTGAAGGTTCAGAGTTAGCAGGGTTAGGTTATACCCTGGAATCTGTATCTTTAAGATCTCCCCAAGTGATAGTGATGCCTTGTTTGAAAAGCGAGAGTCTGAAAAGTGGAAAAAAATATACATGGAGAAATTCATTGGAAGTATTTATTTTACTATTTCCCCAGAACAGAGATTGCTAAAACCTAATTTATTTGACCAAACTTATTTAAATAGAGACACACTTTCCCGATAGCTACACCTAGTCCAAAGAATGTTATTACACAACAGATAAGGTCAGATTTTAAAATTTAGAGGCTCACAAATCTCTTCTTTTAGACTTTTTCTCTTGATGATCTACTCCGGGTAACTATGTTTCTAAAGCGGCCTAGATATTTATTTTAAGCTATAATAAAGAATCCGGAGCAACTATACACTATAAACAATAATGGTTTTACGTAAGTAGAGACAATGCTGAATAGACAGAGACCACCTGGCATTCACTCCATCAACTGTTGTTTTGTTTTATTTTTTGTTAAGTATCTACAAGTAGTTTTATAATATAAACTTCTATTTGTTTTTGCTAATAATCTTTCAAAATACATTAGATGTCTTTTGGCATTAAAAAGAGCCTTCTACAGAATGGTCTTTGGCATTAAATGTCGTTGGCATTAAAAAGAGCCTTCTACAGAATTCTACAGAATTACCCTATGGCTGTTTTCAAGATAAAGCTGATACAAACATTAAAATGAATTCATCACACCCAGTCCACAGACATATATGTATACAATATCTAATAGCTTACTGGGTTGTTGGAGAATAATTACAGAACCAAACATTAAAATGGAAATCTCCAGAGAATCATAAAAACAAAAGAAATGGAGATCTAAACAGTAAGGTTCCATAAAAAACAATTGGACATATTAAAATAAATGCATGGGAAAGGAGATGTAAGCAAATAGTGGGTCCAGGGCAATGTGGCAGCCTGCAGTTATGCGTAAGTGGGTAAGAACTTTTAGATAGGAATTGTGATCTTATGAAGAGATTTTTCTGCAAAATAATTTATAATTGAGTAATGTGTCTGCTTAATCACTCCTTTGCTTCATAAGAGATATTTCCCCAGTCATTGTTTCTATTCACTCTCTCTTTCTCTATGTCCCTGCACTGAAGTGAGTGAATGAGTGTGTGTGTGTGTGTGTGTGTGTGTGTGTGTGTGTGTGTGTGTGTGAGACAGAGAGAGAGAGAGAGGGAGAGAGAAACAGAGACAGAGAGAGAAATGAAATACAAAAAAAGAAAACACTTAGTGATCCCTCTAGAATGCCTCAGATTGGGAACTCAAGAGAGAAAAATAATCTTTTTATGTAGAAGCCAAGTAGCATTTTCAGCAGTATTAAAATTAATATAGAAATTTTAATAAATCATTTGCTATTATTTCTCTTGGTTACATGTAATGCCTCACTCTGACTTACGCTAACCTCAACAAATCCAAATCCTGAGTTTGTTTTATTCAGAACTATTGATCAGCTCTTATGACAAAAACAGTGTATGAGTCAAATATTAGAAATAAAATAATGTTATTGCTCATTATGCTAAATACAAAGAAAACAAAGATCACTAAATTGCTAACAATAGGAATTAGCTACTAAAGCCACACTGAAGCTAAACCAAGAAGCCTCCTGAACCCAAACCTAAGAGGGGGCGTTGTTGTGAAGGGGGAAGGCAGGGTGAATGCTAGAGGAAGAAAAATTAAGGAGATAGAGAGATAGACAGGTATCTGGGTGGCTCAGTAGGTTGAGCATCCGACTTTTGATTTAGACTCAGGTCATGATCTCAGGGTCATGAGATTGAGCCCCACATGGAGTCCTGTGTTGAGCTGCACCCTGGGCATGGAGGTTGCTCAAGGTTCTCTCTCTCCCTCTCCTTCTGCCACACCTCTCCCCTCCATGCTCGCTATCTTTCTCTAAAATAAATATATAAATCTTAAAAAAAAGAAGAAGAAGAGAAATAGAAAGGACAATCATTAGAAACCAGAAGTATTAAAGATTGTAAAAGAAGCAGCAGACCACAGATACTTTGACAATGATGGGACAAAGAGGAGGTAACAAATGACTTGGAAGGAGGGGGGAACTGAAAAAAATTAGAAGCTCCACTCTGAGAGGCAAGCCAGCACTCAGTTGAACCTCTGTGCCATATTTAAGGTATGGCTGAATTAGGAATAAGATTGAGGAGGGGAATAATTAGGAATGGGATTTACGGGGAATTTAGAACTCAAAAAAAAGGCTTACTTCTGTATTCTCTACGTTATTACATTTTAACACAGTGTAATAACTCAAGATAAGTTAATTAAATATATTAGTGCACTCGTGTTTAAAAGATGCCATCTATATGAGTAAGTCCTAGAGATCTGTTGTATAGCTTAGGTGTATGTTTAAAAATACTGTTATATATGCTTCAAAATTTGCAAAGAGGATAAGCCTTATGTTAAATGTTCTTATCACAAAAAAATAAAGAGAGTTAGAGGGAATGGATGTTTATGGCATTGATTGTGGTGATGGTTTCTTGGGTGTCCACTTATCTCCAAACTCATTAAGATACATATATCAAATATGAACAACTTTTTGTATGTCAGTTATACCTCATTAAAGTGGCTTAAAATACAAAATTAAAAAATTAAAAGATGTGATCTATAGAGCAATACTTTACAAAAATGGCAGAAACCTAGATGTTTGCTGGGAATCAGAAGATCCTTGTTTCTTTCATTGCTATGCCTTTAAAATGTGGATCTATAAAATACAAAGGCTTTGAAAAAATACTCCTACATGACAATATCACGCCACAGATACAGTCCTTGAGTGTCCTGTTCTGTTAAGACAACATGCTTATCTGGAATTTTAGAAAAAGTAAATTGAAAGCTGAGATCCTGAACCAGTAAAACATCAAATTGTAAATTACGTGATGACATCTCATGTGGATAGGGTGATGTTTTATGGACTTTGTTAGTAGTTCAGCTGTGGGGTTTAGTCCATATCTTAAGAAATGGCCAACTCACTCCTCTCAAAATTATGTGAGTTCTCACTTATTTATGTATTTGTTCATTCACTAATTTAGTCATTCATTCATTTATTTACTTAATATCAACCGCCTATCACTCAAACTTGGGGTTATTTGTTGTTCTTAACTAATATGATAATTACCTCAACAGAATAACTACATGTGTTAGCAGAGATTGGTTTTATTTTTTATTCTTATTTTTTAGATTTTTTATTTTTATTTATTTGACAGAGAGAGACACAGCAAGAAAGGAAGCACAAGCAGGGGGAGTGGGAGAGGGAGGAGCAAGCTTCCCATTGAGCAGGGAGCCCAATGCGGGGCTTGATCCCAGGACCCTGGGATCATGACCTGAGCCAAAGGCAGATGCTTAATGACTGAGCCACCCAGGCGCCCCTGAAATTGGTTTTAGTTTGCAAAATATTTGGCTTAGTATCTTGCACTAATTCACCATATTTTACCCTTGAAATTTAATTATTAATGAATCTGTGTTCCCTAATCCCTTCCATACAACCAAGATAAGGAGTTGGTAGACAGTGCTTAGATGGAAAAGTGGCACGTAAATCTGTAAGGGGTGGTCGGTGAGGTATTTCTGCACAAGTAGAATGCTGTTATAGAAAACAGCACATTAATTACACTTCCAGCAATCTCAAGCAATAAGGCAGTAGTCGAAGAAATTACATGCTGAGTATGCAGGAGGAAATAGAGAAATTAGCTGGTGTCCTTTGCAACAGCAGTGGGCTTTACAAGAAGTCGTGGAGGCAAGAAATCAAGATTATCAATTGACACTAAGATTATCTTATTGACACTAAGACATTTTCCCAGTATCCCTTTGTATGGCAACAAAATGCTATTTCCCTGGTTTCAAAAAATGAGCACCCACACGTTAGGTGTTTTGAGTGGCAGGTGCCAAGGTTTCTGTGGTATATACCCTGCTAAGTATTTAATATTTATCTGTGGACAACTTCAAGGACCTCCTTGAAGAACCTCTTTAAATAGACCAAACAGCATATAATAGTGACTGTTCTCAATATATGCTAGATATGGAAGAGGTAGATATAGAGAAACTTTCTGGGGAATCCCAGATATACACAAACTATCAGGTTGCCACCACACTCTCTTGGTCAAGCCACATGTAGTAATAATAAAAACAACAACAGCAACAACAACAATAACATCATAACAGATAAAATGCCTTGAGCATTCATTATTTACCGGGCAGGATGCTACCTGCTTTACATGTGTTGTCATTGAATTCTTACAGCAACCTTAAAGGCAGATATTATCATCTTGGCTATTTTACATATGGGGAAATTGAGGCTTTGGAGAGGATGAAGTAATGTGGCCTTTTAATAATAAGGGATGCAGCCAGTAGAACCCAGGACTGTAGGACTCTAAGACCAGGGTATTAGCCACCAGATTCTACTGTATGTACCAGACAACGTGCCAGGGTACTAGAAACTATAAAACACTGATGAAAGAAATTGATGACAACACAAACAAATGAAAAGATATTCCACCCTCATAGATTGGAAGAATTAATAATGTTAAAACATCCATTCAAACAAAGGAATATACAGATTTAATGAAATCCCTATCAAAATACCAGTAGTATTTTTCACAGAACTAAAACAAACAATCCTAAAATTTGTTTGGAACCACAAAAGACCTGAATAGCCAAAGCAATTTTGAAAAAGAAAAGGAAAGCTGGAGACATCCCAATTCCAGACTTAAAGTTATATTACAAAGTTATAGTGATAAACACAGCATGGAACTGATACAAAAATAGACACATAGATCAATAGTAGAGAATAAAAACCCCAGAAATGAACCCATAATTATATGGTTAATTATTGTTTGACAAAGCAGAAAAGAATATCCAGTGGGAAAAAGTCTCTTCAACAGACGGTGCCAGGCAAACTGGTCAGCAACATTCAAAAGAATGAAACTGGATCACTTTTTTACCACACACAAAAAAAAACCTCAAAATGGATTAAGGACCCAAATATGAGATCTGAAGCCATAAAAATCCTAGAAGAGAGCATGGGTAATAACTTCTCTGATATTGCATAGCAATATTTCTCTAAATATGACTCCAGAACCAAAGGATACAAAAACAAAAATAAACTATTGGGACTACATAAATATAAAAAGTCTCTACATAGCAAAGAAAACAACCAACAAAACTAAAAGACAACCTACTGAATGGGAGAAGGTATTTACAAATGACATATCTGATAAAGGGTTAGTATCCAAAATATAAAAAGAATTTGTATTTTTAAAAAATCAAATAATCCAATTAAAAATGGACAGGAAAAAAATGAACAGACATTTCTCCAAAGAAGACATCCAGATGGCCAACAGACACATGAAAAGATGCTTAACATCATCATTAGGAAAATGCAAACCAAATCCACAATGAGATATCATCTCACACCTGTCAGAATGGCTAAAATAAAAAAACAGAAGGAACAACAAATGTTGGCAAGGATGTGGAGAAAAAGGAACCCTTATGAACTGTTGGTGAGAATGCAAACTGGTGAAGCCACTGTGGAAAACAGTATGGACGTTCCTCAAAAAATTAAAAATAGAACTACCAGTGATGTCTGGGTGGCTCATTTGGCTAGGTGGCTCTCTTTGGCTCAGGTCATGACCCCAGGGTCCTGGGATAGAGTCCTGAATCGGGTTCCTTGCTCAGCAGGGAGTCTGCTTCTCCCTGTCCCTCTGCTTGCTGCTTCCCATACTTGTGTTCTCTCTCTCTGACAAATAATTAAATAAAATCTTTAAAAAAATAGAATTACCATATTATCCAGTAATTCCATCACTGGGTATTCACCCAAAGAATATGAAAACACTAATTCAAAGAGACATTATGTGCCCCTATGTTTACTGCAACATCAATTATAATAGCCAAATTATGGAAGCAGCCCAAATGTCCATCAATAGATGAATGAATAAAGGAGTTGTGGTATGTATACAATAGAATGTCATTCAGCCATAAAAAAGAATGAAGTCTTGCCATTTGCAACATCGATGGATCTAGAAAATACAATGCTAAGTAAAATAAGTCAGTCAAAGAAAGACAAATACCGTATGATTTCATTCATACGTGGACTTTAGAAAACAAGGCAAATGAACAAAGGAAAAAAGAAACAGAGCTAAAAAAGACTCTTAAGTATAGAGAACAAACAAATGATTACCAGAGGGGAGGTGGGGGGGAGGGATGGGTGAAACAGGTGAAGGGGATTAAGAGTACACTTATCATGATCAGCAATGAGTAACATCCAGAATTGCTGGATCACTATATTGTTCACTTGAAATTAATTAGCACTATGGTAGCTATACTGGAATTAATATAAAACTATATGATGGCTAAGTGAACATAATAAAATAAATAAATAAAAAAGAAACAATAAAAAATAGATTTTTTAAAATGAAAAATATCACAAAAAGCACAGTATATACAAGGCTATTAAAAAGAATTCCTCTGAATTCTCTTGCTTTATATGAATCTCTTCCCCTAGCAGATGGGACAAGAACTTGCACCAAGTGTGAAGAAACATTCCAGAAGAAGAACTGGTAAAGTCACCTTAAAAAGTTTCAAGGATCTCATCATTCCCTTACTATAATGTATCACTCACCTTCATTTCTGACAGTGAGTTTGCATTTACTTCCTATGTTTAAATGCATCCTCATTACCTCGGCTACCTGACACCTGCACTTATGACACTCAGAGAAAATGGAAAGCTACAAACACAGTGAAGATCAATGGCATTAAACATTTTTTGGAAGGAGAACCTTGATTTTCTCATGACATAGTATGCACCAATAGATCAACACTTAAATAAAATGACTCCTTCCAGACACAGATGAAGATTTAGAAGACAAGATGATAGTCTAGATTTTTTTCATACCTCCCACTTGTACATTTTTTTCCCACTTGTACATTTAATGGGGATTAATTTTTCCTCATTTAATGAGAAACAGGAGGCCAATTTAAGTATATTTTCCTCAGTAAACATGAAGTCATAGGACTTGGGGCATGCAAAATCCAGAGTGCAGATAAACCATGGGGACATTCCCTACTGTGTTCATGAACTATGGAGGAACTCTTCCAAGGGTATGAGCTTGGGAATTTTATTTATAAGGTTAACTGATATTAATTCAGCTACATTCTCTGAAGACTTGATAGAGTCATAAAGTAATGAGCTCTTTAAGAAAAAGAAATGTGTTGGGATGCCTGGGTTGCTCAGTCTGATTGAGCTCTGCATAGGGCTCTGTGCTGGACGTGGAGCCTGCTTGAGTTTCTCTCTCCCTCTGCACCCCCTCCTTTCTCTCTCCCCTCCCCTTTCTCAAGAAAAAGAGAGAGAGAGAAAGAAAGAAAGAAAGAAAGAAAGAAAATGTTCATTTGTTTTTGTATCCCTTGAACTTATGAATCCATGTGTGATTTAATGGATAAATTAAATGATAAGGGTAAATAAATGAAAAGAATACAATGCTTCTTCTCTAATTACCACTAATAAGGAGTTAGCTAGCATTTCTACTCTTATGCACATTAAAACCACATAAATCTATACCCTGATTTAGTAGGTCCATGCTGTGAAATTACATATTCGAAATCTTCCTATATGCTTTAAATTTAAGCAGGTAGAGAAGCGCATTGCTCAGAGCCAAAGAAGGCTCACTACTGGTGGATAAAACATTATGTTGTTAACTTGTTCATCTCTTTTACATTTATATAAATATATATAATTTATATATATATATATATATATATAATTTGTGCAAGTACACATATACACATATAGCATATGTCTTTATTTATATTCCTATCTTATTCCAAAAGAATTTAAAAGAGTTAATAGAATGTTACATGCAATATCAGGTTAAAAACAAAAATTAGATTTAAAAAGCAAAAGAAATAGATGGATAAAAGGTATCAGTCAGGACTAAGGCTGAAAGATTGGCTGGCTTGGAGGAGTGAGATATGACACAGAACAGAGAAACCCATGAGTGAAGGGTTTAGCATTGCCTTGTATAGTAATTCAGGGTAAGGTGAGATCAGAGTCAATTTCTCCCTGCTTACAATTTGTTATTTCTTTTCTTTACCCTTGCCTGTGTTCTCTGAGCCAGCAGCACTTCAATAAAGGAGAAAATATTTTTATTGTTAGTGATTCTTTCCAGAAATTCTCCCTTACCTAGCTCATTCATCTCATTAATATAATCACTAAAAAAAAGTAAATAAAAATTTAAAAAGGCATACTCTCTAGCTGCCATTTAAATACAAAGCTGGGAATGAGTAAAGATATTTCTAGTGATAAGAAATAGTCTGGATAAGAAACTGTCTGGAGATGTTAATCAGAAAGGCAAACAATAATCCCCAAGGAAGACATGTTCACCTCGGCACCCTGAGGCTCTTGAAACTAAAGCCAATCTTATTGCTCAAAGAATTGGGTGTTGTGTGAGATTAGAGTGTGTAGGGGTGGGGGTGGGGTACTGGGGAAGGTCAGGCAGAAGCAGAGAGAGGAGAATGCAATGTCTTTGAAAAGTCTGAATCTCCAAACTGAAGGAATTAAACTGTGGGTCACTGGTTCAGCATCTTTGCAGGACCTTGAAGAGCCCAGTCCGAATTCAGGATGAAACAGGACACTTGTGGGTCTGCCCAAACTGGGGTTCCTTTCACTGCTCCCACTCAGCTGCCCTGGAGGCACCAGGCAGCTGTTGTTTGCAAACACACCCCTGAATCCACTGCTTACTTTGATAGTGGGAAGTTGACAAGTGAGAAATCTCTCTGGGCTCCCATTCACTTTAAACTGGTCAGACCAGTGAAGGGAAAGTAAAGGGGTTTACTTTGTCTCCCTCCTCTTCCTTGTGGTTAAGCAGTTTAACAGAAAACAAATCCCACCGACTCACAAATACCCAAAGCACAAAGCAGATCAGAGCTCGAGTCAGTTCCGCAGGTCATGGTATAGAAAACAGTATCCAAAGGCTGTTATTCTCTGAGCGTGGGACAAGGAGCAGGTCAGCACGGTGAGGGAAATGGCAGATGGGCTCCTTTCCTCAACACTGACCGCTATAAAACCACAAAGGATTTCTTTAACTTTTAAGGCCTCAGGACATTGGAAATTCTAAAAAAACAAACAAACAAACAAACAAACAACAACCCCCGCCCCGCTCTGTGGAAGCATTTTATTCTCAAAGGGAAAGAACAAAAGAAAATTAGCAAAATCTTGAATATCCAGAAAGGTCAATAACCTTCCAAATAGCCTGAGTGTGCAGTGCTCAGATTTGATTTCAGAGGGAGGTGTAAGTGTGTACTTGCGTCTGTAAGGCAGTGTGGGGAACTGAGAAGAGCACTAGACTTTGCATTAATACCTCATCTCAGCTACTGGCTAGGTAGTTCTCATCATGGGCAAGTCATTTTACTACTCAGAGTCTCAATTCCCTCTTTTTTTTTAGAGTGAGGACAGAGTTGTTAAAAAAAGCATTAAATGAGAAAATGTAGGTCATAATGTCCAGCAAATTTCTTGGCACCCAGTTTCTCAGATGAAACCAAAGTAGACAATGCTGGGTTAAAGGTAACCCAGGGGGCCACTTGGTGTTCATTTCAAATAACACCATGAGGCCATGGCATAAACCTGGCCTGTCCTTCCAAAACTATATGCTGCTTTCTCCAACTCCAGCTCTTTTAGGGGAAGGGAGGAGACAAGGGTTTGATGGTGAGTTTGCACTTAACAATGGAAGGGAGGAGGTGTGGTGAGGTTGAGTCTAAAATCCGGGGCCCCTCACTGCAACACGCACTCTGCTGCATGTGCCAAAAAAATCTCTCACTTACACTCATGGAATCCCTCTCTTCAAGAATAGTTAGCAGTGGGCTGCTTCGGCACTCCTAATCATGCAGGACTCATATGGTTCATCCTAGTATGACAATGACTTTCTCGTTACATCCTTAGCCAGTAAAACACGGTGGTGACAAGCATAGGTTTTTAAAGCTGAGTCTAACAATGTGCATTGGTTAAATTGTTAATTTTTCTAAGACTTTTTCATCTATAAAATGGAAATAATAATGTTGTTATTATTATTTATAATACATAATAATAGCACCTACCCAATAGGGTTATGGTAAGGATTATGGAGATTAATAAATTTCAGTTGCTTGGCATCTGCCTGGCACATAGCAATTAGTGAAAGAATTCTGACTACTAGTAATACTACAGAGATCAAGGGTTGTGTGATTGCAATCACTACTTGGTATGGGTACATATATCAAAACTGTGGTGAACTAAGTTTTTCTAAAATTGGCTTTAATGATGTTTGAAATAGAACAACAAAAGCTGATTACACATTAAAGTTCTTCATCGATTATTATTATACAGTAAGAGCTGGAATTTTCTGCAACTATAAAACTTTCAAAGTAAGCCTAAAATGAGAGACCAGACTCCAGATATTTCTATATTCTTGGATTTTGCTTTAACTTAATTGGAACTCATTAGTATTTTGATGCAATGTAATGAAAATGATTCTTCTCCCAATGAATAATACAAAGGATTTAGTCCTAGGAAAGAAGTAAAAACACAAAACAACCACATTATAATCATATGCAAGCAGAGGCTGTGTCATTTCTACACCTGAGTACCTGATAAATCCTGTTATTTGATGACATCAGTAGAAGTCAAAACAGTAATAACTGCTGAGGAGAAGAATGGACAACAGCAATCACCTATGACTATGCTATACTAATCACTTATACTACACCCATAGCATTTTGAAGGCTAGAAAGGGGAAAATGAGTCATTTTCCAAAAATGGCAAGGCCACTGTTGATACTAGAAGAAGACACTCTCTAAGGATGGGTCAGGATAGTCAAGGCAAAGAACGGTTTTTGTTTTTTTTTTTTTTGTGATTACTAACATGAACGCTGGAGGGAGCTTCACTGTAATTTCCTCTGAGGCCATGAAGAAGCACCATGCAAAAAGCCTTGAGTGACAAACACAGTGAGCCGGGTCTGCCTTCACAGCAAAGCCATTCCCATGAAGACGTTTCTAGGGTTCTTTTGAAGAACCCGAGGGCACTGCTGAATAAGCTGCTGGGGCTTTAAACACAAGTTGGTATCACAGTGTCCACTAAATACTCTGTGTTCCGAAGGTCTCAAAAAACTCCTTTGTGTTAATACTTGTCCTCTAAACTGAGGAAAGGGCATACCAGGAAGATTTTAGACAATTTTTACTCACAGCAGAGAAGCGAAGCAGTCTGACAAATATTTTGACCTATTCTACTTTTCTTCTCCTAATACGTGTGGGAAGAATATGACACTAATATTTAGCAAAGCGTGTCAACACACGTGCTGACTAGTAACTGTGGAATAGCTCAACGGCTAACGATAACAAAATGTTACACTGTCTTACTCTCTAATATCCAAAGGAATGGTCCCAAATATGACCATGCACTCTGCCCCTGTCTTGCACTCACTCCCAAGGTATCCGTCCAACTACAGTGAGTCACACATCTCAGGCATTCTCATCAGCTTTGGGTATGAACAGTGACAGCTTTAGCATTTTTCCTCCAAAAGAAGAGGCCCACATTAAGACTCCCTTTACCAAAGTCATTATTGGAGACTTGTCACCAGTGGGAAAGACAAGCAATTATTAGCTTAAATATCATCATATACTTTCATGAGAGCTTTCCTTTTTATGAAAATGCTGACAAAGGATAGGCTTCTGCTGGAATATGCATCCAGAACACATGTACATATGCATTTGAAACTTAGCACACTTCCTGACAGGATGGCCTGGCTATAATAAACTAAGGAACACTCAGGCATGACATCTGACAGTCAAAGAATACCCAGAACTCTAGTTAATTAGGCTGTGAAAAGCTCATTTAATGGCATTCCTTGGTGGCTTGGCTACATTACTCCAATCCCAGCTTTGGTCGTATCGCCTTTTCTTCTTTGACTTTCTTGCCTCCCTCTTCTGAGAATCGTTATGATTACATTTAGGATATACCCTGATAATCCAGGATACATTTAGCTTAGTTACATCTGCAAAGTTCATTTTACCATATGAGGTAATTCATTCACAGGTACCAAAATCTAGGACATGGCTATCTTAGGGAAAAGGAAGTTCATTATTCAGCCCACCAGACACACTTAAAAATTAATAACAGTTCCTTAGCATCATTAAATATCTGGTCAGAGTTCAAATCCCTTTGGCCATCTCACAGTTTCTTTGGCCTGGATTGATTTTCAGGTGGTTTGACTACATCAGTACACAATCAAAAGTCCATATGCTGTAACTGATTGTCTCTTTTAATCCCCAGAGTTTTTCCCACACTAGTTCTCCAGCACCTTGTCACTTATTTGCTTTAGCTATTTAGTATCCCACATTCAGGATTCTGCCTATTGAGTTATTTAATACATTCATTCCTTTGCCCACTTCTCCCCATAAACTGACAAATCAGTAAGCATGATCGAATCCAGGTTGTATTTTTGACAAAAAGATTTCATGATGCCTCTAATTCCCTTTAAGCATTATTCTTTACATTCCTCTTTCTCTGATCAAAACCTTTTCTCTGAGAAGATTCTGTTATATCCCAGGAGTCATTATGCTTTAATATGAATTAGCTTAAAGGCTCTGGTACAGCACTTCAACACACTGACTTTATTTTTGTTCTATACAGCAACCCCAACAATAAAACCCTAGAGGTTTCAGTCATTCCAACCACAATGCCAAGCTGACACTGTTACTGACTAGAGTGATTCAGATTTTCAGCGAGAACAGTTCTAGATGGACTCATCCATTAATTGTATAGACTGCCTAAGTTTGAGGAGTGACCTTAGGTACAAGGATAAATCATGTGTTACATCTTCAGAGAATCAATAAGTGAGGTCACATTCATGACAAATTCAGGCCACAAGGGAATACAGGGAAGCAGAGGATGTGGCCTCTTAAGAGAAAAGAGATTCAGAAATTAAGATATTAGGAAGAACCAATCCTTGGGCAATGTTGACTCTCTGACTCTCTATCCAAGTCCTCATAATCAGGCAGGTGATCTAAAGATGGGATAAAAGGGGAAACAACTACAAGATAGAAAAAAGTACTCACAGCTTATCAGAACAGAAAAACCAGGACTTACAACTACTTCCACGCTGCTGATTAAAAATATATATTTATAAAGAAAAAAAGGAAAGGCACCTGATTTGAAAAGATAAGCAGAATTTTACAGGCATATAATGTGGGATAAGGACTGAATTCTCCGTCTTGAATTTGGCAGCAAACTCTGCCACTTACTAGCTATGTGATTTGGGAGCAAACCTATAAATGTTCTGGATTATTGGTCATCTTGAAAATGCAGGTCTAGATCTTTAAATCTTTAAATGCAGGTCTACATCTTTAAAATGTAGACTAGATACTCTCTAAAGCCTCTTCCACAGATTTTTTTCTAGTGCATGTCACTGCTAATGTTAAACATAACATAAAATGTACATTCATCTGTTGATCTCAGGTACCTCATAGAATTTTACTTATAAGCAGATTTAAAAATATGCCTTTGTATAACACTTCAATTGATTTTACAAATGTGCAGACTTCCCTCACAGGCCCTACCTCCAAGGTAGGCTGCAACACACTAACACACTCAACAGAGGTGTGTTGTTCTTGTCACCTATTCCTGCCCACTTCTCTTCCTTGACCCCAGAGGCTGTGGGCATACCTGCAACATCACTGGTATAAACAACAACTGTAGATACACTGTCAAAACATTCATAATGAAAACACAAATGCCTGGTCCTTGAGAAAATGGGGTACAATGAAGCCATAAGGACTCATTCACGTTACCCTATTTGGTCACTGCCAATTTTCGTTAGAATGAGAGAAGAATGGGAATGGGGAACATCTAAGGTCATTTCTTCTATGATCCCTGGGAGGCACTAAAAATAGAAATGTTTGCATTCCTTCCAATCAGCGGAATAAAATCTCTTGACATCATGTGGGCAAAGTGAAGGGTTGATTGGCAATAATAGTAATCCGTGTGCAACTTGGGCAGTTCAAGTATAACTTGGGAAGACAGGCTGTTGCAAGCACAACTGCTTCCCCGACAGCATCTACACATGGGTAAATAGATCAGGAGGTAGGTGGATCAGTAGGAAAGTCAAACCCAATACATTTATTTTAAAATAATCATTTGGAGCGGACATAAATAGTCTCTCCACTTTTCATGGTACAGTACACGCATTGTGCTCTACATGAAATAAAGATCAGACGGCTATTGAAAACATGTGAATCCCTCACAATGTGGTTAGAATACCATATGGTTCTAATAACCAAGTAGTATTTGTTTAACATACAGTGACTTTATTATTAAATGTGGTATGATTATTTAATTTAAATGTCAAATATTGAAACCAGCCTGGCTGAAGATTAACAGCTAATACCTACTTAATGTTAAATAGTCAACAAATACTTTCTAATATGGAATTACTACTTAACTGCTTCAGGCCTGGAGATTTTATTCCTATTTGCCTTATTATCCCACAATCCCTATGTGTTAAAACCTTAGAATCGCACCGCCTTAGCATCACAATGTCCTTATAGAGCTTTCAGCCCTTTCCTTTGTCCTTATCTACAGATGAAGAAAAGGAGACCCAGAGAGGCAGGATAACTTATTAGAAGTTTTAGTAACAGTTTTCTACTTTCCAATCCAGCGCCTTTGATGACACCACACTGCTTGTCTTGTGAAGAATTACAGGAGGATTAGAGACTCATTGTTTTCTGAAATAAATCTCTATGAAACTAGTACATGGCCAGTTCAGAGCAATTTTTCCTTCCTAATCCATGCCCTTCCCCACTGCCTATATTTTCTCATGGTAGGACCAGCAGCTCCTTGCTGGTTCAATGCCTAGGACATGAATTCTACTCCACAGTCCAAGAGATGAAGAAAGTTCCTACCTCAGATCTCATGGTATCTACGGAAAGAATGGAACTGAAACCAACTGTTTTACAAAGGAAAAGGAAGAATGATCCAAGTATTGAAAATCTAAGTTGGGGAGCAAAATCACAGCAGGGGAAGCCAAGAGTTTCCAACTTAACAGCAGGTCAGGATAAAGCAGGGAAACTTGTATATATCTAAGTGTGATTGTGATTTGTGGGTGGCTGAGGCCAAGGGCAGAGGGACCCACTGAAACTTGAGCTCAGGTGAATATTTGAAGAATCTGGTGTTCTATAAATGGGATTAGCCAAACCTCTTGCTCACTCTCACCCTCCTTGCTAAACTGACTGTAGGAATGAGACTTCTCAAGTATCTTTAGAGTGAGCAACCGGAATGGTCAGCTTCTCACGGAGGCTCATTAAATCAAATGAAAAACCCATATAATAATTGGGCTCATCCTACCTGGAGCAAACAATAGATAAGAGTTCAAGTGTGTAGTATACGTGGTGTGGTGTGTCTGTTTGCACTGCAGGAGGACGAAGAAGGGAATGAAAAAGATGGCAGGAAGGAAGTTGCTGCTTTAGGATAATCTTTACATACTTTCTTTGTCTTGTGGAACTAAAAACAGACTATTTGCTGTGTAGCTCCAATTAGAAGAACTAGTCCCAATAGTAAGAAATAAACAGAAGCTGATGCTGCTGATAATCAGAAATACTTTCTAACCTCAGAGTTGCTCAAGGATAGAATGGTAGAACCAGCCAAAGTTGTGAGCTCCTAGTTACTGAGAATTTTTGAACAAGGAGACACTGAACTGCCCAGGAAAAAACCTTCAGTGAATTAAGCTCTGGATATCTTCTCTGTTTCAACTCAAGTTTCCACAAACTTGCTATATAAGCTTTGGATTCATTTTTCACAAAGCAGCATTTCCCAGCAGATCCCTCAGGTGTGATTTCATTTGGGAAAGAGAGGTAAGGCCAAGAAGTATATAAGAGAAATAGAGAAAAGGAAGAGGAGAGCCTGACAAGGAGGAATTGCCTAAAACAAGGAAGAAGGGTTAAACTTGCTCAGTTACCAATAGATAAATGTGTCACAGTCCCTACGGTGATATGAGAGAAGAAGGAAGAGCTAGGACAAAGAGCACAGGATTAGGGTACAAGTCACAGGCAGGAGGGGAGAGCTCTATGTAATTCAAATGTCAGCTGGGGCATCCTCACACTTCAGAGATCTTACTAAATTTGAACCAAACTACAACTGCCCACAGCTCTTCCTCTCATTTCTGTGCATTCCATATTGACTTAGGAAACAAGGGTCAGCCTCGATATGATCTCTGGTGACCTTTCTTGGACAAATATTGTGAGGTCTAGATAAACAGCTTTTGTTTGCATGTGAAAATTTTCCCTAACAGAGTAGTATGAAGATGGAAGAGATAACTGATGGCCAGAGAAAGGTTTCCTTCTCAGGGCTGGGAATCTTGGAGAAAATATAATTGCTTTGTCAAGCCATGCTTCTAAACTATTGGCAATGGTCCTAAGAATAGCTGCAGGAATCATGAAGAAGAACCTAACACTTATTACAGGAAACTCAGGAGACATTTCTTATAAGACTGTCAGAAAATAAACTGTAAGCTGGAAACTTTTAATATATCTCCTCTCTCCCCATATATGTGGTCATATAATATCTTTTCCACCATCATATTTAGTCAGTGAGCCCTTACATTTTTTACCAGTTGCAACTATGTTGTGACTTTTAAAGACCTTTATTCAAAATGCAAAACACCAGACTGACAAGTCTCATCAGTTGCAAGGTGTATTGCCTCTACATTGGTTGTCGATGTAATTTTACTTCTAACATGTTATGATGGCAGGAGGCAGTTAAATAAAAACCAGACCTGCTGACTGCTCATCAAGGAAACGACTCATGCTGAGAGTGAGGGTTCCTTTACCTCCACTATGTTTATACATGTCTCCTCCTGGGCTTAGGGCTCCGAGATCTGCCTCTAAATGTGGTAAAATGGAGCAGAATTTTCCTGACTGGTTGGTAACTAAGTACTGAGTGTTGA
Organism: Lutra lutra; assembly: GCF_902655055.1. Lineage (NCBI taxonomy): Eukaryota > Metazoa > Chordata > Mammalia > Carnivora > Mustelidae > Lutra > Lutra lutra. The sequence continues at coordinate 58,861,800 of NC_062284.1, forward strand.
GCAATGATTTCAAGTTCATGGCATTCTTGTCTGCTGTCCCCTATATCCTCCATCACCATTCGAAAGAATAGGGAGGAATTACTCAACATCTTTCCTTCCTTCAGTACAAAAAGCACATTATTTCTTATCCTCTAACTATAGAAGAAAGGAAGCTTTTCCCACCATTAAGATAAACTCACAGTAGATTATTTAAGAAGGATAGGCGCTAATCTCCTCCCAGTTCATATCAGCTTCTTGCTCCAATTTCTAAGACCATAAACTCTTGAGGTTGAACTGGAGCACTTAATACTTTTTAAGGGCCAGATCCACATATATTCTTCTTGTGGGAAGAACTTACATTTTAGACTATGAAAACTCAGCCTACTCTCCCAAATCCAAGCCAAAGATCCAAAACGGACTATTGCCCACTGGACTCCAGACCCTACTCTGCCACCCACATATACGCTCACACAAGCCACCAATTAAAGGAAGCATACCCTGCAAAAGAACAGTGTCTTGCTGTAGTTCTCCTTCTAACCCTCTCATGAGGTCCCATTATTTTGTTCAGTTTTGAGTCACACAAGTCTTGACACCTTGGAAAACTGTTTTGTGACAAGAAAACCACGAACAGAATTCTGAGAGACCTCCAAAAATTATGAGGAATAGTCGAAGGAATCGGGGATGATTATTTTGGAGACCAGAAGTTTTGATGGGGTCAGGATACCTAACTGACTTTACAGAGCTAAAGAATTATTTGCTGTGACTCTGAAGGGCATGGTTATTAAACCAATGGACAAAAGCTCCAGATGGGTTTGAAGAAAAATTTGGCTTCCTACAAAAGTAAAAAGAAAAAACATAGTAACAATAAGAGAGTTCAAAGAGACAGTAATAAGCTGCCTTCGAAGATAGAGCATTCCATGTTCCTGCACATACAGTTGTCAAGCAGATGGCTTTAAAAAAGGAACAAGAGATCAACTGTTTATTTTCAGAGTTTGTAAGCATGCTATATGCTTAAAAATTCAAAGAAGATGAAGACTTTGTGACATGAAGACCATTGGTGTGTTGGGGTAGAAGCTAGACTGGGTTGGAGGGAATAAGGAGGAACAATTTGATTTCAGCATCTGAACTTGTCTCATGCCTCTGCACCTCTGCACATATTCCTAGAAACAGAGGCTAAAGCAAAAGCTCATGTGTTACCCCTCTATTGAAGAGTGTGGAGGAAGTGGAGAATATGGCACAGAAAAGAGAAGAGCAAAGGTAATGATGTGCCTAAGCCACGTGGTCCCTGCTTGGCAGCAAGCATAGCCAATTGCTTAACTGGGCAGGATACCATCACAGAGATGATCAGAAAACAGACTGTCCTGGAGGCAACAGAGAGAAGAGTCTGTTCCATTCCCTGCATTCCATCACTCAAGGTTGGCTTCATGGCACTTTCGGGCATTATTTCTGGGCTATCCAGAAAACAACTAAGGAAGCCAGAGTCCACAGGGCAGTGTAATGAGTATGTAGGAACAGCATTCTTCTTTGCTGTGTAGTGGCTCCACAGCTACCCAAACAACATGGAAGCCACTCTGGCTACAACCAGGCAATTATATAGGTGGAAGACAAGGAGGCAGGGGGCACATGAACTGTTCCCAACATAGCCCCCATTCTGAATTCACAGCACTATCTGTGAACATGGATGTGGTCTTTGGTCAAATCTACTCTGCCCTCCATGTGCTGCAGCTATGGGAATTCATGCCAGAAGAATGACTCTTTTTTTTTTTTTTCCTAAGATGGAGATACCCAGACATACCAGACCAGAGTGTGGGTAACAGGTCGTCCATGCCTATCACACCTCCAACTGACAAGGAGAAAATCCCTTTCTCAGAAATAACTCTCCTAGACCCCAGACAGGGCAAAGGTCTCTTCCTCTTGGTCCTAATTGAGAAATTATGCTTTTTGACATCTTGTTGGAGGAGGTACTTCATAAGACTCCTAAACAACTTTTCCTGGGGTTGGTCAAGTTTGTAGAGAAAATATATTCTGGACAAGGCTCATTTTAAGAGATGAGTATCTAGAGCTTAATTTCATTTTGCAGGCACATGAGTCTGTCCTCTTCCTACTTATTACAATCTTGGTTTTTCAACTGCAGAAGAAACAGCCTCATACTGAAGAAAGGGAACTTGGGAGTTCGAGGATATGAGGATGTGGGTGAGTCTTGGGCCTACCCCTTATTCACTGTGATCCTGGTGAAATTTCTAAAACTCTTGGGTCAGTTTTTCATCTTCTAATTCTTTTATAATTCTAAATAAGTGCTGCATGAAATTGATATGTATGTTATTATTACAGAGTCTTCCAAAATGTGGGAGCTGAGACAGTAGCATATGGGCACATGTGCTTGGAAAGATAAATGGCAGCTACACAGATAATCTGATTACACTGGCCATGAAAAGAATCCTTGCAAGCTTAGAAAAGCAGGTTTATGGTTTTAAAGAGGACACTGCTCAGGAAGACACCAAATCAAACATTGTACAGAATATTCCTTGATCCTGGTTCCATCAAATGGGAAAAGATCCTCAGAGGCTGGGAAAGGTATACCTAGAAGAGGAAGGACTGCAATTAGAAAGACAAGGAAGCAGCTATAAGGTATGGAGGCCATTCTGCTAGGAAACTTCAGTGTAAGTCATAGATAAAAAGAAGTCTTTCTTTTTGCTAATAATTCATTCAGTTATCCAGTTTTGTTTTGTTTTTCTTTTTGTTTTTTTTTTAGTACCCTGAGTACGTCTAGCACTGTTGGGTAGTGGGTAAGATATACAGAGCATAAAAGCTGTGATTCTTTCTGCCATGAAATCTAACTGCTATGTTAAGGTATATCACACCTGGAACAATAAAAGAGAGAGCAGCCCATAATAAATTGCATGTAGTAGAAGAAAAAAATAAGCAATAACAGAGACAGCTAATAGAAAACAGGGCTTTCTTCCTGGGCAATGAAACAAAGAGATAATGATAATAACAGATAATATTTATGGAGCATTTACTGTACAATAGGGTTCATTCTAATCCCTTACATGTACCAACTCATTAATCCTCATAATAATCGTAAAATTAAGAAAGTAAGGCACAGAAAAGTTAGGTAGCTTGCCCAATGTCACATGGCTGTTGAGTGAAAGAGACAGAAACCAAACCCAGAAGTCTGACAAAGAGGTCCATGTGGTGGGCAGATGATAACCTTGAGATTTATTTATAAATTACTATAGGTCATCCTTGTGTTCTCAGAGTCAGGCTCCTACTAGTCACTCATTTGTTGAAACAAAAAAAGCTGAACTGAATGAGCTGGGAAAAGAGAGGAAAAGCATCGAGGTCACCACAGTCAGTGGAACAGCAGAGGCAGAAGAGAGCAAGCCTCTGCCTGTGTCTCCAGGGCGAGCTCCCTGTCACATTCAGGGAAGAAGTCCAGGCCACAACACAACTTTGTGAGTCTGCAGAGAGGACTGCTGAGTAGTGGCAAGCTGGTACACAGACCAGGGCTCCACAATTCTCCCCAGAGAAGAGGGCATTCACACGTCACAATGATGCCATGAGCAACAGGAGTCCTCTGATTTGGTGACTCGTCTTTGCTCTGCAAATAGAATAAACTACTGTAATGACTAAAAATGTATTTTGGATTTGCAGTTCAAAGGGCTAAGTAATGCAGCCTCCAATGTTTCTCAGGAATGCCTGCCATGTTTAGACAAACCAAGAGAATAACTGGGTAACACCCTGAGATTTGGCACTCTAAGAAACACCAACAGCCGGCGCTCTGGGAGCTTCTGTCTGACCACTTCTCGCAGTACAGAATGCATGCGCACAACACCATTAAATGGCTAGCAAAGATTCCGCCATCTGCCTTTTCAAGGGCATTCAACTCTTCCACCTCCTCACATGACCCTGTCTCACTTTGGCTGCTTTGCTTTTGACTATTTTCTCCTCCTCACCCTCCCACCCACTTCACAGAGCCCATCTTACTTTCCATCTTGTGTATGCCCCAGTGAGAGACGCCAACATTTTTTCCAAGCATGAAAGTGGAACTGGCCATCAGGATAAACTTTTTCCATCTAGTAAATGTTCATCTGCTATTTTAACGTCTTAGTCATATCATATAGCTGCTGCAGCCAATGCCCTCAGGGCAATAGGCCATATTGATACAATTAGCCTACATACTCTTCCGTTCCTGGAAGTGCCTTTCCTTTATTATCCTTGAATATCTACAGTTCTTAATTTCCAAAGACAGAGCATGTAACCTAACTCCCAAATCCCACAGTGAAGAGACAATCCGGTTCCCACCCACTCGCATATTCCCAGCAAATCTCACAGACTCTGCTTCTTTATAGTTACACTGGGACTAAACTTTTCAATCTATTATACACTTGGTTGAAGCCAACAACATTTGTTTCTACCATATCATGTTTTTAGTAATTAGAAAGTAATTCTCTGAGGCAGAGAATACATCAGGTTTGCCAAGAATGAGCTCTGCTGATGACTTCTCAGTACTATGAATGATTTTGCTGTGATCTCCATCACAAAAAATCACTTCACTGACTACAGAGGCAAGCCTTTTCTTTTTTTTAACTTGGTCAGCCATTTTGCCTAGCAATCTCCTAAAAGAATTTCCCGTTGAAAACTGGAATTTTTCCTATCATTTATAGTCTGATCCAAATTAACTAGAAATAACAAAGACTTTTCTGACCATTTTCTAAATTTCAAATGTTGGAATCAGTGGAGTAGGGTGAATTCATTATTGTTTATCAGATGGTATGAAAGTCATGAAAGACAATCAAATGACTCTTCAGTTTGACAGACAATGGTTTTCCTAGCCCTCAAAATGATCATTTGTCTATTCTAGATATTATATTAGGGTAAGAATATGATTATTGTCAACATATACATGTAACTAGTGTTAGGTTCACATAGAGTTATGAACTCAAGCAAAGCTGGCCTTTAGTTTGCCTCCCATTCTATATTTTTCAATGGCTTTCTGATATCCCTTCAACTTTCCTTTTGAGATTATCCCAAGGCTTGCTATTAAGAAAAGTGTTTTCAGAAAATGCAGGAAAATGTTAAGTACTGATATTCCATTAGTAATCTTAGGAAGCTAGTTTTAACCTAATGGGATTTCAGAAGGTGTATAGATGGAATTGTAGGCACTAGCCATCAGGGGGAGCAGTTGTGGTTTCTGTGGTTTCATATGGGTGGGCCCTTCCTAGTATCTGTGAAATCAGAACTGTTTCCTAGTGCCCTACACTGCCAAAATTTGGAGCTGGAGCACTGGTTACCTGAGGAAGGACAAGGCTGCAATTACTGTTCTTTAATGCTGATGTGGAGTATCTCATTGTCACTAGTAGTTAAAAATGGTCCCTGATAATGGCTTCTCTTAAGTTCTGGAAACTTTTAGTCCTATGAGACCTAAATGTTGGGTAATAGTCACTAGCTATTTCTTGTAGAAGTCTAGGGTCAATAGTGAATAAGAGGTAAAGACTTAAGTTATTCCAAAAATGTATGTAATAATTGAGAAATTCTGGATTTATGGCAGACATTGCCTTGAAATGTAATAATCTAATTGCATTTATCAATAGAAGTTTTCATTATAAGGAATTCAAATATATTGCAGATATTATTAAATCAGCTACTATAGGATCATAGTATCTAAGATTTATTGAGTACTTCCTATGTGCCAGAAACTATAAACACTTTACACTGCCAACCCATTTAATCCTCATGGAAATCCTAAGAAATAGATATTATTATTATCTTTAACTAATAGAGTACTAAAACACTTGGGGCACCTGAGTGGCTCAGTTGGTTAAGCGACTGCCTTCAGCTCAAGTCATGATCCTGGAGTCTTAGGATTGAGTCCAGCATCGGGTTCCCTGCTCAATGGGGAGTCTGCTTCTCCCTCTGATATTCCCCTCACCCCCAACCAAGCTCTTTCTCTCCCCCTCATTCTCTCTCAAGTAAGTAAATAAAATCTTTAAAAAATTGTTTTAAAAAAAAAACTCTAAAAAAAAAGAGAGAGAGAGAGAGAACTAAAACAAATTAGGTAATTTACCTAAAGTTACAAGCAAGAATTTGAACTCCTCAAGTCTAAATCCGGAGCCTGAGTTCTTAGCAATTCCAAAGATCATATTAATTGCTTTAAAAAGTACCAAATTAGGAATTTACTGAAAAAATGTAAGTGGTCAACTGTTTACTAGTTTTTCTTATGATACTCAGTCCAAAAGCCAATTCCTTTTGAAAAAATAAGTAACCCTTTATTACTTTACTAAAATTAGCGACTTTTGACTTTAAAAAAAAAAATTTAAGTGGTCAAGCTGAGATGGAAAAGTAGTTTTTTAATTCCTAAGCTAGATGTTATTTTACTGGTCTAGCATACTGAAATCCAGCCAAGGATTTCTCCTAATTAGTACAGTAAGGAGACTTCTTCACTGACTGGGGCTTTGCTCCTCTAGCCCTGTCCCCATTTTAGCCTAAGACCCCCAAACCTGGAAGTTGCTCAATACTGCTTCCCAAGATTTTGATATTGATGTAGCAATCTGACTTTGTTTATTTTTCTTATTTTTCACTGACCCTATATACATCTCATTCATCCTTAACAAACCTTGATATTAGGCCTTGGTTTTTAAATCTCCTCCTTTTAATCGGTGTTTTAGGAAAGACATTCTTGACTTTGGACCAAACATCTCTATTATTAACTCAGACCTGAGACACTTCTGGTATAGAACGTTATTTAATAGATTTTAAATACTCAAAATTGGAATTTCTTTAACCTGATCATACATCAGAATCAAGCAGCTTTTAAAAAATATGGATTCTGAAGTAAACATAACCTTGGGACTGGCAAATATTCCCAAAATATTAAACAGAGAGTATCAAATATACAGCTAAAATAGGTAAGTTGGACAACATAAGAATTGAGAACTGCTATTAATCAAAATTCACCACTGGGGAGTAAAAAGATAAGTCACAGTAGAAGACATTTTCAATGCATATTAAGTCAAGGAATTAATACATCTAAGAAGAAAGACAACCAGTAGAAAAATAGGCAAAAGATTTGATCAGGGTTTTTACAAAGGAAGGATATCCAAATGATCGAAACTATGACAAGTTTCTCAACATTCGTGACAGAAACTCAAATTAAAATCATGATGAGATACCACTAACACCCACTAGGATAGTGAAAATTAAGAAGACTTATGTTACCAAGAATGGGCAAGAATGTAAAACAACTGGACTCTTGTTTACTGTTGGGAGTAAATTGGTAGATGCACTTTGGAAAACTAGCCACATCGGCTAAAGCTGAGCACATGCATCCCATCTGAGCAACTGTTAGGAGGTACAGGTCCAACAGAAACGCACATATTCTCACCAAAAGATATGCACAAGAATGTTCATAGCAATACTATTTATATTAGGAAAAAAAACTGAAAAAAGTCAACTACAGAAAAATGGATTAATAAATTATGGTACACTCCAACAAGGGAATAGTATAAAGCAATGGGAAAGAACCATTACCACAGAAAACAAGATGCATGAATCTTGCAAACCACTGAACAAAAGAAGCCAGAAACAATGCACACTGTATGAACCTATTTACATAAAGTTCATAAACACACAAAGATAAACTGTGGGGTTAGAAGTCAGGATCATGATTATTTGAGGGAAGATAGTACCTGGGATGCAGTAGGGGACAGAGCTAATGATGTTCTATTTCTTGTCGCAGGGATATTGGTTACATGAGTGTTTACACTTTGTGACGATTATCTGAAGTATATACATTTAATTCTGTGAACTTTTCTGTGTGTTATTTTTTAACAAGAAATTTACCTAAAAAAATAAAGTACATTTCCCTGGGGCTTTTCTTCAGACCTAGGGAATCAGCAATTTCTGCTTTAGAGCCCAGGGAATTTTGTTATTAAAATACCCCCAACTATTCCGATAAACAATTAGTTTGGACAACAACCAAGAGTGACTCCTGGTAGGACAAAATATTAAATTAAAAATTTAAGGCCAGGAGGTTTACTTCACACAGGGGTATTTCTAGATATTCTAGAAAACAAGCAGATCAGTGAAGAGTACACTTCACTCATAAAAAAATCGCATGCTCCGCCTAGGTGAGCAGACAGAGTACAGATGATGTGGGTCCCCACTTCAGTTAAGTGCCACCTGCCCTCTCTCAACCACAGGCCACAGCTCCATATGGGGATAACAGTACAGCCATGGAATGTCACCAGAGAGCCCCTTTACCCACATCCTTGTCTGATGAGTCATTCAGTAAATACAGTAGATAACCTTTGTGTTGAATCTCAGCTCCTGAAATCACACAGCAAACCCACTTACTTCAGGGTGGGAAAAATCCTTCTTTCCCTCCTTCTGGGGTAGAGGTAACTGTCAGTTCCAGGGGTCTCTCCATGCCAAGTGAGAGAGTTATGGGGTTTCTGGTAAAGAGAAGTTCACTTGTTTGGATCAAGTTAGACTGACGTGAATTCTGAAAAGGCCGAACAACTTTGTAATGCTATCTGTTTAACACTGCTGTGCTATGTGATCCTGACAAAGAGCTGTGCAAAGGCTTAAAACAAAATCAAATAGTTTCAATCTTCCAGGTTGGGAGAAGAGAAAGGTCCTTGAACACAATGGTCATTAAGATGTTTCCTCCTCCAGAAAAATGACAAAACCCTCATGATATGTGCTTTATTGTTGGGCTGAACCAGATTTAATCCCAGCACTGCTAATTACTATACTTACGACTTTCCTAAGTCTCAATTCACTCTTGAGTAAAGTAAGTATAATCAAACCTAGTTTAGAGGATTATGTCAAAATTAAAAGAGATTTGTGTAAACTCCTTAGCATAGTAGAGCACATAGTAAAGGCTCACTAACAGAAGTTATTATTGGCAGTGGTATTTTGCAAAGCAACTAAGGCTTAATAGGGTTGTTCTAATCCTAGACACTAAAGAAAAGTGAATGAAAAATAATGAATTAGTAAAGCTTCCTTGTAGATCTCTGATCTAGCTCACTCAAAACACTGCTGGCAAAATCAGGATTTTGTCTTGCATTTGTTTTGTCACCTTGAGGGTTTATTCTTTACTCTTGAAAATGAAAACAATGGACTACTTTGAAGAAAATTGCCTGGTGAACCGTTTTAATTGCTTTTAGATTTTACATAGATGAATTCCCCATTTATTTCTTCAACTTAAACTTTCTCCCTAAAACCCAAACTGATTTATCCATCTATTCAACAGCTTATACTCAACTTAGTATATCCTAAATTCTTGTTATCCTGTTTTTTTGCTGTTTTCCAAACTTGCACTTCTCCCAGTCTTTCCATTCCATGAATGGTTCCACTATCATAGCAAGTCAGTGAAAAACCTGAGTCATCCTTAACTTCTCTCTTTCTCTGATACTCAATGTACAATTCATCAAGCTATTATTATCTCTTACTGGGGATAGCTGATGCTGTTCTTCACTGCCCAGATAGCTCTCTATAGAATCAAAGTATGCATTCCACATTTCTTCCAGGGAAGTTCTGGGCAGGGAGTATCAGTCATCCCATCACCGGCCACCCCAACACTGGCACAATGGATATATTAATGGAATAGCCAGGGTCAAAAGAATGAAGGCTATGTGTGGGTCCAATAGTATAGAAATCATCAAGGCTGGTTTGCCTACTATTGCCACTGAATTCCCAGTCTGCCTGCAATAAAGACCAAATCTGGGTCGCTAAGATGGCACCATCCCTCGATGAAACAAATCAATCACATGCTAGCAAGTTAACGGCATTGGTTCCCTCCTATCTAGAAAGGAGTATGATTCACTTGACTAGAATTAACTTATAATCTGGTTATACATTTCTTTCCTGCCAGCATGGCCTAGCCAATACCACAGTCAAAGGCTTAGGGAGAGTCTGATCTCTCAACCTAGTATCCAGTATCACATAGTGTCAGACCAGGGAATCCACTTACAGCATCAAAGTTCTAGCAGTGATATAATGACCATAAAATATGCTTTATCATTAGGTTAAAGTGAATTAAACTCTAGAATTGTTAATTACTACATTTGTGACCAAGGGATCCACCAGACCTATCACATGTCACAGAACCCAGAAACTTCGTGTTTGAGAGAACTATGGACAGTCCTTGTAAAGGTGCAACTCTGGTGCCAGCTCAGAGATGAGGAAGAAGTATATACCTTAAATCAACAGTCATTAGGTGTCATATAATAAAAAAGGAGAATATGTGGATTGGGGGACTACATGATAGTAGTGAGTGTAGTTCTGCTTCCCTTCACTCCCAGTGACCCAATGAGAAATTTGTGCTTTCCATCAATTGAACCATAGGTTTTGTAGGTCCGGAAGTCATGTTTCCCACAGAAGGAACATATCTACCAGGGAAATTGTTTCATTAAACCTTAAAGTACAGCCACCATTCAGTTATTTCGGGCTCCTTTGTCAACAGACCAGTAGGCAAGGAAAGAAATCACCTCTCTAGTAGAGGTAACTGAATCTGACTGTCAGGAAGAAGGGCTATTTGGCCACAGTGGAGTCAGGGGAGAATACACTTGACACCTACATAATCCACAGGGCACTTCTTGGTTCTACTTTGCCCCATTCTGACAGTAAATAGACAAGGACACCAGAAGGGCATGATGAGTAGGGCCCACACCCCTAGTAATGAGGTCTGGGTCATCCCACCGCATGAACTACTAGTATCAGCCAAGTGTGGAGTATGCAGAACGTATGGTAAGGAAGGTGAATTTCAGCTGTAGCCATGAGACCAGTCTTTTCCCCAGAAAAAGAAACAGATCAGAATTCTAGAGAAATCGTTACTGGACGGGCTAAAGAAATAGGAAGCAAGTGGATGTGGATGACACAAGGAGTAGACTGGCATTGATACCCAGAGGCCCCTTTATGTTGGTAGCATGCAATCCCCCCTTGCTGGAAGTGTGGCTTGCTGATGGCTCATGACTTAGTCCCTTTCCAGAAATCGACTTTCATTAAAGGGAGCTGTCTCGGGGCGCCTGGGTGGCTCAGTGGGTTAAAACCTCTGCCTTCAGCTCAGGTCATGATCCCAGGGTCCTGGGATTGAGCCCCGCATCGGGCTCTCTGCTCAGCAGAGCCTGCTTCCTCCTCTCTCTCTGCTTGCCTCTCTGCCTACTTGTGATCTCTGTCAAATAAATAAATAAAATCTTTAAAAAAAAAAAAAAGGGAGCTGTCTCACTCAAGGTTATGCCCCTTCCCCAGGGGCAGCCAACATCTAATGATTGTGTGATGAGGGATAAAAAACCCCAAGCCTCCTTTGCCTCAATTCCATAAATTTCTGAGGTCTAACCCTGCTGTTGGTGGGATGAGGCATTTTCTATAAAGGAGTCAAAGTTCAAGTTCTCCTCTAACCAGTCCTGCCTCCTTGCCCCCTTACACATGCTGTTTCTGAACACACCTATATATCCCTATATATCACCTGCACTCAATCTGTCTCTGAAAGTCTATCTCCTGTCTGAAATGAAGTTTGTTGCAAAAACCTCCAGTTTGGTTTGCTTCCTCTACTTTTGCTCCCTAAAGTCTTTCCTCAATTCAGAAGCCAGAATGATCCTCAGATACAAGTCAGTTAATGTGTTCCCTCTGCTTGGAGTGCTGTTCCTCCATATACACATTCTATCCAACCTTCCATCATGTGGATCTTTGGTGATGTCACCTCATCAGAGGGGTCCTCTATGTCTACCCTAACAAAACTGTACTCCCTCCTTATCTGCTTTATTTTTCTCCACAGCCCTTACCATTATTCTATTAGCAGCACTCTATTATTGATTGGTTCCTGATTAATGATTTTTTTTTGGTCTTTCTTTACCATTATACCATAGCACCCATGCAAGCAAGGATTTTTCCTTTTCTTCTAGTACCTAGAACAGTATCTTCTTTTTTTTTTTTATTTTAAAAGATTTTATTTATTTATCTGCTAGAGAGAGATCACAAGCAGGCAGAGAGGCAGGGAGAGAGAGAGGAGGAAGCAGGCTCTCTGCCAAGCAGAGAGCCCGATGCGGGGCTCGATCCCAGGATTCTGGGATCATGACCTGAGCTGAAGGCAGAGGCTTTAACCCACTGAGCCACCCAGGCGCCCCTAGAACAGTATCTTCTTATGTTAGGAAGCATTCAGCATCAATGGATTGAACTAATGGATGAATAAAGAGTATATTATGAGTCCATATATCCAAGCACACAGGTGTTCCAAACAAAAAAATAAGACAATCTAAAACAATGTTGACAATAACCCTGTGTGGTACGCAATCTCAGTCCAAACTTGGGTCCTTCATAGGAGTGGGGCATTGTGGAGTCAGATCTTTTGGTAGTCCTCAGAGCCTAAAGAAGAGTCTAAATGATTCAGTTAAAACACAAAAGTTTTTTAATGTGTCTGGTGCCTTATTTCTGCAAATCTTCATGAAAGGAGGGATTGATTTTGATGTTTATTGATGCCTGTTTTTTTTACTGTTTTGTTGTTGTTGTTTTATTACAATGCCCAACATTTGCCTATACTTACTAGTCAATAAACAGGAAATGAACCATTTTGTCTAAAATCTCCAGCTTCCACACTAATGAAGCAAAAGGCATTGAGAGAGCTCAGACAAGCATTGTATTGCTCAAAGTTCAGTGCAAAATAACTGGAAACAGCTCCAGGTACTTAAACAGAAGGGATTTCAGAGAGAGTAATAGGTACCTACAAAATTCTTGGAAGGACTAGAACACAGAAGTCACTTTGCTCCCAGGTAGCATCCTCATAACAATGCAAAGTTCTGGAAAATCTGCTGCTGCTTTCACTGTTGCTCCTGCCATACCTACCTGACTCCCACAGATCAGTCTGCTGACCCTGGAAAGTGGGGTCCAGATTCCAAAATGTTCTTCCTCCCCCGACTTTGCCTGCTAGCAGGAGGCCAACAGCTCTTGGGCTTTCTCTATACTGAGTGAGCACATTTCATTGGCCGAATTATATCACATCAGGAACTTAGCTGTGTATTAGTCTGCAAAATACCACTTTAAGCCTTCCAAATATAAGTAGCTAAAAGAAAGAATGGGAATAAATGTGCAACAGACATCATCCAGCAGATGTGCCAGTAAGGGGAAACTAAAAGGGGAAGTTCCCCTGTTCTGTAAGTATCTAGTTCAGTACTGGGATGGCTTTTTTTTTTTTTTTTTTTTTTAAGACAGAAGAAAATTCTATCAACAGCAATAACTTCCATGTAATGAGTGCTTACTCTATACCTGACACCATACAAAGCACTTAACATTCATCATTTCATCTACGCATCTCAGTAACTTTATGAAGCTAGTATTAATATTATTTTTCTTTTATAGATGAGAAATAAAAGTTACCCATCTCAGGAACCCTATAAAGCTAGTACTAATATTATTTCCATTTTATAGATGAGAAAAATCACAAATCCATTTATAGATGAGAAAATCAAAGTTTCAGAGGTGTGCCATAAAAAGCAACAACAAATGTGGGATATAAACTTAAGGTCGAAGCTCTTAACCACTAGGCAGAATCACTCCCAACACCAGTTTACACCACCTATTCCATCAACACAAAAACTATTCACCATCTGTAGCCTCTTCTCCTTCCCTCCCTCCCTCCCTCCCTCCCTCTTCCTTTACTACCCCTCCCTCCACTTCCCCTCCCCTTGCATTAGCTCTCCTCTTATCCCACTTTCTCACTCTCACCTTTGCTCTAGCTTTCAACAAGTGACCCCTTCTTATGGGTGCATGTATCTCTCTAAACCTCTACTTAAACACTATCATCATGGGGCTCAGTATTAAAATCCATACTTATGAAGTTTCAGTACTCTAAAGAGATGACATCCTTTCCAAAGATAAGCTGCATAAGGAAGGTCTGAAAAATCCTCTGAGAAAGACACAACTCTTCAGATGATAGAAGTGAAATGCTGGGGAAAATACCAATATCCCTAGTAGGAAAACTTAAAAAAACATTTCAAAATTCTTAGTCATGCATCAGGGAGTCTTGAGAAAGACCAGTCACTGTGGCTATTTTTAATATTTACTAAGAAAATTTAAACACTCCTATATTTGTTTTGTGGTTTCCTAGGTTATCTTTTCCAGAGGTCATTCTGGATTATAATTAAGGGAGGATGAGCTAGAGGGGAACACAAATGAAACAGAATGACAAACTCGTTTTCTTTCTGCTGAGAAATCCCTGGGTCATATTAAAAAGCAAAATGGTAGGGCTTGGCACTGTTGTAAGGAATGTTCACTTAGCATAGACCCTCCTGTGCAGCTATCTATTTTCATCCTCATACAAATTCTATACATAGTGTTGACTTTGTTTAATTAGAATAAACCAAGGTTTAGAAACTTGTCCATATTCACACTGATAGAAGGTGGCAGAGCAAGGATCTGAACCCAGATCTCTAGGTTCTTCTTGTTGAATCAAGTATTTAACAAGAATACTACCCCCACATTCTAGACTTTCCTTTGTTGGAACTTCTATTTTCTATTCTTACTCAACTTTCAATTTAAAAGTAGTCACAGCAAAGGAATGAAACTATCTTATACCATACACAAAAATTAACTCAGAATTAATTAAAGACTTGAATATAAGACCTAAAACCATAAAATTCCTAGGAGAAAACATAAGCAGTAAGCTTCTTGACAGTGGTCTTAATGATTGATATTTTTGTGGATCAGACTCCAAAGGCAAGAGAAACAAAAGCAAAATTAAACAAATTAGACTGCAATAAACTAAGACATTTCTTCACAGCAAAGGAAAGCTGTCATTAAAATGAAAAGCCAATCTACTAAATGAAATAAGGTATTTGCAAATCAGACATCCAATAAGTGGTTAATATCCAAATTATATAAGGAACTCATAAAACTCAACAACCAAATACCACCTGATGACAAAATGGGCATAGGATCTGAAGAGATATCTCTCCAAAGAAGACACAGAGAAGGTCAACAGGCACATGAAAATATATTCAACATCATCAGTTATCAGAGAAATTGCAAATCAAAACCACAATGAGGAATCACTTCATTTTCTTAAAACATTTGTTAGATGTGTTAGATATCTTAGAACATCTGTTAGGACATCTGTTAGAACATCTATTATCCATAATAAAGGTGGGTATTATGGAGGGCACGTATTGCATGGAGCACTGGGTATGGTGCATAAACAATGAATTCTGGAACACTGAAAAGAAATAATTTTTTTTTTAAAGAAGAACATCTCTTATCAAAAAGACAAGAAATAAGTGTTAAGAGAGGATATGGAGAAAAGTAAACCCTTGTGTACTGCTGGTGGAATTGTAAACTGGTGTAGCCACTATAGAAAACAATAGGGAGTTTCCTCAAAAACTTAAGAATAGAACTAACAGATGATCCAATTATTCCACTAGTAGGTATTTATCTAAAGAATACTAAAAGACTAATTTGAAAAGATAAATACATCTGCAGGTTCACTACAGCATTATTTATAATAGCTAAGATATGGAATATGGAAACAACCCAAGTGTCCATTGACAGATGAATGGATAAAGATGTGATACACACACATAAACACACACACACACACAGCAATACCATTCAGCCTTTAAAAAAAAAAAGAATGAAATCTTGCCATTTGCAACAACATGGATGGAATTAGATAGTATTATTGTAAGTGAAATAAGCCAAAGGAGAAAGACAAATACTGATTTCACTCATATAGGGAATCTAAAAAAAATACAAAACAAATGAACAAACAAAACAAAAACAAAACTTATAGATACATAGAATAGATTGGTGGTTACCAGAAAAAAGGGGGAGTGAGGGATGGGTAAAAGGGTGAAGGGGATCAACTGTAGAATGATGGATGGTAGCCAGACTTTGGGGGGTAATCACTTTTTAGAGTATGCAGATGTCAGAGTATAATGTTGTACACCAAAACTTATATAATAAAAATAATACTTTATATGTCTTCTAGGCAAAAATCCAGTCCATGACAGCTTGGTCGTAATTAATTTGAGCATGTGTGTTGTGTCTTATTGCAAAGTGCTCACAAAAAATTCTAGTATAGCTCATGAAGCAATGTGTACCTTTATGTAATATATCTGTGTCTATGTGCATGTTTAATAAAATATTAATGCCATATAGGTATAAAAATGGCTATTTCAGTAGTGGTGTTTGTCAAAATAAATGAATTTCTTCTTAAAAGGAAAAACTAGCCTTGAACCAATTATTTTTATATTTCAGTCTGAAACATATTAGGTATAAAACAGATCAACACTGTGGCTGGATCAACACTGAAAAATTCCCCCTGCCTCCAAAAGGAGGAACACCTTTGTAAGGGAATAAACACAGGAAGAGTTTTATAAAACATTCAGGTATGACAATCATCCAGTCTTGTCAGGTACCTTGGCCAAGAGACTGGCAGGCAGGGAAAGGAATCACCACCCTACTAGGTGTAAATTAACCTGATAAGTTGGAGGAGGTAGGGCTGCTCTAACCACGGTGGAGTCAGGGAAGAATACATCTGGCATCTAGATTATCCACAGGATATCTTTTGGTTTTCCTCTGTCCCCTTTCAACAGTGCATAAACAAAGGCAGCAGAAAAGCCATGATGAGCAGGAGCTTAACATTAATGTCGCCTTAAAAAAATGATAGAATTGTGGGTAATTAGCAGCAGTTAGAACAAAGACTGGCACAAGAAAGTACCACAGTAGGAGACGGGTAACAGGACAATCCATATGTAGCAAGTTAGGAGTGTTTCCTTCTGATTATGGCCACATCTGAGGGGGTTTCTGGCTATCAGTATGAACCTTGCTCAGATCCCCCTAATTCTGGTCATAAAGATGAGAAGAAGCTGTTTACTCATAATTGTTTCTGGACATTTCTGGAATTTGCATATCTCTTGTGGTCTGCTTCAAAAGCCAGAGCCAATGAGACCTCATGTGTAAATCTGTTCTCTCACATCACCTGAACTCCCCACCTGAACATGGTTTGTACTTTTTTCACATTTTAAATTCAGCAACCTGTTGTAGGAACTTGAGAAGCAGCTTGAGGATTTTATTTACTTGTAAGCAAGTAGTCTTTTCCTGACTGTTAAGGTGACAATGAAGGGGCAATATTCCACCAAATTACCTTTTCTATTGTGCTCTCAGTAACACAGCTTGCATTAAAAACAAAAACAAACTAATCAGTGAACAAGTAAGTGATGACTTGTTCTGGCCAAGAATTGGCCAAGAATTCCATCTCTCGAGTGGAAGGAGGGAACTCACTGTTTCCAAAGAGTCACGATTAGGCATTTTAGTGTGTTGATTTATTTAATAATTATTTCCTTCATATTCAATAAATGTTTATTTGTCAAGTCTTGTGCTACAGGTTAGAGATCAAATATAAATACCACATATTTGTACCCTTGAAAAATTGAAAATTAAGTAAAAGAATCACACAGTGCAATATTTATAGACTAAGTGCTCCTGCAGAGAAAGGCACATTTTTATTTCTAAATGGGGCAGGGTATTAGAATTAAGGAAGACAAAACAGAGAAGCTGCTATTTGAGCTGGGTTATACATATATGATGACTAGGTGACTGCCAGGTAAAAATGAGGAGGGAGGCCATTCCAAAAGAAGTCTAGCTTGAAAGTTGTAGCTGGGAAGCATATGGTTAGAGCAGAGGGGTCATAAGTGCAGATGAGTGGCTCAAGGTGAAAAGAGAACAAGAAAGAGTGGCTGAATGAAGTGAACACCAGTTTCATTTATACTTTATATTCTGTAAGCAACAGGGGTCTACTGGAGCCTGATGTGACAAAACATGAGTTCTCGCCTTCTATGTTCCCAACCTCTAATGGTCTCTCCCTACCAGACTACCTACATTAAGCCTTTACTACGCATGTTCTTCCTAACGAAGCTTAATTGTAGGCAGGGCCCAAAGGGGACACTTCGTTCTTCTGTCCTGATGAATAATTCCTGTCTCAAATTCAACTGTCACCTCTCTGCTAATAACACAAATCTTATCACTTCTCTGCATCCTTCAGTCATTTTGAGTCTCTTTTCCTCACAACCTTCAAGTCCTCTCCACTGGAATGTGCGTTGGCTTTGTGGTACGTGAACTTGGCTAGGATGAACTGCGTTCCTCACACTCACACTCTCTTTCTGACTGGGGTAGGCTACGAGGAGAGCTGTCTGGTGGGCAAGAGGGAGGCAGCAGCTGTTCTGGTGCACACATGTACCTGCTCCCGGTATTCAATCTAACTACTCACACTGTAGTCTAGATACTGCAGCGAAAGGATTGTACAGACATAATTAAATTCCCAAATCATCTGACTGGAGTTTATCAAAAGGAAGATTATCCTGGGGACATGGCTTGGGACAGAGGCTCTTAATTAGGTGGAAGCTCTTCCTCTTTTTAATTAAGTTTTTAATTTTAATTCCAGTACAGTTAACATACAGTGTTATATTAGTTTCAGGTGTACAATATAGTGGTTCAACAATTCCGCACACTACTCAGTGCTTATCATGGTAAGTGTACTCTAATCCCCATCACTTTTTGCATCCATCCCTCCATCCCCTTTCCCTCTGACAACTATCAGTTTGTTCTCTATAGTTAAGAGTCTGTCCCTTGGTTTCTCTCTCTCTCTTTTCTTTCTCCCTATGTTCATCTGTTTTGTTTCTTAAATTTCATATGTGAGTGAAATCATATGATATTTCTCTTTCTCTGACTTACTTCACTTAGCATTATATTATCTAGATCCATCCATGTTTTGGAAATGGAAAGATTTCACTCTTTTTTATGGCTGAATCATATACCCTCTTCTTTATTCATCTATTGATGGATACTTGAGCTGCTTCCTTCCATAATTTAGCTATTGTAAATAATGCTGCAATAAACATAGGGGTACATGTATTTTAGTGTTTTTTGTTTTTTGGGTTTTGTTTTGTTTTGTTTTGTTTTTGTAAATACCCAGTAGTGTAACTACTGAATTTCAGGGCAGTTCTATTTTTAACTTTTTGAGAAACCTCCATACTGCTTTTCACAATGGCTGCACCAGTTTGCAATCCCACCAACAGTGCACAAGGGTTCCCTCTTCTCCACATCCTTGCCAACATTTGCTGTTTCTTGTGTGGTGAAAGCCCTTTAAAGAGGGAGTAGGCCTTCTCGGGAGATCAGCAACACCAAGCATGCCAGCATGCTTTCCCTTCCTCCCGACTTCCCCTTCCTGTGGACTTCAAGCTTCAGCTAGAGCTCATGGGATTCCTGCCTGCTGGTGATCACCTCCTGAATGCCAGCTCTGTGGACTTTAGGCTTGCTTAGCCAGTCTCCACAACTATGTAAGTCAATTCCATACAGTAAGTAATATATATCTATAATTATATAGGTATAAAATTATGAGATTCATATGTCTATGTTATAGTTCTATGTATACATGTATGTCATATACACATACATATACATGAATGATGATATACACAGATGTGAGAGATATATCTCTCTCTCCTACTGGTTCTACTTTTCTGGTGGAATGGTTGAATCCTGACTGGTACATAATGTTCCACACTCAATTTCAATTATCCAGAGTTCATTATACTTTTCCTTCTTCATCTAACTCATGTGTACAATTTCCTGGAATTTGAAAAGCAAGGCCAGTTTTGTCATTTGTCTTCTCAATTATAGCAGTAACATCCCCTAAGTCCAGTTTTCCTTTGAAGCCTCTCTCTTCTGTTCTAAACCAGGCTCTCCTTGTCTCATGCTGAGATGGTTTCCCTACTTATCAAGATTCTTCCGTCTCCATCCGTACTTGCTTTCAATATTGTCTGTCTAAAGGCCTCCTTATATCTTACACCTACTGTTCTTTTTTCAAATGGGCATACCATTGCTTACAGGCTAAAACCTAAGGATTTTTTTTAAGATGACATTTAGGGCTCTCAAAAAAACTGATCTCAGAAGTAACAGCAAAAATGATAGTCACAACAGAGTAAGCATTCTGTGCAAGGGAATCTGAGAAGTGATTTCTAAGTCATCTCAATTAGCATTCGCCATAATCCCATTAAGTGGTTATAGTTATTAGCCTCACTTTACAGGTGCAGAACTGAGGCAGAGAGAGGAAAATTCACTTCTCGATTCATACATCAGCTAAATGGGGCATCAGGGGTTTGAATCCCTGATCTGAATCTGGAGCCCACCACTCACAATTCCCCATATGAATTCTGTACTCTCAACCAGCCTGGATTCCCACTGTACTTGAATCCATGGTGTTCATTTCCTTACCTGTCCATCTTATTGCCCTGTAAGGGCCACATCTCTTCCTTGCTCTTTACCTAAAGGGGGTAAAAAGTGTTCAATTTCATTTCTTAGGAAAGCATAATAATCACTGGTTTATAAGCTCAGGATGTGGTTGGTTTTTTTTCTCACTCTTTTATAACACCTTATTATAAATATTCCCCTGAACCACTGAATGAGGAATGGTCCTTTGATTTGAGCAATTTAGCAGAGACCCTTGTGGCAATGGAACTGTTCTATATCTTGACTGTGGTGTTGGATTCACAAACCTACACATGATAGAATATATATAGGACTTAATACATACACAAATGAATGTAAGTAAAACTAGGGAAATCTGGGGTGCCTGGGAGGCTCAGTGGATTAAAGCCTGTGCCTTTGGCTCAGGTCATGATCCCAGGGTCCTGTGACTGAGCCCTGCATTAGGCTCTCCGCTCAGCAGGGAGCCTGCTTCCCCCTCTCTCTCTGCCTGCCTCTCTGCCTACTTGTGATCTGTCAAATAAATAAAATCTTAAAAAAAAAAAAACTAGGGAAATCTGAATATTGGAATAAGATCAGTGGGTTGTGTCAATGTCAATACCCTGGTTGATATTTAACTATAGTTTGCAGAGGTAACATTTATCAGACATTCCTATTGGGGTAAATTAGGTAAAGGGAACACAGGAATTCTCTGTAGTATGTCTTACTAATGCGTGTGAATCTACATATCTCAAATAAAAGCCTTTTAAAAATTATCAGTTTTTTCTCAAAATAAAATATCTCAAAATAAAAAAGCCTTTTAAAAATTACCAATTTTTTGGGCGCCTGGGTGGCTCAGTGGTTAAAGCCTCTGCCTTCGGCTCAGGTCATGATCTCAGGGTCCTGGGATCGAGTCCCGCATCGGGCTCTCTGCTCAGCAGGGAGCCTGCCTCCTCCTCCTGTCTCTCTCTGCCTGCCTCTCTGCCTACTTGTAATCTGTCTGTCAAATACATTAAAAAAAAAAAATCTTTAAAAAAAATAAATAGATAAAAATTACCAATTTTTTTTTTTTTTAAACCAGTGGTTTCATAATGCCTTGGGTTTAGTGTATTAGCTATTAGCAGGATTAATCAGTGACACTGTTAACTCTCCAGGATATGTTTTGGATACACTATTTGAAAAGAATTCCCCAAACCCAAAGTGGTACAGAGGGAAAACTATGATGAAATGACCCCTGGCTAGAGTGTTGCTCTCGGAGCTATTTTCCACTTTGTGTTTTCCGAACATGTTGGGGTCACACTGCTATTCGCCCTGAGGGAAGCAGGAGAACAGCACATTGCACGGAGCACTGGGTGTGGTGCATAAAAAATCAATTTTGGAACACTGAAAAAAAATTAAATTTTAAAAAGTCTGATTCTGCATTCCTTCTCTGTAAGGTTGTAGAGATGTTATTAAGGTTTCCTTTTACCTTCTAACAACAAATAAGAAATAAGTTTCCAAATCAGATGTTAAAATTCTGGGAGAAGGCTTGAAATATGGAGTGGTACTGATTCCACTTTGCTGAAGAACAACAATAACAGTAGCATTAGTTGTTGGTGTTGTCAGTATTGTTACTGTACTGAGAGCTTCCCACACTGTTTGGAACTGGGCAGTGTGTGGAGCCAGAATAAGGCCAACGTACTTGTTATTCAAAGAAATTATTTTTCTGTGAACTGTCTCCATTAGCATCAGAAAGCTCCACTACATTGAAAATGGCCAGCAGCAACCCCAGGAGGACAGTCAGGCGGGTGAGACAGCTGCCTTGCTCTGCCAGTGGTGATAAAGGCACAGCTTTGGGAATGCCAGTTTATCTACTGTGAGTCACCAAGTACAAACAGGGTGATAATGGGGTATCAGAAAAACAGTCCCTTCGGAGACAGTCTCAGAAGCCTTCACAGAGAAGGGAGACCACCAGTGAGCAATGGTCCTTTTCTACAGAGAAGGGAGGCCCATGCTTTGTGCCTATTCACTTCTCCCTGGTCTCACGGGTCCTTATAAAACAAAGCTCTTTTCCTCTGAATTTGAGCTAAACTAAAGGTGAACTGGATCCCACTTAACAGTATCCATGGGTACTCCAGGATACTCTCTTGCTTTTCCAATGGAGGTCCATATAAGGTAATGGCATTCAGCCTTAAAGGGCTGTGGTCAAGGGCAGATGCAGAGCTTCCTGGGCTGGACACTGGCCATCATTAATCATGAATCAAGCCTTCATCTCCTAAGGGCACTGGCCTTTTCTATATATAGATTGCTTAATCCAAGCTATACTTATCTGCTGGAAAGTGGGAGCTGCATAGAGAGCACTGAGTTCTCTTACTGTGTTGACACCTAATTATTAACTTTTGGAACAAACATTTTATTTTTCATGACATAATTCCACAAAATTGATCATATATATATATACATATATATGTATATATATATATATATATTCATAAGCGGAAAGGAAAAACAGAATTATAACTTGTGGATATACACATTTAATACTATTTTTCCATCCCCCACTACATTCCTTTTACTCCCTTCTTTCACATTAACTCAATGACACATCCGATTGGCTTCTTTTTATTGCTTTCTTCCTGCTCCTGTATCACCCACACATGTGTCTGGTTCCCAGGCATCTTCTGGCTTATGGTTTTCTTCATCCAAACTTCTTATTTGAAAACCTCATAACACTTCCTCTTAGTAATATTTCCTTGTATACATTCTCTCCCTCGACATCTCCCACTGTCTCTGTCTCTCTCTCACACACTCATATATTCACAGGAATCCCCCAGATCCCTGTTCACTCTTGGTTCCCTGGTCTGGCATTCAGTCTTCAGTAAGTGTGGTGCTGATTTTCTTGCTACCAATAGCTACAGGCATAAAACAAAAGTGGGCTGAGGCTAGATGGAACTAGAGTATGGTAGGACTAACTGATAGCACTGGGAAGAAAGAAGCCTCCTGAGTGCTGTCAGATGGGGACTAAGGATGTGCTGAAATGGCAGGAGGGGGTGAACAAGCATGTCCTACATTAGTGGCCTGAGCTAGTCATCAAACTATTGAAAGCTTGATGTGTACATATGTGTGTGTATGTATATGTGTGTGTTTCAGGGGTGGAGGGGGGGGGGAGTAGAGTTGCTGCAGTTGGTAGGGTGTTGGAAGGACACCAAAGGAAAGTTAAAAAGAAGTGTTTATGAATTGAGTCCTTGTTATGGGTTAGGCACTGTGCTCTGCATTTTCAGATGTTTCTTGTAGACTTTTTACTAACATCTGAAGGAGTTGACTGTTATTGTGCAGATGAGGAAACTGAGGTCCAGAAAGGCTTATAATTTATTAGATTTGTACACCATAAGTAAAGATTTAGGTTCACTTCTTCTTGGAAAAGCAATCTGAATATATTTATTTTCATTTGATACATTCTTGTTCGCAATCATACTTGTTTTGTGCTGGGGGAGGTGGAAGAAGAGAAATGCTGTGTCACGGTAATGGCAGGTAGTATTTGAGAACCATCAAAGCCTCTTCAGTTGAAGAGTAGAAGCTATATGCAAACTCAGGGGCAGAGCTGATATCCTACTATGTAAGCAAGGATTGCTCTTTTTTTTCCTGCCAGATACATACTTCCTGAAGAGCAAAGCACTGTTAACAAAACAAACATACAAAAAACCTTCAGGTTTTTGTCCATGCTTAGTCAAGACTAGAATTCTAGAATTGACAATGACCTGGAGGTTGGAGCTGAGATGTGCAGAATGACAGCAAAATTGGAATATGGAAGAAGGGGTGGTTTAGTGACTCAGCGTGTTCCTGTGGCAAAGGCAATACAAACATTGCATTAAGGCTATCATTCATAGGGTTCCAACTCGAGCAATTGAAAAGCTACCCAACAACTGTAATTTCTCCAGAGGATATCAAGGAACTAACTCAAATTGTTTTAAGACCCAACCTACCAAAGTATTCCACTGTTCTGTCATCAATTTACCCTTGAGATAAATATCTGAGCCTAAGTTTCAAGATATCAATACGAGGAGAGGACTATACATGGCTTGCACATCCCAGACTTTAAGCTAGATGTGGTGGGTGGACAGAAGTTTGGGTTGTCTCCTTGAGGAAAGAATGAGTGTGCTGTATCTTTGGGAAGAGTTGGTACTGGTAAATGAGAAAGATGGGGTATATAAGAGACTGCTTTGTATTCACCAAAACAGTCCTCTTCTTTCAGGACCTATAAATGGATTACAACTAGATTCTAACTAATGGAACTGTGGCATTCCAGCAATTACTTTTCCAAGCTTGAAAAAGATGAGCACTATAATCTTGGAAGTCATCTGTTAAAGAGAGAATCCACAAGATGGAAAAAGCCATGGTTGCTAAATCACCACCCGAAGAAGTAAGAGCCTCCTCTCAATCAAAAACTTTTGTTTTGGATTCTCTGTGACTGAAAAACTTCTAACAAGTTTGAGCCTTTTCTTTATAGAGGCTACTTTTATGATTTAGGTCAGACAGATACATATTGAGATTAAGCACTCAAGTTTAAAGAAAGTACTAGAAAGTAGAAATGTTCAGAAAGGATACCATCTGTGACACATCTAACTGATTTTACAGAATTCTGTTCTCAGCCAGGTCCTGCCTCACCCAGGATCTATCATAGGAAATTGTTCCTTCAAGCTTTGGGGCATTCCTCACTGATCTTGATATTCTTGTGCTCTAAAGATATTGCCTTGCTTTGAACACACAGGATGGAAAACGTGATCAAAACTCCTCTAGGACTCACAGCCTGCTCTCCTTTGGAAATCACAGCTCTTGGAAGCCACAGCCGGTTCTCTTGGCAGCTTTGTGTTCAACTGTGTTCTCAGGCCATGTGTGTTGGAGAGATACTGTCCCCAGTAAACCTCAGATTAAAAAAACAAATGCAAATTTGTTCTGCATTTTTGTAAGATGCTTCTGTCTTTCAATACTTCCTTAAGGCTGATGCCTCCCAGGAAGGAAATCTGAAAATAATCTACACTTCTACCTAGACTAGAGAAATAGAAAGAGAGCCACATATATAATTTGAAATAATTATAATTATTATATATATTATTATTAATATAATATAATTTGAAATGTCATAGTAACATTTAAAAAATAAACAGGTAAAATTAATCTTAATAATACACTCAACCCAGTGTATCCAAAAAATTATCACTTCTCCATGTAATCAAAATAAAATTATTAATAAGATATTATACCTTTTCTTCATATTAAGTCTTTGAAGTCTTGTGTGTTATTTTACCCTTACAGTACATCTCAATTCAGAACACCCAATTTCAACTGCTCAGTAGACATATGTGGCTACTGGCTGCCATATTGGATGACACAGGCTTAGACTTCTGCTCTTTCCTTGGGTCCACAGTACATTCCTTGGTACCACTGCACAGGGTTTGAACTTTTTTTTAGTGGAATCTATTTCTCTAAAAGGAATCATCGTTAATCAAAATCCATGCTATGAGCTAAAAAAAAAAATACAATTTCTTCTAGGGTTTTAAACTTTTCTCTAGAGATTCCTATGTTCTGCAGTATGGGAGTAAAACAACAAAGATCATTCAGTTAGCCCATCTTCACCATTATATTAACAAATCATTTCTTCCTTCAAATTTCCATTTGAATGCACACATTCTTTCTTTCCTCCTTCCTTCCTTCCTTCTTTTCTATTTTCTTTCTTTCTCTGTCCCCTTTTTCCTTTCTTTCTTCCTTCGTTTTTTCTTTCTTTCTTCACTCCTTCCCTCCCCCTTCCTTCCTTCTTTCCTTCCTTTTTCTTTCTCTCTTTCTTCCTTCCCTCCCCTCCTTTCTTCTTTCCTTCCCTCCTCCCTTCCTTCCTTCCTTTCCCTTCCTCCCTCTTTCCTTCCTTCCTTTCTCTTTCTCTCTCTTTCTTTTTCTTTTTCCAGGCATGTTTGCTATAATTTCTGCAAGCAAGTTGGAAGACTAGCAAAGAACAATTAGACAATGTTTGGTATCAGATATCCTAGTTATGCCCACCTAACTGCAGTCTAGCTTTGGGCCACTTCTCTGGGGGTCTGTTTTCTCAATTTTTTTTTTTCTTAAAGATTATTTCTTTATTTGACAGACAGAAATCACAAGTAGACAGAGAGAGGAGGAAGCAGGCTCCCTGCAGAGCAGAGAGCCCCATGTGGGACTCGATCCCATGACCCCGAGATCATGACCCGAGCTGAAGGCAGAGGCCTAACCCACTGAGCCACCCAGGCGCCCCTGTTTTCTCAATTTTGAACTGAAATAGTGATGCTATTTTGCAAGGATTTTGCGAGGAATGACATGAGAGAGTACTCATGATGGGCTCACTATAGTGCCTGGCACAGATCATAAAGGACCCTATAAGCCATGCTAAGAAGGTTCAATTTTATCTTATGGGCAACAGTGAGACATTGAAGACTAAAAATGTGAGGTGATTTGATCAGATTTTCCATTTCTAAGGCAATTACTGGGATGAAAACTGAAATGTTTTATTTCTCTTACAGCCAAGCTTTGTCCCAGAAAGAAGTGTTTGCTTCCAAATCTTTTCTTTGTGTAAAAAAGAAAAGAATCTTGGCTAAGCTTCAGACTAAATTCTTCCATATACCCAGAGGTTTCTTTGAATGAATAGATTTAATATCCCATTAGGCACTTCTACCTCTTGCATTTAGGAATATGAACTTTTCTTAAGACTATGTACACAATAATATTATAGGCATGAATTAAAATATAACTTTATTATTTCTTTTGCAGTTGCTTTATCTCCAATGGGTTTCAATATACCCTTCTAGACCCCTTTAACAGAGAAATGATGACCCTAGACCAGATGGTTCTAATGACTTTGCCGTTCAGTCCATGGTCTGAGAAGTGGTGGGGATTACATTAAAGATAACTTTAAAAAATTGGAATTGATAACTGAAAGATAACAAGTAAATGGATTTATTTTCAAAATGATCATGCCAGGAAAACTCTACTTGAAACTTTCATTTGTATTTTAGCAAAAATCGTAGAAAATAAGTATGTCTCCTTATCTGGAAGAGCTTATTCTTTTTAAAATCTTAATGTTAGAGAAGTTTGCCAGCTCCACTGCCAAATGTTTTAAAGAACTGGAGGAATCTGACTCTGGCTGTATCCTATTCTGTTTGTTTGCTGCAACAAGAGCCATCCCATGCCTGAAGCCAAGGACATACACAATCTACTCATAGGTACAGTGTGTATGCAGAACTAGGAGGAATAGAAAATGTGATAATGACAATATATGACTATAGACTAGCTGGAGAGATAGCCCTCGTGTAGTAATTTACAGACTAATTAGGCACCTGCTACATAATTACAAGTACGAATAAACTATGTATAGTATTTGCAACTTCTGTGCTTAAACCAATTAGTTAAATTTAATCAGATCTTAGAAAATACCAAATCTGAAATACCTCCCCCATAGAAAACCAATAAGCTCTAGTTAAAGACTTATGAGGGTCAAGACAGATCACCAAGATTTTAACCATACAAATCAATATTAGGCAAGTAGAAGAAATTTAAAAGTATAAAGTACAATTTAAATTTGAGGGGTTACTATTAAATAACTCATTTAATGATAACACCTTGTAATGAATGCTTTCCTGTGGGAGAAGATCTGAATCATCTGACCTTTTTCATAGTAAAGTTCAGCAGAATCTGAGAGTTGGCCAAACCTGAGAAGCCAGAGCCCATCTAAAATTCTACCACATGTCTTTTTAGCAGTAAAAGTTTTTCCTCCATTCTTCCCAAAGTCAGGTTAAAATATGAAAGGATACCATGTTTTTATATATGTATGACACCTACTCCTATCTGTGTGTATATGTGTATGTACATACATGTGTGTGTGTGTGTGTGTGTGTGTGTGTATATATATATATATATATATATATATATATATATAATGTATGTATAGTTAAAGCCTCAGACCCCAAAGTCCTGCAGAAAATGAAAGAACTCACTCTGCTACAGTTTATCCTTACAAAGTAATCTGTGCTTATTCCATGAACAGAAATGTTCATCTATTAAAAGAAATAGTTTACTGAAAATAATGATTTCACTTGCCAACATTGTACACAAGGATGTTTTCTTATGGCTAGTGGAAGTTTATGAAATGTCTTAATGTGCTTTGTGAAAATAAGACTTCTGGTGGAGTCTTCATGCTTTCTTGACTCCTAAGACTTTTTCCCCATGTGAGCAAAATGCATATTCACGCAAATCAATTCTAGCCCCATTTGCCTAAATCCTGAAATAAATCATTCTGGAACTAAAATAAGTTGTGTTTATTCAAAATGGAAATTAGTAACAAAATCTTTGTATACTGCTTATTGCTAATAATTAACCAATTAAAAATCCTAAACTTCTATGAATAAGACATTGTCCTTAACACTAAAGGACTCACCACAAAATATACACATTTTCCAGGCCATCCTACTGAAGGATAAAAATGAGAAAACAATAGTCATAAACCAGTATTTCCTTGATTCTGGCCTGACATTTTGGGGGAACTTCAAACACCTCTCAATTTCCCCAAACATTAACAGAACTCCCTAAAGGGGAACTATCAGGTATTTCATGCAATAAGCATCTGCACACAATGTCTATTCTCCTCTCCAGATCTAAGCCACAGAGCTGGGGTCCCTCATCTCCACCTGCCTACTGCTCAGTGTTCTGGAAGGCACCCCAGATTCTGGCACTTAATATTACTAAAACCTGGAACACTCAATATACTTAAGAGACTTCAGTAAACAACTCTTTGGTTTTAGCGGCTTTGTTTTTTGTTTGTTTATTTTCTTAATCAAAATCATCCTAAGTTTCAAGCCTAGAGGAGCTGAAAATCTGTACTGGTTACAGTGTTTAGAATTATTGCTACTCTTGATAGGAATTCAGTATATCCTAATTCCCCTTTTTCTGAGGATGAGTTCTTTGTGAAGGGGCTTCTTGGTCGCTTATGCAAACAGACAGTTTAGGAACTTGCACCATTGGTCTCTAGGCAAGCCTGATTTTTTTTTTTTTTATAGCTTTATAAACATATATTTTTATCCCCAGGGGTACAGGTCTGCGAATCGCCAGGTAAACACACTTCACAACACTCACCATAGCACACACCCTCCCCGATATCCATAACCCCACCCCCTCTCCCAACACCCTCCCCTCATCAACCCTCAGTTTGTTTTGTGAGATTAAGAGTCACTTATGGTTTGTCTCCCTCCCAATCCCATCTTGTTTCATTTACTCTTCTACCCCCTCGACCCCCCATGTTGCATCTCCTCTCCCTCATATCAAGGAGATCATATGATAGTTGTCTTTCTCCGATTGACTTATTTCGCTAAGCATGATACCCTCTAGTTCCATCCACGTCGTCGCAAATGGCAAGATTTCATTTCTTTTGATGGCTGCATAGTATTCCATTGTGTATATATACCACATCTTCTTTATCCATTCGTCTGTTGATGGACATCTAGGTTCTTTCCATAGTTTGGCTATTGTAGACATTGCTGCTATAAACATTCGGGTGCATGTGCCCCTTCGGATCACTATGTTTGTATCTTTAGGGTAAATACCCAGCAGTGCAATTGCAGGGTCATAGGGTAGTTCTATTTTCAACATTTTGAGGAACCTCCATGCTGTTTTCCAGAGTGGTTGCACCAGCTTGCATTACCACCAACAGTGTAGGAGGGTTCCCCTTTCTCCGCATCCTCGCCAGCATCTCTCATTTCCTGACTTGTTAATTTTAGCCATTCTGACTGGTGTGAGGTGATATCTCATGGTGGTTTTGATTTGTATTTCCCTGATGCCGAGTGATATGGAGCACTTTTTCATGTGTCTGTTAGCCATCTGGATGTCTTCTTTGCAGAAATGTCTGTTCATGTCCTCCGCCCATTTCTTGATTGGATTATTTGTTCTTTGGGTGTTGAGTTTGCTAAGTTCTTTATAGATTTTGGACACTAGCCCTTTATCTGATATGTCGTTTGCAAATATCTTCTCCCATTCTGTCAGTTGTCTTTTGGTTTTGTTCACTGTTTCCTTTGCTGTGCAAAAGCTTTTGATCTTGATAAAATCCCAAAAGTTCATTTTTGCCCTTGCTTCCCTTGCCTTTGGTGATGTTCCTAGGAAGATGTTGCTGCGGCTGACGTCGAAGAGGTTGCTGCCTGTGTTTTCCTCGAGGATTTTGATGGATTCCTTTCTCACATTGAGATCCTTTATCCATTTTGAGTCTATTTTCGTGTGTGGTGTAAGGAAATGATCCAATTTCATTTTTCTGCATGTGGCTGTCCAATTTTCCCAACACCATTTATTGAAGAGGCTGTCTTTGTTCCATTGGACATTCTTTCCTGCTTTGTCGAAGATGAGTTGACCATAGAGTTGAGGGTCCATTTCTGGGCTCTCTATTCTGTTCCATTGATCTATGTGTCTGTTTTTGTGCCAGTACCATGCTGTCTTGATGATGACAGCTTTGTAATAGAGCTTGAAGTCCGGAATTGTGATGCCACCAACTTTGGCTTTCTTTTTCAATATTCCTTTGGCTATTCGAGGTCTTTTCTGGTTCCATATAAATTTTAGGATTATTTGTTCCATTTCTTTGAAAAAAATGGATGGTACTTTGATAGGAAGAAACCCTAAACCCAGCAGGAGAAGAGAAATCATAAAGATCAGAGCAGAAATCAATGAAATAGAAACCAAAAAAACAATAGAACAAATCAACGAAACTAGGAGCTGGTTCTTTGAAAGAATTAATAAGATTGATAAACCCCTGGCCAGACTTATCAAAAAGAAAAGAGAGAGGACCCAAATAAATAAAATCATGAATGAAAGAGGAGAGATCACAACGAACACCAAAGAAATACAGACAATTATAAGAACATACTATGAGCAACTCTACGCCAACAAATTTGACAATCTGGAAGAAATGGATGCATTCCTAGAGACATATAAACTACCACAACTGAACCAGGAAGAAATAGAAAGCCTGAACAGACCCATAACCAGTAAGGAGATTGAAACAGTCATCAAAAATCTCCAAACAAACAAAAGCCCAGGGCCAGACGGCTTCCCGGGGGAATTCTACCAAACATTTAAAGAAGAACTAATTCCTATTCTCCTGAAACTGTTCCAAAAAATAGCAATAGAAGGAAAACTTCCAAACTCATTTTATGAGGCCAGCATCACCTTGATCCCAAAACCAGACAAGGATCCCAACAAAAAAGAGAACTACAGACCAATATCCTTGATGAACACAGATGCAAAAATTCTCGCCAAAATACTAGCCAATAGGATTCAACAGTACGTTAAAAGGATTATTCACCACGACCAAGTGGGATTTATTCCAGGGCTGCAAGGTTGGTTCAACATCCGCAAATCAATCAATGTGATACAACACATTAATAAAAGAAAGAACAAGAACCATATGATACTCTCCATAGATGCTGAAAAAGCATTTGACAAAGTACAGCATCCCTTCCTGATCAAAACTCTTCAAAGTGTAGGGATAGACGGCACATACCTCAATATTATCAAAGCCATCTATGAAAAACCCACCGCAAATATCATTCTCAATGGAGAAAAACTGAAAGCTTTTCCGCTAAGGTCAGGAACACGGCAGGGATGTCCGTTATCACCACTGCTATTCAACATAGTACTAGAAGTCCTAGCCTCAGCAATCAGACAACAAAAGGAAATTAAAGGCATCCAAATCGGCAAAGAAGAAGTCAAACTATCACTCTTCGCAGATGATATGATACTCTATGTGGAAAACCCAAAAGACTCCACTCCAAAACTGCTAGAACTTGTACAGGAATTCAGTAAAGTGTCAGGATATAAAATCAATGCACAGATATCAGTTGCACTCCTCTACACCAACAACAAGACAGAAGAAAGAGAAATTAAGGAGTCCATCCCATTTACAATTGCACCCAAAACTATAAGATACCTAGGAATAAACCTAACCAAAGAGACTAAGAATCTATACTCAGAAAACTATAAAGTACTCATGAAAGAAATTGAGGAAGACACAAAGAAATGGAAAAATGTTCCATGCTCTTGGATTGGAAGAATAAATATTGTGAAAATGTCTATGCTACCTAAAGCAATCTACACATTTAATGCAATTCCTAGGCAAGCCTGATTTTAAGGAGAGCACAGTTTTAGGTCCAGCTTGGACCTCCTTAACAATACAATCCAACCTGTTTTCAGAAGCCATCCAAACAGTCTAGATGTGATAGGCACATCAACTATTATTCCAATATACTGTGCTGACTGACAAAAGTAGAGGAATAGCTTAAGAGTCATTTAACTACATTTGGAGATTCCCAATGCATTTCTCGGAAGACAAGATGCAAATTTGAGGCTCAAAGTATGAACATGTTATATTTTCACTTCATTATTTTAACCATGCCAAAATTTCCCTCCCAATCAATAATTTAGAGAAGTAAGTGAAATGAGAGCTCCAGAACCGCAGGGCTCCAGTTTCTGGAAATGGGTTGTGATGGCCATAGAATGACCTGAGAAAGACTGACAAAGTTACTTAAGGACAAACTCCTAGTAGGTGCTGAGGAGACAGTTACCTTAAGCCTTTAGCTAAACCTTTCGGTCTTATCTTGAAGTTTAGGAGTCCTATGTGGACCACTGCTACACCGGGTTGAGAAAGATTCTGATGAGATGTGTGGAGCTTGGTCAGTAACATCTCTATGGATGAGGGGCAAGGGGATGTAACAGGAATAGCAATATTTTCTCACCCTGTCTTATTTCTGAATGAATTTCAGGCCATGTATTTTCTATAAAATTCATCAGCCAAATTTTGTCTCTACTCCTAGTATTTCCCCAAGACTTGATTCACCAGTTGATTTAAACACTTAACAATGAACCTATAGCCCAAGTGGTTTTACTTGGGAAACTTGGGAATCCTTTATAGTTTTCTAAACTATAAAAGAAATATAGAGTTTAAAGGAGACAAATGCTTATATTTTGATGGAGCTGTCTTTTATTTCAAAGGTAGGCTGGTTAAAAATATAGCATATTGTAACCCACCGAAACATAGCTAACTTGATAGTGAACATAAAACTATGAGCTATTAATGGACTATTATGGCAATTATAAAGTGAATCTTCTACAACATTTTGTTTTCTGGGAGGGTTAGATTGAGTTTTAGTTCCATCCATACAAGATTGAGGAGCTTCCTTCTGAAGTGTGGAGTAAAAGGTCAATAGAGGCACTAACACACGGCATCATCTCCAAATCTTAATATGAAACCCTTGTGGAGGAGACTCTTCAAAAGCAGAACTAAGGAACAAAGCATCTCTGAGCTCTCTATACATATCCAAACTGAACTTTAGTCAGTTTCCATTAGGATTCTGATTCTTGTTTTTTACCATCTTAAAATCACACACACACACACACACACACACACACACACACACACACACACACAGTCATTCACACAGAACCTGGCAGAGCAGTGAGAAATATGTCTCTAAAAGGCATTCTATTAGAAATAGGCAGAGGGAACCCAGCTTAGGAAACAACAAAATGAGAAATCACTGTGTTAATAAACTCAGTCTACTGGGTGTGTTTCCATTGCCCAGGAGGAGGTGCAGAAAAGGAGACCAATTCCACAAGATGGAAGGCTCACTGGTATTTTGTTTTGGTTTTTCTCAAGATCATTACTCTCCATGTTGCAAGAGCATGGTTTGAAGTGAGCTGCCCATCCGTTACTCACCTCCCGACAGTTGTCACCCAGCTCATGGAATGGAAAGAACACTAGGGCACTGGGTCTAAATTGGCCAAGGGGTAGGAAACATGGAATGGTCATAAATGGAAAGTATTCAGGCCCAAAACAAGTTTGTAGGGGGAACTGTACAGGAATCTGTGTGAGGTCACCTAGAAATGTTTACATAAAAAACAACAAAAGTGGAGCAAAAAGGAGCAAAATGTCCAAGCTCATGAATATCCTCAATTTGAAGAGGGATTTCAGCAATTAAATGTTTAACAAGTGTCTGAGAGCCAGAAGTGGGAAGTTCTGTAGTCCCAATCAGGAGATAGACATAAAGTACTTCCAATCTAAAGATGGAAAAAGTTAAAATTAAAAATGGCAATGGGGCTGGTTTAAACATAGGACTCTGAAGTTATTTCTAAAAGAATCAAGTCAAAACAAAGCACAACAGCAGCAAAGGATTCCTTTAAACCAGGTACGTTCCTGTGGCTTTATTGTTGCTTCCTTTATCTTACCCCTGGTATCAAAGGGACAGGTCTTCTGTTTCCTTAAACTTTTTTCCCAAATCAGAACAAAACAAATATAGATACTACTAAAGAAATATATGAGAGATGCCATGTGCTTTGTGGCTGTTTTTAGAAACAGGGCAAAGGAACAGAAAACTCCCTCCTAATAATTTACTCTAATGAAACATCATCTTAGTATTTGCCATTTTACTTATTTTAATAAACTGATATCTTTTTTAAAGTTCTGGCTTGGGATAATTATTATAATGGGTAACATATGAGTGTTTACTATAATTGTCAAAACAAACTGAAGGGGTAGTCACTATTTTAGTCCTATTTCACAAGGTTAATAGCAACTGATGTTAAGCAACTTTCTTGGGATCACACGGTTAGTTAAGAAGTAGCTGGGGCTTGAACCCTGGTCTATCTCTTACCAAAGCACATGCAATTAACCATGGGTCAGTCAAAGCCAATGCTTCCTAGTCTCATTTGAATCCTCCTTCACTCTCCATACCCATAATATATATATATTTAACCTTTTGGAAACACAATGCAAAAAGTTTTTGTTGAAACTACAAAACAAACCTTCTTCTAGGAGATAACATTTTAAACCTTCAGGGTATTGGCTGCTAGAAGTGATACTCATTAATGAGTGATAGGCAGGATACTACGATAGCCAAGCAAATGCCATTCTCTTGCCTAATATACTGTGTGTCTCTTTGACAACATTTGTAACCTTTATTTCAGGGCCTGACACAATGTGGGCTGCCTAGTAGGTGTATTATACACATTTTGAATTAAGTAGATATTTTTGAACTGAAATGAACATCTTCCATCAAAATGTGGCCCAATAGTTACCTGACCTCCATGAAGTCATCTATGTTAGTCCTATTAGTCACGTGTGTCTCAAATAATTATAGGATCTTTTCCAGTTGGCCCTTTGTTAGCTCCAACTTATCTCAAGAAACCTAAGGATTACGTGAGATTTGCATAATTAAAATACTCTGGAAGACAAATTTCTGTGGTAATGTTAAGCATTATTATTATTTTATGTATTGACACATCCCCGGTAGTCACGCTTAGCAGTCTCTGTGTGTATTTAACATACATTGAGGCCATACTTTGGGCCAAACAAATAACATTTGATTTAATCTCATGGCAATCTACACAGGTAGATGTAGCTTTGCCCTGCTTTGACCAATGAGGAATATAAGGAGTAGAGAAGTCACATATATTGATCCAATACTCACAGTGAGAAACTGCCTTACCTAGCACTTACCTCTGACACTGAAGCCCATTCTGAACCATCTTTTCTTTAAGTCTCTATGTATTAATTTCCTATTTCTGCTATAACAAATTACCTGAAACTGAGTGGCTTAAAGCAGCACAAATGTTATTATCTTATGGTTCTGGAAGTGAGAATTTGGAAATGATTCTTACAGAACTAAAATCAAGGCACTGGCATACACTTTGTTCTTTCTGGAGGCTCCAGGGGAGAATTTGTTTCTTCCCTCTTCCATTTTCTAAAGGTCATTCACATTCCTTGGCTAATCGCCACTTCACCCAAATTTCTGCTTTAGCTGTCAAGGCTCCCTGTCTCTGGCCCTGCCTCCCCTCTTATAGTGGTCCTTGTGATTTCCTTGGACCTGTCTAAAAAATCCAGGATAATCTTCCCATCACAAGACTCTTAATCACATAAACAAAGAGTTATTTTGTTATGCAAGATAACATATTTACAGATTTGGGGGATTAGGACGTCCACATCTTTGGGGGACCATTATTCTGTCTATCACACACTAAAACATTCTTCATATATTACCAGGAAAAGCAGAAGGGTCACTGTGTCTTACAGATGTGGCTTTGCATTTCTTTTTGTTTCCTTCACTACTCTAAAGTAAGCTCTTTGAGAAAAGAGCCCGTGTCATGGCAGCTGGCTAGATCTTATCAGCCAGCTTTACGTGTGCACTTCCACCCACACAGTGTGAATTCAGGAGACCACCCTCTTGCCTCTGTCCCTTTAATGCCTAACCCTACTCCATGCGGAAAGAAACTCTCCAACCATTACTGGGGGAAAGTATTTAACTCCATCATTAGAGATAAATCTACAAAAGGTAAATAATGGTGGAGACACAGTACTGACCTTAAAATTACACAAACTAGCAAAAATACCAAATTGTCACCAATTCTGATGGTGGAAGAAAAGGGCCCTGTTAAATGAGGTGGCCAAGAGGAGTAGGGAAAGTGAAGATAAAGGACACTAAGACAAGAGTACCTAAAGAGAATTTCTGCCTTTGCAACTTTGCCAAGGTCCAAGCCCACTCTCAATAAAACCAGCAATTATCAGTATTAGTCTAGTAATTATTACTGTTTTTCAATGATACTTCCGGTTTTCTTACTTTCTGGTACATGGTAGAATCAGAGTTCCCAAATGCTTGAAGTTAGGTGTGGCTAAGTACCTTATTATAGCCAAAGAAACCTATAGGTACTGGGACAGGCAGAGGTACAAAATGAGTGGAAGTGATATGTGTCCCATCCAGGTGGAAGCTCTGAAGAGCCAACGTATGAGTTTCCATACTGCTGGCCACAGTTATTGATAACGTTCCATACTGTGAAGACCACTGGCCGACGTCCCTCAGTGTCAGCATGTGGAAAAGAGCCCCCATGTGACCTAGGACAGTCAAAAAACACGAGTGAAGAATAAGCCTTTCTTGCTAATAACCAGAGGTTTGGGGACTTGTTACATTGCAGCTAATATGTCTCTCCTGACTGATACAAAAACACAGCTCTTTTCTGGACATGGTCACCGCTAGACAGGAAAACGGAAAAGTAGTTAGGGCTCACTCATGGCCATAAGCTTTTCTCCAGCTTCCCCTAGGAACACTGGATTAAATGAAAATGAGTACTCTCCAGAAAACCTGAAAAGCATAATGTAAACAAGCGGACACAAGTGCTTTACAAATTATAAATCACTTTGCAAATACTAGTTATAACAATGTTTATTTCTCACCCGCAACTGCAGCCATGATTACATGTTTTCTTATTTTGTGAGTTAAGGCCATAATATTTACTCAGCTCCCACCAAAAAAAAAAAAAAAAAAAAAAAAAAAAAGTACTTATTTACACTCTATGTAGACAATTCAAAGAGATCAGAGACAACTTCCTAATTTATATGTCAAAAATATAGACATGAGGAAGACTAAGGCCCCTTGATAGAATATATACAATTTAAAATGAGTGCTTCTCTGCTATCCTTTTTATTATTCATAGACTCCACGCATACTACAAGAGAGAAAGCTCTGTTCCTCCGTGCCTTGCACACAGAAAGTGTAAAACAGCATGGGATTAGCAGTTTCCTTGCAAACGGACAGGGTTGCCACTGGGCAATGCCTACTACCTCCTCCCTTTGCTCCTCTTGGCACCAGGACGGGCAGAGATACACAACCTCTGTAATTGTTTTGTGCATGGCAACCTTTTTATAAGGAATAAACTTGAAGCTTAGCAACATACTTTTTACTGGAATGTGACATTCCAGTAAAAAATCTTTCTGATCTCCATGTCTACAAAATTAAGAAATTACAAGCATGTTTTCTAAATGGAAACTGATGTGCAGAAAAGCTTATTGTTAAATGTTTAACTTTAAAGTCCCTAAAATTAGAAGGAAAAAAAAAAAAAAAAAGACAAGCAATGACAATGTGAACTCCTCTCTTTATTACTTAGAGGGGTAAGGCTGGCTCAGCATAGCTAACCCGTTAGGAAAAACAGTCTTGTTAGACAGAATTTGTGGCTCTCATCTACCGTTTCTGGCAGAAAAAGTCTAGACTTAGTCTCTGGAGACAGAAGTTGGAACTTGGTCTTTTAGCTTCCGACCAGGCCTCTGCTACCAAAGAAGGAAGGAGTAAGCAAGATTTTCTCCCATGGATTGCCCTTGGGACCAGTCTTCCTGTTCATCTTGTTTGGTAAGTCTCCTCTATAAGGAGTTTTCAAGCTTCAGGCACTTGGTGAGCTGTTTCCCATCCAGGAACCCCTTTCCCAGAGGGGACCAGGCCCTATACAAGGTATAGTCACACCACACAGTACTGTCAAGCTTACAATGCTGCCCCTCATTAGTTTTACCTCAGGCCATTACAACTTTCTTATCATAACTCATACTTCAGGAGAAGTGTTCTCACCCTGATTTTTCTGACAATTCTCTTCTTGACAAGGTCAACTTCCACACACACAATCCATGCTATTCCTCTCTTGATCCAAGGCATTCTTCTTGCTTTACACTTCTCTAGCTCTTCCTTGAGACAGTTTCATTTCCCACTGCTTCATTCTGTCAAGTGCCCTGATATTCACACACAAAGTAAATGTTCACATTGACAAATCAACTGCATTTCTATGAGTAATTCCAGTCATTAGGAAAGAAATAATACAGATACACCACATTATTTTCCGGAGATGCACTCACGATCTTTGGGAATATTTTATGTACTTATACCCTCTTTTGTTCCCAAAAGGATTCAGGGCAGCATCTTCAAAAATAAAACCCATGGGAGGAGTCAAGATGGTGGAGAAGTAGCAGGCTGAGACTACTTCAGGTAGCAGGAGATCAGCTAGATAGCTTATCTAAAGATTGCAAACACCTACAAATCCAACGGGAGATCAAAGAGAGGAAGAGCAGCAATTCTAGAAATAGAAAATCAACCACTTTCTGAAAGATCTGGGATCTCTTCTGATTTGGTTAAAGCATATTTTCCTGGGGTTGTTGCCACCCTTTTGGTATTTTACTTGCTCCTTCATATACTCTTATCTGGACAAAATGACAAGGAGGAAAAATTCACCACACAAAAAAGAACAAGAGGCAGTACCAAAGGCTAGGGACCTATCAATACAGACATTGGTAATATGTCAGATCTAGAGTTCAGAATAACGATTCTCAAGGTTCTAGGCAGGCTCAAAAAAGGCATAGAAGATATTAGAGAAACCCTCTTGGGAGATATAAAAGCACTTTCTGGAGAAATAAAAGAACTAAAATCTAACCAAGTTGAAATTAAAAAAGCTACTAATGAGGTACAATCATAAATGGAAGCTCTCACTGCTAGGATAAATGAGGCAGAAGATAGAATTAGCGATATAGAAGACCAAATGACAGAGAATAAAGAAGCTGAGCAAAAGAGGGACAAACAGCTACTGGACCACGAGGGGAGAATTTGAGAGATAAGTGACACCATAAGACGAAACAACATTAGAATAATTGGGATTCCAGAAGAAGAAAGAGAGAGGGGAGCAGAAGGTATATTGGAGAGAATTATTGGAGAGAATTTCCCCAATATGGCAAAGGGAACAAGCATCAAAATCCAGGAGGTTCAGAGAACCCCCCTCAAAATCAATAAGAATAGGTCCACACCCCGTCACCTAATAGTAAAATTGACAAGTCTTAGTGACAAAGAGAAGATCCTGAAAGCAGCCCGGGAAAAGAAGTCTGTAACGTACAATGGTAAAAATATTAGATTGGCGGCAGACTTATCCACAGAGACCTGGCAGGCCAGAAAGAGCTGGCATGATATATTCAGAGTACTAAATGAGAAAAACATGCAGCCAAGAATACTATATCCAGCTAGGCTATCATTGAAAATAGAAGGAGAGATTAAAAGCTTCCAGGACAAACAAAAACTGAAAGAATTTGCAAATACCAAACCAGCTCTACAGGAAATATTGAAAGGGGTCCTCTAAGCAAAGAGAGACCCTAAAAGTAGTAGATCAGAAAGAAACAGAGACAATATACAATAACAGTCACCTTACAGGCAATACAATGGCACTAAATTCATATCTCTCAATACTTACCCTGAATGTGAATGGGCTAAATGCCCCAATCAAAAGATACAGGGTATCAGAATGGATAAAAAAACAAAAACCATCTATATGTTGCCTACAAGAAACTCATCTTAAACCCGAAGACACCTCCAGGTTTAAAGTGAGGGGGTGGAAAAGAATTTACCATGCTAATGGACATCAGAAGAAAGCAGGAGTGGCAATCCTTATATCAGATCAATTAGATTTTAAGCCAAAGACTATAATAAGAGATGAGGAAGGACACTATATCATACTCAAAGGATCTGTCCAACAAGAAGATCTAACAATTTTAAATATCTATGCCCCTAACGTGGGAGCAGCCAACTATATAAACCAATTAATAACAAAATCAAAGAAACACATCAACAATAATACAAGAACAGTAGGGGACTTTAACACTCCCCTCACTGAAATGGACAGACAGATCATCCAAGCAAAAGATCAACAAGGAAATCAAGGACTTAAATGACACACTGGACCAGATGGACATCACAGATATATGCAGAACATTTCATCCCAAAGCAACAGAATACACATTCTTCTCTAGTGCACATGAAACCTTCTCCAGAATAGATCACATCCTCGGTCCTAAATCAGGTCTCAACTGGTATCAAAAGATTGGGATCATTCCCTGCATATTTTCAGACCACAACGCTCTGAAGCTAGAACTCAATCACAAGAGGAAATTTAAAAAGAACCCAAATACATGGAGACTAAACAGCATCTTTCTAAAGAATGAATGGGTAAACCAGGAAATTAAAGAAGAATTGAAAAAATTTATGGAAACAAATGATAAGGAAAACACAATGGTTCAGAATCTGTGGGACACAACAAAGGTAGTCCTGAGGAAAATACATAGCGGTACAAGCCTTTCTCAAGAAACAAGAAAGGTCTCAGGTACACAACCTAACCCTACACCTAAAGGAGCTGGAGAAAGAACAAGAAAGAAACCCTAAGCCCAGCAGGAGAAGAGAAATCATAAAGATCAGAGCAGAAATCAATGAAATAGAAACCAAAAAAACAATAGAACAAATCAATGAAACAAGGAGCTGGTTCTTTGAAAGAATTAATAAGATTGATAAACCCCTGGCCAGACTTATCAAAAAGAAAAGAGAAAGGACCCAAATAAATAAAATCATGA
This sequence comes from Lutra lutra, assembly GCF_902655055.1. Taxonomy (NCBI): domain Eukaryota; kingdom Metazoa; phylum Chordata; class Mammalia; order Carnivora; family Mustelidae; genus Lutra; species Lutra lutra. The sequence continues at coordinate 58,903,237 of NC_062284.1, forward strand.
ATGAAAGAGGAGAGATCACAACGAACACCAAAGAAATACAGACAATTATAAGAGCATACTATGAGCAACTCTATGCCAACAAATTTGACAATCTGGAAGAAATGGATGCATTCCTAGAGACATATAAACTATCACAAACTGAACCAGGAAGAAACAGAAAGCCTGAACAGACCCATAACCAGTAAGGAGATTGAAACAGTCATCAAAAATCTCCAAACAAACAAAAGCCCAGGGCCAGACGGCTTCCCGGGGGAATTCTACCAAACATTTAAAGAAGAACTAATTCCTATTCTCCTGAAACTGTTCCAAAAAATAGAAATGGAAGGAAAACTTCCAAACTCATTTTATGAGGCCAGCATCACCTTGCTCCCAAAACCAGACAAGGATCCCATCAAAAAAGAGAACTACAGACCAATATCCTTGATGAACACAGATGCAAAAATTCTCACCAAAATACTAGCTAATAGGATTCAACAGTACATTAAAAGGATTATTCACCATGACCAAGTGGGATTTATTCCAGGGCTGCAAGGATGGTTCAACATCTGCAAATCAATCGATGTGATACAATACACTGATAAAAGAAAGAACAAGAACCATATGATACTCTCAATAGATGCTGAAAAAGCATTTTACAAAGTACAGCATCTCTTCCTGATCAAAACTCTTCAAAGTGTAGGAATAGAGGGCACATAGCTCAATATTATCAAAGCCATCTAAGAAAAACCCACCACAAATATTATTCTCAATGGAGAATAACTGAGAGCTTTTCCGCTAAGGTCAGGAACACGGCAGGGATGTCCCTTATCACCACTGCTATTCAACAAAGTACTAGAAGTCCTAGCCTCAGCAATCAGACAACAAAAGGAAATTAAAGGCATCCAAATTGGCAAAGAAGAAGTCAAACTATCACTCTTCGCAGATGATATGATACTCTATGTGGAAAACCCAAAAGACTCCACTCCAAAACTGCTAGACTTGTACAGGAATTCAGAAAAGTGTCAGGATATGAAATCAATGCACAGAAATCAGTTGCATTTCTCTATACCACCAACAAGACAGAAGAAAGAGAAATTAAGGAGTCAATCCCATTTATAATTGCACCCAAAACTATAAGATACCTAGGAATAAACCTAACCAAAGAGGCTAAGAATCTATAGTCAGAAAACTATAAAGTACTCATGAAAGAAATTGAGGAAGACACAAAGAAATGGAAAAATGTTCCATGCTCCTGGATCGGAAGAATAAATATTGTGAAAATGTCTATGCTACCTAAAGCAATCTACACATTTAATGCAATTCCTATCAAAGTACCATCCATTTTTTTCAAAGAAATTGAACAAATAATCCTAAAATTTATATGGAACCAGAAAAGACCTCGAATAGCCAAAGGAATATTGAAAAAGAAAGCCAAAGTTGGTGGCATCACAATTCCGGACTTCAAGCTCTATTACAAAGCTGTCATCATCAAGACAGCATGGTACTGGCACAAAAACAGACACATAGATCAATGGAACAGAATAGAGAGCCCAGAAATAGACCTTCAACTCTATGGTCAACTCATCTTCGACAAAGCAGGAAAGAATGTCCAATGGAAAAAAGACAGCCTCTTCAATAAATGGGGTTGGGAAAATTGGACAGCCACATGCAGAAAAATGAAATTGGACCATTTCCTTACACTACACACGAAAATAGACTCAAAATGGATAAAGGACCTCAATGTGAGAAAGGAATCCATCAAAATCCTTGAGGAGAACACAGGCAGCAACCTCTTCGACCTCAGCTGCAGCAACATCTTCCTAGGAACATCGCCAAAGGCAAGGGAAGCAAGGGCAAAAATGAACTTTTGGGATTTCATCAAGATCAAAAGCTTTTGCACAGCAAAGGAAACAGTGAACAAAACCAAAAGACAACTGACAGAATGGGAGAAGATATTTGCAAATGACCTATCAGATAAGGGCTAGCATCCAAAACCTATAAAGAACTTAGCAAACTCAACACCCAAAGCACAAATAATCCAATCAAGAAATGGGCAGAGGACATGAACAGACATTTCTGCAAAGAAGACATCCAGATGGCCAACAGACACATGAAAAATGCTCCACATCACTCGGCATCAGGGAAATACAAATCAAAACCACAATGAGATATCACCTCACACCAGTCAGAATGGCTAAAATTAACAAGTCAGTGAATGACAGATGCTGGCGAGGATGCGGAGAAAGGGGAACCCTCGTACACTGTTGGTGGGAATGCAAGCTGGTGCAACCACTCTGGAAAACAGCATGGAGGTTCCTCAAAATGTTGAAAATAGAACTACCCTATGACCCAGCAATTGCACTGCTTGGTATTTACCCTAAAGATACAAACGTAGTGATCTGAAGGGGCACGTGCACCCGAATGTTTATAGCAGCAATGTCTACAATAGCCAAACTATGGAAAGAACCTAGATGTCCATCAACAGATGAATGGATAAAGAAGATGTGGTATTTATACACCATGGAATACTATGCAGCCATCAAAAGAAATGAAATCTTGCCATTTGCGACGACGTGGATGGAACTAGAGGGTATCATGCTTAGCGAAATAAGTCAATCGGAGAAAGACAACTATCATATGATCTCCTTGATATGAAGGAGAGGAGATGCAACATGGGGGGTTAAGGGGGTAGGAGAAGAGTAAATGAAACAAGATGGGATTGGGAGAGAGACAAACCATAAGTGACTCTTAATCTCACAAAACAAACTGAGGGTTGATGGGGGGAGGGGGTTTGGGAGAAGGGGGTTGGGGTTATGGACATTGAGGAGGGTATGTGCTATGGTGAGTGCTATGAAGTGTGTAAACCTGGCGATTCACAGACCTGTACCCATGGGGATAAAAATATATTATATGTTTATAAAAAATAAATAAATAGTAAAAGAAAAAAAGAATGTAAGATTCTGAAAAAACAATGTAAGATTCCATATATATTCATTGAAGTATATGTGTTGATTAGAAAATAAATAAGTAAATAAATAAATAAACTAATAAAAATAAAACCCATGTCTTCTTTGTAATCCAGGAGAGTCTATGTTGCCAGTATTTGTGAAAAAGGTGCCAATCCTTACATTAGTAAGGCACCCTCCTATTTTTATATTAAGAGAACAATGACTATTTAACTTGAAAATGTTCCTGAAACTTTGTATAAGTAAACTTGTCCAGAAAAATGATTTGTATCTCAATTCACACTACATTTTTGAGAATTTTCACATGCAAACTCTAAGCAAGACTGGGAAAAAAAAAAAAAAAAAAAGCAATATTCTGGAGAGCCTCCAATAGAAGGGAGAGATAGGGTAACTGCCACTGAAAGAGCTACTTGTCTAGGGTTGTCTGGGGTCCTGGATCATCAAGATTGTCTGAACTCTGGTTGTTTGCTCTGCTAGAATAGCTTGGAGAGATTTTTTAAGATGTCCACTGTTCCACATTGGATACAATCATGTCCCATTGCTGAACTGTTCATGTTCAGTGAGGCCAGGAACTCAGGCATGTTACTTCAACTATTTAATCAGTAGAAAGCAATGAATAGTGCTGGGGGTTAAAATCACTGTGATGAGTTTTGCTTGCTCCATTGAGAGACCTAAGTCAACGTGTTCAACAAAAACACCTGACCAACTTTATCTTGGGTTTAGAACGTGGATATGTCATTTCCACAGCTCATTCAATCATCCCTTAAACAAAATATAATGTTTGATTTTGCAAGGTCATTTTGGCAACATGAATTCTTCCTGAAATCTTAAGTAGAGACAATATAATCAGGGAACATGATCAGCCCACTCCTTCAAGGAAACAGTTTTCAGAGCAGAACTAGCAAGACCCTTGTCAGCACTGTAAGGAGTTAGTGAGTTTTTACTATTGCCTCTTTTCTCTTTCCCACATTTGATCACTGACTAGAGGTAAAATAAGTCCTTCTCAGGGTGGGGCAAGAGGACTTGGCTAAAGACTTGTTCCCTTACAATTTGTCTTTCATTTACTTTCTATAGTTCTGCAGCCAGCTCAGAGGACTCCAGGGCCCTTGAGACTGAAGCACAAGATCTTGACTGCTACAAATAAAGTCAAATGCAGTGAGTAATCTCAGCTCATCACAGCTGAGAGGGCACAGGTCAGGCCTGGAAGTCATTAGATGAAAAAATCAAACCAAAAACTAAGATGAAAATATTGGCAGCTGGTATAAACACCAAAAACCCAGCAATTTGGTCCTTTAGTCTTCCATGCCTTTCTAGACCATTAGCTCTCACCCTGCATTCAACACAGCAAAAAGATCCTCCTCTATGCACAAATCATATACGATCTTGCATACCAACCCGACCCACCTTCTCCTTAGGGCATCCAACCTGACCCACCTTCTCCTTAGGGTATAAGCTGATTCCTCACAAACTCTAGTGACGCCCTCGTCTAGACTAAGTGAGTCGTAGCGCAAGGAAGCAGACCCACTGACACACCTCAAGAAATCTCAGGAAAGGGCTGGATACTTACAACATATCAATACAATACAATATGATATCAAACAATAGAACCATTTATCATCTCTTTGTGTACATAACCATCCAGACAGACGATATTTCAGTGAAAAAAGATAAGGGAGGTTGCTTAAGCTGTCTCAAAAATCAGTGAAGGTTGAGCAAGGATAAAGGGAAGTTTCCCTATTAGGACATGGAGGGAAAAAGGGAAATTCCCTAAATAAGAAAAAAATTGGAACAAGGCCACTCAAGTAGGGAGACAGCCCTAAAAAGACTGGCCAATGTGAGCTGACACTGGAGTACAGACTAAAAGAAAATGCCAGACTCTTTCCCAGAGGTCAGCTGGTGCCTGAGGCCTAGCATTGGGGTTATTAGGCCATGACTGGAGCCTCCCTGGCTCAGCTTCTCTCCCCATGGGTCTCTTGCTACTCAAGAAGCCAAGAGCTGCTAAATCCAAGTGAACAAGATAAATTACATTATCCTTCTCTCTGGAGATTTTATGATCAGGGGAGATGTGCAGAGAGACCTCAGGAGACCCACCCTCAATTTAGACATTAGATTAATATTCTCTCTCATAATTTGATACATTATCTCCTAGATAGAATTCACCTGACTTGAAGTGACAAAAGAAGAGAGATGGCCTGAAAAATACTCAGACATGCTGTAGGTAAGCAACAGCTTAAGGTTTCAGCCTGAACCACCTTTTTCAAATGAAGACCTTAGTGCAGCTGGAAGAGAATGATTCTATTCTAACAAATCTAAAGATATTAACCATAGTTGGAAAAAGAGAATTGTTTCTTGTCAGTGAAATTATTTCATTCCTCTCTCAATGTTTGTAACAGTAGGATCTTTAAAAGGCTAACCTATAAAATATTATCCCAGAGCTGAACACCAAAAGCAAGTCATCAGAATTCAAATGGAATACATGTCCCTAGATTATTATAGTGAATAAAGATAAAACTAGCTTAAAAAAAATATAACTAGCTTTTGCTGATGTTATCTGGCACTGAAAAGTCACTCTGCTAATATACAACATCAGTGAGATGCTGGCTACAAGCCTGTAGGTACTTACTGTGTGCATCTCTTCCTAATTCTGCATTCAGTGATCTTACCCGGCAGCGTACAATTGGCCACAATCAGAGTATTTACACCAAGGAAATTGGCAAAATCCACAAATCATGATTTTTTCCACCTTCCACCCCCCACTGCTAGCCAGTTGTTAACATTTACCAACATGCCATGGCAGAGACTTCTACTTCAATCATAACTAAGTCTGATTTTTAAAAACCCATCACATGTATCTGTTGTATGTCATTATACCAATCTACAGGTTCATCAGGAAGATAGGTCCTAGCAGCAGTATTTCAATTCAGAGATGGGCATGGTGATAAGCAGGATTCTCTCATGGATGACCTCAGGGGTATCTCTCAGTTTATTGAGAACAGTTAGCCTGCGCTCCCCAGTTAAGCAAGAGGGAGGGTATACAAAACTTAACTTTTCATAGACCTGAGGGCCCTGAGATCTCTAGATGATGGGCAGCTGGCACAACAGAACTCCCCTTTAAACAGCGGACACCTAAGCTCAGGCCCCTTCAAGGCTGCTTTCAAGCTTACCATATAAAAAAGAGGGCAACAACAGAACAAACCCAAATCCTCAGTTTGTCCGGGTCTGCTCCAGCCCAAGCATCACTTTTCTGCAGGAAGCCAAGGCAACAGGGACCCATGCATGCACTGGCCCTTCTGCCAGCCTGTGTCAAATAAGGGTATTCACCCAGTGTGTGCATAACAGTGGGGAAACAGACACAAGGGTCCTACAACATTATCATTCACCCGCTGAATCTGCACACCCACTGTGGATGGCACCTACCTGCTTATTTACAATGACACCTATTTGCAAAGAAAGCACCTACAGACAGAGCCTCCTTTTAAATTTTATTTCACCCCTTTCATTCCCCAACCTGGCAGTACTTGCTAAACTGTTAACCAAAGTGTTTCTCTTCTGAGAGAGGAAGGGAACATTTTTTTTTTTACGATTTTATTTATTTGATAGAGAGAGACACAGCGAGAGAGAGCACAAGCAGGGGGGGTGGGAGAAGCAGGCTTCCAGCTGAGCAAAAGCGGGCTTCTGCAGAGCCCAACGTGGGGCTTGATCGCAGGACCTGGGGAATCAGGACCTGAGCAGAAGGCAGACACTTAAGGACTGAACCATCCAGATCCCTCATAAGGGAACATATTATATGATAGTCTTCAGTAAGCAAAAAGAAACAAATTAAGCATAGGGCACTTTGTTGTTGTTGTTGTTATTGTTTTTTAATAAAGGATATTGCCTGCAACTCAATATGAATGGGCAGAGGGTAAACTACATTTTATGTCGGTGCAGAATAAGCATATGAAGAATCTCTTTGTAAGGGAAGACCAAAATAATCTCGACATTTGGTGTTACCAACAGATAACCTTCCTTTTCCTGCAGACAGTGCAACCCTGCCACAAGCACAACACAAATTCACTTGCAAAATGAAGGATTAAAAAAAAAAAAAAAAAAAACTGGGGGCGCCTGGGTGGCTCAGCGGGTTAAAGCCTCTGCCTTCGGCTCAGGTCGTGATCCCAGGGTCTTGGGATCGAGCCCCGCAATGGGTTCACTGCTCAGCAGGGAGCCTGCTTCCACCTCTCTCTCTGCCTGCTTCTCTGCCTACTTGTCATCTCTGTCTGTGAAATAAATAAATAAAACTCAGATCTGAATTATCACATCACTTTTCATGCATATAAAAGCCTATAATCTAAAAGGGAAATAAAGAGGGGCGCCTGGGTGGCTCAGTGGGTTGAAACCTCTGCCTTCGGCTCATGTCATGATCTCAGGGTCCTGGGATCGAGCCCCGTATCGGGCTCTCTGCTCAGCGGGGAGCCTTTGTCCCCCTCTCTTTTTGCCTGCCTCTCTGCCTACTTGTGATCTCTCCCTCTGTCAAATAAATAAATAAAAGTCTTTAAAACAAACAAACAAACAAACAAAACCAGGGGTGCCTGGGTGGCTCAGTGGGTTGGGCCTCTGCCTTCAGCTCGAGTCATGGTCTTGGGGTCCTGGGATCGAGCCCCGCATTGGGCTCTCCGCGCAGCAGGGAGCCTTCATCCTCCTCTCTCTCTGCCTTCCTCTCTGCCTGCTTGTGATTTCTCTCTCTGTTAAATAAATAAATAAAATCTTTTTAAAAAAGTTTAAAAAGAAAGGGAAATAAAGAGAAAAATACAGAAACAAAACTTATAAGCAACTGGAGTTCAGCCATGAAATGTGACTGACATTAGAAAAAGAGTGGTCAAGCTCGTGATGCAAAAGGTCAGCTGTAACCAGATGTGAATCAAAACATCCCCATGGAGATGAGCAGGCAGATGCCCACTGGTATTTTCATGTCAACACTTAGAGGGTGAGAATGTCAATGGGTTTATTGATTCCAACTCTCTGGGGCTAAACTAAGAGTTTTATCTAACATGAAACTCTTGTGCGATCTCTAAACGATGCAGTCTGACTTTTTTGTTGGGCTGACCTCAAAGGACGCCTTCATTTCCCCACAGCAGACGATTCAATTCCCTGGCCTTTCCCTCACTGTGAAGCTTCCTTCAATACACTAGTAAAGTGAGAAATGTAACTCTAAACCAGCCTAAAAGCTACTTTGCTGTGTCCAGTGTTTCAACATGGACCATCTCTTGTCCTGCTGACTTTATGTCGTAGTAACTAATGCTACTTTCTTCATTCATAAGTATTCAACTAGGAGTGAGATTATTGCTATTTGACAACCTTTTAAATTTGTTTTATTATTTATGGGAAAGTAAATGCAACCAGAAACATTAGCATTGACACTTAAGACCAAATAAAACCAGGTAACAGGCAAGAAAAATGTTCCCAGGAATCCTAAAACAAAATCTCAAAACTCCAGCTTGTCATCTCTGGCTCTTCAATGTCCTCTATTTAAGACATACCATCAAGATCATGCTGGTGATAAAAAGAACATGGGAGTTGTTATTTTAATGCTAACAGGCTAAAGCCACAAGATTATTCACATGAAATGAAGCCACCCTCTGTTTTCTCTTCCATTGTTCATTTGCAAGCCATGAGTTCCCTATGTGAAAGGCACTTCAGAAATGTTTAAGAGTTTATAAAGGGGTCTGTTAAGATGGACATTCTCATGTAATGCTCATGAAAGCATAAAGCAGTACAAATTTGGGGGAAGGCAATTTGGTAATATGAAACAAAAGCTTTAAAAATGTTCATTTCTTTGTCCCAGTATTCTTCTACTAGAAATTTTTCCTAAAGAAACAGTTATGATAGCAAACAATAAAAAATAAACATCTTAAATGCCTAAGTATAAGCGAATGATTAAATAAATAAAAACATATCAATAGTATAAAGCAGTATAGTGTTATTTTTTAAATGGTAGAGCTTTTTTTTTTCAGAATCCTTAAAGTTTTGGAGATACAGTTATAATATCATGTCAAGTGAAAAAAAGATACAATATTACATATACATTATATCCTCAATGTATAAATAGGCACACGAACAAACATAAACAGATTTAGTACACAGAACACTGGGAAAAAAGATGCCTGAGTATTTGAAGTGGTTATTTTAGGATAGAAGAGAAGAATAATGATAAAATTCATTCATTTTTACTTATACTTTTTTATACTCTGCAGTGGTTTATACTGAGCATGGATAACTTAATTTTTTCCAGAAATGCATTTATAATTGCAAAAGTGATGAGAATTATGTAACTGTAATTATATAAACTTTAAGATTATAAAAATGTATGATGTAAAAGAAGGAAGCCCTTTCCCTACTAATTCCCCAATTTCATATAGTTGAAATAATACAGTATGTAGTCTTTTCAGATTAGTTTCTTTCACTCATTTAAAATCCTCACTGTCTTTGGTGGCTTGATGGAATGTACCATGAACAGCTGAGAAGAAAGTATTTCTGCAGTTAGGTAGAACATGTGTACATGTCTGTCAGATCCATTTGGTCTACAGTGTTGTTCAAGTCCTCGAATTCTTCATTCATCATCTGTCTGTTGTTCTTTTTTTAAAATTTACTTATGAGAGAGAGAGCACGAGTGTGTGGGGGGAGGGGCAGAGAGAGAAGGAGAGAGAGAGTCTTAAGCAGACTCCATGCTGAGTTTGCCCCCTATATTAGTAGCTCTGGGGTTTACTGAATAAACATTTATGAGGTAAGGGTTACAGCTTGTACTTTGACATATGTCTATCTGATGTTTTCCATACACTTACTAAAGGCTTATTCTTTATCCACTGAATTGACCTGGCACCTCTGTTAAATATCAGTTTGTCATATATACTTGGGCTTATTTCTAGACCTTTTTTCTGTTCCACTAATCTATGTGTTCATCCTGATGCCAATCAATTATAGTCTTGGTGAACTTAACTCTATAGTGAGCCTTGATATCAGTTAGAAAATTCCTCTTACTCTTTCCTTCTTTTGGAAAATTGTTTAGGATATACTAGTTTCTGTGTGTTTCCAAAAATTTTTAGGATTGGAATATCAATATCTACATAAAAATATGCTGGAATTTTGATTGAGATTATATTGTCTCTACAGGTCAGTTTGTGGAGGTTAACATCTTGATGATGTTGAGTCTTCTAATTTATGATTATGGTAACTCTCTCCATTTATTTAGTTTAATTTCTGTTAGAAATGTGTTATTCTTTTCAGTCTATCAACCCAGCAGTAACTTAAAATCTTATTTTAAAGTAATATTTCTCAAATGTTAACATACACCAAAATCAATTGACTGGGTTGTTAAAAACAGATCCCCAAGTGTCTGAATCATTTGGTCTGACATGGGGTGCAAAGCTGGCATGTCTGACAACTTTTTAGGTGATGTGGATACAGTAGCTTCAGGAGCAATATTTCAAGAACCACCAGCTTAAGGGTTTGTTTGTTTGTCTTTGGTTTTGGTTTTTAGCCACACGCATAGTATGAATTGGAGCTTCCAATCCATCTGAGGAGTTTTTATAGTTATGGAATCTTGAGGAAAACTTATTTATTTTTCCTTCAATTTACTATTCCTAATGGGTGAGTGGAGAATTTTTGCCAATTCACTTTTACGTTAATGTCTCACCATTCGGAGTATTTTGTTAATGGGAAGGTTGTCTTTTATAAGACCTCCACATTATGGCAGTTCCAAGCTTGTTATCTTTTCTCCTACATCTTAAGAGACTGAAAATGAAGTGGTTTTACAGATTCACTGGCGGCAAAACCAACTTCAAAGACCCACCTATCTTTCTGGATTGCTATTTTCACTTAGTTTTCACTGTCTGGGAATTTCATACTCTGTTGTCTGTTCATTGACTAATTTTTATAAAAAATATATTTTATTCAGCAGAGGGTTTTTTTTTAAGATTTTATTTATTTATTTGACAGAGAGAGATCACAAGTAGGCAGAAAGGCAGGCAGAGAGAGGGGGGAAAGAAGGCTCCCCACTGAGCAGAGAGCTCCATGTGGGGCTCAATCCCAGGACCCTGAGATTATGACCTGAGCCAAAGGCAGAGGCTTAACCCACTGAGCCACCCAGGCACCCGTGCTGCACAGTTGTTTCTAATTAAAGGATCAGACAAGGTATCTAGTCAGTCATACTGTTAGATATCTTTAATTCTTAAATTTCATGGCAATATAGCTTTCAACTTTTTAATATAGGCTTTTTTCTCTTCTGGTAAGCTTTATTTCCCTGTCATCTGTTTCCCCTTATTTCTTTTTCACTCCCACACCCTTTAAAATTTCTAAATTCTGTGATTTCCTTTTGACTGTTAGTTGTATATGAATGAGGTGAATTCTGACTGGTCCTTTTATTTCATGTTTATGTAGACATGTGGCCATGGTTCTGTTTCCAGGAAAAAAAAAAATTCTTTCTTTCTATGGCACATGGTATGTGAATGACTGAATATTTTTAGCCTCTAATTCTGAGTAAACTGAGAGCTATTCTGTAGGATTACTCATACTGCCTCATTTATAACCTGCTCTGACAAGTGTGCCTTCCCTGTATAATTCCTTGTTTTATCACACTGCCTTATATTTTTTAGATTTTCCATGAAATTAATTCAAGGGAAGTCCCTGTTACCATCTTGTGCACTTCATTCCCACTGTGGCAAACGAAGGCCTGTTGTTTCTCTTCTCATGCTGTGCCATAGAAGTAGAACTGTGCTCTGCCTGCTTCTTCCGTGAAGTCTGCAGTGCAAGCAGGCTCCACATTTCCCTATGTCCCTATGTTATAATTTTTAGGCAGCTTTTCATCCTATTTGTTGTTCTGAGTTTTAAAAGTCTGTTAATCAGGTAGATTCAGCAACCCTGGTTTTTGTTTCCCTGTTGCTTTGGGGTGATTTTTGGGAGATGGGGAAATGTCCAGTGTTGTCCTGTCATTTTTTTTTTACTTTTTTTAAAAATTGTGTTATGTTAGTCATCATAAAATACATCATTAGTTTTGATGCAGTGTTCCAAGATTCATTGTTGATGGACAACACCCTGTGCTCCATGCAATATGTGCCCTCCTTAAAACCCACCACCAGGCTCACCCATCTGCCCACCACTCTCCCCTCTAAAACCCTTAGTTTTTTTTCCTGGAGGCCATGGTCTCTCATGGTTCATCTCCCCCTCCAATTTCCCCCAATTTACTTTTTCTTTCCTCCTCCTAATGTCTTCCATGTTATTCCTTATGTTCCACAAGTAGGTGAAACCATACGATAATTGATAATTGATAATGGACTTTCTCTGCTTGACTTATTTCACTCAGCATAATCTCCTCCAGTCCCATCCATGTTGATGCAAAAGTTGGGTATTCATCCTTTCTGATGGCTCAGTGATATTCCATTGTAGATATGGACCACATCGTCTTTATCCATTCATCTGCTGAAGGGCATCTTGACTCTTCCTACAGTTTGGCCATTGTGGACATTACAGCTATGAACATTGGGCTACATATGGCCCTTCTTTTCACTACATCAGTTCTTTGTGGTAAATACCCAGTAGTACAATTGCTGGGTCATAGGGTAGCTCTATTTTCAATTTTTTGAGGAACTTCCACACTATTTTCCAAAGTGGCTATACCAGTTTACATTCCCAAGAGTGTAAGAGGGTTCCCCTTTCTCCACATCCTCACCAACATTTGTTGTTTCCTGCCTTGTTGATCTTTACCATTCTAATTGGTGTAAGGTGGTATCTCAATGTGGTTTTGATTTGAATTTCCCTGATGGCTAATGATGATGAACATTTTTTTTCATGTGTCTGCTAGTCATTTGTATGTATTCATTGGAGAAGCATCTGTTCATATCTTCTGCCCATTTTTTGACACAATTATCTTTTTTTAGGGTGTTGAGTTTGAGTTCTTTATAGATCTTGGATATCAGCCCTTTGTCTGTAATATCATTTGTGAATATCTTCTCCCATTTCTTGGGTTGCCTTTTTGTTTTATTGACTGTTTCCTTTGCTGTGAGGAAGATTTTTATCCTGATAAAGTCCCAAAAGTTCATTTTTGCTTTTGTTTCCTTTGCTTTGGAGACATGTCTTGAAAGAAGTTGCTGTGGTCGATGTCATAAAGGTTACTGCCTATGTTCTCCTCTAGGATTTTGATGGATTCCTGTCTCATGTTGAGGTCTTTCATCCATTTTGAATTCATCTTTGTGTCTGGTGTAAGAGGATGGTCTAGTTTCATTCTTCTATACATACCCATCCAATTTTCCCAGCACCATTTATTGAAGAAGCTGTCTTTTTTACACTGGATATTTTTTTCCTGCTTTGTTGAAGATTATTTGACCATAGAGTTGAGGGTCCATATCTGGGTTCTCTACTCTGTTCCTTTGGTCTATGTGTCTGTTTTTGTGCCAGTACCATGTTGTCTTGGTGATCACAGCTTTGTAATAAAGCTTGAAATCAGACAATGTGATGCCCCCAGCTTTGTTTTTCTTTTTCAACATTCCCCTGACAATTTGGGGTCTTTTCTAGTTCCATACAAATTTAAGGATTCTTTGTTCCAACACTTTGAAAAATGCCACTGGTATTTTGATTGGGATGGCACTGAGTACAGATTGCGCTGGGCAGCACAGATATTTTAAAAATGTTTATTCTTCCAATCCATCAGCATGGAATGTTTGCAGAAAAAGCATTTGACAAATTACAGCATCCTTTCCTGATTAAAACCTTCAAAGTACAGGGATAGAGGGAAAATTCTGCAAATTCATAAAATCCATCTATGAAAAACCCACAACGAGTATCATTCCCAATGGGGAAAAGCTGAGAGCCTTCCCACTGAGATCAGGAACAGGACAAGGATGCCCACTCTCACCACTGCTGTTCAACATAATACTAGAAGTCCTCGCAACAGCAATCAGACAACAAAATGATATAAAAGGTATTCAAATTGGCAAAGAAGAAGTCAACTCTCTCTCTTCACAGCTGACGTGACACTTTATGTGGAAAACCCAAAGACTCCACCCCCAAACTACGAGAACTCATACAGCAATTCAATAATGTGGCAGAATACAAAATCAATGCACAGAAATCAGTTGCTTTCTTATACACTAACAATTATACTGTAGAAAGGGCAATTAGAGAATCAATTCCATTTACAATAGCACCCAAAACCATAAGATACCTTGGAATAAACTTAACCAAAGAGGTAAAGGATCTATACTCGAGGAACTACAGAATGCTCATGAAAGAAACTGAAAAAGACACAAAAGGATGGAAAAAACATGCCGTGCTCATGGATCAGAAGAATAAACATTGTTAAAATGTCTATGCTGCCCAAAGCAACCTATACTTTCAATGTCCTGTCATTTTATTTTATTTTATTTAAAGATTTTATTTATTTATTTGACAGAGAGAGATCACAAGTAGACAGAGAGGCAGGCAGAGAGAGAGAGAGAGGGAAGCAGGCTCCCTGCTGAGCAGAGAGCCCGATGCGGGACTCGATCCCAGGACCCTGAGATCATGACCTGAGCCGAAGGCAGCGGCTTAACCCACTGAGCCACCCAGGTGCCCTGTCCTGTCATTTTAAAACAGATTTGAGTAGCTTTTCAAAAATTCTGTAGTCACTTGTATTTCTTCTTTTGTTAATTTTATGTTCACAACCTTGTATCTTTTTTTTTCCTTTTAGCATCTTTTTTTTCCCCCCTTTTAGGTATGTTCCTATTTACCAAAATGTCCCATTTGTTAAGGAAAAAAAAAAAGAAAATTAAGAAAACTTTTTCTCTAAAAAGAGTGCAGTAACCAAGATTAAGTGGCCAAGTCAGAGTCGGTAGGAAGATGCAGCCTTTAGTTCAATGGAACATACTTTGAAATGTTCCCACTGATTCTCTGGTCCATGAAGTCTTCTTTGGTGAGTGTTCACTAGGCTCATTCTTGGGCCTAGTTAATCATTGTGTTATTACAGTTGCCATTTAAGAGAGATAATGAGAAAATGAGGGATGAGAAGGGCAAGCTTCCCTGAGTGACCTTGAAAATTCTTCTATAGCAACTGTTTTCTTCTCTTTTCTTTGTTACCTTCCTACCATCAACACAACTGGCAAGGGCCACTTGTTTTGTCATAGAATTCAAAGAAAATGAAAATTTGGAAAGATTTGAAGCTCAGGTACACTCAGGGCTAGAGTTTACCTCTTTCTTGCCTTGTTGTTCAGCATCTAGGAAAGGCAAAGTGAGACAAATCAAAACAAAAATCTGTCCCTGATACATATGTGTAAGGGTATCAATGAGCTGATGTGCAAGTGAAATGATGTCACTTTTCTCTTTCCGCTTGTATAACTTCTAGGTCATCTGGGCCAAAATTATATAAATCTAATCACTGACTGCAAACAGGAAGTTAGACATATTAAAAACTTGCCTTGTAGCTCTACATATGTGCATTCTCCCAGCAGATGGAGTTGGATACCACTTCCTGTTGATAAGTACAAATTGGGGAGAAGATATTTATGTATTTAATGTAATACTAATATAAATAACTTATATGGATATATAAATAACTTTAATATTTAATATTTTATTTTAAAATTTAAATTTTAAATTGTGGACTATCTCAAACTATTGACCCCAGTAGGACAGGACCAGCTACAAGACCATTATTTTTCACTACTGAATGCCATCAATTACTGAAGTATTTATGCTCAAACAGAAAAGCACAGTGTTGTAATTTTATAATTTCAAGGTCTTGAAAACAGATGGAGATGGTATTTTCAATCATCTCCAGACAGTGGGAAGGGACTGAAGAAAAGAAGAACAGGACAGAGTGAGAATTCTCAACAGCTCTTAACAAATCATAGATGGATTATTCACATTACTTCTCTACTGAGATGTTTGTTCTGCATACAAGTGCCTTGTTTACATGCAACTAACACACATTAAAAGACATTCTATAACCTAAACTACTGTGTATTTGCTTGCCTGACAAATATGACCAGACATTAATTGATTCTGAAGTCGCTAGATTTTCCTCTTACCATTTCAGAATCAGTTTGGCAAAAATTAGGAAAATGTAATGAAAAGCAGAGGAAGATACTTCCAAAACTACATAAAAATGCACTTGGAAGTTAGCTTGGGTGATTCAAGATAAAAGGCCTCAGAAAAATTAGCCTTTGTACTATGGAAAACACTTGGAAAATATTTTTGAAATTCTGGTGACACGCCGTTCTTCATGAAGAAAATTAATCATAGGAGTGATGGAGTGGAAAACACAAGGGAATTTTCAATGAAATGTTTTCTTTCTTATTCACTGATGCAATATTTGAAATGGGAGCATAGGGCATATTTCTAAGCAAAGTGGTTGTCAGCAAGCATGACTCTCTTCAGCAAATCACCTGTGGTCTTATGAACAAATAATTTTGGACATCAAATTAAAAGACAAGAACTCAGTATCTGTTCTCAATTGAATGATGGTCTTTGTTTTCATGTCCTTTCTTCTCCATTCAAAGCAGCCCAATGAGAATGAAACACTGCTTAGAAACAGTTAAGACACTGCCAGCACTTATGAATCACTAATTATCTCTGTCACCTCAATAGGAAGGTCTGTGTCCACTTAACAAATGGTAGGACTGGTCTTGGTCACTGAAGTAAATCATCAAAGAATGAATTCTGTTGTTCTCTAGACAGGGCTCAATGTACTCTTCTTTTTTTCCAACAAACACATTTATTTCCAGGAACAAGGTAAGAACCTTTGCTGGAGTCACACAGAGTCCAGATCAGAGCTGGGACCAGAGCCCACAGCACCTCCACGCCGACCTAAAGGCTACCTTCTGGCTATGTTACTTGACTTGTTCCTAAGCTCTCTGCTCTTCAACTTGATAGCCTAGAAAAAATATTCTGGTTATCACAGGTGGAAAAAGCAACCCACTGCTGTATGATAGGATTTTGGTCAAGCAGAGCTAAAGGCTGATCATGACACTGACTTCTATTCAAAGATAATGATTGTTAGTGGTGTCCCAAGCATTCACACTCTCCAGCCCAGGCATTTTACATGAAGTTCCCCTTGGTCTGTGGGGCTTACAGGTCTGTATTTGCTTAGGGATAGTTAATCTCTATGGGACAGTGCTCAAGAACTAGACATTCTGGTTCAAGGGGTAGTCCACAAGGAGAAAAGTCATGCAGCAATAGTGAAACAATCTTTGGACACAGAAGCTTGTGATTAAGCACACTTAGGCAAGTATTATTTACAAATTGAGCAACATTCCTACTGGTCAAACTACTGATGACTAATACACCCAAATCCATGTGGGAGCTTCAAAATCATTCATCAAAGTAACAGAAAGGGATCTCTTATTCCTTCTCATTAGTTGTTCCTATAACTCCTTCTCTGATGTTCACCAATACATGGCAAATGATTTCAGTTTGTGGAAAGTTAGGCATAAAGAGATAGAAAAGTGAATATTCAAACTGACTATTTAATCTATGGAAGTGAGTTAGAACCAAGGTGTGTAATTCCAAAACAAAAACCATCTTTAGTCTCTCAGCCCAATTTTTTATTTTATTCCAGTAAAACACATCTTTCAGAAAACAGAAGGAAAAAAAAACAGTCACCAACCCCTGAGATTTATATCCTTCTTTCTATACACAGTCATCTCTCCCTTTTTCTTGCACTTTGTCCACCTTCTTTCCTCCCTTTCCCCCCTCTTCCTCATCCACTCTCTTATTCATTTTATCTGCTCATTCCTTGAAAAAATAGCAATTGAGTCCCAAATGATTATCTAGGAGTTTGGTGTTCATCAGCGATCAAAGTCAATAGAAATCCTTGCCTTGGTGAAGTCTGTACTCTCCCTTTCCCTGAATGTTAATTCTCAGTGCTGGGCTGTTTCTTGGACTTCTAGAAACCTCTGTTCAAAGCCTCTGTTGCTTTGGTTCACAATATTGTCCCTCTTCCACAGCACCTGTCTTTTCTCTGACGGAGGTGAGGGACATGCCTGGGGCAAAAGGTGACCTTCACACAAGCACTGCAGAACAGGGGGACAGTGGTAACAAATTCTTGATCCTGTGAAAGGATGGCACAACCAAACCAAACCCAAGTACAGTAATACAGCCCTTTCAATCCTTCTAGATCAAGCCAGAGGTTATTGGTATGATTCAATTTGGCATTAGGAGAAGAAGGTAGAATTCAAAGCCACACAAAACTAGGAATACATTTTAGTTCTATGGCCCCAGGATAGGTCGAATAACACTTTAGGACTCAGTTTCCTTTACTTTGCTGTTGTTGTTGTTTGTCTTTTAGTGTCAAGATAGCACACTATTTTTTTTATTATGTTATGTTAGTCACCATAAGTATATCATTAGTTTTAGATGTAGTATTCCATGACTCATTTTGTATAACACCCAGTACTCCATGCAATGCGTGCCCTCCATCAGTGAATTTAATATCATTTCCCTTGTGAGTTCTATTATTATTTTATTCATTCATTCATTCTATTCTATGAGTATATGTTAAGCACCAACTGTATACTAGGCCTTGTTGTAAATACTGGGGATATAACAATGAAGAGACAAAATACTTGCCCTCGTGGAGCTTACATAAAGAGAATATTGTCTATTACCAACGAAGTCTTGGATATGCCTTCTTTCTGTTACAATAATGAAGCAAGGAGCTATTGTAAAATATTCTTAAAGTAGCATTAGAAATTAGCATGCACCCAGCATATGTGTTTTCAATATGGTCTACTTGGACCTGCTACACAGATGAACTCAGCTAGGCCAAGTACAGCAAGGAAAACAGCTTCAGTTAGTGATGTTTTTCATAAATTACAGTAAAATTATCTTGTACTTCCTGGAAAAGATGTCACATGAGTGTAAATAAGAGCAGAGAAATTATCAACTAGTTTTGATATTTCTTCCTGGGCGTTCAGTAAGGCATAAGATTTGAGAAAGGAACAAGCCTGGGGAAGACTTTTGGGGCTGGATGTCAGCTGTACCAGCCAAGCGGCAAGAGGCTCTCCAGCGCCTAAGACATCTGACTCCACCACCGAAGGATGCTGTCTTCCAGTTTCATAGCCCCTTTCAGTGCCTGGTACATATACAGTGCCTGGTATACAGTAAATATTCAGTATTTACTGACTACTAAGTAAGTTTAGGTTTTTAATTTTAGATAATGATAGCTAATACTTGGCACTTTGTAAGCATCAAACACTCTTCTAAGAATATTAAGTTATTTAATCCTCAAAATAATAACCCTGAGAGGCACAGAGAGGACACAAATTTGTTCTAGTTTTAGTGACAGAAGCAGAATTTGAATCCAGGTGGTCTGGTCCTGGATCTGTGCTGTTAACTACTGTGTTCCTATTGAATCTCTGGGTTGGTGTAATTTTTAAAATTAATCTAAAACTTTATACTTCATTTAAAATATATTATTGTTAAAGTTTTATTCTTTTATGCATGTAATATATATCACACTTATATTAATTCAAAATCCAAAAGGTACAAAGAAGCATAGAACTAAATGTCTCAGGGAGGAGTCAAGATGGCGGAGAAGTAGCAGGCTGAGACTACTTCGGGTAGTGGGAGATCAGCTAAATAGCTTATCTAAAGATTACAAACACCTACAAATCCGACGGGAGATCGAAGAGAAGAAGAACAGCAACTCTAGAAACAGAAAATCAACCACTTTCTGCAAGGTAGGACTGGTGGAGAAGTGAATCCAAAGCGAGGGGAAGATAGACCACGGGGGGAGGGGCCTGCTCCCGGCAAGCGGTGGAGCAACGGAGCACAAAATCGGGACTTTTAAAAGTCTGTTCTGCTGAGGGACATCGCTCCAGAGGCTTAACCGAGGTGAAGCCCACGCAGGGTCAGCGTGGCCACAGGTCCCGCAGGGTCACAGAAGGATCGGGGGTGTCTGAGTGTCGCAGAGCTCACAGGTATTAGAACGGGGAAGCCGGCTACAGAGACAGAGCCGAGGAGTGACTCTCAGCTCGGGGTTGCCTTGAACTGGTCGCAGGCTCGGTCAGCTCGGAGCGTGGCCGGAGGCCAGGGTGGCGGGAGTCACTGGGCGCTGTTCTCTGGGGGCGCACTGAGGAGTGGGGCCCCGGGCTCTCGGCTCCTCCGGGCCGGAGACCGGGAGGCCGCCATCTTCATTCCTGCCCTCCGGAACTCTAGGAAAGTGCTCAGGGAACAAAAGCTCCCGAAAGCAAACTGGAGCGGATTACTCAGCCCGGCCTGGGTAAGGGCGGTGCAACTCCACCTGGGGCAAAGACTCTTGAGAATCACTACAGCAGGCCCCTCCCCCAGAAGATCAACGGGAAACCCAGCCAGGACCAAGCTCACCTACCAAGGAGTGTAGTTTCAATACCAAGGAGAGCGGAGGAATTCCAGAGGAGGAGAAAGCAAAGCACGGAACTCATGGCTTTATCCCCATGATTCTTTAGCCTTGCAGTTAAATTAATTTTTTTTTATTTTCTTATTCAATTTTTTTTCTTCTTCTGCTAAATTTTTTTAACTTTTACCCTTTTCTAACATTTTTTAACTAGTTTATCTAATATATATATATTTTTTTTCCTTTTTATACTTTTTCTTTATTGGTTTTCTTTTTTTAATTCTTTTTTTCTTTCTTTCTGAACCTCTTTTTATCCCCTTTCTCCCCCCCCCCACAATTTGGGATCTCTTCTGATTTGGCTAAAGCATATTTTCCTGGGGTTGTTGCCACTCTTTTAGTATTTTACTTGCTCCTTCATATACTCTTATCCGGAAAAAATGACAAGGCGGAAAAATTCACCACAAAAAAAAGAACAAGAGGCAGTACCAAAGGCTAGGGACCTATCAATACAGACATTGGTAATATGTCAGATCCAGAGTTCAGAATGACGATTCTCAAGGTTCTAGCCAGGCTCAAAAAAGGCATGGAAGATATTAGAGAAACCCTCTCAGGAGATATAAAAGCCCTTTCTGGAGAAATAAAAGAACTAAAATCTAACCAAGTTGAAATCAAAAAAGCTATTAATGAGGTGCAAACAAAAATGGAGGCTCTGACGGCTAGTATAAATGAGGCAGAAGAAAGAATTAGCGATATAGAAGACCAAATGACAGAGAATAAAGAAGCTGAGCAAAAGAGGGACAAACAGTTACTGGACCACGAGGGGAGAATTCGAGAGATAAGTGACACCATAAGACGAAACAACATTAGAATAATTGGGATTCCAGAAGAAGAGGAAACAGAGAGGGGAGCAGAAGGTATGTTGGAGAGAATTATTGGAGAGAATTTCCCCAATATGGCAAAGGGAACAAGCATCAAAATCCAGGAGGTTCAAAGAACCCCCCTCAAAATCAATAAGAATAGGTCCACACCCCGTCACCTAATAGTAAAATTGACAAGTCTTAGTGACAAAGAAAAGATTCTGAAAGCAGCCCGGGAAAAGAAGTCTGTAACATACAATGGTAAAAATATTAGATTGGCAGCAGACTTATCCACAGAGACCTGGCAGGCCAGAAAGAGCTGGCATGATATATTCAGAGTACTAAATGAGAAAAACATGCAGCCAAGAATACTATATCCAGCTAGGCTATCATTGAAAATAGAAGGAGAGATTAAAAGCTTCCAGGACAAACAAAAACTGAAAGAATTTGCAAATACCAAACCAGCTCTACAGGAAATATTGAAAGGGGTCCTCTAAGCAAAGAGAGACCCCAAAAGAAGTAGATCAGAAAGAAACAGAGACAATATACAATAACAGTCACCTTACAGGCAATACAATGGCACTAAATTCATATCTCTCAATACTTACCCTGAATGTGAATGGGCTAAATGCCCCAATCAAAAGACACCGGGTATCAGAATGGATAAAAAAACAAAACCCATCTATATGTTGCCTACAAGAAACCCATCTTAAACCCGAAGACACCTCCAGATTTAAAGTGAGGGGGTAGAAAAGAATTTACCATGCTAATGGACATCAGAAGAAAGTAGGAGTGGCAATCCTTATATCAGATCAATTAGATTTTGAGCCAAAGACTACAATAAGAGATGAGGAAGGACACTATATCATACTCAAAGGAACTATCCAACAAGAAGATCTAACAATTCTAAATATCTATGCCCCTAAAGTGGGAGCAGCCAACTATATAAACCAATTAATAACAAAATCAAAGAAACACATCGACAATAATACAATAATAGTAGGGGACTTTAACACTCCCCTCACTGAAATGGACAGATCATCCAAGCAAAAGATCAACAAGGAAATCAAGGCCTTAAATGACACACTGGACCAGATGGACATCACAGATATATTCAGAACTTTTCATCCCAAAGCAACAGAATACACATTCTTCTCTAGTGCACATGGAACCTTCTCCAGAATAGATCACATCCTCGGTCCTAAATCAGGTCTCAACTGTTATCAAAAGATTGGAATCATTCCCTGCATATTTTCAGACCACAATGCTCTGAAGCTAGAACTCAATCACAAGAGGAAATTTGGAAAGAACCCAAATACATGGAGACTAAACAGCATCCTTCTAAAGAATGAATGGGTCAACCAGGAAATTAAAGAAGAATTGAAAAAATTCATGGAAACAAATGATAAGGAAAACACAACAGTTCAAAATCTGTGGGACACAACAAAGGCAGTCCTGAGAGGAAAATATATAGCGGTACAAGGCTTTCTCAAGAAACAAGAAAGGTCTCAGGTACACAACCTAACCCTACACCTAAAGGAGCTGGAGAAAGAACAAGAAAGAAACCCTAAACCCAGCAGGAGAAGAGAAATCATAAAGATCAGAGCAGAAATCAATGAAATAGAAACCAAAAAAACAATAGAACAAATCAACGAAACTAGGAGCTGGTTCTTTGAAAGAATTAATAAGATTGATAACCCCTGGCCAGACTTATCAAAAAGAAAAGAGAGAGGACCCAAATAAATAAAATCATGAATGAAAGAGGAGAGATCACAACGAACACCAAAGAAATACAGACAATTATAAGAACATACTATGAGCAACTCTATGCCAACAAATTTGACAATCTGGAAGAAATGGATGCATTCCTAGAGACATATAAACTACCACAACTGGCCAGGAAGAAACAGAAAGCCTGAACAGACCCATAACCAGTAAGGAGATTGAAACAGTCATCAAAAAACTCCAAACAAACAAAAGCCCAGGGCCAGATGGCTTCCCGGGGGAATTCTACCAAACATTTAAAGAAGAACTAATTCCTATTCTCCTGAAACTGTTCCAAAAAATAGAAATGGAAGGAAAACTTCCAAACTCATTTTATGAGGCCAGCATCACCTTGATCCCAAAACCAGACAAGGATCCCAACAAAAAAGAGAACTACAGACCAATATCCCTGATGAACACAGATGCAAAAATTCTCGCCAAAATACTAGCCAATAGGATTCAACAGTACATTAAAAGGATTATTCACCACGACCAAATGGGATTTATTCCAGGGCTGCAAGGTTGGTTCAACATCCGCAAATCAATCAATGTGATACAACACATTAATAAAAGAAAGAACAAGAACCATATGATACTCTCCATAGATGCTGAAAAAGCATTTGACAAAGTACAGCATCCCTTCCTGATCAAAACTCTTCAAAGTGTAGGGATAGACGGCACATACCTCAATATTATCAAAGCCATCTATGAAAAACCCACCGCAAATATCATTCTCAATGGAGAAAAACTGAAAGCTTTTCCGCTAAGGTCAGGAACACGGCAGGGATGTCCGTTATCACCACTGCTATTCAACATAGTACTAGAAGTCCTAGCCTCAGCAATCAGACAACAAAAGGAAATTAAAGGCATCCAAATCGGCAAAGAAGAAGTCAAACTATCACTCTTCGCAGATGATATGATACTCTATGTGGAAAACCCAAAAGACTCCACTCCAAAACTGCTAGAACTTGTATAGGAATTCAGTAAAGTGTCAGGATATAAAATCAATGCACAGAAATCAGTTGCATTTCTCTACACCAACAACAAGACAGAAGAAAGAGAAATTAAGGAGTCCATCCCATTTACAATTGCACCCAAAACTATAAGATACCTAGGAATAAACCTAACCAAAGAGACTAAGAATCTATACACAGAAAACTATAAAGTACTCATGAAAGAAATTGAGGAAGACACAAAGAAATGGAAAAATGTTCCATGCTCCTGGATTGGAAGAATAAATATTGTGAAAATGTCTATGCTACCTAAAGCAATCTACACATTTAATGCAATTCCTATCAAAGTACCATCCATTTTTTTCAAAGAAATGGAACAAATAATCCTAAAATTTATATGGAACCAGAAAAGACCTCGAATAGCCAAAGGAATATTGAAAAAGAAAGCCAAAGTTCGTGACATCACAATCCCGGACTTCAAGCTCTATTACAAAGCTGTCATCATCAAGACAGCATGGTACTGGCACAAAAACAGACACATAGATCAATGGAACAGAATAGAGGGCCCAGAAATAGACCCTCAACTCTATGGTCAACTAATCTTCGACAAAGCAGGAAAAAATGTCCAATGGAAAAATGACAGCTTCTTCAATAAATGGTGTTGGGAAAATTGGACAGCCACATGCAGAAAAATGAAATTGGATCATTTCCTTACACCACACACGAAAATAGACTCAAAATGGATGAAGGATCTCAATGTGAGAAAGGAATCCATCAATATCCTTGAGGAGAACACAGGCAACTACCTCTTCGACCTCAGCCGCAGCAACATCTTCCTAGGAACATCACCAAAGGCAAGGGAAGCAAGGGCAAAAATGAACTATTGGGATTTCATCAAGATCAAAAGCTTTTGCACAGCAAAGGAAACAGTTAACAAAACCAAAAGACAACTGACAGAATGGGAGAAGATATTTGCAAATGACATATCAGATAAAGGGCTAGCATCCAAAACCTATAAAGAACTTAGCAAACTCAACACCCAAAGAACAAATAATCCAATCAAGAAATGGGCAGAGGACATGAACAGACATTTCTGCAAAGAAGACATCCAGATGGCCAACAGACACATGAAAAAGTGCTCCATATTACTCGGCATCAGGGAAATACAAATCAAAACCACCATGAGATATCACCTCACACCAGTCAGAATGGCTAAAATTAACAAGTCAGGAAATGACAGATGCTGGCGAGGATGCGGAGAAAGGGGAACCCTCCTACACTGTTGGTGGGAATGCAAGCTGGTGCAACCACTCTGGAAAACAGCATGGAGGTTCCTCAAAATGTTGAAAATAGAACTACCCTATGACCCTGCAATTGCACTGCTGGGTATTTACCCTAAAGATACAAACGTAGTGATCCGAAGGGGCACGTGCACCCGAATGTTTATAGCAGCAATGTCTACAATAGCCAAGCTATGGAAAGAACCTAGATGTCCATCAACAGACGAATGGATAAAGAAGAAGTGGTATATATACACAATGGAATACTATGCAGCCATCAAAAGAAATGAAATCTTGCCATTTGCGATGACGTGGATGGAACTAAAGGGTATCATGCTTAGCGAAATAAGTCAAACAGAGAAAGACAACTATCATATGATCTCCCTGATATGAGGGATAGGAGATGCAACATGGGGGGTTGAGGGGGTAGGAGAAGAGTAAATGAAACAAGATGGGATTGGGAGGGAGACAAACCATAAGTGACTCTTTTTTTTTTTTTTTTAAGCAGGCTCCCTGCTGAGCAGAAAGCCCGATGTGGGGCTCGAACCCAGGACCTGAGATCATGACCTGAGCTGAAGGCAGCGGCTTAACCCACTGAGCCACCCAGGCGCCCCCATAAGTGACTCTTAATCTCACAAAACAAACTGAGGGTTGATGAGGGGTGGGGGGTTGGGAGGGGGGTGGGATTATGGACACTGGGGAGGGTATGTGCTATGGTGAGTGCTGTGAAGTGTGTAAACCTGGTGATTCACAGACCTGTACCCCTGGGGATAAAAATATATGTTTATAAAAAATAAAATTAAAAAAAAATCTAATATTGATAACATAAATTTATCATAGTTTAAATATGCATTTTTGTCATTACTAAGCAAGTTGAGCATGTTTCTTTGGTTTTCCTACCTTTCTTATATTCCATTTCTCTGAAAAGTCTATATGCTTTTGCTTATTACATTTATTTATTTCCTTTACCTCTTGATTTATATATATTTATCTATAATACAACTACTACTACTTTTTGTTTCCCATTTAGTTTATGTGTAGTAAATATACTCAATGTGTTAAAAAAAAAAAAAAAAAGAACTAAATGTCTCCCTCCTCATTCTTGTCCTTCAGCCAATGGGTTGTCTTTCCTAGGGGCAGCCCATAGGTGGCCTGAGCTCTAATTCTGGCTCTGCACTCTCTAGACGTGTAACTTCGGGCAGAACACCTAACTCCACTGTGCCTCAGTTTTCCTGTCTGAAAAATGGGCATAATAATGACAGCACCTTCATAGAGTTTTTATGGACTAAAATTAAGTTTTAGTATATGTAAAGTGCTTAGAAGAGTAACTGTCACAAAGTAGATGCAAAAAAAGTATTTGCTGTTTTTACTGTTGGGTATCCTTCCAGATATTTCATTCATATGAAGATACATACATGTATATATACACATAAATATATTCCCTTCCTCTTCCTCCCCCCACCCAAGCCCCGCTGCTTTTTCAGGTGGGGTGAAGGGGTGGCAGGGAGAGAGAGAGAGAAAGAATCTTAATGGAGCCCGATCTCACAACCTTGAGATCTAGACCTGAGCCATGAGTTGGATGCTTAACCAACAAAGCTGCTCAGTCACCCCACCTCTGACCTTTTTTGACAAATAGTATTCTGCAACTTGATTTTCACACATTACAGTCTTAAAACTTTAATTAAAATAAGTTCATGAATACATTTTCTTTTAGAGTAACCCATTCTCAGCCTTTCTGACATATCTTTGTTTAAAGAAAGTTAACTGGTCTCCTACTACTATCCTTATCATTGACAGAAATTGAGGAAGAACAGCTATTCTGGGGGCAACATGGGATTGCAAGGCATGAACAAAGTCAGTTAATGAAACATGAGAGATGGCATGGATTCCGAACTTTTGCAACTGGTTCTGATCTCTGATTCTGTGGCTCTGGCAGCACCAAGAATTTCTGCATCGCAGGGTTGGATGGTAGTGATCTGGCCAGAAGGTAGGGCCAGGAGATGTGTCTTAAAGTTGCATTTGCTTAGTAAGCATGCTGTTTTCACCTGGATTTATTTTCTTATTTTTTATTTTTAAAGATTTTATTTATTTATTTGACAGAGAGAGATCACAAGTAGGCAGAGAGGCAAACAGAGAGAGAGGGGGAAGCAGGCTCCCTGCTAAGCAGAGAGCCCAACGTGGGACTTGATCCCAGGACCCTGAGATCATGACCTGAGCTGAAGGCAGATGCTTAACCCACTGAGCCACCCAGGCACCCTTCACTTGGATTTAATATTTATTTAGGGTGAACATATTTGCTGAAAATTATGGGGGAGAAGTGCCAAACCCTGTCTTCTTTCTTTTTTGTCAAGGTACTCTTTGGCGCTGGCCATACCAGATGGCACCGTTGCCCTTGGTTCTACTGTTTGGAAAAACAAAATAAAATTAAACCAGAAAACAAAACAAAACAAACAGAGAAACCTAAGACTGATTTGCCTGCAAGGCCTCCTGCCTGTAGGAGATGAGCTATAGCTTTGGCCCAGTTGGGAGAGCATTACAACCCCAGGGAATCAGTTACTAAGAAGACAGAGAGGGGTTAGTTTTAATTGTGACAATCTTTATGGGAAAGGTAATTGACTCTTAAATGGGAAAGAGAAGCCCTTCAGGGAATGGGAAGGTCTAGACACTGGCTGTTGACCAAATCCCCTCTAATTTGCTCTCTGTGGTCCAAGGCATCACGAGGAAGGGCCTACACAGGATTATAGAGGCATCCTGTTCCAGGAACAAAAAGGCTGCAGCTGCCAGCAGAGAGCACCACAGACACTGAAATGGTGAGGCCTGCACCTCCCGCAAGAACAGAAGTGAGGGTGGTGGTGAAGGAGAATAGGAACCTACAATCACAAACCTATGTGGACTCTCTCAGACCCTGTCTTGGGTCCTAGAAACAGAAGGAAATTTTTTTTAAATATTTTATTTATTTATTTGTCAGAGAGAGAGAGAGAGAGAGAGCACAGGCAGACAGAGGCAGAGGGAGAAGCAGGCTCCCCGCTGAACAAGGAGCCAGATGTGGGACTCGATCCCAGGACGCTGGGACCATGACCTGAACTGAATGCAGCCACTTAACCAACTGAGCCACCCAGGCGTCCCCAGAAGGAAATTTGCAAGAACTTGCAGCACTGCCTTTAGTCTCTGGACTCAACATGACCCTTACAAACTCGCCAGAGATCCAGGCCAGGAACAATCTGTCTCTCCAGTTTGAATGTCTTTTAGATCACAAGTTATCCAAGACTGTCAGGGAAACCCTACAGCTGCACGCTGTCTGATGATGAGGCTTCAGAGATGTTGCACTATGTCATGTCCCACACTGGTAAGCTAGAGGCCACAGAGGAACCCCAGGCCCCGTTTCCTGGCCTTCGATCTTTAGGAGCTTTTAAATCAGAGTCTCCATCCCAGACTCAGCCCTCTTCATCCATTCCCAAATCAGCAATGAAAGGCTGTTTGTGCAACACGAAGTCCTCAGGGAGGGAAAGGGCTCAGCTGGGATAGTGTCACCTTCAGGGAGTGCTGCTTCACTGGCTTTGGGGACACAGAGGCTACTTCCCATGGAATGCAGACACTGTGTGGTTTCCTAACTGTTTCAGCTGCTCTGAACAAATGAGTTCCCTCCTCTCAGGGAATCGAAACTACACAGTTTCACTCTGTCCTGTTGTGTTGTCAGCTGGCTTTCAACATTCCCCTGTCCCCACAAAAACCTCAACACAGATCCTTTGCATGGATGTTGTACAATAGGGGCTTTCATTCCTGTTTTGGCACCTGCAGCCCTAGTTAACAAGTGCCAAGAAGCAGAGACAGCACTTACCAAAGAGCGTGCCCCTGGGGACCCTGCCCCGTGCTGCAGTAGAGGCGAGGCAGGTAGGAATAATATCCATGCTTGCAGAAAAGGGAGGCGGGTGAATCTTGGGGACAACATTCCTGCCGCTCCTCTGAGTGCTCTGAAGGCCTACTGCAAGTGCACTGTGCCAGGCACTAAGTCCAACACCCCTCCATGTGTCTGGAGCTTCCAGGGGGCAAGAGACCACAGAACCAAATGTATCAGTCAAGGTTCCTGCTTACAAGCCACAAAATCTATCTTCAGTAAGAAGGCTTCCAGGCTCTAAGGTCTCCATTCTGTCTTTCTCAGTCACCAGCTGTAGGGCCTGTGTGGCAATTCCTTAACCACCCTCTGCTTTATACTCTCATTTATCCACGAGGTCTGTACTAGTACGGATCACTTGTAAGGATTATGATACTGAATACGTGTAGACTGATCAGAGCAGTGCCTGACTCCTATTAAACATTCGGGAGATGTTAGCTATCGTCATCAGTTTGTGTGCAAATAGAAGGCCATGGAAGCAGATTTAGAAAATGGGTAGTCATCAGGAGAGACAGAAGCACGATTCATACCAAAGTTGATGCTGTAAGAGCAGCCTGACGAGAACACCACCCCCACGCTACTGCCACCCCAGCTGGTCACTTCCATGGCACCACTGAACATTAATGTCATGAAATCAACTATAAATTCATTTTTTTTCCACTGCTCTGAATTCAAAGTCCTGTATGAAAGCAAATAATTGCCACAGCCCAATTTACCTGAGACCTCTGTGTCAGGGCTGGGCAGAAACTGCAGGGTCTACCTACCTCTGTTTTCCGCACTGGGTGGTTGTGTTCCATCTCCTATAAAGCCTCACACAACGGTGGACTCCTCCATAGTAGAAAGGGTAACATCAATCAAAAGGAAAGAAGGAAGGAAGGATGGAAGGAAGGGAGTGGGAGGCAGGCAGGCAGGGAAGGAAAAAACACAAATGTCCTTACAATATAAGCATTCTGTAGAAAAGGTATGAAGCTAGGGCCACAGCAGTCACTACCTTTTTCTGTGGAAGTCTGGCGCTTTCTCCTAAGCCTGGTCCTCCTTCAGGACCCTCCTAGTTTAGCCGATGGCTTCTTCATGCATTCAACTGCATTAGCTAGAATCCCACGTACCCTCCTTGACACCATTCTGCATTTCCAGGCCATCACTATGTCCATTCCATTTCACTGCCTAAACATCACTGAAATCTACCCGCTTTCCTTCATTTTCCTAATCCAAGCCATCAACATTGTGCTGCTAGAGTCTTACACTAACCTCATTTCTGATCTCCTATATTAACTCTAGCCTCTCTTTAGTCTATTCCCCTATAACGGCCACAGTGGTCTTTTCAAGATGCAAATCTGAGACTCCATCATCCTTCCAGTTTTTAATAGTTTCATACATCTCTTAAGTTAAAGATGAAACTCATTAACAAGTACACAGAGTCCTGCTTTCTTTGGGTTCTACTTCCTATCTCAATTCAAGTGTGTATGCTCTCCCTTCTGCCCTCACTCCACTCAACCCAGGGCTCTTCTTCTAGTCTTTAGTATCCATATACCCTCTCTTGCCAAAGGCCCTTGCCCAGGTAGGGCACTTTTCTTCCCTCTTCCCTTTTTATCTCTGTCATTATCCAGGGCTTACATCAAGTGTTACATCCTCGTGGGAGCCTCCACTGACCTCCCTGACCAGGACAAATTCTCTCACTAAAATTCTCACAGCAACCTGAATCTCTTCTAGAGGGACATGCAGCACAATTGCCAACTTTCATTTGTGTGATTATTTACATGATGCATGAAAGTAGGAACCATGTATGATTCAGTTCACCACTACCTAGCATCTCTCATGTGCTGAATGGATATGTGGATGAAAAATGGTTCCTCAGTGAAGGTACATAACCCTTGATCTTGAGGAATGAGTAAGAATTTGTTGGATAGAGAAAAGGAGGAAAAAAAAACATTCTAGAAGAGGAAATACAATATTCAAAAGCTCCAAGATAAGGGGCACCTGGGTGGTTTAGTTGGTTAAGAATCTGCCTTCAGCTCAGGTCATGATCTCAGGATGGTAAGACTGAGCTCCATGTTGGCCTCCAAGCTCCGTGAGGAGTCTGACTGAGATTCTCTCTCTCCCTCTCCCTCTGCTCAATGCCCCCTCAAATAAATAAATAAATTTTTAGGAAAAAAATGAAGTCCCAAGGCATGCAAGGGAAAAGTGTGTTTAGAGAAAGTTTAGCATAGCTGGTATATAAAACGAGTGATGGGAGATGGGGGGGAAGATGGAGATGGGGGAAGATGGATATGGAAGAAAAGCAACAAATAAGGCTGGTGAGGGTTGATGCCTGGTTGCAAAGGTCCTTGAACATATGCTAAGGGATTTAGACCCACTTTTCTCTGAATATGGAGGATCTGTTATGTCTAAGCAGAGAAAAGTCATAATCAGAAATGCAGAATGAAGGTTGAAGCATGAACATACTTTCTGTTTTTAAAAATTTTAATATCAAATTAGCAACTATTTGTACTTCCAGAGCAAAATTCTACTCATTCATTATAGAATAAAAGAAGGTTAAAATTATAAAAACACCTTAAATAATGTTTCAAATAAGTGCAATCTTAAGTATCAGATGTTTTAATTATTCCCAATGATTGTCCCCCAAATGATTATTAATCACATTCCAGTGAACAGATGCCATATGACCAGCAGGAAAAAACTGCTTACACAGAAGAGTGGTTACCTGATTACTCAACAGGGTACCTCTAATTTCAGATCAACGTAAGTTATTCCTGTTACACTGGTGATAACAACTATGGTAGGATTTAGTTTTATTTAGTTTTTAAAATAAAACTGGACTTCTCAAATTCTTTGGTCTTAGGGCCCCTTGACACACTAAAAATTACTAAGGACTTCAAAGTGGGTTACATCTGTAAGTATGTATCATACTAGAAACTATAACTTAAAAAATTTATTTTAAGATCTTATGTATTAATTTATTTTACAGAGACAGAAAGAGTGTGAGCAGGGGAAGGGGCAGAGAGAGAAAAAGAGAATCTCAAGTAGACTGCATGCTGAGCTTGGAACCCAATGAAGGGCTTGATCTCATGATCCTGAGATCACACCTGAGCCAAAATCAAGATGCTCAACCGACCAAGCCACCCAGGCACCCCAACACCTTAAAAATTTTTAAATATTTATTAATTTTTTTAAAATATTTTATTTATTTATTTGACAGAGATCACAAGTAGGCAGAGAGACAGACAGAGGCTGGGCCTGCTGAGCAGAGAGCCCAATGCGGCCTAATCCAATTCATGTTTTTACTGTGTTCAAAAGAGTCTACCTCTGCATGTGTTTTCACTACTTCAAGAGCAATATGGTATCAGTAAAGGCCACCTATTACTTCTAAGGCAAAGAGTCATTTACCCCATGTCTGTCTATTGTTGCTGTCACCAAATGATCCATTTAGTGACTCTCTCAGCAACCAAGGCCAGTCAATGACAGTGGGTAGGCAATTTTGTAAAGTTTTGTTAAGTGTCATTCCACTAAGTAGCTTTTCAGATAACCAGAACTGAAAAGAAAAGTAAGGAGGTGATGTAGGCCTTCCCTTCATTAATTGAAGAAGTAATACTTCAAGCAACAACATTACTGTCAAAATACTCTTCCCTAGTGACTGACTTCATAACACATGTTTATTCTTATGGAGCAGGGAAGTCTCCAAGATTTCTCCTAATCCCTTATCATAGTGACTTGTAATAAAGTCAGACCAAGGCTTTTCAAAGGAATTGCCCAGCCCATGTTGAAAACTATAGGGAAAGTCAGCTGATTCATCCCAGGATTCTGGAACTTTGTCAACAAGGAGAGGTAGGAGTTGAACATGTGAAAAGCCATTTAAGAATGGTTCTGCCAGAGGACAGAGCCCTGTTGACTCTTGTCCAACTTTTGTTCAAGCAAGGACTTGAACCTCAGTTTCCCACACTGGGTGAGTTTCTATCAGTTATGACCATATGAAAATATAGTAAGATCACCTGATTTGTCCATCATTACAAAGAAAGGAAAGGAAGAAATATTGTTCTATTTTAATGGCACACAAGCATAAGAACCATGCATTAGTCACTGATCCCTAGAGGATAACCAATGGCAAAGCATAACTATGCAGTCCCAGTGCAGAGGAGCATTTCCATTCACTCATTCATGCATTTGTTCATTCATTCATGCATTCATTCATTTAGAATCATCTTCTTTGTCCCTATGTTTGAGGTCACAGATTTGCAGGCACAGGGGGTTAACGTTAGGCTCTTGGGTACTTTCCTTACCTATTTCTTTCTAATTTTTTTAAATTTTTTAATTAACATATAATATATTAGCCCCAGGGGTATAGGTCTGTGAATCACCAGGTTTACACACTTCGTAGCATACACCTTCCCCAATTCCTTACCTATTTCTAAGCATAGCTCCAATCCCCTGAGCTGTTCATTATGTAGGTATGTCCCAGAAAGTCAAGTTATTCAATAAATCCAGCACCATCTGAGTCAGTGTGACCTTCCTAAGAAATATCTAATCATAAAACCCCAATCCTAACAAAAAAAGCCCAATTTGTTACTCTGGCACAGGCCTCTATAACCAAGACCTCACCTACCTAACTGCATACCCTTCATTTCTTCACATGTACCCTATGATACATGATACAAGAAGCTTAGAAGTGCCAGCAGTATCCTGAATGCCTTCTTGAACACCTATCCCCAACCTTCTTCTTGGCACTTGCTGTTCTGGGATGCCCTCTCTGCTTTTCTGGTAGAACTCCTCGTGTTTTAAGACTGGGCCAGATCTGGGTACCAACCTCCACTCCCATAGTATTTCTGTGCCAGCCTTTCATGCTACTTTGTCACTTTATTTGCTCATCTGTCTCTTCCATTACTCAGGATTCCTTGAGAGCAGAGATTTTGTCATTAACATCTATGAATTGAGCAAAAAAACAACACATGGTAATATCTCAAAGGATACTGGCTAAAAAATCGTACTAATATAAGTATCGGGGTGTAATCATCCCTTTTACATCATCTTAAACAATCAATTTGAGTTTCTCACTATAAATGAGTTCTTTCCTAAAATATAATAATATCCATAAGCCCAAACCATCTCCTTATATTATAGTTGATTCTATTTTTTTTTAAATTTTTATTTTTTCAGCATAACAGTATTCATTATTTTTGCACCACACCCAGTGCTCCATGCAATCTGTGCCCTCTACAATACCCACCACCTGGTGCCCCCAACCCCCCACCCCCCACCCCTTCAAAATTCTCAGATCGTTTTTCAGAGTCCATAGTCTCTCATGGTTCACCTCCCCTTCCAATTTCCCTCAACTCCCTTCTCCTCTCCATCTCCCCTTGTCCTCCATGCTATTTGTTATTCTCCACAAATAAGTGAAACCATATGATAATTGACTCTCTCTGCTTGACTTATTTCACTCAGCATAATCTCTTCCAGTCCCGTCCATGTTGCTACAAAACTTGGGTATTCATCATTTTTTTTTTTTACAGCTTTATAAACATATATTTTTATCCCCCGGGGTACAGGTCTGCGAATCGCCAGGTTTACACACTTCACAACACTCACCATAGCACATACCCTCCCCAATATCCATAACCCCACCCCCTCTCCCAACCCCCTCCCCCCATCAACCCTCAGTTTGTTTTGTGAGATTGAGTCACTTATGGTTTGTCTCCCTCCCAATCCCATCTTGTTTCAATTACTCTTCTCCTACCCCCTCAACCCCCCATGTTGCATCTCCTCTCCCTCATATCAGGGAGATCATATGATAGTTGTCTTTCTCCGATTGACTTATTTTGCTAAGCATGATACCCTCTAGTTCCATCCACGTCGTCGCAAATGGCAAGATTTCATTTCTTTTGATGGCTGCATAGTATTCCATTGTGTATATATACCACTTCTTCTTTATCCATTCGTCTGTTGATGGACATCTAGGTTCTTTCCATAGTTTGGCTATTGTAGACATTGCTGCTATAAACATTCGGGTGCACGTGCCCCTTCGGATCACTATGTTTGTATCTTTAGGGTAAATACCCAGCAGTGCAATTGCAGGGTCATAGGGTAGTTCTATTTTCAACATTTTGAGGAACCTCCATGCTGTTTTCCAGAGTGGTTGCACCAGCTTGCATTCCCACCAACAGTGTAGGAGGGTTCCCCTTTCTCCGCATCCTCGCCAGCATCTGTCATTTCCTGACTTGTTAATTTTAGCCATTCTGACTGGTGTGAGGTGATATCTCATGGTGGTTTTGATTTGTATTTCCCTGATGCCGAGTGATGTGGAGCACTTTTTCATGTGTCTGTTGGCCATCTGGATGTCTTCTTTGCAGAAATGTCTGTTCATGTCCTCTGCCCATTTCTTGATTGGATTATTTGTTCTTTGGGTGTTGAGTTTGCTAAGTTCTTTATAGATTTTGGACACTAGTCCTTTATCTGATATGTCATTTGCAAATATCTTCTCCCATTCTGTCAGTTGTCTTTTGGTTTTGTTCACTGTTTCCTTTGCTGTGCAAAAGCTTTTGATCTTGATGAAATCCCAAAAGTTCATTTTTGCCCTTGCTTCCCTTGCCTTTGGTGATGTTCCTAGGAAGATGTTGCTGCGGCTGACGTCGAAGAGGTTGCTGCCTGTGTTCTCCTCAAGGATTTTGATGGATTCCTTTCTCACATTGAGATCCTTCATCCATTATGAGTCTATTTTTGTGTGTGGTGTAAGGAAATGATCCAATTTCATTTTTCTGCATGTGGCTGTCCAATTTTCCCAACACCATTTATTGAAGACGCTGTCTTTGTTCCATTGGACATTCTTTCCTGCTTTGTCAAAGATGACTTGACCATAGAGTTGAGGGTCCATTTCTGGGCTCTCTATTCTGTTCCATTGATCTATGTGTCTGTTTTTGTGCCAGTACCATGCTGTCTTGATGATGACAGCTTTGTAATAGAGCTTGAAGTCCAGAATTGTGATGCCACGAACTTTGGCTTTCTTTTTCAATATTCCTTTGGCTATTCGAGGTCTTTTCTGGTTCCATATAAATTTTAGGATTATTTGTTCCATTTCTTTGAAAAAAATGGATGTTACTTTGATAGGAATTGCATTAAATGTGTAGATTGCTTTAGGTAGCATAGACATTTTCACAATATTTATTCTTCCAATCCAGGAGCATGGAACATTTTTCCATTTCTTTGTGTCTTCCTCAATTTCTTTCATTAGTACTTTATAGTTTTCTGAGTATAGATTCTTAGTCTCTTTGGTTAGGTTTATTCCTAGGTATCTTATAGTTTTGGGTGCAATTGTAAATGGGATGGACTCCTTAATTTCTCTTTCTTCTGTCTTGTTGTTGGTGTAGAGAAATGCAACTGATTTCTGTGCATTGATTTTATATCCTGACACTTTACTGAATTCCTGTACAAGTTCTAGCAGTTTTGGAGTGGAGTCTTTTGGGTTTTCCACATAGAGTATCATATCATCTGCGAAGAGTGATAGTTTGACTTCTTCTTTGCCGAATTGGATGCCTTTAATTTCCTTTTGTTGTCTGATTGCTGAGGCTAGGACTTCTAGTACTATGTTGAATAGCAGTGGTGATAACGGACATCCCTGCCGTGTTCCTGACCTTAGCGGAAAAGCTTTCAGTTTTTCTCCATTGAGAATGATATTTGCTGTGGGTTTTTCATAGATGGCTTTGATAATATTGAGGTATGTGCCCTCTATCCCTACACTTTGAAGAGTTTTGATCAGGAAGGGATGCTGTACTTTGTCAAATGCTTTTTCAGCATCTATGGAGAGTATCATATGGTTCTTGTTCTTTCTTTTATTAATGTGTTGTATCACATTGATTGATTTGCGGATGTTGAACCAGCCTTGCAGCCCTGGAATAAATCCCACTTGGTCGTGGTGAATAATCCTTTTAATGTACTGTTGAATCCTATTGGCTAGTATTTTGGCGAGAATTTTTGCATCTGTGTTCATCAAGGATATTGGTCTGTAGTTCTCTTTTTTGTTGGGATCCTTGTCTGGTTTTGGGATCAAGGTGATGCTGGCCTCATAAAATGAGTTTGGAAGTTTTCCTTCCATTTCTATTTTTTGGAACAGTTTCAGGAGAATAGGAATTAGTTCTTCTTTAAATGTTTGGTAGAATTCCCCCGGGAAGCCGTCTGGCCCTGGGCTTTTGTTTGTTTGGAGATTTTTGATGACTGTTTCAATCTCCTTACTGGTTATGGGTCTGTTCAGGCTTTCTGTTTCTTCCTGGTTCAGTTTGTGATAGTTTATATGTCTCTAGGAATGCATCCATTTCTTCCAGATTGTCAAATTTGTTGGCGTAGAGTTGCTCATAGTATGTTCTTATAATTGTCTGTATTTCTTTGGTGTTCGTTGTGATCTCTCCTCTTTCATTCATGATTTTATTTATTTGGGTCCTTTCTCTTTTCTTTTTGATAAGTCTGGCCAGGGGTTTATCAATCTTATTAATTCTTTCAAAGAACCAGCTCCTAGTTTCGTTGATTTGTTCTATTGTTTTTTTGGTTTCTATTTCATTGATTTCTGCTCTGATCTTTATGATTTCTCTTCTCCTGCTGGGTTTAGGGTTTCTTTCTTGTTCTTTCTCCAGCTCCTTTAGGTATAGGGTTAGGTTGTGTACCTGAGATCTTTCTTGTTTCTTGAGAAAGCCTTGTACCGCTATATATTTTCCTCTCAGGACTGCCTTTGTTGTGTCCCACAAATTCTGAACCGTTGTGTTTTCATTATCATTTGTTTCCATAAATTTTTTCAATTCTTCTTTAATTTCCTGGTTGACCCATTCATTCTTTAGAAGGATGCTGTTTAGTCTCCATGTATTTGGGTTCTTTCCAAATTTCCTCTTGTGATTGAGTTCTAGCTTTAGAGCATTGTGGTCTGAAAATATGCAGGGAATGATCCCAATCTTTTGATACCAGTTGAGACTTGATTTAGGACCAAGAATGTGATCTATTCTGGAGAATGTTCCATGTGCACTAGAGAAGAATGTGTATTCTGTTGCTTTGGGATGAAATGTTCTGAATATATCTGTGATGTCCATCTGGTCCAGTGTGTCATTTAAGGCCTTGATTTCCTTGTTGATCTTTTGCTTGGATGATCTGTCCATTTCAGTGAGGGGAGTGTTAAAGTCCCCTACTATTATTGTATTATTGTCGATGTGTTTCTTTGATTTTGTTATTAATTGGTTTATATAGTTGTCTGCTCCCACGTTAGGGGCATAGATATTTAAAATTGTTAGATCTTCTTGTTGGACAGTTCCTTTGAGTATGATATAGTGTCTTTCCTCATCTCTTATTATAGTCTTTGGCTTAAAATCTAATTGATCTGATATAAGGATTGCCACTCTTGCTTTCTTCTGATGTCCATTAGCATGGTAAATTCTTTTCTACCCCCTCACTTTAAACCTGGAGGTGTCTTCTGGTTTAAGATGAGTTTCTTGTAGGCAACATATAGATGGTTTTTGTTTTTTTATCCATTCTGATACCCTGTGTCTTTTGATTGGGGCATTTAGCCCATTAACATTCAGGGTAAGTATTGAGAGATATGAATTTAGTGCCATTGTATTGCCTGTAAGGTGACTGTTATTGTATATTGTCTCTGTTTCTTTCTGATCTACTACTTTTAGGGTCTCTCTTTGCTTAGAGGACCCCTTTCAATATTTCCTGTAGAGCTGGTTTGGTATTTGCAAATTCTTTCAGTTTTTGTTTGTCCTGGAAGCTTTTAATCTCTCCTTCTATTTTCAATGATAGCCTAGCTGGATATAGTATTCTTGGCTGCATGTTTTTCTCATTTAGTACTCTGAATATATCATGCCAGCTCTTTCTGGCCTGCCAGGTCTCTGTAGATAAGTCTGCTGCCAATCTAATATTTTTACCATTGTATGTTACAGACTTCTTTTCCCGGGCTGCTTTCAGAATCTTTTCTTTGTCACTAAGACTTGTCAATTTTACTATTAGGTGACGGGGTGTGGACCTATTCTTATTGATTTTGAGGGGGGTTCTTTGAACCTCCTGGATTTTGATGCTTGTTCCCTTTGCCATATTGGGGAAATTCTCTCCAATAATTCTCTCCAACATACCTTCTGCTCCCCTCTCTGTTTCCTCTTCTTCTGGAATCCCAATTATTCTAATGTTGTTTCGTCTTATGGTGTCACTTATCTCTCGAATTCTCCCCTCGTGGTCCAGTAACTGTTTGTCCCTCTTTTGCTCAGCTTCTTTATTCTCTGTCATTTGGTCTTCTATATCGCTAATTCTTTCTTCTGCCTCATTTATACTAGCCGTCAGAGCCTCCATTTTTGTTTGCACCTCATTAATAGCTTTTTTGATTTCAACTTGGTTAGATTTTAGTTCTTTTATTTCTCCAGAAAGGGCTTTTATATCTCCTGAGAGGGTTGCTTTAATATCTTCCATGCCTTTTTCAAACCCGGCTAGAACCTTGAGAATCATCATTCTGAACTCTGGATCTGACATATTACTAATGTCTGTATTGATTAGGTCCCTAGCCTTTGGTACTGCCTCTTGTTCTTTTTTTTTGTGGTGAATTTTTCCGCCTTGTCTTTTTGTCCAGATAAGAGTTTATGAAGGAGCAAGTAAAATACTAAAAGGGTGGCAACAACCCCAGGAAAATATGCTTTAGCCAAATCAGAAGAGATCCCGAATTGTGAGGGGGGAGAAAGGGGATAAAAAGGGGTTCAGAAAGAAAGAAAAAAAAAAAAGAAACTATTAAAAAAAAGAAAGCCGATAAAGAAAAAATATAAAAAGAGGAAAAAAATATATATGTTAGATAAACTATTTAAAAAACGTTAAAAAAAGAAAACGGCAAAAGTTAAAAAAAATTCAGCAGAAGAAGAGAAAAAGAAAAATAAATTAAAAAAGAAAAAAAAATTAAATTAACTGCAAGGCTAAAAAATCATGGAGAGAAAGCCATGAGTTCTGTGCTTTGCTTTCTTCTCCTCTGGAAATCCGCCGCTCTCCTTGGTAGGTGAACTTGGTCCTGGCTGGGTTTCCCGTTGATCTTCTGGGGGAGGGGCCTGTTGTAGTGATTCTCAAGCGTCTTTGCCCCAGGCGGAGTTGCACCGCCCTTACCGGGGCCGCACTGAGTAATCCGCTCGGGTTCGCTTTCGGGAGCTTTTGTTCCCTGAGCGCTTTCTGTAGAGTTCTGGAGAACGGGAATGAAGATGGCGGCCTCCCGGTCTCCGGCCCGGAGGAGCCGAGAGCCCGGGGCCCCACTCCTCAGTGCGCCCTCAGAGAACAGCGCCCAATGACTCCCGCCACCCTGGCCTCCGGCCACGCTCCGAGCTGACCGAGCCTGCGACCGGTTCAAGGCAACCCCGAGCTGAGAGTCACTCCTCGGCTCTGTCTCTGCAGCCGGCTTCCCCGTTCTAATACCGGTAAGCTCTGCGACACTCAGACACCCCCGATCCTTCTGCGACCCTGCGGGACCTGAGGCCGTGCTGACCCCGCCTGGGCTTCCAGTTAAGCCTCTGGAGCGATGTCCCTCAGCGGAACAGACTTTTAAAAGTCCTGATTTTGCTCCATTGCTCCGCCGCTCGCCGGGAGCCGGCCCCTCCCCCCGCGGTCTATCTTCCCGTCGCTTTGGATTCACTTCTCCGCCAGTCCTACCTTGCAGAAAGTGGTTGATTTTCTGTTTCTGGAATTGCTGTTCTTCTTCTCTTCAATCTCCCATTGGATTTGTAGGTGTTTGCAATCTTTAGATAAGCTATTTAGCTGATCTCCCGCTACCCGAAGTAGTCTCAGCCTGCTACTTCTCCGCCATCTTGACTCCTCCCTCTATAGTTGATTCTTGAACAACACAGGTTTGAACTGTGTGGGTCCACTTATATGGAGTTTTTTAAAATAAATACAGTACAGTGTGTTTTTTTCTCTTCCTTACAATTTTCTTCACAACATTTTCTTTTCTCTAGCTAACTTTATAAGAAAATGTACATAACACATATACCACACAAAATATGTGTTAATGGATTGCTTATGTTACTGGTAAGGTCAATATAGTAGGCTATTAGTAAATAAAGATTTCAGGAAGTCAAAAGGGATTTTTGACTGTGCATGGGGTTGATGTCCCTAACCTCAACATTATTCAAGGGTCAACTGTACTTTCTCTTCTGGAACTGTCTCTCTTCATTTCCAAAATTAGAACTTCTTTCTTCATCTCCTCCCACCTCACTTACATATATCACTGGTCATTATCTACCTTCTCAAGATATAAATAAATAAATGAGGTTACCTCATTTATGAGTATGTAGATCTAAGTCTCTGCAAATTGCTGAATATTTAAAAATATTTTCTTTCTTAATTATCTTAAAACCATAATCAAGGCAAGTTGTGGTTTGGGGTCAGAGGAGGCCATGCAGCAGAAGGAGAATGGGAGTGGGCTTGCCTTCCAGGATGTCTGATGAGTCTTAGAAAGGTGAGGTTGACACTAGAAACCAAGCTCTGACTTTGGAAGCATCTCTTCTCTGACTTTCCCCCCAGCCTCTTCTGTTTGGCCTTGTTTGGGTCCAAAGAAGCACAGAGTAAACATTAATTAAGAGGCAGCTCATCCTAATGATGATGGCCTTTATGACTTCAATTTTCCTTTTAAGCCCTGAAAGACCTGAATGTTACAGATAGAAGAGATTTGAGAATGTTTTGAGGAGGGAACTAAGCCCTGGGGAGGTGAAGTAAATAACTTGACTACAAGTTCTCCTTAGAAGGAGAAGAAAGGAGTAAACCAAAAAAAGCAAGAGAAAAGACCTGTACAGCAATGAGCAATGAGCAACCTGTGTACCTTCAGCTCATGCACCTCTTCCAGCCATTAAGGAGAAAGGATGAGAAAGCTGCCTTACTCTGTGCCTTTTTAAACTGACCCAGATGTCAATATTATAATAAATAAGAAGCTACACCTGTGCTCTCATTCAAGTTCTCAGATTCTTGAGTTAGTCATCTAAATTTTAAGAATATTCATTTTTTAACAGAATTGTTTTTATTTCAAATGTAAAAACACATGGTGCATAAATATTTTATTTTTCCTGAACTAACCTACATGTCAACATGTTTATCTTTATTGAGCTGGAAAACTAGGGAAACTTCACAGAAATCTTCAAATAGAGATACATGAGTATCTTTTCCATCTGTACTGTATGCTCTAATACCACAGTTCTACCCAAATCTTAAATTCTTCAGGTTGCAGACATCTTATCTCTACACCAAACTTGTATTTATCTTAACCATTTTTACTGAGGACACCATTTCTTCCTTCTTTTTTCTATTCTTTATGTCAATGTACAAGAGCAAAATACCCAGAGACAGCTGTCCAGGCAAACACATTAGAAAAAATGTAGAAGAAGAGGAGGGTATTTTGTACCCATAGTCCTTATGCTGACGCCCTTCAGGCCTGCTTCCTGAGTTCCACCAGGACTTGGCTCCCTATGCCAGAGAATGTAAATTTTCAGAATGGCGATCACAGCCCTGGCTAAATATTATTCCACTACAGCGGTGGAATATGTGGAAACCAAATGTTTTTTCCAACTCCCCAGTACTTCCCATAATCCAAATGAAGGAAGGAGGTCAAGAAGAATCAGCTCCACACTGAACATCTTCTTTAATGTTTCTCAAGTATGAAAAAAGATAAATTCACCCTCTCCTGTGAGACAGGAGTCTAAGACTTTGTCCCAAGACATGGGTTTTCTCATATAAGAGGACTTGCTGGAGAGCTCTTGATTCCTCTGATAGTGTAAAGCTTTGTAGACTAATTCCAAGGGAAGCAGATGCCCTCAGTAAAAAAGAGAGAAGCCTCAATAGCAGGAAGGAGAAGCTTAGAGCAGTTGGTGTGGATAATTCACAAAGAAAGAGCTCCTTTCATCAGAACGGACTATAAGGATTAACATCACTTAGGTCAGGAAAATGTCAGTATTTCAAATCTGGATATTATAGTATTAGCATCACATCTAGCCAAAAAAAGGTCAAGTAAGTCAGGAGTAAATAGGTGAAATGTGTCTGAAACAAAAATTTTGACAAAATCAGGTTGACTCAATATGGAGATTTTAAGTACTTAACCCCATTCTTGTTATAAATGTAAAACAGCTGCTTTCCTTTTTTCCTTAAAAAATTTATTTTTATCAAGAAAAACAATTCTAAGAATGCATTTTCTAGCAATTGAAATGATTAACCTCAACATTCTATTTATAATATATAACCACACCAAAAAAAAATAGCATAACGGCAGGATAATTTACTTAATTTACAAATTCTTTGTTATTTCCCATAGAGTGAGCCCCACATCTGGAAGAGCTCATAGTTTGTCCAAAAAAAGACTATCAGAAGACATTCCAAATATATGCTTTTTTTTTTGCATTGCTGTCTAATGGGAAGCTTTTGAACACAATAATATATTAATAAAGGAGAATGAAACAACCACATTCCATGTTACAGCTTCATAGGACCTGAAGGGACTGAAGTCTGCTGGAGATTGTTTCCTGTCCCAAAGTTGAGACTGCATCAAAATGATTCTAGAGAGTTTACTGCCTAACTATTTAGGAATAGAACTCTATGCTGCCAACAGCCATGTCTCCTTGGTGATTCTTTGCAGCCAAGGCTTGCTTTATTCATAACTTGAATCCAGCCCATTGTCATTTAAGCCCATTATTTCCTGCCTGAGCACAAAGCCACCAGACAAAGTTACAGGCTCAGCAGCCTCCTGCTGCTCTCCTAACCCTACAAATGCACAGTGGTCACCATCAAGGGAGCTTGTCTTTCTGTTCTGTAGGTGAATGAAGATGGAGATGCTCTGTAAATGAAGTGGCCATAGTTTAGAAGTAAGAGAAGTTAAGGTAAAGAAGGAGGAAACTGCTTCTCCTCAGTAGGAGAGAACATTTCACAACAATGCCACATCACAAAATTAGCTAACACTTCACAGCAGTTAATTTCATGGCTCTGGAGGAATGACTGCTCTAGGCAGCTCACTCCCAGTCTTAGGAGAGACCAGTATGAGGGTTTGGCAGAGGAGGAGACAGGCTGTGTTCACTCTGCAGTAGTGATGGGAATGACACTAGGCAGAGGCTTATCATTTTTGCCTTCATGATTTTTCCTGACCTCCCTATCTACGTATGGCTCTACCTTCACCCCACTGTTGTTACCTATCATAGCACTGTTTATTTTATGCTTAACATTTATCATGAACTGTAATTAATTTTTTTAAATGGGTTTTTTGCCCCATCTTCACCTTAGAATATTGTTCCAGGAAGGCAAGAGCACAATCTGTTTAATCATCTTTATATCTATATCACAGGTTGTACCTGTTCTCAATAAATATGAAGAGAATGAAAGAATGATGTATAAACAAATAACAGTCCTTAGGACCCATTTCTCCTCTACTCTGTGGCTTTGGAAACTTCATCCTCTTCTCCCTAGCCATCCCTCTGCAGCAGGAGTCCTGGGAATCACACTAGCCTGCACTGCCTTTGATCCACAGAGAACTGCAGACAGACCTCGCTCTCCAGGTCCCCAGGAGGTGTGCCTACCCAGCCAACACCAGCATACAC
This sequence comes from Lutra lutra, assembly GCF_902655055.1. Lineage (NCBI taxonomy): Eukaryota > Metazoa > Chordata > Mammalia > Carnivora > Mustelidae > Lutra > Lutra lutra. Next base: position 58,947,799 of record NC_062284.1, read on the forward strand.
TTGCTTGCAGTTTCTCAGTGTTCCACTCTGAGCATATCCACAGGCTCAGGTTTCTGTCTACAGGGCCAGGTCACAAAAATTAAGTTAATTGAGGCATTATGGCAAAAGGACTTGTCTTCAGGAATGAGTTTGTAATTTCTCCAGTCTCACGGATGTTGGCCCATTCTTTAAGCCCAATTCTTTCCTTTCCCTCTGTACAAAAATGAAGGAAAAATGGTCTGCTATGGAAGAGAGAAACAGAGGATTGTGCAGGCATTTGATTATTTCTTAAGGTGGAAAATCAACTAAAAACCACATAATGGCTCCTCTTTAAGTAAATGATACAAATGAGAAGCTGAAGCTAAAACAAGTAAGTTCATCTTTCAGAAAAGCAAGCTGTAGCTTGGTGTTAGCAAATCCAGTCTACCAAAGCTTGTGGAATATTAAGAATGCACATGGTGAAAGTAAACAAGGTAAGGTTTGGATCTCAGTGTGATCTATTGGTTAGGAATTGTTAGTGTTATTTTCGGGCATGGACTTAGGTGATGATTTTATATTGTCCTATCTTTATTTGCAAGTTGCAGTGCATGTGATATAGTGGATAGAACAAGGGACATGGCACACAGAGGGGACTTGAAAAATCTTTGGTAAAAGAATAAAGAGGCAAGTAACAGGAGTGTTGTCCCACGGCCATTTACATATGATCTTGGGAAAATGATTTAATTTTTGAAAATCTCAAAGTGCTAATTTGTAAGATGCTCTTCTCTGCCCAACTTAGAGGTCTGGGGGCAAAATCCAATGCCATAATGCATCTAAATGACTTTAAATTATAAAGGAGAATTTAAATGTGAGTTATATGATTTTTATCATTATCATTTTGTAAGGAAATATATTATGAACTCATCAAGTTCCCATTCAATAAATAGCCACCCAAATATATGACAGATACATATGATAGGTATATGACATATATATGCCTTGTCTTTTCCCCCACTGGTAATCCATAATTTGAGAAGAGTAATTCATTTTTTATTTATATTTTTGAAATGATTATGGCTCATTTTATTTTGTCTACTAATGGGGTCTGTTGGCTAGCAGTAATTGCCAAAGGTAAGCTGACAGCAATCTCAATAAATCCAAAGGGAGTAATACATTTTAATTGTAAAAATAGAAATGAAACAAATGAATAAAAAATATTTAAGCCTTCTACCTATTCCCCATTCCAAGCACACTCTCAGGGACAAACTCAGTCTGCAGTTCGATGTGCGATGTTACTGAGCTCATATAGTATGTACACCATATAAATTGCATATATTACTTTTTCAAAAATGCAATCACATTATGCATATTGCTCTGCATGTCAGTAAGCCATATCTCATAGCTATCCTTCCCTATCTCAGTATGTATAGATCTGCTTCATTGTTTTTAATGGCTTCATAATATATCATAACACCATTTCTCTCAATAAGCACAGCTGATGACTCTAACGGTAAAGGTGATTAAATCATTTTAGTGAGACTAAGAATATGGGGAGAAATATTGTTTTTCTAGCAGGACTACTCTTTTTTTTTTTTAAGATTTTATTTATTTATCTGACAGAGAGAGAGATCGCAGGTAGGCAGAGAGAGAGAGGAGGAAGTAGGCTCCCTGCGGAGCAGAGAGCCAGATGTGGGGCTTGATCCCAGGACTCTGGGATCATGACCTGAGCCTAAGGCAGAGGCTCTAACCCACTGAGCCACCCAGGTGCCCCTCTAGCAGGACTACTCTCGACATGACTAGCATCCTGTGACCTCAGAGGAGATTCTATAACTTCTTCTTGGTGGAACATATTTTCTTCCTTGTGTCTCACTGGACTCTCTTCTGTTCAGATATTGCAAGAATGTTTACAAAATATCATTTAGCAAAGCTTCCTGGATAAACTGTTAGGTGGAACAATCAGTCCTGGTTCCCCATGATGGTTTGATGTGAGAAAAAAGTCAGAGTTTCCTAGTATCATACTTTTTCCTCTTTTTCATAATGATGTCCAGAGATACTCTTAACCCTTCAGAGGACTACTGTGAGGCTCAAGGAGACCAGGCAGTTGAAAGCCACCAGGGCACCTACAGAGAGACGCTATGAGAATCCTGGAGATTATCTTCATGGTTAGGAATGACTGCGGAGCCCATTTGTTCCCATGCTCTCTGTAAGAGTCTGCACATGAACACGTCAGCAGACCTATAAAGGAGGTATTATTATCTCCAGTTTAGAAGACACTGAAGCCTAGAGAAATTAAGAAACTTGCCTAAAGCCCTATGCCTCTTCAGTGGTAGCAGAGGGCTTCAAGCTCAGATCTGACCAGCTCCAAACCCTATGTTCATGTCATGAAAGAAACCAGGTCTCCAGCTGTCAGAATCAAGGTATCCTCCATCTGGTGACAGTTTCAGGCAAAATTCCTGGATTTCTACCCTCAGGGCTGGTGATGGTTTTTACTGTCTAGGGTCTACACTGAGCCCAGAGTGTTTTTCTCAGTCTGACAGGATTCAAGTTCTTCCAGGAGGAATAAATGGGATATTTACAAGCTTTTGTTATGTTGTGGCCATTCTTTATTCACACTGGAGTTTGGGAGGTCTTAGCAATGGACTTGAGGGGTCATATGGGTTCTGTGGAGCTTTACTTCCTTAATCAGGTTTTGCCAAGCACAGTAAAGGAAGTACTGTCCTATAGAGTATCTCCTTCTGGGGTTTCAGAAGCCTGGTCAAAGCCATGAAGAATGTCTAAACCCACAATGGTGACATTAGAGGCAGTGTTCTGGATTAATCATGACAGATACTTTTTTAATTCTTCTCCAAAGATTTCCTGGTACTGAAGGCATGTTCCAGGTTTAAACACAGAGGGACTCCCAAAAAGCAATCTGGCCATTTGAGTAGACCTCCACAGGCTGGTTAACAAGGGCCTGAAGGGGTCTCCACCACTAGGCACACTGTTTGTCTATTAACTGAATCAAACTGTTTTGTACAGTTCTAAGGAAGGCAGAGAAGGGTGGAAAGGATGCATACTGGCAACAGCCCAAGAGTGCAAAAAATCTACAAAGGGCCAACAGTGACACTGTGTCATTCCTGGTTTTCCAAGTACAGCACAAAAGTACAGCACACAGAGGACTCACAGGGTAAGTATAAGACCAAGGCTGCCAAGCTGTCCTCTGACCTTTGACACATGAGCATGGGGCTTTCTGCCTTCAAGTTAAGGATGTTCCATGCCTGCTTATGACTGTCAGAGCCTGTCATGGTGGCTGGTTAGCCCTCCAGACCTCCAGGGCAACATGAGAGGCTGACTGTCCTTAAACTGCCACACATGCCTGACTCCTGCAAGCTGGCAAGTACCCACAACCACTGGAGGTCTAGCCACCAGGAGCTCCCTGTACTGCTCTGCCATGGCCGTAGCTTTCCCACCTACTCAAACACATCTGCGGCCATGGAAATACCTTGCAAGGAAACCCTCACTGTATATCCTCTAAATCTGTGCATGCCGTCTCAAGAATATTCATTCTCAGGAGATAAATTAGCACAAGATAGTCTTCTCATGTGTATCATTTGTTCATGCAATCACTCATTCATTCATCAGCAAATATTTGTCATGTGCTCACCACGAATGCAAAAGGCACTCAACAAAAATTAGTAAACAAAGATGTTTGATTTGGTTTAAAAATATATTTAGGAGACTTCGGTTAATGTTTTCATGTTTGATTCTTACCCACTCCAACCATCATTCCCGTAAGAATATTCACCAGTTGGTAACCTGGAAAATGCTCTCAGTCTCCCAGGTTTTCCATTTTGAAACTGTAAAGAGGGTCATGCCTCACAGCATTGTTGTGAGGCTTCAATAATTCCATCTTTTGAAAGTTTATAAATTGCAACACAATATGCAAAGCCATTTGTTAATGCTACTAACAACCATATGTCTAGTACTGTATTGTCCCCACTTTAGCCAATACTACATTTATAAAAATAAAGATTTTTCCAAAGAGAGTTATGCAAATCCCTGCACTACTGGCCACATCTTTTGTCAGATTTGTTATTCAAGATATCAAAACAGATAAAGGGACTATTGCTTCCACAGTGGATTCTCTTACAGTCTATTCACCTAGAAAAAAGATCTGTCAAGACTAGCATAAGATGACATGTAGCTAGCTTTTCCTTACCTTCTCTTATATTCCATCTCTGTGAACAAGAACCATTCATGGTCCAAGCTGTATGTGCTCAACTTAGAATGCTGATTCCTGATGTGTTTTCTTGTACCTCCTCATCATAAACTTGGGCCTCTGGAATATCCTCCTGACACATCAGTAAATAATTCTGAGTGGGATAAATCAGTATTTTGATCACCTTTTAAATCTCTCTTAATGGTAACTACTTTTTTCATAGAGTGTCTACTTGTACTTATGGGACACAGGATAAAAAAAATTTCCTTGACAAAAATGAGAGCATTTTATTGTCTCAGTAAAGAGTTGCCTTTACAGATCATTTTATTATCTATTTTATTTATTTTCAGAAAGAATAGTTTGGGCCAAATTCTAAAACCAAAATTATTTTTCCCAGGTGCTTCCTAAATTTAATTATTTTATTTTATTTTTATCCAACAATATTATGTAAGAGGCAAGTGTCTGGCAAGTTGGACAATTTTGCAGAATGTCACTTAAATTTAGAATAGTCTAGAATAACTCCATAGAAAATGACATGGTTTTTTATTGTTTGCTGATAGCATGAATTTTGCATCTGATTCTCTCTTTTTGTTTTGGATCCTACTTAAGATTTCGGTGTTGTTTAGCAACTTTATGGTCCTCTCTGCCTGATAAGTTCACCCCCTGCACTTCTTCATCTACTTTCTCCTCCTAAAGACAGATTGCCCTGTGTAGATGATATGAACCGCTCTCAATCCCCTTGGTTTCCAATTCTCTCCAGTTCATGGGAGGAGCCAGCAGGATATGGTAGGGAGGAAGGAGAGTTAGCTCAAGATATTTATTTCCCCAGATATGTCTCAGTGAGGTCACCTCAGTTGGGCTATGTCTCCTAACAGAGGTCTCTGGTCCTCCAAAGGACCTCTTGAGACAGTCTGCTCTATAGATTATCTTTCTGGGGTTGTAGCAACCTCCTCCTTTTCTCAAACCTTCAGGCTTAGGAATAAAATGTCCCTGAAGCTTCACCTGCAATCCCACCTGTTTCAATAAACTCTCCTCAAAATATCTACTTTGAATGGGTTATCTATTTTCCATTAAGACTTTGATACAGACCCACTAGTTCACGTTCTTACTATATTTTACTCTGGCTTTCTCTTCCTTTTGTAAATTTTCTAATTCTATTCTTTTTTTTTTTTTTAACAATCTTAAATATAATATATATATATATATATGTATATATATATATATATATGTGTGTGTGTGTGTGTGTGTATAATGTGTATATAAAGTTTAAAGAACCTTAAATATATTTCATACTATTATATAAATTATACAAATATACTCAGCCTTTAAAACAACCTTAAACCTCGGAATTTTGTTTCTGCTTCACCTCTAAATGAAGCAGTATAAACAAAATACACAAAACAAGATTTTATTTGTCATATGCAATCTTTTAAGGGGTGTCAAATCTTTTTTTAAAATGTGGTAGAGATGCCATGATTGTAAAGGAAAGAAAAATGGAAAGTAAGAAACAAAGAGTACTTCACTGTGAGTACCGTCAAGGTCATTTTCCTCACTATCATCAACAAAAACACTGAATGCTCATTTTATGTAATTTATAAGTTATTTATATTCACCATTTCAAGGAAGCCTCAAATCCCATGAAACAGACATGAATCATTTCTCCATTTTACAGATGAAGAAGGTGAAGGGCAGGGGTAGCACACTAAGTAATTTGCCCAATGACAAACAGTCAGGCAGGAATTCAACCGAACTAAGGCAGCGCTTTGTATTTAGATAGTAAAAATCATGGCTTCTCCACATTTTATATTATGAAATGAAGCACTTTTGAAAACCAATCAGTAAAGCAGATAAAGATATTGGAGCAAACTGTTCAAGCAAATACCAATACTATAGTTTTGGATACTTCTCACTAATCTGAATCATTCTCTTTTCAATTTTCCTGAATCCTGGCTTGGAATCAAAACCTCTTCTTGGCCATTTGTGCTTATTCCTTTGACCAGCTTTCCATCTGAGTGTCTTTCTAAGGTCTTATCGCTAAGCTTTTTGCTCTACTCCTTTTTGGCTCCGTTATTAGAGATCTATTTCCTCGGTAAGGCGATTCACCCTTTTCAAATGACAGCATTTGGTTAGTCTAAGACAGAACTTTTCTATTTCCTGCAATCACAAACAACTAAAGGTACAAAGAAATTTGTTTTGAGAACACAGATGCTGACCAATCAGAAGCCAAAACTTTTCAACTTTACTTCCTTTCCCCTTCTCATATTTCTCTCTTACATTAATTTGAAATAAAGATCTTGAGTTAATAGGAGTCCATGGCAGCTGACCTCCTCGAGAAATACCCAGACAAAGACTTGAGCTCGAAAGTCCCTTAGATATGAAATTTGCAGCATAATTCAGAAAAAGCCATTCACAGTAAAGGACAGTTGACCACAGTTCTAATGAGGTTTTTTAAACACCATTTTAAATGCTTTTCATTATAACCTTATTAGGATGACAGATGTAACCCTGAAATTTTGATAAGTAACCATAAGATTTCACTAGCAATATTCAAGAAGACTTTCCAAACATCTGCTTCTATTTATCTCTTTATTTTTCTCAGATTCTCTCTGCACTCATTGGCTGACCTTGACATCACAGCCAAACCCTAAATCAAAGCATTTTATCATGGTCCATTTTTTTCCCAAAGAAGGTCCTGAATTTTTATTATCCAAGCAATAACAGATTCCATTTCCGGGACTTCTTATCTTTTCTTTAGCCACATCATAAATAACGGGAATTTTATGTTGACAAGAAAAGTTCTATTCTAGATTTTGGGAAGAAACAGAGTCAACAAGTTGGATAAAACCTCTGGTTACTCTCTCTAACATGTTGGTATGTCTCCTTTCTGAACTTCCACAGTAGAAAACTGGGCATACCACATTTGAGTTGTAAGTTAATCAAAATTTGATCTTAAAGAACACCAAGGAAACTGTCAAGTTTGAAAAGTAGTCAGAAGTCCTTGAAAATAATGAGAATCTGACTATATGTATGGGAAGGCACAAAATTCAGGGGACTCAGAAGGTTAACCACAGAGGGATCACATGGTCCTAAGTAGAAAGTATCAAATTTGTCTTTCAACTGTTGCCCCCAAAGAAGTTCAATGATTTATCCAAGGTCACAAACATGGATTTCTGCCTAAGTTAACCTTCTTCCTGTTTTCCTAGGCACTGAGTCTAAGAACTGAGTGTCTGACTCATTTTTTTTCTAAGCCCTAAGGGACAAAGTTATGTAATTCTCCACAGGTATTTTGGCAGCTTCTCGGGACATCTGACTCAGGGCTCACCTCCATTCTTCTCTGAGGAGTGAATACACTTGCTCTATCAGGCATATCATACAACCAGAGCAAATGGTCACTCCCAGAGCAAGATGATAGCCTTGGGGGACTGACGGAACAAGGTCTACGATCCATTTTCAAACTACATTTACTGAGCACCTACTATGCTTTCAGGCACTATGCAAGGTCTACCTATAGAACCATCTTCCTGAAGTCAGGAGATTTACATATCTGATCTAATTCTACCACTAATTTATCCTGAGATCTTGGACCAAACTTTTAAATTTGTTTTATCTACATAACTGGAGGAAAGTTACTCGCCATTCTTACCTTCTAGAATTATTGTACAAATGACAAAACCCTTTTTTGAAATGACGTTACTGAATATAATGTCAAAACACTTTTCTGAAATGATGTTACTGAAATATAATGCACACACAGAAAATCACATAATCATAAGTATATAATTTGATACATTTTAACTAAACATGTCAGTATAACCAGTTCAATAAACTGAGTATTACCCCAGAAGCTCTCTATAGTCTATGCTCCCTGACAACCATCAACCTACCAAAGGGTAACTGATTTCTGTCAGTTCTGACTTCTAACAGCCTAAAATTTCATTTTGTTTTTATATTGTATGTAAATGAATGAATATGCTAATGCTCATTTTATACAGTTTTTTTCTTTGTTCAGCATAAGCAAACACAAGATCAAACACAAGCTTATAAATTTTATCCATGTTGTATGCTTTTCTAAATTCTTCATTCTCATTGTCAAAGGATTCCATTATATGAATAGTCAACATTTTATTTATCATTTTCACTGTTGATGGGCATTTGAGTAGTTTCCAGTTTTGTTCTACCACCAATAATAAACATTCTAGTATATGTCTTTTAGTGAACATATGTACTCATTTCTGTTGATGAGTAGAATTGCTGGCTCATAGGGTATATCGACATTCAACTTTAAGAGATACTGCCAAATGGCTTTCCAAAACAGCAGTTCCAATTTACACTCCCAACAGTAGTGCCTGAGAAATATTAACATTTGGTATTTTCAGAATTTTTTCATTTTAGTTAAATAAATTACCCTTAATGAAACCTCAGTATCATCACTTTGAATGACTGAATCTTTTTCATCTCAGACCACATATTACCACACATTAAGATTTCATATTTCCATACTATATGTCTGAGGAAATTTTTCCTATTTAACTTTGGTATATGCAGCATCTGGATCTGTGAAAGTTAACTAAAGTTAGAGCCACTAGAATAGAATGCCCATATTTAGACCATTTACACAGCTATTAGGGCATCTGAAGTTTGGCTGAATCTATCTATATTAAAATGGATATTTCTCAACTGGTATTACATCCTAGCAATTATAGAATTGTAATATTTAGCAATTACAGAATTGTAGTATTACAGAAAAGTAATATAGCTAAATAATTATTCAGTCTGGCATCACAAGACATAAAGCTTTGGTTTAAAGAGCTTCTTTAGAAGGTAAACTTCTAGCTTGAAGGAGTGTAGATCCCCCAGCCCATGCTCTTATCCTAGAGGCGATAATACCAAGGCCCAGAAAGAGAAGAAACTTGCCTGAGATGCTGGAGGTACTTGGTATCACAGCCAAGACCAAAACCTAAATCCCCAGAGCTTTTCTTGACCTCATTCCCTTCTTCCTTGCTTCAAACTAACCAAGGTTTCTCAAACAGTAAGGAAAAGATGCTGCCACACAGCATATGGCCACAGAGAAAACAGACTATGGACAGAGCATAGAGGAAAAGGCTGAGGTGAAGACAGTGAGGAGAGAATGCTGACAGCAGATAAGTGCTCAGAGAAGTACATGGGAAGAGAGACTGTACAGTATCTGATGTGGTCACACCCCCGGGCTGCCCAGAATGACATAGGAAGAGCACATGAAAACAGCCTCTGTCTGTCATCTATCCCTAGATGTAGCAACCTCCCGAAAACTTCCCCACAAGATTCAATCTCCTTCCCACCACAAGGTTTTACCTCTGCGGAGACTCTTCCCACAACACTCCCTTGTGCCACTTCTCCCTTCAACCAATTAATGCCTACACATCCTTCAAATCCCCAGACCTTCTAACTTCAGAGCATATACTGAATACCATGTTATTCCTCCTCTGTGTCTGGCCTTGATGGGTACATCAGTAGCAATTGCTGAATGAATGACAATGCTATCCAGCACCGTTCTTATACAGTAACAGAGATAGAAATCCTTGCCTTGCTCAACTCATTTTAGCTTCTGTTCTTGGGGGTGGGGAGGGGGCAAAGGATAAGGGGGTAGAGGAGGCTATTGTTGCTATTGTTTAAGTCATTTAAAAACTCTCCCCAAGTATTGGTCCTAACATTCAACCAGAGTTGATAACCACCAGGCTTGAGTAATTGTTATTAATTCTGGTTGTACATGAGAATCTTTATTTTTTTTAATAAATTAACACTGACTTTATAAAACTGAAATGCAATCTTATAATTTTTAATTTTTAAATAATTTGACTTACATAATAGATTTACATAAAAGTTGCAATGAGAGATACATTTCTAATGTAAGAATAAGTGAGAAGGGACGACTTATTTATAATTATCTCACAGCCTAGAGTGGTTTTGCTTTTCTACTCTTTACTACAAACCACTGCCTACCACCATCACCCTAATCAGCCAAAAAAAAAAAGAATTGGGGGTAGAGAGGACAGAACAAAAACAACCTTCCATTACAGTATGGTAGAATGACCAGGGAAAAAAGGAGACAGTATCAAGCTAAAGGGGAAAGTATAAAAACAAGGGGATTAGATGACATCAATGCAGTGGTTTGCTCAGGAGATAAGGAATGCTGGAACATGAATGGCAAATTCCTATCCTAAGGGACAGCTTCAATTCTGTAACTCTCAAGCATGAAAATATAATAGGGCTTAATCTTACCAAATATAGACCCACCCATAGCCAAGTAAAGGTAATGTACTTTTTTTTTTTTTTTAGATTTTATTTATTTATTTGACAGACAGAGATCACAAGTAGGCAGAGAGAGAGGAAGGGAAGCAGGCTCCCTGCTGAGCAGAGAGCCCGATGCGGGACTCTATCCCAGGACCCTGAGATCATGACCTGAGCCGAAGGCAGTGGCTTAACCCACTGAGCCACCCAGGCGCCCGGTAATGTACTTTTGTATAATGGTTGGTTTGCCTTTCCCTGCCCACTGTTCTCCATTATCACATTGTGAAACTTCTGCTTGAGAAACAGAGAAGAGTGAAGTATAAGAAGAGTTAATAAATTAGATTCTTCTGACATAGTTTAAACAGTTCCTTCACCATCAGGGCCTTTTGGTCATATTCAATGAACGTCCTACTGGCTTAAAGGAGTTCCTACATTTTGATATAAGTATCAGGTGGCAAATGATAGACCAGAAAAGTCTGGTAGTTTTTGCTGCTCTGTAAAGTTGAGGTTAAACATTCAAATTAGTTACTTTGTTTTTAGCAGAGAGGAAAGAAGAGCAGAGGGTTAAGAGAGCTGGCGTCCTGGCCACTTAGTTCTGTGAACCTGGGCAAGTTATTTCACCTCGATGTGGCTCAGTGTCCTCATCTACAAACAGGAGTAATAATAGTACCTACTTCAGAGATGTGTTAATAGAATTTAATGAGTTAATACAAGTCAAAAGCTTTGAACTGTTCCTGGCATGTATTCAAAATGTGTAAGCTATGATCATTATTAATTGCTTGGCTTACAGATGGTTCTCCTACACAGCACACACTTGTTTTGAAAATGTAAATTTGGAGACATTGTAAATGGAACTTCTCCTCCTTCAGTTACACTGTTAGTGTACAGAAGTGCAACTGATTTCTGTGCATTGATTTTGTATCCTGCCATACTGCTGAACTGCTGTATGAGTTCAATTCCATTTACTACAGCTCCAAAAAACATGAGATTTCTAGGAATAAACCTAACCAAAGGGAAAGGATCCATACTCTAGAAACTAGAGAACACATATAAAAGAAATTGAGGAAGATACAAGAAGGTGGGAAAACATTCTATGCTCATGGATTGGATGAATAAACATCCTTAAAATGTCTATTGTGCCCAGAGCAATTTACACTTTCAATTCAATCCCTATCAAAACACCATTGACATTTTTCACAGAACTGGAAGAACAAACAATCCTAATATTTGTATGGAACCAAAAAAAACCACACACACAAAAAAAAAACCCAAATTGCTAGGGGAGTGGTGAAAAAGAACACCAGAGCTGGGGGCATCATGTTCCCTGACCTGAATCTCTATTACTAAGCTGTGATCATCAAGACAGTATGGTGCTGGCACAGAAACAGACACATAGATCAATAGAACAGAATAGATCCAGAAATGGACCCTCAACTCTATGGTCAAATAATCTTCGACAAACAGTGGGAAAAAGACAGTCCCTTCAATAAACAGGGCTGGGAAAACTGGACAACCATATGCAGAAGAAAGAAACTAAACCATTCTCTTACACCATACACGAAGATAAACTCAAAATGGATGAAAGACCTCAATGTGAGACAGGAATCCAGCAAAATCCTAGAGGAGAACATAGTCAGTAACCTCTCTGACACTGGCTACAGCAACTTCCTTCAAGACACATCTCTAAAGGCAAGGGAAACAAAAGCGAAAATGAACTTTTGGGACTTCATCAAGATAAAAAGCTTCTTCACAGTAAAGGAAACAGTCAACACACAGAATGGGAGAAGATATTTACAAATGACATTTCAGATAAAGGGGTGATATCTAAGATCTATAAAGAACTTCTCAAACTCAACACCCAAAAAACAAATAATTCAGTCAAGAAATGGGCAGAAGACATGAACAGATACTTCTCCAAAGAAGACATACAAATGGCTAACAGACACATAAAAAATATGCAATATCATTTGGCATCAGGGAAATACAAATCAAAACCACAATGAGATACCACCTTACACCAGTTAGAATGGCCAAAATTAAGAAGACAGGGAATTACAAATGTTGGAGAGGATGTGGAGAAAGGGAAACCCTCTTAACACTGTTGGTGGGAATGCAAGCTGGTATAGCTACTCTGGAAAACAGCATGGAGTTTCCTCAAGAAGTTAAAACTAGAGCTACCCTAAGACCCAGCAATTGCACTATTAGGTATTTACTCCAAAGATACAGATGTAACAAAAAGAAGGGGCACATGCACCTTGATGGTCATAGCAGCAATATCCACAACAGCCAAACTGTGAAAGGAGCATAGATGTCCTTTGACAGACAAATGGGTAAAGAAGACATGGTCCATATATACAATGAAATATTACTCAGCCATCAGAAAGGATGAATACCCACCATTTGCATCAACATGGATGGAACTGGGGGAGATTATGCTGAGTGAAATTAGTTAAGCAGAGAAAGACAATTATCATATGGTTTCTGTCATATGTGGAACATAAGGAATAGAGTGGAGGACAACAGGGTAAGGGAGGGAAAGATGAATGGGAAGAAATCAGAGAGGGAGACAAATCGTGAGAGACTCTGGACTCCAAGAAACAAACTGAGGGTTACAAAAGGGAGCAGGATGGGGGAATGGGGTACTGGGTGATGGGTATTAAGGAGGGCACATGTTGGAGAGCACTGGGTATATACACAACTAATGAACTGCTGAACACTACAACAAAAACTTATGATGTACTATATGCTGGCTAACAAAACATAGTACTAAAAAAAAAAATAAAGAAAAGGTAAATTTGTCCCAACCCAATCAATATATCAGGGTACAATCTGAGCAAATTTCAAGTTTGCTATGTGCACCCATCTGAATTGAGCTATGGAGGAATACACAAAATACACACATGCCCTCACCTAGTTTGTGCCTAGAAGATCTACCAGCTACTGCAGTTCACTATGTATGTGATGAACAGCATCCATCCACATACATTGCCACAACATTTGTTCCACTATCAGTACCCCCTTTCTCCCACTTTCCAATAATTTGTCACCTGTAACGCTTTGGATGCTCACTTATATGAGCAAACTTCAGTCTTTTTCAGGGTAAAGTGATGTATTTATGATAGCATATTTTTTAACCATTTAACATGTGTAAAACTGATTTACTATTTTTATTAGATTCCCATCCTTTTTATGTGTCACTAATGGAGTTTCTGAGTGTTGTACCCCTAGCCCCATTTTTTTCCCTTAAGCACTGTGGTTTTTATTGTGCAACTCTGCATAGTGTTATAAGAACACATATATCGCATTAGAGAAGAACTGTCATTAGCATTCCTGCCATTCCACATATCAGTGATATAATTAGCTAAATTAAAAATAAATATATTTTCTACTTACTATATTTGAGTTAAGGAGCATCACAAAGACTACTTTATTAATACAACTAAATTCAAATATTATTACAAAACATATATAAAGATTTTTTTCATGAAATTTTCAGAGCAAAATCTAGGACACTGTTCCATTAATACGAATGCAGTTTCTTATCTGTGGCCTTACTCCTAGGCCTGACTGGATACTTCACTCTCACTTACCAGGAATCCTTATCCAGGTTTCAGATTTCTGCCACTGTATACCCACAAGCTTCTTCCTAAAAATATCCTCATTCAAGGGATCATTTCTATGGTTTTCCACATTTATTCATTCAACAACACCATACAGTCTTATTAGGTTCCAAGTTGAGCATGAAAGGAAAAGTAAAAATTGAACATAAAGGTGAGTAAGATACTTTTTTACCTAGACAAGCTCAACACCTTCATATTCCCAGTAGTTATTCCCAAAAGGAATATCAATGAATTAATCAAATAAATAATTTTTAAAAAGTAACTTGGAAAGAACACCTACTACTTCCTTTTTGTTGTTAATGTTCCATTAAGAGGCATTTACAATATAGCTACTGGCTAAATAGCTTTTTTAAAAAACTGAAATATAATAAGTCTATCAACTCCTTTACCACCCATCATAAGATTTAAAGTACTAACTTGTTGTTGTTTTAAGATATTTCAGCTGTAATGCCTGGAAATTACATATTTTTTTTACAGAATTTTAAATAGAATGTCCTATGGTACAACATCAACACCATGTCATAAAGGAAAGAATGGTTTCTTGGACCGAGGTTACTGACCTTACTCACATCTCTGTTTATATCTGAACAAGAAGAAGTATACTTCATTCCCAAAGAGGTGGATAGAGCATCAGGATAAAGGGAATGAATGGAGAACACCTTCCCCCCGTAGGGAAAGTGGGAATATCATGAGGGTATCTCGAAGAGAGTATATACCCAAGACTTTTTTGATATCCATCTGGTTGACATGACTAAGAGTTCGTCCTGTGTAAAGGCAGAGGAAGTCACTCAAAGACCACAAGAAGGGCTGTGTCTTCTTGTGTACTCTATTTGTATCACCTTGAAGTCCTGAGTTCACTTTCAGTGTTGCACACATGACTAAAGTGAGTCACTTCTACTGAGTTCCTCCTACCTGAGGTTCCTATAATTCAAATTTTCTTTTAGTACAATCTAGATTCAAAATATTATAAATTCTACCTAATTACTTTCATCTATGGTGGAAATGGGGTTGTCTTCAAACTTTTATTAATCCAAAGTATGAATTTTAAATGTCTCCAATTTCCTGAAGTTTCAAAGCTAGTAAGGAGGTCTTCAATATTCTGTATACCACATTCTGCCACACAGCTAAACAGCAAGAGGAGAGAAGTCCAGAAACCTAACTGAGTGGGAGCACTGTTTAGTTTGAGTGTTTACTGGCAAGTTCCAAGGACTGGGGCATGGTGTCAGGAAGGAGTCCTGGAAAGCAAGCTTAGTAAACAGGAAAGACAAATCTTCTGTTGGTCTTCATTTCAATGACCTGCTTGCACGTTTCAAAGGCCACCAAACAGAATGCCAATCTACTGGAAATACTGTGTTACGTATAAGGAGAGAACTGGAAATTAGGACCTAAATGTTGAGTAATGAATATACTAGACCTCTTCTCTGAAAATATACATAGACTGAAGTTACTAAAATTAAAACAGGTCTTAACCACAGAAGAATTAATCCAGCCTTAAATTTCTGGATAAAATTCAGTGAAAAATATGTGCAAAACAAAATTGAGATCATTCCTGAATAACCAAATTAAATCTTTTGAGACACTGAAAGAAAAACATTCTCTACCTTTTTGTCTCTTTCTCTCACACGCATTCCTCAAACCAGTATCAAAAATTACCCCAAAAGACCTCAAGAAGATGGCGAGAAGTAGCAGGCTGAGACTACTTCGGGTAGTGGGAGATCAGCTAAATAGCTTATCTAAAGATTGCAAACACCTACAAATCCAACAGGAGATTGAAGAGAAGAAGAACAGCAATTCTAGAAACAGAAAATCAACCACTATCTGAAAGGTAGGACTGGCGGAGAAGTGAATCCAAAGCGACGGGAAGATAGACCGCGGGGGGAGGGGCCGGCTCCCGGCGAGCGGCGGAGCAACGGAGCAAAATCAGGACTTTTAAAAGTCTGTTCCGCTGAGGGACATCACTCCAGAGGCTTAACTGGAAGCCCAGGCGGGGTCAGCGTGGCCTCAGGTCCCGCAGGGTCGCAGAAGGATCGGGGGTGTCTGAGTGTCGCAGAGCTTACCGGTATTAGAACGGGGAAGCTGGCTCCAGAGACAGAGCCGAGGAGTGACTCTCAGCTCGGGGTTGCCTTGAACCGGTCGCAGGCTCGGTCAGCTCGGAGCGTGGCCAGAGGCCAGGGTGGCGGGAGTCATTGGGCGCTGTTCTCTGAGGGCGCACTGAGGAGTGGGGCCCCGGGCTCTCGGCTCCTCCGGGCCGGAGACCGGGAGGCCGCCATCTTCATTCCCGTCCTCCAGAACTCTACGGAAAGCGCTCAGGGAACAAAAGCTCCGGAAAGCAAACCCAAGCGGATTACTCAGCTACTCAGCGCGGCCCCGGGGAAGGGCGGTGCAACTCCGCCTGGGGCAAAGACGCTTGAGAATCATTACAACAGGCCCCTCCCCCAGAAGATCAACGGGAAACTCAGCCAGGACCAAGTTCACCTACCGAGGAGTGCAGTTTCAATACCAAGGAGAGCGGCAGAATTCCAGAGGAGAAGAAAGCAAAGCACGGAACTCATGGCTTTCTCCCCATGATTTTTTAGCCTTGCAGTTAATTTAATTTTTTTTCTTTTTCAATTTTTTTTTCTTTTTCTCTTCTTCTGCTAATTTTTTTTTAACTTTTACCGTTTTCTTTTTTTACGTTTTTTAAATAGTTTATCTAATATACATATATTTTTTCCTCTTTTTATATTTTTTCTTTATTGGCTTTCTTTTTTTAAATAGTTTCTTTTTTTTTTCTTTTTGAACCCCTTTTTATCCCCTTTCTCCCACCTCACGATTTGGGATTTCTTCTGATTTGGCTAAAGCATATTTTCCTGGGGTTGTTGCCACCCTTTTAGTATTTTACTTGCTCCTTCATAAACTCTTATCTGGACAAAATGACAAGGCGGAAAAATTCACCACAAAAAAAAAGAACAAGAGGCAGTACCAAAGGCTAGGGACCTAATCAATACAGACATTGGTAATATGTCAGATATAGAGTTCAGAATGACGATTCTCAAGGTTCTAGCCGGGCTTGAAAAAGGCATGGAAGATATTAAAGCGACCCTCTCGGGAGATATAAAAGCCCTTTCTGGAGAAATAAAAGAACTAAAATCTAACCAAGTTGAAATCAAAAAAGCTATTAATGAGGTGCAATCAAAAAAGGAGGCTCTCACTGCTAGGATAAATGAGGCAGAAGAAAGAATTAGCGATATAGAAGACCAAATGACAGAGAATAAAGAAGCTGAGCAAAAGAGGGACAAACAGCTACTGGACCACGAGGGGAGAATTCGAGAGATAAGTGACACCATAAGACGAAACAACATTAGAATAATTGGGATTCCAGAAGAAGAGGAAACAGAGAGGGGAGCAGAAGGTATATTGGAGAGAATTATTGGAGAGAATTTCCCCAATATGGCAAAGGGAACAAGCATCAAAATCCAGGAGGTTCAGAGAACCCCCCTCAAAATCAATAAGAATAGGTCCACACCCCGTCACCTAATAGTAAAATTGACAAGTCTTAGTGACAAAGAGAAGATCCTGAAAGCAGCCCGGGAAAAGAAGTCTGTAACGTACAATGGTAAAAATATTAGATTGGCAGCAGACTTATCCACAGAGACCTGGCAGGCCAGAAAGAGCTGGCATGATATATTCAGAGTACTAAATGAGAAAAATATGCAGCCAAGAATACTATATCCAGCTAGGCTATCATTGAAAATAGAAGGAGAGATTAAAAGCTTCCAGGACAAACAAAAACTGAAAGAATTTGCAAATACCAAACCAGCTCTACAGGAAATATTGAAAGGGGTCCTCTAAGCAAAGAGAGACCCTAAAAGTAGTAGATCAGAAAGAAACAGAGACAATATACAATAACAGTCACCTTACAGGCAATACAATGGCACTAAATTCATATCTCTCAATACTTACCCTGAATGTGAATGGGCTAAATGCCCAATCAAAAGATACAGGGTATCAGAATGGATAAAAAAACAAAAACCATCTATATGTTGCCTACAAGAAACTCATCTTAAACCAGAAGACACCTCCAGGTTTAAAGTGAGGGGGTGGAAAAGAATTTACCATGCTAATGGACATCAGAAGAAAGCAGGAGTGGCAATCCTTATATCAGATCAATTAGATTTTAAGCCAAAGACTATAATAAGAGATGAGGAAGGACACTATATCATACTCAAAGGAACTGTCCAACAAGAAGATCTAACAATTTTAAATATCTATGCCCCTAACGTGGGAGCAGCCAACTATATAAACCAATTAATAACAAAATCAAAGAAACACATCGACAATAATACAATAATAGTAGGGGACTTTAACACTCCCCTCACTGAAATGGACAGATCATCCAAGCAAAAGATCAACAAGGAAATCAAGGCCTTAAATGACACACTGGACCAGATGGACATCACAGATATATTCAGAACATTTCATCCCAAAGCAACAGAATACACATTCTTCTCTAGTGCACATGGAACATTCTCCAGAATAGATCACATTCTTGGTCCTAAATCAAGTCTCAACTGGTATCAAAAGATTGGGATCATTCCCTGCATATTTTCAGACCACAATGCTCTAAAGCTAGAACTCAATCACAAGAGGAAATTTGGAAAGAACCCAATACATGGAGACTAAACAGCATCCTTCTAAAGAATGAATGGGTCAACCAGGAAATTAAAGAAGAATTGAAAAAATTTATGGAAACAAATGATAATGAAAACACAACGGTTCAGAATTTGTGGGACACAACAAAGGCAGTCCTGAGAGGAAAATATATAGCGGTACAAGGCTTTCTCAAGAAACAAGAAAGGTCTCAGGTACACAACCTAACCCTACACCTAAAGGAGCTGGAGAAAGAACAAGAAAGAAACCCTAAACCCAGCAGGAGAAGAGAAATCATAAAGATCAGAGCAGAAATCAATGAAATAGAAACCAAAAAAACAATAGAACAAATCAACGAAACAAGGAGCTGGTTCTTTGAAAGAATTAATAAGATTGATAAACCCCTGGCCAGACTTATCAAAAAGAAAAGAGAAAGGACCCAAATAAATAAAATCATGAATGAAAGAGGAGAGATCACAACGAACAACAAAGAAATACAGACAATTATAAGAACATACTATGAGCAACTCTACGCCAACAAATTTGACAATCTGGAAGAAATGGATGCATTCCTAGAGACATATAAACTACCACAACTGAACCAGGAAGAAATAGAAAGCCTGAACAGACCCATAACCAGTAAGGAGATTGAAACAGTCATCAAAAATCTCCAAACAAACAAAAGCCCAGGGCCAGACGGCTTCCCGGGGGAATTCTACCAAACATTTAAAGAAGAACTAATTCCTATTCTCCTGAAACTGTTCCAAAAAATAGCAATAGAAGGAAAACTTCCAAACTCATTTTATGAGGCCAGCATTACCTTGATCCCAAAACCAGACAAGGATCCCAACAAAAAAGAGAACTACAGACCAATATCCCTGATGAACACAGATGCAAAAATTCTCGCCAAAATACTAGCCAATAGGATTCAACAGTACATTAAAAGGATTATTCACCACGACCAAGTGGGATTTATTCCAGGGCTGCAAGGTTGGTTCAACATCCGCAAATCAATCAATGTGATACAACACATTAATAAAAGAAAGAACAAGAACCATATGATACTCTCCATAGATGCTGAAAAAGCATTTGACAAAGTACAGCATCCCTTCCTGATCAAAACTCTTCAAAGTGTAGGGATAGACGGCACATACCTCAATATTATCAAAGCCATCTATGAAAAACCCACCGCAAATATCATTCTCAATGGAGAAAAACTGAAAGCTTTTCCGCTAAGGTCAGGAACACGGCAGGGATGTCCGTTATCACCACTGCTATTCAACATAGTACCAGAAGTCCTAGCCTCAGCAATCAGACAACAAAAGGAAATTAAAGGCATCCAAATCGGCAAAGAAGAAGTCAAACTATCACTCTTCGCAGATGATATGATACTCTATGTGGAAAACCCAAAAGACTCCACTCCAAAACTGCTAGAACTTGTACAGGAATTCAGTAAAGTGTCAGGATATAAAATCAATGCACAGATATCAGTTGCACTCCTCTACACCAACAACAAGACAGAAGAAAGAGAAATTAAGGAGTCCATCCCATTTACAATTGCACCCAAAACTATAAGATACCTAGGAATAAACCTAACCAAAGAGACTAAGAATCTATACACAGAAAACTATAAAGTACTCATGAAAGAAATTGAGGAAGACACAAAGAAATGGAAAAAATGTTCCATGCTCCTGGATTGGAAGAATAAATATTGTGAAAATGTCTATGCTACCTAAAGCAATCTACACATTTAATGCAATTCCTATCAAAGTAACATCCATTTTTTTTCAAAGAAATGGAACAAATAATCCTAAAATTTATATGGAACCAGAAAAGACCTCGAATAGCCAAAGGAATATTGAAAAAGCCAAAGTTGGTGGCATCACAATTCCAGACTTCAAGCTCTATTACAAAGCTGTCATCATCAAGACAGCATGGTATTGGCACAAAAACAAACACATAGATCAATGGAACAGAATAGAGAGCCCAGAAATGGACCCTCAACTCTATGGTCAACTCATCTTCAACAAAGCAGGAAAGAGTGTCCAACGGAAAAAAGACAGCCTCTTCAATAAATGGTGTTGGGAAAATTGGACAGCCACATGCAGAAAAATGAAATTGGATCATTTCCTTACACCACACACAAAAACAGACTCAAAATGGATGAAGGATCTCAATGTGAGAAAGGAATCCATCAAAATCTTCGAGGAGAACACAGGCAGCAACCTCTTCGACCTCAGCCGCAGCAACATCTTCCTAGGAACATCACCAAAGGCAAGGGAAGCAAGGGCAAAAATGAACTTTTGGGATTTTATCAAGATCAAAAGCTTTTGCACAGCAAAGGAAACAGTGAACAAAACCAAAAGACAACTGACAGAATGGGAGAAGATATTTGCAAATGACATATCAGATAAAGGGCTAGTGTCCAAAATCTATAAAGAACTTAGCAAACTCAACACCCAAAGCACAAATAATCCAATCAAGAAATGGGCAGAGGACATGAACAGACATTTCTGCAAAGAAGACATCCAGATGGCCAACAGACACATGAAAAAGTGCTCCACATCACTCGGCATCAGGGAAATACAAATCAAAACCACCATGAGATATCACCTCACACCAGTCAGAATGGCTAAAATTAACAAGTCAGGAAATGACAGATGCTGGCGAGGATGCGGAGAAAGGGGAACCCTCCTACACTGTTGGTGGGAATGCAAGCTGGTGCAACCACTCTGGAAAACAGCATGGAGGTTCCTCAAAATGTTGAAAATAGAACTACCCTATGACCCTGCAATTGCACTGCTGGGTATTTACCCTAAAGATACAAACGTAGTGATCCGAAGGGGCACGTGCACCCGAATGTTTATAGCATCAATGTCTACAATAGCCAAACTATGGAAAGAACCTAGATGTCCATCAACAGACGAATGGATAAAGAAGAAGTGGTATATATACACAATGGAATACTATGCAGCCATCAAAAGAAATGAAATCTTGCCATTTGCGACGACGTGGATGGAACTAGAGGGTATCATGCTTAGCGAAATAAGTCAATCGGAGAAAGACAACTATCATATGATCTCCTTGATATGAAGGAGAGGAGATGCAACATGGGGGGTTAAGGGGGTTGGAGAAGAATAAATGAAACAAGATGGGATTGGGAGGGAGACAAACCATAAGGGACTCTTAATCTCACAAAACAAACTGAGGGTTGATGGGGGGAGGGGGTTGTGAGAGGGGGATGGGGTTATGGATATTGGGGAAGGTATGTGCTATGGTGAGTGCTGTGAAGTGTGTAAACCTGGCGATTCGCAGACCTGTACCCCTGGGGATAAAAATATATGTTTATAAAGCTGTAAAAAAAAAAATTACACCAAAAAAAGTACAAGCATTTAAATTATACAAAATAAATTCAAAATATATCTGGAGTGTAAGGAATTCTGTTGATACTAAAATAAGAATGCACAAAGTCTAAGCAAAGTTCTATCCTCACCATCCTTCCAAATGTAGTTTCTATGATCTGTGTACAGATGTTAATTAGTGGGAAGAAAGTGCCACATGGATAAGAAATCTTATTTTAAAATATTCAAGTTGAAATAATGCTCTTCCTCTAACTAAATAGTACTGAATTCTAGCAATCAAAAAAGCAAATAAGGGTAAAGAGATGCACAGCAGAGGAGTGAAGGCCAAGACATTACCACCCTGATTGTCAATTGGTCACTTCTTGATCTCTTACTTAAGTGACATCAACTTCCACTGCTTCAGATTTTTTTTAGAAGGTAGAAATTAAATTATCCATCCAAAATTCCTGAATCCCTACAATTCATACATGCATTTACCTAAATCTCCCCAAATCCTCAAATTCTATAAGGAACACTTTCATTCTCATTTAACAAACAAGATCGTGTAATAAATTCCTGCCAAGTGCTCATATTGTGCTTAAAAGACACACTCACTATCATCACCAGAGATGGAGGTGGCGGGAATGGAGAGGCAGCTCTACTCTCCTGAATCGAAGGCTCTAATTTGGCCTTGGAGAGCAGTCTTCATATGAGCTCTGGGAGCTGCCCGACTATGTTTAGAGAAGTAAGTATTCGCGATACTTCTTAGGTGGTACCAGACAGACACCCTCTGTTCTGAACTTAGTTTCTTTGCTCATACCATGTGACATTTAACTTCTCTGAAAGGAAAGACACATTGTGTGAAGAATCAAAATGACCACAGGAAATAGCAGTCACCCTGCAATCAGAAAAAAATCCCTGGAGGTTGAAGGTCTACTGAAGTAGGCTTCATAAGACCATCTGTGGGAACACACAGCAGGTGAAATGCCAAAGATAAAGCCAGTGGTGATCATGATTATTGGAAATGAAGCTGAAGGACAGGACTCATAGGTCTCAACTCAAGCCTAGCTCTAGAAAATCACTCTCAGGGAAAGATAAACTTGGGACAATATTTAGCATGAAAAGAATCCCGGGCAGATCTTGGATTTTCTTCTCTAAATAGAGTTCAGCTGAGCGTTAAAAACACTCCAACTGATAGACAATCACAGTTGTGACTACAAGGCTTCTCACAGTGACACCAGTCAACCCAGAAAAGAATGGGTCATTATGGCTGAACAAGCACAGACTGCATCACTAAATATTTACCCGGGCCTTTGCTCAGTCCTTGATTTTAAATGTAGTGTCTCCAACCTGAAGCACACTAAATGGCAAGGCCTTCTCCTCACTCTTCCTAACTCCAAACAAATTACAATTCTGCCCCCTCCAACAGTTTCTCTCAGTACTAGAGGACTTTGTATAGTTTTTGTCAGGCCCTAGTTCTGCTTATCGATGGGTCTTGAGATCCTTAACTGACAGGTAACTGTGCCTCATTCCTGAACCATCTGTGATCAGGACAGGGGTCCCACCAGCACACTGTACACAGGAATTCGTCTTTTGCTGTCAACTAGTAGGTCTCAACTGGAGTGAATTTTTTCTACCCAGGGATGTTTGTCAATGCCTGGAGACATTCATGGTTATCACAACTAGGGGAGTATTACTAGCAACTAGTGGGTAGAGGTTAGAAATGCTGCTAAATACCCTGCAATGCACAGAGCAATCCCCTACAACAAAGAAATATCTAGCCCCAAATGTCAATAGTGCTGAGGTTGAGAAATGCTGCTTAAGTCCTAGTACCAGAAATGGGCCACGGGAACTCATGCTCACACTGAGTTAAACTTCACCTTACCCCCTACTGTGTTCTCCTTGTTGGTTTGATTAATTGATACACCTGCTGCATGCTCTGGTTCTTTCCAGCTGAACCCAGAATCTTGCTCTGAACATTGCCAGATTGATTCTAGCCTGACACATCAGCTTTGGCCAGCCCCCTCACCTAGATCTTTAACTGGAGTTCTAGCTAAATGGACCCACAAAGTCATCACCAATCTAATTTTTCAGTATTCCTGCTGCTAGAACCCCTACTGCCAACCCCTACCTACCAGATCATCCATAAGAACAAGAACAGTGAAGTCAGCCTTATTCACTGCCTCTTTGGATCATGAATTCTGGGCTGTTAGCTGCCCTTCTCAGAGACCATTCCCAAAGCTTAGTCACGTCATTCAGCTTGTGTCTGATTTCTCTCCCATCCTCCCCAAATCTGTGTCACTGAGGTTCCAGAGTGTCTTGAGGCTGAGGTAAGTTCCCCAGAATCCTTTGAGAGAATAATACCTAATGAAACAAGACTGAGCAATGTGCTGAGCTTTAGAACCATGATGATTCAGGCCTGGACACCATTCTAGAACAGTGGTCATTTTTAAGAAGCCACCAAAATTACTGTCTCTCCTGCTCCCTCTCTTTAGTAATTATTTCAAATTGTAATGTGACTAGCCATCCCCAAACCTTCCATTGTAGAACAGGCCCATGACTATTTCCCTAGAAGGGGCAGCCTCATACTCTGCCAGGGTGATGTGTTGCCCATGGGCACAGTACACAAGCATAGCCATGCCTCCCTGCCCTGGCAGAGAATGTAATTTCCAGGGCAAGTTTGTTCTAGATTGAACTAAAAGACAAAATGAGATAGACAAAGCAACAGATGGAGAAGAGCTGACGGGGTTACTCAGTCCACAAACCAAAAATAAACACAGGCTCTCAGTGCATTAAGGCACACCTGGGTGGGGTGGATGCGACAGGTGCTTATTTGAAACAGGTGGAGAAGAACTGGGAACAGCCTGAGACCGCAAGAACCATGACCACTGTGCAGTCAGATCAAGGTGTCAGTAGTGGGGCTCAAAGGCTGTGGAATGTCACCCTTCCTGGTTTCAGCCCCTGTTCTTAAATATGCATTGCTGCTTAAAATACTAGTTCTCCTGGGTTCTGAAGATACTCTGCAAGGGAGGTTCTCAAGAAGTAACTTAGGCACAAAAAATGATCATCACATCTCATCCTTCCCAAATAAAGTAAAATCAACAATTTTTACAAGGAATCTCCAACACCAGAAATCCTCCCTGGGAAAAAAAAAAAAAGTGAATAAACACAGAGATAACACTGAAACATAACAACTATTTGAAAGGTTCCATAGATCTAGATTGGTATCTTCACATTTTTTCAACATAATTTTAAAAAGCACAAAGCCTCCTTTCAGGGCGCCTGGGTGGCTCAGTCGGTTAAGTGGCCAACTCTTGATTTCGGCTTAGGACATGATCTTGGGGTCCTGGGATCGAGCCCCATTATTGGGCTCTGCTCTCAGCACGGAGTCTACTTGAAGATTCTCTCTCTCCCTCTGCTCCTCTCCTTGTTCACACATGCTCTCTCTCCCTCAAATAAGTAAACAAATCTTGAATAAATGAATAGCCCAAAGCCTCCCTTTTTAAAATTATTATTACTGTTTCCTGGATTCATGGAGAGACAGTTCCCAGCTTAACATCAGTTGAACACACATGTTATACAGCTTTTTCAGTAGTGGTGATGGATTTTCTTTAAGCTATCCAAACCATTCCACATAAACATCCTTGAGTTATGTTGGCAAAAAGTGGCTTCCTGGGGTTTTGGTTCCTTCTGAGCTCTGTCCCACTGCAGAGCCTATGTGCACCAAGGAGTTATAGATGCATGAATCTGAGCAAAATGAATTACTCTCAGATCACCAGAGAATACAGGTGGTGTATTAGCAAACCATGAATAAACTTCCAAGCTGTAGCTGACAATGAAAATAACACCAGAAGACTTGCAATGCACAACCAATAAAGTAGAACAGAGTGCTTTTCCTGTGTGGCCAAAATCCAGATTTACCAAAGGAAGCACATCAGCTGTAAACACACTCTTTTACCAGGTCCATTTTAACTGGTTCCAGATTCTTTAAGGATTGATGAAGCCATCACTGGCATCACTTGCTACACACTTCTGAGCTCAGTTCCACGTGAATTGGCCTTCACATTTCAGCTTATCTCTTCACTACACAATTAAATGAATGCAGGCCAGGAAATAAAATTCTATTAAAAATTGGCCAGTCTCTTCTGAATATGTTCCTATGAACCACAAAAAAGCAAAAATTAAAAGCTAATCTTAGAGTTTTCGGAATGAAGTTCATTCCATTTTATCTTTGTAGCCAATGAGGATTCTACGAATGTGTATGTACTCCAGTTTCATCTCCAATGGGGTCTCCTAGGCAACTGTGAGTTGTGTCCCTTTTGGTCGTGTTACTTGTATAACAATGCCAATATTTCGCTTTTTGCATGAATTCATAGTTTATTCAGATCATAGTAAAATTAATCATCTCTTGACTGGTATTGCAAAGCTTTCTTTCCACTACACTGGGTACATTCTGATTGGGTCTAACAAGTAGATTTCAGAGGGACTGGATGTCCCTGGGCTGGGTTCCTTATGCAATCTGAAATGGCCTGTGTATTATAACCACTGCATCCAAATAACCTGAACAGCATATGTAACTTATTGCCTGAGTTGGGACTTCTTTACCATGTCACTCTAAGCCAGGCTTTTATCTGCATCAATGGAGAAAGCTGCACCAGCTGTTGATACTTCTTCCCAGGCGGAGGAACACACACTCTCACTGCACACCTGGACTCTCTCCATACCCTCATTCGCTCTTCCCTTGACAGCATATACAAACCGCACCCTCTAATGTCAGCGTTGTAAGTCATAAAAACGATGTTTTCATCTATCTTTGCCTTATTCTTTGTCTTATTTCTCAAGTGTATTTGAATTTGGGGAGAAGAAAAGGAATTTTCCTTAGCACTCCCTAACATTTGGTGCATTGGCAGAGAACACTGAGAAATAAATGCTGGAATGTGGGGGAATAAAATAAACATGTTAAGTCTTGAGGGGCTTTGGCTTTTTATGTATGGGAGAGATGTTCTGACCTTAGTGGGCTGTGGAGGCTTTTAATGGCTCACAAGGTTGATCTTTGCACTTAGCTTTTTTTATTAAAACTGCGACTTGGAACAGGAGCCTTAAGCTTTAGATCACATGATATTTCAACCTTGATGGATGATTATAATTTGTCCTGCGGTTGCTTTATATGGACAGTCTGTAATATGTGGCTCTCTGTTTCTTTCTTTTATGGACTGCTGCAACCTAAAAACAAAGTTGCCTGGTCCTCAGCAAAGACATGTCTCAGGAAAAATACCAGGAAACTGGACCTCAACAACACGGTGGCCAAGAGTCTCCAAAAACAGCTCTAGTTTTTAGTGAGGCTTAGCGAAGGCCCATGTACAGGAATGATCTCATCAACTGCACAGGGCCTAGAAAAGGCCTAGAGTTCAATGGGCACAGGCAATCCCATGGTGAAGCTTCGGCCTTAAACAGTACAAGCGCTGGTCACAGCATACATGTGCTGGTGATTCAGGGACCTCAGCATAGGCTAGTTGGCCTCGAGGCCGCACACTGAGGAAGAGGCCACTCTGGGATGGAATGTAGGCTGGTTCTGCACCAAGAGTCGTTTTTTAAACAACCTGTATTAGTTTTCTTTTGCTGCTGCAACAAGTTGTCACAAACTTAGTGACCTAAAACAATGCAAATATATTATCTTACAGTTCTGATGACCAGTAGTCCAAAATAGGACCTACTGGGGCTAAAATCAAGGTGTCGGCAGGGCTGAATTCCTTCTGGAGGCTCCAGAGGAAAATCCATTTCCTTCCTATTCCCAGCTCCTAGAGGCCACCAATATTCTGTAGTTCCTGTCTCCCTCCCTCCATCCTTAAAGACAGGAGCATAGCAACCTCAAACTTTCTCAGACTCTGACACTCCTGCCTTCCCCTTATAAGGACCCTTGTGATTATATTGGGCCCACCTAGATAATCCAAAATAATCTCTCCATTTCAAAATTCTTAACTGTATCTATGAGTTCCTTTTACCATAAGAGGTAATATGACTGTGTCCAGGACCTAGGATGTATACATCTTTGGGAGACCACTCTTCTCTCTACCACACCAGCACATACCCTGCCACTTCGTCACTTGGACACTACATTTTGGACCATGGTGTTTGATGACATACTAAGTCCCATATCCTGGGAACATCATTTTTTTTTTTCTGAAATAATTGCTTTAGGGGTTGGCGTTTCGCTTCTCTTCGAAATGTGTTGGGTATGGTCCACCAGTAAAAATAATTTTTTGAAATTTTTAACCATTTAAATCCATGAGAAGCAATTCATCACTGAACACTGTATTTTCTGCAGGAACTACAGTAGCCACAATGAAAAATAAAGTCCCAGCTATAAGCAATGGCAGAACCCCTCACTCTGTTAATAAGAAACCCCTCAACCCAGCACTTACAGGTCAGGAGGACATTAGTAACTTTGGACTTTTAATTCCTAAGAGCAACAGAATTTTCTTTCAGGCTTTGATACCTCTGGGTTTTGTCATTTTAGACTTAAACTTACAAAGGGATTAGTGTTTGGACTTTAATTTTTCTGAGGGAATTACCATGGGATGAATTATATTCAAATTTAAGGCATCTCCACATGGTTAGCATTTTATTGAGTATCTTTCTACACTTCAATTTTATTGCAGAACTTCTGATAGGCTCTATTGGACAACTGTAGTAGGACAGGACTTAGAAAGGGAAATAAAATAGGGAGAACTATTTTTGGCCTTGAAGTCAACTTAATGAATGTACTGTTTTAGCCCATTTCAAGGCCTCCTCAGGCAAACTCTCCTCCCTGAGGAGATCCACCCAAACCAGCCCTGCTGGGTAAGCCTGGGCAGGATTCAGTGTCTGCAGCCCCATATGTGAAGCAGGCTGCAGCATGTTACTGTGGAGCTGGGTGTATGTTCCATGACTCTAGGGGGCTCCTTTACTCTACAGTCCACTCAAATGGGGTCCCCTGCAGTTGTGGCAGTCAGGAAATAAACCACATTATCTAATATCATGTTTGTTAGTTAAAGAAGGTGATACTTTGGACTCCATATGACCTATTCCTCCAGCTTTTTTTCAGTTGGATCTAAATTTGGAAGGAATACAAAGGTGTTAGTTATTGGACTCCCTGAACCTCCCCACCCCCAGCAATTCTTTTCTCTCTAGATTGTCATATTTGTCCTCTAACTGATCTCTCTCTTTCCAGTCAGTCCTTGATGCTACCTGCCTGTTTTGTAGTTTTGCTTTTTTCTTGAGTTTGAGTTTGCTCTAAAGCAAGAGATCTTAACTCTTTTTGTAAGGGGAACCTCTCACAAGCATAACATAAAACACTGAGGATTACAAAATTAATCACATTAAAAGTTTCCAAAACATGTTGAAGAACAAATTTTTTTTAAAGATTTTATTTATTTATTTGTCAGAGAGAGAGAGAGGGAGAGAGAGCAAGCACAGGCAGACAGAATGGCAGGCAGAGGCCGAGGGAGAAGCAGGCTCCCTGATGAGCAAGGAGCCCGATGTGGGACTCGATCCCAGGATGCTGGGATCATGACCTGAGCCGAAGGCAGCTGCTTAACCAACTGAGCCACCCAGGAGTCCCAAAAACAAATTTGAGATATAATGAATATGTATATTTTTAGTGCCTTAAATAACAAGATCTAGTAGTCAACCAATAAGTACTGTAATTTTTTAAAAATGTTTTAAAATTTTATTTTTTTAAGTAATCTCTACACCCAACATGGGGCTTGAACTCACAACCCTGAGATCAAGAGTCACACACACATCTGACTGAGCCCTAGTACTGTAATTTCAATGTACTGAGCAACACAAATAATATTTCAAGATACCTCTAGCCATGGTAATAGAAAGTGGACATATCTGTGATATACATTGGTGACAAAAGAATAGGTAACAATAATTCTGATGTTATATGTTGTTTCAAAAATGAAAGAAATGCCACATTTCAGTAACAAGTTAGTGAAAATAAATATGCAATTTTTTTCCTTTTCAAATTCATTAACTCCCTCCATGGAAAACCAAATTATAAACCCTGAGCTTAGAGTGGCTTGTTAGGGCTTATCTGCCATATAAAAATCCAAGTGCTCACCTGCCCTTAAAGGTCCTCTACCAGATCTCATTCTGGTCCTTTATATCTCATTAGTCTCACCCCCTCACTTTTCCTTACTTACCCAAAGCAAATCGGATTTTTAACTCTCATACACAAAATTCAGATTTGTGCATATGTAATTGCTTTAAGTGATAACTCCAAGTTCTGAGCCCTATCCATTATGCATTAAATCGTACATGGTTCTGTTGACACTCTTCAGTCTAGGTATATATGAAAATACCACAGCATGTCATTTAATAGATGTGAAGACCCACTGAGTTTTCATAGAAAGGTAAGCTTGGTGAGAGGAGAATAAGTACCTGTCTTATTTATCTTTGTATTCCCAGTGCAGGGCATATAGAAGGAGCTCAACAAACATTTGTGGAATGAGTGACTGATCCACTATTCAATAATACACTCAGATTTCCTAGAGAACCAAATACGTACTGAACAGGATGAATTATATGGCAAATGAGAGCACATTCTTGATGAAATCACCTGTAATTCTTAGAATGTCTATTTCCTTATCATTAGAAAATACAAGGGTTTCTCCTTATAAATGCTGCCCAAATGCACAGAATAAACAATCACCTTATTTTTTTCTTACAAAAGATCAAGTGAAAGTGTGTATTGATCTCCTTATTGCCTTTAATGAAGATAAACAGAAAGTCTGCACTTTGGGAACTGTTCCAGACAGGGTCTTCATAGCTACCTCCTGTTATGATGTTCTAGATGATTTAATAAGCATAGTTGCTCAATGAATCATATTAACCTTTACTCCTTTCATATTATTCAATAGCTCAGGACTTCACTATTTTTTCCTGAAATAATTTTTCAAACACACACAAAAAAATCAACTAAATTTTATCTTAAGTATTTGAAATATGTATGGATACAGCCAGTTGTTTTTAAATGATGGCCATTTTGAGTGGGGATTGGCAGAGATGGGTTTGTTTCCTGTTTAGTGGTAGAACACAGCATTAGTATATCATAATTTGTTTTTAAGATCTTAGAATGTTTTTTAAACTGCAGACTGAGAACCATCCATGGGTTGTGACATCATTTTAGTGGGTCACACACATTTTTAAAAGTAAAACAGAACAAAGTAGAAAATATCAGAATGCATTATACATAGTAAAAATAAGCAGTGTTTGGTGAAACTTTTGGTGTGTGTGTGCATGTATGCATGTGTACATGTAATGTGTATGATGGATAACGTGTTTCTTACTATGGATCATAGTCAAAACATTTAAAAAGCATTAATTATGACTATTTTATTGAGTTTACAAATTAAGAAAAAATTGTGGCTTTAATAAAACCCCACATAAAGTCACAGGGTTGTAAACAATTAAAGCAGTATTCTATCTCCTCTTAATTCTAATCCAGTGGTCTCTCATATGTAGAGGAACTTATTTTTGTTTGAATTGTTTAGTTTTATTCTATTTTCTCCAGAAGGAACCAATTATGGAGAGAGAACTATATGGTCAAATCATACAAGAATTCTTATCACCTCAAGTGTTCTTATCACTTTTTGCTTTAGTGTTTGTGTTGTTTAGCTAGCTAAACATTATTATGGGCACTGAAGCCCTGTACAGAATGTATCTGTAAAGAATTTCCAGAAATTTCTGTATTACAGAGCTATTATAGGAATTAAATGACATAACATGTGAAAGCAACCAGCACAATGATTGGCCCACTAGATTGGCCCACTAGAAATGCCCCTAGATATTCAAAACTAGATTTATATATCCAATATTCAATAGGATGGGCAATAGTATCAAAATATAAACTTATTTTAAAGATTGAAATACCCTTTACTCTCCAAATATGATGAGAAAAACAAAACTCTTCATTATGATAAATGCTATTCTGCTAGTAATGTATTTCAATGCAATCAAGCCTATATGTATAACAATACATTTAACAGTACTTATTATGTTGTGCTTAATAATATTATACATAAATATGATTTCTTACTATCTAATGGAGAAAAAACATATTTGAAATGTAAGTTATTAGGATTGAGTTTATGTATGAGAATTTCCTTAATATAATGGTTGTTAATGTTAATTAATGTTATTAATGTTAATGTTAGTAACATGACAGAATTCTGGGGCATTCTTTTCTTTAACTTTTTGTTTTGTTAAGAATTTCTACTTAAAACTGACTCACTCTGTGCTAATTAGAGACTAAAGGACAAACTACATAATACTGTTTGTCCAAGTCCATATTCTGTAGGTCATTTTTAAATATTTTTCAACTAAGCTCCAACTTTCAGTGTTATTTTCTATAAGACACATTTATAAGTTAATTACATTTAAATTAAAAAATTAAGATTTCAGGGCACTTGGGTGGCTCAGTCAGTTGAGCACCTGACTCTTGATTTCGGCTCAGGTCATGACCTCATGTTGGTGAGAACAAACCCCGCACAGGGCTCCACACTCAGATTCTCTCACTCCCTCTATTCCTCCCCTACCTTCTCTCAAGTAAATTTTAAATTTCTACATCAGTTTCAACAGCATCCTCACCCATCAACCTCAACAGTCTTGAGATGAGATAGCAGTAAATCAACTAGGAAAATGATTTTCTTTCTTATTGGCAGATGCTACGTAGGGTAACTTAAAACTTCATAATGTAGCCTGTTTCCAGGCTTAATAACTATTACTGGGAATAACGTATTTCACAAATGTGATCAAAATCTCTCCTTCTAAACTCTAATGTAGATTCTTTCACTAATAAACATGTATATTGAACACCCATCTGGTTGTTCTGAAGAAATACGAAAGAGAGCTTTGTGACTCTGAATGTGTTGAAAAGCCATGCCTGAATGGAGGATGAACAACAAAACAAATAATTAGCCAGGAATATTGTAGTGGGACATGGTTTCAGGGGGTAATTGTAAAATCAAGATAAGAATCTGAATCTTACATTCATTTTTAGCTTCCAGGGTGTAAATGTCACTCGTGAACTCTAGGAAGAGCTAGGCAAAAAAAAAAAAAAAAAAAAAGTGGGGGGGTGGAGAGGACTGTCCATAGGAGATCTATGAATCTAAGAAGGACCTTTCTGAATCAGTTCCCTGTGTTCAGATCATATACTGTTGCACTGCTTGCAATCTCAAAAAAAGAAGAAAAATCAACACGCCAAGACTATTTTCGCCATAGCTGAAAAGCTCATCTTCTCCTTGAACTCAAAGATGATCTCTTGCACCATTCTCTGACAAGCAGCAGACTGTGGAAACAGGGCAGTGTTTTTCCAGAGATAAACAAGGTTAATGGATATTCCATGATGGAAAGTTGCCGGTTCTAGATGTTGCCAGCTCCCATTCAAAGGAACTTACAGAAAGGTTGTCTGGCTTTCACTCATTCACCCCAAGGCATCAGATTAGATTACCCAATACAGGCAATAAAAGTACCTCTTCCTTGTTTTTCTGACTGCCTAAACTCTCTTTAATGGGGAATCCTCAACTAGAGGCCTGTTTCTGCCACTGCTTAAGGTCCCATGCAGCAGGGCCCTACTTGATCTTATGCTATGATTTGCTCAGGAGGCCCCCGTCCAAACTTGCTAACCTCACAGGGAAATGGCAGAAATGGGCACGTTTCTGTCCCCCATTCTAAAGTTGTTTGAAAACAACAATAGCCAAAAACCATGAAGACTCCATCAAAAGAAAAACAAAACACTGATGATGCACTTTAGTCCCATTATTGCTAAAGAAGCATCCAACAAGTTGCAACTAATCCATTCCACCAGAGTGAATTATGTATCCAAACTATCTTACTTCATCAGCCAGCAGGTTACTAGGAGACCCTTAGGGTGATTTTGCTTAATCCCTAAAACACAAGCAAAGCAGTCAAGTCTTTTTTATAAAAACTTTGGTCTACCCGTCCAAATAAATCAGATCTGTGATAAGAAAACTAAGATTCCCAGGCACCTTCAAACCACAGCCATGAACGTAAACAGAAGAAAAAGAAACATAAAGATTATACTAAGTCTGCCATACAAGTTACCCCTTGCCCATAAACTCCAGACTGCATAAAGTATGTTGCTTTGAATTAAAACTGGCCTATAAGTCCAAGGAAGATATGAGAATGAATAAAAATCCCAATCAATCTTGCTCACTGTGGCCATTTTAGTAGTCTTGAGTTGATGCTCACTAAATATCTGATGAATGAATGAATGACTCTACAGGTGGGAACTGATGTATATCTACATATGATTGTGTGAATCAAGCATTCATCTTGCAGACTGGTAAGCTTTAGGCAGCCTTGTTTGTTCCAACTCTTCGAAAGGCACAAACAACTCATATGCCAATATAAATAAATGTGCAATCAACACTAACACCAAGATTTGGTTCTGCTCTTTCAATTCTAATCATGTCATGCTATGACAAAGATACCAGTCTTAATATCACAGGTAATGGTGCAACCTAATCTTTCATTCAACACTGATTGAATACTTGCCATATTAATGCCAATAAGCTTAGTTATGCTGCAGTAACAAATAAGCCACCAAATCTCAATGCATTATCCCCCCCGCAAAGTGTTTGTATCTCAATAATACAAAGTACTCTGCAGTTCCAGTGATTCATGAGGGCAGCAATAACACAGGTATTGAGGCTCCCTTCATATGAGCCCTTCATCTCAATGTGTCATCTCTAAGGTTTTTGTACCAGGATAAGATAGGAAGGGGAGAACTCCCCTTCTCTTAAATACTTAAGCCCAAACTGACATATATCATTTTGTTTCAAAGCCAGAACCAGTCATATCACACTGTATAAATAAAAGGAAGCACATGGATATAAATGTACTAAATGTCTTTAGCACGTGTACTAAATGTCTCTCATAGTAGATGCAAGAAAATGAGATAAATGCTGGAGGATGTTTAGGCATACAAAAAAGAACACACTGACACTGTTGGGATTTCTAACCACTTCTAGCCCTCATTTATAGCATCCTTTTCTTTCATTATTCCATTTATTCATTTATTCATTCATTTACTAAGTCACTCAGTTATTTTGTATACATTTATTCAGTACCTATCTGCCAGAATTTGTGCTAGGTAATGGAATAAAAAGATGATTAAAACTGATTTCTTTCATCAAGAAGTACACAGTCTAACATGAAAATAAGTATATAAGCAGTACTATAACCATAATTCAGTGTAAGGCCAGCCAAGATAGAAATGTGTATAAAATGTTATAGAACTATTCATTCACTTAACCATTCAGCCAGTAAACTACTTTAGCATATGCCATGTACCATGCAAAGCAAAGAAACTAAATAATTTTTACTGGCTACATGAATTAAAAGAAATTATAGTTGAGTTCGTCACCAAAGTGTGAGTATAAGTTTTCCTTGACCATGGAAAGTCTTTATTTAGGTCTTCAAGTGATAAAATGTACCCCCTCATACCTTGCTGCAGAATCTAGTAATAAGAGTGCAGGCTAGAGTCACTTGCCTACTTGCAAATGTTGACTCCTCTCCTTACTAGCCATTTATTAGCTACTGACTTAACTTCCCTCTCACTTGTAAAATAACAATACCTACTACATAGGGTTGTTCTGAAGCTAAAGTAAGAAAATACATTTAAGCCTTAATTAACAAGAAATAATAGGTGCAGGCTATTCAATCATTATTATTATTCTCCCAGAAGAAGAAAGATTGTGTTAAATCTACAGCGTCTGTAAACCCTCTTGCCACCTGGATCAGTTTCCAAATAGATTCATTCCCACCTGTGCTTCTGAAGAGCAGCAGCTGAAACAAATGAGCGAGATTTCCTGCAGTCCTCTGAGTGGCAATACTTGTTATTATCCTGCGTTACAATGTAAGCTATGGGATATTTGTAGTGTAAACCATGGGACCTTATGAGTGATACTGACTGATGAGTGCTGGTCCTGGATCAGAAACTGAGAAGTCCTCTGTCTAGAACAACTTCCAACCTCCCCCTTACCCTGACCGTTGGTCTTCCTCTTGTAGGTGGTCTTCCTCTTGTAGGTATTACCTCCTCCAGGATGCTTTATCTTGCTTACCCTCCAACATGCCTTTCTTATACTCCCTTCTGACCCCGCAAATCTCCCTACAGAAATACTTAACCAGATATATTGTAATAGCCCATTGATGTTTCTGTCCCTCCCATTCAACTCTGAGTTCCATGAGGAAAGACCAATTGTCCTAAATTCATCTTTATATCCATAGTGCTTAGAGCAGTACCTGGTACAGAGTAGGTGATTAATACATTTTGAGGTCAGAAAGCATAATTATACCAGAAATGAAAGAGTGTAAAATGTTAAGATGGAAGTTATAAGTTGAGAGCTTCCATGAGATGATGAGCCCTTTGCTGAGGCTTAAAATATTTGAGGTAGAGGAGAACATAGGTCACAGAAATCATGATACTAATCAGGAGAAATTTCGAGGTTAGACATCATGAATATGAATGTTGAAGTCACTGAGAACCATAGTTATAGGACTTTTGTAAGTATGTCAGCTCGGTTATATTCAAGCATCTGATGATTTGCTGAGCCATTCAAGAAAATTCTGGTGAGAAAATTCCCTGACTACTTGGTCCTGTACTCAGAGATTTGATATACTTCTTTTTAAATGGAAGTTGTAAAGACCAGGATTACACTTTTTGAAACAGAGGTATAAGCCAAAAAGAGCTCTTTGGACTGAATATTGAAGTTGACTTTAATAGACTTTGAACTATATCTGTAGGAAATAGGCTCCTGCCTCTGGAATTCTGCAGTTCCCCTAAGGGTGAAGGACCATCCAAACCAGTCTCTTAGTAGACATGAGTGTACAGTACTATTCCATTCCGCACATCAATGGCTCCAACCCATTATAAAGTGAAGTTTACCTCCTCTCACCTCTCCGCCTCTACCGACCTCCATCTTTCTAGTCTTTCAATTACCCAATATCACCCTTCAACTTCTCTCATCCAGTTTCAATTCCAATTACTATTCCACTCACAAGGGAACACCATAAACCACTGGCCCTTTTTTTCTTGTCATTTTAAATCCAAAAAATCTGTTTTAGGATATACTACTCCCACCCAAACAATGAAGAACTATGTAAGCTGTGGAAAACTGCATAACAGGATTTGAAACATTATAGGAATAACTTCCTATGGAAAGAATCCGATCCTTTAATTTTTTTAACCTGATAACAACAGAAGATAAAAACTAACAGAGTGAAGACAAAAACTAGTAGAAAGTTGAAAAATCCTTTCAAATATATGAGAAAATGTTGGTATATTTGGGATTAAAAATGAAAAGTTTTTTTCCAACATATGGTCCTAGGGTCATAAGGAGTCTAAAAAGAGCTTCCAACACCCAGGTTGCTCAGTACTTCTGGTATAGGAGGCCAGGTTAGGAAGAGGCAGAAGGATCAAAGAAGAACGGAAAAGCAAGCAGAATAACACTCTACATTGAGAACGGATTCTAGATGAAAACTGTACATGATGATGAAAGCTGTACTGACAAGCAATATGCAAGTGTATTCATGTGCTTGCTCTTCATTCCTTTCCTTAGAAAAACGACTGTAGGGTAAAGTGATATATACCTTTTCCAAAGAAGTGAAATTACATATGTCATTAACATTATGCCAGCAACAGTTAAGGCATGTGCCTAGTCACTGAGCAAACATGTCCATAAGCCATGGTGTTTGAGTCCTGATGCTACCAATTCTTATCTGGTCTGGTCCACAGTGTGTTAATAGTGTGAATATCAACTGGACTTATTTTCCTGAATAACTGTTCTACATGTGTCTACATCATGAAGGTGGTCAGCTGACATGCTAATTTACACTAATAAACAGTTTTGTTTAAGATACAAACTAAAAAATGAAGTTAATTGGGGTTCATCAGAAAGAACAAAGACTGCTCTCTTCAATTCTTGTGTTAAAAACGATTTATTAGTTATACCATTGTTCCTCATATGATGTAATGTTTTCTTAGGTGTATTTAACAATATTTACCCATCAATTAACTGGCATCACATCAAAAGAAACATCTGTGTTCCTACTAATCTGGTATGGTTTCTTAATCATGTCAACAAGAATTTAGCAAAGCATGTAATGTGGGCAGAAGAGAAAAATGGGAAAAGCTCTGCTTTAAATCACACTGTTTAGTGGGATCTGTAATAGATCCTAATTTGCTTACATTTGAATTGAAACTGAAAACTGCAAAATCAATTAACCTAACCGAGACTGGGACTTTATTGAAGCTGGAATATTATCTCCTGAACGGAGAAAGAACTTCACTCAGAAAAAAGGAGTATTTTTTTAACGAGAGGGTAAGAACTCTTCAAGAAGATGAAAGACAGCATAAGAACCAGAGTTCTTTCAGACAGAGCAGGCACAGTTCTTCTGTGGAGAAGAACGCCCATGTCACCATGTGATTAGAGGGCAAGAAATGATGAACCGTCTTGAAGCTGTTGACTATGATGGGCACAGGAATTCCAAAGCTTTGGAAGATCAGAAAAGATGTCTGCAGGAGACTCTTCACAGATCCCTTAAATCATTTATTATCTTTCCTTTTTAATCTGTTATTTGTATCTAAATCTCCTCACATAAGTTCAGTGTCTGATTCATCTTTGAGGTTCCTGTAGCACCTATTATAATGTATTATATATTGTAAGATATACAGTAAGCATTTACATTTTGTAAGAATCTATCTAATATATGTGTACTTTGAATCCATTCCACTATCAAGGCACATCTTTATGCTATGTTGATACACTTATTCAGATCTAAGTGTGGTTTATTTATTTTCATTTGTAATGGGTAGTAAGTATCTATTATATGCAAGGATCTCTAAGCCCTATTGGGAAATAAATAAATGTTAAAGTCAGTATCTTCATTTAAAAAAATTTATAACTGCAAATATTTTCCATATTAGTAGAAAAGATTTACTTTAAAATTGATAAACTAATTAAATCTCATACCAATTTAATCAGTACTTAACTGGTGCTCACAATATTAGACTTTCTTATTGGAACTGAATATTGCTTTCCAGCCCAGCATATTCATTAATGAGGTCTGAGGGAATGACTTTGGATGTGAGTAAAATGTGTCTCACCTACACAGGTTTGAAAAAAAACCACATAGGCCTGTATCAGTTACTCTACAACTGTCCTTAGCCTAGCTGAAAGGGCCCAAACCATGGTGGGGTTTTGGTACAAAAGGACAGCTGACCTGTGAGATATGATAAGGAAAGGGAAGTGAACAAAAGAAGAACGAATGTGCAGCCATGGACTCTGAGTCCTCCCTTAGTAAGGCTTCTTTCTTGCTCTGGGAAGACCCACCGCTTAAAGAAAAAGCCAGCTGTTCAAAGTAAAATAATACCATTTCCCAAACAAAAAGAATAAGAACAAAACTTTTGGCTGTATATAGGTAACATTATTAAGTAAGTACACACACACACACACACACACACACACATACACATACCGCACCCCCCTCACCCCCCAAGCCCAGAATTAAAGCATTCAGGGAAAAAAATGCAGAAGACAGTGTATGCTCATGACCGGGTATTTGTAGTGTTAAGTGAAGCAAGGGGACCCACATAGGCCTAGGTAATACTCTAAATGTAAAGAATGTGGCTAACAAATGTCTTAAATTCCTGAGATACCAGAATGGCTTTATTCTGAGAGGTCACACTAATAGGGGCCTGTCTTTGAGCTGATTCCTCAACAAGTGACTCAGCAGATCTGACACTCCCTGTGAGGTCAGCTATCTGCTGGAGAAAAGATCTCTTCAGGTACATCGGAATGATTCTGTCTCAAATAACCTTCCCCTGCCTTTGTGGCTAAGCTTCCAGAAACCTGGAAAGAGGCCAGAAGTCATGCAGTTAGCAGTGGAGATTCAGCTGGGAGTCTGATTCAGTGTTAAATTAATCTCACTCATGCAGAAATTGGGGCTTAACCATTCGAAGAGTCTCCTGCTGATTTCCCTAGATGAGGAGTTCATTTGCTTTTCTATGCAGGTTGGGGAACCTGGTTAGTTGACTGGTTCCTCAACCCCACTGAACTTTTGGTCTGGAGGCCCCTGGAGGAGAAACTGGACTGTGTCTTCCCATATCAAGATGGAGTCTCACTTACAAAGAGTAGCTTAACTCTCCTCAGAGAGTACTGAGTTTCTTTGGAAAGATCAGGGTTTGTGTTTTAAGAGGTATGGGTTTAGCCCCAGTCGGCCACTTGTTACTTGTCAGATTTGGGGGCAATCACTTAAACCTCATGTTTCTCATCTGTAAAACAGGGATAATAATAAGATCTAGACTATTTACACAGTTATTTTGAGAATTCAATGAGCTGAACTCCAGGAAAAGTCCTGTGAAAATTGTGAAGCCCAAGACAAATACAAATTCTTACCACTGTAGCTTTTCTTCTTCTACACGTACGTACTATTTGTATTAACCACTACCACATTTTACTTCGTGTCACCTCAACTTTTAAATATTTCTCTTTCAAGACAGCAAGTTATTTTTTAAAACTTGCATCACTATGTCTCCCAGAAAATGAAGCCTAGAACTCTGCACATTCAAGTGAATCTTGAGGAAAGATCCATTATGTGGTACAGTTTGTAATTCTGATGGTTTTTATTGCTCAGATTAAAAAAAAATACACTTCAAAGGAAGTATCTTTGTTCCACCTAAAGTAGTAATTTCAAATAGAATTCAGGAAACTCCTAGACATAAAATTGCAAGGATCTCATGCTTAATAGCAATTCCCATGCAGAAGATCTCCTAAACCAGAAGCAGCCATGATTACCCTTCTAAAAATGCTGCACCACCACCCACCCCCAGCCAAGTATCTGAGTCTCTTCCTTCTTTACTTGTTCCTAAGTCCAAGGGATGGTGGTTGCTTTCTGCAGTTGTACCCCAATTAAACTTGTAGATATTTCTCTCATATCCCTGTAGATCTTAACCTTTTATCTAGTTGATGGTTCTTTATATTAAATTTCCTTATACAAATTACTAGTGTAGTTCCTGTCTCTTGATTGGATCCCACACAACAGAGGTGGTACTGACTGGAATTCCAGCTCTCCCTCTGGAGCTCTAATCTCAAGAACACTTTTTCCTAAAGAAAGGGATGAAATGTCTGCGTCATATTCACATGTCTGGAAAATCAAGATCCTTTTAGCAATAGCTCACAGCATCTGGCAGTATCCTGAAAGGACTTTTTTGGCAATTGAGAGTGTCATGGGAGTCAAGCCCTTACTTTAAATTTCCAGAGTTGAGCTTTATAATTACATTTTGCTCTCTGAATGTGTTGTTCATTAAAAAGAAACACACATTTATGTATGTATGCGCCACATACATATGAAGCATATACATTATATTCCTATATTAAATGTACAACATATTCTTTTTTGTAATAAAATTTCTAATAAAACATGTAAGTCTTCTCTTCACTAGATTTTAGACAAGAATATGTAGCTCTTTCTTCTTAGAGCACTGGTTCACCTGGCAGAAACTATGGAAGTCCAGAAGGGGACCATTCCTTTTTTCCTGTTGAGGAAATATATAATTATATTTTCTTTATAGCAGGAAGATCCTATCTGGTAGGGAATATTAGGATCCAACCTGTAACTTGTATATTTTTATTAAAATTATTGATTTATTTAATTACTTATATTTTACTTATTAGATAAACCGATTTTTTCTGTTTGTTTTTTAACAAGCTATGGAACATTAACCTAATTGATTATTGCACCAAACTGTGAAATTAGGCATATTTTCTGCTCATTTTATAGGTGAAGATTGGAGAGTTTAAAGGGTTCAGATGAAGTCACACAAATAATAAGAGGTAGAAATAGAACAGATACTTTCTGACTTTCCTACACTGCTATACTGCCTCTTCATGCTTTTTTTAAGAAATAAATGAATGCAGTATTTTAAGAACTAGATATTATTAATACTTCTTAAACATATATATTATATATCAGACATTATGCTAAGTGCTTTTGCACAGATTGAAACCATTACAAGAAACTGCCTAAGAGATGGTACAATTATTACCCCCCATTATATGGATGAGGCTTAGGAACAATAGGACAACTGCTCAAAATGGCACAGCTGTTAAGTGTCAGAAATGAGGTTCACAACTAAGCAGTCTTGACCTAGGACCCATACATTTCTGCCATACATTATCATGTTTTTTTTTTTTACAAGACAGATATTTACTGATTTAAAAAAAAAAAATGGGTCAGATGTTCCCGTTTAAGAAAAGGAAGAGGGGTGCCTAATGGCTCATTTGGTTAAGTGCCTGACTCTTGATTTCAGCCCAGGTTATAATCTCAGGGTTGTGAGATCAAGCCCCATGTTGGCCTCCATACTGGACACGGATCCTTCTTAGGATTTTCTTTCTCCTTCTCCCTCTTTCTCTCCCCATCCCTTTAAAAAAAGAAAAAAGAAAGGAAAGAGAAGAGGTCATAGAAGTTAATAATCTCACCCTTCAAGAGATTTGCTATTTTTTAATATATGAATAAACACAAAATAAAGTGAATACATGGTAAAGAAATTAGCTTAAGATAAAAATGACTTTTTACAAAACCATGCAATTCTGTTATTAAAAAAATTTTTTTAACTATATATAAGAAAAGTATTGATTAAACAAACATATAAAACTACTGGCCATATAAATTATTAGTTTTGTCCTAAAACACTGCTATTAATGTTTACTTTTTCAATTTATTTATTTGAGAGAGAAAGAACATATGTGCACACAGTGATAGAGACAAAGGGAGAGGAAGAGAGAGAAATCTTTTTAAGCAGACTCCCTGCCAAGTGTGGAGCCCAACATAAGGCTTGATTCCACAATCCATGAGATCATGAACTGAGCAGAAATCAAGAGTTGGATGTTTAACTGACTGAGCTCCCAGGTGCCCTAATCAGTTCACTTTTATTAAGACTATTTTTTTTAGAGTAGTTTAGGTTCACAACAAAATTTAGAGTTACAAAGATTTCCCACATGTCCCCTGACCACAATATGAACAGCCTCCCTCATTAACAACATCATTCACCAGAATGGTACACTTTTTACCAAGGATGAATGCACATTGGTCCATCATAATCACCCAAAGTCCACAGTTTCCCTTAGGGTTTACTCTTGGTATCACATGTTCTATGGGTTTGGATAAATGTATAATGACATACAGCCATCAATGTATCACATTGAATATTTTCACTGCCCTGAAATCCTCTGTGCTTTGCCTATTCATTTCCCTACCACCACTCCTGGCAATCATTCATATTTTCATTGTCTCCATAGTTTTGTCTTTATTAGAATGTCATATAGTTGGAATCATATAGTATGTAGTCTATCCGTTCATTTTTAATTAATCATTTCTTCTGGTCCTAGGAAGGTAAGTTAAATTAGGATTGCGCTGAGGAAAAAAGGTGCAATAGGTTATAAAGTTAAATATCAAACAAAAGGACATAGACTATATTAGGTTAGAAAGAGAAAGTGTCTCTGTAAATAAATGACAAATGGCCTGGAAAAATCGTCTATAAAGAACAACTGGCAACAACACTTCTGGCCATGAGAATTGGTCCTGAACTTGTCCATTCTCCATAAATAATTATAAAAATGCAGGGAAAAGTTCTGAAGCAACAGTTTTTAAGCACTGGACCAGAAGACAGTGATTCTTGAGAGAAGGAAAGCATATGAGTCCCAAATACTCCCTGGCTTCCTGACTCAAGGCACACACTAGACCACACTTCAAAGAACTGGCACTTAAGTCAAGATGGTAACCTTACTGAGCTGAAAGGGTTGAAATTGAATTTAAGGCAGTTGAAGCAGCTGGAATTTGAAGAGCAGAGTACTGAAGAAAATGAAGCTGCAACAGTAAGGGGACTTCCAGAAGTCTATGTGAGAGCTAACCAGGGACTCTGGCTGATGGCTGGGATGTGCATGTACAAGGCTAGACTCTGTAAGGCCTTAAGGCATTGCCTGCCATGCAGCTAAGAGCACAATAGATACTAGAGGTCACGCAGTACTGAGAGATATGTGTGTCTGGGCACAACTAAAGTGAAGAGACCCTACTAACCACACAAAGAATTCATTGGAGACATCAGGTAGGGCATGTATTATGGGCAAGAAACCTTGCCCCAGATTAGTGGCTATATTTAAGGACAAAAGGTAAAACCCTAAATGATCTTCCTAACAAAGAATAAAACCAAGACAGATAGGATCAATTGAAACTACCAGAAATTTAACCGCCCACCAGAATAAAAAGAAA
Source organism: Lutra lutra (assembly GCF_902655055.1). NCBI lineage: Eukaryota > Metazoa > Chordata > Mammalia > Carnivora > Mustelidae > Lutra > Lutra lutra. The sequence continues at coordinate 58,992,150 of NC_062284.1, forward strand.
GGCAACATAATACAAGCTTCCTACAAAATATAATCTATAATGTCCTGTATAAAATCAAAATTACTAGACATGCAAAAAAAGTCAGAGGAATGTGACTCATACTAATGAAAAAAAAAAAAAACAGTGAAGAGAAACAGTTCCTGGATGGGCCAAGTATTTCAAAAGAGCTCTTACAAATATATCCAAGTACTTAAAGAAAAAGATGAGCAATTGACTGAAAAGATAAGGACTTTGATAAGAGAAATGCAAATTCTAAAAAAAGGGGGGAGAGGACTCTAAAACTGAAAAGCACAATTTCTGAAATGAAATGAAATGCAAAAATGTAATTGTATAGGCTCAATATCAAACAACATTGAAGAAAAAAAGGTTAGTGTACTTGAGGACAGATAAACAGACATTATCCATTCTTAATAGCAGAGAAAAATAAAAAGTTTGAAAAAGTGAACTGAGATGCACTGATATAGAAAAATATTAAGCAGTCTAACATAGTTCTAATTGGAATACTGAATAGGAAGGAGAGAGAGAGATAACACAGAGAAAGAGAGATGAGAGAGAAAAGAAGAGATGAAATTTTCACAAATTTGGCAAAAAGCAACATGCACAACCTGAAAGCTTAGTGAACTCTAAGAAATAAAAGTAAAAAGAAAATCACACTTAGCACATTTAACCAAACTGCTGAAATCCTAAAGATGAATACGTAAAGCACAGAATATGACACATTATATACAATCACTCAGACTGAAGTTAATTCACCTCAGAAACAATGGAAGCCAGGAGACAATGATGCAACATCTTTAAAGTGCCAAAAGAAAAAAAGCTTTTAACCTCAAATTCCATATATAAGGGAAAAAAATCATAATAAATTAAGATGAAATAAAATATTTTCAGATCATTAAAAACTCCAAAAACAGCGGAACTACACTACAACAACAAACAAAAACACAAAAACAACAACAACAACAAAAACCAAACCAAAAAACAAACAAAAACACTAAATTATTCCTTTGCATGAAAAGAAATTACTCCATTTGGAAACTGAAAGTTATAGGAAGGTAAAAAGAACATCAGAAATTATAAATATAAGAGATCTTTGTCTTCTATTAATTCAAGAGAAAATTGATTAAAGCAACAATAGCATTGTGTTTTGAGTTTACACTGTATTTAGAAATAAAATATATGATAACAGTAACTCAAAAGATAGAGGATCAAATTATACTGTTCCTTGCATTTATGTGAAGTGCTATAACATTATCTTTAAATGGAAAGTAGTAAGTTAAGAATGCATAGCTTAAATCCTAGACTAACCCCTAAAAAAATAGATATAGAGGGTTTTAATTTTACATATAAAGGCAAACATAGGTTGAAAGTAGCAGGGTGGAAAAGAATATGCCATACAAACAATAAGCATAAGAATGGGGGCATAGCTATAATAATATCCAGGCAAGCACAATTGCTATGGACAAAGCAGAGAACTTCCAGATGAGCAGTGATGCCATGGATGAAGAAGAAGGAAATTTAATAATAATAGAGTCAATTAGTCAAGAAATCTTAATAATAGCTTCAAAATAAATGAAAAAAAAACACAAATAAAGGGCAAATTAGGCAAATTCACAATTATATTTGGACATTTTAACACCTACTTATCAAAGACTGAGCAAGTTGACCAAAAAAATCAGTAAGGATATTGTTGTTAACAATATCATCAGTCTTCTTGATCTAATTAATAATTGACATTTGTAGAATATTGCAACCAACAGGACAGAATACTATTTTTTGTTTAAGATTTATTTATTTGAGAAAGAGAGAGAAGGAACGTGGGGGTGGTAGAGAGGAAGAGCAAGAGACAGAATCTTAAGCAGACTCCCCACTGAGTCTGGAGCTCAATATGGGTCTCAACCTGACAACCCTGATATCATGACCTGATTTCACGAGCTGAAATCAAGAGCTGGACGTTTTACCGACTGAGCCACCCAGGTGCCCCCAGAATACTATTCTTTTTTTAAGAGTATATGTAACATTCACCAAGATAAAAAATATCCTGCTCCATAAAAATATTATGTTTAATAAATTTCAAACAACTGAAATCCTGCTGCTTATGTTCACTAACCACAATTGAATTAAATTAGAAATTGGTATCAACAGACTGCTATTCAAACCGCAAATATTTGGGAAAAAATAAAACAACACATTTCTACAGAACACATGGACAGTCAACAAATTACAAAACAAATAAGAAAATATTTTTAACCGAGTTATAGTGAAAATGGAATATATAAAAATTTGTATGATGAAGCCAATGCTTAAAGGGAAATTTGTGGCTTTTAAATGCTTACATTAGAAAAGCAGTAAGGGAGTTCAGTGCAGTCCAGAGGAAGACCCTTAACATCCACACCAAATTATATCTATTTATTTTATTTTTTTAAAGATTTTATTTATTTGACAGAGAGAGATCACAAGTAGGCAGAGAGAGAGAGGAGGAAGCAGGCTCCCCGCCCAGCAGAGAGCCCGATGTAGGACTCGATCCCAGAACCCTGAGATCATGACCTGAGTGGAAGGCAGAGGCTTAATTAACCCACTGAGCCACCCAGGAGCCCCCAAATTATATCTATTTATAGAACAATTCCACATCCACACCAAATTATACCTACTTATAGAACAATTCCTCCTGAAGAAGAACTGAGGGCCAACTGAACAACTTCTGTACAACAAAAGACAGAAAGAAGGGCAAATGAGAACAGCAAGGGAGATGGTAAGAAAGGAAACCCTCATTCCTGCAGCAAACTACAATGTGGAGGGATAGTACTGAGGGGGCAAGAGCAGATCCCTCTCCACTGGGGCACAGGAAAAAAGCCATGGTTTAAAAGAGCAATTAACATATTAAAAAGACAGCAGTACTAGAATGCTGCCCAATGGTGGAGGAGCTGCAGAAATGCTCTCCTGGTCAGAGGGGCTCCAGAATGATATGGTTTATGCTCCCCCTCCCCACATGAAAAGGACAGACACGAACAAAGTCTAGTCCCTATAACTGGCTTGCTGTTTCAGTGACCCATTCCCAAGTCCACACCAGCCCCGCTGGGGCACAGAAAAACAAACAAACAAACATGGGTTTGTTGTTGTTTTGTTTGGGGTGCTGGGGAGGATGTTTCTTTCTTTTGTTCTCTTTTGGGTTTTTTGCTCTTCTTTCTTTCCTTTTTTTTTTTTTTTCTTTAAAAAGTGTGGGTTAAAAGAGCAACTAGCATATAAAAGAGTCAGCCTTAGAACTCTGACAAACAGCAGAAGAGCTCTGAAAAGCTCTCTGGGTGGTAGAGGCTGATGGAAAAAGTTAACACTGCTCCCCTAACCTTGAAAGCACAGAACTGTCCCAGTCCAGGCACCCTAACAAGCCTGTTATTTCAGTGAGCCCTGCACCTCTAGCCCACACCAGCCCCAGCCTTCCCACCAAGGCAGCCATCAACAAGGTGGCACACACCAGTACACCCCTGGTTAGTGTTCACTACAGCCCCAGCCATCAAGCCAAGGTGAAAGGGGTACAAAGCACCCCAAAACACTCCAGGTCCACTGGCTTCACACAGCTTGCTAGTGCAAAGTGCTCCAGGACCTCTTGATGGAGATCTGCTTCAGATCCAGCTACCCTGCCAGGGTGCCTCCTGCACAGAGTATCCTGGAACACTCAAGCCTGCACTGGCCTTAACTCCAGTGTCCTGGCCAGGGAACTCCCCGCACTCAGCATTTGCGGACAAAGTGTGGACAGACCTGCGACAACCTGGCTTGCAATCCCCTTCAGCTTCAGCAGTCCTGCCAGGGTACACTATGTGCAAAAATTCCAGAGACCACACTGGCCCATGCCTATTTTAGCTTTGGCTGTCCTGCCAGGGTCCCTCCTGTGAGGAGTACCCCAGGACCTCCCAGATCAAATCCAGCTGCCCCTTCAGGGTACCTCTGTGTAGAGAGTCCTGGAATGCCCCAGTTTACCTGGGGTGTTTACCACTTCAGGTTCTGCTATCCTGCCAAGGTAATCTGTGTGTAGAGCCCAGGGCCCCCAGCTTATACCCACTTTAGTTTCAGCTATCTTACAGGGGCACCCTCTGTGAAGAGAACTTAGGGAACCCCTGACCCTTACCACCTTGGCTCCAGCTGCCCTGGCAAGGAATACCCTGCACAGAAGGCCCTGGTACACCCTGGATTATACCCATTTCAGCTTCAGCTGTCCTGCCAGGGACACTGCCTCAGTGTACAGAACCCTGGAATCCCCTGGCCTACATCCACTTCAGCTTTAGCTTTCCTATCAGGGTACCCACTACGTGGAAAGCTCTAGGACCCCCAACACATACCCAGTCACAGCTCCTGTCAGCCAGCAAAAGTCACTAAGCACATACATTATAGAGGGACTGACCAAACACAAGATCATTCATTCAAGTTTAGGAAAAATATCTGTTTGGCCTAATCCATAGAAACACACACAGAAAGTCAAGTAAAATGATGAAGCAGAGGAATGTGCTCCAAAATAAAGAATGAGGAAAAAACAAAAACAAAAACAAAAACAAAACTCAGAATGTAACAGACAAAAGAAATATGCCTGATAAAGAATTTAAAATCGTGATTGTAAAGATATTCACTAGACTGGAGAGAAGAGTGGAAGAAATCAGGGAGACCTTTAATAAAGAGAAAATATTTGAAAAAAACAATAAGAATACTTATATACTTATAACTGATATAAAAAACACTAGAAAGAGACTCAACAGTATATTAGCAGATGTAAAAGAACAAATCAGTGATTGGAAGACAGAGTAGTGGAAAGCAAACAAGATGAACAGCAAAACCAGAGAAGAATTAAAAAAAAAAAAATGAGGGTAGGTTAAGGGATCTCTTGGACAATGTCAAGGAAACAAACATTCATGTTATAGGGGTCCCAGATAAGAAAAGAAAGAAAAGAAGGTAGGAAACTTATTTGTAGAAATAATAGCTAAAAACTTTCCTAACCTAGGGAAGGAAACAAACATCCAGGTCCAAAAAGCACAGAGAGTTCCAAACAAGATAAACCCAAGGAGGTCCACACCATAACACATAATAATTAAAATTCCAATGGTTAAAGATAGAGAATTTTAAAAGCAGCAAGAGAGGGGTGCCTGGGTGGCTGATTTGAGTGGGCATCTGACTCTTGGTTTCCACTCAGGTCATGATCTTGGGGTCATGCTTAAGATTCTTTCTCTCTTACTCTCCTTCTGCCCCTCCCTCCCTCCCCCTCTCTCTAAAAAAATAAAATAAAATGAAATAAAAGCAGCAAGAGTGAAGCAAAAAGTTACCTACAAGGGAAAAACTACAAGGCTAACAGCTGATTTTTCAGCAGAAACTTTGCAGGCAGAAGAAAGTGACATAATATATTCAAAGTGCTAAAAGGAAAAAACCTACAACCAACGGTACTGTACTCATCAAGATATCATTCAGATTCGAAGGAGAGATAGTTTCTCTGACAAACAAAAGATAAAGGAGTTTATTATCAGTAAACAACTCTTACAAGAAATGTTAAAATGACTTCTTTAAGTGGAAAAAAAATAGCCATAATTTGACATAAGAAAATTATTAATAAAAAAGATGTAAAATATGACAGCATATACATAAAACATTGAGGAAGTAAAGAAAAACAAAAAGAACGAAGTTTTTCCTTTTAAAAAATGTGTCTGAACTTAAATCATCATCAAATTAATATAGACTGCTATTAACTTAGGAAGTTATATATGAACTTTAAGTTATATATGAACAGTAACATTCATATATAACATAAAGTTAAAGTTATATATGAACGTTAAGCTATATATGAACACATATAACCACAAAACCAAAATTTATAATAAACACACAAAAAACAGAGCAAAACCAAGCCAAATATAATACTATAGAAAATCATTAATCACAAAAAAAAAAGAGCAAGAGAGAAGAAAGGAAAAGAGAAGAACAATAAAACAACAAGAAAACAAATAACGGAATGGCAATAAGTACATACCTATCAGTAATTACTTTAATGTTAATGCCCTAAATGCTCCAGTCAAAAGACACAGTGTAACAGAATGGATTAAAAATAAGACCCATCTATATGCTGCCTACAAGAGACTCACCTCAGACCTGGGCACATACAGACTAAAAGTGAAGGGATGAAAAAACATTTACCATGCATAAGGAAGCAAAAAAAAAAAAAAAAAAAAAAGCCACAGTAACAATATTTATATTAGAAAAAAATAGACTTTAAAACAAAGACTGTAACAAGACACCAAGAAGGGCATTACATAATGATAAAAGGATCAATCCAAAAGAACATATAGCAATTATAAATATTTACACCTAACAACAGAGCACTTAAATACATAAAGCAAATACCAACAAACATAAAGAGAGAAACTGATGATAATACAATAAAAGTAGGGGACCTTAACACCCCACTTTCATCAATGGTTAGATCATCCAGGCAGAAAATCAACAAGGAAACAGTGTCTCTTAACACACATTGGACCAGAAGGACCTAACAAATATACACAGAACATCCTATCCAAAGACATCAGAATACACATTATTTTCATCTCCAGAATAGCTCTAGAATACATCACATGTTAGGCCACAGCCTCAATAAATTCAAGGCTGAAATCATACCTTTACTGACCACAATGAAATGAAACTAGAAAGAAATCATAAGAACAAACTAAAAATCAGAAACGCATGCGAGATAAACAATAAGATACTAAACAACCCAATGGGTCAATGAAGGAATTAAAAAAGAAATTTAAAAATATATGGAGACAAATGAAAATTATAAATACCATAGTAAAACAGCAAAAGCATTTCTATAGGGGAAATATACAGTGATACAAACCCACCTCAAAAGAAAAGAAAAAGTTCAAGTAAACAATATGAACTTACACTTAAAGGAACTACAAAAAGAACAAAGCCAAAGGTTAGTAGAGGGAAAGAAATAATAAAAAGCAGAGCAGAAATAAATGTAGCAACTGGAAAAAAAAAAATCATTGAAACCAAGAACTAGTTCTTTGAAAAGATTAACAAAATTAATAAACCCTTAGGTTAATTAAGGAAAAAAGGAAGAAGGACCCAAATAAAATTAGAAATGAGAGGAGAGTAACAATTGACACCACAGAAACAAAAGGATTATAAGAGAATATTATGAAAAATTATATGCCAAGAAATTGGACAACCTAGAAGAAATGGATGAGTTCTTAGAAACAGAAAACCTTCCAAAACTGAGTCAGGAAAAAATAAAATATCTGAACAGACTGTTTACAAGTAATGAACCTGAATCAGTAATCAAAAAACTACCAAAGTATAAAAGTCCAGGATCAGATGGATTCACAGGTAAATTAAAAAGTTAGTTAATGCTTGTTCTCCTCAAACTATGCCAAAAATTGAAAAGAAAAAATAGCTTCCAAATATATTCTATAAGGCCAGCATTACATTGATACTAAAATCAGACAAAGATACTATAAAGAAAAGAAAATAACAGGCCAACATTTCTGAAGAAGACAGATGGCAAAAATCCTCAGCAAAATATTAGCAAACCACATACAACAATACATTAAAAAGATCATTCACCATGATCAAGTAGGATTTATGCTCAGGATACAAAGATGGTTTACTTAATGTTTACAAAACAATCAATGTGATATACCACATCAACAAAGTATAAAAGTCATATGATCAACTCAATAGATGAGAGAAAAAGCATTTGACAAAATTCAACATCCATTCATGATAAAAACTCTCAAAAAAGTAAGTTTAGAGGAAACATATCATAACATGATAAAGATCATATACGAAAACCCACAGCTAACATACTCAGTGGTATAAAATTTTTTTCTAAGATCAGGAACAAGACAAGGATATTCATTCTCACCACTTCTTTATTCAACACAGTAGAAGTCCTAGCCAGAACAATCAGACAAGAAAAAGAAATGAGGCATCCATATTGGCAAAGAAGAGGTTAAATTATGACTTATTTGCAGATGACTTGATTCTATACACAGAAAATCTTTTAAGATTCCACCAAAAAAACTGCTAGAAGCAATAAATGAATTCAGTAAAGCTCCAGGATATAAAATTTATACCCCCAAATTGGTAATATTTCTATACATTAATAAAATAGCATTACATTATATAAATATACATTATAATGTATATATTACATTATAATGTATATATAATTACATTATAATATATAATTATATATACATTATATATAATGTATATATAATTACATTATAATGTGTATATATGATGTAAATATACATTTTATTAATGTATAGAAATATACATTTCTATACATTAATAAAATTTAAAAAACAATTCTATTTAGAGTTGCACCAAAAAGAATGACATACTTAGGAATAACTTAACCAAGGAGGTGAAAGCCCTATATGCTGTAAACCTTAAAACACTGATGAAAGAAAATGAAGATGATACAAAGAAATAAAGATATTTCATGCTCATAGATTGAAAAAATAGTGTTAAAATGTCCACATTACCCAAAGCAATCTACAGATTCAATGCAATCCCTATCAAAATGCCAATAACATTTTTCACAAAACTAGAACAAATAATACTATAATTTCTATCATGCCAAAAAGACTCTGAATAGCCAAGGCAATATTAAGAAAAATGAATAAAACAGCATATAGATTTGTCTTATTTTTTTAATACATTTTGTCACAATTCCAGATTTCAAGATATACTGCAAAGCTGTAGTAATCAAAAGAATATGGTACTGGAATAAAAACAGACACAGAAAACAATGGAACAGAATAGAGAGCTCGGAAATAAACCCATAATTATATGGCCAATTAATCTATGACAAAGGAAGCAAGCATATACAATGGGGGAAAAGACAGTCTCTTCAAAATTATGCTGGGAAAACTGGACAGCCACATGCAAAAGAATGACACTGGACCATTTTCTTATACCATACCCAAAAATAAACTCAAAGACCTAAAAGTGAGACCTGAAAACACAAAAATCCTAGAACAGAACACAGGCAATAATTTCCCTGACCCTGGCCATAGCAACATATTTCTAGATAAATCTCCTCAGATAAAAGAAGCAAAAGCAAAAATAAACTACTGGACTATATCAAAATAAAAAATTTTGTACAACAAAGGAAACCATCAACAAAATGAAAAGGCAATCTACTGACTAGGAGAAGATATCTGCAACTGATATATACAATAAAGAGTTAGTATCCAAAATATATAAAGAAGTTATATAATTCAACACCAATAAAACAATCTGATTAAAAAATGGTCAGAGGACTTGAACAGATATTTTTCCAAAAAAGACATTCAGATGGCCAACAGACACATGAAAAGATGTTCAACATCACTAGTCATCAGAAAATGCAAATCAAAACTACAATAAGATATCATCTGTCAGAATGGCTAAAATAAAAAAGACCAGAAATAACAAGTGTTGGTAAGGATATGGAGAAAAAGCCTGTACTATTGGTGGGAATATAAATAGCCACCAGAAAAAACATTATGAAGGTTCCTCAAAAATTAAAAATAGAGATAACACGCAATCCAATATTTCCACTGAGTATTTACACAGAGAAAACAGAAACACTAATTTGAAAAGATACGTGCACTCCTACTGCAGCATTATTTACAGTGGCCAAGATACAGAAGCAAACTTAAGTGTTCATCAATAGAAAAATGAAAAGGAAGAAGTGGTATATAAATACACACATAGACATGTGCACATGCACACACACACACACACACACACACACATAAGAATGTTACACAGCCACAAAAAAATGATGAGTTCCCGTCATTGGCAACAACATGGATGGACCTAAAGGTATTGTGTTCAGAAAGACAGATGTCATATGATTTCACTCATACATGGAATGAATAAACAAAAAGGAGAATCAGACCTATAAATACAGAGAATAAACTTATGGTTGCAGAGCAGAAAGGGTTTGAGGCTTGTGTAAAAAGGATAAAATGAGGTAGGAGAAAACAGGCTTCCAGTTACGCAATGAAGAAGTCACAGGAATAAGAGGCATAGCAATAGGGAATACAGTCAATGACATTGTAATAGGTTAAGGTGAGGTGACAAATGGTAGCTACACTTGTAGCGAGCACAGCATAATGCATTAACTTGGGTGAATCACTGTGTTGTATACCTGAAACTAGTGAAACTCTGTGTGTCAACTATATTCAAAAAATTAAATTAAATTTTTTAAAAAAGAGAATAAAAGAAGAAATCAGAAAGGTTTTTAATTAATGATCTAAGTTCCTACATTAAGAAGCTAAAGAAGAGCATATTAAGTGGGAAAAAGAAAATAGTAAAGAAGATATTAATGAACTAGAAAACAAACAGTAGAGAACTAACAAAGCCAAAAGTTCACTCTTCAAAGATATTGATAAAATTGATGTATATCTAGCAAGCCTGATCATGGATCCTAAAAGGAAACACCTACACATCTTACCAGTATCAGAAATGAAAGAGAATATATCACAATAGATTCTGCACCTATCGAGAAAGATTTAACAAAGGAATATTGTGAACTTTAAGGAAATAAGTTGAATGACTTAAATGAAAATAATTTCCTTGAAAACTACAACTTCCCCAAGGAGACAAAAGAAACAGAAAATGTGAACAGCTCCAGATGTATTAAAGAATCTGTATGTTACTAAAAACCTTTCCATAAAGAAAGTAATTAGCAAACTTACACCAAGTGGTAAGCAAATCCCACCAAGTTATTCTGAATTTTGGGTGGATGGATTTCTTAGACTCTCTGAGGAGGATAAGAAGGGGTGGTACCTGGGTGGGTGGGTGTACTGAGTATCTCCTATTTTCCCTTTGATAGCCATTGTTTGTCCTTCTCACCTTGCTCTCTGCTTCACAACATTTCACTGGTAGGTTACACCCACAGGTACCACCTTCTTACTTCTCAGCAGTTGCAGACCACAGGACGTACTGGTAGAAGAGGGAAAAAGGAGAGTGAAGTCATGGTGTTTGTTCCACTGCCTATGGAGCCAACCCAAGTCGGCTACTTCCCCTGATCAGAGACAACAATTCCCATCAGCTGGTCCTCTCTACATAGCTGTCTCTGCCTCCAGGTTCCAGAAACCTCTTCCTCCCCTCACCTCCTCTGACTCAGAACTAGTAGCAGTACCACCCTCTTACTTGATCCAAGCTTCTAAACTATTCTTTATCATTTTATGACATGTTACCCCAAACTTTCCTTTATTAAATTCTCTTTCAATTACTTTCTCTCAGCACACTATAGGCTTCTTGACAGAATCCTGATACAGATAAAATATATGAAGCTATGAATAACTTCTAATACAACATTTTGGGGTTGCCTTCATCAAGAAGTATTCAATAATAAACAATTTTCAAATCAAAGGCAAGAGATCAGAGGAGTGAGAACAGGAGAACAACAAGAGTTAACTTAGAAGGCAAGAGGTTGCAGAATGAGAGTTCTCAAATGGGGCCTTGCTTTGCAACATCTCTCCTACTTTGTGTGAAAAGATGTCCTGAGTTTCTAGTCACTGGTATCTATTGTTCCATAAGTTATTATTAATAAGCTTCCTGTTGAGAACTGACTTTCCAAAAACCAACTCTTTATCGTATCACATAAGATTCATAACTAATTTTTTTCTCACTGGTCTGTAGACCAATCCAGGATACTATCAGTATGTACACACAATGTCATATTAACTCATCAAAAAACAACGATAACCCCCCCAAAAAAAATGTAAGAGATAGGAAAGACAAAAACAGAAATTGATGAATGGAATGGGAAAACAGGAACAAATAAAATTGAAAAATAAATCCAAGACAATTCTTTGGAATGGATACATGAACAATAAACACTAGCTTGCCTATTCCAAAAAGAAGAGAGAGAAAATAAATACACAAAAGTTAAAATGTGAAGAAGAGCATAATCAAAGATACAGATGATATATAAGGTATTACTTTGTTCAACTCCACTCATATAAATTGAAGATATAGGGAAAGAATTAGTTTTAAAAGTAACTTATCAAAAAAAGACCCTAGAGAAACTAGAAAACCTGAATATACCAATACACCATAGATAAATTTCAGGAAGACAGTGGAGGTCACACTGACAAAATTTAAAGGAGAGTACCTTTGGGATGCAGAGGCTTGCAGCACTCTTCTTTGTGTCACACCGGTTCAAAAAACATAGTATTACATTCCCAAATATGTAGGTTTAATTGGCTCAGCTTTGAATAATAGTTTTATAATTAAAATATTATAAATAATAGTTACTGGTTTTCAATTTTTAGGATGAATCTAAGACAAAGCATCAAACTCAGGTATATAACAGGACTTTGACAGAATAAAAGGATCTCTAGATGGATGGAAGTATATGGAGCTAATTTTTCCTACATATTGGGGTTTAAAAAATAGTATTTAATATAAATGGCTTAAGAAATACATTTAATAAGTTAATAAAACTTCATAAAATATTAAATTATTGATAAAATTAATTATAATACTTTCAAAAGTGTACAGTTGGTAAAAGGCTGTGGGGAGGAAAAGGGCATGTAAAATGAGATAAAATCTTGGTCTTTCATTGCTGGAGCTAATGGATATTATTAAGAGTGGGTAAATCATGAAATGGGAGTTTAATGCTTGTTTTTTATAATTATATTTAAATGTAACTTTCAGGGAAATGGACTGCTATTACATTGAAGAAAAGCAAATACTGGTATAAAATAACACAGGACACATCTCATTTACCATATTTATGTTCTAAAGAAACTGTGGTTCTTAAATCCAAACTTTTGTGTGTTCATTAAAAATATATATTTTGACCCTCACTAGCTTCCTCTGCCCACAAAACCATGACAGGTGCACACTCAGAACCTGGGAAACAGGCCCTGGATTCAATGAAAGCCTTAGGAAACTCTTAGATGTAGATCTGGAGACAGAAGAGCATTCAAGAAAAATCAGTTATTTCCATTTTAGACACATGCAGAGATTAGAGATTGTTCATGTGGCCAAGAACACATTGCACCTCCTCAGTGGTCATTGTGTTTTGCAGGAAGCAATTGTAATTCAGTAGATGGAAATACACATAATATAGAGTTGTCCCGGCCTCAGCGTCTGCCAAAATCAGGAAACAACAAGTCTGACTGTGACATCAAACTCCAGAGGAAGCCAACTAGTTTCTTGTTTGCTTTTGTCTGACACGTCCTACGATGATTAACTCTATGTCCCCCATTCTCTCCAGGGCAGTAGACTTTGGGCCTTCCTTACCTGTAAACAGAGTCAGGATGTGTCCTGAAGTCCAGCCAAGAACGTCTGGCCCTGAGTAAGACACACCACAAAACACACAGATTGCATACTGAGGGAGCCGCAGAAGACGACGAAAAGAAAGAAATCAGCATGGGACTCTGACATCCATTTGCTTATAACAAATTCCATCAGATGCTAATATTCATATACAATTCAGGAGGGAGAAATTAGGAATACACCCATGAATGACATTAGTCTTCTACACTATAAACAGCTGTGGCAAAGCAGTACTACCAAGTGCCAAGTGAGAGAAACGGAAAAAAAAATGTAAAAGGGATAAAATCTTGAGTGCAACAGAAGACCCCTTAAACTGTCACATTACATACCACAGGAAAGGAAAGAAACTGTGGTGAAGGAAACGTCTGGAAAGGGCTGACAACAGGTCTGCAGACACTTATTCCAATAGGCATTTCAAAGCACCTTTTTGGGCCTCTGTCTTTTTACTTAAAAGACAGATGAGCATCAATATCTTTCGCATTAAAAATGGAAACCCTATTGATTATCATTTTTCAGCCATTAGCCAGGCTACTTGGTAAAAATAAAAGTGGGTCATTGTATTAACAAACTTTGTGGCTCTTCTTTAAAAAAAAAAAAATCATACTTCCAAAAGGAGGAAAATTACTGTCACCCTAGAAAGTTATTCCAGGAGACAAGGAAGAGAAGCTCTGAAGGCATATGGCCATTATTCTTTCCAGAGGAAAGGTCATGTCAGAGAAGAAAGTATTTGTACTATATGATAAAAATCAGAAATTCCATGAGAAAAGGGTCATCTTTTTTTTTTTTAAGATTTTATTTATTTATTTGACAGAGAGAGATCACAAGTAGACGGAGAGGAAGGCAGAGAGAGAGAGAGAGAGAGAGAGGGAAGCAGGCTTCTTGCTGAGCAGAGAGCCCGATGTGGGACTCGATCCCAGGACCCTGAGATCATGCCCTGAGCCGAAGGCAGCGGCTTAACCCACTGAGCCACCCAGGCGCCCCAAGGGTCATCTTTCATATTAGTAACTGACATGATGGATTTTTTTCCTGAATCAACTGAAATGATTGTATGAGATGGTACTGAATATCAAGTAAACACCTCTAGATAATATATAAAAATCAGCCAGCAGCACCATGTAGGTGCTAACTGATGTGGTCATTTATGTACTAACGGAACATTTACTGCCATGAAGAGTACTTATATTGTAAGTTAAAAATATGATTGCTGGAAGAGATAATGATCCAACTTACTAATTGCACAGATAAGGAACTGCAGTCAGGTGACACTGGGCAAAAGAAAAATCAGAACAATGATCTTCCAACCCAGCCAGTGTGTTTCCTCTTACACTCACCCAATTGCATTATAGAAGCCACAGAACTGATAGTAATACTCTATTATGTCTAGGGGTGAGCTGGTAAACCTAGGTTTACCTCTCCAAAGCCAACCAATATGTGTGGCTGGAAAATATTCTAAGATATTCATTCTTGTTTTTCTCTCTCTGAATTTTTCCCTTTACCCTAGTCAATTCAAGAGCTCTGTGTTTCAATGCCTCAGGGAGATATATAACTGAGCAGAAATAACAGTGGCATGAAAAACTTCCTGAATTATATCTTCAAAAGCCTAAGCTCACTGAGGAGGAGAGAGTTTGATGGAAAAAGCATACACACTTGAAAAAAAATAGATGGGACAGAGGAGTTTTGCTCCTAAACTAAAAGAAACTCCCCTGCTGGGGGCAGGTGTGCAGGCCTTGCGCCCGCTTGATGGCAGTATACCAGAACTGACTTCCAGTTGTCTGTAGGGAGATGAGTCAATGACCACCGGGATTTAAGGAACATTCCTGTGTGCTGAGTGTGGCAAGGAGCAACAGAGAGCTGCTGGAGCTGAAAGGTCATATTGGCAGGGAGGGCAAATAATTCAGAGTGGCAGTAAGAGAAACACAGATCCCTGATGTCTTGGCGCCTGATGCTTTGGCGGTGATAATCCTGAAACACTGACAGGACCCAGTGGAAAAGGTGGCAAAGACTATCTCCTTGCCCAAACTTCAGTGAGGCCCACTCAAGCCCTTTTCTCAACTAGGCCTCCACCTCCGGCAGTGAAAATAGCAGACTCCCAGCACAGAGGATATCATCCCTGCCCCTTCAGAACTCCAAAGACACACACTAAGACGCTTAACCAAACACTAGCACAGTTTCTAACGACTCAAGGTTTTGGATTGATAAAAATGGTAAGTTGGCTTAGAACTATTTCCAGAGCTGCATTTCTGTTCTTACAAAGACCTGATTTATAAGACAAGTACAGTTGTTTTTAATTCCTCAAAGAACTGGACTGCCACCTGAATGATATCAAGCAATCCAGAAAATCCTCAATTTTCTTCTTTCTATCATGGAGGAGATCTTCGTCTAAGATGGATTCAAAAGATTTTTATTTTCTAGATATAAAGCTCATCACTTCTGGGAGCCATGAGGGGGTCTCCTTCAGTACGCTCTTCTGACACCAGAGCTATTAAAAGATAATAAAATTAAAAATTTTAAGAGTTTATTTAAACAAAAATCTATTCAAATCAGGAAGTGCCAAACTGAAATTGGTAAAAGGAGTAACCCTGATATCAGATGATGTTTAAGCCTTTAATCCATTTCAATTTTTGTGAGTTGGTATATCATAGGGAGCCGATTTCATTTTTCTGCATGTAGTTATTCAGTTTTCCTAACTCCTCCCCTTGTGTAGATTAAAAGCAGAAGTCCTAGAGAAGACAAGTTACACACTTAAGGTGATGGAGCCTGTAAGAAATCCATGCTTTTTGAACTAAACCACACAGACCTAAGCCGTGTAAATACAGTTGCCTTCCATCCCCACATTCTCTAGGGTGGGGGGGGAGGGATTCTTTCAGAGATCTCCTGGGAATACACCAAATAACTGGTTCTCCCATTATTCTTCTTCCACTGAACTTGAAGAAGATTTGCCTGGGTAAGAAAGGCAAAGCAAAGGAGAGAGGGTAGAGATGGGGGTGGAATTCTGGACACAGAGTACATAGAAAAGAGCAAAGTGACAGAGGCAGATTATTCTTTAATCAGTCACATGGGAGAGGTTGTAATCCAGGCTGAGAGCAGAAACAACTCACTTCTCATAAATGCAGGTCGCATACAGGTATTTTCCCCCCACTGAATTTGTGAGGAAAAGAGGCACAACCCTAAATATGCTATTGGAAAGTCAAAGATGTCTTAATCAATGCAGATTCATGCCTTGGCCAATGAATGTCTAGATGAGACAGGCATCACAAGAGAAGTTCCCACTTTCCACAGTGTGCCACATCTGCCTTTTTTAAAAAACACAATATAATTTCTTACCAACTACTTATCCTTATGACATCGTACAAGTTTCATGTGGTTTGCTGCTTATTTAGCATATACATATAGCTAATTCACTTCTTCAATTAATCTGCATTCCTTAAAAAGTCACACATTCTCTTAGTCATCAATTTTTCATGGTTAATAAATTCACTAACAATGATGAGTTCCAATGAGGTGAAAAAGCCTATGGCATGATTCTTGTAAATGTTTATCAGTAAAATACAGTCACACAAATGCAGATTGTCAATATGGACTTAGTGCAAAGTAACACTGCAACTGTTTATATTTTTCCAAAGAATTGAATAATTTTTATATCTAAACAAACATAGAACATTACCTAGTTAAGGAAATTAAAAGTTTCCAAATTCAATCTCTTCATCTCAAAATGAATCAGTACATATCTAAAAATGAATTGAAAATATCCACATACTTATTATAGCTTTTTAAAAACTGTAGCAGGGTGCCTGGGTGGCTCAGTGGGTTAAGCCTCTACCTTCAGCTCGGGTCGTGGTCTCAGGGTCCTGGGATAGAGCCCCGAATCAGGCTCTTTGCTCAGCAGGGAGCCTGCTTCCCCTTCTCCCTCTGCCTGCCTCTCTGCCTACTTTTGATCTCTCTCTCTGTCAAATAAATAAATAAAATTTTAAAAATAAAAAAAAATAAAATAAAAACTGTAGCAAGTAGAGGCAGGACATATATAGTGGTTCAGTGGCCCAGATTTCATTGTTAGTTTAGGAGACAGTTCTCTAGGATCTAGTAGTAGACCCACCAAAAAAACTAAAAAAAACAAGACCAAAACCAAAAAAGCCATGGCCCCTTTGAGGACCTTGGCAGAAGCTTTTTCCCCCACATTAAGCATTACCTTTAATTAGGTATTTTATAGGCAAGAACTCACCACATTTAAAAAAAAAAAAAAAAAAAAAAAAAGAGCACCCAGGTGGCTCAGCCAGTTAAGCATCAGCCTTCAGTTCAGGTCATGATCCCAGACTCCTGGGATCGAGTCCCGAATCGGACTCCCTGCTTCTCCCTCTCCCTCTGCCTCTGCTCCCCCATCTTATGCTCTCTCTGTCAGATGAATAAATAAAATCTTGAAGAAAAAAAAAAAGATAGAAGGCTGAGAATAAAACCTGTGTTGTGTGGGCCATTCTTGTCCTTAACCATATGCCAACTGTCAGACCCCAGGGCTAGAGACTTTCCTTAAGTGAGTGGAAGGAAGTTGAAGTGGCAGCAACAAAACAGTGGGCCAACGAAAACTGAACTACGTGTTATCTTTGTCACATAGCCTGCTGCTAATTCCATGGGGGTTGGCAGAGCAAGAAGAGAACAAAGAAAATTTTCAGACCAGAGAAGGTTAAACCTTATAATACATTCCTCTCATGGAGGTGTGGAGAATAAATGGTTTTAACTGAAGGGAAAGGATAAGGAAGCAAAACCAATACTGAAGGCATAAAAACCTTACCTTGTCTGTCTCCTAGAAGACCCCCAATGACGAAACCATTGAAAAGAGAGGTCAGATGATGCTTCTATTGAAAAGAGAGGACTACCTCCCATAAGGTAATTGTTACTCATCACTTACGACAGGTCTTCACTGATTTAAGTTAAAACATAGTTGAATCCATCATTTGAAAACACTCTGGTCATTATTCATTTTAAAATTTTTTTTAAATTTTGTTGTTTTCGGGGCACCTGGGTGGCTCAGTGGGTTAAAGCCTCTGCCTTCAGCTCAGGTCATGATCTCAGGGTCCTGGGATCGAGCCCCGCATCGGGCTCTCTGCTCAGCGGGGAGCCTGCTTCCCTCTCTCTCTCTCTCTCTCTGCCTGCCTCTCTGCCTACTTGTGATCTCTCTCTCTCTGTCAAATAAATAAAATATTTAAAAAATAAATAAATAAATTTTGTTGTTTTCTAGTAATTATTTAATTTAATTATTTAATTTAATCTAGTAATTATTTAATAATTTAAAATATACACCACATAAAACTTACCATTTTAACCACTTCTAAGTGTACAGTTTGGGACTACTAAGGACATTCATACGGTTGTGCAACCATCACCACCATCCATCTCCACAACTCCTCATTTTCCTTTTTTTTTTTTTAAGATTTTATTTTTTATTTGACAGAGACCACAGGCAAGAGAGAGAACACAAGCAGGGGCAGTGGGAGAGGGAGATGCAGGTTCTCCGCAGAGCAGGGAGCCTGATGCGGGGCTTGATCCCAGGAGCCAAAGGCAGACGCTTAACCGACTAAGCCACCCAGGCACCCCACATAACTCCTCATCTTCTGAAACTGAAACTATATCCATTAAACACTAGTGTCACATTTCCCTCTGTCCTCAGTACCTGGAAACCATGCTATTTTCTGTCTCTATGAATTTGAATATTCAAGAACCTTCATATAAGTGGAATCACACAGTATTTATCCCTTGCATTTGGTTTATTTTGCTTAGCATAATGATGCCCTCAAGGTTCAATCGTGTTGTAGCATGTGCCAGAATTTCATTTCTTTTTAAAGCTGAATAATATTCCATTGTATACCTATAAAATTTGTTTTACAAGTTTGTTTACATTTGTTACATATATTGTTTGCATCTGTTTATCAGTTCCTATGCTGATAGATATAGTGTTGTTTCTACCTATTGGCTATTATGAATAAACTGCTATAAACATGGGTGGACAAATATCTATTTGAGTCCCTGCTTTCAATTCTTTTGAGTGTAGATCTTCCTCACCTTATGATGGGCTTACGTCACGATAAGCCCATTGAAAGTATCTTAAGTCAAAAATGCATTTAATACACCTAACCTACCAACCATTATAGCTTAGACTAGCCTACCTTAAACATGCTCAAAATACATTAGGTGAGAGGTGGGCAAAATCATACAACACAAAGCCTAGTTTTTAGCAAAGGGCTGGAAATTTCATGCAATTTACTGAACATTCTGAAAACCAGAATTGTTCTATGGGTGCAAAATGGTTGAAAGTGTTATCAGCTGTTTACCCTCATAATCCCGTGGCTGACTGAGAGCTGCAACTCACTGCCCCCGCCCAGCATCACAAGAGAATATAAAGCACATATCACTAGCCCAAGGAAAAGATCCAAATTTCAAACATGAAGTACAGTTTCTACTGAATGCTTATTATTATTCTCATATTACCATAAACTCAAAAAAATCATAAGTCAAACCATCATAAGTCAGGGACCATCTGTATATACTCAGAAGAGAAACTGCTAGATCAAATGGTAACTATTTAACTTTTTAAGGAAGTGCCATATTATTTTCCATAGAAGCTATACAATTTTCATATTCCCACCAGCAATGTTTATGGGGTTCCAATTTCTCTACATCCTCCGGTTTTTTGATAAAAGCTATCCTAATGGATACAAAGTGGTACTTCCTTGTGGTCTTGATTTATATTTCCCTAACAATTAATGTTGTTGAGCTACATTTACTCTTAAATAGGAATTAAATTGAAAGGAGACTGCCTGGTTCAAAATCTAGTGAACACTTCTCTCTTCTGCGACCTTAAACAGATCATTAAATCTCTCAAAGCTTCCTCATCTGAAAAAGAGAGAAAATAAATGACCTATTTCACTGGGCCTTTGTGAGGACTGAATTCCATAATTCACATGAAGAGCTACCACAGTGCCTGAAACATATAAGGATTCATGAATAAGTAGCATTTATTCTTGATGCTGTTATTCTTGCCATTCTTACCACTATTATTGGCTTAAAAGTTATCACAGGTTTTTTTAAGGCAAAAATACGCCTAATATTCTAACATGTGTGAGCTCTTTTAGGAAAATTATTGGCTTCCTAAATGCTAAACATACAGCTATACATTACAAATACCACATAAATTGATAAAGAGTTTTGACCCTAGAAATTTCCCTGAATGATAATGTTAAGTAATGATGAACAAAGCCTCATAAACTTCCATTAAACACCTATGAGTTTGCAAAGAAATAATCTGCCTGAAAGAACTAAAGAGCTAAAATTAAATTTCCCCTTTTCCTGAGTAGAGCCAGATGTAGAGAAATAAAAGTTGGGTGAGGATGGAGAAGATTGTGCATATCTGCTTTCTTTCTTCTTGGGATCACGAGGCAACTGAGTATATTCACGATAGGAACTCTTCATTCTCCAGCCAAAACCAAGTTGGTAAATGCAAGTGCCTGAAACCACAATGTGGACACAGCTTGTGACACAATCTGGACACAGCCACAGTTGAGATCAGACTTGGAAAGGGCCCTACTTTCCCTCTGAAAAATGTCTGTGCTGGTCAGAACAAACTAAGAGAGAGATCACTCTCAAACTAAGAGAGAGATCACTACCACATTCCATGGTCATCAATGGGATCTTCAAGCCCAGAGGGACCAAGTGGGTCCCTGGTCACATCGTTTTAGGAGTCCAAGGAGGGACTCTCCTGGAGACTTCATAGAAGCCATTATGAAACAGGAGGTAACAAGCAAAAACAAAGAACATGCTTGTAAACTTCTCTGGGGCAGGGAGGCGGGGGTGGGGGTGTGCATGGTATACTCAAAAGTTCAGCTGAAGTTTTCATACACATAAACAGTCATTTTTCTTCTTGAAAATGAATTTATGTGTCTACTTGATTTGTAACTTGAATTCCAAAATTTTATATCCTTTCCACTTGGTATAGGCAGTTAGATGGAATACTATTTGAAAGTGTAGCTTTATTTATTTGAATGCCACTTTGCAGACAGAGACAGAGGGAGTATCACACCTATCACCTTTGCCTACAAAAAAGCTTTCCAAATGTTCATGTAAAAACTTTCAAGTGAAAGAACACCCAAAAAGATTTAAACAACAGTTTAAAATGGTTAGATCAGTTTCAGAAGGTATGTAAATGCCCAAGGTGAATAATTTGAAATCTCATTCCGACTTGCTTCTCCAACTATCCATCTCATTACCTCAGGCTTTGAAGTACCCCCTTTACTGGTTGGTGCTCCTGTGATCACTAGCCCTGAA
Source organism: Lutra lutra (assembly GCF_902655055.1). NCBI lineage: Eukaryota > Metazoa > Chordata > Mammalia > Carnivora > Mustelidae > Lutra > Lutra lutra. The sequence goes on from NC_062284.1 coordinate 59,013,783, forward strand.
AAAGAGGGGCAAGATAAACTCTGAGCCATGGGTAAAATAATGATGCAAAGTTTCTTGCTCCATAGGACATAGGCATTTGTAATTCTTTTGAGTTCTTAAAATACACAGTAAAGTTTCCTGAAACTGGATGGCAAGAAGAAAGGGAAATGAACTGACATTGAGCCGATACTCTGTCATGCATTATCCCCAGCAAACTTCGTGGCAATTATATAACTCACAGGAGATGAAAAACTTGCTCAAGATCATACAGTGAGTAAGCTCAGGTTCTTCTCCTTCTAAATCTCAACATACTACATTTTATCCTAAAATCTCTTCCGCATAGCTTTTGTTTCTGAATGGCGGATGTAGAAATGTTTCTATTTGTCTCAGCTCTCTTAGGTAAGACATCACCCTATTAAATATATGATCTCATTCAGCATGTACCCGGAGGGGTGCCAAAGCCGCCAGAACAGTGAGATATTTCCTTGATCATACTAAAACCTGCTCAACAGGACATCTCAGAGTAGAGAAAAACATCCTGATTTCTGCAACATCATCAATAATAGCATAAGATAAAGGCAAACATTTGGGTTGGCACCAGCCATTAATATGATTCCTGATGGACAGGACCATCAGAGAGTGAAAAGATTACTTTTGTAATCATTTGTGGAGTGACAGCATAATAAGAATGAATGATATGTAGCTCAGTTAATTTTTGCATGCTTTGTCCCTCTTCATGCGCATATGGATCCAATGGGTCTTTTGCTTGGCATTAGTCTAAATCCGGTCACACCCTTAACTCCTAGGAATCACTCACAAGTTAACAGAGCTAGCATCCTCCAAAAGGCACAAAGTCTTTCCCTGTAATCAACTTCAACTCTGTATGTTCCAACAGGTGCACTCACTGCAAGTACAGAAGTCTCAGATGCCTGTGTTTAGGCAGTAGGGGTGTCATCCTTTAAACTTAACTTACATCTAAAGCCTGAAAGACTTTAGTTTAGTAATAAAATGCCATCCTTAGCTCCTGTAATCAAAGCTCCTTTCATTCTCAGGGGAGTTTTTTGAGGAAAGTCCTGACAAGAGCATCCTTCCCTAAGATGATTGTCCTAACTAAGACTTGGGAGTAGGAGAGGAAATGAAATCCTGGGTTTTTTGTCCATCCTATTCCACTTCTCTTAGCTCATCACAATTGTCTTCTATGTCCCCAATTTTTTTTTTCACTCATAGTATCAAAAAAAATTATTTTCCTTGGGTCCGTAAACATAAGGTAAGTTACCTCCTACATTCCCTTGACAATCACTACTTCCAATAGGAAGAACTTCCCATATTACCCAGGTAGGGTTAAGGTAACCCTCCTATGTACCTAACACCAGCCTAAACATATTTCTATTATGTCATTTGTTGAACTATTATGTGTTAGTTTGTTATAAATTATATAAAGCTTTAGTAATATAAAAAATGCATATATTATGGACTTCATTCTTTTGGTGATATACCATGTTGTTTTATTATTTGGGGGTTTAGTTAAGAGTTTCATAAAATTTACCCTTGCTTCATTTACATTTTTTTTAAATGTTATGCCCTTGGTTGACAGTAGATAAATGACCAACCTATTCCCAATAAGGCATAAAATCTGAGTTGTTATAACCATTGTACTATGGTTATAACAATAACCATTAGCTATTTAACCAATGGTTTTTATTGCTAAATAACAAATTACCACAACCTGAGGGCAGCTTGAAGCAACAGCCATTTATTATCTGACAGTTCTGTAGGTCAGAATTCTAAGTAGGCTCTGCTGGTTCTTCTGCTCAAAGTCTCACACTCAAGGTGTCAACCAACTACAGTTCTCATTTGGATCTCCAGGTTCTCTTCCAAGCTCACTGGTTGTTGATAGAATTCATTTCCTTATTATCCTTTTCACGTAGCCCTTCCATCTCCAGGCTAGCAATAGTAAACTGAGTCCTTCTTATGCTTCAAATCTTCAAGACTTCCTCTTCCACTCCCAGCCAGAGAAAACTCTCCTTCTAAAGGGTTTGTATAATTAGCTTAGCCCACCCAACAATCTCCCACTTACCATCCAGTTTAACGTAATTATGAGAGTAACACCAGTGGGCAGGGGTCATGCAGTCAACTTAAAATTTTGCCTTTTACAACCATGACTGTGCCGCTTTTAATCAAATATATCTCCATTTTTTTCAACTTTTTGTCTATATCAAGGATATGATTTCCTAAAGGGAATGACAAGAATCAAGAAATGCAACTTGCAGTCCTAAAGCAGTTAGAGAATCACTGATTCAAGTCACTCCCATATGCTTGACTTCAGAAGAAGCATATGCTACACAAGTAAGCAAAGCAGCCATCCCCACTGGGCAAGTAATAATAAAGGCAGTCTTGACTTCAGTGGCAGAATGAGATGCCAATAATTCTATTAAAATATTCCATTGTAGTGATCCGAAGGGGCACGTGCACCCGAATGTTTATAGCAGCAATGTCTACAATAGCCAAACTATGGAAAGAACCTAGATGTCCATCAACAGACGAATGGATAAAGAAGATGTGGTATATATACACAATGGAATACTATGCAGCCATCAAAAGAAATGAAATCTTGCCATTTGCGACGACGTGGATGGAACTAGAGGGTATCATGCTTAGCGAAATAAGTCAATCGGAGAAAGACAACTATCATATGATCTCCCTGATATGAGGGAGAGGAGATGCAACATGGGGGGTTAAGGGGGTAGGAGAAGAATAAATGTAACAAGATGGGATTGGGAGGGAGACAAACCATAAGTGACTCTTAATCTCACAAAACAAACTAAGGGTTGATGGGGGGAGGGGAGTTGGGGGGGGTTATGGATATTGGGGAGGGTATGTGCTATGGTGAGTGTTGTGAAGTGTGTAAACCTGGCGATTCGCAGACCTGTACCCCTGGGGATAAAAATATATGTTTATAAAAAATAAAATTTAAAAAAAAAAAAGCAATACTAAATTGACTAACAGATGGAAAACCCCAAAAGATTTATAAAAACAATAAAAAAGGAAAATTTTAAAAATTTTTTAAATCTGAGAATATTGGAATTAAAGAATTCATTAGGTTGGTTTAATAGCAGACTAGACACAACCAAAGAAAGGACACTGAAAATGAAACAGATCAACAGAAATAATCCATACTAAAATACATGTAGAAAAGATAATAATAAAGAGGAATACAGCAACCAGAATCCTCAGAACAATGCTAAATGGTCCAAAATATGTGTAATTAGAGTTTTAAAAGGTGAGTTGAGTGAGAATTGGGGGAAAGAAGAATTTTGAAAATAATAGATGAAATGATCATATTGTTTTTATCCTTCTCATATTGAAGTGATGTACCACCTTGTTTGATCTATGAATATAGAACCACCCTTTGCATCCCTAAAATAAATCCCGTTTGATTGCAAAAAAAAAAAAAAAAAAAAAAAAATTCCACTGCCCCAAGAAAATAAGGCTGTGACCACCACCTGAGTTGGAAACTCAGCTATCCGGCAGCCGAACCACAATTTCAGTTAAATTGTGCAACCTAGAGTTTCTGAGCTAAATACGATTAAGCTACTTAACTATACCAGAATTAAATTTCAGCTATTTCTCTGTGTGCTTCATATTTATTGTTACAAAAGCATACCAACAATAATCACTGTAATAGATTTTGAATATTCCCTAACATATATTTAGCTTATGAGTTAACAAAATCTGTAACAAATCAACCCATATAAATTTATTGGGCTCTTACACAATACTTTCTGAAAGAAGATGGACCAAAATCAGCCCCAGGAGTTGGTTTCATGAACCAGATTTACAGAGAATACAATGGGACATGAAACTCACAGAAGAAAAAGAAAGAGGCCTTTCTTAAGCAGTTACTATCATTATAGAGACATTAGCCCTTTTCAGCAGTCCCTTGAAGGAAAAAACTATTTGTATCTGATCTTTTTGTCCCATAAAAACAATGCCTAGTTTCATGATTTGAACATGGTAAGTGCACAAGGAATATATGTTGAATAATGAATGAATGTTCATTACAAAACCTGAGTAAGAAATATTTTAATAGTGAAAATTGAAACTAATCTTCATGTTCAAAAATAAAGAGCTACTTAAAAATGTTTTGCTGTCTTTGAAACTATGTTGAGGAAGAATATAATATATAGTAATATAAAAATTGTACTACAAATTACAGATGAAGGCAGGTTACTGAACCATACAAAATACTCTATTAATCACAGACTGCTAAAAGATATAGAGGCATACTAGCTTGTCTCTGAGAGTCCTTTACAGGTTGTTTTTATTTTCTTCCTTAGGATCTTTCTGCAATTTGTGAATTTTATTCCTTTGTAACCAAATTTTGAAAAAAAAAAGTTACTGAAAATAAAAAAAGAAAAGGAATCCAGTTTGAATTGCAATCTGAAGCTTTCAACAAAACATAGTTGAGTCTTTGCCATGGACACCAAGTCATTTCCTTCTTTTCTGTGGCATTTATATCACTACCACACATTTTTCCCAACTGAGATGACACAATGGAAAGACCATTCCTACACCAAACACTGAGCCACTGGAAAATGGAATGTCAGAGTGAGCATCTGTAGGTCAGGAAATCAAGTCACAGAGCAGGACAACGATAAGATCCTAAGTTTATGTCATTTGCTCATCAGTTACTATACTTAAAGAAAACTATACACGGTGTAATACCCTCTCACTCAGTTCCTCAGCTGCTATGAAGAGGAAGGCATTTCAAGCAAATGTCCTTTAAATGGAGAAGGAGAGAAGTAACTCCAAGTTACTCAAATAACATCTTAGAATCCCTCCCCGGTATGGAATTAGCTTTATTTATGGATTGAGGTTCAGGGTTGGACCCACAGCCCAGAGATGACAGGCTCTCAGCAAAGACTGAAGAGCATCATTAGCATCAAGGAGTTCTTATTTGTCCTTGTCCCCTTCATCTTCCCTTGAACTCCTGGCTTTGCTTATATTTCTCTGAAATCATTACAAAAATTCCTCTTAAAACAAGTGGGTGCCTGACTCATTGGTCTACTTCCTCTGTTTTCCACCCAAGTGGTAAACAATGGGCTTATTCAAATGTGGACGTCTGTGCGCTGGGAATCTGCGTGCAGACAAAGCTCACTGTCTCAGGGCAGATTGCCAGACTCATGCTCTCCTCTGCTCACCTCCTGGGCTCTGCTTCTCTGTTATAAGGGCCACTTGACAAAATGCAAAGCATTCTCATGGTTCTATGACCCTGGAGCTCACTGTCTCTTTTTCCACCCACCCTTCAATGGAAAACCACCCTAAATTCTCATGTCAAGGCATTTAAGAACAGTTTTCCAAAGATAATAGAAACAATGACAGAAGGTAACTCAGGCCCTAATCATGGGATTTTCCCTAAGGACTACCAGGTTTCATTTACAATCACTTAAAGACTGTCCCAACTCCTCTTCTAAATTATTTTGTCTGCAGATGGTAGCTGCTGAGGAAGAGAACTCTGCAAAGTTAGGGACATGACAAGGCATGGGAAGGGACTAGCTTAAGACTTGGCAAACATAGACAAAAGGGACTGAATACTAGTAGCAGAATCAGATATGGAACCCAGGAACAGGACAGAGCTTCAAGTTAAAAGAGAGAGAATAGGATGAGAGGAACTGACTCTAAGTGATGGAGTCATTCTCAAAGAGGGAAAGAGAGAGAGAGGAAGAAACACATTTACATGCACTTGAGGAAAGTGGCCACCCCCAGTGGCATATAAGAATCACAGGAGAAACATTTTGCAAATTGTATAGACCCTCCCAAGAATTTCATGGTATCTGAGGAGCTGTGCCAGCTACCTGTGACATTTTAAAATGGTTAGGAAGAAAATGAACTGAAAGAGACAATAAAGGAAACTAATAATTATTAAATAATTAGGATATTCCAGTTACTATATTAGGTATGTTTGTTCTTTTTTTTAAATCATTTTGACTACCACATGAGACATGGTTCTTATCCCTACTTTTTTTTTTCCTGATGAGAAAATTGTGGCTTATATGAAGGTTAAAAAAACTTGTCCATGGTCACAGAACTAGTAGGGAAGTGGTAAGATTTAAAAATCAAACTGTGTAGCAATTTACTAGTGAAGAAAAGGAAAACACTAACTCAAAAAGATATATGCATTCCTATAATCATTGCAGCATTACAATACATAAGATATGGAAACAGCATCCATTAACAGATAAACAGATAGAGAAGATGTGGTGTGTGTGACACAATGGAATACTGTTCAGCCATGAGGAAGAATGAAATCTTAACATTTGTGACAACAGAGATGGACACTGAGGATGACTGCTAAGTGAAATCAGTCAGACAGAAAGACAAATACTGCATGTGGAATCTAAAAAACAAAACAAACAAGACAAAATGAAACCCAAACTCCTAGATACAGAGAACAGACTTATGGTTTCCAGAGGGGATGGGGAGCTAGGTGGTGGGGGGGCCAAAATGGGTGATGGGGATTAAGAACTACAACCTTCTAGCTATAAAAATAAATAAGGCATGTGGAGATAATGTACAGCATGGGGAATACAGTAACACTGTATTAATTTTGTATGGTGACAGATGGTAACTAGACTTATTGTAGTGAGCATTTCACAATGTATACAAATGTCAAATCACTATAGTATACCCTAAAACTAAAAGAATACTGTATATCGGTTACCACTCAATAAAAATAAATAATAAAATAATAAGATAAAACTATGTGACTGAAAAGCCCTAAGAGAACTCATTCCTTCTTATGCAATAACTTCTTTATTAATATCCAACACCAAATTCTCTAGATTCCTTGTCTTCAATATCCTCTTCTATCCAATCCCACTGTCCCCAACTCAGGGCTTACCAAGTTTTCCCCCAAAGCCTCTTCACTGTCCTTTTCTCCATTCCTCTCTCCCTCCTTCCTTCCCTCCTTCCTTTTCTTCCTTCCCTTCTTTCTTTCCTTCTTGTCTTTCCCCTCTTTCCTTCTTTCTTTCTTTTTGTTCTTTCCTTCAGCATACATCTTAGCAGCTCTGGCTTGCTTGAAACTCTTCAGGGACCTCCCACTGAGCTGAGATGAAGTTCTTGCTCCCAAAGCTGGCACTGCTTACCCACTAACCTTCATTTTAGAGCCTTTCCTCACTATCTATGCTCTAACCACTCTGGGCTTCTTCAATTTCCTCAAAACTTAAGCTGTGGCCTAAATCACGGCTTTTCCACATGCTGCTGCTTCAACATGAAACATTCCATCCTCCTTTTTACTTAGCTCAGCAATTTTCAAACTTTTGGACTCAGGACTCCTCTATGCTCTTAAAAGTTAAAAAAAAAAAAAAGTTTAAAAAAGAGTTATTAAGGATTCCAAAGAGCATTTTTTAAAAATACGGATTCTATCTATGGATATTTACATGTTACAAATTAAAACCAGGAAACTTTTAAATATTGAATTCATCTAAAAATAATACAGTAAACTGATTACACTTTAACATAAGTATTTTACGAAAAATAACTACATTCTCCCAAACCAGAAATATATTAGTAAAAAGAATGGCACTGTTTTACATTTTTGCAAATCTCTTTAATGTCTGTCATCTGTCTTAATAGAAAACAGATGGATTCTCATATCTAATTCTGCATCCAATATGTTATAACATCATACATCATGTACCCTGTGGAAAACTCCACTGTGCACTTGTAAGAGAGTGAGAATGAAAACAGCTAATTAATTCTAAGTATTATTATGAAAATACATTTGATTTCTGAACCCACTAACAGTGTCTTAGGCAGGGACCTCCAGAGATTCCAGGCTATACTTAAAGAATTCCTAGTCCTTCTCTTTCTCCACCAGCTTTACTGAGATATAACTGACAAATAAAATTATAATATATTTAAAGTGTACAACATGATGACTTGGTATACATACACATTATGAAAGGAGTCCCATAATCATGTTAAACACATCCATCACCTCACAGATATAATTTTTTTTTTTTGGTGAGAACATTCAAGTGTAATTATAATATACAGTCTTATCAACTATGGTCACCATGTTACACATTAGATCCTCAGACCTTATTCCTTTTTCTAACTAAAAGTTTATACCCTTTTAACAACCTCTCCCCATTTCCCCTATTCTCAGCTTCTGGCAACTACCATTCTCTTTTGGTTTCTGAGTTCAACTTTCTTTATATAGATAGATAGATAGATACAGATATAGATACAGATATATGTATATTCTATATATATATACCTATATATATAGATATATATTCCACATATAAGTGATATCATGAAATAATCATCTTTCTCTTTCTGGCTTATTAACTTAGCATCAAGCCTTCCAGATGCATCTGTGTTGTTCAAAATGTCAGGATTTCCTTCTTAAGGATGAACAGTACTGTGTGTGTGTATGTGTGTACACATATCTATCAATTGATCAATCAACTGATCTCTCACAGATATATATCACATTTATCTATTTGTACACTGACAGATAATTAGATTGTTTCCATATCTTGGCTATTATGAATAATGCTGCAATGGACGTGGAAAAACAGACATCTCTTACAGATAATGATTTTGTTCCCTCTGGATATATACCCAGAAGAGGGATTGCTGGATCACATGGTAGTTTTAGTTTTAATTTCTGGAGGAACCTCCATACTGTTTTCCATAGCAGCTGCACCAGTTTGCATCAACACGACAGTGCATGACGGTTCCCTTTTTTTCAGACCCTAGCCAGCATTCCTTAGGTCTCATCTTAAAGTTCAAATGTGCCTGAAAGTCTTCAGTGACCCCAAAGAATAGGCTGGGTCCCCTTTTGTATGCTCCTATAAGACCCTCTACTTTTCTATCAAAACACTGGTCACATACATAATTTAACCAATAAAACTGCCTGAGGATAGGGACCATGTCAGCTTTGCTCATAGTGAGCCTCCAGTGCTCAGCCCACCTCGCAGGGCCTCAGAGTATCTTTGAGGCAAGGAGGGTGAGATGGAAAGAGGGAGGGAAGAAGACCCAGGGAGACAACTTCCTCACAACTGCTGCCTTCCTTCAACAAGATGCCTGCATACAGGCACGAAACTCAGCACAGCAGGCTGAAGCAGGCTGGGTTCTTCCCTTTCCCCCTGGAGAAGAGTGGGAGACAGAGAGAAATGAAGGACTAGAGTGAAGAGGGAGACAAGACAGTGTAAAGTAACATGTGCTGGAATCCTCTTTAGCACAATCATCTGACAAAGTATGCTCAGCATCCACAATTTGCCAGGCACTCTCCCAGGTACTTAGGAATATCTCAGGAGCAAACAGAGAAAAAATTCTGACTCAAGGAGCTTCATTCTGACCTGAACTCAACTCCACGTTCTGCCACTTGATAAATGGGTTGTCTTAAACTAGCTACTTAATCTCCTGATGCTTCATTTCCCTCATGTGGAAAATGGGAACAAGACTTAAATGTGTCCTGAGACACATAAGAACACAAATTTTGTCCTGAGACACAAAGAGAAGTACATAAAAGAGTATCTGTAACATTCCTCACAGAGAGTCTGCTTCCTAATAGGTGCTCAATAAATGGAAAGCTTTCTGGTGGCAACTCTTAATTCAAAATTGATTTTCTCTCATATGTGGTAACTCTTCTATAGACCACAATCTAATCATTTACAGGATGTCACTTGGGGAGTTGCAGGGCTGAGGGGATGGTATACTTAGGGGCCTCAGAGAGCTCAGGAGGGTTCCAGTGTCACTCTTCCTAGAGAGTAGCATACTTCTAGGTCCCTCTAGACTTGGGAAGGTGCCTGGATTTTTACACTGTTTCATAATACTGGAGAATGAAGCTATTCAATGTACTATCATACCCTCCAGCAATGTGGTATTTCAAGGCAGGCTTTCCTGGGGACTCACTCTTAAATTTATGCCAAGAACATAAGACCATTTTAAGAAAGATTCAGTGCGAACTTGACTATTTATATAAACTTTTCATGTATCATAGTGCTACAGAGGTTTCCAATCCCACCTCTGATTGATTTTGAGAAGCAATCACTGAGAAGCAGTGACTGCCTTCAAAAGAGGATTGCCGGGAAAGAGAGAAATGGATTGGGATAGTTGATTTTTGTTTTCTCTTGCCACCTTCTTCCCTACAGTTAGCACCATGCTAGAGAAGTGAAAGAAAAAAGAAAAGGATACTCGTATCAACTGATTGTTCTATGTGTTACCAGTCTGGTAAAAACATTTGAAGTTAAAGAGTATTCAAACACGGAATGAAATACAGTTTGGTAATTACTTGTATGGATTTCATTTCCTCAGACTGCTCCTCTTGTTCCTTAGCAGGAAATATTCATGAGTCAACTATTCAGAATCATAGTTTTTATTCAAGTGATGTGGGTTTGAGAAGGAGGTCTGATGCCATGGCAGACCTCGCTGATTTGCTTAGATTGTTCTTCAAGTTGAAGAGCAGAATGATGTCTGAGGTGACTGAGACACATATGGCTTCAGAGTGTTTCAAGAAGACCTGAAAGCTCCCACATGGAAGTGAAATTCATTACTGGCAAGCACAGTGACAGGACACCCTAGAGGACTGAGCCACAAAGAATTTGCAAAGCCCTGTGGCTAACTCTGTGGCCTAGTCTGATCTTGTAGTCATTGACTTGGATAATCATCTCAAATCTGTTCCTGCACTTAAGAGCCACTCAGCACGTGACTGAGCTCTCCCCACCTCATCTCGGGTTCTCTTACACTGACCTGTCAGAGTAGACTTTTAGCAAACATAGATATTACATCAACTCATCCAACAGATGTCCCTTTCAAATGAGTTGGAGCAGAACCAACTATATGGAAAAGTTATAAACAAGGAAACATACAACCCAAGGGTTTTCAATAAATTGGCATGCCTTCTTGTACAAAAAAAAAAAAATCAGTCTTTTGGGTGGAACATGAATTATACAAGAGTATATAAGCATCAGAAAATTGACTCTCACCCCAATCAAGGCTCACACTTCCTGACAGGAGATGCAGGGGGACATTTTAGAATCTAAAATCTTCATCATCTCAGCAAAGTATTCTTGAATTTCATGGCTCCAAGTAACAAACTTAAATAACTGGGATAAAAGGATTTAGGAGAGCGATATCAAGCATCCAGCCCCATTTCTGTCAGTGACTCACTCATTGTATTGGAAGGCAGTGGGCCAGAATTGTCTGATCTCTGTTTCTGATTTCCCTCTTCATTGGCATCAGAGGATTTCATGGCAGGAAGACTAATGTCTGACTGGGCTCCAAGTACTAAATAAGAGTATTGCATGTTCATTCCAGGCCACCAAGAGGTTCAGGGTCACCCAATTGCAGACTGTGAATCTGAGCATTTGATGGCTTTTGCAGATGACTGGGTGAACAAAGCAAAACCCAGGAGATGTATAAAGGTGGAAACTAGAAATTTCTCATTTGAATTACTTTACATGCCTCACTCCGGTGGTTCTGAATATAAAAGAACTGCAGGCCATTCCATAGAGTGAAATGTAGTTACTGAGTTTAGTTTTTTGATCAACACTAGAAACAAATAGGAAACATGCTCATTAATATTTACAAGATGTTTCAAGTTACCAATTTCTTTGCAGGTATTTTTGTTGTTGTTTTTATTGTCTATATGTGCAGGCAATTGATACTGCTTAGAAAATCAAATCATCAATTTAACACCGCCTACTCCTGATTAAATTTTACTCTAGCAACAGCAGAGAATTCATTTAAAATGTCCTATATGCCAGGACTATGCTAGACACTTGGAATATAGTAGGCAATAAGGTACTATGCTTTACTTCAGGGAATCTTCAACATCATTTGACCAGTTTTATTAAGACATTATATAGGAATACCAGGGCACTTAGTTCAAATCAAGGGTTCATATAAGACTTTGCAAAGGACATCTCAGGTGAGCTCAATCTCTAAAGATGTGGGGATAAGTGTATATATTTATAATTATACAGAACGTAGCACCCACTAAAATACTTGAGCCTGCTAGGGGGTTGGGAGAGGGGGGTGGGGTTATGGATATTGGGGAGGGTATGTGCTATGGTGAGTGCTGTGAAGTGTGTAAACCTGGCGATTCGCAGACCTGTACCCCTGGGGATAAAAATATATGTTTATAAAGCTGTAAAAAAAAAAAGAAAAAGAAAAAAAAATACTTGAGCCTGCTTCACATGTATTGCTTCTTGGGGTCCAACTGCAGAACTTGTGTCTCCTGGATTCAGTCCGCTGCTCAGTATCAACACAGTGTCTTCTCTCTCAGCTGAGCACCAAACTCAGCAACTTCTTCCTTGATCCAGGTCATGAGTATAAACATTAAATAGGACAACCTGAAGTCTGATCTCCCAAGAAACTTCTATCCGGGCTCTATCCATTAATTTCTTAAAGACAGCCTACTATTGTAAGCAAGGTTAATTCACTTTTTGCATGACTGTGTCACTTAACCTCCCCTTTAACTTAAGGAGAATTTAAAGATTACTGAAGTTATTAATTACAAAAAAAAGATTACTGAAGCTAGATCTCTCACTTTCTTATATTTGATAACACTACTCATACAATGGCTCTATACTTCTCAATTTCCTGGAACTGCAAATTGGAACTGAATCCACATGCTGGAATTCATAGGTAACTAAATTGTAGCTTAACTTGATTAGGATAAGAAAGGGGGAAAAGGGAATTATACATAACATCTTACTATGTCTAAGTCTGTGCTAAGCACTTTATTCAGTCACTCAAACTCCTAAGATACATTAAGAGGTAGTCATCCATATCTTGGCTATTACAAATAATGCTGCAGTAAACATGGGGGTGCATGTATCTTTTTAAATTTTCTTCAGGTAAATACCCAGTGTTTTACTTTTCTTCAGATAAATACCCAGAATTGGAATTGCTGGATCACATAGTTCTATTTTAAACTTTTTTAGGAATTCCCATACATTTTCTATTTTTATTTTTTAAGGTTTTTTTTTTTAGTTTTTATTTCCCCATCTGTTTTTCATAGTGATGGCTGTACCAGTTTGCACTGCCACCAACAGTTCATGAGAGTTCCCTTTTCTCCACATCCTCACCAACATTTATTTCTCATCTTTTTAATACTAGACATTCCAATAAGTGTGACATATCATTGTGGTTTTGATTTGCATTTCCCTGACAATTAGTGTTGTTCAGAATCTTTTCATGTATCTGTTGGCCATCTGTATGTTTTCTAAGTGTCCATCAATGGATAAATGGACAAAGAAAATGTATACACACACACACATACATAATGGAATAGTATTCAGCCTTATAAAAAGAGTAGAATCTTGCCATTTGTGACAACATGTATGGGGCCTGACGGCATGCTAAGTGAAATAAGTCAAACAGAGAAAGACAAATACCATATTATTTTACTTATGATGTGGAATCTAAAAAAAAAAAAAAAAAAAAATCAAACAGAACAAACAGAAACCAAGCTCATGATACCAAAACAAGTTGGTGATTGCCAGAGGGGATGGGATGGGATGGGCAAAATGGGTGAAGAGGGTAAAGAGTACAAACTTCCAGTTATAAAACAAATAATGAGGATATGATGTACAACATGGTGACTATAGTTAATAATACTATATTGCATATTTGAAAATTGCTAATACAGTAAATCTTAACAGTTCTTATCATAAAAAAAGTAGCTATGCATGGGATGAGAACTAGATAGTGTGGTTATCATTTTGCAGTATACACAAATATCAAATCATTGTAATTTGATAATTAGAATGTTATCTGTCAATACCTCAATAAAAAATTTTAATTTCAAAAAAGAATGTTTCCATCTTACTGATAAAGCTTAGAGAAGGTAAATGATTTGCCTGAACTAAAAACTGAGAATATTCGAGCCAAATGTTCTTTCCATTATGCTTCACCCACGTCCCTGTTAAGACAGCTCATCTTCTCCCATCTGATTCAACTCAAGCCCCCATCACCTTTCACCAGTTTTTAAATCAAGGAAAAAAATCTTTCAAGGAAAGATAGTACTTGACCTAGGACATATATAGGGTACTAACTTAAAGAAAATGTGACTTGGATATGAAACTCTTAGACAATTTTTTTCTTGAATAAGTATTCACAATTGACCTTGTTGTCACTTAATCCTCACATATCCATATGCTGTGGACTGTTCTGTGTCCACCCCGCCCCCCTCTGCCACCCACTACCAAATTCACATGCTGCAGCCACAACCCCCAATATGACCATACTTAAAGAAAGGACTTTAGAAGACTATTAAGGTTCAATAAGATCAAAGGGGGAGCCCTTATATGATAGGATTGGTGACTTTATAAGAAGAGAAAAAGAAATAGGTCTTTGTCTCTACCATTTTAGGACACAGCAAGAAGGTGGCCATGTTGCAAGCCAGGAAGAGAGCTCTCACTAGGAACTGACCATGCCGGCATAGTGATCTCAAACTTCCAGGTTCCAGAAGTGCAGAAAAATAAATTTCTGTTAATCCACCCAGTCCATGATTTTTTTGTTATGGCAGCCCAAGCAGAATAATAGAGCAATTACAACCATTTTATAAAAACAACATGAGATTCAAAGGGGTTAACAGAGGACATAGGGTGAGTAAAGCTGGTTACTCCAGATATTTACTTGCTAAATATATGCATTTATAGTTTAAAGCTCCAATCACTGTGGCATATAGTATATCTTCCATATATTGTATACAAGTATGTGATAGCCTACCACTCCAACAGGATCAGCGAATAAAGAGTGAATAATCCAGGGGATGCAACAGTCCCACACTGGACAAATGAGCATGACCTTTGTGCTTAGAGATATAGAGCAACAGCTGTCACTGACACATAGTGTTAATCCTGCTTATCCCTCTCCTTAGGAATGGCCACAGATGTTTCCTTACCAGGTGTATTTGCTCCCTCTATGTGGTTTTCCCAGCTATGTCTACATGCAATGCTCTCACTGAGTCACTTTTTCTATTTAGACATAGTAAGTAGGGAGATGAGATAGCTGCCCAGATAATTTGATTAGTTCAATAATTTAATACTACTTGGTTGTTTCTAGGGTGTTTAAGTATATGTTTCAGAAAATAAGGGAAATTACCAAATGCTAGAGATTGCATATTTCTCAAACCTTTTATAAGTGCTGAATTATGTCACTCTTCTTTTGTGTGGTTCCTAAATAACAGAAATAGGACAGAATAATGTGCATCATATTCTCTGAACAACGGATGAGCAGGCTGAACCTTATAAGATAAAGCAATAAGGTGGCAATGTACGCTCATTCATAGTGTTGGAGCTCAAACGTACATACTAAATTCACAATCTTAGAGTAAGCCCTTAACCTATTACCCTCATCCATTCTACCAAGAATTTTTAGCATCTAACTTTTTTCATGAATCCAATGAAAAGTACTAGCAATTTTTAAATAAGCGATGTTATCTGCATTTCTTAGCATATAATTGACCATGGTTAATTAGGAAATTCAGATAGATTTGTCTTTTTTTTTAAGATTTTATTTATTTATTTGTTAGAGAGAGAGAGAGAGAGAGCGTGGGAGCACAGGCAGACAGAGTGGCAGGCAGAGGCAGAGGGAGAAACAGGTTCCCCGCGAGCAAGGAGCCCGATATGGGACTCGATCCCAGGACCCTGGGATCATGACCTGAGCCGAAGGCAGCTGCTTAACCAACTGAGCCACCCAGGCGTCCCAGATAGATTTGTCTTTTAATCATCATGATTAAAATATAACTTTCCACAAAACCTAAATTTAAAATGCTCAGGTATCTCCATATTCCTTTTTATTTTTTTTTATTTTTTTTAAAGATTTTATTTATTTATTTGACAGAGAGAGATCACAAGTAGACAGAGAGGCAGGCAGAGAGAGAGAGGGAAGCAGGCTCCCCGCTGAGCAGAGAGCCTGATGCGGGACTCGATCCCAGGACCCTGAGATCACGACCTAAGCCGAAGGCAGCAGCTCAATCCACTGAGCCACCCAGGCGCCCCACTCCATATTCCTTTTTTTTTTTTTTTTCCAGCATAACAGTATTCATTATTTTTGCACCACACCCAGTGCTCCATGCAATCCGTGCCCTCTACAATACCCACCACCTGGTGCCCCCAACCTCCCACCCCCCACCCCTTCAAAATTCTCAGATCGTTTTTCAGAGTCCATAGTCTCTCATGGTTCACCTCCCCTTCCAATTTCCCTCAACTCCCTTGTCCTCCATGCTATTTGTTATGCTCCACAAATAAGTGAAACCATATGATAATTGACTCTCTCTGCTTGACTTATTTCACTCAGCATAATCTCTTCCAGTCCCGTCCATGTTGCTACAAAACTTGGGTATTCATCCTTTCTTTTTTCTTTTCTTTTTTTTTTTTTTACAGCTTTATAAACATATATTTTTATCCCCAGGGGTACAGGTCTGCGAATCGCCAGGTTTACACACTTCACAGCACTCACCATAGCACATACCCTCCCCAATATCCATAACCCCACCCCCCTCTCCCAACCCCCTCCCCCCATCAACCCTCAGTTTGTTTTGTGAGATTAAGAGTCACTTATGGTTTGTCTCCCTCCCAATCCCATCTTGTTTCATTTACTCTTCTCCTACCCCCTCAACCCCCCATGCCGCATCTCCTCTCCATAATATCAGGGAGATCATATGATAGTTGTCTTTCTCCATGCAGATGGCCAACAGACACATGAAAAAGTGCTCCATATCACTCGGCATCAGGGAAATACAAATCAAAACCACCATGAGATATCACCTCACACCAGTCAGAATGGCTAAAATTAACAAGTCAGGAAATGACAGATGCTGGCGAGGATGCGGAGAAAGGGGAACCCTCCTACACTGTTGGTGGGAATGCAAGCTGGTGCAACCACTCTGGAAAACAGCATGGAGGTTCCTCAAAATGTTGAAAATAGAACTACCCTATGACCCTGCAATTGCACTGCTGGGTATTTACCCTAAAGATACAAACGTAGTGATCCGAAGGGGCACGTGCACCCGAATGTTTATAGCAGCAATGTCTACAATAGCCAAACTATGGAAAGAACCTAGATGTCCATCTACAGACGAATGGATAAAGAAGAAGTGGTATATATACACAATGGAATACTATGCAGCCATCAAAAGAAATGAAATCTTGCCATTTGCGACGACATGGATGGAACCAGAGGGTATCATGCTTAGCGAAATAAGTCAATCGGAGAAAGACATATTCCTTTTTAAAAGGAAGATGTGTGCATGTGTGTATGTAGGTATGTACAAGTATGTGTGTGTGTGTACATACATACAGACATACAACGAAAAACTACAAGGCCATAAAAAAGGCTGAGATCTTGCCATTTGTGACAACATGGACCTGGAGGGTATTATGTTAAGTGAAATAAATTAGAGAAAGACAAATATATAATTTCACTCATATGTGCAATCTAAAAAACAAAACAAATGAATTAAGTAAAGAGTGGAATCAGATCTAAAAATAGAACAAACTGAAGCTTGCCAGAGGGAAGGGGAATGGAGGATGGGCAAAATGAATGAAAAGGAATGGGAGATATAGGCTTCCAGTTATGGAAGGAATAAGTCATGGGAATAAAAGGCACAGGATAAAAAT
Source organism: Lutra lutra (assembly GCF_902655055.1). Classification (NCBI taxonomy): domain Eukaryota; kingdom Metazoa; phylum Chordata; class Mammalia; order Carnivora; family Mustelidae; genus Lutra; species Lutra lutra. The sequence goes on from NC_062284.1 coordinate 59,031,407, forward strand.
TATAGTCAATGATATTGTCATAGCATTACATGATGACTGACAGCAATGACTCTTGTGGCAAGCACAGCATAATATATAGGGAAGTTGAATCACTATGTTGTACACCTGAAACCAATGTAACACTGTGTCAATTACACTCAAATAAAAAAATTGTTTTAAAAAGAAGGGATTAAAATATATTAAGATAGTATTTAATGGCATGGAATGCTTTAAATGATTAAAATGGTAAATTTTATGTTATGTTTATTTCACCAGAATAAAAATATAAAAAATAAAATCATCTTATTTGTTTGTTCACATGTACATAGCCTGAATTTTCCAGCACTAGACTATAAACATAAAAGTAGGGACATCCTCTCTTGACCCCTATATTTAATACAGCTCCCAAAATAGTGTTTAGCAATAGGAAATCTCTAAAAGAGTTCTAAATGATTGAGTGAATAAATAAGTGAATGAATGTTTAAATGGCCCCTTTCCCCTTCCTCCACAGCAGCCTATCTGGATAGGTGCTACTGACAACTGAGCAAAAAGTTAAGGACTCAGATATCAAAAAATGGGCCTTGGGGGAAATAATAAACTAAGATGACAAGTACCTTGCAAGGAGGAGGATTCTAAGAAAAAAAATTCTGTTCTTTAATATCTCCTGTCTATCAACAGTTTGAAATTAGACAATTTATCTGATACAAAAGCAAATTTAGCAGCCTTTCTGTGCACTCAAAATGGCGAATGCCAAACACATGCATGCATCTGTGTGTGTGTGTGTGTGTGTGTGTGTGTGTGTGTGTGTGTGTGTTAAGACGTTGGGGAGAGGCATTTTAAATAAACTCTTAGAAATGACTTCTCTAATATCTAATAATGTAAGATAATTATAACACTAAGTTCTTCCCCACAAAAATAATTACATGCAGTAAGAAATAAGTATCTATTGACTAGAAATTATATGCTAAATACTACATGTTAGGTTATGTATAGTCTGCTAGAACTGCCATAACAAAATACTACAGACTGGGGGACTTAAACAATAGGAATTTGTTTAAGTCCCCCCACAATTCTGGATGCTACAAGTCCAAAAACAAGGTATTAAAGAAGTTGGTTTCTGGCAAGCCTTCTCTTCCATGCTTGCAAGTGTCTACCACCTAGATGTGCCCTCCCATGACCTTCTCTCTGCGTGATGAGAGAGAGAGAGACTGAGATCTTGTATCTCTTCCCCCTGATTAGGGACCCACCCTGAACACTTCACTTAAACCTAACTGCCTCTTTAAAGGCCCTGTCTCTAAATACAGTCATATTGGGGGTTATGAATTCTATATATTGATGTGGGAGATTGGGACAAAATACATAAAAAGTAATAAAGTGGAGAATATCAGTAAGACACTGACTTTATCAAAAAAGATACAACCGAGAAGTTGGCTGGGGAGTAGAAAAACCGACACATGTGTCCATAGATAACTGTTGCACCTAAACTAACAGAAATTCCAAGAAAGCACGAAAACCCAGTTGCCCTGAGACTGACATTGGGAAAAGCAAGTGAATTTGATCTCAGAGACTCAGAAAGACTTTATGAAAGATACATTAGATAGTTCCACAAATACAAGATTCCATAATAGTTTTCTTCTGAGGCAGATTTCAAAAAACAGCAATCTGAAGGGATCTCACCATATGAAAATGGAATGAAATCTCGGAAAGAAAACAAGATTAGATCTATGAAAAACAAAAGCCTGAAACACCTGGAAAGTCCCTGTTGGGATAACTAGATAAGTGGATATATAAAGGGAGCTGCTTGGAGTCTGATGACCTCACCATCAGTGTCTTGGCCACAAAAAATAAGTCTAAAGCAAAATACGCAAAACTATTTACATATCTATATCTATATACAAGAGTGTATGTATCTGCCCAACACTCCCACATTTCAGCAAATGGACACATTTTTTAAATAGCTTCTATTGCTAAAAGCACATCATTCAAGTTTTGGGATTTTTTTTTAAAGCTTCTTTTTAAGCAAATTTTATATATAGAGAGAAATTCTTGTTGCCAGTGTGGTACTATAGAGAAGCTCCTTTCTAGGATTCTAAGATGTGGGGTTTCTCCAACAATGGGTGTTCCTATCTAGACTTCATAAGCAGCATTTAGGGTAAGCAAACTGGCAACACTATATTAACATATCTAGTGGCAGTCCATTTGGCCTCAAGTAATTTTTAGCTAAGCAGGAGAACATCTGCTGGACATACTACTTCCACAAGAATGGACTGAATCTGATTCCAACTGGAAGTCTTTTAGTCTGCTCTGAAATCACTCCGACAGTACCCTTCAAAGCCCCTTTCATACTATACTGCCATTATCTACGTGTTATCTCCTTTGCTAGACTGTAAACTCTGTGATGACAGATACCGCCTTGTCCACTGCCATATCCACAGCTCCCCTCATAGACTATATCCAGCTGCAGGTTTTGAGTCTTGGCTATGAGAGTATCTCTTGCCTTAGCTGTACCTATTTTTATTCGGAAAACATTTGTACCAATCTAGCATCTGGACTAGAATTCTGCACACATTGAGCATGGTGTTGTTTAAAAATGCAAGTCAGTTATAAAATTCTACATTGGATAAACCTTTATAGACCCTGAGTAAATCCTGCCACTGAAGGAAAATTGCACTATCTCATAGGCTAAAAATCTCTAACAGTTTGTGCCACCTAATGTAATCCTGACATTCTTTTCTACGTGATATCCCAATGTTCTGAAGGTATCTAGGTGAACACAACTTCCTGGAATAATCATTACATTTCAAAAAATCTCTTGCAACTTGGTTTGGCTGGTTTTACAACTCAGTTTAGCTCTTGTCAATGAAATCTATGAGGAAACAATACATGCAAATTCCAGAAAGTGCCTTAAAAGGCTCTTCCAAGCTCTCCCTCTCCCATTCCTTTCCCTGGCTGGAATGTGGGAATAATGGCTGGAGTCCCAGTAGCCATCCTGAATCATGAGGTACAATAAAAAAGAAAGCCATGTCCAGTGAAACAATGAGAGAGAAGAAGCCTGGGTTCCTGACAAAAAGGATCAGTGACTATACAACTCACCCCAGATGCTTTTAAAATTACTGCTAACTTGTATAAGTCACATTATTTGCTTTGTTTTGATATACACAGCCAAATGTCAACCCTAATCATATTTTATGAGTGAGAGGAGTAGCTTATCAATCCAGTAACTCTAAGCAAACTTTGGAGAACTTATGACAGCTTCATAAGGATTTTGGAGGATCTATTTTCGTGCTACACAAAATGTTGTCCATGGATCAGTGACAATCCACAAGCCATTTGTTATGGGTCCATGAAAAAATATTAAGAGAATGTGAGAGTAAGCATGTAGAAACTTTCATAGCAATTTCGCATTCCCCAACTCATTTTACTGAACCTGCTTGGATGTCAGTGAACTTTCCTGGTAAACCACATATAACACAAGCTGCCTACTAATTGTATATAACATAACTTCATGACATGTGCTTTTTGAGGTCACTTTGATAGTTTTCATTTTAACCAAACCTGCTTCAAATTGACTTTTAACATCACTAGCTCTATTAGGAATCTGAAATGGGCATTACAGGTATCCCTCACTTTTCTAAAGTACACAGGACACCACTTTGCTTTTACAAAAAGTCTACATTAGTACCTATTTTTACTAACCAAAAGAAATCCAAAGAGGATTTTTGCTTTTATGAAAAAAGGTGAAAAGGAAAAATAGTACTCAGCATTTGTTTCGCAGCAAGCTGTTCTAGAAGAGCACACATCCCATGCAGTGAGAGTAGCCCCTCCAAAAAGCTCTTTTCCTGAGAACCACACTCAGCATCTCAGCACCACACTGCCAAAGCCCTGAGCTGTGTCCGTGAGCATCTGTGCTTTATCTCCATTTATTTTGTGCATCCATTAATTAGTAAGATGTATCCTAAAGTATCAGAGAAACCTCAGAGAGATTATTTTTTCAGTCTGGGAATGTCAAAAAATGTTTCCACATAAATTAACAGTAATTGCTTCTTTACCTGGTGCTGTTTTGGCTTACGAAAGGTTTCATAGGAACATTCTACTTCTGGATAGCAGGGAAAATCTGTATTAATTTTAACCACAATATACAGATTAAAAAACAAAAAGCTTCAGTGAACATTTGTGTCTAGAACAGATCAACCTATGCTGATTGCAAGCATAATGTTAACTAAATGATGGTAAAGAACAACACTCCTAAGAAACAGAGATCAAAATGCTGCACCAGTCTTACCTGGAAGTATAATCCTCCATATACTGAGTTTCATTTTGTAGCCATAATTGATGCTTAACAGCTAAAATGACAGTGTGTTTTCTGAAGAGACTTTCCAGTCAATGAAACTATTAAGGCCCAATGAATATTTTTATCTAAATTATAAAAAGTACATTCAAAACCAAAAGAATATTTTTTTTCAAAAAAGAGTATTATATTAAAAAGCCAGCAGAAACTAATGTGCTTTGTTGGCTTCTTATAAAATAATACTTCGAGTTGCTAAGTCCTATTTATATGTGCCAAAATATTAATGAGAGACTGTATCAATGATGTTTTCTTGGATATGTTGAAAGAATCTCATCAGACAAGACAACTCAACTGTCATCTTCCAAATGCCATTTTCAAATACTAAAGCTTAATATTATGTGGGATCAATTATAAAATAAAGCCAGTAAGACAATTTTCATTGCAACTAGACAGGTGTATAAATACTACTAAAATGGCAATTCCTGAATATATGGGCAATTTGAGCATGACAGTGATACAAAGGTAGAATTGTTTTTTAAGTTTCATTTTCAAAAACAACCAGTTCTACACTACATAGAACAATGTAGGATTAACCAACAAATGTGACATGGACTTGAAATTTCAGGAGTATGTACTGCTGGCACAGAACATAGAATAACGGGAAAGCATTCTGGAATAGCTGCGCCACAATGTAAAGAAGGGAATGTTTCCTTCATCAAGAATCTTACCACAAAACAAAACTGAAATGTTGACTGAACTACAAAGTGCACTTAGTGCACACCATAAATTACATAAAAGTTAACGCACCAAATCTGAAATCATTCTTCATTTGTAATAATGTGGAGGCTGATTATAAACAACTACTAAGATACGATTGTCACTGAGGTGAAAAGTTCCATTAGGAATATCTGAACTACTGAACAAACCTATTGTGTTTCTGCAAGATAAGAACAAGTTTCAACATTTCAAAGATATAAATCAGACAGTCTGTCATACTAATTTGTTTGATCCTTTTTATATTTTTAAAGATCTTAATACTTTCCTTCAAATAAAGGATGTGACAGGTTTTCAATGGCAGGTAAGATCAAAGAGCAAAAAGAAAAGTTCAGAAGCTTAGAGAAACAGTTTCTACAGGTATCAATAGTCTCATAATTTAATAATAATTAATAATAAGGCAGGTGATATTGAAATAACTATCCACAAAGTTACTGACATACATCTTAAAAATTCTGTAGAAGGCCTTGAATTTACTTCCCATTGTAAGAATATTCACACACAGGAAATCCATGGACCCAGAATCCATTTCTTTTATTGAAAGTTAAATTAATTATAATCTTAACTTTATAGGATAAATTGTCCAAATTTGCTACTAATGAAGGATTAAAATCAACTTTGGAAATACTATGTTATTTCATTCATACTGGAAAAAAGTAAAAAATGAATATCCTGAGTTTCCTGCAGTTACTTTAAAATTTGTCCATGTCAAGAAGTTACTTTAAAATTTGTTCATGTCAAGAAGTTACTTTAAAATTTATTCATGTCAAGAAACAAATTTGTTGGGGCCCCAGGTTGGCTCAGTTGGTTAAGTGTCTGCCTTCAGCTCAGGTCATGATCCAGGGTCCTGGGATCAAGTGCCACACTGGGCTCCCTGCTCAGTGGGGAGCCTGCTTCTCCCTCTCTCTCTGCCTGCCACTCTGCCTACTTGTGTTCTCTCTCTCTCTCAAAAATAAATAAATAAAATCTTTTTTTTAAAAGGAAAAAAACAAATTTGTTCATGTCCTATTCATGTCAAAATATCTCTGTGAAACTGGATTCTCTACCGTACATGTTGCTGAAACAAAACACAGGAATATCTTCCCCCCATGAGTAATGTCACTGCCAACTCAACTACACTAGCTAAATTAACAAGCAAGAAACATGCTTACTTATTGCATTAAAAACCGTAAATATTAATATACATGGTCTTGTTAAAAGCGTGAAGATAGGGGCACCTGGATGGCTTCAGTTGGTTAATCATCTGACTCTTGATTTCGTCCTACGTCATGATCTCAGGGTCCTGGGACTGAGCCCCACATCAGGCTCCACGTTCAGTGGGGAATCTACTTGAAGATTCTCTCTCCTTCTCCCTCTGTCCCTCCCCTCCACTCCTCTCTAATAAATGAATAAATCTCTTAAAAAAAAAGTGTGCATATAGACACTTAATATGTGTCTATTTATGTTTCCCATATTCACATATATGTGAATATGGGAAACTGTTATTCCATTCTTAACTTTCCATTAGTTTATAACTACAGAGAGAGAGGAAGGAATATAACACTGTTTCTCTATAGTTATAGCTTATGTACACACAATTAAGTGGACAACACAAGCCTTGTAATTATTTTTTCCCATGTTATGTTTATTCTGAACGTGTTTATTAAAATAATTTTAATGTCTGTAGAATCTAACAATAAACTTTGGCTTGTATTTTACCTCTTCCAGTCCCTTTATTTTTCTAGGAATTCATATATATTGTATTTCACAAAAGTACAGGTCTGTGATGTACTGGAAAATAAAAAACAAACGAACCAGTCCTTTTCCACAGGTGGTCTAAGATGCACTCATAAATTACTTCTCTGCCTCCAGTTTGAAGAATCTCTGAGTTGTGTCAAAACCAGCATTCTATTTTTCCTTAACCACTCACTCCTAACCAAACCTACACTGACTTCTCTGCCTAAGGCATACCACCCATAATATCAAGATGAAATAAATGCAGTCTGTGATTATTTGTGACTCATCAAGGTCAAAACCTCAAATGTTCAAAGAGGCTGGATTAGTGAAGAAATAGGCACAGTGGACCAAGGGTGGTAGGGACCAAGTAAAGAACACAGGGTTGCTCCACAGCTTATTCAACATTTCCAAGCAGTAGCATGGACCCAAGGTTGCCAGATCCTCAGTTTTTTTTCGAAAGAAGCCAGAAATTCCAATTTTTATATAAAAATACACTCATTTAAAAATGTTAAAAACTAATCCAGATTTTTATAAACCACAAGACCTACTTAAAAAATAAAATGCATCTGTGAGCCAGATTTGGCCTACAGGCTTCCAATTGGAAACTGTTGGGCCTCCAAACACTCCTGATAGAGAAGGTAAGACCAGCAAAGAAAAGGGTTTCTTTCAAGTTCAGCCTGATGATAAATTTTGGCAATTTCCTATTAGCCTTTTCCCATCAATGGAAAACAGCTGCTGGTGTGATCCAAGGTTTACAGAAACACTCTCCCTGCCTCAGTCTGGCCTGAGGCACCACCACAATAGGTCTCAGATACCAGAGTGAGCATGAAACAGACCCCATATGGAAAATCCATGCAGGAAACATTCAACAAGAGATCCTGTGACTCTTGGTCTACTTGGCCAGAAAAGGATATAAAAATAAGGCACAGTGCAGAGAGGAGAAAGCACCTGAGAAGGACCTCTTTGAAGGGAACTCAGAGTGAGTCTCCTAACCCACTAGGAGGGCAGTGAGGTGGGGAGGTATTATCTTCTCCCCCAGTCCTAGCTAGGAGAGGGATGTTCCATGGGACAACTCAGAGAACCTGTTACTTGCTCCTTAGACTTTGAGGTATGGAAGACTAGAGCATGGTTTACATATGACACAGCTAAGCCACCTGGTATGCCTGCCATGTTGGGATTGGCCTGTCCTCCCAGTTTGGCAGGATAAGGGATACACGAATTAGTGTTTCTGCCAGACATATATAGGCTCTGTACCCATAATTCACTCTCAGAAACAAGGGAAGACCAAAATACATTTGCTATCTAGAGATGCCATGTGACTTCACCAGCTGATGTTTATAAAAGAGTTTACAGTGTCATATAAGCACTAAATGGCATTGTTCTTCCCCAGGGCTTTCATTGACAAGATAAAAGATAGGCATCCTTCTCTGTCTTTGAGGGCCATTCCCAGCCCCTTCTCCCTTTGTCTTCCCCATGTATAAGCTATAAGGTAACTGCCCTGAGATCCTGAGATGGCCTTTCCCATTAAGCCTCATCATTATTCATGCTCTATGGAAAGAACTCACTTTAGGTCTGAATCCTCTACAAGCTGCGGGAGTGTCCAAACTCAGCACAAAGTAGCCATGATCTCACTATCTAGAGGTGTTTTCATTCAAAGAAATGCTTCATTCACTGGAGGGGTGGGAAGGTCTGGGGTGTAGGAGGTATGATTTGCACTCATTGTGGAGCTCTTACTACCTGAAACAAATGAACTGTGTTTCTGTGCTGGACTCTTGTCTTTCCCTTTCCCACCCAGTAGCTCCAAATTCTGGATACACAGCATTTCTAAAACCCTAACACAATTCAAACAATAGAGATCTCAATTTAAAAACTGTGACTCTGGTTTGAGAGTGCTAAACCAGCATCTAAACCTCCCTGACTTTTCACGTCATAGGTTTGGCACTTGGTTATATTCAATTTAACACATAATTATATCCCTGCTCTTTCGTGTTTTTCTTTCATTGCTTTTAAGTGTTCTGTTTTCTTCTTCTCAATAATACAGGAAGTCCCTAGAAGCAGAGACTACTTTTCACCCTTCATCAGAGATCCACATACTTAACACAGTGTTAGGCCCAAAGCATCTATGCAATAAATGCCCATTGGGGGGTTGAAGAGAGTGGAAGAACCACTCAGACTCACCTTCCAATTTACAATGCGACTGATGAGGAAAAAAAAGCAAAACCAAATGAGCATTCAGCTTACCCCTGCCTTTTTCACTGCTGGAAAGTCTTAAGCTTCTTCATTAGACTTCTGATGGAAAAGGCGTAGTATTGCTGGAGCTTCAGTGTAGGCACATTCTAGGGGAATGCCTTTGAATGAGAAGCAAGGGTCTGGGTGGCTAGTTGCCATGACTCATTGTCAAGTCTATGTGGGAGCTGGGTAGCTAGAATCTCACGTGAAAAGTACTTCCACTCCATCTCGCTCCTTCCTACACCCAACCTTCCCAACAGCAGCCACTCTGCTGCTGTACGCATCTGTGCAACAGTCTGGTCTGAGGCTTGCTGCTAAGTGTGTCTTCCAACATCAGCATTGCCATCATGTCAGGACTTAATAAAAACACAGAATATTGGGATAAATCTCAGACTCCATGGATCAGGACCGTTTAAACAAGATTCTTAGGCAAGTCATATGCATGCCCTGCTCTATAAGGGCCACATCGAGCATCATCCTTGAGGAGACAGCATGGCTTTTTGAGCTAAAGCTGCAGAATAATCCAGTGAGCTATCCTGAACTCCAAATTATGCTTTCTTCTGCAGGAGGAGGAAATCAACAAAGCAACAGCACAAATTTTCTCCAGCCCACACACAGGCACAGAACTCAAAAAGAAATAAGGCCAAGACAAATGGGGAGCAAGAAGCTATGAGCAACACTTGTAACAAAGAGTAAAAACAGCTCCCCGGTGTCCTGCTCTGTCATTCTGCCTCTTGTCATTTATGCTCCAGAGAATCTAGCCTTTGGTACAGTGCTGGGCCAACACACTGGGATGGACTGACCATGAGTCTGAGGACCTATTCTAGCGAAAGTTCAAAACCTTGCCAGACCTGAAGGCACACCAGCAGCTAACTCCTGGGACAAAGATGTAGAAGTCAAATGAATACAATGGTTCTAGTTTCTTGGTGTGAAACTCTGAACCTCAGCTTTGGTCTAAGTGACTGCAGTCTACCACTACACAGAGTATGTTTTTCCCTCTCCTCCCTCTAGGGGAGAACTATGTTTTGCAGTTTCAATGCCCAATTTAAGTCCTATTCCCTCCCCAGCACCTCCCTGATCACTCCAAACCACCCTGGGGACATACTCCAATACGGTGCTGTTTTAACACTTTCATGGACGCATTTTTTTTCCTCAGTAAGACTGCAATTCCTGGAATGGGGAAAACTTGTGTCTTACATTCTATTCTGCACCTAGTCTACTCTGCTGGATATTGTAGGTATTCATAAATCATGAGATATATGAACAAATGTTCTCAAACACTCAGTTTGAACTGGGATAACAATCTAGCAAACACTCTTCCAGAAATGAACCCAAAGATAGCCTAAGAATCTTCTTCCCACTTCCTAAAAGCCCAACACTCTCCATATTTACATCATCCCAAGTTGGCTGTGCCCTGGGTGAACTATCTCTTCTCCAGAGGTACCTCTGGGAGTGTCCAAGGGGCACCCAGATTTCAGAACCACATGCTGTCTAAGTGCCTGGGCTAAGAGACAACCCTCACTCTGACAATACCAATGATGTTCAACCCAGAGGTCCAAGCCAAGACATTCCCCCACTTTCTTATGACACTGGAGTAGTAAGGAGTTAATATTTTACAATGGAAATGACAGGATGAACCAGGAGAAAAAAACAGTAATAATAATAATAATTCTAGGCTGATGTTATTCTATGAGGCAAATTGTATTTCTGACTTCTGCTAGGAAAACTAGCTACACATATAATCTCCTTGGCTACTGTGCCATCAACTAGAAGAGAACAAATAGAAACAATGACTGAAGGCATCCACTAATTCTTCCTCCTAGGAATATTACTGCCCAAAGAATGATGCATATGTTATCAGAGCAACTTTTTTTTTTTCACTGTATCAGTAGATTTTCCTCCTGTACCTATGCTATCTCCTCTAAAATGGATGAAATTAGCAATATATAGGCCAGACTATAAAATAAAATCATTGAATAAATTAAGTATAGTCAACTAAAAATCACAGGCAGGAATTGACTTTACACACAATGACTGGCATGAAGGCCAGTCTCTTTCTCAGGACCACCAAACTCACAATTCCAGGAATTGCTCACCCTATAGTCTCAGTAAGGGGGCCCCCTGGGCATCTGCAGTGCACAACCTTCATATTCTATGCAGTGGCCCTTCTGAACCTTCTATGTCAAACTGTCATTTACTCTTTCTCATGAGTATAGAAACATACCTAACAAACTTGTAAAATATGGGAAAACTTGGAGAAGTCTTGAGTCTTGAAATATATTTTTGCTTTAAATATCCCTGAATACATTATCTTCTAGGATTACAGGCCCAACAGGAATCCTCAGGAGTTATTAAATTCTAATCTTAAAAAAAAAAAAGTTTAACTCAACTAGAAATCACTCTGAGTCTTTCTTTAAAAAAACAAGCAATTTCCTTTCCCCTCAAAAAAAAAAAAAAATTCTAAAAAGGAATTGCTACAATTCTAGTGAATGATGCAGTCTTGTCTCTCACCTCTCTCCTGACTAGGAAATTCCTAATCACTAGCCCTCTAATACACCATCACTATTAAAAACAGAGGAGAGTGTGAGCAAAATGGTGCAGAAGTGTGCTAGGCCCATAACCCAAAGGTGGATGGATGGAAAAAAGAAGAGGGCTCCATCAAGCACAAAGTTTCAGGCTTTTGACAATCATCCATGGTCTTGTACCATCTGCCAACACCTCGCTAAGCACCAGCTAAGCTGAAAACATTCCTCTAGGTCCTCGAAAATTATACTCATTCCTCCACTTAGCTTCTGATTAAAAGGAAAAGACTCAAAATTTGTTTTGTGCTAGTTTGGGATCCAAAAGTATGTGGCAGATGTTTGCTGGGCTTTTTTCAACCAACTTTCTACCCATGGCCAAAAGGAAGCTTCATCTGCCTTCATGTTAGAAAAACAAACCACACCTGGCGATTCACAGACCTGTACCCTTGGGGATAAAAATATATATTATGTTTATAAAAAATAAAATAAAAAAAATAAAAGAAAAACAAACCACAGAGGTTGAAATAGAGACAATCAAGTCATCTCGAAAAACAAGAATAGGAAATCTAAATTCTCAAAAAGGTCTTACAAAAAAGGTAGTGAAAGATTTACCACTCTCCTTTTTCCCTTTGAAAAGAAGTCAATGGCCATTTGGTGTTTAAATGAGAACAAAGACTCCAGGAGAGAAAGGTGAAGGTAAATATTTGTACAAATGTGTCACTGCATTTTACACAATGGGCCAGCAGTCTTTGAAATCTGACATGTTTCATATCTACGGGTTTGGGTTTTTTTATTTGTTCTCATGAGGCAAGTCTCTGAGGCTGTCAGCCACCAAAGTGGCTACTGAATAAAGGACACTGAGGGGCATTTTGCCAACATGACCTCAGAAGTATTGACAGTGCAATAAAATCATGAAATGATTACGTTTCTGCTTCGCTCTAATTTCTGCCAGCGAATATGACAATGTGTCCCTTACGGATGTGGTAAATGTTGGTTTAAGATAAAGTAAAGACAAATACCAGCGTACTACATAAAGGTACAGGAAACCCCTCTTATCTCAGGGGTATACATTCCAAGACCCCCAGTGGAGGCCTAAAACCACAGACAGTACTGAACCCTATAATATACTATCTTTTGTTTATGCGTTTATATCCATAATAAAGTGAAATTTATAAATCAGTCACACTAAGAGATTAGCAACAATAACTAATAACAAAATAGAACAATTATAACAATATACTGTAATAAAAGTTACATGAATGTGCTCTCTGTCTCAAAATACCCTATTTTACTTACTCTTTTTCTTCTTATGATGATGTGAGATGACAAAATGGCTACTCGATGAGAACAGATGAGGTGAATGATGTAAGGCACCGAGACACAGCATCAGGCTACTAGTTAGGGCCTGCCCATGATTCCATGATTTGTCAGGAGGATTCTCTGCTTCAGGGACCGCAGTTGGCCACAAGTTACTGAAACTGCCAAAGCGAAACCACAGATCACAGAAGTCAGGATAAGGCAGGACTATAGGACTTTTGTTTCTTAACATAAGCCACCTGGATGCCATCACTAGAGTCTGATTTCACTGGGCTCAAGCACAGCCTGGGCACCACGTGTTTTAAAAACTCCTCTGGTGAGTCTAATGAGGAGCTACGACTGAGAAACTCTGCATTAGAGAATTTCCAGAATATTTTGTATTCTATTTGGTGCAACCATTAAAATTGATCTGATGAGTTCATGCTAGCTGGGCCTCCCAAGATATAGGGAAGGAGGGATGGAAAGATAAATAGTAGAAAATGAAATGTCACCGGGCCCCAACCTGAAATCTGGTGGAAACAAAACACACAAATAACAGAAGGTAAAGCTTGATGAGTACAGTTCTTGAGCCCTGAAAAACTTGTTTCAGGAGACCTAGCAGAAGTTTAGTGAAAAGCAGTAAGGTCTTTAGACGACTCAACATCTGGTCAACGCGCAGGAGGAAATATTTGGGAGTGGCTGGCACGCCTCCCCCTCCCCACAGGCCCTTGGGGCCCAGGTGCTCTCCTCAGATGCCCTAGGGTGGGGATTTCCACACGGGCCTAGAGGCCCATGGCAGCAGCCCTGTTTGGCAGAGCCTGGAGGAAGGCAAGCAGGATGATGTAAGGAAGAAACCTCCCACTAAACAGCCCCAGCTTCCTGTTGCCCCGGAGGCATGCCTTCTCTTTTCTAACTCCTCAGGGCCAGAAACTTGGGTTTCCCACAAACTCCTTTCTTCATACAAGTTGGCAAGGCTGTGCTCCAAACACCTGGCAATGGGTTGAAAAGTGATCACTCCTTAGTGTTACCTGCCTTTCCTCGATTATTGAGGGAAAGGGCTCTGCTCCTAGTTAAGGGAGTCTGAGGTCCTGCAAAAGGTATGAGAGGGTTGGAGCAGAGGTGAAGGGAAGAACTTTCTTATGTCCCTAATATCACACAGAAAGGAGGGAGAAAGAGACAGAACACTGACTGTTTAACAAAAATGAGTTAGAAGGATGTCAGTTATCACTACGTGAAGTAGCAAGGGAAAATGTTGATACTGATAGCCTTCTAGGATCTATAATCAATCTCACAACAAGGAAACTGAAGTTTCTAGGCTAGGAAAGGTGTTAATAAATATGTATTTTTCTGTGAGTAATCATATATTTTGCTGTGAATTCTTCATCACTTGTATTTAATTCTCTTATCATAGTAATCATGTACATCATTAAACACATTTCACCTTTGAGTCATTTGGTTGAAAATAACTCTATTCAGGGGCACCGAATTGCTACAGCTCCTTGAACCAATACCTTGGTGGTAGGGATACAGGTTTACCAACTGCAGGGAATCTGTTCTTGGTAGCTTCCTCCTGCTAGGGCCTTTGTCTTCTGCCTCTTCTTTTTTTGTCAAAATTTATCTGTCAGGGCAAGACTTCTGACTATGATAAAATAGTCACCAAAAAGTCTCCCAAAGGAACAACTACAACACAGGATAAAATTGTCAAAAACAGCCATTTCAGGGCTTTGGAAACCTAAGCAAAGGCAAACAACAATTGAGAAGTACTTACTTACAAAAAAATTGACAAATTTTGGGTACAAAGAGTGGAACTCTGTGGCCTTCTTGCCTGGGGCTGCTCCCACCATCCCTTCAACTATGGCAGCTTCACCGATCTACAAAACAGGGCAGGGTTGGCTGGGAAACGAGCAACTTTCCTGATGGAGATGCTCACTTGTGCCCAGTGGGACTATCCGTAAAAGAGGCAAGAGGGGCTGGAAATAAGTGGAGAACCCCTCAGTTCTTTTAGCCTGGGGATGCAGCCACAGTTGGGGGGGGAGAGGGCGGGAGTAGCAGATTAACCAGACATTTAAAGGAGAGATTCTGGGAATGAGAGCATGATAGAGGGCCTGGGTAAGACCCCCAGCTGAGCAGGATGCTGCATACACACACAGGGGGGGACCCAAGAGGGCCCATACAAAGTAAAACACAGGGAAGACTTAAAAACTATCTGACTTTGAACATGCTCCTGATGGACACCCAGATCCATCAGCAGAGGGTAGAAGCTCTGATGGCTCGAGGTGTTTGAACACAACCTCTGACTAATCATTGGTTCACCACCCTGTAACACCAAGGAAGCCAGGCTAACAAAATGAAAGTAAGAATAAAAATGAAAAGTAGGGACGCCTGGGTGGCTCAGTTGGTTAAGCAGCTGCCTTTGGCTCAGGTCATGATCCCAGCGTCCTGGGATCGAGTCCCACATCGGGCTCCTTGCTCTGCAGGGAGCCTGCTTCTCCCTCTGCCTCTGCCTGCCACTCTGTCTGCTTGTGCTCGCTCTCTCTCCCTCTCTCTCTCTGACAAGTAAATAAGTAAAATCTTAAAAAAAAAAAAAAAATGAAAAGTAGAGGGGTGCCTGGGTGGCTCAGTCATTAAGCGTCTGCCTTCGACTCAGGTCATGATCCCGGGGTCCTAGGACAGAGCCCCACATGGGGCTCTCTTCTCAGGGAGAAGCCTGCTTCTCCCTCTCCCACTCCCCCTGCTTGTGTTCCTTCTCTCACTGTGTCTCTCTCTGTCAAATAAATAAAATCTTAAAAAAAAAAAGAAAAGAAAGAAAAGAAGAGAAAAACTGCCTGACATCATGAGGAGACAGATTCTGCTGATTAACTCCAGACAAGTTACTAAAACACAAAGCACAAAAACAAATGGGGGGGGGCGCTATCAGAATCTAGAGTTTTACTATACTTTCTAAAATTACTGATTTTAGGGTGCCTGGGTGGCTCAGTTGGTTAATCGACTGCTTTCAGCTTAGGTCATGATCCTGGAGTCCAGGGATCTAGTCCCACATTGTGCTCCCAGCTCCATGGGGAGTCTGCTTCTCTTCTGACCTTCTCCCCTCTCATGCTCTCTCTTACTCTCTCTCTCTCAAATAAAAAAATAAAATAAAATAAAATAAAATTACTAATTTTAAACAAAATAGTATGAGATAGAAAAAGAAATAAGATGGTATGACCTATATTCAGGAAACACATCAGTTAATAGAAATTATCTCTGAGTGAGCCCTAATGTGGGATTTAGCACATGAAGAAATTATCCAAAATAAAGCAAAGGAAACAATGAAGAAGAAACTAAACAGAGTACTACTGACCTATAGGACAGTATCAAGGGGCCAAACACATACATAAGAGAGTCTCCAAAGAAGAAAACTGGAGGAAAAAAAATACTTGAAGGAAAAATGGCCATACATTATTGGCATATAGTAACAAATTCTGAAAAACAAAGAAAAAGAAAATACCCTTAAAACAGGAACACTATATCGAGGTGCAACAAGAAAAGTGATGGCTGACTTTTCAAAAGAACGATGCAATTCTGCTTCCAAAAAAGTCTAGCAACCTAGAATTACATATATCCAGTAATAGCCTTCCAAAAAAAAAAAAAAAAAGGAAATAAAGACATTTTCATATAAATTAAAGCCAAGAGAATCCACTGCCAGTAGAGCTATACTTGTGAGAAATGCTAAACCAAGTTCTTCAGGCCCAAGTGGAATGATAGTTTGAAAATGGATAATCTGGTTCTACAGAAAGGTTTGGAAAGTGCCTGAAATGGTAAATGAGTGGGCAAATATTTAATAATGTTTTTCTCCTAATTTCTTTGAAAGACATTTGTTTAAAGTAAAGTTAAAAACATTGTCTTGGAGGGTGTCTGGGTGGCTCAGTCATTAAGCGTCTGCCTTTGTCTCAGGTTACCATCCCAGGGTGCTGGGATGGAGCACCAGGCTGGGCCCCCTGCTCAGTAAGAAGTTTGTTTCTCCCTCTCACTCTGCCCCTGCTCCTGCTTTCTATCCCTCTCAATTATATACATAAAATCTTCAAAAAAACTTAAATAAATAAATAAAAATAAATAGTAAAAATAAAAACATTGTCTTTTGGGATCTATAACATATGTTGTAGCAAATTCGATGACAGCAATTGAAAAAAGGACAGGGAAGGCAAATGGAATTATGCTGGTGTAACCATCTTACATTATACATAGAGAGGTATTGTATTAATTCAAGATATAGTATAGTCAGTTAGGTATGTACACTGTAGTCCCTAGAGCAACTACTGCAGCATAAAGTAAAAAGGATAAATATAAAAGGCCAAGAGAAGACACAAAATGTAACACTAAATATTATGTATTTGACAAAATATTTGTATTCAAGCTATATAAAAAATTCCTAGAATTGAGTAATTTTAAAAAAACGAACAAGTAACCCAATAAACATGGGCAAAGAATTGAACAGACATTTCATTAAAAAAGGTATAAAAATGCTCAACATCATTAGTCATCAAGGAAATGCAAAGTAAAACCACAATGAGATATGCTGCCACACCCACTAGAATGGTTAAAATTAGAAAGCCTAAAATACCAAATATTACTTACAATCCCGAATTCCTCTCCTTGGTGTTCACCCGAAAGAAATGAAAACATATGTCCACAAAGTACATTGTACAGGAAGGTTCATTGCGCCTCTATTCATAAGAGCCCAAAACTAAAAACAAGATGATATCCGTCAACAGGAAAATAGATAAACAAAATGTAGTATATTTATACAATGAATGACTGAACAACAATGACAAAGGAATAAACTACTGAAACCTGTAAGAACAGAGATGAGTCTTGAAGACAATGTGTTGAGGGACTCAGGGGAAGTCAGACACAAAAGAATCCATACTGTATGATTCCATTTATGTGAATTTCAAGAACAAGCAGATAGGCGAAGCTAATTTGGGGGATTAAAAAGAACAGAGGATGATTTTGGGGGGCTGAGGATTGGGAAGGAGCATAAAAGAATTCTCTAGAGTGAGGAAAATGTTCTATGTCTTAACTCAGTATATAAATGTGTCAAAATTTAAGATTTGTACATTTCACTAAACTTATTCTTATCTGATATAATTACATACATCTCAATAAAAATAACAAACAAAACACATTATTCCTTTCTTGCTCTATTTCATTCATAGTGATTTCCCCTCAAAACTAATATAGAAAGAAGGAAAAGAAATGATACCACAGTTCTTCTCAGCAACCAGCCTTGGATATGCTTTTCAGCTCTAAGCTGTGGTCATCCTCCAATTCTGAAATAAAGGGACTTTACAACCAGAAAAGAATGACTACATTTATGATCAATCCACCAAAAGCTTACATGTTAGCAGGTGTCTGCTTGAACATAAAGAACAAAGTAAGACCGCCTACTCTACTAATCTGCCTGCCTAGTTGATAACATGATTTTAGTATAAGACATAGGACTTGGAAGCCATAAATCTGAAACCCCTCAAACTTCAAGTCAACAGACTATTCTTATTAAGAAAGAAGAATCAAGTTTGTGGGTAATACCCATGGAGCTTAGAAGAGAAAGTTTTGCCCACCATTCGCCTCCCAAACTTAACTTTAAAAATGTTGTAAACCTCTTCTGTCTAGTCAGGTATGGAAATAGGAGCATGGGTGCATGGGTGCTTCGTTGTAACCTAAATGGATCTGAAAACCGCAAGTATTCAGATAATTAAGAAATCAATCAATTCCCAAAATTAACTCAAAGCGCTGTTAAAGAACTGAGCCTTCCCTTCCTCTCTCTCTGCCTGCTTCTCTGCCTACTTGTGATCTCTGTCAAATAAATAAATAAAATCTTAAAAAAAAAAAAAAGAACTGAGCCAACCTTTGGTTGCTATTTGCTAAGGACTCAGGAACCAGGACAGAAGCAACAGCAAAACGGTAGTCTCATTTAAGGTGAAATAATCATAATTCCTACAGTTTTTAGAGCAAATTCTGGGATACTGACAAAAACAAGGGCAGGAAATCTGAGTGCATGAGGAGAACATCCACTTACTTACAGCCTTCCGTCGCTAAAAGCAGTCTCTAATCCAGGCATGTTTCTCAGCAATCATCTTTTTTAAAAATAATGCTAGAGAGTTCTGGTGTACTGGACAAAAAACATTTCACTTTTAAAATGAAAGAATTATTAATGACTGGGGTGGGGAAAATCAAGCACGATTAAGAATATGGTCTAAAAATCTAATATATCTAAGTTCAAATTCTAGCTCTGTCCTCTCTGTGACCGTATACAAGCTATTCAGCCTCTTTGTGTTTCGATTTCCTGATTTGAGAAATGGGAATGACAATAATTTCATAAGGACACAAACATTACCTCTGCTGATATATAATATTGCTGAAACAACTTCCTAGGTCCAAGATGGAGCTGCTCCTGCCTACGGTGCCACATTAGCAAACTAAAAGTTAGGGAGCTTTGTGACCCTATAAATGCTCTGCTTGACCAGAAATGCAGAATGTCTGGCCAGCCAATCCCCAAGTATGAAGCCATTTCTGGGGCCTTCTCAACCAATCAGGTATTCTCTATTTGCCTCTTCTTTGTTCTTTATTCTTTATCCTAGAAAAGCTTCCTGCCTTTCACCCCATTAAGCAGATCTCTGAAAGGAGATACATCTGCTTCGTGAAGTGCTAAAATTTATTTGTATCACCTAAACTGTCTTCTTTAACCCTTTTTTAACAGCTTCTCATGACAAGGAATGAGATCAAGGCTGACTAACGGCCTACAGGAGGGAGTGCACAGGTGAGGCGACCACTGAGCCCTTGGACTTCACTGTTCCTCTTGTCCTTACCAAGGACCATGGATAAGGCACTCATGGATTTGCACTCCACTCCCTTTCATGGAGCTCTCTGATCCATACAGATTTAATTTAAAGTAATAATATATACACTCACACCTATATATAGAGAGAGAATATGTGTGTTCCCAGAAAGGTCCTGGAATCCCTAAAAGGTGCCAGGGTTTGTTAAATTTCCCAGACCGGTTCTGGGATTGCATAAAGGTCCTGGGATAATAATACCAGGAGTCCACGATGGGTAGCAGCCATCAGGGGACTCACAAAACCTCATGGTAAATCCACAACACAAACCACAGGAGGACTTGGGGGAATAATTTAAGACATGAAATTCAGACTCTTTTGCCCAACAAAATTAAAATCTGAGTAGGTACAAGTCAGACTATTAAAAGCCATCAGGGCATCTGCCACTATAAAGAGATCTTATGAAAGAAGTAATATCAGTCTACTGCCTATGGGCATCTCAGAAGCCAAAGCCATAAAACCAATGGGCACAGGTCACATACTTGAAAGCTGCTAGAACACTCTAGGCACCTAATTCTAAGATTCCCGTGCTAGGATAAGTTGGTCATAGAATGGGTTATACTAACACTCGGTCACCTGCCAACCTCCAGAAAATTTCCATGCAACCAGGTATATTGTAAAACACCACAAAATCCCCAACTCAGTGAAAATTCCTCTTATTAATTTGATTCTGAGTGACCCCAGGCTTAGCTAAGAAATGGGATCTTCAAGTTTCAAAGACTTTGAGCACTCTACCTTCTAGCACACCTGTTTATTTTATGTCTAAGAACTGTGGCCCCAGAAGCTTTAACTATCTTTAAGAAAAAAAAAATGGGGGGCGCCTGGGTGG
Source organism: Lutra lutra (assembly GCF_902655055.1). Lineage (NCBI taxonomy): Eukaryota > Metazoa > Chordata > Mammalia > Carnivora > Mustelidae > Lutra > Lutra lutra. Next base: position 59,051,915 of record NC_062284.1, read on the forward strand.
CTCAGTGGGTTAAGCCGCTGCCTTCGGCTCAGGTCATGATCTCAGGGTCCTGGGATCGAGCCCCGCATCGGGCTCTCTGCTCGGCGGGGAGCCTGCTTCCTCCTCTCTCTCTGCCTGCCTCTCTGCCTGCTTGTGATCTCTCTCTGTCAAATAAATAAAAAAAATCTTTAAAAAAAAAAAAAAAAAAAAAAGAAAAAAAATGGCAAAATCTTACTAAGACAACCTAGAATTTACAATGGCCACTAAGAGGAGCATTCCAATTAGACAAAGCATCCATCTAAGAAGTACACTTGAAAGCAAGGGTTCTCAAAATCAAACAAACAGAATGGGATGCCTATTTTAATTGGAAAGCAAAAGATTTCCAAAGGCTTCAAGATTCCAAAATAGCTTCCTTGGAAGATTCATTGCAAAATGCTAATGAAAAATTAAAAACACAAGGGGTACCCAAAACAAACAACTCTATAAGACTGACAATGACTCCAAGTACTGCCCCCTATCTTCTTTTTCTTGAGTACTCATTTTACTAACCCTCTATCTGAATTGCCTTTCCACTCTCAAGAGACCACAAGACTGTAAACAAAAATCCACCAAATTAGGGGCTTACAACTGCAACAGCTCCAAGCACAGAAACCTACAAGGCCTGGGCCTCCCTTCTTCACCCTCCAAGGAGTCAATCATCAGGACACTTACCTAGTATAATGTGCTCAAGAAGACCCATATTTTTAATCAAACCTCTTGGGCAAGAAGAATGGTCAAGAAGATGATCAAAAGTGGGGACTGTTGAAATAACTTCCTAGGCCCACGATGGAGCTGCTGCTGCCTGGAGTGCCACATTAGCAAACCGAAACTTAGATAACTGTCCTGTCCCTGTAAATGTCTTGCTTGACCAGAAATGCAGTGGATCCAAATAGTCAGTCTCCAAACACCAAGCCAATTCTGAGCCTTCTCACCTCAAACGAAGTTGTCTATGTGGCCCTGGCCAATGAGATATTTTCTATTTGTCTCTCCCACGTTCCTTTTCTTTACCCCATAAAGGCTTCCTGCTTTTCCACCCTATTTTGCTATTCTCCCAAAGGAGACTGTCCACTTCATGAAGTGTCGAAGTATGCTCGTATCACTTGCACTGTCTTCTCTAATCGTGTTTTAACAACATATAAAGTGCTCAGCATAGCAACTGAAGGATAATAATTTTTCAGTAAATGCTATTATTATAGTGTCCAATTATCAGAGACAAAAAAAAAGTAATTTAGGGATAACATTTTATCAACGTTCAATTTTTATCCCAAAGAATATTCTTAAATGATTGTGCTTTTGATATCATACATACAGTCATCATATGTTTAGCTGAGAAAATGACTCTTAGGCTATAGAAGAACAGTAAACATCCTCTTATTTTATAATTTCCATTTTATAATTGGTATGAGGGAGCACCTTCTGACTTCTTGAGAAATCTGTTGATCAAAAGGTGTCCATGAAGGACCCAATAATGACCAGAGGGAAGTAACACATACAACTGCTGTACCTGATAGATCAGTCTGCATCTCACCTCCATGGATGGATGGGCCATGAAGGTAGTTGTGGTCTCTTTCCTAGCAAGGGAAGTTCTAATAATTCCTTATAAAAAGAGGTTTTGTTTTAGTCCCTGGAATATGAGAGAATAACTGTGGTGGATATCCAGGGGCATTTTACTCCAGCAAGTCCTGACATATTTCAACTGTTTCTAAAGAATCTGTGGTAGGTTCAGTTCCCCAGGGAACAGTCTCTGAGTCTGAGAAATTGCATGCAAGAGCTGTCTTTGAGGACTGCCTTTAGGAGTAGACCAAGACAGAGGCTATAATTCACGTACAGCAGAAGCCCTCACTAATTCTATGGGGAGCTCTGAAGCAGGGATGGCCCTCCAGAGTCTTCCTGCCTTGGAGCACCTGGACCAGCCACTGGATGTGGGCTGGTCCCTGGAGCCAGTGCATGGCCTTGGGAAGGGAACAGTGGTGGTGGTGGGTAACTCCTGGAGAAGAACACTTCCAGCCTCTGGAGTAATGAGTACCTCAGCACTGAAGTGGGATCCAAATGGAGCCCTACTGCCTCCACTCCATAGCCTCAGAGATCATGAATCTACCTGTCCTTGAGACTGACCAATGACCACATGGCCACAGCTGATGACTCACATAAATACCAAATTAAACTGAAGCATCTTTGGTTGCTGTTGCTGCTCCTACTTTCAACTTATCTTTGACTTTCTAAAAGATTGAACTTCCATTCCCAAAACTGAATTAAGTCTATCTTTCTACCTAGATCCTTGGTGCTGTGTAGAATGGGCCAGAGGGCAATCCCACATCTGAGGAAGAATACATTTCCGTATCCATAAAGGTCCCCACACTGCTACTTCTAGCTTGATATGGCCTGGTTTAGAAGAATTCCTAAAGTAGAGAAACTATGATCTCAGAATCTGTATTTTAAATTAAAGATCTGTTTGTTGATACAGCTGAGAGTGATCTCTGTGTATGTGTGTAGGGAGCGGTGAGCTGAATTCATGGCTACCATGGGCAAAATCCACTGGTTTCTGCTCCTGAACTGAAATTTAACAAATACATCTCTACATATGACTGAAGCCACACGCTGATGTGTGGTCTGTGGAACGAAGCTTATGAAGGTGGTTAACTAGATCTGAGGCAGAGAGAGATGAGAACAGCCTGTCCATCTCTGGTATGTAAGGGTGGTGCCCAAGCAAGCAGGCAGATGGTTGCTCCATCCCAGAAAACAGCGGCTTTGGAATTTCTGTGGTTAGATATTTGGGGGAGAGCTGATAAAGTAGGGAATACATAAAGGATAAAGTGAAGGGAAAAAGAAAGAATTATTGAGAGAGAGAGAAAGAATAAAGGAAAAATATTTCCCCCTTTCTTTGGTTGATACCTATATAAATTTTAACTCAAATAAAGGGGGGGTAGCATAGAATGATTACTCCCCCATCATCACAACCTCTGCCCCATTTCCAAGCTGAGTTCAACAATGTGATGATGATGATGATGATGATGATGGTGGTGATGGTGACAGAAGCAGAAGAATATGAAGAGGAGGTAAAAGAGGAAAAGAAGGAGAAGATTTAAAACCAAAACCACAGCTGAAACAGGAAACAGAGGATGTTTACCTCATGAATCCATGAGCTTGCCTTAAGATCTTGCCTATTGGAAAAGTTCTTTTGAAATATGCATATCTCTGCTGAAAAGCTTTGAAGAAATGAAGACTCAAGTTAAAGCATCCGGTTTGGTAGAAAAAGGATGGCGCCTGCAGTAAGAATATCTGTTTCAAGTCCCATCTTGGCCATTTATTAGCTGCTTAGTTTTGGATCCATGATTAATCAATCTCCCATGCCTTATCCATGAAATGGAGTACAGAGACTTGACATAAAAATCCACAAATAAATATAAATAACAATGTTTTGTACTCTGTATGGTGCTACACACATTTAATACCAGATGTTTTTAGAGATAACACATTTTTGTGGTTAATTCTCTGAATCAGTAAGAATACAAATGCTTAATAATAATCCATTGTATATATGGACCATATCTTCTTTATCCACTCATCTGTTGAAGGGCATCCATCAGAAAGGATGAATACCCAACTTTTGTATCAACATGGACGGGACTGGAGGAGATTATGCTGAGTGAAAAAGTCAAACAGAGAAAGTCAATTATCACTTACTTGTGGAGCATAAGGAATAACAGGGAGGACAGGGGGAGATGGAGAGGAGAAGTGAGTTGGGGGAAACTGGAGGGGAGATGAACCATGAGAGACCGTGGATTCTGAGAAACAAACTGAGGGTTTTAGAGGGGAAGGGGTGGGGGTTAGGTGAGCCTGGTGGTGGGTATTAAGGAGGGCATGTATTGCAAAGAGCAATGGGTGTGGTGCATAAACAATGAATCTTGGAACACTGAAAAATAAAATAAAATTTTTAAAAAAGAATACAGATGCTTTTTTTCTTTTTATCCACTTTGTTGAAAACTACTTGAAGAAGCATTTTAAATTTCTTTCATTTCTTAGTCAATAAGATAATACTTCCTCTCTTAGCATTAAGCAGTGGTCATTCAAGCAAATTAAAAGATGGCTGGTAGCCTTAAATTTTATATCAAGCAGCCATTTACTGAATTCAAGTTGTCCTTACATCTTATGTCAATAAAACTAAATCACTATCAAAAAGTATGTGTTCATTTAAAAAGTATAACCATCTTAATGTTCCTAATGATGATTCTATGGCAATGTAAGACACCACTGCCATCAGCTTCAACTGCTTTTGAATCACCAAAGATTCATTACAGACAGTTTTGTCATTGTGACAAACATATATTTTGGATTATTTCAACTCCTTCAGAACTGGTCATCAGTAGATATGGGACCTTCAGTTAATCAAAGATCCCATCCCTTACTACATGAGATAGCTAGGATTTTCATGTAGCCACTGTCCTCTAGAGAAGAAGAGAACCCAAAGAGGTAGGCATGTACACATTTTCACTTGCCTTTCGCTGAACTTTTCCTTCTCAGCTTTTGGGCATCATCTGGGGCAAGTAAGTGTCACTTCTTTGCATTCACATGTATGAGGACACATTTTCCACAATCCTCTGCCTTCCTTCTTTGCTTCAGCATTCAATACTTCTCAAAGACCCAGAATTTAATACTCACAGGTGACATAGTTTGGTTAATTCAAAAACTTAACAAATTTCTCTATCCTCCTTCTCCTCCCCCAATTTATTTGCTATTCTTGGAAGGCCTTTAAGAAAGATATTGTTCTCCACAAAGATAACAGCCAGATCATGAATACACCAAAAAAAAAAAAAAAAAAAAGGGGCAAAAATTTTGCTCACATGAATCCATGTAAAAGAAGAATGACATCTGGATGCTATAGATTTCTCATTTGCTGGTAAAATGTGTCCTGGTTTTTCTAGTACAGAACCACAAAGTAAGAGATGCTGTTAAAACCCACCCATACTCCAAAGCAACTCTGTCTAATCTAGGTCTATGCTTAACCTGCTTAAAGTGAAATATTAACAAGCACAGAAGTTTGTATCCCAGTGCTGAAAAATCAGAGCAGTGATAAGTCAAGTGCCTATTAATCACAAAAGGGTGTTTCTTTCCATATGGAATAAATCCTAAGAAATTGTGTGTTTTTTTTTTTTTTTTAATTTTCAAGCCTCATGAATTATACTGAGAATAAAAGAAAAAAGAATCTACTAAGATTCCAAGTAATCTGAAAAATCCATTTATGTGACAGCATAAAGTCAGATCAAAGCTTTTTCCCTCTTCAAGGCTCTATTACTTTTCAGTCAATGCCCACATCTTGAGATGTCTGACGACTCCAAGGTGTCATCCTGAGAGAGTAATCTGCACCTGACTTTGTACTTACAAAGCTCACTTGATCTACATGAGCATATTCTGCTGCTAGGTAAGGTCTAATGTGAGCACACATGGAGTTAATTCAGCTGGTAGTTCATGTCTTTGGGGAATGAGCATTCTACAGCAGGAAGTCTGTACATGCTTCTGTGCTCATGTCTACACCCACTGCTATAGTTGTTGCCTCCATCTGAAAAGTCCCCATCCTCCAATTCTCAATGTATTGAAACATTTTAAGTCTTACTCAAATACCACCCCCACTCTGGAGATCTCCCTTCCACCCCACAATTAGAATGAATTGTTTCTCCCTCTCTACATTCTCTGCAACATATTAACTGTCCCTCTATTTTGTTCCTATCTAGAGTTCCTTTTCTTAAAGTTAGTTAATTCCATACCTATGTTTCCTTTTCTCCAGCAGAAATTCACAAATACTTCCCAGTGTCCCAGATAAAACAGGACAGACAGAAGTAAAAACTTGGTTGAACCAATTAGGTTGGCTCTGATATCTAAGTTATGTTTTGTTGAAGAAGACTAAAAAAAATCGTAACTCTCATCTAACACCTCTCTTTTGATTTCACATCCAGAATTTTGCAGGGAAACATTTTTCTTGTCTTCTAGCCTCACTTGGTTTTCGAGCTGTAATGAGGACACTGCAAAGACCAAAAATACAAAGCCCCAACTTTGAGAATTGCCCATAGCTCAGATAATCAAACAGATTCTGTTATACACACTGCAGAGAGCCAACAGCAAGACTCTAACCCAAAGGCCAGCCATTTGGAGATGCGTGCTTTATTCTAGTCCTCTGGCTATGACAGAGGAAGTTTTCTCGTCCATGCGTTTCCCATAATGAACTCTTCCTACAAGTATGGAACAGACTGTTGCCCAAAAATCAGCTCTTCAAAAATCACACTCCAAGCCAATCACAAGAAACAGCACCCAGAAAATAAACATACCACAGACAATGTTTGAGTGCTGTGTCGTATCACAAACACCAAAAATGTAGGTTTATGCAAAACCTAGAGCGGAAAAAGGGGCAAAGACCACCCTGCCACCACCTCCTCCTCCTCCTCACTCACGTCCCCAGGATTCTCACTTTCCCAGAATTTCTCTCAAATAATTTGTTTGCATTCCTAAAAGGGAAAATTAGAACAAAATTTTACATGAAATAGGTTCATGACACGTTATCCTTATCTGTGTACTTGCTGACCTTAAAATTACCACCCTAAGGGCGAAAGGTGAGTCAGTATCAGACCAGAACACAAAATTTGAGATACACAAGTTCATGCATCCTCCCTAATGACAAAATACATTATTTTTCTTAATAATTGTTTTAGAAACAGAAACAATCTTTACACAGTTTTAATTCAACTCTTAATCTTCAATGACCCTATCCTCAAAGTAAAAGTGACCAGATGGCTAATTGGGCAATGGTGAGGCAATTTTAAGAGTATTTCCAGGTAAAAACAAAAACAGAAAAAAAAACAAAACAGGCCTCTATTTCCCCATACTGCCCCTACCCCCGCCTTTAATTTTCTAGGCTAGTGGAAGAGAGAAAAGCAAGGAATGAATCAATTCTTGAGCCCATTCAGGATATCAGGCACTGTACAGAATTACTCAAGTACCTTTAACAGGTGGCCCTGGACAAGGACCTGTGGAAAAGTCACAAGAGACATGGGATCCTTTTTACCTGCCAGTGCAGGCTGTTTTCTGACGAAGACAAGACACGTAACCCGGTAATGCTGAGTCCACTGTGTCCAGATTCAAGAGTCCCTAGAACAGAGTTCTTTAAGTATCCTGGGATTCTGAGAAGAGCTGTACCACAGCAAAAGGTGATTGGGGTGCAGGAGATGCCAACTGTAAGGTTCACAAATAGAGTGATTTGACTTATTTTCTTTCCTGTTGTCTCCCTCCCATTTTCTCCTCCTTCTTAAGCATCTGCCAGAGCACTGCTAGAATTGAAAATGCAGTACTGCTTTCTGTAGCTTCTCTAGCAGGGAGAAATGTTATCCTCTAAACCCTGCTCATTTTCTTATCTTTTTCTGAAGTCCCAGAGAATACATGAAGAACATGTTTCACTTTGTTACCGGTCTGGGAGTTTTTGGTTGTTAAAGTCTTTGCAATTATCAGAAGGACAAAGGTCCCTTCCCCCTTCAAAGGCCAGTGATTAACAGTTGCACCTTTCATTTAGGATTATCAATCAGGAGTGAAGCACTTAGGGTAGAAAATGCATAAATTGGTGTTCTGAATATCCCTATCAGAGGGCAATTCAGTGTCACGGAAGAAGGAAATGAGAGGGGGGCCACAAACACCTGAGGCTTCAGATGGCAAGAGGGATAAATTGAGGGGAGAAATGTTAAAATTACTTAAGAATATATTTAGAGCTTCAGGGATGCCTAGGTGGCTCCGTCATTAGGGTTCAGACTCTTGATCTCCGCTCAGATCATGATCTCAGGGTTGTAAGATCAAGCCCTATGTTGGGGTCTGCGCTCAGTGGGAAATTTGCTTGAGATTCTCCCTATCTCTCCCTGTCCCCCCCAAATCAAATGAATAAATCTTCTTTTAAAAAAATGTATTTACAGATCCCACTAAATAGAAGAAATTAATATTTATTTTCTAAATAATAGTTGAAGATAAAAATCATTGTCCCAAAAGTTAGTTGATAAAACAGCCAGGGGGAACCCATAGTACCGTGTTCATGTGTAAAGGAGAGAGAAAAGCATAGACTAATATACGTAGATCAGTGAAATACTTAATTTCAGTGTCTAAGTGTTTTATGCAACCCCCCCCATTCCCGAGTGTCCTTTAAACACTTATCTTACTGGATGAACCCATGATTAATTACGAGACAAGTAGATTATTTATAGCCAAAATCATTAATTACAATGCAGCCACCTTCACTGCCCTCCTACTGACACACAGAAGCACAAAGTTGAAAAGAGGCAAGGAGAGAGAGGAAAGGGGCCAAGGAAGGAGTCCGCGAGGACCGGAGGGGTCAGGCTGGGCTCATTCCTCTCTCCTCTTTGAGCAGAAACCCTGAGAGACACCAGCAGGGTTCCGCAACAGCCTTTGTCATCTCTAGTAGTCTTCACAGTCTAAATATTATTATTCATGGTTCTGGGAAATTTACCTCCTACGCTATGGTAATTTATCTCTCCACCAACTAAAGAAGGGATTAAAAAAAAAAAAAAAAAAGTCACCTGTTCTTTCCTGTCCTTAATCAAACTCCTCTTCTTTCTCTCCCTCCTCCTTGCTTAATCAACTTCAAGTCGGGGCTTTAAAGCCAAGCTACTTAGGCTCTCAGGCTGGCGGGTGCGTGCGTACGTGCGTGCGTGCGTGCGTGCCTGCGTGCGTACGTGCGTGCGTGCATATGATGTAAGCGCAGGTTACATACCCGGTGTTTGCAAAGTGGGCACGCCACTGCTTAGTTAGGCATGCCAGTGCTTAAGCCGCCTCTAAGGCAAAATTGTGGGGTGTATATAGAACACATGACATCTACACCCTGTGCAGAATTAATTAGAAATACCAGAAAGTGTCTGGAGAGGATAAGGTCACTTCACAAATATAGAGCCTGTCTGAGTTAAGCCTAAATACTGAAAAGTTGTCAGATCACCCGAGATTAACACATTAAATTCAAAGGCAATTTTCATCGAAATACCAGTGGGACATTTATTTTTTTATTTTATTTTTATTTTTTTTTCTTTTTAAGATGGGACATTTATTTTTTTAATATTTGATTTGACAAAGTATTCTAAAATATACCTGGGAGAGTAAACTGTCAAAGTATCCAAGAAAAAGCTTTTTTTTTTTTTTAAAGATTTTATTTATTTATTTGACAGAGATCACAGGTAGGCAGAGAGACAGGCAGAGAGAGGAAGTGAAGTAGGCTCCCTGCTGAGCAGAGAGCCTGATGCGGGGCTCCATCCCAGGACCTTGGGATCATGACCTGAGCGGAAAGCAGAGGCTTTAACCCACTGAGCCACCCAGGTGCCCCCCAAGAAAAAGCTTTTAAATAATAAAATAAGAACGAAAATAGTAACAAGCAGAGAGAATTCGTTCTGGTTATTAAACCATATTAGAAAACAAATAATTAAAACAGTGTGGTAGACGTCTAAGAATAAAGAGATAAATAGAACAAAACATGAAGTTCAGAAACAAACAAGTGCATATAAAACATGGCATATGAAAGGGTCTCAAGTCAAATCATCAGAAGAACAGTGAATTATTTGGGTGTTAGGTTAAATATAAAGAAAGGCATTAACTTATTCCCTCATAAAAGATACCAAATTAAATTCCAGATGTACTCAAGAACTAAATATGAACAATAGCATTATTTGAGAAATCTGGTAGAAAAAATTATCAAAATTTTTCTGACCTTGGGCATAGAAGTTATGAATAAGTAAATATTTTAAAGATAAAACCAATAAAAGACAAGACTGATAGGTATAACAACGTAAAAAGCAAATTTCTTAATGTCAAAAATGCCACCAACGAAATTAAAAACTTAATTAAAATTAAAACATAATTTATAAGTTAAAATGGAAAATTCACTCACACACAAATAGTAATATAAAAGAAATTCATGGTCGGAAAAAAAGATTTTCGTTGATTATACAGTACTTAGAAATCAGCAATAAAAACAACAAAAATAAAGACCTAAAAATATGTTCCAAAAAATGTGATAAATAGTATAATAGACATTTCAGAAAAGAAAAACATGACTGATAACAGGTGAATTCTTACCCTTTTTAATAATAGATTTAAATTTAGGTAACAAAATACTGTATTTTACCTATTACATTAGCAATTATTGAAACAAGGTGTGCCAGTTAGTGTACAAGGAAATGGGGGCTTTAATCCACTGTGTAAATATTTTCTACTTTCTAGGAGGATGAAATGACAAAATGTATCCAAAGCCTTAAATGTGTGCATAGTCTTTCAATCATAAACTCTTCTAAGAAAACCAGAGACATTTCTAAGATGTATGCTGTAGATGTTAGTAGCATGCTATTTATACTTCCAAAAATATAAAACAATAAAAAGATTAAATAAAAAATTTATTAAAATAAAATTTATTAATAAATTTTATTTATAAATATAAATTATTAATAAAATTTATTAAATTTTATTAAAATAAAAAATAAACAATAAAAATTAAAACCACTTAAAATGATGCCACAGAATAATAGTGATGTGGAAAAAATGTTCATAATATATAGCTAAGTGTAAGAGCATATTTTAAAATAATAGTTTTGATTTTGTAAAACCACGCATACAGGCACACATGTGCAAGCATATGCACACACAAACACATGAATTTTATGTAGATTTAAAATGATGACGTTTTTGGGGGGCACCTGGGTGGCTCAGTTGGTTAAGCAGCTGCCTTCAGCTCAGGTCATGATTCCAGGGTCCTGGGATCGAGCCCCGCTTCGGGCTCCCTGCTTAGTGGAGAGCCTGCTTCTCTCTCTCTCCCTCTGCCTGCCTCTCTGCTTACTTGTGCTCTCTATCTCTCTGTCAAATAAATAAAATCTTTAAAATAAAATAAAATGCTGGCTTTTTTTTTTAATTGAAGAAAATGTTACTAAAACAGTGAAGACAAAGAGTAAGGAGATTAAAATGGAATGAAGTATTTCATCTATGCCTCTGAAGAGGTGTTTCTTTTCAAAACTAAAAAAATATTCTGACGGTTTTTTTTCAGTACATCCTTCTTAAATTCAAGCACCAAGGCACAGTTGGTTAGAAATAGTTGCTGGCAATCTTTGATTTTAATTTAGTTGCTGGAAATATGCACTTTTAACGCCTGGGAAAATAGACAGCTGGTATTGGTGGATTTACTTTGTCTTATGTACTATGCCTAAATTGCTTCTATTTAGCTATTGGAAAGTTACTGGTAGGAGCAGAGGGAGGTTTAGAATTTAACAATGTCAACAGTATTTTTTTTAATTCTCTGGTTTATCTTTCCCCAAGGAGATGAGGAGAAAAAAAAACAAAAATGAAACCTTGGCAGCTCCAGGGCATTTTCTATAACTAGACACATATAACTCTCCTGGAATGAAATGGATATTTAATCCATTTTCCTTTCCTGTGCTTTTAGTCTACTGTAGCATCCAACTCTTAAAGCATTTCTACAGCTCGTTCTCCACAACGGCACCAGACTTACACTGGCCCGGAGTGGCCTACGGGTTGGTGAAGCAAAGGCCCCCAACTCCCAAGCACTCCTCCACTTAGAAGCAGATCAGGAAATATCCCCAGAGATCCCAGGATTCTTTGAGAGCCATGTGGTCTGGGGCAGGCCACTTAACATCCCTAGACCTCAATTCCTCGTTGAAAAATAGCGATAATAATGCCAAGCTTATGGAGTTTCAATAAAGAATAAATTTTACAAAAAGGACACAAATGTTTTGGAAGGAAAAGCCATAAGAATGTTCTGCCATTTCAGTGCTACACTGAAAAAGCCATTGGTTTCAGGAGAACGAGATTTGAATCTTCACTGGAGCGAGGTGTTGCCAGCACTCTCATGGGTCAGAGACCTGCGGGGTGACCTTTCTGCTTGACCATTGCAGCCCCTGGATGGTGTTGATACAGGGCATAGGAAAAGAATGCTTCTTACCAAAACCTAAATCTAATGTAAGTTGAGAAGGAGAGTCATCCATACCTCTGATCTAAGTCCTTTAAAAATCCTCTCTTTGAGAGAAATCATTTATGGCAGAAGGGTTTAAGTCCATTGTTTTATTCAAAACTGTACTATGAGCAAAACATTGTATTTTTCCATCAGCCATTTCCTGGTAATTCTTTTTCCTCTTGCACTTACTGTCTTGTGGGTGATGCCTGAAATCTTGCCCTCCCTCCTTCCTCTCCATGCCCTCTTCACTAGTAACTTGCTCTACCCCTTTATACTTCTGCAGAGTAATTTGCAAGTCTAGTTAAAATGAGATGCTTATAAACTAATATAATCAGGGTAGCCGGGCGGCTCAGTGGGTTAAGCATCTGCCTTTGGCTCAGGTCATGATTCTGAGGTCCTGGGATCAAGCCCTGTGTCAGGCTCCCCACTTAGTGGGGAGCCTGCTTCTTCCTCTCCCTTTGCTGCTCGCCCCGCTTGTGCTTCTTCTCTCTTGCTCTCTCTCTCAAATAAATAAAATCTTAAAATAAAATAATAAAATAAAATAATCGTCTCCACTGGAGTATAAGAAAACAATTGAAAGGGTGCTCTTGGAAGATGTTTTGGGGAGTTTTCTCTCTGGGGACTGCCTTTGTGACTTTAAAAGGGTTTTAGCAAATGTCTGATCAGTGAGTCTAAAATACTCAATCTCTTAAATTATAATTGTTTGCTATTAAGTAACCAAAAGTAAAATCTTACAGGAACATGCTCACGATGTTCCAAATGGCTACCACCAAAAAATACAGCTGTTCTTACTCTACAAATGCTTTCTTTCACTGACATTTTTCCAAAGAAATGAGAAGAATCAAAATTCAACCATCAGCTTCTTTCAAATAAATTTAAACTGAGCAACATTTATTAGACACACGGCATTGGCCTAGTCATTGCAGTAGATGTTTAAGAAACAGGGTTCAAAACATAGGCTTTGGTGTTTGGTTTTCGATGCTGTTCCCATAACTTACTAGCTGTATTACTTCTGAGGATTGTGATAACACATGACCACAAACTCTGTGGCCTAAAACATCATAAATTATTTCCTCACAGCTCTAAAGGCCAGGAATCAGAGTATTGATAGGGTTTGTTGCTTCTGGAGGCTGAGGGGAAATCCGTTCCATGCCTTTTCTCCTAGCTTCTGGTGGTGGTCAGCAAATCTTTGATGTCACTTGTTCTGTAGCTGTGTCACTCCAATCTCCACCTCCATCTTCATATGGCCATCCCTGTGTGTGTCACAAATCTTCCTCTCCTTTCTCCTACAAGAAGACCTATCATTGGGTTTAGGGTCCATCCTAAATCCAGGATAATCTCATCTCAGGATCCTTACTTTAATGACATCTGCAAAAACCCTATTCCTAAATAAGGTCACATTCCCAAATACTGGGGATTAGGACTTGGACACATCTTTTGGGAACCCTCTATACCAGCTACGTGACCTTGGGTAAGTTATATAAGCTTTAAGAGTAAATTCTCTTATCATTAAGGTGAGAATATTCATAATAACACTGTAGAATCATAATCAAGATTAAATAAGGTCCTGTTTATGAAGTGCTTAGTGTATTGGTTGGTTCATAGCAAACACTCAATAATTTTCAGCTGCCAAAGTTACAAATAGGGCCATATTTTCACTATTAAAGCACCCTGCAAGATGTGCTTCATCAAATCCTTCTCCCAAGAGTCTTACAATCCAGGAAAGGATGGATGCACATTGATTCCAGACCTGACTCTGACTTCTGTAAGTCCCAACATCCTTGATATTATTAAACACACAGTTGCCTCAGCTCCCTGAGATTACAGGGGACAGACTACAGATTGATCCCTGAGGTGCTGATATAAAGACTGACCTCTTTTCCTTTCTGAATCAGCATGGTCTCCTCTCCTATCTTGTAGAACCTTCCACTGGAATAGCAAGTGACAAAGATGCTGTTGTTCGGGGATTTCTGAGAGGGTGCTCATTCTGAAGTTTTTCTACCCTGACAAATGAAGCATCACTTAAAACCCCTGGTCAGAAAGGCCATCTGTGTGATACTCTGCAGAGGCAGCAGCAGGCAAAAACTTTCCATGGACCCTCCCTTCTTGCTGTGGTTTCTATTACTCTTCCATTCTTTCGCACAAGAGAATGCATGGAGGTACAATCTCAAGACTCTAAGCACAATTTATTCTTCCCATAATGTCAGCCACCACTAGTGGGGTCAGCATTGTAACAAAATGAGAAGGAATTTCAAAGAAATCAATTAACAACCAGTGGAGTATTAATGAATAGAATATCCATCAAAGTAATGGATTAGACATATAGAAACATGCATGCACACAAATGAGAAGAACTGAGTACAACAAAAAATTCTTACAATTCCAGGGTTCTCAGTCACTGGGAAGAAAAAACTGTAATTACTTTCAGTTAAATTTCCTTCTTAGTCTTATAGTTTGTTCATTTATCTAGGGGACACAAATACCTAACCAAAAAGTACAAGTTTCACCCAAACCATTTAATGAGATATACATCCCCAAATAACTGGTTGGTGTGAGAGTCCCAAATTTTCATTCCATTTACTAAGCAGTTTCATATATTTAGTCAAAATAGTCAAACAGATTTGTGTAAAGACATGGCCCTTAACATATATATGTTAGTTCATTTTGTTCCAAACCTTTGAAGATTAATTTAAGGGAACCCTAGTGAAAAGGGTAACAACACAAGCTTAACCAAAAAAAAAAAAATAGTTCAAACTGGGTGGGGAGAAAGTTTTTTGTTCATTTAATTTTTAAACAACAACAACAAAAGCAAACAAACATATAAGAAGACTATGCTGACACACTGTGATCTTTTAAAAGTTTTAAAGTAAAAGATCTTAGGAGGAAAAGAAAAGTAGTATTTTAATGCCTAAGACCAAGGATGTGAAGAGAAGAGCATAAACCACTTTTTTGTTCGGATTTAGCTACACATTTTTTTGGTGAATTCTGCTCTTTTTAGAGCTGACAGGGTGAATGAGAGGGCCTACTGGTCTGGTGGTTACATGATCCTATGCAAAATGCAGATGGCAAGAGAAATCATTTCCCATATGCCCTGACTTGGATCATCCCCTGTACTCTCTGTAGAAGGGGATTATTCCATCCAATTCTGTGGTCAATGGTAAAACTATTTGTTGAACTATCCCAAAGTACTGAGCCTGGCCCCCTGATGAATTGATGACTCAAGGGGTTAAATAAGCGATTTGGTGTTTTCTTCCCAGGGAAAAGAAAATTAATGCTGAATTCAGATGGTCCCATTATGGAAACTGAAATCTAAGATGGCAATAGAGTGAGTGACTCCAACCCTGGAGTGACAGAATCATGAAATACAAGAGGAAATAATATTCTGGGATCCAACTACACAGCCAGAAATGGACTTGTCATAACTTATATGTGTGAGGCCGAGCTTTGCCCTGGTGCTTAAGGAGAAAGAAAACCTTGGCTCTGTGTTCCCTTTTGGAAAGTCACTCCAGCTCCACAGATTTGTCTACTACTAAATCTTTCTGCGGAAACTAAAACAGAAAAGGATCACTGCATTGATTTCTAATTCAATGCAATATGCATACCCAGGACCAACCAAAGTTGCATGCAGCATTTAAAACATTCAAAAACCAAACACTATGCCATTTAACATGCTTCTTCAAGGTGTTGGCCTTTTGGAAATCTTAGGGAATGTTATGAGAATCAAAATCAGAAACATATGTAGCATCCACCTTATTTTTACCAGACCAGGAAGATCCCAGAATCTTTGAAGAGCAGTAGCAGAAAAGATACGGCAGTGGAAGGCAAAATGAAGAGGCTCTGATCCTTTGTGGGGCTGGGGTCTCTGAGAAGGGCAGAAGATCATTGATGATCAAGGCACAGACATTTTTCTCTCTCTTACCACACTCAAACGACTTGCTAGGTTTGGAGCTCAGAATACAAACATCAATTACATTCTCCATGAAACACTGCTATCAGGAGCACCCCATGTCTCCACTTGGAACTTCAGAAGATCACAGGCTTTCTACAGTTCCCCTTATTAACCTGAGAAGTGTAACATCTTAGTAGGTGCAAAGTCTAGACCACCATGTATCAGCCTATATCTCATGCCTATTCTCACCATAGAGCCTTTTTGATCTTTCCCTCATTGTTTCCAAGAGGGGTAAAGTTATAGGAAATTATTCTTTTGGGGACCCTGAAAAATTAAGGAAGAAAATAATTAGAAGTTAAATGAACCTAGAGACTATCCTTAGAAAGGATAAAGAACATGAAATACTTCACTAACCAGGGATCAGTGAATCCCCAAATGAAATCTAAATCCAAGGTTACTTGACAATTTCATTTTTAAAATGTGATGATGGTTTATATCTTTGTCCACACCGAACTTATGCCTTTTTTCCTCAAGGACTTTTTGGAAGAGAAGAGTAACACAAAAAGCAACATGGACAAGGAATGAAAATTGCTTTGGACATTGCACTTTGGACATCCAAACCCAGGAGATGCCAGGCTCTGACACTCTGTATTTCTTTCTTTGATCTGACTCTTCAAACACAATCCATGTCCTGGCAAATTTCCCTAGTGTCCCTGGTAAGCTTCAAAGTAAACCACTGGTTGGCTCCAGTACCTCTACATTGGCTTTCCCCCATTGTTTTTATGTACAAAAAAGAAAGGAAAAAAAGAAAAGGAAAGAAAACTCAGTGGGCATTTTACATGTGTTTTTCATATTGTCCCTTAGTCATTCACTTTGAAAGTAAATGGAAGAGGAATGAGAAGTCGAAGTACTTGGGTTGGGGTGAGAGCTTCAGACTCCCAGAAGCCCGTGTGAATGTGTAAGGCATTTAATATAGTTTTGGAACATCTGCAGGGCAGCTGTCTTATGTAGACCAGGTTCACAATAACTTTTCATTACATGTCACCCCAGGATGAGAAATAGACATGTGGGTGTGAGTGGTGTGTGTGTATGTGTGCACGCACACACATGTGTGTAATTTGTAGGAAATCTAACTGATGTGGCTTAAATTGAAAACAATGACAAATAACTTTTGAACCTGTTTAAAAAATGTGATTATGAACACCCCCCAGGGATATGCTGAGTAATTATTCAATCAATGACTCAGGAATGTTGTTTTTCTCTATATACGTTGAAAAACAGAAACTCAGTCAATTGTCTTCAAGGGAACATAAAACAGCTACGTGATTCAAATATCCAACCAAGTCAGAAAGCTTGGTTTACCACAAAGATGAGCCTTTCTTCATGCCTGCTCAAGGTCACATGGGACATCTCAGCAAGTCTTCTTTCCCTTAGTCTTTTTCTCACTGTGGGCAGAGGCTGTCCACTCAAGAGCATATCTTGTGCTTTCATCCCTAGGTTCCAGCTGGTAGCCATTGAACTTGGTTACTTCTCCTGGTTCTCTCTTGCTGGTCACGTGGAATCAAAATTATTATTTAATAATATTAAATAATATTAATCATATTATTTAATAATATTAAAATTATTATGAGAATAATATTATTATTATCCAGTGTCCCATACATGCATCCTCTGTTTTAGAATGATCAGAATCTTTCTTTAACTGTGTTAATTCTTATTCTATGAGAAGAAAATTTCGTCATCTGATAAGTGTAGGAAATATCAAATTAAACAAGATTCCTTACTATAGGACTTCTCAAAGCCTTTAATTTGTCAGTATATATTATGTATCCAGGAGGGATAAAGCAGGTTTGGTCCAGTTGGATCTTTCCCTGGGAATCAGATAACACTTTTTTTTTTTTAAGATTTTATTTATTTATTTGACAGACAGAGATCACAAGTAGGCAGAGAGTCAGGCAGAGAGAGAGAGAGGGAGGAGGAAGCAGGTTCTCTGCTGAGCAAGGAGCCCGAAGTGGGGCTTGATCCCAGGACCCTGAGATCATGACCTGAGCCGAAGGCAGAGGCTTAATCCACTGAGCCACCCAGGCGCCCCCAGACAACACTTTTAAAACTCATAAAATTATCTTGTGTTTACTTTTTCCTATCACTCAAAATACTTGAAAGTTTGAGTCAGCCCTCCATAACAATAGGGCAGTGAATTTTATTCACCTCTATAAAGCATCCTTCATCCTCTACTTAAAGGACACTATGGAAAAAATGAGAAGAAAACAGTTCACCTACTTTTGAGAAATCTGAAATATTAATAACCAACCTATTTCTGAAAATTTGCAATTCAGTGCTGTTCTCTTCATGATGATTCTTTTTGAAATTCTTTTTCTTTCTTTTTTTATTCAGCTACTATCACTTGTTTTTATTAAAAAGTAAGAAAAATGTCTTTTGAAGGCTTCCCATTATCAGCTATGTCAAGAATGACAGGGCATACCTAAGCTATGTCACCAAAATAAAAAGGAAAGTTAAAAATCTACTAAATACCTAGACTATGAGTCAGTCGGGATCTGAGTGCCTTGAGTTGAACCACGCAGGACTGGTTGACTAAATGACTAAAATAAAGGATATCCAGACTACTGATAGTAAATTATAGCTGGAAATGAAATTAAACTCTTCAATTTAAGGCTTTTAAAATTTGTTTTGGGGTGTGTGTGTATGTCTATATGTTATTGTGTAAAGGGCATAGGTTTGGAGGTAAGGTTTGCAATCGATAAAGATCCAAACAAGCTGGAAAATTTTAGTAAAATAAATGGTGAATGGAAAGTGCATCCAGATGGAAAAATAGAAAATTAAAATTAAATTTAAAAACAACCTAAGGGATCCAAAGGTCTGCAAAAGGGATATTCTATGACTGGAGAACATGTTTAAGACATATGTAACTTCATCACTATGCAGATTGTACAATATTTCTTATACAGCCCAATAAATATGCCCAAAGATAGCATTTTAAGCTACATAGAAAATACCAAAGCCCAGACATATTTCCATGCCAGTCCCTGGGCAGGCTGGCCTAAGGCAAGATATTCTGGAATATCTGGTTGGCTGGCAGGCTTTCCTTGACTGCATGAAGCATTTTGGGTCCAAACAAGCATTTATTTCAGTCTCTCTGATCCTTTCATACGATAAAGAAGCAATCAAATAATACGGGCCTTATTTTTTGAAGCATTGGTTTTGATAGACCTCAAAGGTTGAGGGGGGTGGATGGGAGGAGAGAAGAGAAGCAATGTGTTTCACAGCTTCAAATCAACCTGCTGAAAAATTATCAAGAAAGCAATTCAAACAGCCAGTAGCTTTTTATTGCAAAATGGAAATAAACAGTGATGCTCATTTATATCAAAAAAAGGGCAATGTACAAATAACCCGATTCTCAAAATAAAGGTATTGCCCAACAGAGTAGGACATGATTCACTAAGGTCTTAACTTCAGTTTCCTCAATGTTTACAGCACATAGATTGGAGTACGCTGGGGTTGTGATTAATAAAAGTCTCAAATATTCTAAGTCTATACCCTGGAAGGCCATGGCCAGTATGATCTGTGCCTTTCACTTTGTTTATTGGACAGATGCTCTCTCTCCCTTATATTACTCTGCGACGCCAAAACCCATGTCCAGGCCATATACACTGACAACAACAGCAGAAAGTTACACTGAGGGGATGCTTGGGTGGCTCAGTCGTTAAGTGCCTGCCTTTGGCTCAGTTCATAATTCCAGGGTCCTGGGATTGAGCCCCGTGTCACATTCCCCACACCCCCCTGTTTGTGTTCCCTTTCTCGTTGTCTTTCCCGCTCTCTGTCAAATAAATAAATAAATAAATAAATAAATAAATAAATATCTTTAAAAAAGAAAGAAAGTCACACTGAAATTACCTTAAATGAGAGATGGTCCTATGAAACTGTCCTATTTAATAGCCAATCGCTTACAAAAAAGAGAGAGTGAAAAATAAATACAAAGTCATTAAGGCTTACAATAAGGAGATAGGAGTTGACCAAGAGAAAGATAGGACTAATAATAGTGTTCACTCATTCATTCGATAATGTATTGAATACCTACTGCACTGGGCACTGCAGATACAAAAAGAAGTAAGAATTGATCACCTGGTGAGGAAGACAGGGGTCAACAGATAGATCACCAAAGACCCTCAGTGTAAACACTGATATCTTACATCCAAATAGCAATTTAAAGGTTTTAGAGCCTTTCGGCCACATTATCTCACTTGGGCCTCATAACATCCTTCAGATTAGAAATCAGACAGGCAGGTGCCTGGGTGGCTCAGTGGGTTAAAGCCTCTGCCTTCAGCTCATGTCATGATCCCAGGGTCCTGGGATGGACGCCCCCGTGTTGGGCTCTCTGCTCAGCAGGGGGCCTGCTTCCTCCTCTCTCTCTGCCTGCCTCTCTGCCTACTTGTGATCTCTATCTGTCAAATAAATAAAATCTTAAAAAAAAAAAAAAAAAGAAAAAAAGAAATCAGACAGGCAATACATGAGAATACAAAGTCAGACCTTTTGCTAGTGCAGGTGAAAATTGAGATTTGAGCTCTGGTCTTCTATGACACTCTCTATATAGAAAACTAAAAGTAAGAAGTCTCTTCAGGTTTAATCACTCCAACAATAGCTGTCTCTCTAAAAGTCCCCTGTTGTCCATTAAGCTAAGCCATGATGAGCGGAATGATTCCAGGCTCTCTTAACTATACCTTAGACGAATGACTTTCTCAGAGCAAGCATAGTCCATTATGCTCCGTGGACCATTAGTCGCAGTGACTAGGAGTAAAAACCCCATGAAGAATTTGGAAACTCAAATCTGGAACACTGCTTACTAATCCATCCCCTGAAGCTGTTTTTACTAAGAAGCTATTATGTTCCTTATTAATGCCCTTCCAGGCACAAGGGCTATGAGATGATGAAGACAGTCAAGCTGTCTGCTTCCTTGAGGAGTAAACAATAATCAAGACAACAAATGAGGAAGGTAATTGCACTAACTGTAAGTACTTTGAAAAATAATATAATGAGGCAATATGATAAAAAGTGGGGAGGGGGAAGGCAGGATGTTAGATCAGATGGTGAGGGAAGGCCTCACTGAGAAAGTGCCATTTGAGCTGAGCTAGGAAGCTTCCAGCATAGAATCTGGAGCAGAGCAATTTAGCCTGAAGGAGCAGCAACGGCAGAGGCGTGGGGTGGGAATGAGCCTAAAGCCCAGCATGGCAAACAAGGGGAACCTGGTCTGAGAGGAGGTTAGAGGCCAGCTCCAGTGGGGCCTAGATGACTGTGGTTAAAAGATGGGATTTTTTTTTTTTTCTCTTAAATGCCATGGGAATCCACTAGAGAATTTTAGTTAGGGGACTAAAGTTATCTGATTTCAGCAAGCTGATCAATGCAAAGAATCCCAAAACCTCCAAATATAGGAAAAGATGCCCTTCAGGAAGCAGCTGGCTTCTGCCTGGGAAATGGAAACGTGTCTGAATAACTTGCACAAGCAAGCTGGGATGTTCACAGGTGCCACAGGTGCCACTCTGCTTACAGAGCCTTGCTATTTACTTGTGGCTCCTGGAGGTTTACTGTGTGGTCCTTGTGTGAAAGACTTCATGCAACGGTGAAGAGTGAAGCCAGGGCTAGCCATCCTGGGCTTCATCTGGCACTTATCACAGTTACAGAGGCAAGCTTATGAAGCTGAGTTAGCACACAGCAGGAGCACCCAGGCATTGTGGCTGGAATTGCTTCTTCCATGTTGTCTCCCGGGAAACAGGCTTGGGGACCCAGTCCTTTTCTCCGTTTCTAATTTCCGCCATCAATGGCCAGTGATTACCTAAATGGGATTTCTCAAGGATGTCTGCAGTGTATTGAGGATGAGATAGCAAGGATAAAGCACTTTTGACGCATGAACTACCTTCCGCATAATAATCAACTATCTCACTTTTTCAGCCTGTCATCTGTTCCCTGTAAGTGGTTCCAAACACATTGGTTTGTATTTGAGACACAAGACTGTTCAGCCGTAGCATCCATTTGGTAACAGCAGGCACATGTTTTAAACACGCTTAATGTTATTGCCCTATAATGTCTTGCCACAGTACATTCCTTTCTGTGAGGACAATGTTCTTCATGAATACCACCTCATTAATCCTGGGAGAGGCAGTGACAATCACTCTCCCCACATTTTACCAATAAGAAAACAGAACCACTGAGAGATTCAGGACGAGCCAAGACGATATGCAACTACTTAATGGCAGGATGGTGCATGACTGGCTCTGCTTGAGCCAGTCAGTGCCTCTGCATCCTGCGTGACCCACCCTAGACCAACATGTCAAGCACTAACAGATGAACCACCTAACATCTGTCCATAAACTTTATGTCCTGGAGCCTTTCAACTCTCCAGAATCAGTTCAGGGCACTGCCATGAGAGAAGCTACTTTCTTTATCGGGCAGGTTTCATGCCTTTGAGGCTTGAGCTCTAGCTCCCAACCACATTCACAAACAATAGGCACAGTCATGGAGGCTCTCAATTCAAGGCTATGGAGTCTCGTCAGCATTTTTGTGGCTGTCTTGGACACTCCTAGGGCTCTGGATGGACCAGGCATGTTGACTTAGCATAAGTCTCAGCTTTTAAACTAGTCAAAACAGCCCTGTAAAACTTAGAACTGACCCATGACTTGGGTTGTTTTAATTAATGTTGGGTTTTTAATAAGTTCTGTTTGCTAGCATTTTGCAATTCTAGAATTCCGTACTTTATGTTTCAAAATGAAGTTAAATTTTAAGAGATTCTTTCCAGTCTTGAATATCTTAAATATTACTGCTGATGCCTACAGTGCCAAATTTTTAGTATGACTTTTTTCTGGTTTTGACCTCATGAGGACAGCTGTCTTTTGTAGCTTGTGGAAAAACAAAAGAAATGCATGCAGACGACATCTGACCTGAAATTATTTGGTGGGTTACTATGAATCTGACATCTATGAGAAGCAAGCCACTTTCATGCATAGTCCAATCATACACAGGCTGTTGTTTCTGTCATTTTTGCAGCATTACCACAACACTAACATAACTATAATTTTTTTCTCAGTAATAGAAACAAAGAATTAGAAATCCCTATGTTGGATAAGAGTGATGAAAGCCACTGAACTGGTCAAATCAATCTCCCTCTTGTTCTTCTCTTGCCCCCAAGAAATTAATATCTATAGCATTTCTCAGTCTATTCAACCATTTGGGCCTATGAACAGACAAAAAAAAAAAAAATTCATTGGTCCCTTATCACAGAAGTCCTATTTACATTGTTCTAAAGCCACAACCATATCCTTATTTCGATGTTCCTTTTTTATGATATTAATCATTGAACTGCAAAAGAACCACTTGAGGCCAGGGCCTAAATTCTAGTACCTTAATGCTGTGCACAAATGCTTATAATGGTTCAACCCTTTGCAGGTACATCACTCTTTAAAAATACTTAGGAAAATCTTAAGCTATAGAAAGAGTAGACAGAGTTGAGACAACCTTCATATAGTCTGAATACATGTACTTGCTTACAGCAAAATGGAAGTAATAAAATTGGACTTTGGACTCTATACCCTGGTCTTGTTTCTTCAAGAGTCTTCAAACCTGTTAGTCCTAGAATTACTAGTTGTCTGTCATGTTGCCTAGAACACTGAATGACCATGACCAATACTCATTGTTCCTTAAATAGACTCTCCACAGGTTTGTTTTTTTCCTACATCAAAGCTTTTCCAAAGCTAATACTAATTATTGCAACTGTTGCAAAGGGTTCAATAAATCAGATATTATTTTAGAAACAATGGTCACCAAAGCCAGAAGTTGGGGTGCAGTCCTGGGCCTCTAGATTTAATTGGCTACCAGGTCCCAAAGATTATATTTCCACATTCTCTTTCAGATTCATTGCTTCTTACTCAGGACAGAAACGCACCCCTGAGCAAGAACGCCCAGCTGAGGAAACTGATGAGGCCAGCATCCAGTCAGTCCCTGCTGACCAGGCCAGGTGCCTCTGCATCTGCCCACAGCAAAGGGTGTCCTTCCCTACTCAGCAAAATGGTCCTGCACGGACCAGCATGGACCTGCTCTAACCATCCTGACTGTAACGGCCTTGTGCCCAGCTCAATTCTCACACTTACCACTGTGATGATCTCCTAACACCTCTGGGATTGATCTGAATTGGGTTCCCACATGCACATGGGTGTGCACACACACATACACATATATTCGTAAAAGGTCAAATTATACACAAATTTACAAATACAGCATCACCAAAATTCAAAGTAACGACATTAATTGAATGTAACCAGAATGCAGCTCTTCACTGAAACTGAACATTTTCCGCTCTAACTAGGATGTAGAATTAACACCTACATTGTAGGATCTCTCTAGTCTGGGACTAAATGTACCATGGGTTATGTGATGATTCAATATCCAACCATTTTTCCTCTATTAAAGGTTTCCTCAAAACTGTGAAATCACTTTGCCTTTATTAAATATACCTCTATTCCTGTCTCATGATGTGGCAACAGTTAAGGTAATACAGAACCGAAAGGATCTTATATTCAATTATCTCCTTGGACTTGAAGAAATATCGTGCTAGTACTTAGGTAATAAAATAATCATCCAAATAATCCAGAATGTGCTTATATTTTTAAAATAAAAGCAAAAATCACACAGGCCAATTTAAAAAATAGAGCCCAAAGGGGACAGACGGACCATTGTCACTTCTGAATTTTTATATCAAATGACACCAAGTTAAATTCCACTCTGTCCTTACAGATTTTAATATTAGCTGGCTGCAAAAGGACTGGAGTTTAGAAAACAGGACTTCTCATACCATGGCTTTGGGCTCTCCTGTCAGCACATAAGGGAGGGGATATATTCTCAGTGGGAAATAAGTAACTATTATTTTTCCCACTGAACTACATGCGCCATTAGAAAAAGCAAATGTCAGGTAAAAACAAGACAATCTTACCACTATTGTTGGGATACTCAAGTAGGAGTTCAGCAAACTACAGCCTGGGGGCTAAATCCATTCCTTGCCTTTTTTTGCTTCTTCTCTGGTGCCAGAGAGCTAAGAATAGTTTTCACATTATTTACGGATGGTAAAAAGGAAAAAATGAGGATTCAATTACAGAGATGGTATTATGGTTCACAAAGCCTAAAATATTTGCTATCCAGTGCTGCAGAGAAAAAACTTTCCAGCACCTGAACGAGATAATGCCCTCAGAAAGAAGATCACTAATGAGACAGCACAAAACTAGTGATTCAGGATTTCTCTGTTAATTCATTAACAGAGTCATCCGAAAGAAGATGAAGGGAGACATTTTACCATCCATGAGGGTTTCTGATTCTGGACCTCTACATAGTAAATGGTCATTGGTGATGGTCTACGTGGAACATCTTCTGTCCAGTCAAGTCTAGGGTGTGTAAGGGGCCAGCATCTAATGGGACCATGACTTTATTTTGCTCACAGCCTCCCTCCTTGAACCACTTGCCTCATCCAACTCAAATTCTATTACCCAGACTGTTCCTAAAGGCGAGTCCTAGGAGACCTTGACTGACCTTCTGTTGAGAGTGTTGCCTTGCCCCACATCTGCTGCCCAACTCCACTTCTCTGGCTCTGATCTCGATTCCCATTTACAATCACTCGATTATGCGGCTTCAGAGCAAGCCGTGCACATAGGGTAGCGCTGAGACTAGCCCATTCTTAGGTTGACAGTTCTTGCACCGTCCACTGCTGCTGAGGAGTACCCCTACTTGTATAAAGCCAGGCCTCCTGTCACCCTGTAACTTGGAAGTTGAACACTCAAAGGATGATGCCAGGCTAGGAAGCCAGGGAACCTGGCTCTGTCCGTACAAAATCTCATTTACTTTGTGTTTGGTTTTTGCTCCAGTTCGGCTCATTCATTTGATGGGAGACTTGGATTTCTCTTTAGGTTGAAGTTGAAAAAGATGATTTTCATTCAGGAACACTGGAGTTCCTTTTTTCTTTTTTTCTTTTACAGAGAGAGAGAGAGTATATGCATGCGTGGGAGGGAGAGGTGGTGAGGGTGGGAGGGAGAGCAGCTTAAGCAGGCTCCATGCCCAACGTGGAGCTCAGCACAGGGCTTGATCTCACAACCCTGAGATCATGACATGAGCCAAAATCAAGAAGCCGATGTTTAACCAACTGAGCCACCCAGGTGCCTCAGGAACACTGGAGTTCTAAGGCAATCTGAGGCAGTGTCTCTTGACTGAGAGCCACGAGTCCCCATCACAATGTTTCTCAGAATTTAGTCCAGCTCACTGAATCAGAATTCTCTAGGGTGCTTGTTAAAATTCAGAACCTTAGGGCCAACTCCTTAATATCTAATGAATCGTATTTCTGGGAATGGAGTCCCAGTATGATTCTTATGTGTACTGAAGTTTCAGAACCAATCCATGGTCTATGCATGGCATTCAGGAGATTTTTTTTTTTTTTTTTTTACCCACTGAAATTATTTGCAAAAATTCTCTGTGATGGTTCACATTGCATTTTTGTACAATGATCATGTTACCCATAATAAAATTCTCAAGGCAGTTACGGCTCAAAATGATTTTTTTTTAAATGGTTTTAAAAGGAAGTAGGGTTGATTTTTGAATACCACGCTGAAATTTCTCACACATCCATCTCTAGAACAACTGACAAATCCTAGGACAATTTTTGTCCTTGCTCATAGGCCAGGCAGCTCTTCACAGATGCAAGTAGCTCAGAGTCCCCAATATTTCTGTTTCACCCAAAAAAAGCACCTTCAGTAAATGTTCTTTAAGATAAGATTTCCTCTGGAACGCACCTGGGTCTGACCTTACTGTTCTCTCTTCTAAAATCATTTGCATTCAATGAGAGTTTGCCCACATCTAGGAGCCACAGTTCCTTATAGAATACCACAGGCCCCATCAGCTTCAAACACATACAGAAAAACACAGCTAGGTAGGGAAAGTGTTTGATAGCTCATCAATCAACCTCAGTAATCAGGCCACTCCCTTTTAACTCCTTGCTTCAGTTCCTCTTTAGTGAAAAAGAATTTTTTTTTCTTTTAGGATTTTTTTTATTTGAGAGAGAAAGAGAAAGCACACTCAGAGAGAGGGAAGACAGAGGGGAGAAGGAGAGAGAATCTTAAGCAGACTCCCCACTGAGCATGGAGCTTCAGTGGGGGCTTGATCCCATGACCTTCAGATCACAAATTAGGCTGAAACTGAGAGGCAGATGTCCAACAGACTACACCACCCAATTGCCCCAGGAAACTTATTTTTCTTTTTAATATCTTGGGATTCTGCACCCAATTCTGGTGTGTCAGCTTTTTTTTACACCATCAAGCAATTGGTGCTGGGTGCTCTACAATCCCACTCAATTCTGACACCATCTACCCAGAGATGGCATCAAATCACACAGGTTAAGGGATCAGTCCCACAAGACTGCTCCTCCTCTTCCACTTTGGAGGCGAGTCACCAGCCCAACTTGTTACCTGTGCTTCTGACCAAAAGGCTATAGATCAGAGGCTCCAACCATCCTCCTTGCATTTGATTAATTTGCTAGAGTGGCCCAGAGAACACAAAGAAACAGTTTACTTACTAGATTACATGTTTATTAAAAAGGATATAACTCAGGAACAGCCAGATGAAATGAAAGAGCTACATAGGGTAAGGTAGGGAGGAGGGAAGAGCAGCCAAGCTCTCTCCAGGCACTCTGCTCTCCCTGCATCTCTGTATGTTTAACAACCCAAAAGCTCTGGGAACCCTTCCTGTCCTTTTGGGTTTTTACGGAGGTTTTGTTACATAGGCATGACTGGTTAAATCCTAAACCATTGGTGACTGAACTCAATCTCTAGCCCCTTGCCCCTTGCTGAAGTGAGGTAAGGGTGGGAATAAAAGTTCCAATCTTCTAAACACAGTGTTGGTTTCCCCGGCAACCGGCACCCATCAGGGAGGAAGTCACTTCATTAACATAACAATATACACCTTTATCACTCTCCTCCCAGGAAAACTCCATGGGGGTTAGGAGCTCTGTGCCAGGAACCTGGAGGAAGGCCACATATATATTTCTTATTTTAAATCACAATAGCACACATTCCTACTCTACTTACCTCCCAAAGTTTAACAAAAATAACAATATGAAGTAGAGAAAGGTAGACCACAGTTAGTGGCTACCTAACTCCTTCATTTGTGTTAAGGAAGATAGCAAGGTTCAGAGAGCTCAAGGGACCTATGAAAAAAGTTCTCAGCTTGACAAAACTGCAAGGACTGTCCCTCACATTTTCTCACTGACTCTTCAAGATAACTCTCTCCAGGGAGAGAGAGACCAGCTGTTTTAGTAGATCTTTGGTTCTTAATCCAATATTTTTCCCACTTTACAACCTGGCTCAAAAAGGAGTGATAATGTGAAATTTCTTTGGAAAAACAAAAGGGGGTTATAAATATAATGCACTATTATGACTATCTCACCCATGATTCTGAGTAAGATTTTTATTGGCAAATGGAAACAAAGAATCATTAGCCACATGGTGTAATAAACAGAACACCAGGTTAGTAATCAGCATTGTCCTAGAGGTACCTGTTTCTCAAAAGCAAAGGACACTTTTGTCCTAAATGGAAATCGATTCAGTCATTCATGCACACAATTACCTAATCCAAGCAATTATCTAATCTTTTAAAACTTGATTTTTCATGACCAGTCTTCTTATCCACAAACTTGGGTTGGATGGACTTTTATGATACTTGCTTGAGGTAATGCCAAACTTTTTTCCAGAGTACTTCCACTGAGCAATGTCTATTTGTTGGAGAACTGAGGCTGAGGTGGCATGTAAAATAGTCCAAACATAATGAAATGCAGATAAACAAAATCTGCCCTTACACATTCAAGAAAAATTTCTCATTCATTGAGAAGCTGAGAAGTTTATATTCTGGATTTAACATGTATGTCAAAGGAACCATCTCTTTAAAGTCAAACAAGTCTGTTTTGAAGCCAAACAAAACTGAGAAAGGAAGAAAAGCCCTTGGCAAAATTCAAAATTCCAGCTACTCAAAAATAGGTATTAACTTATTAGTCATGTGGGAAGCACTGAATATATTTACTGCTATCATCTTCCCATAAGGCTTTTCCACTAGTTGAAACTGGGAAATGTACACAGGAAAGAATAACATAAAATAAGCATAGAGACTATTAGTTGTATAAACTCCAGGAGGTTCTCAAACAGAGGATGTAGGAACATATTTTCCAAGCCAGTGTGTGTCACTAGAGACAGTTAATATTAAAATGAAGTTGAATATTTGAGTGGTTGAAAAGGTCCACTGTATATATTCTCCACTAATATCCTTAAAAATCTATCGTTATTTTGAGAAATCACTCCATTTCCCTATCTTCTTCCACTTCACCACTACCCGACTACAGATCTTAAAATATACTTCAAAAGACAAGCAAAATAAGGGAAACATTTGAAGATTTGCATTCTTCACCTCCCCTCTTCTGACATAACTGAGTTGAATATATCATTATGAAAAGTCAAAATTAGTAACAGATTTGTGTGTCTCACAAATTTAACCCAAATCTAATCTATCCCTGAAAACCTGCTAGTGAATTTTATATAGTTGGACCCTACGTTTCATTATTTTAAAGAGGGATAAAGCTGCTCACAGTGTTCTCAACCCTTCCAAAAATTCCATCCAATTTCCCCAAATATCACTAAAAACACTGTGCAGTATCTACCTATAATTCACTAATTGTCTAATTTTTTGATACTTACTATACTCCTTGGTGGGTACTTTTATGTGCCAGACCCAACAGTACTGTGTAGTTTCAGATACTATTACATTTGCCTTCTACAACGCAACAAGCATGTACTCTGATATGAAGAAATTATCAAGCCACATAGTGAAGATGGACAATGAATAAAAATAACATTAGAGAGAGGAATTTTAAAAACAAAGCAGTTTTAAAAATAGCTGCTTCTTGACCAAAGAGTTGCCTGAGACAAGTGTGACTAAGAGGAGCTGCCTTCTGGTAGGTGAAGGTGAGCAAGAACAAGCTGGTAAAAGAGAGAAACATGCGCACTTGAGGTTCACCCACACCTGAGCACAAGCAGCTTGGGGACTTCCTTCTTCTCCACGCACTCAAGTCCCTAGGAGTGGTGTCTGGAAAGCACTGTCTGAAGGTTTAGATGCAATAACGTATGATCTCTTCTGACCTTTCCTGGTGTAGGCTCCTTTTGGAGGCTCTTAGGCTCACTAGTTTCTTCGCAGGTTTGTCCATCTCCTTTTTAAAAGGACATATTATATAATAATGTGGGAAGATTCAGGGCACCTGGGTGGCTCAGACAGTCAAGCATTTGCCTTCAGCTCAGGTTATGATCTCAGGGTCCCAGGATGGAGCCCTGCATCTGGCTGTCTGCTCAGCGGGGAGCCTTATTCTCCCTCAGCCTGCTGCTCACCTACTTGTGCTCTCTCCCCCTCTCTCTGACAAATGAATAGATAAAAATCTTAAATAATGTGGCAAAAACGGGAGGGGGCTCAGGAGTAGAATATTCCATCTGCTCACAAGCAGAAAGAAGAAATAAATACTGGTAAAACCCATCAATAAAAGTTAAAAATAGGATAGTGGGTGAACATGCACATGTGTAGATAATCAAAAGTAGGTTCCTAGGGTCGCCTGGGTGGTTCAGTTGGTTGGATGACTGCCTTCAGCTCAGGTCATGATCCCGGAATCCCAGGATCGAGTCCCGCATCGGGCTCCCAGCTCCACGGGGAGTCTGCTTCTCTCTCTGACCTTCTCCTTGCTCATGCTCTCTCTCACTGTCTCTCTCTCAAATAAATAAATAAAAATCTTAAAAAAAAAAAAAAAAGTAGGTTCCTATACAACCCAGGAAAAAAGATTAACCCCAGAGATCTCCATGTGCTTTCTAGGTTAGTGAAGAGAACAGACCCTCAAACCAGGAGGACTCAGTCAGTTAAACTTGACCCAGGCAACCAGAACCATGAATGATCTCATTGACCCCTTAAAAACAACACAACAATGTAAGTAGGTATATTGGGCTACATTGTGTCCCCTCACAATTCTTATATTGGAGTTCTAATCCCCTCAGAATATGACTGTATTTGTTGATAGGGGCTTTAAATGGGTAATTAAGGTTAAATGAGGTCCCTGGGTGAACTTTAATCCAGTATGACTGGTGTCCACAGAAGAAGAGGAGATTGGGACACTGACACTGACAGAGGGGTGTGACCCTATGAAGACAAAGTAATAAGGCAAACATCTATAAGCCAAACAGAGAGGCCTCAGGAAAACCCATCCTGTCAACACTTTGATCTCAGACTTCTAGCCTTCAGAACTCTGAGAAACTAAATTTCTGTTGTTCAAACCATACAGTCTGTGGTATTTTTTTTTAAAGATTTTATTTATTTATTTGTCAGAGAGAGAGAGAGAGAGCATGCGAGCAAATGCAGGCAGAGTGGCAGACAGAAGCAGAGAGAGAGAAGCAGGCCCCCTGCTGAGCAAGGAGCCCATTGCAGGACTCCATTCCAGGACTCTGGGATCATGACCTGAGCCAAAGGCAGTGGCTTAACCAAGTGAGCCACCCAGGCATCCCAGTCTGTGGTATTTTGTTATGGCGGCCCCAGCACACTAATGCAGGAGGAGAGATAGTATTTCATCTATTTTAAATATAAAAATATTAGCGGTTTAGAAAAAATGGAAAGACTTGTCTAAGTTTATATAACATTTTAAGGCAAAAAAATAGGATTAGGATACCAGCCTCAACTCCCGGCCTGTACTCTTTCCCCTCCACCAGCACAAGGACAGTTCACCTGCCTATGGCAGCTTCATGAATTGAATGTCTTAAAGAGTGGGTTCTGCTTTTATTTCCCAACTTCTAAATATGGTTCAGGGGCAAAAGTCTGAAGGATCAGATAAAGAGGAGATAAAGTTTCCCTCTTAGCTATAGCACTCCAGTGTGGTCAATAATAATTTTAATTAGTGCCTCAATAGTATTTAAAAAAAAGAGTTTTAAGAAATTATATTTGAAATATTATTTTAAAATTTATTGTGCTGAGTCTCCAGAGTTTTTACAGCTCTTTCAGATTTGGGATAGCATGAAAGGTGGACTGGATGCACCTTCTAGTCTTTTCTAACTTGAAAATCAATGATGGAAAGTCAGCAATCAAATTGAAGTCGTGAAGGGGCCTAGGTGGCAGAGTTGGTTAAAGCTTTGACTCTTGGTTTCAGCTCAGGTCTGATCTCAGGGTCATGAGATCAAACCCGACATCAGATTCTGCTCAGCTTGGAGTCTGCTTGACATTCTCTCTTCCTTTCTCTCTCAAATAAATAAATAAATCTTAAAAAAAAAAAAGAAAGAAAGAAAAGAAAAGAAATTCCAATCGTTGTCACATCATATTCCTTCCTACTTAAAAACCCGCAACAGCTGTCTACTGCCCAGAAGACCAAATTTGCGATTCTGAGTACCAGCGCAGAGGGCCTGCCCTATCTGGCTCTCACTGACATCATCATCTCTACCTACTCCTGTACACCTCATGTTGTTCGTGACACATGAGTGTTCTCATTTTTCTGAAGATTTCGGGCATGTCATACATACCTTTGTCCATGTTCTTCCTTCTGCCAGAAATGTGCCTGCATTATATAATGTGTCTGTCAGGGCCCTAATTATCTTTTAAAATCCCACCTCTTAGTCACCTTTTGGTCTTCCCCAAATCTCCCCTCATCCAGCACAATTGACCCCCATCTCAGCTAACTATACTCTATTTGGAGGCTTATTCTTTTATCTCGGGTTTAATATTTTATTTATCTCAATCCACAATGCTGTCTCATGTAGGTTATGATCTTTATGAAAGTGGGGACACAGCTTATTCATTTGTATACCCTTAACCCCAGCACAGAGCCTATACTGGCTTTTCCCCCTAAATGCAGTGAATCTAATATCTCTTTTATTTGTTTTTTGGTTCCTTCCATAATTTTTTTGGAAGGAATACTAATGGGATCCGCCATTGGGGACCTTCACGTATTGGTTTAACGAAAGAAGTCATTAACTGTATCTCAATAAGTCGGAACACTGGAAAACCAAAGTCAGTCTGAGAGCCTCCAGCTCATGCCTCACGAGGTCTCTGCTCAGAGTGAAGCACCAGTTAATGTTGGTCAACTAGACCATAATAGGGAAGAGAAGAAACTCCTCCAGACACGGAATGTGGAGAAGGATGGCTTATACTCAACACTTGAATGGATATTATTTCAGACCACCAAGAAAGAATAGGTACAATTTTGCCTTCTGTGTTGACAGACTACAAAATGTAAAAAATACAGAACCCCCAATTGCTGAGAAAACCCCTGACCTATCTCTCTAAAGATCATGCCAGAGATATCCAAGCCCTGAAGCAAAGAATTCAGCGGGGGGGGGGGGGGGGGGGGGCAGTGGTCAAAGCTAAGCCAGAAATTTGGTGCCATTTGAATTTATGAGTGAAAAAATGCAATGCTTTCTCCAGAGCATTTCACATAGCTTGTGACATGGTTCATCAGCTTATTTTTGGTTTGAGTGACACAAACTTCAGGAAGAGCTCACCAGGGGCTCAATCACAGATGGACACTTAGGAACATGCCTGCATATTTACTAACTTCCTGCCAAGTTGGGATTCCCAACACCAAAAACAGGGTTCCAAGAGACTCATTCGTCTAAAATAGAGCTCTTGGGATTTCCCATAGGATCACAGAGCCCCCAGCATGGCAGAGTTCAGGGATCTACCCTGATATGCGCACAGCTCTGACCCCAATCCCTTCCATGTGAAAAGCACTAATCAGGTTGTTTCTGTGTCTCTCACTGGAAGCTATTCCTATCTGTCTTCTCTCGTCTAGACTTTGAGAAGATACCAGAAAGTCATCTGTCTCTGCTCTGGGAAAAAGACATATGCATAAATGTCAACTGAACATTTGATAGAAGAGCTGATTTAAGGAGTCTTGGGCTGTATGCAAAAAGAAGCTGAAAGGGGAAAGATGCAATCATCCAAGAGATTTGTAAACACAAACTACTTGACTTACAAAAAGTTACTGCAGCCTGACATGGTCTGCAGAGAGGGACATAATGCTGCCTAAACAGAGAACAGGTAATGAGAAATCCCTTCTAAACACCTTTCCCTAAATGCAGACAGACCTTAAACTTGTCTGTATCTTATGTTACTCACCTCAAAGTGGCTACCTTATACTGCCCACGTCGACAGCAGGAAATGGATCTTTACTACTTTGAGGAGCCTAATTTTGAACACAGTGGTATTTGTAGATATACACAAAAATTGTCCCAGAGAGGAAAGAAAATGTTTTTTATGTCTCTGATGATATGCCTTGCTTTTTTGGAATGAGTTGTATCTGCTGCCTTAGAACTGCACAGAGACTAGGGACTATGCACTGCTTTCTCTCAGTACTTCTCAACCCATATTCTGGGGGTATATCATTTAGGACAGAGCATCAGACCCATGTCCAGTGCTGTAGGAACACATGATGTGCCTCAATTACTCATGATGGGAACATGATTCTTAAACCCAAGAGAGACCGTGTGTGCGTGTGTGCATGCGTGTGTGTGTGTGTGTGTGTGTGTGTGTGTGTGTGTGTGAGAGAGACCATTCTGAACATGTTGCAATGAGTGTCTTAGACTAGGAAAAAACTTTGGAGGCAAACTAGCTGTCTTGTCTTAGGCAAATTGCCTAACTTCTATATGTTTGCACTTCCTTATACATGAAGTGGCAATAATACCATTTACCTTACAGGAACTGTGTAAAATTTAGGGATACTATACATGAAGTGTGGGGAACTTATGAGAAGCTCAAAAAATAATTTTATTTTTGTTATGATTGTTAAGTTGGAAAACAAGTGTTTCACACACTGGCTTTTTTAACCAGTGTATCTCTTTAGAAACATCACAGGAAACCATTCCTGACCTCAGGTTCTCTCCCATTCCTTGAGGAATTCTCTGATCGAAGGCTCAAGGGAATCCCTTTGTGAAGAGTAGAGGTGGGTTTCCAAGAGCAGGGTGTCTCTGGGCCATTTTTTGGTCAATGAGGGTTATAGTAATGAAACTTTTCTCAGGAAATAACAACCAAAGGGTGGTTCTAGCAATACTTCTCCTTAAAAGGCAAAAGTCAACTCTCACTGACTTTTAATTTAAATAAAACTGAGGGGCGCCTGAGTGGCTCATTTAGCTAAGAGTCTGACTCTTGGTGTTGGCTCGGGTCATGATCTCAGGGTTGTGAGATGGAGCCCCCTGTTGGCCTCAGTGCTCAGTGGGGAGTTTGCTTGAGATTCTTTCTCCCTCCCTCTCTCTCCCCTCCTGCTATTCCCCTGACTCATGTGCAGTTTACACATTCTCTCTCAAATAAATAAATATATGTTTAAAAAAAAAAAAAAAAGAAAAGAGACAATATGAATGTATTAGTCAGGGTTCTCCAGAGCAACAGAACTAATAGGATATGGACAGATGCAAAAGAGATTTATGATGGGAATTAACTTATGTGATTATGGAGGCCAAGACAGCTACAACACATGGTCTATAAGCTGTAAGGTGAACCAGGAAAGCCAGTGGTATAATTCAGTCCCTGCCTGAAGGCCTGAGAATCAGGGGAATCAGATGGTATAACTCCTAGTCTGAGGCTGAAGGCCCAAAAACCAGGAGTTTCCATGTCCAAGGGCAGGAGAAGGTAGATGTCCTTGTTCAAAAAGAGAAAAATCAACGGATTAGATGATGCCAGCCCACATTGGTGAAGTAGATCCTCTTTACTCAGTGTACTGACTCAAATGTTGATCTCTTCCAGAAACACCCTCACAGACAAACCCAGAATGAATGCTTTACCAGCTACCTGGATATCCCTTAGCCCAGTCAAGTTGGCACATAAACATTAACCTCTGTGATAGGAATATACTTAGCACCAATTGCATAATAAATACTCGGTCAATATCGATTATGGTAATTGTTTGTAGAGCCATCTTTAGTCTCCAGTTCCAAACAGTTCAGTTTGTTGGTTACAAATTCCCAGGGACTGCCCTGGGTTTGACTGCAGATAAAGATCTCTTCTTTGGTCTCATTCTCTCTCTTTCTCTCTCTCAAAGGTTTAACGTAAGCTTTCACTAAAATGAATAGCTCTTAATTATTGTAATAAATCCAAGGAGCAGTAGACATAAGTGTCCAGATTATGAAGGAAACTGTTAAAGGGCCTTGAAAGACTTGATTAAATTATAATAAGGCAAAAATGTTATTCAAAACTGAAATCTAAGTTTCTCTGCCCCAGTGGCTCACCAGCCTCCAAAAATTACCAGGCTTATAAACATTGTAGACTGACTGATGGATATGTGAAAATATTAGCCTCTACTTATGCTATTTAAACTGCTGAATTATTTCGTTAATGCCTAAGAATGAAGGATTGATTCAGGAAATCTGTTTGATAATCTGAGTGTAACCAATGTCATAATCCCAAATCCAACAAGATACAACTGCTTTGTTCCTGAGGATTTATTCCCACACCAAAATGCCCAGTATTCATTTCTCACCTCAGTATTCCTGAAATTCCTTCTTTGGTGGGCACAGCTGCTTTTCTGCTTGCCCAAACCGGACTCTAAAGGACTGTTCTTTCTCTCAAAAAGCCAGCCT
Source organism: Lutra lutra (assembly GCF_902655055.1). Classification (NCBI taxonomy): domain Eukaryota; kingdom Metazoa; phylum Chordata; class Mammalia; order Carnivora; family Mustelidae; genus Lutra; species Lutra lutra. The sequence goes on from NC_062284.1 coordinate 59,088,477, forward strand.
GGGCTCTCTTACTCTTCTCCCCTCATGCTTTGCGCCTGCCTCCTGTCAGGTGTATCCTTCCAGGAGAGCCGCTTGGAAAACCATAGAGAATAAATGCCTTTGGTTGTATTACCTGCCAAGACAATCTGAATTTTACATCTGGAGTACCTTTTCCAGACTGACCCACCTTTCCCACATACCATGAGGAATAATAATCGTTTTTGAGTCATGCAAAGAGAGTAATAATGTGAGAAATTTTTTGAATTTCATAAGCAGAAAATTTTATTAATGGATGAATGTGTTCACAATCTTCCCCTCCTTCCCAACAGGTGGTGGTATTTTTTTTTCCTCCAACGCTTTTTTTTACTGCACTTAATTCTACCTATTCTAAGTTAATTGGCCCCAGTCCGCTGACAGCAAGTTATTAAATAGAAATATTTTTTATAAACTTTCATAAGCAATTTTTTTTAAGATTTTATTTATTTATTTGACAGAGATCACAAACAGGCAGAGAGGCAGGCAGAGAGAGAGGAAGGAAGCAGGCTCCCTGCTGAGCAGAGAGCCCAACGTGGGACTCAATCCCAGGACCCTGGGATCATGACCTGAGCCAAAGGCAGAGGCTTAACCCACTAAGCCACCCAGGCACCCCTCATAAGTAATCTTTAAAAGCATGTTGAGTGTTGGTTTCCTCTTTGAAAATTCCACACCTCTTTTTCTCCTCCCCATCTCATTGATGCTGTTCCTGTACTACATCAAAGGCTGCCTTCTTATTTACCTCCTTCATTAAGAGAAGGGCGCCCCCTCCTTACTGGATCTCGTACTGAATTTCTTCTTAGATCTTCAAGAAAGAGATCAAATTCACTTATGAACATTTCCTGAGGCTCCTTAGAAGAAAATTGCTTCATAAACTCACAACAATAATCCTGAAGTTTTACTTTTTTTTTTTTTTTTCAAGATTTTATTTATTTATTTGACAGAGAGAGATCACAAGTAGATGGAGAGGCAGGCAGAGAGAGAGAGAGGGAAGCAGGATCTCTGCCGAGCAGAGAACCCGATGCGGGACTCGATCCAAGGACCCTGAGATCATGACCTGAGCCGAAGGCAGCGGCTTAACCCACTGAGCCACCCAGGCACCCCTGAAGTTTTACTTTTTAATCCGTCTCAAGATTTGTGCGCACTGATGGATTTCTCTCAGATGATGTCTTAGCGTGCTCTCTTCCCACATGTTATATTATTTCAAAAGAACTCAGCTATTTCAAAAGAGAGAATGACAGGCAGGAGGCCTGGATTTGATCACATCATAGCTCTATGTTTATCATTCTCACCCAAACCCTGCATCAAGGAGTTATTCTGTGCTCTATTTACCTAATCCATCATCGGTAGGTGCTGGGGTTCTTGGATCCCCAGTCCCAGGAAAGCAGGTCATAATGGAAATAACTCTGCCAAGAAATACTGATACACAGAAAAGTCAGAACAAGGCAGGCAAAGCCCCCACAGGATGAGGCAAAGGACTTTTTTTGGCTCTAGCCTTATTGTCTACAAAATAGGTCAAGAGAGTGATGTGAACTTTCCAAGCAGAAAAGAAAATATGTTTACGTGAGTTCATGACATGGCTACCAAGAGCAGCTTATGGCTGCAAAGGGGAGAAGCAGCATTTCTAAGCCTAAATTTTTAACTGTTTCCCCTAGAAGCTATCAGATGACCAAGAACTAGGAAAGTGCACAGGGAAAAGTCTCGTCTGTCCTGGCAGAAGAAAGAGAAAGGAGAATTCTAGGTACTTGCCCCAGATTTGGAAACAAGCCTTTAATACAGGAGGACAAAGGCATTTCAGTTTGCAACAGGGATGCATTCTCTCTCACTCTCCCTCCCCACATCGCCATCAACAGGCGGCTGGATACAGTTTCCCTGGCCTCAGTCTGAGAACTGCCTTACAGGTAAGCCACTGCATCCACAGTATAGTTACCTGGACAACTGAGGTATGGAAAATAGAGTTCAAGTTCAGATAAAGTTCCGACAGTTCCAACAGAGGTTCCCTTTGTTCGCTCATTTAGTGTCCACCAGCGCGCACACAGCGGTTTGGATTACATACAGATTTCCATTCTACATAAGCCCCTAATTAAAAATACCTCCCCCCCTCCAATCCGGTCATGACTTTCACAAACCCTCTCGTCCCCTTTGGGCTCCACCTTCTCAAGCTTAGTCCATGCTCCCATGCAGATCTCCCTGGAAAGTCTGATTGACGATGGGGAGGGCTGGGGGAATACCCTTCTTTTTTCACTAGGATTCTTTCTTTTTTTTAAAGATCAGACTTTGAGGGCACTTGGGGAGTTCAGTCAGTTAAGTGCCTGCCTTCCACTCAGGTCATGATCCCAGGCTCATAGGATCGAGCCCCGCATCAGGCACCCAGCTCAGTGGAGAGCCAACACACCGAATGTTACCAGTTCAAAAGAACAGCTAAAGAGCTGTGCAAAGCTCAACTAAACAGGAAGGCTCAAAACAGAACTTGACGCAGATTCTAGCTATTGCGATTGTAATTGCAACATGACCAGCAGGACTCAAGAGTGTGAAAAGGTCATTGCCCAATCTTGCAATGCTGCAGGCTGTGTTTGAGAGAGAAGGGAGGGAGAGTGTGAAAACTATGGGGCAACTCTGAAAGGTGTAGGGAGAAGCAGTTTTTGTCCCATCCTTAGAGAGACTATCGTTGAGATGGCCCTAGGATTGCAGAAATACAAATTTGCACAATACCACAATGACACAGCTTGGATAAGAGGGGTTTCCCCCTTTCCTTCTCTGCAGTTTGTTAAAACTGTTTCTATGCAACTTGTTAAAAAATCAAATATGAAAAACACCCTTTAAAATACGATTTCTAAAATTCTCAAATTCTCTACTTCACTCCTCTGTCCTCCCTACCCTACCTTAACCTCAGAGTGGAACAAGACCAACATTCACGGTACAGGTATCTTCCCTTGTGGACGTGTGACATGATACATATAAGCACAGAGCAACTGACCACTGAAAATATTTTCACAGCTTTGCATACACCTGCTTCTCCTTTTGTACTTCTCTCCCCAAGTTCACTTGGGGACCCAAGTTCAATCATGTTGACCTTTTCAGGTGCTCCTCCTGGGTAAGTCCTACACATTCTGAGGATGGGGCAAGCTACCTTTTTGTGCACCTAACTCAACAAATGTGACCTATGAGAGCAGTCCTCCAAGGGAGGGGACAGAGCAGGTTTCCCTTAACTCAGTTCCTCAGACTCTCAGGAGCCAGTATTAGGCACAGCATTTGATTCAGTTTCAAGAGTAAAACCACCAGGTGTGCTAGCTGGAATGATGCCAATTTCAGGTGTCCCTGTCCATGCTGTCCTAGGCAGGCCTCTCTGGAGTTGACACTACTGTCTGACTTCCTGGACTACGGTCCTTGACTTGGGACAAACCGTAACCAGTGACATAGGAATTTGTGCATTACCATACTGTGGCTAAAACGCCAATCCATGAAAACCAGTCTCATCTTGGCCCCAAATACTCTGAACATGGACAGACTAGAGGAGATAGATCCTTCATCTCTGAAGGTTTAGAATCTATCTCTTCTCCAGCATTGGTGGATCCAAAATAGTCACTGTACTCTCAAGGGAATAAATTGCAAGTACAAAGTACCTTTTGGGAAAAACATGTATTTCCCGAAACACCTTGAGTTCTTGAGGTTGGCAATGCATTTTTTGCCTGGAGTCCCAGCTCATCCCAACCCTGCTCAAAGACAGCAAATAAATATGAATATTGCTTTCATCACTTAGAACTATCTGCCCATCCAGACAGGTTTCATGGCAGACACGGTCAATGCCAGAGTGAGGGTTAATGGGACAACCAGGACTTTTCAAGACATGCCAGTTTTTGAAAGATAGTTAAAAGACATAGGTTATAGGATTATAGATTTGTAAAACCAGAAACAAAGTGTAATGGCTCCAGAAGTTTTTATTTTACAGTCATTCAATCAAAGAGCTGACTTTTCAAAGGTTTGTGGGAAACTTATATTTTTCAGTGGTTGGGTTGGAATAAGTCTGTGTATGAGTGGGTAAAGGTGTTCTACATAAATGTTTAAGGAAAAGGATGCTGTTTAGATAAAATGGAGTTGATATGTATGTGTACCTATTGCTTTCATTCAAATAAAAGAGATAAAAGTACCAACTTTCAAATATGATCTTTGAGTCTTATTATCCATCTACCTTTTTTTTTCTCACTGCATATTTCACATGTCAACTGTATGACTATGCAACTCAACTCATTCTTGTTGAGAAAATAGGGTAAAAGTTAGGACATGAAATTATCCCTTTCCTTCCTTAAAATTGCTGATATAAATATGGTTACCATGGAGGGAAACATGGATGGTGAAAAACAACAGACTGAGGATCCTTGTTTGCTGATCCTTGTTCTGGAATTAATTGGTTGACCGTGGATAAGTCACTTCTTCTCTGTGAGCCTTCATTCATTTCCTTATGTGTTATAATATGATGAGTGGGATGTATGAAGCCTCAGTCCCTACCAGCTCTAAAGTTGTATGGAGACATTCATTCATTCATTCATTCGTTTGTTCTTTCATTCCAGAAGCATTTACTGAGCACCACTGGTGTGTCTGCCCCTGTGCTAGGGTTCTGGGAATACAACTAGGAAAAGACCAATACAGCAGTCTCTCTGATATCATGTGGCTTACAATCTAGCTGGCATCTAATAGTAGCTAGCACACACCTAAGAGATAACAACTCAAGAATAATGGTAGTTAAATTCTCACTGAAGCCAAGTAGAAAGCAGGGGGTTCTGAGCAGTGGGCAGCTCTCCTCCAGGTATTCATGCAAGGATCCAAGATTTTTCCACTTTGTGGCCTGGCCATAGTCCATGCTCAGCTGCTCAGGCTGCCATGGCTGCCTGCATGGATCCACTAGATGAAGAAAGGCAAGTTGAAGCAGGGAGCAGTGCTTCCTGCAGGAGCTGCTTTAGGTCAGTTAGTGCAAACGTCACTGGTCACACAGTCACATGGTCTCCCCTCACTGCAGGGAAGACTGGGAAAGGGGCCCAGGAAGCCAGAAATCCAGTCATGTGCCCAGGAAGAACAAACAGTTTTCATCAACAGCCAATGAAATCAGTGTCTGCCAGGAGGTGAGGAGAGTGGAGGAAATGTGAAGAAAAGGAGATCCTACAGCAGCAGAATTCAGGGAAGGCAGAATTCACCAAAAGGCAGAGAGGAAGGAAGAAAAAACAAAAACCAGAACAAGTCAAAGCAGCAACAGGACTCTGAGTGATCTGTGGGGGCATCTCCTGATCTCCTGAAGCCCCATCACATGAACAGCAATGAGTCAGGGGAATCTTTTGGAGAACAGTGGATCACCTGAGAACAGACAGTGACACATGGCAGCTGTGGACAGCAGGCCTCACAAGACGGACTGATACGTGGTGTCTAAAAACCCTTAAAATTAGTCCACATGATTTTCAGTTGAGCTAAAATTTTTATAACTAAGTCTACATTTCTGGTGCACACCTGTCTTAAAAATTGGTGACTATGACTATATTGGTACATATACTGTATATATATATTGGTATATATATTGGTGACTATATTCAGAACTAGGCTGGATTTATTTATTTATTTATTTATTTGCCAATGTAATGATTTAAGTGTTGGGAAATGTCACATGAGAAATCTGGATTCCCATGTTACTCCTGAACAATCAAAAGATATGACAATAGTGGTTTTTTCATTTCAAGTATCAATAATGAGACAACTTTGGGTAAGCCCCTGACTTCCTTTGACTGGGCATGCTCTCTCCAATACACAAAAGCCCTACACCTTATTTCATTTTTGACTTGGTTATTTCATGAGCTGAGGCATGTAGGCAATTGAATTTGCAATCCCTAATGTAAAGAGTTAATAAATTCCTACTAGTCAGAAATATAACAAAAAGAACTAATTTGGGGACTTGGTCTTTTTCAGGGTCTGACAATAGCCCCTATAGAATATATATACATATATCCACATTTATGTACATGTATGTGTAGAATGGAGACACGAGCATTTGCTTTTATTTATGTTTACTTGCTTAAGCATCTGTTTTCTTCAATGCATTATGAGTTATTTTGAAAGCATGGTTTAGAGTACCTGGCCCATAGAATGTACCCTACTAAGGGCAGATTTCTTTTGAAAGAAATCACAGTAAATTTATAACAAAAGGAATCATTTGAAATGAATTATAATAAAGGAAATATTGAATGAGGTGTTGAGGTAGTTTCTCTGACTCAGGACAGATTCTACCATGATCCCAGAGCCCTGGTGGTGACTGATATACCTGAATGTGTTCATGGGCACTTTACAGAGAAGGAAGAGAAGGAAAAAAGTATCAGGGTTGGAGATAAGACATAAGAGTGAAATGGGGAAGAAACAGGGCACTAAAAAGATTCAAGAGACCATTGGTTCAAATGAGCTTCTTTGGGTAATATCTTGACAGAAACAGTCACCGGTCACCGCGGAAGCTGCAGTTGAACAAGCCTTCACAGCAACACTCCTCCTCTCAAGATCGAGAGACCTAGAGATCCACAGCACCCAGAGGTTCCCAGTGAGAACCAGCCAACACCACCACCACCTGTTGGAAGAAGTCCCTCCTAGGTTTTCGAGAATGGCTTCATTAACCAGTATTTACCAACATCGTAGGAGTTCAGTAAACGTTGGGTTGGGTTGAATGGAACAGAAAGGAACTTAATTGATGTGATATGAGCAACTTGGGCAGCAGAACAGGGAAACGTCCTGGCCCTCCACAAGCTATGTGCAGTAGACTGTCCCCACTAAAGGGACCAGAACTATCAAAATCAATTGAGCATATAAACAAGTCTCATGGGGATGACTAATTCTTGCTGCAAGGATGCCAGGGGATAAATGAGGTGCCAACAATTCTTTAGTCAACTCTCAGAGTTAACCATAAAGGGAGACAGGGTCTTCTGGCACAAGTTTCCCAACCAGGCAGAGTGAGAAATGTTGGCAAGTTGGCCGGTAGGGGCAGACATGTCTGGGCACAAGGGTGTTAGCTTAGCCTACTAATATTTTTCTTGGACAGTAATGAAAGTCTTGCTGGAAATATCTTGCCATTTACTCTTATGCTCACTCTTCTCTCTACTCTCCTAATTTAGGGGGAGAGAGGCAGAGTTGCTTTCTGAACTTTTCTGGGAAAACTAAAATAGGGTTCTGGTCATTTTCAGGGGTTGACAGTACCCTCCTTGATCTGTTCAATGAGTATATATTTATTGACAACCTACTGTGTGCTAAGTGCTAGGTGTATTGCAAGGAATAACAGAGATTTGATGGTTTACTCTCTATTTGAAGAGAAAGGTAGTAAACAAGTAAACATATACATCATAACTAATTGTGATAAGTGGTTCAAAGAACATGGCCATCATAACTAATTGTGGTTAAGTTGTTCAAAGAACATGACCACAGTGTTCCAATAGAAGATTGCAAACAGCATGGTGGCAGCTTAGTCAGAGAAAGCCTCTCAGGAGAAACTGAGTCTTAATGGAAAAGAAGGATCCAGCCATGGGATGAAGAGCTAGGAAAGATTGTTCCAGGTGAAGGAATAGTTTGAAAATTGTTCAGGTCTCTGAGAGTCTGACAGGAGACCAAGAGCCTGTGTACACATGAGAGGCCCACAGACTGGCCTAAAAGAAATAGAAAGGATATTAATTTGAGGCCTTTTTGTGGTTCCTGGTTTTTGGGGGTTCTCATGGGGTTCTGACACGTACAGGAGTCCCTTCAGCGAATGGCATAGAGCAAGCCATGACCAGCTCGAGTCCTATCCACAAAGGAAGGCCATGGGTTTGCCAGGAACTATCTGTCCTCCATGAACCAGAGGATAAACATGGGTCAGAACCAGCCCAGACAGAGGCAGCTAGGAGTGGAATTTTCTCTCGGTTCTTCACCATCCACATGCCACCCGGGGTCATGAGTTCAAAATGGCATCAGAAAAAGGCTTGCAGGGCACTCTAGAACAAATGCCTGAAGCCAGGGTAGGTGTCAGGCTTGGGCCACAGGCACAGGCACCCCCATTCACAGCAGGCCTAGGTGCAAGGCTGGGGATAAGAAGTTCATTTAGTAGCCAGGAAGTCCCTCATTGGTTCACAGGTTCACATAAGAAAAATAATGGATTCCTAATAAAAATAGACACCCAGACAGGGAGGACATTCTTTTCACAATGGACAAGACTCATCCTTTTGGTCTGGCAGCCTTCAGAGACATTGTTCTCACCATGTCCTTTACAGGCCAAGGTTGCTAAAGAGGGAGATTAATTTTTATTGCTATGATTATCTGCTAAGTAGATGCCCTCAGGCCCGGGATGTATGTTACATTTTGCTCTGTTAGAAGTAAATACATTTCCTGAAGGATAATAGACTCTAGCTAAAGTATCACCTATGCACTAAATGCAGGCCAATAGCATCAGATATATTGGAGAAAGTGTCCAGGAAGGCCTTTCTGAATGAGGGGGGGGGGGCGTATGCCTGACAAACCCTTAATCATGTGTTTGTTTTGTTTGGCCTTTACTGAAAAAGCACTGACTCTCTGGCAAAATTTGTTCATGAATTCCCTGTTATTCATTTATCGAGCCTGAGTCCAGCCATTAAATGTCAACCCAGGGCATTCAGTTCTTCTTGGTGCAACAGGTTTTGTTGCCAGAGACAAGCCTCCTACCATGAGCCAGGTTACACACTTCTATCCACTCTATGTTGTTGCAAAGATGAGTTGAATCCAACCAGAATTAAATAGAAGCTCTCAGGGGCTAGGTCAGAACTGACTTGGTCCAGGTTATAACTCCAACTGTTCTGAGCCTCCATCTTCATTCGATAATTTATTTATTTTTAGGAGTTATTTCTGCAAAAGGAGACCTGTCCACAATATTACTATATATAAGTCAGGGATTCCCCCCACCCCTCCCGTGTGTGTGTGTGTGTGTGTGTGTGTGTGTGTGTGTGTGTGTGTGTGTTTAAGCTAAAGGAAACTTTACCATCCAGGTCCAGCTTCGATGAGGCTGGGAAGCACGCATCTTTCATCCATAAAGAGCCTTCAAAGAGACTTCAGGCAGAAATTTACCACGTTTGGCTAGATCCCCCTGAGGTGGTGAAAACATGATTTTTCGCAAACTTTAAGGGCAATGCAAGACTTTCCACAAAGTGATAACATAACCTTGAACACGTCAGCATATGCAACTTTTCAAGTCCCAATGTCTATTCTCTGCAATTCTAGACAGGAGCAGAATGTAGCAGCAGGACTCTGCCGTAAACAAAAAGGGCCTTGAATTCCTGATGCAGGCGGCATCGGAGAAGTCAGATGCAGAAGGAGAAGCTTGAATCCACCCTTTGTGTCCACAGCTACATTAACTGGACTCACTAGAAAAGCTGGCTTTATAAAAAAATTTAGATCAAAGGCCCACTCTGTCACATTTTGAGATATTGCAAGTTACCCTCACTTACTTAACCATGCTTAACTCTGGAGAATAGGGAGGGGTCGTGGGGAAGATGGTGACAGGCAAAGGTAATGGCTGAAACATTTGATCTTTATGTTTGAGAGTTTTTGTGGTAATGGCTGCCAAGAAAGAACAAGTCTGTCATCCATTCCCTTTCCCTCAGGAAACATCTTTGGTGAGTCTCATGCAGTTACTCATTCGATCAACAAACATGTGTTCTATGCCGGGCACTGAGGGTGAATAGGACAGGATATGCCACGTAAGTGACTGGGAACTCCGCTGTGGTGGTTTTCAAGCAGTCCCTTGAGTCAAGACTCACCGCAGTTCTGCACTTCTCACATTTGTTCCTGATGGCCACCCAAACCCAACACGAAAGTTGGGACATCAGCCTTCAGGAAGGAACCGCACCATTTACCCAACCGTGCAAGTGCAGTGAAAGACACGCACAAAGAATGGATGGCATTTCATCACCATGCCTGAGTGTCCCCCAGCCTTCAGCTTGCCCCTTTCCATTGCCTGGAAGAGGGGTGTTATCTTGCCCCCCCAACCACTTCTCACAGCCCCATCAACATTCCCATTCACCGCCCACTCAGGCTCTTGCCACTCACCTTTGCATATCCATTCCCTGTCTAAGCCTTCTTCCAATAAGCTTCGCATCCAATGGCGTTTCCCCTTTTCTGCAAAAAATGAAGGACACGGTGATTGTGACATGTTCTGAAGAGATTTACTTTACCAAGAAAGTGGTGAAACCGGGTGCCCACGAGGAAATCAGTGAGTCACTCAAGACTCTTAGCCTTTGCCTTGAGGGCTTTTGAACTCAAGCCCTGTAGTGTTCAGCTTAAGCCCAGCTGGCCCAGCTGCGTGCCTGACAGGGTCACTCCCTAAACAGTAGATTATGCAGAAAAACATTAGCCAAACAGGGTCAAACTGAATCCCATGGCTTTTGTTGATATAATTTGAGAAAATGACCAAATACTGACAGGATGAAGAATAAAGTCTATCTTATCTCACTGGACTGTAGCAGGAAAGTAAATAATTCTTAGAAAAACTGATTACAACTCCTCTGCCTCAGCAAATGTAGGAGAGAGAAAAAAATAAACATGGGCAGCTCTCACCATTTTCAATACAATGCAAAAACTAATGACACCAATATTCACCCAATGGTACACAACTGGATTGAAAGTTTAGCAATGGAACAAGAAACAAACCAGAGTCACTATCATCCACCTGGAAATGACTGAAGGGGAGAAAAGCTAGTAGAAACCTCTGTTTCCACCTAACCCCCAACCAATCATGTTTTAAACACTGTTGTTAATAATAAAGCAAAAGCAGAGAAACAGTTGAAGCTGGGCCCTACCAGAGAGTGAGATGTGAGCCTTCACTGATGCCATGACTCTGCCAGGAGACCTCTTCCTCTTTTCTGTAAGGCTAGCAAAAGCTCCCCATCTTCCATCAAGCCCTCAAGGACTTTACCCATTCACATACATTGGTTTCAGGCCTATTTTCCTCTATCTCATGACTTCAAACAAGAAATCTACATTATTTTATTTTTATCTTTTTTGGCTCTCCCACACAGCGTGGTTTGGAGCTGAACATTAAAAGCATCTAGTGTTTTGTGGGGAGATAATTTTGATAAGAGTTTTCCTAAGAGCCACCACCCATGGAAGAACAAGGACAGTTGATGGCTTATTTCCATCAAGTTAGGGGGGACTCGGGTAAGCACATCTGTGAGTTTTCCTTTGAGTTGAAACCTTGAATAACATATCAAACCTGGCATTTCTTGGTGCTCTTCTTATGTCTCTTCTGTCATTCACCGATTACCAAGGTCCATGGTCCCAGCAGGTGACATGCGCAACAAAAGAACACCCAATAGAGAAGAGCCCGTTTTCTTCAAGCTCAAAAATCCACACAACCCAATATGAATGCTTTGTCCATTTTTCACCAAAGCAGGAGCCCATTTTGCTACTCTCAGGTATAAACAGACCATTAGGGGGCAAAAGTGATCAACCTCATCCGAGCAAAACCTCGTCTTTCCAACACATGGCAGGGCTGCTGAGTGGCCTGTGGATAAGGTTGCTTTTCTCATGCACATTTGCCTGGGCAGAGAAGGTTTGATCCTTTGGTAAGAAAGGGAGAAAGGTTATTTATGCTGGAATTTTAAGGCAGAGGTTCTAATCGGTGAGGCTTGACATAAAGAGAGTGAGTGATTGTCCAGTTTGCCCGAGACTGATGGGGTTTCCTGAGACTTGGAAACTTCCATGCTTTCTTTTTCTAAGCAGGAAATTCCTCAATAAGCTGGGATGAGTACTGCCTGGATCCCAAAAGTCAACTTTCTCTCCTTCTAGACCTGCTTCTCCCAATTCCCCTCACCTGCTTGTTACATGCAAGTCCAGGAGGAGGGGTGCCCAGGGAATTCCTGGATCCCCACACCTACTCCCTTGGGATTGCTGTCAGAATGCGCTCCAGGCCCAGATGCTCTCTAGAGGCTGTCCTTGGGCCAACTATCATCAATCTGTCATTCTTTCATCTTTAGAGATTTCATCCTCAAATGTGAATATTGGCCCTGACCTTCACCTTCAGCTTGTCTTCCACTCCAACTGCCCATCTGATGTCTTCACCCTCTACCCTGTTGGCTTCTTAAGTTCAAGAAAAACTACACCCAAACTCAATGTAACCTCTTCACCTATTTTTTTTTCTTTCTTTAGCATCTCATATTTTCAAGAATGGCTCTGTCATCCTTGCAGACTTACACCTAGACTTCAGATTCCCCTTTTCACAGACTCCTTCCCCCAGGATGCCTCCCAAGACTAGTCATCTTCCAAACCCTGCGTGTAGGCAGTTCTCTAGCTGACCACCATCTTTCCAGTCCTTATATCACTGGGGCCCCAGCCAGTAGAACCATCACCCCTTGCCCTGCGTTTCTTCCCCCCGCCCACCCTAAACCCATCCAGCAAACTACCATCATGGCTCTGATCACCTAGGTCACTCCTCCCCTAAACATTCAGAACAGTCTCTCCTTCATCATAACATGCCCAAGCCCCACACACCCTTCAGACCCCAAATGGTACCTTCCCCATGAAGCTTCATCTGTCCCTACAAAGAGTAATAACTCTTGTGTCTGAACTCCTTGAGTACTTGACTCATCCAAACACCATATGATTATATCTAGACGTTTTCTCTTCCCTTTTAAACCAAAGCCCCTGTGAGCAAGAATTGTATGTCATTCACTGTTTTATCCCCACGCACAATAATAAATAGATAAATAAAATCCAAGTAAGCTTTAACCTGAGGCTCACTCTCTTGCATGGATGCGTTGTTTGACTCCCCAATGCAGCTTCTACCACCCCATGTCTTCTGACCATTCCACTTCTCCCTTTGTTAGTTCCCCAGAGGCAAAGACCTGAGAGTGGAATGGGGGGTGGGTTGGGGGATTAGGGGGTCTGTGCCCTTGCTGCAGGCCTATCACTGTAGGATTCGTAACTGCCTTGGCAGGCCAGCAGGGCTCAGCTGAAGGGACTTCACCCCCGACAGAACTGTGAAACAGAGATTCCTTTGAGGTGCGACCTGAATTCTTTCCCTGCCCTCTGTCTTCACCTTCATAATTAGCACACTTTTCCAACAGAGGCCTGACGCTGCACTTCACTTTACCCTCTCTTCCACATCCCCTGGACAGCTGTGGCCCTGAGTTTGCCTGTTTCCTGACCCAAGAAACAAAGACATGTGTTAAACTGTCTCAACATTTAATTATTTTTTATAGGGGAAATAAAGGGGCTGGCCTAACATACTGCTGTCTGGAGGAAACATTTTTCCTTATTCTTGTCCACTCACCCATCATGGAGTAAACATTCAGAGATTCAAAGAATGGGAGAATCTGAACTTGTCCTTGGCTCTCTTTTTTTCCCCCTCATCCCCTCCCCCACCAACGCCTCCAGTTGCAGTATTTCTTGGTTTGAATCTAAAGCCTCCAAACCCAGACATTATAGGGCTGGTTCACATTGTTGGAAGACATGTGTCTGCTGAAGAGCTCCCAGAACCCTTTAGATGGAGGAACAGAGCTGCAACCCTTGACACAGCTGCAGGGCTGGCTAACCCCACTTGCAGCCATGCCCTCATCTCCTTGCAGGAATCACGCACTTCACTCGATCCATGTTTATCAAGCACTGACCATGTAGGTGTTCTGTGGCTACTGGCAATAATGGAGAGTGATATTCCAAACAGCAGGAATGAGGGAGACGGGCATGGTGTGGGCTCCAGCCAGAGTGCTGGAGCAGGATTTTGCAAGACACTGTTGTTGCTAGATTACTGCATTTGTTGCTAAATTGTGGGGATGTCCAAAGCTTTCCGGGTGAGAGACCAGAGTACCTTGGGTAGAGTTGGGGAGTGAGGAGGACACTCAGGGGCTTCATGGGCCAGTTATTTGCCTCCTGGTATGGAATCATTCCGGCAATTTAATAACTGGTAGGGCCATGATATGAATAGTCTTTGATAGAGCGATGCACAAAATCAAAAGAGGAATTTGACCTCACGGATCTCAGAGCAGAATGCAGGAGATGGATGGTACTGTGGTCTGAATGTTTGTATCATCCCAAAATTCATATATTAGAGCCCTAATCCCCAAAGTTTCCAGTGTTAGGGGGTGGGGCCTTTGGGAGGTGATCAGGTCATGAATGTGGGACCTTCATGGAAGGGATTAGTGCTCCTGTAAAAGAGAACTCACAGACTCCCTAGAACCTTCTATCATGTGAGAACACAGCAGGAAGTGTCTGACCATGAAGAGGGCTCTAACTAGAACCCAACCATGCCAGCCTGCTGATCTTGGACTTCTAGTCCAGAACTGTGAGCACTAAATGTCTGTTGTTTATAAGCAACCCAGTCTGTGATGTTTTGTTATAGTGGCCCAAGTGGACTAAGACAGACAGTAATCAAATACTCATACAAAAAAATGTAAGATCCCACTTAGGATAAAAATTACCAAATATAAAACTGTGTCTATAAATAACATTACAAAGATAGTTGTTTAATGCAGTAAGAGGATGCAATAGTAGAACTTGACCACTTCAGATTGATCAGGGAAGGTTCTCAGAGGAAGCAAGTCAATGAAGGAATATAATAGCATTCTGAACAGAGTGACAGCACATGCAAAAGTCCTGTGGTAAAGAGAATGGGAAGAAAGCAGGTGGAGTTAGAATAGAGAAGAAAAGAGAGGGATTGAAGAGGAAGAAGGAAGGTATATAGGGACCAGTGTGGAGCTTTGAAATTCCATCTATCCTAATAATATCATGTCAATAAGTGATTTAAAGCAGTTCCTGGAAAGTGGGTGGGCCTGGAGTAGGAGGTTGGTGGTAGACCTCCCACTGGTTGACACCAAGGACCCCTGAATGTCCTACGTATGCAGTGTTTTCTGAGGAGCTCTCATCTTTCATCCCAGGAGGAAAGGACTCCCTTCCATAAGGCAAGGTTCTGACAAGCTTCTCATGTCAATGAAAATAAAATGTAGCAGAGAGAAAAGCACATAGTGATTTAAAAAAGGCATGCTCTCAACTTCCTCCTTAATTGTTATAAACTACCATTTATTTAGTGCACACCCTGACAGCCAAGTGCCCGGCTGAATGCTGCTTTCCACTGCCTGCCTCCTCACTGTTCAGAATGACTCAGCCAGGGATGCATTTTTACCTCCTGGGTGCACTTGAGAGTATCAACACTCAGAGACTTTTAACCAGCCAAGGAGTCAACAGCCCCGGAGTAAAGCCCAGGCCTTCCTGACGCCGGCACTTTGGCTTGTATCCCGTAATGGTTATTAAATGTGAACACGTGGTTGACTCCATGACAGGTGCCAGGCCCTTGGAGCTTAATAGGACGCCATCTGCCCAGAAGGAATACAGTCTCATGGAGGAGAGGGTCACACGTTTATGCTGCTAAGTACAGTACAGTGTGACATGGGCTTTGACGGCACACATTAAAGCCTCATACGATACTTTTCTTCATGAAGGAGCTGTGATTTTCTGTTTAATATTGCCTTTGGCTCAGCGGCCCCTGAAGGCTAACTTTCCTGACTGAAATATGCGTGCCAGGCATTGTGCTAAGGACTTTCAACATATTTGTTTAATGTAATCCTCAAAGCAACGTCATCAGGAAGCCAACAGTATTGTCTGTGCTGTACAGACTGAGAAACCAAGGCTCACATCAGCCTAGAGAAATTCCCAAGATCACAAAGAACTAAGATAGGACAAAGAAGTCACAGAGGGAGAGCCAACTAATACGGGAGCTGGGTAGCTCAGAATCTCCACCAAGCCAGAGATACCTTCTGAAATGGAAAACCAACCCCGAGCTGATGCAAGACCCAGAGTGTTCAAACTAACCCTAAACACCCCAACCACAGGAGTCGGACTGCAAAACAGGTTAGCTTCCCAGAGTAGGGCTCTCAGGGCAAACTGTTCCTACTTCTTGGACTTATTTTGACATCAAAATGTGAAAGTTCTTAAAATAAGGAAGGGGGTAGAGGCTCCAAGGAATGTTAAAATAATTTGTGGCCGAACACAGAAAGTTTAATATTCGTTAAAGGGTTTTCATTTCCAATGATCGTTTTACCATACCGATGTCTAAATTGAGGAGCAGGGAGAAGAGGAAGAATCTCTTACTTAATCCCTTTCCTGAATTTGCCATGGAGAATGCACAGCAGAGGTCTCCAGGGGCTTCAGTCCCCTCCTGTGCAAGCTGGGGGTCTGTGGCTATTGAGACCCTCCCCAGGTCTTCCTGCTGCTCATCCACATCCCACAGCCCAGGGCCAACCCCTACCGTCTCCAGCACTTACTTAGGGATCCCTGTGCATCTCTCTTCTCCCAGAAGCAGAGTCGTGCCTGGATTATATCTTCATTATTTCATCTTTAAATCCAAAGAACAAATGTTGGACTCCAAAATCCTAGGAAATATCTGAAACCCAACCCAGCCAGTCTCCATAAATTAAGTAACATTCGGCCTCAAATGCAAGTTGGCATTTCCAAAAGTCAGAAGGGTGTGTATGTCCAGGGAGCAGTCTGGAATAAACGCTCTGTGCTCTGGCTTCTAGGATCTACCTTGCTAGCAGGAGCTTTCAGGGCCCTTGGCCTTGGGGTGGGGGTGGGGGCTGGAGCCCTCGCTGGTGTCTCTGAGCTGAAATTAAGCTTTACACTCACTACCTTTAGGGAAGATTTTCTGCTGGTTTCCTGGGAGGACACTCAACATGCTTAAAGGCTTGCCTGCCCTGAAATTAATTTATTCATTCATACATTTAATCATGAATTCTTCAACAATTTTTTTAAACACTTATGCCAGCCATGAAGCGAGACACACTGATGGTACCTCAGTAAACATGCAGCTCTAGAATTTGTCTTCAGATTTATTCATTATGTCATCATTATTGCATCTGTACATATTGCCCAGGGGAAGGCTCATTTGAATACATTACTGCATCAGCATCCACTGATGTATCCGTGTCCTGGAACACTCACTGATTGATTAGTTTCACTGTGGGAGAACAGTTGCACAAAAGCTTTGGAGGGGAGAGGGGAGGAGAGAGAAGGAGAGGCAGGGGGAGGAGGGAGAGGAGAGAGAAGGGGAGGAGGTAAGGGAGGAGAGGGAAGCGGAGGGAGGGGAACAGTCAATAGCACATAGCAGGCCAGGGCAGACTCGACTAAGCCCAGCAAGAGTCAGGGATACTGTCACCAGGAAGGTGATGTCACCAAATCCAAGATGGGAAAAGACAAATGAGGAGGAGCTGGAGAATCCAGAAAATACAAATGCCCTTAAAATTTTGCTGAGGTGGATAGACCATATCCTTCTTTCACTCAAAAACACCAACTGTGGAATGACAGGGCACATGTTGGGCACCAGAGGCTATAAAACACCGAAGATGGGGCACCTGAGAGGCTCAGTCAGTTAAGCAAGCAACTCTTCATTTTGGCTCAGGTCATGATCTCAGGTCCTGAAATCAAGCCCCACGTGGGGCTCCACGCTCAGCAAGGAGTTTGCTTGAGATTCTCTCTCTCTCTCCTTCTGTCCTTCCCCCGCTTGCACACATACACACTCTCTCTCTCTCAAATAATAAGTAAATAAATCTTAAACACACACATCAAAAGGTTTAGTCTTCCTCCACCAGGGTGTTCCCCACAAAGCAATCTACCAGAGCCATAAAAATGTGAATTATAAGAGAAGTGATTGATTAAAGTCATCTCTCTCTTGAGATGACTTTTTCTTTTTTTCTCTTTTTTTGCATCAGCTTCCCCCCTGCTGCTCCCCACCACCCTACGCGAACTCAATCTCTACACATGTGCTGTGTTATTTGGAAAACTGCCTGCAAGGGTTGTGTTCGAACTGACATTCATTCATGTTTTTCTTATTCTACCTTTGTCAAGTTTTGATATCTAGTTTTGCCGGACTCTTGGAAAAGGTTGACAAGTGCTCTGCCTCTTCTATTCCAGGAATATTGTGATCCAACTCATTCCCTTTTAGCCTGAAATGGATGTTCCTCTCTTTCCTTTTCCCATATACACCTTACTTGTGACAGAACACACTAAACTGTAAGACGGTAAATTGGCTGAGATAATACCATCTTCAAGGACCTGGGATACCCTCAAAATTTTGACCTAGTAAGATGTATACTAGCTTTGCATTGTAAGCTCTGCATACACATTATTGATATGTGAGTACATTTTATCCTTAATATTAATGTGTGAACAGACTTAAAATATAACACTGTATTTTATTACAAATATTGTTGAATAGCATCGCCATACCTATCACTCTCTTTGACCAGTATACATACCTTTGAGTTATGTGAGATATTTAATTACTGTATTTAACCTTGCTCTACTGAATTCAAATAGACCTTCAATATAGACTAGTGGTATTCTGATTATATGTAGAATTACTTTATGCTTAGAGACAAAGAACCTATCTCAGTATAAATGCTGGCTAATGCTCAGTTTCTTTTTTTTTTTTTTTTAAAGATTTTATTTATTTGACAGAGAGAGATCACAAGTAGACGGAGAGGAAGGCAGAAAGAGAGAGAGAGAGGGAAGCAGGCTTCTTGCTGAGCAGAGAGCCCGATGTGGGACGCGATCCCAGGACCCTGAGATCATGACCTGAGCCGAAGGCAGCGGCTTAACCCACTGAGCCACCCAGGCGCCCCTAATGCTCAGTTTCTAATGCAAATTAATTCTTTCATATATTGTTGCCATTGTTAATTTGTTTGGTTAGGATGTTTTGCTGGTTCTCTTCTATAAAAATGAAGCAAAGTGTAGAATACACTTAATCACAGTACATGGCAATAAGTGACCAATAAACACTTGCTGTATTTGTCAATAAAATAGTGAATGAATGGATGGGGCCCCTCGGCGGCTCAGTCCATTAAAGCATCCAGCTCTTGATTTTGGCTCATGTCATGATCTCAGGGTTGTGAGATCAAGCCCCTCATCAGTCTCCATGCTAAGCATGGAGCCTACTTAAGATTCTCTTTCTCATTCTCCTTCTTCCCCTCCCTAATCTCTCACTATCTCTAAAAATTAAGATTAAAATAAAATAAAATAAAATAATGATGGAAAAGTTACCTAACCTCTAAAATAAGAGTTGGCCAACTACAGTCCATGCACCATATCTAGCTCACCCTCTTATTGCTGAAGGAAATGTGTATTGACACAACTACACACATCTGTTCACATATATTCTCTTTCAAAGTTGAGTGTCTTCTACTTTCAGGGTAGAATCGCTACAGCAGAAACCATATGGCCCCCACAAGCCTGAGATATTTACTATCTGGTCTTTTACAGGAAAAGTGTGTCAACCACACAATATGTACCACATAATTGGAAAAGAGCCAGAAGACATCCCCCCACCTCCCAGGAAGGTCTAAGCACATGAAATCTCCAGTTTTACTGTCAAAGGAGTAAAGGATACACCAGAAGTGAGGATGTTGGTGACCAAAGATGACTCTGAATTCTTTCTTGAGGAAGTATGCTCAAGTATATTGTCAAAGGTCACAATGTGAAGCATCAAGTCTCTGATGCTTCTTCTGACACTCTTGTCTCAATCAACCTGTATGGTCCAGCTTTCCCCATTTCCCTTGGGAGTTTTGATTAAGTCTTTTCCTGAATTCCAGGATTTTCACTGTCACTTTTTTCAGTAACAAGACTTCACTGAACTCAAATAAAATAGAGATCCAGTAAAGTGGATGTTAAGATGATTGTGACAACTCAACAGATGCCTGGATCCTAAGAGAGAGCTTCCTAGATGCAGCCCTCCGAACTTCTCTCTTCTTTTTTTTTTTTTTTAAAGATTTTATTTATTTATTTGACAGACAGAGATCACAAGTAGGCAGAGAGGCAGGCAGAGAGAGAGAGAGGAGGAAGCAGGCTCCCTGCAGAGCAGAGAGCCCGATGTGGGGCTCGATCCCAGGACACTGGGATCATGACCTGAGCCGAAGGCAGAGGCTTTAACCCACTGAGCCACCCAGGTGCCCCCAAACTTCTCTCTTCTTAAAATGAAGAATCCCTGACTCTTGAGCCAAATTGGTCAGCAATTCCAATGCAGCACTGTGGAAATTCTACAATGCTGTAAAATGCCTCCTAATATTTGTTGTCAGTGTCCACCATACTTTCTCCCTATTATGAAAAAAGGAATTTTTAGGAAGAATTCTTTTTAGGAAGAATTCTACTGTCACTATTTTGCAGTCACACTAAAGTATAAAGTCATTTGCAGAAACCCAGAACTTACTATTTAAACATAAATGTGAAATAATGTTCCTTCTCTCCACAGGATGTGGTACATATAGAATACGAAGATGTCATTTTAAAAAATGGTAAAATCTGAGTCTATTCTGAAAAAGAAAAAAAGCAAAACAAGATAGCCATGAGAGATGATACCATTTCAGTCTCTGGTAGCCAACAAAATTTATAATAATCCCTTTTTTGTGTGGAAAATGGTGTTTGTGGGTTTTTTTTTCTCATTCAATATAATGTTTTCCTAAACATCATGTTAACTGAATGACAGATTTTTAGTAATACACCACATAGTCTTAAAAGCCAATTATAGGTAGAAGTAAGAGAATAGAGAACAACTGGGCACATGAATAGAGAATAATTGACCAAAGAATAATCCAGAGTCAGACAATATTTTTTACTATATACTCATTGTTTTCTAAAGACTATATTGGTGATCTAAGAAAAACTGCCCAGAGAAAGACTAACTAGCATATTTCATTTCCAGCAAACATGTATTATAATTCAGACATGTACTATAGATAAAATAGTGAGTTTTATTTTTCTTTGAAAAACATTTCTTTCTAAAATGATTTACTATATTCCTTATTTAGAAAAATGAGCAACACTTGTCTATTACTTTTTGATTCAACTCATAAAATTTTTCCTTTCACTTTTTTTTTTTTGATATTTTATGCATTAGGAGAAAAGTAGTCCCTAAAATATCTTTGAACCCACAGTTTCAGAGAAAGGAAGAAGAAAAACATTAGGAAGAGTATTTACTCCTGCATGTTTCAAGCAAGTCTCGCTCTCGGAACAAAAGAGAGTAATGGAAGGGATGTGGAGCACTGTTATAAAAGAAAGAATTCCTGGATCCTAGACCTGGGAATCTTGAATACATCTACTAACATACAAGCCTCAGGTGCTTGATCTAGACCAAAAAAACAGAAACATATGACCCTGCCTATTTCAGAGAACTCCCAAAGGTCTCATCTCCAAACACTATGGTGATGGGGATTGGGATTTTAACATATGCATTTGGCAGGGAAGCAAGAAATGCAAACATTCAGTCCATAGAAAATATTAAGAAAAAATTACCAAATAGGCCTCCAGAGCCTTTCAAATCACACTATATAGAATGATTTATTTCATTTACTTATGCCTGAGGCTATTTCTAGCCTTAGGTCAAATGTCCAAAATCTTTTCAATGGAAATACTCAGCTTATTTGACAATGTCAATGTTTTTTCTACTAAATTGATTTCATACAGGAACTTTGTAGTTAAGCTTCTTTGTGTTAAAAAATTGGCCACAATGCAAAGGAACATTTTTATACATCAGTAGAAATGACAGAGTATAAACAAAGGGGAAACAACTTAGTATACATGGAGAACAATTTAGCAATATCCATGCAAATTTAAAATGCCCTCACCACTAGCCTTAGACAGATGCCTCTGGCAATTTCTTTTACGGTCATACACACACAAGTGCACGGTTTTCATTTTTTTCTTGGTCATCTTAATGAGTACAAAAATATTAATTGCAATATTAGTTTAATAGCAAGGACTGGAAACAACATAAATGATCTTCAACAAATTAATAAGTACCTTTTTATTTATTAATAATTGGTTAAATATATTATATATGTTCAAACAATAGAATGCTCTGCAGCTTTTTAAAAATAATAATGCAGCACCCAAAACTTACAGGGACTAGCCTCTAACATACTGGTAAGTGAAAGACAATACACACTGTTGCACAATATTCCACTATTTAAGGAAAAAGAGATAATACGCACACATGTGTTTGTGTACGTGTATGTGCTTCCACACCAAGACCATCTCTGGAAGAATTATGTAACTAAGGGGTGATTCTATAAGTATATATAAAAGATAATATATATGCTATTTATTTAATTTTAATTTTATTATATTTTATATATTATTTTATTATGATTTATATTAATTATTAATTATAAGATAATTATATATACCCTAAAGAATAGATTAAATAAATAAATATATTATATTATATTATATTATATTATATTATTATAAAGATGGTTGACCTGGGGCAGGTAACTGGGAAGCTGGGGAGTGGGATGTGAGATCAAATTTTACTATATACTCTTCTATTTCTTTTGAATTTTGGTTCAGAAACATATATTACTCAAAGAGTAACTTTCTGAAAATAAAGTTGGCAAATGAGTCTTCCTATTACAGTTTCAGGCTACTTTACAGACTGTTAATGACTGGAACATTTGGAAAATTTCACAACTAATAAAAAAAGTATATCACACCTTCTTTCTCAAAAGTCTCAATCGTAATACTTCTTAGTTTTCATGATGATTCCCTTTGTTTCCATTCTGGGACACTAATTCTTTCAGAATGGTTGGGCTTCCAAATTAGATTTCAAATTAGAATAGTTAAGCTCCCAGGTCATTTTCAACAGGCATTCATGAATTTTCCAACTGTCACAAGCAATTTTGTCAAGGCTTCCTTGTACTAGTTCCAGGATATGTGGGGACATCAAAGAAAGGGGGTTCTCCTCAAAACTTGCTGAGATGACTACAGAAAACAAACAGAGGTAAACTAATCCAGACAGACTCCCGGAATCCCAGGTAGGACTCCGTTCTCTCAAAGACCAGAGGAAGGTCATGGCAAGAATTAATGCATTCTCCATTTTGCCCCAGCCATGGAGGGATGCCAGCATTTTAATTGAGGGCTACTGGGGAAAGAGACAGAAGATAAATGCAAGACAGGTCAGAGTTGGAGATGTTAACATCAATGGGGCAAGGGCCAGGATGTTCCAAGGCAGAAAGATTGGATCTCTGGGTCCCAGCTTCTAGGCTCAGGTCACACTGTCTGAAGTGCAAAGAAAAACAGCAGAAATCTCTAGGTAGTGGTGAAATACAAGTCTCCAGGATAGGCAAGGTCAGAGACCATTTGTGGAGATAGAGTTTCAACTTAATTTAAATTCGGATCCTACGTACAGCTAAGTGACCTTGGGACCGGGTCCAGCTGCTGCAAAGAGGCTAGAAGACACAAGCTGAGGTTCAGCTGCTCACATGTAAGCCTGTGTTGACAGCATCCCCAGCGAGTAGGCAGCCATAAAAGATGGAGGGGAGAGGCTGTACTTGGAAGAGTTCCCCCAGACACATGGGACCTAGAAGTCAAACTCAACACTGACCCCAGACCTCATTCGTTAGGAGAAACGTGTGAGTAATTTCTAAGTCATGATCCTTAACTCTCTGCTCCTTTTTATGGTTTTAATTTTCTTTGCCAGAGAACTCAATCTGAGGTACTCCATTATTATTCCTTGTCTAATTACTCTGAACGAGAATCTCCAAGCCTGTTCTGACATGCATTCTTCAGTACTTCTTTCCAAGGCTTGTTTGTTTCTTTGCTTGCTTTATCCTCTGACTACAAACTAGACATTTGCTATGGGATGTTCTGCCGTCATCTTAAACTCAACATGTCTTAAGCCAAACATAAACATCCTCCTTTCCCTTCCTGTCCTATCACCCTCCCTCCTTCCCTTCTCCCCAGCTCTTTTGTTCTGTCACCGGTATCTCCATTCTGTCACCTAAGTTCAAAATCAGACAGCCAACTTTTCTGCCATCTTCTTAAAAATGCAGAATCACAGGGGCGCCTGGGTGGCTCAGTGGGTTAAAGCCTCTGCCTTCTGGGACGCCTGGGTGGCTCAGTTGGTTAAGCAGCTGCCTTTGGCTCAGGTCATGATCCCAGTGTCCTGGGATTGAGTCCCACATCGGGCTCCTTGCTCATCAGGGAGCCTGCTTCTCCCTCTGCCTCTGCCTGCCATTCTGTCTGCCTGTGCTTGCTCTCTCTCCCTCTCTCTCTGACAAATAAATAAATAAAATCTTTAAAAAAAAAAAAAGCCTCTGCCTTCAGCTCAGGTCATGATCCCAGGGTCCTGGGACTGAGTCCTACATGGGGCTTTCTGCTCAGCAGGGAGCCTGCTTCCCCCTCTCTCACTGCCTGACTCTCTGCCTACTTGTGATCTCTGTCTGTCAAATAAATAAATAAAATCTTTAAAAAAAATGCAGAGTCACAAAGTTCATGCATTTGTTCAAATATTATATTGAATGCAAACTAGTGCCAATCTGTATTGTGGCTACTAGCTCTCCTTAGATGTACATTTTCCTTCTGTCCATTCCTTCCTATTTCCACCACCATGCACTCAAGATATTCATAACTTACATATTCATTTATTGCAGGAGCTCCATATCAGGCCTCCACAACTCTACGTTTACTCCATCTATTTGTATCTTTATATAAACTTTTAACCTGTCATTTCATGTAGCTACTGCATTATAATGGCCAACTGCTGACCTGCCTCCCTCTCTAGACTGTAGGCTCTTTCAGGACACGAACACCTACCATTGTATCCCCAGAGCCTACTTTAGTATCTGAAGTATAATAGCATCCAAGAAAATTTGTGGGATAGATTCTCAAAAACTCATTGCCTCCCCATAACTTGTTGCATAGAACCTCTACAGCTCTGCTTTGCCCTCATCGTCCCTCATCATTTGGCCCAAATTTGTCTATTTTTTCTATTTTTGTCTATTTTGTCTATCCTATTTTTCCTTATCTTGCCACCTGTTTTTCTGCATTCCCCAGACTCATTTCCTCCCAGCCTTCTGACACCCATACTAATTCCCATTCTCTCCAGGGTCTACTGCCTGAAATGTACCCCCCACTTCCCTCTCATTCGGAGGGCCTTGAATCTGCACCTGTCTGTGGCACCTTTTCCAAAGACAGGGAGTGGGGGAAGAATGATTGCCGTTGCCCTCTCTACCTCCCCCGAGGAGTGTTCACTGGCCCCTCTGTGCTCCCGGGGTCCTTGAAAGGACATTCTCTTTCCGGGCTCAGGTTTTGGCAAGCAAGTCCAAGTCATCACTGATGTGAATGGAGTCACATGGCAAAGTCAAAGCTGTCAGAGGCTGCAAAGAGGACCTTCGTTTAGCAGGGCTCCTGCAACACCCAAGTTCAGCAGGATGGCTGGGGGGACGAGGGCAAAGAGGTTCACAGACTGTCAGATTTGCCAGAGGTTAGGGAAAGGACACAAGCATTCATGTGCTTCCTGCTTCCTCCAGCTGACCTGCTCTGTGGGTAGAAATTGGGCATTTGGCAAACCTGGTTTCTTGTCTTCAATGGCCTTTCAATTTCCTCTGCATTGTTACTCTCTGGGGAAAAAAAAAAAAAGGCTGAAACAGCCCTTTAGGAATAATACAGCCACAGCTTTTGAGGTGACTGAAAGCAGAGGGTAGAGGCAACCAAGCATTTTAAACATCCTTTACTTAGGGCCCAAGGGGGCAGTAGCCACATGCTGAATGTCTAGCCCATCCTGAATATGTCACCCCGTTACCATAAGCAACAAGTTCAATTTCATTTAAAATTGTCATTACATGCCTTCTTGTGTGCTGAACTCTATGGGATATTCTTACAGAGAGACTAGGAAGACATGGTTGCCAGTGTCCCGATTTCTTCAGCAGCCCAACACCTCCACTGATGAACCCAGCCACAGGAAGCTCCCCACTACCATGTTTGACCCTCTGGTTCTCACTGGAACCCAAGTGCTCTCTGAGCTCACTTTAAGCCCCTTTCCTAGAGATCTAGATTTTCTTATGTCCCACCTACCTCTGTAGACTTGACCTTTTGCGTTTTCATTTCTTCCTTAATTCCCAAAGTTGTCTTTGATGCTATACCCTTATTTTCCTTTCCTCCTGGTATCTCCCACACCCACATCTGGCTGCAAAAATCCCATGTCTGGTGATGACTGCACAACAGTGCAAATGTAATTAATGCCACCAAATTATATGCTTAAATATAGTTAACATGGAGAGAGAGAAAGACAAATACAAGTATATGATCTCACTTACATAAGAAATCTAAGAAAAATCAAATTCAGTATATGTGCTGCCGAAGCGAGCACAGAAAAATCAAATTCAGAGAGAGAACAAATTGGTGGTTGCCAGATGCATGGAGTAGGCAAGTGGGCAAAAATAGGTGAAGCTGGTCAAGAGGCATCACTAATTACAAGATACATAAGTCCTGGGATATAATGTACAGTGTGATGACTATAGTTAATAATACTGGTTTATATATTTGAAGGTACCTTAGAGAGCAGACCTTAAAAGAGTTCTCATCACACATACAAAAATTTCATAACTATGTATAATGGTTGATACTCACAAGACTTATTGTCATGATCATGTCATCACACATATGTATATTAAATCACTAAGTTGTACACCTAAAAAGACAATGTTATATGTCAAATTTATCTCAATTTAAATAAATAAATAAATTTTAAGTGTGCCAAAAAAAAAAAACTTACAGTTTTGTTTTTGGTTTGTTTTTTTTTTTTTAGTTTTACAATTTAAAAAGTGATCGTCCCAGGGCCAGCCAGATCCCCCTACCCCAGCCTCGGAAGCAGAAGTCACAAGCTGTGAAAGAATTCAGACTCTGGTAGAAGAAACACATTTCACATATCAACTAATTCTGTGGACCTTCATTGACCATCTACCAACATGCTAAACAGCACACGGGAACCAAGGATTCAGAGAAGACTGTGAAAGACATTGCAGTAACTTCCTAAAGCTTCTATTCTAGCCTACGTACATTTTTGGTGAAGCACAAAGAGGAGGAGGAAGGAAATGAGGATGGGGAAGAGAGAAGAATATTAAACAGAGGCCTCAGGCAGAGCAGCTGGTCCCAGAACAGTGGGTCAGAGTGTCCCTCCCCACCCCCGCCCTGCCCCCGACATTGTCTCTCAAACTCCCACCTGTCTTCTCCCATCACTGTAGATGACCCTACAAACCAGACTGCTAGCCCGCAAGCATCAGGGACAAGGCGATGCCCCCCACCAAGAAGGCTCCTGAGTTCCCGGTCTCAGGTCTCAGGGCCAGAGGGAGCCAGCCCTCCCTTCTGCAAGTAGTCCTAAACTTAGCTATGGAGCTCCACAAATAAGAGGATAGAGGGCTTGGGCTCAGCACAGCACCAGAGTGTAGACACCCACCAACCACGCTGCCACTTCTAGCTGTGCGTGGGAGGCGGGCCATCAGGGTTTGGTAGGCAGATACATCCCCAGCAGCAACAGAGGGACCCTGACTTGACAACGGAATTCTAAAAGGCTTTGCCTTTTCCCATTTTATGTTTAACTCTGCCTCCAAGAAACTCTTTAAATGGCTTTTTTCAGTAAACACATTCTCCGTAAGTCAGAATACTCCCCTGTCCAGATGGAGGACCAAGTGTGAACATGAAAGAATACTATTAGCCTGTTTTTCCTGTTAACCACAGAGACTGTTTCCCCAGAAAAGTGCTACTGGAATCGGCCTGTCGGGACGCAAGCATCCTTCCCACAACACTACTCGAAATCTGTGGTACAAGCCCAGCCCTGCTTCTTGAGTACCCTTGCCCTCAGAGGCCTGCTAAGGAATCCCTGTCTTCATTGGGCTGGGAATGGCCAGGCCTGGAATGTTCTCCCACAGAGAGGCAGGCCCACCCCTGAACCAAAGCAAGGATTCCCTGGGGGCCTGAGAGACCACCGTTAGTAATGTGGTCAGGGAACTGGGCCTGAAGAAACAGAGGGATTTCTTTTCCTATCGTTAAAACTTGTGGTACCAGAAGGAGCTATAAAGATATTTTTTTGGTTCCACTCCTTCATTCCTCAGACGAGGAATCTGAGATCTGGAAGGAGGAAGTGATCTGCTGACAGAGAGATAATCTATTTGGTAACTCAAGGCTCATTGCCTCATGATTCAAATCTTCATCTCAAAAAGTGGACCTAAAATTTCTATCCATGCCAACAGTTAAAGGTCTGGAATTCTTTTATAACAAAACAAAAGTTCTTCCAGCAAGATCTCCTTGGTTAGTTCTCTAAAACTGAAGATGTGGAGAAATTATACCAAAGGCATTTTTCTGGTTTCAGAATATAGGCTGAAAATTATAGGTCCTTTTATAAGGATTGTATGAACAAGCATTAAAAAAAAACATAAGGCTAATTCACCTGAGCCACCTAGAGACTGAGGGGTTTGCTCTTTGGGGGTGACATGTGACCCAGAATGTGCACTCATGGTCCAGAGACTTTGAGGATGGAAGTGGTGACATTGCCTCCCTATCTCCATCACTATGCACAACTTCCCGCCATCTTCCCAGTAGAACCTCCTCACGGTCATGACCATGCATACACTGTGGAGCCAAGCAACATTAGACATGATTGCTTTTTTGTTTCTTAGACATTTTTTTCCCCCTGAGTTGACTCTTTTTTCTCCTTCTTTGGGCATCGAAATCACAGCCTGAGTCTTTCCACACCCTGAATAGCTCTGTAAAATGCCTCCCAATTCAGTTTTCCACGTGGATAAATCAGTCAGATAACCTACCAATTCCACTTTCCCCCTAGAAGTACACCTTGGGGAGCATTTTAGATCAGACTTTGTAATGATTTAAATTCCTCCCAGAGAAGAAAGGTGAAGACCTATAGACCTCTCTGCTGGGTCTTGCATCAGAAGCCTGCTTTTTGGAAAAGCAATGCCATGATGTTTGCATTCTAGGAATGCTTCTTCTCCAGTCTTCTAGGAAAAAAATGTTGGAAGAAGTGAAGGTTCTCTAGTGACCTAGAGTTCGTTTGGCAGCAGTCACATGAAGTCCCCTTAGTTATGTTCAATGGTTGTAACAGAGCCTGTGAAGGCTTCGTGTCTGAAGGAATCCTGCCTCATGTAAGCGGTCATCAGGGACACGTCTCTGAGTCTTTAGTCCTCTGTCTGTGCAATGGAGGCCATAAGGCCATCCTAAACACCTATAAGATAATAAAATGTCAAATCACCTCCCAGAGACCCAGATACACAACTGATACTGAATTGAAAAGCATGAACTTAGGCCTCCAGGTTCAGCTTTCTGGCAGCACAGGCCCAAGGTGCCTTAATATTCACATGGCACTCTTAAGAATATGGATTCAGATTCCTAAGATATATGGAATGGGCCCATCTTCTGAAACTTCATTTTCTAAGAAGTATCTAGTGGTAAGCACAACAGTTTTGGGGGAAATGAATGCCAAGGTTAGTGGTGGTTCTGCCAAAGCTTTATCTATAGGAAATCCAAATAGTCCTGATTGTTTCCTTGAGAGCCATTGATCCAAGAATATACAACTGAATGGAAGAGTAAAACACTTATCTTATCTCCTTTATCATCAATATCCATCAATATGAAACAGCCACACATGGGATAAACATATGGGAAATATAATTTGCAATGCCAAACAAGAGGCCAGCATTATCTTAAATCACCTATTCAGCTTTTCATCTACTATTTCCATCTTTAAAAACGTGTTGTGGAGTCCCAAGCTGAAAGGGACTGTCTCCCTTAAATTTCCTCTGACCCCCAAAACCTGTGTCTGAGTCTCAAGGGGAAAAGTTGTTGTCATGAAGCTGAAAGTTTCAAATGGAATGAGTCTCTAGTTCTCAAACTAGCCTTCTTGAGGGGGGACCATGTGTTGTGCTCTGCTCCCATTATTTTCTGAGACATTTTCCTCCAGCTACAGAAACAAGCCAGAGACAAGACAAACCCAGCCTTCCTACTCTGTGTTTGGCTAGGGAACTGGTCATGCTGCTCCTGGTTAGAAGGAGTTTGACAGAAAGTCAAACCAGTTCACTCAACACTAGTAAGAAACTATCTTAAATGGAACTCAGAAAAGCCTTCCTAAAATCTATTATGTCAAAATGATTAATGTAGCAATGATTTTTAACACGTAAGGTCACCAAACCTCTTGGCCCTCTGTGAAAGTCATGACAAAAAAAAATCTCTACTTCAAGCAGAGAATTTAGATACGGGATTTTTTTTCTATCAGCCTGGACTCTAGCATTCTTTTGTTAACAGAGTTGTGATAGGAAATTAAACCAAATGCAGAATCCTAAATAGCATTTCATATAGCAGGCAATTAGATACAGAGAACGAAGAAAGGATAATGAACTTGAATCCAAGCCCTGCTTGGCCATTTCCCAGCTCTGTAACCTTGGGCAAGTATTTCAACATCTCTGTGCTTCAGCTTCTTTGCCTGTGAACCAATAACATCTTCCCAGCACAGACTTGTCTTAAAGATGCAGCCACCAGATCCTAAAGGTGAAAGCAATTTGTAGAATGTAAAAAAAGCTCAATCCTAATTTAAATATGATTACTGTATTAAATGAGTCCAAAATGAATGTATTCTTTAGTTGGCATACCATCTTTTTCTATTGGAAATGGCACGAGCAAGGAAGACCAACATTTAGATAGATGTTTCTATTTTGAGGCTCCTTGGACCACACCACACTGCATCGAGAGGATATTCACCAAAGCCTGGCACAGCAAGCACCCTGGACCAAACCAGCAAGACCTTGGGATCTACCTGGAACGTCAACTGATCTCACCTGACCCTACAGTGTGCTCCTCTTCAATCCCGCACTAGCATATTACACACTACAGACAAACTTACTTCTCTGTTCCTCCTGCCTAGAAAGGGGCCATGCCTTGTAAATGTTTTACATCCTATGGTACACCTGGTACATGGTGACTGCTCTTCATGTTTGTGCTTTCATGATGGCTATGCAAATTTTCTCTCACCGAGTTGAGTTTCCCGATTTATAACTGAATGCTCAAGAGTTATGTTTTTGTCTGTCTCTCAGTCTTTTGGTCTCCCCATTGCTTTGTCTCTGCTTCTTAGTCTGTCTCTCTTTATCTCTTTGTCTTCCTCTCATGTAAATCCATACACATACACACGTACATACCTGTTGATCCAATCCTTCAGTGTCCTGATCTCAACTCTATGTTTTCCGTGTAAAATTTCTGATTTAGCATCTGCTGAGCCCTAATTTACAATATGACCTTCGTCAGTTCTTCCCAGGCACGTTTCAACTGAGGGCTCTGGGTTATTTTGATTGTTGTGTTATCTGCACACAGACACCACAAAAGAAATTACTCAGTCCTGGAAAGAGATGCCAAAACCCTAATTTAAAAACATCAAATGAGTAATTCCCAAAGCATCATTTCTCCTCCAAACCCAGAACATTTTAATTACCTTGAAATAAACAAAGAGCCTTGCAAGGCTAACTCAAATTATTTATTCAAAATTCTCCCTCTCCTATAGGCTAAGGATTTCCTCCTGCCTCAAGTTTCTTCACGACTTGAGCCTCTGTTTACCTTACCACCCATGTGGTAAAGAACCTGTTAAAAAGGGGAAGTAAACTTTGCACTCATTACTAGACCTAAATTGCCATGAGGGCTAATGTGAGCCCAGAAATAAGCAATGACCCATCTTTTTCTTTAATTGTGCATTGACTGGGCCAAAATGGTCAGGCTTTCTGCCTTAACTGAGTATTTAGTTGTGATAAGGAGTGAAGAAAAGCAAACAGCTTGAAGGATTAAAACCATACTCTTCCTACCAAGCAATTTCTGCAGTCAATGTTGCAGGCTACTAAGCAAAATGCATCTCCCTTGGCAGTGGAGGTAGAGGATGACAGAGGCACAGGGGGCTGAAAACATTTCATCTGCAGCATCGAGGAAGGAAGACCTGTAGTGGGAGTGGTTCCCAAACAGACATCCCGCTTAACTCCAAACTACTGGTTGCAAACATAAGACTTTCCTGTCCCTCAGTGAGTGATGAGACAGTCAAGGGCCTGCTGAGCCACAGCTACCTGGAAGCAAATGTATACTGGAAACTGTCTTTGGAATGTTTACCAGTCAGATGCGTAAAAGTGAGGACGTCATCTCTCCATGCCATCCACAGTCCTAAGGCGCCAATGCCCTGAGATCCAATACACTTTTCCCAACTCCATGAAACTGGCCTGGCTCAGGGGACAAGGTGTAATTTGGGCCTTTCACATTTTCAGCAATGAGTAAGAAATGGTTTAAAATCTCACTTATAAAGACAAGACTATTTCAACTAAAAGATGACTATCTTCAGTTTTAAAAAAAATTTTCAAGTTATTTAAATTAATATTTCTTCCTTCCTCTCCTCCTTATTTTCTCTTTCTGGAATTCTTAAGATATTTGGGCGGGGGAGAGGGGTGGTGTGTGCTTTCCTCCAGTCTCTCAACTTTTCATTTTGTAAATCTCTTTACCTGCCTTCCAGGCCATTCCTTCAGTTGTATCTTCTAACTCTTAACATGCTCTTCGGAATGTCTACCAGAACCAGGACAAGGGTGAAGCAAGCATAGTGCCTAAGACACACCACTAAAGGAGGCACTCACTCTCAGTCTTACACAAGTTCAAGGTCTGCACCTGAAGGTGTGTGCCTCCTTAAATTGTGCCTGGAGGGGGGTGCTACCTCACCCCCAACATACTTTTTCCCTTGCCTCATTCCAGTTTTGGCCCAGATATCTAGTTTACAGCTTTCCTTATCAGCTACAGCATTGATTTCAATGAGTACAATTTCCATTTTCAAGGTTTCTAGAGTAATCTTTATAATACCTTGCTGTTCTTGATTAATGCTCCTTTGTTCTCATTCCCTCTTTGACTTACTTGATGATTCCAAAGTACTTATTTTAACATATTTTTATATCACACATATATTTAACATATTTTATATCACATCACTTTTACTTCCTTATGTGTAAAAT
Source organism: Lutra lutra (assembly GCF_902655055.1). Taxonomy (NCBI): domain Eukaryota; kingdom Metazoa; phylum Chordata; class Mammalia; order Carnivora; family Mustelidae; genus Lutra; species Lutra lutra. The sequence goes on from NC_062284.1 coordinate 59,121,290, forward strand.
CTGTCGATGATACAGAACACTGTTTCCTCATGTGTAGAATCTATATAGACTGTTGGGTCTAGCTATCCTCATGACAGAAATTTTCCTTGTATATCTTGTAGTTTTTCTTTGGAAGCTTATCTTGCTTTGGAGTTTTTTCTGGTGGACTCCCCTACCTGTCCAGTGGTTTTAGGGTTGGTTAACTTACCCTGGCATTCCAGATGTGCATCACCGAGCCAAGATGCATTGACCTTATGTCCAGCCACAACTTGTAGTGCTACACTGAGGGCTACGGTTGGAAGCAGCAGGGCCTGGTTCTCACCCAGATGTCTATTCTGAAGCCCAGAATCACAGGCAATCAGGATGGAGCAGTAATTAGTAGAATTTGTGGAGGTCCACTGACTTCCATGAGCTGTAAACACTGATCTCAACTTTTTCTGGGAAGCCTAGCTCAGATATTCTGCCTTTTGTGAGACATGCAAAGTCTCCATCAAATGATCTTTGAGGCTCAGCCTCCACTGTTTATAGGTAGTATCTGTTTCTTACGAGCCAACTGCCTTTAGCCTCTGTTCCACCTGGTAGGTTTCTGTTCGTTCCGAATCATTGGATCTTATCCTTTTATACTTTAATGTGACTGTGTTTATAAAAAATAAAAATAAACAAATGTAAATTTTTGTTTTTCTTTCTCTTTTTAGAAATGAGGAACAGGGCAACTAACATAGGTGAGAGAGCAGATAGATTAACATGACGAGGAAAACTATGATTTATCATGAGCGCTAACCTGTCATCATAGGAGTAACAGTCCCAGTCAAGTGTTTCTTGTGCAGCTAGAGTCATAAACATGAAGGCAGCTCCATCCAGACTCAGAGTATATAAACACAAGTTTTTATCATCCTACTCCATTAAGAGCCTAGATTATATATGTGTTCATTTTAGCAACTTGAGAAATCTAAATGTAAGAGTTAATATACAGACTTTATAGTTGGAAAGTTCTAGACTAACTTTGGTTTCAGAAATAAAATCCTACCTTCTTTCTGGAAGTCTGAGGTAAGCCTTGTAATTCTAAGTTTATGCTTTCAACAGGGGTAGGACCCACCTGTTCTCTATTTCCATCACCACACCCTGTGTGATTTACAGGTGTTTTCACTTTTCCCTCCGATTTACTGGCTGTGAGACTGGAGTATATGGACCCATAGAGCTAAGCCACGTTTGGATGTAATCTTGGTCAAGACCACACTGTACCAATATCAATTGCCTGCTTTGGAGAGTTGTTATCCATTTTCTCATAAAATTGTCGTTACAGTGAGTAACTTATCTAATAAAACATGTACAGACTCTATAAGCTGAAATTTATAAAATTCTGATGAAAAAAAATCAAAGATCTAAACAAAAGGAAAGATACACCATGATCATGGATTGGAAGACTGATTGTAGTGATCAATTCTCCCAAAATTATATTATAGGTTTAGTGCACTTCCTATCAAAATTCCAGCCAGATTTTTTGTAGGCAAAAACAAAACAAACAAAAAACAAAACAAAAAACAAAAAACTTACTCCAAATTTTATGTGGGAAGAAAAATAAACATTTGAGAATGGCTCAACCAATTCTGAAAAAAAAATTACATAGAAAAAATCATTGTACCTGATTTTAAAACTGTATAGCCATAGTAAGTAATCTTTAATAGTTACATAGCTTAATAATAGCTGTGTGCTATTGGCAAATCAACAAAAATGTAGATCAATTGAATATAGAGAACTAAGAAATTTGATTGATTTTCTTTCAAACGATTTCCAATGGTTAACTTTTTTTTTACAATCATGAAAAAGCAGGTCAATGAAGGCTGGATATTGTTCCAACAAAGTGCTGGGACATATTTAAGCTAAAAATTAATTCAAAAATTAATTCAAAATGGATCATAGACTTAAATGACAAACATAAAACTGTAAGTCTTTTTGAGGAAAACAATAAAATCTTCAGAAGCTAGGACTAGGTAAATAATTCCTACATATAACATCAAAAACACAATACATAAAAGAAAAATTCATAAATGGGATGTCATTAAAATTAAATCATTTGTACTATGAAAGATTCTGTTAAGAAGATAAGAAAATAAGCTAAAGACTGAGGGAAATATTTACAAACCATATATCCATCAAAGAGCCAGTTTCTAGAACAAACTTGGTACACACGAACAATGGAATACTACTTAACAATAAAGAGGAAGGAACTCCTGATTCACAACTTGGATAGACCTCAAAGGGATACATACTACATGATTGATTTGCATAACATTCTTGAAATGACAAAACTATAGAAATACAAAACAGATTAGTGGTTGCCAGGGGACACAGACAGGAGTGGAGGTGAGTGGGTACAAATACAAAGAGGGAGCAAGAAGTCCTTCTATGGACATGGTGAGGATTACACGAATCTACCGGAGATAAACTTTCAAAGAGCTACATATGCACATTCACACACATATAAACGAATGCAGATTTTTTAAAAACATGATAAAAACGGTGTAAGTTTAGGCCAGTTAGCAGTCATGTATCTATGTCCATTTCCTGCTTTTGATATTGTACTACAACTATATACGATGTAGCCATTAGGGAAAGCTGAGTGAAGGGTGCACCAGACTTTATTATACTTGCAGCTTTTGAGTCTAAATTAAAAGTTAAAAAAATTAGAATTTTTTAAAAATTACATAAATTTTTAAATAAAATTTTAATATAATATAATTGTAGTTATATAATTAATATAAAATATAATTTAAAATTATAATTTATAAAATATAAGTTAAATAAAAATAAAATAATAAAATAATTTTTTTAGCTAAAAAAAATTAAAACAATAATCATTATTTCCGGCGCACCATTTTTAGGAGCTGGCAATTCAGGCTGGGATCCACTGAGCAGTTCCTCAGCTAGCCTCAGCTCTAGTTATTCTGCCAGTCGGCTGGGTGTCTCTGTTTCTGGCGTGCAGCTGGCTGGAGCAATGGGGCCACTTTGCCTCTCATCTCTCCCATTTAGCCGGCCAACCTCAACTGGCTTACATGGTGGTGGTACAGGGTTCCCGAAACAGCAAGAGAATAAGGTTCAATGTGCGAGCTCTTTACAAGAGCTTTGCATCAGGTCACTTACAGTCCTATTAGGCGAAACAAATACAACCCAAATTCCAAGAATGGGGAAACCGACTCCAGCCATAGTGGGAGGAGATACAAATTGTTGTAGCTGTTGTTTTTTGAACTTACTTTATACTTTGAAGTGTCAGAGAGAGAAACTGACTCGGAAGGTCAAGAGTTCCTTTCTCCAATTTGCCAGAGACTACTTCTCATATTTTCCCAATCCTGAACAATAAGTAGTAAGTGCCTGAAGAATAGAAATATTTTCTTAAAGCATCCTCAAGATGGAGCAGAAAATTTCCCAACGTCGGAGACTTATTGCATAGATTCAAAAGGTCCTAGACTAAAACTATCTAGGTCAGGCCTGATCAAAGGTAGGTTAAGGAGGAGAAGGGATGAAAAGCTCTTTGAAGGATAGGACTGTGTCTGACATGCTAGGTACTTCTCACAGGCCTTAGATAGACAGTGGCTGCTCCTTTGACATGATTATTAAGACTGAGAAACACCACCACAGTCCTGGCCTGATTACCATTGCCCCTCTCCCAGGGAAACTAGCACAGAGCATTGGTGAGGGTAATTGGTGAGGCATTGGTGTGGACAGGTCAGAGAACAGGAGTCTTTTCCAGCCTGGGAATGTTGTTTGTTTTTTTCCTACTTTAACTACTTTAATACATAGTTTCAAAGTATTTGCACAACTAATTCCTGGGTTTAGGCAAATTGTGAAAATGACAGCCTGATGTAAATAGGACTCAGACCTCCCCAACTTGAGCCCAGAACTTGGACATCCAGCAGCACACTGACCTGACAGCCAATAAGCCTAGCCCGTAGCAAGGCCTTTTCCCCATGGATCTTCAAGTTTGTCTAGAAATTAAAGTTCAACTCAGATGATATGAAACAAATTCTCAGTCCTACTAGGACCTTCCCCTCCACCCCAATAGGGGAAGATTTCAGATCCCTTTTCCCTGATCATTGTGTAAATGCTTTCATCCAAGTAAATAACAGTTTTATTTACTGGATAATAAGTTAGCCTAAGACTCTTTAAAAAAAGCTTAAGTTTTAAGAAGAAATGCCTCTTCCCCAGAGCTGCAAAAATTCCAGGGATTTTCTGAGACTAGAGAATAAAGACCACACTGAGAACAAAGAACCAACAAAAAATTTCTCCTCTCAGGGAAGTATCCTCTGACCAGCCCAATTTGCACTGCAGTCTCGTGGACCTTCCAGACATTACTAGATAAATTAGACTGATCTAGCCTGTGTGCAAGAATGCCTTTCTTTTTTTTTTTTTTTAAAGATTTTATTTATTTATTTGTCAGAGAGAGAGAGAGAGAGCGAGCACAGGCAGACAGAGTGGCAGGCAGAGGCAGAGGGAGAAGCAGGCTCCCCACAGAACAAGGAGCCTGACGTGGGACTCGATCCCAGGACGCTGGGATCATGACCTGAGCCGAAGGCAGCGGCTTAACCCACTGAGCCACCCAGGCGTCCCCAAGAATGCCTTTCTAATGAATCACACGTCAGGCGGGTGCCGATGTGTAAATGACAGGGAACCACTGAAAGAATAACACTCTGCAAAGACAATGCCATGCCTCGTGATTTGGGATTTCATCAAAGGAATGAAAATAACACATATGAAGTACCCTGGAAGATGGAGCTGGACTGAAAAACTTTATCCTAATATGCAGATCCTCACCATTTATCAAAAGTGTTCCTGTTTCTGGGCCATTGCCCATGGCATCTTCCAAAGTATTCTGTTGCTAACATAAGGCTTATATCATTATCACTATAAAAGCGTTATAATATTAATAATGATCTTATATAGGATTGAAGCTTTTTACAGCTTGTCTAGCATTTCTTATGCAATATTTTATTTGCTATCCTACAAAAACCCAGTTAGTAGTCAGGACACTATTATTAGCTGCATTTTACAAACAAGAAAACTGAGGTTCGATAGTTCAAGTTCAGACACTTGCCAATGACAGAGCCCCATCTACTGATGATAAATGCAGTGCCTCCTTTGTCTGATCTCCCACCATGCTGGAATTCAACCAGAGGGAATATGTGTTAAAAAGCTATCTCAGATACTGAAACCAATGACTACTATTCAAAATTGAGAATCAGGGGCGCCTGGGTGGCTCAGTGGGTTAAGCCTCTGCCTTCAGCTCAGGTCATGATCTCAGGGTCCTGGGATCGAGCCCTAAATTGGGCTCTCTGCTCGGCAGGGAGCCTGCTTCCCCCCTTCTCTCTGCCTGCCTCTCTGCCTACTTGTGATCTCTCTCTCTGTCAAATAAACAAAAATTTTAAAAAATTTTTAAAAAAACAACCAAAATTGAGAATCAGAGGACACAAAACCCAGCTTAAAGGAGATCCCACAGGCCAAATTTGGCACAACCTGAACACTAAACTGAACACTAAAATAAGTGAGAGTGACAGATTATGACACAATGAATAAAATTAGAATCCATAGGTCCATACTTAAAATAACAAATTATTCATATTGCTATTTATTCATTATTTAATGAATTTAATGGGGTAAAGAAAAACCTCTTCCTGACCATAGACTTCCAAGAAAGAACTATGGAAGGGATGAGATGGCTAAAAAGAAACAAATAAAAAGCATTAGCGGATGCTCAAACTAAGTGGGAGAAAGTTTTATGAGAAAGAGGACATTTACATGGTATCGGAACATTTTCCCCACAAGTTACTTATTAATTACAAAGAAAAAAGAGTTACTTTACAGTTACTGGCCAGGCACCATCTAAAGCACATGATCCAAGTTAACATCCCAGGACCGAGTCACACTGACATCATGTTTCTCCTGATGTGCTGTCCCGTGAAAGACATATCACTTCTATGGCATTCTGGTCAACAAAGTAAAACTTTTGAGTCTAAGCTGGACAAAACATCAGAAAACCCAAATTGAGGAACATTCTCCAAAATAGCTTGGGTACTCTTTTAAAAAGTCAAGGTCAAGAATGACTAAGGAAATATTCCAGAGTAAGAGTGACTAAAGAGACACAACAATAAATGCCATGTAGAATCCTGAATTGAACCCTGGACAGGCTGAAAAAATTAGCCCCTAAAGATATAATTGAGACAACTGACAAATTTTAAATACAGACCATGGATTTTTGATTCTAATATTGTGTCCATGTGTTAAGTTTGCAGATTTTTCCATTTATATTTTGTTTATGTGAAAGACTGTCCTTGTTCTTAGGAAATAAATACTGAAATATTCAGGGGAAAAATACCCTATGTCTCCAACTTATTCTCAAATGGTACAGAAAATAAGAGAGTAAGCACTGGTTCTTGGAGGGCAGAAAATTCTTAGATAGTACAAAGGTATAAACAGATACACAGTTTATCTGTGGTCTTAAATTTTCATGGGGATACATGATTAGGAAAAAAAATGTCAAAATGTCTCCTTGAGGGAGTGATAATGAAAAAAAAGGGAGAGAGAGAGTGTGTTGGGTGGGGGGAGAAAGAGAGAAAAAAGCAAAAGCAAATGTGAAGCAGTGTAAAGGAAAGATAAAAAAGACTCCCTTCCTCTAAAGTTTAAGAATCTTCAAATTTAAAAAAAAAAAGTCTTCAAATTAAAAAGTTACAAGAAAAAAAAATATATATATATTTAGAAACAGAGTATCAACAAAAAAAGTAGGAATAACACGCTGGCCCAAGAAAGATCTACATAGCCATGCAAATAATTTTCATTATTGCTTCTCTATTATAATACACTGCATACATGTCATTCATTTACACTCTCTGTCTCAAGTGGTTTTCTGACTGTTTTATGTATGGTGATCTTGTCTTCTCACTGCTTGGAGACAATAGTGGCTCAACAAGGCCTTTCACTTTCTAAGGAAAGGATTTTTATATGGAAGAAGGTGATGTGCTTCATGAAGGAGAGAACAAAATAAAGGTTGTGACAATAGCAGTTCGGATCCAGGTTAAAATGCAAAAAAAATATTTTGAGAATAAAATAGTTAGAAATGTAAGTTACTGAGTTGATTGTGGAATATTCTGTCACAGATATCTTGAATAGATTAATAATATTTAAGATTATCAAACATATCTTTACAAAGGTAGTTCAAGGGTGTCTTCGTCCATTAGAGCTGCTATAATGAAATAGTACGGACATACATACTATGAACAACAGAAATTTCTTTCTCACAGCTCTGGCAGCTGAGAAGTGCAAGATCAAGGTGCTGGCAGATTCACTGTCTAGGGACAGCCTGCCTTTGATTAATGGCGGTACCTTCTTGCGGTGTCCTCAAATGATGGAAGAGAAAAGCTAGCTTGTCAGGTCTCTCCTAAAGGTGCCAATCCCACCTAGCTTGTGGGGTCTCTTATCAAGATGCCAATCCCACCAATGAAGTTTCCACCCTCCTAACCTAATCACCCTTAAAGATACCCCCTCACCTCCCAACAACATCACTATGGGAGTCAGAATTTTAACATACGAATTGGAGTGGGGGACACAGACATTCAGGCCATAGCAAAGGACAAGGAGTTGGGTTAGAAGAGTCTTTCATTCATTTGTTGATGCCCAGTGGGCTAAGCAGTTTGTTGGCCCAAAACCGAACAAGACACAACTTCTGCTAGTGAACTTGCCAACTGATGGAAAGATTATTTTAGGATTCGTCTCCCTTTGTAGTACTATACTGTCATCTTATATCACATATCCAGTCTTTACAACTTATCCCTTACAAGCTGCTGTCATCACCATAAAAACACCTACATTAGCAATGTCCATAACAGCCAAACTGGAAAGAGCCTAGATGTCCATCAACAGATGAATGGATAAAGAATATGTGGTATATATATGTGTGTGTATATATATACACACACATATATATTTATACACACACACACACACATTCACATATATACAATAGAATATTATCAACCATCAAAAAACCCGAAATCTTGCCATTTGCAACGACGTGGGTGGAACTAGAGGGTATTATGCTAAGCAAAATAAGTCAATCAGAGAAAGACAATTATCATATGATCTCCCTGATATGAGGAATTTGAGAAACAAGACAGAGGATCATAGGGGAAGGGAGGGGAAAATGAAACAAGATGAAGCAAGAGAGGGAGACAAACCTTAAGAGACTCTTGTTCTCAGGAAACAAACTGAGGGTTGCTGGAGTAGAGGTGGGGTGGAAAGGATGGTGTGGCTGGTTGATGGACATCAGGGAGGGTATGTGCTATGTTGAGCACTGTGAGTTGTGTAAGCCTGATGAATCACGGACCGGTACCCCTGAAACAAATAATACATTATATTTTAATTAGGAAAAAAAATCCTGCATTTCCATCCTGCTGCTGCTATCACTCTGCAGCTAACTTTACAAATTATTTTCCAACCACCAGTGACAGCACCATACAAAAACAGGTAGGAAGCTTGCATTCTTTCCACAACCAGGTATGCTGAGATGGCAAACAGCTCACCCACCCCACCCTCACCCCAGACTATGCAACAGTCATATTACTAGGATCATCGGAGGACCTGCCTGAAGGCCCAAAGTGCAAAACTGACTCTGTTGCCACCATTTCCTGGCCATTGGATTCCCTAACTTGATTAATTAACTTAAAATTGCCTCTCAATGGCAAGCCAGAGTCCTGTTTCCAATTTCCTGCTGTGTTGAAAAGTAAATAGGCCTAACCACATTTTCAAGCCCTTGTGCATGGGTCTTTTGTGCTTATAACTAAGCAGGATCCACTAGAAGGCATCTGGGCCACTGCCAAGGTGGATATTCAATTTCTTTGTTGTCTTTCCTTATAACCTAGCTAACCACAATCCCTTTCCACCATTCCTCAGCAACGTGCTTGAGCTAGAGCCAAGAGCCCATCCTACAAAATGAACAAAAAAAAAAAAGGGGGGGAGGAAATAAACAAAGAAGGGGCCATGAAAAAAATTAAGGTTTGTGAGTATTACCCCATATATCACATCTTCTTTTTACATTTTTCTTTCATGACTTCACAGAAACATCTAGACTCTGAATGCAGTCATATAGAGGAATAACTCCCAGGGTTTCCCATTCTTTCCTCCCCACCCAAGAAGATTGTAGGATTATAAATATGAGGTAAATTCCCGGGATCCTATTCCTTGGGGCATATACCCTGAGTTTTGACCTTGAGATTGGGAGGTTCAGGGGTACTGATGAAGTTGGAAGGACTACTCAAAGAGAAGCCGATGGGATTAGCAGGCCTGTGCCCAACACATGATTTGTTTATCTCCATGCCACTCATTTTCTCCCACATTCCAGAAAAAAGAATTAAGAATGAGTCTCTGCTCCTTCAAGAAGTGAATTTTCCAGGACAAGTCTTCCCATATGGAGAGGACAATGGCACCAGGCCAGAGTGTGGACAATGAAGAAGGGATCAGGCTGTTTCAGATTTTCTCTGTCAATGGGTTTCAAGTGTTCTGGTGAACACTCTCTTCATTCTCCTCCCCATAAACTCCCTACTGTACTCCACACTACAGATATCAATATACCTTCTTCAAATCCCCAAATAGTGAGAATAGCATAAATATTAAATAGGCACAAAGGCAAAAAATATGGGGCACGTGCTGGGAAGAGCAAGTAGTTCAAATAGAGAAAAAAATACAGGGGTGCCTGGGTGGCTCAGTGGGTTAAGTCTCTGCCTTTGACTCAGGTCATGATCTCAGAGTCCTGGGATTGAGCCCCACATCGGGCTCCCTGCTAATCAGGGAGTCTGCTTCCCCTTCTCTCTCTGCCTGCCTCTCTGCCTACTTGTGATCTCACTCTCTGTCAAATAAATAAATAAAATCTTAAAAAAAAAAATACAGAGAGCAGCTATTAGCAAGTGAGAATGGCCAGGAGTTTGGGGTCAGATATATAGGCCAATAGCATCAGGCCAAAGAGTTTAAACTTTATTTGGTAACTGGAAAATATTAAATATTACAAGATAAAGCTTTGGAAAATTAACCGGTCTAGAAGCCAGTGCCACATCATGAAACAAGAGACAGCTAAACATGAGAGTTAGTAGAATACGAATCCTTCACCTCAGGGATGGATTCCTGTGGCCAAACATGGGGGGCCAGCCATAAAGGACAAATGAGAAGCCTGTATGAATCTTTATCTGATGGAAAGATGCTCCTTAGTTCTTGGGACGAGAGTAAGCATTCTAGGAGAAATCACATGAACTGTTACATGCCATTAAATAACGCAATGGGAAAAATCTTCAACATTTTTAATTACAAACACAGATGCAAACTCACATGGCTGCAATGTTCTTTCTGGTATAGACATTTAATGCACCCTCAGAACGGTTAAGCACAACTTAAAGAAGATAACTCTGTTGGGGGCTCAGCTAATATGACTTACATCTGTGATGTCTGATCTTTCCCAATTACCAGGCAATGATTAACCTGAAATATGTGGAAAAGTGAATGGATAATATGTCTTTCGAACTTTCTATCTAACACCACTTCTGTTAACCATTCATTAAGGAGAATGGATAGAGTGCCTCCATGGTGAGGGTTCCAAATTGGGTAATATACATTATTGATTCAGGGTACATCTCTGGTTTTAGATAGGGTGTCCATACATAAACTAGGTTATCTCCAGGTTTATACATGTTACACAGTTATATGTACCTCTTCCTTTCACTCTCAGAGCTACCCCAGGTTAGGTGATAAATTATGTGGTCAACCCTAGAATGAAATATCTATTGAGGAGAAGGTAGGTTAGCACATAATTCTGTAAGTTCAGAAGCGAAATTGTCTTCTATCTTGGAAAGCAACCCACCTTCACAAGCAATTTCTAATTTGATGGCTATTACAGGATTTGCTGAGACTGAATTCATTAGAGTATCCTGATCATGTTCATGAGCACAGGGCTAGGACTTCCTGGACTCTCTGTCCTCATCCTTTCACATAGCCCCACCACATCACAAGCATTTAATGAATGAATTAATTGCTTAGCGATAGACATGACACGGGACCTAACTCTCCCTTCTTGGATAACTACTAATATGATCACCAGGGTCGTATTTATGGTTTAGACATTCTCCTTCTTTCTTTCTCCATTTCTGTCACACACACAAAAAATTAAGTGATGTACAGCCAATTTAAAACCTCCTCTTCTAGCACACGTACTGGTGTCTACCAAAGACATTCATCCTCCAGAATTCAGTCCAACTCACCAAACTTAGAAGTCAAGCCTCCAGGATGTCACAGTGAACCCATTGAGAGTGTTATTTCCCACAGAGCCAAAGCCATCTATTTTTCATTCCTCCAAACCAGCCAATATTTTCAACATGAAATATCCATAATGCAGGAAATTCCAGTTCTAAGACTCAGACATGAATAGGCCCAGCAATTATTGTTAAATAGCATGTGTCAAAAAGTAGGGTTGGTTTGTTTTTTTTCTTGTTGGAGGTAAACAGTACAGCATGTACATTGTGGCTCACAGAGGCAAAGGAAGTCTACTACGTTATTAGATCCTGAAAGTGAAGAGCAAATCTAAACAGTCCATTTAAAGGGATTATTTTTCTTTCTGATTTTGCATGCAATTTAGAATCATAGGAATGATTACTGTGCTCATACTTCAGGAGTTATTGAAGAAAGTTTGCAAATTACCTCTTTTGGACAAATTGCTTAAGAAGGACTCAAGTCAATTAAGCTTAATATTTGGGACACTTTTAGAGAAATAAGCAAATATCACTCCATGCTGTCTTGAAACAATCCTGAGGTTTTCGGGATTATCCACGTGATTTCTATCCTTATCCATCTATCCATCTATCCCCAGTACTGGGGCACTTCCAAGCCTGTGAAAATGCAACTATACTGCGAGTAACCAATGACATTATCAATGAAAATAGAATTATCTTGCAAGTAACAAACAATACCATGTTAAAATTTCCTTGGCTAGAAACAAGTCATTCTGAGTTAAAGAGAAAAAAAATTTTGGTAAATCGAAAGAAAAATAACTCCTTTGAAAAGTGTCTCATTCATCTTTTTTGCCCTTAATGCCTAGTATACAGTAAATGCTAAACATATATTACATTGAATTTTGATCTTTCTGATATATTACATTGAACTTTGGGTCTTTCTTGCATTGGCCAGAGAGAGAGAGAGAGAGAGGTGGGGGAAGAGAATATGCTTGGATTAGTGTCGGCCGGCTTTGCTTCATTACCATTTAAGAGCCTCTTCTATTAAAAATGCCTCTTCTATGGACTCTAGAGCCCACAGTAAATGAAAAATTTATTTATTTATTTATTTTTATTTTTTTATTGTGTTATGTTAGTCACCATACAGTATATTAGTTTTTGATGTAGTGTTCCAAAATTCATTGTTTACATACAACATTCAGTGCTCCATTCAATCCATGCCCTCCTTAATACCCATCACTGGGCTCACCCCTCCCACCCGCCTCCCCTCTAAAACCCTGAGTTTGTTTCCCAGAGTCCATAGTCTCTCATGGTTCACCTCCCCCTCCTATTTCCCCACCTTCATTTTTCCCTTCCTTCTCCTAATGTGCTCCATCCTATCCTTTATGTTCCACAAATAAGTGAAACCCTATGATAATTAACTTTCTCTGCTTGACTTATTTCACTCAGCATAATCTCCTCCAGTCCCATTTAAAGCAACTCTCATTTTAATACTTTCGTAGCACACATGATAGCTCTTTTGCAGGGTTGTCTTCTGTTTTTTTTTTTTTTTTCTTCAGTAAGAATAGGATTTGCTAGCTGGGTTTGGGATAGGCAGAATATCCATGCACTCCTCTTTTTCTCCTAGGAAATATTCATTGAAAGCCTAACATTTCATGGTACTATATTATGTTTAGTGGGAGTTTAGTGTGAGGTACACAAATAAGAAATATCCACACCCTAAATTGTATGGGAAGTGATTGACACGTCCATTATACCTAAAGTGCGGCAATCATTTTACTAATTAAGAAGGATATTTGAAAGAAAACTAGGAAAATTCAAAATAAGGAATGACTCATTCCATTGAGGGATACTGAGAGAGACTTACAGAAGTGTCACATTTGCAGTTAGCTCTTGAAAAAAGACCTGAACTTTTACTGGAATTTCAAGAGGATTTCAAGCACCACGTGTAAGCAGAGGAATTGTTGAATATTTAATTGGATTTCCTTGGTAATTATTTGTCAGTGGTGAAGAAAAAAACATTTAAAAAACTAAGATTTCTAGTTTAGGCAAATAGGTGTGAATGGCAAAATTATAATTTGTCTTTTGCACAGTAAATTGAAGTTATCTGTGGGATGGCCTGATGGAAGCATTAAGCAGGCAATTAGAAACATGGGCCTAAAGAAATAAAAGAAATATAGAGTGGAAAAGACTTGGAATTAGTTCAAGTATGAGATCCAATGAGATGATTCATGGAAAACTATAAAGTCTCACATTATGCCAACATTTAATGGCTGAGGGTAGGGTGTGGAAGAGAGGTGAGGGAAAAGAGACAGACAGAAAGATAGGAAGAGAGCCAGGGAATTTAACTATCATTGAAACCAATGGAGAAATGAGTATCTTTAATGAGTTGATCTTGGCCAAAATACCAAATGTTGCAGAAATTGAATAAAAGAAGATACATATGATTCAATGTTGTTAATGGAGTACGGAATTAAACTTTATAAGTGGTCCTAATATAATGAAGGACTTTTTGTTGTTCTAATTAGCCAGAAAGAAATAGCACAAACATAAGTATTATCATCAGACTCATCAATATCAATTTGATGTCTTTTCAGTCCTAATGAATATCTCACCCTGTCTTCATTTAGTGTAACAGTCTTTGGAGATTGAGAGTAGACCCTTATTTCAGGGTAAGCCTATCCTGAATTGTAAAGTCATAAAATGAGAAGATTGGTACATCTAATCTCAGAGTGGCTTGGTCATCTTTTAGATGATATTGCTAATATCTTGTCCTTTCTTGAATGTAATAAATATTCATAGTTGGAATATTATGTAGATGTTGGGATTTCACTCCTTAATTGATTAAATATGGAAAAATTGGAAAGCCCATATTCCACTGGAATTTATACGACCTAGAGCAGCTATGTGATGAGATGAGGCAGTATAGCAGAGGGAGGATACTTTTCTAAGATTCTTTGCCATTTCTCTTTCAGTGTCTTCCTTAACTGTATTATTTATGTGCATTTTAGGGTTTGTGGTCTGGAACTCAAAAACAATTTTAATAGTCCTTTAAAAGTTAAAATGCAAAAGAATTCATGGAAAACAAATTTTTGCACAATCCTGTCAGCATCTAGAGAAAATATTTTGTTTCCCTAACTTTCTGCAACCTATTGTCCAAGAGGAGATGAAGGAACAGTTGAGACTCGAATAGGAACTTCCTCCTCTTGAACTGACTGTGTGCTTGAATTCTTCCTGGTTAAATTCATGGTATTACCTCTTCTGGTACAAGCAGGTCTTGGGTGTTATAAGAAGGCTCCAATAACTATTGGAATCATTTATCCCCCTATATTTTATTTTATGTTTTTTGACATTTGAATTATTTAAACTTGATTTTTTTTCAAAATAGAGTTAACTTTTTGGTTTTTACTTTTGACTTGATTATACTGTAGTGAGAACATGTGGTCTATACAACATTGCCTTTTGGAAATTTTTGAGACTTGCTTTGTGATCTAGCATGGATTTGAGCTTTATAAATGTTTCGTGTCTACTTGAAAAGCATATCTATTTTCTAACTGCTTGAGACCATGTGTTCTAAATAGCTAGATTTATCTTTTTAATTATGTTGTTTAATTCTTTTCTATCCTTACTGTAAACAGTGAGGATCGGTTAGGTTGTAACAAAGCGCCTCACAATTAAAGTTTACATGATCTCTACTCAGGGATCAGGCTGACAGAGGGTCCAAATCTTGGCTTTCATGATGCCCACAGCAGGACAAAGAACTTCTGCAGTGTCTCACGATAGCCTGGAAAAAATACACTCTAACTTCTGAGCACACTGCCTTGGCCAAAACAAGTCAAATGACCAAAAAGCTATACCTCATTTCAAGGAGTCAGGAAAATATATTCCTATAATGTACTGTGAGGGGGGAAAAACCAGAATTTTGGTGAGCAGCACTAATATCTACCACACTTTCTGACTTATTTTGTCTGCTTTATTGATTACTGAAGAAAAGGGGGGTTTAAACCTCTTACCGTAATGACAGACCCATAAATATACCCCTTATATTTTGAGAGTTTTTTCTTTATATAGTCTAAAGCTATGTTCTGAGGTGGCTATGTTAGAATTCTAATGCTTTCAAGGGAATTATGTAGGGATCATCTTTGCCTTTTTTATTTTTATTTTTTTGAAGAATTATTTTTTTCAGAGAGAGCAAGCCCTCGCGTATGCATGCAAGCAGTAAGGGGAGGGGCAGAGAGAGAGGGAGAGAGAGTCTTAAGCAGGCTCCACATTGAGCTCAGAGCCCCCTGCTGTGCTCCAGCCCATGACCCTGAGATCATTAGATCATGACCTGAGCCCAAATCAAGAGTCAGAGACTTAACCAAATGAGCCACCCAGATGCCACTCATCTTTGCCTTTCAAAATGTTCTTGTCTTAAATCCCATGTTATTTGTTATTAATATCCACCCTTTGTGGATGGTTGTCTCGTATAGAGTTTCCCTCTTTTTATTTTCAACACTTAAAATTTTTTTATCTCAGGTGTGTCTCTTATTAAAAAGTAAATTAAAAAAATAAAATATAGCTGGATTGTTCTATTGTCCTAAAAAACTCTGCCTGAATTTCAAAAGATTTCTTTCTTCCCTCTCTTCCTTTCTTTTTCCCTTCTGCCCTTCCTCCCTCCTTCCCTTTCTGCCTTTCTATCTTTTTCTTCTCTGTCACTTTTTGGATTGAGATTTTTTTTTTCCTCCAAAAATTCTTTTTTTTTTCTTTTTACAAGTTTAGAAGTTATATAGTATCTTAATCTTTTAGGGTTTATTTATTTTAACATGAATATATGTTAGCAAATATGAATTTAATCAATCTCTTTATCCTATTCTTGAATAAGGATCTCAAAATCTTACTAATCAAAGTTAGATTCAACAATCAAAAAAATTGACACACCTGGGAAGTTGGAAAAAATGAAAAATTTCTGCCTCAACCCACTGATTTAAGAGCTGGATTTTACTAAGATCCCTCAGTGACTAAGTACATATTAAATATTGAGAAGCTCTCCCTTAGAATATATTAGATCCAGTTATAGCCTTTCTAATTTATATGCTTTTGGTGCCCAGAATTTAACTCTGTCTGGATTATTTTTAACTCTACAAATTAGACTTCACTGTGACTATTTTATACAGTTAATGCTTGCTTAGAGTTACCCACAAATCTACCATTTTCTTTATTTAGTCATTCCTTCTTGCACCTCAGACCTTTCTCGGTCCTTTCCTTCTTTCTCAGGTATGTCTTTTAGAAGTTCCTTTTGTAAGCTGCTATTTATAGTGAACTCAACTTTTGTTCATTGGAAAAATGTCTTTATTTTGCTTGTGTTTAAAAAATATCTTTGTTAGATAACATTTCAAGATTGTCAGTGATTTTTCTCAGTATTTTGATTGTATTTCCATTGTCATTTAACTTCTTTTACTGTTGAGAAGTCAGCTAGAAGCTAATTGTCTTCCCCTGGTAGTAATCTCTCTGTCACTCTGTCCCTCTCCTCGCTCTCTTTTCTCTGTCTTCTTTGAAAACCCTGTCATTTTATTTATATTTATAATGATGGAAGAACTGAACACCAAGATTCAAGGAGCCTAACAGACTGTGTGTTCAGCACAGAACTGAATTATAATAAAAATACTGCTTAATAAAATACATTGAATGCAACTAAAAGAGCTAGAGGCCTTCATTTTTAAAATAATCCTTAAAAACACATATGTGAAAATAAGACAAGCTAAAGATTAATGAGATAAGAATAAAACTTAAGTTATAAAAATTACAGTAGAATAAAGTCATTAGTTATAATCTTTGAACATGGTCTTTCTTCCATTCTTTCTCTTTCTACAACTCTCATTATGTGTATGTTGACTGTTCTAATTACTATATCTCAAATTTTCATATTTTCCATCTTTTTGTTTGTGAGTATTTGCTTTCTGGGTTATCTTTCATATCTGTCTTCTGGTTCACTAATTCTCTCCTCACCTGTTTCTCCTGAATGGAATCTGTGGAGAACTCAAATTTGCAAATGCCCTTAGAGAAAATATCAGCTCCTGAACTGACTTGTTTTTCTAGTTCTTCATCCCCCCCATGTTATTTCTGGGCTACATCTTCCCTTTATTTATGTTTCAATTAGCCACGGTTTTGAGAAATATTTATATTTTATCCAGATTTTTCTATTTCTATCCTGGGATAGATTTCTCTACAAATATATTTCACTATATTTCCAAAAATGAAAATCTGAATTTCTTTCATTTTATTTTTGCCTGGCATTTTGGGTATTTTTACTTGCTATGCTAAGTTGTTGTTAGGTTTCATCTCCTTGTGGGCCAAATTTATATTTGATCCATTTTGAAATCTCCAAATTAACTCATGTCCTTAAAACAATACTTGTTAAATACTGCTTACTAAAACATTGGATGCAACTAAAAGATATCCACAAGGCACCATTGTTTTAAAATAATCTTTAAAAACATATATAAGAAGACAGGTTAAAAATTAATGAGGTAAGAACAATACTTAAATTATAAAAATTACAGTAGGATAAACCTGAAGGAAGTAGACAGAAAATATGATAAAATAGAAAGTAATATAATAGAAACTAAACAGAGGAAACAAAGCCAAAAGTTGCTTCTCAAAAAAAGTAAGATTGACAAGCCTTTAACAAAGCTGATCTAGTAAAATATACTGCAGATATAAAATAAAATGGAAACCTAATTACTGATACCACAGTGATTAAAAAAAAAAATACTTGGGTGCCTGGATGGCTCAGTTTGTTAAGCATCCGACTTTTGGTTTCAGCTCAGGTCATGATCTCATGCATCATGAGATGGAGTCCAGTGGTGGTGGTGGGGGGGGTGGTCCATGCTCAAGAGGTAGTCCACTTGAAGATTCTCTCCCTTTGCCCTCCCCCACTCTTTCTTTCTCACATAAATAAATCTTTAAAAAAATTAAAAATACTCCAAGTGTTCACCCACATATTTGAAAACTGAGAGGAAAACATTTTAGAATACACATTATAAAAAGAAAATAAAGGAGAAATAGAATAACTCCATAACCACTAAAGAAATTCATGACTTCTCAAATCATCTTGACTTATGCATACTACAGAATTCCATCCATATGAAATTCAAAAACAGTTAAAACCAGCAATACATGGTGTTAGAAATCTGAGTACTTCCAACCTTTGAAATCTTGCTGTGGGAGGAATGGTGGGAAAAGACATGTCAGGGGCTTCCATGGTGCTGCCAGTATTTTGTCTCTTGATCTGGATGGTAAAAGGTGTGTTTTGTTTGTGATCATTCATCAGTTCTATGCTTCCCTGCATGTATATTTCAGCAGAAGGTGCAAAACCAAAATGTTTACAAAAAGAAAGTACTAGACCCACAGTATTTTAGAGAATTCTAACAAAGAGGAAAAAAAAGTAATTCTTACTATACAAACATTTTCACAGAGTAGGAAAAGAGGGGCTACTCTCCCAAAATATTTTATGAGGTAAGTAAAACCTCGATACCAACACAAGATAGGACAGTAAAAGGAAGAAAAATTACATGCTGGTATTAGCCACCAAAATAAATGTGAATATATCCTGAACTAAAACCTTAGAAAACCAAATGCTCTGTGTAAGAAGAGAAAATGAATCATGACCCAGTAGAGTATATTTGAGGAAGGCAAAGCTGATTCAACGTTAGAAAATCTTTTAATATAATTTACCATATTAATGGACTACAGAGGGGAAAAAAACCTAAAAATTATTTTAACACAGACAGAAATCACAATTGTTAAAATCCAACAACTGTTCAAGCTAAATATCTTGGCTAATGATGAAAAGAAGGGAACTTCTTCAGCTCACTCAAAAGTAGCACAAAAAAAAAGGAAACAAAATAGGTAAAAAATCCCACCACAAATAGATACTCAATGATGAAATATCTGAAACATCAGTACTTTTAAAATCAGGAGCAAGGCAGGGATGCTTACTACCACCAATTCTATACAGCTTGGTGTTCTACTAAGTAATAAGGCAAATACACACTCTCCTTCACACACACACACACACACACACACATACACACACAGTATAAGGATTAGAAAAAAACAATTTTTTACAAATAGTCTAGTTGTTTACATAGAAAATTCAAAATAATCTCTGAAATTGTTAAAATTAATAAAAGAACTCAAGTAGGTTGCCAGACATATGATTAACATACAGAAATCAATTTCATTTCTAAATACAGATATCAACATTTATAAACTGCCACAAAAAGTATAGATGATATTTATAATAACGACAAAATATAAGGGATCCAGACAATAAATCCAATAAAAATGTTGTAAGGACTTTAGTTAGAAAAATAAGAAATATTATTGGAAGATGTTAAATAAACCCTAAACAGAGAGACATACAATCTTCATTAGTTGTAAGGGTCACATATTTAACAATAAATAGATCCTTAAATTGATATAAAGATTCAAGGAATTTCTAATTAGAATTCTAGCAAGCCTTTCATGGTAGCTGATAAGCTAATTGTTAAGTCACTGAAGTGCATAACACCAAGACTAGCCAAGATACTTTTGGAGAAAAATCAAGTAGGGGACTTGCCTGGTTGTGTATTGTGACTGATTATAAACTATAATTATTAAACAATGAAGTACTGGCTCATAGTTTTTTTTTTAATTCACATATAGATAAAATAGATAGTTCAGAAACACACCCATGTATTTTTCCAACATGGGTATGAAAACAAGACTGGCATTGCAATTTAGGAGAAAGGATGGGTTAAATAGTAAATGGTACTAGACAATTGTTTATCCATAAGGAAAATAAGTGAAAACAAATATCTGCTTTAGAGCATTTTTTTTAGGGCATTGATTTTTTTAAAATTTAAGATGGATGAAGTACTTAAATGTGAAAGGCAGAAGTTTAAAACATTTAGAAGAAAGTGTGGAGAGTGTCTTTTGGACTTCCAGTATATAGAAGATTTCTCAAGCGGAATATAAAAAACACAAATTCTAACAAAAAAAGAGGGGGAAATTCAATGACAGAAAAGAACTTCTGTTAGTCAAAACATTCCCTAAAGAAAAGAAAAAGATAAACCAAAAAGTAGGAGAAGGAAGGTAGTTCCTTCATATACAACTGACAAAGAATTAGCATCCAGAATCCATAAAAAATGACCGACTACAAATCAATAAAAAGACAATCCAGTAGGAAAGAAAATGGCAGAAGATATGAATAGGCATTTTTCACAGAAGTGAAAATATTGATGGGCTTTAAACATAAAGACCGTTCAGTCCCACTCGTATAAATACAAATTAAATAAACAAATACAAATTAATAAAAATTAAAATTATAGTAAGATGCCGACCTCTTACCTGTAAAAGTGGCAACAATTAAAAAGTCAAGGAATACAAGTTCTGCGGAAGATGGGGAGCGACAGGAGCCCTCATAAGAAGCTGGTAGGAGCATAAATCACACAACCATTTTGGAAAAGCAAATTGACTTCATTTCATAAAAATTAACAAAGCTGTATGCTATGACGTGACACTCCCACTCCTACTTACGTACCCAGCAGCCATAGCTCTTGACTCCGGCAACTCTGTAGAATCACCTGGCCCCGTCCTCAGTGATTATGATTTAATCATCCTGAGGTAGGGCTAAGCCACTGGTAGCCTTTTAAAGCTCCCTGGGTGGTTATACTGTAGATGACCATCACCTGGAGAACTTATGAAACCCCCACATTGCTAGGTCCCACCCACAGAGATTCTAACTCTGTAGGTCAGGGGTGGAGACAAAATTCCTTGTCTGAGGATCACAGTTTGATAACCAATGCCCTAGAGAAATCCTTGCCTATGTGCACCAGGAAATATGCATGACATGTTTCCAAGTATAAATAGCCAAAAAATGGAAGCAATCCAAATGCCCATCAGAGGGTGAACAGACTAAAAAAGGTGTAATATCCAAGCAATAAAATGTTACATAGCAGGGAAAGCTGCACAAAGGTTCATGGCAGAGCCCCATTCACTGTTTTACTCCATTCCACACAGGAAACCCGAATTACAAGAAAATGGAAGCATATTTTAGTGAGTTGTTAAGATATCAGGTATTACAAATGCAAACGAGAAGTCCCGTCTTCTTTTTTTGTGAATTCATGGGGAAAACGGAGATTTCAGCCACCATCGGCATGAGCTTTGATTTCTTACAAACATGATCTTAACTACTGCAGCCAGCCAGTTAATGGGATTCCTATCATTTGAGTCACACGACAAATAGCCATTGAAACTTCCTCTGTGCCCATCACTGTTTGAGGTCCCTTGAGAACAATAGAGAACAATATTGGCTGCATTCTAGAAGAGGATCCAGATAGTAACAGACAAGGAAAATACAGAATTGTAAGAGATGCTATGAGATGATGAAATAAAAGGATTTGTTGGAGTGGATATCTGGTGGCTACAGTAGATAGGGTGGTCAAGGAAGGCCTTTCATTGGAGATGATTTTCAAACTCAGAGTATCTCCTGATGGCTATCTGTTCTAAAGTGCCATTTAATAGGAGTAGCTGACATATTCCACGCCTATGGGATCTGTGGTGGGAGAAAAGTGAGACTATAAGTGGGTGAGAGAGCTTGCATTTCCTCTGGCTCCCCTCAAGTTCTGAATCCATGCTGGAGGTATAGCTCCATGTTAAACATTGCCACTGCAGTGTTATTTTTTTTATTAAATAGAGAAATAACATGAAGTTACTAGCACAGTACCAAGCATAGAACAAGCATTTAATAAATGTTAACTGCCTTCCTTGTACTTTATTTTCCTTCCAATATCATTATGATGCTTGAAGTAAATTGTGAGGTTCAAGAACATTCTATATTCTGAGTCCAAGCCCCAAGTCAAGAAATACAATGAATCATGAAAAAGCTTGGCATACTCCAGAAATGTAAGTTTAGAAAATATTATCCTTCAGTGCTCTAATATCCTAACTTAACCACCATTCAAACCATTGGTACCCTCTCCATTGATACCTGAGAGACCTAATTCCCAATTCTTCAATGCCCTGGAAGTATTTGTGTGAGCACAATGCTAAGGTAGTTTAAAAATACAGCTATGTATGAGTACATCCATTTCAGACTGAGGGTCATTGCCAATCCAGGTGATGACTAAAAAAGCTACCTAGAGACCCATGGTCTTTACTCAGCTGGTAAAGATAATTTCAGTATCTCTTTACGAAACTGAAGGGCTAGGCAGGAACTAAATGCTGGCCTGGCTCTTTGGGAAACTGCCCTTGGGTTGGAGTCAAGGCTGTATCCAAATTTATCTTCCAAAGGGAAGCTCTGTTTCTCTGCTAAAAGGAACATTGTGGGGAGGGGGCACTAAGAATAAAGACAAGGCAGCACTGAATGATGTTTTCAAGTCCAACTCTGTTATGCAGGTTTCTTCCATGCTCCCATGCTCTCTTCTGTATGCCCCTGTATGGCCTCTGCTGCCAAAACATGACCTTAAAAAATACCCTCATGAATGTCAAAGTTTCATTATTTTCTAAATCTATCTGGAAATTTGAGACTGCTTCTAAGTCCCCATTGTCCTAACAGAATTGATGGATTGATGAATGGATGGCCAGCTGGGTGGGTGTTTAGAAGCTCCCACTCACCCAGTCTTGGCAGGTCCATAAAAGATGAAGGGAAAACAAGGAGGGAGGAATATCCTGTTGGTTGCTCCTGTTCCAGTGGAGACCTGACCTTGTGTTTGCCTTTTTATCAATGAGCCCAATGAAAGTAGTGTTCTGAGCTGTAAGTGTGAGTATCTATACTCCTATTAACTGCTGGTGGAACATGGTGGACCTGCCTTTTGCTGTTCTTTGTCTGAGGAGGATTGCCCTTAATGACTCATTATCACACCAAAAGTATCCTAACTCTCTGAGACTACAACTCCATCCTATTATTCCCCTGAGGTATTGTTATGGGCTGAACTGTGTCCCCCTAAAATTCATATGTTGAAGTCTTAAACCCTACTGCCTCACAGTGTGACTGTATTTGGATAAGGTCTTTAAAGAGGTCAGTAAGTTAAAGTGGGTCATTCGGATGAGCCCTAATCCAATGCAACTTGTGTCCTTAAGAAGAGATTAGGACCCTGACAGCACAGAGGGATGACCATGTGAGGCGGTGAGAAGCTAGCCATCTATTAGTCAAGGGGAGAGACCTCAGAAGAAACCAAACCTGCCAACACCTAACTCTTCGATGTCTAGCCTCCAGAATTGTGAGAAAACAAATTTCTGTTGTTTAAGGTGCCAGTCTGTGGTATTTTTTTTTATAACAGCCTGAGCATACTAATACAGATAGTCTCTATTCTTTCTAGTACCTGACAGTATAAACTCCCTAGAAATTCCCTTCTGGCCCTAAGAGGAAAAGCAAAGGAACCAGAAAGTCCTGGACCAGTGATAGTTGCTTTAATGACCCTGACTCTTGATTTTTAAGAAGTGCTGATCCTTTTGTGAGACAAGTTTTTGACTTGGGCTCCAAGTGAAACCATCCACAGATATTACTGAGCATCTAGGACACCTCCAGGACAAAAGTTCTGTAACTTCGGGAAGCCTCATGCATTGTAAAGTACAGACTTGAGTCCAAAGGACCCTCTTTGAAATTCCATTTCTGCCACTTTACAGTTGTGTAAACTTGGGTAAGCTACTTTTCTTCTCTGAATCTCAGTTTTCTTATCTGTAAAATGGGGATAATAATTCCTTGACTGATACTTGGAAGTTTTGTGAGGATTAGAAATGTTAATGATAAAAATTTACCTAGTTCTGGCCGAAGAGTTGGTATTGAATAAATGGCAGCTGTTATAATAATATTTATTACTATTTTAAGAGAACAATCTAGCACTGAGCCTGACACCTGCTAAGGTCCAACATACATTAACCCTTAAACACCTCTTTCCTTCAAGTAAGTTACATTTGAGAGTCCAAGAATCTTAACATACCCGAAAGGCAACCATAAACTTTGTTGACTCTTTATGATTTTATAAAAACTGACATTTTGTTTCCTTTTTTCCAATCTTTATACATTTGTTATTTTTTTCTTGCTTTACCATTTGCTTCGAAGCACTTATCAGGCAATTTAGTCTTGTTCCCAATTTTAAACAGAATGATGTTTTTAACTTTTTTGCCATTAAGTATCAAGTTTGCTGTAATGTTTTTTGCAGCCACTCTTAAACAGGCTCAGGAAATTTGCTTTCTTAGCTATACATTTTTATCATGAATGTTTGTTGGATTTTATCAAATGTTTTTCCTACATGAAGGTGACCATATTTTTGTTTACTTCAAACTATAAAATGGTGAATTACAACAGTATTTTTTCTAATGTTCAATTCACCTTGCATTTTGGAAAACATCTAACTTGGTCATGATTCATTATATTTTGCTAATATACTTCTGAATTCAGTTTGCTAACATTTATTTCACTTTAGCATTTTTATATCTATGTTCATGAGTGAAACTGCCATTTAATTTTTCCTTTCTTATCTGACCTTGTCTAGTTTTTTTTTAATTTTAAGATTTTATTTATTTATTTGACAGAGAGAGAGAGAGAGAGAGATCACAAGTAGGCAGCAAGGCAGGCAGAGAGAGAGGGGGAAGCAGGCTCCCCACTGAACAGGAAGCCTGATTTGGGGCTCAATCCCAGGACCCTGAGATCATGACCTGAGCCAAAGGCAGAGGCTTAACCCACTGAGCCACCCAGGTGCCCCCTGTCCTTATCTAGTTTTAACACCAGGTTTTTACTCACTTCACGAGATAAATTAAGAGATTATTCCACCTTTCATGTAACTTTAAAGGAATTACCCATTCTTTGGATAACTGATGGAACTCACCCCTAAAATTATTAGGGCTGATGTTGTCTTTGTAGATTTTCTATAACTTGTTCAATTCCTCTAATAGTTACAAGATCATTTGGACTTTTTATCTCTTCTTGAATCAGTTTTAATATAATATTTTTTCTAGAAATATATATATTTCATCTAATTTTTCTAATTTGATGTAATACAGGTCTATAGAATATTATCTTTTTAATAAATACAGAGTCTGTGGTTATATTTCTTTTTTCATTCCGTTTATTCTTCCTTTCTTTTTCCATTCATCACACCTATCAAAAGTTTGTCAATTTTATTAAGATAGAACCTCTGTCTCCTGCCCTGGTAGGAACATATTTGTACTTTGTGGTATTCCCAGCACCTAGAATCATGTCTGGCATTCAGTAAGGATTTGTTGAATGAAAAAAATAATGCATGGAAAAAGCATAAGAGAGAATGTGGATAAAGATTAAGTTTCAACAAATTTCTGTAGCAGAAAACAGTAACAACCAAATACATGGGTCCTTCTTTTAAGAAGGAAAAGTAAATAATAGCTTAAGAGAATGTCCTTTAACTATTTATGTCAATCTTCAATGTTTGCCTAATTCTGAACCCCTAGAGAGAAACATAGATCTTTAAAGATCTCAAACCCATAATAATTTCCTTACAAGTTCTAGTGGTTTTGATGCAGGCAGCTTTATTTTAAATAAATAGGCTCTGGCATTAGAAACTTATGCGAGATCATAAATTTGCCAATTTTTCTTCACTGCTATAGACATTAGGCAATATTTAACCTCATGGCAAAGCAAATAACAAAGAAAAAAGAGAGACAAACAAACCAAAAAAGACCCTTAAATACAAAGAACAAACTGGTGGTTGCCAGAGGGGGGGTGGGGGGCTGGGGGAGGGATGACAGATAAAGAGTATTAAGAGCACACGTATCTTGACAAGCACTAGAGATGTATAGAATTGTTGAATGACTATATTTTACACCTGGAACTAATAGAACACTGTAGGTTAATTATACTTGAGTAAAAAATATTTGATCTTATGACATCGAATACCGATCCATCACTGTTTTTCATTTTCGAAACTGTTGCTACATGCTAACATTTTCTAAAATGTTGCTGATGTGCTGGAAATAAAGGGGCCTCGTAGATGCAGAGACGCAGAGGAAATGTTGAAAGGACAGTGAGCTTTGCACGCATTGCCTAATGTAGTGCTTAGATCCTGGGCCATCAAATAGAGAAGTGTGCACCCCTCTTTTTGTGTTCAGGAAGAACTCTCTAGTAATCCTCAGGTCCAACCTCTGCCTCTCCGCTTCTAAACCACACTGAATAAGGAGCAATGAAAACAGAAATCACAGTTTCCTGAACTTACCCCTCTACCCATTTAATCTTCACATTTAGTAGGAGTTTTCTGGGGCCGACTACCTAAGAATCTGATTGACAACACGTCTCCATGGCTGTAAACAGGATAACTTTGGTGGTTAGGTTGGGTATGTGCTGGTCCAAGCCAGGCTCTAGAAATCCTAACAAAGTCCATATGTCAGATTCTTTTATCATAATTTACAAATCTCTCCCAAAGGAAAATACGGAGAACGAACTTCAGGCAACAAAGTCCTTTAGCGCTGGTATTAGGACACCAGACTTGAAGTTCAAGGGTCCTTCTAAAGACTATGTCAGACAACTTGACAGAGGGACTGTGAGGCAGCCAGGTGTGAGCATTTAGATTGAGGAAAATGGGCCAGAAGCAGCCTCATTTGTGTTAAGGTCTGAGCCGGGCCAAGGAGGTAGCTGAATGCCCCGAAGATAAGGCCCTCCCCTCACGCAACTCAGGTCAGACGTATGATGTGAGGTAAATTAAATATTCATGGGCTCTTCGTGGTAGCTGAAGTTACTGCGGGAGAAAGTATAATGTCCCCAAAAGATTTAAAGATTGAGTGCATTATTAGGTAGACATTAAAAGGAATCATTTAAAAAACTAAGTGTTAGAGACCAGTGTTCTGTGTTTGGAATGGTAGATACATGAGCCTGTTTTGCATATTTACCATACAACCAAAGTCAGTGCCTGGAATATTTTTAGAAGGATAAGTGGTGTAAAGAGCAGTGGTCTGGAGTCTGAAAACCCAGATTCTAATCCTGACTCTATCATTAACCGGCTGGATCTGGCCTGTGGTCTGGCCTGCGTTAGTTACCTTCTTGGGGCCTCAGGGGTTTTCTCTGCAAAGCAGAAGATAAACACGAAGGTCCTAAGATCATTTCCTATTTGGAATGTCTATGTCTCCATTATCGGTGCTCCACAAAGACCAGCTGCCTGCGCTCCAGGGGGAGCATCCTCTCGGGGAGTCACAGAGCGGGATCCCAAAGGCAGGGAATGGAATGGGGGTCTTTAGCAAATGGTGACTAGTCTGAAGGGCTGGAGAACTGTGCTGTAGCAAAGCGAGACTGAAGAGGGGAGTGTGGTGAGGCCTGAAAATACTCAGAGGGTGAGGGGTCAAGACCTGCAGCTAAAAATGGACCAGAAGGGTTCCAGCGCACCTGCTCAGAAAAATGAATTCTGTAATGTTGTGAATAGTGGTATCATCCTGGGTTTTTATAGGGCTGTAGATTTCCACTCTTACCGCACATACTTAGTTAAATATACATTCATTCATTCATTCATTCATTTAAATAGAAGTGCCCAGGCCCCACCACTAGACATTCTAATTCAGTAGAACTGGGGGAAGGCCTGACATCAAAATTATTTCTAACCTCCGTGGTGATGCAGGTATCCAATGAAAACCATTTGTATGGTGCTTTACGGTTTATGTGCTTTGGGGATAGACTTCTATCCCCGTAGCCAAGGTACAAAGGGGGCCGAGTAGGTAGAATTATCACCATTCCACATGTGAGAAAATTGAGTCTCAAAGAAATGTCATCTATCCAAATGACAAGGAGCAGAAATGAGATTCTCAGCCAACTTCCTGAGCCCAGGGCATTTTTCACTACAGCTCACCTGCCTAAAATGAAAACAGGGATAAGAAAGAATTTATTCCCTAATCCAAGAAAATATTAGAACCAAGAAGCATGATGTGAGGTTAACAAAAGTGTAAGTTCCGACCTGAAAGAAAAGCATTTCTTTGAATGTCACTAAGACATTCATGTGTCTATTAACCTGAAAACGTAGTAGGTGGTCATTAAAGGTTCTAATGAGATTTCAATAAATATGTAGGTAAAGGATCCAGTCTCTCCCCTGTTTGAGAGCAGCACAATATCTTCTCATGCAGTTGTTAGAGACCAGATGCCAGACTGGCTATCTGATGTTACTGACCGTCTATAAATTATAGGCAGATATTCTCAGAGCTTGTAGGCTTATCTGCTTCATCCTTCTACTAAAAATTCAATTATCTGTGCCCTCAGAAGGAGGGCACAGCACAGATAAGTGAAATATCCGCAAGTCAGCTACAAAATATGAGGATGTGGCTTGATACCGTTAGTGCAGAACAGGGGCCCCTGAGTGACATCAGGCAGGCTAGTCATTCTACGGTTCACACAGGGAAGGAGACTCACAGTTACCAGATGCCTGCAGTGTGGGAAGCCCTGGGCGGGGCGCCTCACAGAGACCACTGCATCTAGTCCTTGCAGGAATCCAGGAGGCTAATATTAAATTATCCCTTTTTCATAGGTGAGGGCAGTCAGGCTCAGAGAGGCTAACCAAGGCGCTGAAGGGTATAGTGCTCCACGTGGTACAATCAAGAGGCTCCTATCTTCAAAGCTTGCTGTCTTTCCACTCTCTTGTGTCCCTTCCAGCCTACCCAAAGCTCAAAAACCTGATGCAGCATCACAAGCAACCAAGCGAGCAGACGTGCCCATGATTAGGTGGCTGTGTCTTTAGGAAGCTACATCTCGGTGGCCACAGAGCGTCTGGGTCACATCACCAGCAGCAGCACCCAGAGCTCTGGCGGGAAGACAGGGCACCTGACCTGCAGAGTCTGGGGACAGCTGATCCTGACATTCCCATCTAGGATATTCATCCGGAAGTGGGGAGATTTCCCTTGCGTGGGGAATCCTGCCTCACTTAGTCACCTGCTGTTGCATAACAGGGCATTTCCAATAGCATGGCACGCTAACTGTCAAAATACTAAGAGTAAGAATGTTGGCAACCAAAGGGCTGTTAAATAATCAGAACTTCCCTGCTTATTATGAAAGCCAGAGCTCAGAGAACTCGCTGCCTTACATTCTGCAGGGTGTTAAGCATCAAGGAAACAGGTGGTGGTGTCCATATTGTCCTTAAATACAAGCCCAGATGAGAGAGAGAGATTGACCATTGGCTCCAGGGGTTGGGTGCCAAACTTTAACGCCCTCACCTTAACACTGAGAAAGCACCCATGCACGCGGGCTCTCCATGGCACCAACTAACGCCAACTGAGCACCCCAAACCCAGTGGACACAGAAAGCAGCAAGTCACACACAAAGCACAACCACCAACCCTAGTGCCCTCTGTTGAAATTGCCTTGTTCCCGCTTTCCCTGGATTCTTCACCACCTTTCAACCCACTTCCCACCAGCAGGCAGTCCCTCTTCTTGAAATGCATTACCTATCTCATCATTTTGTGCCCCTGCTCAAAATATCCTCACTGTTCTTAGAATAAAGTTGAACTCACAACCATAGCCAGCAACCTTCCTTCAGCCTGATCAAACCCAGTAAGCTCTACGTTGTCCTTTATTCCCCTGATCACACCTGCCTGCCTCAGGACCTTGTCATGTGCTATGGTCTCAGCTGAATCACAACTCTTCTCCCACCCAGACCCCGCCACTTTAACTGGGTTAATTTCTTTTTGTCCACCCTAGTTCTACTTAAATGCCACTTTTTCTGAATATCACCAAATTAGGTGTCCCTGTTATATTTTCTCACAGCACCCTATTGTTCCACCTGCAAAATAATTATAATTGGAACATAACAATTTAATATTTAGGTCTTTGTTAAAGTCTGTTTTCACTACTAGAAGGTCAGCTCCATCAGAGCAGGAGAAAATGACCATCTTGTCCATTTCCCTATTCCTAGGTGCCTTCTACGTTAATTTGTTCCTTCAGTGTTTCTTGGACAAATAAAAGAACGTGGTTACCCAGTCCCTGAAAGACTCTGTTTTCTAATAATTGAGGCATAATCCCAAGCAGGCTTCCTTCCAAACTGAAAGTGTGTCCCTGTGTGTTAAATGATTACTCCTGGGTCCCAGGATGACCCATTGCCCCTGAACAGACAGACACTCCCTACCGCTGCCATCCTGGGGCCATAGCAACTCCTC
Organism: Lutra lutra; assembly: GCF_902655055.1. Classification (NCBI taxonomy): domain Eukaryota; kingdom Metazoa; phylum Chordata; class Mammalia; order Carnivora; family Mustelidae; genus Lutra; species Lutra lutra. The sequence goes on from NC_062284.1 coordinate 59,151,642, forward strand.
TGCGAGAGAGCTCTCAGGACACTGATGGCAGCCTGGGTTATAAGCACAAAACTCATGCCCTCAGCATGGGACGACACTACATCCTAAGAGGCGAATTCCTTGCCTTGCACAAAATTCACCATTCAATCAATATTTGTCATATTGGAATCTGACAGTTGAATATGACTGATGAAAAAGCCTCACATTTTGTATCTCAGTTTAGTTCATAATGGAAATATGAACTATTTAAGAAAACAAGAAAGTGGTATTTCAAACTAAAATGTATTTGTTTTGTAATATGTTGTTTTCAATGTTTGTGTTACAAAGTTAATGAATATAACATTGGAGATATGAATTACTCTTTTTTGTCCCATGTGTAATCTTATATATCAGGCTAAAAACGTTTAAATGGTATTCTTGTTGGGGAGATGGATTTCCTTCCTTAAATTTGAGATTGCTTCATACTTGTGCCAAGCAGTTCTCAACCTAGAAATCAGTAGCCATCCAAGTTAATGTTTAAGTGAAGAGAAAAATTAAGATATTTTTATACACAAAAAAAGCAAGGTTTAGTTTATGATTTCAAATATTGAAATTTGTTGTTCATGTGAGGATCTGTATCATTGCCAAAGCATGTTTCATTTGTTGGGTAAGAGACTTAGTTAAAATCTACCTCTAAACTCCTAAATCAGAAACAAAACAAAACAGCACTCTGAGAGTTTTAACCTCTTTTTAAGGAGCGAAGAATTTTATTTCTATCCCAGGAATCTAAAGTGATGGGCAGTGTTACAAATAGTCTTCCAGCGCTGAAACCTCTGCTCTGCCCCTGTATCTCACGATAACAGCACAGAATCTACAGATAAGATCGTTGCCGTGCAACCATGATGAAACAGCACTGAAATGTGAAAAAGCAATGAAGAGCAAAGTTACCACTTTCTTTTTTTTTAAAAGATTTTATTTATTTATTTGACAGAGAGAGAGAAATCACAAGTAGGCAGAGAGGCAGGCAGAGGTAGAGGGGAAGCAGGCTCCCTGCTGAGCACAGAGCCCGATGCGATGCGGGGCTTCATTCCAGGAACCTGAGACCATGACCTGAGCTGAAGGCAGATGCTTAACCCACTGAGCCACCCAGGGGCCCCCCACTTTCTTCTTAGCATATATAATAAAAGTTTTTGCCAATCTTGCAGTTAGTTACCAGAGGCTGAAACAATGAATAAAATGACAGGGAAAATGCAAATAAATGAAGGACAAGCCTCTAAAGGAGTTGAGACTGAAACCAAGCTGGGTAGATGAGAAGCATCAATGCCCCAGTCTTTATTCTGTTCTGCTACCCAATGATCTAAAGTGCAGATGAAGTATAAAAAAATAACATCAGCGCTTGAGACAATCCCAGGGACAGAATTCACATGCAGGAAACCATTATATTAAGGGGGAAATAGTTAAGGGGCTACAAAAAGATACACATGCCCACGTACCCTTGTACACACATACATAAACACATGTGGACCACAAACACACACGGATGCCCAACACCTACATATAAACCCCCCTGCTTGGCCCCCTCACTGCATGGAGCTGAGACTCCCTTGTCTCCCCCCACCCTGACAGGGAGCAACCACACCCAAGCATCTGCCACACCAGGAGGGTAGCCAGGAGCCCCCTCTATCAGTATTCAGGGATGCATTGTCCTTGTTAAGAACTGTTGACCGCATGCCTGATAGGGTCAACTGTCAGACGGGTCAGTGGTGATCAACACCTCAGGGTTAGAGACCAGAAAGACACTGATCAAAACAGCTCTGCCTTCTCTTTCTTTGTCTCTCTCTCTCGGCCTTCTTCCCTCCCTCCCTCCCTCCCTCAATGTTGGCTACACACATTTGAAGACCTGAAGAGTTTCTCTGCCTTTACTAGAATTCTAGAGCCCACTTCATTTACAGTTACAGGCTCTACCAAAGCAAGTTCTCATCAAATTCCTTATCTCTGGGCTTGTCGGCCACATAAAATATGGGTCACTCTCAGGATCAAACAATTTAAGTTAAACTTTGTACTGCTGTTTCCTTCTACAGAACCGTGCTTCACGTCCCCTCCAAGTTCGTGTCAGTCCAGGTCTCTTTGCTAGGTGCTGGACAGCCCTGGCTTTACTCTGGTGGTCATGTCAGAGCTCTTGGATAGATAAAGAAAAATGGACAATCCAAGGTGCAAACTGGCATCAACCCCCCACTGGACGCTAAGAAATCAGAACAGAGGGGAAGCTGAGGTCTTATCCTTAGATGAGCCTGGTTGTTACACTCTCAGTATAAACAGCTGGTTGCTGACCAAATTACTAATGGGATTACCGGTCATTCCACCACTGTGACTCAACACTTTTTAGTTTTAGAATTTTTTTGATCTTAAAGACACACTTAAAAAATGTAATTTGTCTTAGGATGGACCACAGCTTCATTAGATTGTAATTTAATGTTTAAGACCCAGAAAGGTCTGATACTGAGACAAGTAGGTCAAGAAACAAATTGTGCTTCCCATTTTTTCCCAGTTGTGGTCAAAATTATGCCACCCTTCATTTTTGACAACTTGACTGAATTGCTTAACCATACTAAACTCAATTTGGCCTTCTCACAAAGACAGAGATTTCAATCTCTTTCCCATGTCACAGGATGATAAAATCTGTACGCTATACATGTATAAAGTACCAAAGGTAATTTCAGAAAATATAAAACATGATTTTACTTTAGTCTTTGAAAGTCAACATAGCACAAAGAACATGGTGGAAGCATGGTGACCATCTAAATGTCATAAAAAAACAAAGTGAAGCATAATGATTACATTGACAGGAGAAGAGATGAGTGTGAGGAAGAAAATGTTGGAGAAGATGTTCTTCATGTAACATTTTAATTAAACATTTCAATTCCATAAGTAGTGAATGTGTTTTTATAAGCATAAGACAGATAAGACAACGTAGCCTAGTTCATACACTTAGAGTCAGGCAGTCTTGGGGTCAAATTTCAGCACAAATCTGCTGGCCATGTGACCTTGGGCAAGTCTTTATTCTGTGACTCAGTTTCCTTACCTGTCAAATGGGAACGAAATTAGCTGTTGGCAAGTCATAGGTGCTCCACAAACAGTAGCAACTCCTGCAGGAACAAAAAGTGTTGATCTTCTGAGAGTGGCTGGGAGGTGACAGTGGCAGGATGGAGAGGAAAAGGAGCAGCCCCAAATGCAGATCTAGTCCTTAACTCTCTGAATTCTGTCGCTCACCACGCATTCATTAAGACCTACTGTGTGATGGGGATCATGCTGGAATACGAGTGCTCATCTTCAAGTAACGGAGCACAACGTGTCCACAGATAATAGCAGGGCAATGAGGTAAGTGCCAGGAAGAGGGAGTCAGGGCTGCCTCTCGGAAGAGGTGGCAGGAGAGTTGATCTGTGACTGTTGGACAGGAGCTGGCCAGGGGGATACAGAGATGAATTACATTCCAAGGATAAGGAAGAGCCACACTGAGGAGTGGCTACAGAAAAGTCACAGAGACTGGTATGGTCTTACTCACGTGTGGAAGTTTTGGACTGAGTGCATTATCTGCTGTGTAGTGGGTGCTCAGTAATGTGTGTGATTGAGAAGAGGAAGGAAAGGAAAGCTGTTCCAGGGGAGGAAGTATGGTGAAGGAGTCAAGAAGAACTGAAAAGACTGGGATGAATATAATAAGAGCTAAAGAATGAGTGGAGAGGAGAAGATCAGCTGCGCCCACCCACAGATGGCAGTGGTGTGGAAGGAGCACTTGCCCTGGGACCCAGATGCTTTGCCCAGGATCCTCATTTAGCCACTAGCTGTTAACGGGGTCTAGAGTCAGTCACCTCCACATCTCTCAATTCCAGTATCCTCAGCAATAAAGCCAAGGATCTGAACCCACTGAACTCTGAGATCTCTTCCAGTTCTGTTCCACTCTAAAAACTCCTGTTGGGGCACCTGAGTGTCCAGTCAGTGAAGCATCTAACTCTTGATTTCAGCGCGGGTCACAATCTCAGGGTCATGGGATCGAGCCCCAAGTCAGGCTCCACACTTCGTGTGGAGTCTGCTTGTCCCTCTTCCTCTGCTCTTCTCTTCCTCTCTCTCTAAAATAAATAAATATAATCTTAAAAAATATTTTTTAATCTGTTAACTTTCTACTCAGTGCTGGACACTATACAATCCATCAGGAATCCAAAGAGTAATTAGATATTATGCTGGGTTTTCTCCATTTGCTACTCCCTCATACTCCCTGTCTCTTTTCTGCCTTACTCTGTACTCGAGGAGTACAACTCCCATGGCATGGCTGGGCGCCCTTGACCCTGGTTGTCCATCATGCTCACCCTTGTGGGAAGTTATAAAGGACAAGAGAAAGGTTGTATTTCTCCTCGTGCTCCCTCCTTACTTCCTCTGTGAGGGATAGCTATGATCACTTTTCTTCACTATTATAGCTCCTGTCTGGCAGCCATCTTCTATGGTTCCAGCCAGCCCTGAATTTCAGGAACACTATTTCTCCCCTTGCTCCTCTCAGCCCAGATAAGCCAATAGCTTCTCAGGTTTGCTAGTGCCTGGGTACCCCAAATTTCTTTAAACCTGCTTTCAACTATTCTGCATAGTCTCCTCACTGGATTTCTTCAGTTAGACCACGTGAGTGAAATTCTATTGGCAGCGAGCCCCTACCCGACACAAAGTTTAGAATGCACTGAGGAGAGGGATTATCAATAGGTCATTTGTCCCAATATAAGATACCATGGGGACACTCAGGAGAAGGCTACAGGGCTGAAGAACAGAGGTCACGGGCAGTGTCTGTGGAGGGACAGCCTCAGGGTTTGGGTGTGAGAACTAACCGTGGATGCAGACATGGAAGGATGGATCGGAGGGATTTTATCATTTTTGGTACTCCTCTTATTGTATATTAAGAAAGATTTTCCAGATGTACAGCCCAAAGGGAAGTAAAATCTGTCATACTAGAATAAACAGCAACACCGGGTATTTAAACAGTTTGATTTTTGCTATTTTATCTAAGCTGATAATCTCCCATTTTCAGCTAAGTGTGTAATTCAGAAACTTGACATATATGAAAGCTCTGTAGAAAAAGATGAATTCTCTTTTTTAAAAGATTTTATTTATTTGACAGAGAGAGAGAAAGCACAAGCAGGGGAGTTGGGAGAGGGAGAAGCAGGCTCCCTGCTGAGCAGGGATCCTGATTTGGAACTCAATCCCAGGACCCTGGGATCATGACCTGAGACCAAGGCAGATGTTTAACCTTCTGAGCTACGCAGGTGCCCAAAACAGAGAGGTTCTTTATCTGGAGTAAAAAGTCAGCCAGGAACCAAAGAGTAACCAAACCAACAAATCTAATGAAATTCTTCCTTTGATATTTAATGTCATGATTCCCCAGGCTGAGGTAGCTCCTAGCTTTCTCCCCTGCCATTTATGCTGTCATAGAGAAGACAGCAGCCTCCCTAGTGGCCTTTGCAGGGCAGTGGAACACCTGCCCTTCAAGATGTTCCTCTGCCCTGCTGCTGATATCACCAAGGTATGAGGAGAGTAGGAAGATGGACATTGCATCACAGAACCAGCTGCAGTGAGCTAGCAGGCAAGGAGGGCTGGGCCATGTGGAAATGAGGCCTGTGTTCTGCGTCATATTTGAGAGATCAACTCTAAGACCTTGCAGCACTGTGACCTTTTCTCATGAGGACACAATAGAGAATCTTACCAGAAATTCATTCACTTAAGTGAAATCATAGGTCAAGAAAGAATCAAGACATTGTATAATAGAAATGCATTATATCCAAACTCCCTGATGTTAGATCTTGAGCAGGTTACTGAATCATTCTGAGCCGTAGTTTCTTCATCCATAAATCAGAGTCATAAGACTTCAAGTGCTAATTGAGAGGATCAAAGGGAAGTCATGTAAGCATAAGAGTCTAGGGTACGCCATGGAGCTGGCCTGCGATATAGCAGCTGCTATTCTGCTGGTAGTACTCCAATGTACTGGCCTCGGGCAATGTCTTAGAGGGCTAGCTGGGGCTATACCCAAGACATTTGAGATGGTCCAACATGATCCTCATCATTTTCAACCAAGAGAACATTCAGAGGGCTTCAAGAGTACTTTGAGGGGGGCGCCTGGGTGGCTCAGTGGGTTAAGGCCTCTGCCTTCAGCTCGGGTCATGATCCCAGAGTCCTGGGATCGAGCCCCGCGTCGGGCTCTCTGCTCCGCGGGGGGCCTGCTTCCTCCCCTCTCTTTCTCTGCCCGCCTCTCTGCCTACTTGTGATCTCTCTCTCTCTCTCTGTCAAATAAATACAATCTTTAAAAAAAAAAAAGAGTACTTTGAGGGAGCTGCAATGCTGCAAGTACTCAAAAATCACCTCCCACCCCACAAGGCAAGTCAATGGGCTCCCCTCTTTTCTGGCTTGAAATTCCCATCATTACAGTCATTGTTTGGGGCTAGGAGAAAGGGATGAGCTGTGACCAGACATCTTATGCCTTTTCTATTAGCTATCCTCTCTCTCTCTCTCTCTCTCTCTCACACACACACACACACACACCATCTAACGACCTGTTTACCTGTTTGTACCAGAAATGACTGGACCACAAATTCCACTTTCTCCAGCCATTGTTGAGCCCTTGACATTGTTGCCAACCCATTCACCCTCACCTGTTCTCAGAACCCTATTTGGCACCTACTTCACTGTTAGCAGATTTCCACAGTTCACATGTCTCTGCAACAGAGTCCACACTCTCTCCCCTTCCACTGAGAATTCAGGAAGCTCCCACCCACTACCTCTAACATTTGTTCCCTTACATAGCAGAAATCATGCCAGCCTAGGGATGCCTGGGTGGCTCAGTCAGTTAAAGCATACTACTCTTGATTTTGGCTTAGGTCATGATCTCAGGATCATGAGATCAAGCCCCATGTTGGGCTCCGTGCTAGGGAGACAGTCTGCTTGAGGATTCTCTCTCCCTCTCCCTCTGCCCCTCCCATCCTCAAAAGTCAAACAAAATTAAACAAAACTAAAAAAAGAAAATAGGAGCCTAAGGGATGTAGGAATACAATATTGTAGGAATACAATAGGATGTAGGAACACAATAGGAAGGAAAAAGAAGAAAACTTCTCCAGACTCAAAAAGGAAAGTGCTAGAGCTTCACAGTGAAATTAAACTGATGCAGTGGTTTGAACAGTCATTTTAATATGTTTAATGAATTTGCTACTCCAAAAAAAAAAATCTATAGAGTTAATTATCTTTCTTGCCTGAAACAGAAAGTGAAAAATGTTGTGGGAACTTGAGGAATGAAAGGAAACACTTTTGGGGAAAGGGTCTTTCACCAATGACACACCCCTCTCTCTATCATGGGGGTTCCCTGTTTAACCTCTCCATAAAGTTGATCTTACCATGTGAAGAGTATTAATAGATATCTAAACCCACTAGTCTATAGCTCATGCTAAAAATTACAAATGCTATCCTGATTGGAATTTAAAAGCAGTTTGGTAGTATAGTCATAGTTCCTTGAGTGTAACACCTGTGACTTACTTGTCTTTAACAGCAGCACTGGCCTGGTATGACCAGGTATTGAAGAGAATTTCACTAACTAAATGATCTGGCAGAGGAAAAGCCAAGCCACACCTGGGTATCTTTTTTTTTTTTTTTAAGATTTTATTTATTTATTTGACAGAGATCACAAGTAGGCAGAGAGGCAGGCGGGGCGGGGAGGGCAGGAAGCAGGCTCCCCGCTGAGCAGAGAGCCCGATGCGGGGCTCTATCCCAGGACCCTGGGATCATGACCTGAGCTGAAGGCAGAGGTTTTAATCCACTGAGCCACCCAGGCGTCCCCACACCTGGGTATCTTAAGACTCTCATTCTCCTCCACTGAGCTAAGTGTGCCACGGAAATCCAGTGAACTTGACATAAACAATTCTGCAAAAGCACTTGCAAGCTGTATCTTGTTCTAGATAGGGAATCAGACCCATTCCAAAGTCGCGGGGGGGAAACCAGATGCTCCAATCAAGATGACCATGGGACTGCACGGAGCCTTCTCGAATTAGGTAAGTGCTAACCATTAGAGGTATCGGGCAAACAGTTGAAAATAGGAGCTTCTTGAGAACTCAGGACAGATGCCAGATTGCGTCCCTTATTTTGGGGTACCATCTGCAAAGTGATCTAAATGTAAAGACTGAAGACAGATTAAAAACGACACCGACAAGCCTTGGGCCTAGAGGAAGAAGAGCATAAGAAGAGAAGGCAGTGGGGGAAGGAGGAAGTGAGTAGGGCACTTCAATGGAAAAGAGTTTCATAAGGGAGTGCAGGAGCAATTACATTAAATGCAGCTGAGAAGCCAAGAACAGGGAATACTCACAAGGAGTAGCAGGATTTTTTAGTTTTTTTTTTTTGAGAATCTCAGGAAGTATACAGAACTGAATTTGGAATCAGAAAGACTGGGGCTCAGGACATGCATAAAAGAGTCTCTCTCTACTTCATGCTTTCTGCTTAGTTCTTCTCCCTGCTCCCTTCATGCTGCTAGTAAATATGCAGTTTGGCGTGTCCTCCTTGGCTCTTCTCTCCAGCACGACCTCTCAGTTCCTGCCCCTCCTGTCAAACACTTCGTACCCTTTGTATTTCCAAAGAGCATAGGTTCTCATGTCACAGTGCCCCCAGAAGTCCAGTCATCTCTGGCCAGGGCAGGTGGGCTCACATCATAAATAACCGGGCTTCCCAACGACGCCCCCTTTCACATGTTTTCAGAAGGGAATATGAGTGTAACAAGCAAAGACCAACCTGTAGAGTGTTATCAGCATCTAACTTCTGCAGTAAGACTCAACAAAACTCAGAGAGCATGATTTTGTAATAGGCTTCGTTAGTATCATTTCAACTTTTTTTTTTCCCTAGCAATTTTATATAAAACACTGAAGAAGAGAAAATACAGGTGAGAATGACACGTTTATGAACTAGTAAGCTGTCCTCTCCAGAAATGCAAGCATTCTAGAGAAGATATTATGCACTGTACTAAGTTTACACCATCTAGACTGTAATTCAAAACCTTACACAATCTGATAATGGCCTACCTCTCCGGCATTTTCTCTTTCTAAACATTCAGTCCATAATTCAACAAACATTTATCAAGTACTTCCTCTCTTCCAGCATTGCACCAAGCACTCATCAGCCAGGCCTTTCCCATTTAAACTTACTGCCACCACTCCTTTGCTGACCTGGATCCCCTATCAGGACAGCCTCTGTCCTTCTCTACATGTATTGAAATCCTTCTGTCTGAGGCAGCAAGCTTGGCACCCAGGAGCAGGGGCTTTGCCATCTGTCTTTGATTTAAATTCAGCTGCACCACTCATGAGCTCTGTGACTCTGGGCAAGTTTTTTCTTCCTTTTTTAAAGATTTTATTCATTTATTTGACAGAGAGAGAGAGACAGTGAGAGCAGGAACACAAGCAGGGGAGAAAGGCAGAGGGAGAAGCAGGCTTCCCACCAAGCAGGGAGCCCAATGTGGGGCTCAATCCCTGAGATCATGACCTGAACCAAAGGCAGATGCTTAACTGATTGAGCCACCCAGGTGCCCCTTTGGACAAGTTTCTTAAACCCTTTATGCCTGTTTCCTCCTCTGTCAGTCTTACAGTGTTAATGTGATGAGTAAACATGTAAAAATCACTCAGGAGAGAAAGTAAAGGTATTCAGAACCATACCAGAAATTTGGTAAGTGTTCAATACATGTTAAAAAGTAGTAGTGGCAATGGTAGTATTTTAATGCCCAGATGAAGATGTACCTCCTTCCTAATGCTTTCCATAATAACACCTTCATGATCCAGACTCACATGGTTCTTATCATATGTAATCCTGCATATGTCTTATATTTTTAAATAGATTAAATTCCCCTTGGATGCAGACTGTTACACATTTTCATACTCCCCCAACACACACAAAGACACACATCACAGCGCCTATTGTTAATCATCATATATATCATATGTAAGAGATATATACATCATATGTATGACACCTATACTATATATGATATTACTAGTAGGTAATGATATATTATATATTCAATTATGTATATATAGGATATATATACTATATCATTGATATATACAGGATTAATTCAGTGGACCTTAAAGAAAGGCAAACCTTAGTTTTTCATCACCAGGAAACATCGAAGTATGAAGCTACCAATATAGGAGGAAGGTGACTATAGAATTTCCTTTTCTTTTTTTCTTTTTTTTTTTTTCTTTAGAAAAAATAAATGCAGGACTTGAGCTCTCAACCCTGAGATCAAGACCTGAGCTGAAATCAAGAATCGGACACCCAACCAACTAAGCCACACAAGCACCCCTAGAATCTCCTTTTCAGTAGACCTTCAATAATATCTCTGTTTCTTACCAGTCTGGATTGGCTTAAATTCATTCCTGCCAGAGGCTGGGGGATGGACTTAAATATTTATAATTCTACCAGTTCACCCCATTATCACACCTCCTGATCCTCAGGTCTCCCAAATGCACTTTGTTAAGCAGACCTGGGAACCAGGCCAAGATCCTGTATCCCCGAACTTCACCATCGGGCATGTCGCTGGGACCAGCCGGGGCTGGCCTGCTTCTGGACAGACAAAGCGCCCTCAGCCGATGTGTTGACCCTGCAAAGAAGTGATCACCACTGCTTCAGAGGTAATCAGCAAAGAATGTCAGGAGGAAATGGCCTAAGGGAGCTGAAATGGTTTTGCTCTCTTGTATGATAGTTTTGCAAGCCAGTGGACAAATGACGAGCTGGAAATAGCACACGTTGAGTATTAGTGATAGTACTGGGAAATGCTTCAGTCTGCAGGCTGGACTACGTATCTTCCACCCTGCTGGAGAGGAACCAATTCCTGAAACAGATAAGTTTCCCAGCATGACTAATGGAGTGACTATCTTTTTGTCTGCTCTCCCTCCCTCTTGCTGATGGGAAATGAGGCATGGGTGAAGGCACGGACGTGAGGAAGCCTTGCTGATGCGAGGGACATCCTCCCCGGGTCAAGGGCACTGGGGCAGAGATGGACACCGCACTCGGGCCAGCGGGCTCACCATTGTTTCTGCCTCCATAGAAGTAAAAGGGAAAGACCCAAAACCTCTGTTCACTGGTGAGCCCTGTGCCAATTCTGGGGTGGACTGACAATAAACAATAAAGGGCAGAATCTTATGAATTATACATTTCATTTTGATGAACTGGGCTCGGAGCGGCTGGTCCTGCAACACCAGCACATTCAGCCAGCTTCATGTCTATTTGTTGCTGTTTCTCAAGTTTGGTTCTACAGAAGAGGAGTTCCATGCATTAATAATAGGAAATCCCTGAAAGAGAGCAGAACTTGGATGAGTTTGGGAAACTCATATGGACTTGCTTCTTTGACTGGGAGAGCAAGGAGGAAAATGACAGTGCCGGGAATGACACGGACCCCAGGCTCACCCGTAGGAGTGGGATGCATGCACAGGGAAAGGCCCCTCATGAAATATACTGGGGAGACCCTCGGAAGGACCCTTCTTTCTGGTGACTTTGGGTGGCCTTCTGAAATAGCCCCCAACCCTCCATACTAAAATGTATTCCCAGTGCTATATGAAGCAAATCTAAAATCTCCCAAAATTAAACTCTATTTCCCAGGAAGATCCTGGGAATATGGGTCTCTCTAAAAGGCAATCTAAAAAGAAGGTTAAAAGATTTCTGCAAAAACCTTGCAAAGAACAGCAGCAGATACAATATGATTATAGGATGATGATTCAAGACCATTACCTACCTTCCTGCTCTAAGGTATAGTGTTATAAGGAAAAAGTCAGTCCTTCAATTCAATGCAGACACAACTGCAGTGCAGGTTCCCTTCAGTTGGGTAATAACCCAGGGTATAAAGAATTCATTATCCAGCAAAAGTGCTGACTCTTCTGAATGGTATTGGGACAGGCTCCCTTCCTCTTACCTCTTTAATTATCATTTTAATAACAATCCAGTAGTCGGCCAAATTCCTCTGCTCAGGCAGGCCCAGAAATGCACTGAAGGGCTGGGAGGAGGGTGGGGTAGGAGGGAGGGAGGGAAGACAACTTTCTCCCAAAGCGAATAATGATTCATGGCTCTGCTTCTTCATCACACCCCAACATGTTCAATGTCACAAACAAAATTCGCCCCAACATTTAAGTCACTTTTGGGGCATTCATGAGACTTAAGGGAGGGCAGGACCCCTTTCAAGCCACTGGGAATTGTCCAGTGGATCCTTGCCACAATGCCTGGGGGCCTGTGCTAACTCACTTGGTTAGTTTAATCAGAGAATAGGGCTAAGAGTTGCAAAAGTCAAATTATAGTTCTTGCTCTGCCATACCTGTATTAAAGGGCAATTTCCTTCACCTCTTGGTGCTTCCGTTTTCCAATCTATAGAATAAGAAGGCTTATATCATGGAGACTTTTGGTTCCATTTCCAGCCACCAGACTACACTCTGTACAAAGAGGAACTACATCTTTCTTGTTCACCACTGTAAATCCAGCACTGAGTACAGCTTCTAGGACATAACAGGTGCAGAGTATTTTTGTTTTATTAGGTTGTAATTGACATACAATACTGTATTAGTTGCCAGTGTATAACATAGTGACAATATTTAGCTACATTAGGAAATGTTCATCACAAAAAGTCTAGCTGCCATTTGTCACCTTACAAAATGGTTACAATGTTACTGATTATATTCTCTATGCCATACTTCTCATCCTCATGTCTTATTTATTTTATAACTGGAAGTTTATACCTCTTAATCTTCTTCACTTATTTTATCCATTTCTCTACCCTCTCCCCTCTGGCAACCATAAGTCTGTTCTCTGTACCTGAGAGTGTTTTTGTTTTGTTTATTCATTTGCTTTTTAGATTCCACATATAAGTGAAATCATATGGGATTGTCTTTCTGTGTCTGACTTTTCACTGAGCATAATACTGTCCAGGTCCATCCATGTTGTCACAGATGGCAAGATTTCATTCTATATATATATATATATATATATATATATATATATATATACCACATCTGCGTTAACCTATTCATCTATCAATAGATAACTAGGTTGCTTCCGTTTCTTGACTATTATAAATAATAGGCTGTGATAAACAGAGAGGTGTGCATGTCTTAAAATTAGTGTTTTCATTTTCTTCTAATTAACACCTAGAAGTGAAATTCCTGGGTCAAATGGTAGTTCTACTTTTCATTTTTTGAGGACCCTCCATAATATTTTCCACAGTAGTTATGCCATTTCATATTCCTACCAACAGTGCACAAGGGCTCCCTTTTCTCCATATCCTCCCCCACACTTATTATTTTTTGTCATTTTGAAGCAGCCATTCTGACAGGTATGAGATGATATTTCATTGTGATATTGATTTGCATTTCCCTGATGGGGAGTGGTATTGAGTGTCTTCTCACATGCTGGTTGGCCATCTATATGTCTTCTTTGGGAAAAAAATGTCTATTTAGGTCCTCTTCCCATTTCTCAAATTGTTTATCTTTTATATTAAAGTATAGGAATTTTTATGTATTTTTAATATCAATCCCTTATCAGATATGTCACTTGCAAATATTTCACCCATTCAATAGGTTGTTTTTCATTTTGATGATGGTTTCTTTCAGCCTACAAAAGTTTTTTAGTCTGAGGTAGTTCCAGTTTTGTTTTGGTTCTTGCTTTTTTGTCCTTTCCTGAGGAGATGGATTAAAAAAAAATACCACTAAGACTGATATCAAAGAGTTTACTGCCTATGTTTTCTTCTAGAAGTTTTATAGTTTCAGGTCTTCCACTGTAGTCTTCAATTCATTTTGAGTTTATTTTTGTATATGGTACAGAAAAGAGGTTCAGTCTCATTCTTTTGCATATGGTTGTCCAGTTTTCCCAACACCATTAATTAAAGGGACTCTTTTCCCCAGTGTATAATCTTGCCTCCGTCATTCATTAATTGACTATATAGGCATGGTTTTATCTAGCCCTCTGTTCTGTTCCACTGATCTGTGTGTCTGTCTATGTGGAAGTACCATACTGATTTGATTACTACAGCTTTGTAGTATTATTTAAAATCTAGGAGCATTATACCTTCACCTTTGTTGTTTCCTGAGATTGCTTTGGCTATTCAGGGTCTTTGGGGTTCCATAAAAAGTTTAAGATTACTTGTTCTAATTCTAGGCATCTAGAAAATGCCTTTGGTATTCTGATAGGAATTGCACTGAATCTATAGATTGCTTTGGAGTGCATATTTGCCGACTGTATGAACACTCAAATAAATAAAATGTGAATTTCGATCCCAAATATGCAGCTCATAAAATTCAAGACAATGCTCCTCTTTTCCCTTGATGACTAAGATCCCTTTCATTTTTGTCTCAATCTTTTAGATGATATCCCAAATTGCTTCATTACTAGATTTACTTAGCTGGTACACTGAATATGTGTACCATACCTACCTATGACCTACCAGAGGTCACATAAATCCTCCAACGAGGACTTTTAAAAAGAATCTGGGAATAGTCCAATGTGTCAGACTTATTCACCGAGGACAACATAAGTCACTGTGTGGAAAACACCATTAAAATAGACAGTGATGACTTGTGACTAGAGGTTCAGAGCATGAAGAATCATTCTGGAGAAAAAAAAAAAAAAAACCTGTTACACAAAGGTTCTCACCAGGATAAAAATAGTTAGATAGATAGGGCTGGTCCTAGGAAAATTGTGAAGGTCAGGCATTTTTCTATATTTCCAAAATTCCTTTCCTAACCCCTTCCTTGAATTTAACAAAGGATTCATCATTTACCATATTTGCAACTGCAAACCTTTAATCTCATTGTGTAATTAAAGACATATGTTAAAGGAATTTCAGGCAATAGAGAACAGATGGGAAGATCTTTGGCAGGAGGGTTTGGTGGAAATCAAGGAAGTCTTCATTCCTTTCACACTCCATTATGCCTAAATTCATCTTCAACCTAAACTTTTGATGTAGGAACTTACCCAATCCATTGTGCTCTAGTGTTGAAATAGAATGGGTGGGAGGAGAACACTTATGCAAAAGGGGCAAGAAGGTATCTGGTCTATTCACATCTTCCTGCCCCACCTGCCCAGAGTCAGGGTCCAGGGCACACTCTGACTCAGCCCTCTCCCCTTCCCGACACCAGTACAATACAGACAACCTTTTTCCCTCAAAAGGAAGCATGAGTGGCTTTGCTCCTAAACTTACCCCTGAGGCAACCTTAGTTTCTAGAGGATCTTGGTCACCCAGTTCTTTGGGACTAAATGCAATGTGGTATAGTGCCTCTATTTTTCTGAACAAGATCCATGGACTGACCCATAATCTGAAAAGAATGAAAGAGATTTGAAATTAGGCTTGCATCCTAATATTGGAGATGCTCCAACAGGGTAGAAGGCCAGGAAGCTTGAAGCATTAGGTTGGGGTACAGAAAAGCCCAGAACTGCACAGAAGGCATTCAAGATCAAGAACAAAAGAACCTTACTGGAGAGTAAGATCTAGGGTCTGTCTGAGTGTGATTATATGCATGGTAATGATGGTAACAATGAAAAAGAACACAGCACCAGAAAAAACTGTTCATAATGAAACCAATTCTTAATACTAGGAAAGTAAACAATGGGAGATGACAAGTTTTATTTGTCTTATAAAATCCACACTGAAAGTTGTCATTTTAATTCTAAATGTAACCATGTGTCCATGGAAGTATAGTCAATTACCAAGCAAACACAACAGAAATCATATGTATCTTAATGTGATTAAATTTATTGTAATTTAATTAAGTGACAATGCTAAGCTGAACTGCTTAGTCATCTAGCTTGTGACTTATGGTTGTCAAATTGTACGTAAAGTAATAAAAGACAACAGTATCTATGAAACTTTCTATGAAATTTTTCAATTTGTCTAAATCCAACTCCATATCCATACCCCCCCCAGATATTCTAGAAAACATACATTGCTTTATTTTAAATCTCCATTGTTTTATGACTTGGTACTCTATCCATTATTTTAAAATAAAATAAAATTTATTGCTTGAGAATTTCTGAGGGGTTACAGTTTTCTTTGATATGGACAACGGAGTGTAGTATTTTAGGAAATTAATATTGCCGTCAAGTCAACCTGAGTGTAGATACTGCTTATAAAATGTGTGAACTTGTGATGAGAAGTTACTTTATCTTTGCATGTCAGTGTGCTCTTCTATAAAATGGTTACAATAATTGCTAACACTCATATACCAACCCATAATGCATAAAGGCTGTGGCTCATAGAATCTCAGAGTTGAGTGAGATCTCCCATATGACTGATCACAGTTGTATAGATCATACCCACTTATGCTGACTTTTTAAAAATCAAATGGGAGTGAGAATGCTAAGGGAAGTCTAAATGTGTAACCAGGATATCAAAAGTGAGGAGTATTTAAAAGGGAAAAAAGTTGTTTAAAGTGCTTAACCTACACTGGCAAAAGCATGTGGAGACCAAGCCTATTTCTGAAGATCTTAATCTACCTAGGAGCTCTTTGAATTTATATAAAGTTAAGCCGTGTGCTTACTGATGTAGGAAAACTGTATCTGACAGTTGTTACAGTTTTTTCCAGTTCTATTTATAATCATAGCTGATGCCTCTAGCTTACAAGACTTAAAAGACTTAAAAGTAGGCATATATCAGTCATCTCAAGCAATTTTAAGAACAATATCTGATAGAATTACTATTATTTTCCCCAGTTTACATATGATGAAAATGAGGTTCAGAGATGCTAAATAATGTACCCAAGATCACAAAGCAAGTAAGAGATTCCTGATAATAGCAAACAAGTGCAATGCTATTTTGCAGAAGAGTGGGACCATAGTATCAGTTCTGTATGACTGTAATGGATTATCTATCTTTCCTATCACTGAAATTTGAATCACTAGTCTCCTTGGAAACAAAACTGACAATTCATTAGCTTACCCTATGGCAAAGGGTACTCAGTAACATAATTGGAAGGAAAATAACCAAAGGTGACCATAAACAATTAAAAAAATCAAAATAGCAGTAATAATAATGATGATGGTGATGTAATGATTGCAAGAAGAATTAGGAAAAATAAAGATAAGCTAGTATTTCTTTAGACTTTTTCCAAGTGATTTTGTGGGATGTCCTTCACTTAAGATTCTCTAAAAAAGATAGATAAATGTAAAATACAAGATAGTCATCTCCCAAGAATGGCAGCTGGAATATTCCACTAGACTGGCAGATCTCACAGGTTCTATGAATACAGGAGCAAACCATGCTCACCAATGTGTTTCTCAATTTTGGCAAGTATGCAAATGTTTTATGGATGTGGTCATCGAAAAGTCATTGTTAATGTGAGACTAGAATCCTGTGACCGCTACAGCTTTGGTAACAAATTTCCTTCAGGACAATATCCCTTGCTCTCCGGTTTACGGAAAATGATTGGTTTATGACTACTGACTCTATCCTGAGATAAGTTTAAAAGATGTTTTTCATATTGGCCTCTAATGAACTCATACTTTAATAAGCAAAAGCCAGGACCTGAAGCGTCCCCAAGATTCTCCCAGCTCCATGAGCTGCAATTACAACATATCCATTGTAGGCTGATGATTTGCTTAGGACTGTGCTCTTACTGTGCTCTATGTCATCAGAGGTGCCAGTAAGTGAAGACATGGTCCCTGTCTAAAAGGAAATTAAACATCATGGACCTGGAGCTACAAGTTATTTATTGCCATCCTTCTCTGGACTCCCCAGGGCCAAGAGGACCCTCCCAAGGCTTACAGCATCCTGGCACTGATATTCACAGAGGGTGACCACAACTCTCCAATCTCTTCCACTCGTCCAGTTCTCCAACCCCAATCCATTTGTATTGGCTCCCATTCTAGTAGGTACAAAGCTCTATCATTCAGAGTTTTCTCTGAATTTCTCCCTTTGAGTTGGTTGTTCTGCCTTGCACCACAGTGCAGCTTTGCCCAGTAAACTATAGGGCAACAGGGTTTTTTTTTTGCACACTTCTGAGGAGATAGAAAAAAAGCAGAAAGGGACACAAAATAGCTAAGCACCCTTGCTTGTATCCCAACACCATGGGAATTCTGTAGCCTGTTCATAGCCATAGTCTGAGCTTCCAGCAAAGGCTCTTCTGTGCTCTACACACACGCCAGACTTCTTTCTCAGTCTTGCTCCCTCTGACCGGGCTGCTCTTCCGCAGACAGCTGTGACAGTTCTTTTTCTCCTGCCTTCAGGTCACTGCCCAAATACCATCTTTTCAGAAATACCTCCTCTGATCACCTTATCTAAAAGATTAAAACCTTCCCATCATCCTTTCTCCTCTATCATACTTATTTTTTCATCATCTATCATCACAAAACAAACAAAGAAAAAACTAAACACAAACATATGTTTGTTTACGGCCTGTCTCCTCCCACCGGAATATGACTTCCACGACTATTAGAACTTCACACGCAGTCTGTTTTCGGCTTATTGCCCAGTTCCTGGCATCCTGGTATTTAGGAAGCACTTCATATATATTGAGCGAAACAAAAAAAAAAAAAAAAAAAAAAGTATAAGACAAATCAAGGTTGTTTTTTTTTAAATGTTACTAGAGTTTTTGACCCTTGAGTTTAATTTTTAATTGTAACTTTTTTAATTATTTCAATTAGCCACTGTATAGTACATCATTAGTAGTATTCATTATACATTAGTAGTATACATTAGCAGTATTCAATGTAGTATTCAATGATTCATTAATTGCATATAACACCCAGGGCAAATCAAGTTGTTTTTAAGCCCAAAGCTAATTGTCTAAGCCGGGTGGCAAAATTATTTCTAAAAGCTGGCTCTGACCACTAGATTCTTCAGGTGGTCTCTTTTTTCCCCCTCGCATCTTGTACCTTGCAACCCACCAACAGAACCTCAGGAATGATTTGAGAGGGCTCACTGAAGGCTATAATCTGGACCCATGTATCCAGGCTCAAGATCAGTCTTGCAGTAAAACCACAGACAGGCTGAGTGGCTGTTGACTCCACCATATTCCAAAATGTTATCACAACCTAGAAATGGGAGATTAACCAAAGGAGAGCCAATTAACCAGGACACTCAATCACTTTGACCACAACCTATTTTTTTTTTAAAGATTTTATTTATTTATTTGACAGAGAGAGATCACAAGCAGGCAGAGAGGCAGGCAGAGAGACAGGAGGAAGCAGGCTCCCTGCTGAGCAGAGAGCCAGATGCGGGACTCGATCCCAGGACTCCGAGATCATGACCTGAGCCGAAGGCAGCGGCTTAACCCACTGAGCCACCCAGGCGCCCCGACCACAACCTATTTTGAAAGTTAAATATCTTATGGAATCTTGCTTCCTCATTCGCAATGACCTAGAGCAGGGGCATAGGGAGGTTAAATGGTTTGCCCAACATCCCACAGTGTACCAGCAAAGGTTCTGGGCTTAGAAACCACCAGGTTTCCGTATTTCCTGCTTATGACCACTCTGAAACAGAGAACCATGCCAGGGCACAGAGAGTAAGTTCAGATCTGAACAGCGTAAGGCAGTGTACGTATACACACACATGAACACACCCCTCATACTACGGATGAATACAGAGTTGCTCTTCTCAAGTTTCCTATAAAGATGGCTGAATTTATAGTTGGAAAGCTCTTCTAAGCACATCTTTTCAACATCTGCCAGTCTGGCAATACCACCAGGGAGCCCTTGAGGGCTCTCCAATTTCCCATGGTCTCAAAACAACCCATGTAATTTTACAATTTTCCATCCCTCACCTTTCCAAGGCAGAAATGTCCCTTTAAAAATGCATTTCAGGAGCTCCTGGGTGGCTCAGTGGGTTGGGGCCTCTGCCTTCAGCTCGGGTCATGATCCCAGGGTCCTGGGATCGAGCCCCGCATTGGGCTCTCTGCTTGGCAGGGACCCGGCTTCCTCCTCTCTCTGACTGCCTCTCTGCCTACATGTGGTCTCTGTCTGTCAAATAAATTAAAAAAAATCTTTAAAAAAAATACATTTCACCTATAACATAGAAATGATCAAAGCTACTTTTATAACATTGAGTAGTATCTTCCCTCAAAGAGCAAATTTCAGCCATTAGCACTTCAACAATCAGAAGACTAAAATAAACATAGTTGGAAAAGACTTGTAAACAACCAGGAAAAGTAGGTGAATAATATAATTTCTGCCATCTTCTTTCTTTTTCCCTCTTCCTTCCATGACCTGGCTAATCTCTGATTACCAACTGTCCTTCAATAACCTCCCTATCATGCTCTCGAGATCTTCAAATGTCCGTATGACACACAAACCAAGCAGCTCAATACCATAGTTGATACTGATGGGCCCTTTACGTCCAATTAAAATCAATACTTTTTACTTTGGTGGCTAAGGGTCCCCACAATCTGGTCTTTCTCTATTGTGGTGGTCCTCAAGAGGGGCCACTGTGTTCTCTGGGGGACATTTGGCCCTGTCTGGAGACCTTTTGTTTGTCACAACTGGAGACATGCTTCTGATGAGGTTCAGGGTAGGCCTTCCCAGAAGGCACCACCACTTCAGCACATGGGTTATTTTCACTGAAGACAATTAAGGCCCAACAGACTCAAGAAAAGCTTTTTTACCTCACCCTTAACTGCCTAAAAGAATTTACATAAGGAGCATGTATCGGAAACAGAAATTTTTTTGTTTGTTTTTGTTTTTTAAAACATAAGAAAAAGTTCTTCTGCTGGCATGGCAAACATTTGTTCACCAAATACTTGTTCTGCTCATCTTCCTATAGATTATCTTCCCCCATTCTGAAGTCCCAGATCCTTACCTCCTCCCTCTTAGCTCAGTGAGGTTCCTGTATGTATTTAATTAAATTTGTTTTTTTTCCTGTTAACCTGTTTTCTGTCAATTTAATTATTAGACCAGCCGAAGAACCTAGAAGGAATGAAGGGAAGTTTTCTTCCTCTTCTTCTTTTATCTAATGAATAGAGGCCAGGGATGGTGCTGAACATCCTACAATGCCCAGGACCAGCCTCCTACAACAAATAGTTATCCAGTCCAGTGTGTCAATAGTGCTGAGGTTGAGAAGCCCTGAATAGCTCTATGGAGAAAGTTCTACAATTTTCTCCCCATTTCTTTATTCATAGCCAACTCTTCAATGGATGACTTGCAATCCCCTAAACATTGCTCATGAGTTCAAACCCTCAAACCCTGTGACGTTGTGATTTATAGTATGAAATGTACTTTTGGTCCTTGACCCCATTTTTGGCATAGAGCTCTTAAAACCCTCAGAATTTTCCATGTGCAGAGAGTGATTAAGGTATTTTTGTTATGTTAATGGAGTGACTTTTGTAAAACACCTAAGGATGGGGCCTGTTGGAACTGACCTAGTGATTAGAAGGTTAGAAATTTCAGTCCCACCCCCTGACCTCCAGGAGAGGAGAAGGACTGGAGTTTGAATCAATAACCAATGGCCAATGATTGAATTATTCATGCCTATATAATGAAGCCTCTATTAAAGCCCAAAAGGATGGGGTTCTGAGAAACTCCAAGCTAGTGAACGAGAACACTTCTACTTGCCACCATGCCAAGCTCCAAACTCCTTGAGGACAGAAGCTCTTTTCCCCATGTATCTCTTCATCTGGCTGTTGATTCTTGCCTTTTAATATCTTTTGTATTCAATGGGTAATCTAGTGAGTGAACAGGTTTCTGAGTTCTGTGAGCTGCTCTAGCAAATTAACTGAACCCCAGGAGGGGATCAGGGGAACATCTGATTTATGGCCAGATGTTCAGAAGTACAAGTAACAACATGAACCTGACATTGGCATCTGAAGTGGAGACAGGCTTGTAGGATGGTGCCCTTAACCTGTAGGATCTGATGCTGTCTCCAGGTAGACAGTGTCAGAATTGTGTGGAATTGTATGACCTTCAGCTGGTGTTAGAGAGAATTGCTTAGTTGGGGTGGAGGGCCCCCTCCACAGACACACACACAGGAATTGGGAACCAGAATTTAACCCCCTCTGTGCTGTCTGTCCCCCTGTAAAACCTGGGGCCTTTTATTCAGCTACCACATTTCCATTTCTTTTTTTCTCTAAGGTCTATCTCCTCCTTAAAAATTTCCTGCACAGATGTACTCTTTTCTTTCCAAACCTGTGAGTGCTTTGGTATACCTCTTTTATGAAATTTACCATATAAACTGGAAGTATATACTGTAGGCTCCAAAAAAGTAAAACCTTTGTCTTGTTTATTCAAGACTATGTTATCAGTGCCTAGAATGGCACCCAGAGCATAGCAAGTGCTAAATCACCCAGTCACGTGAGGAATTCTATCTGCTCTAGATACTTCATTCCTATCACAGTAAGGCTTTGTAGAGTTGGAAACATCTCCAGTTCTTTTCTGATTCCTTACATTACCCCTTCCACCTAGAAGATGCTTAATAAATATTTGTTAAATGCCTGAACAAGTACACATACAATAGGATAGAAATATTAAATACTTAAATGCAAAAATAAATACAATGTATATTAAGTAAGTAGAAAACTGTTAAATAAATAGGCAAAAGTGAAACAGGCTATAGAAATTAAGTCCTAGGAGGGGGTGCCTGGATGACTCAGTTGGTTAAGCAACTAACTCTTTTTTTTTTCCCTTAAGAAATTGTTTTGTATTAATTTGACGCAGAAAGAGAACACAAGCAGGGGGAACACCAGAGGGAAAAGGAGAATCAGGTCCCCCCACTGAGCAGGAAGCCTGATGTAGGGCTTGATCCTAGGACCCTGGGATCATGACCTGAGCCAAAGGCAGATGGTTAAATGACTGAGCCACCAAAGTGCCCCTAAGCATCCCGCTCTTGATCTTGACTCAGGTCTTGATCTCAGGTTTGTGAGTTCAAGCACCATGTTAGTCTCCCTAAAAAAAAAAAAAGAAAAGAAAAGAAAAGAAAAATTAAGTCCTAGGCAAAAGTTCACCCATCTTAACTTTTAATTATCAGAGAATTCATGTCATAAGTATGTTCCATTGTCTTAGATTTCCTCATCTTTCAAAAGCACTGAAATGCACATTCAAATGTTAATTGCTCATCTGGAGAGCACATGTCAAAGAAAACACGCAAAGACAGGATGTGCCTTGGCTGACTATGCCTGAATAGAAATTAATACATCACCCTGAAACAAGGATTTCAGTTTCTAGTGACACACCACAAACCTCTTGCAACACGGAGACATTAATGTGTAGACTAACCATGACCAAATTATCCCAACGATAATTAAGAATAGAAAGAAATGTTGGGAGACAGCAGTTAACTTGCACGCCTAATAGAAATTCTACTTTACAACTAACATGTCTAATGTGCTCATGTTTGTCAAAATTTTCTCATATCCTAATTTGAGTGAAGATGGAGAAGAGTCCCTTATAATGTGCTATGGACTACCTTTTTTTTTTTATGATTATTTACTTGAGAGAGAGAAAGAGAGCATACAAATGTATGAGCAAGGAAGGGGCAGAGAGCGAGAATTCCAAGCAGACTCCCAATGTGGAAGGAAGCTGATTTGGATCTCCATCTCCTGATCCTGAGATCATGACCCAAGTGGAAACCAAGTCGTATGCCCAACCAACTAAGCCACCCAGGCAACCCTGGACTACCTTTTTTATTCTTGGTGTGGCATTTCAGAATCTCTCATCTTTCTTTTTTTCAGACATACTGATTCCATCCATTTTGCCTTTCTCTTAGGTTTTGTTTTCTACCTCCTCCTCATCCTTCCATGTAACCCCTAGTTCTCTCACAAACTGTGCAGATGGAAAGAAAGAAACTTAACATTTTAGTTAGGACTTTATACATATCAGAAACCTTGCTAAGCACTTCACCTGCAATATTTCATTTACCTCCTAAGAGATCCCTAAAACCTATGGGCTATTACCACCCACCATTTCCACAGTAGAAGATGCTCAGAGAGTTCAAGGAAATTGCCCAAGGTCACACACATACTTACATGACTCAGAGTTCTTGAGTTATTGTTATGAGGAGCCTCCATAATAATTTTAAAATACCTTTGAATTCATTTGGCTTTTAGTAAATATTAAGTGGACAGCAGGAATGAGTCTGGCTTTGTGATGGTTTTGGAGAGAAAATGGAAAAGAAGAAAGCATTTGGCCATTCCTTTCAAAGAGCTTGTTGTCTACTGTAGGTAAATATTAATCAAATTATCATAATAATGCACACAAATTTACAAACGTGGAAAGGCTGCCCTGTGGATGTTTTTCCAGCTCATCTAAACAGTGTATAGGAGTTAGTTAGGAATGGGGAGTTGAGATGGAGACCAGGGTGGGAAGCACTTCAGAAAGAAAGAACAGCCCCCTACCGAGGCCGTGGTAAGAAGGAGCAGGACAAGGTGAATGACTCAAATGGGCGGTGAGAGGGAGCACAGTGAGGGATGAGGCTCAGGGCAGGTGGGGCCAGGTATTTTAATTAGGAGGTGATTCTAGAGAGCTCTTTGAGGGAGAGGAGAGAAAGAGAGGAAATAGAGGAAAGCAAATGTGAGGGCAGTGATGAGTGGGTTTCTGCTGTGAGATTAGTCCAACCAGGGACCTTAGAGAGACCATGTAGAACATACCACAGACTTCTCCCACTGAAGGGAAAGTAGGGTAGACCATGGATCCCCAACTCCCACTGTTTCAACAGGTGCTCCTGGAAACCATAGAGTGCCTTCTGGGAAGAGAAAGCTGTTTGCAGGCAGAGGAACTGCTTTCAGGTGTAGTGAACAGGGGGAGCATGATCAGCATCTGCTACAGGCCTTCAGAGACTTGACCTTGAGACCAATGGGGAGCCATCAGCAGCCCTAACTGGAGGGAGGTGGGAACCTAATCAGATTTTGGTTTGGAGCATCCAGTGTGTCTGCAATGTGAACAGGTTGGAAGTGGGCAAAGGAGGGTGTCAAGAGATAGCTAGGAAGTCACTGAAGCAGTCAAGGGCAAGCTACATAATTTCTAAGGACCAATGCAAAATGAAACTGTGAGGCCCCATGTATAAAACACGAAGCTGTTTCTTCTGCTATCTATACTGGTGTTGTGTTTTTGCCTTGCTGTTTATTGATTAGCTGATATTTGTGTTTATGGATTAAGACAGAGCAGAACCCGGGCACTACATCTGGTGCATTTGGAAAGCAATGAAAAGAAAGGAAGTAGAAACACTAAGCTGTTGGGAAATGCCCCCAGAACACTTCTCTGTCTTCTGGGGCTGGCCCGCAGACCAGAGGCTCACCAGGGAAAGGGCACCCATCTAAAGTTTAGCAGCCCTACAAGGGGGCTGGGGGATGACCACGAGAAGGGACCTGTTATGGTGGAGTCTTCTATACAGACTGGCAGCTGGGCTTCTCCACAGACATCTTGCCCAGCCATGGGACAGCGTATATATGGAAGGGCTAAAGCTTTTTCCCTTAGCAGGTCTGGCAGCTCATGGAAAGGACAGCTGTCCTCATTGGGCTCGGACTTGTTCCATTTGGTTTGACTGATCTCCACGTCCAAGAAAGGGTTCATCCCAGCTATGACCTGCTTGCAGGTGTCCACATACCCCACCTCTCCCCTGCACACCCCAGTGTGTGGGTGGGGTTCTCATGGTCTCTCATCTTTTGGTAGTTACTGAGGATGAAGTTCAGCGCTTCCAGCATGTCCACCTCTTTGATATTGGGGTCCCACAGGGTGCAGTCCAGGTGAGGCTCTCCTTCCCTGGAGTCCCTCCTAGGGCTCATGACCAGGGTCAGGGCCAGGGGGGCCAGCAGGAGCAGCAGGTGCACAGCGGCCCAGCCATGGCATGCTGGGAGGTGGATGGGGAATGATCCAGGGCACCTCTGCTGTTTAGTGTCAGGCTCCCTTGGACATAGAGATACTCACAGGGCAAGTGCATATCTTCACAAGCACCTGGGGGGGCCTATCTTATGACTCAATGGGCACAGGTAGCCCACCTCTTTCCAGGCCCCCACCCTTGGCCGTCATCAGCAGGACTGAGGTGTTGTGCCTCAGCTAGGAATGGGAAGTTGAGCCTGGAATCTCCTTTTCCCATGGGCCTGCCTCCCCAACCCATGGCAGAGAGTGACCCTCAAAAGTACTGCAACCTCCACACCTTGGACTGGAGGTAGGCGAGAGGTGGCCCCTGCTAACTTACCTGCCAAATGCATCTTGGTGTTTCCAGTCCAGGGCAAAGACAGGCGTCCCCATGTCCCGCCCTGAGACCCATGCAAAATCCCAACCCTCTCACACACATTCCCAGGGCACTATCAGAGACAGAAGGTAGCAGTGATCATAGGGGTGGTGAGAAGGCTTGGTAGGGTCTGGAACCCCAGGGACCAGGACAGTGAGTGGCCAAGAGGCATCTGAGGAGCATGGAGGCAGCAGGAGGCGGAACTGTGTTCTAGGGACCTGGCATGTACTCCACTGTCCTATCAGGCTTCACTTACAAAATACAAATTCAAAGACAAAATTAAGGGACACCTGGGTGGGTCAGTCCGTTAAGCATCTGACTCTCGATTTTGGCTCAGGTCATGATCTCAGTCAGGGTCATGAGATTGAGTCCCGCCTCTGGCTCTGCGCTGAGCATGGAGACTGCTGAAGATTCTCTCTCTTTCTCTCTCCTTCTGCCTCTCCCATCCCCCTACTTCCCCTACTCTATTAAAATACACACACACACGCACAAACCCCAAAACCCCAAGACCCCAAAAACCAAAAAAACCACAATGGTAAAATTAAGAATTTAAAATTTCAAAACAGCTAACATAGTGCACTAAACTCTAAGTGGAGAGTCCTTTGGAGTGTGGGACTCTGTGTGACTACACTGGTCATATGCTCATGAAATGGGTTCTAAGTCAAGGAAAGAGAGGACGGTACCTCGGGCCAGTATAGGACACATGGAGAAGTGATCCAACCTGAGAAATATTGCTCAGAAAAATAATGGCAGCAGCTGTACATCTGGTGTGGATGCGTAGAATGGGGCAAGGTGGAGAAATGAGGATGAAGTGTGTGCAGCCACAGAGACACACTGCCTGGACCTCCCATCCAGAAAGAAATTGCCATTCGGCTGCATGATCTCCAGTTAGCAGACAACCTTCACCTGTCGGCGCCTTCAGGATCTTTCTCAGCCTTGGTGCTGAAGCCACACTTTTCCCAGGCAGTCCTCCTATAGCAGGGGGAAGCATCTGCTTCCCAGGGAATCCAACTCACACAGCATGTCAGAGATGTCTCGTGGTGATCTGTTTTGTGCAACTGCTTGGGCTCATTGAGAGATGAAGAAATAGCAGGATTATTGTGCATTGATTCAAAGATCACAGAACACTTTTTGGCTGAGTACTATGCCAGGTCCAATGGAGAATGCAAATTAATGTTAGACAGGATCATTGTTATCCAAGAAGGCTATTGTCTAAATGGGAGGACAAGGTACAAGCAAAATGTACATATGGCTTTGCAAGCACCTTATGAGAATTCTTCACAAGAAATTAAAAACCTCCAGATGTGGAGGCAGACCACACCTCAAAATGAAACAGCAGTTCTCCTCTGCTCACCTGGATACAGTTTCCAGATTGTGCATGTGTGTGTGTGCTGGAGTGTCCAGCACACTGGTTATTTTAGGTGCTTGGTAGAATGATGAAAAGAAAAAGCTTTTTTCTTTTTTCTTTCTTTCTTTTTTTTTTTTTTTTGGTTACTGTTTTTACTTCTCATCCCTGTAAAAAGTTACTATTTCGTAAACCACCAAGAAACCTGCCTTAATTTCCAGAAGAGTCTAAAAGAGATTCCAACCTGATGTCCAAGAGACGCTGCCAAAGCTGAACTTTCCAATAGGACCCCAGAGACAAGGTATGAGTTGGGCCTCAGTGGGCCTACAGAACAGGCCAGCTGTCCTCTCTAATGGCCCAATGCCCTGCTCCACCAGGAAAGTTGGCTCACAAGGACATGTCTGTTTGGTCCAAGGATGACATGCAAGATTCGATGCCCTGTCAATTCTCACTTTTACCTGCTCGCTCTTTACTACAGGCATTTGTAAATTGAGGCTTGTGTAATTAATCAACTCCAAATAAGATGATCATCACTAGACTTCTTCCAGGTGTTCTAACAGGATGGAGAGAACTATTGAATCAAATACCATGCTTCATGGTTCTTAATTCAGTTCCTTAAGGCAGTTCCTGGAATGACCCTCGTTTTGGACAGAGGCCCCACTGCATATTCATCCCATCACTCCTAACCCAATGACAATGCACATTGCATCTCCAGGAGAGCCAGGAATGCTGCTGGGGAAGGAGACTGAGCCCTTATCCTTTCTGCACATGTGTAACTGTTCCAGCCATCCACATGGGATCCCAGGTTCTCTGATAAGCCATTCTACATTGGCATTGAAATATTTCAAATTACGGTCTCTTCTTGGCAATGGTCCTTAGGAGTCCAAATGGACAGAATAAAGCCCTGGATGGCGGCCAAATGACTCACAAGCTTTGTACAAACTAACAAGAGTCTTGGAGGGAAGGAATTTACTTTACCCTACTCCCCAAGTGAATAGGGTGAGGTCCAGGGAAAAGGAAAGCTGCCAGTCTCTGGAGCTTCACTCCCACCTGCATTTCCCTCTGAGAGATGAAGGAAGATAGGTAGAAAAGGAGGAGGAGAGCATGGGGTGGACCAACCAGCCCCTGACAAAATCCAAGCTGCAGAGGACTCTGATGGATATATGAGAAGAAAAATTGCAAATCGTGATCACACACAGAATTGCTAGAGAGTGTGCATTTGTAAGGTTGTATTACTATAAATCCCACTGGACTTCTTTTTTAAAGCCTAACAAGAGAAAGGATAGGCATGTGGATCCAAAGTCTCCCTTGCTATTTCTATAAATTGGCATCTGACACATTTGTCTGATTCAGGCTGGTGCCATAGGCTCCAGTCAGAGTCTGTATACATCAGATTCTACAGCTGAATGAGGGCAATCCTGGGAATTCCAGAAACTGTTGGGAAGTTCCCAGTCCCTGGGAATTCTGGCAGCTCTTCTCACAAGAAGGGTACACCATGCTATACAAAAGATCCTCTTCCCATCCCCTATGTCCTCTCCCAACCCCCAACCACACACTCATTAATTTAGACCCTTGCCCAATAGACACAAGAGGAAGAGAATCAAGTCACTTGCTAGACGATTCTGAAAGTCACCACAGTTGTTACAGGAGGTCAGCATGCCAAAAGGGTTCTGGGTGGGCAGACACACAAGGAGGAGGCAGAGTCCTGGACAGGGAGCTGGTACACTCTGTATTGAGCTAACGAGTCCCATCATGGTAATCAATCCCACACTTTCACAGAAATTGAAACCCTAAGATGTAATAAGGCTTGCCCAGTCACAGGACAGGGCCCCAGCTAGGGCTCTGGTATCTTGTTCCTGGCCTGTTCTTTTCAATCCCACAGGCTGAGGGGCCTGCCAAAGATACCACTGACATCTGACCGCAGCCACTGTGGGAAACGTCCTGCTTTCAGGACCATGACATGGACAGCAGGACTCCCATTCTTAAGGACAGGGTCCTTAGTGTTTCTGTCCTTCTCACTCCCTTCACTCCCATAGCTAGATAATGCCCCTCATGAACTCACTTCCTACTGCCAAGCTTGGGACCACCCTGGACAAAAACCAACTCCATGTGGCATGCCAACACATAAGAGAAGGGGAGAAAAACTCACCTCTAAAAACACCCTACGTGCATAGCAGCAGTGGCAAAAGAAAAGTAAAAATCATAACCACAAAAAAAAAAAAAAAAAAAAAGATTTTCAGTTCAGCAAGCATTATCAAGCACCTGAAATGACCCAAGTGTGTTGGACACTGTGTGTGGGGTATTGGAACAGTGGCATTTAAGATAGACTGAGCTGGCTCTTGCCCTCAAGGAGCTCACCATTTGGGGTGGGGATAGGGGGTAGTAGGAGACCTCCTCTCTAATAACTGTGTTACAGCTCATGGTGTGGAACTTGCTCAAATGGAAGCAAAAGAGGTCAAAGTGATCCCGTGCTCTCTTTCATTATTTACACAAGCCAGCGCACAAGAAGAAGTGAATTTCAGAAGTAAACCCCAAACTCAAAGAAACGGGTAAATGTCATGGGTGTGGTAATCGCTGGTGTTCTTTGACTGACTTTTTTCTTCTGACTCTACTACATAGAATTTTGCTGCTTTCAGCTTGTTCAGCCCTGCTTGTAAATAACATCTGTCAACCATATGCCTTTCGGATCTGCAGCAACAGAGCTCTAACGGAAGGCCCTTTGCCTAGGGCTGTAGCGGCTTCCTGCGTCTCCTCCAGGCTCCGCCCCTCTACCCTACCCACTCCGGTCACCATTCATGACTCCTGCCAAATGATTCCTGTCACTTGGCAACAGGTGGCCTGCAGAGATCTGGCTTTCTGACCCTGAGCTAGAGACCACCCCGAATCATCTAAGGAAGGAACGTGAGAGCAGAGGGACTGCCCCCCGCCCCAGCTTTCCTGTGGTTAACCAAACCCTCAGCTATTTTTAAGTAACTAGCAAAGCCTGCCCCATGTGTCATCACGGTTTTGACACGTGCCGCCACCTTTGACAAAGACCGCGAATCTGCCGCATGCTTTCTGCGAAATGCTGCTGTCTGCGTGTCCTGCTCCTGTGACACTTGTCCCCCCAGCTAGAATTGTGGAAGAGTAGCAGGCATTTTAGAAGCTTACGCCAGAGATGGGCTTTCCCATAAGCAAACAGACGCAGAAGGGTCGACCTGTTCACACTCTCTACTAATCCAGGGAAGGCAGATCTCCAGCCAGTCTCCGCTTTGGAGCAAAGAGTTTTCCTAGCCACGTGCAGAGGAGGCTTTGCACAGCTCCCCATCTTCACTGTCAGAACAAAGGTTTATCCAGCTCAGGATACCGTGAACCTAGAGACCCAGGCGGAGGAAAGACGGCGCCTGTGTGCCCATGCAGGAGCTACTTTGTCTCGACGTTTGTGGTCAGCTGGACTCCCTGCCCCAGCTGCGAGAGCGTCTCTGGCGCCCTGGAGCTGCAGGTGTCTCAGGGAAGAAGGCAGCCGATGCCATCCCCTCCAGAGGGCCCTAACCCTCCTGCCCTCACCCTCATGGTCTGCAGTTGCCTGAGACAGCTATGTCCTTCCCTGGGCTTCTCAGAGTTTTCACATATCGCAGATATTAAGACACTAAATTTTCTCGTAGATTTCTGAGGATTTGTACCTTTCTGCTTTAGCATCGGTATATTTATTTAAGTAATATTCCCCATTCAGCAAATGTTTATTCATATCGACCATGTTCCTGGCATTATTATAGGCACCAAAGATGATCTAACTGACCTTCTAGAGTTTATATTCTAAGAGAGGGGCAGATGATAAACAAATGGTAAATAATTACGTAGTAAAATAAACAAATGATCATAGAATAAAGAGTCCTCTGTGCAACATTGGAGCACTGCCTCTCACATGGACTGGGGCGGGGGTGGGGTGCCTTAGTCACACATTTCAGTCCTCAGGGAAATCCTCTGAGACAGGTATTATTAGTTTCACTTGACCAGTAAGAAAACTAAAGTTCAGATCACACAAGCCCAGAAGTGGTAGCAACCAGTTTTGAACCTCTGTCTGTTTGACTCCAGAATCCGTTATTGTTCCATATCCCTGCCTCTCCCCTTGCAGCAAGGGAGCCCAGGACAAGCCCTTAAACCTTATGCAGGATGTTTCTCCAAATCCCGGTTGCTCAACATTTTTAAACATCCAGCAGTGCCCCCAGTATGAAGACTAGTGGTACAAGATGATCACACTTAGTCTAGGGCTCAGGAACATGCATCTTCATTATGCTATAAGATAATGTTACCCTCTTTCATCCCAAAAACCTACCTTCACCCACCCAGACATAGAACTGGAGACCGAGTTCTCACTGAAGCCCTTTTAAGATACTCAGGGCATGCATCAAATTCTCAGCCAGTAGATGAAACCCAGGAGCTCCTTTATAGGACCTGAGTTGCCCTCCTGGATACTAAATGGGAAAAAAATAATCTTACTTTTCCAATACCGCTGTCTTCCAAAACATACCAGGATGCCATGATGAATCATAGCAGACACCCTCCATTGATTGAGCTGTTTGCTGTTCCAGGGGCATGGGTTCTTGGGCCCAGGGATAGTAAATAAAACAGAGACATCATTAGACCTGAAATCAAAACACCTAGGTCAAAACATATCTCTTCCACCTGCTAGTGGCATAGACTTTAGAAAGACCCTCACATTAGAATGTGTCTTTAAAAAGCTAAATGCGGTTTTATTTTTGAAAATTTCCCATTAAAACTGAGAGCAAAGTATGTCTCATGGCTATTAATTAGAACTCATTTTATAGCTCTTATTTCTGGAAGGAGAAAAAAAAAAAAAACCTTGCAAGATTACTACCGTTTTTGTGATCCCCTGAAGTGAGGTCCCTTAAGTGCACATAAGGTGATAACTCCACCATGGATAATGGTCACCCGGGGATACTAGAGAATAATAAAGGAATTTTCCTCCTTAATATCCAACTTTCCATATAATTTATAATCTGTTGTTTAAACTCTCTGTCCTCAGGGTGACATCATTGGCTCATCTTTCCAACCATTTTGTAAGTGAACACATTGAGGTTGAAAGGGTTAAAAAAAAAAGTGAAAGGGGGACAGTGGACTAAATTATCTCCATTCCTATGGACTGTGAAACCTAGGCATTTAATCCAACTCAAGAGAGATAGTATTTACCTCCTCAAAACTGAAGGGTGACTGTTTGGAGCAGGAGGTGTGGGAAATGGAGACCGGTTCGAGAGGCAGGAAAGTGTTAAAGTACCAGTAGCGGAGAGGAAATGAAATAACCTGCCTACCTCCAATCCTTGATGTTTTCAAGAGCCTGTCTGGAGCCAGAAGCCTCAGGAAACGCCAAGGCTGTTTCATGCCTTCACCTTTGGGCTGTTTTTTACTGCCATTCATTAAGGAGATCTTTTCCGTCAGGCTTATCATCTCTCTCTTGGCTCTCGGTCAGGTTGAGTCAGACCTGGAACACTTACTTCCACAAAGACTAACCAATCTTTTGTCTAGACACATATGTCTTCTACCAAAGCCCTGCTGACCAAGGTCAAGGAAGATGTCTGTGAAATACATGGCCTCTCGGACAGCTGGACATGATGGGTAGAGGGCTTGAGAGCAGGGAGAGATAGAATTGTGGGGATCTGGGAAGAAGTTGACAGTATATAATGTGGGCAATTGAAGGCATTTTGAATCCTCTTTGTTTGAAAAGTATAAGGGGACCAGTCTGGAGCATCTGTGAAAGGGTCGACAAATCCAGACTTTGTTTATCCTCTTCCCTCTGCCTGGATCACTTTCTGTTCTTCATCTCTGCTTCCTTTTCTCCTAGTCAACTTTCATTCATTCTCCAAGTCTTATGCTACAACTCATCTCCTCAGAAAAGCCTTTCCCAGGCCCTGCAGGCGAGGGCAAGTGGCCTCTGTACAGTCTCATCATACCCTGTCCCTTGCCAGTATAGCACTCACCAGCACCATATTGAAATTATGATGTGTGTGGCTTTTGGAAAATGACCATACTCATTAGTCTTTGGGCATTTTGAAAATTATCTCATAACTGACCAAACTAATTTTTAGGCAGTGATATTACACAATAAAAATAATGTATGAAATTATTATTATATTAATAATGTGACCCTCCCTAGAGTTTAAGCTCTTTGGGGCAGGGACTGTCTGTATATCCTTGGATCCCCAGTGCCTTATACTGGCTGACACAGAGTAGGGGGTCAAAATACGTGCTGAAGAAATAAATAAGTAAATGCATGAGATCATCCATAAGAGGCTCTGGTAACAAGGGCAAGGTTCAAAGGGTAAAACATTCAGACAGAGAACAGTTCATCCCAGTGCAGGCCCGGCAAGCAATGTCCCGATGCCTATTTCAGCTGCTCCAGGGTTCCTGGGGTGGAACCTGCTGCCAACGTCATGTGACCTCCTTGAGCACAGAGTTCCTCTCAAGCCCTATTCCACTCTTGCCTTTATGAGCAGGGAAAAAAGAAACAGGGAAGCCAGATCCTTGGCTGTACTGTACATTTCCCTTTTGGAAACAAAAAGTGGTCTTTGGTCATTTCAGAGAAATCTGAAATTCATTTACATTTGAAAAATAGCTCATTGTCAGAGAAAAAGATTGTCAAGCAGTGAATCAGACTATGGTTTTGGCAGTCTGGTTCATCCTTCACATAGCGCATGCTATGCTGCATCAGCTATCTTTCCATGACGTTCATCCCCCAAAAAATAAGACTGTGTGTGTGTCTATGTAGATCTTGTCCCCTCAGAGATGGTGCTGGCTCAGAGAAGGGAGAGATAGTCTCATTCCATAACTCCAGGACCTATCACAGTGTCACAGAAAAGATAGACCAGATGTAGCAAGTCAAGAGGTCCTCTAAAGGTCTTCTATTAAACCTAAAGTATCTTCCATGAGTCCCCCTCACAGGGCATGAATCCTCCCTTTTGGGAGATGCTTGACAAAATGACTTTCAGAAGGTCACTCTCTGGGCACTCACCTGATCGGAGCCCATGTTCTCCTGCCTTCCTCCTTCCTTCTGTACTGCCTACCAGCTCAGCAACTCTGCTCTGCACCGCTGAGTCCTACTCAGCCCTCTCATACCCTCTCTCTCCCCTCTTGCTCTTCAGAGTGGTCTCACAAGGAGCATCTCCTCCTCCAGGCATGGCTCCCTGCCAGAGTTCTCTCAGATGACTGCATTTTCCTCGTCACAAAACATCCCCTGTGTACAATATCTTCCTAGGTAAGCATTTATATAAAGACAACAAGTCACTTTGTGGGTATGTTTCCATTAATAGATTGATGGGGTCAGCACTCTGGGGATTCTTCTCAAGCCCAGTGGAAGTATTTAATAGAATCTACATTAGAAGATGCTTTTTAAAATCTGTTCATTTAATCAACATTCTTAGCCCATGCATCAATGTCAAGGCAAGGAGATAGCCAAGAGTCTTGAGCACCGGTAACTTCACTAATATCCTACTGGTGCCATGGTGATATCCTTCCATTTTCAATATGTCTCCACTTGATTCCAACTTAATTTCTCTTCAATAGCCCTGCTTATTTTAAGGTCCAAGTCTTTGGAGTTCTGCACTGTTAATTATGCCTCCAAATAGATAGGCAAGCTGAGATGACTTGGGTCAGTATCTATAACCATTTGGAGCTACAATCCAAAGATCAAGAAGCATGGATGGGATCTTAGAAGAAATACATCAAGTTGGGCAAATATGGCCCAGATTCTGTGAGTAAGCTCCTCTGAGAATATCATTCAGCACAGGGGCCAGTGGCTTACCAGCTGATACCCTCCTACTCTGGAAGAGTGCAAACATGAGAAAGAAAAAGTATTCATCATGTGAACAATCTTTGGTAGGAGCAGTTATCAGCATCAGGAGAGAAGTTTCTCCTTTCCTGCATCAACATGACTCCTTTTAATGCCAACGATGCACTCAGCACTATACACAAACATCCTAGGACTGTGCTTACCCGTACCATGCTTGACCACCTCAAGTATGATCACACTGAATGTTCAGAGGGAATCAGTAGAGTCTCTGTAATCAGACTTCCTGCTTCTAGAGAACATTGCATGTCTTGTCATTTCTTCCATCCTTCAAGTAAGGAAAGCCAAGAGAAGGGGTGGCCCCTCAGATGGATGAGCTTCTGTCCACATTCCACAGTGTTCACCACATCACCAGGGACAAGCATCGTCCTTCATTCTTGTTATGTGTGCAGCAGCCAAGCACCACCCAGCCAGGCCAGTTCAGGTGGCTGGGTCTCCAGCTCAGATTCCAAAGATGAATGAATATACAATGAAAGGCTAGAAGGTGCCTGGTGTGTAAGAGAACTCAATAAAGGGGACCTGGACTTCCCTGCCTTCAGCATATGGAGAAAGGATTCTCTGCCCTACCTCGGTTGACCATGCAACCTCATTCAGCTGGTCTCAACAGCCCCCCTTCCCTCACAGGGCTACTACAGAGTGATGCACAAGCGTGGCCATAGTCCACATACCCACAAGGAGGGGAGCCAAAAGATAGGCATGGGAGGAGTCAGGGAAGAGGAGCAAACATCTTTTATGCACTGTTATCAGACTTATATTAGCCATTTTATAAGCATGATCACAATATTCAGAAGGATCACAAGCATCTCAAGCATCAAGGATCTCAAGATTGTATCGGCATTTTGCACATGAGGGGAATTGAGATTTAGAGAAAGCAAGTAAACTTTCATACAGATAGAATGTGACTGAGACTTCAGCCTGAGTCTTTTTTATGTCAAAGTCTTTGTTTTGCCCCTAAAACCTTCCTGAAAAAATGAGAAGAGGACTCAGAAGACTTTTTTAACCTGTGTTCCAAAGTCAAGAGACCTGGAAAACAACCAGATGGGAAGAGCACGTTGATGGTTGACCCAAAACAACTCCCAGGCATCCTGACTGGCCATCAACATGTCACCACAAATGTCCAGGCTCCAGAAACTAATTTTAAAGTAAAAAAAAAGAATTTTGTCTTAAAAATATGCTAGTGACACAAAGGCAAAATAAAAACTAAGTCCTTCTTTTGATGTGTTTTTAAAGTAAAGCCTTTTTCTTTAATACAGAGGAAGTGTGTGTGTCGTGTACGTGAGAGAGAGAGAAGGAGGGAGGGAGACAGGGGGAGAGGGAAATAGAGAGAATGTTGAAAGGGACTTGAAATGTCAACATTCTCGGTAGTGTTGGGAACCCAAACACAACAGTCTTAGGTCAGTGCCTAAGAACTAGAAAGGCCAGCTGACGAGACAATAACCATAAACATGACCCCTTTTAAAATTGATGTTGCTCGTGTCCCTGGGAGAATACAAAACATAAAATCAAACAAAAACTATGGCTTGGCAATAATTCCAACTTTTAAGAGGATTAAATAAATGAGACTTCGGGTCACAGAAAGCAATGGTCATTTTTGGAGTTTCAGGATCAGTGGGACAACATTTTGAGAGATTTTAGTAGGACTCAAGGAGGGCTGGAAGCTTATAGATTAAGTAGAAAAAAATAGTTTCCTTCCACCAGTGAATTCTGAAGGAGTAGAAACAAAAAAAGAAAAATCAGCCTTCCTCTGTATTGGTGGAAAAGAAGCCAATCAACAACTAGGGCACTGGGGTGAGAGTTTCATGTGTGTTCCCAATCTCCAAGTCCCTACTTGGAAGATGCCACTGGGTGGCAGCCTGTGTGGACAGGGCAGGTCTGTGCTGTGTGGGCTGACCCTCCCGGTTTACATCAGAGAATGTCTCACCAGGGCTACAGACTTGGGGCCACAGAAGCACTGCTGAGAAGTCATCCAAAGGCAACTTATGTTCCATTATGGACTTGGCAAGCTCTGAGGGTCACATCTCAGCTTGACCTCAAGACTACAGCTTCCTCCATGAACTTTAATTCCCCTTTCCACCAGCTCCCTCCCACCACAGTCCCATAAGAGCCCAGTTCAGTCCCCCACATCAAAGAATTCCTTTTATTACAAGCAGCAAGGCTGGTCCTTGTGGCCCCTCTGCCATATATGGCTTAGGAGGGGAAAGGCGGGAAGAAAAGCACCTCAAGTATTTGCTGTGTTCACTTTCAAAGGGCACCCTGTTTGCAGAAGGGGTTATCTTGTGTCCACGTACTTTGTTTGCCCTGGGGTCTGATGGAGCAGGAGTTTGATGAGGCGAGTCTGGGTCCCTTTCAGGACCACAGAGTGATGCTTTTCTAAGGGGACCTGTGAGAAAATTAATTTTTTTAAAAAATCATGTGCCCACAAGACCCATCTGAGAGAAGGGGCATGCCCAGAAGGACCCCAGCCATGATGGGCGGATTGAGGGACCACAGAGTTCCATATTTTCTCTTCTAAGTACCAGGGTAAAGAGCAGAGAAAACCATGACAGTTCTCCTATATTAGGGTGCTGATCTATGCAATGGGAATAAGCCATCAAATCTATAACCATGAGCCTCTTTTCTGTGAGGCAACTCTAGGGCCTATCTCCCAATTCTTTCCCCTTTTAACGTATATGGACCGAGCACATAGAAAGCATTCAATGAAGACATTGAATTTCAATGGGCTGAAATCAAAGCACAGGCACACACTCCTTTTTCCAAAAGGAAAATAACATCTCATTCCTCATTCCAAAACCACAAGGATACTTTACCACAAAATTACCTTAGAAGACGCATACATAAATCCCCCAATATTATGGCATGGTTCTCTGGTTTTGCTAAATTCTCAAAGGGTGTGCCTCTTTCCTGTCAGGATTTCCTAAATAAAAACGAAAGCACAAAAATGCCCAATCATCTTTGATTCTTCCCTTGTGAGGAAAAATACCAACAAATAATCTTGAGTCCCCACTTTAAAGGGATTGTACAAGCACTGTGTCCCTCAGATGGACACATCTTTGAATACTTTCCTAGGTTTGGTGTCTTCCACACAGCTACTGGAAGCGATATTAAAGATTAAAAATATAGTTCTGCAAGAAAGAAATAAACCTAGGGGGCACCTGGGTGGCTTAGTCGGTTAAGCGTCCGAATCTTAATTTAGGCTCAGGTCACAATCTCAGGGTGGTGAGATCGAGCCCCATGTTGGGCTCCATGCTCAGCACAGAATCTGCTTGAGATGCTCTATCTTCCTCTCCCTCTGCCCCTCCATCCGTCTTTCTCTCTCAGATAAATAAATATGGAAGAAAGAAAGAAAGAAAGAAAGAAAGAAAGAAAGAAAGAAAGAAAGAAAGAAAGGAAGGAAGGAAAGAAAGGAAGAGAAAGAAAGAAGGAAGGAAGGAAGAAACCTATAATTCAGCTTTCTTCTGTCCTGAGCAAACCTATTTTCTTCCAAAATATTTCCACAACACCTAGGATCCAAGACTCCCAGCCCATCCCCTTCCCTTGCTGGGATCTGTGAGCATTACCTCACATGGTCAGTATAGAGACTTTACCTATTGGCAGACAACTCTTCTAATTTAATAGTAACATCATTCCTGTTCAAGCAAAGAGTCCACTGAAATACTAACATACTTCTAATAGGATTATTATCCATGCAACTGTCAAATCCTTCCAATTTGAAATAAGCAGAATACAAAAAGCAGTTAACCCCTTAAACAATCTTGTATACAACTTCCCCGAACAGTGAACATATTCCAAAGTCCCTAAATCAGGGATCAACAAAACTGCAGTCCACAAGCTCAATTCAGTCTGCCGCATGTTTTTTTGAGTAAAGTTTCACTGGCACAGGGCCCTGGCCATTCATTTACGAATTTGTTACTAGGGTGCTTTCAGTCTGTGATCACACAGCTGAGGAGCTCTCACGGAGACCGTACTGGCCCCACAAAGTCAAAAACATTTATTATCTGGCCCTTTACATGAATAGTTTGCCAACTTTGGACCTAAACTATTTCACACAACTTTTTTCTTTTTTTTTTCTTTCCTTTTCCTTTTCTTTTTCTTTTCTTTTTTTTTTTTTTTTTTTGAGATTCATTTATTAATTTTAGTGAGAGTGAAAGAGAAAGAGAGGGTGCTCATGAGCAGGGGGAGTGGGGAAAGAGAACTTCAGGCAGACCCCCTGCTGAGCACGGAGCCCAATGAATCTCAGGCCCCCAAAGTCATGACCTGAGCTGAAACCGAAAGTCGGACTCTTTCTGAGTCCTTCAACCGACTGAACCACTCAGGCACCCCTCACACTACTGATTTTCTAAAACATGGTCTCTAGTTATTCATTTTTACCTGATATATCTCGTGCCAAAAAAACGCTTAAAATTACAACCACTTTTTATAGAAACACAAAGAACATTTGATTTTCATACTCAAGAATAAGGTTTATGGGCGCCTGGGTGGCTCAGTGGGTTAAAGCCTCTGCCTTCGGCTCAGGTCATGATCCCAGGGTCCTGGGATCGAGGCCCGCATCGGGCTCTCTGCTCAGCCAGGAGCCTTCTTTCCCCCTCTCTCTCTGCCTGCCTCCTTGCCTACTTGTGATCTCTGTCAAATAAATAAATAAAATCTTAAAAAAAAAAAAAAGAAGAAGGGTTATTATCTATTCTAACATCAGTATACAAAACAATTTTAAAGGACAGTTTAAAATGTCTCCTCAG
Organism: Lutra lutra; assembly: GCF_902655055.1. NCBI lineage: Eukaryota > Metazoa > Chordata > Mammalia > Carnivora > Mustelidae > Lutra > Lutra lutra. Next base: position 59,191,697 of record NC_062284.1, read on the forward strand.
AAAGTGTGGCGAGCTTTCTCCTGCCTCCGTGTGCTGTGTTGGATGAGAACTGGAAGAGAACTCAGACATGGCAAACTCCCATGGAAAGACGGTGACTGTAGACTGTCAAATGGGCCACTGGGCACGAGGTGATCAGGTGTATGACCAACCCCCCCAGAACAGCCATGCAAAGCTGGATACCTGCCTTTACTGCATCCCTCTGACAGAACCCTTGCTGCTTTGTTACTCAGGCCCCACCAACTGACATCTCCTGGGCATCATGAGATCAGGCTCAAATGAAGGAACAGAACCTAAATCAAAAAGACTGAGTATAAGATGGGCTGAAAGTACAAGCCCCTCCATGCCCGAGATTCGGGCTCCATCCATCTTGTTGCCCTGCCAAACCTGGTCTGTTATCCTCCGTCCTGTGACCCAAGATGGCCGGCACACCTGCATTCCACTCATGGGGACAAAAGGGAAGAGGCAGCAGAAGCCAGAACCTAGTCACTTGGCCATGAAGAGCTGCAAGAGAGGCTGCCACAGGCCCAGATAGCCTTCGAGCACTCCGGCGCCCGAAGGATTGGAATCGGGGGACAACCAGCACTCTCTTCCATAGCAGAGAAATCCTGTCCCAGGATGGATGAATCTAACAAACCCTTTTGTGAGGACAGATGTGAACTGGGAGAAAAAATAACAAACTCTCTAAAGGGAGAAAGGAAGCATCACCATATTTGCAGAAAATCCTTAAAAGGAAGAGAATGGACCTAATGATATGTTTCCCCTAATTTCTCCTGGGACCCACGCTACCTCATAGAGTTTGTTTCAAAATTCATCCAGTCCCTAGGCTGGCTTTGGATCAAAGGTTGTGACCTTACTACGAAACCCCAGGCTGTGTCTGACCAGAGCTGCCAGCCATCATGTGATGTCCTGCTAGGAGTCTACAACACAGAAGTGTCAGTTCAAGGATGAATGACCAGGAAGCTCACTTCCAAAATCATCATAAGGGGTAAAGCAAAGCTAAGCTACTGCCTCAGCTGAAACACCCTGAGAGGCCCATTCAACCTGCAAATGGAAAACAACAGGAAAGAGGTGGGCAGACACCCCCAACACCCGGGACTCCGCAAGCCTGCCCCAGATGAAAGAGAGAGGAGAAAAATGAATGCCAACACCTGTGACAAAGAAAGAGGCACAGGCTGACCCTGTCTCCCATTTATTTCAGGCCTCCTCCAAGCCACTGCTTGTCAGTGTGAAGGTTCACTTGTCAAACCAAACATAGGCTGGGCTTAAGCTGTACCAAACAGAGAAAAGAAAACAGAAAAAAAAAATCCAAATATGAAGTCCATCTTTGCCAAAGGGAGTTGCTCTGTCATTTGTGGCAAAAGGCACTGGTGCTACTGGTGCTCTCCAAGTAGAAAAGAGAAAACAAACAATCCCATTAAAAAGTGGGCAGAGGCAGTGAACAGACATTTCTCCAAAGAAGACATACACATGGCCAACAGGTACATGAAAAAGATGCTCAGCATCACTCATCATCAGGGAAATGCAAATCAAACCACAGTGAGATACCCCCTCCCACCTGTCAGACTGGCTATCTGCAAAAAGACAAGAAATAACAAGTGTTCTAAGGATGTGGAGAAAAGGGTACCCTTGTGCGTCACTGGTAGGAACATAGACTGGAGCAGCCAGAGTGGAAAACGGCATGGAGGGCCCTAAAAAAAATTAAAAACAGAATTATCATCTGATCCAGCAATTCCACTTCTGGGTATTTATCTGAAGGACACAAAATCACTATCTCAGACAAATCTGCACTCCCATGGTCACAGTAGTATTATTCATAACAGCCAAGATACAGAAACAATCTAACAGTCTATCAACAGAGGAATGGATACAGAAGTTGTGGCGGAGATACATGATGGAATAGTATTCAGCCGTTAAAAAGAAGAAAACCGTGCCTTTTACAGCAACACAGATGAACCTGGAGGGCTTTATGCTAAGTGAAATAAGTCAGAGAAAAACAAATCCTGTATGATTTCACTAATATGAGGAGATTCTGTAAACCGGGAACATGTCAGAGGCTCGATGTTGGGGTTAGGAAGGGAAATGAGTGAAGAGGGTCAAAAGGTGCAAACTCCTGGTTATAAGAGGAATAAGTTGCAGGGATGAAATCTACCACACAGGGCACCTGGGTGGCTTAGTGGGTTAAAGCCTCTGCCTTCAGCTCAGGTCATGATCCCAGGGTCCTGGGATTGAGCCCCACATCAGGCTCTCTGCTCAGCAGGGAGCCTGCTTCCCTCACCCCTCTGCCTGCCTCTCTGCCTACTTGTGATCTCTGTCTGTCAAATGAATAAATAAAATCTTTAAAAAAAAAAAAAGAAATCTACCACATGGTAACTACAGTTAACAATACCATATTATATATTTGCAAGTTGCTAATAGAGTAACTGTGTGAGATGATGGATATTAACTAAACATGCAGCCATCATTTCACAATACATACATGCAGCAAATCACATCACCCTTAAGCTAATATAAGGTTAAATGCCAATTATATCTCAATACATCTGGGGGGAAAATGAAAGGGATGAAAGTAATATGGACTGGGAAAAAAAAAAGAAAGAAAAGAGAAAGAAATGTATTGTCCAACCTCTCCACCTTTTTACCACTCAGAGAGAGGAGGCCTTTTACATAGTTCCTGAGAGGAGATCCCTATGGGCGGAGACAGAAGAGGATGACATCAGGTTCTCTTCTTCGCAGGCCGCACGCACACCTGGCTTGGCAGGTTAGCTCAGCAAGGGTGAGAGACAGATGCATGACTCTCCATGTCCTCCCAGTGCTCATCAGCTGCTAAGCCCGGAGAAGGTGGTCCAGCCTGAGAAGGACTGCCTCCATCAGCTGTCACAGGCAGAGAGGCCAGAACCAGGACCAGCCCTTTGTTCAGTCCTGAGGTTTGCTTTTAATTCTGCTTTCTGCAAGCTTCCTTGGAGCATCCTCTGCCCTGTTTTTCACATCTGTCTCAGAGGAACCCCCAGACTGCTTATCAAGCACTCTGCCCACGCTCCCTATTCCAGCACTGTCTCAGTCTAGACTTCCCTCAACATCTCCTGCTTGAAGTGTACTCTCTGTGCCTTTCATTGTACCACAGAAGGGCCAGTGTTAGAAAGGAGCTGATAAAACACTTCCCTGAATAACTCTTGAGTCAAAGAGGAAGCCAAATTTGCAGTTTTAGAGTTTTTAGGGAAAAAAAATGAAATTGACAAAACAACAAGTCAAATGCAGAGTGTGCAGCCAAAGTTTATTTAGAGGAAAAACTGTGGTTTCATAAATGCCTTAAGCATTGAACAAAAAGAATAAAAATAAATAAGCTGAGCAGAAAACGGGAGAAAGCATTAATAATCAACTTTAGGAAAGAGAAAAGGAATAGAACTAAAACTAAGAAAGATACTAATGTTATAAGGGAGTACTGCAAACAATTCTATGCTAATACACTTAAAAGTGTCAGTGGATCAGAAAATTTTCTAGAACACTTGAATGGAAAAAAACGACTCATCAAGACATATTCAATTAGTATCCTAACTGAAAATGGAAAGAAAAAAAAAAGTAAAAAGAATACCATGAAAAAAGTCACCTGTCCTCAATGGTATATAATTCCTACCTTTGGGGGATTACCTCAGAAAATTACAAAAGATGGAAAGCTTTCTAATTAATTTTAAGAGTTAGTAGAAACCTGCTATCCAAAATGACAGTCAATATACACAAACACACACACAGACACACTACACAATTACTGTCACGTATGCTATATAGAGATATAATATCTATCCTATGATACAGCTAAGTATCAAAAGAATAATTCAAAGCAGCCAAGTTGCATTCCAAGAATATTCAAATTATTTAATATTAGGAATATTGGATCATTCATTAGTAAATCATATAACCATCTCAACAGATGCCTGAAGGACATTAGATAAAACATAGCTTTCATCCCTTCATTTAAAAATAATCATAGTGAAGTCAGAAAGAAACATTTTGTTGGGGTACCTGAGTTAAGTGACTGTAACTTGGTTTCAGCTCAGGTTGTGATCTCAGGACCCTGAGCTCAGGGCCATGCGATTGAGCCCTGCATCAGGCTCCACGTTCATCACTGAATCTGCTTAGGCTTCTCACTCCCCCTGACGCTGCTCACCCCACGCTCTCACCCTCTCTCTCTAAAACAAACAAACTTTTAAAAAAATATTTTGTTTAAGGGGCGCCTGGGTGGCTCAGTGGGTTAAAGCCTCTGCCTTCAGCTCAGGTCATGATCCCAGGGTCCTGGGATTGAGCACGCAGCGGGCTCTCTGCTCAGCAGGGAGCCTGCTTCCCCTCCTCTCTCTCTGCCTGCTTCTCTGCCTAGTTGTGAGCTCTGTCTGTCAAATAAATAAATAAAGTCTTTAAAAAAATATTTTGATAATAAATGATAATGATCATCTCTGTTGACCAATAATCTCCTTTATACTTAAGGCTCAAAGTGTTGAGACAACAAAGTCAGAAATAAGATAATCCTATCTTTTGTTGCCACTGTTATTCTACATTGTCACAGAAGCTGTGTTCTAGGCACCTTGACAAAAAAAAAAAAAGTTACTGTAAAATAAGATACTAATACTGGAAAGAAGAGAAAAGTAACATTTTTTGCAAAAGCTGTGATTATGCATTTGGAAAATTCATAAGAATCAATGAGCGGCCATTTGAACCAATAAGATTTCCTGAAAGAATCCAGTTAAAAAATAGAACAAATGCAATAGCTCCCCATCACAAGAAAAAACTTAGGCAAATCCATAGAAATAGCCATAAACTAAGAATAAATGCATCAAGAAATGTAAAGTATTCTATACTTCAAAGGAACGAAACTGTATATGACTGAAGAGAATGGGAGTTGGAATACAGGCGTAATCACGCATTACTCACAGACGGAACAGCTTTGTGTCAAGGCTATGCCAATTATTTATAAGCTGATCTATAAATATTATATATGTATAATTTGTCTTCAATAAATTCAAATATAAATTTGTCTTCAAATTTCTATCAGATGAAACAGGAATGAAACTCTAAAAAGAGTTGGTATTTCATTGCTGACAAATTCAGCATCCAGCTCCCCCTTCAAAACTCAAGATTATGGCATGAAACTATAGGAAAATAACAGTTGATATCATTACTTTGGTGACTGGGGGTTAGGGGGACGGGAGGGAGGGAAGAAAAGACAGGGAGAAGGAAAGAAGGAGGAGAAAACGTGCTGCCTCTCTTGATAGCTCCCCCTTACTATTCAACATTTAAGAACTAAGCATTTCTCAAAATGATGTTGATGGCAACAAACTAGGCCAGAGAAAATACAAAGAACTATGATCCCAAGGTGACCCTAGTCCTGGGCCCGAACTTTATCCTCCAAACTCAGATTCTCACCCCAGCCTGGTAGTTAATAATCTCATTCTGAGGATGTGTGGTTAGTTCCAACCTGGGTCTAGAAAAAAATGGAATCTCAAATCCCAGCACCCGAGAATGTGGGCCAATTATATCCTGACAGCAAAGTGTCTCAAAAATACAGGATAAAAGGGCCCCTGGGTTTGTGGAGATCCGAGTGAGTAATACCCAGCAATAGGAAGATGCATGGACTCACACTCAGCGGAAGCTCTGTTACCCCCACTCTACCCAGCGGGGTCCCCAGTCTCCACATCCTCTTCCTCAGGGCTCCCCAAGACCAGGAAGTATCCAGCATTCCTCTGTACATGGCCAGCCATGGACATGAAGCCACAGGATGATTTTAGTGGAATGAGAAAAAAGGCACTGAATAAGGTCCTTCCACTTTTTAATACCATTTCAGAAGGCAGAGCACTTTCCCACCTGTGCACGTTTTTCAGTCTCCTTCCAGACTCTCCGTATTTGGATTCACCTTAGCTCCCCCCACGTTGCTTGCATGCTCTTCAATATTTCTGCTAATGGTGCAATCCTTTTGGATGGACAGAAGGAAACATGGGTTCCAGTGGTGCCTCTACCACTTACAAGTGTGAGATCTAGAATAAGTTACACATCTTCTTTGTGCCTCCCTTTCCTCATTTATGAAATAATACCTACCGCACGTGATCTTTTTCAAGGATCGAGTGAGATCATGTGGGAAGCATTTTCCTACCTGGCACCTGCCAAGGACTCATCTGTGAGTGTTATGAATATACACCAATGGTTTCCAAACCCTAACAGATAGCAGACTCACCTAGACTTTGTTAAAATGCAGATTCCTGGGTGTCAAACCCTGACACCCTGATTCGTTGGGTGTAAGAGGCTCAGGCATCTTCCTTTTGAGGAACTGCATCAGATGGTGCAGGTGGTCTATGGATTACATTCTGGAAAGTCCTTCTGCAACAAAATACCTCCTCACTGGCCTAAGCCCTTTGAGACCCTAAAGCATCCCTGTTGAGGAAGACAGCTCCCAATGACAATAAAAATCGCTGAAGAGGTAAGAGCCCAGGAATTTTTGAGACCTTTTCTCCAAAGCCATCGGTGACAGCTGGGGAAAATGGTGCCAGTGTTGTCCTCTTATCTCTTTGTGGTTAGTGAAGTTATTTTGTTCTGTTGCAGCTACTAGTTGCCAGGAGCCCAGCTTAATCCCAATCTGCCCATCACGTTGACATTTCAGGTCTCAGTGGAGAGGACGGTTCCTACTTTCCCAGAGGACAATGAGCCAAGAGCTGAGTGTTTGGTTCCAGCCTTGGACACGCATTCCAATGGGAACATCAAAGTCCATGAAGACAGATCTTGCTGCTGAGGCTCCATAGGGACTGGGAAGCATGTGTGTTTCATCATTTATGCTTGGTTTCTCTCATACGCTCTCCCAAAAATTAGAGAGCTGCAAGGAGAATTTGGCGCTTGGAAGAGGCACCACCAACCCCAGTGCCCTCTCTCCCCCCACCCATTTCAGAGCCCTAAATAAAAAGGGGCAAGAAAGAAGTCTGGCCAGATGAATGGAGCAACAGTTCATAATGGTGTTGCAGAAGAGGGAGCTCCAGCAAGCAGGAGCCTGGGGAAAGTGGCATTGCTTGGAATGGCAGAGCCTGTAAACAGCTTGCTCCTGGACTGAAAGTCCCTAAGTCATGGTCTCAAACACCCTTCAGCAAGTTGGAAAAATGCTGCCTCCCCTGGGGACCTCTAAAAGATGTGAGCAATTCAGATTCCTGCTGCCTTATGCTCTTTACTGTGGTAGAAACAGTCCCAAACACAGCTTCCTGGTAGGAATTTTATCTGTCCTATCCAATTTCCTCAGGAGTTAAACCACCAAGAGATCCTGCATGCCGATCTTATCCCTGCCTCACTTCCAAGGGTGACTTTAGTTCTATCCTTCGTGTCCTCACTGTGCTTGGTTAATCCATCTATAAACCAAAGGGAATCATGAAATATTTCACCAAAGCACATTGGAACACACACAGACACGGAAGAGAGAATGAGGAGAGGAGGATAGAACTGAGGATTTTTAAAAATTCTGTCCTCCTTTCATTTGCCCGTATTTTTATATTTTTATAGAGTTATTAGAATTTTTTCTTTTTTTTCTTTTTTTTTTTTTTAAAGATTTTATTTATTTATTTGACAGAGAGAGATCACAAGCAGGCAGAGAGGCAGGCAGAGAGAAAGGAGGAAGCAGGTTCCCTGCGGAGCAGAGAGCCCGATGCGGGGCTCGATCCCAGGACCCTGGGATCATGACCTGAGCCGAAGGCAGCGGCTTAACCCACTGAGCCACCCAGGCGCCCCAGAATTTTTTCTTAAAAAGAAAAAATGTTTTAATTTTTTTTAAAAATCGCTATTAAAAAACGAGGTAACACAGCACAATGACTAAGAACATAAGCTTTAGAATCTTTTGTTCAATTATACCTGTCTCTGCTACTTACTAGCTGAGCATATTGGAGCAAATGATTTAAACTCATTAGGCCACTATTTCCTCATCTGCAGAATGAAGACAATATTGATTCCTACCTAATAGGGCTATTGTATGGAGTAAATGACCTATTATGTAAAGTGTTTACTTAAGTGCTCAGTAAATTGCACTGGTTTTATTCACAGTAGCATATACCCTTTATCTACAAAGATACACCCATCAAGAGGACACTCACAATCTTGCAGTCCCCAAAGTAAGAACACACACACACACACACACACACACACACCCCAAGAAGTAGGACGCACAACAGAAATATTGGAGAGGATTTTCTGGTCATGCACATTCCACTGGAGAGTCAACTACTCTCTCACTAAGAAGGAATTCTCCCATCACTTCCCTCCGGATAACACTTGACGGTCACTGTCATGATGAGCAGCTGGAACTGATGAGAGTGTGTTGGAATGGGAAAGTATGAGAGATGACCAGCCTCAAAGGAAAACTGAAAATAAAATCTCTCTCTTCTTTCTTTGCACATGCACACACGCGCGCGCGTGTGCGCACACACGCACACACACACACACACACACACACATGTCCTGTGCCCCATGGACCTCGGCGTCACTCTAGTATATTTAATACCCTCCCTGCCAAGGAGAACAAAGGGGTCCCATTGATGTTGTTCTGCTCACGATCAAGTCCTATCTTCTGCCATGAGGCATCTCCTACTCGTCTCTCACTTCTCTTCTACTCCGCCCCATCTGCAGGGTTCTTCTGTGTGCTCTCTCCCTCCTTTGGTTTCCACTGAGCACAGTAGTCACCTCTCTGGAGAACCACCTCCTCACTCTGAGCTCTGCTGAGACCAATTTTGGGTTGGTGTTGACATCCTGAAGTTTCCAAAGTGTGTCCTCTGGGGTCCTCAGTCCACCAAAGGCTGCTGTGTTCCTCACAGAAGTGGGAGCTATACCTCTGTGGTAGACTCTCCATCACCATACTGCTTTGAAAGTATGTCTTACAGAGTTTCAGGAAACACTCAATTTTCACCCTCCATCCCAGTCTCCTAGACTCAGCGCTCCATGAGAAGCTGACCCAGGGGAATAAAGAAAAAAAGGCCAAGTGATAGCATGAATTGCCCAAAAGTCTCCTTCTCTCCCCTGAATAGCCAATAGCCTAAATCTCTTTTATTATATCAAATGCTAAACATTTCTTCTTTTAGGATAAAGTTTTCTCCCAAGAGGCTCATCCAGCACTCATGCAAATACATTTCTTCAGGTTCTCCCCCACCATGAATCCCAACATGTCTGTAAGAAGTAAACACAGCTTAAGATCAAGCTGGGATCTCCCACACACACAAACAGAAATAAACTTTTCCAGCTCCCTTGTTTCTCTTCTGATTTCTAAAGCTCCACACCTGATGTCCATAAGTGAGAAAAAATAAAGAGATGTCCTGATATTCATTGTCTCCAAAGCCCATGATTTTAAAAGTGTTAATTAGCAAGTGAAAGGCTGGGTGTCTGGAAATATGCTTTCTCAATTAAGTATTGAATACAAAGCCACCGTGATACAAAATTACATTGCCTTTGACCCTCCCCATCTCATCATTTTGTGCCTCACTACTCACCCTGCCCTTGGGTCTCTGCCTATTAGATGGACACTGTCCTGGCCTTCATCTGCCCTAACCCAGCAGTGACCTGGTTTCTAAAGTTCCTGCCCCTAAACACCCTTCAAAATGTACCTATCTTGGGTTCAACTCCCACAGGCCCTGAAATCCTACACTAGTCAGTTAATCTCTCACTGTGAGGATCTATCAATGAACTAACCCTCTCAGTTTCCACAAATGCAGAGAGTGTTTTAGGAGCAATAGCTTCATCTCAAGGTCATGGAAAGTGGGGCCCGAACAGAGGAGGGGATGGTGTGGAAGCTACATCAGGAATGTCTTCCTTCTGGCCCACCACTTCCAAATAGTGATGGCAGAGCCTGCCCTATTTTTATTTGATGACTTCCTTCTTATCCCCAGCAGAAGGTAAGAAAAATAACCACTAAAATGAGCATTACATTGCTTGGTTTTACTTTTAATTGGCATACTGTATTCACTGTTCCTTACTTTCGTCATTTTTCCTACACCAGCTACAATTTGAATGACTCTGCTCTTTGAATGAACTCTCAAAGGAGCCAACAGTGGTGGAGTTTTGTCCTTCTTTCTCTGCTGCCTCCAAAACTTTCACATTGATGGTCATTATGAAACTAAGAAAATATTTAGCTCTGGCTTCCTGGAGTCTTCTGTGTAACCAAATCTGCAGGTATGGGGGAGATCCAGCCCTTGGGGGGAGTCCACATAAACATATTTTCCACAGAATAGGCATAAGCTTCCCTATCCTTAGCCCTAGAACCAGGATTCTCTTCCCTCCACTAGACAAAGCCCATCACATCTGTCAGAGATTTCCTGAGCCTTCCAGAGGAAGCCTTATACCAGCATATGCTGACTCATTCATGAGCCGAGCACCACAGGTGGAAAACAGGGCTCATTTGTGAGATGAGAACATATAGAGGCAAAAGAAAAGAGAGTCATGATTTTATAATAATGAGCTAATACTTAAGGTGTTTTCTTTCCATTTTTCAGTAACCAAGTGTGCATGTCCTTCAACTACAGAACTATAGAATATAACTTTTCAACCAGTCTCACCCAACAGAGCTTCTGGGAATATTTTAACCATATAACTAGGAAACTTCCACTTTGTCTTCAGCTCATTTCTCCAACATATTAGCTCAGATTCAGTTTGTCTGTGAGTAGCAGAAAATCCTAAATAAGAGTGTATTAGGAAATACAAAAGTTGATTTGTCGGGGTACCTGAGTCGCTTAGTAGGTTAAGGGTCAGCCTTCAGCTCAAGTCATGATCCTGGGGTCCTGGTATTGAACCCCACATCAGACACCCTGCTCAACGGACTGTCCACTTCTTCCTCCCTCTCTGACCCTCCCCCCTGCTTGTGCTCTCACTTGCTCTCTCTCTACTTCAAATGAATAAATAAGAAAACCTTAAAAAAAAAAAAGAAAAGTTGATCTATGTCTCAGTATAAGAAGTCTGGGGCTGGTCTATTTCTCCACAGGGTCAGACTCAAGTCCCTACTATATTGTTGCTCCTCTGTGCCTGGCCTCAACCTCATGGACCAAGATGGTGGCTGGTACATACTAGCCAGGAGGATGGAGGAAAGAATAATGAAGAGGTAGAGGCAAAGGGCTCCCACACATATAAGAGAGTCTAGGAAATGGGATCACCGTCCTGAAGACCATGTCTAGTCAAAAGTCAGAGGTTCTCTCACTGTGGAAAAAAGAAGGGACTAGATATCAAGGATTACTAGCAGTGCCATTCCCATTACTAGTTATTATTATTATATTCAAATCACAGTGAATTTTGGATTCAAAGACAAGGCTGGCTGAAAGGCTGGCAACAGATCTGAGGAGCCAGGATGACAGATTTCATGCTGAGAAAGAGTGGGACTTAAACACAGGCCAGAATTGAAGAGGAGGTGAGACAGCACATGAGGGAAGGAAAGAAGCTGAGGGTAAATTTCAGGATTATTTAGAACTACCAGATATCAAAACCTAAATCCATGGGAACTGAAAGCTTGATAACAGTGTAGAGAGAGATAAATAAATCAATGGAACAGAACAGAGTCCAGAAAGAGTGCCAGGTGTGCATGTGAGGAAAGACAGATTATTCAGTAAATAGTATGAAGACAAAGGGCTATCCATTCCAGAAAAAAACATATCACCTCCTCTCATAACTTGAGTATTCTAGAAACAGTACCTGAAGAAGACTAAGTGGCTAATGCTTTTGGAAAGATGCAGTTCTAGGAGAGTGAGGGTGGAGGGAAAGAGAAGTGAGATATGGAAGGGTGGAAAGCCATTACAAGGTAGTGCTGAGCTGGCTACTGCTTGGTGAAGAGACACGGCCAATCATATAGGCCTGTGGGACATCCATAGACAGTGTCTCTGGCCTGTCCACTGGAAGAACAAATGGAGCAATCACCTGCTGATTTCCTTCTGCTCCTATTTCCTACTGGCCACAGTGTTCATGGGTTTCCAATCTTAAGGCTTGTCCATGAGATGTCACAATTTCTATGAAGAGAACTCAAATAATGATCTTATAAGCAGGACAAGGAGTTGTTTTCAAGTTTATTTCTTTAGAGATTCATAATGGAGTTGGATTGGCAGCTCTGAAAAATAAAGTTGTTTGTGTTCAGTTCTCCTTTAGATAACAATGGTAACTGGCAAATGTGGTTGGAGATGCTAGAATTCTCATTGATCGCCAAAGGACCCATTCCTTTGCTTTTAATATCATGAAATTGAGCCAGTGAATGTTTTCTGGGTATTCATTTCCATAGCAATTTTCTTTTCATTCCAGAAGCTGGGGAAGGAAGAGAGGGAGAAGGAGCTTTCCTCCCCCCAGGGCAGGATCACTCCCATCTTCTATTGAGAAATCCAGCTTCAGATCAGAAATATCCATCATCCTATGCTTATTGAGCAACAAGAGTGCGGAGAGTCTCATGCCAAGCTCCAGGCACCAGACACAATTGAATCTCGTGGTGAGGTTCTAAATTCACCCAGCCTAGACATGCTTGACTTCCAATTCTGGCCATGACTGACAAAAAGGAAAATAACTAGAGGAGCCAGAAATATGAAAATAATTTAGCACTTCTGAAAGCTATTAGCTTGGGCTTGATTTCTATTTGAGACAAAAAGTCAGAATTATATTTGATCTGTACATTATACCTAATAGTCCCTAGATCAAAATAGCAATAACCAAAAAGAATCCCCTTCAGGTCTGTCCTCCCTCCATGGAAACTTAAAGAGGGTAGAGATTTTTGTCTGTTTTGTTGACTGATTTATCTCGAGTTCTTAGAACAATACCCACTACATAGTAAGTCCCAACAAATAATTTAATAAGTAAACGAAATCTGTGGCAAAATATTCCCTTTCCTTCTCACTTGACCCCTTGAGTGAACAAAAGGATAAATCTCTGATATACTGCCTTCTTTTTTTTTGTATCTAGTTACCTTTTTTTAAGTTTGGGGCTACTGTCACAAAACTCTCCCCTGGAGAAAGGAGAAATCTATTGAATTGATCCAGGTGTCTTTGAGATTTCTTAGTCTTTAACTTATTAATATTTGGAAATGCATCTCGTGATTTCTTTTACTTAAAGGTTTTTAATTTTGTCTTTATTTTTGAACCAGTTTCAGTTTAAGAGAAAAACACAGTTTATATTTCTTAAGTAAGCAAAGAAACAAATTCTGGCTAACTTGGTCAAAGAAAGAAAGAAAGAGGGGAAGAAAAAGAAAGAAAGGAAAGAAAAAAAAGAAAGAGAGAAAGAGAAAGAAAGAAAGAAAGAAAGAAAGAAAGAAAAAGAAAGAAAGGTATAATGAACACAAATAGCCTCCAAAATTAAAGGAAAAATTAAACAATGAAACTCAGAAAGAATAGGAATTAAGGCAGCTCTAGAGATCTAAGGAAAAGAATTAGTGGACAGCATTGAAGGACACATCTGCTTGAGGACAACCAGCTACAATAGTCACACGACTCAATACCTGAATTCCAGGCAAAAAGTTATGGAGGTGTGAGGTCCCTCAAGAGATTCCCACCAATACTGCATACAATGGGAAATGCCTGATCAGAGGAGGCAAGTGACTATTACCAGCCTCCTGGGGAATGGACCCTGGACAGGCAAAAGCTCTTATTCCTCACAAGAGCCTTCACTAACCTGGTGACCCCACCAGTACATGACCTAAAATTAAAAAGCAAATTTCATTGTGAAATCAACTCTACTCAAAGGACACAACACAACTGCCTTCCATGAAGGTGAACTCTGATAATGGGTCTAAATAGCAACTAGGATAGCCTATAGGAAGGAGGCCAAACAGATTGAAACAGCCCATGCTGCAAAATGTGTATACATTCGAATTGGTGTTGCATTCGGGAAGCTCCCCCTCGCCCCAAATGAAGACATTCTGAAACCTGAAAGCAAAACACCCTATTTAAACATAATTGCATAAAGCCTTCATTTTAAGAAGGGATTTGACAATAGAGGCAGATTCATATATTCCTTTGCTATGGGCTTTTACTGGCCCATAGTAATGTCTTTGGTCTTTTCAAAATACAGGAAGTTCCTGCTTTGCGTGATAGTACTGAACTATAAAAATGGCCACGTGAGTTAAAGTAGTCTGTAGTATGCAAAGCAGTCTGAGTACAATTCTTCCATGGCCTTTAAAATTTTCTGTCAAAACCTGAAAAACCTCGTTGGTTATAAACGTATTTAAAAAAAAAAATGGAACAGGGACACCTGGGTGGCTCAGTTGGTTAAGCCTCTGCCTTCGGCTCAGGTCATGATCTCAGGGTCCTGGGATCGAGCCCCTAATATAGCCACGCATTGTGCTTTCTGCTCAGCAGGGAGCCTGCTTCCGCCTCTAACTCTGCCTGCCTCTCTGCCTATTTGTGATCTTCATCTGTCAAATAAATAAATAAAAATCTTTTTAAAAAAATGAAAAAAACAGTAAAACTAATATTCATTTAGTATACGGTGGCTTAAAACTTAGGAACAATGAAACTTAAAATAGTGTCTTTTCCTTACGAGAAACAACTTATCTACAGGGGTTTGAACAGGGCTTGCTTTATTTTTCCCATAGTATAACAATAAAATGAGGGTCTTTTGTATGCCTTGGCAAATTGTCATACTTTTTCTAAATTTGAGTCATCTTCCAACATTTTATCCTTTGTGCTTTTGGTTTGTTTCAGTGCTGTGAAATACCCCCAGGGGTTCCTTTAATGAGAAGATTTTTTTTTTTTTTTTTGCTGGCGTCACTTCCTGTAGGTCGTCATCATGCTTTTTGTCTCAAATCGTTTCTTCCTTTATGTTTGGAAGTTCATCATCACTAAGTTCCTGTGCTTGCCATTTCTAGAGTGTCTTAGGGGCAGGGTCAACAATTCCACAGCAAGCTGTTCCAGAACTCCCTTTACACTGGATTCACATTTCACTTCCAGCATTTTCGAATTTGGTTCTTTGCTGCATTTTTATCTTTATTGCCCAACTCTCTCCTTCAATGATTCATTTTTGTAAAATGTCTCTTCATGACCAAGTGACAAGGAAACAACATGACTGGTCACTTACCACGAAGTGCATCTGTTATTGACATAGTCCTCTATAGACTGAAGAGGCAACAGCAAATTTTGTGCTTTATGCAAATATTCAATGAATGTCATAACTGAAATTTGAACTGTGTGGTTGGGGGACTCACGTCATTTAAGTCAACCAGGGTAACTGAAATCCATACATATCACAGTCTTGTAGTGAGGACTGCTTGTACTGCTGAATATTCTCCTAGAAGATTTTAGTGGGTCCTGAAATCTAGTATAGCATCTTTGTTATCCTATTTTGAGTGAATCCTTGCATGGGAAACCAAATATCATGTCCTATCAGTATTTGCTCACAACTGTAATAAAGAGAGCTTATATTTGACAATTAAATTACAATTACCCAAAGATATTCTTTTTGGTCTCAACCAAATAAATTCGGTTGTTTTTGGTTTTGTTTTTGTTTTTTACATATTGATTTATTTTCTCTGGAATGAAACAAAGTAATCCTTTGCTTGTATCTGTAAGGTTGAAACTGGTGAAATACTTATCCTTTAAGACTCAACTCAAATGTCACCTCCTCCGTGAGCCTTTCCTAGGCTCCTTATTTATGACTCCCTCAAGGCCCCCATGATACCCCATCCATACCTATGTATGGCCCTCCCCACACAGTATTCTCAACTCTGGGAAGCATACAGGGAGCTCTTGAAGGACAAAGATTTCTTCTTTTGTATCTTTATATCCCTGTACTTAGCACAGTGCCCAGCCCATATTAAATATACAAATGTTTCCAGAATAAAGAAATCTCTTGAATTCTTATTTGAAAAAGTTTTCTTTTTCTTTTCTATTCCATAAAAGGATGTCCACTAGTATGAGGTTCTAACTACCAGAAAGGCCCTAAAGGAGTCACTGGGAAATGCAGTCTGAAGTTCTAGCGTTTATATCCAGGAGCGCCAGAGCCCCGTTCCAGATTCTGAAGGGCATTTTGCGTGTGATGGTTGGGAGAAGCTGTGCGAAGCCCCAAACAACCTACTATCTGCAAATGGCCTCCGCTGACTCATATTGGCTTTGGCGTTTTCAGCCTTCTAAATCCATAATGGGTACCACATGGCGTGAAAAGAGTTATGAAAAAACATATCAGTCATATGGTTCAGTGTATAAATCTGAGGAAAATGCCTTTTAAATGAAATTGAGACAAACATCTGTCTTGTTCCTTTTGCAAAGTACAGAATGTTCCACATGGACTAATCAAACTTTATAGAACTACTATGTAACCTTGTACATTTCCTAACATCATGTCTCTCCCAGAATTGTTGCTTGTTGGAAAGTTGTCACTGACTGAACACTGTTTTCTGTACTGTGTAAAATAAAATGTAAATACCACAAGATACATGTGACTGAGCTCATGGGAAAGCATGAAACACTATAGATACATTCCATATTATGCCTCTCTCTTTCCAAACACATAGGCAAACAGACATAAATCAGAATCAAATGCAAGAAAGGATTTGGTGCATGGGTCATGTTACACAAAACTCATTCCATTGAATTGATTCTTTTATCTGAAGAGTCCCACACATATTTAATAAATTTCATCTGACGAAAGGGATTATTGTTGTTGTTTCACAAAAAAATGGAAAGAAGTGAGGTTCTTGATCCAGTTGTATGATGGAACTAAGAACAAAGTCAGGCCTCCTGAAGCCCCAAATTTACTATGATGTCAAAACTATAAGAGAGAATCACAAAGAACCACCCTAGATCTTGGAGGGTAGTTGAGGGAGATATTACATGTATGTATGTGCACACACAGGCACATGCATGAAGAGGGAGGAAGAGGTAGGTCCTCCCACACGGACATGACAGCCTCAGTGGAGGCACAGACATGGCAGTGCACAATGTGTGTGAGTGGGGCTGTGGTCACCCAGGCCAAACTGAGCTAATCAGGGAGTGGGAGGATTTACTGCCAGGCAAAGTGACTAGTATTGTGAAGAGCTTCAACTGTCTCATCTCTAGCACACAATCTAGATTTGACTATAGAAACAGCAGGATCTGTATCTCCAGATTTTGAAGAGGAGTTTATATCATGGTCTTCTTATTTGAAAGAGCACCATTCTATGGCAATAGGGCATGTACTTGGAACTTCTTTTTTTCTACTTTTTTTAAATTAACATATAATGTATTATTTGCTTCAGGGGTACATGTCTGTGAATCATCAGTCTTCTTTTTGAAGGCAGGAGGCTATAGTTTTGATCTGTCCTACTGACTTTGCATGCATCTACCTGCCATTCAACACACAAATGCAAACCCAGCAGACAGAAATACAGGATTCTATCAGTGGAAATAAACCTTAATCCCATGTTCTAGTCAATGGTTCTTATAGAAACCATTGTGACTCATCTACCCTGCTAAATTGCCATTTACCATTGCAATGATTTCAATGACAAAAAAAAGATAAATGGAGAGAAAAAAAATCACTGATAATGCACGAATACCAAGGCATCCTTTCCAAACACTGGAAATTTCAATTTGTTGTGGGTAGGTCCAGTGGAGGCTTTGCAAAATGTCAAATGTTCCATGAAAACAAGAATTCTTACCTAAAAGCATTTTGAATAGTAAATATCAGTAGTTCTTAATAACTTGATTAATGTATTATTAGTAAAGAAGCCCTGAGATTTACATAAAAACAAAAGGATTCTTGGTATGTAACATTTGTCGACAAGGTCAGAAGAAAACACTTGCATCTCTCTAATAACCCATCAGAAGGACTGGCCCAAACTCAAACACTATTTTAAACAACAAAGGCAAAGGCTCCAACAGCAGCCTCCCCAAAACCACATAACAGGACTTCTGTCCTAGTGGCTCTGAAAATTCCAGGGGGGTGATGACTAGCTCTCAGCATTGGGACTTCAGCCCAGCCTGGAAAGGGAGAACCTTGAATTGACCCCCAGCGTACTCAGTGTAAATCCTATCCTGTGATTTGCCTTGTATCCTTATTGAGCTTATCATTGGTTTCTTCTGGTACTGTCCTGAAGGGGTGGCTATGCCCCACAAGCCCATTGTTATGAACACCCCCGACACAAAGGGAATGTATAGGTAGTAGATAGAAAGTCACCAACAATCTTTTCTTTATAAGAAATGGGAGGTTCAAACTATCTTAAGAAACAAATCAATGCCTTCTTTTCTACAGAAGCAAGGACTTCATTAAAGCTCCTCAGAATCTTTTTCAGGCTTCCTGTTTTTTTGGTGATTTCAGTTGGCATGGAATTTGTTATATCATCAGACCATCAACACCAAGCAAGATCTCCTTTATTTTCTCACCAGTTTGTTTTTAAATCAAGTCTATTTAATGAAAAGTTTATCTAGGTAACCAAAATAACCAAAGTACAGTTCACTATGCTACAGTCACAGAGAGAACACGAAAGCAGCACCAGGAGTGAGGGCCCCGCCATCTTTCCCCCAAACTCAGAGCTACTGGTATTGACAACACTGACCATAACGTCATTGATGAAGTTCAGGTGCCCTTCCAAGCTTTCAGTTATTGCTGCACCCATCCTAATGGTCCTAAAATCAAACAGGCTTCCCTAATAACCTAGAACTTGTGAGAATTAATTCTTGCAGCTTCTCATGCAGGGGTAGGGGTGGTTGGGGAGATATGCATATGGGAAGGTGATCATAAGCATGGGCTCTAGGTCCAAAAGGCCTCAATCCAATCAGCCACAGTGCTTAACACATCTGAGCCTCACATAGCATCATCTCTAAAATAAAAGTATATACCTGGGGTTAACATGAGGGTTAAAAAGGCATTAAAATGATTAATGTGCTTGAAACAGGGCCTGGCATATAGTATTCAGTAAATATTAACTATGGTGATGATAATAAGACCACACAACAGGCCCCATCACCAACACACAGAATCATTACAGAATTACGCAAATGAGAATGAAGGATCGTTCATACCATTATATTGTGCAGTTAAGTATAAAAGGAATGGAGGTTGTCATTTTTCCTAGCTTGTTTGTTGCCTTTTACCAGATGCGGGGGTCAGAAAGCACCATACCCCACAACGGTGTGTTCTCTCTCTCTCTCCATTTCTTCTCAGAATCCACTTGCTCACCTCCCATTCCAGAACTTCCACCCAGGGAACCCCAACCCTCCCCACAGGATGGGGGTTTCCAGACTCAAGCCTGCCGGCTTGATCAGAAGACAAATGTAGGCTTGTCTCTGCCCTCATATAGCCAAACCCAAAGGCAAAGTAGTATTCTGGTCCCAGGAGTGGGGGGAATAGCAGGGTCTCCCATCCTTGTCAGCCTCCCACTAAAAAGAGCTATCAGGAACATCTCCCTAGTTATCTAAGGAGCATGCTGTCATGCCAAGGGTGGCACTGTTTTTCTGGAGACATCCTTCACCACTATCTCCAATCCCGTATTAGGAACATGGCTGTGAATCTGACTCTGACCCTGATCTTCTCCTGTTGAACACTAGCTGACCATGACTCTCCCAGCCCTTTCAAGGGGTGTGAGTGAGTGTGTGTGTGTGTGTGTGTGTGTGTGTGTGTAGGTAGGTAGGTAGGCGGAGGAATAATTCATTCTCAATCCATTCTGCCTCATCTCTGATCTCCATAGAAACCTTTTATCCCAGAAAAGAAATGGAGCTCAGAGAAGGTAAGCAACTAGCAAGGGGTCACAAAGCCTTATAACTAGGTAAGCTTCAGGCTGAACCCTTTGTTCTCTCTTACCCAACGTTTAAGAGTAAAAGCAGAACCCATGGATTCTTAAAAAAAACACTTAAAACCTGATTGCCCCAAAGAGTTGGTTTCCCTTTGCAGACATAGCCTTTAGGCACTGAATTGCTAGCAGAGAAGACTGACGTGGAGAAGGGCCCAAGCTGAGGAATTCTTCCAGCAACTTTTCAGATCTTTTGGCCAAACACCATGAGCTCTGATCTGCATTATTCTTTCCCGGCGAGGTAACGCCAAAATATTTGGTCCCAACTTCATTCTGAGAATACCAATTTGTCCACTTCAACACAGCTGCCCTTTCCTAAGATTTATCTCTATTTCTAGTTCCCTGAGTCAAACCTTTGGGCTCCTGCACCCTGAAAATGGCCATGTTCTGCCCACAGCCTGTCCACACCATGGGTTTGGCGA
Organism: Lutra lutra; assembly: GCF_902655055.1. Taxonomy (NCBI): domain Eukaryota; kingdom Metazoa; phylum Chordata; class Mammalia; order Carnivora; family Mustelidae; genus Lutra; species Lutra lutra. The sequence continues at coordinate 59,211,836 of NC_062284.1, forward strand.
AAGTCAGTGGAATATGCAGTAGCGAGTAGAATGTCCCCTTGTGACCTCAAGCTCCCTTCTTGGCTCTGAAATAAGCTCTGCTTCAGCCAGCCACTACTTTCTTTTTATTTGCTTTTATAATTTTAAAATTTACATACAGTAAAATTAACTCTTTAGAGTTGTGAGTTTTGGCAAATGCCTATAGTCATGTAACCGCCACCAAAAATAGGATACACCTAAAAACTCCCTAGCAACACCAATTTATGGCCAGATCTGCCCCTTACCCTTATTCCGGCAACTACCAACTACTCTCTGTCCCTATTTTACCTGTACCAGATGTCACATAAATGGAAATAAACAGAATGTAGTTTTTTGAGTCTGGCTTAACACAAAGCAGTAGTAATTAATCCATGTGTTTTTGAACATGAATAGCTGATCTTTTTTTTTTTTTTTAGTTCTTTCCTTTTTTTAATTAAAAAAAATTTTTTATTAATATATAATGTATTTTTATCCCCAGGGGTACAAGTCTGTGAATCACCAGGTTTACACATTTCACAGCACCCACCATATTTTTTTTAATTTTATTTTTTATAAACACATAATATATTTTTATCCCCAGGGGTACAGGTCTGTGAATTGCCAGGTTTACACACTTCACAGCACTCACCATAGCACATACCCTCTCCCAATGTCCATAACCCCACCCCCTCTCTCCCAACCCCCCTCCCGCCATCAACCCTCAGTTTGTTTTGTGAGATTGAGAGTCACTTATGGTTTGTCTCCCTCCCAATCCCATCTTGTTTCATTTACTCTTCTCCTACTCCCTTAACCGCCCATGTTGCATCTCCTCTCCCTCATATCAGGGAGATCATATGATAGTTGTCTTTCTCCAATTGACTTATTTCGCTAAGCATGATACCCTCTAGTTCCATCCACGTCGTCGCAAATGGCAAGATTTCATTTCTTTTGATGGCTGCATAGTATTCCATGGTGTATATATACCACATCTTCTTTATCCATTCGTCTGCTGGTGGACATCTAGGTTCTTTCCATAGTTTGGCTATTGTAGACATTGCTGCTATAAACATTCTGGTGCACGTGCCCCTTTGGATCACTATGTTTGTATCTTTAGGGTAAATACCCAGCAGTGCAATTGCTGGGTCATAGGGTAGTTCTATTTTCAACATTTTGAGGAACCTCCATGCTGTTTTCCAGAGTGGCTGCACCAGCTTGCATTCCCACCAACAGTGCAGGAGGGTTCCCCTTTCTCCGCATCCTCGCCAGCATCTGTCATTTCCTGACTTGTTAATTTTAGCCATTCTGACTGGTGTGAGGTGCTATCTCATTGTGGTTTTGATTTGTATTTCCCTGATGCCAAGTAATGTGGAGCACTTTTTCATGTGTCTGTTGGCCATCTGGATATCTTCTTTGCAGAAATGTCTGTTCATGTCCTCTGCCCATTTCTTGATTGGATTATTTGTGCTTTGGGTGTTGAGTTTGCTAAGTTCTTTATAGATTTTGGACACTAGCCCTTTATCTGATATGTCATTTGCAAATATCTTCTCCCATTCTGTCAGTTGTCTTTTGGTTTTGTTAACTGTTTCCTTTGCTGTGTAAAAGCTTTTGATCTTGATAAAATCCCAATAGTTCATTTTTGCCCTTGCTTCCCTTGCCTTTGGTGATGTTCCTAGGAAGATGTTGCTTTAGCTGAGGTCGAAGAGGTTGCTGCCTGTGTTCTCCTCAAGGATTTTGATGGATTCCTTTCTCACATTGTGGTCCTTCATCCATTTTGAGTCTATTTTCGTGTGTGGTGTAAGGAAATGGTCCAATTTCATTTTTTTGCATGTGGCTGTCCAATTTTCCCAACCCCATTTATTGAAGAGGCTATCTTTTTTCCATTGGACACTCTTTCCTGCTTTGTCAAAGATGAGTTGACCATAGAGTTGCGGGTCCGTTTCTGGGCTCTCTATTCTGTTCCATTGATCTATGTGTCTGTTTTTGTGCCAGTACCATGCTGTCTTGATGATGACAGCTTTGTAATAGAGCTTGAAGTCCGGAATTTTGATGCCACCAACTTTGGCTTTCTTTTTCAATATTCCTTTGGCTATTCGAGGTCTTTTCTGGTTCCATATAAATTTTAGGATTATTTGTTCCATTTCTTTGAAAAAAATGGATGGTACTTTGATAGGAATTGCATTAAATGTGTCGATTGCTTTAGGTAGCATAGACATTTTCACAATATTTATTCTTCCGATCCAGGAGCATGGAACATTTTTCCATTTCTTTGTGTCTTCCTCAATTTCTTTCATGAGTACTTTATAGTTTTCTGTGTATAGATTCTTAGTCTCTTTGGTTAGGTTTATTCCTAGGTATCTTATAGTTTTGGGTGTAATTGTAAATGGGATGGACTCCTTAATTTCTCTTTCTTCTGTCTTGTTGTTGGTGTAGAGGAGTGTAACTGATTTCTGTGCATTGATTTTATATCCTGACACTTTACTGAATTCCTGTACAAGTTCTAGCAGTTTTGGAGTGGAGTCTTTTGGGTTTTCCACATATAGTATCATATCATCTGCGAAGAGTGATAGTTTGACTTCTTCTTTGCTGATTTGGATGCCTTTAATTTCCTTTTGTTGTCTGATTGCTGAGGCTAGGACTTCTAGTACTATGTTGAATAGCAGTGGTGATAACGGACATCCCTGCCGTGTTCCTGACCTTAGCGGAAAACCTTTCAGTTTTTCTCCATTGAGAATGATATTTGCGGTGGGTTTTTCATAGATGGCTTTGCTAATATTGAGGTATGTGCCCTATATCCCTACACTTTGAAGAGTTTTAATCAGGAAGGGATGCTGTACTTTGTGAAATGCTTTTTCAGCATCTATGGAGAGTATCATATGGTTCTTGTTCTTTCTTTTATCAATGTATTGTATCACATCGATTGATTTGCAGATGTTGAACCATCCTTGTAGCCCTGGAATAAATCCCACTTGGTCGTGGTGAATAATCCTTTTAATGTACTGTTGAATCCTATTGGCTAGTATTTTGGTGAGAATTTTTGCATCTGTGTTCATCAAGGATATTGGTCTGTAGTTCTCTTTTTTGACAGGATCCTTGTCTGGTTTTGGGATCAAGGTGATGCTGGCCTCATAAAATGAGTTTGGAAGTTTACCTTCCATTTCTATTTTTTAGAACAGTTTCAGGAGAATAGGAATTAGTTCTTCTTTAAATGTTTGGTAGAATTCCCCCGGGAAGCCATCTGGCCCTGGGCTTTTGTTTGTTTGGAGATTTTTGATGACTGTTTCAATCTCCTTACTGGTTATGGGTCTGTTCAGGCTTTCTATTTCTTCCTGGCTCAGTTGTGGTAGTTTATATGTTTCTAGGAATACATCTATTTCTTCCAGATTGTCAAATTTGTTGGCGTAGAGTTGCTCATAGTATGCTCTTATAATTGTCTGTATTTCTTTGGTGATAGTTCTGATCTCTCCTCTTTCATTCATGATTTTATTTATTTGGGTCCTTTCTCTTTTCTTTTTGATAAGTCTGGCCAGGCATTTATCAATCGTATTAATTTTTTCAAAGAACCAGGTCCTAGTTTCGTTGATTTGTTCTATTGTTTTTTTGGTTTCTATTTCATTGATTTCTGCTCTGATCTTTATGATTTCTCTTCTCCTGCTGGGTTTAGGGTTTCTTTATTGTTCTTTCTCCAGCTCCTTTAGGTGTAGGGTTAGGTTGTGTACCCGAGACCTTTCTTGTTTCTTGAGAAAGGCTTGTAGCACTATATATTTTCCTCTCAGGACTGCCTTTGTTGTGTCCCACAGATTTTGAACCGTTGTGTTTTCATTATCATTTGTTTCCATGAATTTTTTCAATTCTTCTTTAATTTCCTGGTTGACCCATTCATTCTTTAGAAGGATGCTGTTTAGTCTCCATGTATTTGGGTTCTTTCCAAATTTCCTCTTGTGATTGAGTTCTAGCTTCAGAGCATTGTGGTCTGAAAATATGCAGGGAATGATCCCAATCTTTTGATACCGGTTAAGACCTGATTTAGGACCAAGGATGTGATCTATTCTGGAGAAGGTTCCATGTGCACTAGAGAAGAATGTGTATTCTGTTGCTTTGGGATGAAATGTTCTGAATATATCTGTGATGTCCATCTCTCCAGTGTGTCATTTAAGGCCTTGATTTCCTTGTTGATCTTTTGCTTGGATGATCTGTCCATTTCAGTGAGGGGAGTGTTAAAGTCCCCTACTATTATTGTATTATTGTCGATGTGTTTCTTTGATTTTGTTATTAATTGGTTTATATAGTTGTCTGCTCCCACGTTAGGGGCATAGATATTTAAAATTGTTAGATCTTCTTGTTGGACAGATCCTTTGAGTATGATATAGTGTCCTTCCTCATCTCTTATTATAGTCTTTGGCTTAAAATCTAATTGATCTGATATAAGGATTGCCACTCCTGTTGTGTGAAATTTCTTCTGATGTCCATTAGCATGGTAAATTGTTTTCCACCCCCTCACTTTAAATCTGGAAGTGTCTTCGGGTTTAAAATGAGTTTCTTGTAGGCAACATATAGATGGGTTTTGGTTTTTTATCCATTCTGATACCCTGTGTCTTTTGATTGGGGCATTTAGCCATTAACATTCAGGGTAACTATTGAGAGATATGAATTTAGTGCCATTGTATTGCCTGTAAGGTGACTGTTACTGTATATTGTCTCCATTCCTTTCTGATCTACTAGTTTTAGGGTCTCTCTTTGCTTAAAGGACCCCTTTCAATATTTCCTGTAGAGCTGGTTTGGTGTTTGCAAATTCTTTCAGTTTTTGTTTGTCCTGGAAGCTTTTGATCTCTCCTTCTATTTTCAATGATAGCCTAGCTGGATATAGTATTCTTGGCTGCATGTTTTTCTCATTTAGTGCTCTGAATATATCATGCCAGCTCTTTCTGGCCTGCCAGGTCTCTGTGGATAAGTCTGCTGCCAATCTAATATTTTTACCATTGTATGTTACAGACTTCTTTTCCCGGGCTGCTTTCAGGATCTTCTCTTTGTCACTAAGACTTGTAAATTTTACTATTAGGTGACGGGGTGTGGACCTATTCTTACTGATTTTGAGGGGGGTTCTCTGAACCTCCTGGATTTTGATGCTTGTTCCCTTTGCCATATTGGGGAAATTCTCTCCAATAATTCTCTCAAATATACCTTCTGCTCCCCTCTCTCTTTCTTCTTATGGAATCCCAATTATTCTAATGTTGTTTCATCTTATGGTGTCACTTATCTCTCAAATTCTCCCCTCGTGGTCCAGTAGCTGTTTGTCCCTCTTTTGCTCAGTTTCTTTATTCTCGGTCATTTGGTCTTCTATATCGCTAATTCTATCTTCTCCCTCATTTATCCTAGCAGTGAGAGCCTCCATTTATGATTGCACCTCATTAATAGCTTTTTTGATTTCAACTTGGTTAGATTTTAGTTCTTTTATTTCTCCAGAAAGGGCTTTTATATCTCCCGAGAGGGTTTCTCTAATATCTTCCATGCCTTTTTTGAGCCCAGCTAGAACCTTGAGAATCGTCATTCTGAACTCTAGATCTGAAATATTACCAATGTCTGTATTGATTAGGTCCCTAGCCTTTGGTACTGTGTCTCGTTCTTTATTTTTGTGGTGAATTTTTCCGCCTTGTCATTTTGTCCAGATAAGAGTATATGAAGGAGCAAGTAAAATACTAAAAGGTTGGCAACAACCCCAGGAAAATATGCTTTAGCCAAATCAGAAGAGATCCCAAATCGTGAGAGGGAAGAAAGGGGATAAAAAGGTTCAGAAAGAAGAAAAAAGAAAAAATTAAAAAAAGAAAACCAATAAAGAAAAAATATAAAAAGGAAAAAAATATGTATATTAGATAAACTAGTTTTAAAAAGTTAAAAAAGAAAAGGGTAAAAGTTAAAAAAAATTAGCAGAAGAAGAGAAAAAAATTTGAAAAAGAAAAAAAAATTAAATTAACTGCAAGGCTAAAGAATCATGGGGAGAAAGCCATGAGTTCTGTGCTTTGCTTTCTCCTCCTCTGGAATTCCGCTGCTCTCCTTGGTATTGAAACTGCACTCCTTGGTAAGTGAACTTGGTGCTGGCTGGGTTTCTTGTTGATCTTCTGGGGGAGGGGCCTATTGTAGTGATTCTCAAGTGTCTTTGCCCCAGGCGGAGTTGCACCGCCCTTACCAGGGGCCGGGCTGAGTAATCCGATCGGGTTTGCTTTCAGGAGCTTTTGTTCCCTGAGCGCTTTCCCTAGAGTTCCGCACGGCGGGTATGAAGATGGTGGCCTCCCGGTCTCCGGCCTGGAGGAGCCAAGAGCCCGGGGCCCCACTCCTCAGTGCGCCCTCAGAGAACAGCGCCCAATTCCTCCCGTCACCCTGCCTCCGACCGCACTCGAGCTGAGAGAGCCTGTGACCAGTTCAAGGTAACCCCGAGCTTAGAGCTCACTCCTCGGCTCTGTCTCTGCAGCTGGCTTCCCCGTTCTAATACCTGTAAGCTCTGCGACACTCAGACACCTTTGTGACCCTGCGGGACCTGAGGCCACGCTGACCGCGCGTGGGCTTCACCCCAGTTAAGCCTCTGGAGTGATGTCACTCAGTGGAACAGACTTTTAAAAATCCTGCTTTTGTGCTCCATTGCTCCGCTGCTTGCCGGGAGCTGGCCCCTCCCCCCGTGGTCTATCTTCCCGTCGCTTTGGATTCACTTCTCCGCCAGTCCTACCTTTCAGAAAGTGATTGATTTTCCGTTTCTAGAATTGCTGTTCTCTTCGATCTCCCGTTGGATTTGTAGGTGTTTGCAATCTTTAGATAAGCTATCTAGCTGATCTCCCGCTACCTTAAGTAGTCTCAGCCTGCTACTTCTCTGCCATCTTGACTCCTCCCCCAAATAGCTCATCTTCTTATTGCTGTACCAAACCAATATATGAATGTCCCATGGTTTGTTTATCAGACTCACAACTTGAAAAACATTTGGATGGCTTACATTTTCAGGCTATCATGAGTAAATCTTCAATAAATATTTGCATACAGGTTTAATGTAAACCTGTTTTCATTTCCATTGTGTAATGGAAATGGTTGATGATCAATGGTACACGTATGTTCAATTTTGTCAAACTTTTCTCAGCATGGCTACATTATTTGGCATTTCTATAAGCAAATGTGTAAGAGTTCCACTTGCTCTTATTTTCATCAGCACTTGGTATTATCACACTGGTGTTTTTCTTTTTTCTCTCTTTTCTCTCCCAGTTCTCTTTTGAGAGCAGACCCACTTATGAGGTTACTCATACAATGATATTCCCATGAAAATGGTGGGGCTTCATGGACCCACATGGGGCCACAGGCTTGGCAAGCTCATATGCATCCCTATACATCTCTATACCTAACACCATGCCTTATTCCTAACATACACCTAAATAAATACCTTCACTTTGGTCTCTGAGCTTTTATATATTTCTCAGAGCACATGGGCAGCCCCACTCATAAATACTGCATAAATAGACAATTTCAGTTATAGGCATGGGCAGTAGTCCTTAGCTACACTCCATGTCCAGCAGGATCCAAGGTAGAGAAGCTCAGAATATACAACAAATTCTAAAATGGTGGTTACAAACTCTTGGGAAGTCATACATTTTTGAGAATCTTGTGGAAGTTCTGGACCCTCTTGCAAGAAAAATGAAGAAATAATACATGCACAAAAGAGAAAGAATCCTTGAAGCACATCCATAGACCCCACTTCAGAACCACCATCCATGTCTAGAACCACCATCCAAAAAAGATCCTCTGCTGTAACAACTAGGAGGTCATTTCTGCCATTATCCTGTTCTTTTGGACTGAGGAAAGGGGCCTGGAGACTGCTATGTCTTAACTCTTAAATGGTATTACCAATCTTGCCAGTTTCCAAGGGCTGCCATAACAAAATACCAGACTAGGTGGCTTCAACAACAGAAATTCATTTTCTTACAATTCTTGAACTCCAGGATCCGGGGGTTTGCAAGGACTCTCCCAAGGCCTTCCTCCTTGGCTTGTAGATAGTCACTTTCCTCCAGTGCCTTCACAGCATCTTCCCTCTGTGAATGCATGAAACTTTCAAACATTTGAAACACACACACATCACATTATAATTGCTACACAAATCTCAGAATACCATTTTTATGGATCACTATTTTTGAAATTGTGGATCCAATGGTAGATCTTGTTACTTAATGCATAAATAAAGGACAAGTATATTGCTATGCAACATTTTTTTTATTTTTAACAACTGTATTTCAATAAAAGGAGTCTCCCTTTCAATTCTACATACATTAACATTTAAAAAAATATTTTTCTGAAGGGGCGCCTGGGTGGCTCAGTCAATTAGGCAGCTGCCTTCAGCTCGGGTCATGATCCCAGGGTCCTGGGATCGAGCCCTGCATCGGGCTCCCTGCTCAGCGGGGAGCCTGCTGCTCTGCCTACTTGTACTCTCTGTCAAATAAGTAAATAAAATCTTTTAAAATTTTTTTAAAAGTTATTTTTCTGAGGACACTATAGGTTTCTTCAGCGGCTAATGGGTCCATACAATTAAAAAAAAAAAAAAAAGAAAAGAAAAAACTAACCCATTGATTAGAGCAATAGATGGATTTATTTACCACTAACCCTCACCACTGGGCTACTTACTCTCCACTGATAGGGTCAAACCTTTCCCTGACTCTCAGTTCAAACATGTTCTAAGGGGAAAGTGAGAAGTTCAAGAGTTCATTGGTTCCGTACAAGTTGATCTCACTGCAAGTTCTGCTTTTGCCTTGAATTATGGGTTTCCTATATGGAATTTACTGCCTGATTCCACAGTTCCTCTGTGACTCAAACTTTGCCTTGTACCCCCATCACTGAGCCCCTGCCATTGAAAAATGTAAAACACCTCCTGTAATCTCTGATAGTCAATATTTCTAGCTTAACGAGTTGAGAGGCTAGTGTTTTGAGTATATCTTCTTCTATCAAAAGCTCTAATGCTGAATGGTTGCCAGGAGACAGTTCATGAGGCATCACAGGTTGAATCATGAAATGGCAGCCAACTTTTCCCAATCTCCTTTGCATCAGAAAGTTTTCTAGTTGACCACATTCACGAAAAGCACTGGCCCTTAATCACATTCAGGACAAGTCTTCCAAAGAAGCTAAAGTTGTAGGAAGGAGAGGTTCTAGTAAACTGCCATGTTTTCCTTCTCAGGGTATTTGAGGGAAAGATTAATGTAATTCCTAGACAGCAAGAGTGAGAAGAACAGTAAAATGACCTCCTATCTTCAAAAAAATTGTTAATGTGGCTCTGAATAATCAACACTAAGAAAATTACAAAATCAAACATAAACATGCCAAAGAAAAAATGAAAACAAATAACTCAGTTACCAGATAAACAACATGGAACTTAAAGCAACAAGTGGAATGTCCACCGAGGAAAAGCGCTTGGTTTCCACATATAAAGACTTTCTTCTGAAGAGCTACCAGTTCTGAAGTCCTTCTTATCTATGAAAAGAAAAAGACTCTTTCTCAGTAGCATTTTGGCAAATCTTTGAAGGATCCTGAGAAACTATGGGGTCAGGATGAAGCCAAAGGGAGAGAATTTAAGTATTATGCTCATGACAAGACATGTTCAAGTCACAGAGAAGGCTTCGCAGACTTTAGTCCTCCCTGATAACCTCTCAAGGAACTGTGGTGTTGCTGGATTATTTATTGATTATTTATTTATTTCTCTACAGCCACTGCTGTAGAGAGAGTCTTATCCTAAGACACAAATCCACTTAGAGCCAAGCCAACCAAATTCATTTAAAGAAAATTATTCCTAAGAGTCCTTATATTTGCTATGATGTCAAACTGCTTGAGCAATTAAAAAGTAAATAAACTAACTTAGCCTCCCTTCCCTTGGTAAGCTGGAAATAGCTCTTGGAGTACTTTTCAAGAATAAAAGGCAAAGGACCCACCTGCCTAAAGCACTGAGGAGGACCTGTGACTGATTTGCACAACCCATTAGACCCATAGAGAAATGAAGACCAGGGCTTAATCTCATTTTATTCTCTTTTAAGGCCATAGGCTCTGCCCTAATGCCTGGCTACCCATTCAGCAAAGGCAAGACACTTTTTGCAGGGTAAAGAGATGCTCAGACCTCCAGAACTTGTCTTCGAGTTACTAAAGATACCAGCTGATGACCTAAAATATGACCTAGAACTATCCAAGTAGATAAATCTTTGTGTTGTAAAATAATATACAAATATGAGGATAAAGCTGAGGGCCAGGGTCCATGATTTAGAGGAGGAGGAAAAAACACATTTTCAGCCACCGAAACTACCAGCTTGTATCATCCTCCCTTCTCTTTTTTATAGTAGAATAGGTTCCCCCATTCTGGGGCTAATTCCTCCACAGGTTGTCTGGAAATTTTCCTTGTCTGTCAGGGGATCCCCCATCTTAGTTATCCCTCCCATAGCTTGACCTCTCCCTACTGGCTCCTTCTCAGTTGCATATAAACACTCCCAAGTCTCTCCTAACTTTAAAAAGTCAACTAGAAAGAATAAAGAAGAGAAGTCTAAATCTGCTATCTCCTCTGTGCCCTTCTAGCTACTGCCCTGTATCACTGTCCTCACACATTCATCCACCTGTTCACCTCCTACTCACTCATCAGCCCCCTGAAGTCTGTTTTCCTTCACCAACTATTCTTCAATGGCTATTGCCAAGATAAACACCCCTTCTCTTGTAAATTCCAGAGGAAACTTTCCATCTTTATTCCCTTTGCACTAACTTGCACTAGACACATGTGTCCATTACCTCCTTGAAATCCTCTCTTCCCCACTCTCCTACACCCTACTCTCCCATTTTTTCCCCTGCCTCCCTGGTTGCTCTTTCTCTCCTTTGGCTATTTCTCTTCCCCTGTCCAGATTTGGCATATTCCATTCCTCAGAGATCTGCTGTTGGTCCAATTCTCACTCCACAGCTTCTTAGTGGATGAATGCTCAGGGCTGAAATTACTGGCTGTGTGTCAACTTCCAAATCCATATTTATAGTCTTGATATTTCCACTGAGTTTCTGATCTGAGCATCCCCGCTGTGTACTCCACATCACCACTTGATCTCAGAATGCTCAACTTGAGAGCTCAACAAGCTCAACATGTCCAAAATGAAATTTACTCTTCCCCCTAAAGCTGTTCCTCTTCTTATGCTCCCTGTATCAGAAAATGGTCCCACCACATACTTGGTTGCTTAAGTTAGAAAAACTGGCATCATCCTTGTTTTCTTTCTTTTCTTCAGTCTATCTAATAAGTGACCAAGTCCTACTGATTTTACCCACTGAAGTCCTACTGATTCTATCTACTAAATAATGTTTTCAATCCATTATTCTTTTCTATTTCCACTGCCCAAGTTGAGGCCAACCAGCATCTCTTGCAGTGACCACAGCAACAAATCCCAAATATCCTCCTAGCTTCCAGACTGAAGTCCTTCCAAATCATTCTCTACATCGTCACCAGATTGATCTCTCTAAAACAAAATTCTGACCTTCCTTCCACACTACACACACTTACACATCTTTGTACCTTCCTCAGTGCCTCAGAGTAGAATCAAACTCTCTACAATGTCCTTGAAGTTCTCTGAGAACTGATGTTCTGGCCCTGCCTCCTCTCTATAGCCTCATCCATGTCCACTTGCTCCCTTGCACTCAGGACCCATCCACACTAAATCACTCTCAGATCCCAACTTATGCTATGCTTGCTCTCTCTACAACTCCAGAAGCATTGCTCTTCCCCTGTGTTCTTACAGTGCCCTACACTTCTCACCCCCTAGTACTTTGCACCTTATTTCTTAACTCATGGACTATAATTTCATAAAAGACAATCATATTCTTTGCCACATTCATCATTGTATTCCCAGGACTTTGACAGTGCCGAAAATGAAGTGTGTTATTGATAAATGTTTTATTGAATCAATTGGCTAATTAAATGAAAACAAAGCTCAATATATCAATAGCTAAATGGCAAGTCTAATTTGCAAAGTTTGTTCCAGGAAGGAGTTATCTTTTTAAATTTATTTTCCAATATATTTTCTGAGGTTCCATCTCATAATTATAAGATAAGAACCTGTTTACTAAATGTGCTAAAAACCCGGTGAACAATATTTTGGCATAGAGACCTCATAAGGGAAAGGACTGTATCTTTTCTTACTGTGCCAAAAAAGGCCTATCCTAAAGTCTGTTTGGAAACAACATGAATGCTGCAATGACAGGGAGGTGCTCCAAGGGTTGGAGGAAAATATTGCTCTCTTTTCCAAATGCCCTAAACTAGGTTTCAGAATGATTTATGTCCTCAGATCTTAGATATTAGTGAAGAAGTTAGCAACAATTTGTCATCTTTTGATTGTACCTGCTACCAGTTGATGGCTGAAAAGGGAAAGTTGAGGACTGCCTCTGTGGATATCAGCACAGAACTCAGTTCAAACATTCCCAGACGGTCTGGGGGGTTGAGGAATAACTCACGGACACGTAGTCTGGGCCAACCTCTGAAGCAAATTATTTATCAAAAGTAGAGGTTTCCAAGGAATGTGTGTGCGTGTGTGCATGCCTGGGGCATGTTTATGTGTGCATGCAAGCATGTTGTGTACATCTGTTAGGATGTGTGTGATTTACTGAAGGATTAAAAGTGAGTTCCTCACTTTTAAACCTTAACCATACTATCAGGTTATACCTCTCCCACTGCTACACTAGAACAACTACTATACACACACACTCACACACACACACATCACATATATATTTATACAAAACACAGGGAGTCCGTTGACTTAACTCTTAAATTACCTCCAACAACAGCCCTGCAAGGTTGATACTATTTTCTCCATTTTACAGAAGATTAATCTGAGCGCCTAAAAGCCTAAGGCTCTTCAATAAGTCAAAAAAGGCAGGAAGGACATGAACCTTGTCTATCCAATAACAAGGCCAGCCCTCCTTCCACGACACCTTCCTCCCTCCTACATTGTCACTCTCCTCCTCCTGGTTACCAGAAATGTCGGTGAGAGTCATTCTGTTTTACGATAAACTACCCTGGAAAAAAAAAATTTCAATGATCATTTCTGAGATGTCCGAGCTGAAAATGTACAGATTCCACAGGACAAAGAACGTGCCAGAGTGTGATTACACAATCAAAGCAGTGCAAGCAACTAACAAGGCCAAATGTGTGTTGGAAAAACTACAGATGTCATCTGGGAATGCTCAGAGCTTTGGGTTTTCGAGCTGAGACCGTCTTGCTTCCCCCGGAACCACAGACTTATAAGGCAAAACCAAGGCCATGACTTCCTCAGCTGAATCAACCTGACACACACTGCCTGCTCCCTGAGCTCACTGGGATTCCACTGGCTGAGCGTCAGCCCCGTCATGGAAAGAATACCAGAGCCGGGGAGGAGTGGATTGGCTCCCCATCCTGAACTGGGTCACAAACACCCACCTTGTCATAAAGCTGCCATGAACCTTGCAGGGGGAAGACGGGGGAGGCGACACACTGGGGCCAGGAGTGGAGATATTTAGGATCCCCAGAGAAATTAGTCACAAAGCCTTATCCCCTCATCTCCAGTTACAGCCACTTATTTGGGAGCAACAAACTCTAAAAGGGTAAAAAACAAAGCACTCCCCCACCAGCCCACCCACCCGCCCAGCATGTGTTCTCAAGCTCACAGGAAGGATTCTTCTCATTTGTTTTGGGGCACACAGGCTGCCTGCTAACAGCTGCTCTTCCCATGGACAAATCACATGTTGAACGTTCCACAGAAGTACGAGGCTCTAGGGAACAAAATCAGCCATTTACTCGACTCACTTCCCTAGACCTGGTCCCCTTATACCAAAACTCTAGGAGAAGAAAAGAAATTCAGCAGAAACCAGTGACACAAATCTGCACAAAGAGGACTTCTTGGTTCTGAGAAGTCACAGTAACCAGTGGCTGAGAAATGATGAAAAGGTATGAGACCATGAAGTCGAGCGCACAAGAATGCTTCAGAAAACGGAATGTTGACACGGTCACCAAGTAACTTTCCAAGTATTGATTACTCTCTACAGATTACAGAAAATATTTGTCTGAGATGTTATTTCAACTGCTCTCATTCTTAGCTAGTGAATAGAGTGGAGCAATACTGAACCATGTGTTCCTAATTTTCCCCCAAAAGTAAGATACTGGTATAGGAATGTTAAAGTGCTAGGGAGATAATGGGGAAATTTTCATTAGGAACCTTACTGAGAGTAAGGGGATTGCAAGCCCAACTCCTTGATCTTCTCCCTAGAGGATCATCTGGATGGACCTGGGTGATCCCAACTAAGGCCCAGGACAAGAAGGAGATACCAGTTCCTTTAATAGAAAATGTCATGGTGGAGGGCGCCTGGGTGGCTCAGTGGGTTAAGCCGCTGCCTTCGGCTCAGGTCATGATCTCAGGGTCCTGGGATCGAGTCCCGCATCGGGCTCTCTGCTCAGCGGAGAGCCTGCTTCCTCCTCTCTCTCTCTCTCTCTCTCTCTGCCTGCCTCTCTGCCTACTTGTGATCTCTCTCTGTGAAATAAATAAATAAAATCTTAAAAAAAAAAAAAAAAGAAAATGTCATGGTGGAAAGAGATTAGATAAGTTGACATGACTATACACCAAGATTGACCTCTTGAACTAGTGGTTCTGGGTCTTTGAGGCTGTAACTATGAGAATGGGTACCGACCCAGCCCTATTTAGCACAAGCTACATCCTAGGAAAGATGGATTTAGGGGAATCTAAGAGGACACAGACCTACTTTTGAGTGGTACATTCCGGGGTCAGGGAATGTCAGAGAACCACTGTGTCTGGGACAGCTGCTGGAAGAAGCAACTTTACCCCCTCCATTATCATGCATGTGTTAACCCATTTAGTTTGTATTTCCTGAGGGAAAGGCCTAACACCATCTTTCCCACTTGGTACCCTGGTACTGCATCACAGAGGGACCAGTTTTAGGGGATGATTATGGCATCACCTAGCTTCCTGGAGTATAGTAGCCATGAGAATGTGCCTTGCACACCTCCTTCTACAGGGAATGGAACTGAACCAGGGCCCTAACTACGGTGCTTTTAAGTCCACTGCTATTTGCATGATGACCCCACTTTCCAAGGGCTGCTCACTGCCAAAGATAAGTTGTGGTGGGAGGACTCCATTCTGGGAGACCTAGGACTCCTTTGTTGGCTGACTCAGGCACAAAGGCTTCCCACGGGCTTTGTGGAGGCTTCCTTAGGCTGCCTGGCAGTCTGGCTTGCTCTCTCCTAGCCTCTCCCCTCATCCCTTTCACTGAGTCTAGCCTACATTATCATCTGACTGCTAATCCAACCTTGTCTGGCTCCCTGTCTATGTCTTTTCACTTAAGCCTTTCCTTCAAGAAAACCCCTGCAACATTTAACACTATCTTGGTGTCTGCTTCTCAAGGACCATGCCTAACACAGGAGGAACTTCTGTATTGCATCTGCAGAAACGAAGTGGAAGAAGCTAGAATTGTCCCCTGGATATAAGTAAGCATCCTGAAGAATTGTGAAGATTATCATAAATATGGAGATCAGGAAACACTATATAGAGGTTCAAGTTGGTAAATTGTGTCTGTGACTTTACCTTGTATGCAGTACTTTAAAATAAACAAATATCCATTTTGCAAGTTTAGGTCGGAAGGGAAGCCTCAAAGCAAAAGGCCATTCCCTATCCCCATAACTGAAGGAAAAGGGGAAGCAAATGATGTGTACTGTGGAGTACCATTGTTGTCTTGGCCATGATCACCTCCCAAATGAGCATTTAGAATACCCCATTGTGACCTCCAAGCACTGCCATGTTTCCATGTGTGGGGAGTTCAGGAATTTCCTCCACATCCTGTTGGCTGGACCCTACACCTCCAACGGCCTGCTCTGGGGGCTGCTATGTCCATCACCAGCCCTTGGACCCTCCACATTCTGTTGGGCCTCAGCAGGAGTAGAATGCGACCATTCTTTTCAGACGAGAGCTTTCTACCCAGGGCTAATCCACATATATCTGGTAGCAAAAATTTCATTCCTTCAAGAACTCATTATGTGCCAGCCACTGTGCAAAGCATTTTACATTTTGTTTCTCTCATTCATTTATTCATTCAACACATTTACTGAGTATATCTTCCATGTGCTATCACTCCCCGAAGAAACAGCGAGCCTAAAAAGTCCCACCCACATAAAACATATATTCTAGGGAGAGACACACAGTAAAAAAAAAAAAAGAAAGCCAACAGAGACATATGTTTTGAGTAATGATAACTACTGTAAAGAAAGCAAAAGCAGAGTGAAGTGCTAGGGAGGCATGGCAGAAGAATAGGGTATATATTATGTAGAGTTGAAAAGAAAATTCTTCTGAGGAAGCCTTATAATAGCAGAGACCGAAAAGAACAGGGAGCATTAGCTGAGTAACTGTCTGAACAAGGACAGTCCACCTAATCCCCTTCTATCCACACCACAAACCCATGAAGCACAGGCATTATCCCCCTATTAGAGAAGAACCATCTTAGAGAGGTGATGTACTTAGCAAGACCACTCTCCAAGCCAGTGTGATTAACCATTATGCCTCACCATCAAGGTAAATTCCAGAATCTTCCCACGTATATTCTAAAATCATTGAGAGAGCCTAGGCTTTATGTTTGACTTATTCTTACATCCTTTGTGACCTTCCCAATATAAATGTTTGGGTGCTGAGGAGCCACTAAGATACTATGAAGTGCTGGCCATGCTTATTATGACCATCAATCATCATTCATTTTTCTACCCAAATGGCTTTTTCTCCTCAAAGTCTCGGTAGCTGGGAAAGGGCCAGGAATAGAGACCCCACGAAGTTGTATTTCCTCACAATGGTTGGGCAGCGTGGGCAGAGGTCCCCAAGGGGAGGTTCTAAAACCTGCCTTCAGCAATAAAACTATGACTCATTAAGCCCACTTATGTTGGTCTTGCTGCAAAGAAAATTCTTCTCTCCTGGGTAATATTGGAACCCCATAAATAGATTGTAAACTTCTATCCATTCTCTAAAAATAAACTGGTAGAACTGGTAGTCCTTTTACATTATCACAGTGACACACAAATTAGCTCTGTTAGTCATTTGATTTTTACCTTCTTCCCATTACCCACTTTATTTGCATTCCCATCTAATCCAGAAGCCCATGTGA
Organism: Lutra lutra; assembly: GCF_902655055.1. Lineage (NCBI taxonomy): Eukaryota > Metazoa > Chordata > Mammalia > Carnivora > Mustelidae > Lutra > Lutra lutra. The sequence continues at coordinate 59,228,990 of NC_062284.1, forward strand.
TAATAAAGTTCCAAACTTATGTATCCATAGTTTCCCAAGCCCTGAGTATCCAGGATCCTCTTATTCTTTGGAAATAAGAAACCCTTTGGAGGGTGTTGGTTTTTTCCCCCATTTTAATTTTTTTCATGAGCAGACACTGTTTCACGTTTTTTTTTTTCTTACCATGTCATCAAAATATGTTTCACTAAACTTTGTAATCACAATACAGCTGTCCACAGGGTGTGTTTATAAGATAAAGAGCATTATTGCCTAACAGTCTTATTAGCTAAGAGCTGACATAAGCCTGAGGGTAGGGATCCTCTTGATAGACTCAGTCCATATTGAATTCCACATAGCACCATCCTTAATAAAAGCTTACCATGGGGGCGCCTGGGTGGCTCAGTTGGTTGAGCAACTGCCTTCAGCTCAGGTCATGATCCCGAACTTCCAGGATCGAGTCCCGCATCAGGCTCCCACCTCCTTGGGGAGTCTGCTCCTCCCTCTGACCTTCTCCTCTCTCATGCTCTCTCTCACTCATTCTCCATCAAATAAATAAATAAAATCTTTAAAAAAAAAAAAAAGCTTACCATGATTATTTTGACAATTAGTAGTTATGAGCTAAATACGGTTTGGAAGTAGTATTTATACATTTTTCCAATCAATCAATCAGATATTTTTTCATATACAAGTTGAGATTCACACCTGCTAGACTTTGTATACTTTGGAAGCTTCATTTTCTTCCCAGTTCTCTGCTGCTGATAGTCAACTAAGTGACCAAGGTGAAAATCTAACAAACACTGAGCATTATCACACATGAATGTGGGCAATTTTTATTTAGTTCAAGAATGGACAACCATCCTTGAAGTCACTGTCCCTTTGGAGCCTTGATGACCCTCGTAAACCCTGAGAGAGGTTTGAAGAAGCTGTAACACCTTTCCCTGAACATAGGTCTATCTCTCCTGTTTTCACGCTAGTGGGTTTTGATTGACCAAGTCTTTTTAGGTGTGCTTTATGTGTTTGATTAGGGCTTATGGAGTGGCCAGGCACTGATCAGAAATCCTTCTATAGTGTAAGGCTAGAAGGTATTTAATAAGGTAAAATCATGATTTGAAAGGCCAAATACAGTGTTTTTAGAATATGCTTTATTAGATTCTATTGCATGTTTTCTCCTTCTTTGAAGAACAAAAAGGATAAACTGGACATGCAGGAATTAACCTGTGAGCCAGGAACAGAAGAAGTCCACATAAAGCAACCGGGTAAATAAGACTTCATTTTCTCTTGGTGGTCTTCTGCTATTCTCATTAGCCCAAACTGTGATGTTTCCCACTTTCTCCTGACTCTAAGGTCTGGTGTTTCTGAGCTTGTCTTAGAAATCTCTGCTTAGCCCATGACCTCAGAATTGCAATCTCTCACAATTAGCAGGGAGAATAAAAGACACATGGCATTGCATTCCCAGCAAGCACCCACTGCTCAGTGTGGAGTCTGGAATGTGTCAGCATCTTGGCTGGCAATTCTCTGGGTGCTCTCTTAGCTGTCAGTATCTTAAATGATGCCCATGACTGTGGGTGACAATGTGGATATTGTCTTCACCTGCCAAGTATGGTGGGATTTCAAGACAATACCACTTGGTTTATATCTATATCCCAGGAAAGGAACAAGTTTACTAGCTAACTTTCAATGCCAACTGACAATGGGAAAATGTAATGAATTCTCCTGAACAGTTTTTTCCACAAGAATTCCTATTAAGCAAGCCCTTTCCATCTATTAATGGTTGTTTATAACTGGCTTATGATGATTTATGATTCCGTGGCAGTAATATGTCTTTTAAAGGGAAATAACAAGAGTTAAAAAAAAAAAAATTTCTGTGAGGAGGAAGTTCACTGTGTCTCTTATCATTTCAACTATGTAGTCATAGAAATGTTTGTTCTTAGGGGCTTTCCAGAACACAGCCTTAGCCTCTGGGCTCCTTTTCCACTTGAGGTATACTACTTGGCTGTGCTAAGGATCTTTAAGACAGCAGATGTGAACACACGGAGAAAAAATGTGGGTGGAGTCAAAGGGGAGTCACTGCCCAGAGAATTAGAAGATCTGGGTTCTAATCTCAACTCTGCTGTGAGCCAACTGCAAGGCTTGAGGCTAACTATTCAATCATTATGAACACTGGTTTTCCACTTTATAAAAAGAGGGGACAGACTTAGCTAATCAGCTTGATTCTATGCCAATGAAGATGTGTTTGGGATATGTCTGCATTTTTTTTTAAAGACTTTATTTATTTATTTGACAGACAGAGATTACAAGCAGGCAGAGAGACAGTCAGAGAGAGGAGGAAGTAGGCTCCCTGCTGAGCAGAGAGCCCGATGTGGGACTCGATCCCAGGACCCTGAGATCACGACCTGAGCTGAAGGCAGCGGCTTAACCCACTGAGCCACCCAGGCGCCCGATATGTCTGCATTTAAACAGCTCTTCCTTCTTGGTGGGCCTGGTGAGATCCCTGTGGTAGAGCCAGCATGGCACTGTCCACTGGATGGGGAGATGAGGAGCCCCAGAATCCCACCCTAAAGTAAACATCCTCCTCTCAGAGACCAGTCCTGCATCTGTCAAGAGGGAAGAAACCAAGTCCTTCTCTCAGCTTCTTGATAAGACCTATAATTCCACATTGAGAATATAGGCAGTAACCGCTTCGACATCAGCCACAGCAACTTCTTTCAAGACATGTCTCCAAAGGCAAAGGAAACAAAAGCAAAAATGAACTTTTGGGACTTCATCAAGATAAAAAGCCTCTGCACAGCAAAGGAAACAGTCAACAAAACAAACAGGCAACCCACGGGATGGGAGAAGATATTCACAAATGACACTACAGACAAAGATCTGATATCTAAGATCTATAAAGAACTCCTCAAACTCAATGCTCAAAAAAACAGATAATCACCTCAAAAGGTGGGCGGAAAACATGAACAGATACTTATCCAAGGAAGACATACAAATAGCTAACAGACACATGAAAAAATGTTCATCATCATTGGCCATCAGGGAGATTCAAATCAAAACCACATTGAGATACCACCTTACACCAGTTAGAATGGCCAAAATCAACAAGACAATAAACAACATGTGTTGGAGAGGATGTGGGGAAAGGGGAACCCTCTTACACTGTTGGTGGGAATGCAAGTTGGTGCAGCCACTTTGGAAAACAGTGTGGAGAGTCCTTAAGAAATTAAAAATAGACTATGACCTTGCAATTGCACTATTGGGTATTTACCCCAAAGATACAGATTCAGTGAAAGAAAGGGCCATCTGTACCCCAATGTTCATAACAGCAATGGCCACAGTCACCAAACTGTGGAAAAAGCCAAGATGCCCTTCAACAAATGAATGGATAAAGAAGATGTGGTCCATATATACTATGGAGTATTATGCCTCATCAGAAAGGATGAATACCCAACTTTTGTATCAATATGGATGGGACTGTAGGAGACTATGCTGAGTGAAATAAGTCAAGCAGAGAGAGTCAATTATCATATGGTTTTACTTACTTGTGGAGCATAAGGAATAACATGGAAGACATTAGGGGAAGGAAAGGAAAAGTGAATTGAGGGAAATATGGGGTGGGGGGCAAACCATGAGAGACAGTGGACTCTGAGAAACAACTGAGAGTTTTTGGAGGAGAGCGGGCTGGGGGAATGGGTGAGCCTGGTGGTGGGTAATAAGGGGGGCACATATTGCAGAGAGCACACCAGATGTGGTGCATGGACAATGAATCTTGGAACACTGAAAAAATGAAATTAAAAAAAAAAAAAAGGCCTATTATTCCAAACAGAGGGCATGTGTGGGCAGTCTGTTCCTGTACCCTTTCTGCCCTTCAAACACTTTGCATACATTAAAGTCTTTTCCTTACCACTCAGGACTATATGGTATTCAAACTCATGTACATATTAAAACAAGGATATTAACCCAAGACTGCTTCTTACTGCTTTTTCTCCCATGAAAAAACAATATGGTTTTGAATGGCACCTGGGCAGCTCAGTCAGTTAAGCATCCAGTTCTTGGTTTTGGCTCAGGTCATGATCTCATGGGTCGTGGAAATGAACCCCATGTCATGGTCCTCACTCAGAGGGGAGTCTGCTTGAGATTCTCTTTTTCTTCCTTCACCCCTCCACCCATGCTCTCTCGAAAAAAAGTAAATCTTTACAACAATGATAACCTGCTTTTCCTTATCACATAATAAATACACATTTGTAAAAATACAGGTAGAAAAGACATTTTTAATTCATTAACCCACTATTGAGAGATAATCAGATTTTCTGTATATTATTTCAGAATTGTGTGTAACACATACATATACACTTTATAAATAGGAGAACTCACCAATTGGATATCATTTAAACTGGGTAGTCACATGCAAAACAATGATTTTGTTCCCTTACTTCACATTATACAGTCCAATTGGCAGAGATTGAAATTATAGGTTCATAAAACATTCTCTCACTTTTTTAAGTGAATTTTTTAAATTTAAATTCAATTAGCCAACATATTGTACATCATTAGTTTTTGATATAATGTCCAATGATTCATTAGTTGTGTATAACATAGTGTTCATCACATCACATACCTTTACTGGCCTACCCAAACCACTTCTAATGTCACCTCATCAATAAAGCCTCCCTTACTCCTGCCACACATTCTGAAGTCTAAATGATAACGGCCTTCTTGACTGCTTCATTATAGCTTGCACATACCTCACTTAATAACAATAACCTCACAGATTTAAATTTAAGATGGGAATATTTCTTGACAGATTTTCCAGAATTTCTGCTACTTAGGCATTTTCTTCACATGAAATAAAAAGTCATAAATTTGCAGAGGGGACTGTATTTACTTTGTTCCTTTTCCCATACAGTCACCACAATAGGACTTTTCAGTCATCCTGGTGATGCCATTCAGCCTCTGCATGACTGCAACAAATACCCATTTCACCCCAGTATCACAATGGCCAGACCACTGATCCCTTCCTTTAGGTTGATGCAGAATAATAGCATTTGTCAACTAATTAGCTCTGATCAACAACACAGTTATCACTACTTTTATTCTCTGGGCTCAAAGAAGCACCAGCTGTGTCCTGCAAGCATCCAACAAATATAACAACTGTGGATTCCAGCCAAGTGTGCAACTAAGATTTTTGTCAAGAATAGATTCCCCATGGAGTCTAATGACAAAAGTACATAAACGTGAACTAACGTTCTGGCTGTAACAGAGGAAAAAATCCTCTTGTCTTCTTCAAAGGCTCACAAAAGCGAGTGCTCTGTTGTTCTGTCTGGCTCAAGGAACTGCCCCAAGAGGCTAGATTGCTGGCTTTGCCAATGTTGTCGGGCCTTTACCACTGGGGCCTTTGAAATCCAACAGCAGAGAACCTCAGGGCCCCCTCCCCCTTCCTCCCCTTGGACTTCTGAGCCACATACGACCAGAGAACCAGCCAGTTGTCACTCAGTCTCTGGAAGAGCCTCCCACCACTCACCCACACATGCTCACCAGACTTGCCTTACAGCAGAAGCATCAATGGTGCTTTATTGAAACTGACATGAAAAACAACAGTGTCTCATCTCATCTGTCCTAGGAAAAAGCCACTGGTCTTCCTCCCTCCCCCAAGTCACCTTAGTGCTACTGCCAGGAACGTAAAAAATGCAAATGTGATCATTTGACCCATCTGATTAAAAACTGAGATTAGAGAACCCCAGGCAGCAGCCTGAAGTCCAAAGTCCTTTGCAAGGCATTCAAGGGTTTTCACAAGCTGGCATCTTCCCAGCTTTAGTCTATCTTTCCAGCAACAGCCTCAGCTTCTCCCCCTAGAATGTAAATTTGCATAGCCACTATGGAAAACAATGTAGAAGTTGCTCAAAAAATCAAGAATAGAACTACTATACCATCCAGCAATTCCACTTCTGTGTATTTATACAAAGAAAACAAAAATACCAATTCTAGGAGATATATGCATCCCTATGTTTTTTGTAGCATTATTTACAATAGCCAAGATATGGAAGCAACCCAAGTCCATTGATAGATGAATGGATTAAGAAAATGTGCTATATATGGACGTATTTGTGTGTGTGTGTGTGTGTGTGTAGTATTACTCAGCCATTAAAAAAAAAATGAAATCTTGCCATTTGTAACAACATGGATGGAACTTGAGGGTATTAAGTGAAATAAGTCAGACAGAGGAAGACAAATGCTCTGTGATTTTACTTTTATGTGGAATCTAAGAAACCAGCAAACAAGAAACAGAAACAGACTCATAGATACAGGAAACAAACTATTGGTTCCCAGAGGGAGAAAGGGGCTGATGGAGGGGTGAGGGGCAGTGAAATGGGTGAAGGAGATTAAGAGATAACAAACTTTCAATTATAAAATAAACAAGCCATGGGGTTGTAATGTACAGCCTAGAGAATATAGTCAATAATATTCTAATAACTTCCTATGGTGACAGAGGGTAACTAGACTTACTGTGGGAATCAATTCATAATGTATAAAAATACTGAATCACTATGACATACATCTGAAATTAATAGGATATTATATATCAATTATACTTAGATCAAAAAAAAAAAGTTTCTCTCCATACACTATATGTTCTGGCCTCTCCAGACAGCTCACATTACTCATTTCATTTTATGTGATTTTTCCTTTCCCTCTTTAACTTACCTATCCCCACACCTCACTTCTTCCACCTGACAAACTTCCAGTGATTCTTTTTTTTTTTTTCCCTTCCAGTGATTCTTTAAGAAACAGCTCAAATATTACTCACTCTTATGATGCTTTCTCCAACTATCCAAGGTTAAGGCCCTTCCTTCTGTGCCCCTATATATTGCCCTATGCTTACTTTTCTAACTCAGTAGGTGGCAGAGCCAAGACTCAAGCCAGGTCTTCTGGTTCCAAATCTTAAAATGTCTTTGCTATGCTATACTACCAGTGGAATCAGGCTTTAATTCAGAATTCTTGGTGGCTGGCCAGTGATGGGTACTCAATGTGCATTCAGTGAATGAATGACAATGTATACGGACCTTTTATTATCCTTCTCATACTCCATCCTCCAAAGTAGAATTTACCAAGGAAGCTTGGCTTCCTAGATGCATCCAATTCATGGGGTCCTATGTATCATGCAATGATCCCCCAATTTAGGAATTTCACAACTATTCCATGTCATTATACCAGTCCTCCCATGAAGCTCATGCTGCCTATTTGGCCACAGACAAGGGAAAGAAGAAAAAGAGAGTAGTTTATAATGTCCAGGGAGAAGCCTGGCCCAAAGAAACATTTCCATTTCAACTCCCTCTGAGCATTTGAGCCCTGCAGGGGCCAGTGGTCAAGTCTGAGCTGAAAGCATCACGTGTTTGGAAGACAGAAGCCAGGGTGTCATGGTAATATAAATACAGGGACAGATAGGACAAGCTGGCCCAAAGGAGAAATGCCAAGCCCAAGCCTTGGACCACACATCTATTCTCTGTCAAAGAAAAAAAAAAGTAGAGGACAAAAAGAAAAAATAAACTTTTTAATTTCAACTTTGTACAAAAAGAGGGGGAAAAAAAGTCTTCAAGAAGCAGCAAATAAAATCCACCCAACTCACTAGGTGCTGAGTAGAACATTGAGATACCAACCCTTCAGGGAAGAATGAATAAATAATGCAAAATGGGGTTTCCTGCCCTCAGCTTAGAGCCTGGAATCGTCCCATTCTGCCAGGAGTATTCTGTCTGCCAACCTACCTGCAAAGAAAGGTGCTATTTAAACCTTCACATCCACCCAAGATGGCTGCCATACAAAACCCACACTCACAGGCTCCCCTCAAAGCCTGGTTTAGAAGAAGGAAAAAGCAAAGGAAATACTCTGGCAGGTCTTCTGGACTTTAGGAATTCCACAAGCAAAGACATTGCCAAGATCTACTTGAAAGGATGTATAGAGTTAATAAAACGAGCATTTGTAGAAATTCCAAATTGTTTAAAAAAAAAAACTCATGGTTTTCAAAAATCAGCATAGTTTGAATGTAGGGATAATCATGGTCTGTTGGAGATGTGATATAGAGCCTTGGGCTGATCTCACACCGGTGCATTTGGAATCGCCACTCTTAAGAACTATGAATTAGAAGCTTGGTCTGTATAAGGCAAAATTGTTGCTCCATGATGGAAGATGCCAGCCAACAAAAACACAGAATGCTGCAGCCCAAGGGATGAGGTCAGAACTGGCTTTGATCATAAACTGTCGAGGACAGGACTAAGTGTCTTTAGGTCCTACACAATACCAGGTACACTGTAAATATCTTATAAGTTTGCTGTTGAGTTTGTTTCTCTTTTGTTAAGAAAAAGAGAACTCTGGTACTTAACTTGTTCCTTTTCACCAAAAAAAAAAAAATTCTATAAATCAAAGATGCACTAACATCTCCCTTATTCTGCTTCACATGACAAGAAAAAGTAGCATACAGAGAAGTAGAAGGCAATGGATCCTCAATGCTAAAAAGAAAATTGTGTCCCCTGCTCTAATATCATCATATCCCCAATGAGGACTTCAAATGTGCAGTCTACTGAGTTTCTTGAATTGCCATGAATTAATACAGCATGGCAGGAATTGCATTCTTCTAGCAAGGAGTTATTGAGCACTCCCACTGTGAGCTAGCCATGGTGCTTCATGGCAGGAATGCAGAAATGAATAGAAAATGACACCTACTCTCAAGGGGGTCATGAGGTGAATTTCATTCAGTTTGACCACTACCGCACTCGTTCTAGCCCTCCAGGATCCTTGCCTTCTGCTCATTTTCTCTCCGGTCTTACATGACTTGATCTGTCTCCTCCATGTTAAAGTTTCTTGGATCTCCACATCCAATCCTGATGTCCAACCCCTCACAGATTATATAAACCCAACCATTGCAGACGGTGGTCCTACCACTGCTTAAGTACCAACTGATCCAGGCACTCTTCTTTCCCAAACAGTCCACCCACCCAAACTGGCTCACCTTCTTAACTGTCCATTCCCTTCGATACTAGTTCTATTCTTTTTCTCCCAGACCTTCTTCCTGCTTCTTCTTCAGCCCTTTATTCCAATCCTGCCACTGGGTCCTAGCACTTCTCCTTTAGAATTACATTCATTCTTTCTCAGCTTTCATCACGTAGGTTTATGCCTCATTAGCTAATAAAGTGACTGGTCTCTCCACTTCTTCCAACTCACCTTTGTGTAACCTTGCAAGATTTTTAAAAGCATTAATCATTTTCCTATTCATAGGATTCAATGGTTTGCTCTCGCCTGTCTTACCAAACACACACTCATAACTTTCCATAACTTTCTATAGCTTGACCTTTCCCTAGCTGTACTGTGTTATTTCGAAAGACCCTCCTTACCCTTGACCTCTATTCTCATCAGGATGGTTCCCATCTTAATGCCTTTATTGAACCTGTCCTCCATCTCACCAAATCACAGCCATCATCCATGCCACAATTCAGTTAATCAAGTATTCACCTAGTACCTACTATGTAATACACACTATGCTGGACCCTAGAAAGAGCAGAACTTAAGTCACAGGCCTTACTTCTATGGGCCTTACATCTACTGTTGGAATAATTAGCCAACCTCCTAAGAAAATGCTTGATACTTTTCTCAAAATTTATTCTGTTAAAAATATATATATATTGGTAAATAATTTAAGTATTTTTTGAAAAACAATTGAAGTGTTATAAATTTAATTTATATTTTTCTAATCTGATTGGGAATGGATTTCCAAAAATTGTTAATATAAAAGAAATGATATATATATAAAACTTTATCAGAGTCTCATCACCTCCTCCCATGAAACCTGATAAAAGAAATTTATTTCCAAGATTTATCCATTACAAAATTTTCCTTCTTTAAATAGCTATGGTATTAGAAGTTCAGTATTTACCTTAGGCTTTTTTGTTTTGTGTGTGATAGCTTTTGATCTCTGGACACCAATAGTGTTAACAGGGACACATAGTGTTTTCTTGTTCTTCTGTAGCCCTCACAATAAATGGGGAGGAAGCCTCACAGATACCAGAGTGGTTAAACTAACAACTAGACTCAAAGGTTTACATTTAAAAACAGATTTATATAATTTCAAACCTCAGCCTCAATAATCCGAAAAGTTATACCAGCAAGCTCTACTCTCAACATCCATCAACACTTTCAGCTAGAAGACAATCTGACTCTTGGGATTGACCTCCTTTTCAAGTCTTTCCTGCCCAGAGTCATGGGCACCGGCAATAAGAGCAGAAAAGCAACAGGTAATTAATATGTAAGCTCATTTATAGAGCATCATTTCATCTCTCTAAACACTTTTATCATTTGGACCTCCAAAGAACTTGTCACCAGACATCATGTGGGCTTTTGGAGCCAAAATCCCCAGAAGTTTTTGACATGACTCTTAGTTTCTGACAACTATTTTTAGTGAAATAACATTGCCTTTGCTTCTGTGACATTTCCCAGAACAGCAGTAAATCTGAGATCAGACAGAAGGGAATTTTATTTTGATTTAAACTTTTGCTCAATGAGAGCCAACACATGGCCATATTATCTGTGTACAATTCCCAATAAAGAAGCTGGGTGATTCCAAAAGAGTCAGGTCACTCTGTGTTCTTCCTAGGGACAACAACTCACCTGGACTTGAAAAGGGAAGCCAAAAAAAGATAAACAGGCTTGATTCTTAATTTTTAACTTGGTCTCAAAGAAATGGAAAGCCACTGCTCCACTCTAAGCAAAACAGAACATTGCAAAAAGCCGCTCTCACCTCAACAACTGCCTCTGTATTTCTGATCCTTTCTCAGAGCTACCAAGTATGTTCTGGAAGAACTATTTAGATCCAAGCTAAAGTTAGAAGGGAGTGAAAACTCTGGGAGTTCTGATTATACAAAATCTTGATGCTATTCAAAATTTTCTCACATTTGGGGCCCCTGGGTGGCTCAGTCAGTTAAGTGTCTGCCTTCAACTCAGGTCATGGCCCTGGGGTCCTGGGATGGAGCCCTGTGTCAGGCTCTCTGCTCAGTGGGGAGTCTGATTTTCCTTCTCCCTGCCCCCTGCTCATGATCTATATTTCTCTCTCTCTCTAATAAATAAATAAAATCTTAAAAAAAATTTTTTTCTCACATTTGCTGGTCTTTAGTCATGAGCGTACCTCTAGTTCCACAACCCCAAAGGAGTGCTTTTCTATCATTGAGTACGCCATAGTGCAAACTGGTTTCAAACATTTCCTCAATGAACCAAAATTACCATCGTGAGGTTTTTCTGCAAATGTTATCTGTAAAACTCTGAGCTGAGCCTTTGAGTGATCTCCTTGAAATATGAATTGGGAGACTGAAACACAGAATCAGTGGGCTCTAGGGAAAGAGCTGAAGGTGAGCTGACTTGGGACCAAAGGGCCATTACAGATCATGGACATGCTGAAGATATGGGAAACTGGGCTGGTAGAGTGAGGAACATAATGTACAGAGAAAAGCAAGAACAGACAAATAAGAAACCACAGAGCCTCCATTCCATGAGGCTGGTTGTACTTCACTGCTTATTCTTGGAAGTCCCAAAAGGACACTCGATGTCCCTATAATCCTCCATAATCTGTCCTATAAATCTTCCTTTCCATGAATTAAAATGAGTGTATCTGTTTTTTAAAACCAAAGAGCTGGGGTACCGGGGTGGTTCAGTCAATTAAGTGTCTGCCTTTGGCTCAGGTCATGATCCCAGGGTCCTGGGACTGAATCCCCAGACAGGCTCCCTGTTCCACAGGGAGTCTGCTTCTCCCTCTGCACCACCCCCCCGCCGGCTTGTGTTCTCTCTCTCTCTCTCTCTCACCCTCTCACTCTCTCTCAAAATAAATATATAAATAATTAACAACAACAAAAAAACAAAAAACAAAAACAACTAAAGAGTTGAAGCCCAAAATCATTTGTGTGGCTATATGTGAGACTCGTACACCCTTTGTAATCATGAAGGGGATCTAGTTTCCCAACCCTGTTTGGCATACTAAACAGGTTTAGTGTGACAAAAATGATTTTAAAAAATTTCTTGGAATGTTAAAAAGAGATTATCAGGCACTTCTCCTGAGGATTCGGACTCCAAAGTTCTAACTCAGGCCCAAGAATATGCAGGTGATTCTCATGATCAGGCAAGCATGGGTCAGAGTAGAGAAGGTGGATTGAGACCCTTTCATCTCAAGGCCAGCAAATATGAACTAACTACTCCTTCACAGACAGCAAGAGTTGAAGTGAACAGCTGTGGAATCAAAGACCTATTTCTTGTCTTTAAGAAAAAATCCTTTTCTGGAAGACACTAGATGATGCCAGTCAACAGAGGAAGCTTTAGAGACGGAGGAACAAGTCTAAAATATGTGTGTGTGTATTTGTGTGTGTGTGCACTTTGATCTAATTTTAGAGATTAGGACAAATTCTCCCCCAAAAATTTGAACTATGTCTGCATTGTATAATAAAATCCATATAACTCAATAACTATATGGGTTCTACACCCCCCAACACACAGAGCTGTGTATTGTCTAGTTAACATGTTGCAGGGAGGTGCCTGATTGATTTGAATTAGACCAAAAGGAAAACAGAGCAAGTATAGAATCTTGAAAACCAGGATTCTAAAAGAGGAGTACAGACCTTAAAAGAATTCATTTCAATTCCACAAAGTTGCTGTGAAAAGTACTAAATCCAGCTTCGAGGCACAGCATGATCCAAATCCGTAAGAAAGGCCTCATGGGGTTTTGGAAGAACAGACATAAGTTTCAAGTTGACTTGGGCCTTTGCTTGGCTCAGCTTCTAGTTCTAATAGGAGCTGCAATCTTGCAACTCCTTCTTAGAGAGCTGTCCCTCTTCTGAAACCAATCTAACCTCCTGCTTCGAAGCCCCAGAGGCCCTGGGACAGGCAATGTGCCAACATACTTAGGAGCTTAATACTTGAATCCGATGGTTATTAGCTGTGTGACCTTAGGGAGCAAGGTCTGTTTTACCCGAGTGTCATTTTTCTAATCTAAAGAGACTAGATGATACCAGATCCCCTTTTAAAGTACTAGAAGAACTAAATCAGATAATATACAGACATCACTTACAGCATCTGACCCATAGTCCAACCTCAATAAATGTAGCCATCTGCATCTTTAGGAGATTGTGCTTGAAGGACCCATGGTGATCAATCAACCCAACCCTCTCATTGAGCAGATGAAGAGACTGAGCTGCTGGGGTGATAGTTTGCCAACTACTGACCAACCAAATTTGGGAAAGACAGACTATCCAGTCCGTGTTCTAAGAAAATCATTCAATTGAATTTGTTTGATAACACTGCAACTCCAACAAGAACTGAATCAAAATTACAATCTTTAAGATTGTCTCTGGAACTGATTGGAACTTGTCATATTTCTCCAGAGTATTTTTTAAGGATATTCTCAGTTTTACCTAGTAGGGACAGCAAACCACAAGAAGGTCCTCTTTGAAAATCTTTTCATAAATGAACTCCGCTTTAAAAACAACAACAACAACAACAATTCAAACATTGCTTAACACCAGATGACGGGACAGAGACTGGCTGTGGGAGTGGCAGATACAGGACTGGAAGGCAGAGTGGGTTCACTGGAAAGGGTAGAGGTCTGCATGGTATGAAGAAGGCAACTGTGCAAACATGTGGGTAGACGGAACAGCAAGTGCAAGGTCAGAAAAGGTCAGAGCAAGTTCCAAGGTCAGAAAAGCAAGATATAGATCAAGAGTTGTGAAGTGTTCCAATATGGTCAAAGCCCACTGGAAATGGAGGCTGGGGTTGGAGGTGGGAGGGGTGATCCAGTATCACCAGAACTATGAAAAGGGCTGCACACAGTGTCTACACAAGAGCTTAGCAGGTGCTGAGATCATAAATACTCTTTGGAAAGTCAGAGCTAATGTTTGTAAATCACCAGACACCGCTCCCAGTCAATGGTGGACCCTTAGTTAAATGGGGGTGGTTATTATATAAGAAAAGTAATCAGTGTAAAATTCTTAACATAGTGCATGGCACATAGTAAGCATTCAAAACCACCTTTAAAAAAAATAAAATGTCATTATTAATGATATGTTTAATAGATACCTGCGCCTTTGTTAAGTGAATAAGCAAACACGCAACATAGTAACGAGTAGACTGAGCCATGGAAAACGCAGGGACTATTTTTGCCTATTCCTAATACTTAACTCCTGGCAAAGTAATTTTCTACAGTGGCAAAGAGAGATTTTTAGAGATATAATAGTTACTCTGTATTAAGGGGCTGTGATTAGTAAGGCCAAAACATGGGCAGGAAGATGTGTGATTAAACTTTATGCTCTTTGCCATTTGACTCTTGGTTTCAGCTCAGGTGGTGATCTCATGGTTGTGAGATTGAACCCCACATCTGGGTTTGCGCTCAGCATAGTCTGCTTAAGACTCTCTCCTTGGGGGAAGGAGCAAGATAGCAGAGGTATAGGAGACCTAAATATCATCTCAAGTATTCAGCTAGATACTTAACAAATCATTCTGAACACCTACAAACTCAGCAGGAGACCGAAGAGAAGAAGAGCAGCAATTCTAGGAAGAGAAAAGTGACCACTTTCTGGAAGGTAGCACATTTGGAGAAGTGAATCCAAGGCAATATATGGAAAGATAGACCACAGGGGGAGGGCCAGCTCTTGGCAAGTGAGAGAGCAGTGGAGCACAAAATCAGAACTTTTAGAAGTCTGCTCCACTGAAGTATGGTGCTCCAGACGGTAAGCAGGGGTTGAGCCCTCGCAGGGACAGTGTGGTCTCAGGACCCTTGGGGTCGCAGAAAGGCCAGGGGTATCTGAGTGTGGCAGAGCTCCCAGGTATCAGAGCAGGGAAGCCGTCTGCAGAGACCGAGCTGAGGAGTGCACTTTCAGCTTAGGGTTACCTTAAGGTGCAATCCGAGGCAGTCAGGCCACTGCTCTTTGAGCAGGGACCTCACAAGTGGCAGACCCAGGGAGACCCACCTTCCTCCTCTGGAGGCAGGAATCTGCTGGGGTTGGAGACTCCAAATGGGGGCATGCACCAGAGATAGAAATGCTCAGTCACAGGCTGGGTGAGCTTGGAGCACTCCTGAAGACCAGGGAGATAGGAGTGACTGACTGCTTTTCTCTGAGGGCACACTAAGGAGTGGGACCCCGAGCTCTCAGCTCCTCCCAGCCAGAGATTGGAAGGTCACCATTTTCATTCCCATCCTCCAGAGCTCTACGGAAAAAGTTTAGGGAACAAAAGCTCCTGAGAGCAAACCTGAGCAGATTACTTAGCCTGGCCCCTGGCAAAGGTGGTACAATTCCACCTCAGACAAAGACATTTGAGAATCACTGCAATAGGCCCCTCCCCTAGAAGATCAGCAAGAACATCCAGCCAAGACCAAGTTCACTGATCAATGAGAACTGAGGAACTTCACAGCCAAGGGAAAGCAACACATAGAACTCATGGCTTTTTCCCCCACAATCCTTTAGTCTTTCAAAGGTAAATTTTTTTTAATTTTATTTTTTTCTTATTCTAATTTTTTAACTTATCCTCTTTCCTCTTTTAAGGTTTTTTAACTAGTTTATCTTAACAATACCTTTCTTAAAAAAATCTTTTTAAACCTTCATTATTATAGTCATATTTTATCCTTCCTTGTATCTAATTTTATTTTTTATATACATATAGGGTTTTTTCTTCTAAAAATTTTTGGTATACAATTTCTTCTAATAGATCAAAACATACCCTAAATCTAGCACAGGGCTTTGTTCTAGTCTCCAGCCTGAGCAAATTCTCTCCATTTTCTTTTTCCAACCACTTATTTTATCAATTCCTTTTTTAGAATTTTTTTTATATTTTCATCTATACAGTAATATTCCATCCCTTCATCATGTTTACCTATATTTGTGTGTGTGTGTGTGTGTGTGTGTGTGTATAACTTATTCTTTCTTTAAAATTTTGGGAGGTAGTTTCTTCTAAGAGATCAGAATACACCCAAAATCAAGTGGGTGACTCTGTTCTATTCACCAATCTAATCTCTCCCCAGTTTAGGATCTCTTCTAATTTGGTTAACATATATTTTTCTGGAGCCTTTGCCACTCTTTTAGTATTTTGTTCTCTCATTCGTCTATTCTTATCTAGATAAAATGACAAGGCAGAAAAACTCACCACAAAAAAAAAAGAACAAGAGGCAGTACCAAAGCTAGGGACCTAATCAATATGGCCATTAGTAATATGTCAGAACTAGAGTTCAGAATGATGATTACCAAGGTGCTAGCTGGGTTCAAAAAAAACATGGAAGATATTAGGGAATTCCTTCCTAGAGAAATAAAATCCCTTTCTGGAGAAATAGAAGAACTAAAATTTAACTAAGTTGAAATTAAAAAAAAAAAACTATTAATGAGGTGCAAACAAAAACAGAAGCTCTTACTGCTAGGATAAATGAGGCAGAAGAGAGAATTAGTGGTATAGAAAACCAAATGATGGATAATAAAGAAGCTGAGTAAAAGAGAGACAAACAACTACTGGACCATGAGGGGAGAATTTGAGAGATAAGTGATGATTAAAATGAAACAATATTAGAATAATTGGGTTCCCAGAATAAGAAGAAGAAGGGGGGGGCAGAAGGTATATTGGAACAAATTATAGTAGAGAATTTCCCTAATATGGCAAAAGGAACAAGCATCAAAAATAGAAGGAGAGATAAAAAGCTTCCAGGACAAACAAAAACTAAAAGAATCTGAAAACCCCAAACCAGCCTTACAGGAAATATTGAAAGGGGTCCTCTAAGCAAAGAGAGAGCCTAAAAGTAACAGACCAGAAAGAAACAGAGACAATATACAGTAACAGTCACCTAACAGGCAATACAATAGCAATAAATTCATATCTTCCAATGGTTACCCTGAATGTTAAGGGGCTAAATGCCCCAATCAAAACACACAGGATATCAGAATGGATTAAAAAAAAAAAGATCCATCAATATGCTGTCTGCAAGAAACTCATTTTAGACCCAAAGACACCTCCAGATTTAAATTGAGGTGGTGAAAAACAATTTACCATGCTAACTGACATCAAAAGAAAGCTGAGGTGGCAGTCCTTACATCAGGTAAATTGGATTTTAAGCCAAAGACTATAATAAGAGATGAAGAACGACACTATATCATGCTTAAAGTGTCTGTCCAACAAGAAGATCTAACCATTTTAAGTATCTATGCCCCTAACATGGGAGCAGCCAATTACATAAACTAATTAATAACAAAATCAAAGAAACACATCAACAATGGGGACTTTAATACCCCCTCACTGAAATGGACAAATGATATAAGCAAAAGATCAATAAGGGAATTAAGGCCTTAAATGACACACTGGACCAGATGGACATCACAGATATATTCAGAACATTCCATCCCAAAGCAACAGAATACACATTCTTCTCTAGTGCACATGGAACCTTCTACAGAATAGATCACATCCTGGGTCACAAATCAGGTCTCAACCCATACCAAAAGATTGGGATCATTCCCTGCATATTTTCAGACCACAATGCTCTGAAATTAGAACTCAACCACAAGAGGCAAGTGGGAAAGAACTCAAATACATGGAGGGTAATGAGCATCCTACTAAAGAATGAATGGGTCAACCAGGAAATTAAAGAAGAATTGAAAAAATTCTTGAAAACAAATGAAAATGAAAACACATCTGTTCAAAGTCCTTGGTACACAGCAAAGGCTGTCCTGAGAGGGAAGTATATAGCAATACAAGCCTTTCTCAAGAAACAAGAAAGGTCTCAAATACACAACCT
Source organism: Lutra lutra (assembly GCF_902655055.1). Taxonomy (NCBI): domain Eukaryota; kingdom Metazoa; phylum Chordata; class Mammalia; order Carnivora; family Mustelidae; genus Lutra; species Lutra lutra. The sequence continues at coordinate 59,246,751 of NC_062284.1, forward strand.
AACCCTATACCTAGGGAGCTGGAGAAAGAACAGCAAAGGAAGCCTAAACCCAGCAGGAGAAGAGAAATAATAAAGATCAGAACAGAAATCAATGAAATAGAAGCCAAAAGAACAGTAGAACAAATCAACGAAACTAGGAGCTGCTTCTTTGAAAGAATTAATAAGATTGATAAATGCCTGGCCAGACTTATCAAAAAGAAAAGAGAAAGGACCCAAATAAATAAAATCATGAATGAAAGAGGAGAGATCACAACCAACACCAAAGAAATACAAACATTATAAGAACATATTACGAGCAACTATATACCAGCAAATTTGACAACCTGGAAGAAATGGATGCATTCCTAGAGACATATAAACTACCAAAACTGGAGGAGTCAAGATGGCGGAGAAATAGCAGGCTGAGACTACATCAGGTAGGAGGAGATCAGCTAGAAAGCTTATCAAACCGTTGCAAACACCCACAAATCCAACAGGAGATCGAAGAGAAGAAGAGCAACAATTCTAGAAACAGAAAATCGACCACTTTCTGAAAGGTAGGACCGGCAGAGAAGTGAATCCAAAGCAATGGGAAGATAGACTGCAGGGGGAGGGGCCAGCTCCCTGCAAGTGGCAGAACAATGGAGCACTAAATCAGGACTTTTAAAAGTCTGCTCCACTGAGGGACATCACTCCAGAGGCTAAATCGGGGTGAAGCCTACGCGGGGTCAGCGTGGCCCCAGGTCCCACAGGGTCACAGAAGGATCAGGGGTATCTGATTGTCACAGAGCTCACAGGTATTAGAGCGGGGAAGCTGGCTACAGAGACGGAGCCAAGGAGTGAGCTCACAGCTTGGGGTTACCTTGAACTGGTCACAGGCTGGGTGAGCTAAGAGCGCAGCTGGAGGCCAGGGAGACAGGAGTGACTGAGTGCTTTTCTCTGAGGGTACACTGATGAGTGGGGCCCCGAGCCCTCGGCTCCTCCGGGCCAGAGATTGGGAGGCTGCCATTTTCATTCCCGTCCTCTGGAACTCTATGGAAAGCGTTCAGGGAACAAAAGCTCCCGAAAGCAAACCCTAGCGGATTCGCTAGGGTTCGCTTAGCCTGGCCCCTGGTAAGTGCGGTGCAATTCCGCCTTGGGCAAAGACACTTGAGAATCTCTACAACAGGCCCCTCCCCCAGAAGATCAACAAGAAATCCAGCCAAGACCAAGTTCACTTACCAAGGAGAACAGCAGAATTCCAGAGGAAGAGAAAGCAAAGCATGGAACTCATGGCTTTCTCCCCATGATTCTTTAGTCTTGCAGTTAATTTAATTTTTTTTTCTGCTAAGTTTTTTTTTAACTTTTACCCTTTCCTTTTTTAACCTTTTTTAACTAGTTTATCTAAACAATACCTTTCATAAAAAAATAATAATAATCCTTTTTTTTCTTAAAGATTTTATTTATTTGACAGAGAGAGATCACAAGTAGGCAGAGAGGCAAATAGAGAGAGAGAGAGGGAGGAGGAAGCAGGCTCCCTGCCTAACAGAGAGCCCGATGTGGGACTCGATCCCAGGACCCTGAGATCATGACCTGAGCTGAAGGCAGAGGCTTAACCCACTGAGCCACTCAGGCAGCCCAGTAATAATCTTTTTTTGAACCATCATTATTATAGTCATATTTTATCCTTCATTGTATCTAACTTTATTTTTGGTATACACATAGGGTTTTTGCTCCTAAAAAATTTGGGGTATGACTTCCTCTAATAGATTAAAATATACCCTAAATGTAGCTCCGGGCTTGTTCTAGTCTCCAGCCCAAGCAAATTTTCTCCACTTTCTTTTTCTTTATTCTCCCAACCAACTTACTTTATCAACTCCTTTTTTAGAAATTAAAAAAAAATTTTTCATCTTTATAGGCATATTCCATCCCTTCATTGTGCTTACCCTTATATATGTTTTTTCATTCTTTAAAATTTTGGGAGGTAGTTTCTTCTAAGAGACCAAAATACTCCCAAAATTAAGTGGGTGATCCTGATCTAGTCACCAGTCTAATATATATATTTTTTCTTTTTTATATTTTTTCTTTGTTTCTTTTTTTAATTTTTTTTTTCTGAACTTCTTTTTATCCCCTTTCACCCCCCCAATGATTTGAGGTCTCTTCTGATTTGGTTAAAGTGCATTTTCCTGGGGTCTTTGCCACCCTTTTAGTATTTTATTTGCTCCTCCATATATTCTGATCTGGACAAAATGACAAGGTGGAAAAACTCAGCACAAGAAAAAAAGAAAAAAGAAAAAAAAAGAAAAGAAAAGAAAAAAAAAAAAAAAAAACAAAACAAGAGGGAGTACCGAAGGCTAGGGACCTAATCAATACGGACATTGGTAATATGTCAGATCTAGAGTTCAGAATGATGATTCTCAAGGTTCTAGCGGCTTGAAAAAGGCATGGGAGATATTAGAGAAACGTTCTCTGGAGCTATAAAAGCCCTTTCTGGAGAAATAAAAGAACAAAAATCTAACCAAGTTGAAATAAAAAAAGCTATTAATGAGGAGCAATAAAAAATGGAGGCTCTCACTGCTAGGATAAATGAGGCAGAAGAAAGAATTAGTGATATAGAAGACCAAATGACAGAGAATAAAGAAGCTGAGCAAAGAGAGACAAACAGCTACTGGACCACGAGGGGAGAATTCAAGAGATAAGTGACACCATAAGATGAAACAACATGAGAATAATTGGGATTCCAGAGGAAGAAAAAAGAGAGAGGGGAGCAGAAGTTTTATTGAAGAGAATTATTGTAGAGAATTTCCCTAATATGGCAAAGGGATCAACCATCAAAATCCAGAAGGTGCAGAGAACCCCCCTCAAAAATCAACAAGAATAGGTCCACACCCCATCACTTAATAGTAAAATTTGCAAGTCTTAGCAACAAAGAGAAAATCCTGAAAGCAACCCGGGAAAAGAAGTCTGTAACATACAATGTTAAAAATATTAGATTGGCAGCAGACTTATCCACAGAGACCTGGCAGGCCAGAAAGAACTAGCATGATATATTCAGAGCACTAAATGAGAAAAACATGCAGCCAAGAATACTATATCCAGCTAGGATATCATTGAAAATAGAAGAAGAGATAAACAACACAAAACAAAAACTGAAACAAACAAAAACTGAAAGAATTTGCAAACACCAAACCAGCTCTACAGGAAATATTGAAAGGGGTCCTTTAAGCAAAGAGAGACCCTAAAAGTAGTAGATCAGAAAGAAACAGAGACAATATACAATAACAGTCACCTTACAGGCAATACAATGGCACTAAATTCAAATCTCTCAATACTTACCCTGAATGTCAATGGGCTAAATGCCCCAATCAAAAGACACAGGGTATCAGAATGGATAAAAAACCAAAACCCATCTATATGTTGCCTACAAGAAACTCATCTTAAACCCGAAGACACTTCCAGATTTAAAGTGAGGGGGTGGAAAACAATTTACCATGCTAATGGACATCAGAAGAAATTTCACACAACAGGAGTGGCAATCCTTATATCAGATCAATTAGATTTTAAGCCAAAGATTATAAGAGATGAGGAAGGACACTATATCATACTCAAAGGATCTGTCCAACAAGAAGATCTAACAATTTTAAATATCTATGCCCCTAATGTGGGAGCAGACAACTATATAAACCAATTAATAACAAAATCAAAGAATCACATCGACAATAATACAATAATAGTAGGGGACTTTAACACTCCCCTCACTGAAATGCACAGATCATCCAAGCAAAAGATCAACAAGGAAATCAAGGCCTTAAATGACACACTGGACCAGATGGACATCACAGATATATTCAGAACATTTCATCCCAAAGCAACAGAATACACATTCTTCTCTAGTGCACATGGAACCTTCTCCAGAATAGATCACATCCTCGGTCCTAAATCAGGTCTTAACCGGTATCAAAAGATTGGGATCATTCCCTGCATATTTTCAGACCACAATGCTCTGAAGCTAGAACTCAATCACAAGAGGAAATTTGGAAAGAACCCAAATACATGGAGACTAAACAGCATCCTTCTAAAGAATGAATGGGTCAACCAGGAAATTAAAGAAGAATTGAAAAAATTCATGGAAACAAATGATAATGAAAACACAATGGTTCAAAATCTGTGGGACACAGCAAAGGCAGCCTGAGAGGAAAATACATAGTGGTACAAGCCTTTCTCAAAAAACAAGAAAGGTCTCAAATACACAACCTAACCCTACACCTAAAGGAGCTAGAGAAAGAACAACAAAGGAAGCCTAAACCAAGCAGGAGAAGAGAAATAATAAAGATCAGAACAGAAATCAATGAAATAGAAACCAGAAAAACAATAGAACAAATCAACGAAACTAGGAGCTGGTTCTTTGAAAGAATTAATAAGATTGATAAACCCCTGGCCAGACTTATCAAAAAGAAAAGAGAAAGGACCCTAATAAATAAAATCATGAATGAAAGAGGAGAGATCAGAACTATCACCAAAGAAATACAGACAATTATAAGAGCATACTATGAGCAACTCTACGCCAACAAATTTGACAATCTGGAAGAAATAGATGTATTCCTAGAAACATATAAACTACCACAACTGAACCAGGAAGAAATAGAAAGCCTGAACAGACCCATAACCAGTAAGGAGATTGAAACAGTCATCAAAAATCTCCAAACAAACAAAAGCCCAGGGCCAGACGGCTTCCCAGGGGAATTCTACCAAACATTTAAAGAAGAACTAATTCCTATTCTCCTGAAACTGTTCCAAAAAATAGAAATGGAGGAAAACTTCCAAACTCATTTTTTGAGGCCAACATCACCTTGATCCCAAAACCAGATAAGGATCCCATCAAAAAAGAGAATTACAGACCAATATCCCTGATGAACACAGATACAAAAATTCTCACCAAAATACTAGCCAATAGGAGCCAATAGGAGCCAATAGGAATTGGGAGGGAGACAAACTGTAAGAGACTCTTAATCTCATGAAATGAACTGAGGGTTGCTGGGGGGCTGGGGGTAGGGAAAGGGTGGTTGGGTTATGGACATTAAAAGTACATTAAAAGGATTATTCACCATGACCAAGTGGGATTTATTCCAGGGCTGCAAGGTTGGTTCAACATCTGCAAATCAATCAATGTGATACAATACATATGAACCATGTGATACTCTCCATAGATGCTGAAAAAGCATTTCACAAAGTACAGCATCCCTTCCTGATCAAAACTCTTCAAAGTGTAGGGATAGAGGGCACATACCTCAATATTATCAAAGCCATCTATGAAAAACCCACCGCAAATATCATTCTCAATGGAGAAAAACTGAAAGCTTTTCCGCTAAGGACAGGAACATGGCAGGGATGTCCGTTATCACCACTGCTATTCAACATAATAGTAGAAGTCCTAGCCTAAGCAATCAGACAACAAAAAGAAATTAAAGGCATCCAAATCGACAAAGAAGAAGTCAAACTATCACTCTTTGCAGATGATATGATACTATATGTGGAAAACCCAAAAGACTCCACTCCAAAACTGCTAGAACTTGTACAGGAATTCAGTAAAGTGTCAGGATATAAAATCAATACACATAAATCAGTTGCATTTCCCTACACCAACAACAAGACAGAAGAAAGAGAAATTAAGGAGTCAATCCCATTTACAATTGCACACCAAACCATAAGATACCTAGGAATAAATCTAACCACAGAGGCAAAGAATCTATACTCAGAAAACTATACAGTACTCATGAAAGAAATTGAGGAAGACACAAAGAAATGGAAAAATGTTCCGTGCTCATGGATTGGAAGAACAAATATTGTGAAAATGTCTATGCTACCTAAAGCAATCTACACATTTAATACAATCCCTATCAAAATCCCAACCATTTTTTTCAAAGAATTGGAATAAATAATCCTAAAATTTAACTGGAGCCAGAAAAGATCTCAAAGAGCCAAGGAATATTGGAAAAGAAATCCAAAGTTGGTAGCATCACAATTCCGGACTTCAAGTTCTGTTACAAAGCTATCATCATCAAGACAGTATGGTACTGGCACAAAAACAGACACATAGATCAATGGAACAGAATAGAGAGCCCAGAAATAGACCCTCAACTCTATGGTCAACTAATCTTCGACAAAGCAGGAAAGAATGTCCAATGGAAAAAAGATAGTCTCTTCAATAAATGGCGTTGGGAAAATGGGACAGCCACAGGCAGAAGGGTGAAACTGGACCATTTCCTTACTCCACACACAAAAATAGACTCAAAATGGATGAAAGACCTCAATGTGAGAAAGGAATCCATCCAAATCCTTGAGGAGAACTCAGGCAGCAACCTCTTCAACCTCAGCCACAGCAACTTTTTCCTAGGAACATTGCTAATGGCAAGGGAAGCAAGGGCAAAAATGAACTTTTGGGACTTCATTAAGATCAAAAGCTTTTGCACAGCAAAGGAAACCATCTACCAGACCAAAAGACAACCAACAGAATGGGAGAAGAAATTCAAAAATGACATATCAGATAAGGGGCTAGTATCCAAAATCTATGAAGAACTTATCAAACTCAACACCCAAAGAACAAATAATCCAATCAAGAAATAGGCAGAACACATGAACAGACATTTCTGCAAAGAACACATCCAAATGGCCAACAGACACATGAGAAAGTGCTCCATATCACCTGGCATCAGGGAAATACAAATCAAAATCACCATGAGATACCACCTTACACCAGTCAGAATGGCTAAAATAAATAAGTCAGGAAATGACAGATGTTGGCCAGGATGCAGAGAAAGGGGAACCCTCCTACACTGTTGGTGGTAATGCAAGCTGGTGCAGCTACTCTGGAAAACAGTATAGAGGTTCCTCAAAAAGTTGAAAATAGAGCCACCTTATGACCCAGCAATCGCACCACTGGGTATTTACCCTAAGATACAAATGTAGTGATCCCAAGGGGCACGTATACCCCAATGTTGATAGCAGCAATGTCCACAATAGCCAAACTATGGAAAGAACCTAGATGTCCATCAACAGATGAGTGGATAAAGAAGATGGCGTGTGTATGTGTATACACACAATGGAATACTATGCTGCCAACAACAACAACAAAAAAAAAACCGAAATCTTGTGATTTACAATGATGTGGATAGAACTAGAGGCTATTAGGCTAAGTGAAATAAGTCAGTCAGAGAAAGACAATATCATATTATCTCTCTGATATGAGGAATTTGAGAGGCAGGGAGGGGGTTATGGGGGGGTAGGAAGGGGAAAAAAGGAACAAGATGGAATTGGGAGGGAGACAAACTGTAAGAGACTCTTAATCTCATGAAATGAACTGAGGGTTGCTGGGGGGCTGGGGGTAGGGAAAGGGTGGTTGGGTTATGGACATTGGGAGGGTATGTGCTATGGTGAGTGCTGTGAAATGTGTAAGCCTGATGATTCACAGACCTGTACCCTTGGGGCAAATAATACATTATATGTTAGTTAAAAAAAAAAAAAAAGACACTCTCTCTCCTCTGCCCCTGCCCCCCTTTGCACTTTTTCTTGTTCACTCTCTCTAAAGTAAATAAATCTTAAATATATATAAAAGAAAAAAAAACCTTCATGCTCTTTGCTTCATGCTTGATGGCTACATCCAACATTTCTTTTTTGGTAACATAAAATTACCCACACTTTATACTTTAATTTGAAGACATAGCTCACAAAGCCCTAAAACAAAGACTATTCTTCAAGAAAAACCTCAGACAGGGGCACCTGGGTGGCTCAGTTGGTTAAGCTCTACCTTCGGCTCAGGTCATTATCCCAGGGTCCTAGGATCAAGCCCATGTTGGGTGCCTTGCTCAGTGGGGAATCTGCATCTTCCCCTCCCCCTACTCATGTGCGCATGCATTCTCTCTCTCAAATGAATAAAAATCTTAAAAAAAAAGAGAGAGAGAGAGAAACCCCAGCAAAGGGAACTAATGCTGGTTGAACACCCATGTGTCACCGCAGGGAACCCATGATCTCTGTCTTCTCACTAATTGCCCACAACTTTCAAAGGCAGGCATTATCATCAGCTGTTTTATACATGAAGAAACCCCCACACAAAGACAGGAAATCATTCTGGAATCACACAATTGGTAGGTGAGAAGGCTGGAATTTGAGGTGAGGCCTCTCGTCTGCCCGGTGTTAGCGTTGTGGGCTGCAGCACCATCAGAAGGGATCCCGACACACCAGGACCCGGTTCTTCTGCGCTGGCTAAACTCTCCACCAGGAGCCAGGCTGCCAGAGATCCCGCTGGAGGAGGGAAAAGCCTGCCCCTCTCGGTGAGCTCAAAAGACAAACTCAGCACATTTTCAAATTTCAGATTACAGGGTAAAAAGTATTTTAATGACTTTAGCCCTGCTGTATTTCCAGGCTCCCCCTTCCTCTCCAGAAAATGCAGACACTTCCAAATATCTTCCTATGGAGAAAATAAACCTCTCACTCTTGTTTCTCCCAAAGAAACTAAATTTCATGGGGGGCGGGGAATCTCTTCCATCAAAAGATTGGAGTGAATCAATATCCTTTGCTTTCTCCAGGTATCCTTTTTTTTTTTAATTTTTTATTTCTTTTCAGTGTAACAGTATTCATTGTTTTTGCACCATACCCAGTGCTCCATGCAATCCGTGCCCTCCCCAATACCCACCACCTGGTTCCCCCAACCTCCCACCCCCTGCCCCTTCAAAACCCTCAGATTGTTTTTCAGAGTCCATAGTCTCTCATGGTTCACCTCCCCTTCCAATTTCCCTCAACTCCCTTCTCCTCTTCATCTGCCCCTGTCCTCCATGCTATTTGTTAGGCTCCACAAATAAGTGAAACCATATGATAATTGACTCTCTCTGCTTGACTTATTTCACTCAGCATAATCTCCTCCAGTCCTGTCCATGTTGCTACAAAAGTTGGGTATTCATCCTTTCTGATGGAGGCATAATACTCCATAGTGTATAAGGACCACATCTTCCTTATCCATTCATCTGTTGAAGGGCATCTTGGTTCTTTCCACAGTTTGGCAACCATGGCCATTGCTGTTATAAACATTGGGGTACAGATGGCCCTTCTTTTCACTACATCTGTATCTTTGGGGTAAATACCCAGTAGTGCAATTGCAGGGTCATAGGGAAGCTCTATTTTTAATTTCTTGAAACAGCATGGTACTGGCATAAAAACAGACACAGATCAGTGGAACAGAGTAGAGAGCCCAGATATGGACCCTCAACTCTATGGTCAAATAATCTTCGACAAAACAGGAAAAAATATGCAGTGGAAAAAAGACAATCTCTTCAATAAATGGTGCTGGGAAAACTGGGCAGCTATATGTAGAAGAATGAAATTCGACCATTCTCTTACACCGTACACAAAGATAAACTCAAAATGGATAAAAGATCTCAACGTGAGACAGGAATCCATCAGAATCCTAAAGAAGAACATAGGCAGTAACCTCTTCGATATCAGCCACAGCAACTTCTTTCAAGATATGTCTCCAAAGGCAGAGGAAACAAAAGCGAAGATGAACTTTTGGGACTTCATCAAGATCAAAAGCTTCTGCACAGCAAAGGAAACAGTCAACAAAACAAACAGGCAATCCACGGAATGGAAGAAGATATTTGCAAATGACAGTACAGACAAAAGGTTGATATCCAGGATCTATAAAGAACTCCTCAAACTCAACACACACAAAACAGACAATCATATAAAAAAAATGGGCAGAAGATATGAACAGACACTTCTCCAATGAACATACAAATGGCTATCAGATACATGAAAAAATGTTCATCATCACTGGCCATCAGGGAGATTCAAATTAAAACCACATTGAGATACCATCTTACACCAGTTAGAACTGTCAAAATTAGCAAGTCAGGAAACAACGTGTGTTGGAGAGGGTGTGGAGAAAGGGGAACCCTCTTACACTGTTGGTGGGAACGCAAGTTGGTGTAGCCACTTTGGAGAACAGTGTGGAGATTCCTCAAGAAATTAAAAATAGAGCTTCCAGGTATCCTTTTAATTCCACTCCCTCCCAAGCAAAAGCAGGGAACAAGGCTTGCCCTGAAGCACCATTTGTGAACCCCAAAGACTAGCTTCCTCCGAATAGGGTCTATGCAGTCACATGCAGCAGGCCCCGCTCTGGAGCAGGGAGCTTGGGATCTCCCACCGGCTAGAAGAGACCAACCAGTAGCTCTTCCATTCTCACTTCAGACCAGATGAGGAGAGGGCAGGAGATACAAGGACTCCAAAATCATAGCATGAATCTCTAACTCAAAAGTCCCTCTCAGAAGCTCAAAAGTCCGTTTTTAGCTAGATGCAGCAGTCACCAGAGGAGACCCTGAAGGCTCAGACACATTACAGGTGGGAAAAGCAAAAGAAGACATGATAAGCCAGGCGAGCCCTGGTACCTCAGCCTGGTTCACTCAGAAAGTGAAGGTTTTACTTTCACTCAGGATCATGAACAAAGTTGCAACTCTTCTCCTCAAAGGTTTCTTAAGGGTCCCTGGTGGTATCTGAGGACAAATATCATGCCAATTTTATAGAGAAACTGTGACAAGAAAGGGACAGGATCAGGATTTCTGGAGAGTTTTCTCAGGAGACAGAAAAAGAACTTATGTTGAACCAAGTCATTCACTCTGGAGTCAGGAACTCATGTTAGAATCTGAGGACTACTCAGGTCTCCGTTTACTTACCTGTAAAAGGGGATGGATGAGAATACCTACCTCATAAAGACATTGTTAGGATTAAATGAGGTGATTTGGTAAGAGGGTATAATAGTCAGGGTCCCATCAAGGGACAGAAACCAGACAATATGATTATAAGAAAAAAGAAGTTTTATTATAAAGAATTACCTATTTACAGGAGATTGGCTACTTAAAAGAGAATAAAAGAAAACTCTGAAGAACACCCTAGTTCTGAACAAGAGAACCTAAAGTGTTTGAGACCCGATTCCAAGGTGGGGGTGGCGAGGCGTTCCTCCACACAAGAAGCAATTAATTCTTAATTAATACTACAATTCAAGTCAATTCTGACACTATCTACCTGGAGATAGCATGAGAATCCACAGGTTAAGGCCTCAGTCCTACAAGACTGCCCCCTCCCCCACTTCAGATGCCAATCACAAGCCCAGGTCATGACCTGTACTTCCAACCCCTTGGCTGTAAATCAGAGATTCTCACAGCCTCCTCCTTGGGTTCGATTAATTTGCTAGAGTAACTCCTAGAACTCAGAGAAACACTTTCCTTACCAGATCACTGGTCCATTATAAAGGGATAGAACTCAGGAACAGTCAGACAGAAGACGTGCAGAGGGCAAGGGATGTGGGAAGGGGATGGAGAAGCCATGCCCACTGTAGACACATCGCTCTTCCCTCTCTGTGTCCACCAGAACAGAGGCATCATGAGCCCCACCTTTTGGGTTTTTAGGTAGGCTTCATTACATAGGCACAATTGATTAAATCATTGGCCATTAGCTATCGATTCAACTTCCAGCCCCTCTCCCCACCCCAGAAACCAGGAAGGGGAGCAGGAATGAAAGTTCCACACCTGTATCCAATGTCGATTCCCCTGGCAACCATCCCCTTTCCTTAAGTGCTTTCCAAAATTTGCCTTATTAACATAAGCCCAGTGTGATGGAAAGGGGCTTGTGATGAATAAAAAGACTCCCATCTCACCTTTAGGGTTGTAAATGAAGCGTTTTCAGGAAATGAGCACAAGTGACCTACACTATAACAAAAGATGCTTCGCTGCTCTTATCGCTCCAGAAATTCCAAGAGTGTTAGGAGCTGTGAGCCAGGAACCATGGGTGATGACAAAATATAAATGAGAAACATATTTATCTTCATCTGAAGAGCCAAACATATATTTCTTATAAACAGCAGTACTGCAGAACACAAGGAAGGAATGATCTTAGGAGAGAAGATGCTTTCCCCAGGCTGGGGTTCCGACTGCACCGGGAAGGGCATGGCTACAGCCCACGACTGGAGATGGTGGAGAAATTGTGAGCCAGAACCCGTCAAGGGACAGCAAGGCAGCAAACCACAAGAAGCGCACCTCCCCCGAGCCAGTCAGGAAACCACCGCTGGAAGGTGAGCACCAGGGGGGTGTCCAGGTGCTGCTGGCCATTGCATACTCGAGGAGCAAGGCAAAAATCGTGCACCAGAACCAGAGGGGAAAGGCCTCTGCATTTGCTTTAGTGTTCTTGGACAGCTGGAAAGGAAGACAAGCTCCAGCATTTCAAGCAGGACCATGAAGAATGGATTTGCAACCGAGGGGTACTAAACTGACAATGTACCCAGAGGCCTCATCATCATCCCCATCATGACATCACTTCCCCAGAGAACCATTTGCCAAAGTGGGAAGGGGAGTTGGGAGCTGGGAGGGCAACAGTGGGTATCTCACCCAGACCCATGCTGCATCGAGCTCATGGGCTGGCCTTGCAGACAGGTGCAGACGGTTCAGAAAATGGCACCAGGTGCCACCGGGAGGCTGGAACTTTCTGCCCTTACATGCCAGGATCTGTGAGGCTCTCTTTCTCTGCTAAGCTCACACACACTCGGGGAAAATTCCACAGCAGCGGGAATCACCGGATGTCCTTTCACAGGATGCACCCAGACCCCGGGTCTCTAAAAGCAACACTGCTTTGCATCACAGACCCAGAAAAATGTTGGCAGAAAAGGATGGGCTAAAATGCAATCTGCTGTCTGACTCCCACCTCCCCACCATGAGCCGCTGTAGATAATGCAGGAAGATGAGGAAAGGCAGCTTTACACCGTCGTTTCTGAACACACGGCAGTAGAACAGCAACTGGACATAAAGTGAAATGTTCCCAGTTGTGCGAGGACCATGTCAGGTATGATAACATCTTGTGATCACAACTGCAGAGAAGTCTTTTTTTTTTTTTTAAGATTTTATTTATTTATTTGACAGAGAGATCACAAGTAGGCAGAAGACAGGCAGAGAGGGGGGCGGGAAGCAGGCTCCCTGCTAAGCAGAGAGCCCGATGCAGGGCTCAATCATAGGACCCTGAGATCATGACCTGAGCTGAAGGCAGAGGCCTAACCCACTGAGCCACCCAGGCGCCCCGACAACTGCAGAGAAGTCTTTTTAAAATAAGATGAAATTCTGATGCCGTCAGCATCGTCCAGCTTGTAACTCCTCAAGGAGATTTGGTTCCCCGGCTCCCACAGGAAGGTGACGGGGTGTGTGTGACACAAAACTGAGAGAGGGATTAGGCAGAGAAGGCCTTGGAGAGGGGTCTCCTATTTCCTTTCCCAACTTGTGCCAAGGACAAGCCTGAGGAAAGAAGCAGCAGCCCCAGGGCCCCCCATGGAAAGCAACAAAAACCCACCACCACTGGATAAACAGCCCAAGGGCCAAAATAGCTGGGAAGTGATGAGATTCTGAAATAAAGAGGCGGATCTGGTGTCCCAGGAACTTTCCTTCAAGGAAGAAAACAAGGGGCCTCCTATGTGGCCGGACGACTGGCAGGGAAAGACGGGCACATTCCAGCTCAGTCTGTGAGGGCTGTACTCCGGGCTGGAGGCAACAGTTGCCCAGCTACATACCTGACCCATTTCCAATTGCTTCCAAATGAACATTTCCCAAATATCCCGCCTGAAAGCTGCCTCTCATCGCTCGGGACACAGTTTCCTTTCCCCCAGATGCTGCCACCAGGGAGCCGTCATGACGCATGGGGCCCAGCTGACCTGGGAAAGCCTGCCTTAAAGTGCAGCCGGAGTTTTTCAGGACTGCAAGCCTTCACAGCAAGGTGGGCTGGGTCTTCCAGAGCCCCTGCCTTGCACTTAGAAATGAGCAGATCTAATTCAAATGAGGGACCCAGGGCTCAGCATGGTGACCAGGCCTGTCTCAGCGCACACAGAGCGTTCACAGGAAGAAATGGGTCTCCCACACCCCTCTCCCTCACCTCAGGCCTGGGCTTCGTCCCCACCTGACTGTGCAGATACCTAACAAAACTTCCAGAGATTCATGCCCAGATCATGTTGGGTTGTTTGCATGTCTGCTGAGTCCAACCAGTCATGAGAAATTATTTCAGTTGGATGGGGCCCAGGACAAGTGGTGTCAGGATCATGGCTGAGGAATAGGATAGGGGATTAGGAAGAGGGTTAAGAGAGTAGCCCAAGAAAATAGATTGACATCTTCCCCTCATGTACCTCAATTTCCACATTCACCTGGCTTCTCCTAGGGCCAGTAAATCCTTGCATATTAATATGAACAAAATTAGCAGATGGGAACATAAACTGACAGGTTCTAAAGGAAGACCTTCTATCTCAGTTGCTCCGCAGTCTCACAGTACCAAAGCCAGCATGGATCTGTTGTTATGCACTGCTGTGTCACAAACTACCCCAACATGCTTACCATAACACCCATTTGATCACATGTCTTTGCATGGGGTTTGGGAGTTTGGGCAAGGCTCAGCTGGATTGACTCCTTGGGGCCCCACGTGCTATTGGCTGATGAAGGTCAGCAGGAGCTGGGGAATCTCCAAGGGTCTCACTCTGGTGTCTGGGCCCCTGGTGCTGGCCATTCACTGGGGTGCCCTTTTCTCTCTCTCTCTAGCTGGACAGCCTGGAGTTCCTCACTGGGTGGCTGGGTTCTGAGAGAAAAAGTGTTTCTGCTGTGGATATGAATAGCTCAGTCCTTCTGACCACTCCTTCATCCATTCATAGCACAGTATTTTACTCCAACTATAGAAAAACTTAACAGAAGGACAGCTGGTGAAGCAAGGAGAACAGATTTGGTGTCAGACCTGGGATCCAATTCAGACTCACAATTTATGACCCACATGCCTCGGACATGTCACTGCCCCTCTCTGACCTTCAGTCCCCTCCCTGGGGCAGCACCAGGGAGCAGGGACAACCACACGGGGTCACCCTGAAGACCAGCACAGTAATGTAAGCAACATACCTAAGACATTGCCAAGGAGGCAGCACTCAGAAAACGCAGAGATGAAGGCAGGAGAGAAATGCTCTTATCTTTAACCCACTGAGCCACCCAGGCACCCCAGAAATGCTCTTATCTTATGGAAACACGGAGCCTGGATTAAGATTTACGAAATTCATTCAGCGAGAAACCCAAGGACCTCTTGAAATGTGTGGGGCATCGTCACCCACCTTCAGAGCCACTCCTGTCAGAGTTCTCAGCTGCTGCACAGCGTTCTGGTGCAGAGGTGATACCTATCTTCACATACACGTCATCCCGTGTGGCTAGACTTGGTGTCAGGTTTTATGTGCAGGTCACCATAATTTACATTACATCCCCTGATTCAGTGAAGTTTTTCTTTTCTTTTCTTTTCTTTTTTTGAGAGAGAAAGCATGAGCAGGGAAGGGGCAGAGGGATAGGGAGAATCCCAAGCAAGCTCCACGCTGAGGACGTGATCTCATTACCATGAGATTGTTACCTGAGCTGAAATCAAGGGCCAGATGCAACTGACTGAGTCACCCAGGAGCCCTAGTGAAGTTTCTCTTTAAACTTGCTAATTAGTGGGGCGCCTGGATGGCTCAGTCAGCTGGATGGCTGACCCTTGATTTCAACTCAGGTCATGATCTCAGGGTCCTGGGATCCAGCCCCACACTGGCTCTAGGCTTGACACAGAGTTTGCTTAAAGATTCTCTCTCCCTCTGCCCTTTCCCCCAGTTCGTGTGCTTGCTTGCATTCTCTCTCTCTCTCCCTCCCTCTCTCTCTCAAATGAATAAATAAATCTTAAAAAAAAAAAAAACTTGCTGGTATGCTTGGGTGGCTCAATCAGTTAAGTGTCTGCCTTTGGCTCAGGTCATGATCTCAGGATTGTGGGATCGAGTCCCGCATCCGGCTCCCTGCTCAGCAGGGAGCCTGCATCTCCCTCTGTCTGCCTCTCTCTCTAACAAATAAATAAAATCTAAAAATTTAAAATAAAAAATAAACTTGCCAATTAATGAAAGAAGGATAGAGGAGGGTAAGGCTCAAAGGAAAATCTGTCGTGTAGCAGAATCAGAATTCAACCCAGATCTGTCTGATTTTATGGTTCATGCTCTTAAACACCAGACCATTTGCTTCTAGAGTCATATTTCCAAACAATTTACACATTTGTTTATACTTTGTGAACAAAAGTTTCCTCCCAACTACTCATTCACCGCCACCTCCACCTCACCCAGTCACTCCTCCTCCCTCCCCTGCCCCACACAAATACACCACCAGTCCTCCCCTTCCTCCCTGCCCAGAGAGGTCATTCTGTGCCTCAACATGTTGCTCAGAGCCCACACTGGTTCGAAGGGAGAGGACGCTTCCTTCTGCTTTCTGACTCTGTTTCCTTCCTCTCTCATGGACTCTTCTCCCTTTCTCCAGCCCTTTGTGTGTTTGCTTCCTGGCATTCCATCTTTGACCCAGTCTCTTTCCCACCCTACATGTTGTCCCACCGCTCCCAACTCTTTGCTCACACCTCTCAGACCAATGGCCCAGACAGGATCTCTCTCCTGGGCTTCAGGTTCTGCGTGTTCAGCTGCTTTATCTCCACGGGTGGCCTTGGTCTCTTCACTGGATGGTTGGGTCCTCCAAAATAAGAGCCATGCCTCATTCACCATCATGTATCCCTCAAGGCTTGCCACTATGGGAGGCAGTTCGTGTATATTTTAAAAGGATGTAAGAATAAATGTATTCTGTTCATGTCTGTTTAATGATTCACAAATTAAGGTGTAAAAGACCATCCAAAGGAGAAGCCATGCATGGCTTTTTCTTCTCACCTGGGATAGAATGTGCTGGAGAAGAGCCTAAGGAATGCTGTACTCCATAAGATAAAACAGATGTGCTAGAAAGTGGTATGGTCAAATACATTTGACAGACACTTGATTTTAAAAATATAAGCAGGTCCCAAGGCCAACTGCAGTCAGTGGGTGGGGAGAGAAGTCCCGTCTCCTGATAGGAGAACAGCAAAACCATTTTGCAAAGTGTTTGAACCTGGGAAAAAGGTCTCTTGGGGGCCAATTTCCACAATTTGCTCCAGAGTGCTTGTCACAGGGAAGAACAATCTAACATAATGGAGAGAGAAGTAGAACCGCAAGCTAATGGTCAGATTTGAGTCTATGCTCTGCCTCTTGCTACTAGAGACAGAGGCGATGACCTTGGATAAATCATCTCCTGAGTTTCTTAAGGAATTTCTATAAGGGGTGCCTGGGTTGGCTCAGTTGTTGGGAATCTGTCTTCGGCTCAGGTTGTGATCCCAGCATCCTGGGATCAAGCCCCACATTGGGATCCCTGCTCGGCGGGAAGCCTGCTTCTCCCTTTCCCACTCCCCCTGCCTGTGTTACCTCTCTCGCTGCTTCTGTCAAATAAATAAATAAAATCTTTTAAAAGAAAAAGAAAAATAGGGGTACAACGATTTAGTTGGAAAGAATAAATGACATAAAACCACATCAAAATGATGGGGTATGAGACAATTCTGACCCCATATACTAATGCTTTATTTATTTACCCTTCCTCCTTCTAAAAGCAGTCACGGCAAACAGCAGGTGGCAGGCCGAGGGGCACCTCCAGACAGAAAAGAGCTGTCTCAATCGTTTTGGTGACAGGCCCTGCTCTGCCTCTTTCTAACTTGGGGAATCACTTGCCCTTCTCTGACTTGGAGTCTTCATCAGTGAAATGACATTTTTGTGAGCATCACTGGCATTTTTTTCTTGAATTTCTGAGAATGATCATAAAATACCTAGCACAATCAGCACCAAACTTCAAAGAAAGGAAGGAAGAAAGGAAGAAAAGAAGGAAGGAAGAAAGGAAACCCCTAACTAGAACAATCAATTTCAGAAAAATAGTTTATTCTGAGCCTGTATAGCTTTTTAGGCTTAGCTTTATTTCTAACATGAAACTTTTTTTTTAAATGTTGGAGTCCTCTCTCTTAAAAAAAAAAAAAAAAAAAGCCCTATGACTGACCTCTGTTGGTTTCTGTGACTTAAAATTCTGGATGGGGGTGAGAAATCTCACCCCAAGGATCAGAGCAGTGGAGTCTCCCCTTGGCTCAGGGAGCAGAGTGGACTTGCTGAGGCTTGGGCCTGCCCTCCCTCGAGGCTGGCCAGAGACCCAGACCTCATGCGTGACATCTCTTATTCCACCTCTAGGACCTGGTCTTCCTGGGCTCTATGCTCCAGCTGAGGCCATATACCATTCACAGGTGCTAGAGCATCACAGCTGGCTATTTAAGCCCAGGTGTCCAGTCACGTGGCCTGGCAGCTCAGCTGGGAAAGGTGAGGCCAGAGTCTGGCTGCTTCCATCATGTGACCTGGGCACAGCTACCCTGCTCTACCTCCGTGCAGCTTGCTTCTTTTTTGGGTGGGCTGAAGCCCTCTTCCCAGTTCCCACTGTGTTCCCATCCCTACTCCTCACCCAGGCGAGTCCTCTTTTTCCTCTGCGTGGACCCAGCCTGGGCTCGTGACCAGCCCTGAAGTCAGCTGGACTCAGCAGCTCACACAGATCGACGTGGATGGCCCTGAACACCAGGGGCCTGGGAAAGGGAGAGAGGTCAAGGCGATGACTAATGAGAAGGGAGGGATCCTGACAGGCGTGGCCTTCTCCAGCCAAGAAGAACCTAATCCTGAATGGAACTGAGGGGATGGGCTCCTGAATAAAACATGAACCAGATGCGGACTGTTTCTGTCTCATCTCAATATCCTGCGGCGGTTCCTGCGGATGGAGCTACAGGCGGGCGGAGGAGGGTGCTGGCTTCCAAAGGCAGGGCAGGGCTTAGTAGAAAGGACCTAGGAGTTACAAGAATTGGCTGCCCATTCTGCCTCGGACACTCATTGACCAGGTGACTTTGAGCAAGTCCACTCCCCTCAGTTTCCTTATCTATCCAGTGAGCATCTGAGAGCTCTGAGGTTCTTAATCAGGTACATACGGATCCACAGTGTGGATCCCCGAGCCCCTGAAATGGGGTTCCAAACTCCTACTGATTGGTATCCTCAATATAAACAAAGGGGTCCAAATGGTTTCCATGAACTCAATCTGTAGCAATTCGGGAATTTCTGCTATCCTTTTCTAAAAACACATTCTGAGTTTTTCACATCTGGGTGGGGCCTTCCTCCCGCTTTCAAACCTTTACCCTTCAGTGTTCAGCCAACATCCAAGCTCAGAGAGGAGGCTAAGGGGTATCATCATGGAGAGAAACAGAAGGTCAGCCTTAAGTTACTGCTGGGACCATGGAGAATGCCAATAAAATTACACAGCACGAAGATCTGGCTCGTGGCGTCGCAAATATATGGTTCTTGCTAAGATAAGTTATGGCCATGGAATTCCTATTTGGGAAACAGAATGTTCCTTTCAGACAATTTAGCCATTCCTTCCTCAGAGAAAACCTAAACTAAATAAGCACCCATGAAAAGGTAATATAAATAAGATAGGAACATCATTAGCTTAATCCAGGACGGGGCCCCTCTAGACCCAAGCCAGTTTGTACTTGCTTAAGGCGAGCAACATTTTTTCAAGAAAAAAATGAGTCACGCTGATGTAACAGGACAGAATGTAATGCACCAGCCATGTGAGTCATGTGGCGACACTAGACCAGGGGTCAAGGACTGGGGAGAGACGGCTGGAGAGCCCACCTGGCCAAAAATCCACCCCGGGGTCAAGAATAAGTGGGCATGTTTCCTGGAGTAACCCACAAGGGTTCTTTCGTAGCTTACTGGCAATGAGCTGTGGAAGCTGTGAGACTGGGTGTTACTGGTTTTCTCTCATCATCAAAATTCTTGCTTCAGGGAGGAAATGAGATGCCAAGCCAGCACAGAACCGGTCTCTACTCCAGACCAGCGCAGCTCGTGCCCGCTCAGCAGAAGTAGGTGTGGGGTGCCCTGAATGTGCACAATCATTCATGGATTCATTCCGCAAGCATTCCTCGATTATCCACCTGTGTGGGTACTGTCCAGGCAAGGAGCTTCCAGAGACAAGCTAATGTTGGCCTTGTCCTCAGGACCTCAGAATCTGGGACCAGAAGAGATGACTGACTGCTTGGTAGGCCTTAAACAGGGGCAGATCATATGCAGAAGAGGCTGAAAATGAGCCACTGGGGTTTTTTAAATGGAGGTTTGAAAGAAAGAGGGAGAAGGGAAAGGAAAGGAAAAGGAAAAAGAAGGAAAGAAAAAGGAAAAGAAACAAAAAAGGAAGGGAAGGGAAGGGAAGGGAAGGGAAGGGAAGGGAAAGGAGTGGAAGGGAAGGAAAGGAAAAAGAAAAGTTAGGCCAAAGAAAAGAAAGTCAGTTACCAAGCCCAATCTTCTGCTGGCAAGAATGAAGAAAAGCCAGATAATCTTCCTTTTTTTTTTTAATTATGAAAATTAAACACAAGTGAGAAAGAAAATCCACCACAAACCATTTAAAAATCCTGCATTCAAAAAACAAAGGGTCTGTGATTAACTAGGCCACAGCTCCCTTGAAAGTTGATTGTACTAAAGAACAAAATGTTTCTCTTGCATTCTCACCCTAGAAAAATTGGCCTCCTGCAGCAGAAGAGGGGGGGAGCTCAGAGGAAATGGGCAGAGAACTTCAGTTAATAAATACTAGTTAATATATAGAACCTTATGTGTCTGGGACTATTCTAGGCAGTTTATACATATTAACTCATTTAATCCTCACAATCACACCATAATGTGAGTACTGTTATTAGCCTTGTTTTGCATGAGAGAAAACAAGCACAGAAAGGTTAGGTAACAAGTCCAAGGTCACACAGCTAGTCAAAGGGAGAGCTATGAATTGAACTAAGCTTGCACAGTGGGCCTTGGTAGCCTAGCTTTCCCTGAGCTCCAAAGGTGGGGAAGAGGGCCTGTGCTTTTTGGCATCATAACCTAGTGAGGGACCAAAAAGCCTAAGCCTGAAATCTGGTTCTGCCACCCAATGGTGTTTGATTTGGGGTAAGTTATTTAACGTCCCAAGTCACAGGGTTCTCATTTGTCAAAAGGCACTGGCAATCTTTTTTAAGATTGTTGTGAGGCAGGGATGCCTAGGTGGCTCTATCTGTTAAGCGTCTGCCTTTGGCTCAGGTCATGATCTCAGGGTCCTGGGATCAAGCCCTGCATCGGGCTCCCTGCTCAGCCCAGCCAGGAGTCTGCTCCTCACTCTCCCCCTGCCACTCTTGTCCCCCCTCCCCAACTTGAGTTTTCTCTCTGTCTCTCAAAAAGATCTTCCAAAAAAAAAAAAAAAAAAGGCTGTTGCAAGGATATCAGGATTAAGTGAGATGAACATGAAAACTACTACCAAGTTCCTTGCTTAAGGGAGAGCACCCTTGCCTGGCAGTGGTGGGCGCTCCATGCCCATGAGTTGTGACAGAGCTCATCCAAGAAGTCGCATGTTGTCAGGAGAGGTGTCAAAGCTCCAGAGATGTGCACGCGAGCAGGTCTGATCCATCTGTGCTCTGCAATCACAACAAGGCAGGTTCCTAATTATCCAGAGCTGCTGTTGAATTCACAATGACTTATGGAGAAACACTGGCAAGTGCAGCCATTCACTTTAACCAAGGACACCAGCAGCCTGTGTCCCTACGATCGCGGAGCTGTGGGGTGTGTGGGATAACCCTGTGTTCCCTATAGGAACAGAAATCTCATCCTGCTACAAATGACGACAAACCACCCTGGCAGTGAAGGGAAGGTCCCACTGCACTGATAAAGCATGCGTGCGGTTGGAAAGGTGATCACTTAGCATTTTCTCAGAACTTTAGAACCAGGAATAACTATATCAAAGTCTTAGAGATCACCTAGTCCAACCTGATGCTCAGATGATGGGATGAAGTCAGCTCTGAGGACCCTTTCACTTTAATGTTCTGTAATTCTTTAATAACGCATATTATAGACATTTTCAGTGTGAATCCTACATCCTGCTTTAGGCTTAATGTTCACTCAATATCAAAGCCATGAATCCTGAGATTTTCCAAACAGATGAGGGGTACTTGATGTGGGTGCTACACAATTCAGACTAGTAAGACTCAGAAATCATATACAAAATCATGTGTGCCTTTTACTGGACAAAAGGCCCACAATTTACATTATCTCCTCAAGGGCTCTGTCTATATACCAAAATAGAGGTACAATTACCAAAATATATCAGGGTTGTTCCCCTTTGGGGAATCAGTATATGATGCCTATGTGGAAAATAAAATAAGCTTTAAGAGAATTGCAAATAATAAATTTCACCAGCCTAGTGCAGAAAAATTTGGAGTTTACTGCTGAGTTGTTTGCTTGAACACAGATGTGCAACATGCATTCTCCTGGGTATTTCTTGGGTTTTGTGTTTCTGTTGTGGGTATGAATAGCTCAGTTCTTCTGACCACTCCTTCATCGATTCACAGCACAGTATTTTACCCCTAACTATAGAAAAACTTAAAAGAAGGACAGCTGGTGACAGCAAGGAGAACAGATTTGGTGTCAGACCTGGGATCCAATTCAGACTCACAATTTATGACCCACACGCCTCGGACACCTCACTGCCCTTCTCTGACCTCCAGTGCCCTCCCCAGGGCAGCACCAAGAAGCAGAGACAACCACACAGGGTCACCCTGAAGACCAGCACAGTAATGTAAGCAACATACCTAAGACATTGCCAAGGACGCAGCACTCAGAAAACGCAGAGATGAAGGCAGGAGAGAAATGCTCTTATCTTATGGAAAACCATGGAGCCTGGATTAAGATTTACGAAATTCATTCAGCGAGAAACCCAAGGACCTCTTGAAATGTGTGGGGCATCGTCACCCTCCTTCAGAGCCGCTCCCATCGGAGTTGTCAGCTGCTGCACAGCGTTCTGGTGCAGAGGCAATACCTATCTTCACATACACGTCGTCCCGAAAGACTACACTTGGTGCCAGGTTTTATGAACAGATCACCATAATTTACATTACATCTCCTGATTCGGTGAAGTTTTTCTTTCTTTTCTTTTTTTCTTTTTCTTTTTATGAGAGAGAGAGCATGAGCAGGGAAGGGGCAGAGGGAGATGGAGAATCCCAAGCAAGCTCCACAATGAGGACGTGATCTCATTACCGTGAGATCGTGACCTGAGCTGAAATCAAGAGCCAGATTGAGCCAGCAACTGACTGAGTCACCCAGGAGCCCTAGTGAAGTTTCTCTTTAAACTTGCTAATTAGTGGGGCGCCTGGATGGCTCAGTCAGCTGGGTAGCTGACCCCTGATTTCAACTCAGGTCATGATCTCAGGGTCCTGGGATCGAGCCCCATGTCGGGCTCTTGGCTCAACACAGAGTCTGCATGAGGACTCTGTCTAGCTCTCTGCCCTTCCCCCCAGCTCTCATGCGCTCTCTCTGTCTCTCCAATAAATAAATAATTTTTAAAAAATAAACTTGCTAATTAAGGAAGGGTAGAGGAGGGTAAGGCTCAAAGGAAATCTGTCGTGTAGCAGAATCAGAATTCAACCCAGATCTGTCTGATTTTATGGTTCATGCTCTTAAACACCAGACCATTTGCTTCTAGAGTCATATTTCCAAACAATTTACACATTTGTTTATACTTTGTGAACAAAAGTTTCCTCCCAACTACTCATTCACCGCCACCTCCACCTCACCCAGTCACTCCTCCTCCCTCCCCTGCCCCACACAAATACACCACCAGTCCTCCCCTTCCTCCCTGCCCAGAGAGGTCATTCTGTGCCTCAACATGTTGCTCAGAGCCCACACTGGTTCGAAGGGAGAGGACGCTTCCTTCTGCTTTCTGACTCTGTTTCCTTCCTCTCTCATGGACTCTTCTCCCTTTCTCCAGCCCTTTGTGTGTTTGCTTCCTGGCATTCCATCTTTGACCCAGTCTCTTTCCCACCCTACATGTTGTCCCACCGCTCCCAACTCTTTGCTCACACCTCTCAGACCAATGGCCCAGACAGGATCTCTCTCCTGGGCTTCAGGTTCTGCGTGTTCAGCTGCTTTATCTCCACGGGTGGCCTTGGTCTCTTCACTGGATGGTTGGGTCCTCCAAAATAAGAGCCATGCCTCATTCACCATCATGTATCCCTCAAGGCTTGCCACTATGGGAGGCAGTTCGTGTATATTTTAAAAGGATGTAAGAATAAATGTATTCTGTTCATGTCTGTTTAATGATTCACAAATTAAGGTGTAAAAGACCTTCCAAAGGAGAAGCCATGCATGGCTTTTTCTTCTCACCTGGAATAGAATGTGCTGGAGAAGAACCCAAGGAATGTTCTATTCCATAAGATAAACAGATGTACTAGAAAGTGGCACGGTCAAATACATTTGACAGACTTTTGATTGATTTTTTAAAACTTAAACAGGACATTTTGATCCTCTAGCATGCTAACTACAGTTCAACTGTCCAAAAAGAAATACTTTGCAGCATTCGTTAAATGTACGGGAGTATAGTTCTGTTTGGGGTTTGTCTAATGCACACCAACTGTTCCACAGACTGAGGTTGTGTGGATAGCCAACTGGGGAAAATGACACTCTAGAACACCAGATCTTTGACTTAGTCACTACTTATAAGAAAGTAACTTTAAAAAACAAAACACTTTAACCCTATACCACTCCTAGTATTTAGGAGCTTTTGACCATTTCTAAGAATACCTCAGTAGTTCTATGTAGACCACTTGGACACAAAAGACAGTTCAGTCTTGGCCTGGATATTGGTCACACCCCAGAGGGCCAGGGAGGAGACATGGATCTGCTTAAAGGTCCCATGGGTTCTCTCTCAACCCACTTGCTATGGGGAATATGGGGTTTTTTTTTCCTTATTTCCCCAACCACAGTGACATTTTGGTCCTGAAGCCCACACACACTGGCTCTCAACTACAGCTCCTCTCTGGGGCCTTGGGGTGGGAGCAACTCTTCATGCTTCAGCAGCTGCAGGAAGCACTGAGTGACATCACCTCCCCCTAAGCCAACAAGCTTCCCCAAGGTCAAGCCAGGAGCAGCCATCTTTAGATGGAAAACACACAGATAATCTAGCTCTTTCCGCCCTGTGGAATGAGCTCACAACTCCAGGGAGCCCAGCTCCACGTGTGTGCCAGGTGATGTCAGGATTAGTGTCCTGGCACTTCTGACACTCTGCAGGTGTTTCATTCATGGGACAACCCCCCAGCCTGGGCCAGATGGCAGCGTGGGAGATGGACGTCCAGCTCTAGACCTTCTCTCACTTCAAGTTATAATGCCTTTGGGGGACAGACTGCCTATTTTCTTGGACTGGGTTGTGTGGATGTTGGGCCAATCAGAATGGAATAGATACTGGAATAGGGTGGGGATGCAGAAGAGCTTCTCTAGAGATTTCCCTACAAATAAAAATTCCTGGCAATGGCCTCTCACTTCTATCATCAACTGCTATTCTCCGGGTCATGGAAAATCCTGCATTGTTGGTCATATATGAGGACACAGTGGAAGAGCTCAAGGAAAGCTCACTGGCTCACTGAAAGGTAAGCAGAGTTCTGTTGAACAGGAGAAAAGCCCCTGTAAAGAGTCAGACCACCTGACCCCCTGCTCGATTCCTGGCTTTTTCCAAAACCAACAGGCAAAGAGGATTCAAAATCAGCCTATATTTTAGTTTTATGAAAAATGAGCTTTTCTGCCATCATTGTTGCTCAGTTGCTGATACAGCTGTCTTGACTGTACCCCACTTGCTCATTCCAGGTAGGAAATGAGCATGAATAAAACCAACACATCTCTTTGAGCTCCTCAGAAGAAAAGGTTCTAGTCTGATGCCCATGTTTCTATTCCCCATCATCTCCTCGTTTGACTCTTTTTAGGGTTGGGCTTTTTCTTTGTCAAGAGTCAGGTGTTTATGCCTGATGCGCTGAGCTCTCAGGGACACCCACGTGGGTACCACAGAGAGATGTAAATGAAGGAGTCCCATCAAACTTTGAGTGATAGCACCTAACTTGACAATCGAAACTGAGGTGGCTCGTTCAGGAAATGAAGGAGACAAGGAAGAAAGGAAGGGAGAGAGAGAGAAGGCAAAGTAGAAGAAAGGGAAGGAAAAAAGAAAGGAAAGGAGGGAGCCCGTTGCATTTTACTAGTCAGTTCAGAATTATGAAAACTGGTTCCTCTGCCAATGGAAGAGAATAAAACAAGCTTCCCCGCTTCCCCCCTTGTTTGGTGTCCTGGCCCGACCAGCCTCAAACCAAGAACCAGGCAGCCACCTGGTCCTCGGCCCTCAGGGCCGGATGGTCTGGGAGACAGGGGCCCTCAGAGGATCCTCTGTGGGCATTCAGACCATTACTGCCTGTGGTCAGGACTGGCCCACAGGAAGCTGGTTCACTCCAAGGTCATTCTTTTCAGAATTTGATGAGCAATCTTCAGAAAAAGAGAGGGGGATCCCAAAGATTGAGTCCTAACTCCAAATGCATACCAGCAGTTTCTTCTCCTCTGAGGACTTAGCATGTCCTTCAGGAAACTGCAAAGGAACGCCAACTCCTAGTGAAGTTTCCAACACAGGCACAATCCCGTCCCTTAATGGAGCACAAAGGCCTGTGCCAGGGCAGACGGGGAAATGCCTGGACCTGAACAGAAAGGCTACCTCTACCTGATGTCAGCAGCCAGCTCATGGCAAACTGGGAAGGGCCAGAGTGAGAGTCTGAAAGCCTCACACTCAGCCTACACAGGGCCAGCGCCCTCATCATCTGTCAGTACCCATCACATGCAACCTTCCACCGGCCCATCCATGACACGGGCATCCCTAGGCCAGTTCAGGCCCTGGCCTCGTCTCACGAAGTCTCCAGGCTTCTTCTCCCAGACTCTTCTCATCCCTGGGAAGAACTAAACAGCCCCGTTCCTGGGAATTCATCCAGCTGCTGACTCGAGAGGACACTTGAACAACCATTGCTACAGTAGAGCAAGCATGGGCTTCGGGATCAGATGGCCAGGGTTCAAATCCCAGCTCTGCACTCACTTGCTGGGTACCTTGGGAAAGTCACTGAAGCTCTCTGAAACTCAGCTTACCCGTGTCTGAAGCAGGGATAGCAATAACAAAACTGTTTGGAGAATTAAACTGAGAACATCTCATTTTAACATCTCCCTTGAGAACAGAATCTGTCCTATCCAAGTGTTGAGGCTATGGTCAGCACCGAGTAAATATTTATTGAATATGAGCAAAATGCTTTGCCAGTGTTTAGCACATGGAAAGCTGCTATAAGTGGAGAGCAGTATCTTCCTTATTATTTTCTGCCTCTCCTCACTTGGAGGAGCTTATTTTGGCCACTGTATCAGTCAGGGTCCTGACAGGAAAACAGATGGTGCATTCCAGCTGAGGAGAGCTTAATGAAGGAACCATTGGAGGGGGTAGGGGGCAGGATTAAGAGAATCAGGAGGGAATTGTTGAACATTCCAGAACTAGCAACAACACAAAGAATGCCATCTCCCCTAAACTTGAGTGGTCAAGGAAGGGAGCTGCTACCAGAACCCTGAGAGACAGCCATAGTTGAGGGGGCAGGTCCAGAAAAGTGAAATCTTCAGAGGAGAGGTGGAGCCCCAAAGGGAGGTGGGAGAAAAAAAACCCCACCTTCTGCTCTCCCGCTGATGCCTCCCAATGGCCAAACCCAATACCCCTGGAAGAAGTCCATGCAGGCCAGCTTCCACAGAGCAGAGTGGAGAGGGCTGGGCTGGTCCAATGGTGTCTATGGAGAATGTCCAGGACACCCACACAATCTCAAAAGGGTTTATGATCCCATCCACCTTTCCTAATCTACATAGATTATTCAGCAGCCAAATACTACAAAGGACAAGGTCTTTTCCCCAAAACGCTGAGGCCAACGGGAGAATATGAAATTTCACCTGGTTATCTCTTCCTCTTTGGGGGAGTCTAGACATCTGAGGCCCACCTGTTCCATGGAGTGGACTCCACAGCTGTATCATGCCTTTGCTATTCTTCCTCCTACTATAAATCTCTGCGTGTAAAATCTAGCAAGGGGCTCACTGTGCTGTGAAAAAAATAAAGGGTGAGCCCAGGCATAAATAACCTACAGGTACATTTATTTTTTAATGTTTGTAACACTTGGGTAATTTCTTTAATAAAACTTAACTCCATAAAAACATTTAATATTTATAATGACCCCCATTGGCATATCATCTTCACACTTGCATATTGTATTTGTAACAAGACTGAAGCATAGCCTAGGCTGGAAGGACGAAATTAGCTCAGTTTTGAAAGGCTGATAAACCTGTGGCACACAGCTCTGTGTGCAGTCAGAAGCCCGCTCTGCAGAGACCATCCAGACTTTGAGGGCCAGCGACCTTCACTCCCCCAGTGCTGCACAGTTAGGTAGGTGGAGGACATCCCGCTAACTGGCCTCCAGCTCCTCTACCCAACGGGTGCCAGGGGGCCCAGGGCCTTCACTAGACATGGAACACCAGTGCCGGCATCCAAACACAGTGAGTTTTGGTTAGTTCTTCGTGGACCCTGCTCCCATCTACTCACCTAGCCCGAAGAAAACAGCAGTGTTTACCAACCGTTGGTGGCGATGAAGGTGATGATGGGGAGAACCAAGAAGGAGGTGGTATGGGCTGTGTTCTAGAGACTACACAAAGTGCCTCACATAGGTTATCTTATCCCACCACATAAGCATGTGTTGCAGATTTTATTTTATAGACGTGGGAAACAAAGCCAAGCGTTATTAAATTACTTGCCCAAGATAACAAAGCTTGGGAGTGGAAGAGCTGGGATCGGAATTTAAGTAATCTAACTCCAGATTGTACTTTGAACCATTGAGCAATTCTGCCTCTGATTCTGTCCCTTAAATATTCACAGAAGGGGGGAAAAATTGGAAGAACATGTACTTTTCAAGTTAAGAGCGACTTTCTTCAGAGAGTGAAATACTGAGTGGGGTTTTCCCTCCGCCTCCTACATGTTTGCTCTTTTCCTGATTTTATTTAGCAGTCAATACATTAATTTCATAATGGTAAATATAAACTTTTTGTCCAAAGGCCATTTTAGAGATCTGGTTCCATTATGAAAGGATGATCCCATATAATCCATTTTCCCCTCAGGTTATCACTATAAACACTGCAGAGTAGAGACCAAGCAAAAGCCCACATAGATATGTCAACTGATTTTCAACAAAGATGCCCAGGCAATTCAGTGAGGGAAGGATCACCTTCCAACAAATGGTACTGCTTCAACCAGACACCTCTGGGGGAAAAAAATGAAGACCAACCTTAAGTTCTCACCACACACAGATAGTACCTTGGGATGGCTCATAGACTTCCACATAAAATAAGAAATTATAAAACTTCTAAGAGCTTTGTGACCTTAGAGTAGACAAAGTTTTCCTAGATGGACAACAAAAAGGATGGACCATGCTTTAAAAATGTTTCTGGATCAATGCTACTTCATCACAATTAAAAACTTTTATTCCCTGAAAAACACCATTAAAAAAACACACAGGTGAGGTGCCTGGGTGGTTCAGTCGGCTAAGCATTTGCCTTTGGCACAGGTCATGAGCCTGGGGTCTGGGGATCGAGCCCCACATTGGGTTCCAGCCCCACATTGGTCTCCCTGCTCAGTGGGGAGTCTGCTACTCCCTCTCCACCACTTGTGCTCTCTCATGCACTCTCTCTCTTTCTATTTCCCTCAAAGAAATAAATAAAATCTTTAAAAAAAAAGAGGGGCCCCTTTTCCACCACTAAGGGGTGGCTTAGTCAATTGGATGCCTGCTTCAGCTCAGGTCATGATCCCAGGGTCCTAGGATCCAGCCCCATATCCAAGTCTCAACAGCAAGTCTGCTTCTCCCTCTCCCTCTGCTCATCCCCCATGCTTGTGTGCTCATTCTCTCTCTCTCTCCCTCAAATGAATTAATAAAATCTTTAAAAAAAAAAAAGAAAGAAAAGAAAAAGAAAACATACAGGCAAGCCATGAACTGAGAAATTTCAAAGCACTTCTATCCAGAATGTACACAGGACTTTTAGAGCTCAATAAAAAGAAGACAATCGGGGCGCCTGGGTGGCTCAGTGGGTTAAGGCATCTGCCTTCAGCTCAGGTCATGATCCCAGGGTCCTAGGATCTAGCCCCGCATCGGGCTCTCTGCTCAGCAGGGAGCCCGCTTCCCCCTCTCTCTCTGCTTGCCTCTCTGCCTACTTGTGATCTCCTGTCTGTCAAATAAATAAAAAATCTTAAAAAAAAAAAAAAAGAAGACAATCTATTTTCTTTCATGGGGAAAAAAAAATTGAAAAGCTACTTCAAAAGGAAGGAAATACGAAGGGCCAAAAATACATAAATAAGATGCTCAGCATCATTAACCTTCTTTCAGGGAATTGTGAGTTATAACTGCAATGAGATGTCACCACACATTCACCAGAATGGCTGACATTAAAAAGATTGACCAGGGCGCCTGGGTGGCTCAGTGGGTTAAGCCTCTGCCTTCAGCTCAGGTCATGATCTCAGGGTCCGGGGATCGAGTCCCGCATCAGGCTCTCTGCTCAGCAGGGAGCCTGCTTCCCCCTCTCTCTCTCTCTCTCTCTCTGCTGGCCTCTCTGCCTCCTTGTGATCTCTCTCCATCAAATAAATAAAAAAAAATCTTTAAAAAAAAAAAAAAAAAGATTGACCATACCAAGTGTTGGTGAGGATTCAAAGTCACTGGAACTCAGGGGGCACCTGGGTGGCTCAGTGGGTTAAAGCCTCTGCCTTGGGCTCAGGACATGACCCTAGGGTCCTGGGATTGAGCCCCGCATCAGGTTCTCCGCTCAGCAGGGAGCTGGCTTCCTCTTCTCTCTGCTGCCTCTCTACCTACTTGTGATCTCTGTCTGTCAAATAAATGAACAAAATCTTAAAAAAAAAAAAAAGTCACCAGAACTCAGGATTCCCATGGAAATACAAAACAACACGAGGTCTTACAGAAAACAGTTTGGCAGTTTCTTCGAGGGTTAAACATAAACCCACCATATGACCTAGCTCTTCCACACCAACGTATTTACCCAAGAGAAATGAAAATGCACGTCCACATGAGGACTTGAATGTGACTGTCCATAGCCGTTTACGTGTAATGACCAAAGCTGGACACGACCCAAATGTCCATCAACAGGTGAACGGAGAAATCCTGGCCTATGTATCCAGTGAAATACCACTTGGCAATAAAATGGAGCAAAATACTGATCCACACAAAATAAGGACAAATCTCAAAAGTGTTACTCCACGCAAAAGATGACAAACCCCCCTCCAAGGATAGGGACTGTATTGTTCCATTTATATAAATTCTAGAAGTCCCAGATGGATATGCAGCAACACCAACCAGAGCAGGGGTTGCCTGGGAATGAGGGTGGGAAGAGGGTGGGATGACCAATGGGCCTGAGAGAACTTTCGGGACTGATGGAAATGTTTGTCCTCTTCACTATGGTGATGGTTTCGTGAGCATATGCATTTGTCAATGATCATCAAATTGCATCCTAAATATATGCAGTTTGTTACACATCTGCAAAGTTGCTTAAAAAAAAAAAAAGAGAGAGACCACAACACCTTTTCTGCTGAGCTCCTGGTCTTAGGAAGGGCACAGCAGTACCCTGTGCCCTTCCTCTACAGCAGCCCCTGGACCTAACACCACCATCCCAGCCCACCACGAGGGGCAGTCCCTTTGATCTTGCTCTTTGCCTCACAAGTGATCTTTCGTCCGTAGAGCCCTTAGATTTTCTTCCCAAAGCTTTTACTGCCATGTGGTCGCATGCATGCATTTAACTTACAAGATTTCAACCACAGACACGAGGCTGTAAAGAAAAGCAATTACGGTTTTTACAAGTAGAGAACCCATGTACATAGTGCAAGTGACTCCCTCCACCTTGCTATCCCAGGAGTTCGAGAGGGGTGAGGCGGCCATGCTCTTCCTCCAGATCACCCGTATGTCTCTCATTTTAGGAGAATCTCATCATTTAAAATGAAATTCTAGAGCTTCAAACACAAGTCTCTGTACAACATGCCTCAAAACCCAAACCAACCGCTCCAGCCTACACTCAACGGAGGAAACAACGACCCTGTCCCAGAAATGGAGAGAATTCTAATTGCATTGGCATCTCTCTGATCATAAGGATAATTGTGCCAGCCTTGACCTCCATCATAGGTGCTGACTTTTGAACCTCATGGAAGATGAAACTTTATCGCATCTTTTCCGATCTTCAGAACAACCTCATGAACTGGCCAGTATCATTATCCCCAGAGGACAGAGGAGGAAACAGAGCCTGAGTTAGATTGTGACTTGCTAGTTACACAGCTAATGAGGTAGAGCCTCACTCCAAGAGCCACATCTTCAGAAAGCATGTGTAGGATTCCTTGAACTGTATCACCCTTCCCCATGCTGCCATTGTGCTTATCAGCCAAAAGCATTCCTCCCAGCCTGGATTTGCCCAAGTCTCAAGGAGAATTTTCTCCCAACTCAGGCTATTTTCACACCGTGAACAGAAACTCCCACTAATAACTTCTCTTTCTTAGTCGTGTCTCCCTCTTAATTAAAAAAGGGAATTATGGGCACCCGAGTGGCTCAGTTGGTTAAGCATCTGCCTTTAGCTATGGTCATGATCCTGGAGTCCCAGGATAGAGTCCTGTATTGGGATCCTAGCTCCGTGGGGAGTCTGCTTCTCCCTCTGATCTTCTCCCCTCTCATGCTCATTCTCTCTCATTGTCTCTTTCTCTCTCAAATAAATAAATGAAATCTTTTTTTAAAAGATGGGGGTAATTATGTTAAACCTAGCAATGTAGCCTTGTGACCCTTACCTACCAGTCATAATCAAAATTTACTTTAATTTGCAACCAAACTATCAGTTATCCAAGCTTTGGGAAGAAGGGACACAGACGAGGCCAAATTCTGGGGATAGGATTCCACCAACTCAGAGGAGCCATCATCCTGGGGACTGGAGTCCCCAGTGTGTCCAGAGGTCAAGAGATGGGTCTACACTTACCATGTGCCAGGCACTTCCTGGACATCGATATACATTCAGCCATCTGTACGCACACTAGCCACAGCCCTTACTTTGCAAAGCAGGGCAAAGGTGATGGGGACCCTGGCTGCTGCCCAAAGCTCCATTGACAGAGACTTGGCACCAAACAAATAAATTTAATTTCCACATGTGACCCAGACGAGAAGCTAAGAGACTGGTCCCCCCACTCCCAGTTCCAGAAACTGGTTCCCCACAGACAGGATGCAGACAACGGGAAGGAGAGAGAATATGCCCTAAGCGTTCTACCTGCAGTAGGGATGTGTTTCTTTCCTGCCCTAAATGAGTTTCCATCCTATTAGAAAACACAGGAGTTTAGCTTATACACGGGCCAGTTCATACACATGGTCTCGCAGATTGGGTAGCGGTCCCAATTACCCTGGCCCAAGGCCAGAGTTTTTCCATGAACCCCGATGTTTGGTCTAAGTTCTCATGCTCCTGCCCTCTCTCACTAAACACAGCTGCAGCATAGAGGCAGAGCTCTAAGAATCAGGGGAAATCAGGGTGCCTGAGTTCTCCCAGATCATTGGACAGAAACACAAGGCGAGGTGGCAGTGAAGAGAGACACAAAACACAGAATGTTAATTTCCCTTGTGGGCTTGTCCATGCGTCTCAGAGGGACAGAGTGGTTCAGTGACCTTGGGGTGCAGGCAGTTTAGGACCTCACTGGCAGAGTCCTGCCCAACAGACCCCAGGCCTGAGTCTCTGTCTGTGGCTTTTGTTTGGTTGCATTATGGTCTTTTTAAATCAAGGAATCTTTCTGCCTATACTTCCAATTTCCTCCCTTCTGGCCCAGTAGCAAACCAGGGCCATAACAAACAGGCCACTAACGCTCTACAGATGAAGGAATGTCAGGAAAGTCAACAAATTTGCTTTCCCCTGTTGCGTTCCTTCCCTTAAGGGAAGAAAGTAAGAAGCAAATGCTTCGAAGTGAACTCAGAAATTTCCCAGCAACACGTTTCTCACCAGCTCCTGCCAAGGATCACCGGCTCTAAAAATGGTCCACGGGCCCGCGTTCAGTGCAGCTGTCCACAATTCTGCTCTGTGCGGAACTCCACTGAATTTGTCAGCTGTTTTCCAGCTGCCTCAAAGAGGCATGGAGTAAAATGCAAAGCACTCACTCCTTGGCCAGATGGGCAGAGCAGAGCAAAGGAGCACTGTTGTTTCTTTCTCAAATGTTTTTTTTTTTTTTTTAAGTCTTTCCCTAAAGCCTAAGACTGCTGGATTTCTCATGGAGCCCTGGATGCAGAAACTTTGCGGTGGTTCTCTGAGTGGGGGAGATTGGCACCAGATTTGAACTACTGAAGGCCATGCATCGTCAAGAGCGCTAGCCACAGGTAGAAGCAGTTCAAGGTCAACCTCATTTTACCAACAGCCCTGCACCCTCCAAACCTTAAAGAACTACAGGGTGTAGATGGAGAACACAAGGCACACAGCCCAGCTCGGAGGCTATCCGGGGTGCTCCTTCTGCTGTCAGCCCTAGAGCCAAGACAAGCCAAGGCCATGCCTTTCAGACTCTCGAGCATCCTGTCCCAGGACCAGATTGAGACGGAAAATATTCTGTGCAGGACTTGTTGGTATTTGAGAGGTAACCTATTCATGATCCATTTCCAGGATCCATATTTATTTTAGTCCTCTGTCATTTGCTAAGGCACGCATTTCAGTCCTGCTCCCTGCTTGGAGACACACCAAAATGGGTTCAGAAGAGAGTGAGAGAAAGAGAGAGACTATCCCAGCAACAGCAGCCTCACCTCCGTGAGGCGTTACTTGTCACCATTCATCTTCTTCATGCAGTAAATCAACTTGGAAATGTGGCAATCAGGGGCTCATGAACGAGGCAGAGCTGCCAGGCCAAATACTTGCATTAGGGTTTCATTATACTGTGGTTAGAAGTTCCTGTCTTCCTCATCTTCCTCGTGCCTGGATCTAGACTAGACCAATATGGCGCTTAGAAGGTAGGAGAGCCCGTGGGGGTCTCTGCAGCACCTCCCACCAGATGACAGCAGCAGCTTCGATTCCTCTCCTGGTGTCCACCTACCACTAGTGGCAGGAGTGACAAGCACCTGCCTCTCCATGGTGGCATTGTTCTTTGTCTCTCATCCATTCACTGTCTCAGGCTACTCATTTAAAATAAGGAATTGGGGGCACCTGGGTGGCTTAGTGGTTTAAGCCTCTGCCTTCGGCTCAGGTCATGATCCTGGGGTCCTGGGATCGAGCCCCGCATCGGGCTCTCTGCTCAGCGGGGAGCCTGCTTCCCCCTCTCTCTCTCGCTGCCTGCCTCTCTGCCTACTTGTGATCTCTGTCAAATTAATAAATTAAAAAATCTTAAAAAAATAAATAAATAAAGGAATCGCTGGCAGACATTAATCAAGCATGTACACGTGTGTGTGTGTGTTTTCAGCTCAATTTAGATCTCTAATGGCTTGAGAAAAAAGACAATTTGGGGGTAATTGTTATCTGCAATTTATAAGTGTAAAGGGGTACTTGAATTGTAGAAGGACTTTATAGAGGTTGATCCCATGGGTACGTTTATGTCTGAGTTCCCAAGTCCCAAATACCTGACAAATGTGGTCTCCCTTGGCAAATTCTCCGTAGCATGGCCAGAGAATTTGTCTCCTTAGAGTTTGTCTCCTAAGCAGATTCCTTCATCTGATGAAGTTATTTATACGTGACTATGGCGCAAGCCTGATGGCTCAGCCGGGAGAGCGTCAGACTTTTTTAATCTGACTATGGTCACATTGGTGGAAACAAACAAGCAAAAAAGAAGCACTTACAAATTCGTTTTGTGAGAGAATCTACTGCCTTTGAAGGAATATCATTCCTTGCTGGGTTACAAAACAGCTTTTTTGGCCAAATAGCTGGCGTTCCAAATTCTTTTAGATGGGTTCAATATTCACCTCCATGTCTGTTTTTCAACACCTAAATGGAAAGACATTTTGGTTCATGAGCCAGTGAACATAACAGATTGAATGCTAAGTCAGGAAGGGAAAAAAAAACCCACATTATTATTAGAAAGGTGGAGTATCTGACTTTTTAATGTCTTTAATTAATGCTAACACATGTTTGGAAGTGAGAAATGGGCTTGCTGGCTGATTCCAGAGCCCACGCACATAACCACTCCGCCTAGCACATTCTTGCCCACAACAAGTTGCTCTCCAAAAGTCAGCATCCGTTCCCTGTTTACTCTTTCTCATCAAAGGAGACGATCATTTCAGAACATTTATCAACAGTAATAAATACTGATTGTACTCCCCTGTTTGCAGCATGCAACCTAGGCCCTGGGATACAGAGGGGAAGAGTCAGCCATGTGGGGCCTTATAGTCTGTAGAACAGTTGTCCAAACAGGCAACCTTGCAACATGAGGCAGCCTCAGCCCAGGGCACAGGTGTGGTTCAGGCAGAGATCCTCCAAAGATGACTGAGGCCTCTGGAGGGCTTTCTAGAATAAACCTGTGCTTTTAGAGCAGAGAGAGGCATCGCCAATGACAGCTCAGCAGAGGAGATTCGTGGGTGGGGCTGGTGGTCTGATGACGTGAACAAAGGTAGGTTGGAATGTGCACAGTGGATGGGGGAAATCAAGGTGAACCTGACACAGGGTGAGAGAGTTTACAAAGGACAGACCCAGAAGGTGAAGGCAAAAAGGCAAGTGAAGGCACAGACCACAGAAATCTTGAAACCCAGGCTTGTGTGCCCCAAGTATAAATCAGATGCTACTTTATTAAGTGTCCATCAATCTTCCATCAGCATTAATTCAGGAAGTCTTAGTGGACTGTTTCATGTCTTTGATTTTCTGCTTTTCGGTGTCTTTTACTGCCCATGAAATTTACCTTTAGGTCCCTATAATTTGAGCTTGATATGGTTGGCCAAAAAGGAAAAAGAGAAGAGATTACAGATTGTGTAGTTGCTACTAAAGATTAGAATAGGAATTCCAAAGCCCTACTCACATGATACGACCCCACCACAGCTCCCTGAAACAGGCAAATAAAGGGACAGTAACCGAATACTTTTCTTCACCACATAAGGCACCCATCCAACTCCAGCTCTATTTTTGGTCCATGTTTTTCTTGAAAATCTGCTTTTTAATTGGTCCCTTTATTCTGATCCTGAGAGAAACATCCAGTGGATTAGGCACCTGCGTTTTTGGTATGAAAACAGCTTATGTATATTTCCAAAGAAGTTGGTGATTCACAAAATGCTTAGGTGTATTCCATTTGATCTGTGCCAGAATAGGTAAGGACAGACATGATTATCATCCCCATCTTACAGGTGAGGGGTAGTTCAGCATCGGACAGACCCTGTGACTTGCCCAAGGTCACCTAACCAGGATCAGGCTTGCATCTCAACCCCCTGGATCTACGGGACTAACAGATGTCTCCATCAAAATCCCACCCTTTCCTCTACGTGGCCTTTTGCTTAATATCTTGCCATGAATTCCTTTAAACCTTGAGAGTTCTGTGGTCTTCCCCAGACCACTTTTTAAGACTGTACCCACACCCAAGAAGGAAATTGTATGTCCTATTCTCTGTGACTATCAATGGTCAGAACTACTGTTTACTACTCTGAACATTGTGTTCTTAATCTTCCACAACACTCTTAGAATATAGGAACTGGCATCCAGATTGGACGGGTGTAAAGTCAGCTTTAACCAATGTTCAGTGACCAAGCTCAAATGAGCTAGTGATTGGCAGGGTGGGAATTCCAAAGACTTCGGTTACATAACCAGAAAACTGCCCCCCAGTAGAGGTGGGCGATTGTGAGGGAGGGATTGGGAACGTGTGATTTCTGGGTCCCCTGTCTCAGAATCACAGAGGATTCCTATTACAATGGCAGATTCCTGATCTAGAACATCTGAAGGCTGACACGCAGACTGTGCAATCTGCATCGTTACAATCTTTCTAGAAAATCTCTGCCAGTGCTAAAAGCTAGGACACACTAGCAGGAGGCATGGTCTTGGAACAGCGTAGTATATGACCCAAAGAACCTGGGAGAATGGAATATAGGAAGGAGGTGGGGGACTCTGAAAGAAGCAGGAGGGAGAGAAGGAACCTCGAGGTTTTCATGTATCAGGAAAAAAGACTAGCTTTGGTTCAGGACAAAGATCACCAAACTGAAAGGCAATTTCAGTCAACAAGCTTCAGTCAACAAGTTCAGGACCTCTACTCATTTCTAGTCAAGGAAGGAGCACTGATAGAGAAGATAGATTTGCCTCACCTCACTAGGTGACCCTGGGCCACTCGCTTGATTTCTCACTTCGATGTCAGTAAAATCAAGTGATGGGGCCACTAACAGATCACCTAAGGCCAAATTAGTTTTTCTGGAGTTCCGTCTTCTCCCTGTTTCAAGTCTCTCTCAGTGGTTTTAGTATCCCCTTCTCCTCCAGTAGCGTTTGGCACGAATGTTTTTTTTGAAAGCCTTAAAAGCCACAAAGGTCCTGGGAGGAGAACAAGCTGAAGGCCAGGGCTCAGTCGAAGAACCTGGGCTCCAGCAGAATGAGCACTACCTTGCAAGGCCAGATGTGGCCACACGGTTGTCACCACTGAGGGCTAACCAGTGCCTGGCAGCCACTCCCAGGGAGAATATTTCCAAAATCCGCATTCCAACGATACCTGCCTTTGACAAAGGCCTGAACACCCATTATGATAAGAAGGTGATGTGCATCACACCGTCACTTAGTCTCCCTTGGGTAGCTGCAGAACATTCGAGAAGTATTGCTTCAGCCATGGAGGCAAGCGGAGGCCCAGCCTGAGGTCTTGCCATCCTGCTTTAGAAATGGGAGCAACCTGATCTGATCAAGCAGAACCAGGATTAAGTGGAAATGCATTCTAAGCCAAAACAATGATAAATAATTTGCATGTTCATGGAGGGGCCTGGAATCATACATCGTCCTTAAAAGGGAAAGGGATATT
Source organism: Lutra lutra (assembly GCF_902655055.1). NCBI lineage: Eukaryota > Metazoa > Chordata > Mammalia > Carnivora > Mustelidae > Lutra > Lutra lutra. The sequence goes on from NC_062284.1 coordinate 59,285,516, forward strand.
TCCTTCTTAATCCCTTTGAAATTACTTTGTTCGACACATATGAAAGACATCAATCCCAACCAGCAGGGTTTCCAAGGAGGTCTTATGATTCAGTGTCCAGAGTCCACAGTACTGACAGAAGAGCAGACTACTAGAATTTAAAGAACTACATTACTCACTGGGCAGGGGGGGGGGGGGGAAGGAAGTCAATTCCTCCCTTATGAGTTCCCCAGGGCCAACATAACAAAGGACCACAAACTGGGTGGCTTAAATAAAAGAAATTGATTTTTTTTTTCTCAGTCTGGAAACTAGGAGTCTGAGATCAAGATGTCAGCAGGTTGGTTCCTTCTGAGGGAGGGGCTATGAGGGGAAGATCTGTTCCAGGCCCCTCTCCTTGATTTCCAAATGGCTACCCTCCCCCATGACTTCAGGCCATCTCCCCTCTCTATGTGTCTCTGTGTCCAAATTCCCCACTTTTATCCCTTTCTGTCAGGACACCAGTCATATTGGATTAGGGTCCATCCCAGTGACCTCATTTTAACTTAATTCCCTGTAAAGACCCAATAACCAAGATGCCCTTCAACGGACAAATGGATGAGGAAGATGTGGTCCATATACACTATGGAGTATTATGCCTCCATCAGAAAGGATGAATACCCAACTTTTGTATCAACATGGACGGGACTGGAAGAATTTATGCTGAGTGAAATAAGTCAAGCAGAGAGAGTCAATTATCATATGGTTTCACTTATTTGTGGAGCCTAACAAATAGCATGGAGGACAAGGGGAGATGGAGAGGAGAAGGGAGTTGAGGGAAATTGGAAGGGGAGGTGAACCATGAGAGACTATGGACTCTGAAAAACAATCTGAGGGTTTTGAAGGGGTGGGGGGTGGGAGGTTGGGGAACCAGGTGGTGGGTATTAGAGAGGGCACAGATTGCATGGAGCACCGGGTGTGGTGCAAAAACAATGAATACTGTTACACTGAAAAGAATTAAAAAAAAAAAAAAAAAGACCCAATTTCCAAATAAGGTTACATGCTGAAGTACTGGGGACTAGGACTTCGACTTATTGTTTTTGGAGGCAGATGCAACTGAACCCATAACACCTCTCTCTCCTCACCAAAGATAGCTCCCTGGTTCCACAGGAAGGAGAAGAGCAGCAGGATTAATGTCTTTTCATGGACATGGCACCCTGGGTTGGGGGTGCTGAGGGAAAAGAATAAATCAGAGAGAGTAGGACAGCTCCAAAAAAAAAAAATCCAGTCAGAGCAGAAGGTCCTGTATAACCTACCAAGGGAATAGAAGATGCTGGGTTCTCAGCAGAGTGTGATTCAATTCAGCAAATCGCCACAGGAGTGGACTTCATCAGTGGGTGCCTAAAATTCTAGAAGTGTCCAGACCCATCTACCACCTGGCTGCAGGAGGCAGAAAGGACCTAGGGGGTCAGTGCAAGCCTACAAGCATCTGAGGCCTCCTCCTGACCCCTGTGAGACCTCACAGCCACATCCCTGGAGAGGAGAAAAGGTAGGAGTAGAAATCTGAAAGGTCGAGAATTTACCCAAAAAAATGTTCCTCCAAAGGTGTCTGTTTTATTTTTTTTTAAGATTTTGTGTATTTATTTGAGAGAGAGAGAGAGAGAGAGAGAGACAAAGCATGCACGAGTAGGAGGGAGGGGAAGCGGAAGAGGGAGAAGCAGACTCCCCAGTGAGCACAGAGCCCTATGCAGGGCTCGATCCCAGGACCAGGAGATCATGACCTGAGCCGAAGGCAGACGCTTAACCAACTGAGCCACCCAGGTGCCCCAAAAGCGATTGTTGTAAACCAAAATATACTTTTAAATCAGAAGAGTCTTGAATGCTCCAATTAGCAAGTTGAAATATTAAGAAAGTTTTTCTCTTCTCTCCAGCCAGGTGAAGGTGCTAGAGCAAGATTAGATCCATTACCCAAAAAATTACAAACTGCATTTTCTTTGCACATCCATTTAATAATATAAAATTGCCAACTCCCATTCTTCCTACAGAGGGGAAAGCAGTTACAGACTAAGTGAGGAAGCTTTTGAGGAGCGGTTGAAAATTTAGGGCCGGAGCAGAAATGAGGATGAAATCAAGAATGAGAGGAGCATCATGACAGGTGGTTGAGTGTTTAGGGCCTGGGACATCTGTGCAGATGTTAGACATCGTTTCAGTGCACGTGAAACCACACCTTCTCTATGACAAAACCTACCCTACCTACTGTCCCAACTCCACATCTGTGACAACATCAGCCCATTTCCCCCACCCCAGCTCTCCTGTGACATCCCAAGTCCACTGTGGTTTTCCTCCTGAACCTCTCCTCCCGCCCCTCAACCTGCCTCTGGACTTTCATCATTCCCCATTCACCTGCATTCACAATCCCGTTTCACATATTAACATATATTTCATGCATTAATATCTACATATTAAAAGCGTTCTCCAAATGATTTCTTTGGACCAGTCCATTGCTCTGGAAGGGAGTTGTCTTTTAGCACAAGAGCTAAGCAGGCCATAGCTTTTGGGAAAATGGTAATATTGGGATCTGATGATGGAGCTCAGGCCAAATTTCAGCAGAGAACCCCAGGGGCCTGAAGGAACTGTGTACTTGCCTTGGCACTGGGGTCCCAAAGCCATAAAGCACCATTTATGGAAAAGTAAATGGAAGCCAGTGGGAAAGTGAGCCAAGAGAACAAGAAGGCAGCTGTGGATATCTGTGCTCAGCTCTGAAGACAGCACCTATGAGCACTCACCTCTGTGGGCTCTCACCTCCAAGGCAACAGAGCACAAAAAAGAACCAACTCTCTACCTCATTCACACCTGATATTGTTCCCTCCTACCCTAAACGAGAGCTTAAAATAACCCTTAACTAGTTCTGTGTCTGTGATACTACTTAGAGCTTGTATGTTTGGGCCTTCCCCATTCACCTCCCATGAGTGGGTGGTGCTGTACAACCTCTGCCTGTCACTCCTGCCCCCTGAAGAGCACACAACCCTTCTCTCCTCAAACAGGGTCCTGCTGCTGGGCTCCTTGGGGCAATGACTGTGAGAGTCTGAAGCTGTGGAGTCTTCGCTCCCTGTCAAAGCCCACTGGTCTCTCTGGTCAACTGTGCTGGAACCCGAGGGGCAGGGGGATGCCTCTGTGGAGTCAGCGTACATCTGGCTCTGAATAGAAAGCTCTAGTGTCCACCACCTCCACTAGGCCTGAACTCAGGAAAGGAAAAGTGTGGGGGTAATAAGAGTAGCAGAGGGCCAGAGGACTAGAGAAGAGGAAACCAAGAAGGGGCCCAGGGTTAGTTTGTAGCCTTCCATCTTGGGCCCACAGACAGCCCAGCCTCCAGTGTTGGATCTCAGTGTGGATGCTGTGATATTTATCCATCTTCTCTCCAGCCCCAAGGAGCAAATCAAAGGTGGAGAGGGGGCTCATTCATCTCTGGATCATGGAGGTTTGGCATCATGTGGTGGATAGGGTTGCTCATTGGCCCAGGCGGTTGGTGTGTCACATAGCTTTCTACATGATAAATGCACTCTGGGGACCAACCAGCCAGCTCAGATGCCTCTGCTGCTATGTGACTCCTTCCCACCTTCCCTCCCCTCCCCACCCATCTTACACTTCCCCTTGATTAGCAGGCTCAGCAACGGAGGCCACACAGGCTGAGGGACCCCAGTGTTCTCATCTGCAACAAAAAGATGGCATCGGGGGCGCCTGGGTGGCTCAGTGGGTTAGGTCTCTGCCTTCAGCTCAGGTCATGATCTCAGGGTCCTGGGATCGAGTACCACATCGGGCTCTCTGCTAGGCAGGGAGTCTGCTTCCTCCTCTCTCTCTCTCTCTCTCTCTCTCTCTCTCTGCCTGCCTCTCTGCCTACTTGTGATCTCTGTCAAATAAAAAAAATCTTTAAAAAAAAAAAAAAGAAAAAGATGGCATTGAACCAGATCATCATTCCGGGCCTTCCAACACTGAAGTCCTAAGACTGTAATGCTGCAGAAAGAGATTTTTCATCCTCAATCAGCTTTCTTCAGTATTTCTATTGAGTAAGCCAACGTGTTTTATGTTCCAGGGCCTCAAACACCCGGACCTGAGCAGCAGCAGAGGAAGCTTCCTCTCTCTCTCTATCTCTCCCTCTCCCCCCATCTCCTTGGGGTCTGCCTTTCCTTCAGGACCCAGAAGAGGGATTGAGTCCTTCCAGAAGCTCTCACAGCTCTTTCCACCTCTGCCTCTCCTCTCTCACTCAGCAGCAAACACCTCAACTTATTGCTAATGACCCTTCAGCAACTTGCTATTCAAGGTGTAGACCAGCAGTCTCAGTAAAACTGGGGAGCTGGTCAGAAGAGAAATCCAGACTGTACCTCAGAACCACTGACTCAGAAGCTGGCATTCAATAGGACCCCCAGGTGATTGTTCTGTATAGGAAAGTTTGAGATGAACTGATGTATCAGACTGATTGTGAAAGTGGGTGTAAATGGAATCACCTGGGGAGTCTTAACCAAAAAAAAAAAGACCCCCAGGTCCCACTTCTCAAATTTTTGCTTTAATTGGTAGGGGTGTGAGGTGGGCACTCAGGGTCTCAAAAGCTCCCCCAGATGTCTCTGATGGGAAGCACAGCTTGAGAACCACTGCTTTAGCGTCTCCCTAATTCCTTCATTCAATATCCAGCTATTGAACAAAAGAGTAATCCCTCCTTGTGATTAATATAGAAACTGATTTTATTTTTTTTAAGATTTTATTTATTTGTTTGTCAGAGAGAGAGAGAGCGAGCACACGCAAGGGGAGAGGCAGGCAGAGCAGGCAGAGGGAGAAGAAGGCTCCCGGCTGAGCAAGGAGCCCTATGTAGGACTCGATCCCAGGACTCTGGGATCATGACCTGAGCCGAAGGCAGTGGATTAACCAACTGAGCCACCCAGGTGTCCCTAGAAACTGATTTTAAATCAATGTTCAGTTCTCCTAATTCTAAGGAGCCCCAAGTTTATATCTTACATCTTCCATGGCCATGAAGGGCTAGGGAAGGGGGCTCAGACACAGGCTTAGCCCCAGAACTGACAGCTTTTCAACCACAGCCTGGAATCCTCTCAGAAGGCAGAGTGAGGATTTGTCCTTTCATATCTGGATGGAAGGAGAATCCAGGGACAAATCAGGCAGATGACTAGCCTAAAGGGCTCATTGTTGCTCCTGCTTAAGAATCTGTAACTCCTTGCAGGAGTATCCGAGCTCTCACCCTCCCTTTGGATCTAGGCCCAGTAGGTGAACACCCTCACCTCCAGCAAACTCTAATCACATGAGCAGAGTCCAACCTGGGCCGCCTCCAGGAATGACAACACCAACTGGCAGGAGGCAGAGATAGCCAGCCACTATCGATGAAGGAATAAGCCTGGGGAAGCCGGCCAAACAGACTCTGCTTACATCACAGGAAAGTGCAAGGAAGAGGACAGTGAGACGCAGCTCTGGGTTTTCTGAATGCAAGTCCATTACTGGACCAGACGATTCTTCCACTTTCTCAAGGAATGGGCTGCCTGACTAGGGCCTTCCCAATATTTTTAGACCTTAGTAGGTTTAATCCTTTTTATGGAAAACTGGCTTACATTGCAACCTGGGTAGTTTATTTATAAAGAGAATTTGATGGCCCCAAACTGGGTATCCAAAGGAAATGGTAGAAATAATAGATCTGTCCCCAGTAATCTGGGGGACACTCAGAGGTGCCTGGGTGGCTCAGTTGATTGAACACCCAACTCTTGGTTTCAGCTCAAGTCATGATCTCAGGGTCATCAGATTGAGCCCCGAGTGGTCAGGCTCTGTGCTCAGGAGTCTGAAGATTGTCTCCATCTATCCCTCCGTTCTCACTCTCTCTCCCTCTCACTTGCTCTCATATAAATAAATCAATATATTTTTTTAAAAAGTAGAGACATTCATCTGCCAGATACAGTTGGGTGGAAGAAGAGAGGCAATGCCTCAGAGCAGCTGTGTAAACTTAGATAAGTCACCTTGAGGATTTGGGCCTCAATTTCCCCATATGTAAAACAGAAGGACTCAATCTGGATGATTTCTAACTTCCTATGTAAACATTTATGTAAACATTGTATGTCCTCCTAAAGGCTGAAGCCTTCATTCCAAAGCCTTGCCATAACTGCTATAATCTCAGAATTTGATGACATGGCTCCTGAGGGTTGGAGCTTGGTGCATATTCCCCATCAACTAGGAATGCGTAGAAAATTCCAGATGGAATATAAGAGGAGGTAATGTGGGCAGGGTGAGTTATCATCTGCCCTAACCAGAGGCTTTTGAAGTTCTTGATTTAGTCCATTTTTTTATGCAGCAAGGATGAGGATGAGTGAACTCTTTGAGCCCACTCCAATCTGGCTGTCACCTCTATGTCTCCACCAAAAATGCCCTTTCAAAGGTCACCAATAACTTCCCATTGCGGAATGATTGACACAGCTTCTCTTCTGTCGACACCTCTCAGTGGTATTCCTTGAAGTTGACCATTTCCTCATCCTTGAAATCTATTCTTCTAGCTTCCAGGACAACCCCCAACACTCATGCCTGGTTTTTCTCCTGCCCCTTTGGCTGCTCCTAATTGGTCTCCCTCACCGGTTTCTCCCTGTCTCCCCAACCACTTGGTGTTACAGTTCCCCTGCTCTCTTCTCTTTTCTCTCTAGATCCACTCCCCTGGTGATCTCACTAGTCTTGTGACTTGAATAGCACTAATGATTCCCAACATTACATCTTCAGCCCTGACCTCTCCCTGCTACAAATGCCAAGTAAGCCTGAATGGCCAGAAATGCTCTAGAAGAAGGGATTTGTTTTTCTAGTATAATAGGGGTAGAAGCCATCTTGAGGCTTTTTTTTTTTAAGGCTTTCTTTTCAGAGAAAGGTGGATATGTGCTGCTTATTAAATAGGCAACATGTTTTTCAAAAGCCCTAGAAACTTATGAAGAACAAGAAAATGCTCTAGAGAAAGCTGGTCTGGGGATACCTGGGTGGCTCAGTCAGTTGGGCATCTGCCTTTGGCTCAGGTCATGATCCCAGGGTCCTGGGTCTGGCTCCCTGCTCAGTAGGGAGCCTGCTTCTCCTTCTCTTCCCTGCTTGTGCTCACTCTCGCTCTCTCTCTCTCAAATGAATAAATAAAATCTTTAAAAGAGAGAGAGAGAGACAGCCAGTTTTGTCTCTGGCAAATTCATTCATTCACTCATTTGGTGCATAGGAAAAACATGCCCATGAACCTGAGGGAACCATTCTTTTGGGAAGAGGCCAGGAGACCTTGTCCTTGGGGTACCTCTGACTCAGTATTACAAGGAGGAAAGAGTAGGATGCCTACCAACCATTATTGCATGTTTGCCAAATGCATGAATGAATGAAACAAAGAGGGCATAGTCCCGTGCTGGCAAATGAACCAAAAAGCCCATTAAAAGGCAGATATTCAGGAATTATACTTTGAGCACCAACCAAATGTAACAATCATGGTAGATTTGCATGAGATGCAAAGCTAAGGTCACATCCTTCCCTATGCTGTGTCACAGAGGCCCTAAAATCCTTTTGTGGGAGCCTAAGCTTCTAGGAACAATGGGCCAGGCTATCACACCCTGAGAAGACAGAGCCAGTCCTCATTCTGTGCTGCCTTCCCATTCTTGGAGCTCCTTCCCCAGCAGTGGCCCTCCAACATCACAAGCCTCTTTGTTTCTACTTGTCTGAATGTATATGATTTTTTTTTTAATTTTTCATTTCCAGCCTTTGAAAAACAAGGACACAAGTGAGCCCAGACCAAAGACTCTGGGGACTCTTTATTGGAAGGCCTCTTTGAGAGAACATTTCTAGTTCTTCCCTGCTTTCACAAGACTGGAGAGAGATAGGCAATGAGACATGACAGAGGGGCCATATTCTCAGCAAGGTCAACCCTAGATTTGATGACACTCCGATAAAAATAAAATAAAGTAATCCCCTTTGGGTGGGTTTCTGAAACTTGGAGTTCTACCGGGATTTCAGTCAGTGGGTCTCCCAATGTCCTCTTGCCTGCCAAGCCACATAAGACATGAAGGTGAAGTACACCTTGGGCAGTGAGACATGTGTTTCCTCCGGTCAGTACATGAGCAGTGTCTGCCCACCCAGAACACCTTATTGTCAGCAGGAACTCACAGAGGGGTCTGCTCCCCCTTCTCCAGGCAGGCAGCTCAGGGGAGATCCCCGCCTCTGAACTGGTGGCAAAGCAAGACCTTCCTCACCATCTGCTGCCTGTGCAAAGATCCCATCAGAACAAAAGATTGTAATGACCCTTCCAGAATGGTACTGCTAAAGCTGGCCTTTATTTTTTTTTTTATAATCCCTATATTTTTTTGCCCTTTTAAAATCACAAAACTGAGCAGGAGAAAATCAAGACTTCTTTTTGTTTATCTGCTCTGTTTAATGACTGGGCTGCTGTCTTCCCAGTTACCCCCACTCCTATTTGGAAGTGGACACTAGACATTTTTCCCACTTGTGACCAAAGCTGTAACAACCTGTTTTCAATTACCCTGCTGAATGTCGCATGGTTACCTCCCTTTCTGCATGGAAGGAAACAGTAAGTAATGCTTTCCAATTCTAGGGTGGCTCTTGGTCCCTCTGAAAGCAGCTGACATACATTCCAGGATAGGGTGGGTCCCCCCAAAGGGTGACTGAGGATAGAGTGTGGGACCAGAGACAAGGAAGCAAAAGAAACAGGAACATACAGGGTTAGGATCCCTCCTTCCAGGTGGGGTTCAGCAGTGTCTAATACACCATGATGAGGGCATTCCAACACCGGGTCCTCAGTGGCTGAAGAACAAGATAAGCCAGAGGGGCAAAGACTTGGAGTGATACCAAATGACAGGGCTGAACAGGTGGTTATTCAAACCTTTAACATGTATAAGCCCACCTGGATGCTTATTAAAATGCAGATCCCTGGCCTCAACCCCTATACTGCCTGCCTGGAGAAGGGAATTAGTAGCTAACCACAGTCTAGAGTACAAAAGGGTCTGAAGCCAAGAAGAAGCTCATAGAGCAGGAAGAGCTTCCGGACTGAGTGATTTAAGATCCTCATTATCTTTCCTGTTGGGCTCCTACTTCTGGCAGGCCTGACCCTGTATGAAAATAGACCTTGGTGCCCTGCTTGTTCTCATCACATCAGTGCTCACCTACTTGCTCCTTTTGGGACCCACATTTGGCATCTTGCCCCATTCTGACTAACAGTCCATCCTCCCTATTAAAGGCTTGCCGTGCTCTTGAATCTGACATTAGATACCACTCCAGTGTTGACTTCTGCTGCCCTCTCTCCCCACTCTCAATACAGGGATGATCTCAGATGCCCTCCAGCCGCCCTGCCTTTTGCCAGCCTGGATAAGTGAACATGGTCCCTGGTCCATGTCTGCCCCAGATCCTCACATTCTTGGACTTTGCATAAGCTCCATGAGCACGAGTTCGTGGGATTTTTCCAGCTCCAGGGGAGAATTCACGTACTCATGAAGGAAAGAGCAAGTGGGGTGTATACAGGAGGAGAGCTAGCAGATAAGGAGTAGTGGCCAGAAGGAAGGGTCCACATTATAAGGTCAGTGATAACATCCTCCCTTTCAGTCAGATTATTTCCTAAGCCCAGCTACTCTGTTGGGAAGGGAGAGACTGACTGTTCCTGGAGTCAGACAAAGCCATAGCCTTCTCCATCTTGATGGAACCACACGGGAAGGCAGAATCCACAGCACAACCGAAATACAAAAGAAAATCTGACAAGTTGACCATTAGTGGAAGAGCTTCATTTCCCCAGACTGTACCAGAGATGGGCTATGGGAGTCTTATTCTTGCTGAGCTTCACCTATAGCTCCAAAACTTTTGGAATTTAGAACCAGTAGGAACTCCAAAGTCTAATCTCCTCTAGACTCCACATGATCCCCATCTGGCTTTGTGATCAAAGAACAAATCATGTCCCATGCAAAAACCCATCTACTAAACACTTGACTGCTGTATCACTGATAGAAAACAAATCTGGTGCTCTAGAGAATTATGCAATTTATTTTCTTTCATTCTCAATTTCTCTCTATCACTCTCACACACACACACACACACACACACACACACACACACACACTTTAAACTGCCTAAGAACAAGAAGTATTCCTTACTCAATATACTGTATGTTCCACAATGCTAGAAAATACTTTGCACACAGTAGGCCTTCCAAAAGTGTGCTAATGAGCAGGATTCACTATACTAATAAGAAGTAATATTGATAATCTGACCTATGGTACAATCCATGAAGGACGCCAAGTATAAATATCTCCACAGTCCCTCTCATGAGAATGTCCATCTGCCTTCACAGGCTCAAATTAATCAAGCAAAGGAACCAAAAGAGATTTTCAAGCCTTGTATCTCCTTAGTCATACTTTTTCTAAGTTTACATGGTAGCGACCATACATGGCCAATCAGCAGTCATTGGCCATAGTCTATCCCTTGGAGATTTGGGGATTTGTAGCCTACACCTGTAGCTTGATCGGAGAGCATGGTGGTAATTAGGCAAGTAAGAATAGGCAAGAATTAGCTGTTTTACTCATTCTGTCAAAATGCAGAAAAGTCATTCTTTGTTTCACCAAGAACCCCTTGTTGGTAAAGATTTGCCAAGAGTGTTGGTTTGGAGTCCCTGTTGTTTTCTTCCCTTTTCAGGAGTCAACCATAGCAGGTGCCCCCCTCATCGGATATCAGCAAAGTCTTTGAGATAAGACTCATAGGTCTATGACTCTGCCTCCTTTATGTAAGGATGAGCGGTCCCTGGAGACATTTTTCACTAGGGCTTGCCCATGATGTGGGCCAATCCCACTGCATTCCAGATTCCTAAGGCTTAGCTGAAATCCTTATGGGAATAGAAAGCCTTCTGAGTGAGAGAGAACCAACATCCTCACCCTAAAGTGTTATTGTCTTTTCTGGTAAATTATTCTCTGATAGCTTATCTTTTGTGAATAGAGAAATAGATTACTTCTCTTAGAAAAACATTAATACATTTATTCAAAGTGTGTTGGGGGGAAAAAAGTTGTAGAGTAAAGCCATATCTTCTGATTCCCTAATTTTTTGTGTCCCATAAACAATTTGAGGAAACCAAATATCACATTTTCCCAGGGAGAAAAGCGCTTGCCATTTTGGCAAATCCGGTGTGATAAGATCTCAGAAAGAGCAGAAATTTGCCTCGTCTTGGGTTAAAGGCCACAAGGCCAAACATAAATGAAACAAAGCTTCTGCATTGTTGAGCTGAATGGCCACCCAAAAATCCCAAAGACTGAACTTTTAACTTTCTCAATGGAAAGACAACCACAAGAAGTTTGGCAGCTCATGGAGAAAGTTCCTTCATGACTGTGAAACCTTTTACAGCATTTCATCTTTATACAGAATTAACCCAGGACCTGAAAGATGTGTGTCTTTTCCTGTTTTGTTTTAATGGCAGACTCAGAACACAGGGTACAGTTTTACTTCTGTCTTTAGAGCTGTCCTTGCCTTGCCCTCCAAGGCCGGCAGCCAGCTAAGCATTTTTGGCCAGACAGAGACATTCTCCAATCCCAAGAATGCCCAGGAACCAACAGGCCTAGGTGGTTCCTTAAACTTATTTCCTGTGTTCATATTCTGGAGTGGAATCCCAGTTTGGCCTTGCTACAGAGACTGGAAGGTAGGAAAGGTGAGAAATTCTCTAAAATGTTTCCAAGTTTTCTATTTACTGGATAGACAACAAACCAATAACTTTGGAGGAGCTAGACCGCTGGCAGCTATTTTCCAGGAATTTCCAAAGAACTATGCATGGCCTAAGGGAAGGAGGGTAGCAGGAATAGAGCAATAAAGGAAACAAAGTGGGAAAAAAAAAAGATTTAATGGTCCCCTTGTTGCAATTTAAGGTCGGAGTGGAGAGCACAGCTAAAATGTATCTTGCTACTGCACTAGGGCAATGAGCTGAGGGTTGCCAATGAGAGCTGTGAAGGATGACCATTTCACTTAAGAAACCCACTCTAGGCAAAGGCTGTTGGTACTGAGAAACTGCTCCAGCAGCTTGCCAAGTTATATGTTGTTTGTTTTCACCAGGACTCTTCGTATGTTTGTGTGTGCTTGTGTGTGTATGTGCGTGTGTGTGTGTGAGAGAGAGAGAGAGAGAGAAAGAAAGAGAGAGAGAGAGAAATGGAAGTAGGCTATTCTATTGGAGGGGAAGTTAAAGGGTTGAGGAAGTCCTCTGAGGAGGAAGAGTCACTACAATACATCAGGAAAATGAGAAATCAAACTTTTGAAAAGGTGGGGGGCGGGCGGATCAAAATCAGAGACAGGATGAAGATGATTGAAAGAAACTGGCATAGAAGTGAAATTCTTAGAGATAACACAACTGACGTGAGCCTCATTCCTACTATAGCTAATGTTCCTCCATTACTTGAAGACAGCGCAGGAGTCTCTGCCGGGCAAGATAACATGGTCTCCTCTCAGGATCTAGCCGATCTCTCCTCCTGGTCACCAGAGAGTCAAGTGGCAACCTAACCTGACCAGGAAAGAGCCAAATCTACAGTGAGAGGAAAAAGACCCTACCCCAAAGGGGCTGCAGGAGTAGGTCAGCTCTAACTGGGACTGGATCCTGAGACAGCAGCATCGAGGAGAGTAGAACATGAATATAAGGGAGAGATCATTTCTATGAAAACACTGTCTTTGACACAGGATTTATCAATCCTGGTGAGCGCCTGAGCTGACAGGGTTAACATTCTCCTGGAATGGCTCTTGGAAACTAGATAAAAGCAATGGTTCACAGTAACTTCAACAGAAAAGCAAGACTACTCATGATATGTTATGGAAGAAGAGATCTAAGGTTCAAAGAGGCAGGCACGAGGTGGAGCAGACCATGAAGCTGGAACACCTAGGAGCAGATTATGTTCTGCAGGTGGCCAGGAGGACACTGCATTCATCAGAGTGATGAGAAATGTACCGGGGGGAGCAGCAGCAACGAGAAGCATAGCAGTGACTGTCCTCTGTTGGCTGAGCTGACCAGAGCAGGTGCAGTTATAGGACTGGGCCACCTGAAAGTAATGGAGATGACAAGAAATAATAGACAACATAGAGGCCAAATAGTAGCACTTAATGGACGAGAAATGAGAAGAGTACGGTAATTGTCTTGAGCAGCTAAATTGGTGGGGCAGCCGTGATGCCAGACACAGAAAGAGCTATGGAATGATTAATAGAACATGGAATCCCTAAGGGCAAGAAAGATGGGCTGTCGATGCAAACATTTCTCAATCTGTATTATTGAAAGAAACCAGGACTGGATGATCAGGAAGCTAAAGGCAACCACCTAATAAAAAGCTGTGATCTCTTGCCCAGTTTCCAGAGCTAAACCAGTTTTCAGACCTTCTACCTTTTGACTGTGGGAAAGGCCAGGTACCCAAACAGAAGTCTCCTGCAATGCCACAGTCAATGTATGAGGTGCCAAATATCTCTGTCTTCTCTAAAGGGTGTTATGGCCATTTACTCCAACCCTTTGAAGACTGATGGATATATAGTGATTCAACAGTGGTTCCTATGGCTGTGGGGCAGGGTGGGGACTCTGATGTCCAGCTGATGGAGGAGGAAAAAAGAAGCCAAACTTTGTTCACAGATGGGTCAGCCTGATGATAAGTGCAAGCCAGAAATGGACTCTAGGGTTCTCAGTCCCACTCAAGATTGACCCTAAGAGTAGTGAGAGGACATCCTCCCAATGGACTTTGGGAGATGTACCTGGCCCTCACTTTGTGAAATACATACAGACTTAAAGCAGTGCTCAATAACCTGGCTGGTTTGTTGGTGACCTGAAAGAAGAAAGATTAAGAGATAAGGGACAAGGCAGTCTGGAGAAAAAGAATATGGAACCAGCCATGAAGTGCAGATATTTCTGTAACCCTTGTTAATCCCACCAAAAAGCACTCACCAGGGATGAGACACTTTACAGTCAAGTAGACAGAATGACTTGGCCAGTTGATATCTTACAGCCTCTCTCATTAGCCACCCCAGTGCTGGTATAACAGGCATATCAACAGAGTAGTTTGGTGGCAGGGATGGAGGTCACAAACAAGACCAACTTGCAATAAAAGCTGACCTATCTACTGTTGCTGCTGAATGTCCAGCTATAGGAACAGAGGTCATTGCCACATCCCAGTATAAAGAACCATCTTTCCAAGAGACTAATTACACTGAAACCTTTTCTACATGAGGGTGAGCAATCTATCTTGATTGAAAGCAGCACATACTGAGGGTGTGAATTTGCCTTTCCTGCCCATAGACCCTCATTCAGCATCACTAGCTGAGGGATTGCTTCATGTTCAGTTCACTAACAATGGAGTCCTCACACTATCCCATCATACCAAGGAGCTCACTTAAAACAGAGGAGGAACAATAATGAGCACATGATCATGGGATCTGCTGGTCTTGTCACATACTGTACCACCCAGAAGCTTTTGGTTTTACAGGGTGAAGAAACAGCCTTTGGGGGTGTTCTGAAGCACATTACTATTTATGCTTAAGGATGGAGTATCATCCTTCAGGATGCAGTGAACCCCTTTAATCAATGGGTAGTATATGGTACTGAGTCCTCTCTATATAGAGCACATGGCTCAGGCAGGACAAGAATATGGTAGTTCCACTTACCACTCCACCCAATGATCTACCCAGGGAATATAGGCCCTCCACAAATTCCTGGCTCTGAGGATATAGAGATTCTGGCTCCAAGAACATAAATACTTCCACCAGGGACATTGCAGGAATCCCACTAAACTTTAAGCTAAGGCTGCTACCCAGACACTTTGGACTTCTTGTGCCGAGAGATCAACAGACAAGGAAAGACATCATTCTTGCAGGAACAACTGACCATGATCATCAGAAGAAGGTTGGGCTGTTGTTAAACAATGAGGATAGAGAAGACTATGTTTGGCAAAGAGAAGGAGCTCTGGGGCATCTCATGTTAATCCCCTAACCAATTATACTGGTAAATGGATAAGAGCAGGAGTCATGGCTTGAGAAGAGCATGATAACCAGGAGCTCAACTCCTTCAGGGCTAAAGATCTGGGTCACCCACCAGGTATCCCCCTGTACCATCAGAACTCTTAGCCAAGGGGGAGGTGAATCTACAGTGGATTGTAGAGGAAGGATTTGATGGAATGTCAGGTGTCCCTGAGAGCAGGTGCATTGATGAATACTATAATTTCTCCCATTAAACTTCCTTTTGTACATTTCTCTAGGAAACAAGGTTGACCAGTATTCTAGAGGCTCTGTTCCCAGATAGGATTATTTTTTAAAAGGTACATGTGGATCCAAGAGATGCAAGGAGTGATTTCAGTGGATGCTGTGACATGTTACCTGATTTCCCACTTCAGTTCTGAGGATTCATTCCCCCAGTTGCCAGGATCATTAGCTGCTGGAAGCTAGCAGTGGAGTCCTTCTCCAAGAATTGCCCTTGGCTTGAGGGAGATGCCTCACCTAAGGTCATGTCTGTTCCCTCCCTTCAGGAGGCACCTGAAGCCAGTGAGTGGCCAGGGTCCAAAAGCTCAGTCCCTGTGCCTCATTTTGGGATAACTGTAAAGGGATCTCCAAACTCCAGATCTCCCCAAGATCAGCTGAGGTCATTGTTGTAATACATCATAGCTCAACTTCTTTCTCTGCCCAGCCCTTCCCCTCACTCTCTCACAGATGTTGAGGACACTCCCTAGTAAATTTCCTACCACAAATCTCTAGCTCGGAGTCTATTTCCTTGGATCATGATCAGAAACACAACAGAAGAAAAAAATCCTAAAAAACATTCACACACATTGACCCCAAGGTCTCACATCCAAGACAGTCCAAGGAAATAATGAGAGATGAAATCAGAGTTTTGAGTTGGCCCGTGTGGCAATATAATTTAAAAACCTATGGAGCATCTAAATGTTCCAAAAGAGGGGATAACTAAAATAATGACCTAGAATTCTTCACAACCATGACAGTTCATATTTTTGAGACATATGTAGTGATGTGGGAAAGTATTCACAATATAACAAGTGAAAACAGCAGGATACAGAACTATAAAACTATAAATGGTCCACAAACATGTCACTTGAACTATAAAGTGTAAGAGAAATTCAATGACTCAGAGGTGAATGTATAAGGAAAATCCAAGAAAACAGTCACATTTCATTTGAGTAAAAATTCTCTCTCACAGTCAGTGTGATTTTTAGATAAAATAAAATATAGTGAGGGGGCGCCTTGGTGGCTCAGTGGGTTAAAGCCTCTGCCTTCAGCCCAGGTCATGATCCCAGGGTCCTGGGATCGAGCCCCGCATCGGGCTGTCTGCTCCGCAGGGAGCCTGCTTCATCTTCTCTCTCTCTCTCTCTCTCTGCCTGCCTCTCTGCCTACTTGTGATCTCTGTCTGTCAAATAAATAAATAAAATCTTTAAAATATATATATATATATAGTGAGATCTCCAGCATGGGGTATTTCGAGGATGGCAAAAATGACCTCTTGGCAAACTTGATCTAGAGTGGAATTCGGTATTAATTTACAATGGTAAGGTACATTTTGGCTGTCTGGAATTCCATACTACAGTGGCTAAGTGTCTAGGAGATGTGTGATTTTAGTCTGTTTTTCTCTGCTTTCTCTTCATTTGCATTGCTTTAGTTGGTTTTCCTTAGTTAACAACCTCACTCTTGAAGATGTCTGATTTCTTTGGCTTATTTTGACAATTCAGGGAAAAGGAATTTGCTTGATCATTCCCACCTCAAAAATCCTAAAATCCTCAGGACTTCATCACAAGCATTAGAGGAGAAGAATTCAAATAAAAGAAACTCATTCAGATGACACCACCAAGAATTTTGAGGTAATAGTAAGGAGTAACCCAGCTCTAATACTAAGGGGGGAGGGAATGCTTTTTAAAAGTAAGGTTTTAGGGCGCCTGGGTGGCTCAGTGGGTTAAGCCGCTGCCTTCGGCTCAGGTCATGATCTCAGGGTCCTGGGATCGAGGCCCGCATCGGGCTCTCTGCTCGGCAGGGAGCCTGCTTCCCTCTCTCTCTCTCTCTCTGCCTGCCTCTCTGTCTACTTGTGATCTCTCTCTGTCAAATAAATAAATAAAATCTTTAAAAAATAAATAAATAAAAGTAAGGTTTTATATCTGGATAAACTAATGGTGATGCAAAGTTATGCTTCATATTCAAACCATCCCCTGTGCATATGCTCTCACTCTCAGCAGAGCCCAACCACACCAAAGCCATTCAAAGAATCTGACCCCATTTCCCCGCCAAGACCTTGATGTTTTCTAGGTTGGAATAAAAATTGAGCATTCTCATTTTCCCAGGTCTCTCCCTGCACCCTCAAGATAGTTCAAACACCAAGGAAGCAAGATGGCAGAGGAGCAGCAGGCTGAGATGACATCGGATAGCAGGAGTTCAGCTAGCTAGTTATTAAACCATTCTGGAACACTTACAAACCCAACAGGAGATTGAAGGGAAGAAGAGCAGCAATTCTAGAAACAGGAAATTGACCACTTTCTGAAAGGTAGGACCTGCGGGGAAGTGAATCCGAATTGACGGGAAGATAGACCACAGGGGGAGGGGCCGGCTCCCAGCAAGCAGTGTAGCAACGGAGCACAAAATCAGAACTTTTAGAAGTCTGCTCCACTGAGGGACATCGCTCCAGAAGCTAAGCAGGGTGGAGCTCTCGCAGGGACAGTGTGGTCTCAGGACCTGTGGGGTCACAGAAAGACTGGGGTATCTGAGTGTAGCAGAGCTCCCAGGTATCAGAGCAGGGAAACCAGCTGCAGAGATGGAGCCAAGAAGTGAGCTCTCGTCTCAGGGTTACCTTAAACAGTTATCCGTGGCACAGTCATACCACTGCTCTTTAAGCAGGGACCCCGCAAGTGGCAGATCCAAGGAGACTCACCTTCCTCTTCTGGAGGCAGGCATCTGCTGTGTTTGGAGACTCCAAATGGGGCCGTGCATCATAGACAGAAATGCTCCATCACAGGCCAGTGGGCTCAGAGCACAGCCAGAGACCAGGGAGACCAAAGTGATTGAGCACTTTTCTCAAGGGCACACTGAGGAGTGGGGCACCAAGCTCTCGGCTCCTCTGAGCTGGAGATTGGGAGGCTGCCATTTTCATTCCCATCCTCCAGAGCTCTATGGAAAGCTTCAGGGAACAAAAGCTCTCAAGCGAACCCAAGCAGAGTACTTAGCCTGGCTCCTGACAAGGACAGTGCAATTCCACCTTGGGCAAAGACACTTGAGAATCACTACAACGGGCCCCTCCCCCAGAAGATCAGCAAGAAATCCAGCCAAGACCAAGCTCACTGATCAAGGAGAACAGTGGAATTCCAGAGGAGGGGAAAGCAAAGCATGGAATTCATGGCTTTCTCCCCATGATTCTTTAGTCTTGTAAAGTTAATTAAATTTTTTTAATTTTATTTTTTTTTCTTATTCTAATCTTTCTAACTTTTACTCTTTCCTCTTTTAACGTTTTTTAACTAGTTTATCTTAACAATACCTTTCTTAAAAAATCTTTTTAAACCTTCATTATTATAGTCATATTTTATCCTTCATTGTATCTAACTTTATTTTTTGTATACATATAGGGTTTTTGTTCTGAAAGATTTGGGGATACAATTTCTTCTAATAGATCAAAATATACCCTAAATCTAGCACAGGGCTTTGTTCTAGTCTCCAGCCTGAGCAAATTCTCTACACTTTCCTTTTCTTTTCCAACCAACTTATTTTATCAATTCCTTTTTTAGAATTTTTTTTAAATTTTCATCTTTACAGTCATATTCTATCCCTTCCTCATGTTTATCCTTATTTTTGTTTATGTATGTTTTTTGTTCTTTAAAATTTTGGGAGGTAGTTTCTTCTAAGAGACCAGAATACACCCAAAGTCAAGTGGGTGGCACTGTTCTACTCACCCGTCTAATATATAAATTTTTTATCTATTTTATTTTATTTTATTTTCCCTCCTTTTTTCTCCCCCTATTTAGGGTCTCTTCTGATTTGGTTAGCGTATATTTTTCTGGGGTCTTTGCCACTCTTTTAGTATTTTACTCTCTTATTCATATATTCTTATCTGGATAAAATGACAAGGCAGAAAAACTCACCACAAAAACAGGAACAAGAGGCAATACCAACTGCTAGGGACCTAATCAATATGGACATTGGTAATATGTCAGATCTGGAGTTCAGAATGACAATTCTCAAGGTGCTAGCTGGGCTCAAAAAAGGCATGGAAGATATTAGAGAATCCCTTTCTGGAGAAATAAAATCCCTTTCTGGAGAAATAAAAGAACTAAAATCTAACCAAGTTGAAATCAAAAAAGCTCTTAATAAAGTGCAATCCAAAATGGAGGCTCTTACTGCTCGGATAAATGAGGCAGAAGAGAGAATTAGTGATATAGAAGACCAAATGATGGAGAATAAAGAAGCTGAGCAAAAGAGAGACAACAACTACTGGACCACAAGGGGAGAATTCAAGAGATAAGTGATGCATAAAATGAAACAATATTAGAATAATTGGGATCCCAGAAGAAGGAGAGGAGCAGAAGGTATATTGGAGCAAATTATAATAGATAATTTCCCTAATATGGCAAAGGGAACAAGCATCAAAATCCAGGAGACATCCAGATGGTCTACATCATGCTCTCTGCTCAGCCTAGAGCCTGCTTCTCTCTCTCTCTCTCTGCCTGTAGCTCTGCCTACTTGTGCTCTGTCTCTCTGTTTCAAATAAATAAAATCTTTAAATATATATATATTTTCACCAAGGGGAATGGGTTGGAGAACTAAAAGGGACAAAGGGATCTTAAAGAGACTGTATGATGACACAAGGAAACTAACAGTAAGAGTGGTACAGAGGATTTAATCCCTTTCCAATCTGTAGATCAGGGGAAATCTTGCTGTAGGACCATTTGAAGAAAAGTCCCTGTAGAACCAGAATACTTGTGTTTATTCAACAACTATTTTGAAAGCTCTTGCTCTATGTCAGGCACTCCGTTAGGTGCTAAAGACATGCAGACCTAGACTCTGCCCTCATGGAAATTATATTGTAGCAGCTCAGAGATTTATTAGATTGTCCTCCAAACCCAGCCGACTGCACCCCACTGTGAGACACACCTGTGCTGCGGGCTCCTCCATCCCTTAGAGGCTCCCAGGAATGCTGACAAAAGGAAACACCAGCCAGAACCATCCCGAGAAAAGGATTACCTGGAACAACTCAAGGAAATCTTCAGAGCGGCACCTGTTTCTCTCTCCTCCACTGCTGCCAAGAAGGAAGACAAGACCAAACTGGAGAGAGAGATGGCTAAACCCCAGAGGAGTGCCGAAGCCTCAGAGGGAGCGTCAGCCCTGGGTGCTGGGGCAGCCCTGGGCAAAACCGCACAAGAGGCAAAGTTGTAACCGTCCCAACTTCACCTCATTATCCATCTCCCAGACACTACCTCCACTGTCAGCTGCCTTAAATATGCCCCCAATCTTCCAAGAAGCCCAGACATGCCATAAAACGGGTGTCTGGTTAAGAAAGCAAACGAGGCTTAACCTCACCAGGGATGTCTCTGCAGTCCCTGGCCAGTCCTCCACCCAGCCAGGCAGAAGCAGTGTAATGGAAAAAGCCGGGCTCCTGGCCAGAGAAACCCGGTTTTCCACCCCAGTTCCACCACTTACTATCTGGTGACTGCAGGCAAGTTACTTAACCTCTTTCAAGCCCCAACGCTCATGACCATAAAATGTAGATAATAATGCCCGTCCAAGTACATTCTGGGAAAGATTAAAACATAAATGTGCTCTTCATTCCTTATCCTGTTCTTCCTCATATTTTAAGGTTAATCTATAGATCTCACCAAACATAAAATAAAATAAAATGAAATATTTAAGATAGGGGCACCTGGGTGCACCATCCTTTAAGCATTTGCCTTTGGTTCAGGTCATAATCCCAGGGTCCTGGGATGGAGCCCTGCCTCAGGCTCCCTGCAGGGAATTTGCTTCTCCCTCTCCCACTCCCCCTGCTTATGTTCCCCTCTAGCTGTCTCTATCTCTCTCTCTCCCTCTCTCTCTCTCTCTCTCAACTAAATAAATTTTAAAAATTAAAATTAATAAAAAAAAAAATAAAATAGGCATTGACAGAAACCCCATCCTGAATAGGGAGTCCCACCTGTGGTTTGCTGTCGCTGGTTGCCTTGGTTGGAAAGGGCCAGAGCCCTGGTGCTAAGATCCAGGAGATCACCTTAGCCGGATCCAGGCCTCTGGGCAAAATGTGTGGAAGAAGCTATCAGTATTATAATCCCCCTGAGAAAGATCATGAAAAGAATGTGTACTCTTGGTTGCTCTAAAAAGTTCTAGGTTCGGGGCGCCTAGGTGGGTTAAAGCCTCTGCCTTTGGCTCAGGTCATGATCTCAGGGTCCTGGGATCGAGCCCCACATCGGGTTCTCTGCTCAGTGGGGAGCCTGCTTCCTCCCCTCTCTCTCTGCCTGCCTCTCAGCCTACTTGTGATCTCTGTCTGTCAAATAAATAAATAAAATCTTTTAAAAAAATAAAAATAAAGTTCTAGGTTCTAGAGAGTCTGTACTAAACATAATGAAGAAAAGAAAGATAGGACTTGGCTTCATTTACAGAGGTGAGGTCACTGAGATTCGCTGCCTGTTTCCTGGCAAAACCTCAGGGCTGGCCTCCCCCCAAAACTACGCAGTACTCTCCATCAGGCTGCCTGTGCTCAGCCCTGTCATCCGGCTCTTCCCCCTAACAGAGCCGAGCTTCTGTTTTCCTCCCCCTGTGCCCTTGATCCTGCTCTTCTCTCCACCTAGAAAGCCCTCCTTCCCTGTTTGCCCCTCTCCCTCACCGTATGCACACTCTCCAGCTCAGATGGACCTTGCCCCAAGCGGGGCAAGTTAATAGAAGCCAGAGCCCAGGGTGTCTGTGGACCCGGGCCCAGGGGTCTGTGGGAGCTGATCAGGCTATTACAGACCTGGGACTTCCTTTGGAATGTGGTTCTCAACCAGGGTGCCCTTAGAACCAATTTGGGAGTTTTTTAAAAAAATATACAGACAGCCAGAGCCCACGGAAACCTACTAAATCACAGTACCTTGTGGGGAGGGGCTGCCTGGGCATCTGTATTTTTAAAAGTTTCCACCTTTGCAGCTCTGGCTAAAAACCACTGCTCCCAGATAAGGACTTTTCTATATAAAAGAAATTGGATGCCATGGTATCACTTCAAAGACTCTACAAGTAGAGCTGATGGAAAATAACCCAAAAAAGCAGGTGTTGGACAACCAGGCCCTTTACAAATCAAATGGGCCAGGTAATAAAAAGTTTGGGATGTTCAAAGACTTGAGTAAGAAATCAGGCAAAGGTTTCATTATTTCTCAGGATTTATTGGCTAGCAGAGGGGTGGGATGGAGTGGAAACTGTGTCTGGACATGGGTCCTGAAATTAGCCAGCATCTGTAGGTCTGTAATTAGCAAAGCACAAACAGAAGTAAAAATATAATTTGTAACTTTGTCTAGGATGGTAAAAATCTCAGGCAAAAGCAAAAACGTTTGCTTAAGGACAAACAATGCAACAACATGACAGCTTATTTTTTTTGTTTTGGAAAGGGTAACCATATGATGGGGGAAAGAAACATAGCAGAATTTGCCTTCTTGGACTTGAGTTGCAGCATTTTGTACAGCAACTCATGAAATTTTAATTGTTGAAATGGTTCAAATGTGCAGAGGAAGCAAGTCACGTGGGTTGAATACTAACAAAAAGATCATGAAGGAAAGGTGAGACTCTCTGGCAAGTCTCCAGAAAGAAGAGGGGGGTCGTGGGCTATCCTGTGATCCATGATTGCTCACTTTAGGTTTAATTCTGTATCCCTGTCAGCAATGTAGAAAAGAGAACAAAAGACCCCTGAAAGCAATCTGAAGAAGACTTATAAATAAAGATGTTGGCAAACCTCTAGAAGAGCAAACTGAGATGGTGGGCTCACAGGTTTAACCTATGGACAAAATAGCAGAAAGCTGAGATTGATTATAAAAAGGCAAAGTCACTCATCGGGGGGACATTAATCAGAACCCCCTATACTGCCGAGACAAAAGTACCCAGGGCACAAAAGTGTCCAAAGCAACAGAAGTTAAGAGTGACCAGGACCCAGGTGAGGGAGGGTCACAGCCACAGCCACAGCCACAGCATGGACAAAGGCAAAGCATACTAACTATTGATTACCAGCCATACATGGCTTCTTTCTAGAAAAATAAAAAGTGACAATAAATATCCAATCACCAGATAATCCAGGTCAAGATCTTTTTCCCGGCCATTGCCATACTTTAAACAGCATGTGCCAAGGCCACACTCTAGGAAGTTTTCATTCTTCTATAGCAGTTTGATCTAAGAAAGAAAAAAGGGAGGCTGAGTTGGCCGGTGGAGGGGAGAAAGAGATCGCAACAGCCAGCAGGTGCTGAAAGCCTGCTGTGGGCATAGCCCTTTTATTAGACACCTGATTCCCATTGCTAGGAGGCGGCTGTCACTCGGAGGAGCTGGAGAGCTTAAGCACATGTGTGAATACACATAGGGCGAGGGCAATCAGCTGTGTTTGAATTTGTCCTCAGAGCTGCAGGTCTCCACTCTTTCCCTCTGCTGCCCAGTCACCCGCTGTTGTCTTTAAGAGGGCTCCTCCCCCATTTATTCCTGGCCCCACTTCCACCTGTCTGCCTGTACTTCTAGAGCCTTCAGAGTATGGGTGGGCAGGGTTAGCAGGCCGACCCTTTCCCTGATGTTCAGCCAATGAGCAAGCCTCTCCTTCATGTCATTGGTGGTTCCCGCCAATCTCGTGGCCCCTCTGGCTCCTTACCAAGCCAGGGAGGGCAAAGATCCCCTTCTTGTGGGAGTCCCTCTACTCCTTGGAAAGGTTTTATGCAGAATTCAGCGGTTTCTGACTTCTAGTGCCTGGACTGGTGGCCCAGTGGGTCAAGAATCAGGCAGAAGGAAATGAAAAGGAGCGATACGGCAGTCAGGCAATTAAAAGGACATAAAGGGAAATGTAGGATCCCCTGAGATGGGCAGAAGGCAAGGCATTTAAGAGTGCAGACATTGAAGCTAGAGGGTGTGGGAATGAATCCTGGCTCTGGCATTTCTATGTGAGTTTGAGTAATTCTCTGCCTCAGTTTCCTCATCAGTAAAATGGGTTGTAGGGAGCATTCCGAGAAATGCTCCACAGATGCTAGAAAACAAAAGTGGAGCAGAGGCGAGGATTCCAGAAGTCTCAAAATACATTCTCAACAGCCCTAGATGAAGACTATTCATAGACTTACTTCCCTCCTTTACCTCTCCTGGGACTAGTCCGTGTTCCTTCTCTTTCGTGCAGAGCAATACACTTCTCAAGTTGTTCTTGCAACTGTTTATCCCAAGTGAAATGCGAAATAACAAAGTGTACGCTGAAGCTGGATGGCTGTCAGCAACAGGCCTCCTTGGGCAGAGAGAAGAAAGGAGTTGTAGCTGGGGATGAAGGAAAAACTATCATGAAGCTGGCTGGGTCCCCAAAAGTCCAGTCAACATATCCAGCCCTGACAGATGCTTCTTCCTGACGTTAGGTAAGTCTTTTCTATTTTGGACCACCTGGGCAAATTGAGAAGTGGTTGAGATATTGAAAATTTCTGTCTGAACACAGGGTGCCGAACCCAAGCCAAAAAAAGCAGATGAACAAGCCTGACCCTCCTGTGGTCCCTCTTCTTAGTGCATCTCACCATCCTTGAAAACCCTCTGCTGTGACAGCTGTTGCTGTTTCTGCCACCAAGGAGAGAGGACTGGACAAGGGCCCCACTTTCTGAAAGGGTTTCCTGGCCCACAGACTCCAACAGGAGCAATAGAAAAGGCAGGGAACAGGGAAATGATACTACGCACCATTCTACTGCAGCTGCTGGCCCCAAAGGCAGCTTTGGAGGCCATCTTTGGATTTCTTGAGACTTTCCAGTATATAGCAGATAGTAGGTTCTCAAAACATATCTGCAGAATGAAGAAAACTCAAAGAATGCATGCAAGGGTGACTGGGTCCCTGTAGCTTACTCCCAGAGGAAATAGGGAAAAAAACATTTTGCTAAACCTAGCCCGCAGTGATAGGAGGCATCCCAGCCTGGGAGGGAGAGAAGCAGACTTGGCTCCCAGCCCCTAGACGAGTGTGCAAAAGGATTTCCCCCAAGACTCTGGTTAAAAATGCAAATCCCAGAATTCCACTCCCCAGGAAGGGGGATTCAGGGTGGGGAGGGGCAGGAATTTTCTTTTTTTAACAAGCTCCACAGGTGATGTCAATCCAGGTGGTCTGTGGTTCACCATGGAAGGAACAACTGTTCTTCATTCCCACTTTACTGGTAGCCTTCCCTCTAGCTTCTAAGATGATCAGAGTGTTGGCCACCTTTCCCCCCGGAGAACTCCTTGGCTTCTCAGAAATGAACGGACGCCATAGTCTCCCAGACCTAAATGCAGATAGAAATATTTGGGACGGGATGACAGGTAAACCCGCTCATCAGCGAACAAGTCCCAGATCGACCTGAAGAGGAGCTTCTGGGAGGGATGAGAGGTGAGAGAAGGAGAGTGACAGTATCTGAACCACAGCCCCCGCCCCACGGACATTCCTGTCACAGGAAGTAAGAGCCTCCTGCCTAAACACACACGTCCCTGGGAGAGAAAAATTCCTGGAAAACATAGAGGTTTTTATTGCTTCGTTTTAGAAAGACGACAGGGGCAGTCCTTCCATTCTTACAAAATATGGCCAAATTAAGAGCTCAGTCTCCTGCCGAACACCAGAGAAGTTTAATTTTATGTTGTTACTGGCTTAATTCTTAATGGCAGACTTTTTAAGAGGAACAGAGTAATAAGGAGCATTCCTATGAGTCCTCCAACAGAAAGAATGGGATTTTGGGCAGACGGATGTCCCACTGGAAAGCCAGCTGGTCTTGGGAGGGTGTGTCCTTGCCAGCTCAAGTCTCAGACACACAAAACTCAGAGCTCAGGAAACAGCCCCTCTCTCAGGGGACCAGGAGGTCAATGTCTCCCCAGGTGTGTGTGAGGGAGAGAAACCAAACAGGACAGAGGAGGAACTGGTGAGCTAAACTCCCAGCCTTAATCCACTGAAGTGAAATGCAATCTGCTCACTGATCCAGGCGAAGGGACCAGAAAGACAATGCTTGGCCCTCACCTGGAAACTGCTGGAATGCAGTCTGTCAGCACAGGGCTCTCCCCTCTGCAGCAACCTGATGCCCTCCCTACCTTCTTCCAGACCAAGACTCTTTTCTATTCCATCCTGCTAGCATTTGTTGAGTGCCTAACGGATACTCTGGAAAGTGCAGGGAACTGATCCCTTCAGCCCAGCCTCTGTATACCTGAGCGAGGGCCAGCGTCCTACCTGAGATAAAAAGACACACTCAGAGTCCCCCGTGGGATTTTTTAAGGAGCAGTAAATGATCGGAAGATCATATAACGAGATCTGAAAGCACTAGCTACTGACAAAGGAATTGTATCCCAAGGTTTTTTGGGTTTTTTTAAATTATTTGTTTAGAGGCCCAACACATTTGTCCAAAGTTCGCATTCTTGTCCGATATGCAGTCCACACCTGATGGATTCAAAGTGCAGGTAAAATTACACATGTGCAAAGAAAACAGGCAAGACATTTCTGCTATATTTCTGATTATAATTAACCTTATAATTAGAAATTTATTATAACTTTATAAAATAATTGTTAAAATATTTAAAGTTTATCTTTCATGATGACAGACCCAGGAAATACTATTTCAGTAGAATATGATAAAAAAGAGGAGATTTTTATGATCAAGTAGGAGGAAACCTGGACTTAGATTCTTACCTCACATTCTTTAAAAAAAAAAAACAACACACACTCTTTTTTTTTTATGACTTTTTTTTTTTTTAAAGATTTTATTTATTTATTTGACAGCGAGAAATCACAAGTAAGCAGAGAGGCAGGCAGAGAGAGAGGAGGAAGCAGGCTCCCTGCTGAGCAGAAAGCCCGATGTGGGGCTCGAACCCAGGACCTGGGATCATGACCTGAGCTGAAGGCAGCGGCTTAACCCACTGAGCCACCCAGGCACCCCACAACACACACTCTTGATTAAAATAGTGCACATTGTAAAAATTTTGAAAAACACATTAAAAATCGAAAGTAAAAAATATAGATTATGCACAGCCAACAGGATGTAACTGCTGTAAACATTCCACTGTATTTTTGTCCGGGTTTTTTATTCCAAACATATACGCATGTATTATTTTAATTGGAAGATACAAACATGGAAGATACATTTATTTTTATTTTATTTTTATACAAACAAAAATAAATAAATAAAATACATTTATTTTTATTATATTTTACAAGCTTTTTTATTTTTTACTATAAAGCTGTCCATTTTATCGTAGTGTTATCAGCACTATATTTATTAGCTTTCTTCTTAATCCTTGACAAATTGATAAACCCAAAATTGTATCATCTAAATATTTATCTGATCCCTGTTGAGATTGGCCTTTGGTTTCCTTTGATTTATTGACCACTTGTATTTTTTCATATATAAATTGTCTTTTGTGTCTTCTGCCTAGTTTTTTTTTAAGATTTATTTATTTATTTGAGAAAGAGAGCATGCATAAGAGCTGGGGAAGAGGCAAAGAGAGAGGAAGAGAAGGTCAAGCAAACTCCCCACTGAGCACAGAGCCTGATGCAGGGTTTGATCCAACCACCTTGAGACCATAACCTGAGCCAAAATCGAGAGTCAAATGCTTAACAGACTGAGCCACCCAGTACCCCTGCCTACTTTTCTGCTGCAGTATTCAGTTTTCTTGGAATTGAAAAGATTATGAAGATACATGAATATCTCCTTAGTCATATATATGTTACAAATATTTTTACTGTCATTTAATTTTGACTTGGTTTGTGGTGTCATTTCACACGCAGCATCTTTAAGTTGTGTGTCATCAAATCTATCCATATTTTCCTTTTCAGTTTCTCCCTGTTTTCAAGTGTAGAAACTATTTCCCCACAGGATCCAACATCAAGGTTGATTTTCTTCATGTTAGTATGATTCAGTTTCTGCATTTTGAAAAAAAAATAATGCATTTGTATGATTACAGGGCAAAGTTTATAGATTTATGTATATACATAGTGGTCTTACCTCTACCCCTCCCTTCCTCACCCAAATAACCGCCCTTTCCTGTAGGTATTCATTTTTATTAGTGTCCTGTTCACATTTTCAGTACTTCTTTGTGCAAACTCTAAAAAAAAAAAATTATTTATATGATCCTTCTGGAACTAATATAGAATATTGCATATTGAAAAGGATTGGGTTTTTTCCTACTAAAGTTTCTAATTGGTTAAGACTAAGAGCAAAATGTTGATTTCTGAACATTTATTTTGAATACATTCATCGTGTTAATTTTTAATAATTTTTCAGTTTGTTATCTTGGGTTTTTAGATAGATGATCATGTCACCTTTTTTATTTATACTGATGATGTCATCCTCTCCTTCCAAATAGTATATTCTTATTCTGGTTCTTATTTTGTTATGTCAAAATAAATCACCACTTTTCTTTGTAACAAATTTATAGTGATAACTTATAATACTGCCTATGGTTTGTAATCATAAGAATCTTTTCCAGCTCTCAAAAAGAGTGGCCATTACCACCTCTAGAGTTGCTGTTATCATTTCTTTTAGTTAGGATGGGCTACATTACATTGCATTTTCGTGTTAGTGAACAACCATGAAATCTTAAAAGCGTAGAACCATGAAGGCTTTTTCTCACTTAGGGAATTTATCACCATGGACCATGGGAAGCTCAGTTCCACGCTAGCCAGACTCCAGGACCCATTCTGTTGGAGGTTACACAATCAAACATTTGTCAGCTGTTGATGCTCAGGCTGGGGGAAGGAAAGGTGGAAAATTATGCACTCATTCCCACAGCCTTCTTTCTGGGACACATGTCATTTCCAATCACATTTTATCAGCCAAATTAGTCATATGACCATCATGGCTGCCTTTAAAAGAACCTAAAAATTCTATCCTACTATTTGCTTAAAAGAAAACTACTTGGAAGTATGAGTATACAGCTCTAACAAACTACAATGTGAGTCTAAACACACACATCTGTATACACACCCACAAATGTATGAATGGATTCTTCAACATTGATGATAGTTTTTAAAGGTATCTTGGGGTTGTGGCAGTGACATAAGTGATCCATGTTAATTGTACTAACTAATGAGATTATTTTTTTTAAGAGCGCATAAGTAAAAGGGGCAGGGAGAGAAGAAGAGAGAATCTTAAACAGGCTCCATGTTCAATGCAGACCCCAACATGGGGCTCAGTTTCACAACCCCAAGATAGTGACCTGAGTTGAAATCGAGAGTCAGACACTCAACCAACTGAGCCACCCAGGTGCCTCCTAACTAGAAGATTTTTTTTTTTAATTTTATTTTTTATAAACATATATTTTTATCCCCAGGGGTACAGGTCTGTGAATTGCCAGGTTTACACACTTCACAGCACTCACCATAGCACATACCCTCCCCAATGTTCATAATCCCACCCCCCCTCTACCAATCCCCCGCCCCCCCATCAACCCTCAGTTTGTTTTGTGAGATTAAGAGTCACTTATGGTTTGTCTCCCTCCCAATCCCATCTTGTTTCATTTACTCTTCTCCTATCCCCTTAACCCCCCATGTTGCCTCTCCTCTCCCCCATATCAGGGAGATCATATGATAGTTGTCTTTCTCTGATTGACTTATTTCGCTAAGCATGATACCCTCTAGTTCCATCCACGTCGTCACAAATGGCAAGATTTCATTTCTTTTGATGGCTGCATAGTATTCCGTGGTGTATACCATGTAATATATGTATTACACATATACCACATCTTCTTTATCCATTCGTCTGTTGATGGACATCTAGGTTCTTTCCATAGTTTGGCTATTGTAGACATTGCTGCTGTAAACATTTGGGTGCATATGCCCCTACGGATCACTACGTTTGTATCTTTAGGGTAAATACCCAGCAGTGCAATTGCTGGGTCATAGGGTAGTTCTATTTTCAACATTTTGAGGAACCTCCATGCTGTTTTCCAGAGTGGTTGCACCAGCTTGCATTCCTACCAACAGTGCAGGAGGGTTCCCATTTCTCCGCATCCTCGCCAGCATCTGTCATTTCCTGACTTGTTAATTTTAGCCATTCTGACTGGTGTGAGGTGATATCTCATTGTGGTTTTGATTTGTATTTCCCTGATGCCGAGTGATATGGAGCACTTTTTCATGTGTCTGTTGGCCATCTGGATGTCTTCTTTGCAGAAATGTCTGTTAATGTCTTCTGCCCATTTCTTGATTGGATCATTTGTTCTTTGGGTGTTGAGTTTGCTAAGTTCTTTATAGATTTTGGACACTAGCCCTTTATCTGATATGTCATTTGCAAATATCTTCTCCCATTCTGTCAGTTGTCTTTTGGTTTTGTTAACTGTTTCCTTTGCTGTGTAAAAGCTTTTGATCTTGATGAAATCCCAATAGTTCATTTTTGCCCTTGCTTCCCTTGCCTTTGGTGATGTTCCTAGGAAGATGTTGCTGTAGCTGAGGTCGAATGTATCACATCGATTGATTTACAGATGTTGAACCATCCTTGCAGCCCTGGAATAAATCCCACTTGGTCGTGGTGAATAATCCTTTTAATGTACTGTTGAATCCTATTGGCTAGTATTTTGGCGAGAATTTTTGCATCTGTGTTCATCAAGGATATTGGTCTGTAGTTCTCTTTTTTGATGGGATCTTTGTCTGGTTTTGGGATCAAGGTGATGCTGGCCTCATAAAATGAGGTTGGAAGTTTTCCTTCCATTTCTATTTTTTAGAACAGTTTCAGGAGAATAGGAATTAGTTCTTCTTTAAATGTTTGGTAGAATTCCCCCGGGAAGCGGTCTGGCTCTGGGCTTTTGTTTGTTTGGAGATTTTTGATGACTGTTTCAATCTCCTTACTGGTTATGGGTCTGTTCAGGCTTTCTATTTCTTCCTGGCTCAGTTGTGGTAGTTTATATGTTTCTAGGAATACATCTATTTCTTCCAGATTGTCAAATTTGTTGGCATAGAGTTGCTCATAGTGTGCTCTTATAATTGTCTGTATTTCTTTGGTGTTAGTTGTGATCTCTCCTCTTTCATTCATGATTTTATTTATTTGGGTCCTTTCTCTTTTCTTTTTGATAAGTCTGGCCAGGGGTTTATCAATCTTATTAATTCTTTCAAAGAACCAGGTCCTATTTTCGTTGATTTGTTCTATTGTTTTTTTGGTTTCTATTTCATTGATTTCTGCTCTGATCTTTATGATTTCTCTTCTCCTGCTGGGTTTAGGGTTTCTTTCTTGTTCTTTCTCCAGCTCCTTTAGGTTTAGGGTTAGGTTGTGTACCTAAGACCTTTCTTGTTTTTTGAGAAAGGCTTGTAGCGCTATATATTTTCCTCTCAGGACTGCCTTTGTTGTGTCCCACAGATTTTGAACCGTTGTGTTTTCATTATCATTTGTTTCCATGAATTTTTTCAATTCTTCTTTAATTTCCTGGTTGACCCATTCATTCTTTAGAAGGATGCTGTTTAGTCTCCATGTATTTGGGTTCTTTCCAAATTTCCTCTTGTGATTGAGTTCTAGCTTCAGAGCATTGTGGTCTGAAAATATGCAGGGAATGATCCCAATCTTTTGATACCGGTTAAGACCTGATTTAGGACCGAGGATGTGATCTATTCTGGAGAAGGTTCCATGTGCACTAGAGAAGAATGTGTATTCTGTTGCTTTGGGATGAAATGTTCTGAATATATCTGTGATGTCCATCTGGTCCAGTGTGTCATTTAAGGCCTGATTTCCTTGTTGATCTTTTGCTTGGATGATCTGTCCATTTCAGTGAGGGGAGTGTTAAAGTCCCCTACTATTATTGTATTATTGTCGATGTGTTTCTTTGATTTTGTTATTAATTGGTTTATATAGTTGGCTGCTCCCACGTTAGGGGCATAGATATTTAAAATTGTTAGATCTTCTTGTTGCACAGATCCTTTGAGTATGATATAGTGTCCTTCCTCATCTCTTATTATAGCCTTTGGCTTAAAATCTAATTGATCTGATATAAGGATTGCCACTCCTGCTTTCTTCTGATGTCCATTAGCATGGTAAATTGTTTTCCACCCCCTCACTTTAAATCTGGAAGTGTCTTCGGGTTTAAAATGAGTTTCTTGTAGGCAACATATAGATGGGTTTTGGTTTTTTATCCATTCTGATACCCTGTGTCTTTTGATTGGGGCATTTAGCCCATTAACATTCAGGGTAACTATTGAGAGATATGAATTTAGTGCCATTGTATTGCCTGTAAGGTGACTGTTACTGTATATTGTCTCCATTCCTTTCTGATCTACTACTTTTAGGGTCTCTCTTTGCTTAGAGGACCCCTTTCAATATTTCCTGTAGAGCTGGTTTGGTGTTTGCAAATTCTTTCAGTTTTTGTTTGTCCTGGAAGCTTTTGATCTCTCCTTCTATTTTCAATGATAGCCTACCTGGATATAGTATTCTTGGCTGCATGTTTTTCTCGTTTAGTGCTCTGAATATATCATGCCAGCTCTTTCTGGCCTGCCAGGTCTCTGTGGATAAGTCTGCTGCCAATCTAATATTTTTACCATTGTATGTTACAGACTTCTTTCCGGGCTGCTTCAGGATTTTCTCTTTGTCACTAAGACTTGTCAATTTTACGATTAGGTGACGGGGTGTGGACCTATTCTTATTGATTTTGAGGAGGGTTCTCTGAACCTCCTGGATTTTGATGCTTGTTCCCTTTGCCATATTGGGGAAATTCTCTCCAATAATTCTCTCCAATATACCTTCTGCTCCCCTCTCTCTTTCTTCTTCTGGAATCCCAATTATTCTAATGTTGTTTCATCTTATGGTGTCACTTATCTCTCAAATTCTCCCCTCATGGTCCAGTATCTGTTTGTCCCTCTTTTGCTCAGCTTCTTTATTCTCTGTCATTTGGTCTTCTATATCTCTAATTCTATCTTCTGCCTCATTTATCCTAGCAGTGAGAGCCTCCATTTATGATTGCACCTCATTAATAGCTTTTTTGATTTCAACTTGGTTAGATTTTAGTTCTTTTATTTCTCCAGAAAGGGCTTTTATATCTCCCGAGAGGGTTTCTTTAATATCTTCCATGCCTTTTTCGAGCCCAGCTAGAACCCTGAGAATCGTCATTCTGAACTCTAGATCTGACATATTACCAATGTCTGTATTGATTAGGTCCCTTTGGTACTGCCTCTTGTTCATTTTTTTTTTTTTTGTGGTGAATTTTTCTGCCTTGTTATTTTGTCCAGTTAAGAGTATATGAAGGAGCAAGTAAAATACTAAAAGGGTGGCAACAACCCCAGGAAAATATGCTTTAGCCAAATCAGAAGAGATCCCAAATAGTGAGGGGGGAGAAAGGGGATAAAAAGAGGTTCAGAAAGAAAAAAAAAAAAGAAAAGAAACAATTAAAAAAAGAAAACCAATAAAGAAAAAATATAAAAAGGAAAAAAAAATACATATATATATATATATATTGGATAAACTAGTTAAAAAACGTTAAAAAAAGAAAAGGGTAAAAGTTAAAAAAATTTAGCAGAAGAAGAAAGAAAAAAAATTGAAAAAGAAAAAATTAAATTAACTGCAAGGCTAAAGAATCATGGGGAGAAAGCCATGAGTTCCATGCTTTGCTTTCTCCTCCCCTGGAATTCTGCTGCTCTCCTTGATATTGAAACTGCACTCCTTGGTAGGTGAACTTTGTCCTGGCTGGGTTTCTTGTTGATCTTCTGGGGGAGGGGCCTGTTGTAGTGATTCTCAAGTGTCTTTGCCCCAGGCGGAGTTGCACCGCCCTTACCCGGGGCCGGGCTGAGTAATCTGATCGGGTTTGCTTTTGGGAGCTTTTGTTCCCTGAGCGCTTTCCGTAGAGTTCCGGAGGGCGGGAATGAAGATGGTGGCCTCCCGGTCTCCAGCCTGGAGGAGGCGAGAGCCCAGGGCCCCACTCCTCAGTGCACCCTCAGAGAACAGCACCCAATTCCTCCCATCACCTGCCTCCGGCCACGCTCTGAGCTGACCAAGCCTGCGACCAGTTCAAGGTAAACCCGAGCTTAGAGCTTACTCTTCAGCTCTGTCTCTGTAGCCAGCTTCCCCGTTCTAATATCTGCAAGCTCTGCGACATTCAGACACCCCGATCCTTCTGTGACCCTGTGGGACCTGAGGCCACGCTGACCACGTGTGGGCTTCACCCCAGTTAAGCCTCTGGAGCGATGTCCCTCAGCGGGACAGACTTTTAAAAGTCCTGCTTTTGTGCTCCGTTGCTCCGCTGCTTGCCAGGAGCCAGCCCCTCCCCCCATGGTCTATCTTCCCGTCGCTTTGGATTCACTTCTCCACCAGTCCTACCTTTCAGAAAGTGGTTGATTTTCTGTTTCTAGAGTTGCTGTTCTTCTTCTCTTTGATCTCCCGTTGGATTTGTAGGTGTTTGCAATCTTTAGATAAGCTATCTAGCTGATCTCCCGCTACCTGAAGTAGTCTCAGCCTGCTACTTCTCCGCCATCTTGACTCCTCCGATCCCTAACTAGAAGATTTTTTTTTTTAAGATTTTATTTATTTATTTGACAGAGAGAGATCACAAGTAGATGGAGAGGCAGGCAGAGAGAGAGAGAGAGAGAGGGAAGCAGGCTCCCTGCTGAGCAAAGAGCCCGATGTGGGACTCAATCCCAGGACCCTGAGATCATGACCTGAACCGAAGGCAGCGGCTTAACCCACTGAGCCACCCAGGCGTCCCTAACTAGAAGATTTTTAATAGACTCTCTAATCCAGTAATGCTAACCTTCCAATTCCAAATGAATTTTTTAAACTTATGAATTGTTAGGGGTTTGACTTACTTCTTCCCTTCCTTTTAGTATAAATTAATGTTTACTATGATTTGCTGGTGGCTTATTTCTAGATTTAGGTTCATAATCATATACAGCATAGCTAGTAATTTAATTATAAATGCAAGTAATCCCTAAGAGGCCACAGTTTACTTTCAAATCTTACTGATTTCATACCCTAAGAAAGTCCTTAGATTATAACACTGATCAATAAAGTGATGGCCACATATTCATAAATGTCAAGCAATTACTAAATAATTTGGCCTGGTAAATCATTCCTAATTGTGTCTAAAGTCAAAGGTATCATCAAATCTTTCCTCATCTGAGGTTAATTGCATTCCTTATACAAAGCAACTGGTTGCCATGAAGAAAGTGGAGTCATTCAAACCTCACCATCCCAAACCAAACAGGATCTTCCATTTCCATGGCCTCCATCACACCCATGCAGTTCGCTTGCCTAAGACATGAAATTACATAGAAATTTTCTTCTAAATCTCCAAAACATGTCAGTGAATCAAGAGCCTGAAAATATATAATTATGGTATTAAATCATTGATTAGTGACACAGAAAAACTGAGTGTTTTTAGCATGCACTCCTTAAGAGATTTGTCTATTGACATTAAAATCCCCAGTGGGAGTTCTCGCTGGTATGGGCTGTAAGGATTCTGGCTGGAGTGCTATGATAATGCATTTACTTACAAGAGGAAAGTGGGACAGAAATATGTGTTCCCCCATCCCCTCCCAAAAAGCTTTGTAATCATGATATATATAAGAACCTATAGTACACTCGCATATGCATACCTGATATATATAATAACACATATAGTACACTCACATATGCATACCTGATATATATAATAACACATATAGTACACTCACATATGCATACCTGATATATATAATAACACATATAGTACACTCACACATGCATATATACATTTTTTAAACATGACCCTGGAAGACCATGTTCTTTCACTTGCTTTTCTTCCTATTGTCCTATTACAGGAGACCCTCAGTCAGGATTTTGAAGTTTGTTTGTTGGGGCGCGGTTAATATTCTGTTCCATTAAAGTAAGGCACACACTGCTGAGGGAAAATCTAGCACCAAACCACCCTCCAATGGCCCTGCCCATTCCTTTGGTTTATATTAGCCTTAGCAATTAGGTAAGTTAGTATTGTTTAAAAATGGCTGTTCTTTGCCTGGTCTCCCTTGGAGCAAATTTCTCACTCACAACCCAACTCCCCCATGCCAGCCCAGAATTTGATTAATCCTGAACAAGTGGCCCATTTTGCACTTGATCTTAGCCCAAAGGCCGAGAAGCGATTCAAGTGGCCCGTTTTGGATGACAATTCTAAGATTTTATTTATTTATTTATTTGACAGAGAGAGATCACAAGTAGGCAGAGAAGCAGGCAGAGAGAGAGGAGGAAGCAGGCTCCCCGCTGAGCCCGATGCGGGGCTCGATCCCAGGACCCTGGGATCATGACCTGAGCCAAAGGCAGAGGCTTTAACCTGCTGAGCCCACCCAGGCGCCCCATGGATGACAATTCTGAGTGCATGCTCCTAATGTCATAGCGTGTCTTTTATTGGTTTTTTTCCCCCTTCATTGTGTTCCTTCATTGATGTTTTTGACCTGGGTCCAGAAATGGTCTGGTTCATACCATTTAATTTTATACCTTTTGTTTCATTTCATTTAAATTTTAGGAAATAATGGGTATTTAAAAGAATAAGCATTTAAAGTCAAACAAGGAAAGGGTGGAAATGAGCAGAGCATGGGATGACCAT
Organism: Lutra lutra; assembly: GCF_902655055.1. NCBI lineage: Eukaryota > Metazoa > Chordata > Mammalia > Carnivora > Mustelidae > Lutra > Lutra lutra. The sequence goes on from NC_062284.1 coordinate 59,322,152, forward strand.
TTGAGAGTCATGACCAAAAGGGCCCAGAAAAGCCTTTCCACTGTGCTCTGCAGGGATGTCTGCCTGGGTTCCAATACATCTGTTCTATTTTTTTGCTACTCCCAAGCAAGTTCTTGGTCCCTCAAAATAAACCACCAAATCCGAGGATATATAATTAAATGATATATAATTAATATAGAATGATATATAATTATTTGTCTCACCTTAGATGTAAAATGGTGTCCTTCCTTAATGTGCCTGTGTGTGTGTGAATAGCAAAAGACTGAACTCTTTCTGTTGTGTGAAGAAAAAAAGGAGCAAATCTAATCACAGGCATAAATACCTTTCTAGAACCGCATTTAAGATAGTGGGTTCCCTGGGACAGCAGATTCTTGGGATATTAACAAGCGTTGCAAAGGGGAAAAAAGATCTGTGGTCCAGTGGGATTAAATAAATTTAAACAATGTTCTTCATGTAGACTTCTCTGTATCTTTAACATGATGTTAATTGGCATTCTGAATCTCCAGTGCAGTCTTAAATACGCATTTAGCTGTTTCCTGAATTTATTTAATTACAGAAACCAACTTTTGAGAAATGCTTGGTGGCACATATTTTAGGAATCCCTACTCTAAAAGAAAGAAAAACGTAAATAAGTGTTTAGTCGAAAAGACAACCTCATTTAAAATTAGCAGATGATGGGGTGCCTGGGTGGCTCAGTTGGTTACGAAGCTGCCTTCAGCTCAGGTCATGATCCCAGAATCCTGGGATCGAGCCCCACATCAGACTCGTTGCTCAGTGGGGAGCCTGCTTCTCCCTCTCCCTCTGCTGCTCCCCCTGTTTGTACTTGTTCACTCTCTCCCTGTCTCCCTCTCTCTCTCTGTCAAATAAATAAATAAAACCTTTAAAACATAAAATAAAATAAATTACCAGATGAAAGGAAGGCCACCTCATACCTGATATGGAGCCCATTTCCCTATTTGACCACTAATATAAAGATTTGTCCTTGTAAGGGATTCCCAGTGCCTATAAACACCTGTAGTAAATTGATTCTTATACATTGTCTTACTACCAACTCTAATGAAACCAAGTCTTAGACCAAATTCTATTTCACACACAGGCCCTTATTAACAGCTCTTACATCATGTTTGCTAATCCCAGAGAAGTCCCAGTTTTCTGTTTATTTTTTTAAAAGATTTATTTGAAGGGGGTGAGTGGGGTTGGGAGGAGCAGAGGAAGAAGAGAACCTCCAGCAGACTCCCCACTAAGCACAGAGCCAGACTCAGGGCTCACTCTCACGACCTTGAGCAAAAATCAAGAATCGGAGACTCAACCAACTGAGCCACCCAGGCACCTCCTCTGTCTTTTTAGATGCTCTCACTATTACCTTAACCTGACAACATTCCAGAGGAAGGATTCTAGAAGCCTCAGAGTCCGTATCAGACAACTAGAAATCCTTTAACTAAGTGGCTGGATACAGGACAATTTAGGAATCGAGTCTCAGGCACTATCCCTAAGGGAAAGTTGACAGGCTTTGTGGGATTCTTACATTGTCTTTATTGAAGGTCATGGAATGGCTCTAATAGTTTAGCTAATCTATTTAACTATAATAGTTTTCTAGGACTGTGATAAAAGAAAAAATAGACTGGCAGACTTAATAGGAGAAATATATTTTCTCCCAGTTCTAGAGGCTAGGAGTCTCAAATCAAGGTGTCTGCAGGTTTGATTTCTCCTGAGGCCTTTCTCCTTGGCATATAAATAGCTGTCTGCTTGTTGTGTCCTCCCACCAGCTACCCTCTGTCCATGGACATCCCTGGCATCCCACGGTGTATCCAAATTTCCTCTTCTTAGAAGGACACCGGTCACATTGGATGAGGGCCCACTCTAATGGCCTCAGTTTAACTTAATCATTTCTTGAAGTGTCCTATCTCTAAACACAGCTGCATTCTGAGGTACTAAAGGTTAAATATTCAACCTATAAATTTGGGGGAAACATAGTTCAGTCCATAATAATATCCTAAATATTGATTTCATCCAAATGGTGCCTCATCTCTAATGTTCATCTTGTTAATTCATAAGTGACTAGTTTTCACAGGGAAAACCCATTTCTGATTTTTACTATGCCAAACAAGAGTTTCACTGCTCCTTTGTATCGCTGGCTTCACAATCAGGAACAAGGGCACCATCGGACCGAAGCTAGTAGCAAGGGAGGCTGATAAAGTAAGTTTCTGGCTTTTGCACTACGAGGTGGGGACTCAGATAACTGGTCTCCCTTCTGCCATATCTGTAGTCCTCTCCATATTTCGGCATACACAGTATGACACTATGGGTATGCCAGCTTCAACTCTAGGGGCAGCCAATCATCTCAGGAGAGAATCATTGCTCAAGGGCTGCTTACACAGCAACATTCAGGAGGCAACAACAAATGCTCCAGTTATTTGTAAACTGAGGAATGTCCTGACTGGAGCAACCTTGAGTGGGACTTGGCTGTATCTTTTTATGTTAAGTGGTTCTCCCCCAACCAGAGATTCTGTGCATTACCTCACAAGTAATTCTTGTAATAAGTCCCTTTTTGGCTCATAGTAGCCAGAATTCGTTTCTTTGCAATCAAGTCATCTACCAATCCTTGGATTTCCAGAAAGTATATATAGTGTGATTCTCTCCTCTCTCACACAACAATAAATCACAGGTTGATCAGCTGGCCAGCCTACATTTAGGCACCTTAGCCCCAAAGCAAGGAGGAGGGGAACTAGAGAATTATGCTATATGAAAACTGGAATGTACTGTAGAAGTCATTTAATATGGATGAAGGGAGCACCTGGGTGACACAGTCGTTAAGCGTCCGCCTTCGGCTCAGGTCATGATCCCAGGGTCCTGGAATCGAGCCCTGCATCGGGCTCTCTGCTCAGTGGGAAGCCTGTTTCTCCCTCTCCCATTCCCTCTGCTTGTGTTCCCTCTCTTGCTGTGTCTCCCTCTGTCAAATAAATAAATAAAATCTTTAAAAATAATAATAATCATAATCTGGATGAAGACACAGCATTCTAGACAGAAAAGATTGCTCAAAATCACACTTGTTTTCATCCTTACCACAAACAAGATGTTTTAAGGTAATTCCTGAATTCATTCCATAATTTTTAGTCTAAGAATTATTGTTATTTAGATTTACTCTCTAAGCCCATCAGTGTCAGCCTGGAAGATGAATACAATATGTGTTCCTAGATGTTGGGGCTGTAACTGAAAAGAGAATAATTTTCTACTTCACTCTAGACTCATAATCCAAGGTGGCAGAGAGTGGTATCAAGAAAACAGCTAGTGGGCACCTGGGTGGCTCCCTCAGTTAAGCATCCAACTCTTGGTTTCAACTCAGGTCATGATCTCAGGGTTGTGAGATCGAGCCCTGCATCAGGCTCTGCCCTCAGCATGGAGTCTGCTTGAGATTCTCTCTCTCCCCCTCTGCCCCTCCCACTCACTCTCTCACACGTCCAATCTCTCTCAAATAAACAAAATCTTTAAAAAAAATAAGAGAAAGAAAGAAAGAAAAGAAAACACAGCTAGTTCTTCACTAAAGACCCACCAGAGCCAAGGTGTACCTGTGCAACCTTTCACTTTGGCAGGGATCCCCCAGCCTGAGCAGTGATTCATTACAGGGTCATCTGGACATGTCTTACTATGTCCATGTCTGTTTCAGACAATAACTCAGCTAGTCTTTAGATCAGTGTCCTAATAGGTGACAGTGGAAACTTCCCTTGTTGGGGGTCCAGGAGGGGAGCAAGATCGTCATGCCTGAACCTGGCCCACGTGTCTTCTCCCACCAGGCTGAGCTAGCTGAGAGGATCGCTGTTGTTTTTTTACGAATGTCATCCAGGGTAATTCATTCCTCTGTCTTTGCCATTCAGCCATAACTGTGGTTGGAGGATTTTTTTTTCTTTGAGTTTTGTGTGTGTGTTTTAAACCTAAACTGTTCAAAGAAAATATGTGTTGTTCCTGGACCTCTATGTAGCATGTTTTCTGAATTAAATGCATTTTCACAAAGAATTAGTCTTTAAATCCCTGTGAGCTTAAAAATAGACCAAGAACCAACTATTTCCTCTCTCTTTGGAATGTAAAGTGTTTTTGTGAGTGGGTATTGGTTTTCCTTTGCGGGGGGTGCAGAGGGAGTAGCATAATTAAGCAAATCAAGAAAAGAAAGAAAATAATTTAACTATTTCCCATACCACCCATACTTAGAGACTTACTTATATTGATAGTAAAGCTTATACTGGATATTCATTCATTCATTCATTCATCCATTCTTTCATTCACAAAAGTTGACTGTGGACCTATCAAGTTCAAGACACTATGCTGAGAGAAATGTACAGGAAGAAACCTGGAACATTTAAGAGCAGGTTATTGATAGACATACAAGTGGAAGGTTCTATGATTTGAGCTTCTTAGATTTTTGACTAATTAAAGCTCAGGAAAAGTGGTAACTGTGGTGTTGGCAAAAGTGCTAGCAAAGGAGTTATCAGACAGAACAACCCGCAGCAAATTTCATCAGCCAAGAAACTTCAATTCTTTATACCCATCCAAGGAGAAAGTTAATTATGGCTTTGGTTAATTGTTCTCCTGGCTCTGTGGTATTATCTTAACATGGAAGGCAAGAGGAGGCAAGAAGGAGTTGAAAGAACAATCCTTCTACAATACACTGGGGAGAATCAAAAACACAGATGTTCCTCTCTAGGACCCTTGTGACTGATCAGATTCTCCTACCCAGACCCTAAAAGGACTTAGCCAAAGCAATAATGTTAGCTATGAATGTTAACACATTAATTAGTCTTTCTTCTGCATGGAAAGTTCCAAGACTTTCTGAACAGAGTCCTTCAAGACTCAGCTTATATCCTCTGTGACCTCTGCACACTCAAGCCCCCACACAAAACCAAGCCGGTCTAGGCCCCTACTCAGCACTCCCACACACCCTTCTTGTCTTCACAGCTCATCCCTCACCATCAGCATTGTTTCTGGGTCCCTCTCCCTCACAGGTCTGGTAGATATACGACGGGTCTTTAGGATGTACTAGGCACTCAAAAGATGTATTATAATACATAGGTTATGAAATTTTCAGAGCATGTATCTGAGGGAAACATTAAAAAATACTCATGCACATTTAAATAATAAACACTACATTGAAGGTGCTTTACATCTATAAACAGAAAAAATCTGGCAAACAGCAAAAAAACAATGACCTGTCTCACAGGGTACACAGAACCCACCACAGCTTCCAAGAGGTAATTAGCCTAAAGGTAACTCTCAGCTCTAACCACTAAAAGTGTGGAGTCTGTTTATTTTTAATAGTGGGGAGCATTTTATTTTTTTAAGATTTATTTGTCAGTGCATGAGAGAGCACAAGCAGGGGGAAGCACCAGGCAGAGAGAGGGAGAAGCAGAATCCCACTGAGCAGGGAGCCCAATGCAGGACTTGAGCCCAGGACCCTGGGATTACAACCTTGGCTGAAGGCAGACACTTAACTGACCGAGCCATCCAGGCGCTCCACTGGTGGGAAGCATTTTGGGACAAGATGTTGACACACGTGCCCACATGAATATTGAAGGCACCATGATTTGAGATACTGAAATCTTGGATCAATTAAAGCTTTAATTGTTGGAGCTTACACTTCAAACTTTGCAACACTGTCACATGGAGAGCACTGGGTGTTATACACAACTTTTGAATTCTAGAACTCTACATCTGAAACTAATGCACCAAATGTTGGCTAATTGAATTTAAATAAATAAATAAGCAAACATAAAATGTCTCTATCTTCATGAAAGGAAAAAATATGTGAGGCTATAATCAAAACGTAGGCTAGTTTATCTGGAACATGACTTGGTATACATAGCTCTTGTTCTGCTAGGCTGTAACGACGTATCCGTGGTAAGCAATTCATGTAGATTATTATAATAATTAGCACAGCTAAGTCTCACTTTCCTTTCCCCCTTCTGGCTTCATTTTTTCTTCTCCAAAGTCCATAGACGTGTCCATGTCTACTGTGTTCCTGAATCCATGCCCTTAACAATGCCTACCACACCTGGGCTTATGTAAGCTTATGTAAGCCCAGGTACCACAAGACGAAAACCATATGCCCCTTGCTCTGGTGGTCTTTCACATGGTCGCCTCTGTGGTCATCCTGTGGGGTGCTCCCAAGCTCTCTCCCTCTTCAGTCTCCCTCCTAAGCATCTCCTCCAGGAGATGGAAGAATCAAGTTAGGCAGGCCTAAAATTATGTAGTTTAATGAGTCTTGTTTAAGAAAAATATTACAAAATTATGAATTCAAAATGAGGTAAAAATGGATGTTTATTGGAAATGAGAACTGTCACAGCAAACTAAAAATTACTTCAAGTAACAAACACCAGGGACATCAAAAAATCCAGAAAAATTAACAAACTATTTGCATCATAACACTTCTGTAACATTTTTCCACAGACTCCCTTCTGGCTCCACACATTTAAAACTCTGTTTCTGGTGCTCACTTTGGCAGCACATATACTTAAAAATAACTCTGTTTCTGGGGCGCCTGGGTGGTTCAGTGGATTAAACCTCTGCCTTCGCGGCTCAGGTCATGATCTCAGGGTCCTGGGATCGAGCCCCACGTCGGGGTCTCTGCTCAGCAGGGAGCCTGCTTCCCCCCTCTCTCTGCCTGCCTCTCTGCCTGCTTGTTATCTCTGTCAAATAAATAAATAAAATCTTTAAAAAAAAAACTTTCTGCTCCATTACACACGTGTGCAGGGTCAGACACGGTAGGACACGTACGGCAATGCCGCCTCCAGCCCTACACCTTCCTGTTAGGACACCAACAGCCATTCCCACGCTACGATGGCTAGTGATTACTTCACAACAGGTACACGTGACTGCAAACATATGTCTTTCTATTGTGTCCCTTTAGCCAAAAATTGCCTGTGGTCACTTTAACTCTCCAACATGAGAAGTGTGACAGACGCAAGTTAGAATGAAAAAAATCCGTGGAGTTGTGGTTAAAATATCTTTTGTACATGTTACCGAACATTTGATCACGTGACCACCTCACTAGGGCCTCCCTAGGGCCTTGGAAGGAACCCAGCACAGAGGAGTCCACGAAACTGAAGTTCCCCCAGCTTGTTGGTAAATCGCCCTCTACCCTCCTCTCACTCTTCTCAAGGAGTCCAGCCCCTACCTACCAGATTCAAGAAGACCCAAAAGGCTCAAGGTGCCAAGCACTGTGCCTTAGGGAAGTATGTACACACTGACCAGGGAAACAGGAAAGAGAAGCCATACAGATGCCCTCTGCCTTCAAGTCTTGGGACAAAGTGTGATGAGGGCAGGGATTAGAATTCTGATGAAAGTCAGGACTTCAAACTCAAACAAGTGGACTCGAGGTCATTGAATAATGAGCATTTGGCTCATAAAGAGGAGAAGAGAGGGAGAAGAGGAAGGGGAAAGAAGAGAAAATGAGATAGGAGAGAGGAACGGGAAGGAAACAAAGAAGTATGGGAGGAAAAGAAGAGAAAAACAAGAAGTTTCCTCTGTGTACACCTCTTCCCTGGGAAGCAGTCTTGTTTATCTTTGTATCGTAATAACATTTACAAGCTTTCTTCAGACTATACACTCATCCTCTTAAATTAGAAAGAGTGACAGTTCTCTTGGCTCCATTCTGCGAAATGCCAGTTGTCATGATCTCACTATTACAAAAGGGAAAAGGGAGGAAAAAAAACCACCTCCCAAGAGATTAATATCACTGAAAATAAATGCCCAGTGGCCCGGCCATTTGGTCACTGTCCACATTCCCCAGTGGCATGTGAGTTTTTCATCCAGATCTAAATTGGATGCTAATTTCTATGTCATCGTCAATCTTCAAAACTCTTCACGCAATAGTTGGCATTTTCTTTATGTTTGCTTGCCTTACTCTTTTAACTGACTCCTGTAATTTTCTTCCAGGAAAAAAAAAAGGATAACAACAGAAGACTTGGAAAGATCACTTAATCTGGACTGCACATGTGAAGACTGTTGAGAAAATTTGAAAAATTATTATTTATAAATGGGTGGCTTGAAGTAGCATGTTGAACCTCAGAAAAGTTAAATTCTGAGGAGGAATGTGTTTAATCAACATCAGAGACAAAGTCCCTCAAAGAAATCCTGGAAACTCCATTGTCTCATAGCTTTGCAGTATCATAGACTTCCTTTGTGATAAGGACCCCTGAAGGTCACTAAATTCCAGATTAACTACCATCCGTGCCATTGGTGAAGACATCCAGGAGACATTTCTCAACCCATCTCTGTAACATTCCAACATATCACAATCTCCACTTTGAGGAAATCATTATTCCCAAAAATAGCGGCATTACTCCACATACTTTGTGAAAATAAATAGATCGACGCCTTTACAATCTCAATTAAAAAAATCAAGGTACAGAATTAAAGCACATTCTATTCCTTTGTAAGCTAACTTGTCTGTACTTTTTCCAGCCCTTGAACCACCTGTGAGGCTCACATACCTTACCCAGGTGCTCCCTGAGCCCTTCAGTTGCAGGCAGAACAACTAAACATCTCACTCTACAAAAGATTTGGTTAGTGATGGGCTGAAGGATTCTTTCATACTTCCCGAAAGCCTGAGGTCAGATTTCCTCTAGTTCCATACCCTGCTCAAGAATCAAAGGGATTCTCCATTGCATATTTGGCTGGGAAAATCTGAAGTAATGGTGCATTTCTAAAGCACTTGGCAATCCCAACCTCAACCCAAGATGTAGCACATCTCCCAGGAGCAGCAAAGTGTTACAGAAAAGTCAAGAGAGTCAGGAAATCACCAGAATCAGGGACTCTGAGAGGAGCAGAGAGAAAAATAGAAACAGGTTTGGTCAACAAGCTGTGTTCAGTGTCTTCTCTGTCTTCCCTTCCTTCCTCTTCCCTTCCACCTCCTGGATCTCCCACCTCTCATACTTTGTTCTTTTTTTTTTAATTTTATTTATTTGTTTGTTTGTTTGAGAGAACACAAGCTGGTGGAGGGGCAAAGGGAAAGGGAGAAGTAGGCTCCCCACTGAGCAGAGAGCCTGGTGGACGCAGGACCCCAGGATCATGACCTGAGCTGAAGGCAGATGGCCAACGGACTGAGCCACCCAGGCATCCCTCATACCTCGTTCTTAACAGATAGAATTGGAAAGTTCTTCTGCCGATTTTAAAGATTTTATTTATTTATTTGACAGAGATCACAAGTAAGCAGAGAGAGAGAGAAGAGGAAGCAGGCTCCCCGCGGAGCAGACAGCCCAATGTGGGGCTTGATCCCATGACCCTGGGATCATGACCTGGGCCGAAGGCAGAGGCTTTAATCCACTGAGCCACCCAGGCGCCCCTCTTCTGCCGATTTTAATACTGAGACATCTTTGCAGCCATATGTGATGAATCTCAAACAGCAGAATGCCATCAAGGGAAAGATTGAACTAGAGGTCGCGGCACCTGGGCTGTTTTCCCGACTTCCACCACCGATAGGCTCTCAGACCTCATTCAAGTCATTTCCCTTCCTTGAACCAACTTCATCTATTAACTGAGTGGTTGGACTAGATTATTATTTCTGGCTTTAAAAGTTCCAGGATTTTATTCTTGGAGGAATTTCAAGCACTGGGAGAGAAAGAAGAAAATGGAAGGCAGGAGGCTTTCTTTGGACCCATTACACTAAGACCAGTCAGTGACTCCCAGCCTCCTCCCCTTATCTCTAAGGCTGCCTTCAGATGTGTGCCCTTCTTGTGAGGTGGCAAACGCAGAAAAGAAAAAGTTGACACACTGAAACCCAAACCAGCCGTACCTATGAATGCTCCAGAAGGACACCGAGATGATAGAGCATAAAAGTTGAAAAGAGAGTAAGTCAGAGGATCTAGCATAACATGGGGACTACAGTTGATAATACCATATTATCTAATAAGCATCTTTTAAGAGAGTAGAACGTGAAAGTTCTCACATACACAAGAAAATAATTATGTGAACTGATGGATGTGTTGATTAACTTGATGGAGGGAACCCTTTCCCAATGGATGTGTGTATCAAATCAGCACATTGCACATATATTTTCTGTATCTGATCATTTTGTCAATTTACCTCAATAAAGCTGAAAAAAAAAAGTCATAGAAAAGAGCATGAAAGGGAAGTTGAAGAGGCTGCTCCAGCTTTTCACCATGGACTCAAGGAGTCCTGCACCCCCATCCAGAGGACCAACGGGTCTTTTCTCAAAGACAGCATGGCGGGGAGGGGTCTGTCATTAATCTCTGGTAAGAGGAATTCCCTCACTTTCTCTTCTTGCTAAATCTTTCTGCTTCCATCTCTGGACCCAAGCTGAGATCTCATCACCTCCTTTTTCCTTCTTCTTGCCCCATGTCCTCAATTTCCGAGCAGGTCCATTTCCCAACTCCCTCACTCACAGTCCACTACTCCTGTCTAGCCTTTCCTTTGTGAGTGCCCTGGACTACATCTCAGCAGTGGGTAGTGTTTGCTGCTGACAAAGGCAAAGGAAGAGAAAGAATGGCACAACTTCTCCAGAAAGTGCTTGAATAATATATGTGAAGAGTCTTTAGTATATTTTATCCTAAGACCTCGTCTTCTTTCTCTTATCCTAAAGAAGTCAGAAGAGGTTCCAGGAACGAATGAGTGAAAAGGCAATCCAGGGCAGATGAAAACGAGCTGTAGGAATTGTGATGTTTGTGGCCCTGAATAATAGGAAGCAGCAACAAATTGGCTTAAATAACCAACACATATCCAGAGAAATCTGGAAGCAAGACAGCCTTCAGGTTGGGTAGATTTAGCAACTCCAAAATGTAGTCTAACTTTCAGGTTCCCTCCAGATCTCTGCTTTTCCTTCCTCAGAGTTGGTCTCTTGCTAAGTTTGGCTCCCCTAGTGGCCAACAGCGCTTCTCAGCATTCTTGTTCACGTCCAAATGGAGCCGGAGAGAGCCTGATTTCACTGGGCTTTTTCTTAAAAGTAAGAAAGATCTTTTCCCAGAAGCCTTCGGCAAAATTCTTATTGGCCAGAATTGGGTCACATGGCAATGCCCAAATCAATCACTGTCTGGGAAGGGGACGATGGTAGTGGAGAAGGGAGTTACGCTGAAGCCAATCGCTCTACCCCTTCTTACTGAAATCAATTCCCAGAGGGTACTGCTTCAATCCTGTGGGGAAGGGCGCAATGTCTGGGAGTCAGGCACCTCGTGCAGCCCAAGGGCAAAGGCATAGCAACATGAAATGGTATATAGCTGGTTGGGGAAATGGTGAGTAGTCCAATCCCTGGACACCATAAATTCACTTGGGCACTAGGGGCCTTGGAAATTCAACTATTAGAGCCCTTTCCAAACCCCAGCCTTTGGGTCCTTACAATATAGTCCTTATACACAAGAAAATAAAATTTACTTTGAAAAACTAAATAATAAAGAATGTAAGGTGATGCATTATGTGGCAGAGATCAGCCACATTTCAAAGTTTCACAGAAAGAAGAAACAGTGCAACATAAAGCCATTGGAGACTATCTCATGAAGGAGGCAGATTGGTGTTCCATTGAAGGATAAGAGAAATCGCCTAGTGAATTCCCTCTGGCTTAGCTCATCCAGGTAGCTAACCTGAAATAACTCTGAGCTATGAGCTACCGAAAAATATTCAGAGGGAATGAATTTGTGATGTCTTCACTGTAGAGATGCTATGATTTTAGTCTATTCTAGAATTCAATGATTTTTGGGTGCTGCTCACTTTGAAGAAATTTTTCACTGTGGAACATTTCCAATATGTTGGGGTTTTTTTAAATCCCTACACAAAAACACAGCCCACCTTGCTGTTCTTTGCTAGATAAACAAAATTTTTTTCTCAATTATCCTGCTCTCCTTAATCACATGTAATTTTTAAACTAGCTGTTACTGACAGTCCTTTCCTCCTATTTGCTGGCAGTGTTTTTAGGTCAATTCCACATCCGATTAAGGGAACTTTAAAAAAGGAAATCCTACAGCAAAAATGCCATATGCCTTCCAATTTAATTTTAAAGACATAATCCTCAAGGATAGCAACTTGGCAAAGAGAGAACTGAACCCTTTTCTGGAAGACCCATCACTCGGGTCCATGTCAGTTTATTGGCCTGAAATCCCAGCATTTGTAAATACATACCCAAGAGGGACGACATCCTTCCAATCAAAGGTGTAGGTTTTCTTTCCCCTTTATTTCCATTGCTGCTTCTCTAAAAGCTTTCCCGAGGTATTTAGGTTTCTGGGGAATATTTTCATCACACACTGACCAGCAGGAATGTGAGTGAGTTTCTAACAGTGCCCAAACACCCCCTCCACTGAGATCCGTCGTTTCCACGAGAAAAACTAGAGTGCTGTGATTTGGGGAAGGGTATTTTGTTTGAGCTAAATAACTCCTTACCTCTGTCAGCTTTCTTTGACAAGAGAGCTCTTCTCTGGTACCATCCAGGTCACCTTCCCATCTGTAGAGCATGTCCAAGGATAAAGTTCTTGTTTTGTTAAAAGAAGCCAAGTTCCAAGAAAATCCAGAGGGATTCCCACAGTCCCTTAGTCACGGAAGCAGCTAGCCTGAAGGGACATTCCAGTGAGCTTCTATCCTTGCCTATCTATCTCCCCAGGGGAGATGAGCTTTTTACAAAAGGAAAGATGTATCCTTTTTGTGGGCCTCTTGTGGCCCTTATGCCCCCCCCCCCCCCCCGTTGATCTGTATAAAATTGGCAAGTGGGTGAGTAAGCAGGGAGCCATCAGCTGGCCAAGGCTCCAAACCTGTGCCTAAGTATTTGATATGATGAAGAATTAACAGCAAGTGAAAAGAAAAAGTTGCCTTTCAAGGAGCACACAGGGTGCTAGGGAAAAAGTTAGGAAAGGGACATGCATGGCTGCTGACTCTGGAATCTTCAGATCTGTTTGGATGAGTCATTACCAATGACTTCTACAATAGGAATCTGATTTGACTGATCATCCAAAAGAAACTTTTATTTCTGTCTCTCAACATGTGAAATCTATCTGGCCGTCAGGTTTAGTTACTACTTAAGCAACAAACCGACATGTGTCTTAGAAACATACTTGTCATCTTCCAGAAGTACTCGATGTATATTGAGTAACTAGCAAACATTCATGCTGTAATCCACACACACGTGCACCTTGTCACACAACACTCCCACACAGGAAAAGTGAAACTGCCCTTTGATGAACGCAAACTGGTGGGTGTTTCTAGCGGTTAGGAGTCCTGCCAGGTGTCAGTCCTAAGAAGGAAGGTGAACCAGAGGGCTTTCCCCAGCCTGTGGCTGCGATCCTTATTTGGTAAAGCTACTACCTAGCCTTCTGTGTCTCAAGGCCAGCCTGATAGCGCAGGACCACAGCAGGGGAAGTGTGGCTGCTGACATCCCAGCCCTAAGAGATGAATGGAATTCCAGGCAGCTGGAGTCACGCTGGCTTGAGACGCTGGTTTGGAGACCAGACTTCCAATGACAGAAGCATTAAGCCCCAGCGCTCATGGTAATTGGTGCACCCACAGAAATGTAACCCACACCTCGGTTTCAGGAGCTAAAAAATGAAAAGAACGTTGAGGGAGGAAAAAAAGGAAATAAAATGATAGGTGGAGGATAATTTATTACTTTATGGGTCTGTTCTGTAAATAACTTAAGACCCTAGAGCCAGATGGCTCCGCAAATCCTCCAACCAGGAGTCACGTTAAGAAGCACGAGTGGGCATAAAAACTGTTTTTCAAGACACAAGTCCGGTTTGGGCTCAAGGGAAGTAGATAGGGAGTACGTTTCCTTAGCATTCCCGGCTAGAGAGGAGCGGTCTTCGCGGTCCCCTTCATCACAATACATATACCGCCCCCAAGCGGCCAGCCGTGGAAGCGCGGTAGCCGGCCCACCGGCGACTTTCGCGGGGACTTGGACGCCTGGCAGCTGCAAAGTGTGCCCTGACGGGCAGCGGGAAGGCGGGCTCCGTTCACCGCCCGGCTGGCCGACGCGGCCCCGCACTCAGCTCCCTTAGGGCTCGGGCGGAGGACGGGCGCGTGGTCCCACACCCCACTGGATGGATGGAGGAAGGTCCCCAAACACCCCAGCGGGAACTTCTTTAACGATTGGTTGGTTCTCCCTCGGCCCCATTTACCCCGTCGGGCTTCTGAGTTTTACAAACGGGCTCGGTCCCCAAGTGTCAGCCCTCGCCCAGGTATTCAAGGAGAAGGGATTGCCTGAACTCCCCCCGCAGAAGGGTCGGGGGGGGATGGGGGAGTGTGGCTAAAGCCTTGTCGCCGCTCGGGTTGCTCACACGGGACTCCCGGAGCCAAGGTGCGGAGCGCGAGCGCGCCAAGGCTGCGTGGGCGGGCACCTATTTTTCAGAGACTTTCCACCACTCCTCGCCCCGACCCCCACCCCTCAGCTCTCTAGCCGGAAAGCTGTGCGCCAGGCAGCGGGGGGCGGAGAGAGGAACCCAGACCGCCCCCCGGCGCCCGCCCGGCCGCCTCCCATTGGCCAGAGGAATCCCCAGGAATGTGAGAGTGCCTTTAAAAGCGCGCCGCGCCACGGCCTTGCCAGCCACTGCTTCCGAGCCGGCGGGGTAGTCCGGGGTCCCGCGAGCCCTCCCCGCGCAGCCTCCGACTCCGGCCGCCGCCTCCTCGGGCGCCTTACCCGCCCCGCGCTTCTCCCGGACTCGGGCCGGCGCTGCGCCCTCGCCACCACTCCGGGCCGCTGCACCCAGGTAAGGGCTCTCCGGGCGGCCGCTGAGGACCGGTGCTGCCCTGGTCAGCCCCCTTGAACTCCGAGGCTTCAGCCCCGCGGGGACTATGGACCTCCTACTCTTCGCTTTCCTCCGCTGTCCCTCTCGTTGAAGGGCTCCAGAGCTATTCTCTCCGGCGTTGGGGTTCACAAGACCAACTCCCCAGACCTACCCAAGATTTTTTTTATTCTCCCAGGGCTCCCCACACCTTTCTCTCGGGGGTCTAGAGGAGAGTCTCTACTTCCCTGTGCCTCCCTGCGCCCCCAAACTGTATCTCCTGCTGTTTACCTTCAGCTTCCCAAGGAAAAGTCCCCAGGTGGTTGGTCTTTGCCCCAAGGCCACCCCTGCAACTTTAAAACCAGTGTCCTCCCCCAGCTCTTTTTCTTCCTGATGCCCTGTCCAAAGTAAATACTGTCGTCCTCCAGTCCAGCAAATGTGGGGACAAAGGGGGATGCCCCAAGTTGTTGTGCCCACCCTCCCTGCTTGGGTGCCTCTGACCCTGGGCTCTGTGTTTCCTGTTACAGGCTCCCTGCTGGGCACCAACAGCTCCACCATGGGGCTAGCCTGGGGACTCAGTGTCCTATTCCTGTTGCATTTATGTGGCTCCAGCCGCATTCCAGGTGAGTCTGTGTACTACCTTTTGAGAGCGAAGGGAAGATGAGGGGGAGCTGCTTACCCCTAGTGTGCCTCCCTCCCATGCTCTCTTCTGCCAGCTGTTTCTCCCCAGAGCCCTGATGGAACATCAGCAGGCAGGTTCCCTCTAACCCTGGGGTTTATTCAGTTCTTTCCGGGGTTGCTTAGAATTTTCACCCTGTCCTGTAGTCCCCATCCCTTGCCTCAGCCTAGAAAGCTCACTGTGTGTCCTGCTCCTGTTGAACAGAGTCTGGGGGAGACAACAGCGTATTCGACATCTTTGAACTCACCGGAGCTGCTCGTAAGGGTTCTGGGCGCCGACTGGTGAAGGGTCCCGACCCTTCCAGCCCAGCTTTCCGCATCGAGGATGCCAACCTGATCCCTGCCGTGCCCGATGACAAGTTCCAAGACCTAGTGGATGCCGTGCGGGCAGAGAAAGGCTTCCTTCTCTTGGCCTCCCTGAGGCAGATGAAGAAGACCCGAGGCACACTGCTGGCCATAGAACGGAAAGATCGCTCCGGCCACGTCTTCAGTGTGGTCTCCAATGGCAAAGCCGGCACCCTGGACCTGAGCCTGACCGTGCAGGGGATGCAGCATGTGGTGTCGGTGGAGGAGGCGCTCCTGGCGACTGGCCAGTGGAAGAGCATCACCCTGTTTGTGCAGGAGGACCGGGCCCAGCTGTACATTGACTGTGAGAAGATGGAGAATGCGGAGCTAGATGTCCCCATCCAGAGCGTCTTCACCAGGGACCTGGCCAGCGTGGCTAGACTCCGCATCGCAAAAGGAGGGGTCAATGACAACTTCCAGGTGAGGCATCTTCTCCAGTTCCTGGTCCATGGGCTCGGCTGTGTAGCAGCTGACTTGCCAGGAGGGCTAGAGCAGGAGACGCAGGGTTTCCAATACAGGAGATCCTGCCTGTGGCCTAAAGCAGTGGTTCTCCAACTTCAGGGAGCATCAGACTCCCCTGCAGGGCTTGAGAAAAAAACACAGAGTTTCAGAGTCAGGGTGTCTGGGATGGGGCCTGATGATTTGCATTTCTAACAAATTCCAGCTGAAGCTCCTGCTGGTGCTGGTGTTCTGGGGATGGAACTCTGAAAAACGCTAAAGGAGACAAGAAATGGTTTTTCCATAACCACCTGTTCAAGCTTTAGAGACTCCGTATGCTCTCCTTAAGTAACTCGTTTCCAAGCGTTCTACCAATTGTAATGTAGCTTGAAATGGATCCTGTGAGCAGAATAAATACCATTTGGTTATCTGATTCCCCATGGGGATGGAGCAGGTCTCCATAGGTGAAAATAGTGGGGGGTTTTGCTGCTGCAGCCTCTTCCTCGCTTAAACATCTAGGTTTTTGCAACTGTGGCTTTGAAACTCCCACATCTAACTCTTGGACACTGGAGAGTGTCATTATATCCTCTGTTCTTAGTATCCGATTCCATTTCCTGTATACCCAAGTAGGCTGATAACGGATTTCTTTGTAAAGTACTGAAGACTTGGCAGGAGACCCAATTAAGATTGTGAAGTTGTTTGGCAGTTTACGTTGGTGTGTTATTTTGACATGGTGATCTTTAAAGGGAGCTCTTTCAAACTTCTAGAACCTCTATTGTGTGCTTTTCCTGGCATAAACCGTCTCCCCCACCCATTTCCCCCCAACACCCCCCCACCCACCACCACCACTCTACAAGTAATGTGTGTCCTCTGCCCGCAGGGGGTGCTGCAGAACGTGAGGTTTGTCTTCGGAACCACACCGGAAGCCATCCTCAGGAACAAAGGCTGTTCCAGCTGTGAGTACACCCTTCTGTATTCTGGGGGGATTTGAAGACATTCAGGGGGTTACACCCAAAACAAGCTGAGAAACTTAGGGAATGGTGGTTGTACATAAATTGCCCCGGGTAACTTAGTTAATAGGTGTATAAAAGTGACTTCCACATATCTGGATCCTCCGCCCCTGCCCCGTGTCCTTCGCCCCAGGTTTAATGTCTTTACAACTAGGAACTCCAGTGGCTGGCCGGTGAGAGCAGCTATGTGAAGATCTTCCATTACTTTTCTCATGGCATTCCTTTCTTTCTTGGCAGCCACCAATGTCCTTCTGACCCTCGACAACAATGTGGTGAACGGCTCCAGCCCTGCCATCCGCACTAACTACATTGGCCACAAGACGAAGGATCTGCAAGCCATCTGCGGCATCTCCTGTGATGAGCTGTCCAGCATGGTCTTGGAGTTGAGGGGACTGCGCACCATCGTCACCACGCTCCAGGACAGCATCCGCAAAGTGGTCAGTGGCCTCCACTCTCAGCCCCTCAGCACGAGCTCCTGAAGGTGTAGCACGGATGACCCCCCCCCGCCCCACTTAAAATGACTCTAATGACCTTTCTCCCCCTCTAGACTGAAGAGAACAAAGAGTTGGCCATTGAGCTGAGGAGGCCTCCCCTCTGCTACCACAACGGAGTTCAGTACAGGAATAACGAGGAATGGACCGTGGATAGCTGTACAGAGTGTCGCTGTCAGGTGAGGGATCATTCCAGAATGAGATAAAGGATGGCGTGTTTGAAGCCAGTCTCTAGGGAAATACCCAGGTGGCCACACAAGCTCTTTCTACACTCCAGTGTCTGAGACTGAAGTGGGTTTGTTTTTTTCCCCCCAAGATGCAGTTGTGACCTCCATAAAATCTTGAAACTCCCAGAAAGTTTTTCAAAGTCTTTATACCCCAGGCTAAGTATCTAAAAGAACAAATCTGCTAAGACATTTGAGTAATTTGCCTGCTTTTGTTCAAAGGCTAAGTGTTGAATGTCTGGTAAATAAAACCTGGTCGGAGCATCCCTTTTATTATCCCAACCCCAACTTTGTATTCAGCAATGACACTGAGATTCCCTTAATACAGTACTGATTGTTCAAATCACTCAGCCCGACACTGAGGACATAACTGTCTACTTAGCTCAAATGGCACCACAGGCAGTATGCATATCGGTGGTTCTCCCCAAAACCGGTGCCGGGCAATGTGGGACAATTTGCCTGATGCGCTTAGCAAAGTCTGCTTCAATTAAAAAAAAAAAACCTGGGTTGCTAGATTTGGGAGCTCCCTTGATTTCCGTTCTTCTCCAATATAATATAAAATCAGATCTACACATAAAGGGGGAAAATGCTCACTGATCTTGATTGACTCTATGAAGAGAAAATTTTCAAGTTTAAAAGTCCTGGCTGGGTTTGGAGTTTGGACTCTAACCATTAAAAGGTTAGAGTCCAGCTATTTGGTGGTTCCGTTTGGAAAAGTTCTACATCCTATCACTTCCACCACTCAGTAGCAATTAAGAAAGAACTCTCTGAGGCACTAAAACTGTCTCCACAATACAGTGACTGCAAATAAGACAGATCTATTAAACTCCTTCCACTGGAGCATTTACAGCCCTGACCATGTTTCGCCTTATAATTGTAATGTTACAGTATATAAACTTCTGCTTGCAATATGCCCCATAACCCATGTCTCCCTCTTGCCCTGCAGAACTCTGTTACCATCTGCAAGAAAGTGTCCTGCCCCATCATGCCTTGCTCCAATGCCACAGTCCCTGATGGAGAATGCTGCCCACGGTGCTGGCGTAAGTTTGTAAAACCGCATAACCGTTCTTGAGTGACAAGGTCTATTCTCCGTACCCACGGGGCCCTGGAACCCCGCCCCCATTTCCATTGTGTTTCAACTTCCGTTTCCTGCTGGCATCTGGTTAACTGATGGCCTGGCTGCTCTCTAGGAAGTAATGATCTTGGCCCAGCTTACTAATTTCGACCTGATGCGTGGAGGAAAGGGGAGACAAATGTGTAGTGGCACTAGCTCTAAACAGACTGCTTCTAGAATCTGACACTGTGGCCCAGAGTGAAGAAAAATGTGCTCACCAGATAAACGGATGGTCTGTGGTGCAAGCACTGAACTTCATTGGGCCTGAAGTTTTATCCATTTTATCTGTTGGAGTAGGAGGCCTAAGAATAATAGCAGTTTTAGTTTCCGGCCACTGGTGGAAATAAGGCCCTAGATTGTTCCGTGGCACCCTATCCCCTGGTTGGTGTTGCCCATGTAAATTAATCACTCTGCTGAGACAATATTGAGTGTAGTACGGACAAGTTATAAAGTGATTCAGCACAATAAAGACAAGACATGAAGCAGGAACATAGCACTCCCCATACACCTCCGCACAGCCCCACCCCTGCCCACAGCTGGTCACAGCTCAGGATAAGCCGTCTCATCCAGCACCCGTGTTCGTGCGACTGGTGCTGTTATGATCACGGGCACAGCTGCTTCTGTTCAGCTATCCCCTTAGGTGTGGGCTTCGGGGAGCAAAGATAGCTGGAGAGCAGTGGAGTCCTGCCCTTGAATCCAGGATTGCTAGGAAAACTTGGAGCTGCCGCCAAAAGCAACAAGTTCTCTGCCTTGTGTCTGATACAGCGACCTGTGATTGTATCCTGGGGCCTGGGCGGATGGTCTACAAGCCCATTCTCTGGTGAAAATACATCCAGAGAAGGCCCCACATGCTAGGGTAAGAGGAGCCGCGCAGTGATTTAATTTCATGACTGAGTAGGAGGCAGAGCCAACAGCGGCAAAGCTGCCTTCAAGTTCATCTGCCAAACACATGGTTTGTGGCTCCCCTGACAGTCCACATTGACTCCTGTGAGCCTACACATCTAGTACTCTTAGAAATGCAAATCAACATATCCACATCAGGAAAGGGAAATGCACTTAAGATTGCCGAGAAAGGAGGCCCCATAGGTAGACTAACATTGTGCTGAGAGAAGGTAGGGCTGTGCTGAGCCTTCCCTTACCCCAGTGCTGTACATGTAATGACGGGATAGACCCTCTGGCTGTTGGCCTAAGAAATACTGGCTTTTTGCCCTCTGGCAAAGAAAGAAGGTCCCAAAGAGTGTGAGCTACAGACTAGCACGTCCTCGGTGATCACGTACCAAATGACCCTGCTTCCTCTGCAGCCAGTGACTCTGCGGATGACGGCTGGTCCCCATGGTCTGAGTGGACCTCCTGCTCAGCGACCTGTGGCAATGGAATCCAGCAGCGCGGTCGCTCTTGTGACAGTCTCAACAACCGGTGCGAGGGTTCCTCCGTCCAGACGCGGACCTGCCACATTCAGGAGTGTGATAAGAGATGTGAGCATCTTGGCCACTTAACAGTGAAGAGCACAGGGTTGGCCTTGTCCTTATCCAGACAGCATAAAGGTTAAGGGTACAGTTCCTCCACTGTCTGCATCCCAACCCCAGTTCTGCTCACCTGTACACCCTTGAGCACAACTTCCCTCTCTGAGGCTCTTTCCCCAAATGCAAATTGGGGGGAATCCTAGCTCTTGATGGGTTATTGTGGGGTTATGCAAGGATTTCATTTAGGTAATGAATTCAAAGCAGCATGGAGCTTGACACCTGATGGGCACCCTGTAACCATCAGCTGTGTATTTTAGTTAAACAGGATGGTGGCTGGAGCCACTGGTCCCCGTGGTCGTCTTGTTCTGTGACCTGTGGTGATGGTGTGATCACAAGAATTCGACTCTGCAATTCTCCGAGCCCCCAGATGAACGGGAAACCATGTGAAGGCGAAGCCCGGGAGACCAAAGCCTGCAAAAAGGATGCCTGCCCCAGTAAGTGCGAGCGTGCTGTGCAGCTGAGGGCTGAGCACTGGGATGAGTGAGCGGCAGGATGCCTGGCCTCTGTGGCCTCCAGTTCTGTGGGTCACAGAGTGGGGGAGGGGTGTGTGTGTGTGTGTGTGTGTCAAGGTTACTCCCTAGGGAACAAGTAGAAGCAAAGTCCTGCAGGCTCAGCTGCTTCTTTTAATAAGAAACAGAAAACCATTTCAAACTCTCTTCCGGAACATTCTGTGCATGTATCAGAGGAGCAGAAGCTCACTTGAACAAATGATAGGTGAGGTGTGTGGAAGTTGACCTTAACTTGGGCCTGTGGTTCCCTTCCTTGCAGTCAACGGAGGCTGGGGTCCCTGGTCACTGTGGGACATCTGTTCTGTCACCTGCGGAGGAGGGGTACAGAAACGTAGCCGGCTCTGCGACAGCCCCACCCCCCAGTTCGGAGGCAAGGACTGTGTCGGGGACGCAACGGAAAAGCAGATCTGCAACAAGCAGGACTGTCCAATTGGTGGGTCAGGCGGCCCCGGATGAGCGCACCCTTGGGAGTTTGGGTTTCCTTGTTGTCGTTTCACTGAAATCCATGGTCAGCGTTTGGGTGGGCAGGTGGTTTGGCTTTGAATGGTCCTGCGTGTTCGGACCGTTCTGTCCATCAGGCATTTCCAAGTAATCTCAACACGGGAATGGTTACGTATACCCCGTGTTGTTTACGACCCTCTGATTTTGTGAGGAGCGGGCCGATGACCGCTGCTCAGACTGACCGTTGGCCTATCTCCCTGATCTCAGACGGATGCCTGTCTAATCCCTGCTTTGCTGGGGTCAAGTGTACGAGTTACCCCGATGGCAGCTGGAAATGCGGTGCCTGCCCCCCGGGCTACGGTGGAAATGGCGTCCAGTGTCAAGATGTCGATGAGGTAAGGACCGTGCTGGCGGTGTTACTGGGTCCCAGGGTAGCGGTTCATCTTGTCCCAGCCCCTTCCCAAGGCAGCGCTCCCAACCCAGGAGGCACACTGTTGTTTCTCCCACAGTGCAAAGAAGTGCCTGACGCCTGCTTCCACCACAATGGCGAGCACCGGTGTGAGAACACGGACCCCGGCTACAACTGCCTGCCCTGCCCGCCGCGCTTCACAGGCCCGCAGCCCTTCGGCCGGGGTGTGGAGCATGCCACCGCCAACAAACAGGTAGATGGGACTGGACTCCCTAACTGGAGTGGGCAGGCAGGGGGAGCCAGCAAAGGGAGGCTGTCCTTTCACAGCCTTCCCCCAAAACTGGGAGAGGGTTGAGCATACAGCCTCAGGGCAAGACAGTCCACTTAAAACCCAGCAGGAGAAAAAGAGCCTCTCACAATAGGAAATGCTGCTCTGGACTCCGTGATGGGCACTGTACATCTCCAGGGAGGGGGGAAGCAAGAGGGACAGAGGTACCCCACACTTCTCCTCCTCATGGAGCCTCTATCTCTGGGAAGACCAGAAGGACGCAGGGACTCATGAAGGCTCTGCGTTCACTTGGGGACACTGTGCCCACAGGTGTGCAAGCCGCGCAACCCCTGCACGGACGGGACGCATGACTGCAACAAAAACGCCAAGTGCAGCTACCTGGGCCACTACAGCGACCCCATGTACCGCTGCGAGTGCAAGCCCGGCTACGCGGGCAACGGCATCATCTGCGGGGAGGACACGGACCTGGACGGATGGCCCAACGAAGACCTGGTGTGCGTGGCCAATGCCACCTACCACTGCAAAAAGGTAGCGCCCACTTCCCCGCGTGCTCACAAAGGAAGGCATGTCACCCTGACCCAGGGAGGAGGCTGAACAATCTTTAATGCTTAAAGTTTGAACGTGAAAGTGAAAGATGAAATCACACTAAGGAAGAATGACATAAAGTGTTCACATTAAATCCCCTGGTGCCATGAACATGAAGAGGTTGGGCCCTTTTGGCTGGTGCAGTCCAGAGCAGATTCTTTTCTCCAGAAAAATGTTCACGACTCTCCCAAAACCAGCAGGGCAGGGCTGGTGCTCCCAGCATGGATTAAGCACGGGGCACTTAGACAAACAACATACCCCCAAGAAAATGCTTAGATGATCTTCCCATTAGAGACAACAAGATGGCATCAGGGAGCACAGCAGTTCTGGTCCGTGTGAGGGTTCTGGGGGCCCTGCCCCGGGCTCAGGCTGAGCGAAGGGCACACGGACCAAGCCCTCACGTGAGTCTTCTCTTTCCAGGATAACTGCCCCAACCTGCCCAACTCCGGGCAGGAGGACTATGACAAGGATGGAATCGGTGACGCCTGTGATGATGATGATGATAATGATAAAATCCCAGATGACAGGGTAAGGATGTGGCCCAGGCCTCCTCCATCCCCCTTCTCCACGTAGTAGCAGCCTCTGGGACTCCCATGCAGAGTCACTCGGGGGCACTCCAAACACCTAGATGTTGCCAAGAGAAGATTTAAAATGAGGGGTTTGGTTTTTCATCATCCCCTTCCCCCCGCCCCACCTCCAGTTTGAGCAAGACAGACACTAAGACCATGGCTTTCTGGACTGAGACGATAAATGACAGTCAGTTGCCCAGATCTGTTTCACATTGTTACCTAAATGGCATTAAGATTTCTATCTGGCGTACTGGGAACCGGGGTTGTGTCCTTATATTTACATTTAATGACTTGTAACCCACAGCGCTCCATTTTTAATTCATCAGGCCCTGCCTTTTAACCTCCTCGGGGAGGAGTAAATAGAAGATGTCCCACGTGGTTGCAGTTTGATGTAACACAGACCACTGCGGGATTGGGCTTGCTGCATGGACAGGGTCGTAAAATGCTCCATTCTTTTGCAGGACAACTGCCCATTCCATTACAACCCGGCCCAGTATGACTATGACCGAGATGATGTGGGAGACCGCTGTGACAACTGCCCCTACAACCACAACCCAGACCAGGCCGACACAGACAACAACGGGGAGGGAGATGCCTGCGCTGCAGACATCGATGGAGACGGTAAGGCACTCCCTGATGGCAGCAGGTCTGTAGGCAGTGGGGACCACGTTCAGCTCTCACCGGAGTTCTCTCCAGCCTTGGCTCTGGGTGTGCAGTTGGTTGAAACCCCAGCAGCTGGACACTCCAGCCCTGACCGGTCCCCTGTGCTCTGCAGGTATCCTCAATGAACGAGACAACTGCCAGTATGTCTACAACGTGGACCAGAGGGACACGGATATGGATGGGGTCGGAGATCAGTGTGACAACTGTCCTCTGGAACACAATCCAGATCAGGTAGGTGGGCTCCGTGGAGGACCTTCCAGTAGAATACTGGAATAGCTTTAGCTAGGCCCTTACTTTAACTTTTTTTAATAAAAAAAAAAAAAAAAAAAAAAGAGTTCAAACTTTTCCATGACCATGGCTCTCAGAGGTCTCAAAGCCAACTGGCATATTTGCAGGACAGCACCTGCAGATCCTTAGTGTGACCATCTGATAATTTCACTCTCCTCTATCAGGCCTTACCTACTCTGCATGTCTAACAAATTATAAAAGGCATTAATCTAGTAACTCTACTTATATTAGTCATCTCTAACACTATAATGATATAATCTGACTGTAAGAAAATCTCAAGCTAAAAACACTTCCAGAAGCTAGAGAAATTCCTGTTTGTCATTCTTCTAAGTTGGTATTGCAAAAGAGTATTCTCTACCTGTGTGAAGGAGTGCTACAGGTAGATCTTAGCCAGGGCAGGTTCCATGTCTGCAAGTATTTCTTTTCACGTGTAACTGGCCATCATATTCTAGCAATGTAAGTTAAGGCCGGTCTTTTTTTTTTTTAAATGCTTCGCTATAGAAATTTGGAAACCAGCTGAGCTAATGGCCTCTGTTTTGAGTTTGAGTCTTACCATAAACTCCTTTAATATCATTTAATCTCCCTGGAAGAGTTTTTTGTTCCTCAGATTATAATATTTATAAACACTCAGGCATTATGGAAATCTTACAAGAAAAATTCCAGTCTCTGTGTCCCTTAGCATCCTGTACATCCTGAAGAATATAAAAGTACTGAGAAATATAGTTTCAGAAAAACTTAGAAGTTTATCTTTACCTGAATCAACAAATAAACTTTATAGACGTATAAAAGCAAATACAAAAAAATTTAAATAAAAAGTCTTAATCCCTACCATGCACGTTACCCAGTACACACAAAAAACTGTGCCCTGTTCCCATGATTTAATGACCTGAGTAGAAGTAGACATGTCAACAATTTTATAATTGAAATCTTCAATAGAAAGTAAGAGTGACCCAAAGAATTTCATCTAATGTTGAGAAATAAGCAATTAACAGGCTGGAATCTTAATGTTTTGGTCCATTAAAGCGAGGTACCTTAGTAATTTTACTTAGAAAGTTTTATTATTTAAAAACTCTGAATAGCTCTTAAAATTCATATGAAAACAAGGATCAAGAAAATTAAGATTTTACTTATTTTGAGTGAGGTGGCAGAGGGGCAGAAGGAAGAAGGAGAGGAAAAGGGAAAGAATCCCACACAGCCTCCACACTGAGCGTGGAACCTAACACAGGCTCAGTCCCAGGACCCGGAGATCATGACCAGATGCTGGTCATGGCCCACTACGCCACCCAGGCACCCCTAGGATCAAGAAAATTTTACTACTACTATGTTTTGGCAATAGCTGATAGACCTGAAAACCCACGGGCCATATCAAACATGGGAGAATCTTCCATTAAGTGCTCTTTAACATTAATGACAAACACTTCAACTTCCCTTCCCTTTCTGTCTCTTTCAGCTCGACTCTGACTCAGACCGCATTGGAGATACCTGTGACAACAATCAGGATATTGATGAAGATGGCCACCAGAACAACCTAGACAACTGTCCCTATGTGCCCAATGCCAACCAGGCTGACCACGACAAAGATGGCAAGGGAGATGCCTGTGACCATGACGATGACAATGATGGCATTCCTGATGATAGGGACAACTGCAGACTTGTGCCCAATCCTGACCAGAAGGATTCAGACGGTGAGACAGCAGAGCCCCTTTTTAAGAGATTAACACCATGGCTCTCTGGATTGAGAATAGAAAAGCAAAATTAAGTACATTTGAGAGGATGAACAGATGAGATGCCAACTTAGACAAGATACTGAATCTCTGAGACTAGTCCTATTTCAGAATTTCACTGAACTCTTGCCTTTTTGACCTTAGGTGATGGTCGAGGTGATGCTTGCAAAGATGATTTTGACCATGACAATGTGCCAGACATTGATGACATCTGTCCTGAAAACATTGACATCAGTGAGACTGATTTCCGCCGATTCCAGATGATTCCTCTAGATCCCAAAGGGACATCCCAGAATGACCCGAACTGGGTTGTACGCCATCAGGGTAAAGAACTGGTCCAAACCGTCAACTGTGATCCCGGACTTGCTGTAGGTGAGTAGTGAGTTCTCCATACAAAAAGCTAGCATGCATATGACAAAGAAGCAAATCTAAAACATGGTGCTTACATGTATCCGTGAAGATATCTGGGAATATAAGAGAAGCTTCTGAAGGCTGCAGTTTTTCACCTGGGTCTGGCCTCCTTTTCCTAGGTTATGATGAGTTTAATGCTGTGGACTTCAGTGGCACCTTCTTCATCAACACGGAAAGGGATGATGACTACGCTGGGTTTGTGTTCGGCTATCAGTCTAGCAGTCGCTTTTATGTTGTGATGTGGAAGCAAGTCACCCAGTCCTACTGGGACACCAACCCCACTAGGGCTCAGGGATACTCAGGCCTTTCCGTGAAAGTTGTGAACTCTACCACTGGGCCAGGCGAGCACCTGCGGAACGCCCTATGGCACACGGGAAACACCCCGGGCCAGGTAAGAACAAGTCCCTGAAGAGGGGAGAGTGGATGGGCGCTTGACTAGCACTCGGGATGCTATGCTTGGGCCAACACTCTCAATGTGGGGGGATGGGGGGGGGTCCTTGGGTAGCAAGTTCCCAGCACTACCAACTACAGCATTAAGTTCTGCTTTGTAAAAACCTAACAGCATCTGAGAAGGGAGCTCACTCCAACTAGGAGTTGTCTTCAAATCCAAACACCTTTTCATCCCCTTCAAACAAAACTTTCCTTCTCTTTCTGCTTTACACAGACATTCAAGGGCATATATCAAATGAAAGGCCTTGGAAAAATCAACATTGCAGCCCTCTAATTTAGGTCCACTTGGTACCTTTCACATATTTCTTCTAGAACAAAATCTGTATCTCGGTGGAGCCTTGTTTCAACCTTTTCTTTTCCTTCAGGTGCGTACTCTGTGGCATGACCCTCGTCACATAGGCTGGAAAGATTTCACTGCCTACAGATGGCGTCTCAGCCACCGGCCCAAGACGGGTTTCATTAGGTAAAGATGGCGCTGACGATATTCCATCCAGTCACACCAAAGGGGAAAGAGGAGGAGATCAAAAAGTAGGGGTGTAACTCAAGAGCTTTTCTTTTTTCTTTCAGAGTGGTGATGTATGAAGGGAAGAAAATCATGGCTGACTCAGGACCCATCTATGACAAAACCTATGCTGGTGGTAGGCTAGGGTTGTTTGTCTTCTCTCAAGAAATGGTGTTCTTCTCTGACCTGAAATATGAATGCAGAGGTAGGAGCAACATTACTGTGAATGTAATTCATTCATTAATAATAATAATAATGTAATTGCATTAGAAATGCAACTGACATAGTTAATTCAGACTAAGATCGAGAGTGCCAATTATGGAAGCATCCATTTTAGAAGATGGTTTTAGAGAAGGGTTGTTGAAACTTTGCTGTGGAAGACCATGATAAGACCAAGGCCTTAACTGTGGCCAATCCTAAATGCTCTACTAAGGCTAATTTATTAACTGACAAAGCTAGTACCTTCATGAATTAATTGGGTTATATATTTGTTTACTTAACAGATTCTTAATCATCAAACTGTTGATCAAAAGACTCATCCTAACTAATGCTGGTGTTGCACCTTCTGGAATCACGGGCTTAAGAAAACCCCCAGGATCCCTCCTCCCTGCCTATTCTCTGCTTGCATATCATTGTGGACTCCTACAATATGGGACCTGCCTTGAGAAAATGCCATTTTCCCAATCAGACTCAGCATACAGCCTCTGAATGCGAAGAGAATCGTCCAAGAACATACACAGTTATTGGTCTGCTTTTCAAAAAGCAAACGCACCCACGTGCTTCAGCTGGCAGGTGGCCTCTCCCCTCATTTTCTGTCAGAGTAGAGTACTATCGGGAAGCCAGCTCGGAGCAGTGGACTCCCAAGCACTTCCAGGCATGTGAGAGGAGGGAGGACTCACTAGAATTGGCCAACCACCAGGTTTGACAGACTCTCTTGGAACTAGGGCAATCAGGGGCCAAAGCCCTAAGGGGAGGGCGCATTCCCCGAGAGATGATTGTATGAAGACAAGATGGAGGAGCTGTTACATGTTCGGTACTAAGTCATCTTCAGGGGATTGGAAGACTCTTGCTGGATTTCATGATGCTGACCAGTGTTAGCTGATTAACCCACGTACACAGGCACTTAAGAGACGCAGGGAAGGGAGGGAAAGACTGGCTTCTGGACTTCCCTCTGGCCCCTGGGATCCCCACCCCTCACCTCTCACCCATAGTCACCACAATAGGGAGCGAGAATTAAGCTGGTGGAAGGCTCTGCCAGCTGCCCCTGCCTGCTTACCATGAAATTGTTGGTTTTATTCCACACGTAGCTTGTGCAGATGCAGCAGGAAAAATCAGAAAACCTACCATCTCAGTGAGTACCAGGCTGCCTCCAAAGGGATGGGCAGCCGTGCTCGTATTTTTATGGTTAGAAAGGCACAAAATTATCAACTAAAACATTCCTTGTCTTTCTCTTTCCTAAATCTCATGGAGTTTTCCAATTCTTTTAGACTGTAGTTTTTGTTTTTTTGTTTTTGTTTTTTATAAACACTTTACAATGTAAAATATTTATTTTTTACTTGCTCTGGAGGATCTGTCTGAAAGACTATTCATGGAACAGGAAGAAGCGTAAGGACTATCCATATCAGCTTTGTTAGGAGTCTTCATGACTGTAAGATTGTAAATACAGATTATTTATTAACTCTGTTCTACCTGGAATCTAGGTTTCATATGGAAAGTGTCTGACAGCAGGTAGTAGAGACTTATCAGCAAATCTCTCAAGAACGGCATAAGGAACATCAGAGCTAGCTGCTCTTCACTTTGTGCTCAGAGTGAATGATTTGGGATCTTTTTTTATCTTTTCAAGTGGAATTAGTTGTCCATTTGCTAGTGTCTTTAAACTTCAAAGGAAAGCCAGGAGGCCTTTCAAACTGTCTGTACCCCATCCCTTGTGCCTATTTCCAGGGAGAAGAAAAGCATCTACACTTTTTCCTTTTTTTCCAAAAGAGAAAAAAAAAATAACAAAGGTGAAACTTCTATACAAATATTACCTCATTTGTTGTGTGACTGAGTAAAGAATTTTTGGATCAAGCAGAAAGAGTTTAAGTGTCTTACAAACTTAAAGCTACTGTAGTACCTTTTAAAATAAAAAAGTCAATGTTGTACATAGTATAAAAATTCTTTGCAGAAAAATATTCCCAATAAGGAAATAGCATGGAAATGTTAAATACATTTTCTGAAAGTTATGGGTTTTTTTTCTATCTCATATACCATTGCTTTATTTTTATAAATTATTTTCTCATTGCCCTTGGAATAGATCTCAGATTGTGTAGATATGCTATTTAAATAATTTATCAGGAAATACTGCCTGTAGAGTTAGTATTTCTATTTTTATAAAATGTTTGCACACTGAATTGAAGAATTGTTGGGGTTTTTGTTTTGTTTTTGATTTGTTTTTCGCTTGTTACCCCGCATCCCAGTTTTGACTATTTGCCAATACCTTTTTCTAGGAATGTGCTTTTTTTGTACACATGTTTATCCATTTTACATTCTACAGCAGTGTAAGTTGTATATTACTGTTTCTTACGTACAAGGAACAACAATAAATCATAGAGAAATTTATATTTATACTTACTGTATCCATGTTTATTTGTTCTCTGCTGGCTTTGTTAGGAGGTGGGGGTCAATTCCATTCCTAAAGCTATAGCATACATAAGAACACATTACAGTAAATATTAGTAACATTCCCAGTTCCTATATAATTGAAGAAGACAGATTTGCTCAGGAAACACATTTGCTGGATTTGTAGAATAAGAACAAAACGTGACCTTACCATAGCAAACAAAGGAAAGATGGGACACCGGAGTGGCTCTGTAGGCGAAGCATCTGACTTGATCTTGACTCTGGTCTTGATCTCAGGGTCCTGGGTTCAAGCCCCATGTTGGGCTCCACACTGGGTGTGGCACCTACTTACAAAAAAATCTTGGAAAGCAAGGACTCAAGATGGGGCTCCCTACAGGACATAATTTTATATTTTACTAAGGTAATAAAATGTCCTCTTAAATCCTTCTCAAAGTACAGTCCTGTCTTTATGAAGAACCATGAAAATGGGAAAAACAAGTGAAGGGCACACAATTCTCACAGCTCCATTTTCGGGCCCATGAGTGACAGCATTAGGTGGGCTACACAACTGCATGCTGTGAAGAAGCATTAGACGAGCTACTAGAAACATTACTAAGTGCTACTAAAGGCTGACATCCAAGATCTATAAAGAACTTCCCAAACTCGAAACCCAAAGAACAATCATGTCAAAAAATGGGCAGAAGACATGAACAGACACTTCTCCAATAAAGACATAAAAATGGCTAACAGATGCATGAAAATTGTTCATCATCATTAGCCATCAGGGAGATTCAAATCAAAACCACACTGAGATGCCACCTTACACCAGTCAAAATAGCAAAAATTAACAAGGCAAGAAACAACAAATATTGGAGAGGATGTGGAGACAGGGGAACCGTCTTACACTGTTGGTGGGAATGCAAGTTGGGGCAGCCACTTTGGAAAACCGTGGACGTTCCTCAAAAATTAAAAATATAGCTACCCTATAACCCTGCAATTGCATTACTGGGTATTTACCCCAAAGATACAGATGTAGTGAAAGGAAGGGCCATATGTACCAGTGTTCATAGCAGCAATGGCCACAATTGCCAAACTGTGGAAAGAACCGAGATGCCCTTCAACAGATGAATGGATAAAAAAGATGTGGTCCATATATACAATGGAATATTACTCAGCCAACAGAAAGGTGAATACCCAACTTTTGCATCAACATGGATGAGACTGAAGATTATGCTGAGTGAAATAAGTCAAGCAGAGAAAGTCAATTATCACATGGTTTCACTTACTTGTGGAACACAAGGTATAACATGGAGGACGTTAGGAGAAGGAAAGGAAAACTGAAGGGGTGTGGGGGGCGGGGATTGGAAGGGAAGACGAACCATGAGAGACTGTGAACTCCCGGAAACAAACCGAGGATTTTATATGGAAGCGGGTAGAGGGGATATCGGAGCCTAGTGGTGGGTATTAAGGAAGGCACGTATTACATGGAGCACTGGGCGTTATACGCAAAACGTGAATTTTGGAACACTGCATCAAAAACTAATGATGTATTTTATGGTAACTAACATAAAACAATTAGAAAAAGAAGAAGAAGAAGTAAATACTACTGAGGGAAGAGCCATCCTTACAAAGTTGGGCCAGAGGCACCTGGGTGGCTCAGTGGGTTAAAGCCTCTGCCTTTGGCTCGGGTCATGATCCCAGGATCCTGGGATTGTGCCCTTCATCGGGCTCTCTGCTCAGCAGGGAGCCTGCTTCCTCCTCTCTCTCTGCCTGCCTCTGTGCTTACTTTGTGATCTCTGTCTGTCCAATAAATAAATAAAATCTTTAAAAAAAAAAAAAAGTTGGGCCAAACTCTACAGATGTCACCTTTAGAGAATGAATTCACCTTTGGTCAAAAACAGCACTAAAAAAGAACTTAGAAGAAATCCTACATATACATACAAAGTATAAGATTAGTTTTTGAAGAGAAGGCCAAAGCATTACAATAAGCAGACCTTGAGTTCCGGGTGAGCTAACAATGAATGAATGTAGAATACCGGATGATTAATTTCCATTTTTAATAAGAACAGGTAGAATCAAAAATCTTAGGAATAGGCTAGAGGTCTGGCTTTGGAGTCCAGTGAACTCTAGAAATGACTGACAGACTAAGATACACTCTCCTTATTGACTTTTGTCTCTCATTCTAAAAAACACTTCTCCTTTGAAGGCAGCATAATCATACCAAAGCATAAACTGCCAAATCATTTCATGGTGCCCAGGTAAAGAATCAAGCACTAGAAGGTATCGAAAGGGTCACAGAATTTAGAAAACTGATTTGAAAGATAATTCTTTGAAAAAGGACACCATTCCTTCTGAGAGGAGCACAAACATGGCAAGTCTTGGAAGAGAATTCTAATTCACTTTTAAGTAGCAAGCCTACAGTCTAATAGGACAGTGAAAACAAGGGGCACATGTACTCCCAATGTTCATAGCAGCAATGCCCACAACAGCCAAAGAGGTCCTTCAACAGATGAATAGATAAAGATATGGTCCATATACACAATGGAATTACTCAGCCATCAGAAAGGCTGAATACTCACCATTTGCATCGACATGGATGGAACTGGAGGGGACTGTGCTAAGTGAAATAAGTCAGAGAAAGACAATTCTCATATGGTTTCACTCATATGTGGAACATAAGCAATGGTATGGAGGACCATAGGGAATGAAAGGAAAACAATGAGAAGAAATCAGAGAGGGAGACAAACCATGAGAGACTATGGACTCCAGGAAACAAACTGAGGGTTTCGGAGGGGAGGGGAGTGAGGGGAGGAGGTAACCAGGTGATGGGTATTAAGGAGGGCATGTGTGGTGATGAGAATTGGGTGTTACACACAATTAATGAATCCCTGAACACTACATCAAAAACTAATGATGAACTCTATGTTGGCTAATTGAACATAATTAAAAAAAAAAATCCTGATAGGACAGAAAAAGTGTATAAGAACAGGAGCTTTTTCCCAGGCATGTTCCATGTTTACTATGAGACTCACCTTCAAATCAGTAGGTTACATGGAAACAAAGGGCCTGTTAAGAATTAAAATTATGCCATCAGGGTGATACCTTTTTCCTGCTACGAGAGTTTATGGTCCTGTGTTCCAGAGAGAGTTGAAGGGCCATAAACTTCAGGTCCTTCAGGAATTTATAATAAAGGTGGTGCCAGTTGTTTTCTTGAGAAGTCATAAGCAGAAAAAGCTCAAATTTTAAGATCCTAAAGATTCTCTTTCATGCTTTTTCTTTTCTATCTTATTCTGGAGCAAAGACTCAGGTCTAGAAGGAACCTTAAAATAAAAACTGATTTTTTTGTGTATGCATGAAGTTATTCCTATACTTTGTGTCATTATTACATTTTTTTATCTTTACTTTTTTTATTGTGTTATGTTAATCATCACACATCATTAGTTTTTGATATAATGCTCCAAGATTCATTGTTTGCCTATAACAACCAGTGCTCCATGCAATATGTGCCCTCCTTAATACTCACCACCAGCCTCACCCATCCCCCCAACCCCCCTCCCATCTAAAACCCTCAGTTTGTGTTTCTAGGAGTCCACAGTCTCTCATGGTTCATCTTCCCCTCTGATTTCCCTCAATTCACTTTTCCTTTCCTTCTCCTAATGTCCTCCATGTTATTCCTTATGCTTCACAAGTAAGTGAAACCATATGATAATTGACATTCTCTGCTTGACTTATTTCACTCAGCATAATCTCCTCCAGTCCCAACCATGTTGATGCAAAAGTTGGGTATTCACCTTCCTGTTGGCTGAGTAATATTCCATTGTATATACGGACCACATCTGCTTTATCCATTCATCTGTTGAAGGGCAACTAGGCTCTTCCTACAGTTTGGTAATTGTGGACATTGCGGCTATGAATATTGGAGTACATATGGCCCTTTTTTTCACTACATATGTATCTTTGGGAAAGCACTTATTTTTAATAAGAACATTTTCTCCCTTACAGGATAATATTTAAAACAAAACAAAATCTGGAGTCTTCATGTTGCATTACATTATACCCCTGATTGTACCCAATCTCATCTGAATTATAGTCTATATTCAGCTTACCAGTCCCTGTTAGAGGTCCCTTCAGTTGACATGCTATGGAATGAATGGTGTCAGCTCTATCAATGGCAAAATCCATTATTTAAGATCATTCAGTCTTCCTTCTCTTCTCTTAAACTTCTATAACATAAAGGCTCACTATACCCCAAATACCATTTGCAGAAACATATTAGGAAGCCATAAGCTCTCACCCCCCTACACACACATATACACACACACAAATACCAGAAGCACAGGTTTAGAAAGCTGCGCTCCTCAAAAAGGGTATTGGGCCAAAATGGCTCCTCTCTGTCACCATTCCAAATTCCCACCATGTCACCTCTCCCCTGACTCAAACCTTAAAATACACATGTCATTCCTAGGACAGTCTAAAAGCATGACTTTAACTTCTGCTGGCACCCCCCAACAAAATCCTTCACATAAAGATGAATTACACTGTCACACATTGACATCGACAAGAACCATTGTTATTTTCATGTCAACTGAAAGAGGCAGCTCAAAAAAGAAATTGCCTATTGATTCCTCTGAAAACAGTAGCACAGAATTCATTTTTTAAAGTCATCGTGAACATCATCCACTAACAGGTGATGAAAACAGGTAAGCAAAAAATAGTCATGCGACATACCTATCCCTCCAAACTTCATTAGAGGCAGCACGATTACCTGCTCATTTCTTTTTCATCAGAAATAAACTGGACTTGTAGTGCCAATTCATTGTCAAAAAGTGTGGACATAAATTGCTCTCATGAATCCAAGTGACTAACCTGTAACTAGACAAACTTCTCTTAAAATAGAGCCACACAACTTTTCTTAAGTAGCTGATCTTTGCTGCTTTCTAATTTCTTTTAGTGCACTCTAGAGAAAAAAGTCTGAGTGTCTTCCCTTTTCCCTCTCTATATGGTGTTTATAGCATTTTGATTAATACCCATGTTTCAAGAATATCATCCATCCATTACCAGTGTAACATAAGACTAACAAAAAGAAGATTTAGAAGACCTCTTTATGTGGTCCTTTTATAAGAGGTGTGTATCAAATTACTATCTAGGAAGTAGTTGTCTCTTTCTATGACATCTGTCAGTCTAACACAGAGAGCATCAACACATTATTTAATATTTTAATAATTATTTATTATTTATCCCCTCTCATCTTCAAGCTATTTAAAATTAGAGGTTCTACCATAGCATTCTCATTGGGAAACAGTAGGGGTTTATGTGATTATGTCTTGCTACTGCTTACTTTTTACTACTGTCCATAATTTCTATATGTTATTCCAGGGAGACTAACCCAACTCCCCATCTAGAAAAAGCAAGCATGAATCCCTGACTACACCAATTATCACAGCCCATCCCCTGGCCACAGAATTTGCTTCAGAGATGAGAAGATGATTAAATTGGTTCAATCAAAGAAAGCCATAGAACCTTTGCTCAAAATTCTGACATAAATACATTCTCCAACAGGATGATATAGTTGCTGCATTCTGAAAGATGATAACTGATAATAAAAATCAAGTAATTCAGGGACACCTGAGTGGCTCAGGCAGTTAAGCGACAACCTTTGGCTCAGGTCATGATCCCAGAGTCCTAGGATCAAGTCCTGCATCAGGTTCCTTACTCAGCAGGGAGCCTACTTCTCCCTCTCCCTCCGCTTGCCTCTCTACCTGCTTGTGCTCACTTAGTCTCTCACTCTCACTCTCTCTCTTGCTTTCAAATAAAATTTTTTTAAAATCAAGTAATTCAGTCAAATTCCTGTTTAAGCAAAGTATCACTGTTAATAAGAAAGCAAAGTCTAGGGGCGCCTGGGTGGCTCAGTGGTTAAAGCCTCTGCCTTCGGCTCGGGTCATGATCTCAGGGTCCTGGGATCGAGTCCCGCATTGGGCTCTCTGCTCAGCGGGGAGCCTGCCTCCTCCTCCTGTCTCTCTCTCTGCCTGCCTCTCTGCCTACTTGTGATCTGTCAAATAAATTAAAAAAAAAAAAAAGCAAAGTCTATGCTAACATTGCTTTGTTGAGAAAATTCTTTTTTTTTTTTCCTTTGGCAAGTTATACTTACCACCAGACATCAGAGAGGAGGAAATCTGGAAAATCAGGGCCCAAGTAAGAATTCACAGTGATTAAATCTGTCTGAATCCCAGTGAAGTTGTAACACATAAAATCAAACACAAAGTCATCGTAGCACTTCAGCTAGTTTTAACATAACTCACACATACATAAAATGTTGGTTTCTATAATGTATCCCTGATGTTACAAGATTGGCAATAAAATACAATTTTACAAGAAATTTCAATTAAAAACAACCCACTGACCAATTGTACCCCAAGTCTCAAAAATATCAAAGAAATATAATCCAGGTAGAGAACATCCAAATATTAAAATCATTATTTGAGGAATGGTCCCTATAAATGCAGTCATTGAATATAAGAATTCAGAAAAAATTATGTAATTGAATTTACCCAACTTTCTTAAAACACGCCCAGCAAGTCTTTGCTTAAGATTCTTTACATTCTTCCATCATATCTTCAGTCTCCTGTTCATCTGTGCATTGAAAACAATAACCAAAGTGGTTAGGCTATCAGAAGTTGTGCACAATTAGGAAAAATTATTCAACCTACACAACAGTTAGTCATTTTACACATGAGACAATAGCCATTCTCATTTAATACTTAATTGAACACTCACCACAAGCTGCATACAAAGTTTACAAGAAAATACAAAAGAGAAGGTACTTGCCTTCATTTAGCTTCCAGCCAAGAGAAAACTTTCTAGGTTTTAAGAACTAAAATGGTTATGGATCTGGAGAGGGCATCAACTTCCATTGTTGCTTGCTTTGCATTACTTCTGGGAAGCAGGGTGAAACCAAAAGAAAATGTGACATTCAGGGTGGATAAGAATTGACCACCTGCCATTTCTTCACTGTGAGAGAAAAGACATGTGACACTAACAGAAATCGTATGGAAATATTCTCCCAACCTAGTGAGATTACCAGAGAAGGCAGAAGTGGTAAGAGAATCAACTAAAAGAGGATGATAAAATTGAATCCAGAAACGAGAAAAACCAAAGCCCTCATCCACCACTGGTGGGAATGTAAAATGGTGCACCCACTTTGGAAAAGTCCACCAAGTCCTCAAAAAGTTACCACAGACCCAATAACTCTACTCCTACATATATGCAAAAGGGAAATGAAAACATACATCCACCCCAAAATCTGTAGGCCAGATGCTTTTTTTTTTTTTTTTTTTAAGATTTTATTCATTTGGCGCATCTGGGTGCCTCAGTTGGTTAAGCCTCTGCCTTCAGCTCAGGTCATGGTCTCAGGGTCCTGGAATAGAGTCCTGCATTGGGCCCCCTGCTTGGCAGGGAACCTGCTTTTCCCTGTGTGCTGCTCCCCCTTCTTGTGCTCTCTCTCTCCCCCTCTCCCTCTGTGTCAAATAAATGAATAAAATCTTTTTAAATTCTAATTTAAAAAAAAAAAGATTTATTTGTCATAGAGAGTATGAGTGCACAAGCAGGGGTAACAGGAGGTAGAGGGAGAAGCAGGCAGGACTCAATCCCAGGACCCCAAGATAGTGACCTGAGCTGAAGGCAGATGCTTAACAGACTAAGCCACCAAGGTGCCCTGTAGGCTAGTTTTCATAGCAGAACTACATACAACAGCTAAGAAATAAAAACAACCCAAATATCCACCCACTGATGAATGGATAAAAAAACTCGGTATAGTCATACAAGAGATCAGCATTCAACATAAAAAAGAATGGAGTATGGATTACCTGCTACAATGTGGATGAAACTTAAACATTTTGCAAAGTGTCAGAAGCCAGACACAGAAGGCCACATATTTTTATGATTTTGTTTATATGAAATGTCCAAACTAGGCAAATTCACTGAGACAGAGAGCAGATTAGTGGTTGCCTAGGGCTGGGGGCATTGGGAGAAAATGGAGAGTGACTACTCATGGGTATAGCATTTGTGTGAGGGGTGAGGAAAATATCAGATTGAGAGTGGTGATGAATGCAAACTTCTGTGACTATAAAAACCACTGCATTGTAAAAGTACTATTGAATGGTGGCCAAAAAATGTTATGTCCACATTCTAATCACTCAAACATGCGAAAGTTACCTTCCTTGGGAAAAGGGTCTTTGCAGATCTGTTAAGGATCTGAGGATGATCCTAGATTCATCCAGGTGGGCCATAGGTTCAGTAACAAACATGCTTACAAGAGAAAAGCAGAGGCAGACTGGAGAGACACACAGAGAGAAAGGCAATGTGAAAACAGAAGTGGAGATTGGCAGGAGGCCACAAAACAAGAAAGCCAAAAAACGTCAAAAGCCTGAGATACTGGAAAAGCAAGGGGGCTTTTTTCCCTAGAGCCTCCAAGCAGAGTATGGCCTTGCTGACTCTGATTTCAGACCACAGGCCTCTAGATCTTTGAGAGATCTGGGTTTCTGTTGTGATCATTTGTTGTGACAACCACAGGAAATGAATACGGGTATATAAAATATAGGTCGATAATGCTGTTATTTTTAAAAATCAGCCTAATCAGGGACGCCTGGGTGGCTCAGTTGGTTAAGCAGCTGCCTTCGGCTCAGGTCATGATCCCAGCGTCCTGGGATCGAGTCCCACATCGGGCTCCTTGCTTGGCGGGGAGCCTGCTTCTCCCTCTGCCTCTGCCTGCCATTCTGTCTGCCTGTGCTCGCTCGCTCTCCTCTCTCTGACAAATAAATAAAATCTTTAAAAAAAAAAAAAATCAGCCTAATCATTAAGGGCAAAATGACTCTCCCTTCAGAGAGTCAAGTGATAAATGTAGTGGTATTGCCAACACACAGACGAAAAATAAGCAGGGAGAAAGGTGGGATAGAGGAGAAGCAAACCTCAATATCCCACACATGAGATGAGGAATGGTAAGAGTGGCCCAGGCCTTCCCAGGTACTATTTCTTCTATCTGGAGTGTTAGCCTTCTTGCCCACCCAGTAAATGACCCTCATCCTTGGAGGCTCAACTTGAACATCACTTCCCCATCTCCCCAGTGTTCATTCCCTCTAGTGTGGCCGTGGACTTTGTCCCAAAGCTCTTACTACTCTTATCTCACCCCTGCTGCGATTTCCTGCCTAAGTGCCTACCTTCATCGACAGACGATGAATTCAGAGTTGGGGTTGTGTCCTATTCCTTATATCCTAGAACAATGTCCTTAATGAATGAATACTGATGTCCAGAGCCAACCCCTAGAAATAGATTTAATTCACCTGGAATGGAACCAAGGCGTTGGTCGGCTTTAAATCTCATCAAGTGATTCTAATATGTTGCCAATGTAAGAGGCATTGCTGAAGGAATGGACTTGGTATGGCTTAAAATGCCAGACAGATCTGAGGCAGACGCCAAATATACAGAGCACAAATGATCCCATACCAGTTATACGTGTCTCCAAATAAATTATCAACCATGAAACAGTGGAGAACTCAAGCTAGGACATGCTTGCTTTTGGTGGTTAAATGGAAGGTTACCCAAAAGCAAGAAGGGAGGTACACTTAGAGCGATAAGACAATCTGGAGAAGGCAGGATCTTCATTAAAATGAAATTTAAGAAGAAAAAGGAGGGATTGAGCAGATGGAAAAGAAGATACTTTCTGACATTATTTTCACCACCAGCATAGATAATCCTACAGTAGGACTAGTCAACCATCTAGTCCAGAGCTTCTCCCACTTTAACAAGTGCACAGATCACCTGCTGGAAAACCTTGTTACCATGCAGACTCTGAGACAGTGGGTCTGGAGCAGGGCCTGGAACCCTGCATTTCTAACAAGCTCCCAGGACTGCTGGTGCACAGATCTAGTCCACAGTTAGGACCTTAACTTTTTCATTTTACCCAATTTGAATGAAGAACTGGAATCACAAGTTCTTATTAACTGATAAAATAATACATCACAATTAAGTACCAAACCTCTCCAAAATGCCATTGTTGACACTACTAAACAAAATGATAAAGTGATATTTTATGAGATGAAGAAAATAATTGGTGGCACATATTTGCATGAAAAGCCCACCTCAAATCAAGAATGAAAAAGCATGAAAGAAAATTAGTTGAAAGTGACTTAAGATAAATTCATTGAATATATACTTAACTAAAGTGTTACATCAAAAGGTAATGAACTGTGGAAATCTCTCATATAGCAACTCTGATATTTTGATCCAATAAATTTGGGGGAGTTGATTAAGTTACTAAGTGCATCTGAAAGGCAATGAGTTGTCTTGAAAAAGGAATTTAACAAATAATAACTAGGAGGCCTGAGGGCACACACAGTTTGAGAGAAACAGAACCCCATCAAAGCAACGATGAGTTAAGAATTTCCCTAAGAGCAAGCCAACATATTTTTTAATGGAAAAAAAAAAAAGTTAGCTAGTAGTGTTACTATTTTAGAATCTCAGCACTCCACTACAAACCAGAAAGCCTGTATTACAACAAAGAAAACTTTCTCAAAGCTATCTAGTGCCTATGAAACTGTTCGGGTGGTCAGAGTAAGGACATACACTAACACATGTTCCCTTCACAACTGCAACGTCCTTCACAAAAACCAATCCAACTACAACCACCCCAAGTTCCGTTCCAAACTTACAATCAGTGATGACTCCCTATATTGTATGCCTGAGACTAATTTAACACTGCATGTGAACTATACTGGAACTAGAATAAAAATTGATGGTAAATAAGGAGGAAGTTACAACCAAACAAATCTTCTGATGGGCAATTTTTCAACATGGAGTAACAGACTGCACAGTTGTCGTGGTTGGTCAACTTGTTCTGAGGACCCCAATGGAATAACATAATTAGCTTTCTGACATCTATACTGAAATCCATATTTCTCAAATATTTTTGGTAGTTATACAGTATATAATCTTGTATATAGCCTGTATATATAAGCTTATACTATATCTTGTATAGTAGCTATGTAATATATAATCTTGTAGCTTGAATTAATTTGACGGACTAAATGCTCCATACCAGGGACTCTGACTCCTGGAAGTCGGGCTAGGGCCTTGGACACAGGTATAAAACAAGAAGCAAAACACTCCCCAAAGATCCTGCTGCTCTGTGCTTTATAACAGTGCTTCTTGAACCTCACAGTAAGCGTCACTGGGAGGCGGGGGGGTCTTATTAAAGTGCAAATTATGAGTCAGTAGGTTTTCTAATAAGCCCCCAGTAACTAGGCCACACTTGAAGCAGCAGAGGCTTATTACATGGTATGGAAATCATATGGCTCCAAAGGGCCAGGCACATGAAGTTGAGAGGGGCAGACGGGGACCCTGTCCCCCATGCCTCCTCCAAAGGGAACACCTGCTCCTCAGCTCTCCTCACTGGTGGAAGAACTGCTGATTTGTCAGAAAAGTCAGAAGTCCAGGCTTTTATGGGAAATCTCCTGATTAAATGTTAAATACAGAAGTCCCTCTTATCCACAAGGAATGGGTTCCAAGACCCTCAGTGGAGGCCTGAAACCATGGATAGTACCAAACCCCATATATACTATGATTTTTCCTGTACATACATACCTCTGATAGTTTAATTTATAAATTAGGCCCAGTAAAAGATTAAAAACAATACGAATAAAATAGAACAATTATAACTTACTGTAATAAAAGTTATGTGAATATAGTCTCTCTCAAAATGCCTTGTACTATACTCACCCCTCTTGTTGTGATAATGTGAGGCGATAAATCGCTCACACGATGGGATGAAAGTGAATGACATAGGCATTGTGACACAGTGTTAGCCTACCAT
The DNA here is from genome assembly GCF_902655055.1 of Lutra lutra. Lineage (NCBI taxonomy): Eukaryota > Metazoa > Chordata > Mammalia > Carnivora > Mustelidae > Lutra > Lutra lutra. The sequence goes on from NC_062284.1 coordinate 59,363,975, forward strand.
TAACCTTGACAACAGGCCAGGAGAATCACCTGCTTCCGGAAGGCTACTGACCACAGGTGGCTGAAACCTCAAATAAAGAGGGACTACTACTGGGGCACCTGGGTGGCTCAGTCGGTTAGGTGTCTGCCTTCAGCTCAGGTCATGATTCTGGGGTCCTGGGATTGAGCCCCATATCGGGCCCCCTGCTTGGCAGGGAGTCTGCTTCTCCCTTTCCCACTCCCCCTGCTTATATTCCCTCTCTCCCTGTCTCTGTCAAATCAATAAATAAAATCTTAAAAAAAAAAAAAAAAAGGAGGGACTACTACTATTCCACATAAGCCGACCAAGTCCAGTCACTGACATAATCATTTTATGTGGGCTTTCTCCTTTGATCCTTATTGAAGTATTAAAACCATCTAATCTTAACAGATATGGATACTAAGGTGTAGAGGAGATAGATTAAGTAACTTGCCTAAGATCACTGCTAATAAGAGAGCAAGCATTCAAAGCCAGATCTGCCTCACCCAGAGCCCAGACTCCCAACCACTAGGCCAGATCCTGCTGGTGGGTGGGCACGCCCAACGTCCCTCTGCTCCTCTAGCTTCTAGTCTGGGATCCGGCCACTTACCCAGACTACTGCAAGCTTTAAGTAATTAATTTGCCCTCTGGGCTTTTGTTCTCAGTTTCAATTTACAGTGACCAATCATCCCAGTTTGCCAGAGAGGAAGGGTTTCCAAGGACAAGAAACATTTCGATGGTGAAACCAGGACACTCCTGAGCCAACCAAGACAGTTAGTAGCCTGAAGTTTTTATTTAAGGTTGTTCTTTTTAAAACAAACATACCTGACTCATTCGTTATAAAAATTTTTGAGACACCATTCATTACACGGGTCCTATGGGAAAATTCCACTTTGTTTCCCTTGAAGAGTTAATACAATTCTGACCCTTTCTTTACTAACATGACTGACTTGGTGTCCCTTTTTGCCCTATGCTACTACTGTTGCTTTCGTTATTCATATTTTCTTCTTCACTATATGAACTTGGTAAGTAGATCAAATACTTGGTGGGAAAGAGTATACAATACACGCTGAGACACCTTTTTGTTGGAATTCTCTGGAAAGCAACTTGACATAAGATAACTTGATTAAACACCAGATTAACCACAGACCTGAAGGGCTTCCTCTGTGGAGTACCAGCGTATTCAGGGGTGTCTCAGAGGTGACATGGTGGCAAAGAACGCTTATTCCCCGCTCTCCTCACACTTGACTTACTTTGGGGACGCAACCCACCTCGTGCCATCTTGTTCCACAGGCCGCCAGGGAGAAGAGCCAGCTCCTAATCAGTGAGTTTGGGGGGAAAAATAGCACACTCGGCCCACCCCTTCCTCCACAGTCAGCACGCCACCCCACCCAGCTAGTGGTTCCACCTGGACAGGTCTCCACAGGTGAGGCTTGAGGCTTTCACCTTCTCCAGTGACAGCGTGCGTCAGTTCACTCTGAGGACTCAGCGTTGGAAGACCATTGGGCTGCCCACCCAGGTCACAGCAACCCCCTACATTTCATCAGCAATGAAGCCAAACTCCTGCTCTGTGCCTTCCTCAGAATCCCTCTGTCTTTAAATGGGTTCCGATCTCGGTAAAGAAGAGAAGACACTATTTACCAATCCCCTAAACCCCCAACAGGGAGTGAGTACACCACTGAATTTATTGGAACTTTTTTTAAAAAGATTTTTTTTTAAGATTTTATTTATTTATTTGACAGACAGAGATCACAGGTAGGCAGAGAGGCAGGCAGAGAGAGAGGAAGCAGGCTCCCCTCTAAGCAGAGAGCCCGATGTGGGGCTCGATTCCAGGACTCTGAGACCACGCCCCGAGCTGAAGACAGAGGCTCTAACCCACTGAGCCACCCAGGTGCCCCTAAAAAAGATTTTATTTATTTATTTAAGAGAGAGCGCACGAGCAGGGTGAGGGGTGGGCAGAGAGAGAAGCAGATTCCCCACTGAGCAGGGAGCCCACCTTGGGGCTCGATCCCACGACCCCCTCGATCCCGAAGGCAGACGCTTAACCAGCTGAACCACCCAGGCGTCCCTGAATTTAATGGACCTTGTATCCAGAAAGTCAAGTATCAGTATTTACCACTAAGCCTAAAGCCCAAACAAGAAAAATGGAACTTTGAATACAGCTGTGAGGTAGATCCTTATCTTTCAATACCACAATTTAAATTGGCCCTCCATATCATTCAGCTGGGTTCTCTTTTTGAAGTTTTATCTGACTCGGCCTTTTAGAAGAATTTTAGTACTTGGAACAGACCTCAGAAAAAGAAAAGAATATATCAATAATATCTGCTATTGAAAGAGAAAATGATAACTGGTTTTTCTTAGTTCAGTCCAGTCTGTAGAAACCCACCTGGAATCACAGTCACATGTCACTGTTTCCTAAGAAAGACCTGAATATAACGTATCAGCTGAAAACACTGAGACTCCTCATTCAAGTTACATCTGTAAAGGGCTTTGTGCCAAGAAAGCAGGCATGGCATTCAGTTTTGGTGTTCGCTTTCATAGAAAGCACATAATTACAATTTAGTATTTAGAATAAAATTGATTAGCAAAAAAATTGATTAGCAAAGTATTTTTTTTTAAAGATTTTATTTATTTATTTGACAGAAAGAGATCACAAGTAGACGGAGAGGCAGGCAGAGAGAGGGGAAGGGAAGCAGGCTCCCTGCTGAGCAGAGAGCCCGATGCGGGACTCGATCCCAGGACCCTGAGATCATGACCTGAGCCGAAGGCAGCGGCTTAACCCACTGAGCCACCCAGGCGCCCCAGCAAAGTATTTTAATCATAAACACTGAGGTTAGTAAAATTAAAACCTCCAACCTCAGATATGCTAACAGGCATTCAAGATGATAACGTAGGACCTATTCCTTAAAGTCTGTTATATAATAAGTGGAAAATAAAATAGGGTTCACAGATTCACCATGATGCCATCTTCATCCTCCATACTCTCAGGGGTTGTTATAATCATACATTGGGATTATCTGGTGCCTTCCGAGGCACATTCTGTGAAGTTAGAGGTAAGCCACTGCAGCTTCTTTCCATCAAGTCACATTAAGTTCTAGTTCATTCTGTCTTGTCAGTTCTACTCAGAGACAGATTGTGACCCAAGTTCACACAGAAGTCAAGTCATATTTTAGTAAAGTACTGTTCTAAACCCCCTTCCACACAGACTCCATGGGGATGAGATCGCATATGCAACAAATCATCACTTCTAACTTACTAAGTTTGCCTACAACAGACAAAGAGGAGATGCAGATGCTTTCCCTAATAAAAACCCTTTATCCAAATAGAAAGAAAATACACCATGATCTTAGGGTAGAACAAAGTTTTCACAGTTTATTAAATGAAGATCCTTAGTGGGGAAAGGCAGAACGCACCCATCTGATGGAATTGCATGTTGTAAGAAAGAACTCTCAGCTGGATACAGACTTCATAGCTTGTAAAATCTCATTAAAAAAAGAAGAAAGTTGCAAATCTTTATATAGCATGGGAGGCTTGCATAATTCTTAAGCAATACCACCTGCTTTCATTCATAATGTGAAGAGTAAATGTGAACCACATTTTCAGCATATTATTCTAAAACTGGGCAATTTAAAGTTTCATTTCTTAAACAGGCACTTAGTTTAAGGCAGCACTTTGGACATCAAAGGAGATGTAACAATAAATCAAAGATAGGATCTTTGTCCTCAAAAATATTACACCATTTTAAGGAAGAGAAGGTGTGTGTGTGCCTTAGAACTTCAAGACAATGTATGTGAAATGACCTGATAGGGGACCAAGGGTCTTGGACATTCGGAGGGGAAATCAAACTTTTTAAAAAGGGAAGAAGGGAAGGTTACATTCAGAGAGGATGGGGTTGGGATCCCACTACCAATGAAGAGGTACCTGAACATTCTTCAGGGGAAAAAAAAAAAAAGGTGTAGGGGTTATCCAGGGGCAGAGGAAAGCCCTGAAAATCCCGAGACCAGATTAGTTATAACCTGAATAACACGTAGAGGAGTAGTTAGAGACTGACTAGGAATAGATGGAAGTCAGATTGTGGAGGCCTGGACAAGCAAGGGAAAGAATTTGGATTATATTCAGTAGGCAGTGGAGAGCTACAGAACTTTTCTAAGCTGCAGAAGTGTGGTTATCAAAGCTGGACTTTGGAGGGATTCGTTTGGTGGTAGTCAACGACGGGTGGAGGAGGGGAGAAAGAGGTGGGGAGGACTGCTCCAGGGATCATCACAGTGGTCCAGCTGAAGCAGCAGGAAGAGTGAGGAAGGGAGGGGCATGGGAGATGCTGCAGAAGCAGAACAAACAATACTGAAGGTCGAAGGTGGGGAGCAAAAGGGCGAGGAGATTCGATGATGACTCAAATTTTGAGCCCGGGTGATGGAGGAAACAGAAGGGAAAGAGGAAAATCTGAGTTAAAAGGAAAGATGAGGAAATCAGACTGAGACCGTAACCACATGGAGCTTTCTGGCAGGCAGTGAGAAATATGGCACTGAGGAGTTAGTTCAGAATTAGTAGAGTCTAAACTTAATAGGTAGTATGGAGGGGCACCTGGGTGGCTCAGTTGGTTAAGCGACTGCCTTCAGCTCAGGTCATGATCCTGGAGTCCTGGGATCGAGTCCCACATCAGACTCCCTGCTCAGCAGGGAGTCTGCTTCTCCCACTGACCTCTCTCCTCTCATGCTCTCTCTCTCTCTCTCAAATAAATAAATAAATCATTTTTTAAAAAGGTAGTATGGGGATAATAGAGATTGATACAGACTTAATAGAAAATATATACCGTAATCAATAGATTGACCAATAGAGACATCTACATTAGAAGAAAAGTTGAGTCTATTTAAATAGACTTCTAACATAGATAAATAATTGAATATTTGTGTCTGTCAAAAACTGTCCATAGTATTTACAACCCATACCATTGTACCACTGTAAAATCCAGCATTGTAACAAGACAAAACACCTGAGTATATACAAGTAGCTGGGACAGGAAGTTTGTACAGAAACTAATAAAACCACTAATAAAATGTATTTCACATTTTACAAATTCATTCCCTGGAATAAATTGCCATCACTGAAATTTGGAAGTTAAATGACTAAGCAAATCTATTCAAATTATTTGCATCTGTTCCAACCAATTTGTCTTCTATTCTGAAATCATCACTGTTTCCTGTATAACCACCAAGAATATGTATTTAATACCATTACAAAAAAATGTATGTCATAAGACTAGGAATCTCAACCTTGGTCTCCCACAAACATTGATAAATGTTCTATTTCATGCTATTGCCACCATCTGTGATTTACAAACGTAATTCCTATCATGCTCTACCTGAAACTATAACATCTTTATGTTCAGATGCCAAGTAATAATTCACCGATATACACATTCTCCAAGCCTTACCCGTTTCTGGTTTCTCTGCAGCGTGGACTTTCAGATGTTGGTCTTCGGATGAAAGGCTCGCATTCATGCCATACAGTGGATCATCCAAGAAAGAGGGCCTCTTCAGTCTTCCAATGCCAAGAGTCTTCGACATAAAGTAGTCTTTTGTGTCACTAATAACCTCGTCCTTGGAAAACTGGAGGCATTTCAAATTCTCTACTTCGATGACAAGGGCCTGGGGTGTGTAACGCCCAGTCAAGGCTTTGGTGAGATAGTAGCCTGTAAGTGTTTCACATTCCGTATTCTCAGGCATATCTGTGTCTTTCACCTCAGAGCTCTTGACCATTGTTTCTAATCCCTTTAGGAGCTCAGAGAGGATAGAACTGGAAAGATGGGGGACCTCTGGTGTTATATCCTCCATGTCTTCCTTTTCTCTTTCTGAGGGTAGTCTAATCATGGACTTTTGTTTGAGGGTGCATTCATCCAGAAGACACCTTAACTGTTCCTCAGAGAGAAGTGATGTTGAATCTAACTGATGAAACAAACCAAATGTTTTCATAGTCAATTGATTGAGTACACACATTTATTTTATTTTTGATAAGCTTCCAGTAATGCAATATAAATGCAAGTGCCAGGAAATACCTTACACAAGACACCCAAATAACAAAATTGTTCATTTTCAAGGATCCAGAATTTCAGGTGAAATGTACAGCAGCCTTAGAGATGGCTTTAGAATCTATCGTGCCTACTAAAATCCAGGGGAAATTCCCTCACTACCCTGGAAATAAATTACTGCACCAAATTAGCCACTAATACTCTTTCTACACGTGGACATCACTTGAAATGGAGATATTAGAAAAGCACCTTCAATTTTCTAAGTTTTGGGACACCAAACAGGGAAGTCAGGAACAACCCATTGATAAACTGCTAGAAATCCTACCATAATCTCCAGTAGGTGTTTTTCTGTTTTCCACCACTCCTCAGTGTAAACTGCCCCCCACCACCAAATTCTTAAAAATATGGGGGGAAAAAACCCTCGGGCAAACGAGACAGCCTAAACCTGCCCCTGGCAATTACCACTCCTATGTGTGTCCACAACTTTCAGTGGACAATACGAGTGAAGACAGAAAAGGAAAGGCGAAAGGGTGGTGTGTAGTTGCTTCAAAACTATAGGTCTAGTGAGGAGGAGTCAAGATGGCGGAGAAGTAGCAGGCTGAGACTACTTCAGGTGGCGGGAAATCAGCTAAATAGCTTATCTAAAGATTGCAAACACCTACAAATCCAACGGGATATTGAAGAGAAGAACAGCAATTCTAGAAACAGAAAATCAACCACTTTCTGAAAGGTAGGACTGGCGGAGAAGTGAATCCAAAGCGACTGGAAGATAGACCGCGGGGGGAGGGGCCGGCTCCCGGCGAGCGGCGGAGCAACGGAGCACAAAATCAGGACTTTTAAAAGTCTGTTCCGCTGAGGGACATCGCTCCAGAGGCTTAACTGGGGTGAAGCCCAGGCGGGGTCAGCGCAGCCTCAGGTCCCACAGGGTCACAGAAGGATCGGGGGTGTCTGAGTGTCGCAGAGCTTACCAGTATTAGAACAGGGAAGCCGGCTACAGAGACAGAGCCGAGGAGTGAGCTCTAAACTCGGGGTTACCTTGAACCGGTTGCAGGCTCGGTCAGCTCGGAGCGCGGCCGGAGGCCAGGGTGATGGGAGTAATTGGGCGCTGTTCTCTGAGGGCTCACTGAGGAGTGGGGCCCCGGGGCTCCCGGCTCCTCTGGGCCAGAGACCAGGAGGCCACCATCTTCATTCCCATCTTCCAGAACTCTACGGAAAGCGCTCAGCTTTCTGTCTCTGGTATGTTCTGGGCTAGCTAGGGTCACTATGGGCCCCAACAGGGGCTCACTAAGGCCAGGTCAGAGGAGCATATCCCACAGTGGCTACAGAAGACTAATGATCACCCAGAGCAGAAGGGCAAGGATGAAGCATCTACAGGAACTGAAACAAGGAGGAGATATGGCACAGCCTATATGTTAGTAACTGGCCTCACAACACCTATCAATGGATTAGATGAGATCTCCAGACTCTGACCATGAGTACTTCTTTCCAGAGGCATGGGCACTCAGTACACGATCAATGCCACATTCATCAGCTGTTCTGGGGACAACTCTTCTTCCTTGCCATGAGAAGCCTCTCTACTCTAACGTTATCCAGCTCCTGCCTCCCATCCCGCCCAGTTAGCGGGACCCCACCCACGGAAGAGATACCATCCCCTCTGAGACATGCTCAACCCCAGGACCTGGAAAGGGAAAGTGAATATTTCCTTGCACAGATGAGAAGTTTCCTAGCAGCAGAAAGAAGCCCAGGAGCCAAGCTGCACTGACACTAAAATGGCCCGATGTGACCGAATTCAGTTTAACCATCACCCAGATCTGTGCACCTGCTGGTGCACCTGCTGGGCTGAATGGACCTAACACAGCCTGTGCTGCCCCCACAGCTGCGGATCTGGACAGCACTAGTGATGCCAGTGTCACAGCCCCTCGTGTCCCCGATGAGCACGTCATGCCCCTCTGGCCTGCCATCCGGAACTTTATTGCTGCTGAGGTGCGACTTGCCAGCAAGGTGTGATACACTTTGTTGACCACTCCTAGGCTGACACAAACTACATGGACAGGCCTACCCCTGGAGCAGACTTTGACCAAGAGGGGAGAAGAGCCAGCACATAAAACCCTATCTCCACCTCCCTATGGAAGAATGGCTATAAAATGTAGTTACCATCATGGATTTGCCCGGAAGACATCCCATCAGATCAGACAAGCAACTATACTTGCTAGCAAACAGTGCCAGATCCATAATTCACCTTTCAGATTTATTGTTCCTCCTTCTCTATCTCACTCCTTCTCCTCAATTCTTTGCTGGTGCTCCTTTTACGAGCTAAGTGATAGCATAGAAGCTTTTGCCTCCAATTTTCTGTTCCAGACGGAGACGGCCACCAGAAGCAGCAGCTCCCAAATCCCGGTAGGGCTCTGGACACAGCAGCTTGCATGGTCCCGTCCAGGGTGGGCCCAGGAGCACAGGAGCCAAGAGCTCCACCCCAGCCTCTGCAAACTGGTCAAAGGCTCACAGGGCAGCACAGACCAAGGACAGGGACTACAGAGCTAGGACCAGCACTGTCAAGGTCACAGGAGGCAAAGTGCGGCCTCCGGAGCCTTGGGGCTCGCGGCTGCACGGCCGGCTCATGCTGGGACTGTGGGACAAGAGTGTCTGAGCACCACCCAAGGGTCAATGGAGAAAATCCCTCCAAATCCTGGGAGGCCATTTGCCCAGGGCAGCCAGAGGCGGCACAGCTGGAGGGAGAATACAAACTGGAGCCAAGAAGAGAAAGCCAAGTTCACAGCTTAGGTTCAAGTGTCAAAATAAACAGAAAAGCAAAACAAAAACAAACAAACAAACAAAGAAAAGACAAATGCAGGGTATAAAAGATGGACGGTTTGGTGTTTAGTACTAAGGCACATTTGCTACAAAGACAAGGGAGGCCTGCCTTCCTTCCAGGTGGGCAGAGTACCTACCAGGCCTAAGGTCTAAGGGTGGTAGGCAGGAGTAGACCCCACCATGTCAGCAGCCCCTGAGGGATCCAAAGTCAGGGCTAGGCCCCCACACAAACGTGTGACAGCCCCCTACGGCTTAGACATGCCTCCAGCACCCTTTCTCCGTGTTGCTTTTCCACAGTGTTCCAGTAAATAAAGTTCCCCCAAATTAAGTATTCCGTAGGCTGCATGCTATCTTTGGGGGGGGTGGATAGAAACCTCCAGATGGAGAGGAAATAGTCTTAACCACAGCATGGGGTAGTGGAGGGAGGCTGCTGTTTCTAAGTTGAAACCCCAGGTCTCTCCCCACCTCAACTGTTCTGTATCAGACACATCACTCCTCCTCTCAACGCCTCAAATTTCTAAACTGCAAAATAGAAACTCGAACAACTGGCTGGCTCCTAACTAGTGGGGAGGAGGAATACTAACAGCCCACAGCTTGCAGTGAGCCTGAGAGACATGGAGGAAGCCACTTGCACCCTACCTAATGCAGGGGAAGCCGAATCCACCCCACCCCCCGCCACCCCACCCCCACCCCCCTGCGCACCAGCAGGTCAGTAGTAATGCTAGCTTTGATTTGAGAAGCTGCTCTAAGGAGGGGCTAGATGTGCCTCTCGGAAGTTCACGACCGAAGTCTGCCCATTCCAAGTTCAGTTGGCCCCTACCTTTGAGGGTCTCTCTGGGACATCGGAACGGAGCTTCACAAATGCTGGGACAGCTAACGATGTGCAATAGATAAACCATCACGTGTACTCCGAGGACTAGTGGGGGCTACAGCAGCCAGCCCATGCCGCGAGAGGGCACCCAGGAAGGCAAGATGGAACATGAATCTCAGTCATCCCAAGCAGGAAGGTTGACACTTCAGGACAGACACTATTCAGTCTTCAGTACAAGAAAGTTCTGTAGTAACCAGAAAGTACCCAGAAAGGTGCTGGTTTCCAGATACCTTTATCTTTGCTTAAAATATTGTCAGGGCTCAAGGTGAGTCGTGAAACACAGGGACGTAGGCAAACCATCCCTTGCCTTGCATGAGCGCGCGCGCGCGCACGCGCACGTGCACACACAGAACATTTCCCTTCCAACCCCCACTTTTTTCTACTCCCTTTCCAAAGGTATCCTAAGACCTCATACTGCCTCGTCAGCCCTCTCTACCTGAGCCCACCCTCTCCAAACCTTATCCTCAGTTGCAAACCTTTTCAAGTGTCCTATTGCCCTCACAACCAAACTTAGCTTCCCTAAGATGTGCCTCCTCATTCTTCTCCCCAAGACTCTGCAATGCCAACCATTGCATAACCCTCCCAAGGGACAAGCTTGCATTTACAGGAGCCTCTCCAAATGAGAAGGACTTAATCAAAGTGGTGATTCTAAGAATGGGAATCCGGCCCATCGCAAGAGGGTAGAAAGGGATTTGGGAGACACCATTTTCAGCTGCCTCCCGTCAGGTCAGTTAGGCCTGGTCGAGTTCTACAAATGATTGGTCCTGTCAGATCTCATCAGATCTCGTTTTCCTCTTGGGTGTGAACCTAGCGCCAGAGAGTTAACTCCACATTTAACTTGTTAATCAAGGAGAGCTTTTTCTGGTCACAAGCAGGCGACCTGTAGCTTTTCCCAGGGTTGAGCAAGGGCTCCTGAAGCTTTACCCTGTCTAGACATGTATCCAAAGCATCTAATTACTGCTGTACATTCTGTACAGCACACAAAGCCCAACGTTATTACATAAACACGAAGCTTTCTCTTAATATTGCTGCTCAGTGAACTGTCCTTTTACATTTGCCAATCTGAAAGTGAAGTCATGCCACCACTGGGAATAAGGATCGGAGACTGTCAACAGCAACTTCCAAGTTTTGCTGTGACCTCAACTGTGGGAGTTAAATTCTCTAAAAATCCAACAGAGAAACCATTTAGTAAATTGGATCCAAACTCAGAAAGATCTAAATTGTTTGATGCATATTCTCTCTTAAGTGATGCCTTTCATTATGCCTTCCACAGGGCAAGAGGGATATCCCTCTACTGGAGGGATAACACTTTCCAACTCCTCCGTGGGCTATCGGCCCCTCTATTAGGCAGGTGTCCAGACCAGCTTTGGTCGTTGGTCAGCTGCACTGGGCTGGGCCATGGAGTAGACAGGGTTTATAGTCCTTGACTAGCCACCATATACCAGGAATAATGACATCTGTTATTCCATTTCATTCTCCCAATTACCCAATCGGAAGAACTGGGAAATCCTTCTCTATATTTAACAGATATAGAAAATAAGGTTCAGAGAATTTAAATGTCTTGATCCAAGGCACAGAACCAATAAAAAATGAAACCAGAATATAAAGCCATGGTTTTTCATACTGCTGTCTTCCCACAGGTACCTAGAAGAGCCTACCAAGGTCCCACCTTCTAGGGGGAGCCCCCCGGGAGTAGCACGGAACTGTAGGTACTGTGACATGCCCTCTCACACCCTACTTTATACCCCAAAAATGCCATCCAGAAGAGCAGCCCAACTGACCCACTTTCACCTCTTAACCATGAGGCAGAAGTGAGAACAAGAGGTCCTTTCCAGAGCTGCCCTGTGCTCCTCCAAACCTGGACTGCCAGGTTACATCAGCACATCACCCTCTGTGTCTGCCTTCCCTGGCAAATATAAAGTTTATCAAGGCTAGGACCAGGTCCTCCTCTCTTCTGTGTCCCCATGCCTATGGCACAAGATGGGCATGAGGCACATCTTTGTTGGCTACATGGAACATTCTTTAGGCACTCCTCACCTTCTGCTGTGGCAACGTGCTCCTATAAAATCAACTCAGTGCCCTTACTCTGTCCCCTTATTAGTCAGTGGTCCCAAAATATGGGCTAGTCCCTCTTCTCTCCCATGTGTCCTGTTCCTTCTGGGCCCTGCCCTCCCCATACAGCTTTGGAAGGTAGTGGTTTAATCAATCAATGAACCTTCACTTATGATTTGGGCAGACCAGATAACAATATTTTAACTCCTGAGAGTTCTTTAACATTTCAGATCCCAGCAAGGATAGCCTGAAAGACTGGTTGAAGGGAGGGGATACTTCTGGTACTCTCCATATCGCCCATAGGCAACAACTCCCCAGACCTGTGGGCAAAGAGGATGCTAACAAGGACTGCCCCCTCCAACACCTGCCAACTTCATTGACCAAGGAAAAACGCTTCAGATTCACAAAAATCCCCAAGCGCAATAAAAAGCCTATAATCTGGGCCTACCACTGTGATATTCACTGTAAGTCTGACATAGAGGTTTAATTTGGTCTACTATGAAAATAGAACAAATAATAATCAGTCTTTGATTATGGTTAGTTTAATTATGGAAATCTACTCATGCACTTATATAGAAAGCTTCACAAACATGCAGAAAAACATTTATTTTCATAAGTATTTATAGGGAAAGAGTCTTCTCAAAAGGTTCTTTAAATAGATTTAAAAAAAATTTTTTTTTAGAGAAAGTCGGGCGGGGTGTAGGGCAGAAGGAGAGGAAGAAGAGAATCTTAAGCAGACTCCGCACCCAGCACAGAGCCTGACACAGGGCTCAATCTCACTACCCTGAGATCATGACCTGAGCTGAAACAGAGTCAGACCCTTAACCAACTGAGCCACCCAGGCACCCCAAAATGTTATTAGTATATTTACTAATACTTCAAATAAGCAAGCCAAAATAAGGTGTCTACCTTTTATGGGACAGAAATCATGACCATGTCACATTAACATTCTGTCTTTTGATTTCCAGTGATGGACTAGGAGGAGCTCTGGCCTGTGCACCAGGTGGGGTGCTGAGTCACTTATTTAGAATGGAATGTGGATGCTATCAAGATTAACAAGTACAATCCATGTTCGGTGTAATGGCATTGGAAACATAATCTAATTAAATATGCTAAAACAGCTTGGCTGAAGAATTAGGGAGAAAAAAGCAGTAACAACTTTAAATCTTTGTACTTTCTGATTTTATAATATACATAATACTGTCTCTGGAATCAAACAAAATAATGAAAACACAAACACAATTTTCCCTAAATCACTTAATAACAATGTAAGGATGACAGGCTGAAAAATACTAAATGCATAAAGATAGAAACACACAGAGAAATGGGGTCAGATAAGGGCTTCCATTTGCTGAATGTAAATTCCCTTACAATAATTACCATTTTTTAACGTCCAAAATCTTCCCCACACAGGCTCTCCTCATAAAATGCAAAAACAATTGATTACACTTAATCAGTCGAGGTTTTTATAATTACTAAAATGTATTATTTAACTGAATTCACTAGTTAATCAAGCCAATGGACTTTTTCATCACTGACTTGTTAAAATTAATTGTGCATTTATAAATTACTATGAGTCTGTCATTCCATAGCATAATTACTGTGTTGTAACTAACTCACCATATTAAAACAAATAATTTATAACCAGGATTCCAGTGTATATAAAAATCTTTAAATGTAGTTAATAACTCTAATAAATATATGAAACAGAAGATTCATTAGGGATTTTAACATTGTTTTGAAACTGAAACCATAGAATATTTTTCTTCTAATTTATCTCACCATACATTTCATATTTAAGTGCTAGGTATGAAAATGACAGAGGCCATGTACATCACCTTCGTATTGGCTGAAACCCTCGAGTTTATTGCCACACACACCCTCTCCAGCCATCTCTCCATTTTTCTCATTTTCTTTCCAATAAAATTTCTTGAAATAGTCTTTCTGTTATCAGATCTGTCCCCTCTTATTGTCTCTTAAACCCACTCCAGACAGGACTTAGTCACTGAGCTACAATGAAATTGCTCTTGTCCAGAGAACCGATGCCCTCACCAGATCTGAAGCAGTGGTTGGTTCCCAGTCCCCATCCCGCAGCCCCCACCCCACCCCACCCCACCCCGCGCCCTATCGTAGACATGGCCAATGACTCCTCACTGGGCTCCCACATCACTGCTCCCTCCTGATTTTCTACCTTCCTCACTGGCTTTTCCTCCTCAGTCGCCTCAGCCAGTTTTTCCTCATTTCCCCAACCTCTCTACCTTGTGGAATGCCCCAAAGCTCAGTCCTTGAATCCATTCCGTCTTCTACTTACTCAAGCTACCCTGGTGATCTCACACATCTATAGAGTACTGACTCCCAAATGTGTGGTTCCAGCTTGGATCACTCCTCGAACTTTAAACTCATATCCCACTTCCTATTTAAGTGGTGCCCCACTTAGGCGCACCTGGGTGGTTCAGTGGGTTAAGCCTCTGCCTTTGGCTCAGGTCATGAGCCCAGGGTCCTGGGATGGAGCCCCAAGTCAGTCTTCCTGCTCAGCAAGGAGTCTGCTTCTCTCTCCCTCTCTGCCTCTCGCTCCCACTAGTGCTCACTCTCTCTCTCTCAAATAAATAAAATAAAATCTTTTGAAAAAAATGTCCACTTACATAAGCAATATGCACCTGAAATTTAACATGTCCAAAACCAAGTCATTGACCTTACCCTAAACCTGCTCCTCCCACAGTCTTCATTTTAGTTAATTGCAACGCCAACTTTCCAGTTCTTCAGGTGAGAAACCTTGGAGTCATTCCTGGTCCCTTTCTTTCTCTCATACCATATATATACCAAATCTGGAAATCTTTTTTGTTCTACCTCAAAATACATCTGGAACCGAATTCATTCCCACTTCCGCCATGCTACTGCCCTAATCCATTCTCATTGTTCGCCAGCTTGCTGTGTGGCCTCCAAACTCTTCTTTCTGCCTCCCTCCGCTGCCCTCCAGGGTTTTCTCAACTCAGGGTGATCTTATTAAAAATGAAAGTTAAATCATTGGCTGCTTTTCTGCTTTAAACCCTCCAGTGGTCCCCAGCTCCCTCAGAGTAAAAGCCAAGCTTCTTTAGGAGTTTGGTTCTCCTACCACCTCTCAGTCCTTATCACCTACTTCCCTTGTCATTCACTCCCTCCCACTACACCCACTGCCTTGCTGTCCCTTGAAGATGACAGGCATACTCCTGTCTTAGGGCCTTTGCCCTCGCCATCCATCTTCTGAAACACTCTCACTCAGATGTCTTTATGACTCCTTCCCTCATCTCTTTCCAGCATTGGTTCAAACATCATCTCACTGAGCCCTGCCTTAACCACCTTCTGTGAAAGTACAGCAGCGTCCATCTGGACAAGCACTCCGGACGAGGGACTAATGCCCCTTCCCTGCTTTATTTCTCTCCCTATACAGACAGCACTTGCCTGCCCCCTTTCACATACTCCATAACTCATTCATTTGTTTGTTGCCTATTTCCTCCTGCTGGGACACAAGCTCCATGGGGCAGACATTGTGACGGGTCATTTCACTACTCTATCACCAGAGCCTAGAAAAGCATTTTGACATAGCAGGAACTTGACAAATACTTGCTTTATGAATGAAATACCTTTTCCTGACGAGGTATGTACTGCACAGGGATGCTCTCACGCCATGGTTTAAGCATCCTTCTTTATTCTCTAGTGCAATGTTATCTCCCACTTGATGAGTAAGATTTGCACCATATGGGATCACTTTTTCTTGCTTTTGTGTCGTAATAGTTTCACCAACCAATATTCTTCTTTTAGACACTCTAATGTTTTAAAATTCCTTTTAAATGCCTTTAAGAAAAATAAATACAGGGACGCCTGGGTGGCTCAGTTGGTTAAGCAGCTGCCTTCAGCTCAGGTCATGATCCCAGCGTCCTGGGATCGAGTCCCGCGTCGGGCTCCTTGCTCAGCAGGGAGCCTGCTTCTCCCTCTGCCTCTGCCTGCCATTCTGTCTGCCTGTGCTCGCTCTCTCTCCCTCTCCCTCTGACAAATAAATAAAATCTTTTAAAAAAAAAGAAAAAGAAGTACATTCTCCAATCACCCAGAACAAGTCTTCTCTCTACTGTCTTACCCTCATGCATTTCATACATCTTATGTGCTCTTCCTGGTCTCTGAAGGAATTTCACTTGGCAACCCCTGCATGGAGCATATTATAGATTCCATCAACCAGCCCCATGTCCAGCCTTCTACTTTAATTTACCCAGAAATTCCACTGTTTACCCAGGAACCATGATCTTCTTAAGCTACTTTTTCCCTTTATTCATTTTCATTACCACATTAGCATATGGCCCTTCAGGACTATTTCTCATGACAAAATAAAATATCTACAACATGATGAACATTACTGTGTGGAAGGGAGGAGTTGGGGGGTGGACAGAGAATGGAGCTTCACTAATGCATGGATACCAGGAGACCATCTAGACTGTCTACTTCCTGCTAGCACAGGTGTATTTTAAACTAGGACATCTAATGAGGTACTATATGCTGGCTAATTGAACATAATAAGTAAATAAACAAACAAACAAACAAACCAGGACATCAGGGGTACCTGCTACAGACTTTCTGGTTCTAAAATCAAATAGCATAACTAAGTGTCTATCTATCTCAGTCAAAGGGATCCCATTATCAATAGCCATTTCTAAAGATCCCTGCTGGTCATTCCAATTAAAATCCCATCCTTCTGCCAAATATGGTAGCCACACTGCCTATTTGCCTTCTGTTGGTAAAGTGCTGGTATGTAAGCTCCATCAATCCAGAATCCTAATATCCCTAGTAATATCAGAGAGCCCCACATTAACCCAAGCATCTTTCATTAGCACCAGTAGCCATTTTCCTCCAGAGATGTTAGTAGGCCCCTTAACACTGTATCTCTCAAGCTTTTGTTGAAGAGAGTTTCATCAAGATCCTCTCAAGGGACATAGTTAAAATATGGGATTCAATACCCAAGATATATCCCTTCCAATTTAATCTCCCTCAATGTTTGGACTCCTTGTTCCTACAGTCTGTAAAGGAATTTCTAGCATCTCAGTGGGGCTCAAGTCCAAGTTTTGGTCAACCAGTCACGGAAACAAGTAGAATCAGTGTACTTAGTCATGCTAGTACACTGAATCCACAACCTCTGATTAAGTGCTCCTATAAGAATAAATTCACCCCCCCAAAAAAAAGGAATAAATTCAACCCACCTGAAATCGTAATTTTCCTTCTTGGACATAGTATCTTCGAAATCTATTCTCAGATATGTTTCTCGATTTTTTTCAATGTTAATTAGCATAATCCTGCGATTTTTTTTAACACCATAAGCCTCTTCCCAGCTCTGACTTTGTCATTAGCATTTTGAGGTGTGCTGGGATCCAAGTTCAGTTATAGATCTGGGAAGGGGACATCAGAGCATAAGGAAGACTGATACTGTCGTGCAAATCCTTCAAGAGATAGAAAATTCAATCAAGACAGGAACAGTCTCATCAGAGAGGGTAGAGATACTGCTTCAGCTGGCAAGGGTGGATTGATGACCCTGGATCCAGGCCGCCCTAAGTTTGCCAAACCCTACCATACTGCTGTTCTAGTTCTTGGGGTCCTACCCTTTCTCTCTAAATGCCCAAACTTCAATAAAGGGACGTGGTTGTGAATTCAACTGACACTCTAATTTGGCAACCCACATTTGGCTTTTGACCTTTTCAACTCTGAATGACCAAAGAGATTTTTTTTTTAGGGCAGTCACAGAAAAGTCCCTAGTTTTTAATCCATTAATGCTTAGAGAAAAAAATTTAGGAATCTGACCTCCCATTCTCTTCCTTTAAGCTGCCTAACACTGTTAGAGGCAGCTACCACACCATACCAGTCCTTCAAATCCTCATCCCTTCACATTAATTGATGGAAACTCCCACTTGGTTCCCAAAAGCCTCTTCCTTTAATGGGCACTATATTCTTAAATTTCACAGGTGACTTATTCGCTGATTTGCCACTCATCCCTTATGTGGCTGTATTTCTTACTATCCTTGGTTCTAGCCAAGCTAGACAATCAATCCAGTCCCCTTCCCTTATTTCTATGTGGTTCCATATCCTACAATCATTCCTGGTGTCAAATGTCATACCAATCAGCATTCTTAGTTGCAAATAAATACAAATAACAAAACTGAGACTGGCTGCTTTAAGCAGAAGTAAAATTAACTGAATCAATGTTGACTATTCTCACATCATCACGGAGAAGCCTAGAGAAGGGCTATGGAAAACAGTCAGGAATAATAGGAGGCTACCAACCACAACCAAATTCATACCATGTGGTTCTAGACTACAACCTCCCCTGGATCACTCAGCTAGCTAGCTGAGCTACTGACCACAACACACCACCAGAGACAGGACTCCGCTGCTGGAATTGCTGCCCACCGCTGCCTCAGGTAACTGATATTTTTATCACCACTGCTCACACTGAGTGTGTTCTCCACTCCCCCTGCTCCATCCCTTAGTTCAAAGTGGGGCTGCCTGCTAGGCTAGGTCTCACATATGTCCTATGGCAAAGGCTACTGGGAAACTGAATAGTGGGACTTCCCAGATTCCATGATGAGAGGCAAGATCTGAATCTTGCTAAGGTTCACAAAGTCAGGAATTTCCCAAACAAGGGAAATCATGCGCTAGCCAAACAGTTAAAACAAACAAAGAAACAACCCACATAGAAGTATCCCTACAGGCATCTTCTTTAGATTATTAGGAAACATCATTACAACAAAAGAAAGGGAGATTTTTTTTTTATGTGACCCAAAGTTGGAAACTGTCCATGTTAAGGGGAAGACAGTGTTGCAAAAGTTTCATTTATTTGCAGGTGTTTGGCATCTATGCAGGAGAGGAATGTCTGACACCAAAGAAAAAGAAAACTGGTTAAAAAAAAAAAAAGAGTCAAAGTTCCCTTGAGATTAACTATGCAAATTAGAGAATCTGGAAATGATATCCTTGATTCCTCGTCGTTTTTTCAGTTCTCACTAAGGCTGATTCATAAAAAGCATTTAAAATATCTGCTAGTATTTTCTCAAGGATGTTTTAAAATTCCACAAGGAGCTACAGGAGAACATTTGCTATCAATTTGAATGGAATTGAACACCAAAGAACAGAAAAATTCTTATAATAATTTGATTCCATACTTCCCTTTAAATGTGTTTAAAGCACGTTATAGCAGGGCACATTAAAGCAATTTGCTCTCCAAGAAGTACAAGAGGAAAAATGATAGGACACAGCAGAGCAAAAATGGAGAACCAGAAATCTAATTGGAGGAAAGGTGGTAATATGCAACAGGGCAAATAAATTAATGAGTACTTGGTGATCTGACATATTTTGCCACTGATGAGAAGTGGGGCATTTTTTTTCTCCATATTAAAAAAAAACAAAAGAAACAGAAACTACAGAAATACACAGTGACCACTCATCTTGTTAAAATCACCTCCTCTTGTTAAAATTACCTAAGCACTATATAAGTACTTCATCTACTTTTAACATTTAAGTAATTACACCAATTTCACTATGTGTGTTTTCATTATAGATTTCTAGAAGACAAAACATTTAATAAAAATGTGGCAAGATGGACAAGGAGAAGTGAAACAGACAAAAGAGAAAAAAGGAGGTAGCAAGAAGGAGACAAAGAGGGAAGTAAAATGACTATACTCTTTTACTATTTCCTCTGTAGGTGTGTGTGGAGGGGGGGTTGACTAGCAAATTTACTCCACTTCAATAGAGATCTTAAACTTCATAATTCTGTTATTTTTTTTCTTATTTATAAGTATAAAATCTATTATGCCAGTTACTCACAACAGCCAAGACAGGGAAACAACCTGAGTGTTCATAGATAAATGGGTGGATAAAGAAATGGTATACAATGGACTACTATTTAGTCATAAAAAGGAGGAAATCCTGCTATTTGCAACAGCATGGATGGACCTGAGGGCATTATGGGAAAGTGAAATAAGGTAGACAGAGAAAAACAAATATGGTATGATCTCACTTATATATGGAATCTAGAAAAGTCAAACTCATTGTTGGAGGATGCAATCAAAAGGATATGGCCACCAGTTGACCCTCAAGCTGGACCCACGTGATTGGTGGCTCCTTACCCCTTTCCCCCTTCCCTATTCTTGGAATGTACAGACTGTGCACTGTTCCCACAGTGGAAACTGTTCCAAGGATGTAGCCTTGAGACAGTAAGGTCTTACTGAGACCATCTGGACAGTATACATGACTGAACCTAGTTAAGGCCTCTGTACAAGCTTTAAGATTCTGCAAGTTGAGCACAGACATCTTGTGGCTGCCCAAAACAAGCCTTGTATGTAAGCTCCCTTGTTTATTCAAATAGGCACCTACCAAACTAGAGTTACCTGCCTTTTTTCAGTCTCTCCCTGTATGGGAGGTTGCAGATGACACCCAGGAAGCTCTCAAGCCTGCAAACCAACATTCACATGAATGGTTTAATGGTGGTCGCCAAGGGCCGGAGGGTTCAGAGAGCATGAGGTGATGTTGGTCAAGGGGTACAAACTTCCAATTATACAATAAATAAGTTCTAGGGATCCAATGTACAGCATTGTGACAATAGTAAGCAATACTCTATTATATACTTGGAAATTGCTGAGAGAAAATCTAATTATGTGAGGTTAGGGACTCCTGGGTGGCTCAGTCAGTTAAGCATCTGCCTTCAGCTCAGATCGTGATCTTGGGGTCCTGGGATGGAGCCCTGCATTGGGCTCCCTGCTCAGTGGAGAATCTATTTCTCCCTCTCCCTCTGCTCTTGTCCCCATTTATGATCTCTTTCTCAAATAAATAAATAACAGCTTTTTAAAATGTTTTAAATATTAAAAATTTTTTTATTTTTTATTTAAAATTTTAAACTTAGAAATTTTTTTAATTTTTAAAATTATGTGAGGTGATGGAGATGTTAACCAACTTTATTGTGATAATCACTGCACAACACACACATATATCAAATTATCACACTGCATCCCTTAAACATACACATTATTGTATGTCAATCATTACTCGATAAAGCTGTGGGAGTGGGGGAGGGGAAGTCAATGCCAAGTTAAGACTCAAAGCAATACGGTGAGGAAAATGTAAAGGTATACCTTTAGATTTTAAATGAAGTCTATGAAGTCATTAGGATACTGTGAAGCAGTGCTAGAGAGAAATAAGGAGGAAAAAAAAAAGAACAAATGCCTTCAAAATATGTGGTTAAAAATTTACCAAATTTTCTTGGTTCCCAACTGACCCCAAAGACTAAAACACACCACTTTTACTTCTTCTGCAGCTGAAGTTATAGTGGTTATTGCCAAAACTCACAGGCCTGTTGAAGAGGAATGACCCTCAGCACAGCAGGCGATGAAACAAAGTATTTTCCTCATTCCTCTGACAACAATTTTTTAATGTTTTTGACACAGCTGTCCTAGCTCTGCTAGCAAGCGAAAAGAAATCGGGGAAGCCAGAGGCTTGGTCTGTAATTAAATAATTTCAATTAAAGGCAATAAAAGCAGTAAGGACAGAAATGAATTCGAAGTTGGTACACAGAACTCTACAATTATGATTTCCCAAAGATGGAGTCAGGCATTCGATACACTGTATTTTATACGGGAACTCTGCAACACAAGGAATATGCTGGCCTTTCTCAAGGGTCCTATGAGTTTCTTATGTTTTACTCCTCCTAATTCTTCTGACTCTTGGTGTACACAGCGGAGGAAGAGCACCTTTCCAGTTCGAAATCACAAATGCAAATGGGGAGACATTGTAAAGCGTTGCATATTCAACAGCATACTCTGAATACCAAGAGTGTACCTCAGGGACACACAAAGACTATTTTTTTTTTTAATATAAATTCTCAATAACTTATGAAGGGGGGAAAATAAGAAAGTCTACAAGTATGTAAAGAGCAATTAAATTTAGTTATAAAACAGTAATTCCAAATTCTTCTCAAAATGAAGACAATGAACTATATTTTATTCTCATTTATTTTATTTGGACTATAAATACCATTTGGGCACTGGACAAGTTTATCTTTTCTTTTTTGTAACCCCAGCACCTAGTAGGGTGTCCAATACAGAGAAGATGCTCAAAAAATATATGTTGATTGAATAAACAAGTATTAAATATACAAAATAATAATCCAATGAATATTTGAGTGTTGACTTCATGTATAGACATCATGTATACTAAAATCCACTTAGCCCCCAGATAAACTTGATTAAGAAATAAGCAGAAGTGGGAAACATGAGAAAATAAAAGACAAGAGGAAAAAAAATGAACAGAAAGAAAAATATCATTTGCCTTTGGGAAATCCTACTGGCAGTTTATGCATTGATCGTGGCCCCTAGAAAACTCTTATCCTTCAACTAGAGGCTCCACTCTATTATTTTTCTTAGAGGCTCCTCTTTAAATGAAATAGCTACAGGAGGCTCCAAGGAGATAATATAGTTCTAGACATGGTTAATGGTCCCCTCCTCTGCCCCATGCTGCTCAATAACATTGCATGAAGTCTCGGCTGGCTATGCAACTATTCTCAGGACCTGCAATAATGACGCAGAACCAGAGAACTTTAGAGCCCGAAGGAAACATGAACCATCTCATTCAACCTCATTCATTCACAGATGAGGAATCTCCTAGAGGGTTTGCGGGCCTTGCCCTAGTGCCTGGCAGCAGTGAAGAGTCCTGTTCTGTTCTGTTCTGCAGAGTCCTGAAGTCTTGCACAGTCTTGTTAACTCGCATTGGCCACAGTTTGAACCATTCCTTAAGAATTCAAGACTTTTCAAACCATTTCTTGGATTGAATTGCCTCTACTTCCACTCTAATAGCAACATGGCCCAGTCATTCTCTACAAAACTCGTGCTTTGATTGAGTCCCACTGCTATATCAGAACACACACGGGATAGGTGGAAATAGCTCAATAGCAAATATTTAGATTTCCAGTCTCTCATTTCCCACTCATGAGTTAGACCCTTTGTTCCCTCTTTTCATCCTACGGTTGGGTAAAATGTAATAGGCAAACTCATTAAACTGTCTAAATGATGATACCAGGCCCCCTT
Source organism: Lutra lutra (assembly GCF_902655055.1). Taxonomy (NCBI): domain Eukaryota; kingdom Metazoa; phylum Chordata; class Mammalia; order Carnivora; family Mustelidae; genus Lutra; species Lutra lutra. The sequence continues at coordinate 59,386,815 of NC_062284.1, forward strand.
AAATCCAGCTGGTGGTGGCAGGAACCAAACACTTGAAAGGACAGGTGATCAGTTCCCACAATGGATGCTCAGAAGAGTCTTTAAGAAGCGGTACAAATGGGGATGCCTGGGTGGCTCAGTGGGTTAAAGCCTCTGCCTTCGGCTCAGGTCATGATCCCAGGGTCCTGGGATCGAGCCCCTCATCAGGCTCTCTGTTCAGCGGGGAGTCTGCTTCCTCCTCTCTCTCTGCCTGCCTCTCTGCCTACCTGTGATCTCTGTCTGTCAGATAAATAAATAAAATCTTAAAAAAAAAAAAAAAGAAGCGGTACAAATGAAAGCTACATGAGGGGAAAGAAAGTTGGGAGAGCCTATGTAGGAAACAGCCTCCAAAATTCCTCTTCCCACCTTGGTATTACAGAGAACCGTCTGAATGTCATCCACCAGGGTACTGCAAAGAACACTAAATTGTACACCACTTTATTTGAGTTTCTTAACCCCAAAAGGGCTCACAGACACAAAGGATTCATTATTACAAATAAAGACCTCTCAGACGCCCAGAAATCTTTTGAGATAAAAATGGCTCAAATAGCCATAGGGCAGGCCATCCTTATATCTATAAAGATATAACACAAGTTACATACACAAATTTTTTCTAATTCAAACTGAACATTTTGTAAATGTTTTTTAATTCCCATTAATCTCCAGAGGCAAGCAGGAGTTTCTCTCCACCATACACATCTCAGCCGTCTGTGCTGTAGTATCAGCACATTACCAGTCACCAGAGCACAAAGGCAAAGTTCAGGCCCTCATTTTAGAGTCAACATTGACTATTCTATAACTACCCACGGCACCAGCGGGTGAACGCACACAGCTCCCCGGATGTCTGTCCTCTGCCTCCATCACGTCATAACCAATAATCAGTTGTAGAGTTGGCCAAAAAAAGCCTTGCAACTCTTTATTGACTATAATGAGCAGGGTTTATGGTATTTGAAATCAAATTAGCACCATGTCTAATACCATAAAGTATAATGTATAAAAATGATGTGAGACCATTGTGCTGTTCTATTTGACTTTCCAGTGGAAGAATCCTGAGTCATGGCTTCCAATCTGTTTGCCACCTTGCCATTTACACGACTTAGGGCCCAAATCTGCTCTCCTTCCTGCGTTATGACAAAATTACACAGGATTAAAATACAAGCCTTGCCACCCCTGTTCCTCGGCTATTTGCAACAGCCAGCAAATGTAAAGTACGAAAGATCCAGGACTCTGAATAGATCACCCAGCTGCTAGTGTAAATTTATAGCAGCCTGTAAGCCTGAATATTATTCACCAAATTATTGAGCAGTCCTTGATTATAGGGTGCTATAAAAATGCAAATTGCAGTCACAAGAATAAGATGTCAGCTGGGACCTCTGAAATCAACCTTCATTTTTTTGACCTCCTGTTTGGTATTTTGCTATAAAGCCTCTGATTTTAATGTTATACTTATCAGAGTTAGTGAAACTGAAGTGGGTTTAAGTACTATGACTCCATTAATATAATATCATCATCATCCAATATCACAAGAATTCATGGTGCAGAAGCAGAATGCCATAGGACCAAATAACTTAGCTGCTGATCCCCTCGTTAAAATGAATAGAGCGATAAGCACTCTCGCTAAGTTTAACAAAACAGATGAGTCTTAATGCAAGCTCCCCTCCCATCACCTCTATTTTTTTTTTTTTTACTTATTTTATGATTTTTAACCTGCTTGTGGGCCAAGAAACCAATTGCTAGCCCAGAGTAACAGGCATTTACTAATGACCTTTCCAGCCAGGCTCATTCCCATGAGTGGCTTCCTCTAACTCGCTCACGGACTCACAGACTTGGGGTGGCTTTCAACAGCCCATTCCTACCTGAGGGTCTTTGTGTTTCAGTGAATTCTTTAGTGACAGTGATCTATGGAAGAAAGAATGCCGCTTGGGGTAGGAATGCACACACATGTTTTCGGCTCTTTTACATTCAGGCCTGCTGTGACTCAGCTTGCAAGTTCAAAGTTATAAAGCCATTTTTCATTTCTTGGGGGGAAAATGTCTCATTAAATGTATGAAAACTTTTTTTTAAAGTCCCAAACCCCCCTTTTTAAGGGAGATATGGAATAAACATTCAAAATAATTTGGATTTTCCTAACTCACAGTAAGAATCAGGAAATGACACCCATTAAGATCCACTAAGTGAATCTAAAATAAACAAATAACATATCAGTTTATTCCTTTGGTGAAGCCCATAAATTGGTGGTTTACTTTCATTGCACTTGTCGACCTTCACTGAGCCTCTCTCTAAAATAACTCTGTACTATAGTTTTTCCGCAGGAGTCTGGGAGGGAAAATAAAATTCCTCTAATGGAGACAGTTTCTTTACATAATTGATTTAGTCCTTAGAGTACTTCATTTTTAGGTGGTAGTCATAAAATTAAATCAATACATTCATATTCAGACTTTGCTTGGAGAAAATCCTGGCACTATAAAGAAGCCTTTGCACCTGAGGTCAGAAATGTGGCAAAATAATGGCATCATTTTAGACCCTGGCAGAGCAAAGTTCAATTTTAATGTAGGAAAAAGAAAAGGCAGCGGGGGGGGAAGGTCCATTTATGAAGGATGACTGCTATTTTATTAGAACAGTGATAATATGTATAAGAAAATGTTTAAAAAGCAAGTTGACAACAATGAAATCACAAGAAGTTTGCTTTCTTCTTAATGAATTTCAAAACTGAAGTTGTTAGAAAAAATTAAAACAGGTTTGTTGGTTGGTTTGTTTGATTTAAGTATAGTTGACACACAATGTTACATTGGTTTCAGGTATACAACTTAGTGATTCCACAAGTTTCTACATAGTATTGTGTTCACACAAGTGTAGCTCCCATCTGTCCCATTACATCGCTCTTACAATATCATTGACTCTATTCCTTATTCTCTGCTTCTTATGCCAGTGACCTACTCATTCCATAACTGGGGCCTTAAAACTTTGAGTTTTTAAGTGTTGAGGTTAATTCTGGAAAATATTTGGCCACACGAACCCTAACTGGGCCATTCCAGATGGTGTTCCTATGTGGAGATGCCCAACCAGATTAATCTGGACATTACCAAGTACTGAGGAAACCGAAAGGAGTGGTTTGAAAACAAAATGATGCCAAAAAAAAAAAAAAAAAAAAAAAGGATGAGAAACCAGATAAACAGAGAGTAAATGACATAGCCTGTTTTCTGATCAGAAACAAGCCTGCCCACTACCCATGAGAGACTCAGTAATGCTTATCAGTCTCAAATTTGTCTGGATTTATTCTGGGACTTCTGGATGTATCTTGAAACATCTGGACAATATTCCTTCTCACCTTTTATAAGGCACAGTAGATGTTACCTACAACGAGTGGGAATGCCAAGACTGACCCTTATTTCTAGACTTGCCCACAACTTACTACATACTTTATAAAAGTGCTTTTGCCATTTGCTCTTCAACATAAATATTCTTTCATAAGCAAGTTATTTAAATTGGATCCTAGCTTCAAAAATCAATGTCACATTTTTCAACCTTCCAGTTTAGTTTGGTATGATTGGAAAATTCTGCAAAGCTAAGGAAGTATGCCAACCATAAATTAAAATGAAGTCTGAAGGGGCAGAATGTTAACTCCACGGTTTACAAGCCTACAAAGGATCTAATGTCATGAAGTGTATGAGTAACAAAACTTGGTGACAGTAATTTTCCTCAGCTGAAACTATCGCCTAAAATAATCTGCAAGCCATCCCATGACATCTGTAGACTTCTCATTGGGCTTTTAGTACTTTCAAAAATCAGTTTCTGAAATCTGCCTTTACACTTGACCCTACCAAATGCACCTCCTCCTGGATTTTATGCTTATCACAACCGAACACCTGGGAGTGTCCAAAACACTTCCCCTCACTACAGGAAAGGGCATTGACCTCCAGCTGCCAGGCGGAGTGTGCTGTGTCCCTATCAGTTAGACTTGAGGATTTAAAACAACTGTTCCCAGAGGTGATTGATGACTGGAAATGTGCAGCCCTTTTGTTTCCCTGAGGATAGGTCACCCCAGACCCTGTATTACTGCCACCAGTGAAGATGTCCTGCTGGACCAGTCTGTCATGCCACCCCTTTCTAACAAGTGCTCAGTTATCAGTCAAATCTGCCGAAATGATTCTTTTCGGGTGTACATCTGAGGCACAAGGAAAGAGACTCTTGTTTTAATTGCTCATGCGTTGCTTTATGGCCTCCAAGAACTCCAGAGACATTTTGCAAAATAGTTTCAAATTCGGAAGTCAGAGAAGACTCTACTAGCACTGAAAAGCTGTGTCTAGATACATAACATTCAAAGCACTCTGAAAGGCGCTGTGATTTACAAGCAAGCCCTGGAAAGTGAACTCAGCAGACAGGATGTTTTGAATATGTAACTGAAGGTATAACTATTTTCGAGTTAGCTTCTCTTTGTTCAGAAAACTCCTTTTCAAGGTCTGCTGCCCTCCAAAGTTGAGAAAATAAAATTTAATTCAAGTGTCCAAATTGTTCATGTAAAATGGTATAATTCCATTTCTCATCCAGGTATTGGTGAGCTACATAATTATTAGGTAGTTATACACAGAAGAAGCTTTTCAGAACAAAGCTCCTGTTAAGAGGTATGAGAACAGCCCTGTGGATGCATAATCTGGGATTTATTCTGCATTGAATATGAGGTTTCATCTCCTGCTAAGTGGGGCTCTGGTGTCCATCTGACCGCTTCCAGTCCTGGGTACACTATACCTTTACTCTTTCCACAGAACCCATGACTCCACTAGTCTGGTTTGGGTGGTGTTTTCTAAGAGTCTCAGCCAAGGGACAATAATTTATAACTAAAATTTCAGAACAGTTATTCAAAAACAATGACCCCCTAAAGGCTGAAAACACACAAACACCAGCAATGGAGACATTTAAAAAAAAAAAAAAAAAAAAAAGACTTCTTTTTTTCATTTTTTTTTTTAAGTTTAAGTTTAAAATGCATGTTTAAATGTTCTACCAATATCTGCTACATAGGACATAGAGATACTGAATGAGTAGGTTGATTAAAAAAATAATAATAATAATACTGAATGACATAAAATCTGGAATCCAAAGTGAATTTATCATTATTGTGTCTTACCCCCAAGTTAATTAAATATAAGAAGTTAGTCACTACCATTAAATGCCACATAAGAATCTATATAAAACTGTTATCCAAAACAAAAGAGGGATGGCTAGGTGGCTCAGTAGGTTAAGCATCTTCCTTCGGCTCAGGTCACGAGTCCAGGACCCTCGGATCCCAGGCCCCAAATTAGGATCCCCCGCTCAGCAGAAAGCCTGCTTCTCGCTCTTCTTCTGCCTGCCGCTCACCCTGATGTGCTCTCTGTCTGTGTGTCAAATAAAGAAATAAAAACCTTAAAAAGAAAAAAAGAAAGAAGGAGAGAGACTTGGCATTATACTGGCAGCTTGAAATTTCCTAGACAATTTTCATCGCCTTAATATAAAACATTTGCCATATGTTTACAGAGTTCATGGCTTTGTAATGCTCATCACAATAGAGTGTTTTTATAGTTTAGGTTTGATGTAGACCAGCAGTTCTACAAATTAAATCATGATCTTAGAGGGTAAGACACAGACAGGAGGATTTTTTAAGCCTCTCCAGATAACTCTCATCTTCAGTGTGAGAACCACTGATGCAGACTGATGACCTCCAAGACCTTACCTTCTTAAGACAAGACATCTGCACAGATTAAGAACCCAGAAGAAGTAAGCTCACAAATAGAAAACACAAAGCATGTAAATAAAATAGAAATATCTATACACAAAAATAAAAGTAGATTGAAAAGCAAAAAATGCGTGGTATAGTAGGTGGTTTTGAGTCTCTCAGGGAGACCTCCTAGGAAAGAAAGACACATTATGAATTGAATTATAAAGGTCAATGGTCAAAGAATCACAGTATAAAGGGGCAGGCATTTCAAGACAAACCCTGAAAACAATCCAAGCATTCAAGCCATAGACCAATAATGGCTAGAAGGTGTCTTATCTTTACATAACTGTTTAAAAAAGAATGCTAGTTAAGACTGGGATTTTCTGTGGCAAGTTTTTTATTTTGATTGATTTTTATATTTTTATTTTTTTATTATTTTTTTAAATTTTATTTATTTATTTGACAGAGAGAGAGATCACAAGTAGGCAGAGAGGCAGGCAGAGAGAGTGGGGGAAGCAGGCTCCCCGCTGAGCAGAGAGCCCAATGCGGGCTCAATCCCAGGACCCTGAGATCATGACCTGAGCCAAAGGCAGAGGCTTAACCCACTGAGCCACCCAGGAGCCCCGATTTTTATAATTTAATACTGAAAATATTTCACCCTAGAGAGAACTGACCTGTCTAGCCTAAAAGAGAATGAAAGAGAAATAGGCAGAAAATAACCAATAACTCAACTACAGAATATGAATAGGCACCTAACCATCTAAACATGACTTTTGTCTTTTTTTTAAGAAAGAGGATTATATTAGGAGCCCTCTTAGTTTATAGCAGCAATACAATGTATAAAGAGAAATCACATACTTATTCATATAAACAGATTTCCAAGAGAAGAACATCAAAAACACTTGGAAAGCCGGTGTCTAACCCACTACAGGAACTCTAGCTGGTGACGTTTTCCCAACAGAATAATTCATCCTGAATTTCACAATGTACAGACATAATAAAGGACAAATACATCTTAGTAATAAAGACTACAGGTTTCCGAGTAAAACATATCTCCAGTTTCCTATCTCCAAGCACATTTTTTCTACTTATTATAATAATACTTCACGATCCCTTTGTTCTTTAAGATATCAAAATGGTTGTGATGGCTTCTTACATTTAAAAAGGTGTGTTTTGGCTTTTATGTAGGCACGCGTAAAAACCAGAATGGACCTACTTTCTACCCACAGAAGTTAGCGTAGCTTTCTAGGGCTCCTTGCTTCTCATTGTATCTCTGGTCTTTTCCGTCCCTACCTGGCCCCACACCACCCTCTGCTTATTCTTCCCAAACACTATTTTTCTACCCAGGAACCAATATGAGCTCCCTGTTGGATGGAGTTCTGAATATTCAGTGTGGTCTTCCATAATAACATGATGATTTTGCCTTATGGGGGGCCAAGAACAAGTTACTCCAAGATGCGCTACTTTGGCATGCAGATTATTTTGAGCTGGAAACAATCAAGGCCCAAAAGACTCAGGACAAAACTTTGATCTTCTAATTACCTAAGAGAATTTAGATAGAGGACCTATTCCAGGAAGAAAGCTATCACCACAGATAACTACATGATAATATAAACTAGGTGTTGTAGATACGGAAGAATTCAGCAAAATCTGTTTGCTGAAAATCCTCTCTTCTGTGAATTGCTTTCCTTCCCTTTGAAATTTCCTTCTTGCCTGACTTTGAAATCTCATCCATGTATGTATTCCCTGCATGTATGTAATTAAATAAGATTTTCTCTTTTTAATCAGTCTCATGTCTTTTTAATTTTAGACCAGCTAGAAGAACATTGAAGGGTATAGTAAAGGTTTTCCTTCCCAACAGCCACTTCCATTTTGTTTCCATCCCTCCCAAATTTTTCATTCCAGTCAAGCCAATATCCTAAATGCCTTTCATGGAACTCATGTTATCACTCACACACTCATTCAGTAAACATCTATTGGGCCTTAAGTGAATGTTAGCTCTGGTACTCATTCATGGCCCCACACTCTTGTATATCCCTTTTTCTATCTGTATATTCACAACTCACCCATTTTTAAAAATATTTTATTTATTTATTTGAGAGAGACTGAGAGAGAGCACAGAGGGAGAGGAAGAAGGAGAAGCAGACTTGCTGCTGAGCAGGGAGCGCAATGCGGGGCTCAATCCCAGGACCCCAGGATCATGACCTGAACTGAAGGCAGATGCTTAACAGACTGAGCCACCTAGGCACCCCACAACTCATCCATTTTTAAAAGCCCCCCCTCCTGTACAAAGCTCTTCTCAACTATGTTAACCCACCACTCAGCTTCTTTATCCTCAGGAGTCCTAAATTAGCATTTCTCAATCTGAGTTCACATACCACTGTCCTAGGACACTTAAAAGAGATTCTATTCCTCAACTCAAATTGGAAACTCTGTTTTAAACAAAGTTCAATTTGTTTCTCTACTATAGGAATTCCCAGAACCTTTAAAAAGCTAATATTAGTGGGGCACCTGGGTGGCTCAGTTGGTAGAGTGTCAGAATCTTAATTTCAGCTCAGGTCATAATCTCAAAGTCATAAGATCAAGCCATGTGTGGGGCTCCATGCTCAGCAGGGACTCTGCTGGAGATTCTCTGTCTCCCTCTCCCTCTGCTCCTCCACCCGCACTTGCACTCTTTTTCTTTCTCTCTAATAAAGAAATAAATCTTTTCTTTAAAAAAAAGCTAACATTAGTTTTGAATTCCTAAGAGGGGTATATAGTAGTCAGTATTGCACAAACTTACTTGGGCATGGAGCATATGTTTTTTGCAATTTGACTACTGATATCCCAGGGAAATCTTGTTTGGGAAATGTTCATTGTTATCTAAAATTGGTACCACACAATTTACCACGTGACTGTATTGGCCCTATAGTACTCTCCTATTATTCCTCTTCCTTTTCTATACATATTAATCCTTCTCAAATATCTAAAATATTAAGTCCTTCTACCTCATGACTAACAGCAAAGGATTAAAGCATAAAATACTGTTTGTCTCAACCCTTGGTAAAAGTTTTCCAAGATGCATTAATTTATCTCTCCATCTGAGCAAGTAACTAAATGAATAAATGAATATTTGATGACCAAGGAGAGATGAAATAATAAAAAGACAATAGCACCAATCTTAAAAATGACCTCACACAGACCACCTCCCTGGGCTTTGGTGTCCTCATCTAAATAAGGAGACCCTCCCAGTTCTAAAGTTAAACTTCCATCTCTCATGATTCCTTAAGTGAGTATTCACTGTACAACTCTATAAAAATAAAAGCAAAACAATCAGATATTAGGCTGAATTCATCATTCCCAGAACACTCTTTTTTTTTTTTTTAAAGATTTTTATTTATTTGTCAGAGAGAGACAGAGCAAGCACAGGCAGACAGAATGGCAGGCAGAGGCAGAGGGAGAAGCAGGCTCCCTGACAAGCAAGGAGCCCGATGTGGGACTCGATCCCAGGACGCTGGGATCATGACCTGAGCCGAAGGCAGCTGCTTAACCAACTGATCCACCCAGGCGTCCCGCCAGAACACTCTTAAGACGTCTTGTGCTGTGCTTTGCTTTCTTTTTATTCTAATATTAATTTATTTTCTTATTATTTTCCTTCTTTGAATAAAAACAATTTCTGTTAATTTAGGTTTCTTGTGATATGTATTTGAGTCGATAGAGGTTTCACTGGACAAGGAATGGAATGTCTCACAGCTATAACAGTAAGAACACTCTTGTGTTCTTTAATTTACAATATACATCTCTGGTAACTGGTCAGATGGAGTTGTAGAGGGCACTGGTCATGGGGGGAGGAACTCATCTGAGGGGAAGGGTGGGCAGGTACCTGTGAGGAACACTGCAGTATGTCTCCATGTCTATTTATAATTCAGATTCTAGTGGTTTAACAACTAAACAAACTGTTCACTTCAGAATTTGGGGATTTCTAAATTAATGGATGTTAAGTATCTTATGCAGCAAGAGCCCACTAAAAAAAATCTTATCATGAATCCAAGAGTCCAGAAATGATAATCCAAACAATCTCTATTCTATTATTCTAATGCATTTTGCAATACTGATATGATTTTCTCACAATGTTTAATGCAAAATGATAAGCAACTCAAAATTTCATATTTTTCTTTCAACCACCTGTTAAAAACAGGTCAATATTACATTTAGTTCAAACTCCAATGAATGGAAAATGCATTATTTCTTTCTAGAAGCTTTAAGAATTTGACTTTGGCAATCGGAGAAAGACAACTATCATATGATCTCCCTGAAATGAGGGAGAGGAGATACAACATGGGAGGTTAAAGGGGTAGGAGAAGAGTAAATGAAACAAGATGGGATTGGGAGGGAGACAAACCATAAGTGACTCTTAATCTCACAAAACAAACTGAGGGTTGATGGGGGAAGGGCGGTTGGGAGACGGAGGGTGGGGTTATGGACATTGGGGAGGGTATGTGCTATGGTGAGTGCTGTGAAGTGTGTAAACCTGGCGATTCACAGACCTGTACCCCTGGGGATAAAAATATATTATATGTTTATAAAAATAAAATTAAAAAAAAAAAGAATTCGACTTTGGGCAAGTTAACTTCTCTCTACCTCATTTTTTTCATCTGTAAAGGGGCAATTATAATGACACCTAACTCATAGGGTCATCATGAATATTCAAGAAAGCAATGTATTCAAAACATTTGATGCATCATTGTTTTATTGTTATTGTTGTCTTTTAACAACGCTGTTGTTACTTGTGCTTTTTTTGTTGTTGTTGGAAGTATAGTTGGCACATAATGTAACATTAGTTTCAGGTATACAACATAGACATTTGACAACTCCAAATGTTATGCTATGCTCATCACATTTATTTTTGTTTGATTGGTATTATTACTACTACTACTACTACTATAAAAAGGACAGTTAGAAAGGGTTCTATTAAGCCTCCTGAGGAGATTATATTACTTTGATTTGAAAGCCAAAATCTTTTTGCACTGTTCAAAATCAACTTACAAAAATAGTTAGACCCAAGTTGGAAAAGCCCAGAAAATCTCTTTGCCTTCAACAATTTCCACCTCTCAACCAATCTGTCTCCCCTGGTCTACATCATCCAAGAAGCTTAGTACAATTAAATGGGGAAAGAAGTAGAATGAAGTTGGATGAAGCTAGATTGAAACAGTCAGCTCAATTCTTGATACACAGGATGGAGGATGAATTAGGGGATGAAAGAAAGAGATGTTTTTCCTCCCCAGACAGGAGGCATGAATTGTACTCCCATAATGGCAATTAGCAGTTATGTGACTGTGAGCAGGTCAAGAAACCGCTAGATTAGATGACCTCCATGGTTTCTTTCCAACTAAGAGTCAGCCTCAACGGCCACTGTTGCCTCCTGTAAAGTCTAGCCTTAAGGGGAAGATCAGTCTAAATATTTTCTTTTTAAAAAGAAACACAGTGCTTTCCAGAACGAAGCATAACTCCGTCTTGAGGGGTACAATCTCAACTTGTTTGCTCAGAAAAATGCTTCATGGGCAGATTAAAACGACACAGAGTGATGCATTGCTTAAAAGTTAGTTCAACACATTAGCTACACTGGGAGTTACTAACAGCGTGTTAGTTATATATGTTGAGCTGTGTCTGTTTTTAGAAGCAAATTCTACTTATAGAGGACGAAGGAATGTTGGAAGTTAAAATCTGTTGTGGATTTTGCCCATGCATGTTAACAACCAAAAGATCCCGTTTACCTAAACCTTTCTGCCCATTTTTTTAAAAATCTTGGATCCTACTTATCTAAGCAGTTTCCCTTTCTACTGCATTGAATTTAAATAACTTAAGAAACCAAAGGAAAAATAAACTCTTCTATAAAACTGGTCACGTATACTTTTTTTCCAAGTCTTCAGCACATTTCATTTGTTATAGCATCTAATAATTATTAACTAACGGAAGTTCCTCCAGCAGACACTATCCTCTTTTGGATTGGCTCAAACATGACTAACTTATTAACAACAAGAATTTATTAAGTATTAACTACATGTTGTGCTAGATGTCTGTGGGAATAAGTTTCCTTAGAGCCCGCACCCTCCATGATTTGTAATAATTTAAGTGACCTGGGTGATGCAGACTGGAAATGCAATAGAGCTCAGGATATCTTGTTCTTTTTAACTTGATATGAAAAGCAGCTTCCTGGAGGTTACTAAAAATGTTACAGAATTGAAAGTACAGTTTCTGGTCTCCAGAAGCTCACCTAGTAGAGGGTTATAAGTTTCACATTCTGAACATGAGGACTTGCACTCTTTCAATACTGCATTTTTCCTGTGTATGGTATATAGCCATTTCCATTTTTCCAATTTTCCTACTCTCATTTCAAATTGAATCTGGATATGTAGATTAATAAAATCACACATGTAAAACACTTCAGGATTCCTCAAAGGCATTTCAGAAGTCCAAGAATATACTTGGGGATGTCAAGAACGAATGTGCCTAGCAACCAGTAAATAACTTAAGGTATGTATTTCCTATTGCTTTTTCATCTCACTCATATTTATAAGAGGTTAGGTCTTACCAATGCCAAAGGTTTCTATCACTAGAAGATTATATAAACCATTAAACTAATCAGTACACTAGATAACAGGATTATCTGCTCTCCCTCTGCTGTTTAAGGGTAGCCTGCTTAAGGGAGGAGAAGAAGCTACTCTCTCACGTGCCCGTGGGCCCAGGAAATGTCCTCAAATCACATAAACTGTCTGGAAGACAGGTTTCTTAAGGTTAAACCAGAAGGACTGGTCTCATCATTCATTAGATTAGAAAATTATGACTTTTTCTTGTAGTTGTTGCTCACAAAAGTAGAAAATTTCAAAAGAACATTAAATGAGAATACTGAATGCCTGCGATACGACAACTGAAGAGAAACTTTAAATGCATCATCCACAGAGGAAAAACTGCTGGAACCTCTTGAGATAAAATAAATCCAGTTCAGTCTGCCCAGTCAGAGCCCCTTCAGAAGACAGGCCCTTCGGAAGTTGTAAAAGAGGCCAGAGCACATGGTCTTTCAGACATAGAAGTGTATTAATTTCTCACCAGTCTCAGGGACTGGGGCTAGTCCAAAAGGACCCCACATCAGTCGGGAAGACCTGTGACCAATTGCTCTCATGACTAATGGCCTAAACAGGGAACAAAATTCCATGGTCCCCAAGTATGGCAAATGATGAATGACAAGGAAAAAAACTTGCCTATTCTGACCACGTAAATTCCTTTCCTTTAAAGGGAGGCTGTGTGCCCAAAGGTTTAAAGGTGAATTGTGAAACCACTCATATTCTGGAAAAAGACACACTAGCTGATAAAAAGATGGCTTCTCCAATAACAAGTGAAAAACATCAAAAAACATTTATAATTGTGTGCTATTACTTTAAGCTGACATTCTCTATTTCTCGTGAGTATATCAGGTATGGAAGTTTAGAAAATTTAAAATACAGAAAAATCCCAAGGAAATTCCACTGCATCTATGTTCCTCAAACTAAAGTTTTCCCTGCACCTGTTTTCTCTCCTTGTTAGCAACGTGAGAAGGAATACTGTATAAAAAAGAGATTTAAGACGTATCACTATGTTATATGAGAACTTATTCTTCTGGAAAACAAATTTAAACTTACAAGGAATCTTTTTTTAAAGGTCTTCATGGATATACACCATCCCCCTGCCCCAGCAGCAGTTGCTTTTGGACTCCAAAATATTGAAGTAGAGCCCTATTATATCAAAAGTACATTTCTATCATAGAAATTTTTTCACAAAAACATGACTTAAAATGCAACTCTCCTGTTCAGATAAAATCACCCAACTAATTCTTCTGCTGCTCTAACATCCCAACAAGACTGACAATCCATTCATTCACTCAACAAGCATTTGTTAAATGCCTACTACAAAGCTCATGTTGTCATCATTTCATGGACTTGCGTTTGAAACTCAAGACATGTGCAACACCACATAAATTTCTTAAGCTCTCAAGTTCAGGGTCTTTGTCTCTAAAATACTTGTTGGTGGGGTGCCTGGGTGGCTCAGTGGGTTAAAACCTCTGCTTTCAGCTCAGGTCATGGTTTCAGGGTCCTGGGATCAAGCCCCACATCGGGCTCTCTGCTCAGCAGGGAGCCTGCTTCTCCCTCTCTCCCTCTGCCTACTTATGATCTCTGTCTGTCAAATTAATTAATTAATTAATTAATGAAATACTAGTTAGTGGTATGCAATTACTTCTTAAGAGCCAAGGTACAAAAGTACCATCCTCTTTACTCAGATTAGGGGTCGGGGGAGGGAGTGGTACATGGGCCAACCTAAAGGAAGACTATGATATATTCTGCAATGTATTTAGGCTACAACCTACAATCTCAGGCAAGTTGCTGGGGACCCTTCCACTGGTCCAAGAATACGATCACTCACTGAGACAGTAAGAGCAACCATTTCTATCACATATGGATATACACAGGCCCAGACAGTGGCTGACATGAAGAAGCCTCTGAAAACATCAATCACGGCCAGTGTTTGCTATTGCTGGAAGTCGTTCAAGAGACAATAAGAAGTAGAAATTGAGTATAATATGACAGGAGTGCCTAAAAATCTCAGGACCTCTGGATACTGTAGCTGGGTGTGGGAGTGAATAGAAGGTGGGGTTCTGTCACTCTTGGCCTATTGCTGCTGACATACCCCCAAGTGGAAAAGTCATCTGATAGGCCTTTAACTTCTGGGTCTTTAAAGACAGAATTGTCTCTATTACCTTGGAGGAGATGTTCAGTCCAAAACTGTCCTGTTAAGGTACCAAGGTGTATCAGATCATTTCAAACCTTTGTTGGTGCTGCTATAATAACCTTTCACCTGAAAAGTACTTATTTTTCAAGATTAATTTCCTATATAAGGACTTCCTTGCCTATAAAATTTTATAGCATGTAATTTGTAAAGGTCCAGTACCAGTGTTAGACTGTAAGCTACAGAAAGAACTGTCTTATCTGTCTTCATGATTCCAGAACCTAGTACAGGCCTAGCACCTTAGATGTGTTTGATTTTCTACAGTGCTTAAGCAGTCCTATTGACCAATCCCCAGCGTGAAATCAGGGAATGCAAGGCAAAAAGTGCTGGAGCTGTGTTTGAAGGTAGTCCCTGATATTTCTCCTGCAGAAGAAACAAATTGAACCAACAAGACTCAATGTCACTTTTTATCTGGGCTTCTGGGGAGGCAGCATCCAGAACTTCCATTATTAAATGGTTCATGTTGCCCAGACAACTAGACAGCTAGATCTCTTCTTTAGAAACCTGATACATGATATCATGATCAAATAATAGAGAGAAAAAAAGGGGGGGTGCATTTAGGCTGGATATTCTCCATCTTTCCTGAGACATCCTCTCTGTACCCTTCTCTACCTGCTATGTCCCCTGGGGGCTGACTTGGAAGGGTCTCCTTGACCTCAGCTTCCTGTCAGATTCAGCTGATAGAAGGCATCAGCAGGAGACTAAAGGGAAGGAAGAGAGTGAGGTCAAGATGTTTATTCCACATCTCCTCCCTTCTAGGTCACCAAGGGTTGGCAGCCTCCTTCAACAAAGGCCACAGCTCTTGTTGGGAAGTTCCTACCTTCTAGTTTCTGGTAGCCTCTCCATCTCCTTATCCTTCCTGGGAAACAGGGAAAACAGGAAGGTAACAGCTTCCCACAGTTTTCTCAGGCTGTGGCACCACCCTTTGCTGGTTTCATTCTGCTCTCCTCACTTCTTGGTAAACAGCCCCTTTATTAAACTCTCCTCAACTATCTCATTGGAAAATCCATCTATGTCCTGTAGGAACCCTGACTTACAAACACTGAAAATGGAAATGCCTGCCTGGTAAAGGTTTAAGGGATTGAACCTTCTTCAACACTCACAAATGACAAATGATTACCTGTAGTCTTATTTCTATGGTTCCCAACTTTACCATTTTCCAGTGTTTTAGTGTGTGTGTGTATGTGTGTGGACAATATTTGGCCACCAAAAAAAAAAAAAAAAAAAAACCTAAAACACTTGAAAATGCAGAAAACATTAGCATTCATCTTAGAATGAAGAATTATTTTCCCCAACAAATTTATATTCTATTATTTTAATTCAAATTAAATTATTTAAAATACTTAAATATATAGACCAAATAGTGATGGTGGAAACCAAGACAGAATGCTAGACACGACTGGATATGTAGGTCCAAATTTTATCATTTGTCACAGATAATCCGCAGGCAACTGACACTAGCCCAAAAATATGCACAAGCACTTCTCCTTAGTTCCTAAATATTCCTGCTAACACAAATGTAGCACATACTAGAAAAATGAGTTCAACACTATTGTCATGGGGACTCATGCATTAGAAAATACATAATCTATAAGAAAAGAGTACATCGATAAGATAAAAAAAAATTTAAAGATGATTCAGCCAACTCCTAACTTCAAAGGAATTTTTTTTTTAGATTTTATTTATTTATTTGAGAGAGAGATTGAGAGCATGAGCAGAGGGAGGAACAGAGGGAGAAGCAGACTCCCTGCTGAGCAGGGCATCCAATGCAGGGCTCAGTCTGGAATCAGGACCTGAGCCAAAGGTAGATGCTTAACCGACTGAGCCACCCAGGCACCCCTTTAACAAATTTTTAATTTATATGAAGTCCAAACTCAAAATTTGCAGTAAAGATGCTAATATTAGAGAACAAGGTAGTTTCATTTGGTTCAGTTGAAGTAATTTGATAGCATTTGAGACTGCTTATAAAAGCCTATCAGAACTAATATTTATTTATTTAAAGATTTTATTTTATTTTATTTTATTTATTTATGGGGGAGCAGAGGGAGAAGGATAAGCAAACGCCCCACTGTGCATGGAGCCTCAACACAGGGCTCAATCTCACGACCCTGAGATCATGACCTGAGCCAAAACCAGGAGTTGGATGCTTAAAGAATTGAGCTACCTGGAGCCCCTCCTAATATTTAAAAGGTAGTTGCCATGGAAATAAGCAAAGGGGCTCAAGGATATTTCAGGAGCACAATTCATAATTTCTTTACTAAAACTTCAAGACTATAGTTCGTTAATCTTGCCATTTGCAATGACATGGATGGAACTAGAATGTATTATGCTAAACGAATAAGTCCATCAGAAAAGGACAATGACGGGGCGCCTGGGTGGCTCAGTGGGTTAAGCCTCTGCCTTCAGCTCAGGTCATGATCTCGGGGTCCTGGGATCAAGCCCCGCATCAGGCTCTCGGCTCAGCAGGGAGCTTGCTTCCTCCTCTCTGCCTGCCTTTCTGCCTACCTGTGATCTCTCTCTCTGTCAAATAAAAAGTAAAGAAATTTAAAAAAAAAGAAAAGTAAAGGACAATGATCATGTGATTTCACTTATATACAGAATTTAAGAAGCAAAACAGAGGGGAAGGGAGGAAAAAAATAAAACAAGATGAAATCAGAGAGAGAGATAAACCAAAAGAGATTCTTAATCATAGGAAACAAACTGAGGGTTGCTGGAGGGGAGGGGATTGAGGGAAGGGGGTAACCGGATGATGGATGGTAAGGAAGGCGCGTGATATATGCCCACTGGGTGTTATATAAGACTGATGAGTCACTGACCTCTGACCTCTGAAACTAATTACACATTGAATGTTAACTGAATTTAAATTTTTAAAAATGAAAAAAAAAAAAAGAAAGCCTACTATTATATGAAAAGACTATTAGAAAAAAAAAATTTTAGTTCATGAAGGCAAATAGATCTGACCTTGGAAAGCCAAGGTTGAAATGCAGTACTTAGGACATAGTCCTGGAACCAAAAACACATCCTGACCCAGAAGGTCAGTGTTCACTTGTCACAATTAAATATGGAAGACTCCTTTATCAGACCTCACAGCCACCAGGTTACAGGATCATGACCTACCATACATGGTTTGGCACACCCCTGAGTCATGTAGTTTGGTAATGCCTTGCTGAAACTGTCACTTTTCACAGCTTGAGGTGATATCAAATCAAAAATTTTGAACAAAGCTAGAATACTCTCAGAATCTCAGAAAACTAAGTTTACTACTGAGCAGAGGAAGGTAAAAAAGAGCTGGTACCTTCATGGTTGTTCTCAATGTCCCCAACATAACATCTGAGCTGCCCTAGTTAGCTGTACCCCCAAAAGTAAGAGGGTGGGAGGAAAGTCATATCAGAAACAATACAGAAGGATAGGAGAATAAGAAATCAGCTATGTGAATTTGAAACATATGTCATAACTCTAATTATTGCTTAAGAATATTTTTTAATGGACATGATCTCATGAAAGACTTCATTCCATGCTATCCATACCACTGCTGTCCAGTCCCTCCCCATTTCCACGGCTGCCTCCCCACCTTCTCTGCTCTGCACCCCATGCTCAGATGGATCTGAGTAGTGCCCAGAAGAGAGTCCTGACTACAGCTGGCACTCAAGTATTTGTCAAGTGACTATACTGTCTTCTACTACCCATTTAACAAATTTTTTATTTAAGGCTTACTGTGCATAACACCTGTGCTAGCCTACTAGTGGAAAAAGAGATAAATAACCCTAATTATCTTTTAGGGGCTCACCCAGCCTAGGAGGGAGACAAAGACACACATAAACAATGCCAATGTGAGCCAGACTATGTTACGTGTCACGAGCCAAACACAAACTAAGTGCTTAAAAACAACAGAGAAGAACACAACAACAAAAAACAAACAATCCAATTTAAAAATGGGCAAAAGACTTGAAGAGACATTTCTCCAAAGAAGGTATACAAATGGCCAAAAGGCACATGAAAAAATGCTCAACATCACTAATCACCAGAGAAATCCAAATGAAAACTACAATGAGGGGCACCCGGGTGGCTCAGTCGGTTGAGCATCTGCCTTCAGCTCAGGTCATGATCCCAGGGTCCTGGGATGGAGCCCCGCATGGGCTCTGTGATCAGCAGGGAGTCTGCTTCTCCCTCTCCCTCTACCCACCTCCCCCAACTCGTGCTCGCTCGCTCGCTCTCTCTCTCTCTCTCTCAAATAAATAAATAAAAACCTAAAAAAAAAGAAAAGAAAACCACAGTGAAGTACCATTTCACATCCATTAGGAAGGCTATTATTTTTTAAAAAGAAAAGAAAGAAAGAAGAGAACAAGTGTTGGCAAGGATGAGGAGAAATTGGAACCTTTGTGTGTTATGTTACTGGTCAGAATGCAAACGTCTGTCTGCGGGGACTCAGGACAGAACTAAGTGACCACAGTAAGAAGTACAGGTGACAGAGGAGGCCGAAAGGGCAGCTGTGATATCCCCAGGGCTATGAATGAGAGGTGAGAACACCTACACCCCAAGGAAGGGAGGACATGAAGAGGTGTGAACCCTAAAAAGAGGTCCTTGTGAGCACTGACAGGCCTGGGGCACGGAGCAGAAGGCAGATGCTTAACAACAGAGCCATCCAGGTGCCCTTTATTGCGTTAACCTTAAGCAAAAAATCTTACTCTATTTTTTCTGTTCTTGGAAAAAAATTGCACACCTTTAATTCAGTTGTGAACTTCCTGTGTTTTGGGAGGCTTAAATATGTTTATAAAAATAGCAAATAAACTTTTGCTCCTCCATTCCTCCTTCTTGAAAGTAAAATAGCACAATACCAAATTCCATTAATTCTTTCCTTTACTCATAAAGCAAACACTCTGGGAGCACCTACAGTGTGCTAGCACTATGTTAATCCTAGGGGACATAGAAGTGAAGACTACCAAAGTCTCTGCCCTCTGATCATAAAATTAATATTAATACAAAATCAGAGCCAGCAGACGTTGGCTGAAGTGATTTCATCCAAGAGTACAAGAAAGTGCCAAAATTAAAGAATTGTGGGGAAAAAGAAAGTTATTGAAAGAGATGACTAAACAAATTCATAAAAAAGATATTAGCAGGGCGCCTGGGTGACTCAGTCAGTTAAGGATCTGACTTCAGCTCAGGTCATGATCCCAGGGTCCTGGGATGGAGTCCAGTGCCGGGCTCCCTGCTCATTGCGGAGTCTGCTTCTCCCTCTGCCTCTCCCCCCACTTCCGCTCTCTCTTGCTCACTCTCTCTCTCTCAAATAAATAAATAAAATCTTGGAAGGGAGGGAGGAAGGAAGAAAGAAAGGCAGGCAGGCAGGCAGGCACTAGCAACAAAAAAGTTCTGAAAATGCCTATTAGGGTTTTGGCCACTCATCCAAGAATAGAGTATATTTATAGGACCAGTGATGGTCAGCACAAAAACACTAGGACATAGATTAACTGCATTTGATATTTAGCAAAAGAATATTGACTATGTACTTGGACATAAAATATGTGGATACATTTCTACTCTTTGAATATTTAGACTGTGTTCTTTTGCTCCATCCTTAAAAAAAAGTGAGGAATCTATTAACATTAGTTATCAGGATGCCATTTTAGGCAATGACATATAAAGAATTAATGGAAGTTGATATCTATTCCTTTAATCAACATAACTTAATACAACCAAACAAATGTCCCTAAATTATCTATAATTACAAAATAGGAATGTTGCATTAAAATAAAGTTTTAAGTTAGATACAGCAATACTTAGCTCATCCCAAATAACCTAACTCCAAAATCTTGCTTATATTTGACTGCTTCCTATTCAAAAGTTGTATTAGGGGGCACCTGGGTGGTTCAGTGGGTTAAAACCTCTGCCTTGGGCTCAGGTCATGATCCCAGGGTCCTGGGATCAAGCCCCGCATCGGGCTCTCTGCTCAGCAGGGAGCCTGCCTCCTCCTCTGTCTCTGCCTGCCTCTCTGCCTACTTGTGATCGCTCTCTGCCAAATAAATAAATAAAATATATTTTTTTAAAAGTTGTATTAGAAGTCAACAGAGTCCTCAAAAACCTGAAGAGAGAGTTGTCATATGACGCAGAAATTACACCTCTACATATAAACCCAAAAGAACCGAAAATAAGTCCAGAAAAAAACAATATTCATAGCAGCACTACTCAGAATAGCCAAAAAGTGGAAACAATCCAAATGTCCATCACCTGATGAATATGCGAAATGTGGTATATCCATATAATGGGATATAATTTGGGCATAAAAAGGAATGAAGCACTGAGACATGCTACGGAACAGATGAACAGTGAGAACATTACCCAGAGTGAAAGAAACCAAACACAAAGAACCGCATATAATCTGATTCCATTTATATGAAATATCCAAATTGTGCAAATCCACAGAGACAGAAAGATTAGTAGCAGGACAGGGGATAGTCAGTGACTGGTGATATGTATGAAGTAAGAGAAATCTCAGGTATTGGATAGTGGTGAAGGATGCACAACTCTGTGAATATACTCAAAACTACTGAATTATATACTTTAAAAGGGTGAACTTTATGGTCTATGAATTATAACTCAATAAAGCTGTTATTTGGTGGTTGTTGTTGTTGTTGTTGTTTTAAGCCAATGGCTTCCAAATGCTTCCTGAAACTCGGTCTTGGTTTGCCCTTCTTTACTTACTACTAGTTTATTTCCTCATATATAATAAATAAAAATTATTACATGAATAAATCTGAATGCTCTGTCAGTATATATTACACTATAACATTCTGATTCTGGAATTTTTACTGCAAGTTTACTTCCAAAACTGGAATGCTATAATGTATAAAATTCAATGTCATTGGTCCCTGTCATGACAGCAAGAATCTAACTAATTCTGAAATGCGTTCCAAATATGCAGTATCTCTAAGACCAAAAGTTATTTCAAAACATGTAATAAACACAGTTTTATCTGTGACCTCCTGCTTCCATCTCCCCTCACGAACCCCACAGAACCTTTACCCACCTACGGGGAAATGAAAACTGGCCAACGCCCCACCAACCGCAAGAGCAGGAATGACCAGGCAGCTCCAGGATCCAGAGCAGAAAGACAGAAGGCGGGGCTAACGTTGCTGCCTTGACAACACGGAAGCAAGTAAACACCAGCACACTGCCCGTCCTCAGCTTTGGCCAATCAGATTGCAGCCCCACCCTCCTCCTGGAGAACTGGAGCAAGAGTGAAGAGTGGGGCAAAATTTCCTTACACTCCCTCCTTATCTCTAAGCAGGGGAGAGGAAGAACAGTCTGCTCCGTGACAGAGGAAAGCATGCAGTAAATGGCAGCAATTTTTATATTTTCTTCATCCCATCCAACATGCAAATGGAGCTGTGATCCTTTCAATAACTTTAAAGAAATGTTAGTTGAACTCATTGAAAAAAATTAAACTCAAACAAAACAAGACAAAATAAAACAAAAAAAGAAGAGAGAGAGAGAAAGGGATCATTGGGTATTTATGATGTTATAATAGATTTGATTGTATATAAGCCAGTGGATTTCTTAAAATCAGATTTCCTCTAGCAAAAAGTAACTTTCGGTATATCTTAGTAAAATTAATAAACTATCTAGTCTAAACGAAAAATGGCTGATTGGGATGCCTGGGTGGCACAGTCAGTTAAGCATCCAACTCTTGATTTCAGCTCAGGTCATGATCTTAGGGTCATGAGATCGAGCCCCAACTCGGTGTTTAAGCTGGGTGTGGAGCCTGCTTGAGATTCTCTCTCTCTCTCTCTCTCCTTCTGCAACCCATCCCCTCCTCTGACAGCCCATGCATGAACACTCTCTCCTTCTCTAAAAAAGAAAAAAAAGCCTGATAAAAGTCTTTAAAAAATCCACTACATGAGTAACAACTGACTAGTTTAAAACAAAAGGTTATTTAACTTACAATAAAATTTTATTTATTTGAAATAAGAAAACGGAAAATTAGTCTTCTGTAAGTTTTTAACAGCTGCATCCTAAGTCTCAGTGAATTTTCCCATAAGAAGCAGACACCGAAATCCAAAAGCAATAATTAAGAAAATGAAGCATCTGGAGACCTATCAGCTTCTCTAGTGAAAAACATACTAGAGGGTTGGTATACAAACTAGGGACTTCAAAATACTAAGGAGCTGGGGCGCCTGGGTGGCTCAGTGGGTTAAAGCCTCTGCCTTCAGCTGAGGTCATGGTCCCAGTGTCCTGGGATTGAGCCCACATCGGGCTCTCTGCTCAGCAGGGAGTCTGCTTCCTCCTTTCTCTCTCTGCCTGCCTCTCTGCCTACTTGTGATCTCTGTCTGTCAAATCAATAAATAAAATCTTTAAAAAAAAATACTAAGGAGCTAAACATTCCCCCTTGGAATTTTTTTTCCCATTTATTTTCTTAACAAACTCTCTTTCAACATACAGAACAGAGGTAAATGTCTAGTTAGCCTGGATCTAAGGGATGAGATGGCTTCTTCATATAATAGGTCTGGATAAATAGTAGGGAAACAAGCTTCTGCCTCAAATTTTGACTCTTCTGAGCCTAGTTTAGTTCATGCAAAAGTTGCCCACTGAAATCCATCACATTTTCTTTTACACAATCTCATTACTTGGATATTTTTCATACCAGGATCTAATTACATGATTACCCTAAGAAGAATCTGAATGATATGAAGATTAGAGTATAATTCCAAGTGGATTTTGTTCACTTGCCTTAAGCTCCAAAATGATCTTTTTATTTTCATGGCGACGGTGGTGAAATTCATTTTTCCCAAATTGCTGAAAATGTGACAATCTAGACTCAAAGTACTGTGGGTTTGGTTACAGATGCCAGAACTAATTATTATTACCGTATTCTTTCTCTCAAGTCACACACCAGAGAAAATTTGACTCTGTAAGAGATACAGCTTCCTAACCAGAAAAATATTAATTTTTAGGTCATATCTCATAAAATTCTGCCAGTTGGAAATCAGTCTTTTTTTCCACTAAGATGCCTGGTTTTAGCATTATTCCAGGATATAAAAACATTATTTAATCAGCCATTCAGGAGCCAGCTCTCCTACATTCCATTAACACCTTCTAATACAGCATAAGCACTGTAAAGGTTATATTCTTGGACAGGCTAGGATGTCTTTGATAAATTATTACATCGCCCCCGAAGGACACTGTAACCCAAATGAATGAGTCATAGGTCTAACTGGAAGAAGGGTAGTATCCCACTTCAGAAATACAGTTAACTATGACATTAAAAGACTTGTTAACGTTCAAATGCTTCCCTGTCTTTGGGCTAGAGTAGAAAAGAAAAGAAAGAAGAAAGAGGAGGGAGGGAGGGAGGGAGGAAGAAAAGAAGGAAGAAGGAGGGAGGGAGGGAGGGAGGGAGGGAGGAAGGAAAGGAAGGAAGGAAGGAAGGAAAGAAGGAAGGAAGGGGGAGGGAGGGAGAAGAGAGGAGAGAAGGAAATGGAGAGGAAGGAAGAAAGGTGGAAGAAAGGGTTGCGAGAGGGAGTAAATGTCATTATTCAAACACACTCAAGCAAAAAATTTAGGCAAGTTGTCATTTTTAAGCCTTAAAAAAGTTATACTAGCTAGCAGGAGTCTAGATGTGCCATGCCTAGAATAAAGCTAATTGAGCCTAAAAAACATAAGCCATAAATACAAAATTTAAGGGCACCTGTGTGGCTCAGTCAGTTAAGTGCCTGACTTCAGCTCGGGTCATGATCTCAAGGTCCTGGGATTGAGCCCCATTTGAGCTCCCTGCTCAGTGAAGAGTCTGCTACTCCTTCTCCCTCTGCCCCTCCCCCTGGTCCCTCTCTCTGTCTCTGTCTCTCTCTCTCTCAAATAAACAAAATCCTTTTTTTTTTAAGGTTTTATTTATTTATTTGACAGACAGAGATGACAAGCAGGCAGAGAGGGAAGCAGGCTCCCTGCTGACCCTGGGTTCATGACCGGAGCCGAAGGCAGAGGCCTTAACCCACTGAGCCACCCAGGTGCCCTTAAATTTTGTATTTATGGCTTATGTTTTTTAGGCTCAATTAGCCCCAAATAAACAAAATCTTTTAAGAAAATAAATAAGTACAAAATTTAGAAAAGTTGAAAACCCAGGACCTGAAAGTTTCTTTAGAAGATGAATTATCATCAGTATCTATCCAAAAAGGAGGAGGGAAGATTTAGCACATAAGATATTCTGAAATAACAGATATTTTGGAAATTAAGGAATCACAAGCCCTACAACTCTTTTCTCAATTAATTTGCATAATATTACTCAAAGATGAATGATGAGTTGGAGGCAGCAAGGTATTCTCCAGCCTTCTACACTGAACTGGGAAATTAAATCAATTTCCTCAATTAGATGGGGATGATTATCTTAACATCCAGCAGTAGGCCTAAGGTTAAGATAACTCCATTAAGCAGTAGGAAAAGTAAAATATAATTAACGCTTTGTGTTTACTGACTTTCTTTAAAAGTTCCATTAATTGGTAATAAAATGCAAGTACTATTAAACAGCACTTAGAAAAGAAAAACAGGGATGCCTGGGTGTCTCAGACGGTTGAGCGTCTGACTCCTGATTTCAGTCAGGCTATGATCTCAGGACTGTGAGGCTGAGCCTGGAGTCAGCCTCCACATTAAGATATTCTCCTGCTTAAGATACTCTCCCTCACCCAATACCCCTCCCCCTCTCCAAAAAAAAAAAAAGGAAAGAAAAACAATTCCTTGCTAATTGCAAAAACAAACAAATCTGCTTAATGGCATTAAATAAGATACTACAAATCAAAATACAACCAAAGAATTACTGTCTCATGTACTCTGGCAAAAAAACAAAACAAAACAAAACAAAAAAAACTCATCTAGCAAAAATCCAAAATGACATACAAAACATAATCTTGGAAAACATCCTTGCTAAACTCAAGCAGGCTCTCTTGTTTAAAATTTTTAGTAAAATTTTTGATAAAATTAATTCTGGCCCAAACTTGAAAGATTCATAATGTGTAAAATAGAGATTCCTTATAAGCCTACTCTGTGGTTGTCAAATCCCGTAAATGCTGTATAACAATATCTAAATTTAATCAATTCTGTCCCGCTTGAAAATAAGTAAATCGCAGGGCACCTGGGTGACTAAGTTAAATGTCTGCCTTCACAAGGTCCGGGGATAGGGCCCCACATCAGGGTCCCTACACAGCGGGGAGCCTGCTTCTTCCTCTGTCCCCTGTCCCCTCATGCTGTCACTCTCTCTAGCTCAATCTCTCTCTAAAGTATATAAATAAATATTTTTTAAAGAAAGGAAAAGAAAAAGAAAATAAGTAAATCACATGACTACACCCAGTAACACTTGTGCATAGTTTTTCAACAAGACCTATAGGTTCACTAATACGCTGAATTTCTAAAGACACTACAAATAATTGATATTACAACAGAAGCATATTTCCCAAGGAATATAACATAATATACTATAAATACAGATATATTTAATTTGTAATAGATTCAAATCATCTCTATATCTATTTGTCTACTCGTGTTGATACCTAGGATAAATACATCCAACTCGAAACTCAATGCAGATCAAATTCAGATATAGAGTAAATGAAAGGTAATGAAAATTCACACTTAGGTCTCTATGGTAGCAGCAGTTATATTCAAACCAAACAATAGGAACTGTACTTGGCACACTCATAATACAGCCTTATAATATAAGGTTAGGAATGAAAGTGGACTAAACCATTTTCATTGAAGGTAACTTGAGCAGAAGTAACAATGTGCAACGTATTGGAAAAATAAGGTATAAAACAAAAGGGGTTGCAGAATTAATTTCCAGGATAAAACATTGTCCAAAGGGAGATAGAAAGGAAATAGGCAAAAGTCTTAAAAGGATAACTAGGTTTTAAGAATGTTTCTTCAGGCATTATTCAGTGATCCTATGCTCTATTTAAACCCTACTTCGCTGGCAAGAGTAGAATTTTATGGAGATAGATATTGTGCAATGGAATGTAACAAAGCATTGTTCAAAGGGAGCATCTATTAATTTCTGTCACTGATTTTTGGATCCATTCCTACTGGTAACTAAAAGCTTTTTGAACTGAAACATTAAAGAACTCTTAAAAGAAATAAATGCAGAGGAAGGGTAGCCCCAAAATAACATGCAGGGGTTGGGGGAAGGGCCTTCACATTTAGACAGCACTGGGAGGAAGCCGATTTTTTCACATTGCTAAAATTGTATTATGCTTCAAAAAAATCTATAAAACACTCCGCAGTACAGTCTTACCTAACGCAATTTATTCCGTTTAGAAAAGCCAGCTAATGCATGTCATTGAAAAAGGGGGAGGCATAGCTGCAATGCCCGTTTGCAAGTCTTTATACTTAAAAAGAATCAGAATTAAGAAATCTGTTATAATTTTGGCTAAAAGAGCACATTTTAAAGGATTTTTAAAATAAACATTTGGGTTCCATCAGACCTATGCAAAATCGGTCAAGAATCCATTTATTCAGCAAACGTATTTGCAGTCAGTCGAAACTTCAGTCCTGAATGAACCCAGACATCAACCTGGAGCCAAGGAGCCAAATAGTAGTAGACTCTTACTACAGAAAAATCCAACTAAGCAGATTTACTTTACTCTAGGTTCATGATCGCTCACCTCAACACTGCCCAGAAATCCAGCTCTCTGTCTCTTAAGTGTGTACCCCCACCTCAAGCAACTATTTCACATCTGCTCCTCTCTCATTCTGCCACTCGGACACATAGTTGACCCCAACCTCGGCTGATGACCTCACTCAATTTTGCTGGGGTAACAAAAGCCTTTAGATAAGAGCTTTTTTTTCCTTTTTTTTTTTATTATAGTTGACACTCATGTTACATTAGTTTTAGGTGTACAATACAGCGATTTGACAAGTTTCGAATACATTGTGCTATGCTCACCCCAAGTGTGGCTACCTTCTGTCACCAGGCTATGCTATTTTACAGTACCATTGACTGTATCCTCTATGCTGTGCATTTTAATCCTGGGGATTATTGATAACAGGAAGCCTGTACCTCCCCCACCACTCCCCTTCACCCATTTTGCCCATCCTCCCTCCGCCTCTTCCACTCTGGCAACAGTCAGTTTGCTCTCTGTATTTATAGGTCTGATTCTGCTTTTTGTTGTTTATTCATTTGGTGCTTTTTGATTTTGGTCTTGGTTTTTGAGATTTCAGAGAAGAGCTTTTGAAAGTCCCACCATCAGGTTACAAACCCTTGCATCAATTCCCATTTTCCTTTTCTCTCTCCTGTTACCAGGGAGAAGTGCTCTTTCTCCACTCACAGCTGAGCCCCCCACATGACCTCTTGACTCTCCATAAGGTATCACTGACCCAGCCAAGAAGAGAAAGTGCAGAGACAGCCAGAAATACTCTGGTCATAGTCCCGCACCGGGGGGGTCCTTGCTCAGCATGGAGCCTGCTTCTCCCTCTGCCATTCCCACTGCTTATACTCTCTCTCGCTCCCTCTGACAAATGAATAGGTAAAATCTTAAAAAAAAAAAAAAGAAAAAAAAAAGACACTACTTCCTCTCACTAGAATATAAGTTCCAGGGGAGCAGAGACATTGTCTTGGTTCAGACTGGCTCTCCAACACATGATAGGGTACTATCACACAGTAGATGCACAAAAAAATTCCTTCAATATTTGCTGAAAATTACATCCTCTTCTCCTGCCACCCCTACTGCCAGCAGTATCAAGTAGCAAGATCCCAACTACATCTGGGGAAAATTAATCACTCGCGTAGCATTTGTATCCCTCCTACAACACAGGAGGAATGAGCAAAAAATATATTCTCCCTTATTTTGACTGTCATTCCAACAGTCTAAGACAAGGTATTAAGAGGAGAGACTGTGCCTTGTTATTTACCACTTGGATTCTAGATCAATGCCTGAATGAGCTCAGTGAGTTTCTCCAACTGAATTGTAGGAAAAGTCCAAAACTGCTTTATGAATTAATTTCCAACCCATCACATATTTTTTCACAAGAAATATGTAAGATAAAATATCTGTTTAATGAATAACAAAAATATACTCTTCTTTATTTGCAAAAGTCATTAAGACATAAAGTTGACAACAGTACCACTTAATTGAGTGGGAAGATAATCTAAGTCTGTAATGAAAATACCAAAAACTGAAAATGTCTTTCCCCCCACCCCCACCGCCAACATCACAGACTAAGGCCATGATGAAGTCAATTACCTACTCTTTATCTCACCAACACCAAGAAGTTTCATTTTCTCCAATCCATACCCTTAGATTTTGAAATTTTTTGTTATTATTTTTATTATTGTCTATTAACAAAAGCTGAGTAAAGTTTTAATTAATTAATTGTACTAAATAACATGTGGTGGGGGAAGCAATTAACAAGAACAAACAAGATTTTTTTCCTGCTTCATTCCACACAGGGCTAAACAAAAGCCGCTCTTAAAAAACTCCCCCCTAACACAATAGCTGCTTTTCTGTGTGGATTCCTACAAGATAACAATTATGCAAGAAAAATACCTAATTTCCTTTTTTCTTAAATTCTTGTGTTTCCCAAGAGAGGTTCCACTCACAATGTGGAAACTGATGCTCTTAGAAGAATCTCACCTACTTATTAACCAGTAAACTTAAAAATTAAATAAAATATCAGCAATTTGGAGGTTCTGGTTAATCATGAAAGGAATAAACAGTGAAGCAAGGAACTCCATGTTAATCAACTTTGCCGA
Organism: Lutra lutra; assembly: GCF_902655055.1. NCBI lineage: Eukaryota > Metazoa > Chordata > Mammalia > Carnivora > Mustelidae > Lutra > Lutra lutra. Next base: position 59,416,037 of record NC_062284.1, read on the forward strand.
CCTATCAATTCCAATTGTCTCCAAGTAAAAATCGTAGATGTTACTGAAAAATAAAAAAAGATAAAGCAACGTCTGTGTGACGAAAAATTCAGCCAGCCTCATGTCTGGTACAGCTGATATATGTTGCAGAAGAACATGGCCAAGACTCAGACTAACATTATCTATCAACCTATAAGCCAGTAACTTTCAAGAGGTAGTTTTAATATTGATAACAAAGAGAAGAAAAGGTTAGAAATAAAGTTACTCTTAATATGATTTCAATACTGTTATTTGCATGAAGATTTAGGAACTATCTTTTCAGTCCACTAGTCCTGGCATTCATATACAGGAGCCACTGAAATGTCAAAGACACAAGTAAGTTAAATTGCCAACAGTTTTCATTTATTCAAATGGAAAATAAAAGAGCCATACGGGAAGTTTATAAAGTAAATGGCCTCGAAATAAAACACAGAGACAAAATGGCCAGTTGGATCACGTTATCAAAGTGGCTGAACCACAAATTTTCAAATTTTTCAAATCAACTATAGAGTCCTCATTTTCAGTTCAAGATGCAATACTGAACTTCAATAACTCATGTCTGATTTTCAGGATGCCTTTGGCATTGAAGTCTAAGGCCACAACCAACAAAAAGCAAGTACTTTGCTGCTTCGCAGCAGGCTGCAGATTCCTTTTTCTAAGAAGAATTCCAGACATTCCATGTGTTTCCTATAAAAATAGAAGATGTCCATTCTAAAGTAGCCCAGCCTGAACTCATACCGGCATAAAATGGCCAAGAAATGCACTTATTACGAGAAGCTTGACGTTTGCTCTTGTAAGCAAACTATATATCTCCACTTTCCTCTCCAGCTCTTACTTATAAGACACAGGGCGCTGTAAAAAGAGCTTTCGATCCGAGGAA